>NC_064617.1:90709771-93209771 GCF_023898315.1 Schistocerca nitens
CCGCCAGAAGCGATACATAACTCTATGCAGTGAGTCTTATTTACGCCTTCAAGTTACTCCTCTCGTTTGCTGAAATTTGTCGTGTGACGAGGCATTTGGCTACCTTAAGAGAGTCATAGTTACTCTTATCAGTAGATCCGCATTTTCGCCACCTTTCTATTCTCATTCTTACATTTCCCAATCTGCTATAAGTGATAAGCCACTATATACCTTGAGTCTTAATTACTCCCTCCAGTTGCTCTATATAAATGTAGAAATTTTTCGTTGTGTGACGATTCATTTCCTCTACCTTAAGTGACCCATATGTACACATGCCAGTTTCTCCCCTTTTTTGGCCGACTTCACATTCTGCTCTTGCTGTGGACAGTTCACCAGATGCGACATGCAACTATCTGCAGTGATTCTTAGTTACTCCCTGCAGTTGCTCGTCACGTTTACTGATAGTTTTGATCTTGTGACAGGATATTTGGCTTCCTTAAGGGAGTCATATTCACTCCTACCAGCTACCCCCTTTTGTGGCCACCTTCACATTTTCATCCTACTGTGTCCACTACGCCATAACCGATACGCCACCATATGACATGAGACGTAGTTACACCCAAAAGTTACTTCTAGCGTTTTCTAAAATTTTGGTTGCGTGTCAAGTCATTTGGCTACCCTGAGAGAGTCATTGTTGCTCCTGCCCATTTCTCACCGTTTTTGGACACCTCCACGTTCTCTTCTTAGTGTGGCCGCTCCGCCAGAAGCGATACACAACTCTATGCAGTGAGTCTTATTTACGCCTTCAAGTTACTCCTCTCGTTTGCTGAAATTTATGTCGTGTGACGATGCATTTGGCTACCTTAAGAGAGTCATAGTTACTCTTATCAGTAGATCCGCATTTTCGCCACCTTTCTATTCTCATTCTTACATTTCCCAATCTGCTATAAGTGATAAGCCACTATATACCTTGAGTCTTAATTACTCCCTCCAGTTGCTCTATATAAATGTAGAAATTTTTCGTTGTGTGACGATTCATTTCCTCTACCTTAAGTGACCCATATGTACACATGCCAGTTTCTCCCCTTTTTTGGCCGACTTCACAATCTGTTCTTACTGTAAACAGTCCACCATATGCGATATGCAACTACGTGCAGTGATTCTTAGTTACTCCCTGCAGTTGCTCGTCACGTTTACTGATAGTTTTGATCTTGTGACAGGATATTTGGCTTCCTTAAGGGAGTCATATTCACTCCTACCAGCTACCCCCTTTTGTGGCCACCTTCACATTTTCATCCTACTGTGTCCACTACGCCATAACCGATACGCCACCATATGACATGAGACGTAGTTACACCCAAAAGTTACTTCTAGCGTTTTCTAAAATTTTGGTTGCGTGTCAAGTCATTTGGCTACCCTGAGAGAGTCATTGTTGCTCCTGCCCATTTCTCACCGTTTTTGGACACCTCCACGTTCTCTTCTTAGTGTGGCCGGTCCGCCAGAAGCGATACATAACTCTATGCAGTGAGTCTTATTTACGCCTTCAAGTTACTCCTCTCGTTTGCTGAAATTTATGTCGTGTGACGAGGCATTTGGCTACCTTAAGAGAGTCATAGTTACTCTTATCAGTAGATCCGCATTTTCGCCACCTTTCTATTCTCATTCTTACATTTCCCAATCTGCTATAAGTGATAAGCCACTATATACCTTGAGTCTTAATTACTCCCTCCAGTTGCTCTATATAAATGTAGAAATTTTTCGTTGTGTGACGATTCATTTCCTCTACCTTAAGTGACCCATATGTACACATGCCAGTTTCTCCCCTTTTTTGGCCGACTTCACATTCTGCTCTTGCTGTGGACAGTTCACCAGATGCGACATGCAACTATCTGCAGTGATTCTTAGTTACTCCCTGCAGTTGCTCGTCACGTTTACTGATAGTTTTGATCTTGTGACAGGATATTTGGCTTCCTTAAGGGATTCATATTCACTCCTACCAGCTACCCCCTTTTGTGGCCACCTTCACATTTTCATCCTACTGTGTCCACTACGCCATAACCGATACGCCACCATATGACATGAGACGTAGTTACACCCAAAAGTTACTTCTAGCGTTTTCTAAAATTTTGGTTGCGTGTCAAGTCATTTGGCTACCCTGAGAGAGTCATTGTTGCTCCTGCCCATTTCTCACCGTTTTTGGACACCTCCACGTTCTCTTCTTAGTGTGGCCGGTCCGCCAGAAGCGATACATAACTCTATGCAGTGAGTCTTATTTACGCCTTCAAGTTACTCCTCTCGTTTGCTGAAATTTATGTCGTGTGACGAGGCATTTGGCTACCTTAAGAGAGTCATAGTTACTCTTATCAGTAGATCCGCATTTTCGCCACCTTTCTATTCTCATTCTTACATTTCCCAATCTGCTATAAGTGATAAGCCACTATATACCTTGAGTCTTAATTACTCCCTCCAGTTGCTCTATATAAATGTAGAAATTTTTCGTTGTGTGACGATTCATTTCCTCTACCTTAAGTGACCCATATGTACACATGCCAGTTTCTCCCCTTTTTTGGCCGACTTCACATTCTGCTCTTGCTGTGGACAGTTCACCAGATGCGACATGCAACTATCTGCAGTGATTCTTAGTTACTCCCTGCAGTTGCTCGTCACGTTTACTGATAGTTTTGATCTTGTGACAGGATATTTGGCTTCCTTAAGGGAGTCATATTCACTCCTACCAGCTACCCCCTTTTGTGGCCACCTTCACATTTTCATCCTACTGTGTCCACTACGCCATAACCGATACGCCACCATATGACATGAGACGTAGTTACACCCAAAAGTTACTTCTAGCGTTTTCTAAAATTTTGGTTGCGTGTCAAGTCATTTGGCTACCCTGAGAGAGTCATTGTTGCTCCTGCCCATTTCTCACCGTTTTTGGACACCTCCACGTTATCTTCTTAGTGTGGCCGGTCCGCCAGAAGCGATACATAACTCTATGCAGTGAGTCTTATTTACGCCTTCAAGTTACTCCTCTCGTTTGCTGAAATTTATGTCGTGTGACGAGGCATTTGGCTACCTTAAGAGAGTCATAGTTACTCTTATCAGTAGATCCGCATTTTCGCCACCTTTCTATTCTCATTCTTACATTTCCCAATCTGCTATAAGTGATAAGCCACTATATACCTTGAGTCTTAATTACTCCCTCCAGTTGCTCTATATAAATGTAGAAATTTTTCGTTGTGTGACGATTCATTTCCTCTACCTTAAGTGACCCATATGTACACATGCCAGTTTCTCCCCTTTTTTGGCCGACTTCACATTCTGCTCTTGCTGTGGACAGTTCACCAGATGCGACATGCAACTATCTGCAGTGATTCTTAGTTACTCCCTGCAGTTGCTCGTCACGTTTACTGATAGTTTTGATCTTGTGACAGGATATTTGGCTTCCTTAAGGGAGTCATATTCACTCCTACCAGCTACCCCCTTTTGTGGCCACCTTCACATTTTCATCCTACTGTGTCCACTACGCCATAACCGATACGCCACCATATGACATGAGACGTAGTTACACCCAAAAGTTACTTCTAGCGTTTTCTAAAATTTTGGTTGCGTGTCAAGTCATTTGGCTACCCTGAGAGAGTCATTGTTGCTCCTGCCCATTTCTCACCGTTTTTGGACACCTCCACGTTATCTTCTTAGTGTGGCCGGTCCGCCAGAAGCGATACATAACTCTATGCAGTGAGTCTTATTTACGCCTTCAAGTTACTCCTCTCGTTTGCTGAAATTTATGTCGTGTGACGAGGCATTTGGCTACCTTAAGAGAGTCATAGTTACTCTTATCAGTAGATCCGCATTTTCGCCACCTTTCTATTCTCATTCTTACATTTCCCAATCTGCTATAAGTGATAAGCCACTATATACCTTGAGTCTTAATTACTCCCTCCAGTTGCTCTATATAAATGTAGAAATTTTTCGTTGTGTGACGATTCATTTCCTCTACCTTAAGTGACCCATATGTACACATGCCAGTTTCTCCCCTTTTTTGGCCGACTTCACATTCTGCTCTTGCTGTGGACAGTTCACCAGATGCGACATGCAACTATCTGCAGTGATTCTTAGTTACTCCCTGCAGTTGCTCGTCACGTTTACTGATAGTTTTGATCTTGTGACAGGATATTTGGCTTCCTTAAGGGAGTCATATTCACTCCTACCAGCTACCCCCTTTTGTGGCCACCTTCACATTTTCATCCTACTGTGTCCACTACGCCATAACCGATACGCCACCATATGACATGAGACGTAGTTACACCCAAAAGTTACTTCTAGCGTTTTCTAAAATTTTGGTTGCGTGTCAAGTCATTTGGCTACCCTGAGAGAGTCATTGTTGCTCCTGCCCATTTCTCACCGTTTTTGGACACCTCCACGTTCTCTTCTTAGTGTGGCCGGTCCGCCAGAAGCGATACATAACTCTATGCAGTGAGTCTTATTTACGCCTTCAAGTTACTCCTCTCGTTTGCTGAAATTTATGTCGTGTGACGAGGCATTTGGCTACCTTAAGAGAGTCATAGTTACTCTTATCAGTAGATCCGCATTTTCGCCACCTTTCTATTCTCATTCTTACATTTCCCAATCTGCTATAAGTGATAAGCCACTATATACCTTGAGTCTTAATTACTCCCTCCAGTTGCTCTATATAAATGTAGAAATTTTTCGTTGTGTGACGATTCATTTCCTCTACCTTAAGTGACCCATATGTACACATGCCAGTTTCTCCCCTTTTTTGGCCGACTTCACATTCTGCTCTTGCTGTGGACAGTTCACCAGATGCGACATGCAACTATCTGCAGTGATTCTTAGTTACTCCCTGCAGTTGCTCGTCACGTTTACTGATAGTTTTGATCTTGTGACAGGATATTTGGCTTCCTTAAGGGAGTCATATTCACTCCTACCAGCTACCCCCTTTTGTGGCCACCTTCACATTTTCATCCTACTGTGTCCACTACGCCATAACCGATACGCCACCATATGACATGAGACGTAGTTACACCCAAAAGTTACTTCTAGCGTTTTCTAAAATTTTGGTTGCGTGTCAAGTCATTTGGCTACCCTGAGAGAGTCATTGTTGCTCCTGCCCATTTCTCACCGTTTTTGGACACCTCCACGTTCTCTTCTTAGTGTGGCCGGTCCGCCAGAAGCGATACATAACTCTATGCAGTGAGTCTTATTTACGCCTTCAAGTTACTCCTCTCGTTTGCTGAAATTTATGTCGTGTGACGAGGCATTTGGCTACCTTAAGAGAGTCATAGTTACTCTTATCAGTAGATCCGCATTTTCGCCACCTTTCTATTCTCATTCTTACATTTCCCAATCTGCTATAAGTGATAAGCCACTATATACCTTGAGTCTTAATTACTCCCTCCAGTTGCTCTATATAAATGTAGAAATTTTTCGTTGTGTGACGATTCATTTCCTCTACCTTAAGTGACCCATATGTACACATGCCAGTTTCTCCCCTTTTTTGGCCGACTTCACATTCTGCTCTTGCTGTGGACAGTTCACCAGATGCGACATGCAACTATCTGCAGTGATTCTTAGTTACTCCCTGCAGTTGCTCGTCACGTTTACTGATAGTTTTGATCTTGTGACAGGATATTTGGCTTCCTTAAGGGAGTCATATTCACTCCTACCAGCTACCCCCTTTTGTGGCCACCTTCACATTTTCATCCTACTGTGTCCACTACGCCATAACCGATACGCCACCATATGACATGAGACGTAGTTACACCCAAAAGTTACTTCTAGCGTTTTCTAAAATTTTGGTTGCGTGTCAAGTCATTTGGCTACCCTGAGAGAGTCATTGTTGCTCCTGCCCATTTCTCACCGTTTTTGGACACCTCCACGTTCTCTTCTTAGTGTGGCCGGTCCGCCAGAAGCGATACATAACTCTATGCAGTGAGTCTTATTTACGCCTTCAAGTTACTCCTCTCGTTTGCTGAAATTTATGTCGTGTGACGAGGCATTTGGCTACCTTAAGAGAGTCATAGTTACTCTTATCAGTAGATCCGCATTTTCGCCACCTTTCTATTCTCATTCTTACATTTCCCAATCTGCTATAAGTGATAAGCCACTATATACCTTGAGTCTTAATTACTCCCTCCAGTTGCTCTATATAAATGTAGAAATTTTTCGTTGTGTGACGATTCATTTCCTCTACCTTAAGTGACCCATATGTACACATGCCAGTTTCTCCCCTTTTTTGGCCGACTTCACATTCTGCTCTTGCTGTGGACAGTTCACCAGATGCGACATGCAACTATCTGCAGTGATTCTTAGTTACTCCCTGCAGTTGCTCGTCACGTTTACTGATAGTTTTGATCTTGTGACAGGATATTTGGCTTCCTTAAGGGAGTCATATTCACTCCTACCAGCTACCCCCTTTTGTGGCCACCTTCACATTTTCATCCTACTGTGTCCACTACGCCATAACCGATAAGCCACCATATGACATGAGACGTAGTTACACCCAAAAGTTACTTCTAGCGTTTTCTAAAATTTTGGTTGCGTGTCAAGTCATTTGGCTACCCTGAGAGAGTCATTGTTGCTCCTGCCCATTTCTCACCGTTTTTGGACACCTCCACGTTCTCTTCTTAGTGTGGCCGGTCCGCCAGAAGCGATACATAACTCTATGCAGAGAGTCTTATTTACGCCTTCAAGTTACTCCTCTCGTTTGCTGAAATTTATGTCGTGTGACGAGGCATTTGGCTACCTTAAGAGAGTCATAGTTACTCTTATCAGTAGATCCGCATTTTCGCCACCTTTCTATTCTCATTCTTACATTTCCCAATCTGCTATAAGTGATAAGCCACTATATACCTTGAGTCTTAATTACTCCCTCCAGTTGCTCTATATAAATGTAGAAATTTTTCGTTGTGTGACGATTCATTTCCTCTACCTTAAGTGACCCATATGTACACATGCCAGTTTCTCCCCTTTTTTGGCCGACTTCACATTCTGCTCTTGCTGTGGACAGTTCACCAGATGCGACATGCAACTATCTGCAGTGATTCTTAGTTACTCCCTGCAGTTGCTCGTCACGTTTACTGATAGTTTTGATCTTGTGACAGGATATTTGGCTTCCTTAAGGGAGTCATATTCACTCCTACCAGCTACCCCCTTTTGTGGCCACCTTCACATTTTCATCCTACTGTGTCCACTACGCCATAACCGATACGCCACCATATGACATGAGACGTAGTTACACCCAAAAGGTACTTCTAGCGTTTTCTAAAATTTTGGTTGCGTGTCAAGTCATTTGGCTACCCTGAGAGAGTCATTGTTGCTCCTGCCCATTTCTCACCGTTTTTGGACACCTCCACGTTATCTTCTTAGTGTGGCCGGTCCGCCAGAAGCGATACATAACTCTATGCAGTGAGTCTTATTTACGCCTTCAAGTTACTCCTCTCGTTTGCTGAAATTTATGTCGTGTGACGAGGCATTTGGCTACCTTAAGAGAGTCATAGTTACTCTTATCAGTAGATCCGCATTTTCGCCACCTTTCTATTCTCATTCTTACATTTCCCAATCTGCTATAAGTGATAAGCCACTATATACCTTGAGTCTTAATTACTCCCTCCAGTTGCTCTATATAAATGTAGAAATTTTTCCTTGTGTGACGATTCATTTCCTCTACCTTAAGTGACCCATATGTACACATGCCAGTTTCTCCCCTTTTTTGGCCGACTTCACATTCTGCTCTTGCTGTGGACAGTTCACCAGATGCGACATGCAACTATCTGCAGTGATTCTTAGTTACTCCCTGCAGTTGCTCGTCACGTTTACTGATAGTTTTGATCTTGTGACAGGATATTTGGCTTCCTTAAGGGAGTCATATTCACTCCTACCAGCTACCCCCTTTTGTGGCCACCTTCACATTTTCATCCTACTGTGTCCACTACGCCATAACCGATACGCCACCATATGACATGAGACGTAGTTACACCCAAAAGTTACTTCTAGCGTTTTCTAAAATTTTGGTTGCGTGTCAAGTCATTTGGCTACCCTGAGAGAGTCATTGTTGCTCCTGCCCATTTCTCACCGTTTTTGGACACCTCCACGTTCTCTTCTTAGTGTGGCCGGTCCGCCAGAAGCGATACATAACTCTATGCAGTGAGTCTTATTTACGCCTTCAAGTTACTCCTCTCGTTTGCTGAAATTTATGTCGTGTGACGAGGCATTTGGCTACCTTAAGAGAGTCATAGTTACTCTTATCAGTAGATCCGCATTTTCGCCACCTTTCTATTCTCATTCTTACATTTCCCAATCTGCTATAAGTGATAAGCCACTATATACCTTGAGTCTTAATTACTCCCTCCAGTTGCTCTATATAAATGTAGAAATTTTTCGTTGTGTGACGATTCATTTCCTCTACCTTAAGTGACCCATATGTACACATGCCAGTTTCTCCCCTTTTTTGGCCGACTTCACAATCTGTTCTTACTGTAAACAGTCCACCATATGCGATATGCAACTACGTGCAGTGATTCTTAGTTACTCCCTGCAGTTGCTCGTCACGTTTACTGATAGTTTTGATCTTGTGACAGGATATTTGGCTTCCTTAAGGGAGTCATATTCACTCCTACCAGCTACCCCCTTTTGTGGCCACCTTCACATTTTCATCCTACTGTGTCCACTACGCCATAACCGATACGCCACCATATGACATGAGACGTAGTTACACCCAAAAGTTACTTCTAGCGTTTTCTAAAATTTTGGTTGCGTGTCAAGTCATTTGGCTACCCTGAGAGAGTCATTGTTGCTCCTGCCCATTTCTCACCGTTTTTGGACACCTCCACGTTCTCTTCTTAGTGTGGCCGGTCCGCCAGAAGCGATACATAACTCTATGCAGTGAGTCTTATTTACGCCTTCAAGTTACTCCTCTCGTTTGCTGAAATTTATGTCGTGTGACGATGCATTTGGCTACCTTAAGAGAGTCATAGTTACTCTTATCAGTAGATCCGCATTTTCGCCACCTTTCTATTCTCATTCTTACATTTCCCAATCTGCTATAAGTGATAAGCCACTATATACCTTGAGTCTTAATTACTCCCTCCAGTTGCTCTATATAAATGTAGAAATTTTTCGTTGTGTGACGATTCATTTCCTCTACCTTAAGTGACCCATATGTACACATGCCAGTTTCTCCCCTTTTTTGGCCGACTTCACATTCTGCTCTTGCTGTGGACAGTTCACCAGATGCGACATGCAACTATCTGCAGTGATTCTTAGTTACTCCCTGCAGTTGCTCGTCACGTTTACTGATAGTTTTGATCTTGTGACAGGATATTTGGCTTCCTTAAGGGAGTCATATTCACTCCTACCAGCTACCCCCTTTTGTGGCCACCTTCACATTTTCATCCTACTGTGTCCACTACGCCATAACCGATACGCCACCATATGACATGAGACGTAGTTACACCCAAAAGTTACTTCTAGCGTTTTCTAAAATTTTGGTTGCGTGTCAAGTCATTTGGCTACCCTGAGAGAGTCATTGTTGCTCCTGCCCATTTCTCACCGTTTTTGGACACCTCCACGTTATCTTCTTAGTGTGGCCGGTCCGCCAGAAGCGATACATAACTCTATGCAGTGAGTCTTATTTACGCCTTCAAGTTACTCCTCTCGTTTGCTGAAATTTATGTCGTGTGACGAGGCATTTGGCTACCTTAAGAGAGTCATAGTTACTCTTATCAGTAGATCCGCATTTTCGCCACCTTTCTATTCTCATTCTTACATTTCCCAATCTGCTATAAGTGATAAGCCACTATATACCTTGAGTCTTAATTACTCCCTCCAGTTGCTCTATATAAATGTAGAAATTTTTCGTTGTGTGACGATTCATTTCCTCTACCTTAAGTGACCCATATGTACACATGCCAGTTTCTCCCCTTTTTTGGCCGACTTCACATTCTGCTCTTGCTGTGGACAGTTCACCAGATGCGACATGCAACTATCTGCAGTGATTCTTAGTTACTCCCTGCAGTTGCTCGTCACGTTTACTGATAGTTTTGATCTTGTGACAGGATATTTGGCTTCCTTAAGGGAGTCATATTCACTCCTACCAGCTACCCCCTTTTGTGGCCACCTTCACATTTTCATCCTACTGTGTCCACTACGCCATAACCGATACGCCACCATATGACATGAGACGTAGTTACACCCAAAAGGTACTTCTAGCGTTTTCTAAAATTTTGGTTGCGTGTCAAGTCATTTGGCTACCCTGAGAGAGTCATTGTTGCTCCTGCCCATTTCTCACCGTTTTTGGACACCTCCACGTTATCTTCTTAGTGTGGCCGGTCCGCCAGAAGCGATACATAACTCTATGCAGTGAGTCTTATTTACGCCTTCAAGTTACTCCTCTCGTTTGCTGAAATTTATGTCGTGTGACGAGGCATTTGGCTACCTTAAGAGAGTCATAGTTACTCTTATCAGTAGATCCGCATTTTCGCCACCTTTCTATTCTCATTCTTACATTTCCCAATCTGCTATAAGTGATAAGCCACTATATACCTTGAGTCTTAATTACTCCCTCCAGTTGCTCTATATAAATGTAGAAATTTTTCCTTGTGTGACGATTCATTTCCTCTACCTTAAGTGACCCATATGTACACATGCCAGTTTCTCCCCTTTTTTGGCCGACTTCACATTCTGCTCTTGCTGTGGACAGTTCACCAGATGCGACATGCAACTATCTGCAGTGATTCTTAGTTACTCCCTGCAGTTGCTCGTCACGTTTACTGATAGTTTTGATCTTGTGACAGGATATTTGGCTTCCTTAAGGGAGTCATATTCACTCCTACCAGCTACCCCCTTTTGTGGCCACCTTCACATTTTCATCCTACTGTGTCCACTACGCCATAACCGATACGCCACCATATGACATGAGACGTAGTTACACCCAAAAGTTACTTCTAGCGTTTTCTAAAATTTTGGTTGCGTGTCAAGTCATTTGGCTACCCTGAGAGAGTCATTGTTGCTCCTGCCCATTTCTCACCGTTTTTGGACACCTCCACGTTCTCTTCTTAGTGTGGCCGGTCCGCCAGAAGCGATACATAACTCTATGCAGTGAGTCTTATTTACGCCTTCAAGTTACTCCTCTCGTTTGCTGAAATTTATGTCGTGTGACGAGGCATTTGGCTACCTTAAGAGAGTCATAGTTACTCTTATCAGTAGATCCGCATTTTCGCCACCTTTCTATTCTCATTCTTACATTTCCCAATCTGCTATAAGTGATAAGCCACTATATACCTTGAGTCTTAATTACTCCCTCCAGTTGCTCTATATAAATGTAGAAATTTTTCGTTGTGTGACGATTCATTTCCTCTACCTTAAGTGACCCATATGTACACATGCCAGTTTCTCCCCTTTTTTGGCCGACTTCACATTCTGCTCTTGCTGTGGACAGTTCACCAGATGCGACATGCAACTATCTGCAGTGATTCTTAGTTACTCCCTGCAGTTGCTCGTCACGTTTACTGATAGTTTTGATCTTGTGACAGGATATTTGGCTTCCTTAAGGGAGTCATATTCACTCCTACCAGCTACCCCCTTTTGTGGCCACCTTCACATTTTCATCCTACTGTGTCCACTACGCCATAACCGATACGCCACCATATGACATGAGACGTAGTTACACCCAAAAGTTACTTCTAGCGTTTTCTAAAATTTTGGTTGCGTGTCAAGTCATTTGGCTACCCTGAGAGAGTCATTGTTGCTCCTGCCCATTTCTCACCGTTTTTGGACACCTCCACGTTCTCTTCTTAGTGTGGCCGGACCGCCAGAAGCGATACATAACTCTATGCAGTGAGTCTTATTTACGCCTTCAAGTTACTCCTCTCGTTTGCTGAAATTTATGTCGTGTGACGATGCATTTGGCTACCTTAAGAGAGTCATAGTTACTCTTATCAGTAGATCCGCATTTTCGCCACCTTTCTATTCTCATTCTTACATTTCCCAATCTGCTATAAGTGATAAGCCACTATATACCTTGAGTCTTAATTACTCCCTCCAGTTGCTCTATATAAATGTAGAAATTTTTCGTTGTGTGACGATTCATTTCCTCTACCTTAAGTGACCCATATGTACACATGCCAGTTTCTCCCCTTTTTTGGCCGACTTCACAATCTGTTCTTACTGTAAACAGTCCACCATATGCGATATGCAACTACGTGCAGTGATTCTTAGTTACTCCCTGCAGTTGCTCGTCACGTTTACTGATAGTTTTGATCTTGTGACAGGATATTTGGCTTCCTTAAGGGAGTCATATTCACTCCTACCAGCTACCCCCTTTTGTGGCCACCTTCACATTTTCATCCTACTGTGTCCACTACGCCATAACCGATACGCCACCATATGACATGAGACGTAGTTACACCCAAAAGTTACTTCTAGCGTTTTCTAAAATTTTGGTTGCGTGTCAAGTCATTTGGCTACCCTGAGAGAGTCATTGTTGCTCCTGCCCATTTCTCACCGTTTTTGGACACCTCCACGTTCTCTTCTTAGTGTGGCCGGTCCGCCAGAAGCGATACATAACTCTATGCAGTGAGTCTTATTTACGCCTTCAAGTTACTCCTCTCGTTTGCTGAAATTTATGTCGTGTGACGATGCATTTGGCTACCTTAAGAGAGTCATAGTTACTCTTATCAGTAGATCCGCATTTTCGCCACCTTTCTATTCTCATTCTTACATTTCCCAATCTGCTATAAGTGATAAGCCACTATATACCTTGAGTCTTAATTACTCCCTCCAGTTGCTCTATATAAATGTAGAAATTTTTCGTTGTGTGACGATTCATTTCCTCTACCTTAAGTGACCCATATGTACACATGCCAGTTTCTCCCCTTTTTTGGCCGACTTCACATTCTGCTCTTGCTGTGGACAGTTCACCAGATGCGACATGCAACTATCTGCAGTGATTCTTAGTTACTCCCTGCAGTTGCTCGTCACGTTTACTGATAGTTTTGATCTTGTGACAGGATATTTGGCTTCCTTAAGGGAGTCATATTCACTCCTACCAGCTACCCCCTTTTGTGGCCACCTTCACATTTTCATCCTACTGTGTCCACTACGCCATAACCGATACGCCACCATATGACATGAGACGTAGTTACACCCAAAAGGTACTTCTAGCGTTTTCTAAAATTTTGGTTGCGTGTCAAGTCATTTGGCTACCCTGAGAGAGTCATTGTTGCTCCTGCCCATTTCTCACCGTTTTTGGACACCTCCACGTTATCTTCTTAGTGTGGCCGGTCCGCCAGAAGCGATACATAACTCTATGCAGTGAGTCTTATTTACGCCTTCAAGTTACTCCTCTCGTTTGCTGAAATTTATGTCGTGTGACGAGGCATTTGGCTACCTTAAGAGAGTCATAGTTACTCTTATCAGTAGATCCGCATTTTCGCCACCTTTCTATTCTCATTCTTACATTTCCCAATCTGCTATAAGTGATAAGCCACTATATACCTTGAGTCTTAATTACTCCCTCCAGTTGCTCTATATAAATGTAGAAATTTTTCGTTGTGTGACGATTCATTTCCTCTACCTTAAGTGACCCATATGTACACATGCCAGTTTCTCCCCTTTTTTGGCCGACTTCACATTCTGCTCTTGCTGTGGACAGTTCACCAGATGCGACATGCAACTATCTGCAGTGATTCTTAGTTACTCCCTGCAGTTGCTCGTCACGTTTACTGATAGTTTTGATCTTGTGACAGGATATTTGGCTTCCTTAAGGGAGTCATATTCACTCCTACCAGCTACCCCCTTTTGTGGCCACCTTCACATTTTCATCCTACTGTGTCCACTACGCCATAACCGATACGCCACCATATGACATGAGACGTAGTTACACCCAAAAGTTACTTCTAGCGTTTTCTAAAATTTTGGTTGCGTGTCAAGTCATTTGGCTACCCTGAGAGAGTCATTGTTGCTCCTGCCCATTTCTCACCGTTTTTGGACACCTCCACGTTCTCTTCTTAGTGTGGCCGGTCCGCCAGAAGCGATACATAACTCTATGCAGTGAGTCTTATTTACGCCTTCAAGTTACTCCTCTCGTTTGCTGAAATTTATGTCGTGTGACGAGGCATTTGGCTACCTTAAGAGAGTCATAGTTACTCTTATCAGTAGATCCGCATTTTCGCCACCTTTCTATTCTCATTCTTACATTTCCCAATCTGCTATAAGTGATAAGCCACTATATACCTTGAGTCTTAATTACTCCCTCCAGTTGCTCTATATAAATGTAGAAATTTTTCGTTGTGTGACGATTCATTTCCTCTACCTTAAGTGACCCATATGTACACATGCCAGTTTCTCCCCTTTTTTGGCCGACTTCACATTCTGCTCTTGCTGTGGACAGTTCACCAGATGCGACATGCAACTATCTGCAGTGATTCTTAGTTACTCCCTGCAGTTGCTCGTCACGTTTACTGATAGTTTTGATCTTGTGACAGGATATTTGGCTTCCTTAAGGGAGTCATATTCACTCCTACCAGCTACCCCCTTTTGTGGCCACCTTCACATTTTCATCCTACTGTGTCCACTACGCCATAACCGATACGCCACCATATGACATGAGACGTAGTTACACCCAAAAGTTACTTCTAGCGTTTTCTAAAATTTTGGTTGCGTGTCAAGTCATTTGGCTACCCTGAGAGAGTCATTGTTGCTCCTGCCCATTTCTCACCGTTTTTGGACACCTCCACGTTATCTTCTTAGTGTGGCCGGTCCGCCAGAAGCGATACATAACTCTATGCAGTGAGTCTTATTTACGCCTTCAAGTTACTCCTCTCGTTTGCTGAAATTTATGTCGTGTGACGAGGCATTTGGCTACCTTAAGAGAGTCATAGTTACTCTTATCAGTAGATCCGCATTTTCGCCACCTTTCTATTCTCATTCTTACATTTCCCAATCTGCTATAAGTGATAAGCCACTATATACCTTGAGTCTTAATTACTCCCTCCAGTTGCTCTATATAAATGTAGAAATTTTTCGTTGTGTGACGATTCATTTCCTCTACCTTAAGTGACCCATATGTACACATGCCAGTTTCTCCCCTTTTTTGGCCGACTTCACATTCTGCTCTTGCTGTGGACAGTTCACCAGATGCGACATGCAACTATCTGCAGTGATTCTTAGTTACTCCCTGCAGTTGCTCGTCACGTTTACTGATAGTTTTGATCTTGTGACAGGATATTTGGCTTCCTTAAGGGAGTAATATTCACTCCTACCAGCTACCCCCTTTTGTGGCCACCTTCACATTTTCATCCTACTGTGTCCACTACGCCATACCCGATACGCCACCATATGACATGAGACGTAGTTACACCCAAAAGTTACTTCTAGCGTTTTCTAAAATTTTGGTTGCGTGTCAAGTCATTTGGCTACCCTGAGAGAGTCATTGTTGCTCCTGCCCATTTCTCACCGTTTTTGGACACCTCCACGTTATCTTCTTAGTGTGGCCGGTCCGCCAGAAGCGATACATAACTCTATGCAGTGAGTCTTATTTACGCCTTCAAGTTACTCCTCTCGTTTGCTGAAATTTATGTCGTGTGACGAGGCATTTGGCTACCTTAAGAGAGTCATAGTTACTCTTATCAGTAGATCCGCATTTTCGCCACCTTTCTATTCTCATTCTTACATTTCCCAATCTGCTATAAGTGATAAGCCACTATATACCTTGAGTCTTAATTACTCCCTCCAGTTGCTCTATATAAATGTAGAAATTTTTCGTTGTGTGACGATTCATTTCCTCTACCTTAAGTGACCCATATGTACACATGCCAGTTTCTCCCCTTTTTTGGCCGACTTCACATTCTGCTCTTGCTGTGGACAGTTCACCAGATGCGACATGCAACTATCTGCAGTGATTCTTAGTTACTCCCTGCAGTTGCTCGTCACGTTTACTGATAGTTTTGATCTTGTGACAGGATATTTGGCTTCCTTAAGGGAGTCATATTCACTCCTACCAGCTACCCCCTTTTGTGGCCACCTTCACATTTTCATCCTACTGTGTCCACTACGCCATAACCGATACGCCACCATATGACATGAGACGTAGTTACACCCAAAAGTTACTTCTAGCGTTTTCTAAAATTTTGGTTGCGTGTCAAGTCATTTGGCTACCCTGAGAGAGTCATTGTTGCTCCTGCCCATTTCTCACCGTTTTTGGACACCTCCACGTTCTCTTCTTAGTGTGGCCGGTCCGCCAGAAGCGATACATAACTCTATGCAGTGAGTCTTATTTACGCCTTCAAGTTACTCCTCTCGTTTGCTGAAATTTATGTCGTGTGACGAGGCATTTGGCTACCTTAAGAGAGTCATAGTTACTCTTATCAGTAGATCCGCATTTTCGCCACCTTTCTATTCTCATTCTTACATTTCCCAATCTGCTATAAGTGATAAGCCACTATATACCTTGAGTCTTAATTACTCCCTCCAGTTGCTCTATATAAATGTAGAAATTTTTCGTTGTGTGACGATTCATTTCCTCTACCTTAAGTGACCCATATGTACACATGCCAGTTTCTCCCCTTTTTTGGCCGACTTCACATTCTGCTCTTGCTGTGGACAGTTCACCAGATGCGACATGCAACTATCTGCAGTGATTCTTAGTTACTCCCTGCAGTTGCTCGTCACGTTTACTGATAGTTTTGATCTTGTGACAGGATATTTGGCTTCCTTAAGGGAGTCATATTCACTCCTACCAGCTACCCCCTTTTGTGGCCACCTTCACATTTTCATCCTACTGTGTCCACTACGCCATACCCGATACGCCACCATATGACATGAGACGTAGTTACACCCAAAAGTTACTTCTAGCGTTTTCTAAAATTTTGGTTGCGTGTCAAGTCATTTGGCTACCCTGAGAGAGTCATTGTTGCTCCTGCCCATTTCTCACCGTTTTTGGACACCTCCACGTTCTCTTCTTAGTGTGGCCGGTCCGCCAGAAGCGATACATAACTCTATGCAGTGAGTCTTATTTACGCCTTCAAGTTACTCCTCTCGTTTGCTGAAATTTATGTCGTGTGACGAGGCATTTGGCTACCTTAAGAGAGTCATAGTTACTCTTATCAGTAGATCCGCATTTTCGCCACCTTTCTATTCTCATTCTTACATTTCCCAATCTGCTATAAGTGATAAGCCACTATATACCTTGAGTCTTAATTACTCCCTCCAGTTGCTCTATATAAATGTAGAAATTTTTCGTTGTGTGACGATTCATTTCCTCTACCTTAAGTGACCCATATGTACACATGCCAGTTTCTCCCCTTTTTTGGCCGACTTCACATTCTGCTCTTGCTGTGGACAGTTCACCAGATGCGACATGCAACTATCTGCAGTGATTCTTAGTTACTCCCTGCAGTTGCTCGTCACGTTTACTGATAGTTTTGATCTTGTGACAGGATATTTGGCTTCCTTAAGGGAGTCATATTCACTCCTACCAGCTACCCCCTTTTGTGGCCACCTTCACATTTTCATCCTACTGTGTCCACTACGCCATAACCGATACGCTACCATATGACATGAGACGTAGTTACACCCAAAAGTTACTTCTAGCGTTTTCTAAAATTTTGGTTGCGTGTCAAGTCATTTGGCTACCCTGAGAGAGTCATTGTTGCTCCTGCCCATTTCTCACCGTTTTTGGACACCTCCACGTTCTCTTCTTAGTGTGGCCGGTCCGCCAGAAGCGATACATAACTCTATGCAGTGAGTCTTATTTACGCCTTCAAGTTACTCCTCTCGTTTGCTGAAATTTATGTCGTGTGACGAGGCATTTGGCTACCTTAAGAGAGTCATAGTTACTCTTATCAGTAGATCCGCATTTTCGCCACCTTTCTATTCTCATTCTTACATTTCCCAATCTGCTATAAGTGATAAGCCACTATATACCTTGAGTCTTAATTACTCCCTCCAGTTGCTCTATATAAATGTAGAAATTTTTCGTTGTGTGACGATTCATTTCCTCTACCTTAAGTGACCCATATGTACACATGCCAGTTTCTCCCCTTTTTTGGCCGACTTCACATTCTGCTCTTGCTGTGGACAGTTCACCAGATGCGACATGCAACTATCTGCAGTGATTCTTAGTTACTCCCTGCAGTTGCTCGTCACGTTTACTGATAGTTTTGATCTTGTGACAGGATATTTGGCTTCCTTAAGGGAGTCATATTCACTCCTACCAGCTACCCCCTTTTGTGGCCACCTTCACATTTTCATCCTACTGTGTCCACTACGCCATAACCGATACGCCACCATATGACATGAGACGTAGTTACACCCAAAAGTTACTTCTAGCGTTTTCTAAAATTTTGGTTGCGTGTCAAGTCATTTGGCTACCCTGAGAGAGTCATTGTTGCTCCTGCCCATTTCTCACCGTTTTTGGACACCTCCACGTTCTCTTCTTAGTGTGGCCGGTCCGCCAGAAGCGATACATAACTCTATGCAGTGAGTCTTATTTACGCCTTCAAGTTACTCCTCTCGTTTGCTGAAATTTATGTCGTGTGACAGGGCATTTGGCTACCTTAAGAGAGTCATAGTTACTCTTATCAGTAGATCCGCATTTTCGCCACCTTTCTATTCTCATTCTTACATTTCCCAATCTGCTATAAGTGATAAGCCACTATATACCTTGAGTCTTAATTACTCCCTCCAGTTGCTCTATATAAATGTAGAAATTTTTCGTTGTGTGACGATTCATTTCCTCTACCTTAAGTGACCCATATGTACACATGCCAGTTTCTCCCCTTTTTTGGCCGACTTCACATTCTGCTCTTGCTGTGGACAGTTCACCAGATGCGACATGCAACTATCTGCAGTGATTCTTAGTTACTCCCTGCAGTTGCTCGTCACGTTTACTGATAGTTTTGATCTTGTGACAGGATATTTGGCTTCCTTAAGGGAGTCATATTCACTCCTACCAGCTACCCCCTTTTGTGGCCACCTTCACATTTTCATCCTACTGTGTCCACTACGCCATAACCGATACGCCACCATATGACATGAGACGTAGTTACACCCAAAAGTTACTTCTAGCGTTTTCTAAAATTTTGGTTGCGTGTCAAGTCATTTGGCTACCCTGAGAGAGTCATTGTTGCTCCTGCCCATTTCTCACCGTTTTTGGACACCTCCACGTTCTCTTCTTAGTGTGGCCGGTCCGCCAGAAGCGATACATAACTCTATGCAGTGAGTCTTATTTACGCCTTCAAGTTACTCCTCTCGTTTGCTGAAATTTATGTCGTGTGACGAGGCATTTGGCTACCTTAAGAGAGTCATAGTTACTCTTATCAGTAGATCCGCATTTTCGCCACCTTTCTATTCTCATTCTTACATTTCCCAATCTGCTATAAGTGATAAGCCACTATATACCTTGAGTCTTAATTACTCCCTCCAGTTGCTCTATATAAATGTAGAAATTTTTCGTTGTGTGACGATTCATTTCCTCTACCTTAGGTGACCCATATGTACACATGCCAGTTTCTCCCCTTTTTTGGCCGACTTCACATTCTGCTCTTGCTGTGGACAGTTCACCAGATGCGACATGCAACTATCTGCAGTGATTCTTAGTTACTCCCTGCAGTTGCTCGTCACGTTTACTGATAGTTTTGATCTTGTGACAGGATATTTGGCTTCCTTAAGGGAGTCATATTCACTCCTACCAGCTACCCCCTTTTGTGGCCACCTTCACATTTTCATCCTACTGTGTCCACTACGCCATAACCGATACGCCACCATATGACATGAGACGTAGTTACACCCAAAAGTTACTTCTAGCGTTTTCTAAAATTTTGGTTGCGTGTCAAGTCATTTGGCTACCCTGAGAGAGTCATTGTTGCTCCTGCCCATTTCTCACCGTTTTTGGACACCTCCACGTTCTCTTCTTAGTGTGGCCGGTCCGCCAGAAGCGATACATAACTCTATGCAGTGAGTCTTATTTACGCCTTCAAGTTACTCCTCTCGTTTGCTGAAATTTATGTCGTGTGACGAGGCATTTGGCTACCTTAAGAGAGTCATAGTTACTCTTATCAGTAGATCCGCATTTTCGCCACCTTTCTATTATCATTCTTACATTTCCCAATCTGCTATAAGTGATAAGCCACTATATACTTTGAGTCTTAATTACTCCCTCCAGTTGCTCTATATAAATGTAGAAATTTTTCGTTGTGTGACGATTCATTTCCTCTACCTTAAGTGACCCATATGTACACATGCCAGTTTCTCCCCTTTTTTGGCCGACTTCACATTCTGCTCTTGCTGTGGACAGTTCACCAGATGCGACATGCAACTATCTGCAGTGATTCTTAGTTACTCCCTGCAGTTGCTCGTCACGTTTACTGATAGTTTTGATCTTGTGACAGGATATTTGGCTTCCTTAAGGGAGTCATATTCACTCCTACCAGCTACCCCTTTTTGTGGCCACCTTCACATTTTCATCCTACTGTGTCCACTACGCCATAACCGATACGCCACCATATGACATGAGACGTAGTTACACCCAAAAGTTACTTCTAGCGTTTTCTAAAATTTTGGTTGCGTGTCAAGTCATTTGGCTACCCTGAGAGAGTCATTGTTGCTCCTGCCCATTTCTCACCGTTTTTGGACACCTCCACGTTCTCTTCTTAGTGTGGCCGGTCCGCCAGAAGCGATACATAACTCTATGCAGTGAGTCTTATTTACGCCTTCAAGTTACTCCTCTCGTTTGCTGAAATTTATGTCGTGTGACGAGGCATTTGGCTACCTTAAGAGAGTCATAGTTACTCTTATCAGTAGATCCGCATTTTCGCCACCTTTCTATTCTCATTCTTACATTTCCCAATCTGCTATAAGTGATAAGCCACTATATACCTTGAGTCTTAATTACTCCCTCCAGTTGCTCTATATAAATGTAGAAATTTTTCGTTGTGTGACGATTCATTTCCTCTACCTTAAGTGACCCATATGTACACATGCCAGTTTCTCCCCTTTTTTGGCCGACTTCACATTCTGCTCTTGCTGTGGACAGTTCACCAGATGCGACATGCAACTATCTGCAGTGATTCTTAGTTACTCCCTGCAGTTGCTCGTCACGTTTACTGATAGTTTTGATCTTGTGACAGGATATTTGGCTTCCTTAAGGGAGTCATATTCACTCCTACCAGCTACCCCCTTTTGTGGCCACCTTCACATTTTCATCCTACTGTGTCCACTACGCCATAACCGATACGCCACCATATGACATGAGACGTAGTTACACCCAAAAGTTACTTCTAGCGTTTTCTAAAATTTTGGTTGCGTGTCAAGTCATTTGGCTACCCTGAGAGAGTCATTGTTGCTCCTGCCCATTTCTCACCGTTTTTGGACACCTCCACGTTATCTTCTTAGTGTGGCCGGTCCGCCAGAAGCGATACATAACTCTATGCAGTGAGTCTTATTTACGCCTTCAAGTTACTCCTCTCGTTTGCTGAAATTTATGTCGTGTGACGAGGCATTTGGCTACCTTAAGAGAGTCATAGTTACTCTTATCAGTAGATCCGCATTTTCGCCACCTTTCTATTCTCATTCTTACATTTCCCAATCTGCTATAAGTGATAAGCCACTATATACCTTGAGTCTTAATTACTCCCTCCAGTTGCTCTATATAAATGTAGAAATTTTTCGTTGTGTGACGATTCATTTCCTCTACCTTAAGTGACCCATATGTACACATGCCAGTTTCTCCCCTTTTTTGGCCGACTTCACATTCTGCTCTTGCTGTGGACAGTTCACCAGATGCGACATGCAACTATCTGCAGTGATTCTTAGTTACTCCCTGCAGTTGCTCGTCACGTTTACTGATAGTTTTGATCTTGTGACAGGATATTTGGCTTCCTTAAGGGAGTCATATTCACTCCTACCAGCTACCCCCTTTTGTGGCCACCTTCACATTTTCATCCTACTGTGTCCACTACGCCATAACCGATACGCCACCATATGACATGAGACGTAGTTACACCCAAAAGTTACTTCTAGCGTTTTCTAAAATTTTGGTTGCGTGTCAAGTCATTTGGCTACCCTGAGAGAGTCATTGTTGCTCCTGCCCATTTCTCACCGTTTTTGGACACCTCCCCGTTCTCTTCTTAGTGTGGCCGGTCCGCCAGAAGCGATACATAACTCTATGCAGTGAGTCTTATTTACGCCTTCAAGTTACTCCTCTCGTTTGCTGAAATTTATGTCGTGTGACGAGGCATTTGGCTACCTTAAGAGAGTCATAGTTACTCTTATCAGTAGATCCGCATTTTCGCCACCTTTCTATTCTCATTCTTACATTTCCCAATCTGCTATAAGTGATAAGCCACTATATACCTTGAGTCTTAATTACTCCCTCCAGTTGCTCTATATAAATGTAGAAATTTTTCGTTGTGTGACGATTCATTTCCTCTACCTTAAGTGACCCATATGTACACATGCCAGTTTCTCCCCTTTTTTGGCCGACTTCACATTCTGCTCTTGCTGTGGACAGTTCACCAGATGCGACATGCAACTATCTGCAGTGATTCTTAGTTACTCCCTGCAGTTGCTCGTCACGTTTACTGATAGTTTTGATCTTGTGACAGGATATTTGGCTTCCTTAAGGGAGTCATATTCACTCCTACCAGCTACCCCCTTTTGTGGCCACCTTCACATTTTCATCCTACTGTGTCCACTACGCCATAACCGATACGCCACCATATGACATGAGACGTAGTTACACCCAAAAGTTACTTCTAGCGTTTTCTAAAATTTTGGTTGCGTGTCAAGTCATTTGGCTACCCTGAGAGAGTCATTGTTGCTCCTGCCCATTTCTCACCGTTTTTGGACACCTCCACGTTCTCTTCTTAGTGTGGCCGGTCCGCCAGAAGCGATACATAACTCTATGCAGTGAGTCTTATTTACGCCTTCAAGTTACTCCTCTCGTTTGCTGAAATTTATGTCGTGTGACGAGGCATTTGGCTACCTTAAGAGAGTCATAGTTACTCTTATCAGTAGATCCGCATTTTCGCCACCTTTCTATTATCATTCTTACATTTCCCAATCTGCTATAAGTGATAAGCCACTATATACCTTGAGTCTTAATTACTCCCTCCAGTTGCTCTATATAAATGTAGAAATTTTTCGTTGTGTGACGATTCATTTCCTCTACCTTAGGTGACCCATATGTACACATGCCAGTTTCTCCCCTTTTTTGGCCGACTTCACATTCTGCTCTTGCTGTGGACAGTTCACCAGATGCGACATGCAACTATCTGCAGTGATTCTTAGTTACTCCCTGCAGTTGCTCGTCACGTTTACTGATAGTTTTGATCTTGTGACAGGATATTTGGCTTCCTTAAGGGAGTCATATTCACTCCTACCAGCTACCCCCTTTTGTGGCCACCTTCACATTTTCATCCTACTGTGTCCACTACGCCATAACCGATACGCCACCATATGACATGAGACGTAGTTACACCCAAAAGTTACTTCTAGCGTTTTCTAAAATTTTGGTTGCGTGTCAAGTCATTTGGCTACCCTGAGAGAGTCATTGTTGCTCCTGCCCATTTCTCACCGTTTTTGGACACCTCCACGTTCTCTTCTCAGTGTGGCCGGTCCGCCAGAAGCGATACATAACTCTATGCAGTGAATCTTATTTACGCCTTCAAGTTACTCCTCTCGTTTGCTGAAATTTATGTCGTGTGACGAGGCATTTGGCTACCTTAAGAGAGTCATAGTTACTCTTATCAGTAGATCCGCATTTTCGCCACCTTTCTATTCTCATTCTTACATTTCCCAATCTGCTATAAGTGATAAGCCACTATATACCTTGAGTCTTAATTACTCCCTCCAGTTGCTCTATATAAATGTAGAAATTTTTCGTTGTGTGACGATTCATTTCCTCTACCTTAAGTGACCCATATGTACACATGCCAGTTTCTCCCCTTTTTTGGCCGACTTCACATTCTGCTCTTGCTGTGGACAGTTCACCAGATGCGACATGCAACTATCTGCAGTGATTCTTAGTTACTCCCTGCAGTTGCTCGTCACGTTTACTGATAGTTTTGATCTTGTGACAGGATATTTGGCTTCCTTAAGGGAGTCATATTCACTCCTACCAGCTACCCCCTTTTGTGGCCACCTTCACATTTTCATCCTACTGTGTCCACTACGCCATAACCGATACGCCACCATATGACATGAGACGTAGTTACACCCAAAAGTTACTTCTAGCGTTTTCTAAAATTTTGGTTGCGTGTCAAGTCATTTGGCTACCCTGAGAGAGTCATTGTTGCTCCTGCCCATTTCTCACCGTTTTTGGACACCTCCACGTTCTCTTCTTAGTGTGGCCGGTCCGCCAGAAGCGATACATAACTCTATGCAGTGAGTCTTATTTACGCCTTCAAGTTACTCCTCTCGTTTGCTGAAATTTATGTCGTGTGACGAGGCATTTGGCTACCTTAAGAGAGTCATAGTTACTCTTATCAGTAGATCCGCATTTTCGCCACCTTTCTATTCTCATTCTTACATTTCCCAATCTGCTATAAGTGATAAGCCACTATATACCTTGAGTCTTAATTACTCCCTCCAGTTGCTCTATATAAATGTAGAAATTTTTCGTTGTGTGACGATTCATTTCCTCTACCTGAAGTGACCCATATGTACACATGCCAGTTTCTCCCCTTTTTTGGCCGACTTCACATTCTGCTCTTGCTGTGGACAGTTCACCAGATGCGACATGCAACTATCTGCAGTGATTCTTAGTTACTCCCTGCAGTTGCTCGTCACGTTTACTGATAGTTTTGATCTTGTGACAGGATATTTGGCTTCCTTAAGGGATTCATATTCACTCCTACCAGCTACCCCCTTTTGTGGCCACCTTCACATTTTCATCCTACTGTGTCCACTACGCCATAACCGATACGCCACCATATGACATGAGACGTAGTTACACCCAAAAGTTACTTCTAGCGTTTTCTAAAATTTTGGTTGCGTGTCAAGTCATTTGGCTACCCTGAGAGAGTCATTGTTGCTCCTGCCCATTTCTCACCGTTTTTGGACACCTCCACGTTCTCTTCTTAGTGTGGCCGGTCCGCCAGAAGCGATACATAACTCTATGCAGTGAGTCTTATTTACGCCTTCAAGTTACTCCTCTCGTTTGCTGAAATTTATGTCGTGTGACGAGGCATTTGGCTACCTTAAGAGAGTCATAGTTACTCTTATCAGTAGATCCGCATTTTCGCCACCTTTCTATTCTCATTCTTACATTTCCCAATCTGCTATAAGTGATAAGCCACTATATACCTTGAGTCTTAATTACTCCCTCCAGTTGCTCTATATAAATGTAGAAATTTTTCGTTGTGTGACGATTCATTTCCTCTACCTTAAGTGACCCATATGTACACATGCCAGTTTCTCCCCTTTTTTGGCCGACTTCACATTCTGCTCTTGCTGTGGACAGTTCACCAGATGCGACATGCAACTATCTGCAGTGATTCTTAGTTACTCCCTGCAGTTGCTCGTCACGTTTACTGATAGTTTTGATCTTGTGACAGGATATTTGGCTTCCTTAAGGGAGTCATATTCACTCCTACCAGCTACCCCCTTTTGTGGCCACCTTCACATTTTCATCCTACTGTGTCCACTACGCCATAACCGATACGCCACCATATGACATGAGACGTAGTTACACCCAAAAGTTACTTCTAGCGTTTTCTAAAATTTTGGTTGCGTGTCAAGTCATTTGGCTACCCTGAGAGAGTCATTGTTGCTCCTGCCCATTTCTCACCGTTTTTGGACACCTCCACGTTCTCTTCTTAGTGTGGCCGGTCCGCCAGAAGCGATACATAACTCTATGCAGTGAGTCTTATTTACGCCTTCAAGTTACTCCTCTCGTTTGCTGAAATTTATGTCGTGTGACGAGGCATTTGGCTACCTTAAGAGAGTCATAGTTACTCTTATCAGTAGATCCGCATTTTCGCCACCTTTCTATTCTCATTCTTACATTTCCCAATCTGCTATAAGTGATAAGCCACTATATACCTTGAGTCTTAATTACTCCCTCCAGTTGCTCTATATAAATGTAGAAATTTTTCGTTGTGTGACGATTCATTTCCTCTACCTTAAGTGACCCATATGTACACATGCCAGTTTCTCCCCTTTTTTGGCCGACTTCACATTCTGCTCTTGCTGTGGACAGTTCACCAGATGCGACATGCAACTATCTGCAGTGATTCTTAGTTACTCCCTGCAGTTGCTCGTCACGTTTACTGATAGTTTTGATCTTGTGACAGGATATTTGGCTTCCTTAAGGGAGTCATATTCACTCCTACCAGCTACCCCCTTTTGTGGCCACCTTCACATTTTCATCCTACTGTGTCCACTACGCCATAACCGATACGCCACCATATGACATGAGACGTAGTTACACCCAAAAGTTACTTCTAGCGTTTTCTAAAATTTTGGTTGCGTGTCAAGTCATTTGGCTACCCTGAGAGAGTCATTGTTGCTCCTGCCCATTTCTCACCGTTTTTGGACACCTCCACGTTCTCTTCTTAGTGTGGCCGGTCCGCCAGAAGCGATACATAACTCTATGCAGTGAGTCTTATTTACGCCTTCAAGTTACTCCTCTCGTTTGCTGAAATTTATGTCGTGTGACGAGGCATTTGGCTACCTTAAGAGAGTCATAGTTACTCTTATCAGTAGATCCGCATTTTCGCCACCTTTCTATTCTCATTCTTACATTTCCCAATCTGCTATAAGTGATAAGCCACTATATACCTTGAGTCTTAATTACTCCCTCCAGTTGCTCTATATAAATGTAGAAATTTTTCGTTGTGTGACGATTCATTTCCTCTACCTGAAGTGACCCATATGTACACATGCCAGTTTCTCCCCTTTTTTGGCCGACTTCACATTCTGCTCTTGCTGTGGACAGTTCACCAGATGCGACATGCAACTATCTGCAGTGATTCTTAGTTACTCCCTGCAGTTGCTCGTCACGTTTACTGATAGTTTTGATCTTGTGACAGGATATTTGGCTTCCTTAAGGGATTCATATTCACTCCTACCAGCTACCCCCTTTTGTGGCCACCTTCACATTTTCATCCTACTGTGTCCACTACGCCATAACCGATACGCCACCATATGACATGAGACGTAGTTACACCCAAAAGTTACTTCTAGCGTTTTCTAAAATTTTGGTTGCGTGTCAAGTCATTTGGCTACCCTGAGAGAGTCATTGTTGCTCCTGCCCATTTCTCACCGTTTTTGGACACCTCCACGTTCTCTTCTTAGTGTGGCCGGTCCGCCAGAAGCGATACATAACTCTATGCAGTGAGTCTTATTTACGCCTTCAAGTTACTCCTCTCGTTTGCTGAAATTTATGTCGTGTGACGAGGCATTTGGCTACCTTAAGAGAGTCATAGTTACTCTTATCAGTAGATCCGCATTTTCGCCACCTTTCTATTCTCATTCTTACATTTCCCAATCTGCTATAAGTGATAAGCCACTATATACCTTGAGTCTTAATTACTCCCTCCAGTTGCTCTATATAAATGTAGAAATTTTTCGTTGTGTGACGATTCATTTCCTCTACCTTAAGTGACCCATATGTACACATGCCAGTTTCTCCCCTTTTTTGGCCGACTTCACATTCTGCTCTTGCTGTGGACAGTTCACCAGATGCGACATGCAACTATCTGCAGTGATTCTTAGTTACTCCCTGCAGTTGCTCGTCACGTTTACTGATAGTTTTGATCTTGTGACAGGATATTTGGCTTCCTTAAGGGAGTCATATTCACTCCTACCAGCTACCCCCTTTTGTGGCCACCTTCACATTTTCATCCTACTGTGTCCACTACGCCATACCCGATACGCCACCATATGACATGAGACGTAGTTACACCCAAAAGTTACTTCTAGCGTTTTCTAAAATTTTGGTTGCGTGTCAAGTCATTTGGTTACCCTGAGAGAGTCATTGTTGCTCCTGCCCATTTCTCACCGTTTTTGGACACCTCCACGTTCTCTTCTTAGTGTGGCCGGTCCGCCAGAAGAGATACATAACTCTATGCAGTGAGTCTTATTTACGCCTTCAAGTTACTCCTCTCGTTTGCTGAAATTTATGTCGTGTGACGAGGCATTTGGCTACCTTAAGAGAGTCATAGTTACTCTTATCAGTAGATCCGCATTTTCGCCACCTTTCTATTCTCATTCTTACATTTCCCAATCTGCTATAAGTGATAAGCCACTATATACCTTGAGTCTTAATTACTCCCTCCAGTTGCTCTATATAAATGTAGAAATTTTTCGTTGTGTGACGATTCATTTCCTCTACCTTAAGTGACCCATATGTACACATGCCAGTTTCTCCCCTTTTTTGGCCGACTTCACATTCTGCTCTTGCTGTGGACAGTTCACCAGATGCGACATGCAACTATCTGCAGTGATTCTTAGTTACTCCCTGCAGTTGCTCGTCACGTTTACTGATAGTTTTGATCTTGTGACAGGATATTTGGCTTCCTTAAGGGAGTCATATTCACTCCTACCAGCTACCCCCTTTTGTGGCCACCTTCACATTTTCATCCTACTGTGTCCACTACGCCATAACCGATACGCCACCATATGACATGAGACGTAGTTACACCCAAAAGTTACTTCTAGCGTTTTCTAAAATTTTGGTTGCGTGTCAAGTCATTTGGCTACCCTGAGAGAGTCATTGTTGCTCCTGCCCATTTCTCACCGTTTTTGGACACCTCCACGTTCTCTTCTTAGTGTGGCCGGTCCGCCAGAAGCGATACATAACTCTATGCAGTGAGTCTTATTTACGCCTTCAAGTTACTCCTCTCGTTTGCTGAAATTTATGTCGTGTGACGATGCATTTGGCTACCTTAAGAGAGTCATAGTTACTCTTATCAGTAGATCCGCATTTTCGCCACCTTTCTATTCTCATTCTTACATTTCCCAATCTGCTATAAGTGATAAGCCACTATATACATTGAGTCTTAATTACTCCCTCCAGTTGCTCTATATAAATGTAGAAATTTTTCGTTGTGTGACGATTCATTTCCTCTACCTTAAGTGACCCATATGTACACATGCCAGTTTCTCCCCTTTTTTGGCCGACTTCACAATCTGTTCTTACTGTAAACAGTCCACCATATGCGATATGCAACTACGTGCAGTGATTCTTAGTTACTCCCTGCAGTTGCTCGTCACGTTTACTGATAGTTTTGATCTTGTGACAGGATATTTGGCTTCCTTAAGGGAGTCATATTCACTCCTACCAGCTACCCCCTTTTGTGGCCACCTTCACATTTTCATCCTACTGTGTCCACTACGCCATAACCGATACGCCACCATATGACATGAGACGTAGTTACACCCAAAAGTTACTTCTAGCGTTTTCTAAAATTTTGGTTGCGTGTCAAGTCATTTGGCTACCCTGAGAGAGTCATTGTTGCTCCTGCCCATTTCTCACCGTTTTTGGACACCTCCACGTTCTCTTCTTAGTGTGGCCGGTCCGCCAGAAGCGATACATAACTCTATGCAGTGAGTCTTATTTACGCCTTCAAGTTACTCCTCTCGTTTGCTGAAATTTATGTCGTGTGACGAGGCATTTGGCTACCTTAAGAGAGTCATAGTTACTCTTATCAGTAGATCCGCATTTTCGCCACCTTTCTATTCTCATTCTTACATTTCCCAATCTGCTATAAGTGATAAGCCACTATATACCTTGAGTCTTAATTACTCCCTCCAGTTGCTCTATATAAATGTAGAAATTTTTCGTTGTGTGACGATTCATTTCCTCTACCTTAAGTGACCCATATGTACACATGCCAGTTTCTCCCCTTTTTTGGCCGACTTCACATTCTGCTCTTGCTGTGGACAGTTCACCAGATGCGACATGCAACTATCTGCAGTGATTCTTAGTTACTCCCTGCAGTTGCTCGTCACGTTTACTGATAGTTTTGATCTTGTGACAGGATATTTGGCTTCCTTAAGGGAGTCATATTCACTCCTACCAGCTACCCCCTTTTGTGGCCACCTTCACATTTTCATCCTACTGTGTCCACTACGCCATAACCGATACGCCACCATATGACATGAGACGTAGTTACACCCAAAAGTTACTTCTAGCGTTTTCTAAAATTTTGGTTGCGTGTCAAGTCATTTGGCTACCCTGAGAGAGTCATTGTTGCTCCTGCCCATTTCTCACCGTTTTTGGACACTTCCACGTTCTCTTCTTAGTGTGGCCGGTCCGCCAGAAGCGATACATAACTCTATGCAGTGAGTCTTATTTACGCCTTCAAGTTACTCCTCTCGTTTGCTGAAATTTATGTCGTGTGACGAGGCATTTGGCTACCTTAAGAGAGTCATAGTTACTCTTATCAGTAGATCCGCATTTTCGCCACCTTTCTATTCTCATTCTTACATTTCCCAATCTGCTATAAGTGATAAGCCACTATATACCTTGAGTCTTAATTACTCCCTCCAGTTGCTCTATATAAATGTAGAAATTTTTCGTTGTGTGACGATTCATTTCCTCTACCTTAAGTGACCCATATGTACACATGCCAGTTTCTCCCCTTTTTTGGCCGACTTCACATTCTGCTCTTGCTGTGGACAGTTCACCAGATGCGACATGCAACTATCTGCAGTGATTCTTAGTTACTCCCTGCAGTTGCTCGTCACGTTTACTGATAGTTTTGATCTTGTGACAGGATATTTGGCTTCCTTAAGGGAGTCATATTCACTCCTACCAGCTACCCCCTTTTGTGGCCACCTTCACATTTTCATCCTACTGTGTCCACTACGCCATAACCGATACGCCACCATATGACATGAGACGTAGTTACACCCAAAAGTTACTTCTAGCGTTTTCTAAAATTTTGGTTGCGTGTCAAGTCATTTGGCTACCCTGAGAGAGTCATTGTTGCTCCTGCCCATTTCTCACCGTTTTTGGACACCTCCACGTTCTCTTCTTAGTGTGGCCGGTCCGCCAGAAGCGATACATAACTCTATGCAGTGAGTCTTATTTACGCCTTCAAGTTACTCCTCTCGTTTGCTGAAATTTATGTCGTGTGACGATGCATTTGGCTACCTTAAGAGAGTCATAGTTACTCTTATCAGTAGATCCGCATTTTCGCCACCTTTCTATTCTCATTCTTACATTTCCCAATCTGCTATAAGTGATAAGCCACTATATACATTGAGTCTTAATTACTCCCTCCAGTTGCTCTATATAAATGTAGAAATTTTTCGTTGTGTGACGATTCATTTCCTCTACCTTAAGTGACCCATATGTACACATGCCAGTTTCTCCCCTTTTTTGGCCGACTTCACAATCTGTTCTTACTGTAAACAGTCCACCATATGCGATATGCAACTACGTGCAGTGATTCTTAGTTACTCCCTGCAGTTGCTCGTCACGTTTACTGATAGTTTTGATCTTGTGACAGGATATTTGGCTTCCTTAAGGGAGTCATATTCACTCCTACCAGCTACCCCCTTTTGTGGCCACCTTCACATTTTCATCCTACTGTGTCCACTACGCCATAACCGATACGCCACCATATGACATGAGACGTAGTTACACCCAAAAGTTACTTCTAGCGTTTTCTAAAATTTTGGTTGCGTGTCAAGTCATTTGGCTACCCTGAGAGAGTCATTGTTGCTCCTGCCCATTTCTCACCGTTTTTGGACACCTCCACGTTCTCTTCTTAGTGTGGCCGGTCCGCCAGAAGCGATACATAACTCTATGCAGTGAGTCTTATTTACGCCTTCAAGTTACTCCTCTCGTTTGCTGAAATTTATGTCGTGTGACGAGGCATTTGGCTACCTTAAGAGAGTCATAGTTACTCTTATCAGTAGATCCGCATTTTCGCCACCTTTCTATTCTCATTCTTACATTTCCCAATCTGCTATAAGTGATAAGCCACTATATACCTTGAGTCTTAATTACTCCCTCCAGTTGCTCTATATAAATGTAGAAATTTTTCGTTGTGTGACGATTCATTTCCTCTACCTTAAGTGACCCATATGTACACATGCCAGTTTCTCCCCTTTTTTGGCCGACTTCACATTCTGCTCTTGCTGTGGACAGTTCACCAGATGCGACATGCAACTATCTGCAGTGATTCTTAGTTACTCCCTGCAGTTGCTCGTCACGTTTACTGATAGTTTTGATCTTGTGACAGGATATTTGGCTTCCTTAAGGGAGTCATATTCACTCCTACCAGCTACCCCCTTTTGTGGCCACCTTCACATTTTCATCCTACTGTGTCCACTACGCCATAACCGATACGCCACCATATGACATGAGACGTAGTTACACCCAAAAGTTACTTCTAGCGTTTTCTAAAATTTTGGTTGCGTGTCAAGTCATTTGGCTACCCTGAGAGAGTCATTGTTGCTCCTGCCCATTTCTCACCGTTTTTGGACACTTCCACGTTCTCTTCTTAGTGTGGCCGGTCCGCCAGAAGCGATACATAACTCTATGCAGTGAGTCTTATTTACGCCTTCAAGTTACTCCTCTCGTTTGCTGAAATTTATGTCGTGTGACGAGGCATTTGGCTACCTTAAGAGAGTCATAGTTACTCTTATCAGTAGATCCGCATTTTCGCCACCTTTCTATTCTCATTCTTACATTTCCCAATCTGCTATAAGTGATAAGCCACTATATACCTTGAGTCTTAATTACTCCCTCCAGTTGCTCTATATAAATGTAGAAATTTTTCGTTGTGTGACGATTCATTTCCTCTACCTTAAGTGACCCATATGTACACATGCCAGTTTCTCCCCTTTTTTGGCCGACTTCACATTCTGCTCTTGCTGTGGACAGTTCACCAGATGCGACATGCAACTATCTGCAGTGATTCTTAGTTACTCCCTGCAGTTGCTCGTCACGTTTACTGATAGTTTTGATCTTGTGACAGGATATTTGGCTTCCTTAAGGGATTCATATTCACTCCTACCAGCTACCCCCTTTTGTGGCCACCTTCACATTTTCATCCTACTGTGTCCACTACGCCATAACCGATACGCCACCATATGACATGAGACGTAGTTACACCCAAAAGTTACTTCTAGCGTTTTCTAAAATTTTGGTTGCGTGTCAAGTCATTTGGCTACCCTGAGAGAGTCATTGTTGCTCCTGCCCATTTCTCACCGTTTTTGGACACCTCCACGTTCTCTTCTTAGTGTGGCCGGTCCGCCAGAAGCGATACATAACTCTATGCAGTGAGTCTTATTTACGCCTTCAAGTTACTCCTCTCGTTTGCTGAAATTTATGTCGTGTGACGAGGCATTTGGCTACCTTAAGAGAGTCATAGTTACTCTTATCAGTAGATCCGCATTTTCGCCACCTTTCTATTCTCATTCTTACATTTCCCAATCTGCTATAAGTGATAAGCCACTATATACCTTGAGTCTTAATTACTCCCTCCAGTTGCTCTATATAAATGTAGAAATTTTTCGTTGTGTGACGATTCATTTCCTCTACCTTAAGTGACCCATATGTACACATGCCAGTTTCTCCCCTTTTTTGGCCGACTTCACATTCTGCTCTTGCTGTGGACAGTTCACCAGATGCGACATGCAACTATCTGCAGTGATTCTTAGTTACTCCCTGCAGTTGCTCGTCACGTTTACTGATAGTTTTGATCTTGTGACAGGATATTTGGCTTCCTTAAGGGAGTCATATTCACTCCTACCAGCTACCCCCTTTTGTGGCCACCTTCACATTTTCATCCTACTGTGTCCACTACGCCATAACCGATACGCCACCATATGACATGAGACGTAGTTACACCCAAAAGTTACTTCTAGCGTTTTCTAAAATTTTGGTTGCGTGTCAAGTCATTTGGCTACCCTGAGAGAGTCATTGTTGCTCCTGCCCATTTCTCACCGTTTTTGGACACCTCCACGTTCTCTTCTTAGTGTGGCCGGTCCGCCAGAAGCGATACATAACTCTATGCAGTGAGTCTTATTTACGCCTTCAAGTTACTCCTCTCGTTTGCTGAAATTTATGTCGTGTGACGATGCATTTGGCTACCTTAAGAGAGTCATAGTTACTCTTATCAGTAGATCCGCATTTTCGCCACCTTTCTATTCTCATTCTTACATTTCCCAATCTGCTATAAGTGATAAGCCACTATATACATTGAGTCTTAATTACTCCCTCCAGTTGCTCTATATAAATGTAGAAATTTTTCGTTGTGTGACGATTCATTTCCTCTACCTTAAGTGACCCATATGTACACATGCCAGTTTCTCCCCTTTTTTGGCCGACTGCACAATCTGTTCTTACTGTAAACAGTCCACCATATGCGATATGCAACTATCTGCAGTGATTCTTAGTTACTCCCTGCAGTTGCTCGTCACGTTTACTGATAGTTTTGATCTTGTGACAGGATATTTGGCTTCCTTAAGGGAGTCATATTCACTCCTACCAGCTACCCCCTTTTGTGGCCACCTTCACATTTTCATCCTACTGTGTCCACTACGCCATAACCGATACGCCACCATATGACATGAGACGTAGTTACACCCAAAAGTTACTTCTAGCGTTTTCTAAAATTTTGGTTGCGTGTCAAGTCATTTGGCTACCCTGAGAGAGTCATTGTTGCTCCTGCCCATTTCTCACCGTTTTTGGACACCTCCACGTTCTCTTCTTAGTGTGGCCGGTCCGCCAGAAGCGATACATAACTCTATGCAGTGAGTCTTATTTACGCCTTCAAGTTACTCCTCTCGTTTGCTGAAATTTATGTCGTGTGACGATGCATTTGGCTACCTTAAGAGAGTCATAGTTACTCTTATCAGTAGATCCGCATTTTCGCCACCTTTCTATTCTCATTCTTACATTTCCCAATCTGCTATAAGTGATAAGCCACTATATACATTGAGTCTTAATTACTCCCTCCAGTTGCTCTATATAAATGTAGAAATTTTTCGTTGTGTGACGATTCATTTCCTCTACCTTAAGTGACCCATATGTACACATGCCAGTTTCTCCCCTTTTTTGGCCGACTTCACAATCTGTTCTTACTGTAAACAGTCCACCATATGCGATATGCAACTACGTGCAGTGATTCTTAGTTACTCCCTGCAGTTGCTCGTCACGTTTACTGATAGTTTTGATCTTGTGACAGGATATTTGGCTTCCTTAAGGGAGTCATATTCACTCCTACCAGCTACCCCCTTTTGTGGCCACCTTCACATTTTCATCCTACTGTGTCCACTACGCCATAACCGATACGCCACCATATGACATGAGACGTAGTTACACCCAAAAGTTACTTCTAGCGTTTTCTAAAATTTTGGTTGCGTGTCAAGTCATTTGGCTACCCTGAGAGAGTCATTGTTGCTCCTGCCCATTTCTCACCGTTTTTGGACACCTCCACGTTCTCTTCTTAGTGTGGCCGGTCCGCCAGAAGCGATACATAACTCTATGCAGTGAGTCTTATTTACGCCTTCAAGTTACTCCTCTCGTTTGCTGAAATTTATGTCGTGTGACGAGGCATTTGGCTACCTTAAGAGAGTCATAGTTACTCTTATCAGTAGATCCGCATTTTCGCCACCTTTCTATTCTCATTCTTACATTTCCCAATCTGCTATAAGTGATAAGCCACTATATACCTTGAGTCTTAATTACTCCCTCCAGTTGCTCTATATAAATGTAGAAATTTTTCGTTGTGTGACGATTCATTTCCTCTACCTTAAGTGACCCATATGTACACATGCCAGTTTCTCCCCTTTTTTGGCCGACTTCACATTCTGCTCTTGCTGTGGACAGTTCACCAGATGCGACATGCAACTATCTGCAGTGATTCTTAGTTACTCCCTGCAGTTGCTCGTCACGTTTACTGATAGTTTTGATCTTGTGACAGGATATTTGGCTTCCTTAAGGGAGTCATATTCACTCCTACCAGCTACCCCCTTTTGTGGCCACCTTCACATTTTCATCCTACTGTGTCCACTACGCCATAACCGATACGCCACCATATGACATGAGACGTAGTTACACCCAAAAGTTACTTCTAGCGTTTTCTAAAATTTTGGTTGCGTGTCAAGTCATTTGGCTACCCTGAGAGAGTCATTGTTGCTCCTGCCCATTTCTCACCGTTTTTGGACACTTCCACGTTCTCTTCTTAGTGTGGCCGGTCCGCCAGAAGCGATACATAACTCTATGCAGTGAGTCTTATTTACGCCTTCAAGTTACTCCTCTCGTTTGCTGAAATTTATGTCGTGTGACGAGGCATTTGGCTACCTTAAGAGAGTCATAGTTACTCTTATCAGTAGATCCGCATTTTCGCCACCTTTCTATTCTCATTCTTACATTTCCCAATCTGCTATAAGTGATAAGCCACTATATACCTTGAGTCTTAATTACTCCCTCCAGTTGCTCTATATAAATGTAGAAATTTTTCGTTGTGTGACGATTCATTTCCTCTACCTTAAGTGACCCATATGTACACATGCCAGTTTCTCCCCTTTTTTGGCCGACTTCACATTCTGCTCTTGCTGTGGACAGTTCACCAGATGCGACATGCAACTATCTGCAGTGATTCTTAGTTACTCCCTGCAGTTGCTCATCACGTTTACTGATAGTTTTGATCTTGTGACAGGATATATGGCTTCCTTAAGGGAGTCATATTCACTCCTACCAGCTACCCCCTTTTGTGGCCACCTTCACATTTTCATCCTACTGTGTCCACTACGCCATAACCGATACGCCACCATATGACATGAGACGTAGTTACACCCAAAAGTTACTTCTAGCGTTTTCTAAAATTTTGGTTGCGTGTCAAGTCATTTGGCTACCCTGAGAGAGTCATTGTTGCTCCTGCCCATTTCTCACCGTTTTTGGACACCTCCACGTTGTCTTCTTAGTGTGGCGGGTCCGCCAGAAGCGATACATAACTCTATGCAGTGAGTCTTATTTACGCCTTCAAGTTACTCCTCTCGTTTGCTGAAATTTATGTCGTGTGACGAGGCATTTGGCTACCTTAAGAGAGTCATAGTTACTCTTATCAGTAGATCCGCATTTTCGCCACCTTTCTATTATCATTCTTACATTTCCCAATCTGCTATAAGTGATAAGCCACTATATACCTTGAGTCTTAATTACTCCCTCCAGTTGCTCTATATAAATGTAGAAATTTTTCGTTGTGTGACGATTCGTTTCCTCTACCTTAAGTGACCCATATGTACACATGCCAGTTTCTCCCCTTTTTTGGCCGACTTCACATTCTGCTCTTGCTGTGGACAGTTCACCAGATGCGACATGCAACTATCTGCAGTGATTCTTAGTTACTCCCTGCAGTTGCTCGTCACGTTTACTGATAGTTTTGATCTTGTGACAGGATATTTGGCTTCCTTAAGGGAGTCATATTCACTCCTACCAGCTACCCCCTTTTGTGGCCACCTTCACATTTTCATCCTACTGTGTCCACTACGCCATAACCGATACGCCACCATATGACATGAGACGTAGTTACACCCAAAAGTTACTTCTAGCGTTTTCTAAAATTTTGGTTGCGTGTCAAGTCATTTGGCTACCCTGAGAGAGTCATTGTTGCTCCTGCCCATTTCTCACCGTTTTTGGACACCTCCACGTTCTCTTCTTAGTGTGGCCGGTCCGCCAGAAGCGATACATAACTCTATGCAGTGAGTCTTATTTACGCCTTCAAGTTACTCCTCTCGTTTGCTGAAATTTATGTCGTGTGACGAGGCATTTGGCTACCTTAAGAGAGTCATAGTTACTCTTATCAGTAGATCCGCATTTTCGCCACCTTTCTATTCTCATTCTTACATTTCCCAATCTGCTATAAGTGATAAGCCACTATATACCTTGAGTCTTAATTACTCCCTCCAGTTGCTCTATATAAATGTAGAAATTTTTCGTTGTGTGACGATTCATTTCCTCTACCTTAAGTGACCCATATGTACACATGCCAGTTTCTCCCCTTTTTTGGCCGACTTCACATTCTGCTCTTGCTGTGGACAGTTCACCAGATGCGACATGCAACTATCTGCAGTGATTCTTAGTTACTCCCTGCAGTTGCTCGTCACGTTTACTGATAGTTTTGATCTTGTGACAGGATATTTGGCTTCCTTAAGGGAGTCATATTCACTCCTACCAGCTACCCCCTTTTGTGGCCACCTTCACATTTTCATCCTACTGTGTCCACTACGCCATAACCGATACGCCACCATATGACATGAGACGTAGTTACACCCAAAAGTTACTTCTAGCGTTTTCTAAAATTTTGGTTGCGTGTCAAGTCATTTGGCTACCCTGAGAGAGTCATTGTTGCTCCTGCCCATTTCTTACCGTTTTTGGACACCTCCACGTTCTCTTCTTAGTGTGGCCGGTCCGCCAGAAGCGATACATAACTCTATGCAGTGAGTCTTATTTACGCCTTCAAGTTACTCCTCTCGTTTGCTGAAATTTATGTCGTGTGACGAGGCATTTGGCTACCTTAAGAGAGTCATAGTTACTCTTATCAGTAGATCCGCATTTTCGCCACCTTTCTATTCTCATTCTTACATTTCCCAATCTGCTATAAGTGATAAGCCACTATATACCTTGAGTCTTAATTACTCCCTCCAGTTGCTCTATATAAATGTAGAAATTTTTCGTTGTGTGACGATTCGTTTCCTCTACCTTAAGTGACCCATATGTACACATGCCAGTTTCTCCCCTTTTTTGGCCGACTTCACATTCTGCTCTTGCTGTGGACAGTTCACCAGATGCGACATGCAACTATCTGCAGTGATTCTTAGTTACTCCCTGCAGTTGCTCGTCACGTTTACTGATAGTTTTGATCTTGTGACAGGATATTTGGCTTCCTTAAGGGAGTCATATTCACTCCTACCAGCTACCCCCTTTTGTGGCCACCTTCACATTTTCATCCTACTGTGTCCACTACGCCATAACCGATACGCCACCATATGACATGAGACGTAGTTACACCCAAAAGTTACTTCTAGCGTTTTCTAAAATTTTGGTTGCGTGTCAAGTCATTTGGCTACCCTGAGAGAGTCATTGTTGCTCCTGCCCATTTCTCACCGTTTTTGGACACCTCCACGTTCTCTTCTTAGTGTGGCCGGTCCGCCAGAAGCGATACATAACTCTATGCAGTGAGTCTTATTTACGCCTTCAAGTTACTCCTCTCGTTTGCTGAAATTTATGTCGTGTGACGAGGCATTTGGCTACCTTAAGAGAGTCATAGTTACTCTTATCAGTAGATCCGCATTTTCGCCACCTTTCTATTCTCATTCTTACATTTCCCAATCTGCTATAAGTGATAAGCCACTATATACCTTGAGTCTTAATTACTCCCTCCAGTTGCTCTATATAAATGTAGAAATTTTTCGTTGTGTGACGATTCATTTCCTCTACCTTAAGTGACCCATATGTACACATGCCAGTTTCTCCCCTTTTTTGGCCGACTTCACATTCTGCTCTTGCTGTGGACAGTTCACCAGATGCGACATGCAACTATCTGCAGTGATTCTTAGTTACTCCCTGCAGTTGCTCATCACGTTTACTGATAGTTTTGATCTTGTGACAGGATATTTGGCTTCCTTAAGGGAGTCATATTCACTCCTACCAGCTACCCCCTTTTGTGGCCACCTTCACATTTTCATCCTACTGTGTCCACTACGCCATAACCGATACGCCACCATATGACATGAGACGTAGTTACACCCAAAAGTTACTTCTAGCGTTTTCTAAAATTTTGGTTGCGTGTCAAGTCATTTGGCTACCCTGAGAGAGTCATTGTTGCTCCTGCCCATTTCTTACCGTTTTTGGACACCTCCACGTTCTCTTCTTAGTGTGGCCGGTCCGCCAGAAGCGATACATAACTCTATGCAGTGAGTCTTATTTACGCCTTCAAGTTACTCCTCTCGTTTGCTGAAATTTATGTCGTGTGACGAGGCATTTGGCTACCTTAAGAGAGTCATAGTTACTCTTATCAGTAGATCCGCATTTTCGCCACCTTTCTATTCTCATTCTTACATTTCCCAATCTGCTATAAGTGATAAGCCACTATATACCTTGAGTCTTAATTACTCCCTCCAGTTGCTCTATATAAATGTAGAAATTTTTCGTTGTGTGACGATTCATTTCCTCTACCTTAAGTGACCCATATGTACACATGCCAGTTTCTCCCCTTTTTTGGCCGACTTCACATTCTGCTCTTGCTGTGGACAGTTCACCAGATGCGACATGCAACTATCTGCAGTGATTCTTAGTTACTCCCTGCAGTTGCTCATCACGTTTACTGATAGTTTTGATCTTGTGACAGGATATATGGCTTCCTTAAGGGAGTCATATTCACTCCTACCAGCTACCCCCTTTTGTGGCCACCTTCACATTTTCATCCTACTGTGTCCACTACGCCATAACCGATACGCCACCATATGACATGAGACGTAGTTACACCCAAAAGTTACTTCTAGCGTTTTCTAAAATTTTGGTTGCGTGTCAAGTCATTTGGCTACCCTGAGAGAGTCATTGTTGCTCCTGCCCATTTCTCACCGTTTTTGGACACCTCCACGTTGTCTTCTTAGTGTGGCGGGTCCGCCAGAAGCGATACATAACTCTATGCAGTGAGTCTTATTTACGCCTTCAAGTTACTCCTCTCGTTTGCTGAAATTTATGTCGTGTGACGAGGCATTTGGCTACCTTAAGAGAGTCATAGTTACTCTTATCAGTAGATCCGCATTTTCGCCACCTTTCTATTCTCATTCTTACATTTCCCAATCTGCTATAAGTGATAAGCCACTATATACCTTGAGTCTTAATTACTCCCTCCAGTTGCTCTATATAAATGTAGAAATTTTTCGTTGTGTGACGATTCATTTCCTCTACCTTAAGTGACCCATATGTACACATGCCAGTTTCTCCCCTTTTTTGGCCGACTTCACATTCTGCTCTTGCTGTGGACAGTTCACCAGATGCGACATGCAACTATCTGCAGTGATTCTTAGTTACTCCCTGCAGTTGCTCGTCACGTTTACTGATAGTTTTGATCTTGTGACAGGATATTTGGCTTCCTTAAGGGAGTCATATTCACTCCTACCAGCTACCCCCTTTTGTGGCCACCTTCACATTTTCATCCTACTGTGTCCACTACGCCATAACCGATACGCCACCATATGACATGAGACGTAGTTACACCCAAAAGTTACTTCTAGCGTTTTCTAAAATTTTGGTTGCGTGTCAAGTCATTTGGCTACCCTGAGAGAGTCATTGTTGCTCCTGCCCATTTCTTACCGTTTTTGGACACCTCCACGTTCTCTTCTTAGTGTGGCCGGTCCGCCAGAAGCGATACATAACTCTATGCAGTGAGTCTTATTTACGCCTTCAAGTTACTCCTCTCGTTTGCTGAAATTTATGTCGTGTGACGAGGCATTTGGCTACCTTAAGAGAGTCATAGTTACTCTTATCAGTAGATCCGCATTTTCGCCACCTTTCTATTCTCATTCTTACATTTCCCAATCTGCTATAAGTGATAAGCCACTATATACCTTGAGTCTTAATTACTCCCTCCAGTTGCTCTATATAAATGTAGAAATTTTTCGTTGTGTGACGATTCGTTTCCTCTACCTTAAGTGACCCATATGTACACATGCCAGTTTCTCCCCTTTTTTGGCCGACTTCACATTCTGCTCTTGCTGTGGACAGTTCACCAGATGCGACATGCAACTATCTGCAGTGATTCTTAGTTACTCCCTGCAGTTGCTCGTCACGTTTACTGATAGTTTTGATCTTGTGACAGGATATTTGGCTTCCTTAAGGGAGTCATATTCACTCCTACCAGCTACCCCCTTTTGTGGCCACCTTCACATTTTCATCCTACTGTGTCCACTACGCCATAACCGATACGCCACCATATGACATGAGACGTAGTTACACCCAAAAGTTACTTCTAGCGTTTTCTAAAATTTTGGTTGCGTGTCAAGTCATTTGGCTACCCTGAGAGAGTCATTGTTGCTCCTGCCCATTTCTCACCGTTTTTGGACACCTCCACGTTCTCTTCTTAGTGTGGCCGGTCCGCCAGAAGCGATACATAACTCTATGCAGTGAGTCTTATTTACGCCTTCAAGTTACTCCTCTCGTTTGCTGAAATTTATGTCGTGTGACGAGGCATTTGGCTACCTTAAGAGAGTCATAGTTACTCTTATCAGTAGATCCGCATTTTCGCCACCTTTCTATTCTCATTCTTACATTTCCCAATCTGCTATAAGTGATAAGCCACTATATACCTTGAGTCTTAATTACTCCCTCCAGTTGCTCTATATAAATGTAGAAATTTTTCGTTGTGTGACGATTCATTTCCTCTACCTTAAGTGACCCATATGTACACATGCCAGTTTCTCCCCTTTTTTGGCCGACTTCACATTCTGCTCTTGCTGTGGACAGTTCACCAGATGCGACATGCAACTATCTGCAGTGATTCTTAGTTACTCCCTGCAGTTGCTCGTCACGTTTACTGATAGTTTTGATCTTGTGACAGGATATTTGGCTTCCTTAAGGGAGTCATATTCACTCCTACCAGCTACCCCCTTTTGTGGCCACCTTCACATTTTCATCCTACTGTGTCCACTACGCCATAACCGATACGCCACCATATGACATGAGACGTAGTTACACCCAAAAGTTACTTCTAGCGTTTTCTAAAATTTTGGTTGCGTGTCAAGTCATTTGGCTACCCTGAGAGAGTCATTGTTGCTCCTGCCCATTTCTTACCGTTTTTGGACACCTCCACGTTCTCTTCTTAGTGTGGCCGGTCCGCCAGAAGCGATACATAACTCTATGCAGTGAGTCTTATTTACGCCTTCAAGTTACTCCTCTCGTTTGCTGAAATTTATGTCGTGTGACGAGGCATTTGGCTACCTTAAGAGAGTCATAGTTACTCTTATCAGTAGATCCGCATTTTCGCCACCTTTCTATTCTCATTCTTACATTTCCCAATCTGCTATAAGTGATAAGCCACTATATACCTTGAGTCTTAATTACTCCCTCCAGTTGCTCTATATAAATGTAGAAATTTTTCGTTGTGTGACGATTCGTTTCCTCTACCTTAAGTGACCCATATGTACACATGCCAGTTTCTCCCCTTTTTTGGCCGACTTCACATTCTGCTCTTGCTGTGGACAGTTCACCAGATGCGACATGCAACTATCTGCAGTGATTCTTAGTTACTCCCTGCAGTTGCTCGTCACGTTTACTGATAGTTTTGATCTTGTGACAGGATATTTGGCTTCCTTAAGGGAGTCATATTCACTCCTACCAGCTACCCCCTTTTGTGGCCACCTTCACATTTTCATCCTACTGTGTCCACTACGCCATAACCGATACGCCACCATATGACATGAGACGTAGTTACACCCAAAAGTTACTTCTAGCGTTTTCTAAAATTTTGGTTGCGTGTCAAGTCATTTGGCTACCCTGAGAGAGTCATTGTTGCTCCTGCCCATTTCTCACCGTTTTTGGACACCTCCACGTTCTCTTCTTAGTGTGGCCGGTCCGCCAGAAGCGATACATAACTCTATGCAGTGAGTCTTATTTACGCCTTCAAGTTACTCCTCTCGTTTGCTGAAATTTATGTCGTGTGACGAGGCATTTGGCTACCTTAAGAGAGTCATAGTTACTCTTATCAGTAGATCCGCATTTTCGCCACCTTTCTATTCTCATTCTTACATTTCCCAATCTGCTATAAGTGATAAGCCACTATATACCTTGAGTCTTAATTACTCCCTCCAGTTGCTCTATATAAATGTAGAAATTTTTCGTTGTGTGACGATTCATTTCCTCTACCTTAAGTGACCCATATGTACACATGCCAGTTTCTCCCCTTTTTTGGCCGACTTCACATTCTGCTCTTGCTGTGGACAGTTCACCAGATGCGACATGCAACTATCTGCAGTGATTCTTAGTTACTCCCTGCAGTTGCTCGTCACGTTTACTGATAGTTTTGATCTTGTGACAGGATATTTGGCTTCCTTAAGGGAGTCATATTCACTCCTACCAGCTACCCCCTTTTGTGGCCACCTTCACATTTTCATCCTACTGTGTCCACTACGCCATAACCGATACGCCACCATATGACATGAGACGTAGTTACACCCAAAAGTTACTTCTAGCGTTTTCTAAAATTTTGGTTGCGTGTCAAGTCATTTGGCTACCCTGAGAGAGTCATTGTTGCTCCTGCCCATTTCTTACCGTTTTTGGACACCTCCACGTTCTCTTCTTAGTGTGGCCGGTCCGCCAGAAGCGATACATAACTCTATGCAGTGAGTCTTATTTACGCCTTCAAGTTACTCCTCTCGTTTGCTGAAATTTATGTCGTGTGACGAGGCATTTGGCTACCTTAAGAGAGTCATAGTTACTCTTATCAGTAGATCCGCATTTTCGCCACCTTTCTATTCTCATTCTTACATTTCCCAATCTGCTATAAGTGATAAGCCACTATATACCTTGAGTCTTAATTACTCCCTCCAGTTGCTCTATATAAATGTAGAAATTTTTCGTTGTGTGACGATTCGTTTCCTCTACCTTAAGTGACCCATATGTACACATGCCAGTTTCTCCCCTTTTTTGGCCAACTTCACATTCTGCTCTTGCTGTGGACAGTTCACCAGATGCGACATGCAACTATCTGCAGTGATTCTTAGTTACTCCCTGCAGTTGCTCGTCACGTTTACTGATAGTTTTGATCTTGTGACAGGATATTTGGCTTCCTTAAGGGAGTCATATTCACTCCTACCAGCTACCCCCTTTTGTGGCCACCTTCACATTTTCATCCTACTGTGTCCACTACGCCATAACCGATACGCCACCATATGACATGAGACGTAGTTACACCCAAAAGTTACTTCTAGCGTTTTCTAAAATTTTGGTTGCGTGTCAAGTCATTTGGCTACCCTGAGAGAGTCATTGTTGCTCCTGCCCATTTCTCACCGTTTTTGGACACCTCCACGTTCTCTTCTTAGTGTGGCCGGTCCGCCAGAAGCGATACATAACTCTATGCAGTGAGTCTTATTTACGCCTTCAAGTTACTCCTCTCGTTTGCTGAAATTTATGTCGTGTGACGAGGCATTTGGCTACCTTAAGAGAGTCATAGTTACTCTTATCAGTAGATCCGCATTTTCGCCACCTTTCTATTCTCATTCTTACATTTCCCAATCTGCTATAAGTGATAAGCCACTATATACCTTGAGTCTTAATTACTCCCTCCAGTTGCTCTATATAAATGTAGAAATTTTTCGTTGTGTGACGATTCATTTCCTCTACCTTAAGTGACCCATATGTACACATGCCAGTTTCTCCCCTTTTTTGGCCGACTTCACATTCTGCTCTTGCTGTGGACAGTTCACCAGATGCGACATGCAACTATCTGCAGTGATTCTTAGTTACTCCCTGCAGTTGCTCGTCACGTTTACTGATAGTTTTGATCTTGTGACAGGATATTTGGCTTCCTTAAGGGAGTCATATTCACTCCTACCAGCTACCCCCTTTTGTGGCCACCTTCACATTTTCATCCTACTGTGTCCACTACGCCATAACCGATACGCCACCATATGACATGAGACGTAGTTACACCCAAAAGTTACTTCTAGCGTTTTCTAAAATTTTGGTTGCGTGTCAAGTCATTTGGCTACCCTGAGAGAGTCATTGTTGCTCCTGCCCATTTCTCACCGTTTTTGGACACCTCCACGTTCTCTTCTTAGTGTGGCCGGTCCGCCAGAAGCGATACATAACTCTATGCAGTGAGTCTTATTTACGCCTTCAAGTTACTCCTCTCGTTTGCTGAAATTTATGTCGTGTGACGAGGCATTTGACTACCTTAAGAGAGTCATAGTTACTCTTATCAGTAGATCCGCATTTTCGCCACCTTTCTATTCTCATTCTTACATTTCCCAATCTGCTATAAGTGATAAGCCACTATATACCTTGAGTCTTAATTACTCCCTCCAGTTGCTCTATATAAATGTAGAAATTTTTCGTTGTGTGACGATTCATTTCCTCTACCTTAAGTGACCCATATGTACACATGCCAGTTTCTCCCCTTTTTTGGCCGACTTCACATTCTGCTCTTGCTGTGGACAGTTCACCAGATGCGACATGCAACTATCTGCAGTGATTCTTAGTTACTCCCTGCAGTTGCTCGTCACGTTTACTGATAGTTTTGATCTTGTGACAGGATATTTGGCTTCCTTAAGGGAGTCATATTCACTCCTACCAGCTACCCCCTTTTGTGGCCACCTTCACATTTTCATCCTACTGCGTCCACTACGCCATAACCGATACGCCACCATATGACATGAGACGTAGTTACACCCAAAAGTTACTTCTAGCGTTTTCTAAAATTTTGGTTGCGTGTCAAGTCATTTGGCTACCCTGAGAGAGTCATTGTTGCTCCTGCCCATTTCTCACCGTTTTTGGACACCTCCACGTTCTCTTCTTAGTGTGGCCGGTCCGCCAGAAGCGATACATAACTCTATGCAGTGAGTCTTATTTACGCCTTCAAGTTACTCCTCTCGTTTGCTGAAATTTATGTCGTGTGACGAGGCATTTGGCTACCTTAAGAGAGTCATAGTTACTCTTATCAGTAGATCCGCATTTTCGCCACCTTTCTATTCTCATTCTTACATTTCCCAATCTGCTATAAGTGATAAGCCACTATATACCTTGAGTCTTAATTACTCCCTCCAGTTGCTCTATATAAATGTAGAAATTTTTCGTTGTGTGACGATTCATTTCCTCTACCTTAAGTGACCCATATGTACACATGCCAGTTTCTCCCCTGTTTTGGCCGACTTCACATTCTGCTCTTGCTGTGGACAGTTCACCAGATGCGACATGCAACTATCTGCAGTGATTCTTAGTTACTCCCTGCAGTTGCTCGTCACGTTTACTGATAGTTTTGATCTTGTGACAGGATATTTGGCTTCCTTAAGGGAGTCATATTCACTCCTACCAGCTACCCCCTTTTGTGGCCACCTTCACATTTTCATCCTACTGTGTCCACTACGCCATACCGATACGCCACCATATGACATGAGACGTAGTTACACCCAAAAGTTACTTCTAGCGTTTTCTAAAATTTTGGTTGCGTGTCAAGTCATTTGGCTACCCTGAGAGAGTCATTGTTGCTCCTGCCCATTTCTCACCGTTTTTGGTTACCTCCACGTTCTCTTCTTAGTGTGGCCGCTCCGCCAGAAGCGATACATAACTCTATGCAGTGAGTCTTATTTACGCCTTCAAGTTACTCCTCTCGTTTGCTGAAATTTATGTCGTGTGACGAGGCATTTGGCTACCTTAAGAGAGTCATAGTTACTCTTATCAGTAGATCCGCATTTTCGCCACCTTTCTATTCTCATTCTTACATTTCCCAATCTGCTATAAGTGATAAGCCACTATATACCTTGAGTCTTAATTACTCCCTCCAGTTGCTCTATATAAATGTAGAAATTTTTCGTTGTGTGACGATTCATTTCCTCTACCTTAGGTGACCCATATGTACACATGCCAGTTTCTCCCCTTTTTTGGCCGACTTCACATTCTGCTCTTGCTGTGGACAGTTCACCAGATGCGACATGCAACTATCTGCAGTGATTCTTAGTTACTCCCTGCAGTTGCTCGTCACGTTTACTGATAGTTTTGATCTTGTGACAGGATATTTGGCTTCCTTAAGGGAGTCATATTCACTCCTACCAGCTACCCCCTTTTGTGGCCACCTTCACATTTTCATCCTACTGTGTCCACTACGCCATAACCGATACGCCACCATATGACATGAGACGTAGTTACACCCAAAAGTTACTTCTAGCGTTTTCTAAAATTTTGGTTGCGTGTCAAGTCATTTGGCTACCCTGAGAGAGTCATTGTTGCTCCTGCCCATTTCTCACCGTTTTTGGACACCTCCACGTTCTCTTCTTAGTGTGGCCGGTCCGCCAGAAGCGATACATAACTCTATGCAGTGAGTCTTATTTACGCCTTCAAGTTACTCCTCTCGTTTGCTGAAATTTATGTCGTGTGACGAGGCATTTGGCTACCTTAAGAGAGTCATAGTTACTCTTATCAGTAGATCCGCATTTTCGCCACCTTTCTATTCTCATTCTTACATTTCCCAATCTGCTATAAGTGATAAGCCACTATATACCTTGAGTCTTAATTACTCCCTCCAGTTGCTCTATATAAATGTAGAAATTTTTCGTTGTGTGACGATTCATTTCCTCTACCTTAAGTGACCCATATGTACACATGCCAGTTTCTCCCCTTTTTTGGCCGACTTCACATTCTGCTCTTGCTGTGGACAGTTCACCAGATGCGACATGCAACTATCTGCAGTGATTCTTAGTTACTCCCTGCAGTTGCTCGTCACGTTTACTGATAGTTTTGATCTTGTGACAGGATATTTGGCTTCCTTAAGGGAGTCATATTCACTCCTACCAGCTACCCCCTTTTGTGGCCACCTTCACATTTTCATCCTACTGTGTCCACTACGCCATAACCGATACGCCACCATATGACATGAGACGTAGTTACACCCAAAAGTTACTTCTAGCGTTTTCTAAAATTTTGGTTGCGTGTCAAGTCATTTGGCTACCCTGAGAGAGTCATTGTTGCTCCTGCCCATTTCTCACCGTTTTTGGACACCTCCACGTTCTCTTCTTAGTGTGGCCGGTCCGCCAGAAGCGATACATAACTCTATGCAGTGAGTCTTATTTACGCCTTCAAGTTACTCCTCTCGTTTGCTGAAATTTATGTCGTGTGACGAGGCATTTGGCTACCTTAAGAGAGTCATAGTTACTCTTATCAGTAGATCCGCATTTTCGCCACCTTTCTATTCTCATTCTTACATTTCCCAATCTGCTATAAGTGATAAGCCACTATATACCTTGAGTCTTAATTACTCCCTCCAGTTGCTCTATATAAATGTAGAAATTTTTCGTTGTGTGACGATTCATTTCCTCTACCTTAAGTGACCCATATGTACACATGCCAGTTTCTCCCCTGTTTTGGCCGACTTCACATTCTGCTCTTGCTGTGGACAGTTCACCAGATGCGACATGCAACTATCTGCAGTGATTCTTAGTTACTCCCTGCAGTTGCTCGTCACGTTTACTGATAGTTTTGATCTTGTGACAGGATATTTGGCTTCCTTAAGGGAGTCATATTCACTCCTACCAGCTACCCCCTTTTGTGGCCACCTTCACATTTTCATCCTACTGTGTCCACTACGCCATACCGATACGCCACCATATGACATGAGACGTAGTTACACCCAAAAGTTACTTCTAGCGTTTTCTAAAATTTTGGTTGCGTGTCAAGTCATTTGGCTACCCTGAGAGAGTCATTGTTGCTCCTGCCCATTTCTCACCGTTTTTGGACACCTCCACGTTCTCTTCTTAGTGTGGCCGGTCCGCCAGAAGCGATACATAACTCTATGCAGTGAGTCTTATTTACGCCTTCAAGTTACTCCTCTCGTTTGCTGAAATTTATGTCGTGTGACGAGGCATTTGGCTACCTTAAGAGAGTCATAGTTACTCTTATCAGTAGATCCGCATTTTCGCCACCTTTCTATTCTCATTCTTACATTTCCCAATCTGCTATAAGTGATAAGCCACTATATACCTTGAGTCTTAATTACTCCCTCCAGTTGCTCTATATAAATGTAGAAATTTTTCGTTGTGTGACGATTCATTTACTCTACCTTAGGTGACCCATATGTACACATGCCAGTTTCTCCCCTTTTTTGGCCGACTTCACATTCTGCTCTTGCTGTGGACAGTTCACCAGATGCGACATGCAACTATCTGCAGTGATTCTTAGTTACTCCCTGCAGTTGCTCGTCACGTTTACTGATAGTTTTGATCTTGTGACAGGATATTTGGCTTCCTTAAGGGAGTCATATTCACTCCTACCAGCTACCCCCTTTTGTGGCCACCTTCACATTTTCATCCTACTGTGTCCACTACGCCATAACCGATACGCCACCATATGACATGAGACGTAGTTACACCCAAAAGTTACTTCTAGCGTTTTCTAAAATTTTGGTTGCGTGTCAAGTCATTTGGCTACCCTGAGAGAGTCATTGTTGCTCCTGCCCATTTCTCACCGTTTTTGGACACCTCCACGTTCTCTTCTTAGTGTGGCCGGTCCGCCAGAAGCGATACATAACTCTATGCAGTGAGTCTTATTTACGCCTTCAAGTTACTCCTCTCGTTTGCTGAAATTTATGTCGTGTGACGAGGCATTTGGCTACCTTAAGAGAGTCATAGTTACTCTTATCAGTAGATCCGCATTTTCGCCACCTTTCTATTCTCATTCTTACATTTCCCAATCTGCTATAAGTGATAAGCCACTATATACCTTGAGTCTTAATTACTCCCTCCAGTTGCTCTATATAAATGTAGAAATTTTTCGTTGTGTGACGATTCATTTCCTCTACCTTAAGTGACCCATATGTACACATGCCAGTTTCTCCCCTGTTTTGGCCGACTTCACATTCTGCTCTTGCTGTGGACAGTTCACCAGATGCGACATGCAACTATCTGCAGTGATTCTTAGTTACTCCCTGCAGTTGCTCGTCACGTTTACTGATAGTTTTGATCTTGTGACAGGATATTTGGCTTCCTTAAGGGAGTCATATTCACTCCTACCAGCTACCCCCTTTTGTGGCCACCTTCACATTTTCATCCTACTGTGTCCACTACGCCATACCGATACGCCACCATATGACATGAGACGTAGTTACACCCAAAAGTTACTTCTAGCGTTTTCTAAAATTTTGGTTGCGTGTCAAGTCATTTGGCTACCCTGAGAGAGTCATTGTTGCTCCTGCCCATTTCTCACCGTTTTTGGACACCTCCACGTTCTCTTCTTAGTGTGGCCGGTCCGCCAGAAGCGATACATAACTCTATGCAGTGAGTCTTATTTACGCCTTCAAGTTACTCCTATCGTTTGCTGAAATTTATGTCGTGTGACGAGGCATTTGGCTACCTTAAGAGAGTCATAGTTACTCTTATCAGTAGATCCGCATTTTCGCCACCTTTCTATTCTCATTCTTACATTTCCCAATCTGCTATAAGTGATAAGCCACTATATACCTTGAGTCTTAATTACTCCCTCCAGTTGCTCTATATAAATGTAGAAATTTTTCGTTGTGTGACGATTCATTTCCTCTACCTTAGGTGACCCATATGTACACATGCCAGTTTCTCCCCTTTTTTGGCCGACTTCACATTCTGCTCTTGCTGTGGACAGTTCACCAGATGCGACATGCAACTATCTGCAGTGATTCTTAGTTACTCCCTGCAGTTGCTCGTCACGTTTACTGATAGTTTTGATCTTGTGACAGGATATTTGGCTTCCTTAAGGGAGTCATATTCACTCCTACCAGCTACCCCCTTTTGTGGCCACCTTCACATTTTCATCCTACTGTGTCCACTACGCCATAACCGATACGCCACCATATGACATGAGACGTAGTTACACCCAAAAGTTACTTCTAGCGTTTTCTAAAATTTTGGTTGCGTGTCAAGTCATTTGGCTACCCTGAGAGAGTCATTGTTGCTCCTGCCCATTTCTCACCGTTTTTGGACACCTCCACGTTCTCTTCTTAGTGTGGCCGGTCCGCCAGAAGCGATACATAACTCTATGCAGTGAGTCTTATTTACGCCTTCAAGTTACTCCTATCGTTTGCTGAAATTTATGTCGTGTGACGAGGCATTTGGCTACCTTAAGAGAGTCATAGTTACTCTTATCAGTAGATCCGCATTTTCGCCACCTTTCTATTCTCATTCTTACATTTCCCAATCTGCTATAAGTGATAAGCCACTATATACCTTGAGTCTTAATTACTCCCTCCAGTTGCTCTATATAAATGTAGAAATTTTTCGTTGTGTGACGATTCATTTCCTCTACCTTAGGTGACCCATATGTACACATGCCAGTTTCTCCCCTTTTTTGGCCGACTTCACATTCTGCTCTTGCTGTGGACAGTTCACCAGATGCGACATGCAACTATCTGCAGTGATTCTTAGTTACTCCCTGCAGTTGCTCGTCACGTTTACTGATAGTTTTGATCTTGTGACAGGATATTTGGCTTCCTTAAGGGAGTCATATTCACTCCTACCAGCTACCCCCTTTTGTGGCCACCTTCACATTTTCATCCTACTGTGTCCACTACGCCATAACCGATACGCCACCATATGACATGAGACGTAGTTACACCCAAAAGTTACTTCTAGCGTTTTCTAAAATTTTGGTTGCGTGTCAAGTCATTTGGCTACCCTGAGAGAGTCATTGTTGCTCCTGCCCATTTCTCACCGTTTTTGGACACCTCCCCGTTCTCTTCTTAGTGTGGCCGGTCCGCCAGAAGCGATACATAACTCTATGCAGTGAGTCTTATTTACGCCTTCAAGTTACTCCTCTCGTTTGCTGAAATTTATGTCGTGTGACGAGGCATTTGACTACCTTAAGAGAGTCATAGTTACTCTTATCAGTAGATCCGCATTTTCGCCACCTTTCTATTCTCATTCTTACATTTCCCAATCTGCTATAAGTGATAAGCCACTATATACCTTGAGTCTTAATTACTCCCTCCAGTTACTCTATATAAATGTAGAAATTTTTCGTTGTGTGACGATTCATTTCCTCTACCTTAAGTGACCCATATGTACACATGCCAGTTTCTCCCCTGTTTTGGCCGACTTCACATTCTGCTCTTGCTGTGGACAGTTCACCAGATGCGACATGCAACTATCTGCAGTGATTCTTAGTTACTCCCTGCAGTTGCTCGTCACGTTTACTGATAGTTTTGATCTTGTGACAGGATATTTGGCTTCCTTAAGGGAGTCATATTCACTCCTACCAGCTACCCCCTTTTGTGGCCACCTTCACATTTTCATCCTACTGTGTCCACTACGCCATACCGATACGCCACCATATGACATGAGACGTAGTTACACCCAAAAGTTACTTCTAGCGTTTTCTAAAATTTTGGTTGCGTGTCAAGTCATTTGGCTACCCTGAGAGAGTCATTGTTGCTCCTGCCCATTTCTCACCGTTTTTGGACACCTCCACGTTCTCTTCTTAGTGTGGCCGGTCCGCCAGAAGCGATACATAACTCTATGCAGTGAGTCTTATTTACGCCTTCAAGTTACTCCTCTCGTTTGCTGAAATTTATGTCGTGTGACGAGGCATTTGGCTACCTTAAGAGAGTCATAGTTACTCTTATCAGTAGATCCGCATTTTCGCCACCTTTCTATTCTCATTCTTACATTTCCCAATCTGCTATAAGTGATAAGCCACTATATACCTTGAGTCTTAATTACTCCCTCCAGTTGCTCTATATAAATGTAGAAATTTTTCGTTGTGTGACGATTCATTTCCTCTACCTTAGGTGACCCATATGTACACATGCCAGTTTCTCCCCTTTTTTGGCCGACTTCACATTCTGCTCTTGCTGTGGACAGTTCACCAGATGCGACATGCAACTATCTGCAGTGATTCTTAGTTACTCCCTGCAGTTGCTCGTCACGTTTACTGATAGTTTTGATCTTGTGACAGGATATTTGGCTTCCTTAAGGGAGTCATATTCACTCCTACCAGCTACCCCCTTTTGTGGCCACCTTCACATTTTCATCCTACTGTGTCCACTACGCCATAACCGATACGCCACCATATGTCATGAGACGTAGTTACACCCAAAAGTTACTTCTAGCGTTTTCTAAAATTTTGGTTGCGTGTCAAGTCATTTGGCTACCCTGAGAGAGTCATTGTTGCTCCTGCCCATTTCTCACCGTTTTTGGACACCTCCACGTTCTCTTCTTAGTGTGGCCGGTCCGCCAGAAGCGATACATAACTCTATGCAGTGAGTCTTATTTACGCCTTCAAGTTACTCCTCTCGTTTGCTGAAATTTATGTCGTGTGACGAGGCATTTGGCTACCTTAAGAGAGTCATAGTTACTCTTATCAGTAGATCCGCATTTTCGCCACCTTTCTATTCTCATTCTTACATTTCCCAATCTGCTATAAGTGATAAGCCACTATATACCTTGAGTCTTAATTACTCCCTCCAGTTGCTCTATATAAATGTAGAAATTTTTCGTTGTGTGACGATTCATTTCCTCTACCTTAAGTGACCCATATGTACACATGCCAGTTTCTCCCCTTTTTTGGCCGACTTCACATTCTGCTCTTGCTGTGGACAGTTCACCAGATGCGACATGCAACTATCTGCAGTGATTCTTAGTTACTCCCTGCAGTTGCTCGTCACGTTTACTGATAGTTTTGATCTTGTGACAGGATATTTGGCTTCCTTAAGGGAGTCATATTCACTCCTACCAGCTACCCCCTTTTGTGGCCACCTTCACATTTTCATCCTACTGTGTCCACTACGCCATAACCGATACGCCACCATATGACATGAGACGTAGTTACACCCAAAAGTTACTTCTAGCGTTTTCTAAAATTTTGGTTGCGTGTCAAGTCATTTGGCTACCCTGAGAGAGTCATTGTTGCTCCTACCCATTTCTCACCGTTTTTGGACACCTCCACGTTCTCTTCTTAGTGTGGCCGGTCCGCCAGAAGCGATACATAACTCTATGCAGTGAGTCTTATTTACGCCTTCAAGTTACTCCTCTCGTTTGCTGAAATTTATGTCGTGTGACGAGGCATTTGGCTACCTTAAGAGAGTCATAGTTACTCTTATCAGTAGATCCGCATTTTCGCCACCTTTCTATTCTCATTCTTACATTTCCCAATCTGCTATAAGTGATAAGCCACTATATACCTTGAGTCTTAATTACTCCCTCCAGTTGCTCTATATAAATGTAGAAATTTTTCGTTGTGTGACGATTCATTTCCTCTACCTTAAGTGACCCATATGTACACATGCCAGTTTCTCCCCTGTTTTGGCCGACTTCACATTCTGCTCTTGCTGTGGACAGTTCACCAGATGCGACATGCAACTATCTGCAGTGATTCTTAGTTACTCCCTGCAGTTGCTCGTCACGTTTACTGATAGTTTTGATCTTGTGACAGGATATTTGGCTTCCTTAAGGGAGTCATATTCACTCCTACCAGCTACCCCCTTTTGTGGCCACCTTCACATTTTCATCCTACTGTGTCCACTACGCCATACCGATACGCCACCATATGACATGAGACGTAGTTACACCCAAAAGTTACTTCTAGCGTTTTCTAAAATTTTGGTTGCGTGTCAAGTCATTTGGCTACCCTGAGAGAGTCATTGTTGCTCCTGCCCATTTCTCACCGTTTTTGGACACCTCCACGTTCTCTTCTTAGTGTGGCCGGTCCGCCAGAAGCGATACATAACTCTATGCAGTGAGTCTTATTTACGCCTTCAAGTTACTCCTCTCGTTTGCTGAAATTTATGTCGTGTGACGAGGCATTTGGCTACCTTAAGAGAGTCATAGTTACTCTTATCAGTAGATCCGCATTTTCGCCACCTTTCTATTCTCATTCTTACATTTCCCAATCTGCTATAAGTGATAAGCCACTATATACCTTGAGTCTTAATTACTCCCTCCAGTTGCTCTATATAAATGTAGAAATTTTTCGTTGTGTGACGATTCATTTCCTCTACCTTAGGTGACCCATATGTACACATGCCAGTTTCTCCCCTTTTTTGGCCGACTTCACATTCTGCTCTTGCTGTGGACAGTTCACCAGATGCGACATGCAACTATCTGCAGTGATTCTTAGTTACTCCCTGCAGTTGCTCGTCACGTTTACTGATAGTTTTGATCTTGTGACAGGATATTTGGCTTCCTTAAGGGAGTCATATTCACTCCTACCAGCTACCCCCTTTTGTGGCCACCTTCACATTTTCATCCTACTGTGTCCACTACGCCATAACCGATACGCCACCATATGACATGAGACGTAGTTACACCCAAAAGTTACTTCTAGCGTTTTCTAAAATTTTGGTGGCGTGTCAAGTCATTTGGCTACCCTGAGAGAGTCATTGTTGCTCCTGCCCATTTCTCACCGTTTTTGGACACCTCCACGTTCTCTTCTTAGTGTGGCCGGTCCGCCAGAAGCGATACATAACTCTATGCAGTGAGTCTTATTTACGCCTTCAAGTTACTCCTCTCGTTTGCTGAAATTTATGTCGTGTGACGAGGCATTTGGCTACCTTAAGAGAGTCATAGTTACTCTTATCAGTAGATCCGCATTTTCGCCACCTTTCTATTCTCATTCTTACATTTCCCAATCTGCTATAAGTGATAAGCCACTATATACCTTGAGTCTTAATTACTCCCTCCAGTTGCTCTATATAAATGTAGAAATTTTTCGTTGTGTGACGATTCATTTCCTCTACCTTAAGTGACCCATATGTACACATGCCAGTTTCTCCCCTGTTTTGGCCGACTTCACATTCTGCTCTTGCTGTGGACAGTTCACCAGATGCGACATGCAACTATCTGCAGTGATTCTTAGTTACTCCCTGCAGTTGCTCGTCACGTTTACTGATAGTTTTGATCTTGTGACAGGATATTTGGCTTCCTTAAGGGAGTCATATTCACTCCTACCAGCTACCGCCTTTTGTGGCCACCTTCACATTTTCATCCTACTGTGTCCACTACGCCATACCGATACGCCACCATATGACATGAGACGTAGTTACACCCAAAAGTTACTTCTAGCGTTTTCTAAAATTTTGGTTGCGTGTCAAGTCATTTGGCTACCCTGAGAGAGTCATTGTTGCTCCTGCCCATTTCTCACCGTTTTTGGACACCTCCACGTTCTCTTCTTAGTGTGGCCGGTCCGCCAGAAGCGATACATAACTCTATGCAGTGAGTCTTATTTACGCCTTCAAGTTACTCCTCTCGTTTGCTGAAATTTATGTCGTGTGACGAGGCATTTGGCTACCTTAAGAGAGTCATAGTTACTCTTATCAGTAGATCCGCATTTTCGCCACCTTTCTATTCTCATTCTTACATTTCCCAATCTGCTATAAGTGATAAGCCACTATATACCTTGAGTCTTAATTACTCCCTCCAGTTGCTCTATATAAATGTAGAAATTTTTCGTTGTGTGACGATTCATTTCCTCTACCTTAAGTGACCCATATGTACACATGCCAGTTTCTCCCCTTTTTTGGCCGACTTCACATTCTGCTCTTGCTGTGGACAGTTCACCAGATGCGACATGCAACTATCTGCAGTGATTCTTAGTTACTCCCTGCAGTTGCTCGTCACGTTTACTGATAGTTTTGATCTTGTGACAGGATATTTGGCTTCCTTAAGGGAGTCATATTCACTCCTACCAGCTACCCCCTTTTGTGGCCACCTTCACATTTTCATCCTACTGTGTCCACTACGCCATAACCGATACGCCACCATATGACATGAGACGTAGTTACACCCAAAAGTTACTTCTAGCGTTTTCTAAAATTTTGGTTGCGTGTCAAGTCATTTGGCTACCCTGAGAGAGTCATTGTTGCTCCTGCCCATTTCTCACCGTTTTTGGACACCTCCACGTTCTCTTCTTAGTGTGGCCGGTCCGCCAGAAGCGATACATAACTCTATGCAGTGAGTCTTATTTACGCCTTCAAGTTACTCCTCTCGTTTGCTGAAATTTATGTCGTGTGACGAGGCATTTGGCTACCTTAAGAGAGTCATAGTTACTCTTATCAGTAGATCCGCATTTTCGCCACCTTTCTATTCTCATTCTTACATTTCCCAATCTGCTATAAGTGATAAGCCACTATATACCTTGAGTCTTAATTACTCCCTCCAGTTGCTCTATATAAATGTAGAAATTTTTCGTTGTGTGACGATTCATTTCCTCTACCTTAAGTGACCCATATGTACACATGCCAGTTTCTCCCCTGTTTTGGCCGACTTCACATTCTGCTCTTGCTGTGGACAGTTCACCAGATGCGACATGCAACTATCTGCAGTGATTCTTAGTTACTCCCTGCAGTTGCTCGTCACGTTTACTGATAGTTTTGATCTTGTGACAGGATATTTGGCTTCCTTAAGGGAGTCATATTCACTCCTACCAGCTACCCCCTTTTGTGGCCACCTTCACATTTTCATCCTACTGTGTCCACTACGCCATACCGATACGCCACCATATGACATGAGACGTAGTTACACCCAAAAGTTACTTCTAGCGTTTTCTAAAATTTTGGTTGCGTGTCAAGTCATTTGGCTACCCTGAGAGAGTCATTGTTGCTCCTGCCCATTTCTCACCGTTTTTGGACACCTCCACGTTCTCTTCTTAGTGTGGCCGGTCCGCCAGAAGCGATACATAACTCTATGCAGTGAGTCTTATTTACGCCTTCAAGTTACTCCTCTCGTTTGCTGAAATTTATGTCGTGTGACGAGGCATTTGGCTACCTTAAGAGAGTCATAGTTACTCTTATCAGTAGATCCGCATTTTCGCCACCTTTCTATTCTCATTCTTACATTTCCCAATCTGCTATAAGTGATAAGCCACTATATACCTTGAGTCTTAATTACTCCCTCCAGTTGCTCTATATAAATGTAGAAATTTTTCGTTGTGTGACGATTCATTTCCTCTACCTTAGGTGACCCATATGTACACATGCCAGTTTCTCCCCTTTTTTGGCCGACTTCACATTCTGCTCTTGCTGTGGACAGTTCACCAGATGCGACATGCAACTATCTGCAGTGATTCTTAGTTACTCCCTGCAGTTACTCGTCACGTTTACTGATAGTTTTGATCTTGTGACAGGATATTTGGCTTCCTTAAGGGAGTCATATTCACTCCTACCAGCTACCCCCTTTTGTGGCCACCTTCACATTTTCATCCTACTGTGTCCACTACGCCATAACCGATACGCCACCATATGACATGAGACGTAGTTACACCCAAAAGTTACTTCTAGCGTTTTCTAAAATTTTGGTTGCGTGTCAAGTCATTTGGCTACCCTGAGAGAGTCATTGTTGCTCCTGCCCATTTCTCACCGTTTTTGGACACCTCCACGTTCTCTTCTTAGTGTGGCCGGTCCGCCAGAAGCGATACATAACTCTATGCAGTGAGTCTTATTTACGCCTTCAAGTTACTCCTCTCGTTTGCTGAAATTTATGTCGTGTGACGAGGCATTTGGCTACCTTAAGAGAGTCATAGTTACTCTTATCAGTAGATCCGCATTTTCGCCACCTTTCTATTCTCATTCTTACATTTCCCAATCTGCTATAAGTGATAAGCCACTATATACCTAGAGTCTTAATTACTCCCTCCAGTTGCTCTATATAAATGTAGAAATTTTTCGTTGTGTGACGATTCATTTCCTCTACCTTAAGTGACCCATATGTACACATGCCAGTTTCTCCCCTGTTTTGGCCGACTTCACATTCTGCTCTTGCTGTGGACAGTTCACCAGATGCGACATGCAACTATCTGCAGTGATTCTTAGTTACTCCCTGCAGTTGCTCGTCACGTTTACTGATAGTTTTGATCTTGTGACAGGATATTTGGCTTCCTTAAGGGAGTCATATTCACTCCTACCAGCTACCCCCTTTTGTGGCCACCTTCACATTTTCATCCTACTGTGTCCACTACGCCATAACCGATACGCCACCATATGACATGAGACGTAGTTACACCCAAAAGTTACTTCTAGCGTTTTCTAAAATTTTGGTTGCGTGTCAAGTCATTTGGCTACCCTGAGAGAGTCATTGTTGCTCCTGCCCATTTCTCACCGTTTTTGGACACCTCCACGTTCTCTTCTTAGTGTGGCCGGTCCGCCAGAAGCGATACATAACTCTATGCAGTGAGTCTTATTTACGCCTTCTAGTTACTCCTCTCGTTTGCTGAAATTTATGTCGTGTGACGAGGCATTTGACTACCTTAAGAGAGTCATAGTTACTCTTATCAGTAGATCCGCATTTTCGCCACCTTTCTATTCTCATTCTTACATTTCCCAATCTGCTATAAGTGATAAGCCACTATATACCTTGAGTCTTAATTACTCCCTCCAGTTGCTCTATATAAATGTAGAAATTTTTCGTTGTGTGACGATTCATTTCCTCTACCTTAAGTGACCCATATGTACACATGCCAGTTTCTCCCCTTTTTTGGCCGACTTCACATTCTGCTCTTGCTGTGGACAGTTCACCAGATGCGACATGCAACTATCTGCAGTGATTCTTAGTTACTCCCTGCAGTTGCTCGTCACGTTTACTGATAGTTTTGATCTTGTGACAGGATATTTGGCTTCCTTAAGGGAGTCATATTCACTCCTACCAGCTACCCCCTTTTGTGGCCACCTTCACATTTTCATCCTACTGTGTCCACTACGCCATAACCGATACGCCACCATATGACATGAGACGTAGTTACACCCAAAAGTTACTTCTAGCGTTTTCTAAAATTTTGGTTGCGTGTCAAGTCATTTGGCTACCCTGAGAGAGTCATTGTTGCTCCTGCCCATTTCTCACCGTTTTTGGACACCTCCACGTTCTCTTCTTAGTGTGGCCGGTCCGCCAGAAGCGATACATAACTCTATGCAGTGAGTCTTATTTACGCCTTCAAGTTACTCCTCTCGTTTGCTGAAATTTATGTCGTGTGACGAGGCATTTGGCTACCTTAAGAGAGTCATAGTTACTCTTATCAGTAGATCCGCATTTTCGCCACCTTTCTATTCTCATTCTTACATTTCCCAATCTGCTATAAGTGATAAGCCACTATATACCTTGAGTCTTAATTACTCCCTCCAGTTGCTCTATATAAATGTAGAAATTTTTCGTTGTGTGACGATTCATTTCCTCTACCTTAAGTGACCCATATGTACACATGCCAGTTTCTCCCCTGTTTTGGCCGACTTCACATTCTGCTCTTGCTGTGGACAGTTCACCAGATGCGACATGCAACTATCTGCAGTGATTCTTAGTTACTCCCTGCAGTTGCTCGTCACGTTTACTGATAGTTTTGATCTTGTGACAGGATATTTGGCTTCCTTAAGGGAGTCATATTCACTCCTACCAGCTACCCCCTTTTGTGGCCACCTTCACATTTTCATCCTACTGTGTCCACTACGCCATACCGATACGCCACCATATGACATGAGACGTAGTTACACCCAAAAGTTACTTCTAGCGTTTTCTAAAATTTTGGTTGCGTGTCAAGTCATTTGGCTACCCTGAGAGAGTCATTGTTGCTCCTGCCCATTGCTCACCGTTTTTGGACACCTCCACGTTCTCTTCTTAGTGTGGCCGGTCCGCCAGAAGCGATACATAACTCTATGCAGTGAGTCTTATTTACGCCTTCAAGTTACTCCTCTCGTTTGCTGAAATTTATGTCGTGTGACGAGGCATTTGGCTACCTTAAGAGAGTCATAGTTACTCTTATCAGTAGATCCGCATTTTCGCCACCTTTCTATTCTCATTCTTACATTTCCCAATCTGCTATAAGTGATAAGCCACTATATACCTTGAGTCTTAATTACTCCCTCCAGTTGCTCTATATAAATGTAGAAATTTTTCGTTGTGTGACGATTCATTTCCTCTACCTTAAGTGACCCATATGTACACATGCCAGTTTCTCCCCTGTTTTGGCCGACTTCACATTCTGCTCTTGCTGTGGACAGTTCACCAGATGCGACATGCAACTATCTGCAGTGATTCTTAGTTACTCCCTGCAGTTGCTCGTCACGTTTACTGATAGTTTTGATCTTGTGACAGGATATTTGGCTTCCTTAAGGGAGTCATATTCACTCCTACCAGCTACCCCCTTTTGTGGCCACCTTCACATTTTCATCCTACTGTGTCCACTACGCCATACCGATACGCCACTATATGACATGAGACGTAGTTACACCCAAAAGTTACTTCTAGCGTTTTCTAAAATTTTGGTTGCGTGTCAAGTCATTTGGCTACCCTGAGAGAGTCATTGTTGCTCCTGCCCATTTCTCACCGTTTTTGGACACCTCCACGTTCTCTTCTTAGTGTGGCCGGTCCGCCAGAAGCGATACATAACTCTATGCAGTGAGTCTTATTTACGCCTTCAAGTTACTCCTCTCGTTTGCTGAAATTTATGTCGTGTGACGAGGCATTTGGCTACCTTAAGAGAGTCATAGTTACTCTTATCAGTAGATCCGCATTTTCGCCACCTTTCTATTCTCATTCTTACATTTCCCAATCTGCTATAAGTGATAAGCCACTATATACCTTGAGTCTTAATTACTCCCTCCAGTTGCTCTATATAAATGTAGAAATTTTTCGTTGTGTGACGATTCATTTCCTCTACCTTAGGTGACCCATATGTACACATGCCAGTTTCTCCCCTTTTTTGGCCGACTTCACATTCTGCTCTTGCTGTGGACAGTTCACCAGATGCGACATGCAACTATCTGCAGTGATTCTTAGTTACTCCCTGCAGTTGCTCGTCACGTTTACTGATAGTTTTGATCTTGTGACAGGATATTTGGCTTCCTTAAGGGAGTCATATTCACTCCTACCAGCTACCCCCTTTTGTGGCCACCTTCACATTTTCATCCTACTGTGTCCACTACGCCATAACCGATACGCCACCATATGACATGAGACGTAGTTACACCCAAAAGTTACTTCTAGCGTTTTCTAAAATTTTGGTTGCGTGTCAAGTCATTTGGCTACCCTGAGAGAGTCATTGTTGCTCCTGCCCATTTCTCACCGTTTTTGGACACCTCCACGTTCTCTTCTTAGTGTGGCCGGTCCGCCAGAAGCGATACATAACTCTATGCAGTGAGTCTTATTTACGCCTTCAAGTTACTCCTCTCGTTTGCTGAAATTTATGTCGTGTGACGAGGCATTTGGCTACCTTAAGAGAGTCATAGTTACTCTTATCAGTAGATCCGCATTTTCGCCACCTTTCTATTCTCATTCTTACATTTCCCAATCTGCTATAAGTGATAAGCCACTATATACCTTGAGTCTTAATTACTCCCTCCAGTTGCTCTATATAAATGTAGAAATTTTTCGTTGTGTGACGATTCATTTCCTCTACCTTAAGTGACCCATATGTACACATGCCAGTTTCTCCCCTTTTTTGGCCGACTTCACATTCTGCTCTTGCTGTGGACAGTTCACCAGATGCGACATGCAACTATCTGCAGTGATTCTTAGTTACTCCCTGCAGTTGCTCGTCACGTTTACTGATAGTTTTGATCTTGTGACAGGATATTTGGCTTCCTTAAGGGAGTCATATTCACTCCTACCAGCTACCCCCTTTTGTGGCCACCTTCACATTTTCATCCTACTGTGTCCACTACGCCATAACCGATACGCCACCATATGACATGAGACGTAGTTACACCCAAAAGTTACTTCTAGCGTTTTCTAAAATTTTGGTTGCGTGTCAAGTCATTTGGCTACCCTGAGAGAGTCATTGTTGCTCCTGCCCATTTCTCACCGTTTTTGGACACCTCCACGTTCTCTTCTTAGTGTGGCCGGTCCGCCAGAAGCGATACATAACTCTATGCAGTGAGTCTTATTTACGCCTTCAAGTTACTCCTCTGGTTTGCTGAAATTTATGTCGTGTGACGAGGCATTTGGCTACCTTAAGAGAGTCATAGTTACTCTTATCAGTAGATCCGCATTTTCGCCACCTTTCTATTCTCATTCTTACATTTCCCAATCTGCTATAAGTGATAAGCCACTATATACCTTGAGTCTTAATTACTCCCTCCAGTTGCTCTATATAAATGTAGAAATTTTTCGTTGTGTGACGATTCATTTCCTCTACCTTAAGTGACCCATATGTACACATGCCAGTTTCTCCCCTGTTTTGGCCGACTTCACATTCTGCTCTTGCTGTGGACAGTTCACCAGATGCGACATGCAACTATCTGCAGTGATTCTTAGTTACTCCCTGCAGTTGCTCGTCACGTTTACTGATAGTTTTGATCTTGTGACAGGATATTTGGCTTCCTTAAGGGAGTCATATTCACTCCTACCAGCTACCCCCTTTTGTGGCCACCTTCACATTTTCATCCTACTGTGTCCACTACGCCATACCGATACGCCACCATATGACATGAGACGTAGTTACACCCAAAAGTTACTTCTAGCGTTTTCTAAAATTTTGGTTGCGTGTCAAGTCATTTGGCTACCCTGAGAGAGTCATTGTTGCTCCTGCCCATTTCTCACCGTTTTTGGACACCTCCACGTTCTCTTCTTAGTGTGGCCGGTCCGCCAGAAGCGATACATAACTCTATGCAGTGAGTCTTATTTACGCCTTCAAGTTACTCCTCTCGTTTGCTGAAATTTATGTCGTGTGACGAGGCATTTGGCTACCTTAAGAGAGTCATAGTTACTCTTATCAGTAGATCCGCATTTTCGCCACCTTTCTATTCTCATTCTTACATTTCCCAATCTGCTATAAGTGATAAGCCACTATATACCTTGAGTCTTAATTACTCCCTCCAGTTGCTCTATATAAATGTAGAAATTTTTCGTTGTGTGACGATTCATTTCCTCTACCTTAGGTGACCCATATGTACACATGCCAGTTTCTCCCCTTTTTTGGCCGACTTCACATTCTGCTCTTGCTGTGGACAGTTCACCAGATGCGACATGCAACTATCTGCAGTGATTCTTAGTTACTCCCTGCAGTTGCTCGTCACGTTTACTGATAGTTTTGATCTTGTGACAGGATATTTGGCTTCCTTAAGGGAGTCATATTCACTCCTACCAGCTACCCCCTTTTGTGGCCACCTTCACATTTTCATCCTACTGTGTCCACTACGCCATAACCGATACGCCACCATATGACATGAGACGTAGTTACACCCAAAAGTTACTTCTAGCGTTTTCTAAAATTTTGGTTGCGTGTCAAGTCATTTGGCTACCCTGAGAGAGTCATTGTTGCTCCTGCCCATTTCTCACCGTTTTTGGACACCTCCACGTTCTCTTCTTAGTGTGGCCGGTCCGCCAGAAGCGATACATAACTCTATGCAGTGAGTCTTATTTACGCCTTCAAGTTACTCCTCTCGTTTGCTGAAATTTATGTCGTGTGACGAGGCATTTGGCTACCTTAAGAGAGTCATAGTTACTCTTATCAGTAGATCCGCATTTTCGCCACCTTTCTATTCTCATTCTTACATTTCCCAATCTGCTATAAGTGATAAGCCACTATATACCTTGAGTCTTAATTACTCCCTCCAGTTGCTCTATATAAATGTAGAAATTTTTCGTTGTGTGACGATTCATTTCCTCTACCTTAAGTGACCCATATGTACACATGCCAGTTTCTCCCCTTTTTTGGCCGACTTCACATTCTGCTCTTGCTGTGGACAGTTCACCAGATGCGACATGCAACTATCTGCAGTGATTCTTAGTTACTCCCTGCAGTTGCTCGTCACGTTTACTGATAGTTTTGATCTTGTGACAGGATATTTGGCTTCCTTAAGGGAGTCATATTCACTCCTACCAGCTACCCCCTTTTGTGGCCACCTTCACATTTTCATCCTACTGTGTCCACTACGCCATAACCGATACGCCACCATATGACATGAGACGTAGTTACACCCAAAAGTTACTTCTAGCGTTTTCTAAAATTTTGGTTGCGTGTCAAGTCATTTGGCTACCCTGAGAGAGTCATTGTTGCTCCTGCCCATTTCTCACCGTTTTTGGACACCTCCACGTTCTCTTCTTAGTGTGGCCGGTCCGCCAGAAGCGATACATAACTCTATGCAGTGAGTCTTATTTACGCCTTCAAGTTACTCCTCTCGTTTGCTGAAATTTATGTCGTGTGACGAGGCATTTGGCTACCTTAAGAGAGTCATAGTTACTCTTATCAGTAGATCCGCATTTTCGCCACCTTTCTATTCTCATTCTTACATTTCCCAATCTGCTATAAGTGATAAGCCACTATATACCTTGAGTCTTAATTACTCCCTCCAGTTGCTCTATATAAATGTAGAAATTTTTCGTTGTGTGACGATTCATTTCCTCTACCTTAAGTGACCCATATGTACACATGCCAGTTTCTCCCCTGTTTTGGCCGACTTCACATTCTGCTCTTGCTGTGGACAGTTCACCAGATGCGACATGCAACTATCTGCAGTGATTCTTAGTTACTCCCTGCAGTTGCTCGTCACGTTTACTGATAGTTTTGATCTTGTGACAGGATATTTGGCTTCCTTAAGGGAGTCATATTCACTCCTACCAGCTACCCCCTTTTGTGGCCACCTTCACATTTTCATCCTACTGTGTCCACTACGCCATAACCGATACGCCACCATATGACATGAGACGTAGTTACACCCAAAAGTTACTTCTAGCGTTTTCTAAAATTTTGGTTGCGTGTCAAGTCATTTGGCTACCCTGAGAGAGTCATTGTTGCTCCTGCCCATTTCTCACCGTTTTTGGACACCTCCACGTTCTCTTCTTAGTGTGGCCGGTCCGCCAGAAGCGATACATAACTCTATGCAGTGAGTCTTATTTACGCCTTCAAGTTACTCCTCTCGTTTGCTGAAATTTATGTCGTGTGACGAGGCATTTGACTACCTTAAGAGAGTCATAGTTACTCTTATCAGTAGATCCGCATTTTCGCCACCTTTCTATTCTCATTCTTACATTTCCCAATCTGCTATAAGTGATAAGCCACTATATACCTTGAGTCTTAATTACTCCCTCCAGTTGCTCTATATAAATGTAGAAATTTTTCGTTGTGTGACGATTCATTTCCTCTACCTTAAGTGACCCATATGTACACATGCCAGTTTCTCCCCTTTTTTGGCCGACTTCACATTCTGCTCTTGCTGTGGACAGTTCACCAGATGCGACATGCAACTATCTGCAGTGATTCTTAGTTACTCCCTGCAGTTGCTCGTCACGTTTACTGATAGTTTTGATCTTGTGACAGGATATTTGGCTTCCTTAAGGGAGTCATATTCACTCCTACCAGCTACCCCCTTTTGTGGCCACCTTCACATTTTCATCCTACTGTGTCCACTACGCCATAACCGATACGCCACCATATGACATGAGACGTAGTTACACCCAAAAGTTACTTCTAGCGTTTTCTAAAATTTTGGTTGCGTGTCAAGTCATTTGGCTACCCTGAGAGAGTCATTGTTGCTCCTGCCCATTTCTCACCGTTTTTGGACACCTCCACGTTCTCTTCTTAGTGTGGCCGGTCCGCCAGAAGCGATACATAACTCTATGCAGTGAGTCTTATTTACGCCTTCAAGTTACTCCTCTCGTTTGCTGAAATTTATGTCGTGTGACGAGGCATTTGGCTACCTTAAGAGAGTCATAGTTACTCTTATCAGTAGATCCGCATTTTCGCCACCTTTCTATTCTCATTCTTACATTTCCCAATCTGCTATAAGTGATAAGCCACTATATACCTTGAGTCTTAATTACTCCCTCCAGTTGCTCTATATAAATGTAGAAATTTTTCGTTGTGTGACGATTCATTTCCTCTACCTTAAGTGACCCATATGTACACATGCCAGTTTCTCCCCTGTTTTGGCCGACTTCACATTCTGCTCTTGCTGTGGACAGTTCACCAGATGCGACATGCAACTATCTGCAGTGATTCTTAGTTACTCCCTGCAGTTGCTCGTCACGTTTACTGATAGTTTTGATCTTGTGACAGGATATTTGGCTTCCTTAAGGGAGTCATATTCACTCCTACCAGCTACCCCCTTTTGTGGCCACCTTCACATTTTCATCCTACTGTGTCCACTACGCCATACCGATACGCCACCATATGACATGAGACGTAGTTACACCCAAAAGTTACTTCTAGCGTTTTCTAAAATTTTGGTTGCGTGTCAAGTCATTTGGCTACCCTGAGAGAGTCATTGTTGCTCCTGCCCATTTCTCACCGTTTTTGGTTACCTCCACGTTCTCTTCTTAGTGTGGCCGCTCCGCCAGAAGCGATACATAACTCTATGCAGTGAGTCTTATTTACGCCTTCAAGTTACTCCTCTCGTTTGCTGAAATTTATGTCGTGTGACGAGGCATTTGGCTACCTTAAGAGAGTCATAGTTACTCTTATCAGTAGATCCGCATTTTCGCCACCTTTCTATTCTCATTCTTACATTTCCCAATCTGCTATAAGTGATAAGCCACTATATACCTTGAGTCTTAATTACTCCCTCCAGTTGCTCTATATAAATGTAGAAATTTTTCGTTGTGTGACGATTCATTTCCTCTACCTTAGGTGACCCATATGTACACATGCCAGTTTCTCCCCTTTTTTGGCCGACTTCACATTCTGCTCTTGCTGTGGACAGTTCACCAGATGCGACATGCAACTATCTGCAGTGATTCTTAGTTACTCCCTGCAGTTGCTCGTCACGTTTACTGATAGTTTTGATCTTGTGACAGGATATTTGGCTTCCTTAAGGGAGTCATATTCACTCCTACCAGCTACCCCCTTTTGTGGCCACCTTCACATTTTCATCCTACTGTGTCCACTACGCCATAACCGATACGCCACCATATGACATGAGACGTAGTTACACCCAAAAGTTACTTCTAGCGTTTTCTAAAATTTTGGTTGCGTGTCAAGTCATTTGGCTACCCTGAGAGAGTCATTGTTGCTCCTGCCCATTTCTCACCGTTTTTGGACACCTCCACGTTCTCTTCTTAGTGTGGCCGGTCCGCCAGAAGCGATACATAACTCTATGCAGTGAGTCTTATTTACGCCTTCAAGTTACTCCTCTCGTTTGCTGAAATTTATGTCGTGTGACGAGGCATTTGGCTACCTTAAGAGAGTCATAGTTACTCTTATCAGTAGATCCGCATTTTCGCCACCTTTCTATTCTCATTCTTACATTTCCCAATCTGCTATAAGTGATAAGCCACTATATACCTTGAGTCTTAATTACTCCCTCCAGTTGCTCTATATAAATGTAGAAATTTTTCGTTGTGTGACGATTCATTTCCTCTACCTTAAGTGACCCATATGTACACATGCCAGTTTCTCCCCTTTTTTGGCCGACTTCACATTCTGCTCTTGCTGTGGACAGTTCACCAGATGCGACATGCAACTATCTGCAGTGATTCTTAGTTACTCCCTGCAGTTGCTCGTCACGTTTACTGATAGTTTTGATCTTGTGACAGGATATTTGGCTTCCTTAAGGGAGTCATATTCACTCCTACCAGCTACCCCCTTTTGTGGCCACCTTCACATTTTCATCCTACTGTGTCCACTACGCCATAACCGATACGCCACCATATGACATGAGACGTAGTTACACCCAAAAGTTACTTCTAGCGTTTTCTAAAATTTTGGTTGCGTGTCAAGTCATTTGGCTACCCTGAGAGAGTCATTGTTGCTCCTGCCCATTTCTCACCGTTTTTGGACACCTCCACGTTCTCTTCTTAGTGTGGCCGGTCCGCCAGAAGCGATACATAACTCTATGCAGTGAGTCTTATTTACGCCTTCAAGTTACTCCTCTCGTTTGCTGAAATTTATGTCGTGTGACGAGGCATTTGGCTACCTTAAGAGAGTCATAGTTACTCTTATCAGTAGATCCGCATTTTCGCCACCTTTCTATTCTCATTCTTACATTTCCCAATCTGCTATAAGTGATAAGCCACTATATACCTTGAGTCTTAATTACTCCCTCCAGTTGCTCTATATAAATGTAGAAATTTTTCGTTGTGTGACGATTCATTTCCTCTACCTTAAGTGACCCATATGTACACATGCCAGTTTCTCCCCTGTTTTGGCCGACTTCACATTCTGCTCTTGCTGTGGACAGTTCACCAGATGCGACATGCAACTATCTGCAGTGATTCTTAGTTACTCCCTGCAGTTGCTCGTCACGTTTACTGATAGTTTTGATCTTGTGACAGGATATTTGGCTTCCTTAAGGGAGTCATATTCACTCCTACCAGCTACCCCCTTTTGTGGCCACCTTCACATTTTCATCCTACTGTGTCCACTACGCCATACCGATACGCCACCATATGACATGAGACGTAGTTACACCCAAAAGTTACTTCTAGCGTTTTCTAAAATTTTGGTTGCGTGTCAAGTCATTTGGCTACCCTGAGAGAGTCATTGTTGCTCCTGCCCATTTCTCACCGTTTTTGGACACCTCCACGTTCTCTTCTTAGTGTGGCCGGTCCGCCAGAAGCGATACATAACTCTATGCAGTGAGTCTTATTTACGCCTTCAAGTTACTCCTCTCGTTTGCTGAAATTTATGTCGTGTGACGAGGCATTTGGCTGCCTTAAGAGAGTCATAGTTACTCTTATCAGTAGATCCGCATTTTCGCCACCTTTCTATTCTCATTCTTACATTTCCCAATCTGCTATAAGTGATAAGCCACTATATACCTTGAGTCTTAATTACTCCCTCCAGTTGCTCTATATAAATGTAGAAATTTTTCGTTGTGTGACGATTCATTTACTCTACCTTAGGTGACCCATATGTACACATGCCAGTTTCTCCCCTTTTTTGGCCGACTTCACATTCTGCTCTTGCTGTGGACAGTTCACCAGATGCGACATGCAACTATCTGCAGTGATTCTTAGTTACTCCCTGCAGTTGCTCGTCACGTTTACTGATAGTTTTGATCTTGTGACAGGATATTTGGCTTCCTTAAGGGAGTCATATTCACTCCTACCAGCTACCCCCTTTTGTGGCCACCTTCACATTTTCATCCTACTGTGTCCACTACGCCATAACCGATACGCCACCATATGACATGAGACGTAGTTACACCCAAAAGTTACTTCTAGCGTTTTCTAAAATTTTGGTTGCGTGTCAAGTCATTTGGCTACCCTGAGAGAGTCATTGTTGCTCCTGCCCATTTCTCACCGTTTTTGGACACCTCCACGTTCTCTTCTTAGTGTGGCCGGTCCGCCAGAAGCGATACATAACTCTATGCAGTGAGTCTTATTTACGCCTTCAAGTTACTCCTCTCGTTTGCTGAAATTTATGTCGTGTGACGAGGCATTTGGCTACCTTAAGAGAGTCATAGTTACTCTTATCAGTAGATCCGCATTTTCGCCACCTTTCTATTCTCATTCTTACATTTCCCAATCTGCTATAAGTGATAAGCCACTATATACCTTGAGTCTTAATTACTCCCTCCAGTTGCTCTATATAAATGTAGAAATTTTTCGTTGTGTGACGATTCATTTCCTCTACCTTAAGTGACCCATATGTACACATGCCAGTTTCTCCCCTGTTTTGGCCGACTTCACATTCTGCTCTTGCTGTGGACAGTTCACCAGATGCGACATGCAACTATCTGCAGTGATTCTTAGTTACTCCCTGCAGTTGCTCGTCACGTTTACTGATAGTTTTGATCTTGTGACAGGATATTTGGCTTCCTTAAGGGAGTCATATTCACTCCTACCAGCTACCCCCTTTTGTGGCCACCTTCACATTTTCATCCTACTGTGTCCACTACGCCATACCGATACGCCACCATATGACATGAGACGTAGTTACACCCAAAAGTTACTTCTAGCGTTTTCTAAAATTTTGGTTGCGTGTCAAGTCATTTGGCTACCCTGAGAGAGTCATTGTTGCTCCTGCCCATTTCTCACCGTTTTTGGACACCTCCACGTTCTCTTCTTAGTGTGGCCGGTCCGCCAGAAGCGATACATAACTCTATGCAGTGAGTCTTATTTACGCCTTCAAGTTACTCCTATCGTTTGCTGAAATTTGTCGTGTGACGAGGCATTTGGCTACCTTAAGAGAGTCATAGTTACTCTTATCAGTAGATCCGCATTTTCGCCACCTTTCTATTCTCATTCTTACATTTCCCAATCTGCTATAAGTGATAAGCCACTATATACCTTGAGTCTTAATTACTCCCTCCAGTTGCTCTATATAAATGTAGAAATTTTTCGTTGTGTGACGATTCATTTCCTCTACCTTAGGTGACCCATATGTACACATGCCAGTTTCTCCCCTTTTTTGGCCGACTTCACATTCTGCTCTTGCTGTGGACAGTTCACCAGATGCGACATGCAACTATCTGCAGTGATTCTTAGTTACTCCCTGCAGTTGCTCGTCACGTTTACTGATAGTTTTGATCTTGTGACAGGATATTTGGCTTCCTTAAGGGAGTCATATTCACTCCTACCAGCTACCCCCTTTTGTGGCCACCTTCACATTTTCATCCTACTGTGTCCACTACGCCATAACCGATACGCCACCATATGACATGAGACGTAGTTACACCCAAAAGTTACTTCTAGCGTTTTCTAAAATTTTGGTTGCGTGTCAAGTCATTTGGCTACCCTGAGAGAGTCATTGTTGCTCCTGCCCATTTCTCACCGTTTTTGGACACCTCCACGTTCTCTTCTTAGTGTGGCCGGTCCGCCAGAAGCGATACATAACTCTATGCAGTGAGTCTTATTTACGCCTTCAAGTTACTCCTATCGTTTGCTGAAATTTATGTCGTGTGACGAGGCATTTGGCTACCTTAAGAGAGTCATAGTTACTCTTATCAGTAGATCCGCATTTTCGCCACCTTTCTATTCTCATTCTTACATTTCCCAATCTGCTATAAGTGATAAGCCACTATATACCTTGAGTCTTAATTACTCCCTCCAGTTGCTCTATATAAATGTAGAAATTTTTCGTTGTGTGACGATTCATTTCCTCTACCTTAGGTGACCCATATGTACACATGCCAGTTTCTCCCCTTTTTTGGCCGACTTCACATTCTGCTCTTGCTGTGGACAGTTCACCAGATGCGACATGCAACTATCTGCAGTGATTCTTAGTTACTCCCTGCAGTTGCTCGTCACGTTTACTGATAGTTTTGATCTTGTGACAGGATATTTGGCTTCCTTAAGGGAGTCATATTCACTCCTACCAGCTACCCCCTTTTGTGGCCACCTTCACATTTTCATCCTACTGTGTCCACTACGCCATAACCGATACGCCACCATATGACATGAGACGTAGTTACACCCAAAAGTTACTTCTAGCGTTTTCTAAAATTTTGGTTGCGTGTCAAGTCATTTGGCTACCCTGAGAGAGTCATTGTTGCTCCTGCCCATTTCTCACCGTTTTTGGACACCTCCCCGTTCTCTTCTTAGTGTGGCCGGTCCGCCAGAAGCGATACATAACTCTATGCAGTGAGTCTTATTTACGCCTTCAAGTTACTCCTCTCGTTTGCTGAAATTTATGTCGTGTGACGAGGCATTTGACTACCTTAAGAGAGTCATAGTTACTCTTATCAGTAGATCCGCATTTTCGCCACCTTTCTATTCTCATTCTTACATTTCCCAATCTGCTATAAGTGATAAGCCACTATATACCTTGAGTCTTAATTACTCCCTCCAGTTGCTCTATATAAATGTAGAAATTTTTCGTTGTGTGACGATTCATTTCCTCTACCTTAAGTGACCCATATGTACACATGCCAGTTTCTCCCCTTTTTTGGCCGACTTCACATTCTGCTCTTGCTGTGGACAGTTCACCAGATGCGACATGCAACTATCTGCAGTGATTCTTAGTTACTCCCTGCAGTTGCTCGTCACGTTTACTGATAGTTTTGATCTTGTGACAGGATATTTGGCTTCCTTAAGGGAGTCATATTCACTCCTACCAGCTACCCCCTTTTGTGGCCACCTTCACATTTTCATCCTACTGTGTCCACTACGCCATACCGATACGCCACCATATGACATGAGACGTAGTTACACCCAAAAGTTACTTCTAGCGTTTTCTAAAATTTTGGTTGCGTGTCAAGTCATTTGGCTACCCTGAGAGAGTCATTGTTGCTCCTGCCCATTTCTCACCGTTTTTGGACACCTCCACGTTCTCTTCTTAGTGTGGCCGGTCCGCCAGAAGCGATACATAACTCTATGCAGTGAGTCTTATTTACGCCTTCAAGTTACTCCTCTCGTTTGCTGAAATTTATGTCGTGTGACGAGGCATTTGGCTACCTTAAGAGAGTCATAGTTACTCTTATCAGTAGATCCGCATTTTCGCCACCTTTCTATTCTCATTCTTACATTTCCCAATCTGCTATAAGTGATAAGCCACTATATACCTTGAGTCTTAATTACTCCCTCCAGTTGCTCTATATAAATGTAGAAATTTTTCGTTGTGTGACGATTCATTTCCTCTACCTTAGGTGACCCATATGTACACATGCCAGTTTCTCCCCTTTTTTGGCCGACTTCACATTCTGCTCTTGCTGTGGACAGTTCACCAGATGCGACATGCAACTATCTGCAGTGATTCTTAGTTACTCCCTGCAGTTGCTCGTCACGTTTACTGATAGTTTTGATCTTGTGACAGGATATTTGGCTTCCTTAAGGGAGTCATATTCACTCCTACCAGCTACCCCCTTTTGTGGCCACCTTCACATTTTCATCCTACTGTGTCCACTACGCCATAACCGATACGCCACCATATGACATGAGACGTAGTTACACCCAAAAGTTACTTCTAGCGTTTTCTAAAATTTTGGTTGCGTGTCAAGTCATTTGGCTACCCTGAGAGAGTCATTGTTGCTCCTGCCCATTTCTCACCGTTTTTGGACACCTCCACGTTCTCTTCTTAGTGTGGCCGGTCCGCCAGAAGCGATACATAACTCTATGCAGTGAGTCTTATTTACGCCTTCAAGTTACTCCTCTCGTTTGCTGAAATTTATGTCGTGTGACGAGGCATTTGGCTACCTTAAGAGAGTCATAGTTACTCTTATCAGTAGATCCGCATTTTCGCCACCTTTCTATTCTCATTCTTACATTTCCCAATCTGCTATAAGTGATAAGCCACTATATACCTTGAGTCTTAATTACTCCCTCCAGTTGCTCTATATAAATGTAGAAATTTTTCGTTGTGTGACGATTCATTTCCTCTACCTTAAGTGACCCATATGTACACATGCCAGTTTCTCCCCTTTTTTGGCCGACTTCACATTCTGCTCTTGCTGTGGACAGTTCACCAGATGCGACATGCAACTATCTGCAGTGATTCTTAGTTACTCCCTGCAGTTGCTCGTCACGTTTACTGATAGTTTTGATCTTGTGACAGGATATTTGGCTTCCTTAAGGGAGTCATATTCACTCCTACCAGCTACCCCCTTTTGTGGCCACCTTCACATTTTCATCCTACTGTGTCCACTACGCCATAACCGATACGCCACCATATGACATGAGACGTAGTTACACCCAAAAGTTACTTCTAGCGTTTTCTAAAATTTTGGTTGCGTGTCAAGTCATTTGGCTACCCTGAGAGAGTCATTGTTGCTCCTACCCATTTCTCACCGTTTTTGGACACCTCCACGTTCTCTTCTTAGTGTGGCCGGTCCGCCAGAAGCGATACATAACTCTATGCAGTGAGTCTTATTTACGCCTTCAAGTTACTCCTCTCGTTTGCTGAAATTTATGTCGTGTGACGAGGCATTTGGCTACCTTAAGAGAGTCATAGTTACTCTTATCAGTAGATCCGCATTTTCGCCACCTTTCTATTCTCATTCTTACATTTCCCAATCTGCTATAAGTGATAAGCCACTATATACCTTGAGTCTTAATTACTCCCTCCAGTTGCTCTATATAAATGTAGAAATTTTTCGTTGTGTGACGATTCATTTCCTCTACCTTAAGTGACCCATATGTACACATGCCAGTTTCTCCCCTGTTTTGGCCGACTTCACATTCTGCTCTTGCTGTGGACAGTTCACCAGATGCGACATGCAACTATCTGCAGTGATTCTTAGTTACTCCCTGCAGTTGCTCGTCACGTTTACTGATAGTTTTGATCTTGTGACAGGATATTTGGCTTCCTTAAGGGAGTCATATTCACTCCTACCAGCTACCCCCTTTTGTGGCCACCTTCACATTTTCATCCTACTGTGTCCACTACGCCATACCGATACGCCACCATATGACATGAGACGTAGTTACACCCAAAAGTTACTTCTAGCGTTTTCTAAAATTTTGGTTGCGTGTCAAGTCATTTGGCTACCCTGAGAGAGTCATTGTTGCTCCTGCCCATTTCTCACCGTTTTTGGACACCTCCACGTTCTCTTCTTAGTGTGGCCGGTCCGCCAGAAGCGATACATAACTCTATGCAGTGAGTCTTATTTACGCCTTCAAGTTACTCCTCTCGTTTGCTGAAATTTATGTCGTGTGACGAGGCATTTGTCTACCTTAAGAGAGTCATAGTTACTCTTATCAGTAGATCCGCATTTTCGCCACCTTTCTATTCTCATTCTTACATTTCCCAATCTGCTATAAGTGATAAGCCACTATATACCTTGAGTCTTAATTACTCCCTCCAGTTGCTCTATATAAATGTAGAAATTTTTCGTTGTGTGACGATTCATTTCCTCTACCTTAGGTGACCCATATGTACACATGCCAGTTTCTCCCCTTTTTTGGCCGACTTCACATTCTGCTCTTGCTGTGGACAGTTCACCAGATGCGACATGCAACTATCTGCAGTGATTCTTAGTTACTCCCTGCAGTTGCTCGTCACGTTTACTGATAGTTTTGATCTTGTGACAGGATATTTGGCTTCCTTAAGGGAGTCATATTCACTCCTACCAGCTACCCCCTTTTGTGGCCACCTTCACATTTTCATCCTACTGTGTCCACTACGCCATAACCGATACGCCACCATATGACATGAGACGTAGTTACACCCAAAAGTTACTTCTAGCGTTTTCTAAAATTTTGGTGGCGTGTCAAGTCATTTGGCTACCCTGAGAGAGTCATTGTTGCTCCTGCCCATTTCTCACCGTTTTTGGACACCTCCACGTTCTCTTCTTAGTGTGGCCGGTCCGCCAGAAGCGATACATAACTCTATGCAGTGAGTCTTATTTACGCCTTCAAGTTACTCCTCTCGTTTGCTGAAATTTATGTCGTGTGACGAGGCATTTGGCTACCTTAAGAGAGTCATAGTTACTCTTATCAGTAGATCCGCATTTTCGCCACCTTTCTATTCTCATTCTTACATTTCCCAATCTGCTATAAGTGATAAGCCACTATATACCTTGAGTCTTAATTACTCCCTCCAGTTGCTCTATATAAATGTAGAAATTTTTCGTTGTGTGACGATTCATTTCCTCTACCTTAAGTGACCCATATGTACACATGCCAGTTTCTCCCCTGTTTTGGCCGACTTCACATTCTGCTCTTGCTGTGGACAGTTCACCAGATGCGACATGCAACTATCTGCAGTGATTCTTAGTTACTCCCTGCAGTTGCTCGTCACGTTTACTGATAGTTTTGATCTTGTGACAGGATATTTGGCTTCCTTAAGGGAGTCATATTCACTCCTACCAGCTACCGCCTTTTGTGGCCACCTTCACATTTTCATCCTACTGTGTCCACTACGCCATACCGATACGCCACCATATGACATGAGACGTAGTTACACCCAAAAGTTACTTCTAGCGTTTTCTAAAATTTTGGTTGCGTGTCAAGTCATTTGGCTACCCTGAGAGAGTCATTGTTGCTCCTGCCCATTTCTCACCGTTTTTGGACACCTCCACGTTCTCTTCTTAGTGTGGCCGGTCCGCCAGAAGCGATACATAACTCTATGCAGTGAGTCTTATTTACGCCTTCAAGTTACTCCTCTCGTTTGCTGAAATTTATGTCGTGTGACGAGGCATTTGGCTACCTTAAGAGAGTCATAGTTACTCTTATCAGTAGATCCGCATTTTCGCCACCTTTCTATTCTCATTCTTACATTTCCCAATCTGCTATAAGTGATAAGCCACTATATACCTTGAGTCTTAATTACTCCCTCCAGTTGCTCTATATAAATGTAGAAATTTTTCGTTGTGTGACGATTCATTTCCTCTACCTTAGGTGACCCATATGTACACATGCCAGTTTCTCCCCTTTTTTGGCCGACTTCACATTCTGCTCTTGCTGTGGACAGTTCACCAGATGCGACATGCAACTATCTGCAGTGATTCTTAGTTACTCCCTGCAGTTGCTCGTCACGTTTACTGATAGTTTTGATCTTGTGACAGGATATTTGGCTTCCTTAAGGGAGTCATATTCACTCCTACCAGCTACCCCCTTTTGTGGCCACCTTCACATTTTCATCCTACTGTGTCCACTACGCCATAACCGATACGCCACCATATGACATGAGACGTAGTTACACCCAAAAGTTACTTCTAGCGTTTTCTAAAATTTTGGTTGCGTGTCAAGTCATTTGGCTACCCTGAGAGAGTCATTGTTGCTCCTGCCCATTTCTCACCGTTTTTGGACACCTCCACGTTCTCTTCTTAGTGTGGCCGGTCCGCCAGAAGCGATACATAACTCTATGCAGTGAGTCTTATTTACGCCTTCAAGTTACTCCTCTCGTTTGCTGAAATTTATGTCGTGTGACGAGGCATTTGGCTACCTTAAGAGAGTCATAGTTACTCTTATCAGTAGATCCGCATTTTCGCCACCTTTCTATTCTCATTCTTACATTTCCCAATCTGCTATAAGTGATAAGCCACTATATACCTTGAGTCTTAATTACTCCCTCCAGTTGCTCTATATAAATGTAGAAATTTTTCCTTGTGTGACGATTCATTTCCTCTACCTTAAGTGACCCATATGTACACATGCCAGTTTCTCCCCTGTTTTGGCCGACTTCACATTCTGCTCTTGCTGTGGACAGTTCACCAGATGCGACATGCAACTATCTGCAGTGATTCTTAGTTACTCCCTGCAGTTGCTCGTCACGTTTACTGATAGTTTTGATCTTGTGACAGGATATTTGGCTTCCTTAAGGGAGTCATATTCACTCCTACCAGCTACCCCCTTTTGTGGCCACCTTCACATTTTCATCCTACTGTGTCCACTACGCCATACCGATACGCCACCATATGACATGAGACGTAGTTACACCCAAAAGTTACTTCTAGCGTTTTCTAAAATTTTGGTTGCGTGTCAAGTCATTTGGCTACCCTGAGAGAGTCATTGTTGCTCCTGCCCATTTCTCACCGTTTTTGGACACCTCCACGTTCTCTTCTTAGTGTGGCCGGTCCGCCAGAAGCGATACATAACTCTATGCAGTGAGTCTTATTTACGCCTTCAAGTTACTCCTCTGGTTTGCTGAAATTTATGTCGTGTGACGAGGCATTTGGCTACCTTAAGAGAGTCATAGTTACTCTTATCAGTAGATCCGCATTTTCGCCACCTTTCTATTCTCATTCTTACATTTCCCAATCTGCTATAAGTGATAAGCCACTATATACCTTGAGTCTTAATTACTCCCTCCAGTTGCTCTATATAAATGTAGAAATTTTTCGTTGTGTGACGATTCATTTCCTCTACCTTAGGTGACCCATATGTACACATGCCAGTTTCTCCCCTTTTTTGGCCGACTTCACATTCTGCTCTTGCTGTGGACAGTTCACCAGATGCGACATGCAACTATCTGCAGTGATTCTTAGTTACTCCCTGCAGTTGCTCGTCACGTTTACTGATAGTTTTGATCTTGTGACAGGATATTTGGCTTCCTTAAGGGAGTCATATTCACTCCTACCAGCTACCCCCTTTTGTGGCCACCTTCACATTTTCATCCTACTGTGTCCACTACGCCATAACCGATACGCCACCATATGACATGAGACGTAGTTACACCCAAAAGTTACTTCTAGCGTTTTCTAAAATTTTGGTTGCGTGTCAAGTCATTTGGCTACCCTGAGAGAGTCATTGTTGCTCCTGCCCATTTCTCACCGTTTTTGGACACCTCCACGTTCTCTTCTTAGTGTGGCCGGTCCGCCAGAAGCGATACATAACTCTATGCAGTGAGTCTTATTTACGCCTTCAAGTTACTCCTCTCGTTTGCTGAAATTTATGTCGTGTGACGAGGCATTTGGCTACCTTAAGAGAGTCATAGTTACTCTTATCAGTAGATCCGCATTTTCGCCACCTTTCTATTCTCATTCTTACATTTCCCAATCTGCTATAAGTGATAAGCCACTATATACCTTGAGTCTTAATTACTCCCTCCAGTTGCTCTATATAAATGTAGAAATTTTTCGTTGTGTGACGATTCATTTCCTCTACCTTAAGTGACCCATATGTACACATGCCAGTTTCTCCCCTGTTTTGGCCGACTTCACATTCTGCTCTTGCTGTGGACAGTTCACCAGATGCGACATGCAACTATCTGCAGTGATTCTTAGTTACTCCCTGCAGTTGCTCGTCACGTTTACTGATAGTTTTGATCTTGTGACAGGATATTTGGCTTCCTTAAGGGAGTCATATTCACTCCTACCAGCTACCCCCTTTTGTGGCCACCTTCACATTTTCATCCTACTGTGTCCACTACGCCATAACCGATACGCCACCATATGACATGAGACGTAGTTACACCCAAAAGTTACTTCTAGCGTTTTCTAAAATTTTGGTTGCGTGTCAAGTCATTTGGCTACCCTGAGAGAGTCATTGTTGCTCCTGCCCATTTCTCACCGTTTTTGGACACCTCCACGTTCTCTTCTTAGTGTGGCCGGTCCGCCAGAAGCGATACATAACTCTATGCAGTGAGTCTTATTTACGCCTTCTAGTTACTCCTCTCGTTTGCTGAAATTTATGTCGTGTGACGAGGCATTTGACTACCTTAAGAGAGTCATAGTTACTCTTATCAGTAGATCCGCATTTTCGCCACCTTTCTATTCTCATTCTTACATTTCCCAATCTGCTATAAGTGATAAGCCACTATATACCTTGAGTCTTAATTACTCCCTCCAGTTGCTCTATATAAATGTAGAAATTTTTCGTTGTGTGACGATTCATTTCCTCTACCTTAAGTGACCCATATGTACACATGCCAGTTTCTCCCCTTTTTTGGCCGACTTCACATTCTGCTCTTGCTGTGGACAGTTCACCAGATGCGACATGCAACTATCTGCAGTGATTCTTAGTTACTCCCTGCAGTTGCTCGTCACGTTTACTGATAGTTTTGATCTTGTGACAGGATATTTGGCTTCCTTAAGGGAGTCATATTCACTCCTACCAGCTACCCCCTTTTGTGGCCACCTTCACATTTTCATCCTACTGTGTCCACTACGCCATAACCGATACGCCACCATATGACATGAGACGTAGTTACACCCAAAAGTTACTTCTAGCGTTTTCTAAAATTTTGGTTGCGTGTCAAGTCATTTGGCTACCCTGAGAGAGTCATTGTTGCTCCTGCCCATTTCTCACCGTTTTTGGACACCTCCACGTTCTCTTCTTAGTGTGGCCGGTCCGCCAGAAGCGATACATAACTCTATGCAGTGAGTCTTATTTACGCCTTCAAGTTACTCCTCTCGTTTGCTGAAATTTATGTCGTGTGACGAGGCATTTGGCTACCTTAAGAGAGTCATAGTTACTCTTATCAGTAGATCCGCATTTTCGCCACCTTTCTATTCTCATTCTTACATTTCCCAATCTGCTATAAGTGATAAGCCACTATATACCTTGAGTCTTAATTACTCCCTCCAGTTGCTCTATATAAATGTAGAAATTTTTCGTTGTGTGACGATTCATTTCCTCTACCTTAAGTGACCCATATGTACACATGCCAGTTTCTCCCCTGTTTTGGCCGACTTCACATTCTGCTCTTGCTGTGGACAGTTCACCAGATGCGACATGCAACTATCTGCAGTGATTCTTAGTTACTCCCTGCAGTTGCTCGTCACGTTTACTGATAGTTTTGATCTTGTGACAGGATATTTGGCTTCCTTAAGGGAGTCATATTCACTCCTACCAGCTACCCCCTTTTGTGGCCACCTTCACATTTTCATCCTACTGTGTCCACTACGCCATACCGATACGCCACCATATGACATGAGACGTAGTTACACCCAAAAGTTACTTCTAGCGTTTTCTAAAATTTTGGTTGCGTGTCAAGTCATTTGGCTACCCTGAGAGAGTCATTGTTGCTCCTGCCCATTGCTCACCGTTTTTGGACACCTCCACGTTCTCTTCTTAGTGTGGCCGGTCCGCCAGAAGCGATACATAACTCTATGCAGTGAGTCTTATTTACGCCTTCAAGTTACTCCTCTCGTTTGCTGAAATTTATGTCGTGTGACGAGGCATTTGGCTACCTTAAGAGAGTCATAGTTACTCTTATCAGTAGATCCGCATTTTCGCCACCTTTCTATTCTCATTCTTACATTTCCCAATCTGCTATAAGTGATAAGCCACTATATACCTTGAGTCTTAATTACTCCCTCCAGTTGCTCTATATAAATGTAGAAATTTTTCGTTGTGTGACGATTCATTTCCTCTACCTTAAGTGACCCATATGTACACATGCCAGTTTCTCCCCTGTTTTGGCCGACTTCACATTCTGCTCTTGCTGTGGACAGTTCACCAGATGCGACATGCAACTATCTGCAGTGATTCTTAGTTACTCCCTGCAGTTGCTCGTCACGTTTACTGATAGTTTTGATCTTGTGACAGGATATTTGGCTTCCTTAAGGGAGTCATATTCACTCCTACCAGCTACCCCCTTTTGTGGCCACCTTCACATTTTCATCCTACTGTGTCCACTACGCCATACCGATACGCCACTATATGACATGAGACGTAGTTACACCCAAAAGTTACTTCTAGCGTTTTCTAAAATTTTGGTTGCGTGTCAAGTCATTTGGCTACCCTGAGAGAGTCATTGTTGCTCCTGCCCATTTCTCACCGTTTTTGGACACCTCCACGTTCTCTTCTTAGTGTGGCCGGTCCGCCAGAAGCGATACATAACTCTATGCAGTGAGTCTTATTTACGCCTTCAAGTTACTCCTCTCGTTTGCTGAAATTTATGTCGTGTGACGAGGCATTTGGCTACCTTAAGAGAGTCATAGTTACTCTTATCAGTAGATCCGCATTTTCGCCACCTTTCTATTCTCATTCTTACATTTCCCAATCTGCTATAAGTGATAAGCCACTATATACCTTGAGTCTTAATTACTCCCTCCAGTTGCTCTATATAAATGTAGAAATTTTTCGTTGTGTGACGATTCATTTCCTCTACCTTAGGTGACCCATATGTACACATGCCAGTTTCTCCCCTTTTTTGGCCGACTTCACATTCTGCTCTTGCTGTGGACAGTTCACCAGATGCGACATGCAACTATCTGCAGTGATTCTTAGTTACTCCCTGCAGTTGCTCGTCACGTTTACTGATAGTTTTGATCTTGTGACAGGATATTTGGCTTCCTTAAGGGAGTCATATTCACTCCTACCAGCTACCCCCTTTTGTGGCCACCTTCACATTTTCATCCTACTGTGTCCACTACGCCATAACCGATACGCCACCATATGACATGAGACGTAGTTACACCCAAAAGTTACTTCTAGCGTTTTCTAAAATTTTGGTTGCGTGTCAAGTCATTTGGCTACCCTGAGAGAGTCATTGTTGCTCCTGCCCATTTCTCACCGTTTTTGGACACCTCCACGTTCTCTTCTTAGTGTGGCCGGTCCGCCAGAAGCGATACATAACTCTATGCAGTGAGTCTTATTTACGCCTTCAAGTTACTCCTCTCGTTTGCTGAAATTTATGTCGTGTGACGAGGCATTTGGCTACCTTAAGAGAGTCATAGTTACTCTTATCAGTAGATCCGCATTTTCGCCACCTTTCTATTCTCATTCTTACATTTCCCAATCTGCTATAAGTGATAAGCCACTATATACCTTGAGTCTTAATTACTCCCTCCAGTTGCTCTATATAAATGTAGAAATTTTTCGTTGTGTGACGATTCATTTCCTCTACCTTAAGTGACCCATATGTACACATGCCAGTTTCTCCCCTTTTTTGGCCGACTTCACATTCTGCTCTTGCTGTGGACAGTTCACCAGATGCGACATGCAACTATCTGCAGTGATTCTTAGTTACTCCCTGCAGTTGCTCGTCACGTTTACTGATAGTTTTGATCTTGTGACAGGATATTTGGCTTCCTTAAGGGAGTCATATTCACTCCTACCAGCTACCCCCTTTTGTGGCCACCTTCACATTTTCATCCTACTGTGTCCACTACGCCATAACCGATACGCCACCATATGACATGAGACGTAGTTACACCCAAAAGTTACTTCTAGCGTTTTCTAAAATTTTGGTTGCGTGTCAAGTCATTTGGCTACCCTGAGAGAGTCATTGTTGCTCCTGCCCATTTCTCACCGTTTTTGGACACCTCCACGTTCTCTTCTTAGTGTGGCCGGTCCGCCAGAAGCGATACATAACTCTATGCAGTGAGTCTTATTTACGCCTTCAAGTTACTCCTCTGGTTTGCTGAAATTTATGTCGTGTGACGAGGCATTTGGCTACCTTAAGAGAGTCATAGTTACTCTTATCAGTAGATCCGCATTTTCGCCACCTTTCTATTCTCATTCTTACATTTCCCAATCTGCTATAAGTGATAAGCCACTATATACCTTGAGTCTTAATTACTCCCTCCAGTTGCTCTATATAAATGTAGAAATTTTTCGTTGTGTGACGATTCATTTCCTCTACCTTAAGTGACCCATATGTACACATGCCAGTTTCTCCCCTGTTTTGGCCGACTTCACATTCTGCTCTTGCTGTGGACAGTTCACCAGATGCGACATGCAACTATCTGCAGTGATTCTTAGTTACTCCCTGCAGTTGCTCGTCACGTTTACTGATAGTTTTGATCTTGTGACAGGATATTTGGCTTCCTTAAGGGAGTCATATTCACTCCTACCAGCTACCCCCTTTTGTGGCCACCTTCACATTTTCATCCTACTGTGTCCACTACGCCATACCGATACGCCACCATATGACATGAGACGTAGTTACACCCAAAAGTTACTTCTAGCGTTTTCTAAAATTTTGGTTGCGTGTCAAGTCATTTGGCTACCCTGAGAGAGTCATTGTTGCTCCTGCCCATTTCTCACCGTTTTTGGACACCTCCACGTTCTCTTCTTAGTGTGGCCGGTCCGCCAGAAGCGATACATAACTCTATGCAGTGAGTCTTATTTACGCCTTCAAGTTACTCCTCTCGTTTGCTGAAATTTATGTCGTGTGACGAGGCATTTGGCTACCTTAAGAGAGTCATAGTTACTCTTATCAGTAGATCCGCATTTTCGCCACCTTTCTATTCTCATTCTTACATTTCCCAATCTGCTATAAGTGATAAGCCACTATATACCTTGAGTCTTAATTACTCCCTCCAGTTGCTCTATATAAATGTAGAAATTTTTCGTTGTGTGACGATTCATTTCCTCTACCTTAGGTGACCCATATGTACACATGCCAGTTTCTCCCCTTTTTTGGCCGACTTCACATTCTGCTCTTGCTGTGGACAGTTCACCAGATGCGACATGCAACTATCTGCAGTGATTCTTAGTTACTCCCTGCAGTTGCTCGTCACGTTTACTGATAGTTTTGATCTTGTGACAGGATATTTGGCTTCCTTAAGGGAGTCATATTCACTCCTACCAGCTACCCCCTTTTGTGGCCACCTTCACATTTTCATCCTACTGTGTCCACTACGCCATAACCGATACGCCACCATATGACATGAGACGTAGTTACACCCAAAAGTTACTTCTAGCGTTTTCTAAAATTTTGGTTGCGTGTCAAGTCATTTGGCTACCCTGAGAGAGTCATTGTTGCTCCTGCCCATTTCTCACCGTTTTTGGACACCTCCACGTTCTCTTCTTAGTGTGGCCGGTCCGCCAGAAGCGATACATAACTCTATGCAGTGAGTCTTATTTACGCCTTCAAGTTACTCCTCTCGTTTGCTGAAATTTATGTCGTGTGACGAGGCATTTGGCTACCTTAAGAGAGTCATAGTTACTCTTATCAGTAGATCCGCATTTTCGCCACCTTTCTATTCTCATTCTTACATTTCCCAATCTGCTATAAGTGATAAGCCACTATATACCTTGAGTCTTAATTACTCCCTCCAGTTGCTCTATATAAATGTAGAAATTTTTCGTTGTGTGACGATTCATTTCCTCTACCTTAAGTGACCCATATGTACACATGCCAGTTTCTCCCCTGTTTTGGCCGACTTCACATTCTGCTCTTGCTGTGGACAGTTCACCAGATGCGACATGCAACTATCTGCAGTGATTCTTAGTTACTCCCTGCAGTTGCTCGTCACGTTTACTGATAGTTTTGATCTTGTGACAGGATATTTGGCTTCCTTAAGGGAGTCATATTCACTCCTACCAGCTACCCCCTTTTGTGGCCACCTTCACATTTTCATCCTACTGTGTCCACTACGCCATACCGATACGCCACCATATGACATGAGACGTAGTTACACCCAAAAGTTACTTCTAGCGTTTTCTAAAATTTTGGTTGCGTGTCAAGTCATTTGGCTACCCTGAGAGAGTCATTGTTGCTCCTGCCCATTTCTCACCGTTTTTGGACACCTCCACGTTCTCTTCTTAGTGTGGCCGGTCCGCCAGAAGCGATACATAACTCTATGCAGTGAGTCTTATTTACGCCTTCAAGTTACTCCTCTCGTTTGCTGAAATTTATGTCGTGTGACGAGGCATTTGGCTACCTTAAGAGAGTCATAGTTACTCTTATCAGTAGATCCGCATTTTCGCCACCTTTCTATTCTCATTCTTACATTTCCCAATCTGCTATAAGTGATAAGCCACTATATACCTTGAGTCTTAATTACTCCCTCCAGTTGCTCTACATAAATGTAGAAATTTTTCGTTGTGTGACGATTCATTTCCTCTACCTTAGGTGACCCATATGTACACATGCCAGTTTCTCCCCTTTTTTGGCCGACTTCACATTCTGCTCTTGCTGTGGACAGTTCACCAGATGCGACATGCAACTATCTGCAGTGATTCTTAGTTACTCCCTGCAGTTGCTCGTCACGTTTACTGATAGTTTTGATCTTGTGACAGGATATTTGGCTTCCTTAAGGGAGTCATATTCACTCCTACCAGCTACCCCCTTTTGTGGCCACCTTCACATTTTCATCCTACTGTGTCCACTACGCCATAACCGATACGCCACCATATGACATGAGACGTAGTTACACCCAAAAGTTACTTCTAGCGTTTTCTAAAATTTTGGTTGCGTGTCAAGTCATTTGGCTACCCTGAGAGAGTCATTGTTGCTCCTGCCCATTTCTCACCGTTTTTGGACACCTCCACGTTCTCTTCTTAGTGTGGCCGGTCCGCCAGAAGCGATACATAACTCTATGCAGTGAGTCTTATTTACGCCTTCAAGTTACTCCTCTCGTTTGCTGAAATTTATGTCGTGTGACGAGGCATTTGGCTACCTTAAGAGAGTCATAGTTACTCTTATCAGTAGATCCGCATTTTCGCCACCTTTCTATTCTCATTCTTACATTTCCCAATCTGCTATAAGTGATAAGCCACTATATACCTTGAGTCTTAATTACTCCCTCCAGTTGCTCTATATAAATGTAGAAATTTTTCGTTGTGTGACGATTCATTTCCTCTACCTTAAGTGACCCATATGTACACATGCCAGTTTCTCCCCTGTTTTGGCCGACTTCACATTCTGCTCTTGCTGTGGACAGTTCACCAGATGCGACATGCAACTATCTGCAGTGATTCTTAGTTACTCCCTGCAGTTGCTCGTCACGTTTACTGATAGTTTTGATCTTGTGACAGGATATTTGGCTTCCTTAAGGGAGTCATATTCACTCCTACCAGCTACCCCCTTTTGTGGCCACCTTCACATTTTCATCCTACTGTGTCCACTACGCCATAACCGATACGCCACCATATGACATGAGACGTAGTTACACCCAAAAGTTACTTCTAGCGTTTTCTAAAATTTTGGTTGCGTGTCAAGTCATTTGGCTACCCTGAGAGAGTCATTGTTGCTCCTGCCCATTTCTCACCGTTTTTGGACACCTCCACGTTCTCTTCTTAGTGTGGCTGGTCCGCCAGAAGCGATACATAACTCTATGCAGTGAGTCTTATTTACGCCTTCAAGTTACTCCTCTCGTTTGCTGAAATTTATGTCGTGTGACGAGGCATTTGACTACCTTAAGAGAGTCATAGTTACTCTTATCAGTAGATCCGCATTTTCGCCACCTTTCTATTCTCATTCTTACATTTCCCAATCTGCTATAAGTGATAAGCCACTATATACCTTGAGTCTTAATTACTCCCTCCAGTTGCTCTATATAAATGTAGAAATTTTTCGTTGTGTGACGATTCATTTCCTCTACCTTAAGTGACCCATATGTACACATGCCAGTTTCTCCCCTTTTTTGGCCGACTTCACATTCTGCTCTTGCTGTGGACAGTTCACCAGATGCGACATGCAACTATCTGCAGTGATTCTTAGTTACTCCCTGCAGTTGCTCGTCACGTTTACTGATAGTTTTGATCTTGTGACAGGATATTTGGCTTCCTTAAGGGAGTCATATTCACTCCTACCAGCTACCCCCTTTTGTGGCCACCTTCACATTTTCATCCTACTGTGTCCACTACGCCATAACCGATACGCCACCATATGACATGAGACGTAGTTACACCCAAAAGTTACTTCTAGCGTTTTCTAAAATTTTGGTTGCGTGTCAAGTCATTTGGCTACCCTGAGAGAGTCATTGTTGCTCCTGCCCATTTCTCACCGTTTTTGGACACCTCCACGTTCTCTTCTTAGTGTGGCCGGTCCGCCAGAAGCGATACATAACTCTATGCAGTGAGTCTAATTTACGCCTTCAAGTTACTCCTCTCGTTTGCTGAAATTTATGTCGTGTGACGAGGCATTTGGCTACCTTAAGAGAGTCATAGTTACTCTTATCAGTAGATCCGCATTTTCGCCACCTTTCTATTCTCATTCTTACATTTCCCAATCTGCTATAAGTGATAAGCCACTATATACCTTGAGTCTTAATTACTCCCTCCAGTTGCTCTATATAAATGTAGAAATTTTTCGTTGTGTGACGATTCATTTCCTCTACCTTAAGTGACCCATATGTACACATGCCAGTTTCTCCCCTTTTTTGGCCGACTTCACATTCTGCTCTTGCTGTGGACAGTTCACCAGATGCGACATGCAACTATCTGCAGTGATTCTTAGTTACTCCCTGCAGTTGCTCGTCACGTTTACTGATAGTTTTGATCTTGTGACAGGATATTTGGCTTCCTTAAGGGAGTCATATTCACTCCTACCAGCTACCGCCTTTTGTGGCCACCTTCACATTTTCATCCTACTGTGTCCACTACGCCATAACCGATACGCCACCATATGACATGAGACGTAGTTACACCCAAAAGTTACTTCTAGCGTTTTCTAAAATTTTGGTTGCGTGTCAAGTCATTTGGCTACCCTGAGAGAGTCATTGTTGCTCCTGCCCATTTCTCACCGTTTTTGGACACCTCCACGTTCTCTTCTTAGTGTGGCCGGTCCGCCAGAAGCGATACCTAACTCTATGCAGTGAGTCTTATTTACGCCTTCAAGTTACTCCTCTCGTTTGCTGAAATTTATGTCGTGTGACGAGGCATTTGGCTACCTTAAGAGAGTCATAGTTACTCTTATCAGTAGATCCGCATTTTCGCCACCTTTCTATTCTCATTCTTACATTTCCCAATCTGCTATAAGTGATAAGCCACTATATACCTTGAGTCTTAATTACTCCCTCCAGTTGCTCTATATAAATGTAGAAATTTTTCGTTGTGTGACGATTCATTTCCTCTACCTTAAGTGACCCATATGTACACATGCCAGTTTCTCCCCTTTTTTGGCCGACTTCACATTCTGCTCTTGCTGTGGACAGTTCACCAGATGCGACATGCAACTATCTGCAGTGATTCTTAGTTACTCCCTGCAGTTGCTCGTCACGTTTACTGATAGTTTTGATCTTGTGACAGGATATTTGGCTTCCTTAAGGGAGTCATATTCACTCCTACCAGCTACCCCCTTTTGTGGCCACCTTCACATTTTCATCCTACTGTGTCCACTACGCCATAACCGATACGCCACCATATGACATGAGACGTAGTTACACCCAAAAGTTACTTCTAGCGTTTTCTAAAATTTTGGTTGCGTGTCAAGTCATTTGGCTACCCTGAGAGAGTCATTGTTGCTCCTGCCCATTTCTCACCGTTTTTGGACACCTCCACGTTCTCTTCTTAGTGTGGCCGGTCCGCCAGAAGCGATACATAACTCTATGCAGTGAGTCTTATTTACGCCTTCAAGTTACTCCTCTCGTTTGCTGAAATTTATGTCGTGTGACGAGGCATTTGGCTACCTTAAGAGAGTCATAGTTACTCTTATCAGTAGATCCGCATTTTCGCCACCTTTCTATTCTCATTCTTACATTTCCCAATCTGCTATAAGTGATAAGCCACTATATACCTTGAGTCTTAATTACTCCCTCCAGTTGCTCTATATAAATGTAGAAATTTTTCGTTGTGTGACGATTCATTTCCTCTACCTTAAGTGACCCATATGTACACATGCCAGTTTCTCCCCTTTTTTGGCCGACTTCACATTCTGCTCTTGCTGTGGACAGTTCACCAGATGCGACATGCAACTATCTGCAGTGATTCTTAGTTACTCCCTGCAGTTGCTCGTCACGTTTACTGATAGTTTTGATCTTGTGACAGGATATTTGGCTTCCTTAAGGGAGTCATATTCACTCCTACCAGCCACCCCCTTTTGTGGCCACCTTCACATTTTCATCCTACCGTGTCCACTACGCCATAACCGATACGCCACCATATGACATGAGACGTAGTTACACCCAAAAGTTACTTCTAGCGTTTTCTAAAATTTTGGTTGCGTGTCAAGTCATTTGGCTACCCTGAGAGAGTCATTGTTGCTCCTGCCCATTTCTCACCGTTTTTGGACACCTCCACGTACTCTTCTTAGTGTGGCCGGTCCGCCAGAAGCGATACATAACTCTATGCAGTGAGTCTTATTTACGCCTTCAAGTTACTCCTCTCGTTTGCTGAAATTTATGTCGTGTGACGAGGCATTTGGCTACCTTAAGAGAGTCATAGTTACACTTATCAGTAGATCCGCATTTTCGCCACCTTTCTATTCTCATTCTTACATTTCCCAATCTGCTATAAGTGATAAGCCACTATATACCTTGAGTCTTAATTACTCCCTCCAGTTGCTCTATATAAATGTAGAAATTTTTCGTTGTGTGACGATTCATTTCCTCTACCTTAAGTGACCCATATGTACACATGCCAGTTTCTCCCCTTTTTTGGCCGACTTCACATTCTGCTCTTGCTGTGGACAGTTCACCAGATGCGACATGCAGCTATCTGCAGTGATTCTTAGTTACTCCCTGCAGTTGCTCGTCACGTTTACTGATAGTTTTGATCTTGTGACAGGATATTTGGCTTCCTTAAGGGAGTCATATTCACTCCTACCAGCTACCCCCTTTTGTGGCCACCTTCACATTTTCATCCTACTGTGTCCACTACGCCATAACCGATACGCCACCATATGACATGAGACGTAGTTACACCCAAAAGTTACTTCTAGCGTTTTCTAAAATTTTGGTTGCGTGTCAAGTCATTTGGCTACCCTGAGAGAGTCATTGTTGCTCCTGCCCATTTCTCACCGTTTTTGGACACCTCCACGTTCTCTTCTTAGTGTGGCCGGTCCGCCAGAAGCGATACATAACTCTATGCAGTGAGTCTTATTTACGCCTTCAAGTTACTCCTCTCGTTTGCTGAAATTTATGTCGTGTGACGAGGCATTTGGCTACCTTAAGAGAGTCATAGTTACTCTTATCAGTAGATCCGCATTTTCGCCACCTTTCTATTCTCATTCTTACATTTCCCAATCTGCTATAAGTGATAAGCCACTATATACCTTGAGTCTTAATTACTCCCTCCAGTTGCTCTATATAAATGTAGAAATTTTTCGTTGTGTGACGATTCATTTCCTCTACCTTAAGTGACCCATATGTACACATGCCAGTTTCTCCCCTTTTTTGGCCGACTTCACATTCTGCTCTTGCTGTGGACAGTTCACCAGATGCGACATGCAACTATCTGCAGTGATTCTTAGTTACTCCCTGCAGTTGCTCGTCACGTTTACTGATAGTTTTGATCTTGTGACAGGATATTTGGCTTCCTTAAGGGAGTCATATTCACTCCTACCAGCTACCGCCTTTTGTGGCCACCTTCACATTTTCATCCTACTGTGTCCACTACGCCATAACCGATACGCCACCATATGACATGAGACGTAGTTACACCCAAAAGTTACTTCTAGCGTTTTCTAAAATTTTGGTTGCGTGTCAAGTCATTTGGCTACCCTGAGAGAGTCATTGTTGCTCCTGCCCATTTCTCACCGTTTTTGGACACCTCCACGTTCTCTTCTTAGTGTGGCCGGTCCGCCAGAAGCGATACCTAACTCTATGCAGTGAGTCTTATTTACGCCTTCAAGTTACTCCTCTCGTTTGCTGAAATTTATGTCGTGTGACGAGGCATTTGGCTACCTTAAGAGAGTCATAGTTACTCTTATCAGTAGATCCGCATTTTCGCCACCTTTCTATTCTCATTCTTACATTTCCCAATCTGCTATAAGTGATAAGCCACTATATACCTTGAGTCTTAATTACTCCCTCCAGTTGCTCTATATAAATGTAGAAATTTTTCGTTGTGTGACGATTCATTTCCTCTACCTTAAGTGACCCATATGTACACATGCCAGTTTCTCCCCTTTTTTGGCCGACTTCACATTCTGCTCTTGCTGTGGACAGTTCACCAGATGCGACATGCAACTATCTGCAGTGATTCTTAGTTACTCCCTGCAGTTGCTCGTCACGTTTACTGATAGTTTTGATCTTGTGACAGGATATTTGGCTTCCTTAAGGGAGTCATATTCACTCCTACCAGCTACCCCCTTTTGTGGCCACCTTCACATTTTCATCCTACTGTGTCCACTACGCCATAACCGATACGCCACCATATGACATGAGACGTAGTTACACCCAAAAGTTACTTCTAGCGTTTTCTAAAATTTTGGTTGCGTGTCAAGTCATTTGGCTACCCTGAGAGAGTCATTGTTGCTCCTGCCCATTTCTCACCGTTTTTGGACACCTCCACGTTCTCTTCTTAGTGTGGCCGGTCCGCCAGAAGCGATACATAACTCTATGCAGTGAGTCTTATTTACGCCTTCAAGTTACTCCTCTCGTTTGCTGAAATTTATGTCGTGTGACGAGGCATTTGGCTACCTTAAGAGAGTCATAGTTACTCTTATCAGTAGATCCGCATTTTCGCCACCTTTCTATTCTCATTCTTACATTTCCCAATCTGCTATAAGTGATAAGCCACTATATACCTTGAGTCTTAATTACTCCCTCCAGTTGCTCTATATAAATGTAGAAATTTTTCGTTGTGTGACGATTCATTTCCTCTACCTTAAGTGACCCATATGTACACATGCCAGTTTCTCCCCTTTTTTGGCCGACTTCACATTCTGCTCTTGCTGTGGACAGTTCACCAGATGCGACATGCAACTATCTGCAGTGATTCTTAGTTACTCCCTGCAGTTGCTCGTCACGTTTACTGATAGTTTTGATCTTGTGACAGGATATTTGGCTTCCTTAAGGGAGTCATATTCACTCCTACCAGCCACCCCCTTTTGTGGCCACCTTCACATTTTCATCCTACCGTGTCCACTACGCCATAACCGATACGCCACCATATGACATGAGACGTAGTTACACCCAAAAGTTACTTCTAGCGTTTTCTAAAATTTTGGTTGCGTGTCAAGTCATTTGGCTACCCTGAGAGAGTCATTGTTGCTCCTGCCCATTTCTCACCGTTTTTGGACACCTCCACGTACTCTTCTTAGTGTGGCCGGTCCGCCAGAAGCGATACATAACTCTATGCAGTGAGTCTTATTTACGCCTTCAAGTTACTCCTCTCGTTTGCTGAAATTTATGTCGTGTGACGAGGCATTTGGCTACCTTAAGAGAGTCATAGTTACACTTATCAGTAGATCCGCATTTTCGCCACCTTTCTATTCTCATTCTTACATTTCCCAATCTGCTATAAGTGATAAGCCACTATATACCTTGAGTCTTAATTACTCCCTCCAGTTGCTCTATATAAATGTAGAAATTTTTCGTTGTGTGACGATTCATTTCCTCTACCTTAAGTGACCCATATGTACACATGCCAGTTTCTCCCCTTTTTTGGCCGACTTCACATTCTGCTCTTGCTGTGGACAGTTCACCAGATGCGACATGCAACTATCTGCAGTGATTCTTAGTTACTCCCTGCAGTTGCTCGTCACGTTTACTGATAGTTTTGATCTTGTGACAGGATATTTGGCTTCCTTAAGGGAGTCATATTCACTCCTACCAGCTACCCCCTTTTGTGGCCACCTTCACATTTTCATCCTACTGTGTCCACTACGCCATAACCGATACGCCACCATATGACATGAGACGTAGTTACACCCAAAAGTTACTTCTAGCGTTTTCTATAATTTTGGTTGCGTGTCAAGTCATTTGGCTACCCTGAGAGAGTCATTGTTGCTCCTGCCCATTTCTCACCGTTTTTGGACACCTCCACGTTCTCTTCTTAGTGTGGCCGGTCCGCCAGAAGCGATACATAACTCTATGCAGTGAGTCTTATTTACGCCTTCAAGTTACTCCTCTCGTTTGCTGAAATTTATGTCGTGTGACGAGGCATTTGACTACCTTAAGAGAGTCATAGTTACTCTTATCAGTAGATCCGCATTTTCGCCACCTTTCTATTCTCATTCTTACATTTCCCAATCTGCTATAAGTGATAAGCCACTATATACCTTGAGTCTTAATTACTCCCTCCAGTTGCTCTATATAAATGTAGAAATTTTTCGTTGTGTGACGATTCATTTCCTCTACCTTAAGTGACCCATATGTACACATGCCAGTTTCTCCCCTTTTTTGGCCGACTTCACATTCTGCTCTTGCTGTGGACAGTTCACCAGATGCGACATGCAACTATCTGCAGTGATTCTTAGTTACTCCCTGCAGTTGCTCGTCACGTTTACTGATAGTTTTGATCTTGTGACAGGATATTTGGCTTCCTTAAGGGAGTCATATTCACTCCTACCAGCTACCCCCTTTTGTGGCCACCTTCACATTTTCATCCTACTGTGTCCACTACGCCATAACCGATACGCCACCATATGACATGAGACGTAGTTACACCCAAAAGTTACTTCTAGCGTTTTCTAAAATTTTGGTTGCGTGTCAAGTCATTTGGCTACCCTGAGAGAGTCATTGTTGCTCCTGCCCATTTCTCACCGTTTTTGGACACCTCCACGTTCTCTTCTTAGTGTGGCCGGTCCGCCAGAAGCGATACATAACTCTATGCAGTGAGTCTAATTTACGCCTTCAAGTTACTCCTCTCGTTTGCTGAAATTTATGTCGTGTGACGAGGCATTTGGCTACCTTAAGAGAGTCATAGTTACTCTTATCAGTAGATCCGCATTTTCGCCACCTTTCTATTCTCATTCTTACATTTCCCAATCTGCTATAAGTGATAAGCCACTACATACCTTGAGTCTTAATTACTCCCTCCAGTTGCTCTATATAAATGTAGAAATTTTTCGTTGTGTGACGATTCATTTCCTCTACCTTAGGTGACCCATATGTACACATGCCAGTTTCTCCCCTTTTTTGGCCGACTTCACATTCTGCTCTTGCTGTGGACAGTTCACCAGATGCGACATGCAACTATCTGCAGTGATTCTTAGTTACTCCCTGCAGTTGCTCGTCACGTTTACTGATAGTTTTGATCTTGTGACAGGATATTTGGCTTCCTTAAGGGAGTCATATTCACTCCTACCAGCTACCCCCTTTTGTGGCCACCTTCACATTTTCATCCTACTGTGTCCACTACGCCATAACCGATACGCCACCATATGACATGAGACGTAGTTACACCCAAAAGTTACTTCTAGCGTTTTCTAAAATTTTGGTTGCGTGTCAAGTCATTTGGCTACCCTGAGAGAGTCATTGTTGCTCCTGCCCATTTCTCACCGTTTTTGGACACCTCCACGTTCTCTTCTTAGTGTGGCCGGTCCGCCAGAAGCGATACATAACTCTATGCAGTGAGTCTTATTTACGCCTTCAAGTTACTCCTCTCGTTTGCTGAAATTTATGTCGTGTGACGAGGCATTTGGCTACCTTAAGAGAGTCATAGTTACTCTTATCAGTAGATCCGCATTTTCGCCACCTTTCTATTCTCATTCTTACATTTCCCAATCTGCTATAAGTGATAAGCCACTATATACCTTGAGTCTTAATTACTCCCTCCAGTTGCTCTATATAAATGTAGAAATTTTTCGTTGTGTGACGATTCATTTCCTCTACCTTAAGTGACCCATATGTACACATGCCAGTTTCTCCCCTTTTTTGGCCGACTTCACATTCTGCTCTTGCTGTGGACAGTTCACCAGATGCGACATGCAACTATCTGCAGTGATTCTAGTTACTCCCTGCAGTTGCTCGTCACGTTTACTGATAGTTTTGATCTTGTGACAGGATATTTGGCTTCCTTAAGGGAGTCATATTCACTCCTACCAGCTACCCCCTTTTGTGGCCACCTTCACATTTTCATCCTACTGTGTCCACTACGCCATAACCGATACGCCACCATATGACATGAGACGTAGTTACACCCAAAAGTTACTTCTAGCGTTTTCTAAAATTTTGGTTGCGTGTCAAGTCATTTGGCTACCCTGAGAGAGTCATTGTTGCTCCTGCCCATTTCTCACCGTTTTTGGACACCTCCACGTTCTCTTCTTAGTGTGGCCGGTCCGCCAGAAGCGATACATAACTCTATGCAGTGAGTCTTATTTACGCCTTCAAGTTACTCCTCTCGTTTGCTGAAATTTATGTCGTGTGACGAGGCATTTGGCTACCTTAAGAGAGTCATAGTTACTCTTATCAGTAGATCCGCATTTTCGCCACCTTTCTATTCTCATTCTTACATTTCCCAATCTGCTATAAGTGATAAGCCACTATATACCTTGAGTCTTAATTACTCCCTCCAGTTGCTCTATATAAATGTAGAAATTTTTCGTTGTGTGACGATTCATTTCCTCTACCTTAAGTGACCCATATGTACACATGCCAGTTTCTCCCCTTTTTTGGCCGACTTCACATTCTGCTCTTGCTGTGGACAGTTCACCAGATGCGACATGCAACTATCTGCAGTGATTCTTAGTTACTCCCTGCAGTTGCTCGTCACGTTTACTGATAGTTTTGATCTTGTGACAGGATATTTGGCTTCCTTAAGGGAGTCATATTCACTCCTACCAGCTACCCCCTTTTGTGGCCACCTTCACATTTTCATCCTACTGTGTCCACTACGCCATAACCGATACGCCACCATATGACATGAGACGTAGTTACACCCAAAAGTTACTTCTAGCGTTTTCTAAAATTTTGGTTGCGTGTCAAGTCATTTGGCTACCCTGAGAGAGTCATTGTTGCTCCTGCCCATTTCTCACCGTTTTTGGACACCTCCACGTTCTCTTCTTAGTGTGGCCGGTCCGCCAGAAGCGATACATAACTCTATGCAGTGAGTCTTATTTACGCCTTCAAGTTACTCCTCTCGTTTGCTGAAATTTTGTCGTGTGACGAGGCATTTGGCTACCTTAAGAGAGTCATAGTTACTCTTATCAGTAGATCCGCATTTTCGCCACCTTTCTATTCTCATTCTTACATTTCCCAATCTGCTATAAGTGATAAGCCACTATATGCCTTGAGTCTTAATTACTCCCTCCAGTTGCTCTATATAAATGTAGAAATTTTTCGTTGTGTGACGATTCATTTCCTCTACCTTAAGTGACCCATATGTACACATGCCAGTTTCTCCCCTTTTTTGGCCGACTTCACATTCTGCTCTTGCTGTGGACAGTTCACCAGATGCGACATGCAGCTATCTGCAGTGATTCTTAGTTACTCCCTGCAGTTGCTCGTCACGTTTACTGATAGTTTTGATCTTGTGACAGGATATTTGGCTTCCTTAAGGGAGTCATATTCACTCCTACCAGCTACCCCCTTTTGTGGCCACCTTCACATTTTCATCCTACTGTGTCCACTACGCCATAACCGATACGCCACCATATGACATGAGACGTAGTTACACCCAAAAGTTACTTCTAGCGTTTTCTAAAATTTTGGTTGCGTGTCAAGTCATTTGGCTACCCTGAGAGAGTCATTGTTGCTCCTGCCCATTTCTCACCGTTTTTGGACACCTCCACGTTCTCTTCTTAGTGTGGCCGCTCCGCCAGAAGCGATACATAACTCTATGCAGTGAGTCTTATTTACGCCTTCAAGTTACTCCTCTCGTTTGCTGAAATTTATGTCGTGTGACGAGGCATTTGGCTACCTTAAGAGAGTCATAGTTACTCTTATCAGTAGATCCGCATTTTCGCCACCTTTCTATTCTCATTCTTACATTTCCCAATCTGCTATAAGTGATAAGCCACTATATACCTTGAGTCTTAATTACTCCCTCCAGTTGCTCTATATAAATGTAGAAATTTTTCGTTGTGTGACGATTCATTTCCTCTACCTTAAGTGACCCATATGTACACATGCCAGTTTCTCCCCTTTTTTGGCCGACTTCACATTCTGCTCTTGCTGTGGACAGTTCACCAGATGCGACATGCAACTATCTGCAGTGATTCTTAGTTACTCCCTGCAGTTGCTCGTCACGTTTACTGATAGTTTTGATCTTGTGACAGGATATTTGGCTTCCTTAAGGGAGTCATATTCACTCCTACCAGCTACCGCCTTTTGTGGCCACCTTCACATTTTCATCCTACTGTGTCCACTACGCCATAACCGATACGCCACCATATGACATGAGACGTAGTTACACCCAAAAGTTACTTCTAGCGTTTTCTAAAATTTTGGTTGCGTGTCAAGTCATTTGGCTACCCTGAGAGAGTCATTGTTGCTCCTGCCCATTTCTCACCGTTTTTGGACACCTCCACGTTCTCTTCTTAGTGTGGCCGGTCCGCCAGAAGCGATACCTAACTCTATGCAGTGAGTCTTATTTACGCCTTCAAGTTACTCCTCTCGTTTGCTGAAATTTATGTCGTGTGACGAGGCATTTGGCTACCTTAAGAGAGTCATAGTTACTCTTATCAGTAGATCCGCATTTTCGCCACCTTTCTATTCTCATTCTTACATTTCCCAATCTGCTATAAGTGATAAGCCACTATATACCTTGAGTCTTAATTACTCCCTCCAGTTGCTCTATATAAATGTAGAAATTTTTCGTTGTGTGACGATTCATTTCCTCTACCTTAAGTGACCCATATGTACACATGCCAGTTTCTCCCCTTTTTTGGCCGACTTCACATTCTGCTCTTGCTGTGGACAGTTCACCAGATGCGACATGCAACTATCTGCAGTGATTCTTAGTTACTCCCTGCAGTTGCTCGTCACGTTTACTGATAGTTTTGATCTTGTGACAGGATATTTGGCTTCCTTAAGGGAGTCATATTCACTCCTACCAGCTACCCCCTTTTGTGGCCACCTTCACATTTTCATCCTACTGTGTCCACTACGCCATAACCGATACGCCACCATATGACATGAGACGTAGTTACACCCAAAAGTTACTTCTAGCGTTTTCTAAAATTTTGGTTGCGTGTCAAGTCATTTGGCTACCCTGAGAGAGTCATTGTTGCTCCTGCCCATTTCTCACCGTTTTTGGACACCTCCACGTTCTCTTCTTAGTGTGGCCGGTCCGCCAGAAGCGATACATAACTCTATGCAGTGAGTCTTATTTACGCCTTCAAGTTACTCCTCTCGTTTGCTGAAATTTATGTCGTGTGACGAGGCATTTGGCTACCTTAAGAGAGTCATAGTTACTCTTATCAGTAGATCCGCATTTTCGCCACCTTTCTATTCTCATTCTTACATTTCCCAATCTGCTATAAGTGATAAGCCACTATATACCTTGAGTCTTAATTACTCCCTCCAGTTGCTCTATATAAATGTAGAAATTTTTCGTTGTGTGACGATTCATTTCCTCTACCTTAAGTGACCCATATGTACACATGCCAGTTTCTCCCCTTTTTTGGCCGACTTCACATTCTGCTCTTGCTGTGGACAGTTCACCAGATGCGACATGCAACTATCTGCAGTGATTCTTAGTTACTCCCTGCAGTTGCTCGTCACGTTTACTGATAGTTTTGATCTTGTGACAGGATATTTGGCTTCCTTAAGGGAGTCATATTCACTCCTACCAGCCACCCCCTTTTGTGGCCACCTTCACATTTTCATCCTACCGTGTCCACTACGCCATAACCGATACGCCACCATATGACATGAGACGTAGTTACACCCAAAAGTTACTTCTAGCGTTTTCTAAAATTTTGGTTGCGTGTCAAGTCATTTGGCTACCCTGAGAGAGTCATTGTTGCTCCTGCCCATTTCTCACCGTTTTTGGACACCTCCACGTACTCTTCTTAGTGTGGCCGGTCCGCCAGAAGCGATACATAACTCTATGCAGTGAGTCTTATTTACGCCTTCAAGTTACTCCTCTCGTTTGCTGAAATTTATGTCGTGTGACGAGGCATTTGGCTACCTTAAGAGAGTCATAGTTACACTTATCAGTAGATCCGCATTTTCGCCACCTTTCTATTCTCATTCTTACATTTCCCAATCTGCTATAAGTGATAAGCCACTATATACCTTGAGTCTTAATTACTCCCTCCAGTTGCTCTATATAAATGTAGAAATTTTTCGTTGTGTGACGATTCATTTCCTCTACCTTAAGTGACCCATATGTACACATGCCAGTTTCTCCCCTTTTTTGGCCGACTTCACATTCTGCTCTTGCTGTGGACAGTTCACCAGATGCGACATGCAACTATCTGCAGTGATTCTTAGTTACTCCCTGCAGTTGCTCGTCACGTTTACTGATAGTTTTGATCTTGTGACAGGATATTTGGCTTCCTTAAGGGAGTCATATTCACTCCTACCAGCTACCCCCTTTTGTGGCCACCTTCACATTTTCATCCTACTGTGTCCACTACGCCATAACCGATACGCCACCATATGACATGAGACGTAGTTACACCCAAAAGTTACTTCTAGCGTTTTCTATAATTTTGGTTGCGTGTCAAGTCATTTGGCTACCCTGAGAGAGTCATTGTTGCTCCTGCCCATTTCTCACCGTTTTTGGACACCTCCACGTTCTCTTCTTAGTGTGGCCGGTCCGCCAGAAGCGATACATAACTCTATGCAGTGAGTCTTATTTACGCCTTCAAGTTACTCCTCTCGTTTGCTGAAATTTATGTCGTGTGACGAGGCATTTGGCTACCTTAAGAGAGTCATAGTTACTCTTATCAGTAGATCCGCATTTTCGCCACCTTTCTATTCTCATTCTTACATTTCCCAATCTGCTATAAGTGATAAGCCACTATATACCTTGAGTCTTAATTACTCCCTCCAGTTGCTCTATATAAATGTAGAAATTTTTCGTTGTGCGACGATTCATTTCCTCTACCTTAAGTGACCCATATGTACACATGCCAGTTTCTCCCCTTTTTTGGCCGACTTCACATTCTGCTCTTGCTGTGAACAGTTCACCAGATGCGACATGCAACTATCTGCAGTGATTCTTAGTTACTCCCTGCAGTTGCTCGTCACGTTTACTGATAGTTTTGATCTTGTGACAGGATATTTGGCTTCCTTAAGGGAGTCATATTCACTCCTACCAGCTACCCCCTTTTGTGGCCACCTTCACATTTTTATCCTACTGTGTCCACTACGCCATAACCGATACGCCACCATATGACATGAGACGTAGTTACACCCAAAAGTTACTTCTAGGGTTTTCTACAATTTTGGTTGCGTGTCAAGTCATTTGGCTACCCTGAGAGAGTCATTGTTGCTCCTGCCCATTTCTCACCGTTTTTGGACACCTCCACGTTCTCTTCTTAGTGTGGCCGGTCCGCCAGAAGCGATACATAACTCTATGCAGTGAGTCTTATTTACGCCTTCAAGTTACTCCTCTCGTTTGCTGAAATTTATGTCGTGTGACGAGGCATTTGGCTACCTTAAGAGAGTCATAGTTACTCTTATCAGTAGATCCGCATTTTCGCCACCTTTCTATTCTCATTCTTACATTTCCCAATCTGCTATAAGTGATAAGCCACTATATACCTTGAGTCTTAATTACTCCCTCCAGTTGCTCTATATAAATGTAGAAATTTTTCGTTGTGTGACGATTCATTTCCTCTACCTTAAGTGACCCATATGTACACATGCCAGTTTCTCCCCTTTTTTGGCCGACTTCACATTCTGCTCTTGCTGTGGACAGTTCACCAGATGCGACATGCAGCTATCTGCAGTGATTCTTAGTTACTCCCTGCAGTTGCTCGTCACGTTTACTGATAGTTTTGATCTTGTGACAGGATATTTGGCTTCCTTAAGGGAGTCATATTCACTCCTACCAGCTACCCCCTTTTGTGGCCACCTTCACATTTTCATCCTACTGTGTCCACTACGCCATAACCGATACGCCACCATATGACATGAGACGTAGTTACACCCAAAAGTTACTTCTAGCGTTTTCTAAAATTTTGGTTGCGTGTCAAGTCATTTGGCTACCCTGAGAGAGTCATTGTTGCTCCTGCCCATTTCTCACCGTTTTTGGACACCTCCACGTTCTCTTCTTAGTGTGGCCGGTCCGCCAGAAGCGATACATAACTCTATGCAGTGAGTCTTATTTACGCCTTCAAGTTACTCCTCTCGTTTGCTGAAATTTATGTCGTGTGACGAGGCATTTGGCTACCTTAAGAGAGTCATAGTTACTCTTATCAGTAGATCCGCATTTTCGCCACCTTTCTATTCTCATTCTTACATTTCCCAATCTGCTATAAGTGATAAGCCACTATATACCTTGAGTCTTAATTACTCCCTCCAGTTGCTCTATATAAATGTAGAAATTTTTCGTTGTGTGACGATTCATTTCCTCTACCTTAAGTGACCCATATGTACACATGCCAGTTTCTCCCCTTTTTTGGCCGACTTCACATTCTGCTCTTGCTGTGGACAGTTCACCAGATGCGACATGCAACTATCTGCAGTGATTCTTAGTTACTCCCTGCAGTTGCTCGTCACGTTTACTGATAGTTTTGATCTTGTGACAGGATATTTGGCTTCCTTAAGGGAGTCATATTCACTCCTACCAGCTACCCCCTTTTGTGGCCACCTTCACATTTTCATCCTACTGTGTCCACTACGCCATAACCGATACGCCACCATATGACATGAGACGTAGTTACACCCAAAAGTTACTTCTAGCGTTTTCTAAAATTTTCGTTGCGTGTCAAGTCATTTGGCTACCCTGAGAGAGTCATTGTTGCTCCTGCCCATTTCTCACCGTTTTTGGACACCTCCACGTTCTCTTCTTAGTGTGGCCGGTCCGCCAGAAGCGATACATAACTCTATGCAGTGAGTCTTATTTACGCCTTCAAGTTACTCCTCTCGTTTGCTGAAATTTGTCGTGTGACGAGGCATTTGGCTACCTTAAGAGAGTCATAGTTACTCTTATCAGTAGATCCGCATTTTCGCCACCTTTCTATTCTCATTCTTACATTTCCCAATCTGCTATAAGTGATAAGCCACTATATACCTTGAGTCTTAATTACTCCCTCCAGTTGCTCTATATAAATGTAGAAATTTTTCGTTGTGTGACGATTCATTTCCTCTACCTTAAGTGACCCATATGTACACATGCCAGTTTCTCCCCTTTTTTGGCCGACTTCACATTCTGCTCTTGCTGTGGACAGTTCACCAGATGCGACATGCAACTATCTGCAGTGATTCTTAGTTACTCCCTGCAGTTGCTCGTCACGTTTACTGATAGTTTTGATCTTGTGACAGGATATTTGGCTTCCTTAAGGGAGTCATATTCACTCCTACCAGCTACCCCCTTTTGTGGCCACCTTCACATTTTCATCCTACTGTGTCCACTACGCCATAACCGATACGCCACCATATGACATGAGACGTAGTTACACCCAAAAGTTACTTCTAGCGTTTTCTAAAATTTTGGTTGCGTGTCAAGTCATTTGGCTACCCTGAGAGAGTCATTGTTGCTCCTGCCCATTTCTCACCGTTTTTGGACACCTCCACGTTCTCTTCTTAGTGTGGCCGGTCCGCCAGAAGCGATACATAACTCTATGCAGTGAGTCTCATTTACGCCTTCAAGTTACTCCTCTCGTTTGCTGAAATTTATGTCGTGTGACGAGGCATTTGGCTACCTTAAGAGAGTCATAGTTACTCTTATCAGTAGATCCGCATTTTCGCCACCTTTCTATTCTCATTCTTACATTTCCCAATCTGCTATAAGTGATAAGCCACTATATACCTTGAGTCTTAATTACTCCCTCCAGTTGCTCTATATAAATGTAGAAATTTTTCGTTGTGTGACGATTCATTTCCTCTACCTTAAGTGACCCATATGTACACATGCCAGTTTCTCCCCTTTTTTGGCCGACTTCACATTCTGCTCTTGCTGTGGACAGTTCACCAGATGCGACATGCAACTATCTGCAGTGATTCTTAGTTACTCCCTGCAGTTGCTCGTCACGTTTACTGATAGTTTTGATCTTGTGACAGGATATTTGGCTTCCTTAAGGGAGTCATATTCACTCCTACCAGCTACCCCCTTTTGTGGCCACCTTCACATTTTCATCCTACTGTGTCCACTACGCCATAACCGATACGCCACCATATGACATGAGACGTAGTTACACCCAAAAGTTACTTCTAGCGTTTTCTAAAATTTTGGTTGCGTGTCAAGTCATTTGGCTACCCTGAGAGAGTCATTGTTGCTCCTGCCCATTTCTCACCGTTTTTGGACACCTCCACGTTCTCTTCTTAGTGTGGCCGGTCCGCCAGAAGCGATACATAACTCTATGCAGTGAGTCTCATTTACGCCTTCAAGTTACTCCTCTCGTTTGCTGAAATTTATGTCGTGTGACGAGGCATTTGGCTACCTTAAGAGAGTCATAGTTACTCTTATCAGTAGATCCGCATTTTCGCCACCTTTCTGTTCTCATTCTTACATTTCCCAATCTGCTATAAGTGATAAGCCACTATATACCTTGAGTCTTAATTACTCCCTCCAGTTGCTCTATATAAATGTAGAAATTTTTCGTTGTGTGACGATTCATTTCCTCTACCTTAAGTGACCCATATGTACACATGCCAGTTTCTCCCCTTTTTTGGCCGACTTCACAATCTGTTCTTACTGTAAACAGTCCACCATATGCGATATGCAACTACGTGCAGTGATTCTTAGTTACTCCCTGCAGTTGCTCGTCACGTTTACTGATAGTTTTGATCTTGTGACAGGATATTTGGCTTCCTTAAGGTAGTCATATTCACTCCTACCAGCTACCCCCTTTTGTGGCCACCTTCACATTTTCATCCTACTGTGTCCACTACGCCATAACCGATACGCCACCATATGACATGAGACGTAGTTACACCCAAAAGTTACTTCTAGCGTTTTCTAAAATTTTGGTTGCGTGTCAAGTCATTTGGCTACCCTGAGAGAGTCATTGTTGCTCCTGCCCATTTCTCACCGTTTTTGGACACCTCCCCGTTCTCTTCTTAGTGTGGCCGGTCCGCCAGAAGCGATACATAACTCTATGCAGTGAGTCTTATTTACGCCTTCAAGTTACTCCTCTCGTTTGCTGAAATTTATGTCGTGTGACGAGGCATTTGGCTACCTTAAGAGAGTCATAGTTACTCTTATCAGTAGATCCGCATTTTCGCCACCTTTCTATTCTCATTCTTACATTTCCCAATCTGCTATAAGTGATAAGCCACTATATACCTTGAGTCTTAATTACTCCCTCCAGTTGCTCTATATAAATGTAGAAATTTTTCGTTGTGTGACGATTCATTTCCTCTACCTTAAGTGACCCATATGTACACATGCCAGTTTCTCCCCTTTTTTGGCCGACTTCACAATCTGTTCTTACTGTAAACAGTCCACCATATGCGATATGCAACTACGTGCAGTGATTCTTAGTTACTCCCTGCAGTTGCTCGTCACGTTTACTGATAGTTTTGATCTTGTGACAGGATATTTGGCTTCCTTAAGGGAGTCATATTCACTCCTACCAGCTACCCCCTTTTGTGGCCACCTTCTTATTTTCATCCTACTGTGTCCACTACGCCATAACCGATACGCCACCATATGACATGAGACGTAGTTACACCCAAAAGTTACTTCTAGCGTTTTCTAAAATTTTGGTTGCGTGTCAAGTCATTTGGCTACCCTGAGAGAGTCATTGTTGCTCCTGCCCATTTCTCACCGTTTTTGGACACCTCCCCGTTCTCTTCTTAGTGTGGCCGGTCCGCCAGAAGCGATACATAACTCTATGCAGTGAGTCTTATTTACGCCTTCAAGTTACTCCTCTCGTTTGCTGAAATTTATGTCGTGTGACGAGGCATTTGGCTACCTTAAGAGAGTCATAGTTACTCTTATCAGTAGATCCGCATTTTCGCCACCTTTCTATTCTCATTCTTACATTTCCCAATCTGCTATAAGTGATAAGCCACTATATACCTTGAGTCTTAATTACTCCCTCCAGTTGCTCTATATAAATGTAGAAATTTTTCGTTGTGTGACGATTCATTTCCTCTACCTTAAGTGACCCATATGTACACATGCCAGTTTCTCCCCTTTTTTGGCCGACTTCACAATCTGTTCTTACTGTAAACAGTCCACCATATGCGATATGCAACTACGTGCAGTGATTCTTAGTTACTCCCTGCAGTTGCTCGTCACGTTTACTGATAGTTTTGATCTTGTGACAGGATATTTGGCTTCCTTAAGGGAGTCATATTCACTCCTACCAGCTACCCCCTTTTGTGGCCACCTTCACATTTTCATCCTACTGTGTCCACTACGCCATAACCGATACGCCACCATATGACATGAGACGTAGTTACACCCAAAAGTTACTTCTAGCGTTTTCTAAAATTTTGGTTGCGTGTCAAGTCATTTGGCTACCCTGAGAGAGTCATTGTTGCTCCTGCCCATTTCTCACCGTTTTTGGACACCTCCCCGATCTCTTCTTAGTGTGGCCGGTCCGCCAGAAGCGATACATAACTCTATGCGGTGAGTCTTATTTACGCCTTCAAGTTACTCCTCTCGTTTGCTGAAATTTATGTCGTGTGACGAGGCATTTGGCTACCTTAAGAGAGTCATAGTTACTCTTATCAGTAGATCCGCATTTTCGCCACCTTTCTATTCTCATTCTTACATTTCCCAATCTGCTATAAGTGATAAGCCACTATATACCTTGAGTCTTAATTACTCCCTCCAGTTGCTCTATATAAATGTAGAAATTTTTCGTTGTGTGACGATTCATTTCCTCTACCTTAAGTGACCCATATGTACACATGCCAGTTTCTCCCCTTTTTTGGCCGACTTCACATTCTGCTCTTGCTGTGGACAGTTCACCAGATGCGACATGCAACTATCTGCAGTGATTCTTAGTTACTCCCTGCAGTTGCTCGTCACGTTTACTGATAGTTTTGATCTTGTGACAGGATATTTGGCTTCCTTAAGGGAGTCATATTCACTCCTACCAGCTACCCCCTTTTGTGGCCACCTTCACATTTTCATCCTACTGTGTCCACTACGCCATAACCGATACGCCACCATATGACATGAGACGTAGTTACACCCAAAAGTTACTTCTAGCGTTTTCTAAAATTTTGGTTGCGTGTCAAGTCATTTGGCTACCCTGAGAGAGTCATTGTTGCTCCTGCCCATTTCTCACCGTTTTTGGACACCTCCACGTTCTCTTCTTAGTGTGGCCGGTCCGCCAGAAGCGATACATAACTCTATGCAGTGAGTCTTATTTACGCCTTCAAGTTACTCCTCTCGTTTGCTGAAATTTATGTCGTGTGACGAGTCATTTGGCTACCTTAAGAGAGTCATAGTTACTCTTATCAGTAGATCCGCATTTTCGCCACCTTTCTATTCTCATTCTTACATTTCCCAATCTGCTATAAGTGATAAGCCACTATATACCTTGAGTCTTAATTACTCCCTCCAGTTGCTCTATATAAATGTAGAAATTTTTCGTTGTGTGACGATTCATTTCCTCTACCTTAAGTGACCCATATGTACACATGCCAGTTTCTCCCCTTTTTTGGCCGACTTCACATTCTGCTCTTGCTGTGGACAGTTCACTAGATGCGACATGCAACTATCTGCAGTGATTCTTAGTTACTCCCTGCAGTTGCTCGTCACGTTTACTGATAGTTTTGATCTTGTGACAGGATATTTGGCTTCCTTAAGGGAGTCATATTCACTCCTACCAGCTACCCCCTTTTGTGGCCACCTTCACATTTTCATCCTACTGTGTCCACTACGCCATAACCGATACGCCACCATATGACATGAGACGTAGTTACACCCAAAAGTTACTTCTAGCGTTTTCTAAAATTTTGGTTGCGTGTCAAGTCATTTGGCTACCCTGAGAGAGTCATTGTTGCTCCTGCCCATTTCTCACCGTTTTTGGACACCTCCACGTTCTCTTCTTAGTGTGGCCGGTCCGCCAGAAGCGATACATAACTCTATGCAGTGAGTCTTATTTACGCCTTCAAGTTACTCCTCTCATTTGCTGAAATTTATGTCGTGTGACGAGGCATTTGGCTACCTTAAGAGAGTCATAGTTACTCTTATCAGTAGATCCGCATTTTCGCCACCTTTCTATTCTCATTCTTACATTTCCCAATCTGCTATAAGTGATAAGCCACTATATACCTTGAGTCTTAATTACTCCCTCCAGTTGCTCTATATAAATGTAGAAATTTTTCGTTGTGTGACGATTCATTTCCTCTACCTTAAGTGACCCATATGTACACATGCCAGTTTCTCCCCTTTTTTGGCCGACTTCACAATCTGTTCTTACTGTAAACAGTCCACCATATGCGACATGCAACTACGTGCAGTGATTCTTAGTTACTCCCTGCAGTTGCTCGTCACGTTTACAGATAGTTTTGATCTTGTGACAGGATATTTGGCTTCCTTAAGGGAGTCATATTCACTCCTACCAGCTACCCCCTTTTGTGGCCACCTTCACATTTTCATCCTACTGTGTCCACTACGCCATAACCGATACGCCACCATATGACATGAGACGTAGTTACACCCAAAAGTTACTTCTAGCGTTTTCTAAAATTTTGGTTGCGTGTCAAGTCATTTGGCTACCCTGAGAGAGTCATTGTTGCTCCTGCCCATTTCTCACCGTTTTTGGACACCTCCACGTTCTCTTCTTAGTGTGGCCGGTCCGCCAGAAGCGATACATAACTCTATGCAGTGAGTCTTATTTACGCCTTCAAGTTACTCCTCTCGTTTGCTGAAATTTATGTCGTGTGACGAGGCATTTGGCTACCTTAAGAGAGTCATAGTTACTCTTATCAGTAGATCCGCATTTTCGCCACCTTTCTATTCTCATTCTTACATTTCCCAATCTGCTATAAGTGATAAGCCACTATATACCTTGAGTCTTAATTACTCCCTCCAGTTGCTCTATATAAATGTAGAAATTTTTCGTTGTGTGACGATTCATTTCCTCTACCTTAAGTGACCCATATGTACACATGCCAGTTCCTCCCCTTTTTTGGCCGACTTCACATTCTGCTCTTGCTGTGGACAGTTCACCAGATGCGACATGCAACTATCTGCAGTGATTCTTAGTTACTCCCTGCAGTTGCTCGTCACGTTTACTGATAGTTTTGATCTTGTGACAGGATATTTGGCTTCCTTAAGGGAGTCATATTCACTCCTACCAGCTACCCCCTTTTGTGGCCACCTTCACATTTTCATCCTACTGTGTCCACTACGCCATAACCGATACGCCACCATATGACATGAGACGTAGTTACACCCAAAAGTTACTTCTAGCGTTTTCTAAAATTTTGGTTGCGTGTCAAGTCATTTGGCTACCCTGAGAGAGTCATTGTTGCTCCTGCCCATTTCTCACCGTTTTTGGACACCTCCACGTTCTCTTCTTAGTGTGGCCGGTCCGCCAGAAGCGATACATAACTCTATGCAGTGAGTCTTATTTACGCCTTCAAGTTACTCCTCTCGTTTGCTGAAATTTATGTCGTGTGACGAGGCATTTGGCTACCTTAAGAGAGTCATAGTTACTCTTATCAGTAGATCCGCATTTTCGCCACCTTTCTATTCTCATTCTTACATTTCCCAATCTGCTATAAGTGATAAGCCACTATATACCTTGAGTCTTAATTACTCCCTCCAGTTGCTCTATATAAATGTAGAAATTTTTCGTTGTGTGACGATTCATTTCCTCTACCTTAAGTGACCCATATGTACACATGCCAGTTTCTCCCCTTTTTTGGCCGACTTCACATTCTGCTCTTGCTGTGGACAGTTCACCAGATGCGACATGCAACTATCTGCAGTGATTCTTAGTTACTCCCTGCAGTTGCTCGTCACGTTTACTGATAGTTTTGATCTTGTGACAGGATATTTGGCTTCCTTAAGGGAGTCATATTCACTCCTACCAGCTACCCCCTTTTGTGGCCACCTTCACATTTTCATCCTACTGTGTCCATTACGCCATAACCGATACGCCACCATATGACATGAGACGTAGTTACACCCAAAAGTTACTTCTAGCGTTTTCTAAAATTTTGGTTGCGTGTCAAGTCATTTGGCTACCCTGAGAGAGTCATTGTTGCTCCTGCCCATTTCTCACCGTTTTTGGACACCTCCACGTTCTCTTCTTAGTGTGGCCGGTCCGCCAGAAGCGATACATAACTCTATGCAGTGAGTCTTATTTACGCCTTCAAGTTACTCCTCTCGTTTGCTGAAATTTATGTCGTGTGACGAGGCATTTGGCTACCTTAAGAGAGTCATAGTTACTCTTATCAGTAGATCCGCATTTTCGCCACCTTTCTATTCTCATTCTTACATTTCCCAATCTGCTATAAGTGATAAGCCACTATATACCTTGAGTCTTAATTACTCCCTCCAGTTGCTCTATATAAATGTAGAAATTTTTCGTTGTGTGACGATTCATTTCCTCTACCTTAAGTGACCCATATGTACACATGCCAGTTTCTCCCCTTTTTTGGCCGACTTCACATTCTGCTCTTGCTGTGGACAGTTCACCAGATGCGACATGCAACTATCTGCAGTGATTCTTAGTTACTCCCTGCAGTTGCTCGTCACGTTTACTGATAGTTTTGATCTTGTGACAGGATATTTGGCTTCCTTAAGGGAGTCATATTCACTCCTACCAGCTACCCCCTTTTGTGGCCACCTTCACATTTTCATCCTACTGTGTCCACTACGCCATAACCGATACGCCACCATATGACATGAGACGTAGTTACACCCAAAAGTTACTTCTAGCGTTTTCTAAAATTTTGGTTGCGTGTCAAGTCATTTGGCTACCCTGAGAGAGTCATTGTTGCTCCTGCCCATTTCTCACCGTTTTTGGACACCTCCACGTTCTCTTCTTAGTGTGGCCGGTCCGCCAGAAGCGATACATAACTCTATGCAGTGAGTCTTATTTACGCCTTCAAGTTACTCCTCTCGTTTGCTGAAATTTATGTCGTGTGACGAGGCATTTGGCTACCTTAAGAGAGTCATAGTTACTCTTATCAGTAGATCCGCATTTTCGCCACCTTTCTATTCTCATTCTTACATTTCCCAATCTGCTATAAGTGATAAGCCACTATATACCTTGAGTCTTAATTACTCCCTCCAGTTGCTCTATATAAATGTAGAAATTTTTCGTTGTGTGACGATTCATTTCCTCTACCTTAAGTGACCCATATGTACACATGCCAGTTTCTCCCCTTTTTTGGCCGACTTCACATTCTGCTCTTGCTGTGGACAGTTCACCAGATGCGACATGCAACTATCTGCAGTGATTCTTAGTTACTCCCTGCAGTTGCTCGTCACGTTTACTGATAGTTTTGATCTTGTGACAGGATATTTGGCTTCCTTAAGGGAGTCATATTCACTCCTACCAGCTACCCCCTTTTGTGGCCACCTTCACATTTTCATCCTACTGTGTCCACTACGCCATACCCGATACGCCACCATATGACATGAGACGTAGTTACACCCAAAAGTTACTTCTAGCGTTTTCTAAAATTTTGGTTGCGTGTCAAGTCATTTGGCTACCCTGAGAGAGTCATTGTTGCTCCTGCCCATTTCTCACCGTTTTTGGACACCTCCACGTTCTCTTCTTAGTGTGGCCGGTCCGCCAGAAGCGATACATAACTCTATGCAGTGAGTCTTATTTACGCCTTCAAGTTACTCCTCTCGTTTGCTGAAATTTATGTCGTGTGACGAGGCATTTGGCTACCTTAAGAGAGTCATAGTTACTCTTATCAGTAGATCCGCATTTTCGCCACCTTTCTATTCTCATTCTTACATTTCCCAATCTGCTATAAGTGATAAGCCACTATATACCTTGAGTCTTAATTACTCCCTCCAGTTGCTCTATATAAATGTAGAAATTTTTCGTTGTGTGACGATTCATTTCCTCTACCTTAAGTGACCCATATGTACACATGCCAGTTTCTCCCCTTTTTTGGCCGACTTCACATTCTGCTCTTGCTGTGGACAGTTCACCAGATGCGACATGCAACTATCTGCAGTGATTCTTAGTTACTCCCTGCAGTTGCTCGTCACGTTTACTGATAGTTTTGATCTTGTGACAGGATATTTGGCTTCCTTAAGGGAGTCATATTCACTCCTACCAGCTACCCCCTTTTGTGGCCACCTTCACATTTTCATTCTACTGTGTCCACTACGCCATAACCGATACGCCACCATATGACATGAGACGTAGTTACACCCAAAAGTTACTTCTAGCGTTTTCTAAAATTTTGGTTGCGTGTCAAGTCATTTGGCTACCCTGAGAGAGTCATTGTTGCTCCTGCCCATTTCTCACCGTTTTTGGACACCTCCACGTTCTCTTCTTAGTGTGGCCGGTCCGCCAGAAGCGATACATAACTCTATGCAGTGAGTCTTATTTACGCCTTCAAGTTACTCCTCTCGTTTGCTGAAATTTATGTCGTGTGACGAGGCATTTGGCTACCTTAAGAGAGTCATAGTTACTCTTATCAGTAGATCCGCATTTTCGCCACCTTTCTATTCTCATTCTTACATTTCCCAATCTGCTATAAGTGATAAGCCACTATATACCTTGAGTCTTAATTACTCCCTCCAGTTGCTCTATATAAATGTAGAAATTTTTCGTTGTGTGACGATTCATTTCCTCTACCTTAAGTGACCCATATGTACACATGCCAGTTTCTCCCCTTTTTTGGCCGACTTCACATTCTGCTCTTGCTGTGGACAGTTCACCAGATGCGACATGCAACTATCTGCAGTGATTCTTAGTTACTCCCTGCAGTTGCTCGTCACGTTTACTGATAGTTTTGATCTTGTGACAGGATATTTGGCTTCCTTAAGGGAGTCATATTCACTCCTACCAGCTACCCCCTTTTGTGGCCACCTTCACATTTTCATCCTACTGTGTCCACTACGCCATACCCGATACGCCACCATATGACATGAGACGTAGTTACACCCAAAAGTTACTTCTAGCGTTTTCTAAAATTTTGGTTGCGTGTCAAGTCATTTGGCTACCCTGAGAGAGTCATTGTTGCTCCTGCCCATTTCTCACCGTTTTTGGACACCTCCACGTTCTCTTCTTAGTGTGGCCGGTCCGCCAGAAGCGATACATAACTCTATGCAGTGAGTCTTATTTACGCCTTCAAGTTACTCCTCTCGTTTGCTGAAATTTATGTCGTGTGACGAGGCATTTGGCTACCTTAAGAGAGTCATAGTTACTCTTATCAGTAGATCCGCATTTTCGCCACCTTTCTATTCTCATTCTTACATTTCCCAATCTGCTATAAGTGATAAGCCACTATATACCTTGAGTCTTAATTACTCCCTCCAGTTGCTCTATATAAATGTAGAAATTTTTCGTTGTGTGACGATTCATTTCCTCTACCTTAAGTGACCCATATGTACACATGCCAGTTTCTCCCCTTTTTTGGCCGACTTCACATTCTGCTCTTGCTGTGGACAGTTCACCAGATGCGACATGCAACTATCTGCAGTGATTCTTAGTTACTCCCTGCAGTTGCTCGTCACGTTTACTGATAGTTTTGATCTTGTGACAGGATATTTGGCTTCCTTAAGGGAGTCATATTCACTCCTACCAGCTACCCCCTTTTGTGGCCACCTTCACATTTTCATCCTACTGTGTCCACTACGCCATAACCGATACGCCACCATATGACATGAGACGTAGTTACACCCAAAAGTTACTTCTAGCGTTTTCTAAAATTTTGGTTGCGTGTCAAGTCATTTGGCTACCCTGAGAGAGTCATTGTTGCTCCTGCCCATTTCTCACCGTTTTTGGACACCTCCACGTTCTCTTCTTAGTGTGGCCGGTCCGCCAGAAGCGATACATAACTCTATGCAGTGAGTCTTATTTACGCCTTCAAGTTACTCCTCTCGTTTGCTGAAATTTATGTCGTGTGACGAGGCATTTGGCTACCTTAAGAGAGTCATAGTTACTCTTATCAGTAGATCCGCATTTTCGCCACCTTTCTATTCTCATTCTTACATTTCCCAATCTGCTATAAGTGATAAGCCACTATATACCTTGAGTCTTAATTACTCCCTCCAGTTGCTCTATATAAATGTAGAAATTTTTCCTTGTGTGACGATTCATTTCCTCTACCTTAAGTGACCCATATGTACACATGCCAGTTTCTCCCCTTTTTTGGCCGACTTCACAATCTGTTCTTACTGTAAACAGTCCACCATATGCGATATGCAACTACGTGCAGTGATTCTTAGTTACTCCCTGCAGTTGCTCGTCACGTTTACTGATAGTTTTGATCTTGTGACAGGATATTTGGCTTCCTTAAGGGAGTCATATTCACTCCTACCAGCTACCCCCTTTTGTGGCCACCTTCACATTTTCATCCTACTGTGTCCACTACGCCATAACCGATACGCCACCATATGACATGAGACGTAGTTACACCCAAAAGTTACTTCTAGCGTTTTCTAAAATTTTGGTTGCGTGTCAAGTCATTTGGCTACCCTGAGAGAGTCATTGTTGCTCCTGCCCATTTCTCACCGTTTTTGGACACCTCCACGTTCTCTTCTTAGTGTGGCCGGTCCGCCAGAAGCGATACATAACTCTATGCAGTGAGTCTTATTTACGCCTTCAAGTTACTCCTCTCGTTTGCTGAAATTTATGTCGTGTGACGAGGCATTTGGCTACCTTAAGAGAGTCATAGTTACTCTTATCAGTAGATCCGCATTTTCGCCACCTTTCTATTCTCATTCTTACATTTCCCAATCTGCTATAAGTGATAAGCCACTATATACCTTGAGTCTTAATTACTCCCTCCAGTTGCTCTATATAAATGTAGAAATTTTTCGTTGTGTGACGATTCATTTCCTCTACCTTAAGTGACCCACATGTACACATGCCAGTTTCTCCCCTTTTTTGGCCGACTTCACATTCTGCTCTTGCTGTGGACAGTTCACCAGATGCGACATGCAACTATCTGCAGTGATTCTTAGTTACTCCCTGCAGTTGCTCGTCACGTTTACTGATAGTTTTGATCTTGTGACAGGATATTTGGCTTCCTTAAGGGAGTCATATTCACTCCTACCAGCTACCCCCTTTTGTGGCCACCTTCACATTTTCATCCTACTGTGTCCACTACGCCATAACCGTTACGCCACCATATGACATGAGACGTAGTTACACCCAAAAGTTACTTCTAGCGTTTTCTAAAATTTTGGTTGCGTGTCAAGTCATTTGGCTACCCTGAGAGAGTCATTGTTGCTCCTGCCCATTTCTCACCGTTTTTGGACACCTCCACGTTCTCTTCTTAGTGTGGCCGGTCCGCCAGAAGCGATACATAACTCTATGCAGTGAGTCTTATTTACGCCTTCAAGTTACTCCTCTCGTTTGCTGAAATTTATGTCGTGTGACGAGGCATTTGGCTACCTTAAGAGAGTCATAGTTACTCTTATCAGTAGATCCGCATTTTCGCCACCTTTCTATTCTCATTCTTACATTTCCCAATCTGCTATAAGTGATAAGCCACTATATACCTTGAGTCTTAATTACTCCCTCCAGTTGCTCTATATAAATGTAGAAATTTTTCGTTGCGTGACGATTCATTTCCTCTACCTTAAGTGACCCATATGTACACATGCCAGTTCTCCCCTTTTTTGGCCGACTTCACATTCTGCTCTTGCTGTGGACAGTTCACCAGATGCGACATGCAACTATCTGCAGTGATTCTTAGTTACTCCCTGCAGTTGCTCGTCACGTTTACTGATAGTTTTGATCTTGTGACAGGATATTTGGCTTCCTTAAGGGAGTCATATTCACTCCTACCAGCTACCCCCTTTTGTGGCCACCTTCACATTTTCATCCTACTGTGTCCACTACGCCATAACCGATACGCCACCATATGACATGAGACGTAGTTACACCCAAAAGTTACTTCTAGCGTTTTCTAAAATTTTGGTTGCGTGTCAAGTCATTTGGCTACCCTGAGAGAGTCATTGTTGCTCCTGCCCATTTCTCACCGTTTTTGGACACCTCCACGTTCTCTTCTTAGTGTGGCCGGTCCGCCAGAAGCGATACATAACTCTATGCAGTGAGTCTTATTTACGCCTTCAAGTTACTCCTCTCGTTTGCTGAAATTTATGTCGTGTGACGAGGCATTTGGCTACCTTAAGAGAGTCATAGTTACTCTTATCAGTAGATCCGCATTTTCGCCACCTTTCTATTCTCATTCTTACATTTCCCAATCTGCTATAAGTGATAAGCCACTATATACCTTGAGTCTTAATTACTCCCTCCAGTTGCTCTATATAAATGTAGAAATTTTTCGTTGTGTGACGATTCATTTCCTCTACCTTAAGTGACCCACATGTACACATGCCAGTTTCTCCCCTTTTTTGGCCGACTTCACATTCTGCTCTTGCTGTGGACAGTTCACCAGATGCGACATGCAACTATCTGCAGTGATTCTTAGTTACTCCCTGCAGTTGCTCGTCACGTTTACTGATAGTTTTGATCTTGTGACAGGATATTTGGCTTCCTTAGCGGAGTCATATTCACTCCTACCAGCTACCCCCTTTTGTGGCCATCTTCACATTTTCATCCTACTGTGTCCACTACGCCATAACCGTTACGCCACCATATGACATGAGACGTAGTTACACCCAAAAGTTACTTCTAGCGTTTTCTAAAATTTTGGTTGCGTGTCAAGTCATTTGGCTACCCTGAGAGAGTCATTGTTGCTCCTGCCCATTTCTCACCGTTTTTGGACACCTCCACGTTCTCTTCTTAGTGTGGCCGGTCCGCCAGAAGCGATACATAACTCTATGCAGTGAGTCTTATTTACGCCTTTAAGTTACTCCTCTCGTTTGCTGAAATTTATGTCGTGTGACGAGGCATTTGGCTACCTTAAGAGAGTCATAGTTACTCTTATCAGTAGATCCGCATTTTCGCCACCTTTCTATTCTCATTCTTACATTTCCCAATCTGCTATAAGTGATAAGCCACTATATACCTTGAGTCTTAATTACTCCCTCCAGTTGCTCTATATAAATGTAGAAATTTTTCGTTGTGTGACGATTCATTTCCTCTACCTTAAGTGACCCATATGTACACATGCCAGTTCTCCCCTTTTTTGGCCGACTTCACATTCTGCTCTTGCTGTGGACAGTTCACCAGATGCGACATGCAACTATCTGCAGTGATTCTTAGTTACTCCCTGCAGTTGCTCGTCACGTTTACTGATAGTTTTGATCTTGTGACAGGATATTTGGCTTCCTTAAGGGAGTCATATTCACTCCTACCAGCTACCCCCTTTTGTGGCCACCTTCACATTTTCATCCTACTGTGTCCACTACGCCATAACCGATACGCCACCATATGACATGAGACGTAGTTACACCCAAAAGTTACTTCTAGCGTTTTCTAAAATTTTGGTTGCGTGTCAAGTCATTTGGCTACCCTGAGAGAGTCATTGTTGCTCCTGCCCATTTCTCACCGTTTTTGGACACCTCCACGTTCTCTTCTTAGTGTGGCCGGTCCGCCAGAAGCGATACATAACTCTATGCAGTGAGTCTTATTTACGCCTTCAAGTTACTCCTCTCGTTTGCTGAAATTTATGTCGTGTGACGAGGCATTTGGCTACCTTAAGAGAGTCATAGTTACTCTTATCAGTAGATCCGCATTTTCGCCACCTTTCTATTCTCATTCTTACATTTCCCAATCTGCTATAAGTGATAAGCCACTATATACCTTGAGTCTTAATTACTCCCTCCAGTTGCTCTATATAAATGTAGAAATTTTTCGTTGTGTGACGATTCATTTCCTCTACCTTAAGTGACCCATATGTACACATGCCAGTTTCTCCCCTTTTTTGGCCGACTTCACATTCTGCTCTTACTGTGGACAGTTCACCAGATGCGACATGCAACTATCTGCAGTGATTCTTAGTTACTCCCTGCAGTTGCTCGTCACGTTTACTGATAGTTTTGATCTTGTGACAGGATATTTGGCTTCCTTAAGGGAGTCATATTCACTCCTACCAGCCACCCCCTTTTGTGGCCACCTTCACATTTTCATCCTACTGTGTCCACTACGCCATAACCGATACGCCACCATATGACATGAGACGTAGTTACACCCAAAAGTTACTTCTAGCGTTTTCTAAAATTTTGGTTGCGTGTCAAGTCATTTGGCTACCCTGAGAGAGTCATTGTTGCTCCTGCCCATTTCTCACCGTTTTTGGACACCTCCCCGTTCTCTTCTTAGTGTGGCCGGTCCGCCAGAAGCGATACATAACTCTATGCAGTGAGTCTTATTTACGCCTTCAAGTTACTCCTCTCGTTTGCTGAAATTTATGTCGTGTGACGAGGCATTTGGCTACCTTAAGAGAGTCATAGTTACTCTTATCAGTAGATCCGCATTTTCGCCACCTTTCTATTCTCATTCTTACATTTCCCAATCTGCTATAAGTGATAAGCCACTATATACCTTGAGTCTTAATTACTCCCTCCAGTTGCTCTATATAAATGTAGAAATTTTTCGTTGTGTGACGATTCATTTCCTCTACCTTAAGTGACCCATATGTACACATGCCAGTTTCTCCCCTTTTTTGGCCGACTTCACATTCTGCTCTTGCTGTGGACAGTTCACCACATGTGACATGCAACTATCTGCAGTGATTCTTAGTTACTCCCTGCAGTTGCTCGTCACGTTTACTGATAGTTTTGATCTTGTGACAGGATATTTGGCTTCCTTAAGGGAGTCATACTCACTCCTACCAGCTACCCCCTTTTGTGGCCACCTTCACATTTTCATCCTACTGTGTCCACTACGCCATAACCGATACGCCACCATATGACATGAGACGTAGTTACACCCAAAAGTTACTTCTAGCGTTTTCTAAAATTTTGGTTGCGTGTCAAGTCATTTGGCTACCCTGAGAGAGTCATTGTTGCTCCTGCCCATTTCTCACCGTTTTTGGACACCTCCACGTTCTCTTCTTAGTGTGGCCGGTCCGCCAGAAGCGATACATAACTCTATGCAGTGAGTCTTATTTACGCCTTCAAGTTACTCCTCTCGTTTGCTGAAATTTATGTCGTGTGACGAGGCATTTGGCTACCTTAGAAGAGTCATAGTTACTCTTATCAGTAGATACGCATTTTCGCCACCTTTCTATTCTCATTCTTACATTTCCCAATCTGCTATAAGTGATAAGCCACTATATACCTTGAGTCTTAATTACTCCCTCCAGTTGCTCTATATAAATGTAGAAATTTTTCGTTGTGTGACGATTCATTTCCTCTACCTTAAGTGACCCATATGTACACATGCCAGTTTCTCCCCTTTTTTGGCCGACTTCACATTCTGCTCTTGCTGTGGACAGTTCACCAGATGCGACATGCAACTATCTGCAGTGATTCTTAGTTACTCCCTGCAGTTGCTCGTCACGTTTACTGATAGTTTTGATCTTGTGACAGGATATTTGGCTTCCTTAAGGGAGTCATATTCACTCCTACCAGCCACCCCCTTTTGTGGCCACCTTCACATTTTCATCCTACTGTGTCCACTACGCCATAACCGATACGCCACCATATGACATGAGACGTAGTTACACCCAAAAGTTACTTCTAGCGTTTTCTAAAATTTTGGTTGCGTGTCAAGTCATTTGGCTACCCTGAGAGAGTCATTGTTGCTCCTGCCCATTTCTCACCGTTTTTGGACACCTCCCCGTTCTCTTCTTAGTGTGGCCGGTCCGCCAGAAGCGATACATAACTCTATGCAGTGAGTCTTATTTACGCCTTCAAGTTACTCCTCTCGTTTGCTGAAATTTATGTCGTGTGACGAAGCATTTGGCTACCTTAAGAGAGTCATAGTTACTCTTATCAGTAGATCCGCATTTTCGCCACCTTTCTATTCTCATTCTTACATTTCCCAATCTGCTATAAGTGATAAGCCACTATATACCTTGAGTCTTAATTACTCCCTCCAGTTGCTCTATATAAATGTAGAAATTTTTCGTTGTGTGACGATTCATTTCCTCTACCTTAAGTGACCCATATGTACACATGCCAGTTTCTCCCCTTTTTTGGCCGACTTCACATTCTGCTCTTGCTGTGGACAGTTCACCAGATGCGACATGCAACTATCTGCAGTGATTCTTAGTTACTCCCTGCAGTTGCTCGTCACGTTTACTGATAGTTTTGATCTTGTGACAGGATATTTGGCTTCCTTAAGGGAGTCATATTCACTCCTACCAGCTACCCCCTTTTGTGGCCACCTTCACATTTTCATCCTACTGTGTCCACTACGCCATAACCGATACGCCACCATATGACATGAGACGTAGTTACACCCAAAAGTTACTTCTAGCGTTTTCTAAAATTTTGGTTGCGTGTCAAGTCATTTGGCTACCCTGAGAGAGTCATTGTTGCTCCTGCCCATTTCTCACCGTTTTTGGACACCTCCACGTTCTCTTCTTAGTGTGGCCGGTCCGCCAGAAGCGATACATAACTCTATGCAGTGAGTCTTATTTACGCCTTCAAGTTACTCCTCTCGTTTGCTGAATTTTATGTCGTGTGACGAGGCATTTGGCTACCTTAAGAGAGTCATAGTTACTCTTATCAGTAGATCCGCATTTTCGCCACCTTTCTATTCTCATTCTTACATTTCCCAATCTGCTATAAGTGATAAGCCACTATATACCTTGAGTCTTAATTACTCCCTCCAGTTGCTCTATATAAATGTAGAAATTTTTCGTTGTGTGACGATTCATTTCCTCTACCTTAAGTGACCCATATGTACACATGCCAGTTTCTCCCCTTTTTTGGCCGACTTCACATTCTGCTCTTGCTGTGGACAGTTCACCAGATGCGACATGCAACTATCTGCAGTGATTCTTAGTTACTCCCTGCAGTTGCTCGTCACGTTTACTGATAGTTTTGATCTTGTGACAGGATATTTGGCTTCCTTAAGGGAGTCATATTCACTCCTACCAGCCACCCCCTTTTGTGGCCACCTTCACATTTTCATCCTACTGTGTCCACTACGCCATAACCGATACGCCACCATATGACATGAGATGTAGTTACACCCAAAAGTTACTTCTAGCGTTTTCTAAAATTTTGGTTGCGTGTCAAGTCATTTGGCTACCCTGAGAGAGTCATTGTTGCTCCTGCCCATTTCTCACCGTTTTTGGACACCTCCCCGTTCTCTTCTTAGTGTGGCCGGTCCGCCAGAAGCGATACATAACTCTATGCAGTGAGTCTTATTTACGCCTTCAAGTTACTCCTCTCGTTTGCTGAAATTTATGTCGTGTGACGAGGCATTTGGCTACCTTAAGAGAGTCATAGTTACTCTTATCAGTAGATCCGCATTTTCGCCACCTTTCTATTCTCATTCTTACATTTCCCAATCTGCTATAAGTGATAAGCCACTATATACCTTGAGTCTTAATTACTCCCTCCAGTTGCTCTATATAAATGTAGAAATTTTTCGTTGTGTGACGATTCATTTCCTCTACCTTAAGTGACCCATATGTACACATGCCAGTTTCTCCCCTTTTTTGGCCGACTTCACATTCTGCTCTTGCTGTGGACAGTTCACCAGATGCGACATGCAACTATCTGCAGTGATTCTTAGTTACTCCCTGCAGTTGCTCGTCACGTTTACTGATAGTTTTGATCTTGTGACAGGATATTTGGCTTCCTTAAGGGAGTCATATTCACTCCTACCACCTACCCCCTTTTGTGGCCACCTTCACATTTTCATCCTACTGTGTCCACTACGCCATAACCGATACGCCACCATATGACATGAGACGTAGTTACACCCAAAAGTTACTTCTAGCGTTTTCTAAAATTTTGGTTGCGTGTCAAGTCATTTGGCTACCCTGAGAGAGTCATTGTTGCTCCTGCCCATTTCTCACCGTTTTTGGACACCTCCACGTTCTCTTCTTAGTGTGGCCGGTCCGCCAGAAGCGATACATAACTCTATGCAGTGAGTCTTATTTACGCCTTCAAGTTACTCCTCTCGTTTGCTGAAATTTATGTCGTGTGACGAGGCATTTGGCTACCTTAAGAGAGTCATAGTTACTCTTATCAGTAGATCCGCATTTTCGCCACCTTTCTATTCTCATTCTTACATTTCCCAATCTGCTATAAGTGATAAGCCACTATATACCTTGAGTCTTAATTACTCCCTCCAGTTGCTCTATATAAATGTAGAAATTTTTCGTTGTGTGACGATTCATTTCCTCTACCTTAAGTGACCCATATGTACACATGCCAGTTTCTCCCCTTTTTTGGCCGACTTCACATTCTGCTCTTGCTGTGGACAGTTCACCAGATGCGACATGCAACTATCTGCAGTGATTCTTAGTTACTCCCTGCAGTTGCTCGTCACGTTTACTGATAGTTTTGATCTTGTGACAGGATATTTGGCTTCCTTAAGGGAGTCATATTCACTCCTACCACCTACCCCCTGTTGTGGCCACCTTCACATTTTCATCCTACTGTGTCCACTACGCCATAACCGATACGCCACCATATGACATGAGACGTAGTTACACCCAAAAGTTACTTCTAGCGTTTTCTAAAATTTTGGTTGCGTGTCAAGTCATTTGGCTACCCTGAGAGAGTCATTGTTGCTCCTGCCCATTTCTCACCGTTTTTGGACACCTCCACGTTCTCTTCTTAGTGTGGCCGGTCCGCCAGAAGCGATACATAACTCTATGCAGTGAGTCTTATTTACGCCTTCAAGTTACTCCTCTCGTTTGCTGAAATTTATGTCGTGTGACGAGGCATTTGGCTAGCTTAAGAGAGTCATAGTTACTCTTATCAGTAGATCCGCATTTTCGCCACCTTTCTATTCTCATTCTTACATTTCCCAATCTGCTATAAGTGATAAGCCACTATATACCTTGAGTCTTAATTAATCCCTCCAGTTGCTCTATATAAATGTAGAAATTTTTCGTTGTGTGACGATTCATTTCCTCTACCTTAAGTGACCCATATGTACACATGCCAGTTTCTCCCCTTTTTTGGCCGACTTCACATTCTGCTCTTGCTGTGGACAGTTCACCAGATGCGACATGCAACTATCTGCAGTGATTCTTAGTTACTCCCTGCAGTTGCTCGTCACGTTTACTGATAGTTTTGATCTTGTGACAGGATATTTGGCTTCCTTAAGGGAGTCATATTCACTCCTACCACCTACCCCCTTTTGTGGCCACCTTCACATTTTCATCCTACTGTGTCCACTACGCCATAACCGATACGCCACCATATGACATGAGACGTAGTTACACCCAAAAGTTACTTCTAGCGTTTTCTAAAATTTTGGTTGCGTGTCAAGTCATTTGGCTACCCTGAGAGAGTCATTGTTGCTCCTGCCCATTTCTCACCGTTTTTGGACACCTCCCCGTTCTCTTCTTAGTGTGGCCGGTCCGCCAGAAGCGATACATAACTCTATGCAGTGAGTCTTATTTACGCCTTCAAGTTACTCCTCTCGTTTGCTGAAATTTATGTCGTGTGACGAGGCATTTGGCTACCTTAAGAGAGTCATAGTTACTCTTATCAGTAGATCCGCATTTTCGCCACCTTTCTATTCTCATTCTTACATTTCCCAATCTGCTATAAGTGATAAGCCACTATATACCTTGAGTCTTAATTACTCCCTCCAGTTGCTCTATATAAATGTAGAAATTTTTCGTTGTGTGACGATTCATTTCCTCTACCTTAAGTGACCCATATGTACACATGCCAGTTTCTCCCCTTTTTTGGCCGACTTCACATTCTGCTCTTGCTGTGGACAGTTCACCAGATGCGACATGCAACTATCTGCAGTGATTCTTAGTTACTCCCTGCAGTTGCTCGTCACGTTTACTGATAGTTTTGATCTTGTGACAGGATATTTGGCTTCCTTAAGGGAGTCATATTCACTCCTACCAGCTACCCCCTTTTGTGGCCACCTTCACATTTTCATCCTACTGTGTCCACTACGCCATAACCGATACGCCACCATATGACATGAGATGTAGTTACACCCAAAAGTTACTTCTAGCGTTTTCTAAAATTTTGGTTGCGTGTCAAGTCATTTGGCTACCCTGAGAGAGTCATTGTTGCTCCTGCCCATTTCTCACCGTTTTTGGACACCTCCCCGTTCTCTTCTTAGTGTGGCCGGTCCGCCAGAAGCGATACATAACTCTATGCAGTGAGTCTTATTTACGCCTTCAAGTTACTCCTCTCGTTTGCTGAAATTTATGTCGTGTGACGAGGCATTTGGCTACCTTAAGAGAGTCATAGTTACTCTTATCAGTAGATCCGCATTTTCGCCACCTTTCTATTCTCATTCTTACATTTCCCAATCTGCTATAAGTGATAAGCCACTATATACCTTGAGTCTTAATTACTCCCTCCAGTTGCTCTATATAAATGTAGAAATTTTTCGTTGTGTGACGATTCATTTCCTCTACCTTAAGTGACCCATATGTACACATGCCAGTTTCTCCCCTTTTTTGGCCGACTTCACATTCTGCTCTTGCTGTGGACAGTTCACCAGATGCGACATGCAACTATCTGCAGTGATTCTTAGTTACTCCCTGCAGTTGCTCGTCACGTTTACTGATAGTTTTGATCTTGTGACAGGATATTTGGCTTCCTTAAGGGAGTCATATTCACTCCTACCACCTACCCCCTTTTGTGGCCACCTTCACATTTTCATCCTACTGTGTCCACTACGCCATAACCGATACGCCACCATATGACATGAGACGTAGTTACACCCAAAAGTTACTTCTAGCGTTTTCTAAAATTTTGGTTGCGTGTCAAGTCATTTGGCTACCCTGAGAGAGTCATTGTTGCTCCTGCCCATTTCTCACCGTTTTTGGACACCTCCACGTTCTCTTCTTAGTGTGGCCGGTCCGCCAGAAGCGATACATAACTCTATGCAGTGAGTCTTATTTACGCCTTCAAGTTACTCCTCTCGTTTGCTGAAATTTATGTCGTGTGACGAGGCATTTGGCTAGCTTAAGAGAGTCATAGTTACTCTTATCAGTAGATCCGCATTTTCGCCACCTTTCTATTCTCATTCTTACATTTCCCAATCTGCTATAAGTGATAAGCCACTATATACCTTGAGTCTTAATTACTCCCTCCAGTTGCTCTATATAAATGTAGAAATTTTTCGTTGTGTGACGATTCATTTCCTCTACCTTAAGTGACCCATATGTACACATGCCAGTTTCTCCCCTTTTTTGGCCGACTTCACATTCTGCTCTTGCTGTGGACAGTTCACCAGATGCGACATGCAACTATCTGCAGTGATTCTTAGTTACTCCCTGCAGTTGCTCGTCACGTTTACTGATAGTTTTGATCTTGTGACAGGATATTTGGCTTCCTTAAGGGAGTCATATTCACTCCTACCACCTACCCCCTTTTGTGGCCACCTTCACATTTTCATCCTACTGTGTCCACTACGCCATAACCGATACGCCACCATATGACATGAGATGTAGTTACACCCAAAAGTTACTTCTAGCGTTTTCTAAAATTTTGGTTGCGTGTCAAGTCATTTGGCTACCCTGAGAGAGTCATTGTTGCTCCTGCCCATTTCTCACCGTTTTTGGACACCTCCCCGTTCTCTTCTTAGTGTGGCCGGTCCGCCAGAAGCGATACATAACTCTATGCAGTGAGTCTTATTTACGCCTTCAAGTTACTCCTCTCGTTTGCTGAAATTTATGTCGTGTGACGAGGCATTTGGCTACCTTAAGAGAGTCATAGTTACTCTTATCAGTAGATCCGCATTTTCGCCACCTTTCTATTCTCATTCTTACATTTCCCAATCTGCTATAAGTGATAAGCCACTATATACCTTGAGTCTTAATTACTCCCTCCAGTTGCTCTATATAAATGTAGAAATTTTTCGTTGTGTGACGATTCATTTCCTCTACCTTAAGTGACCCATATGTACACATGCCAGTTTCTCCCCTTTTTTGGCCGACTTCACATTCTGCTCTTGCTGTGGACAGTTCACCAGATGCGACATGCAACTATCTGCAGTGATTCTTAGTTACTCCCTGCAGTTGCTCGTCACGTTTACTGATAGTTTTGATCTTGTGACAGGATATTTGGCTTCCTTAAGGGAGTCATATTCACTCCTACCAGCTACCCCCTTTTGTGGCCACCTTCACATTTTCATCCTACTGTGTCCACTACGCCATAACCGATACGCCACCATATGACATGAGATGTAGTTACACCCAAAAGTTACTTCTAGCGTTTTCTAAAATTTTGGTTGCGTGTCAAGTCATTTGGCTACCCTGAGAGAGTCATTGTTGCTCCTGCCCATTTCTCACCGTTTTTGGACACCTCCCCGTTCTCTTCTTAGTGTGGCCGGTCCGCCAGAAGCGATACATAACTCTATGCAGTGAGTCTTATTTACGCCTTCAAGTTACTCCTCTCGTTTGCTGAAATTTATGTCGTGTGACGAGGCATTTGGCTACCTTAAGAGAGTCATAGTTACTCTTATCAGTAGATCCGCATTTTCGCCATCTTTCTATTCTCATTCTTACATTTCCCAATCTGCTATAAGTGATAAGCCACTATATACCTTGAGTCTTAATTACTCCCTCCAGTTGCTCTATATAAATGTAGAAATTTTTCGTTGTGTGACGATTCATTTCCTCTACCTTAAGTGACCCATATGTACACATGCCAGTTTCTCCCCTTTTTTGGCCGACTTCACATTCTGCTCTTGCTGTGGACAGTTCACCAGATGCGACATGCAACTATCTGCAGTGATTCTTAGTTACTCCCTGCAGTTGCTCGTCACGTTTACTGATAGTTTTGATCTTGTGACAGGATATTTGGCTTCCTTAAGGGAGTCATATTCACTCCTACCACCTACCCCCTTTTGTGGCCACCTTCACATTTTCATCCTACTGTGTCCACTACGCCATAACCGATACGCCACCATATGACATGAGACGTAGTTACACCCAAAAGTTACTTCTAGCGTTTTCTAAAATTTTGGTTGCGTGTCAAGTCATTTGGCTACCCTGAGAGAGTCATTGTTGCTCCTGCCCATTTCTCACCGTTTTTGGACACCTCCCCGTTCTCTTCTTAGTGTGGCCGGTCCGCCAGAAGCGATACATAACTCTATGCAGTGAGTCTTATTTACGCCTTCAAGTTACTCCTCTCGTTTGCTGAAATTTATGTCGTGTGACGAGGCATTTGGCTACCTTAAGAGAGTCATAGTTACTCTTATCAGTAGATCCGCATTTTCGCCACCTTTCTATTCTCATTCTTACATTTCCCAATCTGCTATAAGTGATAAGCCACTATATACCTTGAGTCTTAATTACTCCCTCCAGTTGCTCTATATAAATGTAGAAATTTTTCGTTGTGTGACGATTCATTTCCTCTACCTTAAGTGACCCATATGTACACATGCCAGTTTCTCCCCTTTTTTGGCCGACTTCACATTCTGCTCTTGCTGTGGACAGTTCACCAGATGCGACATGCAACTATCTGCAGTGATTCTTAGTTACTCCCTGCAGTTGCTCGTCACGTTTACTGATAGTTTTGATCTTGTGACAGGATATTTGGCTTCCTTAAGGGAGTCATATTCACTCCTACCAGCTACCCCCTTTTGTGGCCACCTTCACATTTTCATCCTACTGTGTCCACTACGCCATAACCGATACGCCACCATATGACATGAGATGTAGTTACACCCAAAAGTTACTTCTAGCGTTTTCTAAAATTTTGGTTGCGTGTCAAGTCATTTGGCTACCCTGAGAGAGTCATTGTTGCTCCTGCCCATTTCTCACCGTTTTTGGACACCTCCCCGTTCTCTTCTTAGTGTGGCCGGTCCGCCAGAAGCGATACATAACTCTATGCAGTGAGTCTTATTTACGCCTTCAAGTTACTCCTCTCGTTTGCTGAAATTTATGTCGTGTGACGAGGCATTTGGCTACCTTAAGAGAGTCATAGTTACTCTTATCAGTAGATCCGCATTTTCGCCATCTTTCTATTCTCATTCTTACATTTCCCAATCTGCTATAAGTGATAAGCCACTATATACCTTGAGTCTTAATTACTCCCTCCAGTTGCTCTATATAAATGTAGAAATTTTTCGTTGTGTGACGATTCATTTCCTCTACCTTAAGTGACCCATATGTACACATGCCAGTTTCTCCCCTTTTTTGGCCGACTTCACATTCTGCTCTTGCTGTGGACAGTTCACCAGATGCGACATGCAACTATCTGCAGTGATTCTTAGTTACTCCCTGCAGTTGCTCGTCACGTTTACTGATAGTTTTGATCTTGTGACAGGATATTTGGCTTCCTTAAGGGAGTCATATTCACTCCTACCACCTACCCCCTTTTGTGGCCACCTTCACATTTTCATCCTACTGTGTCCACTACGCCATAACCGATACGCCACCATATGACATGAGACGTAGTTACACCCAAAAGTTACTTCTAGCGTTTTCTAAAATTTTGGTTGCGTGTCAAGTCATTTGGCTACCCTGAGAGAGTCATTGTTGCTCCTGCCCATTTCTCACCGTTTTTGGACACCTCCACGTTCTCTTCTTAGTGTGGCCGGTCCGCCAGAAGCGATACATAACTCTATGCAGTGAGTCTTATTTACGCCTTCAAGTTACTCCTCTCGTTTGCTGAAATTTATGTCGTGTGACGAGGCATTTGGCTACCTTAAGAGAGTCATAGTTACTCTTATCAGTAGATCCGCATTTTCGCCACCTTTCTATTCTCATTCTTACATTTCCCAATCTGCTATAAGTGATAAGCCACTATATACCTTGAGTCTTAATTACTCCCTCCAGTTGCTCTATATAAATGTAGAAATTTTTCGTTGTGTGACGATTCATTTCCTCTACCTTAAGTGACCCATATGTACACATGCCAGTTTCTCCCCTTTTTTGGCCGACTTCACATTCTGCTCTTGCTGTGGACAGTTCACCAGATGCGACATGCAACTATCTGCAGTGATTCTTAGTTACTCCCTGCAGTTGCTCGTCACGTTTACTGATAGTTTTGATCTTGTGACAGGATATTTGGCTTCCTTAAGGGAGTCATATTCACTCCTACCACCTACCCCCTTTTGTGGCCACCTTCACATTTTCATCCTACTGTGTCCACTACGCCATAACCGATACGCCACCATATGACATGAGACGTAGTTACACCCAAAAGTTACTTCTAGCGTTTTCTAAAATTTTGGTTGCGTGTCAAGTCATTTGGCTACCCTGAGAGAGTCATTGTTGCTCCTGCCCATTTCTCACCGTTTTTGGACACCTCCACGTTCTCTTCTTAGTGTGGCCGGTCCGCCAGAAGCGATACATAACTCTATGCAGTGAGTCTTATTTACGCCTTCAAGTTACTCCTCTCGTTTGCTGAAATTTATGTCGTGTGACGAGGCATTTGGCTAGCTTAAGAGAGTCATAGTTACTCTTATCAGTAGATCCGCATTTTCGCCACCTTTCTATTCTCATTCTTACATTTCCCAATCTGCTATAAGTGATAAGCCACTATATACCTTGAGTCTTAATTACTCCCTCCAGTTGCTCTATATAAATGTAGAAATTTTTCGTTGTGTGACGATTCATTTCCTCTACCTTAAGTGACCCATATGTACACATGCCAGTTTCTCCCCTTTTTTGGCCGACTTCACATTCTGCTCTTGCTGTGGACAGTTCACCAGATGCGACATGCAACTATCTGCAGTGATTCTTAGTTACTCCCTGCAGTTGCTCGTCACGTTTACTGATAGTTTTGATCTTGTGACAGGATATTTGGCTTCCTTAAGGGAGTCATATTCACTCCTACCAGCTACCCCCTTTTGTGGCCACCTTCACATTTTCATCCTACTGTGTCCACTACGCCATAACCGATACGCCACCATATGACATGAGACGTAGTTACACCCAAAAGTTACTTCTAGCGTTTTCTAAAATTTTGGTTGCGTGTCAAGTCATTTGGCTACCCTGAGAGAGTCATTGTTGCTCCTGCCCATTTCTCACCGTTTTTGGACACCTCCCCGTTCTCTTCTTAGTGTGGCCGGTCCGCCAGAAGCGATACATAACTCTATGCAGTGAGTCTTATTTACGCCTTCAAGTTACTCCTCTCGTTTGCTGAAATTTATGTCGTGTGACGAGGCATTTGGCTACCTTAAGAGAGTCATAGTTACTCTTATCAGTAGATCCGCATTTTCGCCACCTTTCTATTCTCATTCTTACATTTCCCAATCTGCTATAAGTGATAAGCCACTATATACCTTGAGTCTTAATTACTCCCTCCAGTTGCTCTATATAAATGTAGAAATTTTTCGTTGTGTGACGATTCATTTCCTCTACCTTAAGTGACCCATATGTACACATGCCAGTTTCTCCCCTTTTTTGGCCGACTTCACATTCTGCTCTTGCTGTGGACAGTTCACCAGATGCGACATGCAACTATCTGCTGTGATTCTTAGTTACTCCCTGCAGTTGCTCGTCACGTTTACTGATAGTTTTGATCTTGTGACAGGATATTTGGCTTGCTTAAGGGAGTCATATTCACTCCTACCAGCTACCCCCTTTTGTGGCCACCTTCACATTTTCATCCTACTGTGTCCACTACGCCATAACCGATACGCCACCATATGACATGAGACGTAGTTACACCCAAAAGTTACTTCTAGCGTTTTCTAAAATTTTGGTTGCGTGTCAAGTCATTTGGCTACCCTGAGAGAGTCATTGTTGCTCCTGCCCATTTCTCACCGTTTTTGGACACCTCCACGTTCTCTTCTTAGTGTGGCCGGTCCGCCAGAAGTGATACATAACTCTATGCAGTGAGTCTTATTTACGCCTTCAAGTTACTCCTCTCGTTTGCTGAAATTTATGTCGTGTGACGAGGCATTTGGCTACCTTAGGAGAGTCATAGTTACTCTTATCAGTAGATCCGCATTTTCGCCACCTTTCTATTCTCATTCTTACATTTCCCAATCTGCTATAAGTGATAAGCCACTATATACCTTGAGTCTTAATTACTCCCTCCAGTTGCTCTATATAAATGTAGAAATTTTTCGTTGTGTGACGATTCATTTCCTCTACCTTAAGTGACCCATATGTACACATGCCAGTTTCTCCCCTTTTTTGGCCGACTTCACATTCTGCTCTTGCTGTGGACAGTTCACCAGATGCGACATGCAACTATCTGCAGTGATTCTTAGTTACTCCCTGCAGTTGCTCGTCACGTTTACTGATAGTTTTGATCTTGTGACAGGATATTTGGCTTCCTTAAGGGAGTCATATTCACTCCTACCAGCTACCCCCTTTTGTGGCCACCTTCACATTTTCATCCTACTGTGTCCACTACGCCATAACCGATACGCCACCATATGACATGAGACGTAGTTACACCCAAAAGTTACTTCTAGCGTTTTCTAAAATTTTGGTTGCGTGTCAAGTCATTTGGCTACCCTGAGAGAGTCATTGTTGCTCCTGCCCATTTCTCACCGTTTTTGGACACCTCCCCGTTCTCTTCTTAGTGTGGCCGGTCCGCCAGAAGCGATACATAACTCTATGCAGTGAGTCTTATTTACGCCTTCAAGTTACTCCTCTCGTTTGCATGAAATTTATGTCGTGTGACGAGGCATTTGGCTACCTTAAGAGAGTCATAGTTACTCTTATCAGTAGATCCGCATTTTCGCCACCTTTCTATTCTCATTCTTACATTTCCCAATCTGCTATAAGTGATAAGCCACTATATACCTTGAGTCTTAATTACTCCCTCCAGTTGCTCTATATAAATGTAGAAATTTTTCGTTGTGTGACGATTCATTTCCTCTACCTTAAGTGACCCATATGTACACATGCCAGTTTCTCCCCTTTTTTGGCCGACTTCACATTCTGCTCTTGCTGTGGACAGTTCACCAGATGCGACATGCAACTATCTGCTGTGATTCTTAGTTACTCCCTGCAGTTGCTCGTCACGTTTACTGATAGTTTTGATCTTGTGACAGGATATTTGGCTTGCTTAAGGGAGTCATATTCACTCCTACCAGCTACCCCCTTTTGTGGCCACCTTCACATTTTCATCCTACTGTGTCCACTACGCCATAACCGATACGCCACCATATGACATGAGACGTAGTTACACCCAAAAGTTACTTCTAGCGTTTTCTAAAATTTTGGTTGCGTGTCAAGTCATTTGGCTACCCTGAGAGAGTCATTGTTGCTCCTGCCCATTTCTCACCGTTTTTGGACACCTCCACGTTCTCTTCTTAGTGTGGCCGGTCCGCCAGAAGCGATACATAACTCTATGCAGTGAGTCTTATTTACGCCTTCAAGTTACTCCTCTCGTTTGCTGAAATTTATGTCGTGTGACGAGGCATTTGGCTACCTTAGGAGAGTCATAGTTACTCTTATCAGTAGATCCGCATTTTCGCCACCTTTCTATTCTCATTCTTACATTTCCCAATCTGCTATAAGTGATAAGCCACTATATACCTTGAGTCTTAATTACTCCCTCCAGTTGCTCTATATAAATGTAGAAATTTTTCGTTGTGTGACGATTCATTTCCTCTACCTTAAGTGACCCATATGTACACATGCCAGTTTCTCCCCTTTTTTGGCCGACTTCACATTCTGCTCTTGCTGTGGACAGTTCACCAGATGCGACATGCAACTATCTGCAGTGATTCTTAGTTACTCCCTGCAGTTGCTCGTCACGTTTACTGATAGTTTTGATCTTGTGACAGGATATTTGGCTTCCTTAAGGGAGTCATATTCACTCCTACCAGCTACCCCCTTTTGTGGCCACCTTCACATTTTCATCCTACTGTGTCCACTACGCCATAACCGATACGCCACCATATGACATGAGACGTAGTTACACCCAAAAGTTACTTCTAGCGTTTTCTAAAATTTTGGTTGCGTGTCAAGTCATTTGGCTACCCTGAGAGAGTCATTGTTGCTCCTGCCCATTTCTCACCGTTTTTGGACACCTCCCCGTTCTCTTCTTAGTGTGGCCGGTCCGCCAGAAGCGATACATAACTCTATGCAGTGAGTCTTATTTACGCCTTCAAGTTACTCCTCTCGTTTGCTGAAATTTATGTCGTGTGACGAGGCATTTGGCTACCTTAAGAGAGTCATAGTTACTCTTATCAGTAGATCCGCATTTTCGCCACCTTTCTATTCTCATTCTTACATTTCCCAATCTGCTATAAGTGATAAGCCACTATATACCTTGAGTCTTAATTACTCCCTCCAGTTGCTCTATATAAATGTAGAAATTTTTCGTTGTGTGACGATTCATTTCCTCTACCTTAAGTGACCCATATGTACACATGCCAGTTTCTCCCCTTTTTTGGCCGACTTCACATTCTGCTCTTGCTGTGGACAGTTCACCAGATGCGACATGCAACTATCTGCAGTGATTCTTAGTTACTCCCTGCAGTTGCTCGTCACGTTTACTGATAGTTTTGATCTTGTGACAGGATATTTGGCTTCCTTAAGGGAGTCATATTCACTCCTACCAGCTACCCCCTTTTGTGGCCACCTTCACATTTTCATCCTACTGTGTCCACTACGCCATAACCGATACGCCACCATATGACATGAGACGTAGTTACACCCAAAAGTTACTTCTAGCGTTTTCTAAAATTTTGGTTGCGTGTCAAGTCATTTGGCTACCCTGAGAGAGTCATTGTTGCTCCTGCCCATTTCTCACCGTTTTTGGACACCTCCACGTTCTCTTCTTAGTGTGGCCGGTCCGCCAGAAGCGATACATAACTCTATGCAGTGAGTCTTATTTACGCCTTCAAGTTACTCCTCTCGTTTGCTGAAATTTATGTCGTGTGACGAGGCATTTGGCTACCTTAAGAGAGTCATAGTTACTCTTATCAGTAGATCCGCATTTTCGCCACCTTTCTATTCTCATTCTTACATTTCCCAATCTGCTATAAGTGATAAGCCACTATATACCTTGAGTCTTAATTACTCCCTCCAGTTGCTCTATATAAATGTAGAAATTTTTCGTTGTGTGACGATTCATTTCCTCTACCTTAAGTGACCCATATGTACACATGCCAGTTTCTCCCCTTTTTTGGCCGACTTCACATTCTGCTCTTGCTGTGGACAGTTCACCAGATGCGACATGCAACTATCTGCAGTGATTCTTAGTTACTCCCTGCAGTTGCTCGTCACGTTTACTGATAGTTTTGATCTTGTGACAGGATATTTGGCTTCCTTAAGGGAGTCATATTCACTCCTACCACCTACCCCCTTTTGTGGCCACCTTCACATTTTCATCCTACTGTGTCCACTACGCCATAACCGATACGCCACCATATGACATGAGACGTAGTTACACCCAAAAGTTACTTCTAGCGTTTTCTAAAATTTTGGTTGCGTGTCAAGTCATTTGGCTACCCTGAGAGAGTCATTGTTGCTCCTGCCCATTTCTCACCGTTTTTGGACACCTCCACGTTCTCTTCTTAGTGTGGCCGGTCCGCCAGAAGCGATACATAACTCTATGCAGTGAGTCTTATTTACGCCTTCAAGTTACTCCTCTCGTTTGCTGAAATTTATGTCGTGTGACGAGGCATTTGGCTAGCTTAAGAGAGTCATAGTTACTCTTATCAGTAGATCCGCATTTTCGCCACCTTTCTATTCTCATTCTTACATTTCCCAATCTGCTATAAGTGATAAGCCACTATATACCTTGAGTCTTAATTACTCCCTCCAGTTGCTCTATATAAATGTAGAAATTTTTCGTTGTGTGACGATTCATTTCCTCTACCTTAAGTGACCCATATGTACACATGCCAGTTTCTCCCCTTTTTTGGCCGACTTCACATTCTGCTCTTGCTGTGGACAGTTCACCAGATGCGACATGCAACTATCTGCAGTGATTCTTAGTTACTCCCTGCAGTTGCTCGTCACGTTTACTGATAGTTTTGATCTTGTGACAGGATATTTGGCTTCCTTAAGGGAGTCATATTCACTCCTACCTGCTACCCCCTTTTGTGGCCACCTTCACATTTTCATCCTACTGTGTCCACTACGCCATAACCGATACGCCACCATATGACATGAGACGTAGTTACACCCAAAAGTTACTTCTAGCGTTTTCTAAAATTTTGGTTGCGTGTCAAGTCATTTGGCTACCCTGAGAGAGTCATTGTTGCTCCTGCCCATTTCTCACCGTTTTTGGACACCTCCCCGTTCTCTTCTTAGTGTGGCCGGTCCGCCAGAAGCGATACATAACTCTATGCAGTGAGTCTTATTTACGCCTTCAAGTTACTCCTCTCGTTTGCTGAAATTTATGTCGTGTGACGAGGCATTTGGCTACCTTAAGAGAGTCATAGTTACTCTTATCAGTAGATCCGCATTTTCGCCACCTTTCTATTCTCATTCTTACATTTCCCAATCTGCTATAAGTGATAAGCCACTATATACCTTGAGTCTTAATTACTCCCTCCAGTTGCTCTATATAAATGTAGAAATTTTTCGTTGTGTGACGATTCATTTCCTCTACCTTAAGTGACCCATATGTACACATGCCAGTTTCTCCCCTTTTTTGGCCGACTTCACATTCTGCTCTTGCTGTGGACAGTTCACCAGATGCGACATGCAACTATCTGCAGTGATTCTTAGTTACTCCCTGCAGTTGCTCGTCACGTTTACTGATAGTTTTGATCTTGTGACAGGATATTTGGCTTCCTTAAGGGAGTCATATTCACTCCTACCAGCTACCCCCTTTTGTGGCCACCTTCACATTTTCATCCTACTGTGTCCACTACGCCATAACCGATACGCCACCATATGACATGAGACGTAGTTACACCCAAAAGTTACTTCTAGCGTTTTCTAAAATTTTGGTTGCGTGTCAAGTCATTTGGCTACCCTGAGAGAGTCATTGTTGCTCCTGCCCATTTCTCACCGTTTTTGGACACCTCCCCGTTCTCTTCTTAGTGTGGCCGGTCCGCCAGAAGCGATACATAACTCTATGCAGTGAGTCTTATTTACGCCTTCAAGTTACTCCTCTCGTTTGCTGAAATTTATGTCGTGTGACGAGGCATTTGGCTACCTTAAGAGAGTCATAGTTACTCTTATCAGTAGATCCGCATTTTCGCCACCTTTCTATTCTCATTCTTACATTTCCCAATCTGCTATAAGTGATAAGCCACTATATACCTTGAGTCTTAATTACTCCCTCCAGTTGCTCTATATAAATGTAGAAATTTTTCGTTGTGTGACGATTCATTTCCTCTACCTTAAGTGACCCATATGTACACATGCCAGTTTCTCCCCTTTTTTGGCCGACTTCACATTCTGCTCTTGCTGTGGACAGTTCACCAGATGCGACATGCAACTATCTGCAGTGATTCTTAGTTACTCCCTGCAGTTGCTCGTCACGTTTACTGATAGTTTTGATCTTGTGACAGGATATTTGGCTTCCTTAAGGGAGTCATATTCACTCCTACCAGCTACCCCCTTTTGTGGCCACCTTCACATTTTCATCCTACTGTGTCCACTACGCCATAACCGATACGCCACCATATGACATGAGACGTAGTTACACCCAAAAGTTACTTCTAGCGTTTTCTAAAATTTTGGTTGCGTGTCAAGTCATTTGGCTACCCTGAGAGAGTCATTGTTGCTCCTGCCCATTTCTCACCGTTTTTGGACACCTCCACGTTCTCTTCTTAGTGTGGCCGGTCCGCCAGAAGCGATACATAACTCTATGCAGTGAGTCTTATTTACGCCTTCAAGTTACTCCTCTCGTTTGCTGAAATTTATGTCGTGTGACGAGGCATTTGGCTAGCTTAAGAGAGTCATAGTTACTCTTATCAGTAGATCCGCATTTTCGCCACCTTTCTATTCTCATTCTTACATTTCCCAATCTGCTATAAGTGATAAGCCACTATATACCTTGAGTCTTAATTACTCCCTCCAGTTGCTCTATATAAATGTAGAAATTTTTCGTTGTGTGACGATTCATTTCCTCTACCTTAAGTGACCCATATGTACACATGCCAGTTTCTCCCCTTTTTTGGCCGACTTCACATTCTGCTCTTGCTGTGGACAGTTCACCAGATGCGACATGCAACTATCTGCAGTGATTCTTAGTTACTCCCTGCAGTTGCTCGTCACGTTTACTGATAGTTTTGATCTTGTGACAGGATATTTGGCTTCCTTAAGGGAGTCATATTCACTCCTACCTGCTACCCCCTTTTGTGGCCACCTTCACATTTTCATCCTACTGTGTCCACTACGCCATAACCGATACGCCACCATATGACATGAGACGTAGTTACACCCAAAAGTTACTTCTAGCGTTTTCTAAAATTTTGGTTGCGTGTCAAGTCATTTGGCTACCCTGAGAGAGTCATTGTTGCTCCTGCCCATTTCTCACCGTTTTTGGACACCTCCCCGTTCTCTTCTTAGTGTGGCCGGTCCGCCAGAAGCGATACATAACTCTATGCAGTGAGTCTTATTTACGCCTTCAAGTTACTCCTCTCGTTTGCTGAAATTTATGTCGTGTGACGAGGCATTTGGCTACCTTAAGAGAGTCATAGTTACTCTTATCAGTAGATCCGCATTTTCGCCACCTTTCTATTCTCATTCTTACATTTCCCAATCTGCTATAAGTGATAAGCCACTATATACCTTGAGTCTTAATTACTCCCTCCAGTTGCTCTATATAAATGTAGAAATTTTTCGTTGTGTGACGATTCATTTCCTCTACCTTAAGTGACCCATATGTACACATGCCAGTTTCTCCCCTTTTTTGGCCGACTTCACATTCTGCTCTTGCTGTGGACAGTTCATCAGATGCGACATGCAACTATCTGCTGTGATTCTTAGTTACTCCCTGCAGTTGCTCGTCACGTTTACTGATAGTTTTGATCTTGTGACAGGATATTTGGCTTGCTTAAGGGAGTCATATTCACTCCTACCAGCTACCCCCTTTTGTGGCCACCTTCACATTTTCATCCTACTGTGTCCACTACGCCATAACCGATACGCCACCATATGACATGAGACGTAGTTACACCCAAAAGTTACTTCTAGCGTTTTCTAAAATTTTGGTTGCGTGTCAAGTCATTTGGCTACCCTGAGAGAGTCATTGTTGCTCCTGCCCATTTCTCACCGTTTTTGGACACCTCCACGTTCTCTTCTTAGTGTGGCCGGTCCGCCAGAAGCGATACATAACTCTATGCAGTGAGTCTTATTTACGCCTTCAAGTTACTCCTCTCGTTTGCTGAAATTTATGTCGTGTGACGAGGCATTTGGCTACCTTAGGAGAGTCATAGTTACTCTTATCAGTAGATCCGCATTTTCGCCACCTTTCTATTCTCATTCTTACATTTCCCAATCTGCTATAAGTGATAAGCCACTATATACCTTGAGTCTTAATTACTCCCTCCAGTTGCTCTATATAAATGTAGAAATTTTTCGTTGTGTGACGATTCATTTCCTCTACCTTAAGTGACCCATATGTACACATGCCAGTTTCTCCCCTTTTTTGGCCGACTTCACATTCTGCTCTTGCTGTGGACAGTTCACCAGATGCGACATGCAACTATCTGCTGTGATTCTTAGTTACTCCCTGCAGTTGCTCGTCACGTTTACTGATAGTTTTGATCTTGTGACAGGATATTTGGCTTGCTTAAGGGAGTCATATTCACTCCTACCAGCTACCCCCTTTTGTGGCCACCTTCACATTTTCATCCTACTGTGTCCACTACGCCATAACCGATACGCCACCATATGACATGAGACGTAGTTACACCCAAAAGTTACTTCTAGCGTTTTCTAAAATTTTGGTTGCGTGTCAAGTCATTTGGCTACCCTGAGAGAGTCATTGTTGCTCCTGCCCATTTCTCACCGTTTTTGGACACCTCCACGTTCTCTTCTTAGTGTGGCCGGTCCGCCAGAAGTGATACATAACTCTATGCAGTGAGTCTTATTTACGCCTTCAAGTTACTCCTCTCGTTTGCTGAAATTTATGTCGTGTGACGAGGCATTTGGCTACCTTAGGAGAGTCATAGTTACTCTTATCAGTAGATCCGCATTTTCGCCACCTTTCTATTCTCATTCTTACATTTCCCAATCTGCTATAAGTGATAAGCCACTATATACCTTGAGTCTTAATTACTCCCTCCAGTTGCTCTATATAAATGTAGAAATTTTTCGTTGTGTGACGATTCATTTCCTCTACCTTAAGTGACCCATATGTACACATGCCAGTTTCTCCCCTTTTTTGGCCGACTTCACATTCTGCTCTTGCTGTGGACAGTTCACCAGATGCGACATGCAACTATCTGCAGTGATTCTTAGTTACTCCCTGCAGTTGCTCGTCACGTTTACTGATAGTTTTGATCTTGTGACAGGATATTTGGCTTCCTTAAGGGAGTCATATTCACTCCTACCAGCTACCCCCTTTTGTGGCCACCTTCACATTTTCATCCTACTGTGTCCACTACGCCATAACCGATACGCCACCATATGACATGAGACGTAGTTACACCCAAAAGTTACTTCTAGCGTTTTCTAAAATTTTGGTTGCGTGTCAAGTCATTTGGCTACCCTGAGAGAGTCATTGTTGCTCCTGCCCATTTCTCACCGTTTTTGGACACCTCCCCGTTCTCTTCTTAGTGTGGCCGGTCCGCCAGAAGCGATACATAACTCTATGCAGTGAGTCTTATTTACGCCTTCAAGTTACTCCTCTCGTTTGCATGAAATTTATGTCGTGTGACGAGGCATTTGGCTACCTTAAGAGAGTCATAGTTACTCTTATCAGTAGATCCGCATTTTCGCCACCTTTCTATTCTCATTCTTACATTTCCCAATCTGCTATAAGTGATAAGCCACTATATACCTTGAGTCTTAATTACTCCCTCCAGTTGCTCTATATAAATGTAGAAATTTTTCGTTGTGTGACGATTCATTTCCTCTACCTTAAGTGACCCATATGTACACATGCCAGTTTCTCCCCTTTTTTGGCCGACTTCACATTCTGCTCTTGCTGTGGACAGTTCACCAGATGCGACATGCAACTATCTGCTGTGATTCTTAGTTACTCCCTGCAGTTGCTCGTCACGTTTACTGATAGTTTTGATCTTGTGACAGGATATTTGGCTTGCTTAAGGGAGTCATATTCACTCCTACCAGCTACCCCCTTTTGTGGCCACCTTCACATTTTCATCCTACTGTGTCCACTACGCCATAACCGATACGCCACCATATGACATGAGACGTAGTTACACCCAAAAGTTACTTCTAGCGTTTTCTAAAATTTTGGTTGCGTGTCAAGTCATTTGGCTACCCTGAGAGAGTCATTGTTGCTCCTGCCCATTTCTCACCGTTTTTGGACACCTCCACGTTCTCTTCTTAGTGTGGCCGGTCCGCCAGAAGCGATACATAACTCTATGCAGTGAGTCTTATTTACGCCTTCAAGTTACTCCTCTCGTTTGCTGAAATTTATGTCGTGTGACGAGGCATTTGGCTACCTTAGGAGATTCATAGTTACTCTTATCAGTAGATCCGCATTTTCGCCACCTTTCTATTCTCATTCTTACATTTCCCAATCTGCTATAAGTGATAAGCCACTATATACCTTGAGTCTTAATTACTCCCTCCAGTTGCTCTATATAAATGTAGAAATTTTTCGTTGTGTGACGATTCATTTCCTCTACCTTAAGTGACCCATATGTACACATGCCAGTTTCTCCCCTTTTTTGGCCGACTTCACATTCTGCTCTTGCTGTGGACAGTTCACCAGATGCGACATGCAACTATCTGCAGTGATTCTTAGTTACTCCCTGCAGTTGCTCGTCACGTTTACTGATAGTTTTGATCTTGTGACAGGATATTTGGCTTCCTTAAGGGAGTCATATTCACTCCTACCAGCTACCCCCTTTTGTGGCCACCTTCACATTTTCATCCTACTGTGTCCACTACGCCATAACCGATACGCCACCATATGACATGAGACGTAGTTACACCCAAAAGTTACTTCTAGCGTTTTCTAAAATTTTGGTTGCGTGTCAAGTCATTTGGCTACCCTGAGAGAGTCATTGTTGCTCCTGCCCATTTCTCACCGTTTTTGGACACCTCCCCGTTCTCTTCTTAGTGTGGCCGGTCCGCCAGAAGCGATACATAACTCTATGCAGTGAGTCTTATTTACGCCTTCAAGTTACTCCTCTCGTTTGCTGAAATTTATGTCGTGTGACGAGGCATTTGGCTACCTTAAGAGAGTCATAGTTACTCTTATCAGTAGATCCGCATTTTCGCCACCTTTCTATTCTCATTCTTACATTTCCCAATCTGCTATAAGTGATAAGCCACTATATACCTTGAGTCTTAATTACTCCCTCCAGTTGCTCTATATAAATGTAGAAATTTTTCGTTGTGTGACGATTCATTTCCTCTACCTTAAGTGACCCATATGTACACATGCCAGTTTCTCCCCTTTTTTGGCCGACTTCACATTCTGCTCTTGCTGTGGACAGTTCACCAGATGCGACATGCAACTATCTGCAGTGATTCTTAGTTACTCCCTGCAGTTGCTCGTCACGTTTACTGATAGTTTTGATCTTGTGACAGGATATTTGGCTTCCTTAAGGGAGTCATATTCACTCCTACCAGCTACCCCCTTTTGTGGCCACCTTCACATTTTCATCCTACTGTGTCCACTACGCCATAACCGATACGCCACCATATGACATGAGACGTAGTTACACCCAAAAGTTACTTCTAGCGTTTTCTAAAATTTTGGTTGCGTGTCAAGTCATTTGGCTACCCTGAGAGAGTCATTGTTGCTCCTGCCCATTTCTCACCGTTTTTGGACACCTCCACGTTCTCTTCTTAGTGTGGCCGGTCCGCCAGAAGCGATACATAACTCTATGCAGTGAGTCTTATTTACGCCTTCAAGTTACTCCTCTCGTTTGCTGAAATTTATGTCGTGTGACGAGGCATTTGGCTACCTTAAGAGAGTCATAGTTACTCTTATCAGTAGATCCGCATTTTCGCCACCTTTCTATTCTCATTCTTACATTTCCCAATCTGCTATAAGTGATAAGCCACTATATACCTTGAGTCTTAATTACTCCCTCCAGTTGCTCTATATAAATGTAGAAATTTTTCGTTGTGTGACGATTCATTTCCTCTACCTTAAGTGACCCATATGTACACATGCCAGTTTCTCCCCTTTTTTGGCCGACTTCACATTCTGCTCTTGCTGTGGACAGTTCACCAGATGCGACATGCAACTATCTGCAGTGATTCTTAGTTACTCCCTGCAGTTGCTCGTCACGTTTACTGATAGTTTTGATCTTGTGACAGGATATTTGGCTTCCTTAAGGGAGTCATATTCACTCCTACCACCTACCCCCTTTTGTGGCCACCTTCACATTTTCATCCTACTGTGTCCACTACGCCATAACCGATACGCCACCATATGACATGAGACGTAGTTACACCCAAAAGTTACTTCTAGCGTTTTCTAAAATTTTGGTTGCGTGTCAAGTCATTTGGCTACCCTGAGAGAGTCATTGTTGCTCCTGCCCATTTCTCACCGTTTTTGGACACCTCCACGTTCTCTTCTTAGTGTGGCCGGTCCGCCAGAAGCGATACATAACTCTATGCAGTGAGTCTTATTTACGCCTTCAAGTTACTCCTCTCGTTTGCTGAAATTTATGTCGTGTGACGAGGCATTTGGCTAGCTTAAGAGAGTCATAGTTACTCTTATCAGTAGATCCGCATTTTCGCCACCTTTCTATTCTCATTCTTACATTTCCCAATCTGCTATAAGTGATAAGCCACTATATACCTTGAGTCTTAATTACTCCCTCCAGTTGCTCTATATAAATGTAGAAATTTTTCGTTGTGTGACGATTCATTTCCTCTACCTTAAGTGACCCATATGTACACATGCCAGTTTCTCCCCTTTTTTGGCCGACTTCACATTCTGCTCTTGCTGTGGACAGTTCACCAGATGCGACATGCAACTATCTGCAGTGATTCTTAGTTACTCCCTGCAGTTGCTCGTCACGTTTACTGATAGTTTTGATCTTGTGACAGGATATTTGGCTTCCTTAAGGGAGTCATATTCACTCCTACCTGCTACCCCCTTTTGTGGCCACCTTCACATTTTCATCCTACTGTGTCCACTACGCCATAACCGATACGCCACCATATGACATGAGACGTAGTTACACCCAAAAGTTACTTCTAGCGTTTTCTAAAATTTTGGTTGCGTGTCAAGTCATTTGGCTACCCTGAGAGAGTCATTGTTGCTCCTGCCCATTTCTCACCGTTTTTGGACACCTCCCCGTTCTCTTCTTAGTGTGGCCGGTCCGCCAGAAGCGATACATAACTCTATGCAGTGAGTCTTATTTACGCCTTCAAGTTACTCCTCTCGTTTGCTGAAATTTATGTCGTGTGACGAGGCATTTGGCTACCTTAAGAGAGTCATAGTTACTCTTATCAGTAGATCCGCATTTTCGCCACCTTTCTATTCTCATTCTTACATTTCCCAATCTGCTATAAGTGATAAGCCACTATATACCTTGAGTCTTAATTACTCCCTCCAGTTGCTCTATATAAATGTAGAAATTTTTCGTTGTGTGACGATTCATTTCCTCTACCTTAAGTGACCCATATGTACACATGCCAGTTTCTCCCCTTTTTTGGCCGACTTCACATTCTGCTCTTGCTGTGGACAGTTCACCAGATGCGACATGCAACTATCTGCAGTGATTCTTAGTTACTCCCTGCAGTTGCTCGTCACGTTTACTGATAGTTTTGATCTTGTGACAGGATATTTGGCTTCCTTAAGGGAGTCATATTCACTCCTACCAGCTACCCCCTTTTGTGGCCACCTTCACATTTTCATCCTACTGTGTCCACTACGCCATAACCGATACGCCACCATATGACATGAGACGTAGTTACACCCAAAAGTTACTTCTAGCGTTTTCTAAAATTTTGGTTGCGTGTCAAGTCATTTGGCTACCCTGAGAGAGTCATTGTTGCTCCTGCCCATTTCTCACCGTTTTTGGACACCTCCACGTTCTCTTCTTAGTGTGGCCGGTCCGCCAGAAGCGATACATAACTCTATGCAGTGAGTCTTATTTACGCCTTCAAGTTACTCCTCTCGTTTGCTGAAATTTATGTCGTGTGACGAGGCATTTGGCTAGCTTAAGAGAGTCATAGTTACTCTTATCAGTAGATCCGCATTTTCGCCACCTTTCTATTCTCATTCTTACATTTCCCAATCTGCTATAAGTGATAAGCCACTATATACCTTGAGTCTTAATTACTCCCTCCAGTTGCTCTATATAAATGTAGAAATTTTTCGTTGTGTGACGATTCATTTCCTCTACCTTAAGTGACCCATATGTACACATGCCAGTTTCTCCCCTTTTTTGGCCGACTTCACATTCTGCTCTTGCTGTGGACAGTTCACCAGATGCGACATGCAACTATCTGCAGTGATTCTTAGTTACTCCCTGCAGTTGCTCGTCACGTTTACTGATAGTTTTGATCTTGTGACAGGATATTTGGCTTCCTTAAGGGAGTCATATTCACTCCTACCTGCTACCCCCTTTTGTGGCCACCTTCACATTTTCATCCTACTGTGTCCACTACGCCATAACCGATACGCCACCATATGACATGAGACGTAGTTACACCCAAAAGTTACTTCTAGCGTTTTCTAAAATTTTGGTTGCGTGTCAAGTCATTTGGCTACCCTGAGAGAGTCATTGTTGCTCCTGCCCATTTCTCACCGTTTTTGGACACCTCCCCGTTCTCTTCTTAGTGTGGCCGGTCCGCCAGAAGCGATACATAACTCTATGCAGTGAGTCTTATTTACGCCTTCAAGTTACTCCTCTCGTTTGCTGAAATTTATGTCGTGTGACGAGGCATTTGGCTACCTTAAGAGAGTCATAGTTACTCTTATCAGTAGATCCGCATTTTCGCCACCTTTCTATTCTCATTCTTACATTTCCCAATCTGCTATAAGTGATAAGCCACTATATACCTTGAGTCTTAATTACTCCCTCCAGTTGCTCTATATAAATGTAGAAATTTTTCGTTGTGTGACGATTCATTTCCTCTACCTTAAGTGACCCATATGTACACATGCCAGTTTCTCCCCTTTTTTGGCCGACTTCACATTCTGCTCTTGCTGTGGACAGTTCACCAGATGCGACATGCAACTATCTGCTGTGATTCTTAGTTACTCCCTGCAGTTGCTCGTCACGTTTACTGATAGTTTTGATCTTGTGACAGGATATTTGGCTTGCTTAAGGGAGTCATATTCACTCCTACCAGCTACCCCCTTTTGTGGCCACCTTCACATTTTCATCCTACTGTGTCCACTACGCCATAACCGATACGCCACCATATGACATGAGACGTAGTTACACCCAAAAGTTACTTCTAGCGTTTTCTAAAATTTTGGTTGCGTGTCAAGTCATTTGGCTACCCTGAGAGAGTCATTGTTGCTCCTGCCCATTTCTCACCGTTTTTGGACACCTCCACGTTCTCTTCTTAGTGTGGCCGGTCCGCCAGAAGCGATACATAACTCTATGCAGTGAGTCTTATTTACGCCTTCAAGTTACTCCTCTCGTTTGCTGAAATTTATGTCGTGTGACGAGGCATTTGGCTACCTTAGGAGAGTCATAGTTACTCTTATCAGTAGATCCGCATTTTCGCCACCTTTCTATTCTCATTCTTACATTTCCCAATCTGCTATAAGTGATAAGCCACTATATACCTTGAGTCTTAATTACTCCCTCCAGTTGCTCTATATAAATGTAGAAATTTTTCGTTGTGTGACGATTCATTTCCTCTACCTTAAGTGACCCATATGTACACATGCCAGTTTCTCCCCTTTTTTGGCCGACTTCACATTCTGCTCTTGCTGTGGACAGTTCACCAGATGCGACATGCAACTATCTGCAGTGATTCTTAGTTACTCCCTGCAGTTGCTCGTCACGTTTACTGATAGTTTTGATCTTGTGACAGGATATTTGGCTTCCTTAAGGGAGTCATATTCACTCCTACCAGCTACCCCCTTTTGTGGCCACCTTCACATTTTCATCCTACTGTGTCCACTACGCCATAACCGATACGCCACCATATGACATGAGACGTAGTTACACCCAAAAGTTACTTCTAGCGTTTTCTAAAATTTTGGTTGCGTGTCAAGTCATTTGGCTACCCTGAGAGAGTCATTGTTGCTCCTGCCCATTTCTCACCGTTTTTGGACACCTCCCCGTTCTCTTCTTAGTGTGGCCGGTCCGCCAGAAGCGATACATAACTCTATGCAGTGAGTCTTATTTACGCCTTCAAGTTACTCCTCTCGTTTGCTGAAATTTATGTCGTGTGACGAGGCATTTGGCTACCTTAAGAGAGTCATAGTTACTCTTATCAGTAGATCCGCATTTTCGCCACCTTTCTATTCTCATTCTTACATTTCCCAATCTGCTATAAGTGATAAGCCACTATATACCTTGAGTCTTAATTACTCCCTCCAGTTGCTCTATATAAATGTAGAAATTTTTCGTTGTGTGACGATTCATTTCCTCTACCTTAAGTGACCCATATGTACACATGCCAGTTTCTCCCCTTTTTTGGCCGACTTCACATTCTGCTCTTGCTGTGGACAGTTCACCAGATGCGACATGCAACTATCTGCTGTGATTCTTAGTTACTCCCTGCAGTTGCTCGTCACGTTTACTGATAGTTTTGATCTTGTGACAGGATATTTGGCTTGCTTAAGGGAGTCATATTCACTCCTACCAGCTACCCCCTTTTGTGGCCACCTTCACATTTTCATCCTACTGTGTCCACTACGCCATAACCGATACGCCACCATATGACATGAGACGTAGTTACACCCAAAAGTTACTTCTAGCGTTTTCTAAAATTTTGGTTGCGTGTCAAGTCATTTGGCTACCCTGAGAGAGTCATTGTTGCTCCTGCCCATTTCTCACCGTTTTTGGACACCTCCACGTTCTCTTCTTAGTGTGGCCGGTCCGCCAGAAGCGATACATAACTCTATGCAGTGAGTCTTATTTACGCCTTCAAGTTACTCCTCTCGTTTGCTGAAATTTATGTCGTGTGACGAGGCATTTGGCTACCTTAGGAGAGTCATAGTTACTCTTATCAGTAGATCCGCATTTTCGCCACCTTTCTATTCTCATTCTTACATTTCCCAATCTGCTATAAGTGATAAGCCACTATATACCTTGAGTCTTAATTACTCCCTCCAGTTGCTCTATATAAATGTAGAAATTTTTCGTTGTGTGACGATTCATTTCCTCTACCTTAAGTGACCCATATGTACACATGCCAGTTTCTCCCCTTTTTTGGCCGACTTCACATTCTGCTCTTGCTGTGGACAGTTCACCAGATGCGACATGCAACTATCTGCAGTGATTCTTAGTTACTCCCTGCAGTTGCTCGTCACGTTTACTGATAGTTTTGATCTTGTGACAGGATATTTGGCTTCCTTAAGGGAGTCATATTCACTCCTACCAGCTACCCCCTTTTGTGGCCACCTTCACATTTTCATCCTACTGTGTCCACTACGCCATAACCGATACGCCACCATATGACATGAGACGTAGTTACACCCAAAAGTTACTTCTAGCGTTTTCTAAAATTTTGGTTGCGTGTCAAGTCATTTGGCTACCCTGAGAGAGTCATTGTTGCTCCTGCCCATTTCTCACCGTTTTTGGACACCTCCACGTTCTCTTCTTAGTGTGGCCGGTCCGCCAGAAGCGATACATAACTCTATGCAGTGAGTCTTATTTACGCCTTCAAGTTACTCCTCTCGTTTGCTGAAATTTATGTCGTGTGACGAGGCATTTGGCTACCTTAGGAGAGTCATAGTTACTCTTATCAGTAGATCCGCATTTTCGCCACCTTTCTATTCTCATTCTTACATTTCCCAATCTGCTATAAGTGATAAGCCACTATATACCTTGAGTCTTAATTACTCCCTCCAGTTGCTCTATATAAATGTAGAAATTTTTCGTTGTGTGACGATTCATTTCCTCTACCTTAAGTGACCCATATGTACACATGCCAGTTTCTCCCCTTTTTTTGGCCGACTTCACATTCTGCTCTTGCTGTGGACAGTTCACCAGATGCGACATGCAACTATCTGCAGTGATTCTTAGTTACTCCCTGCAGTTGCTCGTCACGTTTACTGATAGTTTTGATCTTGTGACAGGATATTTGGCTTCCTTAAGGGAGTCATATTCACTCCTACCAGCTACCCCCTTTTGTGGCCACCTTCACATTTTCATCCTACTGTGTCCACTACGCCATAACCGATACGCCACCATATGACATGAGACGTAGTTACACCCAAAAGTTACTTCTAGCGTTTTCTAAAATTTTGGTTGCGTGTCAAGTCATTTGGCTACCCTGAGAGAGTCATTGTTGCTCCTGCCCATTTCTCACCGTTTTTGGACACCTCCCCGTTCTCTTCTTAGTGTGGCCGGTCCGCCAGAAGCGATACATAACTCTATGCAGTGAGTCTTATTTACGCCTTCAAGTTACTCCTCTCGTTTGCTGAAATTTATGTCGTGTGACGAGGCATTTGGCTACCTTAAGAGAGTCATAGTTACTCTTATCAGTAGATCCGCATTTTCGCCACCTTTCTATTCTCATTCTTACATTTCCCAATCTGCTATAAGTGATAAGCCACTATATACCTTGAGTCTTAATTACTCCCTCCAGTTGCTCTATATAAATGTAGAAATTTTTCGTTGTGTGACGATTCATTTCCTCTACCTTAAGTGACCCATATGTACACATGCCAGTTTCTCCCCTTTTTTGGCCGACTTCACATTCTGCTCTTGCTGTGGACAGTTCACCAGATGTGACATGCAACTATCTGCAGTGATTCTTAGTTACTCCCTGCAGTTGCTCGTCACGTTTACTGATAGTTTTGATCTTGTGACAGGATATTTGGCTTCCTTAAGGGAGTCATATTCACTCCTACCAGCTACCCCCTTTTGTGGCCACCTTCACATTTTCATCCTACTGTGTCCACTACGCCATAATCGATACGCCACCATATGACATGAGACGTAGTTACACCCAAAAGTTACTTCTAGCGTTTTCTAAAATTTTGGTTGCGTGTCAAGTCATTTGGCTACCCTGAGAGAGTCATTGTTGCTCCTGCCCATTTCTCACCGTTTTTGGACACCTCCACGTTCTCTTCTTAGTGTGGCCGGTCCGCCAGAAGCGATACATAACTCTATGCAGTGAGTCTTATTTACGCCTTCAAGTTACTCCTCTCGTTTGCTGAAATTTATGTCGTGTGACGAGGCATTTGGCTACCTTAAGAGAGTCATAGTTACTCTTATCAGTAGATCCGCAGTTACGCCACCTTTCTATTCTCATTCTTACATTTCCCAATCTGCTATAAGTGATAAGCCACTATATACCTTGAGTCTTAATTACTCCCTCCAGTTGCTCTATATAAATGTAGAAATTTTTCGTTGTGTGACGATTCATTTCCTCTACCTTAAGTGACCCATATGTACACATGCCAGTTTCTCCGCTTTTTTGGCCGACTTCACATTCTGCTCTTGCTGTGGACAGTTCACCAGATGCGACATGCAACTATCTGCAGTGATTCTTAGTTACTCCCTGCAGTTGCTCGTCACGTTTACTGATAGTTTTGATCTTGTGACAGGATATTTGGCTTCCTTAAGGGAGTCATATTCACTCCTACCAGCTACCCCCTTTTGTGGCCACCTTCACATTTTCATCCTACTGTGTCCACTACGCCATAACCGATACGCCACCATATGACATGAGACGTAGTTACACCCAAAAGTTACTTCTAGCGTTTTCTAAAATTTTGGTTGCATGTCAAGTCATTTGGCTACCCTGAGAGAGTCATTGTTGCTCCTGCCCATTTCTCACCGTTTTTGGACACCTCCACGTTCTCTTCTTAGTGTGGCCGGTCCGCCAGAAGCGATACATAACTCTATGCAGTGAGTCTTATTTACGCCTTCAAGTTACTCCTCTCGTTTGCTGAAATTTATGTCGTGTGACGAGGCATTTGGCTACCTTAAGAGAGTCATAGTTACTCTTATCAGTAGATCCGCATTTTCGCCACCTTTCTATTCTCATTCTTACATTTCCCAATCTGCTATAAGTGATAAGCCACTATATACCTTGAGTCTTAATTACTCCCTCCAGTTGCTCTATATAAATGTAGAAATTTTTCCTTGTGTGACGATTCATTTCCTCTACCTTAAGTGACCCATATGTACACATGCCAGTTTCTCCCCTTTTTTGGCCGACTTCACATTCTGCTCTTGCTGTGGACAGTTCACCAGATGCGACATGCAACTATCTGCAGTGATTCTTAGTTACTCCCTGCAGTTGCTCGTCACGTTTACTGATAGTTTTGATCTTGTGACAGGATATTTGGCTTCCTTAAGGGAGTCATATTCACTCCTACCAGCTACCCCCTTTTGTGGCCACCTTCACATTTTCATCCTACTGTGTCCACTACGCCATACCCGATACGCCACCATATGACATGAGACGTAGTTACACCCAAAAGTTACTTCTAGCGTTTTCTAAAATTTTGGTTGCGTGTCAAGTCATTTGGCTACCCTGAGAGAGTCATTGTTGCTCCTGCCCATTTCTCACCGTTTTTGGACACCTCCACGTTCTCTTCTTAGTGTGGCCGGTCCGCCAGAAGCGATACATAACTCTATGCAGTGAGTCTTATTTACGCCTTCAAGTTACTCCTCTCGTTTGCTGAAATTTATGTCGTGTGACGAGGCATTTGGCTACCTTAAGAGAGTCATAGTTACTCTTATCAGTAGATCCGCAGTTACGCCACCTTTCTATTCTCATTCTTACATTTCCCAATCTGCTATAAGTGATAAGCCACTATATACCTTGAGTCTTAATTACTCCCTCCAGTTGCTCTATATAAATGTAGAAATTTTTCGTTGTGTGACGATTCATTTCCTCTACCTTAAGTGACCCATATGTACACATGCCAGTTTCTCCCCTTTTTTGGCCGACTTCACATTCTGCTCTTGCTGTGGACAGTTCACCAGATGCGACATGCAACTATCTGCAGTGATTCTTAGTTACTCCCTGCAGTTGCTCGTCACGTTTACTGATAGTTTTGATCTTGTGACAGGATATTTGGCTTCCTTAAGGGAGTCATATTCACTCCTACCAGCTACCCCCTTTTGTGGCCACCTTCACATTTTCATCCTACTGTGTCCACTACGCCATAACCGATACGCCACCATATGACATGAGACGTAGTTACACCCAAAAGTTACTTCTAGCGTTTTCTAAAATTTTGGTTGCGTGTCAAGTCATTTGGCTACCCTGAGAGAGTCATTGTTGCTCCTGCCCATTTCTCACCGTTTTTGGACACCTCCACGTTCTCTTCTTAGTGTGGCCGGTCCGCCAGAAGCGATACATAACTCTATGCAGTGAGTCTTATTTACGCCTTCAAGTTACTCCTCTCGTTTGCTGAAATTTATGTCGTGTGACGAGGCATTTGGCTACCTTAAGAGAGTCATAGTTACTCTTATCAGTAGATCCGCATTTTCGCCACCTTTCTATTCTCATTCTTACATTTCCCAATCTGCTATAAGTGATAAGCCACTATATACCTTGAGTCTTAATTACTCCCTCCAGTTGCTCTATATAAATGTAGAAATTTTTCGTTGTGTGACGATTCATTTCCTCTACCTTAAGTGACCCATATGTACACATGCCAGTTTCTCCCCTTTTTTGGCCGACTTCACATTCTGCTCTTGCTGTGGACAGTTCACCAGATGCGACATGCAACTATCTGCAGTGATTCTTAGTTACTCCCTGCAGTTGCTCGTCACGTTTACTGATACTTTTGATCTTGTGACAGGATATTTGGCTTCCTTAAGGGAGTCATATTCACTCCTACCAGCTACCCCCTTTTGTGGCCACCTTCACATTTTCATCCTACTGTGTCCACTACGCCATAACCGATACGCCACCATATGACATGAGACGTAGTTACACCCAAAAGTTACTTCTAGCGTTTTCTAAAATTTTGGTTGCGTGTCAAGTCATTTGGCTACCCTGAGAGAGTCATTGTTGCTCCTGCCCATTTCTCACCGTTTTTGGACACCTCCACGTTCTCTTCTTAGTGTGGCCGGTCCGCCAGAAGCGATACATAACTCTATGCAGTGAGTCTTATTTACGCCTTCAAGTTACTCCTCTCGTTTGCTGAAATTTATGTCGTGTGACGAGGCATTTGGCTACCTTAAGAGAGTCATAGTTACTCTTATCAGTAGATCCGCAGTTACGCCACCTTTCTATTCTCATTCTTACATTTCCCAATCTGCTATAAGTGATAAGCCACTATATACCTTGAGTCTTAATTACTCCCTCCAGTTGCTCTATATAAATGTAGAAATTTTTCGTTGTGTGACGATTCATTTCCTCTACCTTAAGTGACCCATATGTACACATGCCAGTTTCTCCCCTTTTTTGGCCGACTTCACATTCTGATCTTGCTGTGGACAGTTCACCAGATGCGACATGCAACTATCTGCAGTGATTCTTAGTTACTCCCTGCAGTTGCTCGTCACGTTTACTGATAGTTTTGATCTTGTGACAGGATATTTGGCTTCCTTAAGGGAGTCATATTCACTCCTACCAGCTACCCCCTTTTGTGGCCACCTTCACATTTTCATCCTACTGTGTCCACTACGCCATAACCGATACGCCACCATATGACATGAGACGTAGTTACACCCAAAAGTTACTTCTAGCGTTTTCTAAAATTTTGGTTGCGTGTCAAGTCATTTGGCTACCCTGAGAGAGTCATTGTTGCTCCTGCCCATTTCTCACCGTTTTTGGACACCTCCACGTTCTCTTCTTAGTGTGGCCGGTCCGCCAGAAGCGATACATAACTCTATGCAGTGAGTCTTATTTACGCCTTCAAGTTACTCCTCTCGTTTGCTGAAATTTATGTCGTGTGACGAGGCATTTGGCTACCTTAAGAGAGTCATAGTTACTCTTATCAGTAGATCCGCAGTTACGCCACCTTTCTATTCTCATTCTTACATTTCCCAATCTGCTATAAGTGATAAGCCACTATATACCTTGAGTCTTAATTACTCCCTCCAGTTGCTCTATATAAATGTAGAAATTTTTCGTTGTGTGACGATTCATTTCCTCTACCTTAAGTGACCCATATGTACACATGCCAGTTTCTCCCCTTTTTTGGCCGACTTCACATTCTGCTCTTGCTGTGGACAGTTCACCAGATGCGACATGCAACTATCTGCAGTGATTCTTAGTTACTCCCTGCAGTTGCTCGTCACGTTTACTGATAGTTTTGATCTTGTGACAGGATATTTGGCTTCCTTAAGGGAGTCATATTCACTCCTACCACCTACCCCCTTTTGTGGCCACCTTCACATTTTCATCCTACTGTGTCCACTACGCCATAACCGATACGCCACCATATGACATGAGACGTAGTTACACCCAAAAGTTACTTCTAGCGTTTTCTAAAATTTTGGTTGCGTGTCAAGTCATTTGGCTACCCTGAGAGAGTCATTGTTGCTCCTGCCCATTTCTCACCATTTTTGGACACCTCCACGTTCTCTTCTTAGTGTGGCCGGTCCGCCAGAAGCGATACATAACTCTATGCAGTGAGTCTTATTTACGCCTTCAAGTTACTCCTCTCGTTTGCTGAAATTTATGTCGTGTGACGAGGCATTTGGCTACCTTAAGAGAGTCATAGTTACTCTTATCAGTAGATCCGCATTTTCGCCACCTTTCTATTCTCATTCTTACATTTCCCAATCTGCTATAAGTGATAAGCCACTATATACCTTGAGTCTTAATTACTCCCTCCAGTTGCTCTATATAAATGTAGAAATTTTTCGTTGTGTGACGATTCATTTCCTCTACCTTAAGTGACCCATATGTACACATGCCAGTTTCTCCCCTTTTTTGGCCGACTTCACATTCTGCTCTTGCTGTGGACAGTTCACCAGATGCGACATGCAACTATCTGCAGTGATTCTTAGTTACTCCCTGCAGTTGCTCGTCACGTTTACTGATAGTTTTGATCTTGTGACAGGATATTTGGCTTCCTTAAGGGAGTCATATTCACTCCTACCAGCTACCCCCTTTTGTGGCCACCTTCACATTTTCATCCTACTGTGTCCACTACGCCATAACCGATACGCCACCATATGACATGAGACGTAGTTACACCCAAAAGTTACTTCTAGCGTTTTCTAAAATTTTGGTTGCGTGTCAAGTCATTTGGCTACCCTGAGAGAGTCATTGTTGCTCCTGCCCATTTCTCACCGTTTTTGGACACCTCCACGTTCTCTTCTTAGTGTGGCCGGTCCGCCAGAAGCGATACATAACTCTATGCAGTGAGTCTTATTTACGCCTTCAAGTTACTCCTCTCGTTTGCTGAAATTTATGTCGTGTGACGAGGCATTTGGCTACCTTAAGAGAGTCATAGTTACTCTTATCAGTAGATCCGCATTTTCGCCACCTTTCTATTCTCATTCTTACATTTCCCAATCTGCTATAAGTGATAAGCCACTATATACCTTGAGTCTTAATTACTCCCTCCAGTTGCTCTATATAAATGTAGAAATTTTTCCTTGTGTGACGATTCATTTCCTCTACCTTAAGTGACCCATATGTACACATGCCAGTTTCTCCCCTTTTTTGGCCGACTTCACATTCTGCTCTTGCTGTGGACAGTTCACCAGATGCGACATGCAACTATCTGCAGTGATTCTTAGTTACTCCCTGCAGTTGCTCGTCACGTTTACTGATAGTTTTGATCTTGTGACAGGATATTTGGCTTCCTTAAGGGAGTCATATTCACTCCTACCAGCTACCCTCTTTTGTGGCCACCTTCACATTTTCATCCTACTGTGTCCACTACGCCATACCCGATACGCCACCATATGACATGAGACGTAGTTACACCCAAAAGTTACTTCTAGCGTTTTCTAAAATTTTGGTTGCGTGTCAAGTCATTTGGCTACCCTGAGAGAGTCATTGTTGCTCCTGCCCATTTCTCACCGTTTTTGGACACCTCCACGTTCTCTTCTTAGTGTGGCCGGTCCGCCAGAAGCGATACATAACTCTATGCAGTGAGTCTTATTTACGCCTTCAAGTTACTCCTCTCGTTTGCTGAAATTTATGTCGTGTGACGAGGCATTTGGCTACCTTAAGAGAGTCATAGTTACTCTTATCAGTAGATCCGCATTTTCGCCACCTTTCTATTCTCATTCTTACATTTCCCAATCTGCTATAAGTGATAAGCCACTATATACCTTGAGTCTTAATTACTCCCTCCAGTTGCTCTATATAAATGTAGAAATTTTTCGTTGTGTGACGATTCATTTCCTCTACCTTAAGTGACCCATATGTACACATGCCAGTTTCTCCCCTTTTTTGGCCGACTTCACATTCTGCTCTTGCTGTGGACAGTTCACCAGATGCGACATGCAACTATCTGCAGTGATTCTTAGTTACTCCCTGCAGTTGCTCGTCACGTTTACTGATAGTTTTGATCTTGTGACAGGATATTTGGCTTCCTTAAGGGAGTCATATTCACTCCTACCAGCTACCCCCTTTTGTGGCCACCTTCACATTTTCATCCTACTGTGTCCACTACGCCATAACCGATACGCCACCATATGACATGAGACGTAGTTACACCCAAAAGTTACTTCTAGCGTTTTCTAAAATTTTGGTTGCGTGTCAAGTCATTTGGCTACCCTGAGAGAGTCATTGTTGCTCCTGCCCATTTCTCACCGTTTTTGGACACCTCCACGTTCTCTTCTTAGTGTGGCCGGTCCGCCAGAAGCGATACATAACTCTATGCAGTGAGTCTTATTTACGCCTTCAAGTTACTCCTCTCGTTTGCTGAAATTTATGTCGTGTGACGAGGCATTTGGCTACCTTAAGAGAGTCATAGTTACTCTTATCAGTAGATCCGCATTTTCGCCACCTTTCTATTCTCATTCTTACATTTCCCAATCTGCTATAAGTGATAAGCCACTATATACCTTGAGTCTTAATTACTCCCTCCAGTTGCTCTATATAAATGTAGAAATTTTTCGTTGTGTGACGATTCATTTCCTCTACCTTAAGTGACCCATATGTACACATGCCAGTTTCTCCCCTTTTTTGGCCGACTTCACATTCTGCTCTTGCTGTGGACAGTTCACCAGATGCGACATGCAACTATCTGCAGTGATTCTTAGTTACTCCCTGCAGTTGCTCGTCACGTTTACTGATAGTTTTGATCTTGTGACAGGATATTTGGCTTCCTTAAGGGAGTCATATTCACTCCTACCAGCTACCCCCTTTTGTGGCCACCTTCACATTTTCATCCTACTGTGTCCACTACGCCATAACCGATACGCCACCATATGACATGAGACGTAGTTACACCCAAAAGTTACTTCTAGCGTTTTCTAAAATTTTGGTTGCGTGTCAAGTCATTTGGCTACCCTGAGAGAGTCATTGTTGCTCCTGCCCATTTCTCACCGTTTTTGGACACCTCCACGTTCTCTTCTTAGTGTGGCCGGTCCGCCAGAAGCGATACATAACACTATGCAGTGAGTCTTATTTACGCCTTCAAGTTACTCCTCTCTTTTGCTGAAATTTGTCGTGTGACGAGGCATTTGGCTACCTTAAGAGAGTCATAGTTACTCTTATCAGTAGATCCGCATTTTCGCCACCTTTCTATTCTCATTCTTACATTTCCCAATCTGCTATAAGTGATAAGCCACTATATACCTTGAGTCTTAATTACTCCCTCCAGTTGCTCTATATAAATGTAGAAATTTTTCGTTGTGTGACGATTCATTTCCTCTACCTTAAGTGACCCATATGTACACATGCCAGTTTCTCCCCTTTTTTGGCCGACTTCACATTCTGCTCTTGCTGTGGACAGTTCACCAGATGCGACATGCAACTATCTGCAGTGATTCTTAGTTACTCCCTGCAGTTGCTCGTCACGTTTACTGATAGTTTTGATCTTGTGACAGGATATTTGGCTTCCTTAAGGGAGTCATATTCACTCCTACCAGCTACCCCCTTTTGTGGCCACCTTCACATTTTCATCCTACTGTGTCCACTACGCCATAACCGATACGCCACCATATGACATGAGACGTAGTTACACCCAAAAGTTACTTCTAGCGTTTTCTAAAATTTTGGTTGCGTGTCAAGTCATTTGGCTACCCTGAGAGAGTCATTGTTGCTCCTGCCCATTTCTCACCGTTTTTGGACACCTCCACGTTCTCTTCTTAGTGTGGCCGGTCCGCCAGAAGCGATACATAACTCTATGCAGTGAGTCTTATTTACGCCTTCAAGTTACTCCTCTCGTTTGCTGAAATTTATGTCGTGTGACGAGGCATTTGGCTACCTTAAGAGAGTCATAGTTACTCTTATCAGTAGATCCGCATTTTCGCCACCTTTCTATTCTCATTCTTACATTTCCCAATCTGCTATAAGTGATAAGCCACTATATACCTTGAGTCTTAATTACTCCCTCCAGTTGCTCTATATAAATGTAGAAATTTTTCGTTGTGTGACGATTCATTTCCTCTACCTTAAGTGACCCATATGTACACATGCCAGTTTCTCCCCTTTTTTGGCCGACTTCACATTCTGCTCTTGCTGTGGACAGTTCACCAGATGCGACATGCAACTATCTGCAGTGATTCTTAGTTACTCCCTGCAGTTGCTCGTCACGTTTACTGATAGTTTTGATCTTGTGACAGGATATTTGGCTTCCTTAAGGGAGTCATATTCACTCCTACCAGCTACCCCCTTTTGTGGCCACCTTCACATTTTCATCCTACTGTGTCCACTACGCCATAACCGATACGCCACCATATGACATGAGACGTAGTTACACCCAAAAGTTACTTCTAGCGTTTTCTAAAATTTTGGTTGCGTGTCAAGTCATTTGGCTACCCTGAGAGAGTCATTGTTGCTCCTGCCCATTTCTCACCGTTTTTGGACACCTCCACGTTCTCTTCTTAGTGTGGCCGGTCCGCCAGAAGCGATACATAACTCTATACAGTGAGTCTTATTTACGCCTTCAAGTTACTCCTCTCGTTTGCTGAAATTTATGTCGTGTGACGAGGCATTTGGCTACCTTAAGAGAGTCATAGTTACTCTTATCAGTAGATCCGCATTTTCGCCACCTTTCTATTCTCATTCTTACATTTCCCAATCTGCTATAAGTGATAAGCCACTATATACCTTGAGTCTTAATTACTCCCTCCAGTTGCTCTATATAAATGTAGAAATTTTTCGTTGTGTGACGATTCATTTCCTCTACCTTAAGTGACCCATATGTACACATGCCAGTTTCTCCCCTTTTTTGGCCGACTTCACATTCTGCTCTTGCTGTGGACAGTTCACCAGATGCGACATGCAACTATCTGCAGTGATTCTTAGTTACTCCCTGCAGTTGCTCGTCACGTTTACTGATAGTTTTGATCTTGTGACAGGATATTTGGCTTCCTTAAGGGAGTCATATTCACTCCTACCAGCTACCCCCTTTTGTGGCCACCTTCACATTTTCATCCTACTGTGTCCACTACGCCATAACCGATACGCCACCATATGACATGAGACGTAGTTACACCCAAAAGTTACTTCTAGCGTTTTCTAAAATTTTGGTTGCGTGTCAAGTCATTTGGCTACCCTGAGAGAGTCATTGTGGCTCCTGCCCATTTCTCACCGTTTTTGGACACCTCCACGTTCTCTTCTTAGTGTGGCCGGTCCGCCAGAAGCGATACATAACTCTATGCAGTGAGTCTTATTTACGCCTTCAAGTTACTCCTCTCGTTTGCTGAAATTTATGTCGTGTGACGAGGCATTTGGCTACCTTAAGAGAGTCATAGTTACTCTTATCAGTAGATCCGCATTTTCGCCACCTTTCTATTCTCATTCTTACATTTCCCAATCTGCTATAAGTGATAAGCCACTATATACCTTGAGTCTTAATTACTCCCTCCAGTTGCTCTATATAAATGTAGAAATTTTTCGTTGTGTGACGATTCATTTCCTCTACCTTAAGTGACCCATATGTACACATGCCAGTTTCTCCCCTTTTTTGGCCGACTTCACATTCTGCTCTTGCTGTGGACAGTTCACCAGATGCGACATGCAACTATCTGCAGTGATTCTTAGTTACTCCCTGCAGTTGCTCGTCACGTTTACTGATAGTTTTGATCTTGTGACAGGATATTTGGCTTCCTTAAGGGAGTCATATTCACTCCTACCAGCTACCCCCTTTTGTGGCCACCTTCACATTTTCATCCTACTGTGTCCACTACGCCATAACCGATACGCCACCATATGACATGAGACGTAGTTACACCCAAAAGTTACTTCTAGCGTTTTCTAAAATTTTGGTTGCGTGTCAAGTCATTTGGCTACCCTGAGAGAGTCATTGTTGCTCCTGCCCATTTCTCACCGTTTTTGGACACCTCCACGTTCTCTTCTTAGTGTGGCCGGTCCGCCAGAAGCGATACATAACTCTATGCAGTGAGTCTTATTTACGCCTTCAAGTTACTCCTCTCGTTTGCTGAAATTTATGTCGTGTGACGAGGCATTTGGCTACCTTAAGAGAGTCATAGTTACTCTTATCAGTAGATCCGCATTTTCGCCACCTTTCTATTCTCATTCTTACATTTCCCAATCTGCTATAAGTGATAAGCCACTATATACCTTGAGTCTTAATTACTCCCTCCAGTTGCTCTATATAAATGTAGAAATTTTTCGTTGTGTGACGATTCATTTCCTCTACCTTAAGTGACCCATATGTACACATGCCAGTTTCTCCCCTTTTTTGGCCGACTTCACATTCTGCTCTTGCTGTGGACAGTTCACCAGATGCGACATGCAACTATCTGCAGTGATTCTTAGTTACTCCCTGCAGTTGCTCGTCACGTTTACTGATAGTTTTGATCTTGTGACAGGATATTTGGCTTCCTTAAGGGAGTCATATTCACTCCTACCAGCTACCCCCTTTTGTGGCCACCTTCACATTTTCATCCTACTGTGTCCACTACGCCATAACCGATACGCCACCATATGACATGAGACGTAGTTACACCCAAAAGTTACTTCTAGCGTTTTCTAAAATTTTGGTTGCGTGTCAAGTCATTTGGCTACCCTGAGAGAGTCATTGTTGCTCCTGCCCATTTCTCACCGTTTTTGGACACCTCCACGTTCTCTTCTTAGTGTGGCCGGTCCGCCAGAAGCGATACATAACTCTATGCAGTGAGTCTTATTTACGCCTTCAAGTTACTCCTCTCGTTTGCTGAAATTTATGTCGTGTGACGAGGCATTTGGCTACCTTAAGAGAGTCATAGTTACTCTTATCAGTAGATCCGCATTTTCGCCACCTTTCTATTCTCATTCTTACATTTCCCAATCTGCTATAAGTGATAAGCCACTATATACCTTGAGTCTTAATTACTCCCTCCAGTTGCTCTATATAAATGTAGAAATTTTTCGTTGTGTGACGATTCATTTCCTCTACCTTAAGTGACCCATATGTACACATGCCAGTTTCTCCCCTTTTTTGGCCGACTTCACATTCTGCTCTTGCTGTGGACAGTTCACCAGATGCGACATGCAACTATCTGCAGTGATTCTTAGTTACTCCCTGCAGTTGCTCGTCACGTTTACTGATAGTTTTGATCTTGTGACAGGATATTTGGCTTCCTTAAGGGAGTCATATTCACTCCTACCAGCTACCCCCTTTTGTGGCCACCTTCACATTTTCATCCTACTGTGTCCACTACGCCATAACCGATACGCCACCATATGACATGAGACGTAGTTACACCCAAAAGTTACTTCTAGCGTTTTCTAAAATTTTGGTTGCGTGTCAAGTCATTTGGCTACCCTGAGAGAGTCATTGTTGCTCCTGCCCATTTCTCACCGTTTTTGGACACCTCCACGTTCTCTTCTTAGTGTGGCCGGTCCGCCAGAAGCGATACATAACTCTATGCAGTGAGTCTTATTTACGCCTTCAAGTTACTCCTCTCGTTTGCTGAAATTTATGTCGTGTGACGAGGCATTTGGCTACCTTAAGAGAGTCATAGTTACTCTTATCAGTAGATCCGCATTTTCGCCACCTTTCTATTCTCATTCTTACATTTCCCAATCTGCTATAAGTGATAAGCCACTATATACCTTGAGTCTTAATTACTCCCTCCAGTTGCTCTATATAAATGTAGAAATTTTTCGTTGTGTGACGATTCATTTCCTCTACCTTAAGTGACCCATATGTACACATGCCAGTTTCTCCCCTTTTTTGGCCGACTTCACATTCTGCTCTTGCTGTGGACAGTTCACCAGATGCGACATGCAACTATCTGCAGTGATTCTTAGTTACTCCCTGCAGTTGCTCGTCACGTTTACTGATAGTTTTGATCTTGTGACAGGATATTTGGCTTCCTTAAGGGAGTCATATTCACTCCTACCAGCTACCCTCTTTTGTGGCCACCTTCACATTTTCATCCTACTGTGTCCACTACGCCATACCCGATACGCCACCATATGACATGAGACGTAGTTACACCCAAAAGTTACTTCTAGCGTTTTCTAAAATTTTGGTTGCGTGTCAAGTCATTTGGCTACCCTGAGAGAGTCATTGTTGCTCCTGCCCATTTCTCACCGTTTTTGGACACCTCCACGTTCTCTTCTTAGTGTGGCCGGTCCGCCAGAAGCGATACATAACTCTATGCAGTGAGTCTTATTTACGCCTTCAAGTTACTCCTCTCGTTTGCTGAAATTTATGTCGTGTGACGAGGCATTTGGCTACCTTAAGAGAGTCATAGTTACTCTTATCAGTAGATCCGCATTTTCGCCACCTTTCTATTCTCATTCTTACATTTCCCAATCTGCTATAAGTGATAAGCCACTATATACCTTGAGTCTTAATTACTCCCTCCAGTTGCTCTATATAAATGTAGAAATTTTTCGTTGTGTGACGATTCATTTCCTCTACCTTAAGTGACCCATATGTACACATGCCAGTTTCTCCCCTTTTTTGGCCGACTTCACATTCTGCTCTTGCTGTGGACAGTTCACCAGATGCGACATGCAACTATCTGCAGTGATTCTTAGTTACTCCCTGCAGTTGCTCGTCACGTTTACTGATAGTTTTGATCTTGTGACAGGATATTTGGCTTCCTTAAGGGAGTCATATTCACTCCTACCAGCTACCCCCTTTTGTGGCCACCTTCACATTTTCATCCTACTGTGTCCACTACGCCATAACCGATACGCCACCATATGACATGAGACGTAGTTACACCCAAAAGTTACTTCTAGCGTTTTCTAAAATTTTGGTTGCGTGTCAAGTCATTTGGCTACCCTGAGAGAGTCATTGTTGCTCCTGCCCATTTCTCACCGTTTTTGGACACCTCCACGTTCTCTTCTTAGTGTGGCCGGTCCGCCAGAAGCGATACATAACTCTATGCAGTGAGTCTTATTTACGCCTTCAAGTTACTCCTCTCGTTTGCTGAAATTTATGTCGTGTGACGAGGCATTTGGCTACCTTAAGAGAGTCATAGTTACTCTTATCAGTAGATCCGCATTTTCGCCACCTTTCTATTCTCATTCTTACATTTCCCAATCTGCTATAAGTGATAAGCCACTATATACCTTGAGTCTTAATTACTCCCTCCAGTTGCTCTATATAAATGTAGAAATTTTTCGTTGTGTGACGATTCATTTCCTCTACCTTAAGTGACCCATGTGTACACATGCCAGTTTCTCCCCTTTTTTGGCCGACTTCACATTCTGCTCTTGCTGTGGACAGTTCACCAGATGCGACATGCAACTATCTGCAGTGATTCTTAGTTACTCCCTGCAGTTGCTCGTCACGTTTACTGATAGTTTTGATCTTGTGACAGGATATTTGGCTTCCTTAAGGGAGTCATATTCACTCCTACCAGCTACCCCCTTTTGTGGCCACCTTCACATTTTCATCCTACTGTGTCCACTACGCCATAACCGATACGCCACCATATGACATGAGACGTAGTTACACCCAAAAGTTACTTCTAGCGTTTTCTAAAATTTTGGTTGCGTGTCAAGTCATTTGGCTACCCTGAGAGAGTCATTGTTGCTCCTGCCCATTTCTCACCGTTTTTGGACACCTCCACGTTCTCTTCTTAGTGTGGCCGGTCCGCCAGAAGCGATACATAACACTATGCAGTGAGTCTTATTTACGCCTTCAAGTTACTCCTCTCTTTTGCTGAAATTTATGTCGTGTGACGAGGCATTTGGCTACCTTAAGAGAGTCATAGTTACTCTTATCAGTAGATCCGCATTTTCGCCACCTTTCTATTCTCATTCTTACATTTCCCAATCTGCTATAAGTGATAAGCCACTATATACCTTGAGTCTTAATTACTCCCTCCAGTTGCTCTATATAAATGTAGAAATTTTTCGTTGTGTGACGATTCATTTCCTCTACCTTAAGTGACCCATATGTACACATGCCAGTTTCTCCCCTTTTTTGGCCGACTTCACATTCTGCTCTTGCTGTGGACAGTTCACCAGATGCGACATGCAACTATCTGCAGTGATTCTTAGTTACTCCCTGCAGTTGCTCGTCACGTTTACTGATACTTTTGATCTTGTGACAGGATATTTGGCTTCCTTAAGGGAGTCATATTCACTCCTACCAGCTACCCCCTTTTGTGGCCACCTTCACATTTTCATCCTACTGTGTCCACTACGCCATAACCGATACGCCACCATATGACATGAGACGTAGTTACACCCAAAAGTTACTTCTAGCGTTTTCTAAAATTTTGGTTGCGTGTCAAGTCATTTGGCTACCCTGAGAGAGTCATTGTGGCTCCTGCCCATTTCTCACCGTTTTTGGACACCTCCACGTTCTCTTCTTAGTGTGGCCGGTCCGCCAGAAGCGATACATAACTCTATGCAGTGAGTCTTATTTACGCCTTCAAGTTACTCCTCTCGTTTGCTGAAATTTATGTCGTGTGACGAGGCATTTGGCTACCTTAAGAGAGTCATAGTTACTCTTATCAGTAGATCCGCATTTTCGCCACCTTTCTATTCTCATTCTTACATTTCCCAATCTGCTATAAGTGATAAGCCACTATATACCTTGAGTCTTAATTACTCCCTCCAGTTGCTCTATATAAATGTAGAAATTTTTCCTTGTGTGACGATTCATTTCCTCTACCTTAAGTGACCCATATGTACACATGCCAGTTTCTCCCCTTTTTTGGCCGACTTCACATTCTGCTCTTGCTGTGGACAGTTCACCAGATGCGACATGCAACTATCTGCAGTGATTCTTAGTTACTCCCTGCAGTTGCTCGTCACGTTTACTGATAGTTTTGATCTTGTGACAGGATATTTGGCTTCCTTAAGGGAGTCATATTCACTCCTACCAGCTACCCTCTTTTGTGGCCACCTTCACATTTTCATCCTACTGTGTCCACTACGCCATACCCGATACGCCACCATATGACATGAGACGTAGTTACACCCAAAAGTTACTTCTAGCGTTTTCTAAAATTTTGGTTGCGTGTCAAGTCATTTGGCTACCCTGAGAGAGTCATTGTTGCTCCTGCCCATTTCTCACCGTTTTTGGACACCTCCACGTTCTCTTCTTAGTGTGGCCGGTCCGCCAGAAGCGATACATAACTCTATGCAGTGAGTCTTATTTACGCCTTCAAGTTACTCCTCTCGTTTGCTGAAATTTATGTCGTGTGACGAGGCATTTGGCTACCTTAAGAGAGTCATAGTTACTCTTATCAGTAGATCCGCATTTTCGCCACCTTTCTATTCTCATTCTTACATTTCCCAATCTGCTATAAGTGATAAGCCACTATATACCTTGAGTCTTAATTACTCCCTCCAGTTGCTCTATATAAATGTAGAAATTTTTCGTTGTGTGACGATTCATTTCCTCTACCTTAAGTGACCCATATGTACACATGCCAGTTTCTCCCCTTTTTTGGCCGACTTCACATTCTGCTCTTGCTGTGGACAGTTCACCAGATGCGACATGCAACTATCTGCAGTGATTCTTAGTTACTCCCTGCAGTTGCTCGTCACGTTTACTGATAGTTTTGATCTTGTGACAGGATATTTGGCTTCCTTAAGGGAGTCATATTCACTCCTACCAGCTACCCCCTTTTGTGGCCACCTTCACATTTTCATCCTACTGTGTCCACTACGCCATAACCGATACGCCACCATATGACATGAGACGTAGTTACACCCAAAAGTTACTTCTAGCGTTTTCTAAAATTTTGGTTGCGTGTCAAGTCATTTGGCTACCCTGAGAGAGTCATTGTTGCTCCTGCCCATTTCTCACCGTTTTTGGACACCTCCACGTTCTCTTCTTAGTGTGGCCGGTCCGCCAGAAGCGATACATAACTCTATGCAGTGAGTCTTATTTACGCCTTCAAGTTACTCCTCTCGTTTGCTGAAATTTATGTCGTGTGACGAGGCATTTGGCTACCTTAAGAGAGTCATAGTTACTCTTATCAGTAGATCCGCATTTTCGCCACCTTTCTATTCTCATTCTTACATTTCCCAATCTGCTATAAGTGATAAGCCACTATATACCTTGAGTCTTAATTACTCCCTCCAGTTGCTCTATATAAATGTAGAAATTTTTCGTTGTGTGACGATTCATTTCCTCTACCTTAAGTGACCCATGTGTACACATGCCAGTTTCTCCCCTTTTTTGGCCGACTTCACATTCTGCTCTTGCTGTGGACAGTTCACCAGATGCGACATGCAACTATCTGCAGTGATTCTTAGTTACTCCCTGCAGTTGCTCGTCACGTTTACTGATAGTTTTGATCTTGTGACAGGATATTTGGCTTCCTTAAGGGAGTCATATTCACTCCTACCAGCTACCCCCTTTTGTGGCCACCTTCACATTTTCATCCTACTGTGTCCACTACGCCATAACCGATACGCCACCATATGACATGAGACGTAGTTACACCCAAAAGTTACTTCTAGCGTTTTCTAAAATTTTGGTTGCGTGTCAAGTCATTTGGCTACCCTGAGAGAGTCATTGTTGCTCCTGCCCATTTCTCACCGTTTTTGGACACCTCCACGTTCTCTTCTTAGTGTGGCCGGTCCGCCAGAAGCGATACATAACACTATGCAGTGAGTCTTATTTACGCCTTCAAGTTACTCCTCTCTTTTGCTGAAATTTATGTCGTGTGACGAGGCATTTGGCTACCTTAAGAGAGTCATAGTTACTCTTATCAGTAGATCCGCATTTTCGCCACCTTTCTATTCTCATTCTTACATTTCCCAATCTGCTATAAGTGATAAGCCACTATATACCTTGAGTCTTAATTACTCCCTCCAGTTGCTCTATATAAATGTAGAAATTTTTCGTTGTGTGACGATTCATTTCCTCTACCTTAAGTGACCCATATGTACACATGCCAGTTTCTCCCCTTTTTTGGCCGACTTCACATTCTGCTCTTGCTGTGGACAGTTCACCAGATGCGACATGCAACTATCTGCAGTGATTCTTAGTTACTCCCTGCAGTTGCTCGTCACGTTTACTGATAGTTTTGATCTTGTGACAGGATATTTGGCTTCCTTAAGGGAGTCATATTCACTCCTACCAGCTACCCCCTTTTGTGGCCACCTTCACATTTTCATCCTACTGTGTCCACTACGCCATAACCGATACGCCACCATATGACATGAGACGTAGTTACACCCAAAAGTTACTTCTAGCGTTTTCTAAAATTTTGGTTGCGTGTCAAGTCATTTGGCTACCCTGAGAGAGTCATTGTGGCTCCTGCCCATTTCTCACCGTTTTTGGACACCTCCACGTTCTCTTCTTAGTGTGGCCGGTCCGCCAGAAGCGATACATAACTCTATGCAGTGAGTCTTATTTACGCCTTCAAGTTACTCCTCTCGTTTGCTGAAATTTATGTCGTGTGACGAGGCATTTGGCTACCTTAAGAGAGTCATAGTTACTCTTATCAGTAGATCCGCATTTTCGCCACCTTTCTATTCTCATTCTTACATTTCCCAATCTGCTATAAGTGATAAGCCACTATATACCTTGAGTCTTAATTACTCCCTCCAGTTGCTCTATATAAATGTAGAAATTTTTCCTTGTGTGACGATTCATTTCCTCTACCTTAAGTGACCCATATGTACACATGCCAGTTTCTCCCCTTTTTTGGCCGACTTCACATTCTGCTCTTGCTGTGGACAGTTCACCAGATGCGACATGCAACTATCTGCAGTGATTCTTAGTTACTCCCTGCAGTTGCTCGTCACGTTTACTGATAGTTTTGATCTTGTGACAGGATATTTGGCTTCCTTAAGGGAGTCATATTCACTCCTACCAGCTACCCCCTTTTGTGGCCACCTTCACATTTTCATCCTACTGTGTCCACTACGCCATAACCGATACGCCACCATATGACATGAGACGTAGTTACACCCAAAAGTTACTTCTAGCGTTTTCTAAAATTTTGGTTGCGTGTCAAGTCATTTGGCTACCCTGAGAGAGTCATTGTTGCTCCTGCCCATTTCTCACCGTTTTTGGACACCTCCACGTTCTCTTCTTAGTGTGGCCGGTCCGCCAGAAGCGATACATAACTCTATGCAGTGAGTCTTATTTACGCCTTCAAGTTACTCCTCTCGTTTGCTGAAATTTATGTCGTGTGACGAGGCATTTGGCTACCTTAAGAGAGTCATAGTTACTCTTATCAGTAGATCCGCATTTTCGCCACCTTTCTATTCTCATTCTTACATTTCCCAATCTGCTATAAGTGATAAGCCACTATATACCTTGAGTCTTAATTACTCCCTCCAGTTGCTCTATATAAATGTAGAAATTTTTCGTTGTGTGACGATTCATTTCCTCTACCTTAAGTGACCCATATGTACACATGCCAGTTTCTCCCCTTTTTTGGCCGACTTCACATTCTGCTCTTGCTGTGGACAGTTCACCAGATGCGACATGCAACTATCTGCAGTGATTCTTAGTTACTCCCTGCAGTTGCTCGTCACGTTTACTGATAGTTTTGATCTTGTGACAGGATATTTGGCTTCCTTAAGGGAGTCATATTCACTCCTACCAGCTACCCCCTTTTGTGGCCACCTTCACATTTTCATCCTACTGTGTCCACTACGCCATAACCGATACGCCACCATATGACATGAGACGTAGTTACACCCAAAAGTTACTTCTAGCGTTTTCTAAAATTTTGGTTGCGTGTCAAGTCATTTGGCTACCCTGAGAGAGTCATTGTTGCTCCTGCCCATTTCTCACCGTTTTTGGACACCTCCACGTTCTCTTCTTAGTGTGGCCGGTCCGCCAGAAGCGATACATAACTCTATGCAGTGAGTCTTATTTACGCCTTCAAGTTACTCCTCTCGTTTGCTGAAATTTATGTCGTGTGACGAGGCATTTGGCTACCTTAAGAGAGTCATAGTTACTCTTATCAGTAGATCCGCATTTTCGCCACCTTTCTATTCTCATTCTTACATTTCCCAATCTGCTATAAGTGATAAGCCACTATATACCTTGAGTCTTAATTACTCCCTCCAGTTGCTCTATATAAATGTAGAAATTTTTCGTTGTGTGACGATTCATTTCCTCTACCTTAAGTGACCCATATGTACACATGCCAGTTTCTCCCCTTTTTTGGCCGACTTCACATTCTGCTCTTGCTGTGGACAGTTCACCAGATGCGACATGCAACTATCTGCAGTGATTCTTAGTTACTCCCTGCAGTTGCTCGTCACGTTTACTGATAGTTTTGATCTTGTGACAGGATATTTGGCTTCCTTAAGGGAGTCATATTCACTCCTACCAGCTACCCCCTTTTGTGGCCACCTTCACATTTTCATCCTACTGTGTCCACTACGCCATAACCGATACGCCACCATATGACATGAGACGTAGTTACACCCAAAAGTTACTTCTAGCGTTTTCTAAAATTTTGGTTGCGTGTCAAGTCATTTGGCTACCCTGAGAGAGTCATTGTTGCTCCTGCCCATTTCTCACCGTTTTTGGACACCTCCACGTTCTCTTCTTAGTGTGGCCGGTCCGCCAGAAGCGATACATAACTCTATGCAGTGAGTCTTATTTACGCCTTCAAGTTACTCCTCTCGTTTGCTGAAATTTATGTCGTGTGACGAGGCATTTGGCTACCTTAAGAGAGTCATAGTTACTCTTATCAGTAGATCCGCATTTTCGCCACCTTTCTATTCTCATTCTTACATTTCCCAATCTGCTATAAGTGATAAGCCACTATATACCTTGAGTCTTAATTACTCCCTCCAGTTGCTCTATATAAATGTAGAAATTTTTCGTTGTGTGACGATTCATTTCCTCTACCTTAAGTGACCCATATGTACACATGCCAGTTTCTCCCCTTTTTTGGCCGACTTCACATTCTGCTCTTGCTGTGGACAGTTCACCAGATGCGACATGCAACTATCTGCAGTGATTCTTAGTTACTCCCTGCAGTTGCTCGTCACGTTTACTGATAGTTTTGATCTTGTGACAGGATATTTGGCTTCCTTAAGGGAGTCATATTCACTCCTACCAGCTACCCTCTTTTGTGGCCACCTTCACATTTTCATCCTACTGTGTCCACTACGCCATACCCGATACGCCACCATATGACATGAGACGTAGTTACACCCAAAAGTTACTTCTAGCGTTTTCTAAAATTTTGGTTGCGTGTCAAGTCATTTGGCTACCCTGAGAGAGTCATTGTTGCTCCTGCCCATTTCTCACCGTTTTTGGACACCTCCACGTTCTCTTCTTAGTGTGGCCGGTCCGCCAGAAGCGATACATAACTCTATGCAGTGAGTCTTATTTACGCCTTCAAGTTACTCCTCTCGTTTGCTGAAATTTATGTCGTGTGACGAGGCATTTGGCTACCTTAAGAGAGTCATAGTTACTCTTATCAGTAGATCCGCATTTTCGCCACCTTTCTATTCTCATTCTTACATTTCCCAATCTGCTATAAGTGATAAGCCACTATATACCTTGAGTCTTAATTACTCCCTCCAGTTGCTCTATATAAATGTAGAAATTTTTCGTTGTGTGACGATTCATTTCCTCTACCTTAAGTGACCCATATGTACACATGCCAGTTTCTCCCCTTTTTTGGCCGACTTCACATTCTGCTCTTGCTGTGGACAGTTCACCAGATGCGACATGCAACTATCTGCAGTGATTCTTAGTTACTCCCTGCAGTTGCTCGTCACGTTTACTGATAGTTTTGATCTTGTGACAGGATATTTGGCTTCCTTAAGGGAGTCATATTCACTCCTACCAGCTACCCCCTTTTGTGGCCACCTTCACATTTTCATCCTACTGTGTCCACTACGCCATAACCGATACGCCACCATATGACATGAGACGTAGTTACACCCAAAAGTTACTTCTAGCGTTTTCTAAAATTTTGGTTGCGTGTCAAGTCATTTGGCTACCCTGAGAGAGTCATTGTTGCTCCTGCCCATTTCTCACCGTTTTTGGACACCTCCACGTTCTCTTCTTAGTGTGGCCGGTCCGCCAGAAGCGATACATAACTCTATGCAGTGAGTCTTATTTACGCCTTCAAGTTACTCCTCTCGTTTGCTGAAATTTATGTCGTGTGACGAGGCATTTGGCTACCTTAAGAGAGTCATAGTTACTCTTATCAGTAGATCCGCATTTTCGCCACCTTTCTATTCTCATTCTTACATTTCCCAATCTGCTATAAGTGATAAGCCACTATATACCTTGAGTCTTAATTACTCCCTCCAGTTGCTCTATATAAATGTAGAAATTTTTCGTTGTGTGACGATTCATTTCCTCTACCTTAAGTGACCCATGTGTACACATGCCAGTTTCTCCCCTTTTTTGGCCGACTTCACATTCTGCTCTTGCTGTGGACAGTTCACCAGATGCGACATGCAACTATCTGCAGTGATTCTTAGTTACTCCCTGCAGTTGCTCGTCACGTTTACTGATAGTTTTGATCTTGTGACAGGATATTTGGCTTCCTTAAGGGAGTCATATTCACTCCTACCAGCTACCCCCTTTTGTGGCCACCTTCACATTTTCATCCTACTGTGTCCACTACGCCATAACCGATACGCCACCATATGACATGAGACGTAGTTACACCCAAAAGTTACTTCTAGCGTTTTCTAAAATTTTGGTTGCGTGTCAAGTCATTTGGCTACCCTGAGAGAGTCATTGTTGCTCCTGCCCATTTCTCACCGTTTTTGGACACCTCCACGTTCTCTTCTTAGTGTGGCCGGTCCGCCAGAAGCGATACATAACACTATGCAGTGAGTCTTATTTACGCCTTCAAGTTACTCCTCTCTTTTGCTGAAATTTATGTCGTGTGACGAGGCATTTGGCTACCTTAAGAGAGTCATAGTTACTCTTATCAGTAGATCCGCATTTTCGCCACCTTTCTATTCTCATTCTTACATTTCCCAATCTGCTATAAGTGATAAGCCACTATATACCTTGAGTCTTAATTACTCCCTCCAGTTGCTCTATATAAATGTAGAAATTTTTCGTTGTGTGACGATTCATTTCCTCTACCTTAAGTGACCCATATGTACACATGCCAGTTTCTCCCCTTTTTTGGCCGACTTCACATTCTGCTCTTGCTGTGGACAGTTCACCAGATGCGACATGCAACTATCTGCAGTGATTCTTAGTTACTCCCTGCAGTTGCTCGTCACGTTTACTGATACTTTTGATCTTGTGACAGGATATTTGGCTTCCTTAAGGGAGTCATATTCACTCCTACCAGCTACCCCCTTTTGTGGCCACCTTCACATTTTCATCCTACTGTGTCCACTACGCCATAACCGATACGCCACCATATGACATGAGACGTAGTTACACCCAAAAGTTACTTCTAGCGTTTTCTAAAATTTTGGTTGCGTGTCAAGTCATTTGGCTACCCTGAGAGAGTCATTGTTGCTCCTGCCCATTTCTCACCGTTTTTGGACACCTCCACGTTCTCTTCTTAGTGTGGCCGGTCCGCCAGAAGCGATACATAACTCTATGCAGTGAGTCTTATTTACGCCTTCAAGTTACTCCTCTCGTTTGCTGAAATTTATGTCGTGTGACGAGGCATTTGGCTACCTTAAGAGAGTCATAGTTACTCTTATCAGTAGATCCGCATTTTCGCCACCTTTCTATTCTCATTCTTACATTTCCCAATCTGCTATAAGTGATAAGCCACTATATACCTTGAGTCTTAATTACTCCCTCCAGTTGCTCTATATAAATGTAGAAATTTTTCGTTGTGTGACGATTCATTTCCTCTACCTTAAGTGACCCATATGTACACATGCCAGTTTCTCCCCTTTTTTGGCCGACTTCACATTCTGCTCTTGCTGTGGACAGTTCACCAGATGCGACATGCAACTATCTGCAGTGATTCTTAGTTACTCCCTGCAGTTGCTCGTCACGTTTACTGATAGTTTTGATCTTGTGACAGGATATTTGGCTTCCTTAAGGGAGTCATATTCACTCCTACCAGCTACCCCCTTTTGTGGCCACCTTCACATTTTCATCCTACTGTGTCCACTACGCCATAACCGATACGCCACCATATGACATGAGACGTAGTTACACCCAAAAGTTACTTCTAGCGTTTTCTAAAATTTTGGTTGCGTGTCAAGTCATTTGGCTACCCTGAGAGAGTCATTGTTGCTCCTGCCCATTTCTCACCGTTTTTGGACACCTCCACGTTCTCTTCTTAGTGTGGCCGGTCCGCCAGAAGCGATACATAACTCTATACAGTGAGTCTTATTTACGCCTTCAAGTTACTCCTCTCGTTTGCTGAAATTTATGTCGTGTGACGAGGCATTTGGCTACCTTAAGAGAGTCATAGTTACTCTTATCAGTAGATCCGCATTTTCGCCACCTTTCTATTCTCATTCTTACATTTCCCAATCTGCTATAAGTGATAAGCCACTATATACCTTGAGTCTTAATTACTCCCTCCAGTTGCTCTATATAAATGTAGAAATTTTTCGTTGTGTGACGATTCATTTCCTCTACCTTAAGTGACCCATATGTACACATGCCAGTTTCTCCCCTTTTTTGGCCGACTTCACATTCTGCTCTTGCTGTGGACAGTTCACCAGATGCGACATGCAACTATCTGCAGTGATTCTTAGTTACTCCCTGCAGTTGCTCGTCACGTTTACTGATAGTTTTGATCTTGTGACAGGATATTTGGCTTCCTTAAGGGAGTCATATTCACTCCTACCAGCTACCCCCTTTTGTGGCCACCTTCACATTTTCATCCTACTGTGTCCACTACGCCATAACCGATACGCCACCATATGACATGAGACGTAGTTACACCCAAAAGTTACTTCTAGCGTTTTCTAAAATTTTGGTTGCGTGTCAAGTCATTTGGCTACCCTGAGAGAGTCATTGTTGCTCCTGCCCATTTCTCACCGTTTTTGGACACCTCCACGTTCTCTTCTTAGTGTGGCCGGTCCGCCAGAAGCGATACATAACTCTATGCAGTGAGTCTTATTTACGCCTTCAAGTTACTCCTCTCGTTTGCTGAAATTTATGTCGTGTGACGAGGCATTTGGCTACCTTAAGAGAGTCATAGTTACTCTTATCAGTAGATCCGCATTTTCGCCACCTTTCTATTCTCATTCTTACATTTCCCAATCTGCTATAAGTGATAAGCCACTATATACCTTGAGTCTTAATTACTCCCTCCAGTTGCTCTATATAAATGTAGAAATTTTTCCTTGTGTGACGATTCATTTCCTCTACCTTAAGTGACCCATATGTACACATGCCAGTTTCTCCCCTTTTTTGGCCGACTTCACATTCTGCTCTTGCTGTGGACAGTTCACCAGATGCGACATGCAACTATCTGCAGTGATTCTTAGTTACTCCCTGCAGTTGCTCGTCACGTTTACTGATAGTTTTGATCTTGTGACAGGATATTTGGCTTCCTTAAGGGAGTCATATTCACTCCTACCAGCTACCCCCTTTTGTGGCCACCTTCACATTTTCATCCTACTGTGTCCACTACGCCATAACCGATACGCCACCATATGACATGAGACGTAGTTACACCCAAAAGTTACTTCTAGCGTTTTCTAAAATTTTGGTTGCGTGTCAAGTCATTTGGCTACCCTGAGAGAGTCATTGTTGCTCCTGCCCATTTCTCACCGTTTTTGGACACCTCCACGTTCTCTTCTTAGTGTGGCCGGTCCGCCAGAAGCGATACATAACTCTATGCAGTGAGTCTTATTTACGCCTTCAAGTTACTCCTCTCGTTTGCTGAAATTTATGTCGTGTGACGAGGCATTTGGCTACCTTAAGAGAGTCATAGTTACTCTTATCAGTAGATCCGCATTTTCGCCACCTTTCTATTCTCATTCTTACATTTCCCAATCTGCTATAAGTGATAAGCCACTATATACCTTGAGTCTTAATTACTCCCTCCAGTTGCTCTATATAAATGTAGAAATTTTTCGTTGTGTGACGATTCATTTCCTCTACCTTAAGTGACCCATATGTACACATGCCAGTTTCTCCCCTTTTTTGGCCGACTTCACATTCTGCTCTTGCTGTGGACAGTTCACCAGATGCGACATGCAACTATCTGCAGTGATTCTTAGTTACTCCCTGCAGTTGCTCGTCACGTTTACTGATAGTTTTGATCTTGTGACAGGATATTTGGCTTCCTTAAGGGAGTCATATTCACTCCTACCAGCTACCCCCTTTTGTGGCCACCTTCACATTTTCATCCTACTGTGTCCACTACGCCATAACCGATACGCCACCATATGACATGAGACGTAGTTACACCCAAAAGTTACTTCTAGCGTTTTCTAAAATTTTGGTTGCGTGTCAAGTCATTTGGCTACCCTGAGAGAGTCATTGTTGCTCCTGCCCATTTCTCACCGTTTTTGGACACCTCCACGTTCTCTTCTTAGTGTGGCCGGTCCGCCAGAAGCGATACATAACTCTATGCAGTGAGTCTTATTTACGCCTTCAAGTTACTCCTCTCGTTTGCTGAAATTTATGTCGTGTGACGAGGCATTTGGCTACCTTAAGAGAGTCATAGTTACTCTTATCAGTAGATCCGCATTTTCGCCACCTTTCTATTCTCATTCTTACATTTCCCAATCTGCTATAAGTGATAAGCCACTATATACCTTGAGTCTTAATTACTCCCTCCAGTTGCTCTATATAAATGTAGAAATTTTTCGTTGTGTGACGATTCATTTCCTCTACCTTAAGTGACCCATATGTACACATGCCAGTTTCTCCCCTTTTTTGGCCGACTTCACATTCTGCTCTTGCAGTGGACAGTTCACCAGATGCGACATGCAACTATCTGCAGTGATTCTTAGTTACTCCCTGCAGTTGCTCGTCACGTTTACTGATAGTTTTGATCTTGTGACAGGATATTTGGCTTCCTTAAGGGAGTCATATTCACTCCTACCAGCTACCCCCTTTTGTGGCCACCTTCACATTTTCATCCTACTGTGTCCACTACGCCATAACCGATACGCCACCATATGACATGAGACGTAGTTACACCCAAAAGTTACTTCTAGCGTTTTCTAAAATTTTGGTTGCGTGTCAAGTCATTTGGCTACCCTGAGAGAGTCATTGTTGCTCCTGCCCATTTCTCACCGTTTTTGGACACCTCCACGTTCTCTTCTTAGTGTGGCCGGTCCGCCAGAAGCGATACATAACTCTATGCAGTGAGTCTTATTTACGCCTTCAAGTTACTCCTCTCGTTTGCTGAAATTTATGTCGTGTGACGAGGCATTTGGCTACCTTAAGAGAGTCATAGTTACTCTTATCAGTAGATCCGCATTTTCGCCACCTTTCTATTCTCATTCTTACATTTCCCAATCTGCTATAAGTGATAAGCCACTATATACCTTGAGTCTTAATTACTCCCTCCAGTTGCTCTATATAAATGTAGAAATTTTTCGTTGTGTGACGATTCATTTCCTCTACCTTAAGTGACCCATATGTACACATGCCAGTTTCTCCCCTTTTTTGGCCGACTTCACATTCTGCTCTTGCTGTGGACAGTTCACCAGATGCGACATGCAACTATCTGCAGTGATTCTTAGTTACTCCCTGCAGTTGCTCGTCACGTTTACTGATAGTTTTGATCTTGTGACAGGATATTTGGCTTCCTTAAGGGAGTCATATTCACTCCTACCAGCTACCCCCTTTTGTGGCCACCTTCACATTTTCATCCTACTGTGTCCACTACGCCATAACCGATACGCCACCATATGACATGAGACGTAGTTACACCCAAAAGTTACTTCTAGCGTTTTCTAAAATTTTGGTTGCGTGTCAAGTCATTTGGCTACCCTGAGAGAGTCATTGTTGCTCCTGCCCATTTCTCACCGTTTTTGGACACCTCCACGTTCTCTTCTTAGTGTGGCCGGTCCGCCAGAAGCGATACATAACTCTATGCAGTGAGTCTTATTTACGCCTTCAAGTTACTCCTCTCGTTTGCTGAAATTTATGTCGTGTGACGAGGCATTTGGCTACCTTAAGAGAGTCATAGTTACTCTTATCAGTAGATCCGCATTTTCGCCACCTTTCTATTCTCATTCTTACATTTCCCAATCTGCTATAAGTGATAAGCCACTATATACCTTGAGTCTTAATTACTCCCTCCAGTTGCTCTATATAAATGTAGAAATTTTTCGTTGTGTGACGATTCATTTCCTCTACCTTAAGTGACCCATATGTACACATGCCAGTTTCTCCCCTTTTTTGGCCGACTTCACATTCTGCTCTTGCTGTGGACAGTTCACCAGATGCGACATGCAACTATCTGCAGTGATTCTTAGTTACTCCCTGCAGTTGCTCGTCACGTTTACTGATAGTTTTGATCTTGTGACAGGATATTTGGCTTCCTTAAGGGAGTCATATTCACTCCTACCAGCTACCCCCTTTTGTGGCCACCTTCACATTTTCATCCTACTGTGTCCACTACGCCATAACCGATACGCCACCATATGACATGAGACGTAGTTACACCCAAAAGTTACTTCTAGCGTTTTCTAAAATTTTGGTTGCGTGTCAAGTCATTTGGCTACCCTGAGAGAGTCATTGTTGCTCCTGCCCATTTCTCACCGTTTTTGGACACCTCCACGTTCTCTTCTTAGTGTGGCCGGTCCGCCAGAAGCGATACATAACTCTATGCAGTGAGTCTTATTTACGCCTTCAAGTTACTCCTCTCGTTTGCTGAAATTTATGTCGTGTGACGAGGCATTTGGCTACCTTAAGAGAGTCATAGTTACTCTTATCAGTAGATCCGCATTTTCGCCACCTTTCTATTCTCATTCTTACATTTCCCAATCTGCTATAAGTGATAAGCCACTATATACCTTGAGTCTTAATTACTCCCTCCAGTTGCTCTATATAAATGTAGAAATTTTTCGTTGTGTGACGATTCATTTCCTCTACCTTAAGTGACCCATATGTACACATGCCAGTTTCTCCCCTTTTTTGGCCGACTTCACATTCTGCTCTTGCTGTGGACAGTTCACCAGATGCGACATGCAACTATCTGCAGTGATTCTTAGTTACTCCCTGCAGTTGCTCGTCACGTTTACTGATAGTTTTGATCTTGTGACAGGATATTTGGCTTCCTTAAGGGAGTCATATTCACTCCTACCAGCTACCCCCTTTTGTGGCCACCTTCACATTTTCATCCTACTGTGTCCACTACGCCATAACCGATACGCCACCATATGACATGAGACGTAGTTACACCCAAAAGTTACTTCTAGCGTTTTCTAAAATTTTGGTTGCGTGTCAAGTCATTTGGCTACCCTGAGAGAGTCATTGTTGCTCCTGCCCATTTCTCACCGTTTTTGGACACCTCCACGTTCTCTTCTTAGTGTGGCCGGTCCGCCAGAAGCGATACATAACTCTATGCAGTGAGTCTTATTTACGCCTTCAAGTTACTCCTCTCGTTTGCTGAAATTTATGTCGTGTGACGAGGCATTTGGCTACCTTAAGAGAGTCATAGTTACTCTTATCAGTAGATCCGCATTTTCGCCACCTTTCTATTCTCATTCTTACATTTCCCAATCTGCTATAAGTGATAAGCCACTATATACCTTGAGTCTTAATTACTCCCTCCAGTTGCTCTATATAAATGTAGAAATTTTTCGTTGTGTGACGATTCATTTCCTCTACCTTAAGTGACCCATATGTACACATGCCAGTTTCTCCCCTTTTTTGGCCGACTTCACATTCTGCTCTTGCTGTGGACAGTTCACCAGATGCGACATGCAACTATCTGCAGTGATTCTTAGTTACTCCCTGCAGTTGCTCGTCACGTTTACTGATAGTTTTGATCTTGTGACAGGATATTTGGCTTCCTTAAGGGAGTCATATTCACTCCTACCAGCTACCCCCTTTTGTGGCCACCTTCACATTTTCATCCTACTGTGTCCACTACGCCATAACCGATACGCCACCATATGACATGAGACGTAGTTACACCCAAAAGTTACTTCTAGCGTTTTCTAAAATTTTGGTTGCGTGTCAAGTCATTTGGCTACCCTGAGAGAGTCATTGTTGCTCCTGCCCATTTCTCACCGTTTTTGGACACCTCCACGTTCTCTTCTTAGTGTGGCCGGTCCGCCAGAAGCGATACATAACTCTATGCAGTGAGTCTTATTTACGCCTTCAAGTTACTCCTCTCGTTTGCTGAAATTTATGTCGTGTGACGAGGCATTTGGCTACCTTAAGAGAGTCATAGTTACTCTTATCAGTAGATCCGCATTTTCGCCACCTTTCTATTCTCATTCTTACATTTCCCAATCTGCTATAAGTGATAAGCCACTATATACCTTGAGTCTTAATTACTCCCTCCAGTTGCTCTATATAAATGTAGAAATTTTTCGTTGTGTGACGATTCATTTCCTCTACCTTAAGTGACCCATATGTACACATGCCAGTTTCTCCCCTTTTTTGGCCGACTTCACATTCTGCTCTTGCTGTGGACAGTTCACCAGATGCGACATGCAACTATCTGCAGTGATTCTTAGTTACTCCCTGCAGTTGCTCGTCACGTTTACTGATAGTTTTGATCTTGTGACAGGATATTTGGCTTCCTTAAGGGAGTCATATTCACTCCTACCAGCTACCCCCTTTTGTGGCCACCTTCACATTTTCATCCTACTGTGTCCACTACGCCATAACCGATACGCCACCATATGACATGAGACGTAGTTACACCCAAAAGTTACTTCTAGCGTTTTCTAAAATTTTGGTTGCGTGTCAAGTCATTTGGCTACCCTGAGAGAGTCATTGTTGCTCCTGCCCATTTCTCACCGTTTTTGGACACCTCCACGTTCTCTTCTTAGTGTGGCCGGTCCGCCAGAAGCGATACATAACTCTATGCAGTGAGTCTTATTTACGCCTTCAAGTTACTCCTCTCGTTTGCTGAAATTTATGTCGTGTGACGAGGCATTTGGCTACCTTAAGAGAGTCATAGTTACTCTTATCAGTAGATCCGCATTTTCGCCACCTTTCTATTCTCATTCTTACATTTCCCAATCTGCTATAAGTGATAAGCCACTATATACCTTGAGTCTTAATTACTCCCTCCAGTTGCTCTATATAAATGTAGAAATTTTTCGTTGTGTGACGATTCATTTCCTCTACCTTAAGTGACCCATATGTACACATGCCAGTTTCTCCCCTTTTTTGGCCGACTTCACATTCTGCTCTTGCTGTGGACAGTTCACCAGATGCGACATGCAACTATCTGCAGTGATTCTTAGTTACTCCCTGCAGTTGCTCGTCACGTTTACTGATAGTTTTGATCTTGTGACAGGATATTTGGCTTCCTTAAGGGAGTCATATTCACTCCTACCAGCTACCCCCTTTTGTGGCCACCTTCACATTTTCATCCTACTGTGTCCACTACGCCATAACCGATACGCCACCATATGACATGAGACGTAGTTACACCCAAAAGTTACTTCTAGCGTTTTCTAAAATTTTGGTTGCGTGTCAAGTCATTTGGCTACCCTGAGAGAGTCATTGTTGCTCCTGCCCATTTCTCACCGTTTTTGGACACCTCCACGTTCTCTTCTTAGTGTGGCCGGTCCGCCAGAAGCGATACATAACTCTATGCAGTGAGTCTTATTTACGCCTTCAAGTTACTCCTCTCGTTTGCTGAAATTTATGTCGTGTGACGAGGCATTTGGCTACCTTAAGAGAGTCATAGTTACTCTTATCAGTAGATCCGCATTTTCGCCACCTTTCTATTCTCATTCTTACATTTCCCAATCTGCTATAAGTGATAAGCCACTATATACCTTGAGTCTTAATTACTCCCTCCAGTTGCTCTATATAAATGTAGAAATTTTTCGTTGTGTGACGATTCATTTCCTCTACCTTAAGTGACCCATATGTACACATGCCAGTTTCTCCCCTTTTTTGGCCGACTTCACATTCTGCTCTTGCTGTGGACAGTTCACCAGATGCGACATGCAACTATCTGCAGTGATTCTTAGTTACTCCCTGCAGTTGCTCGTCACGTTTACTGATAGTTTTGATCTTGTGACAGGATATTTGGCTTCCTTAAGGGAGTCATATTCACTCCTACCAGCTACCCCCTTTTGTGGCCACCTTCACATTTTCATCCTACTGTGTCCACTACGCCATAACCGATACGCCACCATATGACATGAGACGTAGTTACACCCAAAAGTTACTTCTAGCGTTTTCTAAAATTTTGGTTGCGTGTCAAGTCATTTGGCTACCCTGAGAGAGTCATTGTTGCTCCTGCCCATTTCTCACCGTTTTTGGACACCTCCACGTTCTCTTCTTAGTGTGGCCGGTCCGCCACAAGCGATACATAACTCTATGCAGTGAGTCTTATTTACGCCTTCAAGTTACTCCTCTCGTTTGCTGAAATTTATGTCGTGTGACGAGGCATTTGGCTACCTTAAGAGAGTCATAGTTACTCTTATCAGTAGATCCGCATTTTCGCCACCTTTCTATTCTCATTCTTACATTTCCCAATCTGCTATAAGTGATAAGCCACTATATACCTTGAGTCTTAATTACTCCCTCCAGTTGCTCTATATAAATGTAGAAATTTTTCGTTGTGTGACGATTCATTTCCTCTACCTTAAGTGACCCATATGTACACATGCCAGTTTCTCCCCTTTTTTGGCCGACTTCACATTCTGCTCTTGCTGTGGACAGTTCACCAGATGCGACATGCAACTATCTGCAGTGATTCTTAGTTACTCCCTGCAGTTGCTCGTCACGTTTACTGATAGTTTTGATCTTGTGACAGGATATTTGGCTTCCTTAAGGGAGTCATATTCACTCCTACCAGCTACCCCCTTTTGTGGCCACCTTCACATTTTCATCCTACTGTGTCCACTACGCCATAACCGATACGCCACCATATGACATGAGACGTAGTTACACCCAAAAGTTACTTCTAGCGTTTTCTAAAATTTTGGTTGCGTGTCAAGTCATTTGGCTACCCTGAGAGAGTCATTGTTGCTCCTGCCCATTTCTCACCGTTTTTGGACACCTCCACGTTCTCTTCTTAGTGTGGCCGGTCCGCCAGAAGCGATACATAACTCTATGCAGTGAGTCTTATTTACGCCTTCAAGTTACTCCTCTCGTTTGCTGAAATTTGTCGTGTGACGAGGCATTTGGCTACCTTAAGAGAGTCATAGTTACTCTTATCAGTAGATCCGCATTTTCGCCACCTTTCTATTCTCATTCTTACATTTCCCAATCTGCTATAAGTGATAAGCCACTATATACCTTGAGTCTTAATTACTCCCTCCAGTTGCTCTATATAAATGTAGAAATTTTTCGTTGTGTGACGATTCATTTCCTCTACCTTAAGTGACCCATATGTACACATGCCAGTTTCTCCCCTTTTTTGGCCGACTTCACATTCTGCTCTTGCTGTGGACAGTTCACCAGATGCGACATGCAACTATCTGCAGTGATTCTTAGTTACTCCCTGCAGTTGCTCGTCACGTTTACTGATAGTTTTGATCTTGTGACAGGATATTTGGCTTCCTTAAGGGAGTCATATTCACTCCTACCAGCTACCCCCTTTTGTGGCCACCTTCACATTTTCATCCTACTGTGTCCACTACGCCATAACCGATACGCCACCATATGACATGAGACGTAGTTACACCCAAAAGTTACTTCTAGCGTTTTCTAAAATTTTGGTTGCGTGTCAAGTCATTTGGCTACCCTGAGAGAGTCATTGTTGCTCCTGCCCATTTCTCACCGTTTTTGGACACCTCCACGTTCTCTTCTTAGTGTGGCCGGTCCGCCAGAAGCGATACATAACTCTATGCAGTGAGTCTTATTTACGCCTTCAAGTTACTCCTCTCGTTTGCTGAAATTTATGTCGTGTGACGAGGCATTTGGCTACCTTAAGAGAGTCATAGTTACTCTTATCAGTAGATCCGCATTTTCGCCACCTTTCTATTCTCATTCTTACATTTCCCAATCTGCTATAAGTGATAAGCCACTATATACCTTGAGTCTTAATTACTCCCTCCAGTTGCTCTATATAAATGTAGAAATTTTTCGTTGTGTGACGATTCATTTCCTCTACCTTAAGTGACCCATATGTACACATGCCAGTTTCTCCCCTTTTTTGGCCGACTTCACATTCTGCTCTTGCTGTGGACAGTTCACCAGATGCGACATGCAACTATCTGCAGTGATTCTTAGTTACTCCCTGCAGTTGCTCGTCACGTTTACTGATAGTTTTGATCTTGTGACAGGATATTTGGCTTCCTTAAGGGAGTCATATTCACTCCTACCAGCTACCCCCTTTTGTGGCCACCTTCACATTTTCATCCTACTGTGTCCACTACGCCATAACCGATACGCCACCATATGACATGAGACGTAGTTACACCCAAAAGTTACTTCTAGCGTTTTCTAAAATTTTGGTTGCGTGTCAAGTCATTTGGCTACCCTGAGAGAGTCATTGTTGCTCCTGCCCATTTCTCACCGTTTTTGGACATCTCCACGTTCTCTTCTTAGTGTGGCCGGTCCGCCAGAAGCGATACATAACTCTATGCAGTGAGTCTTATTTACGCCTTCAAGTTACTCCTCTCGTTTGCTGAAATTTGTCGTGTGACGAGGCATTTGGCTACCTTAAGAGAGTCATAGTTACTCTTATCAGTAGATCCGCATTTTCGCCACCTTTCTATTCTCATTCTTACATTTCCCAATCTGCTATAAGTGATAAGCCACTATATACCTTGAGTCTTAATTACTCCCTCCAGTTGCTCTATATAAATGTAGAAATTTTTCGTTGTGTGACGATTCATTTCCTCTACCTTAAGTGACCCATATGTACACATGCCAGTTTCTCCCCTTTTTTGGCCGACTTCACATTCTGCTCTTGCTGTGGACAGTTCACCAGATGCGACATGCAACTATCTGCAGTGATTCTTAGTTACTCCCTGCAGTTGCTCGTCACGTTTACTGATAGTTTTGATCTTGTGACAGGATATTTGGCTTCCTTAAGGGAGTCATATTCACTCCTACCAGCTACCCCCTTTTGTGGCCACCTTCACATTTTCATCCTACTGTGTCCACTACGCCATAACCGATACGCCACCATATGACATGAGACGTAGTTACACCCAAAAGTTACTTCTAGCGTTTTCTAAAATTTTGGTTGCGTGTCAAGTCATTTGGCTACCCTGAGAGAGTCATTGTTGCTCCTGCCCATTTCTCACCGTTTTTGGACACCTCCACGTTCTCTTCTTAGTGTGGCCGGTCCGCCACAAGCGATACATAACTCTATGCAGTGAGTCTTATTTACGCCTTCAAGTTACTCCTCTCGTTTGCTGAAATTTGTCGTGTGACGAGGCATTTGGCTACCTTAAGAGAGTCATAGTTACTCTTATCAGTAGATCCGCATTTTCGCCACCTTTCTATTCTCATTCTTACATTTCCCAATCTGCTATAAGTGATAAGCCACTATATACCTTGAGTCTTAATTACTCCCTCCAGTTGCTCTATATAAATGTAGAAATTTTTCGTTGTGTGACGATTCATTTCCTCTACCTTAAGTGACCCATATGTACACATGCCAGTTTCTCCCCTTTTTTGGCCGACTTCACATTCTGCTCTTGCTGTGGACAGTTCACCAGATGCGACATGCAACTATCTGCAGTGATTCTTAGTTACTCCCTGCAGTTGCTCGTCACGTTTACTGATAGTTTTGATCTTGTGACAGGATATTTGGCTTCCTTAAGGGAGTCATATTCACTCCTACCAGCTACCCCCTTTTGTGGCCACCTTCACATTTTCATCCTACTGTGTCCACTACGCCATAACCGATACGCCACCATATGACATGAGACGTAGTTACACCCAAAAGTTACTTCTAGCGTTTTCTAAAATTTTGGTTGCGTGTCAAGTCATTTGGCTACCCTGAGAGAGTCATTGTTGCTCCTGCCCATTTCTCACCGTTTTTGGACACCTCCACGTTCTCTTCTTAGTGTGGCCGGTCCGCCAGAAGCGATACATAACTCTATGCAGTGAGTCTTATTTACGCCTTCAAGTTACTCCTCTCGTTTGCTGAAATTTATGTCGTGTGACGAGGCATTTGGCTACCTTAAGAGAGTCATAGTTACTCTTATCAGTAGATCCGCATTTTCGCCACCTTTCTATTCTCATTCTTACATTTCCCAATCTGCTATAAGTGATAAGCCACTATATACCTTGAGTCTTAATTACTCCCTCCAGTTGCTCTATATAAATGTAGAAATTTTTCGTTGTGTGACGATTCATTTCCTCTACCTTAAGTGACCCATATGTACACATGCCAGTTTCTCCCCTTTTTTGGCCGACTTCACATTCTGCTCTTGCTGTGGACAGTTCACCAGATGCGACATGCAACTATCTGCAGTGATTCTTAGTTACTCCCTGCAGTTGCTCGTCACGTTTACTGATAGTTTTGATCTTGTGACAGGATATTTGGCTTCCTTAAGGGAGTCATATTCACTCCTACCAGCTACCCCCTTTTGTGGCCACCTTCACATTTTCATCCTACTGTGTCCACTACGCCATAACCGATACGCCACCATATGACATGAGACGTAGTTACACCCAAAAGTTACTTCTAGCGTTTTCTAAAATTTTGGTTGCGTGTCAAGTCATTTGGCTACCCTGAGAGAGTCATTGTTGCTCCTGCCCATTTCTCACCGTTTTTGGACACCTCCACGTTCTCTTCTTAGTGTGGCCGGTCCGCCAGAAGCGATACATAACTCTATGCAGTGAGTCTTATTTACGCCTTCAAGTTACTCCTCTCGTTTGCTGAAATTTATGTCGTGTGACGAGGCATTTGGCTACCTTAAGAGAGTCATAGTTACTCTTATCAGTAGATCCGCATTTTCGCCACCTTTCTATTCTCATTCTTACATTTCCCAATCTGCTATAAGTGATAAGCCACTATATACCTTGAGTCTTAATTACTCCCTCCAGTTGCTCTATATAAATGTAGAAATTTTTCGTTGTGTGACGATTCATTTCCTCTACCTTAAGTGACCCATATGTACACATGCCAGTTTCTCCCCTTTTTTGGCCGACTTCACATTCTGCTCTTGCTGTGGACAGTTCACCAGATGCGACATGCAACTATCTGCAGTGATTCTTAGTTACTCCCTGCAGTTGCTCGTCACGTTTACTGATAGTTTTGATCTTGTGACAGGATATTTGGCTTCCTTAAGGGAGTCATATTCACTCCTACCAGCTACCCCCTTTTGTGGCCACCTTCACATTTTCATCCTACTGTGTCCACTACGCCATAACCGATACGCCACCATATGACATGAGACGTAGTTACACCCAAAAGTTACTTCTAGCGTTTTCTAAAATTTTGGTTGCGTGTCAAGTCATTTGGCTACCCTGAGAGAGTCATTGTTGCTCCTGCCCATTTCTCACCGTTTTTGGACACCTCCACGTTCTCTTCTTAGTGTGGCCGGTCCGCCAGAAGCGATACATAACTCTATGCAGTGAGTCTTATTTACGCCTTCAAGTTACTCCTCTCGTTTGCTGAAATTTATGTCGTGTGACGAGGCATTTGGCTACCTTAAGAGAGTCATAGTTACTCTTATCAGTAGATCCGCATTTTCGCCACCTTTCTATTCTCATTTTTACATTTCCCAATCTGCTATAAGTGATAAGCCACTATATACCTTGAGTCTTAATTACTCCCTCCAGTTGCTCTATATAAATGTAGAAATTTTTCGTTGTGTGACGATTCATTTCCTCTACCTTAAGTGACCCATATGTACACATGCCAGTTTCTCCCCTTTTTTGGCCGACTTCACATTCTGCTCTTGCTGTGGACAGTTCACCAGATGCGACATGCAACTATCTGCAGTGATTCTTAGTTACTCCCTGCAGTTGCTCGTCACGTTTACTGATAGTTTTGATCTTGTGACAGGATATTTGGCTTCCTTAAGGGAGTCATATTCACTCCTACCAGCTACCCCCTTTTGTGGCCACCTTCACATTTTCATCCTACTGTGTCCACTACGCCATAACCGATACGCCACCATATGACATGAGACGTAGTTACACCCAAAAGTTACTTCTAGCGTTTTCTAAAATTTTGGTTGCGTGTCAAGTCATTTGGCTACCCTGAGAGAGTCATTGTTGCTCCTGCCCATTTCTCACCGTTTTTGGACACCTCCACGTTCTCTTCTTAGTGTGGCCGGTCCGCCAGAAGCGATACATAACTCTATGCAGTGAGTCTTATTTACGCCTTCAAGTTACTCCTCTCGTTTGCTGAAATTTATGTCGTGTGACGAGGCATTTGGCTACCTTAAGAGAGTCATAGTTACTCTTATCAGTAGATCCGCATTTTCGCCACCTTTCTATTCTCATTCTTACATTTCCCAATCTGCTATAAGTGATAAGCCACTATATACCTTGAGTCTTAATTACTCCCTCCAGTTGCTCTATATAAATGTAGAAATTTTTCGTTGTGTGACGATTCATTTCCTCTACCTTAAGTGACCCATATGTACACATGCCAGTTTCTCCCCTTTTTTGGCCGACTTCACATTCTGCTCTTGCTGTGGACAGTTCACCAGATGCGACATGCAACTATCTGCAGTGATTCTTAGTTACTCCCTGCAGTTGCTCGTCACGTTTACTGATAGTTTTGATCTTGTGACAGGATATTTGGCTTCCTTAAGGGAGTCATATTCACTCCTACCAGCTACCCCCTTTTGTGGCCACCTTCACATTTTCATCCTACTGTGTCCACTACGCCATAACCGATACGCCACCATATGACATGAGACGTAGTTACACCCAAAAGTTACTTCTAGCGTTTTCTAAAATTTTGGTTGCGTGTCAAGTCATTTGGCTACCCTGAGAGAGTCATTGTTGCTCCTGCCCATTTCTCACCGTTTTTGGACACCTCCACGTTCTCTTCTTAGTGTGGCCGGTCCGCCAGAAGCGATACATAACTCTATGCAGTGAGTCTTATTTACGCCTTCAAGTTACTCCTCTCGTTTGCTGAAATTTATGTCGTGTGACGAGGCATTTGGCTACCTTAAGAGAGTCATAGTTACTCTTATCAGTAGATCCGCATTTTCGCCACCTTTCTATTCTCATTCTTACATTTCCCAATCTGCTATAAGTGATAAGCCACTATATACCTTGAGTCTTAATTACTCCCTCCAGTTGCTCTATATAAATGTAGAAATTTTTCGTTGTGTGACGATTCATTTCCTCTACCTTAAGTGACCCATATGTACACATGCCAGTTTCTCCCCTTTTTTGGCCGACTTCACATTCTGCTCTTGCTGTGGACAGTTCACCAGATGCGACATGCAACTATCTGCAGTGATTCTTAGTTACTCCCTGCAGTTGCTCGTCACGTTTACTGATAGTTTTGATCTTGTGACAGGATATTTGGCTTCCTTAAGGGAGTCATATTCACTCCTACCAGCTACCCCCTTTTGTGGCCACCTTCACATTTTCATCCTACTGTGTCCACTACGCCATAACCGATACGCCACCATATGACATGAGACGTAGTTACACCCAAAAGTTACTTCTAGCGTTTTCTAAAATTTTGGTTGCGTGTCAAGTCATTTGGCTACCCTGAGAGAGTCATTGTTGCTCCTGCCCATTTCTCACCGTTTTTGGACACCTCCACGTTCTCTTCTTAGTGTGGCCGGTCCGCCAGAAGCGATACATAACTCTATGCAGTGAGTCTTATTTACGCCTTCAAGTTACTCCTCTCGTTTGCTGAAATTTATGTCGTGTGACGAGGCATTTGGCTACCTTAAGAGAGTCATAGTTACTCTTATCAGTAGATCCGCATTTTCGCCACCTTTCTATTCTCATTTTTACATTTCCCAATCTGCTATAAGTGATAAGCCACTATATACCTTGAGTCTTAATTACTCCCTCCAGTTGCTCTATATAAATGTAGAAATTTTTCGTTGTGTGACGATTCATTTCCTCTACCTTAAGTGACCCATATGTACACATGCCAGTTTCTCCCCTTTTTTGGCCGACTTCACATTCTGCTCTTGCTGTGGACAGTTCACCAGATGCGACATGCAACTATCTGCAGTGATTCTTAGTTACTCCCTGCAGTTGCTCGTCACGTTTACTGATAGTTTTGATCTTGTGACAGGATATTTGGCTTCCTTAAGGGAGTCATATTCACTCCTACCAGCTACCCCCTTTTGTGGCCACCTTCACATTTTCATCCTACTGTGTCCACTACGCCATAACCGATACGCCACCATATGACATGAGACGTAGTTACACCCAAAAGTTACTTCTAGCGTTTTCTAAAATTTTGGTTGCGTGTCAAGTCATTTGGCTACCCTGAGAGAGTCATTGTTGCTCCTGCCCATTTCTCACCGTTTTTGGACACCTCCACGTTCTCTTCTTAGTGTGGCCGGTCCGCCAGAAGCGATACATAACTCTATGCAGTGAGTCTTATTTACGCCTTCAAGTTACTCCTCTCGTTTGCTGAAATTTATGTCGTGTGACGAGGCATTTGGCTACCTTAAGAGAGTCATAGTTACTCTTATCAGTAGATCCGCATTTTCGCCACCTTTCTATTCTCATTCTTACATTTCCCAATCTGCTATAAGTGATAAGCCACTATATACCTTGAGTCTTAATTACTCCCTCCAGTTGCTCTATATAAATGTAGAAATTTTTCGTTGTGTGACGATTCATTTCCTCTACCTTAAGTGACCCATATGTACACATGCCAGTTTCTCCCCTTTTTTGGCCGACTTCACATTCTGCTCTTGCTGTGGACAGTTCACCAGATGCGACATGCAACTATCTGCAGTGATTCTTAGTTACTCCCTGCAGTTGCTCGTCACGTTTACTGATAGTTTTGATCTTGTGACAGGATATTTGGCTTCCTTAAGGGAGTCATATTCACTCCTACCAGCTACCCCCTTTTGTGGCCACCTTCACATTTTCATCCTACTGTGTCCACTACGCCATAACCGATACGCCACCATATGACATGAGACGTAGTTACACCCAAAAGTTACTTCTAGCGTTTTCTAAAATTTTGGTTGCGTGTCAAGTCATTTGGCTACCCTGAGAGAGTCATTGTTGCTCCTGCCCATTTCTCACCGTTTTTGGACACCTCCACGTTCTCTTCTTAGTGTGGCCGGTCCGCCAGAAGCGATACATAACTCTATGCAGTGAGTCTTATTTACGCCTTCAAGTTACTCCTCTCGTTTGCTGAAATTTATGTCGTGTGACGAGGCATTTGGCTACCTTAAGAGAGTCATAGTTACTCTTATCAGTAGATCCGCATTTTCGCCACCTTTCTATTCTCATTCTTACATTTCCCAATCTGCTATAAGTGATAAGCCACTATATACCTTGAGTCTTAATTACTCCCTCCAGTTGCTCTATATAAATGTAGAAATTTTTCGTTGTGTGACGATTCATTTCCTCTACCTTAAGTGACCCATATGTACACATGCCAGTTTCTCCCCTTTTTTGGCCGACTTCACATTCTGCTCTTGCTGTGGACAGTTCACCAGATGCGACATGCAACTATCTGCAGTGATTCTTAGTTACTCCCTGCAGTTGCTCGTCACGTTTACTGATAGTTTTGATCTTGTGACAGGATATTTGGCTTCCTTAAGGGAGTCATATTCACTCCTACCAGCTACCCCCTTTTGTGGCCACCTTCACATTTTCATCCTACTGTGTCCACTACGCCATAACCGATACGCCACCATATGACATGAGACGTAGTTACACCCAAAAGTTACTTCTAGCGTTTTCTAAAATTTTGGTTGCGTGTCAAGTCATTTGGCTACCCTGAGAGAGTCATTGTTGCTCCTGCCCATTTCTCACCGTTTTTGGACACCTCCACGTTCTCTTCTTAGTGTGGCCGGTCCGCCAGAAGCGATACATAACTCTATGCAGTGAGTCTTATTTACGCCTTCAAGTTACTCCTCTCGTTTGCTGAAATTTATGTCGTGTGACGAGGCATTTGGCTACCTTAAGAGAGTCATAGTTACTCTTATCAGTAGATCCGCATTTTCGCCACCTTTCTATTCTCATTCTTACATTTCCCAATCTGCTATAAGTGATAAGCCACTATATACCTTGAGTCTTAATTACTCCCTCCAGTTGCTCTATATAAATGTAGAAATTTTTCGTTGTGTGACGATTCATTTCCTCTACCTTAAGTGACCCATATGTACACATGCCAGTTTCTCCCCTTTTTTGGCCGACTTCACATTCTGCTCTTGCTGTGGACAGTTCACCAGATGCGACATGCAACTATCTGCAGTGATTCTTAGTTACTCCCTGCAGTTGCTCGTCACGTTTACTGATAGTTTTGATCTTGTGACAGGATATTTGGCTTCCTTAAGGGAGTCATATTCACTCCTACCAGCTACCCCCTTTTGTGGCCACCTTCACATTTTCATCCTACTGTGTCCACTACGCCATAACCGATACGCCACCATATGACATGAGACGTAGTTACACCCAAAAGTTACTTCTAGCGTTTTCTAAAATTTTGGTTGCGTGTCAAGTCATTTGGCTACCCTGAGAGAGTCATTGTTGCTCCTGCCCATTTCTCACCGTTTTTGGACACCTCCACGTTCTCTTCTTAGTGTGGCCGGTCCGCCAGAAGCGATACATAACTCTATGCAGTGAGTCTTATTTACGCCTTCAAGTTACTCCTCTCGTTTGCTGAAATTTATGTCGTGTGACGAGGCATTTGGCTACCTTAAGAGAGTCATAGTTACTCTTATCAGTAGATCCGCATTTTCGCCACCTTTCTATTCTCATTCTTACATTTCCCAATCTGCTATAAGTGATAAGCCACTATATACCTTGAGTCTTAATTACTCCCTCCAGTTGCTCTATATAAATGTAGAAATTTTTCGTTGTGTGACGATTCATTTCCTCTACCTTAAGTGACCCATATGTACACATGCCAGTTTCTCCCCTTTTTTGGCCGACTTCACATTCTGCTCTTGCTGTGGACAGTTCACCAGATGCGACATGCAACTATCTGCAGTGATTCTTAGTTACTCCCTGCAGTTGCTCGTCACGTTTACTGATAGTTTTGATCTTGTGACAGGATATTTGGCTTCCTTAAGGGAGTCATATTCACTCCTACCAGCTACCCCCTTTTGTGGCCACCTTCACATTTTCATCCTACTGTGTCCACTACGCCATAACCGATACGCCACCATATGACATGAGACGTAGTTACACCCAAAAGTTACTTCTAGCGTTTTCTAAAATTTTGGTTGCGTGTCAAGTCATTTGGCTACCCTGAGAGAGTCATTGTTGCTCCTGCCCATTTCTCACCGTTTTTGGACACCTCCACGTTCTCTTCTTAGTGTGGCCGGTCCGCCAGAAGCGATACATAACTCTATGCAGTGAGTCTTATTTACGCCTTCAAGTTACTCCTCTCGTTTGCTGAAATTTATGTCGTGTGACGAGGCATTTGGCTACCTTAAGAGAGTCATAGTTACTCTTATCAGTAGATCCGCATTTTCGCCACCTTTCTATTCTCATTCTTACATTTCCCATTCTGCTATAAGTGATAAGCCACTATATACCTTGAGTCTTAATTACTCCCTCCAGTTGCTCTATATAAATGTAGAAATTTTTCGTTGTGTGACGATTCATTTCCTCTACCTTAAGTGACCCATATGTACACATGCCAGTTTCTCCCCTTTTTTGGCCGACTTCACATTCTGCTCTTGCTGTGGACAGTTCACCAGATGCGACATGCAACTATCTGCAGTGATTCTTAGTTACTCCCTGCAGTTGCTCGTCACGTTTACTGATAGTTTTGATCTTGTGACAGGATATTTGGCTTCCTTAAGGGAGTCATATTCACTCCTACCAGCTACCCCCTTTTGTGGCCACCTTCACATTTTCATCCTACTGTGTCCACTACGCCATAACCGATACGCCACCATATGACATGAGACGTAGTTACACCCAAAAGTTACTTCTAGCGTTTTCTAAAATTTTGGTTGCGTGTCAAGTCATTTGGCTACCCTGAGAGAGTCATTGTTGCTCCTGCCCATTTCTCACCGTTTTTGGACACCTCCACGTTCTCTTCTTAGTGTGGCCGGTCCGCCAGAAGCGATACATAACTCTATGCAGTGAGTCTTATTTACGCCTTCAAGTTACTCCTCTCGTTTGCTGAAATTTATGTCGTGTGACGAGGCATTTGGCTACCTTAAGAGAGTCATAGTTACTCTTATCAGTAGATCCGCATTTTCGCCACCTTTCTATTCTCATTCTTACATTTCCCAATCTGCTATAAGTGATAAGCCACTATATACCTTGAGTCTTAATTACTCCCTCCAGTTGCTCTATATAAATGTAGAAATTATTCGTTGTGTGACGATTCATTTCGTCTACCTTAAGTGACCCATATGTACACATGCCAGTTTCTCCCCTTTTTTGGCCGACTTCACATTCTGCTCTTGCTGTGGACAGTTCACCAGATGCGACATGCAACTATCTGCAGTGATTCTTAGTTACTCCCTGCAGTTGCTCGTCACGTTTACTGATAGTTTTGATCTTGTGACAGGATATTTGGCTTCCTTAAGGGAGTCATATTCACTCCTACCAGCTACCCCCTTTTGTGGCCACCTTCACATTTTCATCCTACTGTGTCCACTACGCCATAACCGATACGCCACCATATGACATGAGACGTAGTTACACCCAAAAGTTACTTCTAGCGTTTTCTAAAATTTTGGTTGCGTGTCAAGTCATTTGGCTACCCTGAGAGAGTCATTGTTGCTCCTGCCCATTTCTCACCGTTTTTGGACACCTCCACGTTCTCTTCTTAGTGTGGCCGGTCCGCCAGAAGCGATACATAACTCTATGCAGTGAGTCTTATTTACGCCTTCAAGTTACTCCTCTCGTTTGCTGAAATTTGTCGTGTGACGAGGCATTTGGCTACCTTAAGAGAGTCATAGTTACTCTTATCAGTAGATCCGCATTTTCGCCACCTTTCTATTCTCATTCTTACATTTCCCAATCTGCTATAAGTGATAAGCCACTATATACCTTGAGTCTTAATTACTCCCTCCAGTTGCTCTATATAAATGTAGAAATTTTTCGTTGTGTGACGATTCATTTCCTCTACCTTAAGTGACCCATATGTACACATGCCAGTTTCTCCCCTTTTTTGGCCGACTTCACATTCTGCTCTTGCTGTGGACAGTTCACCAGATGCGACATGCAACTATCTGCAGTGATTCTTAGTTACTCCCTGCAGTTGCTCGTCACGTTTACTGATAGTTTTGATCTTGTGACAGGATATTTGGCTTCCTTAAGGGAGTCATATTCACTCCTACCAGCTACCCCCTTTTGTGGCCACCTTCACATTTTCATCCTACTGTGTCCACTACGCCATAACCGATACGCCACCATATGACATGAGACGTAGTTACACCCAAAAGTTACTTCTAGCGTTTTCTAAAATTTTGGTTGCGTGTCAAGTCATTTGGCTACCCTGAGAGAGTCATTGTTGCTCCTGCCCATTTCTCACCGTTTTTGGACACCTCCACGTTCTCTTCTTAGTGTGGCCGGTCCGCCAGAAGCGATACATAACTCTATGCAGTGAGTCTTATTTACGCCTTCAAGTTACTCCTCTCGTTTGCTGAAATTTATGTCGTGTGACGAGGCATTTGGCTACCTTAAGAGAGTCATAGTTACTCTTATCAGTAGATCCGCATTTTCGCCACCTTTCTATTCTCATTCTTACATTTCCCAATCTGCTATAAGTGATAAGCCACTATATACCTTGAGTCTTAATTACTCCCTCCAGTTGCTCTATATAAATGTAGAAATTTTTCGTTGTGTGACGATTCATTTCCTCTACCTTAAGTGACCCATATGTACACATGCCAGTTTCTCCCCTTTTTTGGCCGACTTCACATTCTGCTCTTGCTGTGGACAGTTCACCAGATGCGACATGCAACTGTCTGCAGTGATTCTTAGTTACTCCCTGCAGTTGCTCGTCACGTTTACTGATAGTTTTGATCTTGTGACAGGATATTTGGCTTCCTTAAGGGAGTCATATTCACTCCTACCAGCTACCCCCTTTTGTGGCCACCTTCACATTTTCATCCTACTGTGTCCACTACGCCATAACCGATACGCCACCATATGACATGAGACGTAGTTACACCCAAAAGTTACTTCTAGCGTTTTCTAAAATTTTGGTTGCGTGTCAAGTCATTTGGCTACCCTGAGAGAGTCATTGTTGCTCCTGCCCATTTCTCACCGTTTTTGGACATCTCCACGTTCTCTTCTTAGTGTGGCCGGTCCGCCAGAAGCGATACATAACTCTATGCAGTGAGTCTTATTTACGCCTTCAAGTTACTCCTCTCGTTTGTTGAAATTTATGTCGTGTGACGAGGCATTTGGCTACCTTAAGAGAGTCATAGTTACTCTTATCAGTAGATCCGCATTTTCGCCACCTTTCTATTCTCATTCTTACATTTCCCAATCTGCTATAAGTGATAAGCCACTATATACCTTGAGTCTTAATTACTCCCTCCAGTTGCTCTATATAAATGTAGAAATTTTTCGTTGTGTGACGATTCATTTCCTCTACCTTAAGTGACCCATATGTACACATGCCAGTTTCTCCCCTTTTTTGGCCGACTTCACATTCTGCTCTTGCTGTGGACAGTTCACCAGATGCGACATGCAACTATCTGCAGTGATTCTTAGTTACTCCCTGCAGTTGCTCGTCACGTTTACTGATAGTTTTGATCTTGTGACAGGATATTTGGCTTCCTTAAGGGAGTCATATTCACTCCTACCAGCTACCCCCTTTTGTGGCCACCTTCACATTTTCATCCTACTGTGTCCACTACGCCATAACCGATACGCCACCATATGACATGAGACGTAGTTACACCCAAAAGTTACTTCTAGCGTTTTCTAAAATTTTGGTTGCGTGTCAAGTCATTTGGCTACCCTGAGAGAGTCATTGTTGCTCCTGCCCTTTTCTCACCGTTTTTGGACACCTCCACGTTCTCTTCTTAGTGTGGCCGGTCCGCCAGAAGCGATACATAACTCTATGCAGTGAGTCTTATTTACGCCTTCAAGTTACTCCTCTCGTTTGCTGAAATTTATGTCGTGTGACGAGGCATTTGGCTACCTTAAGAGAGTCATAGTTACTCTTATCAGTAGATCCGCATTTTCGCCACCTTTCTATTCTCATTCTTACATTTCCCAATCTGCTATAAGTGATAAGCCACTATATACCTTGAGTCTTAATTACTCCCTCCAGTTGCTCTATATAAATGTAGAAATTTTTCGTTGTGTGACGATTCATTTCCTCTACCTTAAGTGACCCATATGTACACATGCCAGTTTCTCCCCTTTTTTGGCCGACTTCACATTCTGCTCTTGCTGTGGACGGTTCACCAGATGCGACATGCAACTATCTGCAGTGATTCTTAGTTACTCCCTGCAGTTGCTCGTCACGTTTACTGATAGTTTTGATCTTGTGACAGGATATTTGGCTTCCTTAAGGGAGTCATATTCACTCCTACCAGCTACCCCCTTTTGTGGCCACCTTCACATTTTCATCCTACTGTGTCCACTACGCCATAACCGATACGCCACCATATGACATGAGACGTAGTTACACCCAAAAGTTACTTCTAGCGTTTTCTAAAATTTTGGTTGCGTGTCAAGTCATTTGGCTACCCTGAGAGAGTCATTGTTGCTCCTGCCCATTTCTCACCGTTTTTGGACACCTCCACGTTCTCTTCTTAGTGTGGCCGGTCCGCCAGAAGCGATACATAACTCTATGCAGTGAGTCTTATTTACGCCTTCAAGTTACTCCTCTCGTTTGCTGAAATTTATGTCGTGTGACGAGGCATTTGGCTACCTTAAGAGAGTCATAGTTACTCTTATCAGTAGATCCGCATTTTCGCCACCTTTCTATTCTCATTCTTACATTTCCCAATCTGCTATAAGTGATAAGCCACTATATACCTTGAGTCTTAATTACTCCCTCCAGTTGCTCTATATAAATGTAGAAATTTTTCGTTGTGTGACGATTCATTTCCTCTACCTTAAGTGACCCATATGTACACATGCCAGTTTCTCCCCTTTTTTGGCCGACTTCACATTCTGCTCTTGCTGTGGACAGTTCACCAGATGCGACATGCAACTATCTGCAGTGATTCTTAGTTACTCCCTGCAGTTGCTCGTCACGTTTACTGATAGTTTTGATCTTGTGACAGGATATTTGGCTTCCTTAAGGGAGTCATATTCACTCCTACCAGCTACCCCCTTTTGTGGCCACCTTCACATTTTCATCCTACTGTGTCCACTACGCCATAACCGATACGCCACCATATGACATGAGACGTAGTTACACCCAAAAGTTACTTCTAGCGTTTTCTAAAATTTTGGTTGCGTGTCAAGTCATTTGGCTACCCTGAGAGAGTCATTGTTGCTCCTGCCCATTTCTCACCGTTTTTGGACACCTCCACGTTCTCTTCTTAGTGTGGCCGGTCCGCCAGAAGCGATACATAACTCTATGCAGTGAGTCTTATTTACGCCTTCAAGTTACTCCTCTCGTTTGCTGAAATTTATGTCGTGTGACGAGGCATTTGGCTACCTTAAGAGAGTCATAGTTACTCTTATCAGTAGATCCGCATTTTCGCCACCTTTCTATTCTCATTCTTACATTTCCCAATCTGCTATAAGTGATAAGCCACTATATACCTTGAGTCTTAATTACTCCCTCCAGTTGCTCTATATAAATGTAGAAATTTTTCGTTGTGTGACGATTCATTTCCTCTACCTTAAGTGACCCATATGTACACATGCCAGTTTCTCCCCTTTTTTGGCCGACTTCACATTCTGCTCTTGCTGTGGACAGTTCACCAGATGCGACATGCAACTATCTGCAGTGATTCTTAGTTACTCCCTGCAGTTGCTCGTCACGTTTACTGATAGTTTTGATCTTGTGACAGGATATTTGGCTTCCTTAAGGGAGTCATATTCACTCCTACCAGCTACCCCCTTTTGTGGCCACCTTCACATTTTCATCCTACTGTGTCCACTACGCCATAACCGATACGCCACCATATGACATGAGACGTAGTTACACCCAAAAGTTACTTCTAGCGTTTTCTAAAATTTTGGTTGCGTGTCAAGTCATTTGGCTACCCTGAGAGAGTCATTGTTGCTCCTGCCCATTTCTCACCGTTTTTGGACACCTCCACGTTCTCTTCTTAGTGTGGCCGGTCCGCCAGAAGCGATACATAACTCTATGCAGTGAGTCTTATTTACGCCTTCAAGTTACTCCTCTCGTTTGCTGAAATTTATGTCGTGTGACGAGGCATTTGGCTACCTTAAGAGAGTCATAGTTACTCTTATCAGTAGATCCGCATTTTCGCCACCTTTCTATTCTCATTCTTACATTTCCCAATCTGCTATAAGTGATAAGCCACTATATACCTTGAGTCTTAATTACTCCCTCCAGTTGCTCTATATAAATGTAGAAATTTTTCCTTGTGTGACGATTCATTTCCTCTACCTTAAGTGACCCATATGTACACATGCCAGTTTCTCCCCTTTTTTGGCCGACTTCACATTCTGCTCTTGCTGTGGACAGTTCACCAGATGCGACATGCAACTATCTGCAGTGATTCTTAGTTACTCCCTGCAGTTGCTCGTCACGTTTACTGATAGTTTTGATCTTGTGACAGGATATTTGGCTTCCTTAAGGGAGTCATATTCACTCCTACCAGCTACCCCCTTTTGTGGCCACCTTCACATTTTCATCCTACTGTGTCCACTACGCCATAACCGATACGCCACCATATGACATGAGACGTAGTTACACCCAAAAGTTACTTCTAGCGTTTTCTAAAATTTTGGTTGCGTGTCAAGTCATTTGGCTACCCTGAGAGAGTCATTGTTGCTCCTGCCCATTTCTCACCGTTTTTGGACACCTCCACGTTCTCTTCTTAGTGTGGCCGGTCCGCCAGAAGCGATACATAACTCCATGCAGTGAGTTTTATTTACGCCTTCAAGTTACTCCTCTCGTTTGCTGAAATTTATGTCGTGTGACGAGGCATTTGGCTACCTTAAGAGAGTCATAGTTACTCTTATCAGTAGATCCGCATTTTCGCCACCTTTCTATTCTCATTCTTACATTTCCCAATCTGCTATAAGTGATAAGCCACTATATACCTTGAGTCTTAATTACTCCCTCCAGTTGCTCTATATAAATGTAGAAATTTTTCGTTGTGTGACGATTCATTTCCTCTACCTTAAGTGACCCATATGTACACATGCCAGTTTCTCCCCTTTTTTGGCCGACTTCACATTCTGCTCTTGCTGTGGACAGTTCACCAGATGCGACATGCAACTATCTGCAGTGATTCTTAGTTACTCCCTGCAGTTGCTCGTCACGTTTACTGATAGTTTTGATCTTGTGACAGGATATTTGGCTTCCTTAAGGGAGTCATATTCACTCCTACCAGCTACCCCCTTTTGTGGCCACCTTCACATTTTCATCCTACTGTGTCCACTACGCCATAACCGATACGCCACCATATGACATGAGACGTAGTTACACCCAAAAGTTACTTCTAGCGTTTTCTAAAATTTTGGTTGCGTGTCAAGTCATTTGGCTACCCTGAGAGAGTCATTGTTGCTCCTGCCCTTTTCTCACCGTTTTTGGACACCTCCACGTTCTCTTCTTAGTGTGGCCGGTCCGCCAGAAGCGATACATAACTCTATGCAGTGAGTCTTATTTACGCCTTCAAGTTACTCCTCTCGTTTGCTGAAATTTATGTCGTGTGACGAGGCATTTGGCTACCTTAAGAGAGTCATAGTTACTCTTATCAGTAGATCCGCATTTTCGCCACCTTTCTATTCTCATTCTTACATTTCCCAATCTGCTATAAGTGATAAGCCACTATATACCTTGAGTCTTAATTACTCCCTCCAGTTGCTCTATATAAATGTAGAAATTTTTCGTTGTGTGACGATTCATTTCCTCTACCTTAAGTGACCCATATGTACACATGCCAGTTTCTCCCCTTTTTTGGCCGACTTCACATTCTGCTCTTGCTGTGGACGGTTCACCAGATGCGACATGCAACTATCTGCAGTGATTCTTAGTTACTCCCTGCAGTTGCTCGTCACGTTTACTGATAGTTTTGATCTTGTGACAGGATATTTGGCTTCCTTAAGGGAGTCATATTCACTCCTACCAGCTACCCCCTTTTGTGGCCACCTTCACATTTTCATCCTACTGTGTCCACTACGCCATAACCGATACGCCACCATATGACATGAGACGTAGTTACACCCAAAAGTTACTTCTAGCGTTTTCTAAAATTTTGGTTGCGTGTCAAGTCATTTGGCTACCCTGAGAGAGTCATTGTTGCTCCTGCCCATTTCTCACCGTTTTTGGACACCTCCACGTTCTCTTCTTAGTGTGGCCGGTCCGCCAGAAGCGATACATAACTCTATGCAGTGAGTCTTATTTACGCCTTCAAGTTACTCCTCTCGTTTGCTGAAATTTATGTCGTGTGACGAGGCATTTGGCTACCTTAAGAGAGTCATAGTTACTCTTATCAGTAGATCCGCATTTTCGCCACCTTTCTATTCTCATTCTTACATTTCCCAATCTGCTATAAGTGATAAGCCACTATATACCTTGAGTCTTAATTACTCCCTCCAGTTGCTCTATATAAATGTAGAAATTTTTCGTTGTGTGACGATTCATTTCCTCTACCTTAAGTGACCCATATGTACACATGCCAGTTTCTCCCCTTTTTTGGCCGACTTCACATTCTGCTCTTGCTGTGGACAGTTCACCAGATGCGACATGCAACTATCTGCAGTGATTCTTAGTTACTCCCTGCAGTTGCTCGTCACGTTTACTGATAGTTTTGATCTTGTGACAGGATATTTGGCTTCCTTAAGGGAGTCATATTCACTCCTACCAGCTACCCCCTTTTGTGGCCACCTTCACATTTTCATCCTACTGTGTCCACTACGCCATAACCGATACGCCACCATATGACATGAGACGTAGTTACACCCAAAAGTTACTTCTAGCGTTTTCTAAAATTTTGGTTGCGTGTCAAGTCATTTGGCTACCCTGAGAGAGTCATTGTTGCTCCTGCCCATTTCTCACCGTTTTTGGACACCTCCACGTTCTCTTCTTAGTGTGGCCGGTCCGCCAGAAGCGATACATAACTCTATGCAGTGAGTCTTATTTACGCCTTCAAGTTACTCCTCTCGTTTGCTGAAATTTATGTCGTGTGACGAGGCATTTGGCTACCTTAAGAGAGTCATAGTTACTCTTATCAGTAGATCCGCATTTTCGCCACCTTTCTATTCTCATTCTTACATTTCCCAATCTGCTATAAGTGATAAGCCACTATATACCTTGAGTCTTAATTACTCCCTCCAGTTGCTCTATATAAATGTAGAAATTTTTCGTTGTGTGACGATTCATTTCCTCTACCTTAAGTGACCCATATGTACACATGCCAGTTTCTCCCCTTTTTTGGCCGACTTCACATTCTGCTCTTGCTGTGGACAGTTCACCAGATGCGACATGCAACTATCTGCAGTGATTCTTAGTTACTCCCTGCAGTTGCTCGTCACGTTTACTGATAGTTTTGATCTTGTGACAGGATATTTGGCTTCCTTAAGGGAGTCATATTCACTCCTACCAGCTACCCCCTTTTGTGGCCACCTTCACATTTTCATCCTACTGTGTCCACTACGCCATAACCGATACGCCACCATATGACATGAGACGTAGTTACACCCAAAAGTTACTTCTAGCGTTTTCTAAAATTTTGGTTGCGTGTCAAGTCATTTGGCTACCCTGAGAGAGTCATTGTTGCTCCTGCCCATTTCTCACCGTTTTTGGACACCTCCACGTTCTCTTCTTAGTGTGGCCGGTCCGCCAGAAGCGATACATAACTCTATGCAGTGAGTCTTATTTACGCCTTCAAGTTACTCCTCTCGTTTGCTGAAATTTATGTCGTGTGACGAGGCATTTGGCTACCTTAAGAGAGTCATAGTTACTCTTATCAGTAGATCCGCATTTTCGCCACCTTTCTATTCTCATTCTTACATTTCCCAATCTGCTATAAGTGATAAGCCACTATATACCTTGAGTCTTAATTACTCCCTCCAGTTGCTCTATATAAATGTAGAAATTTTTCCTTGTGTGACGATTCATTTCCTCTACCTTAAGTGACCCATATGTACACATGCCAGTTTCTCCCCTTTTTTGGCCGACTTCACATTCTGCTCTTGCTGTGGACAGTTCACCAGATGCGACATGCAACTATCTGCAGTGATTCTTAGTTACTCCCTGCAGTTGCTCGTCACGTTTACTGATAGTTTTGATCTTGTGACAGGATATTTGGCTTCCTTAAGGGAGTCATATTCACTCCTACCAGCTACCCCCTTTTGTGGCCACCTTCACATTTTCATCCTACTGTGTCCACTACGCCATAACCGATACGCCACCATATGACATGAGACGTAGTTACACCCAAAAGTTACTTCTAGCGTTTTCTAAAATTTTGGTTGCGTGTCAAGTCATTTGGCTACCCTGAGAGAGTCATTGTTGCTCCTGCCCATTTCTCACCGTTTTTGGACACCTCCACGTTCTCTTCTTAGTGTGGCCGGTCCGCCAGAAGCGATACATAACTCCATGCAGTGAGTTTTATTTACGCCTTCAAGTTACTCCTCTCGTTTGCTGAAATTTATGTCGTGTGACGAGGCATTTGGCTACCTTAAGAGAGTCATAGTTACTCTTATCAGTAGATCCGCATTTTCGCCACCTTTCTATTCTCATTCTTACATTTCCCAATCTGCTATAAGTGATAAGCCACTATATACCTTGAGTCTTAATTACTCCCTCCAGTTGCTCTATATAAATGTAGAAATTTTTCGTTGTGTGACGATTCATTTCCTCTACCTTAAGTGACCCATATGTACACATGCCAGTTTCTCCCCTTTTTTGGCCGACTTCACATTCTGCTCTTGCTGTGGACAGTTCACCAGATGCGACATGCAACTATCTGCAGTGATTCTTAGTTACTCCCTGCAGTTGCTCGTCACGTTTACTGATAGTTTTGATCTTGTGACAGGATATTTGGCTTCCTTAAGGGAGTCATATTCACTCCTACCAGCTACCCCCTTTTGTGGCCACCTTCACATTTTCATCCTACTGTGTCCACTACGCCATAACCGATACGCCACCATATGACATGAGACGTAGTTACACCCAAAAGTTACTTCTAGCGTTTTCTAAAATTTTGGTTGCGTGTCAAGTCATTTGGCTACCCTGAGAGAGTCATTGTTGCTCCTGCCCATTTCTCACCGTTTTTGGACACCTCCACGTTCTCTTCTTAGTGTGGCCGGTCCGCCAGAAGCGATACATAACTCTATGCAGTGAGTCTTATTTACGCCTTCAAGTTACTCCTCTCGTTTGCTGAAATTTATGTCGTGTGACGAGGCATTTGGCTACCTTAAGAGAGTCATAGTTACTCTTATCAGTAGATCCGCATTTTCGCCACCTTTCTATTCTCATTCTTACATTTCCCAATCTGCTATAAGTGATAAGCCACTATATACCTTGAGTCTTAATTACTCCCTCCAGTTGCTCTATATAAATGTAGAAATTTTTCGTTGTGTGACGATTCATTTCCTCTACCTTAAGTGACCCATATGTACACATGCCAGTTTCTCCCCTTTTTTGGCCGACTTCACATTCTGCTCTTGCTGTGGACAGTTTACCAGATGCGACATGCAACTATCTGCAGTGATTCTTAGTTACTCCCTGCAGTTGCTCGTCACGTTTACTGATAGTTTTGATCTTGTGACAGGATATTTGGCTTCCTTAAGGGAGTCATATTCACTCCTACCAGCTACCCCCTTTTGTGGCCACCTTCACATTTTCATCCTACTGTGTCCACTACGCCATAACCGATACGCCACCATATGACATGAGACGTAGTTACACCCAAAAGTTACTTCTAGCGTTTTCTAAAATTTTGGTTGCGTGTCAAGTCATTTGGCTACCCTGAGAGAGTCATTGTTGCTCCTGCCCATTTCTCACCGTTTTTGGACACCTCCACGTTCTCTTCTTAGTGTGGCCGGTCCGCCAGAAGCGATACATAACTCTATGCAGTGAGTCTTATTTACGCCTTCAAGTTACTCCTCTCGTTTGCTGAAATTTATGTCGTGTGACGAGGCATTTGGCTACCTTAAGAGAGTCATAGTTACTCTTATCAGTAGATCCGCATTTTCGCCACCTTTCTATTCTCATTCTTACATTTCCCAATCTGCTATAAGTGATAAGCCACTATATACCTTGAGTCTTAATTACTCCCTCCAGTTGCTCTATATAAATGTAGAAATTTTTCGTTGTGTGACGATTCATTTCCTCTACCTTAAGTGACCCATATGTACACATGCCAGTTTCTCCCCTTTTTTGGCCGACTTCACATTCTGCTCTTGCTGTGGACAGTTCACCAGATGCGACATGCAACTATCTGCAGTGATTCTTAGTTACTCCCTGCAGTTGCTCGTCACGTTTACTGATAGTTTTGATCTTGTGACAGGATATTTGGCTTCCTTAAGGGAGTCATATTCACTCCTACCAGCTACCCCCTTTTGTGGCCACCTTCACATTTTCATCCTACTGTGTCCACTACGCCATAACCGATACGCCACCATATGACATGAGACGTAGTTACACCCAAAAGTTACTTCTAGCGTTTTCTAAAATTTTGGTTGCGTGTCAAGTCATTTGGCTACCCTGAGAGAGTCATTGTTGCTCCTGCCCATTTCTCACCGTTTTTGGACACCTCCACGTTCTCTTCTTAGTGTGGCCGGTCCGCCAGAAGCGATACATAACTCTATGCAGTGAGTCTTATTTACGCCTTCAAGTTACTCCTCTCGTTTGCTGAAATTTATGTCGTGTGACGAGGCATTTGGCTACCTTAAGAGAGTCATAGTTACTCTTATCAGTAGATCCGCATTTTCGCCACCTTTCTATTCTCATTCTTACATTTCCCAATCTGCTATAAGTGATAAGCCACTATATACCTTGAGTCTTAATTACTCCCTCCAGTTGCTCTATATAAATGTAGAAATTTTTCGTTGTGTGACGATTCATTTCCTCTACCTTAAGTGACCCATATGTACACATGCCAGTTTCTCCCCTTTTTTGGCCGACTTCACATTCTGCTCTTGCTGTGGACAGTTCACCAGATGCGACATGCAACTATCTGCAGTGATTCTTAGTTACTCCCTGCAGTTGCTCGTCACGTTTACTGATAGTTTTGATCTTGTGACAGGATATTTGGCTTCCTTAAGGGAGTCATATTCACTCCTACCAGCTACCCCCTTTTGTGGCCACCTTCACATTTTCATCCTACTGTGTCCACTACGCCATAACCGATACGCCACCATATGACATGGGACGTAGTTACACCCAAAAGTTACTTCTAGCGTTTTCTAAAATTTTGGTTGCGTGTCAAGTCATTTGGCCACCCTGAGAGAGTCATTGTTGCTCCTGCCCATTTCTCACCGTTTTTGGACACCTCCACGTTCTCTTCTTAGTGTGGCCGGTCCGCCAGAAGCGATACATAACTCTATGCAGTGAGTCTTATTTACGCCTTCAAGTTACTCCTCTCGTTTGCTGAAATTTATGTCGTGTGACGAGGCATTTGGCTACCTTAAGAGAGTCATAGTTACTCTTATCAGTAGATCCGCATTTTCGCCACCTTTCTATTCTCATTCTTACATTTCCCAATCTGCTATAAGTGATAAGCCACTATATACCTTGAGTCTTAATTACTCCCTCCAGTTGCTCTATATAAATGTAGAAATTTTTCGTTGTGTGACGATTCATTTCCTCTACCTTAAGTGACCCATATGTACACATGCCAGTTTCTCCCCTTTTTTGGCCGACTTCACATTCTGCTCTTGCTGTGGACAGTTCACCAGATGCGACATGCAACTATCTGCAGTGATTCTTAGTTACTCCCTGCAGTTGCTCGTCACGTTTACTGATAGTTTTGATCTTGTGACAGGATATTTGGCTTCCTTAAGGGAGTCATATTCACTCCTACCAGCTACCCCCTTTTGTGGCCACCTTCACATTTTCATCCTACTGTGTCCACTACGCCATAACCGATACGCCACCATATGACATGAGACGTAGTTACACCCAAAAGTTACTTCTAGCGTTTTCTAAAATTTTGGTTGCGTGTCAAGTCATTTGGCTACCCTGAGAGAGTCATTGTTGCTCCTGCCCATTTCTCACCGTTTTTGGACACCTCCACGTTCTCTTCTTAGTGTGGCCGGTCCGCCAGAAGCGATACATAACTCTATGCAGTGAGTCTTATTTACGCCTTCAAGTTACTCCTCTCGTTTGCTGAAATTTATGTCGTGTGACGAGGCATTTGGCTACCTTAAGAGAGTCATAGTTACTCTTATCAGTAGATCCGCATTTTCGCCACCTTTCTATTCTCATTCTTACATTTCCCAATCTGCTATAAGTGATAAGCCACTATATACCTTGAGTCTTAATTACTCCCTCCAGTTGCTCTATATAAATGTAGAAATTTTTCGTTGTGTGACGATTCATTTCCTCTACCTTAAGTGACCCATATGTACACATGCCAGTTTCTCCCCTTTTTTGGCCGACTTCACATTCTGCTCTTGCTGTGGACAGTTCACCAGATGCGACATGCAACTATCTGCAGTGATTCTTAGTTACTCCCTGCAGTTGCTCGTCACGTTTACTGATAGTTTTGATCTTGTGACAGGATATTTGGCTTCCTTAAGGGAGTCATATTCACTCCTACCAGCTACCCCCTTTTGTGGCCACCTTCACATTTTCATCCTACTGTGTCCACTACGCCATAACCGATACGCCACCATATGACATGAGACGTAGTTACACCCAAAAGTTACTTCTAGCGTTTTCTAAAATTTTGGTTGCGTGTCAAGTCATTTGGCTACCCTGAGAGAGTCATTGTTGCTCCTGCCCATTTCTCACCGTTTTTGGACACCTCCACGTTCTCTTCTTAGTGTGGCCGGTCCGCCAGAAGCGATACATAACTCTATGCAGTGAGTCTTATTTACGCCTTCAAGTTACTCCTCTCGTTTGCTGAAATTTATGTCGTGTGACGAGGCATTTGGCTACCTTAAGAGAGTCATAGTTACTCTTATCAGTAGATCCGCATTTTCGCCACCTTTCTATTCTCATTCTTACATTTCCCAATCTGCTATAAGTGATAAGCCACTATATACCTTGAGTCTTAATTACTCCCTCCAGTTGCTCTATATAAATGTAGAAATTTTTCGTTGTGTGACGATTCATTTCCTCTACCTTAAGTGACCCATATGTACACATGCCAGTTTCTCCCCTTTTTTGGCCGACTTCACATTCTGCTCTTGCTGTGGACAGTTCACCAGATGCGACATGCAACTATCTGCAGTGATTCTTAGTTACTCCCTGCAGTTGCTCGTCACGTTTACTGATAGTTTTGATCTTGTGACAGGATATTTGGCTTCCTTAAGGGAGTCATATTCACTCCTACCAGCTACCCCCTTTTGTGGCCACCTTCACATTTTCATCCTACTGTGTCCACTACGCCATAACCGATACGCCACCATATGACATGAGACGTAGTTACACCCAAAAGTTACTTCTAGCGTTTTCTAAAATTTTGGTTGCGTGTCAAGTCATTTGGCTACCCTGAGAGAGTCATTGTTGCTCCTGCCCATTTCTCACCGTTTTTGGACACCTCCACGTTCTCTTCTTAGTGTGGCCGGTCCGCCAGAAGCGATACATAACTCTATGCAGTGAGTCTTATTTACGCCTTCAAGTTACTCCTCTCGTTTGCTGAAATTTATGTCGTGTGACGAGGCATTTGGCTACCTTAAGAGAGTCATAGTTACTCTTATCAGTAGATCCGCATTTTCGCCACCTTTCTATTCTCATTCTTACATTTCCCAATCTGCTATAAGTGATAAGCCACTATATACCTTGAGTCTTAATTACTCCCTCCAGTTGCTCTATATAAATGTAGAAATTTTTCGTTGTGTGACGATTCATTTCCTCTACCTTAAGTGACCCATATGTACACATGCCAGTTTCTCCCCTTTTTTGGCCGACTTCACATTCTGCTCTTGCTGTGGACAGTTCACCAGATGCGACATGCAACTATCTGCAGTGATTCTTAGTTACTCCCTGCAGTTGCTCGTCACGTTTACTGATAGTTTTGATCTTGTGACAGGATATTTGGCTTCCTTAAGGGAGTCATATTCACTCCTACCAGCTACCCCCTTTTGTGGCCACCTTCACATTTTCATCCTACTGTGTCCACTACGCCATAACCGATACGCCACCATATGACATGAGACGTAGTTACACCCAAAAGTTACTTCTAGCGTTTTCTAAAATTTTGGTTGCGTGTCAAGTCATTTGGCTACCCTGAGAGAGTCATTGTTGCTCCTGCCCATTTCTCACCGTTTTTGGACACCTCCACGTTCTCTTCTTAGTGTGGCCGGTCCGCCAGAAGCGATACATAACTCTATGCAGTGAGTCTTATTTACGCCTTCAAGTTACTCCTCTCGTTTGCTGAAATTTATGTCGTGTGACGAGGCATTTGGCTACCTTAAGAGAGTCATAGTTACTCTTATCAGTAGATCCGCATTTTCGCCACCTTTCTATTCTCATTCTTACATTTCCCAATCTGCTATAAGTGATAAGCCACTATATACCTTGAGTCTTAATTACTCCCTCCAGTTGCTCTATATAAATGTAGAAATTTTTCCTTGTGTGACGATTCATTTCCTCTACCTTAAGTGACCCATATGTACACATGCCAGTTTCTCCCCTTTTTTGGCCGACTTCACATTCTGCTCTTGCTGTGGACAGTTCACCAGATGCGACATGCAACTATCTGCAGTGATTCTTAGTTACTCCCTGCAGTTGCTCGTCACGTTTACTGATAGTTTTGATCTTGTGACAGGATATTTGGCTTCCTTAAGGGAGTCATATTCACTCCTACCAGCTACCCCCTTTTGTGGCCACCTTCACATTTTCATCCTACTGTGTCCACTACGCCATAACCGATACGCCACCATATGACATGAGACGTAGTTACACCCAAAAGTTACTTCTAGCGTTTTCTAAAATTTTGGTTGCGTGTCAAGTCATTTGGCTACCCTGAGAGAGTCATTGTTGCTCCTGCCCATTTCTCACCGTTTTTGGACACCTCCACGTTCTCTTCTTAGTGTGGCCGGTCCGCCAGAAGCGATACATAACTCCATGCAGTGAGTTTTATTTACGCCTTCAAGTTACTCCTCTCGTTTGCTGAAATTTATGTCGTGTGACGAGGCATTTGGCTACCTTAAGAGAGTCATAGTTACTCTTATCAGTAGATCCGCATTTTCGCCACCTTTCTATTCTCATTCTTACATTTCCCAATCTGCTATAAGTGATAAGCCACTATATACCTTGAGTCTTAATTACTCCCTCCAGTTGCTCTATATAAATGTAGAAATTTTTCGTTGTGTGACGATTCATTTCCTCTACCTTAAGTGACCCATATGTACACATGCCAGTTTCTCCCCTTTTTTGGCCGACTTCACATTCTGCTCTTGCTGTGGACAGTTCACCAGATGCGACATGCAACTATCTGCAGTGATTCTTAGTTACTCCCTGCAGTTGCTCGTCACGTTTACTGATAGTTTTGATCTTGTGACAGGATATTTGGCTTCCTTAAGGGAGTCATATTCACTCCTACCAGCTACCCCCTTTTGTGGCCACCTTCACATTTTCATCCTACTGTGTCCACTACGCCATAACCGATACGCCACCATATGACATGAGACGTAGTTACACCCAAAAGTTACTTCTAGCGTTTTCTAAAATTTTGGTTGCGTGTCAAGTCATTTGGCTACCCTGAGAGAGTCATTGTTGCTCCTGCCCATTTCTCACCGTTTTTGGACACCTCCACGTTCTCTTCTTAGTGTGGCCGGTCCGCCAGAAGCGATACATAACTCTATGCAGTGAGTCTTATTTACGCCTTCAAGTTACTCCTCTCGTTTGCTGAAATTTATGTCGTGTGACGAGGCATTTGGCTACCTTAAGAGAGTCATAGTTACTCTTATCAGTAGATCCGCATTTTCGCCACCTTTCTATTCTCATTCTTACATTTCCCAATCTGCTATAAGTGATAAGCCACTATATACCTTGAGTCTTAATTACTCCCTCCAGTTGCTCTATATAAATGTAGAAATTTTTCGTTGTGTGACGATTAATTTCCTCTACCTTAAGTGACCCATATGTACACATGCCAGTTTCTCCCCTTTTTTGGCCGACTTCACATTCTGCTCTTGCTGTGGACAGTTTACCAGATGCGACATGCAACTATCTGCAGTGATTCTTAGTTACTCCCTGCAGTTGCTCGTCACGTTTACTGATAGTTTTGATCTTGTGACAGGATATTTGGCTTCCTTAAGGGAGTCATATTCACTCCTACCAGCTACCCCCTTTTGTGGCCACCTTCACATTTTCATCCTACTGTGTCCACTACGCCATAACCGATACGCCACCATATGACATGAGACGTAGTTACACCCAAAAGTTACTTCTAGCGTTTTCTAAAATTTTGGTTGCGTGTCAAGTCATTTGGCTACCCTGAGAGAGTCATTGTTGCTCCTGCCCATTTCTCACCGTTTTTGGACACCTCCACGTTCTCTTCTTAGTGTGGCCGGTCCGCCAGAAGCGATACATAACTCTATGCAGTGAGTCTTATTTACGCCTTCAAGTTACTCCTCTCGTTTGCTGAAATTTATGTCGTGTGACGAGGCATTTGGCTACCTTAAGAGAGTCATAGTTACTCTTATCAGTAGATCCGCATTTTCGCCACCTTTCTATTCTCATTCTTACATTTCCCAATCTGCTATAAGTGATAAGCCACTATATACCTTGAGTCTTAATTACTCCCTCCAGTTGCTCTATATAAATGTAGAAATTTTTCGTTGTGTGACGATTCATTTCCTCTACCTTAAGTGACCCATATGTACACATGCCAGTTTCTCCCCTTTTTTGGCCGACTTCACATTCTGCTCTTGCTGTGGACAGTTCACCAGATGCGACATGCAACTATCTGCAGTGATTCTTAGTTACTCCCTGCAGTTGCTCGTCACGTTTACTGATAGTTTTGATCTTGTGACAGGATATTTGGCTTCCTTAAGGGAGTCATATTCACTCCTACCAGCTACCCCCTTTTGTGGCCACCTTCACATTTTCATCCTACTGTGTCCACTACGCCATAACCGATACGCCACCATATGACATGGGACGTAGTTACACCCAAAAGTTACTTCTAGCGTTTTCTAAAATTTTGGTTGCGTGTCAAGTCATTTGGCCACCCTGAGAGAGTCATTGTTGCTCCTGCCCATTTCTCACCGTTTTTGGACACCTCCACGTTCTCTTCTTAGTGTGGCCGGTCCGCCAGAAGCGATACATAACTCTATGCAGTGAGTCTTATTTACGCCTTCAAGTTACTCCTCTCGTTTGCTGAAATTTATGTCGTGTGACGAGGCATTTGGCTACCTTAAGAGAGTCATAGTTACTCTTATCAGTAGATCCGCATTTTCGCCACCTTTCTATTCTCATTCTTACATTTCCCAATCTGCTATAAGTGATAAGCCACTATATACCTTGAGTCTTAATTACTCCCTCCAGTTGCTCTATATAAATGTAGAAATTTTTCGTTGTGTGACGATTCATTTCCTCTACCTTAAGTGACCCATATGTACACATGCCAGTTTCTCCCCTTTTTTGGCCGACTTCACATTCTGCTCTTGCTGTGGACAGTTCACCAGATGCGACATGCAACTATCTGCAGTGATTCTTAGTTACTCCCTGCAGTTGCTCGTCACGTTTACTGATAGTTTTGATCTTGTGACAGGATATTTGGCTTCCTTAAGGGAGTCATATTCACTCCTACCAGCTACCCCCTTTTGTGGCCACCTTCACATTTTCATCCTACTGTGTCCACTACGCCATAACCGATACGCCACCATATGACATGAGACGTAGTTACACCCAAAAGTTACTTCTAGCGTTTTCTAAAATTTTGGTTGCGTGTCAAGTCATTTGGCTACCCTGAGAGAGTCATTGTTGCTCCTGCCCATTTCTCACCGTTTTTGGACACCTCCACGTTCTCTTCTTAGTGTGGCCGGTCCGCCAGAAGCGATACATAACTCTATGCAGTGAGTCTTATTTACGCCTTCAAGTTACTCCTCTCGTTTGCTGAAATTTATGTCGTGTGACGAGGCATTTGGCTACCTTAAGAGAGTCATAGTTACTCTTATCAGTAGATCCGCATTTTCGCCACCTTTCTATTCTCATTCTTACATTTCCCAATCTGCTATAAGTGATAAGCCACTATATACCTTGAGTCTTAATTACTCCCTCCAGTTGCTCTATATAAATGTAGAAATTTTTCGTTGTGTGACGATTCATTTCCTCTACCTTAAGTGACCCATATGTACACATGCCAGTTTCTCCCCTTTTTTGGCCGACTTCACATTCTGCTCTTGCTGTGGACAGTTCACCAGATGCGACATGCAACTATCTGCAGTGATTCTTAGTTACTCCCTGCAGTTGCTCGTCACGTTTACTGATAGTTTTGATCTTGTGACAGGATATTTGGCTTCCTTAAGGGAGTCATATTCACTCCTACCAGCTACCCCCTTTTGTGGCCACCTTCACATTTTCATCCTACTGTGTCCACTACGCCATAACCGATACGCCACCATATGACATGGGACGTAGTTACACCCAAAAGTTACTTCTAGCGTTTTCTAAAATTTTGGTTGCGTGTCAAGTCATTTGGCCACCCTGAGAGAGTCATTGTTGCTCCTGCCCATTTCTCACCGTTTTTGGACACCTCCACGTTCTCTTCTTAGTGTGGCCGGTCCGCCAGAAGCGATACATAACTCTATGCAGTGAGTCTTATTTACGCCTTCAAGTTACTCCTCTCGTTTGCTGAAATTTATGTCGTGTGACGAGGCATTTGGCTACCTTAAGAGAGTCATAGTTACTCTTATCAGTAGATCCGCATTTTCGCCACCTTTCTATTCTCATTCTTACATTTCCCAATCTGCTATAAGTGATAAGCCACTATATACCTTGAGTCTTAATTACTCCCTCCAGTTGCTCTATATAAATGTAGAAATTTTTCGTTGTGTGACGATTCATTTCCTCTAACTTAAGTGACCCATATGTACACATGCCAGTTTCTCCCCTTTTTTGGCCGACTTCACATTCTGCTCTTGCTGTGGACAGTTCACCAGATGCGACATGCAACTATCTGCAGTGATTCTTAGTTACTCCCTGCAGTTGCTCGTCACGTTTACTGATAGTTTTGATCTTGTGACAGGATATTTGGCTTCCTTAAGGGAGTCATATTCACTCCTACCAGCTACCCCCTTTTGTGGCCACCTTCACATTTTCATCCTACTGTGTCCACTACGCCATAACCGATACGCCACCATATGACATGAGACGTAGTTACACCCAAAAGTTACTTCTAGCGTTTTCTAAAATTTTGGTTGCGTGTCAAGTCATTTGGCTACCCTGAGAGAGTCATTGTTGCTCCTGCCCATTTCTCACCGTTTTTGGACACCTCCACGTTCTCTTCTTAGTGTGGCCGGTCCGCCAGAAGCGATACATAACTCTATGCAGTGAGTCTTATTTACGCCTTCAAGTTACTCCTCTCGTTTGCTGAAATTTATGTCGTGTGACGAGGCATTTGGCTACCTTAAGAGAGTCATAGTTACTCTTATCAGTAGATCCGCATTTTCGCCACCTTTCTATTCTCATTCTTACATTTCCCAATCTGCTATAAGTGATAAGCCACTATATACCTTGAGTCTTAATTACTCCCTCCAGTTGCTCTATATAAATGTAGAAATTTTTCGTTGTGTGACGATTCATTTCCTCTACCTTAAGTGACCCATATGTACACATGCCAGTTTCTCCCCTTTTTTGGCCGACTTCACATTCTGCTCTTGCTGTGGACAGTTCACCAGATGCGACATGCAACTATCTGCAGTGATTCTTAGTTACTCCCTGCAGTTGCTCGTCACGTTTACTGATAGTTTTGATCTTGTGACAGGATATTTGGCTTCCTTAAGGGAGTCATATTCACTCCTACCAGCTACCCCCTTTTGTGGCCACCTTCACATTTTCATCCTACTGTGTCCACTACGCCATAACCGATACGCCACCATATGACATGAGACGTAGTTACACCCAAAAGTTACTTCTAGCGTTTTCTAAAATTTTGGTTGCGTGTCAAGTCATTTGGCTACCCTGAGAGAGTCATTGTTGCTCCTGCCCATTTCTCACCGTTTTTGGACACCTCCACGTTCTCTTCTTAGTGTGGCCGGTCCGCCAGAAGCGATACATAACTCTATGCAGTGAGTCTTATTTACGCCTTCAAGTTACTCCTCTCGTTTGCTGAAATTTATGTCGTGTGACGAGGCATTTGGCTACCTTAAGAGAGTCATAGTTACTCTTATCAGTAGATCCGCATTTTCGCCACCTTTCTATTCTCATTCTTACATTTCCCAATCTGCTATAAGTGATAAGCCACTATATACCTTGAGTCTTAATTACTCCCTCCAGTTGCTCTATATAAATGTAGAAATTTTTCGTTGTGTGACGATTCATTTCCTCTACCTTAAGTGACCCATATGTACACATGCCAGTTTCTCCCCTTTTTTGGCCGACTTCACATTCTGCTCTTGCTGTGGACAGTTCACCAGATGCGACATGCAACTATCTGCAGTGATTCTTAGTTACTCCCTGCAGTTGCTCGTCACGTTTACTGATAGTTTTGATCTTGTGACAGGATATTTGGCTTCCTTAAGGGAGTCATATTCACTCCTACCAGCTACCCCCTTTTGTGGCCACCTTCACATTTTCATCCTACTGTGTCCACTACGCCATAACCGATACGCCACCATATGACATGAGACGTAGTTACACCCAAAAGTTACTTCTAGCGTTTTCTAAAATTTTGGTTGCGTGTCAAGTCATTTGGCTACCCTGAGAGAGTCATTGTTGCTCCTGCCCATTTCTCACCGTTTTTGGACACCTCCACGTTCTCTTCTTAGTGTGGCCGGTCCGCCAGAAGCGATACATAACTCTATGCAGTGAGTCTTATTTACGCCTTCAAGTTACTCCTCTCGTTTGCTGAAATTTATGTCGTGTGACGAGGCATTTGGCTACCTTAAGAGAGTCATAGTTACTCTTATCAGTAGATCCGCATTTTCGCCACCTTTCTATTCTCATTCTTACATTTCCCAATCTGCTATAAGTGATAAGCCACTATATACCTTGAGTCTTAATTACTCCCTCCAGTTGCTCTATATAAATGTAGAAATTTTTCGTTGTGTGACGATTCATTTCCTCTACCTTAAGTGACCCATATGTACACATGCCAGTTTCTCCCCTTTTTTGGCCGACTTCACATTCTGCTCTTGCTGTGGACAGTTCACCAGATGCGACATGCAACTATCTGCAGTGATTCTTAGTTACTCCCTGCAGTTGCTCGTCACGTTTACTGATAGTTTTGATCTTGTGACAGGATATTTGGCTTCCTTAAGGGAGTCATATTCACTCCTACCAGCTACCCCCTTTTGTGGCCACCTTCACATTTTCATCCTACTGTGTCCACTACGCCATAACCGATACGCCACCATATGACATGAGACGTAGTTACACCCAAAAGTTACTTCTAGCGTTTTCTAAAATTTTGGTTGCGTGTCAAGTCATTTGGCTACCCTGAGAGAGTCATTGTTGCTCCTGCCCATTTCTCACCGTTTTTGGACACCTCCACGTTCTCTTCTTAGTGTGGCCGGTCCGCCAGAAGCGATACATAACTCTATGCAGTGAGTCTTATTTACGCCTTCAAGTTACTCCTCTCGTTTGCTGAAATTTATGTCGTGTGACGAGGCATTTGGCTACCTTAAGAGAGTCATAGTTACTCTTATCAGTAGATCCGCATTTTCGCCACCTTTCTATTCTCATTCTTACATTTCCCAATCTGCTATAAGTGATAAGCCACTATATACCTTGAGTCTTAATTACTCCCTCCAGTTGCTCTATATAAATGTAGAAATTTTTCGTTGTGTGACGATTCATTTCCTCTACCTTAAGTGACCCATATGTACACATGCCAGTTTCTCCCCTTTTTTGGCCGACTTCACATTCTGCTCTTGCTGTGGACAGTTCACCAGATGCGACATGCAACTATCTGCAGTGATTCTTAGTTACTCCCTGCAGTTGCTCGTCACGTTTACTGATAGTTTTGATCTTGTGACAGGATATTTGGCTTCCTTAAGGGAGTCATATTCACTCCTACCAGCTACCCCCTTTTGTGGCCACCTTCACATTTTCATCCTACTGTGTCCACTACGCCATAACCGATACGCCACCATATGACATGAGACGTAGTTACACCCAAAAGTTACTTCTAGCGTTTTCTAAAATTTTGGTTGCGTGTCAAGTCATTTGGCTACCCTGAGAGAGTCATTGTTGCTCCTGCCCATTTCTCACCGTTTTTGGACACCTCCACGTTCTCTTCTTAGTGTGGCCGGTCCGCCAGAAGCGATACATAACTCTATGCAGTGAGTCTTATTTACGCCTTCAAGTTACTCCTCTCGTTTGCTGAAATTTATGTCGTGTGACGAGGCATTTGGCTACCTTAAGAGAGTCATAGTTACTCTTATCAGTAGATCCGCATTTTCGCCACCTTTCTATTCTCATTCTTACATTTCCCAATCTGCTATAAGTGATAAGCCACTATATACCTTGAGTCTTAATTACTCCCTCCAGTTGCTCTATATAAATGTAGAAATTTTTCGTTGTGTGACGATTCATTTCCTCTACCTTAAGTGACCCATATGTACACATGCCAGTTTCTCCCCTTTTTTGGCCGACTTCACATTCTGCTCTTGCTGTGGACAGTTCACCAGATGCGACATGCAACTATCTGCAGTGATTCTTAGTTACTCCCTGCAGTTGCTCGTCACGTTTACTGATAGTTTTGATCTTGTGACAGGATATTTGGCTTCCTTAAGGGAGTCATATTCACTCCTACCAGCTACCCCCTTTTGTGGCCACCTTCACATTTTCATCCTACTGTGTCCACTACGCCATAACCGATACGCCACCATATGACATGAGACGTAGTTACACCCAAAAGTTACTTCTAGCGTTTTCTAAAATTTTGGTTGCGTGTCAAGTCATTTGGCCACCCTGAGAGAGTCATTGTTGCTCCTGCCCATTTCTCACCGTTTTTGGACACCTCCACGTTCTCTTCTTAGTGTGGCCGGTCCGCCAGAAGCGATACATAACTCTATGCAGTGAGTCTTATTTACGCCTTCAAGTTACTCCTCTCGTTTGCTGAAATTTATGTCGTGTGACGAGGCATTTGGCTACCTTAAGAGAGTCATAGTTACTCTTATCAGTAGATCCGCATTTTCGCCACCTTTCTATTCTCATTCTTACATTTCCCAATCTGCTATAAGTGATAAGCCACTATATACCTTGAGTCTTAATTACTCCCTCCAGTTGCTCTATATAAATGTAGAAATTTTTCGTTGTGTGACGATTCATTTCCTCTACCTTAAGTGACCCATATGTACACATGCCAGTTTCTCCCCTTTTTTGGCCGACTTCACATTCTGCTCTTGCTGCGGACAGTTCACCAGATGCGACATGCAACTATCTGCAGTGATTCTTAGTTACTCCCTGCAGTTGCTCGTCACGTTTACTGATAGTTTTGATCTTGTGACAGGATATTTGGCTTCCTTAAGGGAGTCATATTCACTCCTACCAGCTACCCCCTTTTGTGGCCACCTTCACATTTTCATCCTACTGTGTCCACTACGCCATAACCGATACGCCACCATATGACATGAGACGTAGTTACACCCAAAAGTTACTTCTAGCGTTTTCTAAAATTTTGGTTGCGTGTCAAGTCATTTGGCTACCCTGAGAGAGTCATTGTTGCTCCTGCCCATTTCTCACCGTTTTTGGACACCTCCACGTTCTCTTCTTAGTGTGGCCGGTCCGCCAGAAGCGATACATAACTCTATGCAGTGAGTCTTATTTACGCCTTCAAGTTACTCCTCTCGTTTGCTGAAATTTATGTCGTGTGACGAGGCATTTGGCTACCTTAAGAGAGTCATAGTTACTCTTATCAGTAGATCCGCATTTTCGCCACCTTTCTATTCTCATTCTTACATTTCCCAATCTGCTATAAGTGATAAGCCACTATATACCTTGAGTCTTAATTACTCCCTCCAGTTGCTCTATATAAATGTAGAAATTTTTCGTTGTGTGACGATTCATTTCCTCTACCTTAAGTGACCCATATGTACACATGCCAGTTTCTCCCCTTTTTTGGCCGACTTCACATTCTGCTCTTGCTGTGGACAGTTCACCAGATGCGACATGCAACTATCTGCAGTGATTCTTAGTTACTCCCTGCAGTTGCTCGTCACGTTTACTGATAGTTTTGATCTTGTGACAGGATATTTGGCTTCCTTAAGGGAGTCATATTCACTCCTACCAGCTACCCCCTTTTGTGGCCACCTTCACATTTTCATCCTACTGTGTCCACTACGCCATAACCGATACGCCACCATATGACATGAGACGTAGTTACACCCAAAAGTTACTTCTAGCGTTTTCTAAAATTTTGGTTGCGTGTCAAGTCATTTGGCTACCCTGAGAGAGTCATTGTTGCTCCTGCCCATTTCTCACCGTTTTTGGACACCTCCACGTTCTCTTCTTAGTGTGGCCGGTCCGCCAGAAGCGATACATAACTCTATGCAGTGAGTCTTATTTACGCCTTCAAGTTACTCCTCTCGTTTGCTGAAATTTATGTCGTGTGACGAGGCATTTGGCTACCTTAAGAGAGTCATAGTTACTCTTATCAGTAGATCCGCATTTTCGCCACCTTTCTATTCTCATTCTTACATTTCCCAATCTGCTATAAGTGATAAGCCACTATATACCTTGAGTCTTAATTACTCCCTCCAGTTGCTCTATATAAATGTAGAAATTTTTCGTTGTGTGACGATTCATTTCCTCTACCTTAAGTGACCCATATGTACACATGCCAGTTTCTCCCCTTTTTTGGCCGACTTCACATTCTGCTCTTGCTGTGGACAGTTCACCAGATGCGACATGCAACTATCTGCAGTGATTCTTAGTTACTCCCTGCAGTTGCTCGTCACGTTTACTGATAGTTTTGATCTTGTGACAGGATATTTGGCTTCCTTAAGGGAGTCATATTCACTCCTACCAGCTACCCCCTTTTGTGGCCACCTTCACATTTTCATCCTACTGTGTCCACTACGCCATAACCGATACGCCACCATATGACATGAGACGTAGTTACACCCAAAAGTTACTTCTAGCGTTTTCTAAAATTTTGGTTGCGTGTCAAGTCATTTGGCCACCCTGAGAGAGTCATTGTTGCTCCTGCCCATTTCTCACCGTTTTTGGACACCTCCACGTTCTCTTCTTAGTGTGGCCGGTCCGCCAGAAGCGATACATAACTCTATGCAGTGAGTCTTATTTACGCCTTCAAGTTACTCCTCTCGTTTGCTGAAATTTATGTCGTGTGACGAGGCATTTGGCTACCTTAAGAGAGTCATAGTTACTCTTATCAGTAGATCCGCATTTTCGCCACCTTTCTATTCTCATTCTTACATTTCCCAATCTGCTATAAGTGATAAGCCACTATATACCTTGAGTCTTAATTACTCCCTCCAGTTGCTCTATATAAATGTAGAAATTTTTCGTTGTGTGACGATTCATTTCCTCTACCTTAAGTGACCCATATGTACACATGCCAGTTTCTCCCCTTTTTTGGCCGACTTCACATTCTGCTCTTGCTGCGGACAGTTCACCAGATGCGACATGCAACTATCTGCAGTGATTCTTAGTTACTCCCTGCAGTTGCTCGTCACGTTTACTGATAGTTTTGATCTTGTGACAGGATATTTGGCTTCCTTAAGGGAGTCATATTCACTCCTACCAGCTACCCCCTTTTGTGGCCACCTTCACATTTTCATCCTACTGTGTCCACTACGCCATAACCGATACGCCACCATATGACATGAGACGTAGTTACACCCAAAAGTTACTTCTAGCGTTTTCTAAAATTTTGGTTGCGTGTCAAGTCATTTGGCTACCCTGAGAGAGTCATTGTTGCTCCTGCCCATTTCTCACCGTTTTTGGACACCTCCACGTTCTCTTCTTAGTGTGGCCGGTCCGCCAGAAGCGATACATAACTCTATGCAGTGAGTCTTATTTACGCCTTCAAGTTACTCCTCTCGTTTGCTGAAATTTGTCGTGTGACGAGGCATTTGGCTACCTTAAGAGAGTCATAGTTACTCTTATCAGTAGATCCGCATTTTCGCCACCTTTCTATTCTCATTCTTACATTTCCCAATCTGCTATAAGTGATAAGCCACTATATACCTTGAGTCTTAATTACTCCCTCCAGTTGCTCTATATAAATGTAGAAATTTTTCGTTGTGTGACGATTCATTTCCTCTACCTTAAGTGACCCATATGTACACATGCCAGTTTCTCCCCTTTTTTGGCCGACTTCACATTCTGCTCTTGCTGTGGACAGTTCACCAGATGCGACATGCAACTATCTGCAGTGATTCTTAGTTACTCCCTGCAGTTGCTCGTCACGTTTACTGATAGTTTTGATCTTGTGACAGGATATTTGGCTTCCTTAAGGGAGTCATATTCACTCCTACCAGCTACCCCCTTTTGTGGCCACCTTCACATTTTCATCCTACTGTGTCCACTACGCCATACCCGATACGCCACCATATGACATGAGACGTAGTTACACCCAAAAGTTACTTCTAGCGTTTTCTAAAATTTTGGTTGCGTGTCAAGTCATTTGGCTACCCTGAGAGAGTCATTGTTGCTCCTGCCCATTTCTCACCGTTTTTGGACACCTCCACGTTCTCTTCTTAGTGTGGCCGGTCCGCCAGAAGCGATACATAACTCTATGCAGTGAGTCTTATTTACGCCTTCAAGTTACTCCTCTCGTTTGCTGAAATTTATGTCGTGTGACGAGGCATTTGGCTACCTTAAGAGAGTCATAGTTACTCTTATCAGTAGATCCGCATTTTCGCCACCTTTCTATTCTCATTCTTACATTTCCCAATCTGCTATAAGTGATAAGCCACTATATACCTTGAGTCTTAATTACTCCCTCCAGTTGCTCTATATAAATGTAGAAATTTTTCGTTGTGTGACGATTCATTTCCTCTACCTTAAGTGACCCATATGTACACATGCCAGTTTCTCCCCTTTTTTGGCCGACTTCACATTCTGCTCTTGCTGTGGACAGTTCACCAGATGCGACATGCAACTATCTGCAGTGATTCTTAGTTACTCCCTGCAGTTGCTCGTCACGTTTACTGATAGTTTTGATCTTGTGACAGGATATTTGGCTTCCTTAAGGGAGTCATATTCACTCCTACCAGCTACCCCCTTTTGTGGCCACCTTCACATTTTCATCCTACTGTGTCCACTACGCCATAACCGATACGCCACCATATGACATGAGACGTAGTTACACCCAAAAGTTACTTCTAGCGTTTTCTAAAATTTTGGTTGCGTGTCAAGTCATTTGGCTACCCTGAGAGAGTCATTGTTGCTCCTGCCCATTTCTCACCGTTTTTGGACACCTCCACGTTCTCTTCTTAGTGTGGCCGGTCCGCCAGAAGCGATACATAACTCTATGCAGTGAGTCTTATTTACGCCTTCAAGTTACTCCTCTCGTTTGCTGAAATTTATGTCGTGTGACGAGGCATTTGGCTACCTTAAGAGAGTCATAGTTACTCTTATCAGTAGATCCGCATTTTCGCCACCTTTCTATTCTCATTCTTACATTTCCCAATCTGCTATAAGTGATAAGCCACTATATACCTTGAGTCTTAATTACTCCCTCCAGTTGCTCTATATAAATGTAGAAATTTTTCGTTGTGTGACGATTCATTTCCTCTACCTTAAGTGACCCATATGTACACATGCCAGTTTCTCCCCTTTTTTGGCCGACTTCACATTCTGCTCTTGCTGTGGACAGTTCACCAGATGCGACATGCAACTATCTGCAGTGATTCTTAGTTACTCCCTGCAGTTGCTCGTCACGTTTACTGATAGTTTTGATCTTGTGACAGGATATTTGGCTTCCTTAAGGGAGTCATATTCACTCCTACCAGCTACCCCCTTTTGTGGCCACCTTCACATTTTCATCCTACTGTGTCCACTACGCCATAACCGATACGCCACCATATGACATGAGACGTAGTTACACCCAAAAGTTACTTCTAGCGTTTTCTAAAATTTTGGTTGCGTGTCAAGTCATTTGGCTACCCTGAGAGAGTCATTGTTGCTCCTGCCCATTTCTCACCGTTTTTGGACACCTCCACGTTCTCTTCTTAGTGTGGCCGGTCCGCCAGAAGCGATACATAACTCTATGCAGTGAGTCTTATTTACGCCTTCAAGTTACTCCTCTCGTTTGCTGAAATTTGTCGTGTGACGAGGCATTTGGCTACCTTAAGAGAGTCATAGTTACTCTTATCAGTAGATCCGCATTTTCGCCACCTTTCTATTCTCATTCTTACATTTCCCAATCTGCTATAAGTGATAAGCCACTATATACCTTGAGTCTTAATTACTCCCTCCAGTTGCTCTATATAAATGTAGAAATTTTTCGTTGTGTGACGATTCATTTCCTCTACCTTAAGTGACCCATATGTACACATGCCAGTTTCTCCCCTTTTTTGGCCGACTTCACATTCTGCTCTTGCTGTGGACAGTTCACCAGATGCGACATGCAACTATCTGCAGTGATTCTTAGTTACTCCCTGCAGTTGCTCGTCACGTTTACTGATAGTTTTGATCTTGTGACAGGATATTTGGCTTCCTTAAGGGAGTCATATTCACTCCTACCAGCTACCCCCTTTTGTGGCCACCTTCACATTTTCATCCTACTGTGTCCACTACGCCATAACCGATACGCCACCATATGACATGAGACGTAGTTACACCCAAAAGTTACTTCTAGCGTTTTCTAAAATTTTGGTTGCGTGTCAAGTCATTTGGCTACCCTAAGAGAGTCATTGTTGCTCCTGCCCATTTCTCACCGTTTTTGGACACCTCCACGTTCTCTTCTTAGTGTGGCCGGTCCGCCAGAAGCGATACATAACTCTATGCAGTGAGTCTTATTTACGCCTTCAAGTTACTCCTCTCGTTTGCTGAAATTTATGTCGTGTGACGAGGCATTTGGCTACCTTAAGAGAGTCATAGTTACTCTTATCAGTAGATCCGCATTTTCGCCACCTTTCTATTCTCATTCTTACATTTCCCAATCTGCTATAAGTGATAAGCCACTATATACCTTGAGTCTTAATTACTCCCTCCAGTTGCTCTATATAAATGTAGAAATTTTTCCTTGTGTGACGATTCATTTCCTCTACCTTAAGTGACCCATATGTACACATGCCAGTTTCTCCCCTTTTTTGGCCGACTTCACATTCTGCTCTTGCTGTGGACAGTTCACCAGATGCGACATGCAACTATCTGCAGTGATTCTTAGTTACTCCCTGCAGTTGCTCGTCACGTTTACTGATAGTTTTGATCTTGTGACAGGATATTTGGCTTCCTTAAGGGAGTCATATTCACTCCTACCAGCTACCCCCTTTTGTGGCCACCTTCACATTTTCATCCTACTGTGTCCACTACGCCATAACCGATACGCCACCATATGACATGAGACGTAGTTACACCCAAAAGTTACTTCTAGCGTTTTCTAAAATTTTGGTTGCGTGTCAAGTCATTTGGTTACCCTGAGAGAGTCATTGTTGCTCCTGCCCATTTCTCACCGTTTTTGGACACCTCCACGTTCTCTTCTTAGTGTGGCCGGTCCGCCAGAAGCGATACATAACTCTATGCAGTGAGTCTTATTTACGCCTTCAAGTTACTCCTCTCGTTTGCTGAAATTTATGTCGTGTGACGAGGCATTTGGCTACCTTAAGAGAGTCATAGTTACTCTTATCAGTAGATCCGCATTTTCGCCACCTTTCTATTCTCATTCTTACATTTCCCAATCTGCTATAAGTGATAAGCCACTATATACCTTGAGTCTTAATTACTCCCTCCAGTTGCTCTATATAAATGTAGAAATTTTTCGTTGTGTGACGATTCATTTCCTCTACCTTAAGTGACCCATATGTACACATGCCAGTTTCTCCCCTTTTTTGGCCGACTTCACATTCTGCTCTTGCTGTGGACAGTTCACCAGATGCGACATGCAACTATCTGCAGTGATTCTTAGTTACTCCCTGCAGTTGCTCGTCACGTTTACTGATAGTTTTGATCTTGTGACAGGATATTTGGCTTCCTTAAGGGAGTCATATTCACTCCTACCAGCTACCCCCTTTTGTGGCCACCTTCACATTTTCATCCTACTGTGTCCACTACGCCATAACCGATACGCCACCATATGACATGAGACGTAGTTACACCCAAAAGTTACTTCTAGCGTTTTCTAAAATTTTGGTTGCGTGTCAAGTCATTTGGCTACCCTGAGAGAGTCATTGTTGCTCCTGCCCATTTCTCACCGTTTTTGGACACCTCCACGTTCTCTTCTTAGTGTGGCCGGTCCGCCAGAAGCGATACATAACTCTATGCAGTGAGTCTTATTTACGCCTTCAAGTTACTCCTCTCGTTTGCTGAAATTTATGTCGTGTGACGAGGCATTTGGCTACCTTAAGAGAGTCATAGTTACTCTTATCAGTAGATCCGCATTTTCGCCACCTTTCTATTCTCATTCTTACATTTCCCAATCTGCTATAAGTGATAAGCCACTATATACCTTGAGTCTTAATTACTCCCTCCAGTTGCTCTATATAAATGTAGAAATTTTTCGTTGTGTGACGATTCATTTCCTCTACCTTAAGTGACCCATATGTACACATGCCAGTTTCTCCCCTTTTTTGGCCGACTTCACATTCTGCTCTTGCTGTGGACAGTTCACCAGATGCGACATGCAACTATCTGCAGTGATTCTTAGTTACTCCCTGCAGTTGCTCGTCACGTTTACTGATAGTTTTGATCTTGTGACAGGATATTTGGCTTCCTTAAGGGAGTCATATTCACTCCTACCAGCTACCCCCTTTTGTGGCCACCTTCACATTTTCATCCTACTGTGTCCACTACGCCATAACCGATACGCCACCATATGACATGAGACGTAGTTACACCCAAAAGTTACTTCTAGCGTTTTCTAAAATTTTGGTTGCGTGTCAAGTCATTTGGCCACCCTGAGAGAGTCATTGTTGCTCCTGCCCATTTCTCACCGTTTTTGGACACCTCCACGTTCTCTTCTTAGTGTGGCCGGTCCGCCAGAAGCGATACATAACTCTATGCAGTGAGTCTTATTTACGCCTTCAAGTTACTCCTCTCGTTTGCTGAAATTTATGTCGTGTGACGAGGCATTTGGCTACCTTAAGAGAGTCATAGTTACTCTTATCAGTAGATCCGCATTTTCGCCACCTTTCTATTCTCATTCTTACATTTCCCAATCTGCTATAAGTGATAAGCCACTATATACCTTGAGTCTTAATTACTCCCTCCAGTTGCTCTATATAAATGTAGAAATTTCTCATTGTGTGACGATTCATTTCCTCTACCTTAAGTGACCCATATGTACACATGCCAGTTTCTCCCCTTTTTTGGCCGACTTCACATTCTGCTCTTGCTGCGGACAGTTCACCAGATGCGACATGCAACTATCTGCAGTGATTCTTAGTTACTCCCTGCAGTTGCTCGTCACGTTTAATGATAGTTTTGATCTTGTGACAGGATATTTGGCTTCCTTAAGGGAGTCATATTCACTCCTACCAGCTACCCCCTTTTGTGGCCACCTTCACATTTTCATCCTACTGTGTCCACTACGCCATAACCGATACGCCACCATATGACATGAGACGTAGTTACACCCAAAAGTTACTTCTAGCGTTTTCTAAAATTTTGGTTGCGTGTCAAGTCATTTGGCTACCCTGAGAGAGTCATTGTTGCTCCTGCCCATTTCTCACCGTTTTTGGACACCTCCACGTTCTCTTCTTAGTGTGGCCGGTCCGCCAGAAGCGATACATAACTCTATGCAGTGAGTCTTATTTACGCCTTCAAGTTACTCCTCTCGTTTGCTGAAATTTATGTCGTGTGACGAGGCATTTGGCTACCTTAAGAGAGTCATAGTTACTCTTATCAGTAGATCCGCATTTTCGCCACCTTTCTATTCTCATTCTTACATTTCCCAATCTGCTATAAGTGATAAGCCACTATATACCTTGAGTCTTAATTACTCCCTCCAGTTGCTCTATATAAATGTAGAAATTTTTCGTTGTGTGACGATTCATTTCCTCTACCTTAAGTGACCCATATGTACACATGCCAGTTTCTCCCCTTTTTTGGCCGACTTCACATTCTGCTCTTGCTGTGGACAGTTCACCAGATGCGACATGCAACTATCTGCAGTGATTCTTAGTTACTCCCTGCAGTTGCTCGTCACGTTTACTGATAGTTTTGATCTTGTGACAGGATATTTGGCTTCCTTAAGGGAGTCATATTCACTCCTACCAGCTACCCCCTTTTGTGGCCACCTTCACATTTTCATCCTACTGTGTCCACTACGCCATAACCGATACGCCACCATATGACATGAGACGTAGTTACACCCAAAAGTTACTTCTAGCGTTTTCTAAAATTTTGGTTGCGTGTCAAGTCATTTGGCTACCCTGAGAGAGTCATTGTTGCTCCTGCCCATTTCTCACCGTTTTTGGACACCTCCACGTTCTCTTCTTAGTGTGGCCGGTCCGCCAGAAGCGATACATAACTCTATGCAGTGAGTCTTATTTACGCCTTCAAGTTACTCCTCTCGTTTGCTGAAATTTATGTCGTGTGACGAGGCATTTGGCTACCTTAAGAGAGTCATAGTTACTCTTATCAGTAGATCCGCATTTTCGCCACCTTTCTATTCTCATTCTTACATTTCCCAATCTGCTATAAGTGATAAGCCACTATATACCTTGAGTCTTAATTACTCCCTCCAGTTCCTCTATATAAATGTAGAAATTTTTCGTTTTGTGACGATTCATTTCCTCTACCTTAAGTGACCCATATGTACACATGCCAGTTTTTCCCCTTTTTTGGCCGACTTCACATTCTGCTCTTGCTGTGGACAGTTCACCAGATGCGACATGCAACTATCTGCAGTGATTCTTAGTTACTCCCTGCAGTTGCTCGTCACGTTTACTGATAGTTTTGGTCTTGTGACAGGATATTTGGCTTCCTTAAGGGAGTCATATTCACTCCTACCAGCTACCCCCTTTTGTGGCCACCTTCACATTTTCATCCTACTGTGTCCACTACGCCATAACCGATACGCCACCATATGACATGAGACGTAGTTACACCCAAAAGTTACTTCTAGCGTTTTCTAAAATTTTGGTTGCGTGTCAAGTCATTTGGTTACCCTGAGAGAGTCATTGTTGCTCCTGCCCATTTCTCACCGTTTTTGGACACCTCCACGTTCTCTTCTTAGTGTGGCCGGTCCGCCAGAAGCGATACATAACTCTATGCAGTGAGTCTTATTTACGCCTTCAAGTTACTCCTCTCGTTTGCTGAAATTTATGTCGTGTGACGAGGCATTTGGCTACCTTAAGAGAGTCATAGTTACTCTTATCAGTAGATCCGCATTTTCGCCACCTTTCTATTCTCATTCTTACATTTCCCAATCTGCTATAAGTGATAAGCCACTATATACCTTGAGTCTTAATTACTCCCTCCAGTTGCTCTATATAAATGTAGAAATTTTTCGTTGTGTGACGATTCATTTCCTCTACCTTAAGTGACCCATATGTACACATGCCAGTTTCTCCCCTTTTTTGGCCGACTTCACATTCTGCTCTTGCTGTGGACAGTTCACCAGATGCGACATGCAACTATCTGCAGTGATTCTTAGTTACTCCCTGCAGTTGCTCGTCACGTTTACTGATAGTTTTGATCTTGTGACAGGATATTTGGCTTCCTTAAGGGAGTCATATTCACTCCTACCAGCTACCCCCTTTTGTGGCCACCTTCACATTTTCATCCTACTGTGTCCACTACGCCATAACCGATACGCCACCATATGACATGAGACGTAGTTACACCCAAAAGTTACTTCTAGCGTTTTCTAAAATTTTGGTTGCGTGTCAAGTCATTTGGCTACCCTGAGAGAGTCATTGTTGCTCCTGCCCATTTCTCACCGTTTTTGGACACCTCCACGTTCTCTTCTTAGTGTGGCCGGTCCGCCAGAAGCGATACATAACTCTATGCAGTGAGTCTTATTTACGCCTTCAAGTTACTCCTCTCGTTTGCTGAAATTTATGTCGTGTGACGAGGCATTTGGCTACCTTAAGAGAGTCATAGTTACTCTTATCAGTAGATCCGCATTTTCGCCACCTTTCTATTCTCATTCTTACATTTCCCAATCTGCTATAAGTGATAAGCCACTATATACCTTGAGTCTTAATTACTCCCTCCAGTTGCTCTATATAAATGTAGAAATTTTTCGTTGTGTGACGATTCATTTCCTCTACCTTAAGTGACCCATATGTACACATGCCAGTTTCTCCCCTTTTTTGGCCGACTTCACATTCTGCTCTTGCTGTGGACAGTTCACCAGATGCGACATGCAACTATCTGCAGTGATTCTTAGTTACTCCCTGCAGTTGCTCGTCACGTTTACTGATAGTTTTGATCTTGTGACAGGATATTTGGCTTCCTTAAGGGAGTCATATTCACTCCTACCAGCTACCCCCTTTTGTGGCCACCTTCACATTTTCATCCTACTGTGTCCACTACGCCATAACCGATACGCCACCATATGACATGAGACGTAGTTACACCCAAAAGTTACTTCTAGCGTTTTCTAAAATTTTGGTTGCGTGTCAAGTCATTTGGCCACCCTGAGAGAGTCATTGTTGCTCCTGCCCATTTCTCACCGTTTTTGGACACCTCCACGTTCTCTTCTTAGTGTGGCCGGTCCGCCAGAAGCGATACATAACTCTATGCAGTGAGTCTTATTTACGCCTTCAAGTTACTCCTCTCGTTTGCTGAAATTTATGTCGTGTGACGAGGCATTTGGCTACCTTAAGAGAGTCATAGTTACTCTTATCAGTAGATCCGCATTTTCGCCACCTTTCTATTCTCATTCTTACATTTCCCAATCTGCTATAAGTGATAAGCCACTATATACCTTGAGTCTTAATTACTCCCTCCAGTTGCTCTATATAAATGTAGAAATTTCTCATTGTGTGACGATTCATTTCCTCTACCTTAAGTGACCCATATGTACACATGCCAGTTTCTCCCCTTTTTTGGCCGACTTCACATTCTGCTCTTGCTGCGGACAGTTCACCAGATGCGACATGCAACTATCTGCAGTGATTCTTAGTTACTCCCTGCAGTTGCTCGTCACGTTTAATGATAGTTTTGATCTTGTGACAGGATATTTGGCTTCCTTAAGGGAGTCATATTCACTCCTACCAGCTACCCCCTTTTGTGGCCACCTTCACATTTTCATCCTACTGTGTCCACTACGCCATAACCGATACGCCACCATATGACATGAGACGTAGTTACACCCAAAAGTTACTTCTAGCGTTTTCTAAAATTTTGGTTGCGTGTCAAGTCATTTGGCTACCCTGAGAGAGTCATTGTTGCTCCTGCCCATTTCTCACCGTTTTTGGACACCTCCACGTTCTCTTCTTAGTGTGGCCGGTCCGCCAGAAGCGATACATAACTCTATGCAGTGAGTCTTATTTACGCCTTCAAGTTACTCCTCTCGTTTGCTGAAATTTATGTCGTGTGACGAGGCATTTGGCTACCTTAAGAGAGTCATAGTTACTCTTATCAGTAGATCCGCATTTTCGCCACCTTTCTATTCTCATTCTTACATTTCCCAATCTGCTATAAGTGATAAGCCACTATATACCTTGAGTCTTAATTACTCCCTCCAGTTGCTCTATATAAATGTAGAAATTTTTCGTTGTGTGACGATTCATTTCCTCTACCTTAAGTGACCCATATGTACACATGCCAGTTTCTCCCCTTTTTTGGCCGACTTCACATTCTGCTCTTGCTGTGGACAGTTCACCAGATGCGACATGCAACTATCTGCAGTGATTCTTAGTTACTCCCTGCAGTTGCTCGTCACGTTTACTGATAGTTTTGATCTTGTGACAGGATATTTGGCTTCCTTAAGGGAGTCATATTCACTCCTACCAGCTACCCCCTTTTGTGGCCACCTTCACATTTTCATCCTACTGTGTCCACTACGCCATAACCGATACGCCACCATATGACATGAGACGTAGTTACACCCAAAAGTTACTTCTAGCGTTTTCTAAAATTTTGGTTGCGTGTCAAGTCATTTGGCTACCCTGAGAGAGTCATTGTTGCTCCTGCCCATTTCTCACCGTTTTTGGACACCTCCACGTTCTCTTCTTAGTGTGGCCGGTCCGCCAGAAGCGATACATAACTCTATGCAGTGAGTCTTATTTACGCCTTCAAGTTACTCCTCTCGTTTGCTGAAATTTATGTCGTGTGACGAGGCATTTGGCTACCTTAAGAGAGTCATAGTTACTCTTATCAGTAGATCCGCATTTTCGCCACCTTTCTATTCTCATTCTTACATTTCCCAATCTGCTATAAGTGATAAGCCACTATATACCTTGAGTCTTAATTACTCCCTCCAGTTCCTCTATATAAATGTAGAAATTTTTCGTTTTGTGACGATTCATTTCCTCTACCTTAAGTGACCCATATGTACACATGCCAGTTTTTCCCCTTTTTTGGCCGACTTCACATTCTGCTCTTGCTGTGGACAGTTCACCAGATGCGACATGCAACTATCTGCAGTGATTCTTAGTTACTCCCTGCAGTTGCTCGTCACGTTTACTGATAGTTTTGGTCTTGTGACAGGATATTTGGCTTCCTTAAGGGAGTCATATTCACTCCTACCAGCTACCCCCTTTTGTGGCCACCTTCACATTTTCATCCTACTGTGTCCACTACGCCATAACCGATACGCCACCATATGACATGAGACGTAGTTACACCCAAAAGTTACTTCTAGCGTTTTCTAAAATTTTGGTTGCGTGTCAAGTCATTTGGCTACCCTGAGAGAGTCATTGTTGCTCCTGCCCATTTCTCACCGTTTTTGGACACCTCCACGTTCTCTTCTTAGTGTGGCCGGTCCGCCAGAAGCGATACATAACTCTATGCAGTGAGTCTTATTTACGCCTTCAAGTTACTCCTCTCGTTTGCTGAAATTTGTCGTGTGACGAGGCATTTGGCTACCTTAAGAGAGTCATAGTTACTCTTATCAGTAGATCCGCATTTTCGCCACCTTTCTATTCTCATTCTTACATTTCCCAATCTGCTATAAGTGATAAGCCACTATATACCTTGAGTCTTAATTACTCCCTCCAGTTGCTCTATATAAATGTAGAAATTTTTCGTTGTGTGACGATTCATTTCCTCTACCTTAAGTGACCCATATGTACACATGCCAGTTTCTCCCCTTTTTTGGCCGACTTCACATTCTGCTCTTGCTGTGGACAGTTCACCAGATGCGACATGCAACTATCTGCAGTGATTCTTAGTTACTCCCTGCAGTTGCTCGTCACGTTTACTGATAGTTTTGATCTTGTGACAGGATATTTGGCTTCCTTAAGGGAGTCATATTCACTCCTACCAGCTACCCCCTTTTGTGGCCACCTTCACATTTTCATCCTACTGTGTCCACTACGCCATAACCGATACGCCACCATATGACATGAGACGTAGTTACACCCAAAAGTTACTTCTAGCGTTTTCTAAAATTTTGGTTGCGTGTCAAGTCATTTGGCTACCCTGAGAGAGTCATTGTTGCTCCTGCCCATTTCTCACCGTTTTTGGACACCTCCACGTTCTCTTCTTAGTGTGGCCGGTCCGCCAGAAGCGATACATAACTCTATGCAGTGAGTCTTATTTACGCCTTCAAGTTACTCCTCTCGTTTGCTGAAATTTATGTCGTGTGACGAGGCATTTGGCTACCTTAAGAGAGTCATAGTTACTCTTATCAGTAGATCCGCATTTTCGCCACCTTTCTATTCTCATTCTTACATTTCCCAATCTGCTATAAGTGATAAGCCACTATATACCTTGAGTCTTAATTACTCCCTCCAGTTGCTCTATATAAATGTAGAAATTTTTCGTTGTGTGACGATTCATTTCCTCTACCTTAAGTGACCCATATGTACACATGCCAGTTTCTCCCCTTTTTTGGCCGACTTCACATTCTGCTCTTGCTGTGGACAGTTCACCAGATGCGACATGCAACTATCTGCAGTGATTCTTAGTTACTCCCTGCAGTTGCTCGTCACGTTTACTGATAGTTTTGATCTTGTGACAGGATATTTGGCTTCCTTAAGGGAGTCATATTCACTCCTACCAGCTACCCCCTTTTGTGGCCACCTTCACATTTTCATCCTACTGTGTCCACTACGCCATAACCGATACGCCACCATATGACATGAGACGTAGTTACACCCAAAAGTTACTTCTAGCGTTTTCTAAAATTTTGGTTGCGTGTCAAGTCATTTGGTTACCCTGAGAGAGTCATTGTTGCTCCTGCCCATTTCTCACCGTTTTTGGACACCTCCACGTTCTCTTCTTAGTGTGGCCGGTCCGCCAGAAGCGATACATAACTCTATGCAGTGAGTCTTATTTACGCCTTCAAGTTACTCCTCTCGTTTGCTGAAATTTATGTCGTGTGACGAGGCATTTGGCTACCTTAAGAGAGTCATAGTTACTCTTATCAGTAGATCCGCATTTTCGCCACCTTTCTATTCTCATTCTTACATTTCCCAATCTGCTATAAGTGATAAGCCACTATATACCTTGAGTCTTAATTACTCCCTCCAGTTGCTCTATATAAATGTAGAAATTTTTCGTTGTGTGACGATTCATTTCCTCTACCTTAAGTGACCCATATGTACACATGCCAGTTTCTCCCCTTTTTTGGCCGACTTCACATTCTGCTCTTGCTGTGGACAGTTCACCAGATGCGACATGCAACTATCTGCAGTGATTCTTAGTTACTCCCTGCAGTTGCTCGTCACGTTTACTGATAGTTTTGATCTTGTGACAGGATATTTGGCTTCCTTAAGGGAGTCATATTCACTCCTACCAGCTACCCCCTTTTGTGGCCACCTTCACATTTTCATCCTACTGTGTCCACTACGCCATAACCGATACGCCACCATATGACATGAGACGTAGTTACACCCAAAAGTTACTTCTAGCGTTTTCTAAAATTTTGGTTGCGTGTCAAGTCATTTGGCTACCCTGAGAGAGTCATTGTTGCTCCTGCCCATTTCTCACCGTTTTTGGACACCTCCACGTTCTCTTCTTAGTGTGGCCGGTCCGCCAGAAGCGATACATAACTCTATGCAGTGAGTCTTATTTACGCCTTCAAGTTACTCCTCTCGTTTGCTGAAATTTATGTCGTGTGACGAGGCATTTGGCTACCTTAAGAGAGTCATAGTTACTCTTATCAGTAGATCCGCATTTTCGCCACCTTTCTATTCTCATTCTTACATTTCCCAATCTGCTATAAGTGATAAGCCACTATATACCTTGAGTCTTAATTACTCCCTCCAGTTGCTCTATATAAATGTAGAAATTTTTCGTTGTGTGACGATTCATTTCCTCTACCTTAAGTGACCCATATGTACACATGCCAGTTTCTCCCCTTTTTTGGCCGACTTCACATTCTGCTCTTGCTGTGGACAGTTCACCAGATGCGACATGCAACTATCTGCAGTGATTCTTAGTTACTCCCTGCAGTTGCTCGTCACGTTTACTGATAGTTTTGATCTTGTGACAGGATATTTGGCTTCCTTAAGGGAGTCATATTCACTCCTACCAGCTACCCCCTTTTGTGGCCACCTTCACATTTTCATCCTACTGTGTCCACTACGCCATAACCGATACGCCACCATATGACATGAGACGTAGTTACACCCAAAAGTTACTTCTAGCGTTTTCTAAAATTTTGGTTGCGTGTCAAGTCATTTGGCCACCCTGAGAGAGTCATTGTTGCTCCTGCCCATTTCTCACCGTTTTTGGACACCTCCACGTTCTCTTCTTAGTGTGGCCGGTCCGCCAGAAGCGATACATAACTCTATGCAGTGAGTCTTATTTACGCCTTCAAGTTACTCCTCTCGTTTGCTGAAATTTATGTCGTGTGACGAGGCATTTGGCTACCTTAAGAGAGTCATAGTTACTCTTATCAGTAGATCCGCATTTTCGCCACCTTTCTATTCTCATTCTTACATTTCCCAATCTGCTATAAGTGATAAGCCACTATATACCTTGAGTCTTAATTACTCCCTCCAGTTGCTCTATATAAATGTAGAAATTTTTCGTTGTGTGACGATTCATTTCCTCTACCTTAAGTGACCCATATGTACACATGCCAGTTTCTCCCCTTTTTTGGCCGACTTCACATTCTGCTCTTGCTGCGGACAGTTCACCAGATGCGACATGCAACTATCTGCAGTGATTCTTAGTTACTCCCTGCAGTTGCTCGTCACGTTTAATGATAGTTTTGATCTTGTGACAGGATATTTGGCTTCCTTAAGGGAGTCATATTCACTCCTACCAGCTACCCCCTTTTGTGGCCACCTTCACATTTTCATCCTACTGTGTCCACTACGCCATAACCGATACGCCACCATATGACATGAGACGTAGTTACACCCAAAAGTTACTTCTAGCGTTTTCTAAAATTTTGGTTGCGTGTCAAGTCATTTGGCTACCCTGAGAGAGTCATTGTTGCTCCTGCCCATTTCTCACCGTTTTTGGACACCTCCACGTTCTCTTCTTAGTGTGGCCGGTCCGCCAGAAGCGATACATAACTCTATGCAGTGAGTCTTATTTACGCCTTCAAGTTACTCCTCTCGTTTGCTGAAATTTATGTCGTGTGACGAGGCATTTGGCTACCTTAAGAGAGTCATAGTTACTCTTATCAGTAGATCCGCATTTTCGCCACCTTTCTATTCTCATTCTTACATTTCCCAATCTGCTATAAGTGATAAGCCACTATATACCTTGAGTCTTAATTACTCCCTCCAGTTGCTCTATATAAATGTAGAAATTTTTCGTTGTGTGACGATTCATTTCCTCTACCTTAAGTGACCCATATGTACACATGCCAGTTTCTCCCCTTTTTTGGCCGACTTCACATTCTGCTCTTGCTGTGGACAGTTCACCAGATGCGACATGCAACTATCTGCAGTGATTCTTAGTTACTCCCTGCAGTTGCTCGTCACGTTTACTGATAGTTTTGATCTTGTGACAGGATATTTGGCTTCCTTAAGGGAGTCATATTCACTCCTACCAGCTACCCCCTTTTGTGGCCACCTTCACATTTTCATCCTACTGTGTCCACTACGCCATAACCGATACGCCACCATATGACATGAGACGTAGTTACACCCAAAAGTTACTTCTAGCGTTTTCTAAAATTTTGGTTGCGTGTCAAGTCATTTGGCTACCCTGAGAGAGTCATTGTTGCTCCTGCCCATTTCTCACCGTTTTTGGACACCTCCACGTTCTCTTCTTAGTGTGGCCGGTCCGCCAGAAGCGATACATAACTCTATGCAGTGAGTCTTATTTACGCCTTCAAGTTACTCCTCTCGTTTGCTGAAATTTATGTCGTGTGACGAGGCATTTGGCTACCTTAAGAGAGTCATAGTTACTCTTATCAGTAGATCCGCATTTTCGCCACCTTTCTATTCTCATTCTTACATTTCCCAATCTGCTATAAGTGATAAGCCACTATATACCTTGAGTCTTAATTACTCCCTCCAGTTCCTCTATATAAATGTAGAAATTTTTCGTTGTGTGACGATTCATTTCCTCTACCTTAAGTGACCCATATGTACACATGCCAGTTTTTCCCCTTTTTTGGCCGACTTCACATTCTGCTCTTGCTGTGGACAGTTCACCAGATGCGACATGCAACTATCTGCAGTGATTCTTAGTTACTCCCTGCAGTTGCTCGTCACGTTTACTGATAGTTTTGGTCTTGTGACAGGATATTTGGCTTCCTTAAGGGAGTCATATTCACTCCTACCAGCTACCCCCTTTTGTGGCCACCTTCACATTTTCATCCTACTGTGTCCACTACGCCATAACCGATACGTCACCATATGACATGAGACGTAGTTACACCCAAAAGTTACTTCTAGCGTTTTCTAAAATTTTGGTTGCGTGTCAAGTCATTTGGCTACCCTGAGAGAGTCATTGTTGCTCCTGCCCATTTCTCACCGTTTTTGGACACCTCCACGTTCTCTTCTTAGTGTGGCCGGTCCGCCAGAAGCGATACATAACTCTATGCAGTGAGTCTTATTTACGCCTTCAAGTTACTCCTCTCGTTTGCTGAAATTTATGTCGTGTGACGAGGCATTTGGCTACCTTAAGAGAGTCATAGTTACTCTTATCAGTAGATCCGCATTTTCGCCACCTTTCTATTCTCATTCTTACATTTCCCAATCTGCTATAAGTGATAAGCCACTATATACCTTGAGTCTTAATTACTCCCTCCAGTTGCTCTATATAAATGTAGAAATTTTTCGTTGTGTGACGATTCATTTCCTCTACCTTAAGTGACCCATATGTACACATGCCAGTTTCTCCCCTTTTTTGGCCGACTTCACATTCTGCTCTTGCTGTGGACAGTTCACCAGATGCGACATGCAACTATCTGCAGTGATTCTTAGTTACTCCCTGCAGTTGCTCGTCACGTTTACTGATAGTTTTGATCTTGTGACAGGATATTTGGCTTCCTTAAGGGAGTCATATTCACTCCTACCAGCTACCCCCTTTTGTGGCCACCTTCACATTTTCATCCTACTGTGTCCACTACGCCATAACCGATACGCCACCATATGACATGAGACGTAGTTACACCCAAAAGTTACTTCTAGCGTTTTCTAAAATTTTGGTTGCGTGTCAAGTCATTTGGCTACCCTGAGAGAGTCATTGTTGCTCCTGCCCATTTCTCACCGTTTTTGGACACCTCCACGTTCTCTTCTAAGTGTGGCCGGTCCGCCAGAAGCGATACATAACTCTATGCAGTGAGTCTTATTTACGCCTTCAAGTTACTCCTCTCGTTTGCTGAAATTTATGTCGTGTGACGAGGCATTTGGCTACCTTAAGAGAGTCATAGTTACTCTTATCAGTAGATCCGCATTTTCGCCACCTTTCTATTCTCATTCTTACATTTCCCAATCTGCTATAAGTGATAAGCCACTATATACCTTGAGTCTTAATTACTCCCTCCAGTTGCTCTATATAAATGTAGAAATTTTTCGTTGTGTGACGATTCATTTCCTCTACCTTAAGTGACCCATATGTACACATGCCAGTTTCTCCCCTTTTTTGGCCGACTTCACATTCTGCTCTTGCTGTGGACAGTTCACCAGATGCGACATGCAACTATCTGCAGTGATTCTTAGTTACTCCCTGCAGTTGCTCGTCACGTTTACTGATAGTTGTGGTCTTGTGACAGGATATTTGGCTTCCTTAAGGGAGTCATATTCACTCCTACCAGCTACCCCCTTTTGTGGCCACCTTCACATTTTCATCCTACTGTGTCCACTACGCCATAACCGATACGCCACCATATGACATGAGACGTAGTTACACCCAAAAGTTACTTCTAGCGTTTTCTAAAATTTTGGTTGCGTGTCAAGTCATTTGGCTACCCTGAGAGAGTCATTGTTGCTCCTGCCCATTTCTCACCGTTTTTGGACACCTCCACGTTCTCTTCTTAGTGTGGCCGGTCCGCCAGAAGCGATACATAACTCTATGCAGTGAGTCTTATTTACGCCTTCAAGTTACTCCTCTCGTTTGCTGAAATTTATGTCGTGTGACGAGGCATTTGGCTACCTTAAGAGAGTCATAGTTACTCTTATCAGTAGATCCGCATTTTCGCCACCTTTCTATTCTCATTCTTACATTTCCCAATCTGCTATAAGTGATAAGCCACTATATACCTTGAGTCTTAATTACTCCCTCCAGTTGCTCTATATAAATGTAGAAATTTTTCGTTGTGTGACGATTCATTTCCTCTACCTTAAGTGACCCATATGTACACATGCCAGTTTCTCCCCTTTTTTGGCCGACTTCACATTCTGCTCTTGCTGTGGACAGTTCACCAGATGCGACATGCAACTATCTGCAGTGATTCTTAGTTACTCCCTGCAGTTGCTCGTCACGTTTACTGATAGTTTTGATCTTGTGACAGGATATTTGGCTTCCTTAAGGGAGTCATATTCACTCCTACCAGCTACCCCCTTTTGTGGCCACCTTCACATTTTCATCCTACTGTGTCCACTACGCCATAACCGATACGCCACCATATGACATGAGACGTAGTTACACCCAAAAGTTACTTCTAGCGTTTTCTAAAATTTTGGTTGCGTGTCAAGTCATTTGGCTACCCTGAGAGAGTCATTGTTGCTCCTGCCCATTTCTCACCGTTTTTGGACACCTCCACGTTCTCTTCTTAGTGTGGCCGGTCCGCCAGAAGCGATACATAACTCTATGCAGTGAGTCTTATTTACGCCTTCAAGTTACTCCTCTCGTTTGCTGAAATTTATGTCGTGTGACGAGGCATTTGGCTACCTTAAGAGAGTCATAGTTACTCTTATCAGTAGATCCGCATTTTCGCCACCTTTCTATTCTCATTCTTACATTTCCCAATCTGCTATAAGTGATAAGCCACTATATACCTTGAGTCTTAATTACTCCCTCCAGTTGCTCTATATAAATGTAGAAATTTTTCGTTGTGTGACGATTCATTTCCTCTACCTTAAGTGACCCATATGTACACATGCCAGTTTCTCCCCTTTTTTGGCCGACTTCACATTCTGCTCTTGCTGTGGACAGTTCACCAGATGCGACATGCAACTATCTGCAGTGATTCTTAGTTACTCCCTGCAGTTGCTCGTCACGTTTACTGATAGTTTTGATCTTGTGACAGGATATTTGGCTTCCTTAAGGGAGTCATATTCACTCCTACCAGCTACCCCCTTTTGTGGCCACCTTCACATTTTCATCCTACTGTGTCCACTACGCCATAACCGATACGCCACCATATGACATGAGACGTAGTTACACCCAAAAGTTACTTCTAGCGTTTTCTAAAATTTTGGTTGCGTGTCAAGTCATTTGGCTACCCTGAGAGAGTCATTGTTGCTCCTGCCCATTTCTCACCGTTTTTGGACACCTCCACGTTCTCTTCTTAGTGTGGCCGGTCCGCCAGAAGCGATACATAACTCTATGCAGTGAGTCTTATTTACGCCTTCAAGTTACTCCTCTCGTTTGCTGAAATTTATGTCGTGTGACGAGGCATTTGGCTACCTTAAGAGAGTCATAGTTACTCTTATCAGTAGATCCGCATTTTCGCCACCTTTCTATTCTCATTCTTACATTTCCCAATCTGCTATAAGTGATAAGCCACTATATACCTTGAGTCTTAATTACTCCCTCCAGTTGCTCTATATAAATGTAGAAATTTTTCGTTGTGTGACGATTCATTTCCTCTACCTTAAGTGACCCATATGTACACATGCCAGTTTCTCCCCTTTTTTGGCCGACTTCACATTCTGCTCTTGCTGTGGACAGTTCACCAGATGCGACATGCAACTATCTGCAGTGATTCTTAGTTACTCCCTGCAGTTGCTCGTCACGTTTACTGATAGTTTTGATCTTGTGACAGGATATTTGGCTTCCTTAAGGGAGTCATATTCACTCCTACCAGCTACCCCCTTTTGTGGCCACCTTCACATTTTCATCCTACTGTGTCCACTACGCCATAACCGATACGCCACCATATGACATGAGACGTAGTTACACCCAAAAGTTACTTCTAGCGTTTTCTAAAATTTTGGTTGCGTGTCAAGTCATTTGGCTACCCTGAGAGAGTCATTGTTGCTCCTGCCCATTTCTCACCGTTTTTGGACACCTCCACGTTCTCTTCTTAGTGTGGCCGGTCCGCCAGAAGCGATACATAACTCTATGCAGTGAGTCTTATTTACGCCTTCAAGTTACTCCTCTCGTTTGCTGAAATTTATGTCGTGTGACGAGGCATTTGGCTACCTTAAGAGAGTCATAGTTACTCTTATCAGTAGATCCGCATTTTCGCCACCTTTCTATTCTCATTCTTACATTTCCCAATCTGCTATAAGTGATAAGCCACTATATACCTTGAGTCTTAATTACTCCCTCCAGTTGCTCTATATAAATGTAGAAATTTTTCGTTGTGTGACGATTCATTTCCTCTACCTTAAGTGACCCATATGTACACATGCCAGTTTCTCCCCTTTTTTGGCCGACTTCACATTCTGCTCTTGCTGTGGACAGTTCACCAGATGCGACATGCAACTATCTGCAGTGATTCTTAGTTACTCCCTGCAGTTGCTCGTCACGTTTACTGATAGTTTTGATCTTGTGACAGGATATTTGGCTTCCTTAAGGGAGTCATATTCACTCCTACCAGCTACCCCCTTTTGTGGCCACCTTCACATTTTCATCCTACTGTGTCCACTACGCCATAACCGATACGCCACCATATGACATGAGACGTAGTTACACCCAAAAGTTACTTCTAGCGTTTTCTAAAATTTTGGTTGCGTGTCAAGTCATTTGGCTACCCTGAGAGAGTCATTGTTGCTCCTGCCCATTTCTCACCGTTTTTGGACACCTCCACGTTCTCTTCTTAGTGTGGCCGGTCCGCCAGAAGCGATACATAACTCTATGCAGTGAGTCTTATTTACGCCTTCAAGTTACTCCTCTCGTTTGCTGAAATTTATGTCGTGTGACGAGGCATTTGGCTACCTTAAGAGAGTCATAGTTACTCTTATCAGTAGATCCGCATTTTCGCCACCTTTCTATTCTCATTCTTACATTTCCCAATCTGCTATAAGTGATAAGCCACTATATACCTTGAGTCTTAATTACTCCCTCCAGTTGCTCTATATAAATGTAGAAATTTTTCGTTGTGTGACGATTCATTTCCTCTACCTTAAGTGACCCATATGTACACATGCCAGTTTCTCCCCTTTTTTGGCCGACTTCACATTCTGCTCTTGCTGTGGACAGTTCACCAGATGCGACATGCAACTATCTGCAGTGATTCTTAGTTACTCCCTGCAGTTGCTCGTCACGTTTACTGATAGTTTTGATCTTGTGACAGGATATTTGGCTTCCTTAAGGGAGTCATATTCACTCCTACCAGCTACCCCCTTTTGTGGCCACCTTCACATTTTCATCCTACTGTGTCCACTACGCCATAACCGATACGCCACCATATGACATGAGACGTAGTTACACCCAAAAGTTACTTCTAGCGTTTTCTAAAATTTTGGTTGCGTGTCAAGTCATTTGGCTACCCTGAGAGAGTCATTGTTGCTCCTGCCCATTTCTCACCGTTTTTGGACACCTCCACGTTCTCTTCTTAGTGTGGCCGGTCCGCCAGAAGCGATACATAACTCTATGCAGTGAGTCTTATTTACGCCTTCAAGTTACTCCTCTCGTTTGCTGAAATTTATGTCGTGTGACGAGTCATTTGGCTACCTTAAGAGAGTCATAGTTACTCTTATCAGTAGATCCGCATTTTCGCCACCTTTCTATTCTCATTCTTACATTTCCCAATCTGCTATAAGTGATAAGCCACTATATACCTTGAGTCTTAATTACTCCCTCCAGTTGCTCTATATAAATGTAGAAATTTTTCGTTGTGTGACGATTCATTTCCTCTACCTTAAGTGACCCATATGTACACATGCCAGTTTCTCCCCTTTTTTGGCCGACTTCACATTCTGCTCTTGCTGTGGACAGTTCACCAGATGCGACATGCAACTATCTGCAGTGATTCTTAGTTACTCCCTGCAGTTGCTCGTCACGTTTACTGATAGTTTTGATCTTGTGACAGGATATTTGGCTTCCTTAAGGGAGTCATATTCACTCCTACCAGCTACCCCCTTTTGTGGCCACCTTCACATTTTCATCCTACTGTGTCCACTACGCCATAACCGATACGCCACCATATGACATGAGACGTAGTTACACCCAAAAGTTACTTCTAGCGTTTTCTAAAATTTTGGTTGCGTGTCAAGTCATTTGGCTACCCTGAGAGAGTCATTGTTGCTCCTGCCCATTTCTCACCGTTTTTGGACACCTCCACGTTCTCTTCTTAGTGTGGCCGGTCCGCCAGAAGCGATACATAACTCTATGCAGTGAGTCTTATTTACGCCTTCAAGTTACTCCTCTCGTTTGCTGAAATTTATGTCGTGTGACGAGGCATTTGGCTACCTTAAGAGAGTCATAGTTACTCTTATCAGTAGATCCGCATTTTCGCCACCTTTCTATTCTCATTCTTACATTTCCCAATCTGCTATAAGTGATAAGCCACTATATACCTTGAGTCTTAATTACTCCCTCCAGTTCCTCTATATAAATGTAGAAATTTTTCGTTGTGTGACGATTCATTTCCTCTACCTTAAGTGACCCATATGTACACATGCCAGTTTCTCCCCTTTTTTGGCCGACTTCACATTCTGCTCTTGCTGTGGACAGTTCACCAGATGCGACATGCAACTATCTGCAGTGATTCTTAGTTACTCCCTGCAGTTGCTCGTCACGTTTACTGATAGTTTTGATCTTGTGACAGGATATTTGGCTTCCTTAAGGGAGTCATATTCACTCCTACCAGCTACCCCCTTTTGTGGCCACCTTCACATTTTCATCCTACTGTGTCCACTACGCCATAACCGATACGCCACCATATGACATGAGACGTAGTTACACCCAAAAGTTACTTCTAGCGTTTTCTAAAATTTTGGTTGCGTGTCAAGTCATTTGGCTACCCTGAGAGAGTCATTGTTGCTCCTGCCCATTTCTCACCGTTTTTGGACACCTCCACGTTCTCTTCTTAGTGTGGCCGGTCCGCCAGAAGCGATACATAACTCTATGCAGTGAGTCTTATTTACGCCTTCAAGTTACTCCTCTCGTTTGCTGAAATTTATGTCGTGTGACGAGGCATTTGGCTACCTTAAGAGAGTCATAGTTACTCTTATCAGTAGATCCGCATTTTCGCCACCTTTCTATTCTCATTCTTACATTTCCCAATCTGCTATAAGTGATAAGCCACTATATACCTTGAGTCTTAATTACTCCCTCCAGTTGCTCTATATAAATGTAGAAATTTTTCGTTGTGTGACGATTCATTTCCTCTACCTTAAGTGACCCATATGTACACATGCCAGTTTCTCCCCTTTTTTGGCCGACTTCACATTCTGCTCTTGCTGTGGACAGTTCACCAGATGCGACATGCAACTATCTGCAGTGATTCTTAGTTACTCCCTGCAGTTGCTCGTCACGTTTACTGATAGTTTTGATCTTGTGACAGGATATTTGGCTTCCTTAAGGGAGTCATATTCACTCCTACCAGCTACCCCCTTTTGTGGCCACCTTCACATTTTCATCCTACTGTGTCCACTACGCCATAACCGATACGCCACCATATGACATGAGACGTAGTTACACCCAAAAGTTACTTCTAGCGTTTTCTAAAATTTTGGTTGCGTGTCAAGTCATTTGGCTACCCTGAGAGAGTCATTGTTGCTCCTGCCCATTTCTCACCGTTTTTGGACACCTCCACGTTCTCTTCTTAGTGTGGCCGGTCCGCCAGAAGCGATACATAACTCTATGCAGTGAGTCTTATTTACGCCTTCAAGTTACTCCTCTCGTTTGCTGAAATTTATGTCGTGTGACGAGGCATTTGGCTACCTTAAGAGAGTCATAGTTACTCTTATCAGTAGATCCGCATTTTCGCCACCTTTCTATTCTCATTCTTACATTTCCCAATCTGCTATAAGTGATAAGCCACTATATACCTTGAGTCTTAATTACTCCCTCCAGTTGCTCTATATAAATGTAGAAATTTTTCGTTGTGTGACGATTCATTTCCTCTACCTTAAGTGACCCATATGTACACATGCCAGTTTCTCCCCTTTTTTGGCCGACTTCACATTCTGCTCTTGCTGTGGACAGTTCACCAGATGCGACATGCAACTATCTGCAGTGATTCTTAGTTACTCCCTGCAGTTGCTCGTCACGTTTACTGATAGTTTTGATCTTGTGACAGGATATTTGGCTTCCTTAAGGGAGTCATATTCACTCCTACCAGCTACCCCCTTTTGTGGCCACCTTCACATTTTCATCCTACTGTGTCCACTACGCCATAACCGATACGCCACCATATGACATGAGACGTAGTTACACCCAAAAGTTACTTCTAGCGTTTTCTAAAATTTTGGTTGCGTGTCAAGTCATTTGGCTACCCTGAGAGAGTCATTGTTGCTCCTGCCCATTTCTCACCGTTTTTGGACACCTCCACGTTCTCTTCTTAGTGTGGCCGGTCCGCCAGAAGCGATACATAACTCTATGCAGTGAGTCTTATTTACGCCTTCAAGTTACTCCTCTCGTTTGCTGAAATTTGTCGTGTGACGAGGCATTTGGCTACCTTAAGAGAGTCATAGTTACTCTTATCAGTAGATCCGCATTTTCGCCACCTTTCTATTCTCATTCTTACATTTCCCAATCTGCTATAAGTGATAAGCCACTATATACCTTGAGTCTTAATTACTCCCTCCAGTTCCTCTATATAAATGTAGAAATTTTTCGTTGTGTGACGATTCATTTCCTCTACCTTAAGTGACCCATATGTACACATGCCAGTTTCTCCCCTTTTTTGGCCGACTTCACATTCTGCTCTTGCTGTGGACAGTTCACCAGATGCGACATGCAACTATCTGCAGTGATTCTTAGTTACTCCCTGCAGTTGCTCGTCACGTTTACTGATAGTTTTGATCTTGTGACAGGATATTTGGCTTCCTTAAGGGAGTCATATTCACTCCTACCAGCTACCCCCTTTTGTGGCCACCTTCACATTTTCATCCTACTGTGTCCACTACGCCATAACCGATACGCCACCATATGACATGAGACGTAGTTACACCCAAAAGTTACTTCTAGCGTTTTCTAAAATTTTGGTTGCGTGTCAAGTCATTTGGCTACCCTGAGAGAGTCATTGTTGCTCCTGCCCATTTCTCACCGTTTTTGGACACCTCCACGTTCTCTTCTTAGTGTGGCCGGTCCGCCAGAAGCGATACATAACTCTATGCAGTGAGTCTTATTTACGCCTTCAAGTTACTCCTCTCGTTTGCTGAAATTTATGTCGTGTGACGAGGCATTTGGCTACCTTAAGAGAGTCATAGTTACTCTTATCAGTAGATCCGCATTTTCGCCACCTTTCTATTCTCATTCTTACATTTCCCAATCTGCTATAAGTGATAAGCCACTATATACCTTGAGTCTTAATTACTCCCTCCAGTTGCTCTATATAAATGTAGAAATTTTTCGTTCTGTGACGAGTCATTTCCTCTACCTTAAGCGACCCATATGTACACATGCCAGTTTCTCCCCTTTTTTGGCCGACTTCACATTCTGCTCTTGCTGTGGACAGTTCACCAGATGCGACATGCAACTATCTGCAGTGATTCTTAGTTACTCCCTGCAGTTGCTCGTCACGTTTACTGATAGTTTTGATCTTGTGACAGGATATTTGGCTTCCTTAAGGGAGTCATATTCACTCCTACCAGCTACCCCCTTTTGTGGCCACCTTCACATTTTCATCCTACCGTGTCCACTACGCCATAACCGATACGCCACCATATGACATGAGACGTAGTTACACCCAAAAGTTACTTCTAGCGTTTTCTAAAATTTTGGTTGCGTGTCAAGTCATTTGGCTACCCTGAGAGAGTCATTGTTGCTCCTGCCCATTTCTCACCGTTTTTGGACACCTCCACGTTCTCTTCTTAGTGTGGCCGGTCCGCCAGAAGCGATACATAACTCTATGCAGTGAGTCTTATTTACGCCTTCAAGTTACTCCTCTCGTTTGCTGAAATTTGTCGTGTGACGAGGCATTTGGCTACCTTAAGAGAGTCATAGTTACTCTTATCAGTAGATCCGCATTTTCGCCACCTTTCTATTCTCATTCTTACATTTCCCAATCTGCTATAAGTGATAAGCCACTATATACCTTGAGTCTTAATTACTCCCTCCAGTTCCTCTATATAAATGTAGAAATTTTTCGTTGTGTGACGATTCATTTCCTCTACCTTAAGTGACCCATATGTACACATGCCAGTTTCTCCCCTTTTTTGGCCGACTTCACATTCTGCTCTTGCTGTGGACAGTTCACCAGATGCGACATGCAACTATCTGCAGTGATTCTTAGTTACTCCCTGCAGTTGCTCGTCACGTTTACTGATAGTTTTGATCTTGTGACAGGATATTTGGCTTCCTTAAGGGAGTCATATTCACTCCTACCAGCTACCCCCTTTTGTGGCCACCTTCACATTTTCATCCTACTGTGTCCACTACGCCATAACCGATACGCCACCATATGACATGAGACGTAGTTACACCCAAAAGTTACTTCTAGCGTTTTCTAAAATTTTGGTTGCGTGTCAAGTCATTTGGCTACCCTGGGAGAGTCATTGTTGCTCCTGCCCATTTCTCACCGTTTTTGGACACCTCCACGTTCTCTTCTTAGTGTGGCCGGTCCGCCAGAAGCGATACATAACTCTATGCAGTGAGTCTTATTTACGCCTTCAAGTTACTCCTCTCGTTTGCTGAAATTTATGTCGTGTGACGAGGCATTTGGCTACCTTAAGAGAGTCATAGTTACTCTTATCAGTAGATCCGCATTTTCGCCACCTTTCTATTCTCATTCTTACATTTCCCAATCTGCTATAAGTGATAAGCCACTATATACCTTGAGTCTTAATTACTCCCTCCAGTTGCTCTATATAAATGTAGAAATTTTTCGTTCTGTGACGAGTCATTTCCTCTACCTTAAGCGACCCATATGTACACATGCCAGTTTCTCCCCTTTTTTGGCCGACTTCACATTCTGCTCTTGCTGTGGACAGTTCACCAGATGCGACATGCAACTATCTGCAGTGATTCTTAGTTACTCCCTGCAGTTGCTCGTCACGTTTACTGATAGTTTTGATCTTGTGACAGGATATTTGGCTTCCTTAAGGGAGTCATATTCACTCCTACCAGCTACCCCCTTTTGTGGCCACCTTCACATTTTCATCCTACTGTGTCCACTACGCCATAACCGATACGCCACCATATGACATGAGACGTAGTTACACCCAAAAGTTACTTCTAGCGTTTTCTAAAATTTTGGTTGCGTGTCAAGTCATTTGGCTACCCTGAGAGAGTCATTGTTGCTCCTGCCCATTTCTCACCGTTTTTGGACACCTCCACGTTCTCTTCTTAGTGTGGCCGGTCCGCCAGAAGCGATACATAACTCTATGCAGTGAGTCTTATTTACGCCTTCAAGTTACTCCTCTCGTTTGCTGAAATTTATGTCGTGTGACGAGGCATTTGGCTACCTTAAGAGAGTCATAGTTACTCTTATCAGTAGATCCGCATTTTCGCCACCTTTCTATTCTCATTCTTACATTTCCCAATCTGCTATAAGTGATAAGCCACTATATACCTTGAGTCTTAATTACTCCCTCCAGTTGCTCTATATAAATGTAGAAATTTTTCCTTGAGTGACGATTCATTTCCTCTACCTTAAGTGACCCATATGTACACATGCCAGTTTCTCCCCTTTTTTGGCCGACTTCACATTCTGCTCTTGCTGTGGACAGTTCACCAGATGCGACATGCAACTATCTGCAGTGATTCTTAGTTACTCCCTGCAGTTGCTCGTCACGTTTACTGATAGTTTTGATCTTGTGACAGGATATTTGGCTTCCTTAAGGGAGTCATATTCACTCCTACCAGCTACCCCCTTTTGTGGCCACCTTCACATTTTCATCCTACTGTGTCCACTACGCCATAACCGATACGCCACCATATGACATGAGACGTAGTTACACCCAAAAGTTACTTCTAGCGTTTTCTAAAATTTTGGTTGCGTGTCAAGTCATTTGGCTACCCTGAGAGAGTCATTGTTGCTCCTGCCCATTTCTCACCGTTTTTGGACACCTCCACGTTCTCTTCTTAGTGTGGCCGGTCCGCCAGAAGCGATACATAACTCTATGCAGTGAGTCTTATTTACGCCTTCAAGTTACTCCTCTCGTTTGCTGAAATTTATGTCGTGTGACGAGGCATTTGGCTACCTTAAGAGAGTCATAGTTACTCTTATCAGTAGATCCGCATTTTCGCCACCTTTCTATTCTCATTCTTACATTTCCCAATCTGCTATAAGTGATAAGCCACTATATACCTTGAGTCTTAATTACTCCCTCCAGTTGCTCTATATAAATGTAGAAATTTTTCGTTGTGTGACGATTCATTTCCTCTACCTTAAGTGACCCATATGTACACATGCCAGTTTCTCCCCTTTTTTGGCCGACTTCACATTCTGCTCTTGCTGTGGACAGTTCACCAGATGCGACATGCAACTATCTGCAGTGATTCTTAGTTACTCCCTGCAGTTGCTCGTCACGTTTACTGATAGTTTTGATCTTGTGACAGGATATTTGGCTTCCTTAAGGGAGTCATATTCACTCCTACCAGCTACCCCCTTTTGTGGCCACCTTCACATTTTCATCCTACTGTGTCCACTACGCCATAACCGATACGCCACCATATGACATGAGACGTAGTTACACCCAAAAGTTACTTCTAGCGTTTTCTAAAATTTTGGTTGCGTGTCAAGTCATTTGGCTACCCTGAGAGAGTCATTGTTGCTCCTGCCCATTTCTCACCGTTTTTGGACACCTCCACGTTCTCTTCTTAGTGTGGCCGGTCCGCCAGAAGCGATACATAACTCTATGCAGTGAGTCTTATTTACGCCTTCAAGTTACTCCTCTCGTTTGCTGAAATTTGTCGTGTGACGAGGCATTTGGCTACCTTAAGAGAGTCATAGTTACTCTTATCAGTAGATCCGCATTTTCGCCACCTTTCTATTCTCATTCTTACATTTCCCAATCTGCTATAAGTGATAAGCCACTATATACCTTGAGTCTTAATTACTCCCTCCAGTTCCTCTATATAAATGTAGAAATTTTTCGTTGTGTGACGATTCATTTCCTCTACCTTAAGTGACCCATATGTACACATGCCAGTTTCTCCCCTTTTTTGGCCGACTTCACATTCTGCTCTTGCTGTGGACAGTTCACCAGATGCGACATGCAACTATCTGCAGTGATTCTTAGTTACTCCCTGCAGTTGCTCGTCACGTTTACTGATAGTTTTGATCTTGTGACAGGATATTTGGCTTCCTTAAGGGAGTCATATTCACTCCTACCAGCTACCCCCTTTTGTGGCCACCTTCACATTTTCATCCTACTGTGTCCACTACGCCATAACCGATACGCCACCATATGACATGAGACGTAGTTACACCCAAAAGTTACTTCTAGCGTTTTCTAAAATTTTGGTTGCGTGTCAAGTCATTTGGCTACCCTGAGAGAGTCATTGTTGCTCCTGCCCATTTCTCACCGTTTTTGGACACCTCCACGTTCTCTTCTTAGTGTGGCCGGTCCGCCAGAAGCGATACATAACTCTATGCAGTGAGTCTTATTTACGCCTTCAAGTTACTCCTCTCGTTTGCTGAAATTTATGTCGTGTGACGAGGCATTTGGCTACCTTAAGAGAGTCATAGTTACTCTTATCAGTAGATCCGCATTTTCGCCACCTTTCTATTCTCATTCTTACATTTCCCAATCTGCTATAAGTGATAAGCCACTATATACCTTGAGTCTTAATTACTCCCTCCAGTTGCTCTATATAAATGTAGAAATTTTTCCTTGTGTGACGATTCATTTCCTCTACCTTAAGTGACCCATATGTACACATGCCAGTTTCTCCCCTTTTTTGGCCGACTTCACATTCTGCTCTTGCTGTGGACAGTTCACCAGATGCGACATGCAACTATCTGCAGTGATTCTTAGTTACTCCCTGCAGTTGCTCGTCACGTTTACTGATAGTTTTGATCTTGTGACAGGATATTTGGCTTCCTTAAGGGAGTCATATTCACTCCTACCAGCTACCCCCTTTTGTGGCCACCTTCACATTTTCATCCTACTGTGTCCACTACGCCATAACCGATACGCCACCATATGACATGAGACGTAGTTACACCCAAAAGTTACTTCTAGCGTTTTCTAAAATTTTGGTTGCGTGTCAAGTCATTTGGCTACCCTGAGAGAGTCATTGTTGCTCCTGCCCATTTCTCACCGTTTTTGGACACCTCCACGTTCTCTTCTTAGTGTGGCCGGTCCGCCAGAAGCGATACATAACTCTATGCAGTGAGTCTTATTTACGCCTTCAAGTTACTCCTCTCGTTTGCTGAAATTTATGTCGTGTGACGAGGCATTTGGCTACCTTAAGAGAGTCATAGTTACTCTTATCAGTAGATCCGCATTTTCGCCACCTTTCTATTCTCATTCTTACATTTCCCAATCTGCTATAAGTGATAAGCCACTATATACCTTGAGTCTTAATTACTCCCTCCAGTTGCTCTATATAAATGTAGAAATTTTTCGTTGTGTGACGATTCATTTCCTCTACCTTAAGTGACCCATATGTACACATGCCAGTTTCTCCCCTTTTTTGGCCGACTTCACATTCTGCTCTTGCTGTGGACAGTTCACCAGATGCGACATGCAACTATCTGCAGTGATTCTTAGTTACTCCCTGCAGTTGCTCGTCACGTTTACTGATAGTTTTGATCTTGTGACAGGATATTTGGCTTCCTTAAGGGAGTCATATTCACTCCTACCAGCTACCCCCTTTTGTGGCCACCTTCACATTTTCATCCTACTGTGTCCACTACGCCATAACCGATACGCCACCATATGACATGAGACGTAGTTACACCCAAAAGTTACTTCTAGCGTTTTCTAAAATTTTGGTTGCGTGTCAAGTCATTTGGCTACCCTGAGAGAGTCATTGTTGCTCCTGCCCATTTCTCACCGTTTTTGGACACCTCCACGTTCTCTTCTTAGTGTGGCCGGTCCGCCAGAAGCGATACATAACTCTATGCAGTGAGTCTTATTTACGCCTTCAAGTTACTCCTCTCGTTTGCTGAAATTTATGTCGTGTGACGAGGCATTTGGCTACCTTAAGAGAGTCATAGTTACTCTTATCAGTAGATCCGCATTTTCGCCACCTTTCTATTCTCATTCTTACATTTCCCAATCTGCTATAAGTGATAAGCCACTATATACCTTGAGTCTTAATTACTCCCTCCAGTTGCTCTATATAAATGTAGAAATTTTTCGTTGTGTGACGATTCATTTCCTCTACCTTAAGTGACCCATATGTACACATGCCAGTTTCTCCCCTTTTTTGGCCGACTTCACATTCTGCTCTTGCTGTGGACAGTTCACCAGATGCGACATGCAACTATCTGCAGTGATTCTTAGTTACTCCCTGCAGTTGCTCGTCACGTTTACTGATAGTTTTGATCTTGTGACAGGATATTTGGCTTCCTTAAGGGAGTCATATTCACTCCTACCAGCTACCCCCTTTTGTGGCCACCTTCACATTTTCATCCTACTGTGTCCACTACGCCATAACCGATACGCCACCATATGACATGAGACGTAGTTACACCCAAAAGTTACTTCTAGCGTTTTCTAAAATTTTGGTTGCGTGTCAAGTCATTTGGCTACCCTGAGAGAGTCATTGTTGCTCCTGCCCATTTCTCACCGTTTTTGGACACCTCCACGTTCTCTTCTTAGTGTGGCCGGTCCGCCAGAAGCGATACATAACTCTATGCAGTGAGTCTTATTTACGCCTTCAAGTTACTCCTCTCGTTTGCTGAAATTTGTCGTGTGACGAGGCATTTGGCTACCTTAAGAGAGTCATAGTTACTCTTATCAGTAGATCCGCATTTTCGCCACCTTTCTATTCTCATTCTTACATTTCCCAATCTGCTATAAGTGATAAGCCACTATATACCTTGAGTCTTAATTACTCCCTCCAGTTCCTCTATATAAATGTAGAAATTTTTCGTTGTGTGACGATTCATTTCCTCTACCTTAAGTGACCCATATGTACACATGCCAGTTTCTCCCCTTTTTTGGCCGACTTCACATTCTGCTCTTGCTGTGGACAGTTCACCAGATGCGACATGCAACTATCTGCAGTGATTCTTAGTTACTCCCTGCAGTTGCTCGTCACGTTTACTGATAGTTTTGATCTTGTGACAGGATATTTGGCTTCCTTAAGGGAGTCATATTCACTCCTACCAGCTACCCCCTTTTGTGGCCACCTTCACATTTTCATCCTACTGTGTCCACTACGCCATAACCGATACGCCACCATATGACATGAGACGTAGTTACACCCAAAAGTTACTTCTAGCGTTTTCTAAAATTTTGGTTGCGTGTCAAGTCATTTGGCTACCCTGAGAGAGTCATTGTTGCTCCTGCCCATTTCTCACCGTTTTTGGACACCTCCACGTTCTCTTCTTAGTGTGGCCGGTCCGCCAGAAGCGATACATAACTCTATGCAGTGAGTCTTATTTACGCCTTCAAGTTACTCCTCTCGTTTGCTGAAATTTATGTCGTGTGACGAGGCATTTGGCTACCTTAAGAGAGTCATAGTTACTCTTATCAGTAGATCCGCATTTTCGCCACCTTTCTATTCTCATTCTTACATTTCCCAATCTGCTATAAGTGATAAGCCACTATATACCTTGAGTCTTAATTACTCCCTCCAGTTGCTCTATATAAATGTAGAAATTTTTCCTTGTGTGACGATTCATTTCCTCTACCTTAAGTGACCCATATGTACACATGCCAGTTTCTCCCCTTTTTTGGCCGACTTCACATTCTGCTCTTGCTGTGGACAGTTCACCAGATGCGACATGCAACTATCTGCAGTGATTCTTAGTTACTCCCTGCAGTTGCTCGTCACGTTTACTGATAGTTTTGATCTTGTGACAGGATATTTGGCTTCCTTAAGGGAGTCATATTCACTCCTACCAGCTACCCCCTTTTGTGGCCACCTTCACATTTTCATCCTACTGTGTCCACTACGCCATAACCGATACGCCACCATATGACATGAGACGTAGTTACACCCAAAAGTTACTTCTAGCGTTTTCTAAAATTTTGGTTGCGTGTCAAGTCATTTGGCTACCCTGAGAGAGTCATTGTTGCTCCTGCCCATTTCTCACCGTTTTTGGACACCTCCACGTTCTCTTCTTAGTGTGGCCGGTCCGCCAGAAGCGATACATAACTCTATGCAGTGAGTCTTATTTACGCCTTCAAGTTACTCCTCTCGTTTGCTGAAATTTATGTCGTGTGACGAGGCATTTGGCTACCTTAAGAGAGTCATAGTTACTCTTATCAGTAGATCCGCATTTTCGCCACCTTTCTATTCTCATTCTTACATTTCCCAATCTGCTATAAGTGATAAGCCACTATATACCTTGAGTCTTAATTACTCCCTCCAGTTGCTCTATATAAATGTAGAAATTTTTCGTTGTGTGACGATTCATTTCCTCTACCTTAAGTGACCCATATGTACACATGCCAGTTTCTCCCCTTTTTTGGCCGACTTCACATTCTGCTCTTGCTGTGGACAGTTCACCAGATGCGACATGCAACTATCTGCAGTGATTCTTAGTTACTCCCTGCAGTTGCTCGTCACGTTTACTGATAGTTTTGATCTTGTGACAGGATATTTGGCTTCCTTAAGGGAGTCATATTCACTCCTACCAGCTACCCCCTTTTGTGGCCACCTTCACATTTTCATCCTACTGTGTCCACTACGCCATAACCGATACGCCACCATATGACATGAGACGTAGTTACACCCAAAAGTTACTTCTAGCGTTTTCTAAAATTTTGGTTGCGTGTCAAGTCATTTGGCTACCCTGAGAGAGTCATTGTTGCTCCTGCCCATTTCTCACCGTTTTTGGACACCTCCACGTTCTCTTCTTAGTGTGGCCGGTCCGCCAGAAGCGATACATAACTCTATGCAGTGAGTCTTATTTACGCCTTCAAGTTACTCCTCTCGTTTGCTGAAATTTATGTCGTGTGACGAGGCATTTGGCTACCTTAAGAGAGTCATAGTTACTCTTATCAGTAGATCCGCATTTTCGCCACCTTTCTATTCTCATTCTTACATTTCCCAATCTGCTATAAGTGATAAGCCACTATATACCTTGAGTCTTAATTACTCCCTCCAGTTGCTCTATATAAATGTAGAAATTTTTCGTTGTGTGACGATTCATTTCCTCTACCTTAAGTGACCCATATGTACACATGCCAGTTTCTCCCCTTTTTTGGCCGACTTCACATTCTGCTCTTGCTGTGGACAGTTCACCAGATGCGACATGCAACTATCTGCAGTGATTCTTAGTTACTCCCTGCAGTTGCTCGTCACGTTTACTGATAGTTTTGATCTTGTGACAGGATATTTGGCTTCCTTAAGGGAGTCATATTCACTCCTACCAGCTACCCCCTTTTGTGGCCACCTTCACATTTTCATCCTACTGTGTCCACTACGCCATAACCGATACGCCACCATATGACATGAGACGTAGTTACACCCAAAAGTTACTTCTAGCGTTTTCTAAAATTTTGGTTGCGTGTCAAGTCATTTGGCTACCCTGAGAGAGTCATTGTTGCTCCTGCCCATTTCTCACCGTTTTTGGACACCTCCACGTTCTCTTCTTAGTGTGGCCGGTCCGCCAGAAGCGATACATAACTCTATGCAGTGAGTCTTATTTACGCCTTCAAGTTACTCCTCTCGTTTGCTGAAATTTGTCGTGTGACGAGGCATTTGGCTACCTTAAGAGAGTCATAGTTACTCTTATCAGTAGATCCGCATTTTCGCCACCTTTCTATTCTCATTCTTACATTTCCCAATCTGCTATAAGTGATAAGCCACTATATACCTTGAGTCTTAATTACTCCCTCCAGTTGCTCTATATAAATGTAGAAATTTTTCGTTGTGTGACGATTCATTTCCTCTACCTTAAGTGACCCATATGTACACATGCCAGTTTCTCCCCTTTTTTGGCCGACTTCACATTCTGCTCTTGCTGTGGACAGTTCACCAGATGCGACATGCAACTATCTGCAGTGATTCTTAGTTACTCCCTGCAGTTGCTCGTCACGTTTACTGATAGTTTTGATCTTGTGACAGGATATTTGGCTTCCTTAAGGGAGTCATATTCACTCCTACCAGCTACCCCCTTTTGTGGCCACCTTCACATTTTCATCCTACTGTGTCCACTACGCCATAACCGATACGCCACCATATGACATGAGACGTAGTTACACCCAAAAGTTACTTCTAGCGTTTTCTAAAATTTTGGTTGCGTGTCAAGTCATTTGGCTACCCTGAGAGAGTCATTGTTGCTCCTGCCCATTTCTCACCGTTTTTGGACACCTCCACGTTCTCTTCTTAGTGTGGCCGGTCCGCCAGAAGCGATACATAACTCTATGCAGTGAGTCTTATTTACGCCTTCAAGTTACTCCTCTCGTTTGCTGAAATTTATGTCGTGTGACGAGGCATTTGGCTACCTTAAGAGAGTCATAGTTACTCTTATCAGTAGATCCGCATTTTCGCCACCTTTCTATTCTCATTCTTACATTTCCCAATCTGCTATAAGTGATAAGCCACTATATACCTTGAGTCTTAATTACTCCCTCCAGTTGCTCTATATAAATGTAGAAATTTTTCGTTGTGTGACGATTCATTTCCTCTACCTTAAGTGACCCATATGTACACATGCCAGTTTCTCCCCTTTTTTGGCCGACTTCACATTCTGCTCTTGCTGTGGACAGTTCACCAGATGCGACATGCAACTATCTGCAGTGATTCTTAGTTACTCCCTGCAGTTGCTCGTCACGTTTACTGATAGTTTTGATCTTGTGACAGGATATTTGGCTTCCTTAAGGGAGTCATATTCACTCCTACCAGCTACCCCCTTTTGTGGCCACCTTCACATTTTCATCCTACTGTGTCCACTACGCCATAACCGATACGCCACCATATGACATGAGACGTAGTTACACCCAAAAGTTACTTCTAGCGTTTTCTAAAATTTTGGTTGCGTGTCAAGTCATTTGGCTACCCTGAGAGAGTCATTGTTGCTCCTGCCCATTTCTCACCGTTTTTGGACACCTCCACGTTCTCTTCTTAGTGTGGCCGGTCCGCCAGAAGCGATACATAACTCTATGCAGTGAGTCTTATTTACGCCTTCAAGTTACTCCTCTCGTTTGCTGAAATTTATGTCGTGTGACGAGGCATTTGGCTACCTTAAGAGAGTCATAGTTACTCTTATCAGTAGATCCGCATTTTCGCCACCTTTCTATTCTCATTCTTACATTTCCCAATCTGCTATAAGTGATAAGCCACTATATACCTTGAGTCTTAATTACTCCCTCCAGTTGCTCTATATAAATGTAGAAATTTTTCGTTGTGTGACGATTCATTTCCTCTACCTTAAGTGACCCATATGTACACATGCCAGTTTCTCCCCTTTTTTGGCCGACTTCACATTCTGCTCTTGCTGTGGACAGTTCACCAGATGCGACATGCAACTATCTGCAGTGATTCTTAGTTACTCCCTGCAGTTGCTCGTCACGTTTACTGATAGTTTTGATCTTGTGACAGGATATTTGGCTTCCTTAAGGGAGTCATATTCACTCCTACCAGCTACCCCCTTTTGTGGCCACCTTCACATTTTCATCCTACTGTGTCCACTACGCCATAACCGATACGCCACCATATGACATGAGACGTAGTTACACCCAAAAGTTACTTCTAGCGTTTTCTAAAATTTTGGTTGCGTGTCAAGTCATTTGGCTACCCTGAGAGAGTCATTGTTGCTCCTGCCCATTTCTCACCGTTTTTGGACACCTCCACGTTCTCTTCTTAGTGTGGCCGGTCCGCCAGAAGCGATACATAACTCTATGCAGTGAGTCTTATTTACGCCTTCAAGTTACTCCTCTCGTTTGCTGAAATTTATGTCGTGTGACGAGGCATTTGGCTACCTTAAGAGAGTCATAGTTACTCTTATCAGTAGATCCGCATTTTCGCCACCTTTCTATTCTCATTCTTACATTTCCCAATCTGCTATAAGTGATAAGCCACTATATACCTTGAGTCTTAATTACTCCCTCCAGTTGCTCTATATAAATGTAGAAATTTTTCGTTGTGTGACGATTCATTTCCTCTACCTTAAGTGACCCATATGTACACATGCCAGTTTCTCCCCTTTTTTGGCCGACTTCACATTCTGCTCTTGCTGTGGACAGTTCACCAGATGCGACATGCAACTATCTGCAGTGATTCTTAGTTACTCCCTGCAGTTGCTCGTCACGTTTACTGATAGTTTTGATCTTGTGACAGGATATTTGGCTTCCTTAAGGGAGTCATATTCACTCCTACCAGCTACCCCCTTTTGTGGCCACCTTCACATTTTCATCCTACTGTGTCCACTACGCCATAACCGATACGCCACCATATGACATGAGACGTAGTTACACCCAAAAGTTACTTCTAGCGTTTTCTAAAATTTTGGTTGCGTGTCAAGTCATTTGGCTACCCTGAGAGAGTCATTGTTGCTCCTGCCCATTTCTCACCGTTTTTGGACACCTCCACGTTCTCTTCTTAGTGTGGCCGGTCCGCCAGAAGCGATACATAACTCTATGCAGTGAGTCTTATTTACGCCTTCAAGTTACTCCTCTCGTTTGCTGAAATTTGTCGTGTGACGAGGCATTTGGCTACCTTAAGAGAGTCATAGTTACTCTTATCAGTAGATCCGCATTTTCGCCACCTTTCTATTCTCATTCTTACATTTCCCAATCTGCTATAAGTGATAAGCCACTATATACCTTGAGTCTTAATTACTCCCTCCAGTTGCTCTATATAAATGTAGAAATTTTTCGTTGTGTGACGATTCATTTCCTCTACCTTAAGTGACCCATATGTACACATGCCAGTTTCTCCCCTTTTTTGGCCGACTTCACATTCTGCTCTTGCTGTGGACAGTTCACCAGATGCGACATGCAACTATCTGCAGTGATTCTTAGTTACTCCCTGCAGTTGCTCGTCACGTTTACTGATAGTTTTGATCTTGTGACAGGATATTTGGCTTCCTTAAGGGAGTCATATTCACTCCTACCAGCTACCCCCTTTTGTGGCCACCTTCACATTTTCATCCTACTGTGTCCACTACGCCATAACCGATACGCCACCATATGACATGAGACGTAGTTACACCCAAAAGTTACTTCTAGCGTTTTCTAAAATTTTGGTTGCGTGTCAAGTCATTTGGCTACCCTGAGAGAGTCATTGTTGCTCCTGCCCATTTCTCACCGTTTTTGGACACCTCCACGTTCTCTTCTTAGTGTGGCCGGTCCGCCAGAAGCGATACATAACTCTATGCAGTGAGTCTTATTTACGCCTTCAAGTTACTCCTCTCGTTTGCTGAAATTTGTCGTGTGACGAGGCATTTGGCTACCTTAAGAGAGTCATAGTTACTCTTATCAGTAGATCCGCATTTTCGCCACCTTTCTATTCTCATTCTTACATTTCCCAATCTGCTATAAGTGATAAGCCACTATATACCTTGAGTCTTAATTACTCCCTCCAGTTCCTCTATATAAATGTAGAAATTTTTCGTTGTGTGACGATTCATTTCCTCTACCTTAAGTGACCCATATGTACACATGCCAGTTTCTCCCCTTTTTTGGCCGACTTCACATTCTGCTCTTGCTGTGGACAGTTCACCAGATGCGACATGCAACTATCTGCAGTGATTCTTAGTTACTCCCTGCAGTTGCTCGTCACGTTTACTGATAGTTTTGATCTTGTGACAGGATATTTGGCTTCCTTAAGGGAGTCATATTCACTCCTACCAGCTACCCCCTTTTGTGGCCACCTTCACATTTTCATCCTACTGTGTCCACTACGCCATAACCGATACGCCACCATATGACATGAGACGTAGTTACACCCAAAAGTTACTTCTAGCGTTTTCTAAAATTTTGGTTGCGTGTCAAGTCATTTGGCTACCCTGAGAGAGTCATTGTTGCTCCTGCCCATTTCTCACCGTTTTTGGACACCTCCACGTTCTCTTCTTAGTGTGGCCGGTCCGCCAGAAGCGATACATAACTCTATGCAGTGAGTCTTATTTACGCCTTCAAGTTACTCCTCTCGTTTGCTGAAATTTATGTCGTGTGACGAGGCATTTGGCTACCTTAAGAGAGTCATAGTTACTCTTATCAGTAGATCCGCATTTTCGCCACCTTTCTATTCTCATTCTTACATTTCCCAATCTGCTATAAGTGATAAGCCACTATATACCTTGAGTCTTAATTACTCCCTCCAGTTGCTCTATATAAATGTAGAAATTTTTCGTTGTGTGACGATTCATTTCCTCTACCTTAAGTGACCCATATGTACACATGCCAGTTTCTCCCCTTTTTTGGCCGACTTCACATTCTGCTCTTGCTGTGGACAGTTCACCAGATGCGACATGCAACTATCTGCAGTGATTCTTAGTTACTCCCTGCAGTTGCTCGTCACGTTTACTGATAGTTTTGATCTTGTGACAGGATATTTGGCTTCCTTAAGGGAGTCATATTCACTCCTACCAGCTACCCCCTTTTGTGGCCACCTTCACATTTTCATCCTACTGTGTCCACTACGCCATAACCGATACGCCACCATATGACATGAGACGTAGTTACACCCAAAAGTTACTTCTAGCGTTTTCTAAAATTTTGGTTGCGTGTCAAGTCATTTGGCTACCCTGAGAGAGTCATTGTTGCTCCTGCCCATTTCTCACCGTTTTTGGACACCTCCACGTTCTCTTCTTAGTGTGGCCGGTCCGCCAGAAGCGATACATAACTCTATGCAGTGAGTCTTATTTACGCCTTCAAGTTACTCCTCTCGTTTGCTGAAATTTATGTCGTGTGACGAGGCATTTGGCTACCTTAAGAGAGTCATAGTTACTCTTATCAGTAGATCCGCATTTTCGCCACCTTTCTATTCTCATTCTTACATTTCCCAATCTGCTATAAGTGATAAGCCACTATATACCTTGAGTCTTAATTACTCCCTCCAGTTGCTCTATATAAATGTAGAAATTTTTCGTTGTGTGACGATTCATTTCCTCTACCTTAAGTGACCCATATGTACACATGCAAGTTTCTCCCTTTTTTTGGCCGACTTCACATTCTGCTCTTGCTGTGGACAGTTCACCAGATGCGACATGCAACTATCTGCAGTGATTCTTAGTTACTCCCTGCAGTTGCTCGTCACGTTTACTGATAGTTTTGATCTTGTGACAGGATATTTGGCTTCCTTAAGGGAGTCATATTCACTCCTACCAGCTACCCCCTTTTGTGGCCACCTTCACATTTTCATCCTACTGTGTCCACTACGCCATAACCGATACGCCACCATATGACATGAGACGTAGTTACACCCAAAAGTTACTTCTAGCGTTTTCTAAAATTTTGGTTGCGTGTCAAGTCATTTGGCTACCCTGAGAGAGTCATTGTTGCTCCTGCCCATTTCTCACCGTTTTTGGACACCTCCACGTTCTCTTCTTAGTGTGGCCGGTCCGCCAGAAGCGATACATAACTCTATGCAGTGAGTCTTATTTACGCCTTCAAGTTACTCCTCTCGTTTGCTGAAATTTATGTCGTGTGACGAGGCATTTGGCTACCTTAAGAGAGTCATAGTTACTCTTATCAGTAGATCCGCATTTTCGCCACCTTTCTATTCTCATTCTTACATTTCCCAATCTGCTATAAGTGATAAGCCACTATATACCTTGAGTCTTAATTACTCCCTCCAGTTGCTCTATATAAATGTAGAAATTTTTCGTTCTGTGACGAGTCATTTCCTCTACCTTAAGCGACCCATATGTACACATGCCAGTTTCTCCCCTTTTTTGGCCGACTTCACATTCTGCTCTTGCTGTGGACAGTTCACCAGATGCGACATGCAACTATCTGCAGTGATTCTTAGTTACTCCCTGCAGTTGCTCGTCACGTTTACTGATAGTTTTGATCTTGTGACAGGATATTTGGCTTCCTTAAGGGAGTCATATTCACTCCTACCAGCTACCCCCTTTTGTGGCCACCTTCACATTTTCATCCTACTGTGTCCACTACGCCATAACCGATACGCCACCATATGACATGAGACGTAGTTACACCCAAAAGTTACTTCTAGCGTTTTCTAAAATTTTGGTTGCGTGTCAAGTCATTTGGCTACCCTGAGAGAGTCATTGTTGCTCCTGCCCATTTCTCACCGTTTTTGGACACCTCCACGTTCTCTTCTTAGTGTGGCCGGTCCGCCAGAAGCGATACATAACTCTATGCAGTGAGTCTTATTTACGCCTTCAAGTTACTCCTCTCGTTTGCTGAAATTTGTCGTGTGACGAGGCATTTGGCTACCTTAAGAGAGTCATAGTTACTCTTATCAGTAGATCCGCATTTTCGCCACCTTTCTATTCTCATTCTTACATTTCCCAATCTGCTATAAGTGATAAGCCACTATATACCTTGAGTCTTAATTACTCCCTCCAGTTGCTCTATATAAATGTAGAAATTTTTCGTTGTGTGACGATTCATTTCCTCTACCTTAAGTGACCCATATGTACACATGCCAGTTTCTCCCCTTTTTTGGCCGACTTCACATTCTGCTCTTGCTGTGGACAGTTCACCAGATGCGACATGCAACTATCTGCAGTGATTCTTAGTTACTCCCTGCAGTTGCTCGTCACGTTAACTGATAGTTTTGATCTTGTGACAGGATATTTGGCTTCCTTAAGGGAGTCATATTCACTCCTACCAGCTACCCCCTTTTGTGGCCACCTTCACATTTTCATCCTACTGTGTCCACTACGCCATAACCGATACGCCACCATATGACATGAGACGTAGTTACACCCAAAAGTTACTTCTAGCGTTTTCTAAAATTTTGGTTGCGTGTCAAGTCATTTGGCTACCCTGAGAGAGTCATTGTTGCTCCTGCCCATTTCTCACCGTTTTTGGACACCTCCACGTTCTCTTCTTAGTGTGGCCGGTCCGCCAGAAGCGATACATAACTCTATGCAGTGAGTCTTATTTACGCCTTCAAGTTACTCCTCTCGTTTGCTGAAATTTATGTCGTGTGACGAGGCATTTGGCTACCTTAAGAGAGTCATAGTTACTCTTATCAGTAGATCCGCATTTTCGCCACCTTTCTATTCTCATTCTTACATTTCCCAATCTGCTATAAGTGATAAGCCACTATATACCTTGAGTCTTAATTACTCCCTCCAGTTGCTCTATATAAATGTAGAAATTTTTCGTTGTGTGACGATTCATTTCCTCTACCTTAAGTGACCCATATGTACACATGCCAGTTTCTCCCCTTTTTTGGCCGACTTCACAATCTGTTCTTACTGTAAACAGTCCACCATATGCGATATGCAACTACGTGTAGTGATTCTTAGTTACTCCCTGCAGTTGCTCGTCACGTTTACTGATAGTTTTGATCTTGTGACAGGATATTTGGCTTCCTTAAGGGAGTCATATTCACTCCTACCAGCTACCCCCTTTTGTGGCCACCTTCACATTTTCATCCTACTGTGTCCACTACGCCATAACCGATACGCCACCATATGACATGAGACGTAGTTACACCCAAAAGTTACTTCTAGCGTTTTCTAAAATTTTGGTTGCGTGTCAAGTCATTTGGCTACCCTGAGAGAGTCATTGTTGCTCCTGCCCATTTCTCACCGTTTTTGGACACCTCCACGTTCTCTTCTTAGTGTGGCCGGTCCGCCAGAAGCGATACATAACTCTATGCAGCGAGTCTTATTTACGCCTTCAAGTTACTCCTCTCGTTTGCTGAAATTTATGTCGTGTGACGAGGCATTTGGCTACCTTAAGAGAGTCATAGTTACTCTTATCAGTAGATCCGCATTTTCGCCACCTTTCTATTCTCATTCTTACATTTCCCAATCTGCTATAAGTGATAAGCCACTATATACCTTGAGTCTTAATTACTCCCTCCAGTTGCTCTATATAAATGTAGAAATTTTTCGTTGTGTGACGATTCATTTCCTCTACCTTAAGTGACCCATATGTACACATGCCAGTTTCTCCCTTTTTTTGGCCGACTTCACATTCTGCTCTTGCTGTGGACAGTTCACCAGATGCGACATGCAACTATCTGCAGTGATTCTTAGTTACTCCCTGCAGTTGCTCGTCACGTTTACTGATAGTTTTGATCTTGTGACAGGATATTTGGCTTCCTTAAGGGAGTCATATTCACTCCTACCAGCTACCCCCTTTTGTGGCCACCTTCACATTTTCATCCTACTGTGTCCACTACGCCATAACCGATACGCCACCATATGACATGAGACGTAGTTACACCCAAAAGTTACTTCTAGCGTTTTCTAAAATTTTGGTTGCGTGTCAAGTCATTTGGCTACCCTGAGAGAGTCATTGTTGCTCCTGCCCATTTCTCACCGTTTTTGGACACCTCCACGTTCTCTTCTTAGTGTGGCCGGTCCGCCAGAAGCGATACATAACTCTATGCAGTGAGTCTTATTTACGCCTTCAAGTTACTCCTCTCGTTTGCTGAAATTTATGTCGTGTGACGAGGCATTTGGCTACCTTAAGAGAGTCATAGTTACTCTTATCAGTAGATCCGCATTTTCGCCACCTTTCTATTCTCATTCTTACATTTCCCAATCTGCTATAAGTGATAAGCCACTATATACCTTGAGTCTTAATTACTCCCTCCAGTTGCTCTATATAAATGTAGAATTTTTTCCTTGTGTGACGATTCATTTCCTCTACCTTAAGTGACCCATATGTACACATGCCAGTTTCTCCCCTTTTTTGGCCGACTTCACATTCTGCTCTTGCTGTGGACAGTTCACCAGATGCGACATGCAACTATCTGCAGTGATTCTTAGTTACTCCCTGCAGTTGCTCGTCACGTTTACTGATAGTTTTGATCTTGTGACAGGATATTTGGCTTCCTTAAGGGAGTCATATTCACTCCTACCAGCTACCCCCTTTTGTGGCCACCTTCACATTTTCATCCTACTGTGTCCACTACGCCATAACCGATACGCCACCATATGACATGAGACGTAGTTACACCCAAAAGTTACTTCTAGCGTTTTCTAAAATTTTGGTTGCGTGTCAAGTCATTTGGCTACCCTGAGAGAGTCATTGTTGCTCCTGCCCATTTCTCACCGTTTTTGGACACCTCCACGTTCTCTTCTTAGTGTGGCCGGTCCGCCAGAAGCGATACATAACTCTATGCAGTGAGTCTTATTTACGCCTTCAAGTTACTCCTCTCGTTTGCTGAAATTTATGTCGTGTGACGAGGCATTTGGCTACCTTAAGAGAGTCATAGTTACTCTTATCAGTAGATCCGCATTTTCGCCACCTTTCTATTCTCATTCTTACATTTCCCAATCTGCTATAAGTGATAAGCCACTATATACCTTGAGTCTTAATTACTCCCTCCAGTTGCTCTATATAAATGTAGAAATTTTTCCTTGTGTGACGATTCATTTCCTCTACCTTAAGTGACCCATATGTACACATGCCAGTTTCTCCCCTTTTTTGGCCGACTTCACAATCTGTTCTTACTGTAAACAGTCCACCATATGCGATATGCAACTACGTGCAGTGATTCTTAGTTACTCCCTGCAGTTGCTCGTCACGTTTACTGATAGTTTTGATCTTGTGACAGGATATTTGGCTTCCTTAAGGGAGTCATATTCACTCCTACCAGCTACCCCCTTTTGTGGCCACCTTCACATTTTCATCCTACTGTGTCCACTACGCCATAACCGATACGCCACCATATGACATGAGACGTAGTTACACCCAAAAGTTACTTCTAGCGTTTTCTAAAATTTTGGTTGCGTGTCAAGTCATTTGGCTACCCTGAGAGAGTCATTGTTGCTCCTGCCCATTTCTCACCGTTTTTGGACACCTCCACGTTCTCTTCTTAGTGTGGCCGGTCCGCCAGAAGCGATACATAACTCTATGCAGTGAGTCTTATTTACGCCTTCAAGTTACTCCTCTCGTTTGCTGAAATTTATGTCGTGTGACGAGGCATTTGGCTACCTTAAGAGAGTCATAGTTACTCTTATCAGTAGATCCGCATTTTCGCCACCTTTCTATTCTCATTCTTACATTTCCCAATCTGCTATAAGTGATAAGCCACTATATACCTTGAGTCTTAATTACTCCCTCCAGTTGCTCTATATAAATGTAGAAATTTTTCGTTGTATGACGATTCATTTCCTCTACCTTAAGTGACCCATATGTACACATGCCAGTTTCTCCCCTTTTTTGGCCGACTTCACAATCTGTTCTTACTGTAAACAGTCCACCATATGCGATATGCAACTACGTGCAGTGATTCTTAGTTACTCCCTGCAGTTGCTCGTCACGTTTACTGATAGTTTTGATCTTGTGACAGGATATTTGGCTTCCTTAAGGGAGTCATATTCACTCCTACCAGCTACCCCCTTTTGTGGCCACCTTCACATTTTCATCCTACTGTGTCCACTACGCCATAACCGATACGCCACCATATGACATGAGACGTAGTTACACCCAAAAGTTACTTCTAGCGTTTTCTAAAATTTTGGTTGCGTGTCAAGTCATTTGGCTACCCTGAGAGAGTCATTGTTGCTCCTGCCCATTTCTCACCGTTTTTGGACACCTCCACGTTCTCTTCTTAGTGTGGCCGGTCCGCCAGAAGCGATACATAACTCTATGCAGTGAGTCTTATTTACGCCTTCAAGTTACTCCTCTCGTTTGCTGAAATTTATGTCGTGTGACGAGGCATTTGGCTACCTTAAGAGAGTCATAGTTACTCTTATCAGTAGATCCGCATTTTCGCCACCTTTCTATTCTCATTCTTACATTTCCCAATCTGCTATAAGTGATAAGCCACTATATACCTTGAGTCTTAATTACTCCCTCCAGTTGCTCTATATAAATGTAGAAATTTTTCCTTGTGTGACGATTCATTTCCTCTACCTTAAGTGACCCATATGTACACATGCCAGTTTCTCCCCTTTTTTGGCCGACTTCACAATCTGTTCTTACTGTAAACAGTCCACCATATGCGATATGCAACTACGTGCAGTGATTCTTAGTTACTCCCTGCAGTTGCTCGTCACGTTTACTGATAGTTTTGATCTTGTGACAGGATATTTGGCTTCCTTAAGGGAGTCATATTCACTCCTACCAGCTACCCCCTTTTGTGGCCACCTTCACATTTTCATCCTACTGTGTCCACTACGCCATAACCGATACGCCACCATATGACATGAGACGTAGTTACACCCAAAAGTTACTTCTAGCGTTTTCTAAAATTTTGGTTGCGTGTCAAGTCATTTGGCTACCCTGAGAGAGTCATTGTTGCTCCTGCCCATTTCTCACCGTTTTTGGACACCTCCACGTTCTCTTCTTAGTGTGGCCGGTCCGCCAGAAGCGATACATAACTCTATGCAGTGAGTCTTATTTACGCCTTCAAGTTACTCCTCTCGTTTGCTGAAATTTGTGTCGTGTGACGAGGCATTTGGCTACCTTAAGAGAGTCATAGTTACTCTTATCAGTAGATCCGCATTTACGCCACCTTTCTATTCTCATTCTTACATTTCCCAATCTGCTATAAGTGATAAGCCACTATATACCTTGAGTCTTAATTACTCCCTCCAGTTGCTCTATATAAATGTAGAAATTTTTCGTTGTGTGACGATTCATTTCCTCTACCTTAAGTGACCCATATGTACACATGCCAGTTTCTCCCCTTTTTTGGCCGACTTCACAATCTGTTCTTACTGTAAACAGTCCACCATATGCGATATGCAACTACGTGCAGTGATTCTTAGTTACTCCCTGCAGTTGCTCGTCACGTTTACTGATAGTTTTGATCTTGTGACAGGATATTTGGCTTCCTTAAGGGAGTCATATTCACTCCTACCAGCTACCCCCTTTTGTGGCCACCTTCACATTTTCATCCTACTGTGTCCACTACGCCATAACCGATACGCCACCATATGACATGAGACGTAGTTACACCCAAAAGTTACTTCTAGCGTTTTCTAAAATTTTGGTTGCGTGTCAAGTCATTTGGCTACCCTGAGAGAGTCATTGTTGCTCCTGCCCATTTCTCACCGTTTTTGGACACCTCCACGTTCTCTTCTTAGTGTGGCCGGTCCGCCAGAAGCGATACATAACTCTATGCAGCGAGTCTTATTTACGCCTTCAAGTTACTCCTCTCGTTTGCTGAAATTTATGTCGTGTGACGAGGCATTTGGCTACCTTAAGAGAGTCATAGTTACTCTTATCAGTAGATCCGCATTTTCGCCACCTTTCTATTCTCATTCTTACATTTCCCAATCTGCTATAAGTGATAAGCCACTATATACCTTGAGTCTTAATTACTCCCTCCAGTTGCTCTATATAAATGTAGAAATTTTTCGTTGTGTGACGATTCATTTCCTCTACCTTAAGTGACCCATATGTACACATGCCAGTTTCTCCCTTTTTTTGGCCGACTTCACATTCTGCTCTTGCTGTGGACAGTTCACCAGATGCGACATGCAACTATCTGCAGTGATTCTTAGTTACTCCCTGCAGTTGCTCGTCACGTTTACTGATAGTTTTGATCTTGTGACAGGATATTTGGCTTCCTTAAGGGAGTCATATTCACTCCTACCAGCTACCCCCTTTTGTGGCCACCTTCACATTTTCATCCTACTGTGTCCACTACGCCATAACCGATACGCCACCATATGACATGAGACGTAGTTACACCCAAAAGTTACTTCTAGCGTTTTCTAAAATTTTGGTTGCGTGTCAAGTCATTTGGCTACCCTGAGAGAGTCATTGTTGCTCCTGCCCATTTCTCACCGTTTTTGGACACCTCCACGTTCTCTTCTTAGTGTGGCCGGTCCGCCAGAAGCGATACATAACTCTATGCAGTGAGTCTTATTTACGCCTTCAAGTTACTCCTCTCGTTTGCTGAAATTTATGTCGTGTGACGAGGCATTTGGCTACCTTAAGAGAGTCATAGTTACTCTTATCAGTAGATCCGCATTTTCGCCACCTTTCTATTCTCATTCTTACATTTCCCAATCTGCTATAAGTGATAAGCCACTATATACCTTGAGTCTTAATTACTCCCTCCAGTTGCTCTATATAAATGTAGAAATTTTTCCTTGTGTGACGATTCATTTCCTCTACCTTAAGTGACCCATATGTACACATGCCAGTTTCTCCCCTTTTTTGGCCGACTTCACAATCTGTTCTTACTGTAAACAGTCCACCATATGCGATATGCAACTACGTGCAGTGATTCTTAGTTACTCCCTGCAGTTGCTCGTCACGTTTACTGATAGTTTTGATCTTGTGACAGGATATTTGGCTTCCTTAAGGGAGTCATATTCACTCCTACCAGCTACCCCCTTTTGTGGCCACCTTCACATTTTCATCCTACTGTGTCCACTACGCCATAACCGATACGCCACCATATGACATGAGACGTAGTTACACCCAAAAGTTACTTCTAGCGTTTTCTAAAATTTTGGTTGCGTGTCAAGTCATTTGGCTACCCTGAGAGAGTCATTGTTGCTCCTGCCCATTTCTCACCGTTTTTGGACACCTCCACGTTCTCTTCTTAGTGTGGCCGGTCCGCCAGAAGCGATACATAACTCTATGCAGTGAGTCTTATTTACGCCTTCAAGTTACTCCTCTCGTTTGCTGAAATTTATGTCGTGTGACGAGGCATTTGGCTACCTTAAGAGAGTCATAGTTACTCTTATCAGTAGATCCGCATTTTCGCCACCTTTCTATTCTCATTCTTACATTTCCCAATCTGCTATAAGTGATAAGCCACTATATACCTTGAGTCTTAATTACTCCCTCCAGTTGCTCTATATAAATGTAGAAATTTTTCGTTGTATGACGATTCATTTCCTCTACCTTAAGTGACCCATATGTACACATGCCAGTTTCTCCCCTTTTTTGGCCGACTTCACAATCTGTTCTTACTGTAAACAGTCCACCATATGCGATATGCAACTACGTGCAGTGATTCTTAGTTACTCCCTGCAGTTGCTCGTCACGTTTACTGATAGTTTTGATCTTGTGACAGGATATTTGGCTTCCTTAAGGGAGTCATATTCACTCCTACCAGCTACCCCCTTTTGTGGCCACCTTCACATTTTCATCCTACTGTGTCCACTACGCCATAACCGATACGCCACCATATGACATGAGACGTAGTTACACCCAAAAGTTACTTCTAGCGTTTTCTAAAATTTTGGTTGCGTGTCAAGTCATTTGGCTACCCTGAGAGAGTCATTGTTGCTCCTGCCCATTTCTCACCGTTTTTGGACACCTCCACGTTCTCTTCTTAGTGTGGCCGGTCCGCCAGAAGCGATACATAACTCTATGCAGTGAGTCTTATTTACGCCTTCAAGTTACTCCTCTCGTTTGCTGAAATTTATGTCGTGTGACGAGGCATTTGGCTACCTTAAGAGAGTCATAGTTACTCTTATCAGTAGATCCGCATTTTCGCCACCTTTCTATTCTCATTCTTACATTTCCCAATCTGCTATAAGTGATAAGCCACTATATACCTTGAGTCTTAATTACTCCCTCCAGTTGCTCTATATAAATGTAGAAATTTTTCCTTGTGTGACGATTCATTTCCTCTACCTTAAGTGACCCATATGTACACATGCCAGTTTCTCCCCTTTTTTGGCCGACTTCACAATCTGTTCTTACTGTAAACAGTCCACCATATGCGATATGCAACTACGTGCAGTGATTCTTAGTTACTCCCTGCAGTTGCTCGTCACGTTTACTGATAGTTTTGATCTTGTGACAGGATATTTGGCTTCCTTAAGGGAGTCATATTCACTCCTACCAGCTACCCCCTTTTGTGGCCACCTTCACATTTTCATCCTACTGTGTCCACTACGCCATAACCGATACGCCACCATATGACATGAGACGTAGTTACACCCAAAAGTTACTTCTAGCGTTTTCTAAAATTTTGGTTGCGTGTCAAGTCATTTGGCTACCCTGAGAGAGTCATTGTTGCTCCTGCCCATTTCTCACCGTTTTTGGACACCTCCACGTTCTCTTCTTAGTGTGGCCGGTCCGCCAGAAGCGATACATAACTCTATGCAGTGAGTCTTATTTACGCCTTCAAGTTACTCCTCTCGTTTGCTGAAATTTGTGTCGTGTGACGAGGCATTTGGCTACCTTAAGAGAGTCATAGTTACTCTTATCAGTAGATCCGCATTTACGCCACCTTTCTATTCTCATTCTTACATTTCCCAATCTGCTATAAGTGATAAGCCACTATATACCTTGAGTCTTAATTACTCCCTCCAGTTGCTCTATATAAATGTAGAAATTTTTCGTTGTGTGACGATTCATTTCCTCTACCTTAAGTGACCCATATGTACACATGCCAGTTTCTCCCCTTTTTTGGCCGACTTCACAATCTGTTCTTACTGTAAACAGTCCACCATATGCGATATGCAACTACGTGCAGTGATTCTTAGTTACTCCCTGCAGTTGCTCGTCACGTTTACTGATAGTTTTGATCTTGTGACAGGATATTTGGCTTCCTTAAGGGAGTCATATTCACTCCTACCAGCTACCCCCTTTTGTGGCCACCTTCACATTTTCATCCTACTGTGTCCACTACGCCATAACCGATACGCCACCATATGACATGAGACGTAGTTACACCCAAAAGTTACTTCTAGCGTTTTCTAAAATTTTGGTTGCGTGTCAAGTCATTTGGCTACCCTGAGAGAGTCATTGTTGCTCCTGCCCATTTCTCACCGTTTTTGGACACCTCCACGTTCTCTTCTTAGTGTGGCCGGTCCGCCAGAAGCGATACATAACTCTATGCAGTGAGTCTTATTTACGCCTTCAAGTTACTCCTCTCGTTTGCTGAAATTTATGTCGTGTGACGAGGCATTTGGCTACCTTAAGAGAGTCATAGTTACTCTTATCAGTAGATCCGCATTTTCGCCACCTTTCTATTCTCATTCTTACATTTCCCAATCTGCTATAAGTGATAAGCCACTATATACCTTGAGTCTTAATTACTCCCTCCAGTTGCTCTATATAAATGTAGAAATTTTTCGTTGTGTGACGATTCATTTCCTCTACCTTAAGTGACCCATATGTACACATGCCAGTTTCTCCCCTTTTTTGGCCGACTTCACAATCTGTTCTTACTGTAAACAGTCCACCATATGCGATATGCAACTACGTGCAGTGATTCTTAGTTACTCCCTGCAGTTGCTCGTCACGTTTACTGATAGTTTTGATCTTGTGACAGGATATTTGGCTTCCTTAAGGGAGTCATATTCACTCCTACCAGCTACCCCCTTTTGTGGCCACCTTCACATTTTCATCCTACTGTGTCCACTACGCCATAACCGATACGCCACCATATGACATGAGACGTAGTTACACCCAAAAGTTACTTCTAGCGTTTTCTAAAATTTTGGTTGCGTGTCAAGTCATTTGGCTACCCTGAGAGAGTCATTGTTGCTCCTGCCCATTTCTCACCGTTTTTGGACACCTCCACGTTCTCTTCTTAGTGTGGCTGGTCCGCCAGAAGCGATACATAACTCTATGCAGTGAGTCTTATTTACGCCTTCAAGTTACTCCTCTCGTTTGCTGAAATTTATGTCGTGTGACGAGGCATTTGGCTACCTTAAGAGAGTCATAGTTACTCTTATCAGTAGATCCGCATTTTCGCCACCTTTCTATTCTCATTCTTACATTTCCCAATCTGCTATAAGTGATAAGCCACTATATACCTTGAGTCTTAATTACTCCCTCCAGTTGCTCTATATAAATGTAGAAATTTTTCGTTGTGTGACGATTCATTTCCTCTACCTTAAGTGACCCATATGTACACATGCCAGTTTCTCCCCTTTTTTGGCCGACTTCACATTCTGCTCTGGCTGTGGACAGTTCACCAGATGCGACATGCAACTATCTGCAGTGATTCTTAGTTACTCCCTGCAGTTGCTCGTCACGTTTACTGATAGTTTTGATCTTGTGACAGGATATTTGGCTTCCTTAAGGGAGTCATATTCACTCCTACCAGCTACCCCCTTTTGTGGCCACCTTCACATTTTCATCCTACTGTGTCCACTACGCCATAACCGATACGCCACCATATGACATGAGACGTAGTTACACCCAAAAGTTACTTCTAGCGTTTTCTAAAATTTTGGTTGCGTGTCAAGTCATTTGGCTACCCTGAGAGAGTCATTGTTGCTCCTGCCCATTTCTCACCGTTTTTGGACACCTCCACGTTCTCTTCTTAGTGTGGCCGGTCCGCCAGAAGCGATACATAACTCTATGCAGTGAGTCTTATTTACGCCTTCAAGTTACTCCTCTCGTTTGCTGAAATTTATGTCGTGTGACGAGGCATTTGGCTACCTTAAGAGAGTCATAGTTACTCTTATCAGTAGATCCGCATTTTCGCCACCTTTCTATTCTCATTCTTACATTTCCCAATCTGCTATAAGTGATAAGCCACTATATACCTTGAGTCTTAATTACTCCCTCCAGTTGCTCTATATAAATGTAGAAATTTTTCGTTGTGTGACGATTCATTTCCTCTACCTTAAGTGACCCATATGTACACATGCCAGTTTCTCCCCTTTTTTGGCCGACTTCACAATCTGTTCTATGCGATATGCAACTACGTGTAGTGATTCTTAGTTACTCCCTGCAGTTGCTCGTCACGTTTACTGATAGTTTTGATCTTGTGACAGGATATTTGGCTTCCTTAAGGGAGTCATATTCACTCCTACCAGCTACCCCCTTTTGTGGCCACCTTCACATTTTCATCCTACTGTGTCCACTACGCCATAACCGATACGCCACCATATGACATGAGACGTAGTTACACCCAAAAGTTACTTCTAGCGTTTTCTAAAATTTTGGTTGCGTGTCAAGTCATTTGGCTACCCTGAGAGAGTCATTGTTGCTCCTGCCCATTTCTCACCGTTTTTGGACACCTCCACGTTCTCTTCTTAGTGTGGCCGGTCCGCCAGAAGCGATACATAACTCTATGCAGTGAGTCTTATTTACGCCTTCAAGTTACTCCTCTCGTTTGCTGAAATTTATGTCGTGTGACGAGGCATTTGGCTACCTTAAGAGAGTCATAGTTACTCTTATCAGTAGATCCGCATTTTCGCCACCTTTCTATTCTCATTCTTACATTTCCCAATCTGCTATAAGTGATAAGCCACTATATACCTTGAGTCTTAATTACTCCCTCCAGTTGCTCTATATAAATGTAGAAATTTTTCGTTGTGTGACGATTCATTTCCTCTACCTTAAGTGACCCATATGTACACATGCCAGTTTCTCCCCTTTTTTGGCCGACTTCACATTCTGCTCTTGCTGTGGACAGTTCACCAGATGCGACATGCAACTATCTGCAGTGATTCTTAGTTACTCCCTGCAGTTGCTCGTCACGTTTACTGATAGTTTTGATCTTGTGACAGGATATTTGGCATCCTTAAGGGAGTCATATTCACTCCTACCAGCTACCCCCTTTTGTGGCCACCTTCACATTTTCATCCTACTGTGTCCACTACGCCATAACCGATACGCCACCATATGACATGAGACGTAGTTACACCCAAAAGTTACTTCTAGCGTTTTCTAAAATTTTGGTTGCGTGTCAAGTCATTTGGCTACCCTGAGAGAGTCATTGTTGCTCCTGCCCATTTCTCACCGTTTTTGGACACCTCCACGTTCTCTTCTTAGTGTGGCCGGTCCGCCAGAAGCGATACATAACTCTATGCAGTGAGTCTTATTTACGCCTTCAAGTTACTCCTCTCGTTTGCTGAAATTTATGTCGTGTGACGAGGCATTTGGCTACCTTAAGAGAGTCATAGTTACTCTTATCAGTAGATCCGCATTTTCGCCACCTTTCTATTCTCATTCTTACATTTCCCAATCTGCTATAAGTGATAAGCCACTATATACCTTGAGTCTTAATTACTCCCTCCAGTTGCTCTATATAAATGTAGAAATTTTTCGTTGTGTGACGATTCATTTCCTCTACCTTAAGTGACCCATATGTACACATGCCAGTTTCTCCCCTTTTTTGGCCGACTTCACATTCTGCTCTTGCTGTGGACAGTTCACCAGATGCGACATGCAACTATCTGCAGTGATTCTTAGTTACTCCCTGCAGTTGCTCGTCACGTTTACTGATAGTTTTGATCTTGTGACAGGATATTTGGCTTCCTTAAGGGAGTCATATTCACTCCTACCAGCTACCCCCTTTTGTGGCCACCTTCACATTTTCATCCTACTGTGTCCACTACGCCATAACCGATACGCCACCATATGACATGAGACGTAGTTACACCCAAAAGTTACTTCTAGCGTTTTCTAAAATTTTGGTTGCGTGTCAAGTCATTTGGCTACCCTGAGAGAGTCATTGTTGCTCCTGCCCATTTCTCACCGTTTTTGGACACCTCCACGTTCTCTTCTTAGTGTGGCCGGTCCGCCAGAAGCGATACATAACTCTATGCAGTGAGTCTTATTTACGCCTTCAAGTTACTCCTCTCGTTTGCTGAAATTTATGTCGTGTGACGAGGCATTTGGCTACCTTAAGAGAGTCATAGTTACTCTTATCAGTAGATCCGCATTTTCGCCACCTTTCTATTCTCATTCTTACATTTCCCAATCTGCTATAAGTGATAAGCCACTATATACCTTGAGTCTTAATTACTCCCTCCAGTTGCTCTATATAAATGTAGAAATTTTTCGTTGTGTGACGATTCATTTCCTCTACCTTAAGTGACCCATATGTACACATGCCAGTTTCTCCCCTTTTTTGGCCGACTTCACAATCTGTTCTTACTGTAAACAGTCCACCATATGCGATATGCAACTACGTGCAGTGATTCTTAGTTACTCCCTGCAGTTGCTCGTCACGTTTACTGATAGTTTTGATCTTGTGACAGGATATTTGGCTTCCTTAAGGGAGTCATATTCACTCCTACCAGCTACCCCCTTTTGTGGCCACCTTCACATTTTCATCCTACTGTGTCCACTACGCCATAACCGATACGCCACCATATGACATGAGACGTAGTTACACCCAAAAGTTACTTCTAGCGTTTTCTAAAATTTTGGTTGCGTGTCAAGTCATTTGGCTACCCTGAGAGAGTCATTGTTGCTCCTGCCCATTTCTCACCGTTTTTGGACACCTCCACGTTCTCTTCTTAGTGTGGCCGGTCCGCCAGAAGCGATACATAACTCTATGCAGTGAGTCTTATTTACGCCTTCAAGTTACTCCTCTCGTTTGCTGAAATTTATGTCGTGTGACGAGGCATTTGGCTACCTTAAGAGAGTCATAGTTACTCTTATCAGTAGATCCGCATTTTCGCCACCTTTCTATTCTCATTCTTACATTTCCCAATCTGCTATAAGTGATAAGCCACTATATACCTTGAGTCTTAATTACTCCCTCCAGTTGCTCTATATAAATGTAGAAATTTTTCGTTGTGTGACGATTCATTTCCTCTACCTTAAGTGACCCATATGTACACATGCCAGTTTCTCCCCTTTTTTGGCCGACTTCACAATCTGTTCTATGCGATATGCAACTACGTGTAGTGATTCTTAGTTACTCCCTGCAGTTGCTCGTCACGTTTACTGATAGTTTTGATCTTGTGACAGGATATTTGGCTTCCTTAAGGGAGTCATATTCACTCCTACCAGCTACCCCCTTTTGTGGCCACCTTCACATTTTCATCCTACTGTGTCCACTACGCCATAACCGATACGCCACCATATGACATGAGACGTAGTTACACCCAAAAGTTACTTCTAGCGTTTTCTAAAATTTTGGTTGCGTGTCAAGTCATTTGGCTACCCTGAGAGAGTCATTGTTGCTCCTGCCCATTTCTCACCGTTTTTGGACACCTCCACGTTCTCTTCTTAGTGTGGCCGGTCCGCCAGAAGCGATACATAACTCTATGCAGTGAGTCTTATTTACGCCTTCAAGTTACTCCTCTCGTTTGCTGAAATTTATGTCGTGTGACGAGGCATTTGGCTACCTTAAGAGAGTCATAGTTACTCTTATCAGTAGATCCGCATTTTCGCCACCTTTCTATTCTCATTCTTACATTTCCCAATCTGCTATAAGTGATAAGCCACTATATACCTTGAGTCTTAATTACTCCCTCCAGTTGCTCTATATAAATGTAGAAATTTTTCGTTGTGTGACGATTCATTTCCTCTACCTTAAGTGACCCATATGTACACATGCCAGTTTCTCCCCTTTTTTGGCCGACTTCACAATCTGTTCTATGCGATATGCAACTACGTGTAGTGATTCTTAGTTACTCCCTGCAGTTGCTCGTCACGTTTACTGATAGTTTTGATCTTGTGACAGGATATTTGGCTTCCTTAAGGGAGTCATATTCACTCCTACCAGCTACCCCCTTTTGTGGCCACCTTCACATTTTCATCCTACTGTGTCCACTACGCCATAACCGATACGCCACCATATGACATGAGACGTAGTTACACCCAAAAGTTACTTCTAGCGTTTTCTAAAATTTTGGTTGCGTGTCAAGTCATTTGGCTACCCTGAGAGAGTCATTGTTGCTCCTGCCCATTTCTCACCGTTTTTGGACACCTCCACGTTCTCTTCTTAGTGTGGCCGGTCCGCCAGAAGCGATACATAACTCTATGCAGTGAGTCTTATTTACGCCTTCAAGTTACTCCTCTCGTTTGCTGAAATTTATGTCGTGTGACGAGGCATTTGGCTACCTTAAGAGAGTCATAGTTACTCTTATCAGTAGATCCGCATTTTCGCCACCTTTCTATTCTCATTCTTACATTTCCCAATCTGCTATAAGTGATAAGCCACTATATACCTTGAGTCTTAATTACTCCCTCCAGTTGCTCTATATAAATGTAGAAATTTTTCGTTGTGTGACGATTCATTTCCTCTACCTTAAGTGACCCATATGTACACATGCCAGTTTCTCCCCTTTTTTGGCCGACTTCACAATCTGTTCTATGCGATATGCAACTACGTGTAGTGATTCTTAGTTACTCCCTGCAGTTGCTCGTCACGTTTACTGATAGTTTTGATCTTGTGACAGGATATTTGGCTTCCTTAAGGGAGTCATATTCACTCCTACCAGCTACCCCCTTTTGTGGCCACCTTCACATTTTCATCCTACTGTGTCCACTACGCCATAACCGATACGCCACCATATGACATGAGACGTAGTTACACCCAAAAGTTACTTCTAGCGTTTTCTAAAATTTTGGTTGCGTGTCAAGTCATTTGGCTACCCTGAGAGAGTCATTGTTGCTCCTGCCCATTTCTCACCGTTTTTGGACACCTCCACGTTCTCTTCTTAGTGTGGCCGGTCCGCCAGAAGCGATACATAACTCTATGCAGTGAGTCTTATTTACGCCTTCAAGTTACTCCTCTCGTTTGCTGAAATTTATGTCGTGTGACGAGGCATTTGGCTACCTTAAGAGAGTCATAGTTACTCTTATCAGTAGATCCGCATTTTCGCCACCTTTCTATTCTCATTCTTACATTTCCCAATCTGCTATAAGTGATAAGCCACTATATACCTTGAGTCTTAATTACTCCCTCCAGTTGCTCTATATAAATGTAGAAATTTTTCGTTGTGTGACGATTCATTTCCTCTACCTTAAGTGACCCATATGTACACATGCCAGTTTCTCCCCTTTTTTGGCCGACTTCACATTCTGCTCTTGCTGTGGACAGTTCACCAGATGCGACATGCAACTATCTGCAGTGATTCTTAGTTACTCCCTGCAGTTGCTCGTCACGTTTACTGATAGTTTTGATCTTGTGACAGGATATTTGGCATCCTTAAGGGAGTCATATTCACTCCTACCAGCTACCCCCTTTTGTGGCCACCTTCACATTTTCATCCTACTGTGTCCACTACGCCATAACCGATACGCCACCATATGACATGAGACGTAGTTACACCCAAAAGTTACTTCTAGCGTTTTCTAAAATTTTGGTTGCGTGTCAAGTCATTTGGCTACCCTGAGAGAGTCATTGTTGCTCCTGCCCATTTCTCACCGTTTTTGGACACCTCCACGTTCTCTTCTTAGTGTGGCCGGTCCGCCAGAAGCGATACATAACTCTATGCAGTGAGTCTTATTTACGCCTTCAAGTTACTCCTCTCGTTTGCTGAAATTTATGTCGTGTGACGAGGCATTTGGCTACCTTAAGAGAGTCATAGTTACTCTTATCAGTAGATCCGCATTTTCGCCACCTTTCTATTCTCATTCTTACATTTCCCAATCTGCTATAAGTGATAAGCCACTATATACCTTGAGTCTTAATTACTCCCTCCAGTTGCTCTATATAAATGTAGAAATTTTTCGTTGTGTGACGATTCATTTCCTCTACCTTAAGTGACCCATATGTACACATGCCAGTTTCTCCCCTTTTTTGGCCGACTTCACATTCTGCTCTTGCTGTGGACAGTTCACCAGATGCGACATGCAACTATCTGCAGTGATTCTTAGTTACTCCCTGCAGTTGCTCGTCACGTTTACTGATAGTTTTGATCTTGTGACAGGATATTTGGCTTCCTTAAGGGAGTCATATTCACTCCTACCAGCTACCCCCTTTTGTGGCCACCTTCACATTTTCATCCTACTGTGTCCACTACGCCATAACCGATACGCCACCATATGACATGAGACGTAGTTACACCCAAAAGTTACTTCTAGCGTTTTCTAAAATTTTGGTTGCGTGTCAAGTCATTTGGCTACCCTGAGAGAGTCATTGTTGCTCCTGCCCATTTCTCACCGTTTTTGGACACCTCCACGTTCTCTTCTTAGTGTGGCCGGTCCGCCAGAAGCGATACATAACTCTATGCAGTGAGTCTTATTTACGCCTTCAAGTTACTCCTCTCGTTTGCTGAAATTTATGTCGTGTGACGAGGCATTTGGCTACCTTAAGAGAGTCATAGTTACTCTTATCAGTAGATCCGCATTTTCGCCACCTTTCTATTCTCATTCTTACATTTCCCAATCTGCTATAAGTGATAAGCCACTATATACCTTGAGTCTTAATTACTCCCTCCAGTTGCTCTATATAAATGTAGAAATTTTTCGTTGTGTGACGATTCATTTCCTCTACCTTAAGTGACCCATATGTACACATGCCAGTTTCTCCCCTTTTTTGGCCGACTTCACATTCTGCTCTTGCTGTGGACAGTTCACCAGATGCGACATGCAACTATCTGCAGTGATTCTTAGTTACTCCCTGCAGTTGCTCGTCACGTTTACTGATAGTTTTGATCTTGTGACAGGATATTTGGCTTCCTTAAGGGAGTCATATTCACTCCTACCAGCTACCCCCTTTTGTGGCCACCTTCACATTTTCATCCTACTGTGTCCACTACGCCATAACCGATACGCCACCATATGACATGAGACGTAGTTACACCCAAAAGTTACTTCTAGCGTTTTCTAAAATTTTGGTTGCGTGTCAAGTCATTTGGCTACCCTGAGAGAGTCATTGTTGCTCCTGCCCATTTCTCACCGTTTTTGGACACCTCCACGTTCTCTTCTTAGTGTGGCCGGTCCGCCAGAAGCGATACATAACTCTATGCAGTGAGTCTTATTTACGCCTTCAAGTTACTCCTCTCGTTTGCTGATATTTATGTCGTGTGACGAGGCATTTGGCTACCTTAAGAGAGTCATAGTTACTCTTATCAGTAGATCCGCATTTTCGCCACCTTTCTATTCTCATTCTTACATTTCCCAATCTGCTATAAGTGATAAGCCACTATATACCTTGAGTCTTAATTACTCCCTCCAGTTGCTCTATATAAATGTAGAAATTTTTCGTTGTGTGACGATTCATTTCCTCTACCTTAAGTGACCCATATGTACACATGCCAGTTTCTCCCCTTTTTTGGCCGACTTCACATTCTGCTCTTGCTGTGGACAGTTCACCAGATGCGACATGCAACTATCTGCAGTGATTCTTAGTTACTCCCTGCAGTTGCTCGTCACGTTTACTGATAGTTTTGATCTTGTGACAGGATATTTGGCTTCCTTAAGGGAGTCATATTCACTCCTACCAGCCACCCCCTTTTGTGGCCACCTTCACATTTTCATCCTACTGTGTCCACTACGCCATAACCGATACGCCACCATATGACATGAGACGTAGTTACACCCAAAAGTTACTTCTAGCGTTTTCTAAAATTTTGGTTGCGTGTCAAGTCATTTGGCTACCCTGAGAGAGTCATTGTTGCTCCTGCCCATTTCTCACCGTTTTTGGACACCTCCCCGTTCTCTTCTTAGTGTGGCCGGTCCGCCAGAAGCGATACATAACTTTATGCAGTGAGTCTTATTTACGCCTTCAAGTTACTCCTCTCGTTTGCTGAAATTTATGTCGTGTGACGAGGCATTTGGCTACCTTAAGAGAGTCATAGTTACTCTTATCAGTAGATCCGCATTTTCGCCACCTTTCTATTCTCATTCTTACATTTCCCAATCTGCTATAAGTGATAAGCCACTATATACCTTGAGTCTTAATTACTCCCTCCAGTTGCTCTATATAAATGTAGAAATTTTTCGTTGTGTGACGATTCATTTCCTCTACCTTAAGTGACCCATATGTACACATGCCAGTTTCTCCCCTTTTTTGGCCGACTTCACATTCTGCTCTTGCTGTGGACAGTTCACCAGATGCGACATGCAACTATCTGCAGTGATTCTTAGTTACTCCCTGCAGTTGCTCGTCACGTTTACTGATAGTTTTGATCTTGTGACAGGATATTTGGCTTCCTTAAGGGAGTCATATTCACTCCTACCAGCTACCCCCTTTTGTGGCCACCTTCACATTTTCATCCTACTGTGTCCACTACGCCATAACCGATACGCCACCATATGACATGAGACGTAGTTACACCCAAAAGTTACTTCTAGCGTTTTCTAAAATTTTGGTTGCGTGTCAAGTCATTTGGCTACCCTGAGAGAGTCATTGTTGCTCCTGCCCATTTCTCACCGTTTTTGGACACCTCCACGTTCTCTTCTTAGTGTGGCCGGTCCGCCAGAAGCGATACATAACTCTATGCAGTGAGTCTTATTTACGCCTTCAAGTTACTCCTCTCGTTTGCTGAAATTTATGTCGTGTGACGAGGCATTTGGCTACCTTAAGAGAGTCATAGTTACTCTTATCAGTAGATCCGCATTTTCGCCACCTTTCTATTCTCATTCTTACATTTCCCAATCTGCTATAAGTGATAAGCCACTATATACCTTGAGTCTTAATTACTCCCTCCAGTTGCTCTATATAAATGTAGAAATTTTTCGTTGTGTGACGATTCATTTCCTCTACCTTAAGTGACCCATATGTACACATGCCAGTTTCTCCCCTTTTTTGGCCGACTTCACATTCTGCTCTTGCTGTGGACAGTTCACCAGATGCGACATGCAACTATCTGCAGTGATTCTTAGTTACTCCCTGCAGTTGCTCGTCACGTTTACTGATAGTTTTGATCTTGTGACAGGATATTTGGCTTCCTTAAGGGAGTCATATTCACTCCTACCAGCTACCCCCTTTTGTGGCCACCTTCACATTTTCATCCTACTGTGTCCACTACGCCATAACCGATACGCCACCATATGACATGAGACGTAGTTACACCCAAAAGTTACTTCTAGCGTTTTCTAAAATTTTGGTTGCGTGTCAAGTCATTTGGCTACCCTGAGAGAGTCATTGTTGCTCCTGCCCATTTCTCACCGTTTTTGGACACCTCCACGTTCTCTTCTTAGTGTGGCCGGTCCGCCAGAAGCGATACATAACTCTATGCAGTGAGTCTTATTTACGCCTTCAAGTTACTCCTCTCGTTTGCTGATATTTATGTCGTGTGACGAGGCATTTGGCTACCTTAAGAGAGTCATAGTTACTCTTATCAGTAGATCCGCATTTTCGCCACCTTTCTATTCTCATTCTTACATTTCCCAATCTGCTATAAGTGATAAGCCACTATATACCTTGAGTCTTAATTACTCCCTCCAGTTGCTCTATATAAATGTAGAAATTTTTCGTTGTGTGACGATTCATTTCCTCTACCTTAAGTGACCCATATGTACACATGCCAGTTTCTCCCCTTTTTTGGCCGACTTCACATTCTGCTCTTGCTGTGGACAGTTCACCAGATGCGACATGCAACTATCTGCAGTGATTCTTAGTTACTCCCTGCAGTTGCTCGTCACGTTTACTGATAGTTTTGATCTTGTGACAGGATATTTGGCTTCCTTAAGGGAGTCATATTCACTCCTACCAGCCACCCCCTTTTGTGGCCACCTTCACATTTTCATCCTACTGTGTCCACTACGCCATAACCGATACGCCACCATATGACATGAGACGTAGTTACACCCAAAAGTTACTTCTAGCGTTTTCTAAAATTTTGGTTGCGTGTCAAGTCATTTGGCTACCCTGAGAGAGTCATTGTTGCTCCTGCCCATTTCTCACCGTTTTTGGACACCTCCACGTTCTCTTCTTAGTGTGGCCGGTCCGCCAGAAGCGATACATAACTCTATGCAGTGAGTCTTATTTACGCCTTCAAGTTACTCCTCTCGTTTGCTGAAATTTATGTCGTGTGACGAGGCATTTGGCTACCTTAAGAGAGTCATAGTTACTCTTATCAGTAGATCCGCATTTTCGCCACCTTTCTATTCTCATTCTTACATTTCCCAATCTGCTATAAGTGATAAGCCACTATATACCTTGAGTCTTAATTACTCCCTCCAGTTGCTCTATATAAATGTAGAAATTTTTCGTTGTGTGACGATTCATTTCCTCTACCTTAAGTGACCCATATGTACACATGCCAGTTTCTCCCCTTTTTTGGCCGACTTCACATTCTGCTCTTGCTGTGGACAGTTCACCAGATGCGACATGCAACTATCTGCAGTGATTCTTAGTTACTCCCTGCAGTTGCTCGTCACGTTTACTGATAGTTTTGATCTTGTGACAGGATATTTGGCTTCCTTAAGGGAGTCATATTCACTCCTACCAGCCACCCCCTTTTGTGGCCACCTTCACATTTTCATCCTACTGTGTCCACTACGCCATAACCGATACGCCACCATATGACATGAGACGTAGTTACACCCAAAAGTTACTTCTAGCGTTTTCTAAAATTTTGGTTGCGTGTCAAGTCATTTGGCTACCCTGAGAGAGTCATTGTTGCTCCTGCCCATTTCTCACCGTTTTTGGACACCTCCCCGTTCTCTTCTTAGTGTGGCCGGTCCGCCAGAAGCGATACATAACTTTATGCAGTGAGTCTTATTTACGCCTTCAAGTTACTCCTCTCGTTTGCTGAAATTTATGTCGTGTGACGAGGCATTTGGCTACCTTAAGAGAGTCATAGTTACTCTTATCAGTAGATCCGCATTTTCGCCACCTTTCTATTCTCATTCTTACATTTCCCAATCTGCTATAAGTGATAAGCCACTATATACCTTGAGTCTTAATTACTCCCTCCAGTTGCTCTATATAAATGTAGAAATTTTTCGTTGTGTGACGATTCATTTCCTCTACCTTAAGTGACCCATATGTACACATGCCAGTTTCTCCCCTTTTTTGGCCGACTTCACATTCTGCTCTTGCTGTGGACAGTTCACCAGATGCGACATGCAACTATCTGCAGTGATTCTTAGTTACTCCCTGCAGTTGCTCGTCACGTTTACTGATAGTTTTGATCTTGTGACAGGATATTTGGCTTCCTTAAGGGAGTCATATTCACTCCTACCAGCTACCCCCTTTTGTGGCCACCTTCACATTTTCATCCTACTGTGTCCACTACGCCATACCCGATACGCCACCATATGACATGAGACGTAGTTACACCCAAAAGTTACTTCTAGCGTTTTCTAAAATTTTGGTTGCGTGTCAAGTCATTTGGCTACCCTGAGAGAGTCATTGTTGCTCCTGCCCATTTCTCACCGTTTTTGGACACCTCCACGTTCTCTTCTTAGTGTGGCCGGTCCGCCAGAAGCGATACATAACTCTATGCAGTGAGTCTTATTTACGCCTTCAAGTTACTCCTCTCGTTTGCTGAAATTTATGTCGTGTGACGAGGCATTTGGCTACCTTAAGAGAGTCATAGTTACTCTTATCAGTAGATCCGCATTTTCGCCACCTTTCTATTCTCATTCTTACATTTCCCAATCTGCTATAAGTGATAAGCCACTATATACCTTGAGTCTTAATTACTCCCTCCAGTTGCTCTATATAAATGTAGAAATTTTTCCTTGTGTGACGATTCATTTCCTCTACCTTAAGTGACCCATATGTACACATGCCAGTTTCTCCCCTTTTTTGGCCGACTTCACATTCTGCTCTTGCTGTGGACAGTTCACCAGATGCGACATGCAACTATCTGCAGTGATTCTTAGTTACTCCCTGCAGTTGCTCGTCACGTTTACTGATAGTTTTGATCTTGTGACAGGATATTTGGCTTCCTTAAGGGAGTCATATTCACTCCTACCAGCTACCCCCTTTTGTGGCCACCTTCACATTTTCATCCTACTGTGTCCACTACGCCATAACCGATACGCCACCATATGACATGAGACGTAGTTACACCCAAAAGTTACTTCTAGCGTTTTCTAAAATTTTGGTTGCGTGTCAAGTCATTTGGCTACCCTGAGAGAGTCATTGTTGCTCCTGCCCATTTCTCACCGTTTTTGGACACCTCCACGTTCTCTTCTTAGTGTGGCCGGTCCGCCAGAAGCGATACATAACTCTATGCAGTGAGTCTTATTTACGCCTTCAAGTTACTCCTCTCGTTTGCTGAAATTTATGTCGTGTGACGAGGCATTTGGCTACCTTAAGAGAGTCATAGTTACTCTTATCAGTAGATCCGCATTTTCGCCACCTTTCTATTCTCATTCTTACATTTCCCAATCTGCTATAAGTGATAAGCCACTATATACCTTGAGTCTTAATTACTCCCTCCAGTTGCTCTATATAAATGTAGAAATGTTTCGTTGTGTGACGATTCATTTCCTCTACCTTAAGTGACCCATATGTACACATGCCAGTTTCTCCCCTTTTTTGGCCGACTTCACATTCTGCTCTTGCTGTGGACAGTTCACCAGATGCGACATGCAACTATCTGCAGTGATTCTTAGTTACTCCCTGCAGTTGCTCGTCACGTTTACTGATAGTTTTGATCTTGTGACAGGATATTTGGCTTCCTTAAGGGAGTCATATTCACTCCTACCAGCTACCCCCTTTTGTGGCCACCTTCACATTTTCATCCTACTGTGTCCACTACGCCATAACCGATACGCCACCATATGACATGAGACGTAGTTACACCCAAAAGTTACTTCTAGCGTTTTCTAAAATTTTGGTTGCGTGTCAAGTCATTTGGCTACCCTGAGAGAGTCATTGTTGCTCCTGCCCATTTCTCACCGTTTTTGGACACCTCCACGTTCTCTTCTTAGTGTGGCCGGTCCGCCAGAAGCGATACATAACTCTATGCAGTGAGTCTTATTTACGCCTTCAAGTTACTCCTCTCGTTTGCTGAAATTTATGTCGTGTGACGAGGCATTTGGCTACCTTAAGAGAGTCATAGTTACTCTTATCAGTAGATCCGCATTTTCGCCACCTTTCTATTCTCATTCTTACATTTCCCAATCTGCTATAAGTGATAAGCCACTATATACCTTGAGTCTTAATTACTCCCTCCAGTTGCTCTATATAAATGTAGAAATTTTTCGTTGTGTGACGATTCATTTCCTCTACCTTAAGTGACCCATATGTACACATGCCAGTTTCTCCCCTTTTTTGGCCGACTTCACATTCTGCTCTTGCTGTGGACAGTTCACCAGATGCGACATGCAACTATCTGCAGTGATTCTTAGTTACTCCCTGCAGTTGCTCGTCACGTTTACTGATAGTTTTGATCTTGTGACAGGATATTTGGCTTCCTTAAGGGAGTCATATTCACTCCTACCAGCTACCCCCTTTTGTGGCCACCTTCACATTTTCATCCTACTGTGTCCACTACGCCATAACCGATACGCCACCATATGACATGAGACGTAGTTACACCCAAAAGTTACTTCTAGCGTTTTCTAAAATTTTGGTTGCGTGTCAAGTCATTTGGCTACCCTGAGAGAGTCATTGTTGCTCCTGCCCATTTCTCACCGTTTTTGGACACCTCCACGTTCTCTTCTTAGTGTGGCCGGTCCGCCAGAAGCTATACATAACTCTATGCAGTGAGTCTTATTTACGCCTTCAAGTTACTCCTCTCGTTTGCTGAAATTTATGTCGTGTGACGAGGCATTTGGCTACCTTAAGAGAGTCATAGTTACTCTTATCAGTAGATCCGCATTTTCGCCACCTTTCTATTCTCATTCTTACATTTCCCAATCTGCTGTAAGTGATAAGCCACTATATACCTTGAGTCTTAATTACTCCCTCCAGTTGCTCTATATAAATGTAGAAATTTTTCGTTGTGTGACGATTCATTTCCTCTACCTTAAGTGACCCATATGTACACATGCCAGTTTCTCCCCTTTTTTGGCCGACTTCACAATCTGTTCTTACTGTAAACAGTCCACCATATGCGATATGCAACTACGTGCAGTGATTCTTAGTTACTCCCTGCAGTTGCTCGTCACGTTTACTGATAGTTTTGATCTTGTGACAGGATATTTGGCTTCCTTAAGGGAGTCATATTCACTCCTACCAGCTACCCCCTTTTGTGGCCACCTTCACATTTTCATCCTACTGTGTCCACTACGCCATAACCGATACGCCACCATATGACATGAGACGTAGTTACACCCAAAAGTTACTTCTAGCGTTTTCTAAAATTTTGGTTGCGTGTCAAGTCATTTGGCTACCCTGAGAGAGTCATTGTTGCTCCTGCCCATTTCTCACCGTTTTTGGACACCTCCACGTTCTCTTCTTAGTGTGGCCGGTCCGCCAGAAGCGATACATAACTCTATGCAGTGAGTCTTATTTACGCCTTCAAGTTACTCCTCTCGTTTGCTGAAATTTATGTCGTGTGACGAGGCATTTGGCTACCTTAAGAGAGTCATAGTTACTCTTATCAGTAGATCCGCATTTTCGCCACCTTTCTATTCTCATTCTTACATTTCCCAATCTGCTATAAGTGATAAGCCACTATATACCTTGAGTCTTAATTACTCCCTCCAGTTGCTCTATATAAATGTAGAAATTTTTCGTTGTGTGACGATTCATTTCCTCTACCTTAAGTGACCCATATGTACACATGCCAGTTTCTCCCCTTTTTTGGCCGACTTCACATTCTGCTCTTGCTGTGGACAGTTCACCAGATGCGACATGCAACTATCTGCAGTGATTCTTAGTTACTCCCTGCAGTTGCTCGTCACGTTTACTGATAGTTTTGATCTTGTGACAGGATATTTGGCTTCCTTAAGGGAGTCATATTCACTCCTACCAGCTACCCCCTTTTGTGGCCACCTTCACATTTTCATCCTACTGTGTCCACTACGCCATAACCGATACGCCACCATATGACATGAGACGTAGTTACACCCAAAAGTTACTTCTAGCGTTTTCTAAAATTTTGGTTGCGTGTCAAGTCATTTGGCTACCCTGAGAGAGTCATTGTTGCTCCTGCCCATTTCTCACCGTTTTTGGACACCTCCACGTTCTCTTCTTAGTGTGGCCGGTCCGCCAGAAGCGATACATAACTCTATGCAGTGAGTCTTATTTACGCCTTCAAGTTACTCCTCTCGTTTGCTGAAATTTATGTCGTGTGACGAGGCATTTGGCTACCTTAAGAGAGTCATAGTTACTCTTATCAGTAGATCCGCATTTTCGCCACCTTTCTATTCTCATTCTTACATTTCCCAATCTGCTATAAGTGATAAGCCACTATATACCTTGAGTCTTAATTACTCCCTCCAGTTGCTCTATATAAATGTAGAAATTTTTCGTTGTGTGACGATTCATTTCCTCTACCTTAAGTGACCCATATGTACACATGCCAGTTTCTCCCCTTTTTTGGCCGACTTCACATTCTGCTCTTGCTGTGGACAGTTCACCAGATGCGACATGCAACTATCTGCAGTGATTCTTAGTTACTCCCTGCAGTTGCTCGTCACGTTTACTGATAGTTTTGATCTTGTGACAGGATATTTGGCTTCCTTAAGGGAGTCATATTCACTCCTACCAGCTACCCCCTTTTGTGGCCACCTTCACATTTTCATCCTACTGTGTCCACTACGCCATAACCGATACGCCACCATATGACATGAGACGTAGTTACACCCAAAAGTTACTTCTAGCGTTTTCTAAAATTTTGGTTGCGTGTCAAGTCATTTGGCTACCCTGAGAGAGTCATTGTTGCTCCTGCCCATTTCTCACCGTTTTTGGACACCTCCACGTTCTCTTCTTAGTGTGGCCGGTCCGCCAGAAGCGATACATAACTCTATGCAGTGAGTCTTATTTACGCCTTCAAGTTACTCCTCTCGTTTGCTGAAATTTATGTCGTGTGACGAGGCATTTGGCTACCTTAAGAGAGTCATAGTTACTCTTATCAGTAGATCCGCATTTTCGCCACCTTTCTATTCTCATTCTTACATTTCCCAATCTGCTATAAGTGATAAGCCACTATATACCTTGAGTCTTAATTACTCCCTCCAGTTGCTCTATATAAATGTAGAAATTTTTCGTTGTGTGACGATTCATTTCCTCTACCTTAAGTGACCCATATGTACACATGCCAGTTTCTCCCCTTTTTTGGCCGACTTCACATTCTGCTCTTGCTGTGGACAGTTCACCAGATGCGACATGCAACTATCTGCAGTGATTCTTAGTTACTCCCTGCAGTTGCTCGTCACGTTTACTGATAGTTTTGATCTTGTGACAGGATATTTGGCTTCCTTAAGGGAGTCATATTCACTCCTACCAGCTACCCCCTTTTGTGGCCACCTTCACATTTTCATCCTACTGTGTCCACTACGCCATAACCAATACGCCACCATATGACATGAGACGTAGTTACACCCAAAAGTTACTTCTAGCGTTTTCTAAAATTTTGGTTGCGTGTCAAGTCATTTGGCTACCCTGAGAGAGTCATTGTTGCTCCTGCCCATTTCTCACCGTTTTTGGACACCTCCACGTTCTCTTCTTAGTGTGGCCGGTCCGCCAGAAGCGATACATAACTCTATGCAGTGAGTCTTATTTACGCCTTCAAGTTACTCCTCTCGTTTGCTGAAATTTATGTCGTGTGACGAGGCATTTGGCTACCTTAAGAGAGTCATAGTTACTCTTATCAGTAGATCCGCATTTTCGCCACCTTTCTATTCTCATTCTTACATTTCCCAATCTGCTATAAGTGATAAGCCACTATATACCTTGAGTCTTAATTACTCCCTCCAGTTGCTCTATATAAATGTAGAAATTTTTCGTTGTGTGACGATTCATTTCCTCTACCTTAAGTGACCCATATGTACACATGCCAGTTTCTCCCCTTTTTTGGCCGACTTCACATTCTGCTCTTGCTGTGGACAGTTCACCAGATGCGACATGCAACTATCTGCAGTGATTCTTAGTTACGCCCTGCAGTTGCTCGTCACGTTTACTGATAGTTTTGATCTTGTGACAAGATATTTGGCTTCCTTAAGGGAGTCATATTCACTCCTACCAGCTACCCCCTTTTGTGGCCACCTTCACATTTTCATCCTACTGTGTCCACTACGCCATAACCGATACGCCACCATATGACATGAGACGTAGTTACACCCAAAAGTTACTTCTAGCGTTTTCTAAAATTTTGGTTGCGTGTCAAGTCATTTGGCTACCCTGAGAGAGTCATTGTTGCTCCTGCCCATTTCTCACCGTTTTTGGACACCTCCACGTTCTCTTCTTAGTGTGGCCGGTCCGCCAGAAGCGATACATAACTCTATGCAGTGAGTCTTATTTACGCCTTCAAGTTACTCCTCTCGTTTGCTGAAATTTATGTCGTGTGACGAGGCATTTGGCTACCTTAAGAGAGTCATAGTTACTCTTATCAGTAGATCCGCATTTTCGCCACCTTTCTATTCTCATTCTTACATTTCCCAATCTGCTATAAGTGATAAGCCACTATATACCTTGAGTCTTAATTACTCCCTCCAGTTGCTCTATATAAATGTAGAAATGTTTCGTTGTGTGACGATTCATTTCCTCTACCTTAAGTGACCCATATGTACACATGCCAGTTTCTCCCCTTTTTTGGCCGACTTCACATTCTGCTCTTGCTGTGGACAGTTCACCAGATGCGACATGCAACTATCTGCAGTGATTCTTAGTTACTCCCTGCAGTTGCTCGTCACGTTTACTGATAGTTTTGATCTTGTGACAGGATATTTGGCTTCCTTAAGGGAGTCATATTCACTCCTACCAGCTACCCCCTTTTGTGGCCACCTTCACATTTTCATCCTACTGTGTCCACTACGCCATAACCGATACGCCACCATATGACATGAGACGTAGTTACACCCAAAAGTTACTTCTAGCGTTTTCTAAAATTTTGGTTGCGTGTCAAGTCATTTGGCTACCCTGAGAGAGTCATTGTTGCTCCTGCCCATTTCTCACCGTTTTTGGACACCTCCACGTTCTCTTCTTAGTGTGGCCGGTCCGCCAGAAGCGATACATAACTCTATGCAATGAGTCTTATTTACGCCTTCAAGTTACTCCTCTCGTTTGCTGAAATTTATGTCGTGTGACGAGGCATTTGGCTACCTTAAGAGAGTCATAGTTACTCTTATCAGTAGATCCGCATTTTCGCCACCTTTCTATTCTCATTCTTACATTTCCCAATCTGCTATAAGTGATAAGCCACTATATACCTTGAGTCTTAATTACTCCCTCCAGTTGCTCTATATAAATGTAGAAATTTTTCGTTGTGTGACGATTCATTTCCACTACCTTAAGTGACCCATATGTACACATGCCAGTTTATCCCCTTTTTTGGCCGACTTCACATTCTGCTCTTGCTGTGGACAGTTCACCAGATGCGACATGCAACTATCTGCAGTGATTCTTAGTTACTCCCTGCAGTTGCTCGTCACGTTTACTGATAGTTTTGATCTTGTGACAGGATATTTGGCTTCCTTAAGGGAGTCATATTCACTCCTACCAGCTACCCCCTTTTGTGGCCACCTTCACATTTTCATCCTACTGTGTCCACTACGCCATAACCGATACGCCACCATATGACATGAGACGTAGTTACACCCAAAAGTTACTTCTAGCGTTTTCTAAAATTTTGGTTGCGTGTCAAGTCATTTGGCTACCCTGAGAGAGTCATTGTTGCTCCTGCCCATTTCTCACCGTTTTTGGACACCTCCACGTTCTCTTCTTAGTGTGGCCGGTCCGCCAGAAGCGATACATAACTCTATGCAGTGAGTCTTATTTACGCCTTCAAGTTACTCCTCTCGTTTGCTGAAATTTATGTCGTGTGACGAGGCATTTGGCTACCTTAAGAGAGTCATAGTTACTCTTATCAGTAGATCCGCATTTTCGCCACCTTTCTATTCTCATTCTTACATTTCCCAATCTGCTATAAGTGATAAGCCACTATATACCTTGAGTCTTAATTACTCCCTCCAGTTGCTCTATATAAATGTAGAAATTTTTCGTTGTGTGACGATTCATTTCCTCTACCTTAAGTGACCCATATGTACACATGCCAGTTTCTCCCCTTTTTTGGCCGACTTCACATTCTGCTCTTGCTGTGGACAGTTCACCAGATGCGACATGCAACTATCTGCAGTGATTCTTAGTTACTCCCTGCAGTTGCTCGTCACGTTTACTGATAGTTTTGATCTTGTGACAGGATATTTGGCTTCCTTAAGGGAGTCATATTCACTCCTACCAGCTACCCCCTTTTGTGGCCACCTTCACATTTTCATCCTACTGTGTCCACTACGCCATAACCGATACGCCACCATATGACATGAGACGTAGTTACACCCAAAAGTTACTTCTAGCGTTTTCTAAAATTTTGGTTGCGTGTCAAGTCATTTGGCTACCCTGAGAGAGTCATTGTTGCTCCTGCCCATTTCTCACCGTTTTTGGACACCTCCACGTTCTCTTCTTAGTGTGGCCGGTCCGCCAGAAGCGATACATAACTCTATGCAGTGAGTCTTATTTACGCCTTCAAGTTACTCCTCTCGTTTGCTGAAATTTATGTCGTGTGACGAGGCATTTGGCTACCTTAAGAGAGTCATAGTTACTCTTATCAGTAGATCCGCATTTTCGCCACCTTTCTATTCTCATTCTTACATTTCCCAATCTGCTATAAGTGATAAGCCACTATATACCTTGAGTCTTAATTACTCCCTCCAGTTGCTCTATATAAATGTAGAAATTTTTCGTTGTGTGACGATTCATTTCCTCTACCTTAAGTGACCCATATGTACACATGCCAGTTTCTCCCCTTTTTTGGCCGACTTCACATTCTGCTCTTGCTGTAGACAGTTCACCAGATGCGACATGCAACTATCTGCAGTGATTCTTAGTTACTCCCTGCAGTTGCTCGTCACGTTTACTGATAGTTTTGATCTTGTGACAGGATATTTGGCTTCCTTAAGGGAGTCATATTCACTCCTACCAGCTACCCCCTTTTGTGGCCACCTTCACATTTTCATCCTACTGTGTCCACTACGCCATAACCGATACGCCACCATATGACATGAGACGTAGTTACACCCAAAAGTTACTTCTAGCGTTTTCTAAAATTTTGGTTGCGTGTCAAGTCATTTGGCTACCCTGAGAGAGTCATTGTTGCTCCTGCCCATTTCTCACCGTTTTTGGACACCTCCACGTTCTCTTCTTAGTGTGGCCGGTCCGCCAGAAGCGATACATAACTCTATGCAGTGAGTCTTATTTACGCCTTCAAGTTACTCCTCTCGTTTGCTGAAATTTATGTCGTGTGACGAGGCATTTGGCTACCTTAAGAGAGTCATAGTTACTCTTATCAGTAGATCCGCATTTTCGCCACCTTTCTATTCTCATTCTTACATTTCCCAATCTGCTATAAGTGATAAGCCACTATATACCTTGAGTCTTAATTACTCCCTCCAGTTGCTCTATATAAATGTAGAAATTTTTCGTTGTGTGACGATTCATTTCCTCTACCTTAAGTGACCCATATGTACACATGCCAGTTTCTCCCCTTTTTTGGCCGACTTCACATTCTGCTCTTGCTGTAGACAGTTCACCAGATGCGACATGCAACTATCTGCAGTGATTCTTAGTTACTCCCTGCAGTTGCTCGTCACGTTTACTGATAGTTTTGATCTTGTGACAGGATATTTGGCTTCCTTAAGGGAGTCATATTCACTCCTACCAGCTACCCCCTTTTGTGGCCACCTTCACATTTTCATCCTACTGTGTCCACTACGCCATAACCGATACGCCACCATATGACATGAGACGTAGTTACACCCAAAAGTTACTTCTAGCGTTTTCTAAAATTTTGGTTGCGTGTCAAGTCATTTGGCTACCCTGAGAGAGTCATTGTTGCTCCTGCCCATTTCTCACCGTTTTTGGACACCTCCACGTTCTCTTCTTAGTGTGGCCGGTCCGCCAGAAGCGATACATAACTCTATGCAGTGAGTCTTATTTACGCCTTCAAGTTACTCCTCTCGTTTGCTGAAATTTATGTCGTGTGACGAGGCATTTGGCTACCTTAAGAGAGTCATAGTTACTCTTATCAGTAGATCCGCATTTTCGCCACCTTTCTATTCTCATTCTTACATTTCCCAATCTGCTATAAGTGATAAGCCACTATATACCTTGAGTCTTAATTACTCCCTCCAGTTGCTCTATATAAATGTAGAAATTTTTCGTTGTGTGACGATTCATTTCCTCTACCTTAAGTGACCCATATGTACACATGCCAGTTTCTCCCCTTTTTTGGCCGACTTCACATTCTGCTCTTGCTGTGGACAGTTCACCAGATGCGACATGCAACTATCTGCAGTGATTCTTAGTTACTCCCTGCAGTTGCTCGTCACGTTTACTGATAGTTTTGATCTTGTTACAGGATATTTGGCTTCCTTAAGGGAGTCATATTCACTCCTACCAGCTACCCCCTTTTGTGGCCACCTTCACATTTTCATCCTACTGTGTCCACTACGCCATAACCGATACGCCACCATATGACATGAGACGTAGTTACACCCAAAAGTTACTTCTAGCGTTTTCTAAAATTTTGGTTGCGTGTCAAGTCATTTGGCTACCCTGAGAGAGTCATTGTTGCTCCTGCCCATTTCTCACCGTTTTTGGACACCTCCACGTTCTCTTCTTAGTGTGGCCGGTCCGCCAGAAGCGATACATAACTCTATGCAGTGAGTCTTATTTACGCCTTCAAGTTACTCCTCTCGTTTGCTGAAATTTATGTCGTGTGACGAGGCATTTGGCTACCTTAAGAGAGTCATAGTTACTCTTATCAGTAGATCCGCATTTTCGCCACCTTTCTATTCTCATTCTTACATTTCCCAATCTGCTATAAGTGATAAGCCACTATATACCTTGAGTCTTAATTACTCCCTCCAGTTGCTCTATATAAATGTAGAAATTTTTCGTTGTGTGACGATTCATTTCCTCTACCTTAAGTGACCCATATGTACACATGCCAGTTTCTCCCCTTTTTTGGCCGACTTCACATTCTGCTCTTGCTGTGGACAGTTCACCAGATGCGACATGCAACTATCTGCAGTGATTCTTAGTTACTCCCTGCAGTTGCTCGTCACGTTTACTGATAGTTTTGATCTTGTGACAGGATATTTGGCTTCCTTAAGGGAGTCATATTCACTCCTACCAGCTACCCCCTTTTGTGGCCACCTTCACATTTTCATCCTACTGTGTCCACTACGCCATAACCGATACGCCACCATATGACATGAGACGTAGTTACACCCAAAAGGTACTTCTAGCGTTTTCTAAAATTTTGGTTGCGTGTCAAGTCATTTGGCTACCCTGAGAGAGTCATTGTTGCTCCTGCCCATTTCTCACCGTTTTTGGACACCTCCACGTTCTCTTCTTAGTGTGGCCGGTCCGCCAGAAGCGATACATAACTCTATGCAGTGAGTCTTATTTACGCCTTCAAGTTACTCCTCTCGTTTGCTGAAATTTATGTCGTGTGACGAGGCATTTGGCTACCTTAAGAGAGTCATAGTTACTCTTATCAGTAGATCCGCATTTTCGCCACCTTTCTATTCTCATTCTTACATTTCCCAATCTGCTGTAAGTGATAAGCCACTATATACCTTGAGTCTTAATTACTCCCTCCAGTTGCTCTATATAAATGTAGAAATTTTTCGTTGTGTGACGATTCATTTCCTCTACCTTAAGTGACCCATATGTACACATGCCAGTTTCTCCCCTTTTTTGGCCGACTTCACATTCTGCTCTTGCTGTGGACAGTTCACCAGATGCGACATGCAACTATCTGCAGTGATTCTTAGTTACTCCCTGCAGTTGCTCGTCACGTTTACTGATAGTTTTGATCTTGTGACAGGATATTTGGCTTCCTTAAGGGAGTCATATTCACTCCTACCAGCTACCCCCTTTTGTGGCCACCTTCACATTTTCATCCTACTGTGTCCACTACGCCATAACCGATACGCCACCATATGACATGAGACGTAGTTACACCCAAAAGTTACTTCTAGCGTTTTCTAAAATTTTGGTTGCGTGTCAAGTCATTTGGCTACCCTGAGAGAGTCATTGTTGCTCCTGCCCATTTCTCACCGTTTTTGGACACCTCCACGTTCTCTTCTTAGTGTGGCCGGTCCGCCAGAAGCGATACATAACTCTATGCAGTGAGTCTTATTTACGCCTTCAAGTTACTCCTCTCGTTTGCTGAAATTTATGTCGTGTGACGAGGCATTTGGCTACCTTAAGAGAGTCATAGTTACTCTTATCAGTAGATCCGCATTTTCGCCACCTTTCTATTCTCATTCTTACATTTCCCAATCTGCTATAAGTGATAAGCCACTATATACCTTGAGTCTTAATTACTCCCTCCAGTTGCTCTATATAAATGTAGAAATTTTTCGTTGTGTGACGATTCATTTCCTCTACCTTAAGTGACCCATATGTACACATGCCAGTTTCTCCCCTTTTTTGGCCGACTTCACATTCTGCTCTTGCTGTGGACAGTTCACCAGATGCGACATGCAACTATCTGCAGTGATTCTTAGTTACTCCCTGCAGTTGCTCGTCACGTTTACTGATAGTTTTGATCTTGTGACAGGATATTTGGCTTCCTTAAGGGAGTCATATTCACTCCTACCAGCTACCCCCTTTTGTGGCCACCTTCACATTTTCATCCTACTGTGTCCACTACGCCATAACCGATACGCCACCATATGACATGAGACGTAGTTACACCCAAAAGTTACTTCTAGCGTTTTCTAAAATTTTGGTTGCGTGTCAAGTCATTTGGCTACCCTGAGAGAGTCATTGTTGCTCCTGCCCATTTCTCACCGTTTTTGGACACCTCCACGTTCTCTTCTTAGTGTGGCCGGTCCGCCAGAAGCGATACATAACTCTATGCAGTGAGTCTTATTTACGCCTTCAAGTTACTCCTCTCGTTTGCTGAAATTTATGTCGTGTGACGAGGCATTTGGCTACCTTAAGAGAGTCATAGTTACTCTTATCAGTAGATCCGCATTTTCGCCACCTTTCTATTCTCATTCTTACATTTCCCAATCTGCTATAAGTGATAAGCCACTATATACCTTGAGTCTTAATTACTCCCTCCAGTTGCTCTATATAAATGTAGAAATTTTTCGTTGTGTGACGATTCATTTCCTCTACCTTAAGTGACCCATATGTACACATGCCAGTTTCTCCCCTTTTTTGGCCGACTTCACATTCTGCTCTTGCTGTGGACAGTTCACCAGATGCGACATGCAACTATCTGCAGTGATTCTTAGTTACTCCCTGCAGTTGCTCGTCACGTTTACTGATAGTTTTGATCTTGTGACAGGATATTTGGCTTCCTTAAGGGAGTCATATTCACTCCTACCAGCTACCCCCTTTTGTGGCCACCTTCACATTTTCATCCTACTGTGTCCACTACGCCATAACCGATACGCCACCATATGACATGAGACGTAGTTACACCCAAAAGTTACTTCTAGCGTTTTCTAAAATTTTGGTTGCGTGTCAAGTCATTTGGCTACCCTGAGAGAGTCATTGTTGCTCCTGCCCATTTCTCACCGTTTTTGGACACCTCCACGTTCTCTTCTTAGTGTGGCCGGTCCGCCAGAAGCGATACATAACTCTATGCAGTGAGTCTTATTTACGCCTTCAAGTTACTCCTCTCGTTTGCTGAAATTTATGTCGTGTGACGAGGCATTTGGCTACCTTAAGAGAGTCATAGTTACTCTTATCAGTAGATCCGCATTTTCGCCACCTTTCTATTCTCATTCTTACATTTCCCAATCTGCTGTAAGTGATAAGCCACTATATACCTTGAGTCTTAATTACTCCCTCCAGTTGCTCTATATAAATGTAGAAATTTTTCGTTGTGTGACGATTCATTTCCTCTACCTTAAGTGACCCATATGTACACATGCCAGTTTCTCCCCTTTTTTGGCCGACTTCACATTCTGCTCTTGCTGTGGACAGTTCACCAGATGCGACATGCAACTATCTGCAGTGATTCTTAGTTACTCCCTGCAGTTGCTCGTCACGTTTACTGATAGTTTTGATCTTGTGACAGGATATTTGGCTTCCTTAAGGGAGTCATATTCACTCCTACCAGCTACCCCCTTTTGTGGCCACCTTCACATTTTCATCCTACTGTGTCCACTACGCCATAACCGATACGCCACCATATGACATGAGACGTAGTTACACCCAAAAGTTACTTCTAGCGTTTTCTAAAATTTTGGTTGCGTGTCAAGTCATTTGGCTACCCTGAGAGAGTCATTGTTGCTCCTGCCCATTTCTCACCGTTTTTGGACACCTCCACGTTCTCTTCTTAGTGTGGCCAGTCCGCCAGAAGCGATACATAACTCTATGCAGTGAGTCTTATTTACGCCTTCAAGTTACTCCTCTCGTTTGCTGAAATTTATGTCGTGTGACGAGGCATTTGGCTACCTTAAGAGAGTCATAGTTACTCTTATCAGTAGATCCGCATTTTCGCCACCTTTCTATTCTCATTCTTACATTTCCCAATCTGCTATAAGTGATAAGCCACTATATACCTTGAGTCTTAATTACTCCCTCCAGTTGCTCTATATAAATGTAGAAATTTTTCGTTGTGTGACGATTCATTTCCTCTACCTTAAGTGACCCATATGTACACATGCCAGTTTCTCCCCTTTTTTGGCCGACTTCACATTCTGCTCTTGCTGTGGACAGTTCACCAGATGCGACATGCAACTATCTGCAGTGATTCTTAGTTACTCCCTGCAGTTGCTCGTCACGTTTACTGATAGTTTTGATCTTGTGACAGGATATTTGGCTTCCTTAAGGGAGTCATATTCACTCCTACCAGCTACCCCCTTTTGTGGCCACCTTCACATTTTCATCCTACTGTGTCCACTACGCCATAACCGATACGCCACCATATGACATGAGACGTAGTTACACCCAAAAGTTACTTCTAGCGTTTTCTAAAATTTTGGTTGCGTGTCAAGTCATTTGGCTACCCTGAGAGAGTCATTGTTGCTCCTGCCCATTTCTCACCGTTTTTGGACACCTCCACGTTCTCTTCTTAGTGTGGCCGGTCCGCCAGAAGCGATACATAACTCTATGCAGTGAGTCTTATTTACGCCTTCAAGTTACTCCTCTCGTTTGCTGAAATTTATGTCGTGTGACGAGGCATTTGGCTACCTTAAGAGAGTCATAGTTACTCTTATCAGTAGATCCGCATTTTCGCCACCTTTCTATTCTCATTCTTACATTTCCCAATCTGCTATAAGTGATAAGCCACTATATACCTTGAGTCTTAATTACTCCCTCCAGTTGCTCTATATAAATGTAGAAATTTTTCGTTGTGTGACGATTCATTTCCTCTACCTTAAGTGACCCATATGTACACATGCCAGTTTCTCCCCTTTTTTGGCCGACTTCACATTCTGCTCTTGCTGTGGACAGTTCACCAGATGCGACATGCAACTATCTGCAGTGATTCTTAGTTACTCCCTGCAGTTGCTCGTCACGTTTACTGATAGTTTTGATCTTGTGACAGGATATTTGGCTTCCTTAAGGGAGTCATATTCACTCCTACCAGCTACCCCCTTTTGTGGCCACCTTCACATTTTCATCCTACTGTGTACACTACGCCATAACCGATACGCCACCATATGACATGAGACGTAGTTACACCCAAAAGTTACTTCTAGCGTTTTCTAAAATTTTGGTTGCGTGTCAAGTCATTTGGCTACCCTGAGAGAGTCATTGTTGCTCCTGCCCATTTCTCACCGTTTTTGGACACCTCCACGTTCTCTTCTTAGTGTGGCCGGTCCGCCAGAAGCGATACATAGCTCTATGCAGTGAGTCTTATTTACGCCTTCAAGTTACTCCTCTCGTTTGCTGAAATTTATGTCGTGTGACGAGGCATTTGGCTACCTTAAGAGAGTCATAGTTACTCTTATCAGTAGATCCGCATTTTCGCCACCTTTCTATTCTCATTCTTACATTTCCCATATCTGCTATAAGTGATAAGCCACTATATACCTTGAGTCTTAATTACTCCCTCCAGTTGCTCTATATAAATGTAGAAATTTTTCGTTGTGTGACGATTCATTTCCTCTACCTTAAGTGACCCATATGTACACATGCCAGTTTCTCCCCTTTTTTGGCCGACTTCACAATCTGCTCTTACTGTAAACAGTCCACCATATGCGATATGCAACTACGTGCAGTGATTCTTAGTTACTCCCTGCAGTTGCTCGTCACGTTTACTGATAGTTTTGATCTTGTGACAGGATATTTGGCTTCCTTAAGGGAGTCATATTCACTCCTACCAGCTACCCCCTTTTGTGGCCACCTTCACATTTTCATCCTACTGTGTCCACTACGCCATAACCGATACGCCACCATATGACATGAGACGTAGTTACACCCAAAAGTTATTTCTAGCGTTTTCTAAAATTTTGGTTGCGTGTCAAGTCATTTGGCTACCCTGAGAGAGTCATTGTTGCTCCTGCCCATTTCTCACCGTTTTTGGACACCTCCACGTTCTCTTCTTAGTGTGGCCGGTCCGCCAGAAGCGATACATAACTCTATGCAGTGAGTCTTATTTACGCCTTCAAGTTACTCCTCTCGTTTGCTGAAATTTGTCGTGTGACGAGGCATTTGGCTACCTTAAGAGAGTCATAGTTACTCTTATCAGTAGATCCGCATTTTCGCCACCTTTCTATTCTCATTCTTACATTTCCCAATCTGCTATAAGTGATAAGCCACTATATACCTTGAGTCTTAATTACTCCCTCCAGTTGCTCTATATAAATGTAGAAATTTTTCGTTGTGTGACGATTCATTTCCTCTACCTTAAGTGACCCATATGTACACATGCCAGTTTCTCCCCTTTTTTGGCCGACTTCACATTCTGCTCTTGCTGTGGACAGTTCACCAGATGCGACATGCAACTATCTGCAGTGATTCTTAGTTACTCCCTGCAGTTGCTCGTCACGTTTACTGATAGTTTTGATCTTGTGACAGGATATTTGGCTTCCTTAAGGGAGTCATATTCACTCCTACCAGCTACCCCCTTTTGTGGCCACCTTCACATTTTCATCCTACTGTGTCCACTACGCCATAACCGATACGCCACCATATGACATGAGACGTAGTTACACCCAAAAGTTACTTCTAGCGTTTTCTAAAATTTTGGTTGCGTGTCAAGTCATTTGGCTACCCTGAGAGAGTCATTGTTGCTCCTGCCCATTTCTCACCGTTTTTGGACACCTCCACGTTCTCTTCTTAGTGTGGCCGGTCCGCCAGAAGCGATACATAACTCTATGCAGTGAGTCTTATTTACGCCTTCAAGTTACTCCTCTCGTTTGCTGAAATTTATGTCGTGTGACGAGGCATTTGGCTACCTTAAGAGAGTCATAGTTACTCTTATCAGTAGATCCGCATTTTCGCCACCTTTCTATTCTCATTCTTACATTTCCCAATCTGCTATAAGTGATAAGCCACTATATACCTTGAGTCTTAATTACTCCCTCCAGTTGCTCTATATAAATGTAGAAATTTTTCGTTGTGTGACGATTCATTTCCTCTACCTTAAGTGACCCATATGTACACATGCCAGTTTCTCCCCTTTTTTGGCCGACTTCACATTCTGCTCTTGCTGTGGACAGTTCACCAGATGCGACATGCAACTATCTGCAGTGATTCTTAGTTACTCCCTGCAGTTGCTCGTCACGTTTACTGATAGTTTTGATCTTGTGACAGGATATTTGGCTTCCTTAAGGGAGTCATATTCACTCCTACCAGCTACCCCCTTTTGTGGCCACCTTCACATTTTCATCCTACTGTGTCCACTACGCCATAACCGATACGCCACCATATGACATGAGACGTAGTTACACCCAAAAGTTACTTCTAGCGTTTTCTAAAATTTTGGTTGCGTGTCAAGTCATTTGGCTACCCTGAGAGAGTCATTGTTGCTCCTGCCCATTTCTCACCGTTTTTGGACACCTCCACGTTCTCTTCTTAGTGTGGCCGGTCCGCCAGAAGCGATACATAACTCTATGCAGTGAGTCTTATTTACGCCTTCAAGTTACTCCTCTCGTTTGCTGAAATTTATGTCGTGTGACGAGGCATTTGGCTACCTTAAGAGAGTCATAGTTACTCTTATCAGTAGATCCGCATTTTCGCCACCTTTCTATTCTCATTCTTACATTTCCCAATCTGCTATAAGTGATAAGCCACTATATACCTTGAGTCTTAATTACTCCCTCCAGTTGCTCTATATAAATGTAGAAATTTTTCGTTGTGTGACGATTCATTTCCTCTACCTTAAGTGACCCATATGTACACATGCCAGTTTCTCCCCTTTTTTGGCCGACTTCACATTCTGCTCTTGCTGTGGACAGTTCACCAGATGCGACATGCAACTATCTGCAGTGATTCTTAGTTACTCCCTGCAGTTGCTCGTCACGTTTACTGATAGTTTTGATCTTGTGACAGGATATTTGGCTTCCTTAAGGGAGTCATATTCACTCCTACCAGCTACCCCCTTTTGTGGCCACCTTCACATTTTCATCCTACTGTGTCCACTACGCCATAACCGATACGCCACCATATGACATGAGACGTAGTTACACCCAAAAGTTACTTCTAGCGTTTTCTAAAATTTTGGTTGCGTGTCAAGTCATTTGGCTACCCTGAGAGAGTCATTGTTGCTCCTGCCCATTTCTCACCGTTTTTGGACACCTCCACGTTCTCTTCTTAGTGTGGCCGGTCCGCCAGAAGCGATACATAACTCTATGCAGTGAGTCTTATTTACGCCTTCAAGTTACTCCTCTCGTTTGCTGAAATTTGTCGTGTGACGAGGCATTTGGCTACCTTAAGAGAGTCATAGTTACTCTTATCAGTAGATCCGCAGTTACGTCACCTTTCTATTCTCATTCTTACATTTCCCAATCTGCTATAAGTGATAAGCCACTATATACCTTGAGTCTTAATTACTCCCTCCAGTTGCTCTATATAAATGTAGAAATTTTTCGTTGTGTGACGATTCATTTCCTCTACCTTAAGTGACCCATATGTACACATGCCAGTTTCTCCCCTTTTTTGGCCGACTTCACATTCTGCTCTTGCTGTGGACAGTTCACCAGATGCGACATGCAACTATCTGCAGTGATTCTTAGTTACTCCCTGCAGTTGCTCGTCACGTTTACTGATAGTTTTGATCTTGTGACAGGATATTTGGCTTCCTTAAGGGAGTCATATTCACTCCTACCAGCTACACCCTTTTGTGGCCACCTTCACATTTTCATCCTACTGTGTCCACTACGCCATAACCGATACGCCACCATATGACATGAGACGTAGTTACACCCAAAAGTTACTTCTAGCGTTTTCTAAAATTTTGGTTGCGTGTCAAGTCATTTGGCTACCCTGAGAGAGTCATTGTTGCTCCTGCCCATTTCTCACCGTTTTTGGACACCTCCACGTTCTCTTCTTAGTGTGGCCGGTCCGCCAGAAGCGATACATAACTCTATGCAGTGAGTCTTATTTACGCCTTCAAGTTACTCCTCTCGTTTGCTGAAATTTATGTCGTGTGACGAGGCATTTGGCTACCTTAAGAGAGTCATAGTTACTCTTATCAGTAGATCCGCAGTTACGCCACCTTTCTATTCTCATTCTTACATTTCCCAATCTGCTATAAGTGATAAGCCACTATATACCTTGAGTCTTAATTACTCCCTCCAGTTGCTCTATATAAATGTAGAAATTTTTCGTTGTGTGACGATTCATTTCCTCTACCTTAAGTGACCCATATGTACACATGCCAGTTTCTCCCCTTTTTTGGCCGACTTCACATTCTGCTCTTGCTGTGGACAGTTCACCAGATGCGTCGTGCAACTATCTGCAGTGATTCTTAGTTACTCCCTGCAGTTGCTCGTCACGTTTAATGATAGTTTTGATCTTGTGACAGGATATTTGGCTTCCTTAAGGGAGTCATATTCACTCCTACCAGCTACCCCCTTTTGTGGCCACCTTCACATTTTCATCCTACTGTGTCCACTACGCCATAACCGATACGCCACCATATGACATGAGACGTAGTTACACCCAAAAGTTACTTCTAGCGTTTTCTAAAATTTTGGTTGCGTGTCAAGTCATTTGGCTACCCTGAGAGAGTCATTGTTGCTCCTGCCCATTTCTCACCGTTTTTGGACACCTCCACGTTCTCTTCTTAGTGTGGCCGGTCCGCCAGAAGCGATACATAACTCTATGCAGTGAGTCTTATTTACGCCTTCAAGTTACTCCTCTCGTTTGCTGAAATTTATGTCGTGTGACGAGGCATTTGGCTACCTTAAGAGAGTCATAGTTACTCTTATCAGTAGATCCGCATTTTCGCCACCTTTCTATTCTCATTCTTACATTTCCCAATCTGCTATAAGTGATAAGCCACTATATACCTTGAGTCTTAATTACTCCCTCCAGTTGCTCTATATAAATGTAGAAATTTTTCGTTGTGTGACGATTCATTTCCTCTACCTTAAGTGACCCATATGTACACATGCCAGTTTCTCCCCTTTTTTGGCCGACTTCACATTCTGCTCTTGCTGTGGACAGTTCACCAGATGCGACATGCAACTATCTGCAGTGATTCTTAGTTACTCCCTGCAGTTGCTCGTCACGTTTACTGATAGTTTTGATCTTGTGACAGGATATTTGGCTTCCTTAAGGGAGTCATATTCACTCCTACCAGCTACCCCCTTTTGTGGCCACCTTCACATTTTCATCCTACTGTGTCCACTACGCCATAACCGATACGCCACCATATGACATGAGACGTAGTTACACCCAAAAGTTACTTCTAGCGTTTTCTAAAATTTTGGTTGCGTGTCAAGTCATTTGGCTACCCTGAGAGAGTCATTGTTGCTCCTGCCCATTTCTCACCGTTTTTGGACACCTCCACGTTCTCTTCTTAGTGTGGCCGGTCCGCCAGAAGCGATACATAACTCTATGCAGTGAGTCTTATTTACGCCTTCAAGTTACTCCTCTCGTTTGCTGAAATTTATGTCGTGTGACGAGGCATTTGGCTACCTTAAGAGAGTCATAGTTACTCTTATCAGTAGATCCGCATTTTCGCCACCTTTCTATTCTCATTCTTACATTTCCCAATCTGCTATAAGTGATAAGCCACTATATACCTTGAGTCTTAATTACTCCCTCCAGTTGCTCTATATAAATGTAGAAATTTTTCGTTGTGTGACGATTCATTTCCTCTACCTTAAGTGACCCATATGTACACATGCCAGTTTCTCCCCTTTTTTGGCCGACTTCACATTCTGCTCTTGCTGTGGACAGTTCACCAGATGCGACATGCAACTATCTGCAGTGATTCTTAGTTACTCCCTGCAGTTGCTCGTCACGTTTACTGATAGTTTTGATCTTGTGACAGGATATTTGGCTTCCTTAAGGGAGTCATATTCACTCCTACCAGCTACCCCCTTTTGTGGCCACCTTCACATTTTCATCCTACTGTGTCCACTACGCCATAACCGATACGCCACCATATGACATGAGACGTAGTTACACCCAAAAGTTACTTCTAGCGTTTTCTAAAATTTTGGTTGCGTGTCAAGTCATTTGGCTACCCTGAGAGAGTCATTGTTGCTCCTGCCCATTTCTCACCGTTTTTGGACACCTCCACGTTCTCTTCTTAGTGTGGCCGGTCCGCCAGAAGCGATACATAACTCTATGCAGTGAGTCTTATTTACGCCTTCAAGTTACTCCTCTCGTTTGCTGAAATTTATGTCGTGTGACGAGGCATTTGGCTACCTTAAGAGAGTCATAGTTACTCTTATCAGTAGATCCGCATTTTCGCCACCTTTCTATTCTCATTCTTACATTTCCCAATCTGCTATAAGTGATAAGCCACTATATACCTTGAGTCTTAATTACTCCCTCCAGTTGCTCTATATAAATGTAGAAATTTTTCGTTGTGTGACGATTCATTTCCTCTACCTTAAGTGACCCATATGTACACATGCCAGTTTCTCCCCTTTTTTGGCCGACTTCACATTCTGCTCTTGCTGTGGACAGTTCACCAGATGCGACATGCAACTATCTGCAGTGATTCTTAGTTACTCCCTGCAGTTGCTCGTCACGTTTACTGATAGTTTTGATCTTGTGACAGGATATTTGGCTTCCTTAAGGGAGTCATATTCACTCCTACCAGCTACCCCCTTTTGTGGCCACCTTCACATTTTCATCCTACTGTGTCCACTACGCCATAACCGATACGCCACCATATGACATGAGACGTAGTTACACCCAAAAGTTACTTCTAGCGTTTTCTAAAATTTTGGTTGCGTGTCAAGTCATTTGGCTACCCTGAGAGAGTCATTGTTGCTCCTGCCCATTTCTCACCGTTTTTGGACACCTCCACGTTCTCTTCTTAGTGTGGCCGGTCCGCCAGAAGCGATACATAACTCTATGCAGTGAGTCTTATTTACGCCTTCAAGTTACTCCTCTCGTTTGCTGAAATTTATGTCGTGTGACGAGGCATTTGGCTACCTTAAGAGAGTCATAGTTACTCTTATCAGTAGATCCGCATTTTCGCCACCTTTCTATTCTCATTCTTACATTTCCCAATCTGCTATAAGTGATAAGCCACTATATACCTTGAGTCTTAATTACTCCCTCCAGTTGCTCTATATAAATGTAGAAATTTTTCGTTGTGTGACGATTCATTTCCTCTACCTTAAGTGACCCATATGTACACATGCCAGTTTCTCCCCTTTTTTGGCCGACTTCACATTCTGCTCTTGTTGTGGACAGTTCACCAGATGCGACATGCAACTATCTGCAGTGATTCTTAGTTACTCCCTGCAGTTGCTCGTCACGTTTACTGATAGTTTTGATCTTGTGACAGGATATTTGGCTTCCTTAAGGGAGTCATATTCACTCCTACCAGCTACCCCCTTTTGTGGCCACCTTCACATTTTCATCCTACTGTGTCCACTACGCCATAACCGATACGCCACCATATGACATGAGACGTAGTTACACCCAAAAGTTACTTCTAGCGTTTTCTAAAATTTTGGTTGCGTGTCAAGTCATTTGGCTACCCTGAGAGAGTCATTGTTGCTCCTGCCCATTTCTCACCGTTTTTGGACACCTCCACGTTCTCTTCTTAGTGTGGCCGGTCCGCCAGAAGCGATACATAACTCTATGCAGTGAGTCTTATTTACGCCTTCAAGTTACTCCTCTCGTTTGCTGAAATTTATGTCGTGTGACGAGGCATTTGGCTACCTTAAGAGAGTCATAGTTACTCTTATCAGTAGATCCGCATTTTCGCCACCTTTCTATTCTCATTCTTACATTTCCCAATCTGCTATAAGTGATAAGCCACTATATACCTTGAGTCTTAATTACTCCCTCCAGTTGCTCTATATAAATGTAGAAATTTTTCGTTGTGTGACGATTCATTTCCTCTACCTTAAGTGACCCATATGTACACATGCCAGTTTCTCCCCTTTTTTGGCCGACTTCACATTCTGCTCTTGCTGTGGACAGTTCACCAGATGCGACATGCAACTATCTGCAGTGATTCTTAGTTACTCCCTGCAGTTGCTCGTCACGTTTACTGATAGTTTTGATCTTGTGACAGGATATTTGGCTTCCTTAAGGGAGTCATATTCACTCCTACCAGCTACCCCCTTTTGTGGCCACCTTCACATTTTCATCCTACTGTGTCCACTACGCCATAACCGATACGCCACCATATGACATGAGACGTAGTTACACCCAAAAGTTACTTCTAGCGTTTTCTAAAATTTTGGTTGCGTGTCAAGTCATTTGGCTACCCTGAGAGAGTCATTGTTGCTCCTGCCCATTTCTCACCGTTTTTGGACACCTCCACGTTCTCTTCTTAGTGTGGCCGGTCCGCCAGAAGCGATACATAACTCTATGCAGTGAGTCTTATTTACGCCTTCAAGTTACTCCTCTCGTTTGCTGAAATTTATGTCGTGTGACGAGGCATTTGGCTACCTTAAGAGAGTCATAGTTACTCTTATCAGTAGATCCGCATTTTCGCCACCTTTCTATTCTCATTCTTACATTTCCCAATCTGCTATAAGTGATAAGCCACTATATACCTTGAGTCTTAATTACTCCCTCCAGTTGCTCTATATAAATGTAGAAATTTTTCGTTGTGTGACGATTCATTTCCTCTACCTTAAGTGACCCATATGTACACATGCCAGTTTCTCCCCTTTTTTGGCCGACTTCACATTCTGCTCTTGCTGTGGACAGTTCACCAGATGCGACATGCAACTATCTGCAGTGATTCTTAGTTACTCCCTGCAGTTGCTCGTCACGTTTACTGATAGTTTTGATCTTGTGACAGGATATTTGGCTTCCTTAAGGGAGTCATATTCACTCCTACCAGCTACCCCCTTTTGTGGCCACCTTCACATTTTCATCCTACTGTGTCCACTACGCCATAACCGATACGCCACCATATGACATGAGACGTAGTTACACCCAAAAGTTACTTCTAGCGTTTTCTAAAATTTTGGTTGCGTGTCAAGTCATTTGGCTACCCTGAGAGAGTCATTGTTGCTCCTGCCCATTTCTCACCGTTTTTGGACACCTCCACGTTCTCTTCTTAGTGTGGCCGGTCCGCCAGAAGCGATACATAACTCTATGCAGTGAGTCTTATTTACGCCTTCAAGTTACTCCTCTCGTTTGCTGAAATTTATGTCGTGTGACGAGGCATTTGGCTACCTTAAGAGAGTCATAGTTACTCTTATCAGTAGATCCGCATTTTCGCCACCTTTCTATTCTCATTCTTACATTTCCCAATCTGCTATAAGTGATAAGCCACTATATACCTTGAGTCTTAATTACTCCCTCCAGTTGCTCTATATAAATGTAGAAATTTTTCGTTGTGTGACGATTCATTTCCTCTACCTTAAGTGACCCATATGTACACATGCCAGTTTCTCCCCTTTTTTGGCCGACTTCACATTCTGCTCTTGCTGTGGACAGTTCACCAGATGCGACATGCAACTATCTGCAGTGATTCTTAGTTACTCCCTGCAGTTGCTCGTCACGTTTACTGATAGTTTTGATCTTGTGACAGGATATTTGGCTTCCTTAAGGGAGTCATATTCACTCCTACCAGCTACCCCCTTTTGTGGCCACCTTCACATTTTCATCCTACTGTGTCCACTACGCCATAACCGATACGCCACCATATGACATGAGACGTAGTTACACCCAAAAGTTACTTCTAGCGTTTTCTAAAATTTTGGTTGCGTGTCAAGTCATTTGGCTACCCTGAGAGAGTCATTGTTGCTCCTGCCCATTTCTCACCGTTTTTGGACACCTCCACGTTCTCTTCTTAGTGTGGCCGGTCCGCCAGAAGCGATACATAACTCTATGCAGTGAGTCTTATTTACGCCTTCAAGTTACTCCTCTCGTTTGCTGAAATTTATGTCGTGTGACGAGGCATTTGGCTACCTTAAGAGAGTCATAGTTACTCTTATCAGTAGATCCGCATTTTCGCCACCTTTCTATTCTCATTCTTACATTTCCCAATCTGCTATAAGTGATAAGCCACTATATACCTTGAGTCTTAATTACTCCCTCCAGTTGCTCTATATAAATGTAGAAATTTTTCGTTGTGTGACGATTCATTTCCTCTACCTTAAGTGACCCATATGTACACATGCCAGTTTCTCCCCTTTTTTGGCCGACTTCACATTCTGCTCTTGCTGTGGACAGTTCACCAGATGCGACATGCAACTATCTGCAGTGATTCTTAGTTACTCCCTGCAGTTGCTCGTCACGTTTACTGATAGTTTTGATCTTGTGACAGGATATTTGGCTTCCTTAAGGGAGTCATATTCACTCCTACCAGCTACCCCCTTTTGTGGCCACCTTCACATTTTCATCCTACTGTGTCCACTACGCCATAACCGATACGCCACCATATGACATGAGACGTAGTTACACCCAAAAGTTACTTCTAGCGTTTTCTAAAATTTTGGTTGCGTGTCAAGTCATTTGGCTACCCTGAGAGAGTCATTGTTGCTCCTGCCCATTTCTCACCGTTTTTGGACACCTCCACGTTCTCTTCTTAGTGTGGCCGGTCCGCCAGAAGCGATACATAACTCTATGCAGTGAGTCTTATTTACGCCTTCAAGTTACTCCTCTCGTTTGCTGAAATTTATGTCGTGTGACGAGGCATTTGGCTACCTTAAGAGAGTCATAGTTACTCTTATCAGTAGATCCGCATTTTCGCCACCTTTCTATTCTCATTCTTACATTTCCCAATCTGCTATAAGTGATAAGCCACTATATACCTTGAGTCTTAATTACTCCCTCCAGTTGCTCTATATAAATGTAGAAATTTTTCGTTGTGTGACGATTCATTTCCTCTACCTTAAGTGACCCATATGTACACATGCCAGTTTCTCCCCTTTTTTGGCCGACTTCACATTCTGCTCTTGCTGTGGACAGTTCACCAGATGCGACATGCAACTATCTGCAGTGATTCTTAGTTACTCCCTGCAGTTGCTCGTCACGTTTACTGATAGTTTTGATCTTGTGACAGGATATTTGGCTTCCTTAAGGGAGGCATATTCACTCCTACCAGCTACCCCCTTTTGTGGCCACCTTCACATTTTCATCCTACTGTGTCCACTACGCCATAACCGATACGCCACCATATGACATGAGACGTAGTTACACCCAAAAGTTACTTCTAGCGTTTTCTAAAATTTTGGTTGCGTGTCAAGTCATTTGGCTACCCTGAGAGAGTCATTGTTGCTCCTGCCCATTTCTCACCGTTTTTGGACACCTCCACGTTCTCTTCTTAGTGTGGCCGGTCCGCCAGAAGCGATACATAACTCTATGCAGTGAGTCTTATTTACGCCTTCAAGTTACTCCTCTCGTTTGCTGAAATTTATGTCGTGTGACGAGGCATTTGGCTACCTTAAGAGAGTCATAGTTACTCTTATCAGTAGATCCGCATTTTCGCCACCTTTCTATTCTCATTCTTACATTTCCCAATCTGCTATAAGTGATAAGCCACTATATACCTTGAGTCTTAATTACTCCCTCCAGTTGCTCTATATAAATGTAGAAATTTTTCGTTGTGTGACGATTCATTTCCTCTACCTTAAGTGACCCATATGTACACATGCCAGTTTCTCCCCTTTTTTGGCCGACTTCACATTCTGCTCTTGCTGTGGACAGTTCACCAGATGCGACATGCAACTATCTGCAGTGATTCTTAGTTACTCCCTGCAGTTGCTCGTCACGTTTACTGATAGTTTTGATCTTGTGACAGGATATTTGGCTTCCTTAAGGGAGTCATATTCACTCCTACCAGCTACCCCCTTTTGTGGCCACCTTCACATTTTCATCCTACTGTGTCCACTACGCCATAACCGATACGCCACCATATGACATGAGACGTAGTTACACCCAAAAGTTACTTCTAGCGTTTTCTAAAATTTTGGTTGCGTGTCAAGTCATTTGGCTACCCTGAGAGAGTCATTGTTGCTCCTGCCCATTTCTCACCGTTTTTGGACACCTCCACGTTCTCTTCTTAGTGTGGCCGGTCCGCCAGAAGCGATACATAACTCTATGCAGTGAGTCTTATTTACGCCTTCAAGTTACTCCTCTCGTTTGCTGAAATTTATGTCGTGTGACGAGGCATTTGGCTACCTTAAGAGAGTCATAGTTACTCTTATCAGTAGATCCGCATTTTCGCCACCTTTCTATTCTCATTCTTACATTTCCCAATCTGCTATAAGTGATAAGCCACTATATACCTTGAGTCTTAATTACTCCCTCCAGTTGCTCTATATAAATGTAGAAATTTTTCGTTGTGTGACGATTCATTTCCTCTACCTTAAGTGACCCATATGTACACATGCCAGTTTCTCCCCTTTTTTGGCCGACTTCACATTCTGCTCTTGCTGTGGACAGTTCACCAGATGCGACATGCAACTATCTGCAGTGATTCTTAGTTACTCCCTGCAGTTGCTCGTCACGTTTACTGATAGTTTTGATCTTGTGACAGGATATTTGGCTTCCTTAAGGGAGTCATATTCACTCCTACCAGCTACCCCCTTTTGTGGCCACCTTCACATTTTCATCCTACTGTGTCCACTACGCCATAACCGATACGCCACCATATGACATGAGACGTAGTTACACCCAAAAGTTACTTCTAGCGTTTTCTAAAATTTTGGTTGCGTGTCAAGTCATTTGGCTACCCTGAGAGAGTCATTGTTGCTCCTGCCCATTTCTCACCGTTTTTGGACACCTCCACGTTCTCTTCTTAGTGTGGCCGGTCCGCCAGAAGCGATACATAACTCTATGCAGTGAGTCTTATTTACGCCTTCAAGTTACTCCTCTCGTTTGCTGAAATTTATGTCGTGTGACGAGGCATTTGGCTACCTTAAGAGAGTCATAGTTACTCTTATCAGTAGATCCGCATTTTCGCCACCTTTCTATTCTCATTCTTACATTTCCCAATCTGCTATAAGTGATAAGCCACTATATACCTTGAGTCTTAATTACTCCCTCCAGTTGCTCTATATAAATGTAGAAATTTTTCGTTGTGTGACGATTCATTTCCTCTACCTTAAGTGACCCATATGTACACATGCCAGTTTCTCCCCTTTTTTGGCCGACTTCACATTCTGCTCTTGCTGTGGACAGTTCACCAGATGCGACATGCAACTATCTGCAGTGATTCTTAGTTACTCCCTGCAGTTGCTCGTCACGTTTACTGATAGTTTTGATCTTGTGACAGGATATTTGGCTTCCTTAAGGGAGTCATATTCACTCCTACCAGCTACCCCCTTTTGTGGCCACCTTCACATTTTCATCCTACTGTGTCCACTACGCCATAACCGATACGCCACCATATGACATGAGACGTAGTTACACCCAAAAGTTACTTCTAGCGTTTTCTAAAATTTTGGTTGCGTGTCAAGTCATTTGGCTACCCTGAGAGAGTCATTGTTGCTCCTGCCCATTTCTCACCGTTTTTGGACACCTCCACGTTCTCTTCTTAGTGTGGCCGGTCCGCCAGAAGCGATACATAACTCTATGCAGTGAGTCTTATTTACGCCTTCAAGTTACTCCTCTCGTTTGCTGAAATTTATGTCGTGTGACGAGGCATTTGGCTACCTTAAGAGAGTCATAGTTACTCTTATCAGTAGATCCGCATTTTCGCCACCTTTCTATTCTCATTCTTACATTTCCCAATCTGCTATAAGTGATAAGCCACTATATACCTTGAGTCTTAATTACTCCCTCCAGTTGCTCTATATAAATGTAGAAATTTTTCGTTGTGTGACGATTCATTTCCTCTACCTTAAGTGACCCATATGTACACATGCCAGTTTCTCCCCTTTTTTGGCCGACTTCACATTCTGCTCTTGCTGTGGACAGTTCACCAGATGCGACATGCAACTATCTGCAGTGATTCTTAGTTACTCCCTGCAGTTGCTCGTCACGTTTACTGATAGTTTTGATCTTGTGACAGGATATTTGGCTTCCTTAAGGGAGTCATATTCACTCCTACCAGCTACCCCCTTTTGTGGCCACCTTCACATTTTCATCCTACTGTGTCCACTACGCCATAACCGATACGCCACCATATGACATGAGACGTAGTTACACCCAAAAGTTACTTCTAGCGTTTTCTAAAATTTTGGTTGCGTGTCAAGTCATTTGGCTACCCTGAGAGAGTCATTGTTGCTCCTGCCCATTTCTCACCGTTTTTGGACACCTCCACGTTCTCTTCTTAGTGTGGCCGGTCCGCCAGAAGCGATACATAACTCTATGCAGTGAGTCTTATTTACGCCTTCAAGTTACTCCTCTCGTTTGCTGAAATTTATGTCGTGTGACGAGGCATTTGGCTACCTTAAGAGAGTCATAGTTACTCTTATCAGTAGATCCGCATTTTCGCCACCTTTCTATTCTCATTCTTACATTTCCCAATCTGCTATAAGTGATAAGCCACTATATACCTTGAGTCTTAATTACTCCCTCCAGTTGCTCTATATAAATGTAGAAATTTTTCGTTGTGTGACGATTCATTTCCTCTACCTTAAGTGACCCATATGTACACATGCCAGTTTCTCCCCTTTTTTGGCCGACTTCACATTCTGCTCTTGCTGTGGACAGTTCACCAGATGCGACATGCAACTATCTGCAGTGATTCTTAGTTACTCCCTGCAGTTGCTCGTCACGTTTACTGATAGTTTTGATCTTGTGACAGGATATTTGGCTTCCTTAAGGGAGTCATATTCACTCCTACCAGCTACCCCCTTTTGTGGCCACCTTCACATTTTCATCCTACTGTGTCCACTACGCCATAACCGATACGCCACCATATGACATGAGACGTAGTTACACCCAAAAGTTACTTCTAGCGTTTTCTAAAATTTTGGTTGCGTGTCAAGTCATTTGGCTACCCTGAGAGAGTCATTGTTGCTCCTGCCCATTTCTCACCGTTTTTGGACACCTCCACGTTCTCTTCTTAGTGTGGCCGGTCCGCCAGAAGCGATACATAACTCTATGCAGTGAGTCTTATTTACGCCTTCAAGTTACTCCTCTCGTTTGCTGAAATTTATGTCGTGTGACGAGGCATTTGGCTACCTTAAGAGAGTCATAGTTACTCTTATCAGTAGATCCGCATTTTCGCCACCTTTCTATTCTCATTCTTACATTTCCCAATCTGCTATAAGTGATAAGCCACTATATACCTTGAGTCTTAATTACTCCCTCCAGTTGCTCTATATAAATGTAGAAATTTTTCGTTGTGTGACGATTCATTTCCTCTACCTTAAGTGACCCATATGTACACATGCCAGTTTCTCCCCTTTTTTGGCCGACTTCACATTCTGCTCTTGCTGTGGACAGTTCACCAGATGCGACATGCAACTATCTGCAGTGATTCTTAGTTACTCCCTGCAGTTGCTCGTCACGTTTACTGATAGTTTTGATCTTGTGACAGGATATTTGGCTTCCTTAAGGGAGTCATATTCACTCCTACCAGCTACCCCCTTTTGTGGCCACCTTCACATTTTCATCCTACTGTGTCCACTACGCCATAACCGATACGCCACCATATGACATGAGACGTAGTTACACCCAAAAGTTACTTCTAGCGTTTTCTAAAATTTTGGTTGCGTGTCAAGTCATTTGGCTACCCTGAGAGAGTCATTGTTGCTCCTGCCCATTTCTCACCGTTTTTGGACACCTCCACGTTCTCTTCTTAGTGTGGCCGGTCCGCCAGAAGCGATACATAACTCTATGCAGTGAGTCTTATTTACGCCTTCAAGTTACTCCTCTCGTTTGCTGAAATTTATGTCGTGTGACGAGGCATTTGGCTACCTTAAGAGAGTCATAGTTACTCTTATCAGTAGATCCGCATTTTCGCCACCTTTCTATTCTCATTCTTACATTTCCCAATCTGCTATAAGTGATAAGCCACTATATACCTTGAGTCTTAATTACTCCCTCCAGTTGCTCTATATAAATGTAGAAATTTTTCGTTGTGTGACGATTCATTTCCTCTACCTTAAGTGACCCATATGTACACATGCCAGTTTCTCCCCTTTTTTGGCCGACTTCACATTCTGCTCTTGCTGTGGACAGTTCACCAGATGCGACATGCAACTATCTGCAGTGATTCTTAGTTACTCCCTGCAGTTGCTCGTCACGTTTACTGATAGTTTTGATCTTGTGACAGGATATTTGGCTTCCTTAAGGGAGTCATATTCACTCCTACCAGCTACCCCCTTTTGTGGCCACCTTCACATTTTCATCCTACTGTGTCCACTACGCCATAACCGATACGCCACCATATGACATGAGACGTAGTTACACCCAAAAGTTACTTCTAGCGTTTTCTAAAATTTTGGTTGCGTGTCAAGTCATTTGGCTACCCTGAGAGAGTCATTGTTGCTCCTGCCCATTTCTCACCGTTTTTGGACACCTCCACGTTCTCTTCTTAGTGTGGCCGGTCCGCCAGAAGCGATACATAACTCTATGCAGTGAGTCTTATTTACGCCTTCAAGTTACTCCTCTCGTTTGCTGAAATTTATGTCGTGTGACGAGGCATTTGGCTACCTTAAGAGAGTCATAGTTACTCTTATCAGTAGATCCGCATTTTCGCCACCTTTCTATTCTCATTCTTACATTTCCCAATCTGCTATAAGTGATAAGCCACTATATACCTTGAGTCTTAATTACTCCCTCCAGTTGCTCTATATAAATGTAGAAATTTTTCGTTGTGTGACGATTCATTTCCTCTACCTTAAGTGACCCATATGTACACATGCCAGTTTCTCCCCTTTTTTGGCCGACTTCACATTCTGCTCTTGCTGTGGACAGTTCACCAGATGCGACATGCAACTATCTGCAGTGATTCTTAGTTACTCCCTGCAGTTGCTCGTCACGTTTACTGATAGTTTTGATCTTGTGACAGGATATTTGGCTTCCTTAAGGGAGTCATATTCACTCCTACCAGCTACCCCCTTTTGTGGCCACCTTCACATTTTCATCCTACTGTGTCCACTACGCCATAACCGATACGCCACCATATGACATGAGACGTAGTTACACCCAAAAGTTACTTCTAGCGTTTTCTAAAATTTTGGTTGCGTGTCAAGTCATTTGGCTACCCTGAGAGAGTCATTGTTGCTCCTGCCCATTTCTCACCGTTTTTGGACACCTCCACGTTCTCTTCTTAGTGTGGCCGGTCCGCCAGAAGCGATACATAACTCTATGCAGTGAGTCTTATTTACGCCTTCAAGTTACTCCTCTCGTTTGCTGAAATTTATGTCGTGTGACGAGGCATTTGGCTACCTTAAGAGAGTCATAGTTACTCTTATCAGTAGATCCGCATTTTCGCCACCTTTCTATTCTCATTCTTACATTTCCCAATCTGCTATAAGTGATAAGCCACTATATACCTTGAGTCTTAATTACTCCCTCCAGTTGCTCTATATAAATGTAGAAATTTTTCGTTGTGTGACGATTCATTTCCTCTACCTTAAGTGACCCATATGTACACATGCCAGTTTCTCCCCTTTTTTGGCCGACTTCACATTCTGCTCTTGCTGTGGACAGTTCACCAGATGCGACATGCAACTATCTGCAGTGATTCTTAGTTACTCCCTGCAGTTGCTCGTCACGTTTACTGATAGTTTTGATCTTGTGACAGGATATTTGGCTTCCTTAAGGGAGTCATATTCACTCCTACCAGCTACCCCCTTTTGTGGCCACCTTCACATTTTCATCCTACTGTGTCCACTACGCCATAACCGATACGCCACCATATGACATGAGACGTAGTTACACCCAAAAGTTACTTCTAGCGTTTTCTAAAATTTTGGTTGCGTGTCAAGTCATTTGGCTACCCTGAGAGAGTCATTGTTGCTCCTGCCCATTTCTCACCGTTTTTGGACACCTCCACGTTCTCTTCTTAGTGTGGCCGGTCCGCCAGAAGCGATACATAACTCTATGCAGTGAGTCTTATTTACGCCTTCAAGTTACTCCTCTCGTTTGCTGAAATTTATGTCGTGTGACGAGGCATTTGGCTACCTTAAGAGAGTCATAGTTACTCTTATCAGTAGATCCGCATTTTCGCCACCTTTCTATTCTCATTCTTACATTTCCCAATCTGCTATAAGTGATAAGCCACTATATACCTTGAGTCTTAATTACTCCCTCCAGTTGCTCTATATAAATGTAGAAATTTTTCGTTGTGTGACGATTCATTTCCTCTACCTTAAGTGACCCATATGTACACATGCCAGTTTCTCCCCTTTTTTGGCCGACTTCACATTCTGCTCTTGCTGTGGACAGTTCACCAGATGCGACATGCAACTATCTGCAGTGATTCTTAGTTACTCCCTGCAGTTGCTCGTCACGTTTACTGATAGTTTTGATCTTGTGACAGGATATTTGGCTTCCTTAAGGGAGTCATATTCACTCCTACCAGCTACCCCCTTTTGTGGCCACCTTCACATTTTCATCCTACTGTGTCCACTACGCCATAACCGATACGCCACCATATGACATGAGACGTAGTTACACCCAAAAGTTACTTCTAGCGTTTTCTAAAATTTTGGTTGCGTGTCAAGTCATTTGGCTACCCTGAGAGAGTCATTGTTGCTCCTGCCCATTTCTCACCGTTTTTGGACACCTCCACGTTCTCTTCTTAGTGTGGCCGGTCCGCCAGAAGCGATACATAACTCTATGCAGTGAGTCTTATTTACGCCTTCAAGTTACTCCTCTCGTTTGCTGAAATTTATGTCGTGTGACGAGGCATTTGGCTACCTTAAGAGAGTCATAGTTACTCTTATCAGTAGATCCGCATTTTCGCCACCTTTCTATTCTCATTCTTACATTTCCCAATCTGCTATAAGTGATAAGCCACTATATACCTTGAGTCTTAATTACTCCCTCCAGTTGCTCTATATAAATGTAGAAATTTTTCGTTGTGTGACGATTCATTTCCTCTACCTTAAGTGACCCATATGTACACATGCCAGTTTCTCCCCTTTTTTGGCCGACTTCACATTCTGCTCTTGCTGTGGACAGTTCACCAGATGCGACATGCAACTATCTGCAGTGATTCTTAGTTACTCCCTGCAGTTGCTCGTCACGTTTACTGATAGTTTTGATCTTGTGACAGGATATTTGGCTTCCTTAAGGGAGTCATATTCACTCCTACCAGCTACCCCCTTTTGTGGCCACCTTCACATTTTCATCCTACTGTGTCCACTACGCCATAACCGATACGCCACCATATGACATGAGACGTAGTTACACCCAAAAGTTACTTCTAGCGTTTTCTAAAATTTTGGTTGCGTGTCAAGTCATTTGGCTACCCTGAGAGAGTCATTGTTGCTCCTGCCCATTTCTCACCGTTTTTGGACACCTCCACGTTCTCTTCTTAGTGTGGCCGGTCCGCCAGAAGCGATACATAACTCTATGCAGTGAGTCTTATTTACGCCTTCAAGTTACTCCTCTCGTTTGCTGAAATTTATGTCGTGTGACGAGGCATTTGGCTACCTTAAGAGAGTCATAGTTACTCTTATCAGTAGATCCGCATTTTCGCCACCTTTCTATTCTCATTCTTACATTTCCCAATCTGCTATAAGTGATAAGCCACTATATACCTTGAGTCTTAATTACTCCCTCCAGTTGCTCTATATAAATGTAGAAATTTTTCGTTGTGTGACGATTCATTTCCTCTACCTTAAGTGACCCATATGTACACATGCCAGTTTCTCCCCTTTTTTGGCCGACTTCACATTCTGCTCTTGCTGTGGACAGTTCACCAGATGCGACATGCAACTATCTGCAGTGATTCTTAGTTACTCCCTGCAGTTGCTCGTCACGTTTACTGATAGTTTTGATCTTGTGACAGGATATTTGGCTTCCTTAAGGGAGTCATATTCACTCCTACCAGCTACCCCCTTTTGTGGCCACCTTCACATTTTCATCCTACTGTGTCCACTACGCCATAACCGATACGCCACCATATGACATGAGACGTAGTTACACCCAAAAGTTACTTCTAGCGTTTTCTAAAATTTTGGTTGCGTGTCAAGTCATTTGGCTACCCTGAGAGAGTCATTGTTGCTCCTGCCCATTTCTCACCGTTTTTGGACACCTCCACGTTCTCTTCTTAGTGTGGCCGGTCCGCCAGAAGCGATACATAACTCTATGCAGTGAGTCTTATTTACGCCTTCAAGTTACTCCTCTCGTTTGCTGAAATTTATGTCGTGTGACGAGGCATTTGGCTACCTTAAGAGAGTCATAGTTACTCTTATCAGTAGATCCGCATTTTCGCCACCTTTCTATTCTCATTCTTACATTTCCCAATCTGCTATAAGTGATAAGCCACTATATACCTTGAGTCTTAATTACTCCCTCCAGTTGCTCTATATAAATGTAGAAATTTTTCGTTGTGTGACGATTCATTTCCTCTACCTTAAGTGACCCATATGTACACATGCCAGTTTCTCCCCTTTTTTGGCCGACTTCACATTCTGCTCTTGCTGTGGACAGTTCACCAGATGCGACATGCAACTATCTGCAGTGATTCTTAGTTACTCCCTGCAGTTGCTCGTCACGTTTACTGATAGTTTTGATCTTGTGACAGGATATTTGGCTTCCTTAAGGGAGTCATATTCACTCCTACCAGCTACCCCCTTTTGTGGCCACCTTCACATTTTCATCCTACTGTGTCCACTACGCCATAACCGATACGCCACCATATGACATGAGACGTAGTTACACCCAAAAGTTACTTCTAGCGTTTTCTAAAATTTTGGTTGCGTGTCAAGTCATTTGGCTACCCTGAGAGAGTCATTGTTGCTCCTGCCCATTTCTCACCGTTTTTGGACACCTCCACGTTCTCTTCTTAGTGTGGCCGGTCCGCCAGAAGCGATACATAACTCTATGCAGTGAGTCTTATTTACGCCTTCAAGTTACTCCTCTCGTTTGCTGAAATTTATGTCGTGTGACGAGGCATTTGGCTACCTTAAGAGAGTCATAGTTACTCTTATCAGTAGATCCGCATTTTCGCCACCTTTCTATTCTCATTCTTACATTTCCCAATCTGCTATAAGTGATAAGCCACTATATACCTTGAGTCTTAATTACTCCCTCCAGTTGCTCTATATAAATGTAGAAATTTTTCGTTGTGTGACGATTCATTTCCTCTACCTTAAGTGACCCATATGTACACATGCCAGTTTCTCCCCTTTTTTGGCCGACTTCACATTCTGCTCTTGCTGTGGACAGTTCACCAGATGCGACATGCAACTATCTGCAGTGATTCTTAGTTACTCCCTGCAGTTGCTCGTCACGTTTACTGATAGTTTTGATCTTGTGACAGGATATTTGGCTTCCTTAAGGGAGTCATATTCACTCCTACCAGCTACCCCCTTTTGTGGCCACCTTCACATTTTCATCCTACTGTGTCCACTACGCCATAACCGATACGCCACCATATGACATGAGACGTAGTTACACCCAAAAGTTACTTCTAGCGTTTTCTAAAATTTTGGTTGCGTGTCAAGTCATTTGGCTACCCTGAGAGAGTCATTGTTGCTCCTGCCCATTTCTCACCGTTTTTGGACACCTCCACGTTCTCTTCTTAGTGTGGCCGGTCCGCCAGAAGCGATACATAACTCTATGCAGTGAGTCTTATTTACGCCTTCAAGTTACTCCTCTCGTTTGCTGAAATTTATGTCGTGTGACGAGGCATTTGGCTACCTTAAGAGAGTCATAGTTACTCTTATCAGTAGATCCGCATTTTCGCCACCTTTCTATTCTCATTCTTACATTTCCCAATCTGCTATAAGTGATAAGCCACTATATACCTTGAGTCTTAATTACTCCCTCCAGTTGCTCTATATAAATGTAGAAATTTTTCGTTGTGTGACGATTCATTTCCTCTACCTTAAGTGACCCATATGTACACATGCCAGTTTCTCCCCTTTTTTGGCCGACTTCACAATCTGCTCTTACTGTAAACAGTCCAGCATATGCGATATGCAACTACGTGCAGTGATTCTTAGTTACTCCCTGCAGTTGCTCGTCACGTTTACTGATAGTTTTGATCTTGTGACAGGATATTTGGCTTCCTTAAGGGAGTCATATTCACTCCTACCAGCTACCCCCTTTTGTGGCCACCTTCACATTTTCATCCTACTGTGTCCACTACGCCATAACCGATACGCCACCATATGACATGAGACGTAGTTACACCCAAAAGTTACTTCTAGCGTTTTCTAAAATTTTGGTTGCGTGTCAAGTCATTTGGCTACCCTGAGAGAGTCATTGTTGCTCCTGCCCATTTCTCACCGTTTTTGGACACCTCCACGTTCTCTTCTTAGTGTGGCCGGTCCGCCAGAAGCGATACATAACTCTATGCAGTGAGTCTTATTTACGCCTTCAAGTTACTCCTCTCGTTTGCTGAAATTTATGTCGTGTGACGAGGCATTTGGCTACCTTAAGAGAGTCATAGTTACTCTTATCAGTAGATCCGCAGTTACGTCACCTTTCTATTCTCATTCTTACATTTCCCAATCTGCTATAAGTGATAAGCCACTATATACCTTGAGTCTTAATTACTCCCTCCAGTTGCTCTATATAAATGTAGAAATTTTTCGTTGTGTGACGATTCATTTCCTCTACCTTAAGTGACCCATATGTACACATGCCAGTTTCTCCCCTTTTTTGGCCGACTTCACATTCTGCTCTTGCTGTGGACAGTTCACCAGATGCGACATGCAACTATCTGCAGTGATTCTTAGTTACTCCCTGCAGTTGCTCGTCACGTTTACTGATAGTTTTGATCTTGTGACAGGATATTTGGCTTCCTTAAGGGAGTCATATTCACTCCTACCAGCTACCCCCTTTTGTGGCCACCTTCACATTTTCATCCTACTGTGTCCACTACGCCATAACCGATACGCCACCATATGACATGAGACGTAGTTACACCCAAAAGTTACTTCTAGCGTTTTCTAAAATTTTGGTTGCGTGTCAAGTCATTTGGCTACCCTGAGAGAGTCATTGTTGCTCCTGCCCATTTCTCACCGTTTTTGGACACCTCCACGTTCTCTTCTTAGTGTGGCCGGTCCGCCAGAAGCGATACATAACTCTATGCAGTGAGTCTTATTTACGCCTTCAAGTTACTCCTCTCGTTTGCTGAAATTTATGTCGTGTGACGAGGCATTTGGCTACCTTAAGAGAGTCATAGTTACTCTTATCAGTAGATCCGCATTTTCGCCACCTTTCTATTCTCATTCTTACATTTCCCAATCTGCTATAAGTGATAAGCCACTATATACCTTGAGTCTTAATTACTCCCTCCAGTTGCTCTATATAAATGTAGAAATTTTTCGTTGTGTGACGATTCATTTCCTCTACCTTAAGTGACCCATATGTACACATGCCAGTTTCTCCCCTTTTTTGGCCGACTTCACATTCTGCTCTTGCTGTGGACAGTTCACCAGATGCGACATGCAACTATCTGCAGTGATTCTTAGTTACTCCCTGCAGTTGCTCGTCACGTTTACTGATAGTTTTGATCTTGTGACAGGATATTTGGCTTCCTTAAGGGAGTCATATTCACTCCTACCAGCTACCCCCTTTTGTGGCCACCTTCACATTTTCATCCTACTGTGTCCACTACGCCATAACCGATACGCCACCATATGACATGAGACGTAGTTACACCCAAAAGTTACTTCTAGCGTTTTCTAAAATTTTGGTTGCGTGTCAAGTCATTTGGCTACCCTGAGAGAGTCATTGTTGCTCCTGCCCATTTCTCACCGTTTTTGGACACCTCCACGTTCTCTTCTTAGTGTGGCCGGTCCGCCAGAAGCGATACATAACTCTATGCAGTGAGTCTTATTTACGCCTTCAAGTTACTCCTCTCGTTTGCTGAAATTTATGTCGTGTGACGAGGCATTTGGCTACCTTAAGAGAGTCATAGTTACTCTTATCAGTAGATCCGCATTTTCGCCACCTTTCTATTCTCATTCTTACATTTCCCAATCTGCTATAAGTGATAAGCCACTATATACCTTGAGTCTTAATTACTCCCTCCAGTTGCTCTATATAAATGTAGAAATTTTTCGTTGTGTGACGATTCATTTCCTCTACCTTAAGTGACCCATATGTACACATGCCAGTTTCTCCCCTTTTTTGGCCGACTTCACATTCTGCTCTTGCTGTGGACAGTTCACCAGATGCGACATGCAACTATCTGCAGTGATTCTTAGTTACTCCCTGCAGTTGCTCGTCACGTTTACTGATAGTTTTGATCTTGTGACAGGATATTTGGCTTCCTTAAGGGAGTCATATTCACTCCTACCAGCTACCCCCTTTTGTGGCCACCTTCACATTTTCATCCTACTGTGTCCACTACGCCATAACCGATACGCCACCATATGACATGAGACGTAGTTACACCCAAAAGTTACTTCTAGCGTTTTCTAAAATTTTGGTTGCGTGTCAAGTCATTTGGCTACCCTGAGAGAGTCATTGTTGCTCCTGCCCATTTCTCACCGTTTTTGGACACCTCCACGTTCTCTTCTTAGTGTGGCCGGTCCGCCAGAAGCGATACATAACTCTATGCAGTGAGTCTTATCTACGCCTTCAAGTTACTCCTCTCGTTTGCTGAAATTTATGTCGTGTGACGAGGCATTTGGCTACCTTAAGAGAGTCATAGTTACTCTTATCAGTAGATCCGCATTTTCGCCACCTTTCTATTCTCATTCTTACATTTCCCAATCTGCTATAAGTGATAAGCCACTATATACCTTGAGTCTTAATTACTCCCTCCAGTTGCTCTATATAAATGTAGAAATTTTTCGTTGTGTGACGATTCATTTCCTCTACCTTAAGTGACCCATATGTACACATGCCAGTTTCTCCCCTTTTTTGGCCGACTTCACATTCTGCTCTTGCTGTGGACAGTTCACCAGATGCGACATGCAACTATCTGCAGTGATTCTTAGTTACTCCCTGCAGTTGCTCGTCACGTTTACTGATAGTTTTGATCTTGTGACAGGATATTTGGCTTCCTTAAGGGAGTCATATTCACTCCTACCAGCTACCCCCTTTTGTGGCCACCTTCACATTTTCATCCTACTGTGTCCACTACGCCATAACCGATACGCCACCATATGACATGAGACGTAGTTACACCCAAAAGTTACTTCTAGCGTTTTCTAAAATTTTGGTTGCGTGTCAAGTCATTTGGCTACCCTGAGAGAGTCATTGTTGCTCCTGCCCATTTCTCACCGTTTTTGGACACCTCCACGTTCTCTTCTTAGTGTGGCCGGTCCGCCAGAAGCGATACATAACTCTATGCAGTGAGTCTTATCTACGCCTTCAAGTTACTCCTCTCGTTTGCTGAAATTTATGTCGTGTGACGAGGCATTTGGCTACCTTAAGAGAGTCATAGTTACTCTTATCAGTAGATCCGCATTTTCGCCACCTTTCTATTCTCATTCTTACATTTCCCAATCTGCTATAAGTGATAAGCCACTATATACCTTGAGTCTTAATTACTCCCTCCAGTTGCTCTATATAAATGTAGAAATTTTTCGTTGTGTGACGATTCATTTCCTCTACCTTAAGTGACCCATATGTACACATGCCAGTTTCTCCCCTTTTTTGGCCGACTTCACATTCTGCTCTTGCTGTGGACAGTTCACCAGATGCGACATGCAACTATCTGCAGTGATTCTTAGTTACTCCCTGCAGTTGCTCGTCACGTTTACTGATAGTTTTGATCTTGTGACAGGATATTTGGCTTCCTTAAGGGAGTCATATTCACTCCTACCAGCTACCCCCTTTTGTGGCCACCTTCACATTTTCATCCTACTGTGTCCACTACGCCATAACCGATACGCCACCATATGACATGAGACGTAGTTACACCCAAAAGTTACTTCTAGCGTTTTCTAAAATTTTGGTTGCGTGTCAAGTCATTTGGCTACCCTGAGAGAGTCATTGTTGCTCCTGCCCATTTCTCACCGTTTTTGGACACCTCCACGTTCTCTTCTTAGTGTGGCCGGTCCGCCAGAAGCGATACATAACTCTATGCAGTGAGTCTTATTTACGCCTTCAAGTTACTCCTCTCGTTTGCTGAAATTTATGTCGTGTGACGAGGCATTTGGCTACCTTAAGAGAGTCATAGTTACTCTTATCAGTAGATCCGCATTTTCGCCACCTTTCTATTCTCATTCTTACATTTCCCAATCTGCTATAAGTGATAAGCCACTATATACCTTGAGCCTTAATTACTCCCTCCAGTTGCTCTATATAAATGTAGAAATTTTTCGTTGTGTGACGATTCATTTCCTCTACCTTAAGTGACCCATATGTACACATGCCAGTTTCTCCCCTTTTTTGGCCGACTTCACATTCTGCTCTTGCTGTGGACAGTTCACCAGATGCGACATGCAACTATCTGCAGTGATTCTTAGTTACTCCCTGCAGTTGCTCGTCACGTTTACTGATAGTTTTGATCTTGTGACAGGATATTTGGCTTCCTTAAGGGAGTCATATTCACTCCTACCAGCTACCCCCTTTTGTGGCCACCTTCACATTTTCATCCTACTGTGTCCACTACGCCATAACCGATACGCCACCATATGACATGAGACGTAGTTACACCCAAAAGTTACTTCTAGCGTTTTCTAAAATTTTGGTTGCGTGTCAAGTCATTTGGCTACCCTGAGAGAGTCATTGTTGCTCCTGCCCATTTCTCACCGTTTTTGGACACCTCCACGTTCTCTTCTTAGTGTGGCCGGTCCGCCAGAAGCGATACATAACTCTATGCAGTGAGTCTTATTTACGCCTTCAAGTTACTCCTCTCGTTTGCTGAAATTTATGTCGTGTGACGAGGCATTTGGCTACCTTAAGAGAGTCATAGTTACTCTTATCAGTAGATCCGCATTTTCGCCACCTTTCTATTCTCATTCTTACATTTCCCAATCTGCTATAAGTGATAAGCCACTATATACCTTGAGTCTTAATTACTCCCTCCAGTTGCTCTATATAAATGTAGAAATTTTTCGTTGTGTGACGATTCATTTCCTCTACCTTAAGTGACCCATATGTACACATGCCAGTTTCTCCCCTTTTTTGGCCGACTTCACATTCTGCTCTTGCTGTGGACAGTTCACCAGATGCGACATGCAACTATCTGCAGTGATTCTTAGTTACTCCCTGCAGTTGCTCGTCACGTTTACTGATAGTTTTGATCTTGTGACAGGATATTTGGCTTCCTTAAGGGAGTCATATTCACTCCTACCAGCTACCCCCTTTTGTGGCCACCTTCACATTTTCATCCTACTGTGTCCACTACGCCATAACCGATACGCCACCATATGACATGAGACGTAGTTACACCCAAAAGTTACTTCTAGCGTTTTCTAAAATTTTGGTTGCGTGTCAAGTCATTTGGCTACCCTGAGAGAGTCATTGTTGCTCCTGCCCATTTCTCACCGTTTTTGGACACCTCCACGTTCTCTTCTTAGTGTGGCCGGTCCGCCAGAAGCGATACATAACTCTATGCAGTGAGTCTTATTTACGCCTTCAAGTTACTCCTCTCGTTTGCTGAAATTTATGTCGTGTGACGAGGCATTTGGCTACCTTAAGAGAGTCATAGTTACTCTTATCAGTAGATCCGCATTTTCGCCACCTTTCTATTCTCATTCTTACATTTCCCAATCTGCTATAAGTGATAAGCCACTATATACCTTGAGTCTTAATTACTCCCTCCAGTTGCTCTATATAAATGTAGAAATTTTTCGTTGTGTGACGATTCATTTCCTCTACCTTAAGTGACCCATATGTACACATGCCAGTTTCTCCCCTTTTTTGGCCGACTTCACATTCTGCTCTTGCTGTGGACAGTTCACCAGATGCGACATGCAACTATCTGCAGTGATTCTTAGTTACTCCCTGCAGTTGCTCGTCACGTTTACTGATAGTTTTGATCTTGTGACAGGATATTTGGCTTCCTTAAGGGAGTCATATTCACTCCTACCAGCTACCCCCTTTTGTGGCCACCTTCACATTTTCATCCTACTGTGTCCACTACGCCATAACCGATACGCCACCATATGACATGAGACGTAGTTACACCCAAAAGTTACTTCTAGCGTTTTCTAAAATTTTGGTTGCGTGTCAAGTCATTTGGCTACCCTGAGAGAGTCATTGTTGCTCCTGCCCATTTCTCACCGTTTTTGGACACCTCCACGTTCTCTTCTTAGTGTGGCCGGTCCGCCAGAAGCGATACATAACTCTATGCAGTGAGTCTTATTTACGCCTTCAAGTTACTCCTCTCGTTTGCTGAAATTTATGTCGTGTGACGAGGCATTTGGCTACCTTAAGAGAGTCATAGTTACTCTTATCAGTAGATCCGCATTTTCGCCACCTTTCTATTCTCATTCTTACATTTCCCAATCTGCTATAAGTGATAAGCCACTATATACCTTGAGTCTTAATTACTCCCTCCAGTTGCTCTATATAAATGTAGAAATTTTTCGTTGTGTGACGATTCATTTCCTCTACCTTAAGTGACCCATATGTACACATGCCAGTTTCTCCCCTTTTTTGGCCGACTTCACATTCTGCTCTTGCTGTGGACAGTTCACCAGATGCGACATGCAACTATCTGCAGTGATTCTTAGTTACTCCCTGCAGTTGCTCGTCACGTTTACTGATAGTTTTGATCTTGTGACAGGATATTTGGCTTCCTTAAGGGAGTCATATTCACTCCTACCAGCTACCCCCTTTTGTGGCCACCTTCACATTTTCATCCTACTGTGTCCACTACGCCATAACCGATACGCCACCATATGACATGAGACGTAGTTACACCCAAAAGTTACTTCTAGCGTTTTCTAAAATTTTGGTTGCATGTCAAGTCATTTGGCTACCCTGAGTGAGTCATTGTTGCTCCTGCCCATTTCTCACCGTTTTTGGACACCTCCACGTTCTCTTCTTAGTGTGGCCGGTCCGCCAGAAGCGATACATAACTCTATGCAGTGAGTCTTATTTACGCCTTCAAGTTACTCCTCTCGTTTGCTGAAATTTATGTCGTGTGACGAGGCATTTGGCTACCTTAAGAGAGTCATAGTTACTCTTATCAGTAGATCCGCATTTTCGCCACCTTTCTATTCTCATTCTTACATTTCCCAATCTGCTATAAGTGATAAGCCACTATATACCTTGAGTCTTAATTACTCCCTCCAGTTGCTCTATATAAATGTAGAAATTTTTCGTTGTGTGACGATTCATTTCCTCTACCTTAAGTGACCCATATGTACACATGCCAGTTTCTCCCCTTTTTTGGCCGACTTCACATTCTGCTCTTGCTGTGGACAGTTCACCAGATGCGACATGCAACTATCTGCAGTGATTCTTAGTTACTCCCTGCAGTTGCTCGTCACGTTTACTGATAGTTTTGATCTTGTGACAGGATATTTGGCTTCCTTAAGGGAGTCATATTCACTCCTACCAGCTACCCCCTTTTGTGGCCACCTTCACATTTTCATCCTACTGTGTCCACTACGCCATAACCGATACGCCACCATATGACATGAGACGTAGTTACACCCAAAAGTTACTTCTAGCGTTTTCTAAAATTTTGGTTGCGTGTCAAGTCATTTGGCTACCCTGAGAGAGTCATTGTTGCTCCTGCCCATTTCTCACCGTTTTTGGACACCTCCACGTTCTCTTCTTAGTGTGGCCGGTCCGCCAGAAGCGATACATAACTCTATGCAGTGAGTCTTATTTACGCCTTCAAGTTACTCCTCTCGTTTGCTGAAATTTATGTCGTGTGACGAGGCATTTGGCTACCTTAAGAGAGTCATAGTTACTCTTATCAGTAGATCCGCATTTTCGCCACCTTTCTATTCTCATTCTTACATTTCCCAATCTGCTATAAGTGATAAGCCACTATATACCTTGAGTCTTAATTACTCCCTCCAGTTGCTCTATATAAATGTAGAAATTTTTCGTTGTGTGACGATTCATTTCCTCTACCTTAAGTGACCCATATGTACACATGCCAGTTTCTCCCCTTTTTTGGCCGACTTCACATTCTGCTCTTGCTGTGGACAGTTCACCAGATGCGACATGCAACTATCTGCAGTGATTCTTAGTTACTCCCTGCAGTTGCTCGTCACGTTTACTGATAGTTTTGATCTTGTGACAGGATATTTGGCTTCCTTAAGGGAGTCATATTCACTCCCACCAGCTACCCCCTTTTGTGGCCACCTTCACATTTTCATCCTACTGTGTCCACTACGCCATAACCGATACGCCACCATATGACATGAGACGTAGTTACACCCAAAAGTTACTTCTAGCGTTTTCTAAAATTTTGGTTGCGTGTCAAGTCATTTGGCTACCCTGAGAGAGTCATTGTTGCTCCTGCCCATTTCTCACCGTTTTTGGACACCTCCACGTTCTCTTCTTAGTGTGGCCGGTCCGCCAGAAGCGATACATAACTCTATGCAGTGAGTCTTATTTACGCCTTCAAGTTACTCCTCTCGTTTGCTGAAATTTATGTCGTGTGACGAGGCATTTGGCTACCTTAAGAGAGTCATAGTTACTCTTATCAGTAGATCCGCATTTTCGCCACCTTTCTATTCTCATTCTTACATTTCCCAATCTGCTATAAGTGATAAGCCACTATATACCTTGAGTCTTAATTACTCCCTCCAGTTGCTCTATATAAATGTAGAAATTTTTCGTTGTGTGACGATTCATTTCCTCTACCTTAAGTGACCCATATGTACACATGCCAGTTTCTCCCCTTTTTTGGCCGACTTCACATTCTGCTCTTGCTGTGGACAGTTCACCAGATGCGACATGCAACTATCTGCAGTGATTCTTAGTTACTCCCTGCAGTTGCTCGTCACGTTTACTGATAGTTTTGATCTTGTGACAGGATATTTGGCTTCCTTAAGGGAGTCATATTCACTCCTACCAGCTACCCCCTTTTGTGGCCACCTTCACATTTTCATCCTACTGTGTCCACTACGCCATAACCGATACGCCACCATATGACATGAGACGTAGTTACACCCAAAAGTTACTTCTAGCGTTTTCTAAAATTTTGGTTGCGTGTCAAGTCATTTGGCTACCCTGAGAGAGTCATTGTTGCTCCTGCCCATTTCTCACCGTTTTTGGACACCTCCACGTTCTCTTCTTAGTGTGGCCGGTCCGCCAGAAGCGATACATAACTCTATGCAGTGAGTCTTATTTACGCCTTCAAGTTACTCCTCTCGTTTGCTGAAATTTATGTCGTGTGACGAGGCATTTGGCTACCTTAAGAGAGTCATAGTTACTCTTATCAGTAGATCCGCATTTTCGCCACCTTTCTATTCTCATTCTTACATTTCCCAATCTGCTATAAGTGATAAGCCACTATATACCTTGAGTCTTAATTACTCCCTCCAGTTGCTCTATATAAATGTAGAAATTTTTCCTTGTGTGACGATTCATTTCCTCTACCTTAAGTGACCCATATGTACACATGCCAGTTTCTCCCCTTTTTTGGCCGACTTCACATTCTGCTCTTGCTGTGGACAGTTCACCAGATGCGACATGCAACTATCTGCAGTGATTCTTAGTTACTCCCTGCAGTTGCTCGTCACGTTTACTGATAGTTTTGATCTTGTGACAGGATATTTGGCTTCCTTAAGGGAGTCATATTCACTCCTACCAGCTACCCCCTTTTGTGGCCACCTTCACATTTTCATCCTACTGTGTCCACTACGCCATAACCGATACGCCACCATATGACATGAGACGTAGTTACACCCAAAAGTTACTTCTAGCGTTTTCTAAAATTTTGGTTGCGTGTCAAGTCATTTGGCTACCCTGAGAGAGTCATTGTTGCTCCTGCCCATTTCTCACCGTTTTTGGACACCTCCACGTTCTCTTCTTAGTGTGGCCGGTCCGCCAGAAGCGATACATAACTCTATGCAGTGAGTCTTATTTACGCCTTCAAGTTACTCCTCTCGTTTGCTGAAATTTATGTCGTGTGACGAGGCATTTGGCTACCTTAAGAGAGTCATAGTTACTCTTATCAGTAGATCCGCATTTTCGCCACCTTTCTATTCTCATTCTTACATTTCCCAATCTGCTATAAGTGATAAGCCACTATATACCTTGAGTCTTAATTACTCCCTCCAGTTGCTCTATATAAATGTAGAAATTTTTCCTTGTGTGACGATTCATTTCCTCTACCTTAAGTGACCCATATGTACACATGCCAGTTTCTCCCCTTTTTTGGCCGACTTCACATTCTGCTCTTGCTGTGGACAGTTCACCAGATGCGACATGCAACTATCTGCAGTGATTCTTAGTTACTCCCTGCAGTTGCTCGTCACGTTTACTGATAGTTTTGATCTTGTGACAGGATATTTGGCTTCCTTAAGGGAGTCATATTCACTCCTACCAGCTACCCCCTTTTGTGGCCACCTTCACATTTTCATCCTACTGTGTCCACTACGCCATAACCGATACGCCACCATATGACATGAGACGTAGTTACACCCAAAAGTTACTTCTAGCGTTTTCTAAAATTTTGGTTGCGTGTCAAGTCATTTGGCTACCCTGAGAGAGTCATTGTTGCTCCTGCCCATTTCTCACCGTTTTTGGACACCTCCACGTTCTCTTCTTAGTGTGGCCGGTCCGCCAGAAGCGATACATAACTCTATGCAGTGAGTCTTATTTACGCCTTCAAGTTACTCCTCTCGTTTGCTGAAATTTATGTCGTGTGACGAGGCATTTGGCTACCTTAAGAGAGTCATAGTTACTCTTATCAGTAGATCCGCATTTTCGCCACCTTTCTATTCTCATTCTTACATTTCCCAATCTGCTATAAGTGATAAGCCACTATATACCTTGAGTCTTAATTACTCCCTCCAGTTGCTCTATATAAATGTAGAAATTTTTCGTTGTGTGACGATTCATTTCCTCTACCTTAAGTGACCCATATGTACACATGCCAGTTTCTCCCCTTTTTTGGCCGACTTCACATTCTGCTCTTGCTGTGGACAGTTCACCAGATGCGACATGCAACTATCTGCAGTGATTCTTAGTTACTCCCTGCAGTTGCTCGTCACGTTTACTGATAGTTTTGATCTTGTGACAGGATATTTGGCTTCCTTAAGGGAGTCATATTCACTCCTACCAGCTACCCCCTTTTGTGGCCACCTTCACATTTTCATCCTACTGTGTCCACTACGCCATAACCGATACGCCACCATATGACATGAAACGTAGTTACACCCAAAAGTTACTTCTAGCGTTTTCTAAAATTTTGGTTGCGTGTCAAGTCATTTGGCTACCCTGAGAGAGTCATTGTTGCTCCTGCCCATTTCTCACCGTTTTTGGACACCTCCACGTTCTCTTCTTAGTGTGGCCGGTCCGCCAGAAGCGATACATAACTCTATGCAGTGAGTCTTATTTACGCCTTCAAGTTACTCCTCTCGTTTGCTGAAATTTATGTCGTGTGACGAGGCATTTGGCTACCTTAAGAGAGTCATAGTTACTCTTATCAGTAGATCCGCATTTTCGCCACCTTTCTATTCTCATTCTTACATTTCCCAATCTGCTATAAGTGATAAGCCACTATATACCTTGAGTCTTAATTACTCCCTCCAGTTGCTCTATATAAATGTAGAAATTTTTCGTTGTGTGACGATTCATTTCCTCTACCTTAAGTGACCCATATGTACACATGCCAGTTTCTCCCCTTTTTTGGCCGACTTCACAATCTGTTCTTACTGTAAACAGTCCACCATATGCGATATGCAACTACGTGCAGTGATTCTTAGTTACTCCCTGCAGTTGCTCGTCACGTTTACTGATAGTTTTGATCTTGTGACAGGATATTTGGCTTCCTTAAGGGAGTCATATTCACTCCTACCAGCTACCCCCTTTTGTGGCCACCTTCACATTTTCATCCTACTGTGTCCACTACGCCATAACCGATACGCCACCATATGACATGAGACGTAGTTACACCCAAAAGTTACTTCTAGCGTTTTCTAAAATTTTGGTTGCGTGTCAAGTCATTTGGCTACCCTGAGAGAGTCATTGTTGCTCCTGCCCATTTCTCACCGTTTTTGGACACCTCCACGTTCTCTTCTTAGTGTGGCCGGTCCGCCAGAAGCGATACATAACTCTATGCAGTGAGTCTTATTTACGCCTTCAAGTTACTCCTCTCGTTTGCTGAAATTTATGTCGTGTGACGAGGCATTTGGCTACCTTAAGAGAGTCATAGTTACTCTTATCAGTAGATCCGCATTTTCGCCACCTTTCTATTCTCATTCTTACATTTCCCAATCTGCTATAAGTGATAAGCCACTATATACCTTGAGTCTTAATTACTCCCTCCAGTTGCTCTATATAAATGTAGAAATTTTTCGTTGTGTGACGATTCATTTCCTCTACCTTAAGTGACCCATATGTACACATGCCAGTTTCTCCCCTTTTTTGGCCGACTTCACATTCTGCTCTTGCTGTGGACAGTTCACCAGATGCGACATGCAACTATCTGCAGTGATTCTTAGTTACTCCCTGCAGTTGCTCGTCACGTTTACTGATAGTTTTGATCTTGTGACAGGATATTTGGCTTCCTTAAGGGAGTCATATTCACTCCTACCAGCTACCCCCTTTTGTGGCCACCTTCACATTTTCATCCTACTGTGTCCACTACGCCATAACCGATACGCCACCATATGACATGAGACGTAGTTACACCCAAAAGTTACTTCTAGCGTTTTCTAAAATTTTGGTTGCGTGTCAAGTCATTTGGCTACCCTGAGAGAGTCATTGTTGCTCCTGCCCATTTCTCACCGTTTTTGGACACCTCCACGTTCTCTTCTTAGTGTGGCCGGTCCGCCAGAAGCGATACATAACTCTATGCAGTGAGTCTTATTTACGCCTTCAAGTTACTCCTCTCGTTTGCTGAAATTTATGTCGTGTGACGAGGCATTTGGCTACCTTAAGAGAGTCATAGTTACTCTTATCAGTAGATCCGCATTTTCGCCACCTTTCTATTCTCATTCTTACATTTCCCAATCTGCTATAAGTGATAAGCCACTATATACCTTGAGTCTTAATTACTCCCTCCAGTTGCTCTATATAAATGTAGAAATTTTTCGTTGTGTGACGATTCATTTCCTCTACCTTAAGTGACCCATATGTACACATGCCAGTTTCTCCCCTTTTTTGGCCGACTTCACATTCTGCTCTTGCTGTGGACAGTTCACCAGATGCGACATGCAACTATCTGCAGTGATTCTTAGTTACTCCCTGCAGTTGCTCGTCACGTTTACTGATAGTTTTGATCTTGTGACAGGATATTTGGCTTCCTTAAGGGAGTCATATTCACTCCTACCAGCTACCCCCTTTTGTGGCCACCTTCACATTTTCATCCTACTGTGTCCACTACGCCATAACCGATACGCCACCATATGACATGAGACGTAGTTACACCCAAAAGTTACTTCTAGCGTTTTCTAAAATTTTGGTTGCGTGTCAAGTCATTTGGCTACCCTGAGAGAGTCATTGTTGCTCCTGCCCATTTCTCACCGTTTTTGGACACCTCCACGTTCTCTTCTTAGTGTGGCCGGTCCGCCAGAAGCGATACATAACTCTATGCAGTGAGTCTTATTTACGCCTTCAAGTTACTCCTCTCGTTTGCTGAAATTTATGTCGTGTGACGAGGCATTTGGCTACCTTAAGAGAGTCATAGTTACTCTTATCAGTAGATCCGCATTTTCGCCACCTTTCTATTCTCATTCTTACATTTCCCAATCTGCTATAAGTGATAAGCCACTATATACCTTGAGTCTTAATTACTCCCTCCAGTTGCTCTATATAAATGTAGAAATTTTTCGTTGTGTGACGATTCATTTCCTCTACCTTAAGTGACCCATATGTACACATGCCAGTTTCTCCCCTTTTTTGGCCGACTTCACATTCTGCTCTTGCTGTGGACAGTTCACCAGATGCGACATGCAACTATCTGCAGTGATTCTTAGTTACTCCCTGCAGTTGCTCGTCACGTTTACTGATAGTTTTGATCTTGTGACAGGATATTTGGCTTCCTTAAGGGAGTCATATTCACTCCTACCAGCTACCCCCTTTTGTGGCCACCTTCACATTTTCATCCTACTGTGTCCACTACGCCATAACCGATACGCCACCATATGACATGAGACGTAGTTACACCCAAAAGTTACTTCTAGCGTTTTCTAAAATTTTGGTTGCGTGTCAAGTCATTTGGCTACCCTGAGAGAGTCATTGTTGCTCCTGCCCATTTCTCACCGTTTTTGGACACCTCCACGTTCTCTTCTTAGTGTGGCCGGTCCGCCAGAAGCGATACATAACTCTATGCAGTGAGTCTTATTTACGCCTTCAAGTTACTCCTCTCGTTTGCTGAAATTTATGTCGTGTGACGAGGCATTTGGCTACCTTAAGAGAGTCATAGTTACTCTTATCAGTAGATCCGCATTTTCGCCACCTTTCTATTCTCATTCTTACATTTCCCAATCTGCTATAAGTGATAAGCCACTATATACCTTGAGTCTTAATTACTCCCTCCAGTTGCTCTATATAAATGTAGAAATTTTTCCTTGTGTGACGATTCATTTCCTCTACCTTAAGTGACCCATATGTACACATGCCAGTTTCTCCCCTTTTTTGGCCGACTTCACATTCTGCTCTTGCTGTGGACAGTTCACCAGATGCGACATGCAACTATCTGCAGTGATTCTTAGTTACTCCCTGCAGTTGCTCGTCACGTTTACTGATAGTTTTGATCTTGTGACAGGATATTTGGCTTCCTTAAGGGAGTCATATTCACTCCTACCAGCTACCCCTTTTGTGGCCACCTTCACATTTTCATCCTACTGTGTCCACTACGCCATAACCGATACGCCACCATATGACATGAGACGTAGTTACACCCAAAAGTTACTTCTAGCGTTTTCTAAAATTTTGGTTGCGTGTCAAGTCATTTGGCTACCCTGAGAGAGTCATTGTTGCTCCTGCCCATTTCTCACCGTTTTTGGACACCTCCACGTTCTCTTCTTAGTGTGGCCGGTCCGCCAGAAGCGATACATAACTCTATGCAGTGAGTCTTATTTACGCCTTCAAGTTACTCCTCTCGTTTGCTGAAATTTATGTCGTGTGACGAGGCATTTGGCTACCTTAAGAGAGTCATAGTTACTCTTATCAGTAGATCCGCATTTTCACCACCTTTCTATTCTCATTCTTACATTTCCCAATCTGCTATAAGTGATAAGCCACTATATACCTTGAGTCTTAATTACTCCCTCCAGTTGCTCTATATAAATGTAGAAATTTTTCCTTGTGTGACGATTCATTTCCTCTACCTTAAGTGACCCATATGTACACATGCCAGTTTCTCCCCTTTTTTGGCCGACTTCACATTCTGCTCTTGCTGTGGACAGTTCACCAGATGCGACATGCAACTATCTGCAGTGATTCTTAGTTACTCCCTGCAGTTGCTCGTCACGTTTACTGATAGTTTTGATCTTGTGACAGGATATTTGGCTTCCTTAAGGGAGTCATATTCACTCCTACCAGCTACCCCTTTTGTGGCCACCTTCACATTTTCATCCTACTGTGTCCACTACGCCATAACCGATACGCCACCATATGACATGAGACGTAGTTACACCCAAAAGTTACTTCTAGCGTTTTCTAAAATTTTGGTTGCGTGTCAAGTCATTTGGCTACCCTGAGAGAGTCATTGTTGCTCCTGCCCATTTCTCACCGTTTTTGGACACCTCCACGTTCTCTTCTTAGTGTGGCCGGTCCGCCAGAAGCGATACATAACTCTATGCAGTGAGTCTTATTTACGCCTTCAAGTTACTCCTCTCGTTTGCTGAAATTTATGTCGTGTGACGAGGCATTTGGCTACCTTAAGAGAGTCATAGTTACTCTTATCAGTAGATCCGCATTTTCGCCACCTTTCTATTCTCATTCTTACATTTCCCAATCTGCTATAAGTGATAAGCCACTATATACCTTGAGTCTTAATTACTCCCTCCAGTTGCTCTATATAAATGTAGAAATTTTTCCTTGTGTGACGATTCATTTCCTCTACCTTAAGTGACCCATATGTACACATGCCAGTTTCTCCCCTTTTTTGGCCGACTTCACATTCTGCTCTTGCTGTGGACAGTTCACCAGATGCGACATGCAACTATCTGCAGTGATTCTTAGTTACTCCCTGCAGTTGCTCGTCACGTTTACTGATAGTTTTGATCTTGTGACAGGATATTTGGCTTCCTTAAGGGAGTCATATTCACTCCTAACAGCTACCCCCTTTTGTGGCCACCTTCACATTTTCATCCTACTGTGTCCACTACGCCATAACCGATACGCCACCATATGACATGAGACGTAGTTACACCCAAAAGTTACTTCTAGCGTTTTCTAAAATTTTGGTTGCATGTCAAGTCATTTGGCTACCCTGAGTGAGTCATTGTTGCTCCTGCCCATTTCTCACCGTTTTTGGACACCTCCACGTTCTCTTCTTAGTGTGGCCGGTCCGCCAGAAGCGATACATAACTCTATGCAGTGAGTCTTATTTACGCCTTCAAGTTACTCCTCTCGTTTGCTGAAATTTATGTCGTGTGACGAGGCATTTGGCTACCTTAAGAGAGTCATAGTTACTCTTATCAGTAGATCCGCATTTTCGCCACATTTCTATTCTCATTCTTACATTTCCCAATCTGCTATAAGTGATAAGCCACTATATACCTTGAGTCTTAATTACTCCCTCCAGTTGCTCTATATAAATGTAGAAATTTTTCGTTGTGTGACGATTCATTTCCTCTACCTTAAGTGACCCATATGTACACATGCCAGTTTCTCCCCTTTTTTGGCCGACTTCACATTCTGCTCTTGCTGTGGACAGTTCACCAGATGCGACATGCAACTATCTGCAGTGATTCTTAGTTACTCCCTGCAGTTGCTCGTCACGTTTACTGATAGTTTTGATCTTGTGACAGGATATTTGGCTTCCTTAAGGGAGTCATATTCACTCCTACCAGCTACCCCCTTTTGTGGCCACCTTCACATTTTCATCCTACTGTGTCCACTACGCCATAACCGATACGCCACCATATGACATGAGACGTAGTTACACCCAAAAGTTACTTCTAGCGTTTTCTAAAATTTTGGTTGCGTGTCAAGTCATTTGGCTACCCTGAGAGAGTCATTGTTGCTCCTGCCCATTTCTCACCGTTTTTGGACACCTCCACGTTCTCTTCTTAGTGTGGCCGGTCCGCCAGAAGCGATACATAACTCTATGCAGTGAGTCTTATTTACGCCTTCAAGTTACTCCTCTCGTTTGCTGAAATTTATGTCGTGTGACGAGGCATTTGGCTACCTTAAGAGAGTCATAGTTACTCTTATCAGTAGATCCGCATTTTCGCCACCTTTCTATTCTCATTCTTACATTTCCCAATCTGCTATAAGTGATAAGCCACTATATACCTTGAGTCTTAATTACTCCCTCCAGTTGCTCTATATAAATGTAGAAATTTTTCGTTGTGTGACGATTCATTTCCTCTACCTTAAGTGACCCATATGTACACATGCCAGTTTCTCCCCTTTTTTGGCCGACTTCACATTCTGCTCTTGCTGTGGACAGTTCACCAGATGCGACATGCAACTATCTGCAGTGATTCTTAGTTACTCCCTGCAGTTGCTCGTCACGTTTACTGATAGTTTTGATCTTGTGACAGGATATTTGGCTTCCTTAAGGGAGTCATATTCACTCCTACCAGCTACCCCTTTTGTGGCCACCTTCACATTTTCATCCTACTGTGTCCACTACGCCATAACCGATACGCCACCATATGACATGAGACGTAGTTACACCCAAAAGTTACTTCTAGCGTTTTCTAAAATTTTGGTTGCGTGTCAAGTCATTTGGCTACCCTGAGAGAGTCATTGTTGCTCCTGCCCATTTCTCACCGTTTTTGGACACCTCCACGTTCTCTTCTTAGTGTGGCCGGTCCGCCAGAAGCGATACATAACTCTATGCAGTGAGTCTTATTTACGCCTTCAAGTTACTCCTCTCGTTTGCTGAAATTTATGTCGTGTGACGAGGCATTTGGCTACCTTAAGAGAGTCATAGTTACTCTTATCAGTAGATCCGCATTTTCGCCACCTTTCTATTCTCATTCTTACATTTCCCAATCTGCTATAAGTGATAAGCCACTATATACCTTGAGTCTTAATTACTCCCTCCAGTTGCTCTATATAAATGTAGAAATTTTTCGTTGTGTGACGATTCATTTCCTCTACCTTAAGTGACCCATATGTACACATGCCAGTTTCTCCCCTTTTTTGGCCGACTTCACAATCTGCTCTTACTGTAAACAGTCCACCATATGCGATATGCAACTACGTGCAGTGATTCTTAGTTACTCCCTGCAGTTGCTCGTCACGTTTACTGATAGTTTTGATCTTGTGACAGGATATTTGGCTTCCTTAAGGGAGTCATATTCACTCCTACCAGCTACCCCCTTTTGTGGCCACCTTCACATTTTCATCCTACTGTGTCCACTACGCCATAACCGATACGCCACCATATGACATGAGACGTAGTTACACCCAAAAGTTACTTCTAGCGTTTTCTAAAATTTTGGTTGCGTGTCAAGTCATTTGGCTACCCTGAGAGAGTCATTGTTGCTCCTGCCCATTTCTCACCGTTTTTGGACACCTCCACGTTCTCTTCTTAGTGTGGCCGGTCCGCCAGAAGCGATACATAACTCTATGCAGTGAGTCTTATTTACGCCTTCAAGTTACTCCTCTCGTTTGCTGAAATTTATGTCGTGTGACGAGGCATTTGGCTACCTTAAGAGAGTCATAGTTACTCTTATCAGTAGATCCGCATTTTCGCCACCTTTCTATTCTCATTCTTACATTTCCCAATCTGCTATAAGTGATAAGCCACTATATACCTTGAGTCTTAATTACTCCCTCCAGTTGCTCTATATAAATGTAGAAATTTTTCGTTGTGTGACGATTCATTTCCTCTACCTTAAGTGACCCATATGTACACATGCCAGTTTCTCCCCTTTTTTGGCCGACTTCACATTCTGCTCTGGCTGTGGACAGTTCACCAGATGCGACATGCAACTATCTGCAGTGGTTCTTAGTTGCTCCCTGCAGTTGCTCGTCACGTTTACTGATAGTTTTGATCTTGTGACAGGATATTTGGCTTCCTTAAGGGAGTCATATTCACTCCTACCAGCTACCCCCTTTTGTGGCCACCTTCACATTTTCATCCTACTGTGTCCACTACGCCATAACCGATACGCCACCATATGACATGAGACGTAGTTACACCCAAAAGTTACTTCTAGCGTTTTCTAAAATTTTGGTTGCGTGTCAAGTCATTTGGCTACCCTGAGAGAGTCATTGTTGCTCCTGCCCATTTCTCACCGTTTTTGGACACCTCCACGTTCTCTTCTTAGTGTGGCCGGTCCGCCAGAAGCGATACATAACTCTATGCAGTGAGTCTTATTTACGCCTTCAAGTTACTCCTCTCGTTTGCTGAAATTTATGTCGTGTGACGAGGCATTTGGCTACCTTAAGAGAGTCATAGTTACTCTTATCAGTAGATCCGCATTTTCGCCACCTTTCTATTCTCATTCTTACATTTCCCAATCTGCTATAAGTGATAAGCCACTATATACCTTGAGTCTTAATTACTCCCTCCAGTTGCTCTATATAAATGTAGAAATTTTTCCTTGTGTGACGATTCATTTCCTCTACCTTAAGTGACCCATATGTACACATGCCAGTTTCTCCCCTTTTTTGGCCGACTTCACATTCTGCTCTTGCTGTGGACAGTTCACCAGATGCGACATGCAACTATCTGCAGTGATTCTTAGTTACTCCCTGCAGTTGCTCGTCACGTTTACTGATAGTTTTGATCTTGTGACAGGATATTTGGCTTCCTTAAGGGAGTCATATTCACTCCTACCAGCTACCCCTTTTGTGGCCACCTTCACATTTTCATCCTACTGTGTCCACTACGCCATAACCGATACGCCACCATATGACATGAGACGTAGTTACACCCAAAAGTTACTTCTAGCGTTTTCTAAAATTTTGGTTGCGTGTCAAGTCATTTGGCTACCCTGAGAGAGTCATTGTTGCTCCTGCCCATTTCTCACCGTTTTTGGACACCTCCACGTTCTCTTCTTAGTGTGGCCGGTCCGCCAGAAGCGATACATAACTCTATGCAGTGAGTCTTATTTACGCCTTCAAGTTACTCCTCTCGTTTGCTGAAATTTATGTCGTGTGACGAGGCATTTGGCTACCTTAAGAGAGTCATAGTTACTCTTATCAGTAGATCCGCATTTTCGCCACCTTTCTATTCTCATTCTTACATTTCCCAATCTGCTATAAGTGATAAGCCACTATATACCTTGAGTCTTAATTACTCCCTCCAGTTGCTCTATATAAATGTAGAAATTTTTCGTTGTGTGACGATTCATTTCCTCTACCTTAAGTGACCCATATGTACACATGCCAGTTTCTCCCCTTTTTTGGCCGACTTCACAATCTGCTCTTACTGTAAACAGTCCACCATATGCGATATGCAACTACGTGCAGTGATTCTTAGTTACTCCCTGCAGTTGCTCGTCACGTTTACTGATAGTTTTGATCTTGTGACAGGATATTTGGCTTCCTTAAGGGAGTCATATCCACTCCTACCAGCTACCCCCTTTTGTGGCCACCTTCACATTTTCATCCTACTGTGTCCACTACGCCATAACCGATACGCCACCATATGACATGAGACGTAGTTACACCCAAAAGTTACTTCTAGCGTTTTCTAAAATTTTGGTTGCGTGTCAAGTCATTTGGCTACCCTGAGAGAGTCATTGTTGCTCCTGCCCATTTCTCACCGTTTTTGGACACCTCCACGTTCTCTTCTTAGTGTGGCCGGTCCGCCAGAAGCGATACATAACTCTATGCAGTGAGTCTTATTTACGCCTTCAAGTTACTCCTCTCGTTTGCTGAAATTTATGTCGTGTGACGAGGCATTTGGCTACCTTAAGAGAGTCATAGTTACTCTTATCAGTAGATCCGCATTTTCGCCACCTTTCTATTCTCATTCTTACATTTCCCAATCTGCTATAAGTGATAAGCCACTATATACCTTGAGTCTTAATTACTCCCTCCAGTTGCTCTATATAAATGTAGAAATTTTTCGTTGTGTGACGATTCATTTCCTCTACCTTAAGTGACCCATATGTACACATGCCAGTTTCTCCCCTTTTTTGGCCGACTTCACATTCTGCTCTGGCTGTGGACAGTTCACCAGATGCGACATGCAACTATCTGCAGTGATTCTTAGTTACTCCCTGCAGTTGCTCGTCACGTTTACTGATAGTTTTGATCTTGTGACAGGATATTTGGCTTCCTTAAGGGAGTCATATTCACTCCTACCAGCTACCCCCTTTTGTGGCCACCTTCACATTTTCATCCTACTGTGTCCACTACGCCATAACCGATACGCCACCATATGACATGAGACGTAGTTACACCCAAAAGTTACTTCTAGCGTTTTCTAAAATTTTGGTTGCGTGTCAAGTCATTTGGCTACCCTGAGAGAGTCATTGTTGCTCCTGCCCATTTCTCACCGTTTTTGGACACCTCCACGTTCTCTTCTTAGTGTGGCCGGTCCGCCAGAAGCGATACATAACTCTATGCAGTGAGTCTTATTTACGCCTTCAAGTTACTCCTCTCGTTTGCTGAAATTTATGTCGTGTGACGAGGCATTTGGCTACCTTAAGAGAGTCATAGTTACTCTTATCAGTAGATCCGCATTTTCGCCACCTTTCTATTCTCATTCTTACATTTCCCAATCTGCTATAAGTGATAAGCCACTATATACCTTGAGTCTTAATTACTCCCTCCAGTTGCTCTATATAAATGTAGAAATTTTTCGTTGTGTGACGATTCATTTCCTCTACCTTAAGTGACCCATATGTACACATGCCAGTTTCTCCCCTTTTTTGGCCGACTTCACAATCTGTTCTTACTGTAAACAGTCCACCATATGCGATATGCAACTACGTGCAGTGATTCTTAGTTACTCCCTGCAGTTGCTCGTCACGTTTACTGATAGTTTTGATATTGTGACAGGATATTTGGCTTCCTTAAGGGAGTCATATTCACTCCTACCAGCTACCCCCTTTTGTGGCCACCTTCACATTTTCATCCTACTGTGTCCACTACGCCATAACCGATACGCCACCATATGACATGAGACGTAGTTACACCCAAAAGTTACTTCTAGCGTTTTCTAAAATTTTGGTTGCGTGTCAAGTCATTTGGCTACCCTGAGAGAGTCATTGTTGCTCCTGCCCATTTCTCACCGTTTTTGGACACCTCCACGTTCTCTTCTTAGTGTGGCCGGTCCGCCAGAAGCGATACATAACTCTATGCAGTGAGTCTTATTTACGCCTTCAAGTTACTCCTCTCGTTTGCTGAAATTTATGTCGTGTGACGAGGCATTTGGCTACCTTAAGAGAGTCATAGTTACTCTTATCAGTAGATCCGCATTTTCGCCACCTTTCTATTCTCATTCTTACATTTCCCAATCTGCTATAAGTGATAAGCCACTATATACCTTGAGTCTTAATTACTCCCTCCAGTTGCTCTATATAAATGTAGAAATTTTTCGTTGTGTGACGATTCATTTCCTCTACCTTAAGTGACCCATATGTACACATGCCAGTTTCTCCCCTTTTTTGGCCGACTTCACATTCTGCTCTTGCTGTGGACAGTTCACCAGATGCGACATGCAACTATCTGCAGTGATTCTTAGTTACTCCCTGCAGTTGCTCGTCACGTTTACTGATAGTTTTGATCTTGTGACAGGATATTTGGCTTCCTTAAGGGAGTCACATTCACTCCTACCAGCTACCCCCTTTTGTGGCCACCTTCACATTTTCATCCTACTGTGTCCACTACGCCATAACCGATACGCCACCATATGACATGAGACGTAGTTACACCCAAAAGTTACTTCTAGCGTTTTCTAAAATTTTGGTTGCGTGTCAAGTCATTTGGCTACCCTGAGAGAGTCATTGTTGCTCCTGCCCATTTCTCACCGTTTTTGGACACCTCCACGTTCTCTTCTTAGTGTGGCCGGTCCGCCAGAAGCGATACATAACTCTATGCAGTGAGTCTTATTTACGCCTTCAAGTTACTCCTCTCGTTTGCTGAAATTTATGTCGTGTGACGAGGCATTTGGCTACCTTAAGAGAGTCATAGTTACTCTTATCAGTAGATCCGCATTTTCGCCACCTTTCTATTCTCATTCTTACATTTCCCAATCTGCTATAAGTGATAAGCCACTATATACCTTGAGTCTTAATTACTCCCTCCAGTTGCTCTATATAAATGTAGAAATTTTTCGTTGTGTGACGATTCATTTCCTCTACCTTAAGTGACCCATATGTACACATGCCAGTTTCTCCCCTTTTTTGGCCGACTTCACATTCTGCTCTTGCTGTGGACAGTTCACCAGATGCGACATGCAACTATCTGCAGTGATTCTTAGTTACTCCCTGCAGTTGCTCGTCACGTTTACTGATAGTTTTGATCTTGTGACAGGATATTTGGCTTCCTTAAGGGAGTCATATTCACTCCTACCAGCTACCCCCTTTTGTGGCCACCTTCACATTTTCATCCTACTGTGTCCACTACGCCATAACCGATACGCCACCATATGACATGAGACGTAGTTACACCCAAAAGTTACTTCTAGCGTTTTCTAAAATTTTGGTTGCGTGTCAAGTCATTTGGCTACCCTGAGAGAGTCATTGTTGCTCCTGCCCATTTCTCACCGTTTTTGGACACCTCCACGTTCTCTTCTTAGTGTGGCCGGTCCGCCAGAAGCGATACATAACTCTATGCAGTGAGTCTTATTTACGCCTTCAAGTTACTCCTCTCGTTTGCTGAAATTTGTCGTGTGACGAGGCATTTGGCTACCTTAAGAGAGTCATAGTTACTCTTATCAGTAGATCCGCATTTTCGCCACCTTTCTATTCTCATTCTTACATTTCCCAATCTGCTATAAGTGATAAGCCACTATATACCTTGAGTCTTAATTACTCCCTCCAGTTGCTCTATATAAATGTAGAAATTTTTCCTTGTGTGACGATTCATTTCCTCTACCTTAAGTGACACATATGTACACATGCCAGTTTCTCCCCTTTTTTGGCCGACTTCACATTCTGCTCTGGCTGTGGACAGTTCACCAGATGCGACATGCAACTATCTGCAGTGATTCTTAGTTACTCCCTGCAGTTGCTCGTCACGTTTACTGATAGTTTTGATCTTGTGACAGGATATTTGGCTTCCTTAAGGGAGTCATATTCACTCCTACCAGCTACCCCCTTTTGTGGCCACCTTCACATTTTCATCCTACTGTGTCCACTACGCCATAACCGATACGCCACCATATGACATGAGACGTAGTTACACCCAAAAGTTACTTCTAGCGTTTTCTAAAATTTTGGTTGCGTGTCAAGTCATTTGGCTACCCTGAGAGAGTCATTGTTGCTCCTGCCCATTTCTCACCGTTTTTGGACACCTCCACGTTCTCTTCTTAGTGTGGCCGGTCCGCCAGAAGCGATACATAACTCTATGCAGTGAGTCTTATTTACGCCTTCAAGTTACTCCTCTCGTTTGCTGAAATTTATGTCGTGTGACGAGGCATTTGGCTACCTTAAGAGAGTCATAGTTACTCTTATCAGTAGATCCGCATTTTCGCCACCTTTCTATTCTCATTCTTACATTTCCCAATCTGCTATAAGTGATAAGCCACTATATACCTTGAGTCTTAATTACTCCCTCCAGTTGCTCTATATAAATGTAGAAATTTTTCGTTGTGTGACGATTCATTTCCTCTACCTTAAGTGACCCATATGTACACATGCCAGTTTCTCCCCTTTTTTGGCCGACTTCACATTCTGCTCTGGCTGTGGACAGTTCACCAGATGCGACATGCAACTATCTGCAGTGATTCTTAGTTACTCCCTGCAGTTGCTCGTCACGTTTACTGATAGTTTTGATCTTGTGACAGGATATTTGGCTTCCTTAAGGGAGTCATATTCACTCCTACCAGCTACCCCCTTTTGTGGCCACCTTCACATTTTCATCCTACTGTGTCCACTACGCCATAACCGATACGCCACCATATGACATGAGACGTAGTTACACCCAAAAGTTACTTCTAGCGTTTTCTAAAATTTTGGTTGCGTGTCAAGTCATTTGGCTACCCTGAGAGAGTCATTGTTGCTCCTGCCCATTTCTCACCGTTTTTGGACACCTCCACGTTCTCTTCTTAGTGTGGCCGGTCCGCCAGAAGCGATACATAACTCTATGCAGTGAGTCTTATTTACGCCTTCAAGTTACTCCTCTCGTTTGCTGAAATTTATGTCGTGTGACGAGGCATTTGGCTACCTTAAGAGAGTCATAGTTACTCTTATCAGTAGATCCGCATTTTCGCCACCTTTCTATTCTCATTCTTACATTTCCCAATCTGCTATAAGTGATAAGCCACTATATACCTTGAGTCTTAATTACTCCCTCCAGTTGCTCTATATAAATGTAGAAATTTTTCGTTGTGTGACGATTCATTTCCTCTACCTTAAGTGACCCATATGTACACATGCCAGTTTCTCCCCTTTTTTGGCCGACTTCACAATCTGTTCTTACTGTAAACAGTCCACCATATGCGATATGCAACTACGTGCAGTGATTCTTAGTTACTCCCTGCAGTTGCTCGTCACGTTTACTGATAGTTTTGATCTTGTGACAGGATATTTGGCTTCCTTAAGGGAGTCATATTCACTCCTACCAGCTACCCCCTTTTGTGGCCACCTTCACATTTTCATCCTACTGTGTCCACTACGCCATAACCGATACGCCACCATATGACATGAGACGTAGTTACACCCAAAAGTTACTTCTAGCGTTTTCTAAAATTTTGGTTGCGTGTCAAGTCATTTGGCTACCCTGAGAGAGTCATTGTTGCTCCTGCCCATTTCTCACCGTTTTTGGACACCTCCACGTTCTCTTCTTAGTGTGGCCGGTCCGCCAGAAGCGATACATAACTCTATGCAGTGAGTCTTATTTACGCCTTCAAGTTACTCCTCTCGTTTGCTGAAATTTATGTCGTGTGACGAGGCATTTGGCTACCTTAAGAGAGTCATAGTTACTCTTATCAGTAGATCCGCATTTTCGCCACCTTTCTATTCTCATTCTTACATTTCCCAATCTGCTATAAGTGATAAGCCACTATATACCTTGAGTCTTAATTACTCCCTCCAGTTGCTCTATATAAATGTAGAAATTTTTCGTTGTGTGACGATTCATTTCCTCTACCTTAAGTGACCCATATGTACACATGCCAGTTTCTCCCCTTTTTTGGCCGACTTCACATTCTGCTCTTGCTGTGGACAGTTCACCAGATGCGACATGCAACTATCTGCAGTGATTCTTAGTTACTCCCTGCAGTTGCTCGTCACGTTTACTGATAGTTTTGATCTTGTGACAGGATATTTGGCTTCCTTAAGGGAGTCACATTCACTCCTACCAGCTACCCCCTTTTGTGGCCACCTTCACATTTTCATCCTACTGTGTCCACTACGCCATAACCGATACGCCACCATATGACATGAGACGTAGTTACACCCAAAAGTTACTTCTAGCGTTTTCTAAAATTTTGGTTGCGTGTCAAGTCATTTGGCTACCCTGAGAGAGTCATTGTTGCTCCTGCCCATTTCTCACCGTTTTTGGACACCTCCACGTTCTCTTCTTAGTGTGGCCGGTCCGCCAGAAGCGATACATAACTCTATGCAGTGAGTCTTATTTACGCCTTCAAGTTACTCCTCTCGTTTGCTGAAATTTATGTCGTGTGACGAGGCATTTGGCTACCTTAAGAGAGTCATAGTTACTCTTATCAGTAGATCCGCATTTTCGCCACCTTTCTATTCTCATTCTTACATTTCCCAATCTGCTATAAGTGATAAGCCACTATATACCTTGAGTCTTAATTACTCCCTCCAGTTGCTCTATATAAATGTAGAAATTTTTCGTTGTGTGACGATTCATTTCCTCTACCTTAAGTGACCCATATGTACACATGCCAGTTTCTCCCCTTTTTTGGCCGACTTCACATTCTGCTCTGGCTGTGGACAGTTCACCAGATGCGACATGCAACTATCTGCAGTGATTCTTAGTTACTCCCTGCAGTTGCTCGTCACGTTTACTGATAGTTTTGATCTTGTGACAGGATATTTGGCTTCCTTAAGGGAGTCATATTCACTCCTACCAGCTACCCCCTTTTGTGGCCACCTTCACATTTTCATCCTACTGTGTCCACTACGCCATAACCGATACGCCACCATATGACATGAGACGTAGTTACACCCAAAAGTTACTTCTAGCGTTTTCTAAAATTTTGGTTGCGTGTCAAGTCATTTGGCTACCCTGAGAGAGTCATTGTTGCTCCTGCCCATTTCTCACCGTTTTTGGACACCTCCACGTTCTCTTCTTAGTGTGGCCGGTCCGCCAGAAGCGATACATAACTCTATGCAGTGAGTCTTATTTACGCCTTCAAGTTACTCCTCTCGTTTGCTGAAATTTATGTCGTGTGACGAGGCATTTGGCTACCTTAAGAGAGTCATAGTTACTCTTATCAGTAGATCCGCATTTTCGCCACCTTTCTATTCTCATTCTTACATTTCCCAATCTGCTATAAGTGATAAGCCACTATATACCTTGAGTCTTAATTACTCCCTCCAGTTGCTCTATATAAATGTAGAAATTTTTCGTTGTGTGACGATTCATTTCCTCTACCTTAAGTGACCCATATGTACACATGCCAGTTTCTCCCCTTTTTTGGCCGACTTCACATTCTGCTCTGGCTGTGGACAGTTCACCAGATGCGACATGCAACTATCTGCAGTGATTCTTAGTTACTCCCTGCAGTTGCTCGTCACGTTTACTGATAGTTTTGATCTTGTGACAGGATATTTGGCTTCCTTAAGGGAGTCATATTCACTCCTACCAGCTACCCCCTTTTGTGGCCACCTTCACATTTTCATCCTACTGTGTCCACTACGCCATAACCGATACGCCACCATATGACATGAGACGTAGTTACACCCAAAAGTTACTTCTAGCGTTTTCTAAAATTTTGGTTGCGTGTCAAGTCATTTGGCTACCCTGAGAGAGTCATTGTTGCTCCTGCCCATTTCTCACCGTTTTTGGACACCTCCACGTTCTCTTCTTAGTGTGGCCGGTCCGCCAGAAGCGATACATAACTCTATGCAGTGAGTCTTATTTACGCCTTCAAGTTACTCCTCTCGTTTGCTGAAATTTATGTCGTGTGACGAGGCATTTGGCTACCTTAAGAGAGTCATAGTTACTCTTATCAGTAGATCCGCATTTTCGCCACCTTTCTACTCTCATTCTTACATTTCCCAATCTGCTATAAGTGATAAGCCACTATATAGCTTGAGTCTTAATTACTCCCTCCAGTTGCTCTATATAAATGTAGAAATTTTTCGTTGTGTGACGATTCATTTCCTCTACCTTAAGTGACCCATATGTACACATGCCAGTTTCTCCCCTTTTTTGGCCGACTTCACAATCTGTTCTTACTGTAAACAGTCCACCATATGCGATATGCAACTACGTGCAGTGATTCTTAGTTACTCCCTGCAGTTGCTCGTCACGTTTACTGATAGTTTTGATCTTGTGACAGGATATTTGGCTTCCTTAAGGGAGTCATATTCACTCCTACCAGCTACCCCCTTTTGTGGCCACCTTCACATTTTCATCCTACTGTGTCCACTACGCCATAACCGATACGCCACCATATGACATGAGACGTAGTTACACCCAAAAGTTACTTCTAGCGTTTTCTAAAATTTTGGTTGCGTGTCAAGTCATTTGGCTACCCTGAGAGAGTCATTGTTGCTCCTGCCCATTTCTCACCGTTTTTGGACACCTCCACGTTCTCTTCTTAGTGTGGCCGGTCCGCCAGAAGCGATACATAACTCTATGCAGTGAGTCTTATTTACGCCTTCAAGTTACTCCTCTCGTTTGCTGAAATTTATGTCGTGTGACGAGGCATTTGGCTACCTTAAGAGAGTCATAGTTACTCTTATCAGTAGATCCGCATTTTCGCCACCTTTCTATTCTCATTCTTACATTTCCCAATCTGCTATAAGTGATAATCCACTATATACCTTGAGTCTTAATTACTCCCTCCAGTTGCTCTATATAAATGTAGAAATTTTTCGTTGTGTGACGATTCATTTCCTCTACCTTAAGTGACCCATATGTACACATGCCAGTTTCTCCCCTTTTTTGGCCGACTTCACATTCTGCTCTTGCTGTGGACAGTTCACCAGATGCGACATGCAACTATCTGCAGTGATTCTTAGTTACTCCCTGCAGTTGCTCGTCACGTTTACTGATAGTTTTGATCTTGTGACAGGATATTTGGCTTCCTTAAGGGAGTCACATTCACTCCTACCAGCTACCCCCTTTTGTGGCCACCTTCACATTTTCATCCTACTGTGTCCACTACGCCATAACCGATACGCCACCATATGACATGAGACGTAGTTACACCCAAAAGTTACTTCTAGCGTTTTCTAAAATTTTGGTTGCGTGTCAAGTCATTTGGCTACCCTGAGAGAGTCATTGTTGCTCCTGCCCATTTCTCACCGTTTTTGGACACCTCCACGTTCTCTTCTTAGTGTGGCCGGTCCGCCAGAAGCGATACATAACTCTATGCAGTGAGTCTTATTTACGCCTTCAAGTTACTCCTCTCGTTTGCTGAAATTTATGTCGTGTGACGAGGCATTTGGCTACCTTAAGAGAGTCATAGTTACTCTTATCAGTAGATCCGCATTTTCGCCACCTTTCTATTCTCATTCTTACATTTCCCAATCTGCTATAAGTGATAAGCCACTATATACCTTGAGTCTTAATTACTCCCTCCAGTTGCTCTATATAAATGTAGAAATTTTTCGTTGTGTGACGATTCATTTCCTCTACCTTAAGTGACCCATATGTACACATGCCAGTTTCTCCCCTTTTTTGGCCGACTTCACATTCTGCTCTTGCTGTGGACAGTTCACCAGATGCGACATGCAACTATCTGCAGTGATTCTTAGTTACTCCCTGCAGTTGCTCGTCACGTTTACTGATAGTTTTGATCTTGTGACAGGATATTTGGCTTCCTTAAGGGAGTCATATTCACTCCTACCAGCTACCCCCTTTTGTGGCCACCTTCACATTTTCATCCTACTGTGTCCACTACGCCATAACCGATACGCCACCATATGACATGAGACGTAGTTACACCCAAAAGTTACTTCTAGCGTTTTCTAAAATTTTGGTTGCGTGTCAAGTCATTTGGCTACCCTGAGAGAGTCATTGTTGCTCCTGCCCATTTCTCACCGTTTTTGGACACCTCCACGTTCTCTTCTTAGTGTGGCCGGTCCGCCAGAAGCGATACATAACTCTATGCAGTGAGTCTTATTTACGCCTTCAAGTTACTCCTCTCGTTTGCTGAAATTTATGTCGTGTGACGAGGCATTTGGCTACCTTAAGAGAGTCATAGTTACTCTTATCAGTAGATCCGCATTTTCGCCACCTTTCTATTCTCATTCTTACATTTCCCAATCTGCTATAAGTGATAAGCCACTATATACCTTGAGTCTTAATTACTCCCTCCAGTTGCTCTATATAAATGTAGAAATTTTTCGTTGTGTGTCGATTCATTTCCTCTACCTTAAGTGACCCATATGTACACATGCCAGTTTCTCCCCTTTTTTGGCCGACTTCACATTCTGCTCTTGCTGTGGACAGTTCACCAGATGCGACATGCAACTATCTGCAGTAATTCTTAGTTACTCCCTGCAGTTGCTCGTCACGTTTACTGATAGTTTTGATCTTGTGACAGGATATTTGGCTTCCTTAAGGGAGTCATATTCACTCCTACCAGCTACCCCCTTTTGTGGCCACCTTCACATTTTCATCCTACTGTGTCCACTACGCCATACCCGATACGCCACCATATGACATGAGACGTAGTTACACCCAAAAGTTACTTCTAGCGTTTTCTAAAATTTTGGTTGCGTGTCAAGTCATTTGGCTACCCTGAGAGAGTCATTGTTGCTCCTGCCCATTTCTCACCGTTTTTGGACACCTCCACGTTCTCTTCTTAGTGTGGCCGGTCCGCCAGAAGCGATACATAACTCTATGCAGTGAGTCTTATTTACGCCTTCAAGTTACTCCTCTCGTTTGCTGAAATTTATGTCGTGTGACGAGGCATTTGGCTACCTTAAGAGAGTCATAGTTACTCTTATCAGTAGATCCGCATTTTCGCCACCTTTCTATTCTCATTCTTACATTTCCCAATCTGCTATAAGTGATAAGCCACTATATACCTTGAGTCTTAATTACTCCCTCCAGTTGCTCTATATAAATGTAGAAATTTTTCGTTGTGTGACGATTCATTTCCTCTACCTTAAGTGACCCATATGTACACATGCCAGTTTCTCCCCTTTTTTGGCCGACTTCACAATCTGCTCTTACTGTAAACAGTCCACCATATGCGATATGCAACTACGTGCAGTGATTCTTAGTTACTCCCTGCAGTTGCTCGTCACGTTTACTGATAGTTTTGATCTTGTGACAGGATATTTGGCTTCCTTAAGGGAGTCATATTCACTCCTACCAGCTACCCCCTTTTGTGGCCACCTTCACATTTTCATCCTACTGTGTCCACTACGCCATAACCGATACGCCACCATATGACATGAGACGTAGTTACACCCAAAAGTTACTTCTAGCGTTTTCTAAAATTTTGGTTGCGTGTCAAGTCATTTGGCTACCCTGAGAGAGTCATTGTTGCTCCTGCCCATTTCTCACCGTTTTTGGACACCTCCACGTTCTCTTCTTAGTGTGGCCGGTCCGCCAGAAGCGATACATAACTCTATGCAGTGAGTCTTATTTACGCCTTCAAGTTACTCCTCTCGTTTGCTGAAATTTATGTCGTGTGACGAGGCATTTGGCTACCTTAAGAGAGTCATAGTTACTCTTATCAGTAGATCCGCATTTTCGCCACCTTTCTATTCTCATTCTTACATTTCCCAATCTGCTATAAGTGATAAGCCACTATATACCTTGAGTCTTAATTACTCCCTCCAGTTGCTCTATATAAATGTAGAAATTTTTCGTTGTGTGACGATTCATTTCCTCTACCTTAAGTGACCCATATGTACACATGCCAGTTTCTCCCCTTTTTTGGCCGACTTCACATTCTGCTCTTGCTGTGGACAGTTCACCAGATGCGACATGCAACTATCTGCAGTGATTCTTAGTTACTCCCTGCAGTTGCTCGTCACGTTTACTGATAGTTTTGATCTTGTGACAGGATATTTGGCTTCCTTAAGGGAGTCATATTCACTCCTACCAGCTACCCCCTTTTGTGGCCACCTTCACATTTTCATCCTACTGTGTCCACTACGCCATAACCGATACGCCACCATATGACATGAGACGTAGTTACACCCAAAAGTTACTTCTAGCGTTTTCTAAAATTTTGGTTGCGTGTCAAGTCATTTGGCTACCCTGAGAGAGTCATTGTTGCTCCTGCCCATTTCTCACCGTTTTTGGACACCTCCACGTTCTCTTCTTAGTGTGGCCGGTCCGCCAGAAGCGATACATAACTCTATGCAGTGAGTCTTATTTACGCCTTCAAGTTACTCCTCTCGTTTGCTGAAATTTATGTCGTGTGACGAGGCATTTGGCTACCTTAAGAGAGTCATAGTTACTCTTATCAGTAGATCCGCATTTTCGCCACCTTTCTATTCTCATTCTTACATTTCCCAATCTGCTATAAGTGATAAGCCACTATATACCTTGAGTCTTAATTACTCCCTCCAGTTGCTCTATATAAATGTAGAAATTTTTCGTTGTGTGACGATTCATTTCCTCTACCTTAAGTGACCCATATGTACACATGCCAGTTTCTCCCCTTTTTTGGCCGACTTCACATTCTGCTCTTGCTGTGGACAGTTCACCAGATGCGACATGCAACTATCTGCAGTAATTCTTAGTTACTCCCTGCAGTTGCTCGTCACGTTTACTGATAGTTTTGATCTTGTGACAGGATATTTGGCTTCCTTAAGGGAGTCATATTCACTCCTACCAGCTACCCCCTTTTGTGGCCACCTTCACATTTTCATCCTACTGTGTCCACTACGCCATAACCGATACGCCACCATATGACATGAGACGTAGTTACACCCAAAAGTTACTTCTAGCGTTTTCTAAAATTTTGGTTGCGTGTCAAGTCATTTGGCTACCCTGAGAGAGTCATTGTTGCTCCTGCCCATTTCTCACCGTTTTTGGACACCTCCACGTTCTCTTCTTAGTGTGGCCGGTCCGCCAGAAGCGATACATAACTCTATGCAGTGAGTCTTATTTACGCCTTCAAGTTACTCCTCTCGTTTGCTGAAATTTATGTCGTGTGACGAGGCATTTGGCTACCTTAAGAGAGTCATAGTTACTCTTATCAGTAGATCCGCATTTTCGCCACCTTTCTATTCTCATTCTTACATTTCCCAATCTGCTATAAGTGATAAGCCACTATATACCTTGAGTCTTAATTACTCCCTCCAGTTGCTCTATATAAATGTAGAAATTTTTCGTTGTGTGACGATTCATTTCCTCTACCTTAAGTGACCCATATGTACACATGCCAGTTTCTCCCCTTTTTTGGCCGACTTCACATTCTGCTCTGGCTGTGGACAGTTCACCAGATGCGACATGCAACTATCTGCAGTGATTCTTAGTTACTCCCTGCAGTTGCTCGTCACGTTTACTGATAGTTTTGATCTTGTGACAGGATATTTGGCTTCCTTAAGGGAGTCATATTCACTCCTACCAGCTACCCCCTTTTGTGGCCACCTTCACATTTTCATCCTACTGTGTCCACTACGCCATAACCGATACGCCACCATATGACATGAGACGTAGTTACACCCAAAAGTTACTTCTAGCGTTTTCTAAAATTTTGGTTGCGTGTCAAGTCATTTGGCTACCCTGAGAGAGTCATTGTTGCTCCTGCCCATTTCTCACCGTTTTTGGACACCTCCACGTTCTCTTCTTAGTGTGGCCGGTCCGCCAGAAGCGATACATAACTCTATGCAGTGAGTCTTATTTACGCCTTCAAGTTACTCCTCTCGTTTGCTGAAATTTATGTCGTGTGACGAGGCATTTGGCTACCTTAAGAGAGTCATAGTTACTCTTATCAGTAGATCCGCATTTTCGCCACCTTTCTACTCTCATTCTTACATTTCCCAATCTGCTATAAGTGATAAGCCACTATATAGCTTGAGTCTTAATTACTCCCTCCAGTTGCTCTATATAAATGTAGAAATTTTTCGTTGTGTGACGATTCATTTCCTCTACCTTAAGTGACCCATATGTACACATGCCAGTTTCTCCCCTTTTTTGGCCGACTTCACAATCTGTTCTTACTGTAAACAGTCCACCATATGCGATATGCAACTACGTGCAGTGATTCTTAGTTACTCCCTGCAGTTGCTCGTCACGTTTACTGATAGTTTTGATCTTGTGACAGGATATTTGGCTTCCTTAAGGGAGTCATATTCACTCCTACCAGCTACCCCCTTTTGTGGCCACCTTCACATTTTCATCCTACTGTGTCCACTACGCCATAACCGATACGCCACCATATGACATGAGACGTAGTTACACCCAAAAGTTACTTCTAGCGTTTTCTAAAATTTTGGTTGCGTGTCAAGTCATTTGGCTACCCTGAGAGAGTCATTGTTGCTCCTGCCCATTTCTCACCGTTTTTGGACACCTCCACGTTCTCTTCTTAGTGTGGCCGGTCCGCCAGAAGCGATACATAACTCTATGCAGTGAGTCTTATTTACGCCTTCAAGTTACTCCTCTCGTTTGCTGAAATTTATGTCGTGTGACGAGGCATTTGGCTACCTTAAGAGAGTCATAGTTACTCTTATCAGTAGATCCGCATTTTCGCCACCTTTCTATTCTCATTCTTACATTTCCCAATCTGCTATAAGTGATAAGCCACTATATACCTTGAGTCTTAATTACTCCCTCCAGTTGCTCTATATAAATGTAGAAATTTTTCGTTGTGTGACGATTCATTTCCTCTACCTTAAGTGACCCATATGTACACATGCCAGTTTCTCCCCTTTTTTGGCCGACTTCACATTCTGCTCTTGCTGTGGACAGTTCACCAGATGCGACATGCAACTATCTGCAGTGATTCTTAGTTACTCCCTGCAGTTGCTCGTCACGTTTACTGATAGTTTTGATCTTGTGACAGGATATTTGGCTTCCTTAAGGGAGTCATATTCACTCCTACCAGCTACCCCCTTTTGTGGCCACCTTCACATTTTCATCCTACTGTGTCCACTACGCCATAACCGATACGCCACCATATGACATGAGACGTAGTTACACCCAAAAGTTACTTCTAGCGTTTTCTAAAATTTTGGTTGCGTGTCAAGTCATTTGGCTACCCTGAGAGAGTCATTGTTGCTCCTGCCCATTTCTCACCGTTTTTGGACACCTCCACGTTCTCTTCTTAGTGTGGCCGGTCCGCCAGAAGCGATACATAACTCTATGCAGTGAGTCTTATTTACGCCTTCAAGTTACTCCTCTCGTTTGCTGAAATTTATGTCGTGTGACGAGGCATTTGGCTACCTTAAGAGAGTCATAGTTACTCTTATCAGTAGATCCGCATTTTCGCCACCTTTCTATTCTCATTCTTACATTTCCCAATCTGCTATAAGTGATAAGCCACTATATACCTTGAGTCTTAATTACTCCCTCCAGTTGCTCTATATAAATGTAGAAATTTTTCGTTGTGTGTCGATTCATTTCCTCTACCTTAAGTGACCCATATGTACACATGCCAGTTTCTCCCCTTTTTTGGCCGACTTCACATTCTGCTCTTGCTGTGGACAGTTCACCAGATGCGACATGCAACTATCTGCAGTAATTCTTAGTTACTCCCTGCAGTTGCTCGTCACGTTTACTGATAGTTTTGATCTTGTGACAGGATATTTGGCTTCCTTAAGGGAGTCATATTCACTCCTACCAGCTACCCCCTTTTGTGGCCACCTTCACATTTTCATCCTACTGTGTCCACTACGCCATACCCGATACGCCACCATATGACATGAGACGTAGTTACACCCAAAAGTTACTTCTAGCGTTTTCTAAAATTTTGGTTGCGTGTCAAGTCATTTGGCTACCCTGAGAGAGTCATTGTTGCTCCTGCCCATTTCTCACCGTTTTTGGACACCTCCACGTTCTCTTCTTAGTGTGGCCGGTCCGCCAGAAGCGATACATAACTCTATGCAGTGAGTCTTATTTACGCCTTCAAGTTACTCCTCTCGTTTGCTGAAATTTATGTCGTGTGACGAGGCATTTGGCTACCTTAAGAGAGTCATAGTTACTCTTATCAGTAGATCCGCATTTTCGCCACCTTTCTATTCTCATTCTTACATTTCCCAATCTGCTATAAGTGATAAGCCACTATATACCTTGAGTCTTAATTACTCCCTCCAGTTGCTCTATATAAATGTAGAAATTTTTCGTTGTGTGACGATTCATTTCCTCTACCTTAAGTGACCCATATGTACACATGCCAGTTTCTCCCCTTTTTTGGCCGACTTCACAATCTGCTCTTACTGTAAACAGTCCACCATATGCGATATGCAACTACGTGCAGTGATTCTTAGTTACTCCCTGCAGTTGCTCGTCACGTTTACTGATAGTTTTGATCTTGTGACAGGATATTTGGCTTCCTTAAGGGAGTCATATTCACTCCTACCAGCTACCCCCTTTTGTGGCCACCTTCACATTTTCATCCTACTGTGTCCACTACGCCATAACCGATACGCCACCATATGACATGAGACGTAGTTACACCCAAAAGTTACTTCTAGCGTTTTCTAAAATTTTGGTTGCGTGTCAAGTCATTTGGCTACCCTGAGAGAGTCATTGTTGCTCCTGCCCATTTCTCACCGTTTTTGGACACCTCCACGTTCTCTTCTTAGTGTGGCCGGTCCGCCAGAAGCGATACATAACTCTATGCAGTGAGTCTTATTTACGCCTTCAAGTTACTCCTCTCGTTTGCTGAAATTTATGTCGTGTGACGAGGCATTTGGCTACCTTAAGAGAGTCATAGTTACTCTTATCAGTAGATCCGCATTTTCGCCACCTTTCTATTCTCATTCTTACATTTCCCAATCTGCTATAAGTGATAAGCCACTATATACCTTGAGTCTTAATTACTCCCTCCAGTTGCTCTATATAAATGTAGAAATTTTTCGTTGTGTGACGATTCATTTCCTCTACCTTAAGTGACCCATATGTACACATGCCAGTTTCTCCCCTTTTTTGGCCGACTTCACATTCTGCTCTTGCTGTGGACAGTTCACCAGATGCGACATGCAACTATCTGCAGTGATTCTTAGTTACTCCCTGCAGTTGCTCGTCACGTTTACTGATAGTTTTGATCTTGTGACAGGATATTTGGCTTCCTTAAGGGAGTCATATTCACTCCTACCAGCTACCCCCTTTTGTGGCCACCTTCACATTTTCATCCTACTGTGTCCACTACGCCATAACCGATACGCCACCATATGACATGAGACGTAGTTACACCCAAAAGTTACTTCTAGCGTTTTCTAAAATTTTGGTTGCGTGTCAAGTCATTTGGCTACCCTGAGAGAGTCATTGTTGCTCCTGCCCATTTCTCACCGTTTTTGGACACCTCCACGTTCTCTTCTTAGTGTGGCCGGTCCGCCAGAAGCGATACATAACTCTATGCAGTGAGTCTTATTTACGCCTTCAAGTTACTCCTCTCGTTTGCTGAAATTTATGTCGTGTGACGAGGCATTTGGCTACCTTAAGAGAGTCATAGTTACTCTTATCAGTAGATCCGCATTTTCGCCACCTTTCTATTCTCATTCTTACATTTCCCAATCTGCTATAAGTGATAAGCCACTATATACCTTGAGTCTTAATTACTCCCTCCAGTTGCTCTATATAAATGTAGAAATTTTTCGTTGTGTGACGATTCATTTCCTCTACCTTAAGTGACCCATATGTACACATGCCAGTTTCTCCCCTTTTTTGGCCGACTTCACATTCTGCTCTTGCTGTGGACAGTTCACCAGATGCGACATGCAACTATCTGCAGTAATTCTTAGTTACTCCCTGCAGTTGCTCGTCACGTTTACTGATAGTTTTGATCTTGTGACAGGATATTTGGCTTCCTTAAGGGAGTCATATTCACTCCTACCAGCTACCCCCTTTTGTGGCCACCTTCACATTTTCATCCTACTGTGTCCACTACGCCATAACCGATACGCCACCATATGACATGAGACGTAGTTACACCCAAAAGTTACTTCTAGCGTTTTCTAAAATTTTGGTTGCGTGTCAAGTCATTTGGCTACCCTGAGAGAGTCATTGTTGCTCCTGCCCATTTCTCACCGTTTTTGGACACCTCCACGTTCTCTTCTTAGTGTGGCCGGTCCGCCAGAAGCGATACATAACTCTATGCAGTGAGTCTTATTTACGCCTTCAAGTTACTCCTCTCGTTTGCTGAAATTTATGTCGTGTGACGAGGCATTTGGCTACCTTAAGAGAGTCATAGTTACTCTTATCAGTAGATCCGCATTTTCGCCACCTTTCTATTCTCATTCTTACATTTCCCAATCTGCTATAAGTGATAAGCCACTATATACCTTGAGTCTTAATTACTCCCTCCAGTTGCTCTATATAAATGTAGAAATTTTTCGTTGTGTGACGATTCATTTCCTCTACCTTAAGTGACCCATATGTACACATGCCAGTTTCTCCCCTTTTTTGGCCGACTTCACAATCTGCTCTTACTGTAAACAGTCCACCATATGCGATATGCAACTACGTGCAGTGATTCTTAGTTACTCCCTGCAGTTGCTCGTCACGTTTACTGATAGTTTTGATCTTGTGACAGGATATTTGGCTTCCTTAAGGGAGTCATATTCACTCCTACCAGCTACCCCCTTTTGTGGCCACCTTCACATTTTCATCCTACTGTGTCCACTACGCCATAACCGATACGCCACCATATGACATGAGACGTAGTTACACCCAAAAGTTACTTCTAGCGTTTTCTAAAATTTTGGTTGCGTGTCAAGTCATTTGGCTACCCTGAGAGAGTCATTGTTGCTCCTGCCCATTTCTCACCGTTTTTGGACACCTCCACGTTCTCTTCTTAGTGTGGCCGGTCCGCCAGAAGCGATACATAACTCTATGCAGTGAGTCTTATTTACGCCTTCAAGTTACTCCTCTCGTTTGCTGAAATTTATGTCGTGTGACGAGGCATTTGGCTACCTTAAGAGAGTCATAGTTACTCTTATCAGTAGATCCGCATTTTCGCCACCTTTCTATTCTCATTCTTACATTTCCCAATCTGCTATAAGTGATAAGCCACTATATACCTTGAGTCTTAATTACTCCCTCCAGTTGCTCTATATAAATGTAGAAATTTTTCGTTGTGTGACGATTCATTTCCTCTACCTTAAGTGACCCATATGTACACATGCCAGTTTCTCCCCTTTTTTGGCCGACTTCACATTCTGCTCTCGCTGTGGACAGTTCTCCAGATGCGACATGCAACTATCTGCAGTGATTCTTAGTTACTCCCTGCAGTTGCTCGTCACGTTAACTGATAGTTTTGATCTTGTGACAGGATATTTGGCTTCCTTAAGGGAGTCATATTCACTCCTACCAGCTACCCCCTTTTGTGGCCACCTTCACATTTTCATCCTACTGTGTCCACTACGCCATAACCGATACGCCACCATATGACATGAGACGTAGTTACACCCAAAAGTTACTTCTAGCGTTTTCTAAAATTTTGGTTGCGTGTCAAGTCATTTAGCTACCCTGAGAGAGTCATTGTTGCTCCTGCCCATTTCTCACCGTTTTTGGACACCTCCACGTTCTCTTCTTAGTGTGGCCGGTCCGCCAGAAGCGATACATAACTCTATGCAGTGAGTCTTATTTACGCCTTCAAGTTACTCCTCTCGTTTGCTGAAATTTATGTCGTGTGACGAGGCATTTGGCTACCTTAAGAGAGTCATAGTTACTCTTATCAGTAGATCCGCATTTTCGCCACCTTTCTATTCTCATTCTTACATTTCCCAATCTGCTATAAGTGATAAGCCACTATATACCTTGAGTCTTAATTACTCCCTCCAGTTGCTCTATATAAATGTAGAAATTTTTCGTTGTGTGACGATTCATTTCCTCTACCTTAAGTGACCCATATGTACACATGCCAGTTTCTCCCCTTTTTTGGCCGACTTCACATTCTGCTCTTGCTGTGGACAGTTCACCAGATGCGACATGCAACTATCTGCAGTGATTCTTAGTTACTCCCTGCAGTTGCTCGTCACGTTTACTGATAGTTTTGATCTTGTGACAGGATATTTGGCTTCCTTAAGGGAGTCATATTCACTCCTACCAGCTACCCCCTTTTGTGGCCACCTTCACATTTTCATCCTACTGTGTCCACTACGCCATAACCGATACGCCACCATATGACATGAGACGTAGTTACACCCAAAAGTTACTTCTAGCATTTTCTAAAATTTTGGTTGCGTGTCAAGTCATTTGGCTACCCTGAGAGAGTCATTGTTGCTCCTGCCCATTTCTCACCGTTTTTGGACACCTCCACGTTCTCTTCTTAGTGTGGCCGGTCCGCCAGAAGCGATACATAACTCTATGCAGTGAGTCTTATTTACGCCTTCAAGTTACTCCTCTCGTTTGCTGAAATTTATGTCGTGTGACGAGGCATTTGGCTACCTTAAGAGAGTCATAGTTACTCTTATCAGTAGATCCGCATTTTCGCCACCTTTCTATTCTCATTCTTACATTTCCCAATCTGCTATAAGTGATAAGCCACTATATACCTTGAGTCTTAATTACTCCCTCCAGTTGCTCTATATAAATGTAGAAATTTTTCGTTGTGTGTCGATTCATTTCCTCTACCTTAAGTGACCCATATGTACACATGCCAGTTTCTCCCCTTTTTTGGCCGACTTCACATTCTGCTCTTGCTGTGGACAGTTCACCAGATGCGACATGCAACTATCTGCAGTAATTCTTAGTTACTCCCTGCAGTTGCTCGTCACGTTTACTGATAGTTTTGATCTTGTGACAGGATATTTGGCTTCCTTAAGGGAGTCATATTCACTCCTACCAGCTACCCCCTTTTGTGGCCACCTTCACATTTTCATCCTACTGTGTCCACTACGCCATACCCGATACGCCACCATATGACATGAGACGTAGTTACACCCAAAAGTTACTTCTAGCGTTTTCTAAAATTTTGGTTGCGTGTCAAGTCATTTGGCTACCCTGAGAGAGTCATTGTTGCTCCTGCCCATTTCTCACCGTTTTTGGACACCTCCACGTTCTCTTCTTAGTGTGGCCGGTCCGCCAGAAGCGATACATAACTCTATGCAGTGAGTCTTATTTACGCCTTCAAGTTACTCCTCTCGTTTGCTGAAATTTATGTCGTGTGACGAGGCATTTGGCTACCTTAAGAGAGTCATAGTTACTCTTATCAGTAGATCCGCATTTTCGCCACCTTTCTATTCTCATTCTTACATTTCCCAATCTGCTATAAGTGATAAGCCACTATATACCTTGAGTCTTACTTACTCCCTCCAGTTGCTCTATATAAATGTAGAAATTTTTCGTTGTGTGACGATTCATTTCCTCTACCTTAAGTGACCCATATGTACACATGCCAGTTTCTCCCCTTTTTTGGCCGACTTCACAATCTGCTCTTACTGTAAACAGTCCACCATATGCGATATGCAACTACGTGCAGTGATTCTTAGTTACTCCCTGCAGTTGCTCGTCACGTTTACTGATAGTTTTGATCTTGTGACAGGATATTTGGCTTCCTTAAGGGAGTCATATTCACTCCTACCAGCTACCCCCTTTTGTGGCCACCTTCACATTTTCATCCTACTGTGTCCACTACGCCATAACCGATACGCCACCATATGACATGAGACGTAGTTACACCCAAAAGTTACTTCTAGCGTTTTCTAAAATTTTGGTTGCGTGTCAAGTCATTTGGCTACCCTGAGAGAGTCATTGTTGCTCCTGCCCATTTCTCACCGTTTTTGGACACCTCCACGTTCTCTTCTTAGTGTGGCCGGTCCGCCAGAAGCGATACATAACTCTATGCAGTGAGTCTTATTTACGCCTTCAAGTTACTCCTCTCGTTTGCTGAAATTTATGTCGTGTGACGAGGCATTTGGCTACCTTAAGAGAGTCATAGTTACTCTTATCAGTAGATCCGCATTTTCGCCACCTTTCTATTCTCATTCTTACATTTCCCAATCTGCTATAAGTGATAAGCCACTATATACCTTGAGTCTTAATTACTCCCTCCAGTTGCTCTATATAAATGTAGAAATTTTTCGTTGTGTGACGATTCATTTCCTCTACCTTAAGTGACCCATATGTACACATGCCAGTTTCTCCCCTTTTTTGGCCGACTTCACATTCTGCTCTTGCTGTGGACAGTTCACCAGATGCGACATGCAACTATCTGCAGTGATTCTTAGTTACTCCCTGCAGTTGCTCGTCACGTTTACTGATAGTTTTGATCTTGTGACAGGATATTTGGCTTCCTTAAGGGAGTCATATTCACTCCTACCAGCTACCCCCTTTTGTGGCCACCTTCACATTTTCATCCTACTGTGTCCACTACGCCATAACCGATACGCCACCATATGACATGAGACGTAGTTACACCCAAAAGTTACTTCTAGCGTTTTCTAAAATTTTGGTTGCGTGTCAAGTCATTTGGCTACCCTGAGAGAGTCATTGTTGCTCCTGCCCATTTCTCACCGTTTTTGGACACCTCCACGTTCTCTTCTTAGTGTGGCCGGTCCGCCAGAAGCGATACATAACTCTATGCAGTGAGTCTTATTTACGCCTTCAAGTTACTCCTCTCGTTTGCTGAAATTTATGTCGTGTGACGAGGCATTTGGCTACCTTAAGAGAGTCATAGTTACTCTTATCAGTAGATCCGCATTTTCGCCACCTTTCTATTCTCATTCTTACATTTCCCAATCTGCTATAAGTGATAAGCCACTATATACCTTGAGTCTTAATTACTCCCTCCAGTTGCTCTATATAAATGTAGAAATTTTTCGTTGTGTGACGATTCATTTCCTCTACCTTAAGTGACCCATATGTACACATGCCAGTTTCTCCCCTTTTTTGGCCGACTTCACATTCTGCTCTTGCTCCGGACAGTTCACCAGATGCGACATGCAACTATCTGCAGTAATTCTTAGTTACTCCCTGCAGTTGCTCGTCACGTTTACTGATAGTTTTGATCTTGTGACAGGATATTTGGCTTCCTTAAGGGAGTCATATTCACTCCTACCAGCTACCCCCTTTTGTGGCCACCTTCACATTTTCATCCTACTGTGTCCACTACGCCATAACCGATACGCCACCATATGACATGAGACGTAGTTACACCCAAAAGTTACTTCTAGCGTTTTCTAAAATTTTGGTTGCGTGTCAAGTCATTTGGCTACCCTGAGAGAGTCATTGTTGCTCCTGCCCATTTCTCACCGTTTTTGGACACCTCCACGTTCTCTTCTTAGTGTGGCCGGTCCGCCAGAAGCGATACATAACTCTATGCAGTGAGTCTTATTTACGCCTTCAAGTTACTCCTCTCGTTTGCTGAAATTTATGTCGTGTGACGAGGCATTTGGCTACCTTAAGAGAGTCATAGTTACTCTTATCAGTAGATCCGCATTTTCGCCACCTTTCTATTCTCATTCTTACATTTCCCAATCTGCTATAAGTGATAAGCCACTATATACCTTGAGTCTTAATTACTCCCTCCAGTTGCTCTATATAAATGTAGAAATTTTTCGTTGTGTGACGATTCATTTCCTCTACCTTAAGTGACCCATATGTACACATGCCAGTTTCTCCCCTTTTTTGGCCGACTTCACAATCTGCTCTTACTGTAAACAGTCCACCATATGCGATATGCAACTACGTGCAGTGATTCTTAGTTACTCCCTGCAGTTGCTCGTCACGTTTACTGATAGTTTTGATCTTGTGACAGGATATTTGGCTTCCTTAAGGGAGTCATATTCACTCCTACCAGCTACCCCCTTTTGTGGCCACCTTCACATTTTCATCCTACTGTGTCCACTACGCCATAACCGATACGCCACCATATGACATGAGACGTAGTTACACCCAAAAGTTACTTCTAGCGTTTTCTAAAATTTTGGTTGCGTGTCAAGTCATTTGGCTACCCTGAGAGAGTCATTGTTGCTCCTGCCCATTTCTCACCGTTTTTGGACACCTCCACGTTCTCTTCTTAGTGTGGCCGGTCCGCCAGAAGCGATACATAACTCTATGCAGTGAGTCTTATTTACGCCTTCAAGTTACTCCTCTCGTTTGCTGAAATTTATGTCGTGTGACGAGGCATTTGGCTACCTTAAGAGAGTCATAGTTACTCTTATCAGTAGATCCGCATTTTCGCCACCTTTCTATTCTCATTCTTACATTTCCCAATCTGCTATAAGTGATAAGCCACTATATACCTTGAGTCTTAATTACTCCCTCCAGTTGCTCTATATAAATGTAGAAATTTTTCGTTGTGTGACGATTCATTTCCTCTACCTTAAGTGACCCATATGTACACATGCCAGTTTCTCCCCTTTTTTGGCCGACTTCACATTCTGCTCTCGCTGTGGACAGTTCTCCAGATGCGACATGCAACTATCTGCAGTGATTCTTAGTTACTCCCTGCAGTTGCTCGTCACGTTAACTGATAGTTTTGATCTTGTGACAGGATATTTGGCTTCCTTAAGGGAGTCATATTCACTCCTACCAGCTACCCCCTTTTGTGGCCACCTTCACATTTTCATCCTACTGTGTCCACTACGCCATAACCGATACGCCACCATATGACATGAGACGTAGTTACACCCAAAAGTTACTTCTAGCGTTTTCTAAAATTTTGGTTGCGTGTCAAGTCATTTAGCTACCCTGAGAGAGTCATTGTTGCTCCTGCCCATTTCTCACCGTTTTTGGACACCTCCACGTTCTCTTCTTAGTGTGGCCGGTCCGCCAGAAGCGATACATAACTCTATGCAGTGAGTCTTATTTACGCCTTCAAGTTACTCCTCTCGTTTGCTGAAATTTATGTCGTGTGACGAGGCATTTGGCTACCTTAAGAGAGTCATAGTTACTCTTATCAGTAGATCCGCATTTTCGCCACCTTTCTATTCTCATTCTTACATTTCCCAATCTGCTATAAGTGATAAGCCACTATATACCTTGAGTCTTAATTACTCCCTCCAGTTGCTCTATATAAATGTAGAAATTTTTCGTTGTGTGACGATTCATTTCCTCTACCATAAGTGACCCATATGTACACATGCCAGATTCTCCCCTTTTTTGGCCGACTTCACATTCTGCTCTTGCTGTGGACAGTTCACCAGATGCGACATGCAACTATCTGCAGTGATTCTTAGTTACTCCCTGCAGTTGCTCGTCACGTTTACTGATAGTTTTGATCTTGTGACAGGATATTTGGCTTCCTTAAGGGAGTCATATTCACTCCTACCAGCTACCCCCTTTTGTGGCCACCTTCACATTTTCATCCTACTGTGTCCACTACGCCATAACCGATACGCCACCATATGACATGAGACGTAGTTACACCCAAAAGTTACTTCTAGCGTTTTCTAAAATTTTGGTTGCGTGTCAAGTCTTTTGGCTACCCTGAGAGAGTCATTGTTGCTCCTGCCCATTTCTCACCGTTTTTGGACACCTCCACGTTCTCTTCTTAGTGTGGCCGGTCCGCCAGAAGCGATACATAACTCTATGCAGTGAGTCTTATTTACGCCTTCAAGTTACTCCTCTCGTTTGCTGAAATTTATGTCGTGTGACGAGGCATTTGGCTACCTTAAGAGAGTCATAGTTACTCTTATCAGTAGATCCGCATTTTCGCCACCTTTCTATTCTCATTCTTACATTTCCCAATCTGCTATAAGTGATAAGCCACTATATACCTTGAGTCTTAATTACTCCCTCCAGTTGCTCTATATAAATGTAGAAATTTTTCGTTGTGTGACGATTCATTTCCTCTACCTTAAGTGACCCATATGTACACATGCCAGTTTCTCCCCTTTTTTGGCCGACTTCACATTCTGCTCTTGCTGTGGACAGTTCACCAGATGCGACATGCAACTATCTGCAGTGATTCTTAGTTACTCCCTGCAGTTGCTCGTCACGTTTACTGATAGTTTTGATCTTGTGACAGGATATTTGGCTTCCTTAAGGGAGTCATATTCACTCCTACCAGCTACCCCCTTTTGTGGCCACCTTCACATTTTCATCCTACTGTGTCCACTACGCCATAACCGATACGCCACCATATGACATGAGACGTAGTTACACCCAAAAGTTACTTCTAGCGTTTTCTAAAATTTTGGTTGCGTGTCAAGTCATTTGGCTACCCTGAGAGAGTCATTGTTGCTCCTGCCCATTTCTCACCGTTTTTGGACACCTCCACGTTCTCTTCTTAGTGTGGCCGGTCCGCCAGAAGCGATACATAACTCTATGCAGTGAGTCTTATTTACGCCTTCAAGTTACTCCTCTCGTTTGCTGAAATTTATGTCGTGTGACGAGGCATTTGGCTACCTTAAGAGAGTCATAGTTACTCTTATCAGTAGATCCGCATTTTCGCCACCTTTCTATTCTCATTCTTACATTTCCCAATCTGCTATAAGTGATAAGCCACTATATACCTTGAGTCTTAATTACTCCCTCCAGTTGCTCTATATAAATGTAGAAATTTTTCGTTGTGTGACGATTCATTTCCTCTACCTTAAGTGACCCATATGTACACATGCCAGTTTCTCCCCTTTTTTGGCCGACTTCACATTCTGCTCTTGCTGTGGACAGTTCACCAGATGCGACATGCAACTATCTGCAGTGATTCTTAGTTACTCCCTGCAGTTGCTCGTCACGTTTACTGATAGTTTTGATCTTGTGACAGGATATTTGGCTTCCTTAAGGGAGTCATATTCACTCCTACCAGCTACCCCCTTTTGTGGCCACCTTCACATTTTCATCCTACTGTGTCCACTACGCCATAACCGATACGCCACCATATGACATGAGACGTAGTTACACCCAAAAGTTACTTCTAGCGTTTTCTAAAATTTTGGTTGCGTGTCAAGTCATTTGGCTACCCTGAGAGAGTCATTGTTGCTCCTGCCCATTTCTCACCGTTTTTGGACACCTCCACGTTCTCTTCTTAGTGTGGCCGGTCCGCCAGAAGCGATACATAACTCTATGCAGTGAGTCTTATTTACGCCTTCAAGTTACTCCTCTCGTTTGCTGAAATTTATGTCGTGTGACGAGGCATTTGGCTACCTTAAGAGAGTCATAGTTACTCTTATCAGTAGATCCGCATTTTCGCCACCTTTCTATTCTCATTCTTACATTTCCCAATCTGCTATAAGTGATAAGCCACTATATACCTTGAGTCTTAATTACTCCCTCCAGTTGCTCTATATAAATGTAGAAATTTTTCGTTGTGTGACGATTCATTTCCTCTACCTTAAGTGACCCATATGTACACATGCCAGTTTCTCCCCTTTTTTGGCCGACTTCACATTCTGCTCTTGCTGTGGACAGTTCACCAGATGCGACATGCAACTATCTGCAGTGATTCTTAGTTACTCCCTGCAGTTGCTCGTCACGTTTACTGATAGTTTTGATCTTGTGACAGGATATTTGGCTTCCTTAAGGGAGTCATATTCACTCCTACCAGCTACCCCCTTTTGTGGCCACCTTCACATTTTCATCCTACTGTGTCCACTACGCCATAACCGATACGCCACCATATGACATGAGACGTAGTTACACCCAAAAGTTACTTCTAGCGTTTTCTAAAATTTTGGTTGCGTGTCAAGTCATTTGGCTACCCTGAGAGAGTCATTGTTGCTCCTGCCCATTTCTCACCGTTTTTGGACACCTCCACGTTCTCTTCTTAGTGTGGCCGGTCCGCCAGAAGCGATACATAACTCTATGCAGTGAGTCTTATTTACGCCTTCAAGTTACTCCTCTCGTTTGCTGAAATTTATGTCGTGTGACGAGGCATTTGGCTACCTTAAGAGAGTCATAGTTACTCTTATCAGTAGATCCGCATTTTCGCCACCTTTCTATTCTCATTCTTACATTTCCCAATCTGCTATAAGTGATAAGCCACTATATACCTTGAGTCTTAATTACTCCCTCCAGTTGCTCTATATAAATGTAGAAATTTTTCGTTGTGTGACGATTCATTTCCTCTACCTTAAGTGACCCATATGTACACATGCCAGTTTCTCCCCTTTTTTGGCCGACTTCACAATCTGCTCTTACTGTAAACAGTCCACCATATGCGATATGCAACTACGTGCAGTGATTCTTAGTTACTCCCTGCAGTTGCTCGTCACGTTTACTGATAGTTTTGATCTTGTGACAGGATATTTGGCTTCCTTAAGGGAGTCATATTCACTCCTACCAGCTACCCCCTTTTGTGGCCACCTTCACATTTTCATCCTACTGTGTCCACTACGCCATAACCGATACGCCACCATATGACATGAGACGTAGTTACACCCAAAAGTTACTTCTAGCGTTTTCTAAAATTTTGGTTGCGTGTCAAGTCATTTGGCTACCCTGAGAGAGTCATTGTTGCTCCTGCCCATTTCTCACCGTTTTTGGACACCTCCACGTTCTCTTCTTAGTGTGGCCGGTCCGCCAGAAGCGATACATAACTCTATGCAGTGAGTCTTATTTACGCCTTCAAGTTACTCCTCTCGTTTGCTGAAATTTATGTCGTGTGACGAGGCATTTGGCTACCTTAAGAGAGTCATAGTTACTCTTATCAGTAGATCCGCATTTTCGCCACCTTTCTATTCTCATTCTTACATTTCCCAATCTGCTATAAGTGATAAGCCACTATATACCTTGAGTCTTAATTACTCCCTCCAGTTGCTCTATATAAATGTAGAAATTTTTCGTTGTGTGACGATTCATTTCCTCTACCTTAAGTGACCCATATGTACACATGCCAGTTTCTCCCCTTTTTTGGCCGACTTCACATTCTGCTCTTGCTGTGGACAGTTCACCAGATGCGACATGCAACTATCTGCAGTGATTCTTAGTTACTCCCTGCAGTTGCTCGTCACGTTTACTGATAGTTTTGATCTTGTGACAGGATATTTGGCTTCCTTAAGGGAGTCATATTCACTCCTACCAGCTACCCCCTTTTGTGGCCACCTTCACATTTTCATCCTACTGTGTCCACTACGCCATAACCGATACGCCACCATATGACATGAGACGTAGTTACACCCAAAAGTTACTTCTAGCGTTTTCTAAAATTTTGGTTGTGTGTCAAGTCATTTGGCTACCCTGAGAGAGTCATTGTTGCTCCTGCCCATTTCTCACCGTTTTTGGACACCTCCACGTTCTCTTCTTAGTGTGGCCGGTCCGCCAGAAGCGATACATAACTCTATGCAGTGAGTCTTATTTACGCCTTCAAGTTACTCCTCTCGTTTGCTGAAATTTATGTCGTGTGACGAGGCATTTGGCTACCTTAAGAGAGTCATAGTTACTCTTATCAGTAGATCCGCATTTTCGCCACCTTTCTATTCTCATTCTTACATTTCCCAATCTGCTATAAGTGATAAGCCACTATATACCTTGAGTCTTAATTACTCCCTCCAGTTGCTCTATATAAATGTAGAAATTTTTCGTTGTGTGACGATTCATTTCCTCTACCTTAAGTGACCCATATGTACACATGCCAGTTTCTCCCCTTTTTTGGCCGACTTCACAATCTGCTCTTACTGTAAACAGTCCACCATATGCGATATGCAACTACGTGCAGTGATTCTTAGTTACTCCCTGCAGTTGCTCGTCACGTTTACTGATAGTTTTGATCTTGTGACAGGATATTTGGCTTCCTTAAGGGAGTCATATTCACTCCTACCAGCTACCCCCTTTTGTGGCCACCTTCACATTTTCATCCTACTGTGTCCACTACGCCATAACCGATACGCCACCATATGACATGAGACGTAGTTACACCCAAAAGTTACTTCTAGCGTTTTCTAAAATTTTGGTTGCGTGTCAAGTCATTTGGCTACCCTGAGAGAGTCATTGTTGCTCCTGCCCATTTCTCACCGTTTTTGGACACCTCCACGTTCTCTTCTTAGTGTGGCCGGTCCGCCAGAAGCGATACATAACTCTATGCAGTGAGTCTTATTTACGCCTTCAAGTTACTCCTCTCGTTTGCTGAAATTTATGTCGTGTGACGAGGCATTTGGCTACCTTAAGAGAGTCATAGTTACTCTTATCAGTAGATCCGCATTTTCGCCACCTTTCTATTCTCATTCTTACATTTCCCAATCTGCTATAAGTGATAAGCCACTATATACCTTGAGTCTTAATTACTCCCTCCAGTTGCTCTATATAAATGTAGAAATTTTTCGTTGTGTGACGATTCATTTCCTCTACCTTAAGTGACCCATATGTACACATGCCAGTTTCTCCCCTTTTTTGGCCGACTTCACATTCTGCTCTTGCTGTGGACAGTTCACCAGATGCGACATGCAACTATCTGCAGTGATTCTTAGTTACTCCCTGCAGTTGCTCGTCACGTTTACTGATAGTTTTGATCTTGTGACAGGATATTTGGCTTCCTTAAGGGAGTCATATTCACTCCTACCAGCTACCCCCTTTTGTGGCCACCTTCACATTTTCATCCTACTGTGTCCACTACGCCATAACCGATACGCCACCATATGACATGAGACGTAGTTACACCCAAAAGTTACTTCTAGCGTTTTCTAAAATTTTGGTTGTGTGTCAAGTCATTTGGCTACCCTGAGAGAGTCATTGTTGCTCCTGCCCATTTCTCACCGTTTTTGGACACCTCCACGTTCTCTTCTTAGTGTGGCCGGTCCGCCAGAAGCGATACATAACTCTATGCAGTGAGTCTTATTTACGCCTTCAAGTTACTCCTCTCGTTTGCTGAAATTTATGTCGTGTGACGAGGCATTTGGCTACCTTAAGAGAGTCATAGTTACTCTTATCAGTAGATCCGCATTTTCGCCACCTTTCTATTCTCATTCTTACATTTCCCAATCTGCTATAAGTGATAAGCCACTATATACCTTGAGTCTTAATTACTCCCTCCAGTTGCTCTATATAAATGTAGAAATTTTTCGTTGTGTGACGATTCATTTCCTCTACCTTAAGTGACCCATATGTACACATGCCAGTTTCTCCCCTTTTTTGGCCGACTTCACAATCTGCTCTTACTGTAAACAGTCCACCATATGCGATATGCAACTACGTGCAGTGATTCTTAGTTACTCCCTGCAGTTGCTCGTCACGTTTACTGATAGTTTTGATCTTGTGACAGGATATTGGGCTTCCTTAAGGGAGTCATATTCACTCCTACCAGCTACCCCCTTTTGTGGCCACCTTCACATTTTCATCCTACTGTGTCCACTACGCCATAACCGATACGCCACCATATGACATGAGACGTAGTTACACCCAAAAGTTACTTCTAGCGTTTTCTAAAATTTTGGTTGCGTGTCAAGTCATTTGGCTACCCTGAGAGAGTCATTGTTGCTCCTGCCCATTTCTCACCGTTTTTGGACACCTCCACGTTCTCTTCTTAGTGTGGCCGGTCCGCCAGAAGCGATACATAACTCTATGCAGTGAGTCTTATTTACGCCTTCAAGTTACTCCTCTCGTTTGCTGAAATTTATGTCGTGTGACGAGGCATTTGGCTACCTTAAGAGAGTCATAGTTACTCTTATCAGTAGATCCGCATTTTCGCCACCTTTCTATTCTCATTCTTACATTTCCCAATCTGCTATAAGTGATAAGCCACTATATACCTTGAGTCTTAATTACTCCCTCCAGTTGCTCTATATAAATGTAGAAATTTTTCGTTGTGTGACGATTCATTTCCTCTACCTTAAGTGACCCATATGTACACATGCCAGTTTCTCCCCTTTTTTGGCCGACTTCACATTCTGCTCTTGCTGTGGACAGTTCACCAGATGCGACATGCAACTATCTGCAGTGATTCTTAGTTACTCCCTGCAGTTGCTCGTCACGTTTACTGATAGTTTTGATCTTGTGACAGGATATTTGGCTTCCTTAAGGGAGTCATATTCACTCCTACCAGCTACCCCCTTTTGTGGCCACCTTCACATTTTCATCCTACTGTGTCCACTACGCCATAACCGATACGCCACCATATGACATGAGACGTAGTTACACCCAAAAGTTACTTCTAGCGTTTTCTAAAATTTTGGTTGCGTGTCAAGTCATTTGGCTACCCTGAGAGAGTCATTGTTGCTCCTGCCCATTTCTCACCGTTTTTGGACACCTCCACGTTCTCTTCTTAGTGTGGCCGGTCCGCCAGAAGCGATACATAACTCTATGCAGTGAGTCTTATTTACGCCTTCAAGTTACTCCTCTCGTTTGCTGAAATTTATGTCGTGTGACGAGGCATTTGGCTACCTTAAGAGAGTCATAGTTACTCTTATCAGTAGATCCGCATTTTCGCCACCTTTCTATTCTCATTCTTACATTTCCCAATCTGCTATAAGTGATAAGCCACTATATACCTTGAGTCTTAATTACTCCCTCCAGTTGCTCTATATAAATGTAGAAATTTTTCCTTGTGTGACGATTCATTTCCTCTACCTTAAGTGACCCATATGTACACATGCCAGTTTCTCCCCTTTTTTGGCCGACTTCACATTCTGCTCTTGCTGTGGACAGTTCACCAGATGCGACATGCAACTATCTGCAGTGATTCTTAGTTACTCCCTGCAGTTGCTCGTCACGTTTACTGATAGTTTTGATCTTGTGACAGGATATTTGGCTTCCTTAAGGGAGTCATATTCACTCCTACCAGCTACCCCCTTTTGTGGCCACCTTCACATTTTCATCCTACTGTGTCCACTACGCCATAACCGATACGCCACCATATGACATGAGACATAGTTACACCCAAAAGTTACTTCTAGCGTTTTCTAAAATTTTGGTTGCGTGTCAAGTCATTTGGCTACCCTGAGAGAGTCATTGTTGCTCCTGCCCATTTCTCACCGTTTTTGGACACCTCCACGTTCTCTTCTTAGTGTGGCCGGTCCGCCAGAAGCGATACATAACTCTATGCAGTGAGTCTTATTTACGCCTTCAAGTTACTCCTCTCGTTTGCTGAAATTTATGTCGTGTGACGAGGCATTTGGCTACCTTAAGAGAGTCATAGTTACTCTTATCAGTAGATCCGCATTTTCGCCACCTTTCTATTCTCATTCTTACATTTCCCAATCTGCTATAAGTGATAAGCCACTATATACCTTGAGTCTTAATTACTCCCTCCAGTTGCTCTATATAAATGTAGAAATTTTTCGTTGTGTGACGATTCATTTCCTCTACCTTAAGTGACCCATATGTACACATGCCAGTTTCTCCCCTTTTTTGGCCGACTTCACATTCTGCTCTTGCTGTGGACAGTTCACCAGATGCGACATGCAACTATCTGCAGTGATTCTTAGTTACTCCCTGCAGTTGCTCGTCACGTTTACTGATAGTTTTGATCTTGTGACAGGATATTTGGCTTCCATAAGGGAGTCATATTCACTCCTACCAGCTACCCCCTTTTGTGGCCACCTTCACATTTTCATCCTACTGTGTCCACTACGCCATAACCGATACGCCACCATATGACATGAGACGTAGTTACACCCAAAAGTTACTTCTAGCGTTTTCTAAAATTTTGGTTGCGTGTCAAGTCATTTGGCTACCCTGAGAGAGTCATTGTTGCTCCTGCCCATTTCTCACCGTTTTTGGACACCTCCACGTTCTCTTCTTAGTGTGGCCGGTCCGCCAGAAGCGATACATAACTCTATGCAGTGAGTCTTATTTACGCCTTCAAGTTACTCCTCTCGTTTGCTGAAATTTATGTCGTGTGACGAGGCATTTGGCTACCTTAAGAGAGTCATAGTTACTCTTATCAGTAGATCCGCATTTTCGCCACCTTTCTATTCTCATTCTTACATTTCCCAATCTGCTATAAGTGATAAGCCACTATATACCTTGAGTCTTAATTACTCCCTCCAGTTGCTCTATATAAATGTAGAAATTTTTCGTTGTGTGACGATTCATTTCCTCTACCTTAAGTGACCCATATGTACACATGCCAGTTTCTCCCCTTTTTTGGCCGACTTCACATTCTGCTCTTGCTGTGGACAGTTCACCAGATGCGACATGCAACTATCTGCAGTGATTCTTAGTTACTCCCTGCAGTTGCTCGTCACGTTTACTGATAGTTTTGATCTTGTGACAGGATATTTGGCTTCCTTAAGGGAGTCATATTCACTCCTACCAGCTACCCCCTTTTGTGGCCACCTTCACATTTTCATCCTACTGTGTCCACTACGCCATAACCGATACGCCACCATATGACATGAGACGTAGTTACACCCAAAAGTTACTTCTAGCGTTTTCTAAAATTTTGGTTGCGTGTCAAGTCATTTGGCTACCCTGAGAGAGTCATTGTTGCTCCTGCCCATTTCTCACCGTTTTTGGACACCTCCACGTTCTCTTCTTAGTGTGGCCGGTCCGCCAGAAGCGATACATAACTCTATGCAGTGAGTCTTATTTACGCCTTCAAGTTACTCCTCTCGTTTGCTGAAATTTATGTCGTGTGACGAGGCATTTGGCTACCTTAAGAGAGTCATAGTTACTCTTATCAGTAGATCCGCATTTTCGCCACCTTTCTATTCTCATTCTTACATTTCCCAATCTGCTATAAGTGATAAGCCACTATATACCTTGAGTCTTAATTACTCCCTCCAGTTGCTCTATATAAATGTAGAAATTTTTCGTTGTGTGACGATTCATTTCCTCTACCTTAAGTGACCCATATGTACACATGCCAGTTTCTCCCCTTTTTTGGCCGACTTCACATTCTGCTCTTGCTGTGGACAGTTCACCAGATGCGACATGCAACTATCTGCAGTGATTCTTAGTTACTCCCTGCAGTTGCTCGTCACGTTTACTGATAGTTTTGATCTTGTGACAGGATATTTGGCTTCCTTAAGGGAGTCATATTCACTCCTACCAGCTACCCCCTTTTGTGGCCACCTTCACATTTTCATCCTACTGTGTCCACTACGCCATAACCGATACGCCACCATATGACATGAGACGTAGTTACACCCAAAAGTTACTTCTAGCGTTTTCTAAAATTTTGGTTGCGTGTCAAGTCATTTGGCTACCCTGAGAGAGTCATTGTTGCTCCTGCCCATTTCTCACCGTTTTTGGACACCTCCACGTTCTCTTCTTAGTGTGGCCGGTCCGCCAGAAGCGATACATAACTCTATGCAGTGAGTCTTATTTACGCCTTCAAGTTACTCCTCTCGTTTGCTGAAATTTATGTCGTGTGACGAGGCATTTGGCTACCTTAAGAGAGTCATAGTTACTCTTATCAGTAGATCCGCATTTTCGCCACCTTTCTATTCTCATTCTTACATTTCCCAATCTGCTATAAGTGATAAGCCACTATATACCTTGAGTCTTAATTACTCCCTCCAGTTGCTCTATATAAATGTAGAAATTTTTCGTTGTGTGACGATTCATTTCCTCTACCTTAAGTGACCCATATGTACACATGCCAGTTTCTCCCCTTTTTTGGCCGACTTCACAATCTGCTCTTACTGTAAACAGTCCACCATATGCGATATGCAACTACGTGCAGTGATTCTTAGTTACTCCCTGCAGTTGCTCGTCACGTTTACTGATAGTTTTGATCTTGTGACAGGATATTTGGCTTCCTTAAGGGAGTCATATTCACTCCTACCAGCTACCCCCTTTTGTGGCCACCTTCACATTTTCATCCTACTGTGTCCACTACGCCATAACCGATACGCCACCATATGACATGAGACGTAGTTACACCCAAAAGTTACTTCTAGCGTTTTCTAAAATTTTGGTTGCGTGTCAAGTCATTTGGCTACCCTGAGAGAGTCATTGTTGCTCCTGCCCATTTCTCACCGTTTTTGGACACCTCCACGTTCTCTTCTTAGTGTGGCCGGTCCGCCAGAAGCGATACATAACTCTATGCAGTGAGTCTTATTTACGCCTTCAAGTTACTCCTCTCGTTTGCTGAAATTTATGTCGTGTGACGAGGCATTTGGCTACCTTAAGAGAGTCATAGTTACTCTTATCAGTAGATCCGCATTTTCGCCACCTTTCTATTCTCATTCTTACATTTCCCAATCTGCTATAAGTGATAAGCCACTATATACCTTGAGTCTTAATTACTCCCTCCAGTTGCTCTATATAAATGTAGAAATTTTTCCTTGTGTGACGATTCATTTCCTCTACCTTAAGTGACCCATATGTACACATGCCAGTTTCTCCCCTTTTTTGGCCGACTTCACATTCTGCTCTTGCTGTGGACAGTTCACCAGATGCGACATGCAACTATCTGCAGTGATTCTTAGTTACTCCCTGCAGTTGCTCGTCACGTTTACTGATAGTTTTGATCTTGTGACAGGATATTTGGCTTCCTTAAGGGAGTCATATTCACTCCTACCAGCTACCCCCTTTTGTGGCCACCTTCACATTTTCATCCTACTGTGTCCACTACGCCATAACCGATACGCCACCATATGACATGAGACGTAGTTACACCCAAAAGTTACTTCTAGCGTTTTCTAAAATTTTGGTTGCGTGTCAAGTCATTTGGCTACCCTGAGAGAGTCATTGTTGCTCCTGCCCATTTCTCACCGTTTTTGGACACCTCCACGTTCTCTTCTTAGTGTGGCCGGTCCGCCAGAAGCGATACATAACTCTATGCAGTGAGTCTTATTTACGCCTTCAAGTTACTCCTCTCGTTTGCTGAAATTTATGTCGTGTGACGAGGCATTTGGCTACCTTAAGAGAGTCATAGTTACTCTTATCAGTAGATCCGCATTTTCGCCACCTTTCTATTCTCATTCTTACATTTCCCAATCTGCTATAAGTGATAAGCCACTATATACCTTGAGTCTTAATTACTCCCTCCAGTTGCTCTATATAAATGTAGAAATTTTTCGTTGTGTGACGATTCATTTCCTCTACCTTAAGTGACCCATATGTACACATGCCAGTTTCTCCCCTTTTTTGGCCGACTTCACATTCTGCTCTTGCTGTGGACAGTTCACCAGATGCGACATGCAACTATCTGCAGTGATTCTTAGTTACTCCCTGCAGTTGCTCGTCACGTTTACTGATAGTTTTGATCTTGTGACAGGATATTTGGCTTCCTTAAGGGAGTCATATTCACTCCTACCAGCTACCCCCTTTTGTGGCCACCTTCACATTTTCATCCTACTGTGTCCACTACGCCATAACCGATACGCCACCATATGACATGAGACGTAGTTACACCCAAAAGTTACTTCTAGCGTTTTCTAAAATTTTGGTTGCGTGTCAAGTCATTTGGCTACCCTGAGAGAGTCATTGTTGCTCCTGCCCATTTCTCACCGTTTTTGGACACCTCCACGTTCTCTTCTTAGTGTGGCCGGTCCGCCAGAAGCGATACATAACTCTATGCAGTGAGTCTTATTTACGCCTTCAAGTTACTCCTCTCGTTTGCTGAAATTTATGTCGTGTGACGAGGCATTTGGCTACCTTAAGAGAGTCATAGTTACTCTTATCAGTAGATCCGCATTTTCGCCACCTTTCTATTCTCATTCTTACATTTCCCAATCTGCTATAAGTGATAAGCCACTATATACCTTGAGTCTTAATTACTCCCTCCAGTTGCTCTATATAAATGTAGAAATTTTTCGTTGTGTGACGATTCATTTCCTCTACCTTAAGTGACCCATATGTACACATGCCAGTTTCTCCCCTTTTTTGGCCGACTTCACAATCTGCTCTTACTGTAAACAGTCCACCATATGCGATATGCAACTACGTGCAGTGATTCTTAGTTACTCCCTGCAGTTGCTCGTCACGTTTACTGATAGTTTTGATCTTGTGACAGGATATTTGGCTTCCTTAAGGGAGTCATATTCACTCCTACCAGCTACCCCCTTTTGTGGCCACCTTCACATTTTCATCCTACTGTGTCCACTACGCCATAACCGATACGCCACCATATGACATGAGACGTAGTTACACCCAAAAGTTACTTCTAGCGTTTTCTAAAATTTTGGTTGCGTGTCAAGTCATTTGGCTACCCTGAGAGAGTCATTGTTGCTCCTGCCCATTTCTCACCGTTTTTGGACACCTCCACGTTCTCTTCTTAGTGTGGCCGGTCCGCCAGAAGCGATACATAACTCTATGCAGTGAGTCTTATTTACGCCTTCAAGTTACTCCTCTCGTTTGCTGAAATTTATGTCGTGTGACGAGGCATTTGGCTACCTTAAGAGAGTCATAGTTACTCTTATCAGTAGATCCGCATTTTCGCCACCTTTCTATTCTCATTCTTACATTTCCCAATCTGCTATAAGTGATAAGCCACTATATACCTTGAGTCTTAATTACTCCCTCCAGTTGCTCTATATAAATGTAGAAATTTTTCGTTGTGTGACGATTCATTTCCTCTACCTTAAGTGACCCATATGTACACATGCCAGTTTCTCCCCTTTTTTGGCCGACTTCACATTCTGCTCTTGCTGTGGACAGTTCACCAGATGCGACATGCAACTATCTGCAGTGATTCTTAGTTACTCCCTGCAGTTGCTCGTCACGTTTACTGATAGTTTTGATCTTGTGACAGGATATTTGGCTTCCTTAAGGGAGTCATATTCACTCCTACCAGCTACCCCCTTTTGTGGCCACCTTCACATTTTCATCCTACTGTGTCCACTACGCCATAACCGATACGCCACCATATGACATGAGACGTAGTTACACCCAAAAGTTACTTCTAGCGTTTTCTAAAATTTTGGTTGCGTGTCAAGTCATTTGGCTACCCTGAGAGAGTCATTGTTGCTCCTGCCCATTTCTCACCGTTTTTGGACACCTCCACGTTCTCTTCTTAGTGTGGCCGGTCCGCCAGAAGCGATACATAACTCTATGCAGTGAGTCTTATTTACGCCTTCAAGTTACTCCTCTCGTTTGCTGAAATTTATGTCGTGTGACGAGGCATTTGGCTACCTTAAGAGAGTCATAGTTACTCTTATCAGTAGATCCGCATTTTCGCCACCTTTCTATTCTCATTCTTACATTTCCCAATCTGCTATAAGTGATAAGCCACTATATACCTTGAGTCTTAATTACTCCCTCCAGTTGCTCTATATAAATGTAGAAATTTTTCCTTGTGTGACGATTCATTTCCTCTACCTTAAGTGACCCATATGTACACATGCCAGTTTCTCCCCTTTTTTGGCCGACTTCACAATCTGCTCTTACTGTAAACAGTCCACCATATGCGATATGCAACTACGTGCAGTGATTCTTAGTTACTCCCTGCAGTTGCTCGTCACGTTTACTGATAGTTTTGATCTTGTGACAGGATATTTGGCTTCCTTAAGGGAGTCATATTCACTCCTACCAGCTACCCCCTTTTGTGGCCACCTTCACATTTTCATCCTACTGTGTCCACTACGCCATACCCGATACGCCACCATATGACATGAGACGTAGTTACACCCAAAAGTTACTTCTAGCGTTTTCTAAAATTTTCGTTGCGTGTCAAGTCATTTGGCTACCCTGAGAGAGTCATTGTTGCTCCTGCCCATTTCTCACCGTTTTTGGACACCTCCACGTTCTCTTCTTAGTGTGGCCGGTCCGCCAGAAGCGATACATAACTCTATGCAGTGAGTCTTATTTACGCCTTCAAGTTACTCCTCTCGTTTGCTGAAATTTATGTCGTGTGACGAGGCATTTGGCTACCTTAAGAGAGTCATAGTTACTCTTATCAGTAGATCCGCATTTTCGCCACCTTTCTATTCTCATTCTTACATTTCCCAATCTGCTATAAGTGATAAGCCACTATATACCTTGAGTCTTAATTACTCCCTCCAGTTGCTCTATATAAATGTAGAAATTTTTCCTTGTGTGACGATTCATTTCCTCTACCTTAAGTGACCCATATGTACACATGCCAGTTTCTCCCCTTTTTTGGCCGACTTCACATTCTGCTCTGGCTGTGGACAGTTCACCAGATGCGACATGCAACTATCTGCAGTGATTCTTAGTTACTCCCTGCAGTTGCTCGTCACGTTTACTGATAGTTTTGATCTTGTGACAGGATATTTGGCTTCCTTAAGGGAGTCATATTCACTCCTACCAGCTACCCCCTTTTGTGGCCACCTTCACATTTTCATCCTACTGTGTCCACTACGCCATAACCGATACGCCACCATATGACATGAGACGTAGTTACACCCAAAAGTTACTTCTAGCGTTTTCTAAAATTTTGGTTGCGTGTCAAGTCATTTGGCTACCCTGAGAGAGTCATTGTTGCTCCTGCCCATTTCTCACCGTTTTTGGACACCTCCACGTTCTCTTCTTAGTGTGGCCGGTCCGCCAGAAGCGATACATAACTCTATGCAGTGAGTCTTATTTACGCCTTCAAGTTACTCCTCTCGTTTGCTGAAATTTATGTCGTGTGACGAGGCATTTGGCTACCTTAAGAGAGTCATAGTTACTATTATCAGTAGATCCGCATTTTCGCCACCTTTCTATTCTCATTCTTACATTTCCCAATCTGCTATAAGTGATAAGCCACTATATACCTTGAGTCTTAATTACTCCCTCCAGTTGCTCTATATAAATGTAGAAATTTTTCGTTGTGTGACGATTCATTTCCTCTACCTTAAGTGACCCATATGTACACATGCCAGTTTCTCCCCTTTTTTGGCCGACTTCACAATCTGCTCTTACTGTAAACAGTCCACCATATGCGATATGCAACTACGTGCAGTGATTCTTAGTTACTCCCTGCAGTTGCTCGTCACGTTTACTGATAGTTTTGATCTTGTGACAGGATATTTGGCTTCCTTAAGGGAGTCATATTCACTCCTACCAGCTACCCCCTTTTGTGGCCACCTTCACATTTTCATCCTACTGTGTCCACTACGCCATAACCGATACGCCACCATATGACATGAGACGTAGTTACACCCAAAAGTTACTTCTAGCGTTTTCTAAAATTTTGGTTGCGTGTCAAGTCATTTGGCTACCCTGAGAGAGTCATTGTTGCTCCTGCCCATTTCTCACCGTTTTTGGACACCTCCACGTTCTCTTCTTAGTGTGGCCGGTCCGCCAGAAGCGATACATAACTCTATGCAGTGAGTCTTATTTACGCCTTCAAGTTACTCCTCTCGTTTGCTGAAATTTATGTCGTGTGACGAGGCATTTGGCTACCTTAAGAGAGTCATAGTTACTCTTATCAGTAGATCCGCATTTTCGCCACCTTTCTATTCTCATTCTTACATTTCCCAATCTGCTATAAGTGATAAGCCACTATATACCTTGAGTCTTAATTACTCCCTCCAGTTGCTCTATATAAATGTAGAAATTTTTCCTTGTGTGACGATTCATTTCCTCTACCTTAAGTGACCCATATGTACACATGCCAGTTTCTCCCCTTTTTTGGCCGACTTCACATTCTGCTCTTGCTGTGGACAGTTCACCAGATGCGACATGCAACTATCTGCAGTGATTCTTAGTTACTCCCTGCAGTTGCTCGTCACGTTTACTGATAGTTTTGATCTTGTGACAGGATATTTGGCTTCCTTAAGGGAGTCATATTCACTCCTACCAGCTACCCCCTTTTGTGGCCACCTTCACATTTTCATCCTACTGTGTCCACTACGCCATAACCGATACGCCACCATATGACATGAGACATAGTTACACCCAAAAGTTACTTCTAGCGTTTTCTAAAATTTTGGTTGCGTGTCAAGTCATTTGGCTACCCTGAGAGAGTCATTGTTGCTCCTGCCCATTTCTCACCGTTTTTGGACACCTCCACGTTCTCTTCTTAGTGTGGCCGGTCCGCCAGAAGCGATACATAACTCTATGCAGTGAGTCTTATTTACGCCTTCAAGTTACTCCTCTCGTTTGCTGAAATTTATGTCGTGTGACGAGGCATTTGGCTACCTTAAGAGAGTCATAGTTACTCTTATCAGTAGATCCGCATTTTCGCCACCTTTCTATTCTCATTCTTACATTTCCCAATCTGCTATAAGTGATAAGCCACTATATACCTTGAGTCTTAATTACTCCCTCCAGTTGCTCTATATAAATGTAGAAATTTTTCCTTGTGTGACGATTCATTTCCTCTACCTTAAGTGACCCATATGTACACATGCCAGTTTCTCCCCTTTTTTGGCCGACTTCACAATCTGCTCTTACTGTAAACAGTCCACCATATGCGATATGCAACTACGTGCAGTGATTCTTAGTTACTCCCTGCAGTTGCTCGTCACGTTTACTGATAGTTTTGATCTTGTGACAGGATATTTGGCTTCCTTAAGGGAGTCATATTCACTCCTACCAGCTACCCCCTTTTGTGGCCACCTTCACATTTTCATCCTACTGTGTCCACTACGCCATAACCGATACGCCACCATATGACATGAGACGTAGTTACACCCAAAAGTTACTTCTAGCGTTTTCTAAAATTTTGGTTGCGTGTCAAGTCATTTGGCTACCCTGAGAGAGTCATTGTTGCTCCTGCCCATTTCTCACCGTTTTTGGACACCTCCACGTTCTCTTCTTAGTGTGGCCGGTCCGCCAGAAGCGATACATAACTCTATGCAGTGAGTCTTATTTACGCCTTCAAGTTACTCCTCTCGTTTGCTGAAATTTATGTCGTGTGACGAGGCATTTGGCTACCTTAAGAGAGTCATAGTTACTCTTATCAGTAGATCCGCATTTTCGCCACCTTTCTATTCTCATTCTTACATTTCCCAATCTGCTATAAGTGATAAGCCACTATATACCTTGAGTCTTAATTACTCCCTCCAGTTGCTCTATATAAATGTAGAAATTTTTCCTTGTGTGACGATTCATTTCCTCTACCTTAAGTGACCCATATGTACACATGCCAGTTTCTCCCCTTTTTTGGCCGACTTCACATTCTGCTCTTGCTGTGGACAGTTCACCAGATGCGACATGCAACTATCTGCAGTGATTCTTAGTTACTCCCTGCAGTTGCTCGTCACGTTTACTGATAGTTTTGATCTTGTGACAGGATATTTGGCTTCCTTAAGGGAGTCATATTCACTCCTACCAGCTACCCCCTTTTGTGGCCACCTTCACATTTTCATCCTACTGTGTCCACTACGCCATAACCGATACGCCACCATATGACATGAGACATAGTTACACCCAAAAGTTACTTCTAGCGTTTTCTAAAATTTTGGTTGCGTGTCAAGTCATTTGGCTACCCTGAGAGAGTCATTGTTGCTCCTGCCCATTTCTCACCGTTTTTGGACACCTCCACGTTCTCTTCTTAGTGTGGCCGGTCCGCCAGAAGCGATACATAACTCTATGCAGTGAGTCTTATTTACGCCTTCAAGTTACTCCTCTCGTTTGCTGAAATTTATGTCGTGTGACGAGGCATTTGGCTACCTTAAGAGAGTCATAGTTACTCTTATCAGTAGATCCGCATTTTCGCCACCTTTCTATTCTCATTCTTACATTTCCCAATCTGCTATAAGTGATAAGCCACTATATACCTTGAGTCTTAATTACTCCCTCCAGTTGCTCTATATAAATGTAGAAATTTTTCCTTGTGTGACGATTCATTTCCTCTACCTTAAGTGACCCATATGTACACATGCCAGTTTCTCCCCTTTTTTGGCCGACTTCACATTCTGCTCTTGCTGTGGACAGTTCACCAGATGCGACATGCAACTATCTGCAGTGATTCTTAGTTACTCCCTGCAGTTGCTCGTCACGTTTACTGATAGTTTTGATCTTGTGACAGGATATTTGGCTTCCTTAAGGGAGTCATATTCACTCCTACCAGCTACCCCCTTTTGTGGCCACCTTCACATTTTCATCCTACTGTGTCCACTACGCCATAACCGATACGCCACCATATGACATGAGACGTAGTTACACCCAAAAGTTACTTCTAGCGTTTTCTAAAATTTTGGTTGCGTGTCAAGTCATTTGGCTACCCTGAGAGAGTCATTGTTGCTCCTGCCCATTTCTCACCGTTTTTGGACACCTCCACGTTCTCTTCTTAGTGTGGCCGGTCCGCCAGAAGCGATACATAACTCTATGCAGTGAGTCTTATTTACGCCTTCAAGTTACTCCTCTCGTTTGCTGAAATTTATGTCGTGTGACGAGGCATTTGGCTACCTTAAGAGAGTCATAGTTACTCTTATCAGTAGATCCGCATTTTCGCCACCTTTCTATTCTCATTCTTACATTTCCCAATCTGCTATAAGTGATAAGCCACTATATACCTTGAGTCTTAATTACTCCCTCCAGTTGCTCTATATAAATGTAGAAATTTTTCCTTGTGTGACGATTCATTTCCTCTACCTTAAGTGACCCATATGTACACATGCCAGTTTCTCCCCTTTTTTGGCCGACTTCACATTCTGCTCTTGCTGTGGACAGTTCACCAGATGCGACATGCAACTATCTGCAGTGATTCTTAGTTACTCCCTGCAGTTGCTCGTCACGTTTACTGATAGTTTTGATCTTGTGACAGGATATTTGGCTTCCTTAAGGGAGTCATATTCACTCCTACCAGCTACCCCCTTTTGTGGCCACCTTCACATTTTCATCCTACTGTGTCCACTACGCCATAACCGATACGCCAACATATGACATGAGACGTAGTTACACCCAAAAGTTACTTCTAGCGTTTTCTAAAATTTTGGTTGCGTGTCAAGTCATTTGGCTACCCTGAGAGAGTCATTGTTGCTCCTGCCCATTTCTCACCGTTTTTGGACACCTCCACGTTCTCTTCTTAGTGTGGCCGGTCCGCCAGAAGCGATACATAACTCTATGCAGTGAGTCTTATTTACGCCTTCAAGTTACTCCTCTCGTTTGCTGAAATTTATGTCGTGTGACGAGGCATTTAGCTACCTTAAGAGAGTCATAGTTACTCTTATCAGTAGATCCGCATTTTCGCCACCTTTCTATTCTCATTCTTACATTTCCCAATCTGCTATAAGTGATAAGCCACTATATACCTTGAGTCTTAATTACTCCCTCCAGTTGCTCTATATAAATGTAGAAATTTTTCGTTGTGTGACGATTCATTTCCTCTACCTTAAGTGACCCATATGTACACATGCCAGTTTCTCCCCTTTTTTGGCCGACTTCACATTCTGCTCTTGCTGTGGACAGTTCACCAGATGCGACATGCAACTATCTGCAGTGATTCTTAGTTACTCCCTGCAGTTGCTCGTCACGTTTACTGATAGTTTTGATCTTGTGACAGGATATTTGGCTTCCTTAAGGGAGTCATATTCACTCCTACCAGCTACCCCCTTTTGTGGCCACCTTCACATTTTCATCCTACTGTGTCCACTACGCCATAACCGATACGCCACCATATGACATGAGACGTAGTTACACCCAAAAGTTACTTCTAGCGTTTTCTAAAATTTTGGTTGCGTGTCAAGTCATTTGGCTACCCTGAGAGAGTCATTGTTGCTCCTGCCCATTTCTCACCGTTTTTGGACACCTCCACGTTCTCTTCTTAGTGTGGCCGGTCCGCCAGAAGCGATACATAACTCTATGCAGTGAGTCTTATTTACGCCTTCAAGTTACTCCTCTCGTTTGCTGAAATTTATGTCGTGTGACGAGGCATTTGGCTACCTTAAGAGAGTCATAGTTACTCTTATCAGTAGATCCGCATTTTCGCCACCTTTCTATTCTCATTCTTACATTTCCCAATCTGCTATAAGTGATAAGCCACTATATACCTTGAGTCTTAATTACTCCCTCCAGTTGCTCTATATAAATGTAGAAATTTTTCGTTGTGTGACGATTCATTTCCTCTACCTTAAGTGACCCATATGTACACATGCCAGTTTCTCCCCTTTTTTGGCCGACTTCACATTCTGCTCTTGCTGTGGACAGTTCACCAGATGCGACATGCAACTATCTGCAGTGATTCTTAGTTACTCCCTGCAGTTGCTCGTCACGTTTACTGATAGTTTTGATCTTGTGACAGGATATTTGGCTTCCTTAAGGGAGTCATATTCACTCCTACCAGCTACCCCCTTTTGTGGCCACCTTCACATTTTCATCCTACTGTGTCCACTACGCCATAACCGATACGCCACCATATGACATGAGACATAGTTACACCCAAAAGTTACTTCTAGCGTTTTCTAAAATTTTGGTTGCGTGTCAAGTCATTTGGCTACCCTGAGAGAGTCATTGTTGCTCCTGCCCATTTCTCACCGTTTTTGGACACCTCCACGTTCTCTTCTTAGTGTGGCCGGTCCGCCAGAAGCGATACATAACTCTATGCAGTGAGTCTTATTTACGCCTTCAAGTTACTCCTCTCGTTTGCTGAAATTTATGTCGTGTGACGAGGCATTTGGCTACCTTAAGAGAGTCATAGTTACTCTTATCAGTAGATCCGCATTTTCGCCACCTTTCTATTCTCATTCTTACATTTCCCAATCTGCTATAAGTGATAAGCCACTATATACCTTGAGTCTTAATTACTCCCTCCAGTTGCTCTATATAAATGTAGAAATTTTTCCTTGTGTGACGATTCATTTCCTCTACCTTAAGTGACCCATATGTACACATGCCAGTTTCTCCCCTTTTTTGGCCGACTTCACATTCTGCTCTTGCTGTGGACAGTTCACCAGATGCGACATGCAACTATCTGCAGTGATTCTTAGTTACTCCCTGCAGTTGCTCGTCACGTTTACTGATAGTTTTGATCTTGTGACAGGATATTTGGCTTCCTTAAGGGAGTCATATTCACTCCTACCAGCTACCCCCTTTTGTGGCCACCTTCACATTTTCATCCTACTGTGTCCACTACGCCATAACCGATACGCCACCATATGACATGAGACGTAGTTACACCCAAAAGTTACTTCTAGCGTTTTCTAAAATTTTGGTTGCGTGTCAAGTCATTTGGCTACCCTGAGAGAGTCATTGTTGCTCCTGCCCATTTCTCACCGTTTTTGGACACCTCCACGTTCTCTTCTTAGTGTGGCCGGTCCGCCAGAAGCGATACATAACTCTATGCAGTGAGTCTTATTTACGCCTTCAAGTTACTCCTCTCGTTTGCTGAAATTTATGTCGTGTGACGAGGCATTTGGCTACCTCAAGAGAGTCATAGTTACTCTTATCAGTAGATCCGCATTTTCGCCACCTTTCTATTCTCATTCTTACATTTCCCAATCTGCTATAAGTGATAAGCCACTATATACCTTGAGTCTTAATTACTCCCTCCAGTTGCTCTATATAAATGTAGAAATTTTTCGTTGTGTGACGATTTTTTCCTCTACCTTAAGTGACCCATATGTACACATGCCAGTTTCTCCCCTTTTTTGGCCGACTTCACAATCTGCTCTTACTGTAAACAGTCCACCATATGCGATATGCAACTACGTGCAGTGATTCTTAGTTACTCCCTGCAGTTGCTCGTCACGTTTACTGATAGTTTTGATCTTGTGACAGGATATTTGGCTTCCTTAAGGGAGTCATATTCACTCCTACCAGCTACCCCCTTTTGTGGCCACCTTCACATTTTCATCCTACTGTGTCCACTACGCCATAACCGATACGCCACCATATGACATGAGACGTAGTTACACCCAAAAGTTACTTCTAGCGTTTTCTAAAATTTTGGTTGCGTGTCAAGTCATTTGGCTACCCTGAGAGAGTCATTGTTGCTCCTGCCCATTTCTCACCGTTTTTGGACACCTCCACGTTCTCTTCTTAGTGTGGCCGGTCCGCCAGAAGCGATACATAACTCTATGCAGTGAGTCTTATTTACGCCTTCAAGTTACTCCTCTCGTTTGCTGAAATTTATGTCGTGTGACGAGGCATTTGGCTACCTTAAGAGAGTCATAGTTACTCTTATCAGTAGATCCGCATTTTCGCCACCTTTCTATTCTCATTCTTACATTTCCCAATCTGCTATAAGTGATAAGCCACTATATACCTTGAGTCTTAATTACTCCCTCCAGTTGCTCTATATAAATGTAGAAATTTTTCCTTGTGTGACGATTCATTTCCTCTACCTTAAGTGACCCATATGTACACATGCCAGTTTCTCCCCTTTTTTGGCCGACTTCACATTCTGCTCTTGCTGTGGACAGTTCACCAGATGCGACATGCAACTATCTGCAGTGATTCTTAGTTACTCCCTGCAGTTGCTCGTCACGTTTACTGATAGTTTTGATCTTGTGACAGGATATTTGGCTTCCTTAAGGGAGTCATATTCACTCCTACCAGCTACCCCCTTTTGTGGCCACCTTCACATTTTCATCCTACTGTGTCCACTACGCCATAACCGATACGCCACCATATGACATGAGACATAGTTACACCCAAAAGTTACTTCTAGCGTTTTCTAAAATTTTGGTTGCGTGTCAAGTCATTTGGCTACCCTGAGAGAGTCATTGTTGCTCCTGCCCATTTCTCACCGTTTTTGGACACCTCCACGTTCTCTTCTTAGTGTGGCCGGTCCGCCAGAAGCGATACATAACTCTATGCAGTGAGTCTTATTTACGCCTTCAAGTTACTCCTCTCGTTTGCTGAAATTTATGTCGTGTGACGAGGCATTTGGCTACCTTAAGAGAGTCATAGTTACTCTTATCAGTAGATCCGCATTTTCGCCACCTTTCTATTCTCATTCTTACATTTCCCAATCTGCTATAAGTGATAAGCCACTATATACCTTGAGTCTTAATTACTCCCTCCAGTTGCTCTATATAAATGTAGAAATTTTTCGTTGTGTGACGATTCATTTCCTCTACCTTAAGTGACCCATATGTACACATGCCAGTTTCTCCCCTTTTTTGGCCGACTTCACATTCTGCTCTTGCTGTGGACAGTTCACCAGATGCGACATGCAACTATCTGCAGTGATTCTTAGTTACTCCCTGCAGTTGCTCGTCACGTTTACTGATAGTTTTGATCTTGTGACAGGATATTTGGCTTCCTTAAGGGAGTCATATTCACTCCTACCAGCTACCCCCTTTTGTGGCCACCTTCACATTTTCATCCTACTGTGTCCACTACGCCATAACCGATACGCCACCATATGACATGAGACGTAGTTACACCCAAAAGTTACTTCTAGCGTTTTCTAAAATTTTGGTTGCGTGTCAAGTCATTTGGCTACCCTGAGAGAGTCATTGTTGCTCCTGCCCATTTCTCACCGTTTTTGGACACCTCCACGTTCTCTTCTTAGTGTGGCCGGTCCGCCAGAAGCGATACATAACTCTATGCAGTGAGTCTTATTTACGCCTTCAAGTTACTCCTCTCGTTTGCTGAAATTTATGTCGTGTGACGAGGCATTTGGCTACCTTAAGAGAGTCATAGTTACTCTTATCAGTAGATCCGCATTTTCGCCACCTTTCTATTCTCATTCTTACATTTCCCAATCTGCTATAAGTGATAAGCCACTATATACCTTGAGTCTTAATTACTCCCTCCAGTTGCTCTATATAAATGTAGAAATTTTTCGTTGTGTGACGATTCATTTCCTCTACCTTAAGTGACCCATATGTACACATGCCAGTTTCTCCCCTTTTTTGGCCGACTTCACAATCTGCTCTTACTGTAAACAGTCCACCATATGCGATATGCAACTACGTGCAGTGATTCTTAGTTACTCCCTGCAGTTGCTCGTCACGTTTACTGATAGTTTTGATCTTGTGACAGGATATTTGGCTTCCTTAAGGGAGTCATATTCACTCCTACCAGCTACCCCCTTTTGTGGCCACCTTCACATTTTCATCCTACTGTGTCCACTACGCCATAACCGATACGCCACCATATGACATGAGACGTAGTTACACCCAAAAGTTACTTCTAGCGTTTTCTAAAATTTTGGTTGCGTGTCAAGTCATTTGGCTACCCTGAGAGAGTCATTGTTGCTCCTGCCCATTTCTCACCGTTTTTGGACACCTCCACGTTCTCTTCTTAGTGTGGCCGGTCCGCCAGAAGCGATACATAACTCTATGCAGTGAGTCTTATTTACGCCTTCAAGTTACTCCTCTCGTTTGCTGAAATTTATGTCGTGTGACGAGGCATTTGGCTACCTTAAGAGAGTCATAGTTACTCTTATCAGTAGATCCGCATTTTCGCCACCTTTCTATTCTCATTCTTACATTTCCCAATCTGCTATAAGTGATAAGCCACTATATACCTTGAGTCTTAATTACTCCCTCCAGTTGCTCTATATAAATGTAGAAATTTTTCGTTGTGTGACGATTCATTTCCTCTACCTTAAGTGACCCATATGTACACATGCCAGTTTCTCCCCTTTTTTGGCCGACTTCACATTCTGCTCTTGCTGTGGACAGTTCACCAGATGCGACATGCAACTATCTGCAGTGATTCTTAGTTACTCCCTGCAGTTGCTCGTCACGTTTACTGATAGTTTTGATCTTGTGACAGGATATTTGGCTTCCTTAAGGGAGTCATATTCACTCCTACCAGCTACCCCCTTTTGTGGCCACCTTCACATTTTCATCCTACTGTGTCCACTACGCCATAACCGATACGCCACCATATGACATGAGACGTAGTTACACCCAAAAGTTACTTCTAGCGTTTTCTAAAATTTTGGTTGCGTGTCAAGTCATTTGGCTACCCTGAGAGAGTCATTGTTGCTCCTGCCCATTTCTCACCGTTTTTGGACACCTCCACGTTCTCTTCTTAGTGTGGCCGGTCCGCCAGAAGCGATACATAACTCTATGCAGTGAGTCTTATTTACGCCTTCAAGTTACTCCTCTCGTTTGCTGAAATTTATGTCGTGTGACGAGGCATTTGGCTACCTTAAGAGAGTCATAGTTACTCTTATCAGTAGATCCGCATTTTCGCCACCTTTCTATTCTCATTCTTACATTTCCCAATCTGCTATAAGTGATAAGCCACTATATACCTTGAGTCTTAATTACTCCCTCCAGTTGCTCTATATAAATGTAGAAATTTTTCGTTGTGTGACGATTCATTTCCTCTACCTTAAGTGACCCATATGTACACATGCCAGTTTCTCCCCTTTTTTGGCCGACTTCACAATCTGCTCTTACTGTAAACAGTCCACCATATGCGATATGCAACTACGTGCAGTGATTCTTAGTTACTCCCTGCAGTTGCTCGTCACGTTTACTGATAGTTTTGATCTTGTGACAGGATATTTGGCTTCCTTAAGGGAGTCATATTCACTCCTACCAGCTACCCCCTTTTGTGGCCACCTTCACATTTTCATCCTACTGTGTCCACTACGCCATAACCGATACGCCACCATATGACATGAGACGTAGTTACACCCAAAAGTTACTTCTAGCGTTTTCTAAAATTTTGGTTGCGTGTCAAGTCATTTGGCTACCCTGAGAGAGTCATTGTTGCTCCTGCCCATTTCTCACCGTTTTTGGACACCTCCACGTTCTCTTCTTAGTGTGGCCGGTCCGCCAGAAGCGATACATAACTCTATGCAGTGAGTCTTATTTACGCCTTCAAGTTACTCCTCTCGTTTGCTGAAATTTATGTCGTGTGACGAGGCATTTGGCTACCTTAAGAGAGTCATAGTTACTCTTATCAGTAGATCCGCATTTTCGCCACCTTTCTATTCTCATTCTTACATTTCCCAATCTGCTATAAGTGATAAGCCACTATATACCTTGAGTCTTAATTACTCCCTCCAGTTGCTCTATATAAATGTAGAAATTTTTCGTTGTGTGACGATTCATTTCCTCTACCTTAAGTGACCCATATGTACACATGCCAGTTTCTCCCCTTTTTTGGCCGACTTCACATTCTGCTCTTGCTGTGGACAGTTCACCAGATGCGACATGCAACTATCTGCAGTGATTCTTAGTTACTCCCTGCAGTTGCTCGTCACGTTTACTGATAGTTTTGATCTTGTGACAGGATATTTGGCTTCCTTAAGGGAGTCATATTCACTCCTACCAGCTACCCCCTTTTGTGGCCACCTTCACATTTTCATCCTACTGTGTCCACTACGCCATAACCGATACGCCACCATATGACATGAGACGTAGTTACACCCAAAAGTTACTTCTAGCGTTTTCTAAAATTTTGGTTGCGTGTCAAGTCATTTGGCTACCCTGAGAGAGTCATTGTTGCTCCTGCCCATTTCTCACCGTTTTTGGACACCTCCACGTTCTCTTCTTAGTGTGGCCGGTCCGCCAGAAGCGATACATAACTCTATGCAGTGAGTCTTATTTACGCCTTCAAGTTACTCCTCTCGTTTGCTGAAATTTATGTCGTGTGACGAGGCATTTGGCTACCTTAAGAGAGTCATAGTTACTCTTATCAGTAGATCCGCATTTTCGCCACCTTTCTATTCTCATTCTTACATTTCCCAATCTGCTATAAGTGATAAGCCACTATATACCTTGAGTCTTAATTACTCCCTCCAGTTGCTCTATATAAATGTAGAAATTTTTCCTTGTGTGACGATTCATTTCCTCTACCTTAAGTGACCCATATGTACACATGCCAGTTTCTCCCCTTTTTTGGCCGACTTCACATTCTGTTCTTGCTGTGGACAGTTCACCAGATGCGACATGCAACTATCTGCAGTGATTCTTAGTTACTCCCTGCAGTTGCTCGTCACGTTTACTGATAGTTTTGATCTTGTGACAGGATATTTGGCTTCCTTAAGGGAGTCATATTCACTCCTACCAGCTACCCCCTTTTGTGGCCACCTTCACATTTTCATCCTACTGTGTCCACTACGCCATAACCGATACGCCACCATATGACATGAGACGTAGTTACACCCAAAAGTTACTTCTAGCGTTTTCTAAAATTTTGGTTGCGTGTCAAGTCATTTGGCTACCCTGAGAGAGTCATTGTTGCTCCTGCCCATTTCTCACCGTTTTTGGACACCTCCACGTTCTCTTCTTAGTGTGGCCGGTCCGCCAGAAGCGATACATAACTCTATGCAGTGAGTCTTATTTACGCCTTCAAGTTACTCCTCTCGTTTGCTGAAATTTATGTCGTGTGACGAGGCATTTGGCTACCTTAAGAGAGTCATAGTTACTCTTATCAGTAGATCCGCATTTTCGCCACCTTTCTATTCTCATTCTTACATTTCCCAATCTGCTATAAGTGATAAGCCACTATATACCTTGAGTCTTAATTACTCCCTCCAGTTGCTCTATATAAATGTAGAAATTTTTCATTGTGTGACGATTCATTTCCTCTACCTTAAGTGACCCATATGTACACATGCCAGTTTCTCCCCTTTTTTGGCCGACTTCACAATCTGCTCTTACTGTAAACAGTCCACCATATGCGATATGCAACTACGTGCAGTGATTCTTAGTTACTCCCTGCAGTTGCTCGTCACGTTTACTGATAGTTTTGATCTTGTGACAGGATATTTGGCTTCCTTAAGGGAGTCATATTCACTCCTACCAGCTACCCCCTTTTGTGGCCACCTTCACATTTTCATCCTACTGTGTCCACTACGCCATAACCGATACGCCACCATATGACATGAGACGTAGTTACACCCAAAAGTTACTTCTAGCGTTTTCTAAAATTTTGGTTGCGTGTCAAGTCATTTGGCTACCCTGAGAGAGTCATTGTTGCTCCTGCCCATTTCTCACCGTTTTTGGACACCTCCACGTTCTCTTCTTAGTGTGGCCGGTCCGCCAGAAGCGATACATAACTCTATGCAGTGAGTCTTATTTACGCCTTCAAGTTACTCCTCTCGTTTGCTGAAATTTATGTCGTGTGACGAGGCATTTGGCTACCTTAAGAGAGTCATAGTTACTCTTATCAGTAGATCCGCATTTTCGCCACCTTTCTATTCTCATTCTTACATTTCCCAATCTGCTATAAGTGATAAGCCACTATATACCTTGAGTCTTAATTACTCCCTCCAGTTGCTCTATATAAATGTAGAAATTTTTCGTTGTGTGACGATTCATTTCCTCTACCTTAAGTGACCCATATGTACACATGCCAGTTTCTCCCCTTTTTTGGCCGACTTCACATTCTGCTCTTGCTGTGGACAGTTCACCAGATGCGACATGCAACTATCTGCAGTGATTCTTAGTTACTCCCTGCAGTTGCTCGTCACGTTTACTGATAGTTTTGATCTTGTGACAGGATATTTGGCTTCCTTAAGGGAGTCATATTCACTCCTACCAGCTACCCCCTTTTGTGGCCACCTTCACATTTTCATCCTACTGTGTCCACTACGCCATAACCGATACGCCACCATATGACATGAGACGTAGTTACACCCAAAAGTTACTTCTAGCGTTTTCTAAAATTTTGGTTGCGTGTCAAGTCATTTGGCTACCCTGAGAGAGTCATTGTTGCTCCTGCCCATTTCTCACCGTTTTTGGACACCTCCACGTTCTCTTCTTAGTGTGGCCGGTCCGCCAGAAGCGATACATAACTCTATGCAGTGAGTCTTATTTACGCCTTCAAGTTACTCCTCTCGTTTGCTGAAATTTATGTCGTGTGACGAGGCATTTGGCTACCTTAAGAGAGTCATAGTTACTCTTATCAGTAGATCCGCATTTTCGCCACCTTTCTATTCTCATTCTTACATTTCCCAATCTGCTATAAGTGATAAGCCACTATATACCTTGAGTCTTAATTACTCCCTCCAGTTGCTCTATATAAATGTAGAAATTTTTCGTTGTGTGACGATTCATTTCCTCTACCTTAAGTGACCCATATGTACACATGCCAGTTTCTCCCCTTTTTTGGCCGACTTCACATTCTGCTCTTGCTGTGGACAGTTCACCAGATGCGACATGCAACTATCTGCAGTGATTCTTAGTTACTCCCTGCAGTTGCTCGTCACGTTTACTGATAGTTTTGATCTTGTGACAGGATATTTGGCTTCCTTAAGGGAGTCATATTCACTCCTACCAGCTACCCCCTTTTGTGGCCACCTTCACATTTTCATCCTACTGTGTCCACTACGCCATAACCGATACGCCACCATATGACATGAGACGTAGTTACACCCAAAAGTTACTTCTAGCGTTTTCTAAAATTTTGGTTGCGTGTCAAGTCATTTGGCTACCCTGAGAGAGTCATTGTTGCTCCTGCCCATTTCTCACCGTTTTTGGACACCTCCACGTTCTCTTCTTAGTGTGGCCGGTCCGCCAGAAGCGATACATAACTCTATGCAGTGAGTCTTATTTACGCCTTCAAGTTACTCCTCTCGTTTGCTGAAATTTATGTCGTGTGACGAGGCATTTGGCTACCTTAAGAGAGTCATAGTTACTCTTATCAGTAGATCCGCATTTTCGCCACCTTTCTATTCTCATTCTTACATTTCCCAATCTGCTATAAGTGATAAGCCACTATATACCTTGAGTCTTAATTACTCCCTCCAGTTGCTCTATATAAATGTAGAAATTTTTCGTTGTGTGACGATTCATTTCCTCTACCTTAAGTGACCCATATGTACACATGCCAGTTTCTCCCCTTTTTTGGCCGACTTCACATTCTGCTCTTGCTGTGGACAGTTCACCAGATGCGACATGCAACTATCTGCAGTGATTCTTAGTTACTCCCTGCAGTTGCTCGTCACGTTTACTGATAGTTTTGATCTTGTGACAGGATATTTGGCTTCCTTAAGGGAGTCATATTCACTCCTACCAGCTACCCCCTTTTGTGGCCACCTTCACATTTTCATCCTACTGTGTCCACTACGCCATAACCGATACGCCACCATATGACATGAGACATAGTTACACCCAAAAGTTACTTCTAGCGTTTTCTAAAATTTTGGTTGCGTGTCAAGTCATTTGGCTACCCTGAGAGAGTCATTGTTGCTCCTGCCCATTTCTCACCGTTTTTGGACACCTCCACGTTCTCTTCTTAGTGTGGCCGGTCCGCCAGAAGCGATACATAACTCTATGCAGTGAGTCTTATTTACGCCTTCAAGTTACTCCTCTCGTTTGCTGAAATTTATGTCGTGTGACGAGGCATTTGGCTACGTTAAGATAGTCATAGTTACTCTTATCAGTAGATCCGCATTTTCGCCACCTTTCTATTCTCATTCTTACATTTCCCAATCTGCTATAAGTGATAAGCCACTATATACCTTGAGTCTTAATTACTCCCTCCAGTTGCTCTATATAAATGTAGAAATTTTTCGTTGTGTGACGATTCATTTCCTCTACCTTAAGTGACCCATATGTACAACATGCCAGTTTCTCCCCTTTTTTGGCCGACTTCACATTCTGCTCTTGCTGTGGACAGTTCACCAGATGCGACATGCAACTATCTGCAGTGATTCTTAGTTACTCCCTGCAGTTGCTCGTCACGTTTACTGATAGTTTTGATCTTGTGACAGGATATTTGGCTTCCTTAAGGGAGTCATATTCACTCCTACCAGCTACCCCCTTTTGTGGCCACCTTCACATTTTCATCCTACTGTGTCCACTACGCCATAACCGATACGCCACCATATGACATGAGACGTAGTTACACCCAAAAGTTACTTCTAGCGTTTTCTAAAATTTTGGTTGCGTGTCAAGTCATTTGGCTACCCTGAGAGAGTCATTGTTGCTCCTGCCCATTTCTCACCGTTTTTGGACACCTCCACGTTCTCTTCTTAGTGTGGCCGGTCCGCCAGAAGCGATACATAACTCTATGCAGTGAGTCTTATTTACGCCTTCAAGTTACTCCTCTCGTTTGCTGAAATTTATGTCGTGTGACGAGGCATTTGGCTACCTTAAGAGAGTCATAGTTACTCTTATCAGTAGATCCGCATTTTCGCCACCTTTCTATTCTCATTCTTACATTTCCCAATCTGCTATAAGTGATAAGCCACTATATACCTTGAGTCTTAATTACTCCCTCCAGTTGCTCTATATAAATGTAGAAATTTTTCCTTGTGTGACGATTCATTTCCTCTACCTTAAGTGACCCATATGTACACATGCCAGTTTCTCCCCTTTTTTGGCCGACTTCACATTCTGCTCTTGCTGTGGACAGTTCACCAGATGCGACATGCAACTATCTGCAGTGATTCTTAGTTACTCCCTGCAGTTGCTCGTCACGTTTACTGATAGTTTTGATCTTGTGACAGGATATTTGGCTTCCTTAAGGGAGTCATATTCACTCCTACCAGCTACCCCCTTTTGTGGCCACCTTCACATTTTCATCCTACTGTGTCCACTACGCCATAACCGATACGCCACCATATGACATGAGACGTAGTTACACCCAAAAGTTACTTCTAGCGTTTTCTAAAATTTTGGTTGCGTGTCAAGTCATTTGGCTACCCTGAGAGAGTCATTGTTGCTCCTGCCCATTTCTCACCGTTTTTGGACACCTCCACGTTCTCTTCTTAGTGTGGCCGGTCCGCCAGAAGCGATACATAACTCTATGCAGTGAGTCTTATTTACGCCTTCAAGTTACTCCTCTCGTTTGCTGAAATTTATGTCGTGTGACGAGGCATTTGGCTACCTTAAGAGAGTCATAGTTACTCTTATCAGTAGATCCGCATTTTCGCCACCTTTCTATTCTCATTCTTACATTTCCCAATCTGCTATAAGTGATAAGCCACTATATACCTTGAGTCTTAATTACTCCCTCCAGTTGCTCTATATAAATGTAGAAATTTTTCGTTGTGTGACGATTTTTTCCTCTACCTTAAGTGACCCATATGTACACATGCCAGTTTCTCCCCTTTTTTGGTCGACTTCACAATCTGCTCTTACTGTAAACAGTCCACCATATGCGATATGCAACTACGTGCAGTGATTCTTAGTTACTCCCTGCAGTTGCTCGTCACGTTTACTGATAGTTTTGATCTTGTGACAGGATATTTGGCTTCCTTAAGGGAGTCATATTCACTCCTACCAGCTACCCCCTTTTGTGGCCACCTTCACATTTTCATCCTACTGTGTCCACTACGCCATAACCGATACGCCACCATATGACATGAGACGTAGTTACACCCAAAAGTTACTTCTAGCGTTTTCTAAAATTTTGGTTGCGTGTCAAGTCATTTGGCTACCCTGAGAGAGTCATTGTTGCTCCTGCCCATTTCTCACCGTTTTTGGACACCTCCACGTTCTCTTCTTAGTGTGGCCGGTCCGCCAGAAGCGATACATAACTCTATGCAGTGAGTCTTATTTACGCCTTCAAGTTACTCCTCTCGTTTGCTGAAATTTATGTCGTGTGACGAGGCATTTGGCTACCTTAAGAGAGTCATAGTTACTCTTATCAGTAGATCCGCATTTTCGCCACCTTTCTATTCTCATTCTTACATTTCCCAATCTGCTATAAGTGATAAGCCACTATATACCTTGAGTCTTAATTACTCCCTCCAGTTGCTCTATATAAATGTAGAAATTTTTCGTTGTGTGACGATTCATTTCCTCTACCTTAAGTGACCCATATGTACACATGCCAGTTTCTCCCCTTTTTTGGCCGACTTCACATTCTGCTCTTGCTGTGGACAGTTCACCAGATGCGACATGCAACTATCTGCAGTGATTCTTAGTTACTCCCTGCAGTTGCTCGTCACGTTTACTGATAGTTTTGATCTTGTGACAGGATATTTGGCTTCCTTAAGTGAGTCATATTCACTTCTACCAGCTACCCCCTTTTGTGGCCACCTTCACATTTTCATCCTACTGTGTCCACTACGCCATAACCGATACGCCACCATATGACATGAGACGTAGTTACACCCAAAAGTTACTTCTAGCGTTTTCTAAAATTTTGGTTGCGTGTCAAGTCATTTGGCTACCCTGAGAGAGTCATTGTTGCTCCTGCCCATTTCTCACCGTTTTTGGACACCTCCACGTTCTCTTCTTAGTGTGGCCGGTCCGCCAGAAGCGATACATAACTCTATGCAGTGAGTCTTATTTACGCCTTCAAGTCACTCCTCTCGTTTGCTGAAATTTGTCGTGTGACGAGGCATTTGGCTACCTTAAGAGAGTCATAGTTACTCTTATCAGTAGATCCGCATTTTCGCCACCTTTCTATTCTCATTCTTACATTTCCCAATCTGCTATAAGTGATAAGCCACTATATACCTTGAGTCTTAATTACTCCCTCCAGTTGCTCTATATAAATGTAGAAATTTTTCCTTGTGTGACGATTCATTTCCTCTACCTTAAGTGACCCATATGTACACATGCCAGTTTCTCCCCTTTTTTGGCCGACTTCACATTCTGCTCTTGCTGTGGACAGTTCACCAGATGCGACATGCAACTATCTGCAGTGATTCTTAGTTACTCCCTGCAGTTGCTCGTCACGTTTACTGATAGTTTTGATCTTGTGACAGGATATTTGGCTTCCTTAAGGGAGTCATATTCACTCCTACCAGCTACCCCCTTTTGTGGCCACCTTCACATTTTCATCCTACTGTGTCCACTACGCCATAACCGATACGCCACCATATGACATGAGACATAGTTACACCCAAAAGTTACTTCTAGCGTTTTCTAAAATTTTGGTTGCGTGTCAAGTCATTTGGCTACCCTGAGAGAGTCATTGTTGCTCCTGCCCATTTCTCACCGTTTTTGGACACCTCCACGTTCTCTTCTTAGTGTGGCCGGTCCGCCAGAAGCGATACATAACTCTATGCAGTGAGTCTTATTTACGCCTTCAAGTTACTCCTCTCGTTTGCTGAAATTTATGTCGTGTGACGAGGCATTTGGCTACCTTAAGATAGTCATAGTTACTCTTATCAGTAGATCCGCATTTTCACCACCTTTCTATTCTCATTCTTACATTTCCCAATCTGCTATAAGTGATAAGCCACTATATACCTTGAGTCTTAATTACTCCCTCCAGTTGCTCTATATAAATGTAGAAATTTTTCGTTGTGTGACGATTCATTTCCTCTACCTTAAGTGACCCATATGTACAACATGCCAGTTTCTCCCCTTTTTTGGCCGACTTCACATTCTGCTCTTGCTGTGGACAGTTCACCAGATGCGACATGCAACTATCTGCAGTGATTCTTAGTTACTCCCTGCAGTTGCTCGTCACGTTTACTGATAGTTTTGATCTTGTGACAGGATATTTGGCTTCCTTAAGGGAGTCATATTCACTCCTACCAGCTACCCCCTTTTGTGGCCACCTTCACATTTTCATCCTACTGTGTCCACTACGCCATAACCGATACGCCACCATATGACATGAGACGTAGTTACACCCAAAAGTTACTTCTAGCGTTTTCTAAAATTTTGGTTGCGTGTCAAGTCATTTGGCTACCCTGAGAGAGTCATTGTTGCTCCTGCCCATTTCTCACCGTTTTTGGACACCTCCACGTTCTCTTCTTAGTGTGGCCGGTCCGCCAGAAGCGATACATAACTCTATGCAGTGAGTCTTATTTACGCCTTCAAGTTACTCCTCTCGTTTGCTGAAATTTATGTCGTGTGACGAGGCATTTGGCTACCTTAAGAGAGTCATAGTTACTCTTATCAGTAGATCCGCATTTTCGCCACCTTTCTATTCTCATTCTTACATTTCCCAATCTGCTATAAGTGATAAGCCACTATATACCTTGAGTCTTAATTACTCCCTCCAGTTGCTCTATATAAATGTAGAAATTTTTCGTTGTGTGACGATTCATTTCCTCTACCTTAAGTGACCCATATGTACACATGCCAGTTTCTCCCCTTTTTTGGCCGACTTCACATTCTGCTCTTGCTGTGGACAGTTCACCAGATGCGACATGCAACTATCTGCAGTGATTCTTAGTTACTCCCTGCAGTTGCTCGTCACGTTTACTGATAGTTTTGATCTTGTGACAGGATATTTGGCTTCCTTAAGGGAGTCATATTCACTCCTACCAGCTACCCCCTTTTGTGGCCACCTTCACATTTTCATCCTACTGTGTCCACTACGCCATAACCGATACGCCACCATATGACATGAGACGTAGTTACACCCAAAAGTTACTTCTAGCGTTTTCTAAAATTTTGGTTGCGTGTCAAGTCATTTGGCTACCCTGAGAGAGTCATTGTTGCTCCTGCCCATTTCTCACCGTTTTTGGACACCTCCACGTTCTCTTCTTAGTGTGGCCGGTCCGCCAGAAGCGATACATAACTCTATGCAGTGAGTCTTATTTACGCCTTCAAGTTACTCCTCTCGTTTGCTGAAATTTATGTCGTGTGACGAGGCATTTGGCTACCTTAAGATAGTCATAGTTACTCTTATCAGTAGATCCGCATTTTCGCCACCTTTCTATTCTCATTCTTACATTTCCCAATCTGCTATAAGTGATAAGCCACTATATACCTTGAGTCTTAATTACTCCCTCCAGTTGCTCTATATAAATGTAGAAATTTTTCGTTGTGTGACGATTCATTTCCTCTACCTTAAGTGACCCATATGTACAACATGCCAGTTTCTCCCCTTTTTTGGCCGACTTCACATTCTGCTCTTGCTGTGGACAGTTCACCAGATGCGACATGCAACTATCTGCAGTGATTCTTAGTTACTCCCTGCAGTTGCTCGTCACGTTTACTGATAGTTTTGATCTTGTGACAGGATATTTGGCTTCCTTAAGGGAGTCATATTCACTCCTACCAGCTACCCCCTTTTGTGGCCACCTTCACATTTTCATCCTACTGTGTCCACTACGCCATAACCGATACGCCACCATATGACATGAGACGTAGTTACACCCAAAAGTTACTTCTAGCGTTTTCTAAAATTTTGGTTGCGTGTCAAGTCATTTGGCTACCCTGAGAGAGTCATTGTTGCTCCTGCCCATTTCTCACCGTTTTTGGACACCTCCACGTTCTCTTCTTAGTGTGGCCGGTCCGCCAGAAGCGATACATAACTCTATGCAGTGAGTCTTATTTACGCCTTCAAGTTACTCCTCTCGTTTGCTGAAATTTATGTCGTGTGACGAGGCATTTGGCTACCTTAAGAGAGTCATAGTTACTCTTATCAGTAGATCCGCATTTTCGCCACCTTTCTATTCTCATTCTTACATTTCCCAATCTGCTATAAGTGATAAGCCACTATATACCTTGAGTCTTAATTACTCCCTCCAGTTGCTCTATATAAATGTAGAAATTTTTCGTTGTGTGACGATTCATTTCCTCTACCTTAAGTGACCCATATGTACACATGCCAGTTTCTCCCCTTTTTTGGCCGACTTCACATTCTGCTCTTGCTGTGGACAGTTCACCAGATGCGACATGCAACTATCTGCAGTGATTCTTAGTTACTCCCTGCAGTTGCTCGTCACGTTTACTGATAGTTTTGATCTTGTGACAGGATATTTGGCTTCCTTAAGGGAGTCATATTCACTCCTACCAGCTACCCCCTTTTGTGGCCACCTTCACATTTTCATCCTACTGTGTCCACTACGCCATAACCGATACGCCACCATATGACATGAGACGTAGTTACACCCAAAAGTTACTTCTAGCGTTTTCTAAAATTTTGGTTGCGTGTCAAGTCATTTGGCTACCCTGAGAGAGTCATTGTTGCTCCTGCCCATTTCTCACCGTTTTTGGACACCTCCACGTTCTCTTCTTAGTGTGGCCGGTCCGCCAGAAGCGATACATAACTCTATGCAGTGAGTCTTATTTACGCCTTCAAGTTACTCCTCTCGTTTGCTGAAATTTATGTCGTGTGACGAGGCATTTGGCTACCTTAAGAGAGTCATAGTTACTCTTATCAGTAGATCCGCATTTTCGCCACCTTTCTATTCTCATTCTTACATTTCCCAATCTGCTATAAGTGATAAGCCACTATATACCTTGAGTCTTAATTACTCCCTCCAGTTGCTCTATATAAATGTAGAATTTTTTCGTTGTGTGACGATTTTTTCCTCTACCTTAAGTGACCCATATGTACACATGCCAGTTTCTCCCCTTATTTGGCCGACTTCACAATCTGCTCTTACTGTAAACAGTCCACCATATGCGATATGCAACTACGTGCAGTGATTCTTAGTTACTCCCTGCAGTTGCTCGTCACGTTTACTGATAGTTTTGATCTTGTGACAGGATATTTGGCTTCCTTAAGGGAGTCATATTCACTCCTACCAGCTACCCCCTTTTGTGGCCACCTTCACATTTTCATCCTACTGTGTCCACTACGCCATAACCGATACGCCACCATATGACATGAGACGTAGTTACACCCAAAAGTTACTTCTAGCGTTTTCTAAAATTTTGGTTGCGTGTCAAGTCATTTGGCTACCCTGAGAGAGTCATTGTTGCTCCTGCCCATTTCTCACCGTTTTTGGACACCTCCACGTTCTCTTCTTAGTGTGGCCGGTCCGCCAGAAGCGATACATAACTCTATGCAGTGAGTCTTATTTACGCCTTCAAGTTACTCCTCTCGTTTGCTGAAATTTATGTCGTGTGACGAGGCATTTGGCTACCTTAAGAGAGTCATAGTTACTCTTATCAGTAGATCCGCATTTTCGCCACCTTTCTATTCTCATTCTTACATTTCCCAATCTGCTATAAGTGATAAGCCACTATATACCTTGAGTCTTAATTACTCCCTCCAGTTGCTCTATATAAATGTAGAAATTTTTCGTTGTGTGACGATTCATTTCCTCTACCTTAAGTGACCCATATGTACACATGCCAGTTTCTCCCCTTTTTTGGCCGACTTCACATTCTGCTCTTGCTGTGGACAGTTCACCAGATGCGACATGCAACTATCTGCAGTGATTCTTAGTTACTCCCTGCAGTTGCTCGTCACGTTTACTGATAGTTTTGATCTTGTGACAGGATATTTGGCTTCCTTAAGTGAGTCATATTCACTTCTACCAGCTACCCCCTTTTGTGGCCACCTTCACATTTTCATCCTACTGTGTCCACTACGCCATAACCGATACGCCACCATATGACATGAGACGTAGTTACACCCAAAAGTTACTTCTAGCGTTTTCTAAAATTTTGGTTGCGTGTCAAGTCATTTGGCTACCCTGAGAGAGTCATTGTTGCTCCTGCCCATTTCTCACCGTTTTTGGACACCTCCACGTTCTCTTCTTAGTGTGGCCGGTCCGCCAGAAGCGATACATAACTCTATGCAGTGAGTCTTATTTACGCCTTCAAGTCACTCCTCTCGTTTGCTGAAATTTGTCGTGTGACGAGGCATTTGGCTACCTTAAGAGAGTCATAGTTACTCTTATCAGTAGATCCGCATTTTCGCCACCTTTCTATTCTCATTCTTACATTTCCCAATCTGCTATAAGTGATAAGCCACTATATACCTTGAGTCTTAATTACTCCCTCCAGTTGCTCTATATAAATGTAGAAATTTTTCCTTGTGTGACGATTCATTTCCTCTACCTTAAGTGACCCATATGTACACATGCCAGTTTCTCCCCTTTTTTGGCCGACTTCACATTCTGCTCTTGCTGTGGACAGTTCACCAGATGCGACATGCAACTATCTGCAGTGATTCTTAGTTACTCCCTGCAGTTGCTCGTCACGTTTACTGATAGTTTTGATCTTGTGACAGGATATTTGGCTTCCTTAAGGGAGTCATATTCACTCCTACCAGCTACCCCCTTTTGTGGCCACCTTCACATTTTCATCCTACTGTGTCCACTACGCCATAACCGATACGCCACCATATGACATGAGACGTAGTTACACCCAAAAGTTACTTCTAGCGTTTTCTAAAATTTTGGTTGCGTGTCAAGTCATTTGGCTACCCTGAGAGAGTCATTGTTGCTCCTGCCCATTTCTCACCGTTTTTGGACACCTCCACGTTCTCTTCTTAGTGTGGCCGGTCCGCCAGAAGCGATACATAACTCTATGCAGTGAGTCTTATTTACGCCTTCAAGTTACTCCTCTCGTTTGCTGAAATTTGTCGTGTGACGAGGCATTTGGCTACCTTAAGAGAGTCATAGTTACTCTTATCAGTAGATCCGCATTTTCGCCACCTTTCTATTCTCATTCTTACATTTCCCAATCTGCTATAAGTGATAAGCCACTATATACCTTGAGTCTTAATTACTCCCTCCAGTTGCTCTATATAAATGTAGAAATTTTTCGTTGTGTGACGATTCATTTCCTCTACCTTAAGTGACCCATATGTACACATGCCAGTTTCTCCCCTTTTTTGGCCGACTTCACATTCTGCTCTTGCTGTGGACAGTTCACCAGATGCAACATGCAACTATCTGCAGTGATTCTTAGTTACTCCCTGCAGTTGCTCGTCACGTTTACTGATAGTTTTGATCTTGTGACAGGATATTTGGCTTCCTTAAGGGAGTCATATTCACTCCTACCAGCTACCCCCTTTTGTGGCCACCTTCACATTTTCATCCTACTGTGTCCACTACGCCATAACCGATACGCCACCATATGACATGAGACGTAGTTACACCCAAAAGTTACTTCTAGCGTTTTCTAAAATTTTGGTTGCGTGTCAAGTCATTTGGCTACCCTGAGAGAGTCATTGTTGCTCCTGCCCATTTCTCACCGTTTTTGGACACCTCCACGTTCTCTTCTTAGTGTGGCCGGTCCGCCAGAAGCGATACATAACTCTATGCAGTGAGTCTTATTTACGCCTTCAAGTTACTCCTCTCGTTTGCTGAAATTTATGTCGTGTGACGAGGCATTTGGCTACCTTAAGAGAGTCATAGTTACTCTTATCAGTAGATCCGCATTTTCGCCACCTTTCTATTCTCATTCTTACATTTCCCAATCTGCTATAAGTGATAAGCCACTATATACCTTGAGTCTTAATTACTCCCTCCAGTTGCTCTATATAAATGTAGAAATTTTTCCTTGTGTGACGATTCATTTCCTCTACCTTAAGTGACCCATATGTACACATGCCAGTTTCTCCCCTTTTTTTGGCCGACTTCACATTCTGCTCTTGCTGTGGACAGTTCACCAGATGCGACATGCAACTATCTGCAGTGATTCTTAGTTACTCCCTGCAGTTGCTCGTCACGTTTACTGATAGTTTTGATCTTGTGACAGGATATTTGGCTTCCTTAAGGGAGTCATATTCACTCCTACCAGCTACCCCCTTTTGTGGCCACCTTCACATTTTCATCCTACTGTGTCCACTACGCCATAACCGATACGCCACCATATGACATGAGACGTAGTTACACCCAAAAGTTACTTCTAGCGTTTTCTAAAATTTTGGTTGCGTGTCAAGTCATTTGGCTACCCTGAGAGAGTCATTGTTGCTCCTGCCCATTTCTCACCGTTTTTGGACACCTCCACGTTCTCTTCTTAGTGTGGCCGGTCCGCCAGAAGCGATACATAACTCTATGCAGTGAGTCTTATTTACGCCTTCAAGTTACTCCTCTCGTTTGCTGAAATTTGTCGTGTGACGAGGCATTTGGCTACATTAAGAGAGTCATAGTTACTCTTATCAGTAGATCCGCATTTTCGCCACCTTTCTATTCTCATTCTTACATTTCCCAATCTGCTATAAGTGATAAGCCACTATATACCTTGAGTCTTAATTACTCCCTCCAGTTGCTCTATATAAATGTAGAAATTTTTCGTTGTGTGACGATTCATTTCCTCTACCTTAAGTGACCCATATGTACACATGCCAGTTTCTCCCCTTTTTTGGCCGACTTCACATTCTGCTCTTGCTGTGGACAGTTCACCAGATGCGACATGCAACTATCTGCAGTGATTCTTAGTTACTCCCTGCAGTTGCTCGTCACGTTTACTGATAGTTTTGATCTTGTGACAGGATATTTGGCTTCCTTAAGGGAGTCATATTCACTCCTACCAGCTACCCCCTTTTGTGGCCACCTTCACATTTTCATCCTACTGTGTCCACTACGCCATAACCGATACGCCACCATATGACATGAGACGTAGTTACACCCAAAAGTTACTTCTAGCGTTTTCTAAAATTTTGGTTGCGTGTCAAGTCATTTGGCTACCCTGAGAGAGTCATTGTTGCTCCTGCCCATTTCTCACCGTTTTTGGACACCTCCACGTTCTCTTCTTAGTGTGGCCGGTCCGCCAGAAGCGATACATAACTCTATGCAGTGAGTCTTATTTACGCCTTCAAGTTACTCCTCTCGTTTGCTGAAATTTGTCGTGTGACGAGGCATTTGGCTACCTTAAGAGAGTCATAGTTACTCTTATCAGTAGATCCGCATTTTCGCCACCTTTCTATTCTCATTCTTACATTTCCCAATCTGCTATAAGTGATAAGCCACTATATACCTTGAGTCTTAATTACTCCCTCCAGTTGCTCTATATAAATGTAGAAATTTTTCCTTGTGTGACGATTCATTTCCTCTACCTTAAGTGACCCATATGTACACATGCCAGTTTCTCCCCTTTTTTGGCCGACTTCACATTCTGCTCTTGCTGTGGACAGTTCACCAGATGCGACATGCAACTATCTGCAGTGATTCTTAGTTACTCCCTGCAGTTGCTCGTCACGTTTACTGATAGTTTTGATCTTGTGACAGGATATTTGGCTTCCTTAAGGGAGTCATATTCACTCCTACCAGCTACCCCCTTTTGTGGCCACCTTCACATTTTCATCCTACTGTGTCCACTACGCCATAACCGATACGCCACCATATGACATGAGACGTAGTTACACCCAAAAGTTACTTCTAGCGTTTTCTAAAATTTTGGTTGCGTGTCAAGTCATTTGGCTACCCTGAGAGAGTCATTGTTGCTCCTGCCCATTTCTCACCGTTTTTGGACACCTCCCCGTTCTCTTCTTAGTGTGGCCGGTCCGCCAGAAGCGATACATAACTCTATGCAGTGAGTCTTATTTACGCCTTCAAGTTACTCCTCTCGTTTGCTGAAATTTATGTCGTGTGACGAGGCATTTGGCTACCTTAAGAGAGTCATAGTTACTCTTATCAGTAGATCCGCATTTTCGCCACCTTTCTATTCTCATTCTTACATTTCCCAATCTGCTATAAGTGATAAGCCACTATATACCTTGAGTCTTAATTACTCCCTCCAGTTGCTCTATATAAATGTAGAAATTTTTCGTTGTGTGACGATTCATTTCCTCTACCATTAAGTGACCCATATGTACACATGCCAGTTTCTCCCCTTTTTTTGGCCGACTTCACATTCTGCTCTTGCTGTGGACAGTTCACCAGATGCGACATGCAACTATCTGCAGTGATTCTTAGTTACTCCCTGCAGTTGCTCGTCACGTTTACTGATAGTTTTGATCTTGTGACAGGATATTTGGCTTCCTTAAGGGAGTCATATTCACTCCTACCAGCTACCCCCTTTTGTGGCCACCTTCACATTTTCATCCTACTGTGTCCACTACGCCATAACCGATACGCCACCATATGACATGAGACGTAGTTACACCCAAAAGTTACTTCTAGCGTTTTCTAAAATTTTGGTTGCGTGTCAAGTCATTTGGCTACCCTGAGAGAGTCATTGTTGCTCCTGCCCATTTCTCACCGTTTTTGGACACCTCCACGTTCTCTTCTTAGTGTGGCCGGTCCGCCAGAAGCGATACATAACTCTATGCAGTGAGTCTTATTTACGCCTTCAAGTTACTCCTCTCGTTTGCTGAAATTTATGTCGTGTGACGAGGCATTTGGCTACCTTAAGAGAGTCATAGTTACTCTTATCAGTAGATCCGCATTTTCGCCACCTTTCTATTCTCATTCTTACATTTCCCAATCTGCTATAAGTGATAAGCCACTATATACCTTGAGTCTTAATTACTCCCTCCAGTTGCTCTATATAAATGTAGAAATTTTTCCTTGTGTGACGATTCATTTCCTCTACCTTAAGTGACCCATATGTACACATGCCAGTTTCTCCCCTTTTTTGGCCGACTTCACATTCTGCTCTTGCTGTGGACAGTTTACCAGATGCGACATGCAACTATCTGCAGTGATTCTTAGTTACTCCCTGCAGTTGCTCGTCACGTTTACTGATAGTTTTGATCTTGTGACAGGATATTTGGCTTCCTTAAGGGAGTCATATTCACTCCTACCAGCTACCCCCTTTTGTGGCCACCTTCACATTTTCATCCTACTGTGTCCACTACGCCATAACCGATACGCCACCATATGACATGAGACGTAGTTACACCCAAAAGTTACTTCTAGCGTTTTCTAAAATTTTGGTTGCGTGTCAAGTCATTTGGCTACCCTGAGAGAGTCATTGTTGCTCCTGCCCATTTCTCACCGTTTTTGGACACCTCCACGTTCTCTTCTTAGTGTGGCCGGTCCGCCAGAAGCGATACATAACTCTATGCAGTGAGTCTTATTTACGCCTTCAAGTTACTCCTCTCGTTTGCTGAAATTTATGTCGTGTGACGAGGCATTTGGCTACCTTAAGAGAGTCATAGTTACTCTTATCAGTAGATCCGCATTTTCGCCACCTTTCTATTCTCATTCTTACATTTCCCAATCTGCTATAAGTGATAAGCCACTATATACCTTGAGTCTTAATTACTCCCTCCAGTTGCTCTATATAAATGTAGAAATTTTTCCTTGTGTGACGATTCATTTCCTCTACCTTAAGTGACCCATATGTACACATGCCAGTTTCTCCCCTTTTTTGGCCGACTTCACATTCTGCTCTTGCTGTGGACAGTTCACCAGATGCGACATGCAACTATCTGCAGTTATTCTTAGTTACTCCCTGCAGTTGCTCGTCACATTTACTGATATTTTTGATCTTGTGACAGGATATTTGGCTTCCTTAAGGGAGTCATATTCACTCCTACCAGCTACCCCCTTTTGTGGCCACCTTCACATTTCCATCCTACTGTGTCCACTACGCCATAACCGATACGCCACCATATGACATGAGACGTAGTTACACCCAAAAGTTACTTCTAGCGTTTTCTAAAATTTTGGTTGCGTGTCAAGTCATTTGGCTACCCTGAGAGAGTCATTGTTGCTCCTGCCCATTTCTCACCGTTTTTGGACACCTCCACGTTCTCTTCTTAGTGTGGCCGGTCCGCCAGAAGCGATACATAACTCTATGCAGTGAGTCTTATTTACGCCTTCAAGTTACTCCTCTCGTTTGCTGAAATTTATGTCGTGTGACGAGGCATTTGGCTACCTTAAGAGAGTCATAGTTACTCTTATCAGTAGATCCGCATTTTCGCCACCTTTCTATTCTCATTCTTACATTTCCCAATCTGCTATAAGTGATAAGCCACTATATACCTTGAGTCTTAATTACTCCCTCCAGTTGCTCTATATAAATGTAGAAATTTTTCCTTGTGTGACGATTCATTTCCTCTACCTTAAGTGACCCATATGTACACATGCCAGTTTCTCCCCTTTTTTGGCCGACTTCACATTCTGCTCTTGCTGTGGACAGTTCACCAGATGCGACATGCAACTATCTGCAGTGATTCTTAGTTACTCCCTGCAGTTGCTCGTCACGTTTACTGATAGTTTTGATCTTGTGACAGGATATTTGGCTTCCTTAAGGGAGTCATATTCACTCCTACCAGCTACCCCCTTTTGTGGCCACCTTCACATTTTCATCCTACTGTGTCCACTACGCCATAACCGATACGCCACCATATGACATGAGACGTAGTTACACCCAAAAGTTACTTCTAGCGTTTTCTAAAATTTTGGTTGAATGTCAAGTCATTTGGCTACCCTGAGAGAGTCATTGTTGCTCCTGCCCATTTCTCACCGTTTTTGGACACCTCCACGTTCTCTTCTTAGTGGTACCGAGCGAGGTGGCGCAGTGGTTAGACACTGGACTCGCATTCGGGAGGACGACGGTTCAATCCCGCGTCCGGCCATCCTGATTTAGGTTTTCCGTGATTTCCCTACATCGCTCCAGGCAAATGCCGGGATGGTTCCTTTCAAAGGGCACGGCCGACTTCCTTCCCCGTCCTTCCCTAGTCCGATGAGACCGATGCCCTCGCTGTCTGGTCTCCTTCCCCAAACCAACCAACCAACCAATCTTCTTAGTGTGGCCGGTCCGCCAGAAGCGATACATAACTCTATGCAGTGAGTCTTATTTACGCCTTCAAGTTACTCCTCTCGTTTGCTGAAATTTATGTCGTGTGACGAGGCATTTGGCTACCTTAAGAGAGTCATAGTTACTCTTATCAGTAGATCCGCATTTTCGCCACCTTTCTATTCTCATTCTTACATTTCCCAATCTGCTATAAGTGATAAGCCACTATATACCTTGAGTCTTAATTACTCCCTCCAGTTGCTCTATATAAATGTAGAAATTTTTCCTTGTGTGACGATTCATTTCCTCTACCTTAAGTGACCCATATGTACACATGCCAGTTTCTCCCCTTTTTTTGGCCGACTTCACATTCTGCTCTTGCTGTGGACAGTTCACCAGATGCGACATGCAACTATCTGCAGTGATTCTTAGTTACTCCCTGCAGTTGCTCGTCACGTTTACTGATAGTTTTGATCTTGTGACAGGATATTTGGCTTCCTTAAGGGAGTCATATTCACTCCTACCAGCTACCCCCTTTTGTGGCCACCTTCACATTTTCATCCTACTGTGTCCACTACGCCATAACCGATACGCCACCATATGACATGAGACGTAGTTACACCCAAAAGTTACTTCTAGCGTTTTCTAAAATTTTGGTTGCGTGTCAAGTCATTTGGCTACCCTGAGAGAGTCATTGTTGCTCCTGCCCATTTCTCACCGTTTTTGGACACCTCCACGTTCTCTTCTTAGTGTGGCCGGTCCGCCAGAAGCGATACATAACTCTATGCAGTGAGTCTTATTTACGCCTTCAAGTTACTCCTCTCGTTTGCTGAAATTTGTCGTGTGACGAGGCATTTGGCTACCTTAAGAGAGTCATAGTTACTCTTATCAGTAGATCCGCATTTTCGCCACCTTTCTATTCTCATTCTTACATTTCCCAATCTGCTATAAGTGATAAGCCACTATATACCTTGAGTCTTAATTACTCCCTCCAGTTGCTCTATATAAATGTAGAAATTTTTCGTTGTGTGACGATTCATTTCCTCTACCTTAAGTGACCCATATGTACACATGCCAGTTTCTCCCCTTTTTTGGCCGACTTCACATTCTGCTCTTGCTGTGGACAGTTCACCAGATGCGACATGCAACTATCTGCAGTTATTCTTAGTTACTCCCTGCAGTTGCTCGTCACGTTTACTGATATTTTTGATCTTGTGACAGGATATTTGGCTTCCTTAAGGGAGTCATATTCACTCCTACCAGCTACCCCCTTTTGTGGCCACCTTCACATTTCCATCCTACTGTGTCCACTACGCCATAACCGATACGCCACCATATGACATGAGACGTAGTTACACCCAAAAGTTACTTCTAGCGTTTTCTAAAATTTTGGTTGCGTGTCAAGTCATTTGGCTACCATGAGAGAGTCATTGTTGCTCCTGCCCATTTCTCACGATTTTTGGCCACCTCGACGTTCTCTTCTTAGCGTGGCCAGTCCGCCTGAAGCGATACGCAACTCTATGCAGTGAATCTTAGTTACTCGTTCAAGTTACTCCTCTCGTTTGCTGAAATTATTGTCAGGTGACGACGCATTTGTCTACGTTAAGAGAGTCATAGTTACTTTTACCAATTGCTCCGCTTTTTTCACCACCTTTATATTCTCAATCTTAGTGTTGCCAGACCGCTATAAGCGATTGGCCACTATATGCCTAGACCCTTAGTTACTCCCACCAGTTGCTCCATATGTATGCTGAAATATTTCGTATTGTGACGATTCATTTTCTCTACCTTACGAAACCTATATTTACTCATGCCAATGGCTCCCCTTTTTTCGCCGACTTCACATTCTGTTCTTACTGTGGACAGTCCACCAGGTGCGATATGCAACTATGTGCAGTGATTCTTAGTTACTCCCTGCAGTTGCTCGTAGCGTTTACTGATATTTTTGATCTTGTGATGAGACATTGGGCTACCTAAAATGAGTCATAGTCACTCCTACCAGTTAGTCCCCTTTCTGATACTTTCACATTTTCTTCTTAATGTGCCCACTACTGCATAACCGATACGCAACTATATGAGATGAGACGTAGTTACTCCCAAAAGTTGCTTCTCGCGTTTTCTGAATTTCTGGTTGCGTTTCGAGTCATTTGGCTGTTCCAGCAGTCTTTATTCCAAAGGAATAACACATACATAAATTTTATAATCATGGCACAATAGGTTTGGTGTTGTGAACCTCGCCATGTCCACCACCGCCGTGGGGACTTACAGGGCGAAACACCATGCTAAACGTATGTGTATAGAAAGGAAGAAAACACAAATTTATGAAAGATAATTAAAGACAGAGAAGAATAAAGACGGAATTCCTCCTGATGATAGGCCCCAGGAGTCTGGGCAGAAGGATAACCAGCAGCCTAGCCGACGACGGCCCGTGGCGTCAGCCTTGGCGCCGTCATACGCTCGGAGATGCGGTAACTTGTGCAGCAGCTCTGCAGTACTCCGGGGTTCTCGGGGTCTAAAGCCGAATTCGAAGAGTTCCCTCGCCGACGCTGGGGACCATGTGCCCCTCCAATTCAACGTTGCGGTGGACACAGTCACCTCCTCGACGTCAGGGTGCAGGTTGTAGATGGCACGCCAGATGGACGGCGTGTCATAATAGGCCGGCTTCTGGGAGTGACACCAGTCGAAGATGGTCTCCGACTACCTGCGCGTCGATCACGCGAGCGATGCCGTCTTTAACCGCCACCACGTCAGGCTTGCGGATACCCTCAGGTGTCCGGAGGTGGGGCTCCACCGAGACATTGAAGCCCCTCTGCACGCCTGCCAGCCTGTAGTACATGGTTGGCGGTCTCCACGGCCTGGCAGCCCGCGCGACATCTGGTGTCCAACTCCCGCCCCCGACTGCGCCGTGCCCTCGTCGGGAAGGCGTTGATGCGGGCGCGGAGAGCGTCGATGTAGTCACGCGCAGATAGCAGGCGACTGGTGTCAGCGAACCATTGATGCTGCCCTTTGACGGCGGCGGAAGATGAAAGCGAAACATCGTCGATGGCGATGTGCAGGCGCGCAGCCCACATTTCTCCAACCTGCGTTGACGACTTGAGGAGGTGGCCCTCCCACGTACGGTGCCGCTCCAGCACCTCGATCTCACGCTGCACCTCGTCCAGGCCTGCACCGTCGAAGGCTGGCCCTATCTTCTTTAGCGCCAGGAGACGGGACCGACGAAGGGTTGGCCCCATCCAACCGCACGATGGGATGCCGAGGCCCCCATGGGCAACAGGGGCGTGGAAGTAGCCCAGGGGGGTGTCCGCCAGAAGGCGGAACCATCTCTTGGTGGCGCTCTTGCCGCTGATTTCAGGGCACCCACTCGGGTGCGGCTGAGGGCCAGCCCATGGTACAGGCCAGGGAGAAGTGTTGGTGTGAGCGTGTAGGCGCTGTTGCGGCTTGAGCGGAGCTCGGGAGATGACGTCAAGCTGCTCCCCCAGGTGGCGTCGGGGGTTGAAGAAGCAGCGACCCGCGGTGGAAAACTGCAGCCCCAGGTACCAGAAGGTTTCACCCACACGCAGGGCAGGCACGGTGGTGTTGCCTGCCTCGAAGGTGACGTCGCCGTCCACCTTCACCTTCTTTTCGCGTCCAGACGCGACCAATGCGAGGGTGAAACACTTCCGGGCGTTGATCTGCAGCCCCAGGTGTGCGAGGGCTGCGATGGCTGCATCAATGAGGGACTGCAAGCCCCTCGGGGTCGACTCGAACAACAGGACGTCATCTGCGAAGGCCGCAGCGTGGACTCTGCGACCAAGTATCCGAGCTCCGATGTGGGAGGGAAGTTGACCTAAGACATAGTCCACCGCAAAGTTGAAAAGGAGGGGGGAGAGGGGATCGCCCTGACGGACGCCCCGTGACGGCTGCACAGACACGCCCACGCCGGCGTCACCCTCCATCACTGTCGTGCTGCCCTCGTAGCACCGGTCGACGTATTCGATAAAGCAATCCGGCAGGCCATGAGCCCTCAGCACTGGGCGAAGGGCAGCATGATCTACCGAATCAAGTGCTTTACAAACGTCAATCGACGCCACAAAGACAGAGCGGCAGGAGCGGACTGCGTCAGTGAGAGCAATGTCCAGGATGAAGGTGCTCTCCAACATCCCATCCCGGGGGATGAATGCCCGCTGACGCTCGTCCAGAGCACACGCACGCATCAGGCGCGACACGAGAACCTTATGGAAGGTCCGCGCCAGCACCGAGCAGACCGTAATGGGGCGAAAGTCAGCGGGGGATGTTGGTGCAGTCGTTTTGGGGAGAAGGGACGTGCGCGCGCGAAGCAGACGCTAGGGAAGGGCATGGGCCAGAAGGAAGAGATTCATAAGCTTGACGAGGACTTCATGCGGCAGGCGCCGCAGCTCCGCAGGCCGTCCGAACCGGCCGCTGATCCTCTGGGCGGCAAGGCAGCAGCGACCTCTTCAGGTGTTACCGGCCCCCACAGGCACTCAAGAGCGACAGGCCCCGAGTGCGGCAGGAGGCGGTCACGGATGAAGCCCGCGGTGGAGATGGGCTTCTTCGTGAAGAGGTCCGCCCAGAAGTCCAGCAGACCGGGGATGTCGGGTGGCGGCTGTAGCAGGGTGCCATCCAAGAGGCCACGCATGGAACGCGCGCGCGACCTTCGGAAGGCATCCTGCGTCCTGGCGTACTCCCAACGGCGCCGTTTGCGCCTCTGCTGCGGCGGAGCGGCAGGCGGCCTCTTCCGTGGTTGACGCGGCCTCTGCGTCCTCGTGCTGGTCCTCTCCCCTCTAGACCCGACCGACGCAAGGGCATCCGGGAGCATGCCCAGGATGACATCGGGCGGCGTGCCCCGCCCCAGACCCATGACTCGGTCCAGAGCAGAGAAACGCTGGGCGGAAGCAGGCAGCCCCGCCAGATGCTCCCAGATGGCGGCGTCAGTCGGCCCCTCCGGCGGCGGCCCGGTGGTGTCGGCCGCGAAGTCCTCGGCTGCGTCGTCGGGCGGCGCAGCGCCATCGCCCGCGTCAGGCAGCGGCCGCGCCGCTCCCCGGCGGGACGCCGGCACTTCCCCCCGACCGATCTCAAGCGCCTCCATGCATTCACGGACAAGCTGCTTGTGGACAGCTTTCCGCCGTTGGCACTTGATTGCCTCGAGCGTTCGGTCGGGGAACATCCTGGTCAGCTCTTGATTGACGAAGAAGAACCGTGCGTCCCTCTCAAGGAACAGTTCGGCCTCCGCTTTGGCGAGCGACAGGACTTCTTCTTCCGTCCACCTCGCGCGATGCCTCTCCGTGATGATCGCTTTGGCGGCCGCTGGATGTTGGCGGCGGCGGTGGACCCCGAGACCGTTTTTGGTGGTAAAGCTGCGGTGGCACTCACTGCAGGCAAAAGTAGCTACACATGTTATCGCATCTACGTCATGGCCGGATGGCCGGATAGGTGCTGGGGAAGCTGGGGTGGCACCTGCAGCGGAAGGGCCACCACTTTTATTCTCTTGTACGCTGCCCCCAACTATAAGGGATAATGCGAGGGGGGCTGGTAACGCCCCCCCCCCCCCCCAAACCCCTGGTGCGGTCTTCCACTCTGCGAAAATCAGCGGGCCCACGTGAAGAGGAGAAGACTGCAGGAGAGGAGAGGCTAAGAGGGCTAGGCCCATGTATTGCGCATCACTCTCCCTGTAACTACAATCCAAGGAAGGTACCTCGCAGCAGCAGCACGACTACATCAGAACCGCGCTTCGAAAAGCCGAGTTCGGATGCAGCCACACCGCCGCCACTTGGCCATTGCTAGCCGTCTTTATTCCGAAGAATAATACATTAAATACATAAGTACATTTATAGCATGGTACATTAGAGAGTCATAGTTACTCCCGCCAAAGGTCATTCTTACTCCTGCCAGTTGCTCCCCCTTTTTGGACACCTTCACATTCTCTTCTTACTGTGGCGAGTACGCAAGAAGCGATATGCAACTATATGCAGTCAATTTAGTTACTCCCTCCAGTTGCTACTCGCGTTTGCTGAAATGTTTGGTCCGGTGACAAGGCATTTGGCTACCTTAAGAGCGTCGTAGTTACTACTGCCAGTTTCTCACGCTTTTTAGCCACCTCTACATTCTCTTCTTACTGTTGTCAGTCCGCCAGAGGCGATACGCAACTATATGCCCACAGCCTTAGTTACTCAATCCATTTGCTCCTCGCGTTTGCTGAAATTTTTGGTCGGACGACGAGACATTTGGCTACATTAAGACAGTCGTAGTATTTCCTGCCAGTTGCTCCTCCTTTTTGGCTACCTTTACATTCTCTTTTCATTGTGGTCAAACCGTCAGAAACTATACGCAACAATATGCCAAGAGTCTTAGTTACTCTCTCCAGTTGCTCCTCGAATTTGTTGAAATTTTTGGTCGGATGACGAGGTATTTGGCTACCTTAAGAGAGTCATGGTTACTCCTTCCAGTTGCTCCCCCATTTTGGCCACCTTCAAATTCTTTTCTTACAGTGGTCAGTCCGCCAGTAGCGATATGCAGCTATATGCAATGAGTCTTAGTTACTGCCTCCTGTTGATCCTCACGTTTGCTGAAATTTTTGGTCAGGTGAGGAGGCATTTGTCTACCTTAAGAGAGTCATAGTTACTCGTGCCAGTTGCTCCACATTTTTGGGCACCTTTAAATTGCCGTCTTACTGTGGTCAGTCCGCCAGAAGCGATGCGCAGCTATATGCCTTGAGTCTGAATTAATCTCTCGAGTTGCTACTCGCTTTTGCTGAAATTTTTGTTCGGTAGACGAGGCACTTCGTTAATCAAAGCTGTCTTTATTCCGAAGAATAACATACATGAGATAGAGGTAAATAGGTGTACTGTACCACAGCATACCTCCACCGAAGGCTTACAGGGCTTAACACCTCAATGTATACAGATAGAAGATAAACATAACTTAAATAACCAAACGATACACAGAAATAAGAAGAAAAGGAATAAAGACAGGTTTTTACTCCGGTGAAAGTCCACAGGAGTCAGAGTAGAAGCGAACCAGCGCTCTATCCAGCTTCAAGAGGTCACGCGCGGATTGTGGGGACCAGGTTCCTCTCCAGTTCAAGGTGGCCGAGGAGTAGACAACACTCTGGACGCCGGAACGAAGGTCGAGGGCAGCATACCTGATGGACGGCGTGTATTTCACCGCCTTCTGCTGGTGACACCAGTGAAGCCAGAGGTGGTCTCCGACTATCTGGGCGTCGATTATGCGGGCCTGGCCGTCTTTGACAGCAATGATGTCAGTCTTGCGTATGCCTTCTGGTTTACGAAGGTGGGGCTCCTCTGAGACGTCTAGGCCCCTTTGTGCGAGTCCACGCGCGAAGTACTTCACGAGTGCGTCGTGACGTTTCACGCGGGACCCGTGCGTTTGTCCGCAAGATGACGTGGTTGGCGGTCTCGACGGCCCTGCACCCCGCGCGGCATCGCTTGTTAGCCGCACGCCTGCGACTTCGACGCGCCTTGGAGGGCAAGTCGTTGATGCAGGCGCAGATGGCGTTGATGAAGTCGCGCCCAGATAGAAGACGACTGGTGTCGGTGATCCACTGGTGCTGCCAACAGATGGCGGCAGACTCCGAGAGGGCCACACCGTCGAAGGCGACGTACAGGTGAACTGCCCACATGTCCCCGACCTGCTCTGACGTTGTGAGGACGTGGCCTTCCCACGTTAAGTGCCGCTAGAGCACCGCGACCTCGAGTTGTACCCCGTGCAGGCCTGCGTCGTCCACAGCTTGCCCCATCTTCTGCAGTGTCAGGAGGTGGCCCCGCAGTAGAATAGGGCCCATCTAGCAGGCAGATCGAATGTAAAGGCCCCCATGGGCTACAGGAGAGTAGAAGTAGCCCAAGAGGGTGTCTGCTAGGAGGCGGAACCATCTTCTGACAGCTGTACACACTGCGGTGTCCGTGGCGTTCAGGGCACCGATCCCAGTGCGGCTGAGGGCCAGCCCACGATACAGGCCCTGCAGCAGCACGTGGACAAGGACGTAGAGGCGCTGTTGTGGCTTCAGAGGAGCTCGGATGATGACGTCCAGCTGCTCCTGCGGATGGCACCGAGGATAGAACAGGTAACGACCGAAAGAGGAGAAATGCAGCCCCAGGTATCGGAAGGTTTCACCCACGCATAAGGCAGGCATGGTGGCGTCGCCAGCTGTAAAGGTGACGGTGTCATCCACCTACACCTTCTTCTCGTTGCTCGAGACCACTAAGGCGAGGGTGAAACACTTCCGAGCGTTGATGTGCAGCCCTAGATGGGCGAGGGGTGCTGTGGCTGCGTCAATGAGGGACTGCAGGCCCCTCTTCGTCGATGCAAACAGCAGGACGCCATCAGCAAAGGCCACAGAGTTGATGTTGCGACCTAAAATCCGGGCTCCTATGTGGGAAGGCAGGGTGTTAAGCATCGTGTCCAAGGCCACATTAAAGAGGAGGACACCCCTTGAGGGCTGCAAGGCCATGCCCACGCTGCCGACGCCCGCTATCACTGTCGCACTGCCCCTGTAGCAGCTCTCGACGTAGTCAACAATTTCGGTCGGAAGACCATGCGCTATCAGCACAGGGCGTAGAGCAGCATGGTCGAGCGTATCGAACGTCTTGGAAACGTCGAGAGATGCAACAAAGACAGAGCGGCAGGACCGGACTTTGTCGACGAGGGCCTGGTTGACGATGAACGTGTTTTCCAGCATCCCATCCCGAGGGATGAAAGCCCGCTGACGTTCTTCCACAGCACACAGACGCATCAGGCACGAGGCCAGGACCTTGTGGAAGGTCCTCGCCAGCACCGAGCATACGGTGATGGGGCGAAAGTCATCAGGGGATAGTGGTGCAGCCGTTTTGGGGAGTAAGGTGATCCGGGCTTGGAGGAGAGGGAGGGAGTGCTTGCACAAGGAGAAGGAGATTGAAGAGCTTCAGCAGCACGTCGTGTGGCAGGCGGTGCAGCTCGGCTGGAGTAAGGACATCCGGACCCAGTGCAGAACCCCTGGATGGCAGAGAAGCAGCTACCTCTTTTACTGTAACCAGTCGCCATAGGCACTCGAAGTCCATGGGCTGCGAGTGCGTAGGAGGCAGTCACTGATGGCGCCAGCAGTGGACTGCGGTTGCTGCTGGAAGAGGTTGGCCCAAAAGTCCTGCAGATTGGGGACATCAGGTGGCGGCTGCAATAGGGTGCCATCCAAGAGGCCCCGCATGCACCACATGCGGGACTGCCGGAAGGCTTCCTGTGTCCATGCAAACTCCCACCGGCGCCACTTCCTCTGGGGCTCAGGCGGCTGTTGCCGCTTAGGTGGCGAGCGTGGCGTCGACCTGTGAATTCTCCTCCCCTTGGAGCCGACGGCGGTGAGGGCATCAGGGAGCATGCCCAGGATGGTAGCTGGCGGCATCCATGGCCCCAAACCAACGATGTGGTCCAGGGCCAAGAAACGCGGTGTGGAAGCGGCAACCCCACTAGATGCTCCCTAATGGCCGTGTCGACATCGGCATCTGGTGGCGGCGTTCCTGGCGGTGTCGTGTTGTCCTCTCCCCCGTCCGGCGGCGGCGACCCTGGCGGCTCCGAGCTGGACGCCGGCCCCTCCTCGTCCCTCTCCCGCAGGCAGGCCAGAAACTACTGCACACGCTGGCGGTGCGCAGGTTTTCGCCTCTAGCAGTCGTGCGACCTGTTGGAAAAGAGTTGGAGGAGCTCCTGATTGGCGAAGAAGAACCGGCAGTCCCTCCCAAGGGAGAGCTCCGCCTCCGCACAGGGTAGCGAGAGGGCATCCTCCTCGGACCAAGTCGCATGCTTATGATCCATCACAATGGCCGCGTTGGCTACCACCTGGTGTTGTCGGCAGCGGTGGACCCCCAGGCTGGACTTGATTCCGAAGGCGCAAGAACAGTCAGGGCATTTGTGTGCTGCATCTCGTACGGGAACCTCAGCAGGGCTGGTTGGCTGAGCAGGCGCTGGGATAGCTGGGTTGGCACCTCCAGCAAGAGGGCGAACACCACTGTTTTCTTTCATGCTGCCAAGAGTCATAGTTACTCCTACCAGTTGCTCTGCTTTTTGGCCGCCTTCACATTCTCTTCTTACTGTGCCTAGTCCACCAGTAGCGATACGCAACTATATGCAATAGGTCTTAGTTACTCCCTCCAATTGCTCCTCACATTTGTTGAAATTTTTGGTCGTGTGACGAGGTATTTGGCTACCTTAAGAGACTCATAGTTACCCCTGCCCGTTCTTCCCCTTTTTTTCTACCTTAACTTTGTATTCTTACTGTAGTCAGTCCGCCAGAGGTGATCCGCAACTATATGCCTTGAGTCATAGTTAACCCCTCCAGTTGCTCCTCGCGTTTGCTGAAATATTTGGTCGGGTGACGAGACATTTGGCTATTTAAGCTGACTTTATTCACGTTCGTGAACATACATAAAGATATATACCCACAGAGTGCGTTTACAAATGACAAATACAGTACAAACATTAGACTGGCAGAAAAACACCTGAATAAAGTTGTATTATGCCTGTGTTAGACGCCAGACAGCAGGGTAGACACATAAAATTCGGCCATCACCCGACACCCTCCGGAGCATCGTGTACATTTTGGAAGTCATAGTTTCAAACCGCCTTACCGCAATCACAGTTTCAATGAGCACCTGCGAAATGCAGAGCTGTGTGACCACACAGCCCTCCATGAGATGGTAGCTGAAGTGGTGGTGATATTGTGCACTACTTGGATCTGGCTCCTATGTGCCTGGTCGACAGCTTCTCTGTAGTAGACAGATATGGTCAATATCTCCACGAACTGCCATGATGTCTGGCTGCTTCAGTTCGTTGGATGTTCAGAGGTGGGGCTCCAGATGGACGTGGAAGACCCTGAGACGATGGCCCTGCGCGATGTACGATGGAAGGGTGTTGTGTCGCTTCACATAGGTGTCATGACTCCTGAAGCAGTGCTGGACAACGTGATTCGAAGTTTCCTTAGCGATGCAGCCAGCCTGGCAGTTAGTGTCACCAGAGCGACATCGCTGCATCCTCTCCCACGTTGGGAGTGCATTAATCCTAGTGCAGATGCAGGACATAAAGTCACAGACTGTGATGGCTAGTCGCGGGTTGTCAACCCAGTTATGTTGCCCTGGTGTTTGGGCAGACTTCTTAAGGACAGCGCCATTCACCGACAGATGCAGCCATTCATCCCACCTCCGGCCCATCTGATTGGTCATCCATATAATTGTGTTGTTACCCAGAAGTTGATGCTCAAGCACCCCAATTTCGAGCCCCCAGAACGTCTTCTGCTGGCTCGTCAGATAGGACACCCAGTGCCCGCATCTTAGCGGGCCAGTTCCGCGGCAGAAGAGGCCCAAGCCAGTGGGCTGATGGCACTCCCAGCCCCCTAGATGCCACAGGGACATGGAAGTAAAAAAGGAGGACGTCTGTTGGCAGGCAGAGCCAAGATCTTATTTCTGCATGGATGGCAGTGTCCATTGCTGACAGGGCACCAAGGCAGGTCCATGAAACAGCCAAGGCATGGTGGATTCTTGGCAGGACGACAGTTGTGAGGGCATGAAGACGCTGTTGTGGCTTCAGTGGTGACTAGCATAAGATGCTCAGCTGTCACTCGACCTCCCGCCTGGGATGAAAGAGGCTGCGTCCGCTGGTGTAGAACTCCAGGCCAAGATACCTGAAAGTGCTCTCAATCGCCAGGGCTGGAAGGATGGTAAACCCAGCCCTGAAAGTCGCGATGTCATCGACCTTCATTTCTTCTTACGGCCAGACGCCGTGAGGGTGTGAACGAAGCACTTTCCAGGGTTGACTTGGAGACCAAGGTCCCAAAGCTCTGATGTAGCTGCGTCAATAAGGTCCTGGAGCACTGCTGGAGTCTCAGTGAAGAGCAGGAGGTTGTCAGCAAAAGCGGCAGCATTTTCGCGTCGGCCCATCACGTTGCACCAATGTGGTCAGGGAGGCGAGCAAGCATGAGGTCCAAGGCAAGATTGAATATGATAGGAGAGAGAGGATCACCCTGCCTTACACCCCTCGAAGGGTGCACTGGCCCCAGTTACTTCCCAGGCCCACCGTAGCCTCATCGTCATAGCAACCCAGGATGTATCCACTGAACTCATCAGGCAGACCATGCGCCCTTAGGGCGGGCCTCAGGGCACCATGGTCTAGAGAGTCGAATGCCTTGGACACATCCAGGTACGCGGCATAGAGGGTCCTACAGTTCGCCCTGGCCTGAGTCATCGCCAAGTCCAACAAGAACATACTGTGCAGCATCCCATCCTGAGGAAGTAATGCCCGCTGACCCCCATCCAGCACACAGGCCTGCATCAGACAACATCTTATGGAAGACCCTAGCGAGGACTGAACAGACCGTGATCGGACAGAAGTCAGCGTAGGATGCTGGGGTGGGCTTCCTGGGCAGCTGGGATGTGCGGGCTTGAAGGATTCGGGATGGGAGGCGACGGGATCAAGAGGTAAATATTGAGAATTATTAGGAGGACCTCACGGGGAAGACAGTGAAGCTTGGCTGGGGTCAGTCCATCAGGGCCTGCAACGGAGCGACAAGGGGGGAGCGCTCAAGCAACTTCCTCCATCGTAATAGGAGCCCACAGCTGTTCAAAGGTAATCTCGATGCAGGAAGACAACAGCTGACGTTCCAGACGGTCCACCTGGACAGATGGTCGCTGGGTGCAAAGGTCCTTCCGAAACTATACCAACCAAGGAACAGCAGCTGGTGGGTGAAGGAGCATTCCATCCAGAAAAAAAAATGGTACAAATGGCTCTGAGCACTATGGGACTTAACATCTGTGGTCATCAGTCCCCAAGAACTTAGAACTACTTAAGCCTAACCAACCTAAGGATATCACACACATCCATGCCCGAGGCAGGATTCGAACCTGCGATCGTAGCGGTCACACGGTTCCAGACTGAAGCACCTAGAACCGCACAGCCACACCGACCGGCTTTCCATCCAGAAAGCCATTGATGCAGTGAGCAGCACTCTTCGAGAAGGACCACTGACAGACAGCGTACTGCCTCCTACGTTGGGCCCGCTTCGTCTCTGATGGCTGCCACATACACTGGAAGGCAACACGGTTGTATGGCTCCTCCATTCTGGCAAAGGCATCAAGGGCTGATGGCAGCATGCCCATAATAACAGAGGCCGATGTAGTTGGCCCCAGCGCCAGGATGTCATCAACAGCGCGGAACTTCGACCCAAACGATGGGAGAGATGCCAGAGTCGACCAGAGAGCCTGTTCGACTGCATCCTCATCTATAGATGAGGAGGAGGGAGCTGCACAGGAATCTGCAGCCTGCACAGCTGCAACCGATGAAGGTAGACACACCCCCACAGCAGAGAGGACAGCAACAAACTCGACGACCTGGTTCCTATAGGCTACTGCTCGACGCTGTGCCTTAATGGACTCAAGCGGTGGGGAAAAGCCTTCCCAGCTCTTTTTTTTTTGGTCATCAGTCTACTGACTGGTTTGATGCTGCCCGCCACGAATTCCTTTCCTGTGCTAACCTCTTCATTTCAGAGTAGCACTTGCAACCTACGTCCTCAATTATTTGCTTGACGTATTCCAATCTCTGTCTTCCTCTACAGTTTTTGCCCTCTACAGCTCCCTCTAGTACCATGGAAGTCATTCCCTCATGTCTTAGCAGATGTCCTATTATCCTGTCCCTTCTCCTTATCAGTGTTTTCCACATATTCCTTTCCTCTCCGATTCTGCGTAGAACCTCCTCTTTCCTTACCTTATCAGTCCACCTAATTTTCACCATTCGTCTATAGCACCACATCTCAAATGCTTCCATTCTCTTCTGTTCCAGTTTTCCCACAGTCCATGTTTCACTACCATACAATGCTGTACTCCAGACGTACATCCTCAGAAATTTCTTCCTCAAATTAAGGCCGGTATTTGATATTAGTAGACTTCTCTTGGCCAGAAATGCCTCTTTTGCCATAGCGAGTCTGCTTTTGATGCCCTCCTTGCTCCGTCCGTCATTGGTTATTTTACTGCCTAGGTAGCAGAGTTCCTTAACTTCATTGACTTGGTGACCATCAATCCTGATGTTAAGTTTCTCGCTGTTCTCATTTCTACTACTTCTCATTACCTTCGTCTTTCTCCGATTTACTCTCAAACCATACTGTGTACTCATTAGACTGTTCATTCCGCTCAGCAGATCATTCAATTCTTCTTCACTTTCACTCAGGATAGCAATGTCATCAGCGAATCGTATCATTGATATCCTTTCACCTTGTATTTTAATTCCACTCCTGAACCTTTCTTTTATTTCCATCATTGCTTCCTCGATGTACAGATTGAAGAGTAGGGGCGAAAGGCTGCAGCCTTGTCTAACACCCTTCTTAATACGAGTACTTCGTTCTTGATCGTCCACTCTTATTATTCCCTCTTGGTTGTTGTACATATTGTATATGACCCGTCTCTCCCTATAGCTTACCCCTACTTTTTTCAGAATCTCGAACAGCTTACACCATTTTATATTGTCGAACGCTTTTTCCAGGTCGACAAATCCTATGAAAGTGTCTTGATTTTTCTTTAGCCTTGCTTCCATTATTAGCCGTAACGTCAGAATTGCCTCTCTCGTCCATTTACTTTTCCTGAAGCCAAACTGATCGTCACCTAGCGCATTCTCAATTTTCTTTTCCTTTCTTCTGTATATTATTCTTGTAAGCAGCTTCGATGCATGAGCTGTTAAGCTGATTGTGCGATAATTCTCGCACTTGTCAGCTCTTGCCGTCTTCGGAATTGTGTGGATGATGCTTTTCCGAAAGTTAGATGGTATGTCGCCAGACTCATATATTCTACACACCAACGTGAATAGTCGTTTTGTTGCCACTTCCCCCAATGATTTTAGAAATTCTGATGGAATGTTATCTATCCCTTCTGCCTTATTTGACCGTAAGTCCTCCAAAGCTCTTTTAAATTCCGATTCTAATACTGGATCCCCTATCTCTTCTAAATCGACTCCTGTTTCTTCTTCTATCACATCAGACAAATCTTCACCTTCATAGAGGCTTTCAATGTATTCTTTCCACCTATCTGCTCTCTCCTCTGCATTTAACAGTGGAATTCCCGTTGCACTCTTAATGTTACCACCGTTGCTTTTAATGTCACCAAAGGTTGTTTTGACTTTCCTGTATGCTGAGTCTGTCCTCCCGACAGTCATTTCTTTTTCGATGTCTTCACATTTTTCCTGCAGCCATTTCGTCTTAGCTCCCCTGCGCTTCCTATTTATTTCATTCCTCAGCGACTTTTATTTGTGTATTCCTGATTTTCCCGGAACATGTTTGTACTTCCTCCTTTCATCAATCAACTTAAGTATTTCTTCTGTTACCCATGGTTTCTTCGCAGCTACCTTCTTTGTACCTATGTTTTCCATCCCAACTTCTGTGATGGGCCTTTTTAGAGATGTCCATTCCTCTTCAACTGTACTATTCGTTATTGCTGTATCTATAGCGTCAGAGAACTTTAGTCATTCCTTAGTACTTCCGTATCCCACTTCTTTGCGTATTGATTCTTCCTGACTAATGTCTAGAACTTCAGCCTACTCTTCATCACTACTATATTGTGATCTGAGTCTATATCTGCTCCTGGGTACGCCTTACAATCCAGTATCTGATTTCGGAATCTCTGTCTGACCATGATGTAATCTAATTGAAATCTTCCCGTATCTCCCGGCCTTTTCCAAGTATACCTCCTCTTGTGATTCTTGAACAGGGTATTCGCTATTACTAGCTGAAACTTGTTACAGAACTCAATTAGTCTTTCTCCTCTTTCATTCCTTGTCCCAAGCCCATATTCTCCTGTAACCTTTTCTTCTACTCCTTCCCCTACAACTGCATTCCAGTCGCCCATGACTATTAGATTTTCGTTCCCCTTTACATACTGCATTACCCTTTCAATATCCTCATACACTATCTCTATCTGTTCATCTTCAGCTTGCGACGTCGGCATGTATACCTGAACTATCGTTGTCGGTGTTGGTCTGCTGTCGATTCTCATTAGAACAACCCGGTCACTGAACTGTTCACAGTAACATACCCTCTGCCCTACCTTCCTATTCATAACGAATCCTACACCTGTTATACCGTGTTCTGCTGCTGTTGATATTACCCGATACTCATCTGACCAGAAATCCTTGTCTTCTTTCCACTTCACTTCACTGACCCCTACTATATCTAGATTGAGCCTTTGCATTTCCCTTTTCAGATTTTCTAGGTTCCCTACTACGTTCAAGCTTCTGACATTCCACGCCTCGACTCGTAGAACGTTATCCTTTCGTTGATTATTCAATCTTTTTCTCATGGAAACCTCCCCGTTGGCAGTCCCCTCCCGGAGATCCGAATGGGGGACTATTCCGGAAAATTTTGCCAATGGAGAGATCATCATGACACTTCTTCAATTACAGGCCACATGTCCTGTGGATACACGTTACGTGTCTTTAATGCAGTGGTTTCCATTGCCTTCTGCATCCTCATGTCGTTGATCATTGCTGATTCTTCCGCCTTTAGGGGCAATTTCCCACCCCTAGGACAAGAGAGTGCCCTGAACCTCTATCCGCTCCTCCGCCCTCTTTGACAAGGCCGTTGGCAGAATGAGGCTGACTTCTTATGCCGGAAGCCTTCGGCCGCCAATGCTGATATTTATCAAAATTTAAGCAGTGGCGGGGATCGAACCCGGGACCGAAGACGTTTTTGATTATGAATCAAAGACGCTACCCCTAGACAACGGGTAGCATCTCTTCCCAGTTCATGATTGAGGAACTGGGTGCCCTTGAGAGTTAGTGCTGCCTCAGCTCTTCACTGAACCACCTGGCCTTCGTCCTTTTGATGTTCACCTCTGCTTTGCTGCGGCAGGATGTGCTCTGCGACGATGTACACCAAGACCAGTCTTGGTTGTAAAACTCCGGTGACACTCTGGACACCGGACAGCAGACGCAACAGCATGACCCTAGCTGGCGGCGTCAGGTGATGTCCCAACAAGTGGCGCGGCCCCTCGTGTTCGAGGACCGCTATCTGCTTTCTTCTTATTGTTGGGGCCAGCTGAAACAGAGGCAGTAGGGTTGGCAACCCCCAAGCCCCAAAAGATTCACCCTGCTCTGTCGGTCAAGGAACTTCGGAAGAGCTACACCAAGTCAAAACCTTGCTCAGAACCTCTCATGACCCCCGTCACGTGAAGGCAGAGCTAGGATTTCCCACCGAGAGGCTAAGTGAATCATCATTCACTCGACATCGCTATGATACTAAGGAGTGGATTGAGGGGATCCGTATATGACGTACCATATGAGCATTTGGAGGGTCATGGTTATTCCTGCAGGTTGCTCCCCCTTTTTGGCCACCTTCATATTCTTTTCTTACTGTGGCCAGTCCGCCAAAAGCGATATGCACTTATATGCAATGAGTCTTAGTTATTCCCTCCAGTTGCTCCTCGCGTTTGCTGAAATTTTTGATCAGGTGATGAGGGATTTGGCTACCTTAAGTGAGTCATCGTTACCCTTGCTAGTTGTTCCCCGTTTTTGGCCACCTGTACATTCTCATTCTTTCTGTTACCAGTCCGCCCATAAGCAGTGGTAGATGATTTTTTTAATGTTTCAGACGGCTCTAAGCACTATGGGACTTAACATCTGAGGTCATCAGTCCCCTAGACTTAAACCTAACTAACCTAAGGACATAACACACAGCCTTGCCCGGGGCAGGATTCGAACCTGCGACCGTAGCAGGAGCGCGGTTCCAGACTGAAACGCCTAGAACCACTCGACCACAACGGCCGGCTTTTTAAAATCATTTTACTGCTGTTTTAATTGCATTTTTATCTTGTTGATTAGTGAAGATTTCTTGTTTGGAGGCCTTCAGACGCGAAAGAGTTGCATTTGGTAAAGGTTCGGCTACGTGCCGCTTTGGTTGTACAAGTGTTATTAAATTACAATAAAGTACAAGGTGAAACTAACCCCAACCTTATTTGACCCTTTCCAAAATCCTAATTACCTGTTCTTTCCAGAGGGTTTAGCGGGCGTATCACATTTGAGCGAGCTAATGCCTACATGCAGTATGGCAAGAGTTTGTACTCTCTGGCTTTGTGCTTGCCGAATCCTACTGTGACCAGCTAGGTCGCTGGGTCTCTCGACAACTGAGACGAGAATTATGGGCTGGGTCCTCAAACCATCTCAGGATTTCGTCGAACTAACGCGTCAGTTGTACAGAATTTGGCGCAATGTCCCTCAGGAGGGTCTCAGTTAATGCAAGCCGAATAACAGTTTGCTCAAGGGCCAGAGGTGTGCCAACACTTTACTGAATTTCTCAATTTGTGAAGCTCTTGGTCTTGAATAAATCATACAATTTTTTATGAAATAGTCATCCTTTCTTTGTCTGCAAAGGTAAATCACATCAACTGGTTTTCCGACTCATCTGGATAATTTCTTCGTGGCACGTCGTTCTTTTTTTGTGTGTGTTAGGGTCCACTTGGCCCCAGAGCATATGGGATGAGGGGGGGGGGGGGGAAGGGGGCGATGACGTTGTGTTGGAAGGTGCTTGCGCAATGAAAGTTGGGATTCGATGCCTTTGCGACCTGAAGGCGAGGAATGAGTGAGTGCATCAGCACACTGCTGCCAAGGAGACTGATCTCGATGCTGGACTGGCTGCCTTGTCTCTGGTGGAGACAGTACATTCAATGGCGATCTGTCACAGACATTGAAGTTGAGAAAACCTGTCTGTGGCTGGGAAGCATCTAAGGCCTGGTGACGATGGCAGGCACCCAAAGCGGATGTGCGCCGAAGGCTGCTCCCGCATAGCTCTTCTTGGAGTGTAGCATTGTCAGCAGCGTGGTCTCTGAAGAGGGTGCGGAGTAAGAAAATCAAGCAAAATCCATGTCTAGTGACCATAAAGCCTGGCTCTTTCTGGTGATGAGCTTTGACCTAAGACTTCTAAGAAAAATCTTCATCTGAACAGGCCTCGGAAGGGTCAGTGGTGACGACCGACGCCATGTCATCCTCAGCTGATAGGCGTTAGTGAATGTGGAAATGGCAGGGTATGTGGTCAGCACAGCACTCTCCCAGCCGTTGTCAGTTTTTGTGAGCAGAGCCGGTACTTCTCCATCAAATAGCTCCTTAATTGGCTTCACAAGGTTCAAAAATGGTTCAAATGGCTCTGAGCACTATGGGACTTAACAGCTATGGTCAGCAGTCCCCTATAACTTAGAACTACTTAAACCTAACTAACCTAAGGACATCACACAACACCCAGCCATCACGAGGCAGAGAAAATTCCTGACCCCGGGCTTCACAAGGGACCTGAGTGCACCCTACTCGTCAACAGCGCTCGGCAGACCTGGACATCAATCCAAATGGTAGCCAAGCCTGACAGCGCTTAACGTCGGTGGTCTGAAGGGAACCAGTGTTACTACTGTGGCAAGGCTGTTGTCAAAACTGCTAAGAAAGAGAGTAACCAATTCTTTTGTTGAGGCAATTTGCTTTGGTTCCTTCATTAGCCTTGGAATATCCACGACTGTGGTGCCATGTGTAATAGGCATTGGTGGGTAACAAAGCTGGCACACCCAAGGGAATTACTAAGAGCGGTTGAGGCCAGTCCAGAACTGAAAAAGACGCACCTCCTGAAGACAGCGGCTCCAGCTAGTTGCACAGTGCCGCAACCACTGACCGCTATCTATGTCCGCTTTGTGGATTCTTGAAGGTAATGGCAGTCTGTGTTCAGTAATGTTAGCCAAGATCCTCGTGGCCTACTACAGAGAGAGTCGGTCACAACGTGTTACAATATGAGGACTGTTAGTACATTGGAGACGGTGTGCTTTGTCCAGTGTTCAGTCATTCGCAGTAACTGACTGTACAGCACATATGCAGGCTAGTTTCTATACCTCAAAGTTGAGCTCTTATCAGTTATCGTATTAACTAAAGACTGCGTCACGATTGTTTCTTGTTTTAGGGTAGAACTACCCTACTCAAGATTCCGTCATACAACATGTACCATTTGTTACGCCTGCCAGTTTGGTTGAGAGTGAAATGTAGCAGTCCAGTCAATATGCGGTTTATATCCTTAATTCCACAAACAAGGCTTATATGGAAGGGGGGGGGGGGGCATTATCCATCACTAAGCTATAGGAATGCCCTCAGTTCCATAAACACCACACAGTACCTAAATAAAAGACTCTTTTGATACCTGCAAGCAACGTCGAAATTGAGCCGACCACGGCCTACAGCTTTCGATTCAGGAATGGTCCTACGTAATCTACGCGCAGACACACATACACCTCTGAGGTTTTGAGGCATGGGAAGAAACATTTGGAGGAGACGATTGTAGTGAAACACATTCAGGCCCCCTGGCTCAGCAGCTGTTGCGGCCGAGCACCTGAAGGTTAATTTGGAAAATATTTCGAGTAGATTTCCCCACCATGTTATAGTTCTGGGTGGAGATTTTAATTTGCCGGATATAGACTGGGAGACTCAAACGTTCATAACCGGTGGCAGGGACAAAGAATCCAGTGAAATTTTTTTAAGTGCATTATCTGAAAACTACCTTGAGCAGTTAAACAGAGAACCGACTCGTGGCGATAATATATTAGACCTTCTGGTGACAAACAGACCCGAACTATTTGAAACAGTTAACGCAGAACAGGGAATCAGCGATCATAAAGCGGTTACTGCATCGATGATTTCAGCCGTAAATAGAAATATTAAAAAAGGTAGGAAGATTTTTCAGTTTAGCAAAAGTGACAAAAAGCAGATTTCAGAGTACCTAACGGCTCAACACAAAAGTTTTGTCTCAAGTACAGATAGTGTTGAGGATCAGTGGACAAAGTTCAAAACCATCGTACAATATGCGTTAGATGTGTATGTGCCAAACAAGATCGTAAGAGATGGAAAAGAGCCACGGTGGTACAACAACTGAGTTAGAAAACCACTGCGGAAGCAAAGGGAACTTCACAGCAAACATAAACATAGCCAAAGCCTTGCAGACAAACAAAAATTACGCGAAGCGAAATGTAGTGTGAGGAGGGCTATGCGAGAGGCGTTCAATGAATTCGAAAGTAAAGTTCTATGTACTGACTTGGCAGAAAATCCTAAGACATTTTGGTCTTATGTCAAAGCGGTAGGTGGATCAAAATAAAATGTCCAGACACTCTGTGGCCAAAATGGTACTGAAACAGAGGATGACAGACTAAAGGCCGAAATACTAAATGTCTTTTTCCAAATCTGTTTCACAGAGGAAGACTGCACTGCAGTTCCTTCTCTCGATTGTCGCACAGATGACAAAATCGTAGATATCGAAATAGACGACAGAGGGATACAGATACAATTCAAATCGCTCAAAAGAGGAAAGGCCGCTGGACCTGAAGGGATACCAGTTCTATTTTACACAGAGTACGCGAAGGAATTTTGCCCCCTTCTTGCAGCGGTGTACCGTAGGTCTCTAGAAGAGCGTAGCGTTCCAAAAGATTGGAAAAGGGCACAGGTCATCCCCGTATTCAAGAAGGGACGTCAAACAGATGTGCAGAACTATAGACCGATATCTCTAACAACGATCAGTTATAGAATTTTGGAACATGTATTATGTTCGAGTATAATGACTTTTCTGGAGACTACTACAAAACTACTCTGTAGGAATCAGCATGGGTTTCGAAAAAGACGATCGTGTGAAACCCAGCTCGTGCTACTCGTCCACGAGACTCAGAGGGCCATAGACTCGGGTTCGCAGGTAGATGCCGTGTTTCTTGACTTCCGCAATGCGTTCGATACAGTTCCCCACAGTTGTTTAATGAACAAAGTAAGAGCATATGGACTATCAGATCAGTTGTGTGATTGGACTGAAGAGTTCCTAGATATGCAGCATGTCATTCTCAATGGAGAGAAGTCTTCCGAAGTAAGAGTGATTTCAGGTGTGCCGCAGGGGTGTCGTAGGACCGTTGCTATTAACAATATACATAAATGACCTTGTGAATGACAGCGGAAGTTCACTGAGGCTGTTTGGGGATGATGCTGTGGTGTATCGAGAGGTTGTAACAATGGAAAAGTGTACTGAAATGCAGGAGGATATGCAGCGAATTCACTCATGGTGCAGGAAATGGCAATTGAATCTCAACGTAGGCAAGTGTAATGTGCTGCGAACACACAGAAGGAAAGATCCCTTAACTTTTAGCTACAATATAGCAAGTCAGCAACTGGAAGCAGTTAATTCCATAAATTATCTGGGTGTACGCATTAGGAGTGATTTAAAATGGAATGATCATATAAAGTTGATCGTCGGTAAAGCAGATGCCAGACTGAGATTCATTCGAAGTATCCCAAGGAAACGCAATCCCAAAACAAAGGAAATAGGTTACAGTTCGCCGGTTCGCCCACTGCTTGAAAACTGCTCAGCTGTGTGGGATCCGTATCAGATAGGGTTGATAGGAGAGCGAGAGAAGATCCAACGGAGAGCAGCGCGCTTCGTTACAGGATCATTTAGTAATCGCGAAAGCGTTACGGAAATGATAGATAAACTCCAGTGGAAGACTCTGCAGGACAGACGCTCAGTAGCTCGGTACGGGCTTTAGTTAAAGTTTCGAGAACATACCTTCACCGAATAGTCAAGCAGTATATTGCTCCCCCCTACGTATATCTCGCGAAGAGACCATGAGGATAAAATCAGTGAGGTTAGAGCCCACACAGAGGCATACCGACAATCTTTCTTTCCACGAACAATACGAGACTGGAATAGAAGGGAGAACCGATAGAGGTACTCAAGGTACGCTTCGCCACACACCGTCAGGTGGCTTGCGGAGTATAGATGTAGATTTAGATGTAGAAATGATTTCCAAAGGAATTCAATATTCATATTTAAGGCGGGAAAGTAGACATGACGACACAGTAGAGCTTTCATTCTTTGAATGGACCAGTGGCGTTCATAAATGGGCGACAATACTTTCCTGCTTATGACGGTACAATCACAACCCAATCTGAGGCATTGCCGTACACTTAAGTCAAACAAGGTGGTAGTGAAAAACAAATACCGATAAGTGATTTCTATGCAGGAGGGCAGGTGATCGGACCAGCATTTCTGCGCCGAAGCGTTTACCTTTCTGAGTCCTGGTTCCTTAGGATTCAATAGCCACTAGGAGTATTGTGATGGGGAATTCATCTAGCGTATGAAAAAACGCATTGTACAAGTGTACACAGAACACTTTATCTATGGACACAGTCTTTCAGTATTTGACAACACGTATATGCGAACGGTCTGTAACTGGAACTTCGTTCCTTTTTATGATTTGACTCACAACATAGTGATTTATAGAAGATCGTTCATCGGCTTCCTTAACTTAAGAGAATAATTTCCAGTGCCTTTCCTTCCACGTATCCTCAGCTACACGTTTGCGACGGCTTATGCTATACACGCTACGAGCGGGAATATGAGTGTGTCTCTCTTTAGCATACCAGGTTAAGTTCATTGCCGTACGATTCTAAAGAGGTACAGGACAGAGAGAGCACTGAAATTGTTTGCTGCGCATAAGCACAGGTCCAACAAGAAAAGTTTACAGTTTCAGGCCATAATCCTCTCAGGACGTTCGTGCTAAAGTTAAGGTCAGTGTATTCAGATAATGCCGAGTTCAAGTCATATTAGTGTATAAATTATATAAATTTAAATGATTGTTCTTTAAGAGTTAGATTAGTTTCACTACGATGCATCATTAACCCAGCCACAAGTTTCCGCAAGTTACTTTTATTGTGCAACTGCGTTCAGGCATTTGTGTAAATGCCGGTAGCAGCAGTAACAACACTTTCGTTTCTTTAAATTAATTTAGCGGTATAGCAATGACAGATCTGAGTAACAGCATGGAAGTTTATTCGAACACTTTCGGTGACGAGGTATCCTTGTATATCTTCATGGCGAGTGCGTCGTGGACCATCCCATCTTCTGAGGTAACGACAGGCGCGTTCACATAATAGCAGGAACACGTTCGTGATTGAGATATCCCACCTATCACATCTAGATTGGCCCGCTAAGTCATCCAACTTTAATCCCATTGGAAATGTCGAGTGCTATCTGGAACAACGTGTGAGACGTAGCAGTCAACATCCTCTCAGTTTGGCAGTTCCATGGGATTTGGTCATCACTGAGTGCGTTGAGCTGGATGTGACACACGTCGAGAAACTTGTGGACACAATTCCACGCCGAAATGAGGTCATTATCACTTGTTGCAGGTGGTGAATTAACCTGGTATCTTCTGAGGGTTACTCAATTTTTACCCCCGTGCTTATCAGATAAATCAATGTTCATGTTGTAATTAGGAAAGTCACTTAGAAGAGCTTAAATCATAAATTTAAAAATAAATTCTAAGTATGCCTGGAACCTGATGTGCTCTTACTGCACCGAGGTTGTCTCTTGAGAAAAACTACTCACGTATTTTGACAGAAATTTACTGAGTGACAACCATGCACTGCAACTGAGAAGTGTTAATAGGGACTGGTGCTTATGTGAAATGGATATCTGTGCACCTGACTCTAAAAGCGAATAACTCACATAACATTCTGAAAGAAAATAAACTTATATTGCTGCATGTGTAGCGCAGAGTGTCGCAAGTATGTTTAATTACGAATAAGGGAACCATGAAAGGAAATATGCGTAAAATCTTGGGCTTGGGTTGAAGAACCAGCTGTTCAGTTTTATATTGTAATTGTATATTGTAGGAAAAATGATCAAAATCAATGGAGGCTGTGATTGTAGGTAGTAATATAACAATATTTGCCCAATAGCTGAAGGTGCAGACTTCATGATCACGTGTTTTTGTGAGGTACAAAGCACACAAAGCTATAAGAATCATGGTGTTAATAGCACCACGAAACCACAGGAAGATAAAGTACAAACTGTTATAGGGAAATAACACGCAAAGCAGATATCTTCATACCGGCCTTAGCAAGGGTTGAAGTTTTTGTTGGTCGTTTAACTGGGTAGCATTCCCAGTTCTTGGGATGAGTGTTTTGCAACAACTATATATAAATTCTAGGCGCTACAGTCTGGAACCGCGCGACCGCTACGGTCGCAGGTTCGAATCCTGCCTCAGGCATGGATGTGTGTGATGTCATTAGGTTAGTTAGGTTTAAGTAGTTCTAAGTTCTAGGGGACTGATGACCTCAGAAGTTAAGTCCCATAGTGCTCAGAGTCATCTGAACGAACCATTTTCATGTTGCATATGAATTTTTATTTATATACCTGGACGATTCTTCCTTTCCACGTGATATTTTTTACGTGTAAAACACTTCATAAAAGTATTTTACAATACAATTAAAAGATACTCACAGAAAAACGTCTGATACCTTACTTCAAGATGATGTACCTTCCCCTTTATGAAAAACCTGTTAAAAGTCGAATATTTTCATGCACTGAACAGTCAAAGAAACTGGTACACCTGCCTAACATCGTGAAGGGCCCCCGAAAGCAGCAGAATTGCCGCAACACGACGTGGCATGGACTCGACTAATGCCTGAAATAGTGCTGGAGGGAATTGACACCATGAATCCCGCAGGGCTGTCCATAAATCCGTAAGAGTACGAGGGGGTGCCCATCTCTTTAGAACAGCACGTTGCAAGGCATCCCAGATACGATCAATAATGTTCATGTCTGGGGAACTGGGTGGATAGCGGAAGTGCTTAAATTCAGAATAGTTCGACCAGACAGCATGTTTCTAGTCATCAACAGTCCAATGTCGGTGTTGACGGGCCCAGGCGAGGCGTAAAGCCTTGTGTCGTGCAGTCATCAAGGGTACACGAGTGGGCCTTCGGCTCCGAAAGCCCATAGCGATGATGTTTCGTTAAATGGTTAACACGCTGACACTTTCTGATGGCCCAGCATTGAAAATTGCAGCAGTCTGCGGAAAGGTTGCACTTCAGTCACGTTGAACGATTTTCCTCAGTCTTCGTTGGTCCCGTTCTTGCCAGATCTTTTTCCGGTAGCTGCGATGACGGAGATTTGATGTTTTATCGGATTCCTGATAGTCACAGTACGCTCGTGAAATGGTCGTACGGGAAGATCCCCACTTCATCGCTATTTCGGAGATGCTGTGTCCCATCGCTCTTTCGCCAACCACAACATCTCGTTCAAACTCACTTAAATCTTCATAACCTACTATTGTAGCAGCAGTAACCGATCTAATAACTGCGCCAGACACTTGCCCTATACAGGCGTTGCCGACCGCAGTGCCGTATTTTGTATGTTTACGTATCTCTGTATTTGAATAGACATGCCTATACCAGTTTATTTGGCGCTTCAGTCTATAACATTCATTCCACAGCAATTTTCGGTGACTAGTGTGTTATTTGTGTCTGTAAATAGCGCCGTGTGTGTGTATACACACGTTGGAGATGGGTTTTCTGTTATCCAATCAATTGAACTATCGAGCTGTTGTCTACTATGCAACCAATTAGTGGAAATAATGAGTCCTTGTCATATTCAATTGTTCATTAATAGTATTTTCTTTTATGTCTTTCTTTTGTGTGTGTGATAGTTTCATTGTAATATTATTATTCATTACTCATTCTGTTTCATGCCTTTCTTTCCTGTCTTAACAGAGCTTCCTTCGCAGAAGCCACCAACAGAGAAGGTGAATGTTGATATAAGGCATTTACCTCTTGCAACGGAAGATGACGTCACGTTCCCTGGTCAGCTTCACAAAGGGAAACCATATGTCTAATGAAACTTCCTGGCAGATTAAAACTGTGTGTCGAACCGAGACTCGAACTCGGGAGCTTTGCCTTTCGTGGGCAAGTGCTTTGCCACTGAGCTACCCAAGCTCGACTCACGCCCCGTCCTCACGGCTTTAATTCCGCCTGTACCTCGTCTCCTACCTTCCAAACTTTACAGAAGCTCTCCTGCGAACCTTGCAGAACTAGCACTCCTGGAAGAAAGGATATTGTGGAGACATGGCTTAGCCACAGCCTGGGGGATCCTTTCTTCCAGGAGTGCTAGTTCTGCAAGGTTCGCAGGATAGCTTATGTGAAGTTTGGAAGGTAGGAGACGAGGTACTGGCGGAATTAAAGCTGTGAGGACGGGGCGTGAGTCGTGCTTGGGCAGCTCAGTGGTAGAGCGCTTGCCCGCGAAAGGCAAAGGTCCGAAGATCGAGTCTCGGTCCGGCACACAGTTTTCATCTGCCAGGAAGTTTCATATCAGCGCACACTCCGCTGTAGAGTGAAAATTTCATTCTAGAAACATATGTCTAATACACACTGCTTCGGGTGTATCGATACCGTAAGAACATTTCTGTGTTTGGACATACTTCCTAGTAAGAGCAGAATAATGAAAGATTATTGCCGTATGTACAGCAATCTTTCAATCAGATACGTCGGCCTAGCATAGTGTTTGTAACGCTGGAAATGCATATCCTCCTATTTCCATCTACTGTACTGTAAGTTTTTTCCTTATTTTGTTACCTGAATATATGACATTTCTGTGCCTTTATATATTGTAATTGTTTTACTATATATATATATATATATATATATATATATATATATATATATATATATATATATATATTAATTTATGTCGATGTATTTGTTTCGTAAATATTATTTGTATTTTTACGCTGGGTCTTGCCTAGGGAAAACTGCTATCGAATGATTACATCGATAGGTCGTGTGAAGAATCAAAGTGTGTAGGATCTTTGGTAGTGTGAACTCTGCCGCGTGGAGCGCGGGCAGAGGGGAGTCTGGCGGGAGTAGCGAGTGGAGCAGGTGTGTTGTGTGACGCTCCCGCGAGTTGCCGCGCTTTCGGGGTTTAGCAGCATGTAATTGCGCTCGACTTATGATGATAGTTTCTGACATGGTGTCGCGGACGGGAAGCATTAGCTGGCGCACATCAAGAGCCCGTTTCGCCTGGTGACCGTGTCGAGAAGAAGGCGCGCCAGCAACCAACTTCTGCAACAGCGACGGCCGACAATGAGTGACTGTCGCCACCTCCTCGATCGACGGCTTCAAACCTTCAATCAACCAACAAGGAAGACTAAAAGCACGTAAAGTTTCAGAACTGTATGGCAGACCTCAGGTTTTCAAATTGTTCCATCTGCCTCGCAAAATTACAGCAACTTAGCATGAACGTTTGTTGCTCATTGTCCCAATTGCATTGCCAAGCAGGGTCCCTTCCTTTTCCGAAATGAACCCGAGTGTCGTTGAAATTCAAACGCCAGCATTAAAATAATATAATTAGATTTCACTGCTTTAATTTCAAAGTTCAGTTAAAGTATTCATAGCTGGCTACAATATTTAGATTACACGAGCACAAATTAAGAGTGCGAGTTTTGTTAGCATATTTTAGCTTACCTGTGACTGCAGCTCAGCTTGGTACGTACTAAATTTTACTATTGTTAATTGTTCAGAATCATTTAATTCAAGTTCAAAGTTAAATCTCTTGTTTCTAAATTGCGTAGAGTCAAGTTGCTTTGAAATGATTGTTGAGGTAGTCCAAGACTAACCGTATTTTACTGGATTTCGATGTGCTTTAGAAAGAAAGCTCACTATTAACTTCAGTCACTAAATTAACTTTCGATTTTCCGGTTTTATTAATTCTTTTGCTAAATTAAGTCAGAATGCAGCGAAATTTATTACTTCTGACAAACTTTCCGTTTTCACACTACACGTGTCAACCTTCAGTTGCCACGCTTCTGGTGCTAATTATATGTGTAATAACCTTTCTTTTTCAGTTACTATAGTAATTGTCCTTAGGACTGGCGACCGTAATTTCCCCCAAATCTCAAGTATCTAATTACCGCTAGTTAATTGTTAACGTAACGGCCGCACATTTACTTTCTTTATTAACTTTACCCCTTTTCAAAATTAATTTCCATTAGTTTCATTTGCATTTTCCCTTTCAAAAAGATGTAACCCTTTCCTCCCTCTTTACCGACAGATTAACTTCGGTGACGATTGCTTTTCCCAAATTTCCCATTAGGTACACGCGGTTTAATTTTTCACTGTCATTAAGGTCGATAAGTGAGGGGGAGGTTACATGTTACTGTCAATGTTGATATTTGTTCACCACCGCGGTTTTCTTCGAGACGGGAAACGTCGATAGCGTCGGGTCAACGCGAGGCTTCCACTGCAACGCTGATTCAGAACGGGGAGTTAGCAGTCGATGAAAGTGACCACCCCTGTGAAGGACGGGACGGGGTAGGCAGCCACAATGGCACCATTCACGGCGTGGCCGCGGTTCATCTCGCCCGGCCGGCACGCTCTCACTTTTGTGAGGTGCGGAAAATCCCGCCTTATCCGCTCACGCCTCCCGGCCAGGAATAGGACCGCCCTGGGCGGCTTCGCTCAATTTCACAGAAATTCACCTCCTGAGGGAGGGGTCTTATCATGAATGCTGAGTGCCTCATTTCCAGCCCCTGCTGTACAGCCGGAGAAGCGGCCACTGAAGGCGACCGATCTATTCCGGAGAACGGGGTGAGGACACGCACTGGAAGAGACCGAAGTAAGGAAGTAGGAGCTCTTTTATGCCAGCACAGGGCTGGTTATATACATCTTCTTTTATTGTGACTTGCTGCTGCAAGTTGCAATAGTCCAAACGGTGATCTAACACTACAATAAATTACCGAGCAATTATTGATCCACCACTGTAACTTTAGCCAATTTTCCCAGCTATCAGATAACCACTCTCGCGAAAGTATACACTACTGTCCATTAAAATTGCTACACCACGAAGATGACGTGCTACAGACGCGAAATTTAACCGACAGGAAGAAGATGGTGTGATACGCAAATGATGAGCTCTTCAGAGCTTTCACACAAGGTCAGCGCCGGTGGCGACACCTAAATCGTGCTGACATGAGGAAAGTTTCCAACCGATTTTCCATACACAGACAGCAGTTGACCAGCGTTACCTGGTCAAACGTTGTTGTGATGCCTAGTGTAAGGAGGAGAAATGCGTACCACCACGTTTCCGACTTTGATAAATGTCAGACTGTACCCTAACGCGATTGCGGTTTATCGTATAGCGACATTGCTGCTCGCGTTGGTCGAGATTCAATGACTGTTAGCAGAATATGGAATCGGTGGGTTCAGGAGGGTAATACGGAACGCCGTGCTAGATCCCAACGGCCTCGTATCACTAGCAGTCGAGATGACAGGCATCTTATTTTGCAGCAGCATGGACTATCAGCTCGGAGACCATGGCTGCGGTTACCCTTGACGCTGCATCACAGGCAGGAGCGCCTGCGATGGTGTACTCAACGACGAACCTGGGTGCAGTAATGGCAAAACTTCATTTGTTCGGATGAATGCAAGTTCTGTTTACAGCATCATGATGGTCGCATCCGTGTTTGGCGACATCACGGTTAACGCACATTGGAAGCGTGTATTCGTCATCGCCATACTGGCGTATCACCCGGCGTGATGTTATGGGGTGTCATTGGTTACACGTTTCGGTCACCCCTCTTTCATATTGACGGCACTTTGAACAGTGGACGTTACATTTCAGATGTGTTATGGCCTGTGGCTCTACTCTCCATTCGATCCCTGCGAAACCTTACATTTCAGCAGGATAATGGACGACCGCATGTTGCAGGTCCTGTACGGGCCTTCTAGATACAGAAAATGTTTGACCGCTCCCTGGCAGCTCATTCTCCAGATCTCTCACCAACTCAAAACGTCTGGCTCGTCACAATACGCCAGTCACTACACTTGATGAACTGTGGTATCGTGTTGAAGCTGCATGGGCAGCTGGGCAGCTGTACCTGTACACGCCATCCAAGCTCTGTTTGACTCAATGGGCAGGCATATCAAGGCCGTTATTACGGCCAGACGTGATCACAAGTCAGTTCTAGTATAATATATTTGTCGAATGAATACCCGTTTATCATCTGCATTTCTTCTTGGTGTAGCAATTTTAATAGCCAGTAGTGTAGTTTTTCCGTGCTCTACGGCTTGAAAATCCCATTTATTTTGTGTGCAGTCATCGATTTCAAGCAGAAATCTCTATCACTCCGGTTTTACAATGAAGATTCGGAAGAAAGTGTAACTCGAGCCGCAGTTTCCTTGTAGTTGAACTTTAAGTTCCGATACGTAAAAGCTGCGTATAATACTATGTAGCAAGCTAGCGTTATCCACTGGGAGGAATTTAGAAATGTTTTGACCGTGTGTTTACCTAACTGCTAGAGGATATCGAATAGTAACGTATTTATGGCAGTTAATAGAGTTAATAGAAAACTGAAAGGCTTTATTTTGGAACTAATGAAAGTAGTGAAGTTCACGTGAATGAAACTGTGGAATCAACGTTCGATACCACACTTGTTAGGGGTTGCAAATATAGACCGCGGTCCGTAATAGATATCGTTGGACCCGCGAGTCGCGACTAGCGCCGCTCCGCGGCTTGTGACAAGTATCTAGCGAGCTCTCGTCCACTCTTGCTCGGGACGTCAACTGGGAATGTAGCATAGTCTTCAGCTGATAGGAAGCAACCTCTAACAAGGCGCTTAGTCAAGTATGGCATAAGCAATGCCTCTCTAGATATCTGTTTGTAATTATGTGTGTGCAGCATATGAAGAAGCCTGTAACACAAGTTAAGTACTATATATGTTATTCTTTACCAACGGGTACTAATTATTTCAGTCGTTGCAGATACAGACTATGCAGCCATCTCCTTATGGACTTCACTGCCAAACCTGCAATATATGTTTCTGTTTAGCGTTGGACACCTGTCATAACAACTGACGACGAGAATCATAACAGAAACAACAAACAGTCGCATGCCCAATTAGGTATAATAATTTGAAACATTAAATTTAAAGAAAAATGAAACTGAGTTGCTGAAGTGACTTTCATTAATACTACTTTTAAATAGTGAAATGAATACACACGACTACCAGACGAACTGGTGGTGGTGGTGGTTAGTGTTTAACGTCCGTCGATAACGAGGTCATTAGAGACGGAGCGCAAGCTCGGGTTAGGGAAGGATTGGGAAGGAAATCGGCCGTGCCCTTTCAAAGGAACCATCCCGGCATTTGCCTGAAACGATTTAGGGAAATCACGGAAAACCTAAATCAGGATGGCTGGAGACGGGATTGAACCGCCGTCCTCCCGAATGCGAGTCCAGTGTGCTAACCACTACGCCATCTCGCTCGGTCCAGACGAACTCAATAGTGGATAGCAGTAGTTATTATTTCCACAAATCAGCAATAATATGAAGTTAAATGATATTTCACCCATAGCAATAACAGTTACTATCTCAGTCATTAACCAATTCAGCACAAAGATGTTACTCAAGATATCACGAGACTAAAACTGGGCATGACAATAGCCCTGGTTTAATTAACATACAACCACCTCAAATGAAGTTAAATAACACTACCTAAACACTTATTGTACTCTCTCTATCATGCAAATGTGTCAGATTTCTTTAGAAAGTACAATATTCCGTTTATCTCTCTTACAACAGAGAAGAATATAGAAGGTACCGATAAACTGAAACTGTCTTTACAGGCAATTTTGTGACTATTTCAGAAACAAATTGCAATTTGCCAATATTGATTTCTAACCCGACTTCAATTTATATGTTCATACTTTAAAGTAAGTAATTCAAATATTAAGTTCAATTAACTTCAGAAAATAGTTAATTGTAATAATAAAAGCAAAATTACTTTCGTATAAGTTCAATTTGTGTGCCTTTCTCACTCCCTGTGAATCAGGTAATTTAAATAGCAACATTTATACACTTTGGCACATTTAATGCAGGCACAAATCAATAGTTATTCAGAAACAGGATACTCGGCCTTCTGCACCTTTAGGATGGGACCCTACATTGGTTTCATGATAAGGACAATTTTAAGGTTCACACGCATGTTTACATCACTGGAATTATTATTGAAAACCACTCACACAAACATACTGGTCCATACTATGATGGGATTAGCCGAGCGGTCTAAAGGGCTGCTGTCGTGGACTGTGCGGCTGGTCCCAGCGGAGGTTCGAGTCCTCCCTCGGGCATGGGTGTGTGTCCAGAATGAGATTTTAACTCTGCAGCGGAGTTTGCGCTGATATGAAACTTCCTGGCAGATTAAAACTGTGTGCCGGACCGAGACTCGAACTCGGGACCTTTGCCTTTCGCGGGCAAGTGCTCTACCAACTGAGCTACCCAAGCACGACTCACGCCCCGGCCTCACAGCATTACTTCTGCCAGTACCTCGTCTCCTACCTTCCAAACTTTACAGAACCTCTCCTGGTTCGCAGGCCCGTCAACACTGACATTGGATTGTTGATAACTGGAGACTTGTTGCCTGGTCGGACGAGTCTCGTTTAAAATTGTATCGAGCGGATGGACGTGTACGGGTGTGGATACAACCTTATGAATCCATTGACCCTGCACATCAGCAGGGGACTGTTCAAGCTGGTGGAGGCTCTGTAATGATGTGGGGCCTGTAATCACTCCAAATTGTATGAATAGCGTATGTAGGAAACTCTGGTCCGGTGCTGTGTCAGTGCTAGAAGATGAAGAGATCCGTGTTATGACTGTTGCAATGTTAGAAATTTGCAAAAAATTGTGACACTTCAGACGAAGATAAAGCTCCTAGCAAGAACCCATCAGCTACAAAAGAATTTGTATGTAAGGAAATCCCTCACAGAAACTGAAATCACTATAGATCTATCGTTTTCTTGCGTTGTAGATGATCCATAGGTTACTTGGGATGTAAGTGAACTTAATTAAAATTATTTTATAGGATTCTTGTGTGTTTTAGTGTTAATTTGCAGGGATGTTAATTTTGCATTAAAATGAGTTTTCAGAAGGACGAAAAGGATTATTTTTGGTAAAAAGAGTAAGAAACTACCCGTTTTTAAAGTTAATGTGTGAGTAAATGAGATACTAACCCCAAATTTGGATCGCGAGGAAACTGTGGTATGTGTACCTCTGTGAATGAGATCTCCTATGCAGTTTCAGAGGTAGGAAAGAGGTACCTGAGGAAGTATAGCTACGAAGCTGGTCGTGAGTTGTACATGGATAGCTTGGTCGTTTATCTACAAATACTGCGATTATTTGGCTAGACTACATTACCAAAAGCAAACCATCCCTATAGCTATAAAATCAAATGGATCCCTTCAGCTTATGTCAACTGTGAAGTGTCAAAGTGAATATGACACACAATTACCTATGAAATATACAAGAAAACTATTATGATTTCGAACAGAATGAGAAATAGCTATGGTCACGAAAACAGTCACAAATATTATAAACATCAATCAATTTTGTGGGAAAATTGGGAATATCTCCTTGATTCTCGACGCAATGTCTTGCTTGTGGGTTATTTGACATTTTCTCTCGCCGGACCTAAAGACTCTGACATTATGGAATCATCGACATTTTGTCAGTGTACCACTGTAGTCTCTAATCTCCTCTAGGCGCAAGACATGGACTTTCTGTAGTGGACTGTTAAGGCAGCCAGTCCACAGTGAAGTAGCCGAAAGGGCACGCATCAACTCACGCCGTCTGGCGTTAAGTTTGTAGTCGCTAGCAATGTCGTCCATACAACTGGGGCGAGTGCTAGTACGTCTCTCGAGACCTGCCTTGTGGTGGCGCTCGGTCTGCGATCCTGACAGTGGCGACACACGGGTCCGACATGTACTAATGGACCGCGGCCGATTTAAGCTACCACCTAGCAAGTGTGGTGTCTGGCGGTGACACCACATTCCTCCCCCGCAAATCGGCGAACGGTCGTGTGATAAGGCTTCCGCCCGCCGTGGGGAGGACCCCATGTTGACGTATGCGATGAGGTGGGGAGTCTAACAACAGGCGAGGCTGTGCCACCCGCACCCTGCCATTCGGCCCGAGGGGAGCTAGGAAACGCCTGAAAACCTAGTCCAGGGTTCACGTCAACATGCGGTGTATGCGCCCGTAATGAGACAGGAGGGGCCGAAGGGTCGACCTCCATTGCGTCGGGAGATCCGACGCGCGATGACATCTGGTCCGGAGCGGGCAAGAGTTCCATGGCGGAGGACAGCTGGTCACGGGAAGCGATCGGCGGCGCGTGACCCAGGGAGGCGCTGGGCGGCTGCAGCGAAGCGTCCACTGCGGGCGGCGCCGGCGGGGGAAGAGGCGGCGGCGGCAGCGGTGCGTCGCCATGGGGCAAAATGGAAGGCCGCGTCGGTAACACCTGGGGATGAGGCGAGCCAGTAGATGGGTCCCCAGGGCGCTGACTGGACGGCACCGTCGCTGAAAGCAGACGGGGAGCGGCAGAACCCAGGCGACGACAGAGGCGCAGCTGATTGAGATGCCGACGCACCTCACCAGAGGCCCCCAAAACCAAATACATCGCGCGGCCGAGGCAGCGAAGAATGCGCCCTGCGAGCCAACGCCGTGAACCTCGATAGGTGCGATAGAAGACAACGTCGCCAGGAGCAAAAGCAGGAGTCTGCCGCTGCACAGGAACCTGATGCGGCGGATGCAGCAAAGACATCAAGGTTCGATGAGGACGACCATGGAGCAACTCAGCCGGCGAGCGACCATCGCGGGGCTGAGAGCGAGACGAGGACAAAAAGAGCAATAACGCGTCCTCCCGAGAATGCGACTCTTTCAGCTTCAACATCTGCGACTTGAAAGTCCGGACCAATCTTTCAGCGGCACCGTTTGACTGAGGCGAAAACGGCGCGGATGTCAGATGTTGAATACGATTGGCCTTGCAGAATGACTGAAATTCTGCGGATATGAATTGTGGGCCATTGTCAGAAACAATAGTCTGTGGAAGACCTTCAATGCAAAAAATAGTAGACAACGCTTGGATTGTGGCAGAAGACGTCGTGGAAGACATCCGGACAACAAATGGAAAATTACTGAAGGAATCGACAACAACCAACCATCGAGCATTCCAGAATGGACCAGCAAAATCTATGTGCAAGCGTTGCCAAGGGGAAGTGGCTTTCGGCCATGCAAAGAATTTCCGCGGATTGTTGTTCGGCACACGCCATGCAAGAAGAGCACATATTCGTAATCGCAGCATCGATTCCGAACCAAGTACAGTGCTGACGAGCAAGTTGTTTCGTGCACACTATACCCCAATGTCCTTGGTGAAGGAGCCGTAAGACAGAGGACTGTAACGAACGCGGGACCACTACCCTGGACTGATCATTATCAGAACGCAACAACAAAACACCACGTCGGACAAAAAGTCTCTCCTTGTGAGCAAAAAATCGGCGAACCAGCGGATCCTCGATCCGTGACTTCGACAAGGGCCATTGCGTAGCAACAAAATGCAAAACAGTAGCAAGGACAGGGTCAGCAGCTGTGGCTGTAGCTACACGACGAAAATCAATCGGAAACGATTCGACCACGTCATCGGTTTCCGCATCAATGAACATGCAAGCAAGTTCGGAAGAATCGAATGCTTTATCCTCAGCAACAGGCAAACGGGACAACGCATCAGCGTTTCCGTGCTTAGCAGTGGACCGATACAAGATATCGTAGCGGTACTGCGAGAGAAAAATAGACCAGCGAATGAATTTCTGCACTGTACGTGGAGGTACAGGCTTGAGCGGATGAAAAAGCGATGTCAAAGGTTTGTGGTCTGTGATGATGGTAAAGTGACGACCATACAAAAAATCGTGAAACTTCGTGACACCAAACACGAGAGCCAAAGCTTCTTTCTCTATTTGTGAATAATTTCTTTGCGCCGACGACAGCAATTTGGACGCAAAGGCAATAGGGCGATCATGTGAACCATCTTTGTGCGCAAGCACAACACCGATCCCGAAATCCGATGCATCGACCATCAACAAAAGTGGTTTCTGGGGATCGAAGGGCGTAAGGCAAGTATTAGAAAGCAACACCGATTTCAAGTGGCGAAAGGCGCGTTCGCATTCCGTCGTCCAGACAAACGGAACACCTTTACGGCGTAAGCGATGAAGCGGAGCTGAAATGGAAGAGGCATTGCGCAGAAAGCGATGATAATAGTTAATTTTTCCCAACACACTCTGTAGCTGCTTCACATTCTGTGGCGAAGGCAAGTCCTGTATGGCACGGAGGTGCTCTGGACTCGGATGTATGCCTTGGGCATTGATTACATGTCCCAAATATGGTAAGTCACGAGCACAAAACACACATTTGTCCTTCCTCAAGCGAAGACCATTTTGCCGCAAATGTTAAGCTAACTACATATTCAGGTCACAAGATCCCATCCTCGTCGCCAATGTAGTGGACTGTTAAGGCAGCCAGTCCACAGTGAAGTAGCCGAAAGGGCACGCGTCAACTCACGCCGTCTGGCGTTAAGTTTGTAGTCGCTAGCAATGTCGTCCGTACAACTGGGGCGAGTGGTAGTACTTCTCTCGAGACCTGCCTTGTGGTGGCGCTCGGTCTGCGATCCTGACAGTGGCGACACGCGGGTCCGACATGTACTAATGGACCGCGGCCGATTTAAGCTACCACCTAGCAAGTGTGGTGTCTGGCGGTGACACCACACTTTCAGTGCGCAATTACCTGCGCGTGAGTCTCGAGATAGGCTATAAGCGGTACCACAGTGCGGGCGAGGGTTTAAACATAGGGGGTAATGAAATCTGTTTACCAGTTTTATTTAAATACGGATTTAATCACACACAGCTAACGTTACGCAATACATGTATGTAGATCGAAATAATTAACGACAGCGTGCCTCTATCGCATGTGCCTGATTGTCCTTGGCGCTTATCTTCTCATTGTTGTAGTCACCTACTGAAATTTAATAATGTAATTGTTTATTTAATTCTCAGCAGTTTGGGCGAGAATCTTCGGACCTCATATGTCTGGCACAAATCCATGTATATTCTAGCAATAAAACACAGTAACGTGGGCTTTGTTGTTCGCATATTGTGTTGGTCACACAACAGACGTAAATTCAATTAGTACTTTAGCCACAGCGATCTATTTACACTGCAGTAAAATCTGTTGTCGTCCTATTCACACACACTGTTCGTTTACTAGATCCTAAGTCACTTAAAAATTGCTCTTCAAATAATTTGTTCTGATTTTGATAGTAGTCATAGTTTCTTGTAATTAACATTAGTCCATCCCAACAATGCTAACTGTCACTTCCACACGTGTAGGCATAACCGTGTCATTACACGACTGGCTTTTGATCTCGTTACAAGATATACAAACGGAAGTATCTCTAATCAGAAATTTTAACTACACACTGTTTCTGTGTCTCGCTTTCTCAGCTACAATGTTCATTAGTTATGATCAAGTCCGCATTTTGTTGATTTCGTAAACCGTAGCAGATCAGCTGATTGTTACCTGGAAGACACGAGATCTGAACGTTGGAAATACATTTTTCACATTGATTTACGAATACTTTTATCGATGGTCAATGGTGTAAAACACACAACTTCTGTAGTGTAGGCTTTGGTCGTTCTTGGTGAGGCAACATATTTTTTAGGCCAAGCACCTGGGAATTCTTGTGGCACCCACAACGAAACGTCACGCACGACTCCTCAAAAAAATGAAATACCGCACTCTCGAGACAGGTTTCTACAGATTCTGATCAGGCAGCGAGGCAGCAGCCTTACAAGGTAAGGACTGAAAATGATGAAGCATGAAAGTGTTCCAACTACTTTCTTGTGGAAAGTTGACTAAAGAATTTGCTAGATTTCGAGTTGTATTGAAGTTCATCCATTCTAATGTTTGATTATGTGAGGTCTGTTTTCCGATAAATGCGGGCAGTGAAGCGAGCAAGGTAGGCAGACAGCAGGCCCCTGCGTGCTATGCTGACCCGCGATGCATACAGCAGTATTTGACGTTCCGGTACCAGGCAGTGCCAGGTGGGGCCCGGAACGTCGCAAGTTCCGTGACCTCGCGGCCCGCTCCGCCTTTTTGTTGATGCTACTGCGCAAGATCTTTTAAAAGGGAATTAAAGTTCACAGAAAGAGATAAAAACTTTATTTGTCGATGACACTATAATTCAGTCGGGCTAGGTTAAGTCTTAGAACAGGTGAATGAAACGACTAATGTCTTGCCTAGAAGGCAAAAGACAATTACATACAGAACTGTAGGAATAGAATGCAGTGAAGTAAAAACAAAGCAGTAATGCTAAGGAATTAAATTACGAAATAGTACACAGTAAGAATTAGTCGTTTTCTTACGAAGACTGGCAGTAGCAAGAAGATCAGCCTTCAAAAAGGGGAAATGTTATCATTCAAGATAAATATCAAATGTTTCTCTGGAGTGTGGCCTTCGGTCCAACTCCAACGTGGATGAGAAACAATACAGACCGGAAGACAACAGATGCTTTTGAAATATGATTCTACAGACAACTTCTAACGATTAAGTAAGTGCAGAATGACTCTGAGGATTGCGTGAGTACAGCTCTCCATGCTATTCTCTAAATTTCATCAGAATTACTGCAGCAAAAGTCCTTCAGATCCAGCTTATTGTACTCCATCATTGGTCTCTACACTTCTGACCCCCCACACTTCTACCCATTATAAAAATAAAACATCATTGGTGCGTCTATGTTGGTACTAACAACATACCTTTTCGTTTAGTTGTGCTATACAGAGCTCTGCTCCCTAAGCCGACTTCGCAGGTCTTTATTAGCTGTCTTCTCGTGTGCACTATCTGTAGCCCACATTTGAGATTACTGAGAAGTCAGTCTACTGTGTCAATAAGTATACTTAAGATTCTGTGATATTCGGTTTCCATATGAAGCAAGAAACAAAAATAATAGAAACTGTACACCTTTTGTAGAGTAAAGTAAGAACCTCAAACCTGTTGTTGAAATATATTATTTATTTGAACATTTGGCAACAAATATTGAGGTACGTATTTATTTCCATCCATTCGTTCGCTCGATGAATTATTATTTTACTTTAGTTCTAATGTTTCTGCATTTAATAATAATTATGCTGATAAAGAAGCATTTTTACGAATTTGCTTTCTAGGGATGATATACTGCGTTTGAATCAACGCTTGTACAACTATGGCAGAGAACAGTATGTAAATGTGTCTATTTGTATAATTACGGAGACAAGATTAAAATCGGAACACACGAAGTGTTATCCTATGCTCACAGCAGACGATTTTCAGTTCCCCCTGCGTAGCAAGTGCTGCATGACACAGAAGGGATAACATTGCCGTGCTAATATGGTGTCTCACGCACTCATCAGTGAAGCGGTTAGCGAACCAATCATCGCGTTCCACAACCCACACACACGTTTCAATCTGTTCCACCTGCCGAGTCACCTACAACAAGAGGCCTACAGCCCACGCGGAAACGTCATCGGGATTGCACGGAGGAGAGAACGCCACCCAAGAAGGAACCAACACCTACCAACATGTAAGATCGCTGACTATGTTTTGAAAAATTTCAAAAACATGTAAGATGCACTGGTAACTTTTACACAACTACCGTCAAGGGACATTTAATCTTCTTCGTTAAAAATAGAAATAGAAACATAGGCAAGCGCCATCCTATGGCGCTAGGTAAACTTATTAGAAGAGAATGCGAGTCATTACTGAAGCATATAATGACTATTATAGCTGCAAGAAAAAAACGGGTGAAAATTAAAACTCTGTCAGGATTAGCTGCCAACATCCTGTTTGAACATTCTAGACAAAACACTAGGACGCCTGTATTCTAAATTTCTTCGCTATTAAACAAAGCATCATCAGCAATGTTGAAATCTTCATTACAGAAGACGACTTGTTAACGGGAATAACGTGTTGCTGCGAAGCTACTGTCATCAGGCACCTTAGTAAAATTGTATATGTGGAAGGGCAAAAGGTAACAAAGCCATCACTAGTTTGTATTGTGGCATGTAGATCACAGATGTTCCCACAGTTCGCTTACATTTATCGCGTTCGCTGACCAGTGACGTGGATGTACCCTCCGTCTTAAAATGCTATAGTTGTTTGCGATTTGGGTATGGTAGCAAACAGTACACAAGTAACACAAGGTGGACATAGTGCGCGCGCCCACTAAGAAGTAATGGCTGTGGGTGGACCAGTCAACCAATATTCACTGCACTGGTGGTCAAAGTGCCCTATCTAGAACCTGCACAATGTATCTAAAACACAGGTTAATTATCAAAATTATGTCTCTCAATAGTAGACCTTTTCGAGAAGTACCTGTGTTCGAAAACAGGCCTTATACGAATGCAATTACCTCACATTCCCGCCCACATCTCGTGGTCGTGCGGTAGCGTTCTCGCTTCCCACGCCCGGGTTCCCGGGTTCGATTCCCGGCGGGGTCTGGGATTTTCTCTGCCTCGTGATGGCTGGGTGTTGTGTGCTGTCCTTAGGTTAGTTAGGTTTAAGTAGTTCTAAGTTCTAGGGGACTGATGACCATCGATGTTAAGTCCCATAGTGCTCAGAGCCATTTGAACCATTTTTGAACCTCACATTCCCAAAGATTACGAGACAGGATTCAAAATTCCCGTCCCTTCCGACTCAACAACAGCTCGATGCTAATATCAGCACCTGTGGCAACCAATCAATACCATAACGATAACGCCGCAGTGGTGTCCAACTACACCACCAGCAAGACGGAAATTTTTAGAATATAGAAGACACAGCCAAAGAGCAGTCCCCCAAGACCAATTTCAGCAGTCATAACTCTACCTTCCCCTTGCTTCAGTTGTTCCCAATGGCTACTCAACAAAATTTCACAGGTTCAGTCAACATAATTGTTCGGAACTATCTCGTTAACCACATTCTGATATCATGGGTGTCATGAATGTCGATCCAGCATGCTACTAATGGGCCTTCTCCAGCACTCCAAACAGATTCTGTCGGGACACCTATCCAAAATATGTTCATCCCACGCCTTGCACCTCAAAATGGCCTCTAAAATCATCCAGTGGAATGCAAGAAGGCTCAAGGCAAACACAGGCGCTCGTTGGCACTCTTTGCTCGAAACTAACGTAGACATCAGTGCCATTACCGAAACATGGTTAAAACCGAAAGACCCTTTCGCCCTCCCAGGCTACTCTGTTGTTAGGAAGGATAGACGGCTGCGGCTGTTGGTGAGACAAGTTACCGACTTTTCGGTTGACAGTATTGACACTCAGCATGATCCATTGTAAATAGTGGGTATCCACCTTCGGATTAAGGGCCTCCATCTGAATTTGGTCTCAGCATACAAAGCACCTAAAGACAAACTTTCCAAACAGCAGTTAACGACAATAACTGACTATGGCAGGAAACCCTTTCTGCTACTAGGTGACTTTAATGGCAACCATACACTGTGGTGATGCAGAACTGCCAACGCAGTAGGATAAACACTGGTGCATGTTCTATATTCGGAAAACCTTGTAGTACTAAATGATGGCTCACCAACACCGGTAGTCCGACCAAATGAAGTCCCGACAGCTGTAGAGTTGGGCACAGTATCCCCTGCAGTATCTGCCGCAACCGCGTGTGAACTGATAGCGTTCGATTCACTTGCAGATTCAAATTATACTAAATGATCAACCTAGGGAGACCGTCAAACACGCAGTCAGTCGGAAATGGAACACAAACAAAACCACATGTATCCCACATGGAACACTACTGGGAGAAAACTGACATCGATAGTCGAAACTGAGAATCCTAAAAGACACTATGAGATTTTGGTTTCGCCTATCAATGAAGCAGCGGAAGTCTCAATGTTTCAAAAAGGATACAAGCGCCATCTGCCTATTGGCGGGATTCAGAATGTGACGTAATCCTCAAGGGACGAAAGGAGGCAGTAAAAAAATACAAAAATTCACCAAATCACTCAAACTTTTTCGCTCTTAAGAAGGAACAAGCCATAGCCAAGAAAATTTTTAAGTACCACAAAAAGACAAGCGCGGCCAAATTTCTGCACTGTGGTCCACAAAGATACATACTTAGCGAGGGTTTGGAATGTAATAAGCAACATATAAGCATCCGACGAACTTTAACAATCGTTTGTCTGTATGTTAGCTGCACCTAACTTAATGTGCAAGGAAGCTGAGGGGAAACATTGAGAGGACGAAAGTGTAATTACAAAACCATTTTCGCTAGAAGAACTCCAGACTGCGCTCTTCCATGGGACGGGTACTGCATCTGACCCACACAAAGGGAAATGAGGCTGCTCAAAATTTACAATAGCGTATCGAATCAAAAGATTAAAATCGACTCTCTGGAAACATGTCGTCCCCATCGAAAAATGGGGAAAAAGATATGATAACCCCAAGTCGTATCACCTTACTACAGTGTTCGGCGAAGATAATGGAAAGGATTAATAAGCGGCACTTAAAATGATGAAGCGAAAAGAAATTGGGTTTCTCAGAGAAAGAGGGAGAAATGAAGTCCTTCTAATAATAGTGTAGCTAGTATTATTTCGGTATAGTTACATGATAGTTGCGTTCATAGACTTGACTGAAGCATAAGTAAATGTTGTCTTGTCACTCTTATGGGAAAAATTCGAGAAATTTCAGGTACCACAACCACTTGTCCACAACATTCTAAGCATCCTTAGCAATAGGGAAAAATCATTTTCCAAAATGGAGCTACCCTGGGACTCAGAGAAACTAGCAGAGGACTCTCACAGGGTTCAGTCTTGGCTCCATTATTATTCAATCTCTGTAGTGCATACTAAAAATATTGAAGAACAGATAAAAAAACCATGTTTGCAGTATTTGTTTTTAAGGACTGGCAATAAAAGAAGAATAACATGACTTACCTAAGAGTTATATATGAAAAGACTATCTGTATGGTTGGTTGCTATAGCAACAAAGTAACTTGTGTATCTTCTTATCTGTGTTGTGTGTCTTATTATATTTCCAATAAAATGAACACAAATAATAATCCAAAAAATCAATAGGTTGTGGGCCTAGTATTCTGAAAAAGAAAAATGAAATAAATTAATAATAAAATAAAATAAAATCCACTTAAAAGATGGTTCAAGAAAACGAAGAACTTCGTGATGTGCAAGTGCTGAAAGACAGCTGTACATTAGCCTGTGTGATGCTGAAATTACAATATTATTTAACATGCAAGATCTCTGTGGCATTTCGGATGTAAATGAAACAACAGAAAATTATGAAACGGTAGAAAAGAAGAAGAAATGGCAGCAATGGAACACCAAGGCAAAACATTATATAATGAGAACAATTGATGAAAAGGTAAGGTCACATATACTGTGTTGGGAAACTTCCAAAGCTATGCATAATAAACTTAAAACAATTTACAAAAGAGACGTTTGTCAAATAACTCAGCAGTTGTTTAAAAATTTTATAGATCCAAGTACGGTAAAATTAGAGGCAAAGCTAGCTTGCAGAGAACAGTATTTTAACTAAATCGTCGCCAGTGTAAAAAGATGACAGATGCTATGGGCATACCAAAGATACTTTCTATTTTGCCAGATGAATTCACTTTTCTCTAGCATGGGATTCGTCGCCCAGTGGTGAGAAGAATATAGAAAATCTACCTTTAAGTCTCATAAGAAAAGAGACACGACTGAAAAGTGTCAGTCAAGAAGAGAATATTGCCTTTGATGTTCACTTTAACAAAATTTTAAAAAAATACCTAATTTCTAACAATTGTGGTAGATATGTACTTCTGCAGCAGAATGCAAGAAGCCTAAAAAGAAAGAACAATCTAGTATACGCAAAAAAGCAATCAAAAAGAAGAGTGCTACTTTAAAAATTAAAATAAAATTCGAGAACCAAAAATCAAGATCTTTCCAGCTCTGTCCTCACTGCAAAAGAACAAACCACAAAGAAGAAAATAATTATTTTAAAGTAGAAAAAAACACAAACAAAGAAACGTTTGCACAGGAAGTCATGAGAAAGAAGTTACGATTATGTTTGTTGGTAGGGCATGTACTAGAGATATATCCAATGAAGCGGACAAGTTAAGAAATGTCAAGGCCTATGACGTTATTGTGAAAGTTGGCAAACAAGGTTGATCAATAAGAACAGTAGGAACAGGCAACTCTGTTGGTGATAACAGAGTTCTCAAAGATATCTGTTCCTCAACTGAATAGAATGAAAATGACTGCACATATGTTCAAATCTATAAAAAGAAAGTACCCCTTCTGAAGAGGCACAAAAAAAAAAAGAAACGGATTACAGAGGCGATCATTAAATCAAGAAGGCAATCGCTGCTGACACAAGAGGAAAAGCAAGACAGTCATAAGAAGCTAGGTCTTGAAGGCATAAGGTGTACATCAAAGATCATGAGAATGTGCAGTGGAGTTCCAAATAGTTCATACAAAGAAGAAAATTTGTGTGAAGTTTGTGTGAGAGGCAAGCTAACAAGAACGTATTTTCTACCATGAGAGAAAGAGCAACAAGGCCTCTTGAAATAATACATACTGATATCTGTGGTGAGACAGAACACCCAATTTACATGAGAGTATTAGATGATTTCATTCATGTTTGTGTAACCTGTTTGTTAATGCACAAGTCAGAGACTGCAAGATTCATATGAAAATATGCATCAAAAATAAGATGTGATAAATGTGGTGAATACACCAGCCATCGTGGTGGCCACAGTGCTGATCCACTCCTGCCAATGAAGAACTTGGAAAAACATCGTCTAAATGTTCGCTGACATCAACAGCACAATGCACTGGGGCACCTTCATGCTGGAATCGTTACGTAACTGATGGCATGTAATTCTACAGTAATATCGGAGTACTGCACAGAGAATGATATCGTACCATACTTTCCTCCACAGAGATTGTTAGGCAGAAGACATAGTCCAATCAGATGGTATTCAAAAGTATCCATCTTTGTTGATGGTGGAATGTAGGTTTTTCCTTTGGATTCTCCAAGTCCCAGAAAGTCTATGATGGTTGTTGTTCAACTTTCATCTCCTCGTAAAGGTAGCCTTGTCATTCAACAAAAGGCTCTTTTGAAAGCCTGGAATGTTTACAATTTGGTTTACATGCCACTGACAGAATTCCACATGCAGGGGAATGTAATCAGCCCAAGTGTCCTATACCTTCTGATACTTAAAGAGATGCTCTTTCGAGCAAGGGGTTTAACACAATGGCTTTGGAGGTATGTCTTCCTTCGATATGCATCGTTTGCTGGTGCTATAGTTGTCCTCATATCGGTGCACCACAATCCTCCGACTGAACCTTTGCAAGCTGCAAGATTTGCAATTTCCTGTCGGGCAGATTGGCTATGCATACAGGCCTTGCTACTCGACAGTTGAATTATGACTCTCGTAAATGAGTTTCATGTCGTGTAGTCAGCTATCGATAACCTGCAAACATCAGACGAAACTTTCTAGTAAATAAAACATAATACAAACAATAATAACGTAATTATTTACCCAAGGATATGAACACTGCTAGCAGTAATGAACACTTATCCTTCCTAGCAGTAATATGTAATCTTGTTAGAAATCTGATCCCATCGTCAACGTGTTCCCTAAGAAACAGCCAACATAAATGTGAACGTTAGCCTAAGAGATGTTCAGAGTCAACCATTTAATTGACCTCTTTTGGGAAACGGTGTGCGTGCAGTATTTGTGCCACATAATAAAAGTCGCTCTTTTTATCTCTACAAATTTGTATACATAGCTTCTTACACCCTGTATAATCTTAAATAGGCATGTAGTCAAAAGTACAGTCCTGTAATTAGTTCCTGTAATTCGTTTATATCTAAACACAGAGAAGAAAATTTTCGATGAAAAAAAAAGTATACTAGTAAGTGACCTGTATCTTTTAAAAATTTCCTTTTACTGCTACACTGATAGTTAGAAATATATTCTTGAGAATCCTTATATAAAAAAAAAGGTCCAAACGGCTCTGAGCACAATGAGACATAACTGCTGAGGTCAGCAGTCCCCTAGAACTTGGAACTACTTAAACCTAACTAACCTAAGGACGTCACACACATCCATGCCTGAGGAAGGATTCGAACCTGCGACCATAGCGGTCGCGCGGTTCCAGACTGTAGCGCCTAGAACCGCTCGGTCACCCCGACCGGCTATCTATATATCATATATAATTTATGATTAATTTTTAAATTATAGTATATGATACAATTGTAGGACATGATTGTAATCCATAGTAGACTAGCATCAAGTGCATAGTCCAGTAATGTATCAACGTTTCTTTTGTGTGTTTAGATAAATAATAAGGAACTAATGTGTTTCTTCAGATCCCAAAGTTAATTTCTTGAACCATACATAATACAGTATGTAATGAGCAGTTACCATAAAAGAAGAAACTTCTTTCATCAGAAGTTGTATTACGTTGTCATACATTTGTGTTCCAGTTATAAAGCGAAAAGATAGTGGAGGATGTTGTACCTTGGAAGAGTTTTTGAACTAATATCTAGCCATTCCTGTTGTAAAATGATACCATTCACCATATGTGTGCTGCCGTATTTTTCTGAAAATACAAGAATATATCTGGGAAACTAAGGTTCTACCAATGTAAAAAATCTTTCCAAGGTACAACATGATCATGTACCTAAGAACAAATATTGCATTCAAACTGAAAAGTGTTGGAATCGAAGAACTCTCATCCACACTGTATTTAATTGTCTGTGTGTACGTTATTACCCTTTTACACATCAGTAATCACCAAATGAAACCAAATTAAGAGGAAGCTATCAAAAACCAGTTATATGTTTAAAACATTTTGAAATAGAAGCTATTGGCAAGTAACGCAAATTTCCGTGTTCAAAACAAGGGAAATGGTCAAGACATTAAAGATAATTAGTTCTCTGGCATATTTTACGTCTTCCACGATAACAGATCTTCTGCTGTATCGAGATACAAGATAGTGCTCGACGAACGAAGTTTGGTTTAACTATCCTCACATAATGTAACTACCTTTAAAAATATATAGCATATTACTGGCCATAAGAATCTGTTACTGAAGAATTAACAATGAATAGCAAATAATTTTTAATAGTTTATACAGCACTTAAACGTGTAGAGCTCGAAATATTTATAAATTGTGCACAGAACACAGCCTCCTGTCTAACAACATAAAGACTGTTGTAAGTTCTGTAAACGGCTTACCGCAGTTTCTAGTGCACATTACTTCATGTGATTCCAAAATCAATCTCCAGATTGAACAGCGACCAGGAAATATTATATGTTTGTACGTACACCACCAAAAGTGTGGTGATCTTAAAGATAGGTATATGTGTGAGACAGGCAGCCATAACGTATTAATCATAACCACAAAAAACTTACTTCAGTAACAAACCTTTAGTTTGATTGAAGATGTATGTTTATAGTTGTAGTAATATTCACAACTCCTTGCAAAAACTGCTGTAGCAAGCTCCTAAAGTATTCAAATCAAATGGTGTCTTCCCTTTGTAAACAAGGTATTTACTGCATTTTACATATAAGGATATAGCATATATATATATATATATATATATATATATATATATATATATATATATATATATATATATATATATATACTCCTGGAAATTGAAATAAGAGCACCGTGAATTCATTGTCCCAGGAAGGGGAAACTTTATTGACACATTACTGGGGTCAGATACATCACATGATCACACTGACAGAACCACAGGCACATAGACACAGGCAACAGAGCATGCACAATGTCGGCACTAGTACAGTGTATATCCACCTTTCGCAGCAATGCAGGCTGCTATTCTCCCATGGAGACGATCGTAGAGATGCTGGATGTAGTCCTGTGGAACGGCTTGCCATGCCATTTCCACCTGGCGCCTCAGTTGGACCAGCGTTCGTGCTGGACGTGCAGACCGCGTGAGACGACGCTTCATCCAGTCCCAAACATGCTCAATGGGGGACAGATCCGGAGATCTTGCTGGCCAGGGTAGTTGACTTACACCTTCTAGAGCACGTTGGGTGGCACGGGATACATGCGGACGTGCATTGTCCTGTTGGAACAGCAAGTTCCCTTGCCGGTCTAGGAATGGTAGAACGATGGGTTCGATGACGGTTTGGATGTACCGTGCACTATTCAGTGTCCCCTCGACGATCACCAGTGGTGTACGGCCATTGTAGGAGATCGCTCCCCACACCATGATGCCGGGTGTTGGCCCTGTGTGCCTCGGTCGTATGCAGTCCTGATTGTGGCGCTCACCTGCACGGCGCCAAACACGCATACGACCATCATTGGCACCAAGGCAGAAGCGACTCTCATCGCTGAAGACGACACGTCTCCATTCGTCCCTCCATTCACGCCTGTCGCGACACCACTGGAGGCGGGCTGCACGATGTTGGGGCGTGAGCGGAAGACGGCCTAACGGTGTGCGGGACCGTAGCCCAGCTTCATGGAGACGGTTGCGAATGGTCCTCGCCGATACCCCAGGAGCAACAGTGTCCCTAATTTGCTGGGAAGTGGCGGTGCGGTCCCCTACGGCACTGCGTAGGATCCTACGGTCTTGGCGTGCATCCGTGCGTCGCTGCGGTCCGGTCCCAGGTCGACGGGCACGTGCACCTTCCGCCGACCACTGGCGACAACATCGATGTACTGTGGAGACCTCACGCCCCACGTGTTGAGCAATTCGGCGGTACGTCCACCCGGTCTCCCGCATGCCCACTATACGCCCTCGCTCAAAGTCCGTCAACTGCACATACGGTTCACGTCCACGCTGTCGCGGCATGCTACCAGTGTTAAAGACTGCGATGGAGCTCCGTATGCCACGGCAAACTGGCTGACACTGACGGCGGCGGTGCACAAATGCTGCGCAGCTAGCGCCATTCGACGGCCAACACCGCGGGTCCTGGTGTGTCCGCTGTGCCGTGCGTGTGATCATTGCTTGTACAGCCCTCTCGCAGTGTCCGGAGCAAGTATGGTGGGTCTGACACACCGGTGTCAATGTGTTCTTTTTTCCATTTCGAGGAGTGTATATATCTGGCATTTGTACGTGAAAAGTAGCACAATGTATATATTCATATATTATATTTCGAAATCTGATGTAAATAAGTTCAAGAACTTATAACGTTTGGATTTTAATATAAATTATTTTTAAAATATTTAACTAATATTCTTAATGCATTTTACACACAAACAGGGCTGATTCTAGTAAAAATATTCATATTTAATGGATATGGACACGGCAGAACTTCACATCAAACAAAATGCAAAGGAGCTCACCGACGATGGTCTCCATAGCCCTCCCATAGCAGAGATGCTGGGCTAGAAACACACTCGGATGCTGACCTTCAATGTGATGCTTGTGACTACTGCAGGTATGGCAATTCAAATGAGGTCAGGTGCATTTTGAACAGCTAACACTGGTAGGAGTACTGTATATCCTGACTGAGATTTTCCACGTGTGGAGGAGGAAGAATCTCGAGATACCTTCGAGGGAAAAGAAGCTTTTGATATGCATCAATGTAACATTCAGTAATGCACGAGTTACATCTGATAAAGTAGTAAGAAATATTGTTTAACATTTTTCAGAACGCACCCAATTGATTTACTGGAATTACTTAGCATTCAGTGCAAGAAATAAATAATGCTGTGAAGACGGGGCGTGAGTCGTTCTTGGGTAGCTCAGATGGTAGAGAACTTGCCCGCGAAAGGCAAGGGTCCCGAGTCCGCGGGACCCTAACTGCACAGGGGTACGTCGACGATATTCTGTGTCCCGTTTTGTTGCTCTCTATAGCAAGTCATCCTGAGCTTACATTTCAGCAAGATAATGCAACGCCCACAGAGGACTAGAGTTTCTACTGGTTGTCTTCCTCCTTTCCAAATACTACCTCGTCCAGTAAGGTCGCCGGATCCCTCCTCAACTGAGATAGCATGAAACATTATAGACAGTGCCCTCCAATGAGCTCAAGGTTGTGACAATGTAATGTGCCAGTTGGACAGAATATTGCACGGTATCCTTCAAGAGGACATCCAGCAAATCTGTCAATCGATTAATCAATGCAAAGCCGAATATCTGCTTGTATAAGGACCAGCGTGTTACTGAAGTGTTCAACTTGTGAAGCTTTTTCTCTTGAGTAAACCGCCGCGCGGGGGTAGCCACGAGGTCTGTGGCGCCTTGCCATGGGTCGCGCGGCCCCCTCCATCGGAAGTTCGAGTCCTCACTGGTGCATGGGTATGTGTGTTGTCCTTAGCGTAAGTTAGTTTGCGTTACATTAAGTAGTGTGTAAGCCTAGGGACCGATGACCTCAGCAGTTTGGACCCATAGGAACTTACCACAATTCTCCAGAATTTGCACAAATCATACAATTCTTCTGAAATTGTAATCATTTGTTTCTCTGTACTCGTACATCGCATCTGCAAATTTCCGTCCCATTTTTAGTACTTCCTTCTTATAGTGTATTCTGGGTAATTCCCCCTCCATCGGAAGTTCGAGTCCTCCCTCGTGCATGGGTATGTGTGTTGTCCTTAGCGTAAGTTAGTTTGCGTTACATTAAGTAGTGTGTAAGCCTAGGGACCGATGACCTCAGCGATTTGGACCCATAGGAACTTACCACAATTCTCCAGAATTTGCACAAATCATACAATTCTTCTGAAATTGTAATCATTTGTTTCTCTGTACTCGTACATCGCATCTACAAATTTCCGTCCCATTTTTAGTACTTCCTTCTTATTGTGTATTCTGGGTAATTCCCCCTCCATCGGAAGTTCGAGTCCTCCCTCGTGCATGGGTATGTGTGTTGTCCTTAGCGTAAGTTAGTTTGCGTTACATTAAGTATTGTGTAAGCCTAGGGACCGATGACCTCAGCAGTTTGGTCCCATAGGAACTTACCACAATTCTACAGAATTTGCACAAATCATACAATTCTTCTGAAATTGTAATCATTTGTTTCTCTGTACTCGTACATCGCATCTACAAATTTCCGTCCCATTTTTAATACTTCCTTCTTATAGTGTATTCTGGGTAATTCCTGTGCCTTTAGTTAGGCTGCCTCTAGACATTCTAACAATACCACCACTTCCAAAGTAGGTTAGAAATCAGATTAATAATGTTGCTCACACAGCATTTGTTTGCGTTATCGGGCAACAACAAAGTTATTGACTGTGGATGGTGTCGTCAAAATGGAAATAATGAAGTCACTGTAGAAAAGTCATTAATTTTGGCACTTATCTTGAATTGATTCCCACGTAGATTTCGTCGAAGTTGTTATGGTTCATCTTGAAGATTCTAGGCTGATTCCACTTTGACTGCTAAAAGGTCCAGATCTGTATTTTAGCAATAGTTGAAGACCTAACAAATGCGTTTTCCAGGAAATTCTTAATGATCAAACAATCCCAGATCAGAACAATGGTATAGTAGAAATAATTTTTGACTTGGTGTTCACGATCCTCATTTTTATTAAACTTCTTGTAAATTCACATATACTTCTTTTTAATTGTCTCATCATCAAGAAAACAGTTTTGTATCAATCTTCATATATTTAATTTCTACTTTAACCGAACACAGGACTTGCCTGTTCTTTTACAAAGCGAAATAACAACTTTACTTCTGCAAAGTGAAACAAAGACTGCTCTGTGCACATTCGCGCCAAAACTGTTATGAGTACATCAAAGACTATGACAGTCTCACAGAAATGAATATACACAAGAACCATATCAGTGTAATATATCGATACATCGGAGTACCTATACATTAATAAAATCAAATGTGAATATTGTCAGAAAAATATGTCTGTTACTTCGCAGAAAAGTAATACGATGTTACTGGTATCGAGAAATGGGGTTGCAGTGCCGTAATGGTCACGTAAATAAAGAACCATTACAACATATACAGAGTTTCTAAGTGTAATACTTCACTTACCGTGTTAAATCGTTAACATGAGATTGTGCAGTATCGACGGCAGGTTCGTCAACCACAGGCGACAAGTCGCACGCCCCTCACGGCTACATGAGAGACGACATGTTAGAAACTCACACCAGCGCGCCGCCGGGACAATTCACTCTTCCTTCGTTCTCCGTTCTCGTCGGGTGGCACCACGCATTGCAGGCCACCAAAGGCCACCCGACGGCACGCAGCTGTGGTTGGCCCGTGCACCTTTTTAGGCACCTCCATCAGAGTCTCCCCCGAGATAGAGCGCATATATAGAATTACCAACATTAGTGTTAAAGACTGCAATGAGGACATTGAATCGTCGTAGGACGACGTCACTTAACGTTATTAGTATTCTGTGGCCTATATAAACGTACCAGAATACTTATTACGATAACTAATTTCACAGTCCACGTACAGGGAGGTCCATTGATCGTGACCGGGCTAAATATCTCACGAAATAAGCGTCAAACGAAACAAGGAACGAAACTTGTCTATCTTGAAGGGGGAAACCAGATGGCGCTATGGTTGGCCCGCTAGATGGCTCTGCCATGGATCAAACGGATATCAACTGCGTTTTTTTTTAAATAGGAACCCCCCCATTTTTATTACATATTCGTGTAGTACGTAAAGAAATATGAATGTTTTAGTTCGACCACTTTTTTCGCTTTGAGATCGATGGCGCTATAATAGTCACAAACATATGGGTCACAGTTTTAGACGAACAGTTAGTAACAGGTAGGATTTTTAAATTAAAATACAGAACGTTGGTACGTTTGAACATTTTATTTCGGATGTTCCAATGTGATATACGTACCTTTGTGAACTTATCACTTCTGAGAACGCATGGTGTTACAGCGTGATTCCCTGTAAATACCACATTAACGCAATAAATGCTCAAAATTATGTCCGTCAACCTCAATGAATTTGGCAAAAAGTGTAACGACATTCGTCTCAACAGCGAGTAGTTCGCCTTCCGTAATGTTCGCACATGCATTGACAATGCGCTGACGCATGTTGTCAGGCGTTGTCGGTGGATCACGATAGCAAATATCCTTCAACTTTCCCCACAGAAAGAAATCAGGGAACGTCAGATCCGGTGAACGTGTGGGCCATCGTATGGTGCTTCGACGACCAATCTACCTGTCATGAAATATGCTATTCAACACCGCTTCAATCGCACGCGAGCTATGTGCCGGTCATCCATGATGTTGGTAGTACATCGCCATTCTGTCATGCAGTGAAACATCTTGTAGTAAGATCGGTAGAACATTGTGTAGGAAATCCACAAACATTGCACCATTTAGATTCCCATCGATAAAATGGGGGCCAATTATCCTTCCTCCCATAATGCCACACCATACATTAACTCGCCAAGGTCGCTGATGTTCCACTTGTCGCAGCCATCGTGGATTTTCCGTTGCCCAATAGTGCATATTATTCCGGTTTACGTTACCGCTGTTGGTGAATGACGCTTCGTCGCTAAATAGAACGCGTGCAAAAAATCCGTCATCGTCCCGTAATTTCTCTTGTGCCCAGTGGCAGAACTGTACACGACGTTCAAAGTCGTCGCCATGTAATTCCTGGTGCATAGAAATATGGTACGGGTGCAATTGATGTTGTTGTAGCATTCTCAACACCGACGTTTTTGAGATTCCCGATTCTCGCGCAATTTGTCTGCTACTGATGGGCGAATTAGCCGCGACAGCAGCTAAAACACCTACTTGGGCATCATCAGGTAGTGGTTGACGTTTCACATGTGGCTGAACACTTCCTGTTTCCTTAAATAACGTAACTATCCGGCGACAATTGGATGATGTCGTCCAGGATACCGAGCAGCATACATAGCACACGCCCGTTGGGCATTTTGATCACAATAGCCACACATCAACACGATATCGACCTTTTCCGAAGTTGGTAAACGGTCCATTTTAACAAGGGTAATGTATCACGAAGCGAATACCGTCCGCACTGGCGGAATGTTACGTGTTACCATGTACTTATACGTTTGTGACTATTCTAGCGCCATCTATCACAAAGCGAAAAACGTGCTGCAACCAAAATACTCATATTTGTTTACATACTACACGCATATGTAATAAAAAATGGGGATTCCCATTTTAAAAAACGCAGTTGATATTCGTTTGACCTATGGCAGTGGCATCTAGTGGGCCAACCATTGCGCCATCAGGTTTCCCCCTTCAAGATAGATAAGTTTCGTTCTTTGTAGTTGTTTCGTTAGACGCTTATTTCGTAAGATATTTGGCCCGGTCACTATCAATGGACCACCCTGTATATAACTAAGCACCAAAGAAGAACCTACAAGAATCAAAGTTACGTGTAACTCACATATTAGGTGTACACAGCGTAAAGACACTTATTAATGTGTTACCTTTTTGTGGACCTCTGTCTTAATTGGCCACAACCACAACCACAGGAGATCATGACAGAATTTGTAAATTTTTGGATTCTGTCCACATTTGTATGAAATACTGAATATAAAATTTTTGTTACTGCTGTAGCCGTTACGAAACTTGAAACTGGGACTGTGTAGCATTTAGGGGTTAAATGAGAGTGATAATCTTTCCGTGAGATGCCCTCTGTTAGACAGATATGGACATGTGGAGAGATAAGCGTCTTGCGCGCATATGTAACACGACAAACTAAGTTCTGGTGGCAGACATCATTGCTAGCGTGGTAAATTGGCGGTTCATGTCGTAAAGTCGTCTCCGCTGATGTGCCTACAAGCTGGCGCGGAGATAGCACGTGTACTTCATGTCTCTGAATAACGCGTCTGTCCTCTTGGACTGCATTTCACGTACCAAGTATGTGATCTGCTTGAGAAGTGATTTCATTGCTCTACTCGAGGCCGTGACAAGAAAGAGGTTTAAAATATTGCGAACTAATGAATGGGTAAAAAGAATAAGGAAAACTATTAAACAATTAAGACACTGACTTCTCTGACAGGACATGTAAATTGCCCATGTCGCTACGAATTTCAGAGCTGATGTCATCTGCCTACAGCATAGAGTCTCAGAGTTCCTCACGCGGTGAAATGTACTGTGCAGAATACAATAAATATGACCACCACAAAGAAAACAGATAAAAGGTGACACTGATTTACAACAAAAGGTTCTATCAGCAAAAGAAATGGAGCGCACCAGTGGGGAAACTGAGAGGAAAAAATACATCGGCATTTCATTCTGCTTTTTAATACCGAAACTCTTATCTGTGCTTCTGGAAGTCTTTCACAGAAAACCGCGCTTCGCTGGGGAGGTTTTCTGTTTGCTATTGTCCACAGTGAGCTTGTTCTTTGGGTGCTGGCAATAACTTTCAACCAGGAGGAAAGAAACAATAACTTATTCCTTTTGTTCGGAATTTTGGCCTGGTCGTTATCTTGTTTTTGTATTTGGTCTGTCGTTTGAAGTTGTGACGGTATAAATTTATGCGTTTGATAATTCTTATCTGATAACGTAAAAATGCAAATAAGATCATAACAATGAAAGTGTTGCATGATTTTGAGTTAGTTACTTCTGTTTCAGTGTAAAATGATACAAAATTATCATCGTCATAAATATTTAGCTCTAGTTTTTTTAAAAAATAATCTACATTTTTGTGTAAATAGCTCACTAACTAAATATGCATTCAGTCCCTAGATTCAGAATAAAAATTTTAACTGAATAATTACTTTGAATATGTTATATGTTATGCAGTGATAAATTTCAGTGCCATTCTGGAAGTACAAAAGTAATATATTAGGAAAAAATGAAGATAATATTACATGACTGAAAATACTTTTCCAGTTACGTTGTACCAGACCTACGTAAAGAACAGAAGAAAATATACAAATTAAATAGTCACAAATGTATATAAAGGATTACAAACGTTAAATGCCCATATGTACAGTACATACAATTACATATTTTGTTCAGAGATAACTTCAGAAGATGATCGTTTACTCTTGCCTTGACGATTATACACATACTCGGAAACATCCCTTATGACAGTCCTGCAGTAATCTGCTATAGTAGTAGGGCTCCGCTTTCGAGTATACTTCTTCTCAAATGTGACAGTATCTTGATGAAATCGCTCGCAATGTTCATCACTTACTGCACCACAATCTCTGCTGAAGAAGTCAAGATGACTACGTAAGAAATGTATTTTCAATTACATGTTGCAACCACGTATTTCATAAGATGACAACGCCTTATCTACAATCTCCTTGTAATTTATTGCTCGTTTGTTCCCTAAAAACCGTCAACAGACTGTCTTCAAACATTTACATGCATGCTTTTCGTCACCTTGTATGATTACATCAAAAGTATGGTCTCGAAAAAGCTCTCGAAACTGTGGGCCTACAAAGATGCTCTCCTTTACTTTGGCATCACTTAAGTAAGGGAATTTTTGCCGTAAGTACTTAAGCGTGTCACCATCTTTGTTCATTCCCTTAACAAAGCTTTTATGAGGCCCAACCTGATGTGCAAGGGTGGGAGCAGAGTCTTTTTAGGGTCTACTAGAGGTTCACTCTTGCTGTTCTTTATACCTGGTTGAAGAGATGTTCTGGTGGGCCATTCATGTTTGCTGTAATGAGATGCACAAGTTCGGCTATCCCATTCACAGAGAAAGCAGCAATTTTAGTATGCCCTAATAGCAGTGCAAGCACTTTCAAGTCACCACATATCTGCCATTGAGATTCATTATACTTGATGGCTTCTAGTAAAATTTACATGGTTTGGTATGACACTTTCGTATGCACACTATGCCCAACAGGAATAGAAGGTAGCTCATTATCGATATGTAAAAGCACTGCTTTTAAGATCAACTTTGACGAGTCAATAAAGAGTCTCCACTCATGATGGTTGCAATTAATTCTGAGACTCTTCATTAGACCATTTGTGTCTACACATGCCACAAAACTATGTTGCATGTCAAAAAAAGGAGTGAATTGTTGTTCTCTTCTGCGGTAGAACGAAAAATTTACATTTCTTTCAAGAAAATTGCGCTGCTGTAATCTTGATGCTAAAATCTCGGCCTTAGATTTACAGAGCTCCAAATGTCTAATGAGATAACTCATTTTGAGACAATTTTTGTGGATCATCAGTTGACGACATATTTGTAAGAAACTCTGAATCTTGTGATATGCATGGTTCAGGACATGCAGAATCCCAATCAGAAGTATCCTCGTACTCTGTCAGTGGTTCAGGTATTGGCAATCCTTCCCCATGTAGAACTGGACATATGTCAGATGGAATGTTAGGATGGATCACTGTCCGTTTCTTCTTCTTAGATATTGCCTTCTTGATAGGAGGAATCATACAAAAGTAGCAGTCACTGACGTGGTTAGTTGGCTCACACCAGATCATGGGCACTGCAAAGGGCACTCAACATCCTTTTCCATGCATCCAATTCCTGAGGTTTGTGGCACGTTGCAGGTCACATGTGGAGCCCACGGTTTATCCTGATCACCTATTTTGCACCCAAAATAACAACTGTTAGCTTTTTTAATCAATAATTTGCTGTTTTTGTGAAGCAATTGTTACTTCTCCACACACATAGCAAAATGTGTCAGCACTGTTTACACAAACGCACGGCATTTTTTTCGCTTCAATAGCAGTCAACCTGAACAACTGGTAGTTAATCTGGAAACAAATGCGCAAAAATTATTACTTGCATTAATAATGTCACTGAAGTTGAATAGGAGGGAGACAAAAAGATCACTAAAATTGGTATCAAAATGTTTATATCCAAAATATTGCACACACATAAGACCGTCGGCATCACGTGACGAATGGTGGTGGCCTCTATGCGCTCTATAAATGCGAGGGTACCTGGAGCCTCAGTGGCAGTAGCCGGACGACCTCATAAGATGTCTCCCGCAGATGGAGACGAAACGTCAGGTCGAAATTTTATACATCGACCACGCCCTCTCAGCCCAGAAGTTTCAACTGGAGATAACGCCGGCCGTGAAAGCCTACACCGTATGATATTAAGACTTTGACAAGCCATTATAATATTTGCTTTTAAACTAAACATAAAATCCGTATGTAATTATCTCACCGTAACAAAACAGTGTAAAATGAAAACTAATTTTCAATTGTCTTTGCGATATTCGCGATCAGCAGATTAGAACTGATAGGAATTAGCTTTTTTTCATTCGACTTACATTTTCATTGTTGCACAGTGTAATCATATTTACAATATTTAGATATTCTCTCTGATCATTCTATATATAATATTTACATTTTCTTTCTGTCTGTGTGCAGTATTCAAATATTATTTCTAATCATCTTTTCTTTATACAGTGTATAGAGGAAGTGAGGTCGAGCAGCAGGATGTGAAAGAAACACACAAATAAATATTCAATATTTTTGCAAGCACACATTGTGCAGACATGTGCGTGGTACACACAATAAATATACCTCATATGCATACACACTATGCAATGAGACAGTCATACTCTCTCTCTCTCTCTCTCTCTCTCTCTCTCTTCATTCAACTATTCCACACATACACACTAACTATTTACAAATACACACTCAGAGACGCACGCAATAGTTCATATGAATAGTGTGAATATTGTAGTGTACCGATCCCATTCTGACAGATGAACCATTTGTCGTCATAGTGGGACAGGTCTAATTTCAGCTGCAGTGCAGTATGTATCTCATGGTCTCTCAACCGAAAGATTAACTGGTGCACAATATGTGGAGCTAAGCCAATGCCTTCAAGGAGACATCTCTTGTAATCTTGAAAAATGAGAGCCTTTGAGGCCATACGATGCACAACCTTACCCCGCCTCTGGGTGGTATCTGCATCTACACAATTAGATTTTCGCCCCACACACTCCACAATCTGTGACCCATTCGCCTCGTCTTTCAGCAATTCTTCTTGTTTTGAGATGTTATTCCAAAAGGATTATCGACTGTATAGTGTTTGAAATTGTCCCTCATTGCTTTACATGAATTGCACCCTTCTACTCAGTAGACAAAATTGTCCGTATCCATTTAAAGTAACTTGAAATTGCCCAAGTTTGGCTCCACAAAGTCATGGTGAAAGAGGTACATGTGAAGTCTGGAGAGGTCTGGAAAAAACAGACTAGGTTTGTGAACTGCACTGCTACTTTTGCCATCTTCACGGCGACTAGTACTTTGTTGCAAATACTTTGTTGAAAATGGTGACCTATTTGAAATTCGGTTTGGGGATGTAATCTTTAGTGTCATAAGACATATCCCCCCAACAACAAAATGAACTTCGTGGTCCTCTAACATTTTCCATGGTTTTCTAAAGAGTGAATTAAGTTGGTTCTTACATCAATGTACTCCTTCAGCCAGAAATGCTGCGGCTGATACTAACAATTTCCATCCTCAAGCTAACACATTGCTGGTGGTTTATGTATTGGTGATTATAACTACCCTGCATTTCAACAGATTTGGGTTGGATCCATTTCGTGCAATTAGCCACTCCCAACGCAGTGACAAGTCGCTGTGCTCGTCATGCAATTGGGTGGGATATTCCAGCTATACCTTCAGAATATATCGTTCACCAGCATCCACAGGCACATCACACATCTTTTTCTTCAGTCTGATGATTTCCCCTTGCGCAGCTGTCAAACCTTTTAAATGGCAGACTTTGTTGCATGTTGTACTGATATAGGTTATTCACATTCAGGTAAAGAAAGTAATGTAAATTATCATATGGCCTGTAAGTAGTGGGTCAGGGAGAGGACATGTGGATTGTACAGACGCAGCATTCATCAGCATTTTCAACTACTTCAGTGCCATTTTAGGAATCCTATCACACTCAGGCGACGCTGCATGTCATTTTCTGCTGACATCAGCAGCAGCATTTTCTTATATCCAAAGTCATTCTGGGAACCGCATCTGCCTACATGTGGTGGGAAAGAAGAGGTTACAAACTGAGTGCCCCCCATCGTCAGTGCCCACGCTCTGCAGCCAATTGTATGCCTTGAAGTTTTCACGCCACAGTATTGTAGAGAATCTGATATCTAGTGATGTAATGACAATATTTTAATGTGTAAAATGCATAATGCCAACAAAGTGTCATATACAGTAAAGTACCTGAACTACTTAAAACACCAAAAATTTTGTCATCAATATTGCCATTACTGACTTCTGAAATTTAGTTTAATGACTGGCTCACCAGTCACAGTGGTAAAGTTCATTTGAAGCCATATACCGTTCGCCATGGAATATTGGAATGAATAGATTTTGTATTTCTCTATCTGTAGTAAAAAACCTACATTTGTTTGTGAAATATAAAAAACAAATCGGTAAAACTACCGTAAATACTACCCTACAAATCATAAGAACGTGAAATGAAATCAAATCCTCTTTCACATCCTAGTTGATCCTGTCATCAAAAGATGCCTGCACTGTAGACAATGAGCATAGTTCGATCTTTGTACCATGAGTTTGTTACTGCCACCACCAGGCTGCTGTTCTAGAGAAAATGTGCCTTGTTCATTTGTTGTAGCATGAGTTTCTTACTGTCACCAACAGATGCCTGCACTGTAGAAAACGGGCATAATTTGATCTTTGTACTATGAGTTTCTTACTGTCACCAACAGGTAGAAACACTGGTAAACACAGTAACTGTTTGTTCTACTTACGGCACTTGCTTTAAAACACAGAAAAGTGATAAATTTATAATTTTCCAGAATCATGATCCTTCTCAAATGCTGCAATATTCTTTCGGGCCATTCTCCACATCAGTCATGTTTCTAAAGTCTCACGATTCTAAAATGTCTGCAGTGTAAAGGAAGTGCAAGTGTTGTAAGGTTAGTTTCCACATATACGTAGCCGCCAAATTAGTGTTCAGAAATCTAAAGCATGAACTCCAGTGCTAGTTTTTCAGGTCTAAAAATAGTTGACATTTTAGCAAGAAGGTTTAACGGCTGTGCGTCGTAGAACTACCAACACTTTAGGAAGGAGAAAGGTAATGTATCATCTCATACGCTAGAAAAATATAATTGAACAAAATTGATGATACTGGTTGACAATTGTTGCTATTATTAGAAATGACACAGGCATTCTGGAGGCTACGTACAGTAACTTTTGACGAAGGCTGCGATCATAACTATTGGACAAAGGCTCTCTTAAGGCTTTGCAGACTTATTTCCTATAATCTCCTATTAAATAACATCATCAACCAATAAAAAATACATGATAACCAGAATAGTGTCAAAAGACAAACAAACACAATATTAGGAAAGAAGGAAGGCAGTGTTCGAGTTTTTGAGAGACAAATGTTGCTTTACTATTCGCTTAAACAGCAGAAAGACATGCTATGTTTATGGTCGCTAATGAGATAACCGATCACGGTAATACAGAGAGAACTGACATGTCCAGCCGAGCAAAGTGGCTCAGTGTTTAGCAAGCTGAACTTGCATTCGGGATGACGACTGTTCGAAGCAGCGTCAGGCCATACTGATTTAGGTTTACCGAGTTTTCCTTAAATCACTTCAGGCAAATGCTGGAGTGGTTCCCTTGAAAGGACACGGCCGACTTCCTTCCCCAACCCTTCGTACTCCGATGGGACCGATGACATCGTTGTTTGGTCCCCTCCTCCAAAAATCAACAACCAAATACGATGACAGAATCGATATCTCAAAAAGAAATGAAAATATTTATCAGTTTCTGCATAATGTGTAAAGTAGTACACATTCTATGAAGCTTTGAACTAAATATTTTCACTTCTAAAGTGTTTGTATAACTAATTCAAAAGCACACAGGATACATGTTTATCGTAATATTCAAGCCCTCTGCGAAAATTTCAGCAAAAAAGAGAGGTATGTATAAGATTTTTCTCACTTTGCAAGCATAACGAGGCATCAAATTAAATATTTTCTCAACTAAATCATCTCTATTACTTGAATAATTATAGGTTAGCAGTCAATGGTAGTTCTATTGTAACAAATTCATCTAAATACGTAAAGATTGGCTACAAATGGGCACTTAAACTTATATAAGTAAGAAAATGAGTGTCACTGCTGTACTTTCATCCTTTTCGTTTTGACTACTTTCGAAGGTCACCCAATTATGCACATCCCATACATATAGATCATTTTAAACAGGAGCCATGTTTAGGAATTTTTTGGCAGGATAGAGAATACGAAACCAATATTCTTTTACTAAATCTTTATTAAATGCAGCACTTACATTTACTCACAAAAGTAGCTCTTTCTTTACTTCTGCTTGGTGTAGCTTTAACATGTGTGCACGTTATTACAGGCAAGCAGCAAAGCCAAAGCACTTCTGCAGCATTTTGCGAAGTACGCAGCCACACCACTGGCCTATACAAGAAGGTGCATCGCACTTCATTCACACACCCAGTCTTAGTAAAGTGCCGCTAAACCTTATTTTTAGCTCATATGTACGTAGTGGGATAGAGCACCTCACAACATTCGGAATCCATATAAATAGTACAACAGAATTTTTTAATTAGTGACAGAATGGATCGTGTGTTTGATCCTGTGCAGACTCTATAAGTGTATTAAACACCAACATAGTATTTACAACGTCGTCCCCTGTACTCGGTGCCAATGACTTCCATGCACTGTAGTCTCAGCTAACGAATAACCTGTGGAACTCCGGTGTCTGGTTGTAACTCCGCATAGTCCCGTCATCTTGGGCGTTTAGAGTATTAAAGGAGCGTTGACAACCACAACTGATCAGTCTTCTGTGATAGTGGAAAGTGTCAACACGTCTGTTGAACTTCCTCAGCTATTAGGGAGGAACATGATGTCGACCGCTCTGGTTTGTGGTTATAACTGGAGAATCTAAACAATCTTCTTACCATATTGTCGCCTCTTTAGCAAGAAGAATTTAAAAGTGGTTACACCCATTACATAACCTTTTTACGATAAGATTATGCTAGTTAAAAGTCTTTGATCAAGTAGAGTGTCAGAAGCGATCAGACAAGGAAAGGTCAGTACTGTTAAAGAAGGAGATGTGAGGGTAATTTAACTATTACTTAGATAATGAATTCTTGAAGCCTGTCGCTTTAAGACACGCTGTCAGGGCAAAGTTACTGTTTCTTCCACAAGGGAATGACGAAGCAACAGCATGAAGTTAATTGGAAAAAATTGGCAACAAAGCACTGGAAATCATTTTAGAAAAATTTACAAATCCTGTGGCTACACCACATAAATTTGGATTAACTGATCTTAAAATGGGAGTTCAATAGGAAGAGCTGCCTGCAATATTGGAGAGCAGATGACTGTTACCTTTTGGATATGGGCATATTGCAAGATTCTGCAGAGATATTGGGTAGTCATAGATCTCCATCTTATTAAAAATTCTGTGCACCAGGAATCTAAACAGTGCAGTCAACGGCATGCCAATTCATCTGAGTAACTTTTATTTTCTATGTGTGTTATCATACGCTGTCCAGCACGAAGCACACCCTGGAGCCACCCCCACATCCCCACTCTTGTGCATAGCCAATGGTGTATTTTTGTATGTATCTAGTGCAGTGCTCTCATAGTTGCTGTGTTCCCAGTTTCGTGGGAATGAGAGCTAACTGTTGTTTGCACGTGTAACACACTTCTGCAGAGACTGCTACATTTTATTAACACTTTTTGTGGGAGCGGAAGTAGACTATAGTTCTCAAGTACATGCAACGTGCTGCATGTTTGCATTTACTGCTGAGTATTTGGAACCTGACATGAGTCCACACACAAGTGCTTCCCACTCAGCAGTGCAAAAGAGAAGTTGTGGTCTGGTTGCTACACGTATTTTTATGTAGAATCTTGACTCGTGGCTACACTATTAAGAGACCCATTGCACGATATTGTTAGTAATATGTATTAACAAATTAATTTTTTCGATTGATCTGATAAGCCTTTTTTGTTGTAAACATCTGTTAGAGAAACGTGCTCAAAATTTCTGCATCAATAATGGAAAATCATGATGGGGAAAGAGTGTAAAACAGTAGACAATAGGAATATTGTTCAGAAAAAATGGCAATGCAGCAAAATGGCAGGGAGATGCATTACGTGATTGGGTGCAACAAAATACCACGCTGTGTTTGTTGGAATTGTATACCTGTCTTAAAATTTCTATCTAGCCTCCCACTATGCAAGCAGTGGTAGCAATTGCAGTCAGCATTCATCCACATAATAATAATAATTTATTGCTATTACAGTGCTAGTGAATGTGTTCACAGCAGCAGTAACAGTCGGGATGTATATTGTAAATAAATATCTCTTACATCCAACCACAGACTTGAAGATTTAACTTTAAATGTGCCATATCAATCAGGAATTTATCAACCACGGACTGTGATATTCACTACCTGCATCTAGTAGCCTAGAGAGGATATTTTCAGCAGTTATACGATAAATAATTATTGCTTAAATAAGTGTGTATGATTTCCTATTCCTGATGGAAAGTGCTGGTGCTCATAGAAGCAGCAAGAATCAGTTGGAATACTGTAAATAGGTATATCCTTCCAAAAATGTCTTGTTTTCAATCCACATACTTACAGTTTTGACGTTAAACATGAAGCACTGAGAACAGAGCTTATCAGCCACAAAGTGTGATATTGAGTATGCAGCATTGGTCATTACAACAGCCACAGCTGGGACTGCAGCACAGTGCGTACAATACCTTCCCACATATTTCAACTCCTCATGCATAGACATGAGTAACTGTAAATTTAGTACCAAAGATAACAATAACCTCAATGATCTGGCAGCAGATGTCGTGGTTAGTGTACATGTATTTACAGTGACTGACAAATAGATCACCCATATGCGACAGAAAGATCAAAGGGCAAGGATGTGCAGACATATATCACTCCCTGCTGCAAGGCTGTGTAATGGTGATGAATAAGTAAACCAAGAAATATGCATAACTAATAATTCCGTTTCCTTGTCGGTGATGTGAAGTCACACCTGATGTGGAAATTATGCTGTTCTATAAAACCTACCGTTCGAACACCAATGGCTACAAGCAAGTATGATATCGAAGTGACAGTTTCATCCAGTAGTATTACTAGACAAACCTCAGTTTAGTGGCATTGAAATAGTATTATCCATGGATGAAAGAAGGTGCAATGCGTCAATGTAAACCGTAGCCTTCTTTCATATAAATGTTCACTCTCCATCAGATGTAGTGGACTATCACTGGCCCTTCACCAGAACATATAAAATATTTAACAACAGAGAGAGAGCATACAAATTACAGAAGCAAATTTTTAAGAGTTTAACGTATGCCATCAATGCAGCACAGCGTGAGCTAGAGTGTCGTCTAAGTTGGCAGTGATACATCCACCGAGTCTAAGATACACTGTGGAGTAATCTGCTGGTGTTACGTCCTCAAGCTTTCTACCCGTCAGAATAAACTGTAGCGCAGCTCTATGATGCTTACTGCACATCAGTGGAGGTGGAGATTGAATTTTACCAGATTCGGGCACAGAACTATAATCTTATTTAAATTTGCATTTTCACCTAGCCACATGTAAGAGTTTATGAAGTTTACGACCCCAACGTGTGTTATTTATTTGCTTAAAACCACATTCCAGAGTAATCAAACAGTTACCATCATGTATGAGTTGACGAAACAACCTTACCACAAGGGACTTGTAGTAAGCCACTGGTCCTGTTACGATGATGCTGGAAACTGGAAGAAGAAGAAAAATGAATCATTTCTTCCTGATGACATATGTGCTTTGTTTATTCTGGCTTCAGATTGTGGGAAGACTAATCACGTTCTACTACTGTTACCACACCTTTAGGGACTCCACTTGCAGCATGTATATGTTTTTTTTAAAATCCCTGTTTCAGTCAGAATATCAGCTATTCCGCGAGACTCTGGATGGCATTGAGGGAGTAATGTACCAGGGCTTCAGTGAAAGCAACAATATTTCATCGCCTGAAAAAGTAAAGCTAAACAGCGGATTCATATTTGACGAAATTGCAGTGGAAAATCAGGAATATTTTTGTTTTGTCCGCCATATGCAACTCAATATATTTTATTTGAGCCAGATATACTCCCAAATCAGTTAGTCTGGCATAATAGAAACCTTATTATCGCTTTCAAACGTGAAAACTTGAATTTAAAGCACATTTACCAAGCACATGTAGGAACCAACAAGTAATTCAATAAATTCGTTACCATACTCGGGATTGCTGGCATAACTGGCAGTACGGCTGGCTATCTGGTTATAGATAAAACTAGGACAGTGAATAAGGATCGATGTAGACGAATATTCGACAGATCCTCCATAAAAGGCAGCCCACCAAAACCTAGCTGTACCAGTATATTATACATTATGGACCAATTTGGACGTGTGTTGCACATTCTTTTGCAGGGTGCAAAGCACATGCGTCTATATACTGACAGAACATTGAGGCAATCAACACTAAATTAATGGAATTTGGAAGTCTTATTGAGGCAGCGGTTGGAAATGGCGAGGAATACAGAAATGTGAACGATACATCAAGGGAAAATGGAAGGTGTCAACACAAAACTATCAGATGTACATTGATATATCAGTGCGATAGTTAGAATACTTGACTCTTGTCATTACCAGTAATCTCAGAGTGTATTTAAGTTGAACACTATCTCAAAGATAGTATAGTATGCAGCAGCATGTTTCGGACAAAAAAATTATTTAAGTATAGGACGGTATTAGATGGAAATTATGATTGTTGTAGTTAGGACAGTTGTAACACGATCAGTCACTATTGGGAACGTTTAAGCCAGTAGCCGACAGTCTGAAAAGGCTGTCACACACGATGGATGGAGACAGAATAGAAAGAGATAGAGAAGAGCAGGGTGTGTATGCTCTTAGCGACTTTATTAACCACTTACAGTAAAACTGAGTTAGACAGAACATATAAGGTCAGCATTGCTATGTACCCAGTATTTTTAACCTACAGTGCAATAGGAATTGGCGATATGGAATTTCAAAAACTTCCAGATTTATTAGAGCTAATGGTCTTAAAAACGATCAAAGTCAAAAAGCTTTTCCGAAAGAGGCAAAAGCGTATGGTGATCAATTACACATGACTAACGCCCACAGGAAGGGTAACACGCCAAATGAAAGACTCAAAATGCGACAAATACAACAATATACTTAAACCAGCCTTAGGAGCTGCTCATAGTGCGGCAAAGAGATTTAAGCTCAGCATAAAAGACTGAACGATCTACCTCTGGAGTATTATATTTCTTAGAATGACCCGAATGAAATCATGGACCGATTATAGCCGATTACAGCATCTGGTGACACATGGAATGCAGGTTACACGAATTAAACCGTATCAGTCATTTAGACTGATGAGAGAGACACATTGTCAAGTAATTACACAGATGCTTGTTCAAGAGATCCACAGGACAACACACAAAACATTTCCATGTAGACATGCAATAAACTGAGGACTGAATGATTTATAGCACGCTGATCTCGCAGACTTGTAAGAATACTCGCGATCCATGAAGGTTTCAAGTAGATACTGACAGTCATAGATACATATTCCAAATTTGATACATATTCGAAATTTGCTTTGGCTCTACATGTGAAGGTGCAAACGATCCCTCACATGTAGTAGTCAGCAATAAAGTTTTTCTGTATTCTGTTATTCTTAAAGCCAATCTGCCACGGATAACTCGCTATTGTTTCATAGTATTATTTATTTTATGGGCATCAGTGATATTTATATATTATATCTTCATCACACCTCATTCCATTTTTGTCTTTCAATGTAAAATAATTTTATGTGGCTTGATTAGTTAATTAAAACTTATTTATTAACTTCTGTATTCATAAAAATAAATAGTTCCGCAACGGATAACGCTCCCTATGACAGTAGCATACCAAGACAGTCAGACAAAACCGGAGTAGGGGGGGGGGGGAGTTACTGCATTGTGATCAACATTTAACTTACTTTCCATCTGTACTCTTATTCTTATCTCAGATCATTTACTTTCATTCTCAATAATTTTTAACTGTTGTATTATTATTTCCTTACTTTTACTGTTGGACGTGTGAGGTTGGAGGGTTCTCAATTGACAAAACTGCTATTGTGAATTCAAACAAAGATTTAACACCTTTCTTGATAAGCCAATTTTCGTCATATCCGCAACAATAGTTTAGGCTCACACAATATACAAACATCCAACGTTAAATAGCTTTTTAATTGACCTCTAAACTAAATTTTCTTGTGCCAGACTGTTGGGATGTGGTATATAGGAATGACAGCAAAATAACAAAAAACCTATCATAATTCGTCACACATTATCATCCAGAGCGCTCTTTTCATTACACACTATCGTCTAAACTATAGTAAGTGAGAGGCTAAACAAATGACACTACCAGATTGTTCCATTGTAGCGTCTCAGTAGTATAGAGCTTTACAACTTCTTTCTAAAGAATTACCGTAGTTAAGTTACGTTAATTAATGAAATGCCATATTGAAACTTGCCTACTGTAGCTTATGATCGTTAGAATGTACAACACATCACATCTGTAACTCATAACTGATCCCCAAACTTTTATCCAAAAACAATAATGAAATATCCTCAGCATTTGCATTTCTCTCATAAAGTTTATAATCGTTCGCTGACAGTGAACCAAGCTACCATAGTTCTGGAATAATCTACTTCTATCTGACTACAAATACAACTACTAAACAAAACCATAATGTATGAAGAAAAATCAGAAATGCACCATAATATATCACTTAGTATAAAATATGATTTATATTCCCACTTCTGGCAAGATCTAAGGTTTTATTCGTCTCATTACATTAGCCAGTGCACAAATTGCCAAGCATGCACAATCAAAACACGTAAAAAAATCTACCTAAATCACATTAAATGTTCAAACTCACTTCCACTACGCATCCGCTTCCTGATACACACTACACAGTAGCCAACAAGCATTCAGAGTGGCAACTACAGAGAACCATATCTACTGCACTTGGTGCAAAATGTACTAGACACTCCACAAAGAGAACGACCTCTAGATGCAAAGAAAACTTCTTCAAAATTATACCACGTCGCTCTGAGCTCAGTTAAACACTTAAAATTTTGGATGATTCTACTTTATCTCAAATAATACTTAAGTTAAACGTTCGTCACAACCACATGTTGTGGTGTGGTGAACAACACCACAGTACAAAGAAAACTGCAGAAATATCAAAATTTATTCTGAATTGCTATTCTGACAAAGATGCCACACGTTTAAAACACATTTGAAGCCGGTAACTAAATTACAAATTCCGTATAAGCCACACTCAAAAAAAGTAAGTTATTTGCACTAAACTCATATACAACTACTACACAAAGAAAATATTGTTAATTTTGATGAAAAACCTCACATAACCACATATCAGAATGAAACATTTTACTCCCAATTTTATTTGTTGAACATTCAGCTCAACCTTACCCACACACAAAAATACCAGGATGATATCCTCCACCATATTAATTTATTAACCCCTACCTAAACGATCAAAATTATGATATTTCCCTGTCAATGTTGACTTTAATGAACACGTTTCTACCCTGATCGACGATGATGAGATTATTTTGCTAGAGCATTGCATTACCAAAAGGACATCGGACGTGAAGATGACTGCACACATCAGCTTCCAGTGGGAGAGTGATTAACAAAGCCGTTTGGCCACCAATGTATCCCATGTTCAAAAGCTGAGGGCGAAGGATAGCCCTTATTGGCTGACCATCTAACTACACTACTGATACAGCCTGAAGCGTCGACAGGCTTCTTTGTTTGTTTACCATTATGCTACCAAAATTATTATCGTACAAAACCTTTTATGTATTTAAATGGAGTATATTTCCAGTACTGCTTCATCACATCCCAGCAAATGAATGAAGAAATAATGTATTGGTTGTCACTGCCTTGTGATGAAAGTCCTAGGCATTTGTTTACATAATGCTATTTGAAGGATACCTCTTTTCTCCATGTCCCCATAAGCCAGCATTTTTTGCCACTTCCGTATTTTTTTTTTACAATTGTCCAAAATAAGAAGAAATTGTTGTTTAATAATACCTCAGTTACTTACAATCTAGATCAATAGCACAAATTGTGTCATTGCTAATGTCTATTTCTTATAAGAATTACATATTTTCGTTAAATTTAGATCATGTGACTGGGTAGTAAAATAATAAGTAAAAATCGGTCAAATGAATAGAGATCCTTAAAAAATGAACAGAATTTATCTAATGAACTATAAAAATATCAACATTTCATCTATCATACTTGCAGATATTATTTTCAGAATTCTCTTGTTTTATATCGGTAAATTCAGTCTCAAAGGTTTTATTATACCTGTTATCTGTCATGAAGAGTGGTAAAACAATCTGAATTCTTTATCTTACTGACTTGCAAATTGATAGTTTTAACATTCCAGAAGAGACACTCATACTACTGGTACCTTTCCAAAATCTTCACCATTACAACCATTCTGTCCATTTAGCGACTCTAAAGAGGCCTATGAAAATTGACTTTAGTACTTCAAAATACGTCATATCTGATCAAAATTATTTGTTTAGGTATTGCTAAATCTAACGTATCTCTTAACAGGTTTAACGAACTGTCCTCAAACCTGTTTCCCTGTATGTATATGCAATAATTTAATTGATTATTCATGGTAATATTTCACAAAAAATTAAAGAGTTGAAATCATACATCTTTGAACCATAGTGCAAGATAGAGAAAACAAAATGTGATGTATTGCAAAGAACAAAACTCGATTTGTGGCCTATCAGCTTGACCTGAGCATAAAACTGCGTATACCTTTAGGTATTCTACTTAATTTAATGTAAATCATACACTCAGAAACGTTTATATTACACTATACAAAAATTTATATGTGATCTTCATGTACAGTTCCATAAAATGTGTGACATGCAACGAAACAAATGAAAATCTTTGCAAATAGACAGTTAATCTCCTGCCAACACTCAGTTAATAATCTCACTGACAGCTACTGATTCCGTTATAAACATATAATGAGGTTAGCCTGCTACATCCAGTAATCAATAAACAGCTTGCGATCAAAAGAAAGACAAAAAGGTTAAATACAAGAACATGTCATAGAGTTGCAAATTATGTGCAACATCCTATACGTAAAAGATTTGGCAAAATACACTCTTGCTTAACTCCCTGTTTTCACTTCAACAGATAAAAAGAAACATTAAAATTTTTGTTTCATTCTTAAGGGGCAACTGGAAGGGCATTCTTCCAAAGCGTATTGGAGGAAAAAGTCGTCACACGAAATTAAAGTCAATCCGCTCCTCTGGTTCTCCTCAAATCTCCCTCATCTCTTGATCGTTCCATACTCTTGAATATCCAGGTCCAAACTTCAACCGTATTCCGCTGAGCATCGATCTTATTTTTTTCTTGCTTTAATTACAGTCCTCTGAAGCACATATGACTGCCACAGATTTCTCGTCATCCGCAAAGTACTATAACTGTCTATTTTCTCATTGCTTATCAGACAGTCCTCACCTACGTACGCAAGGATTAATCAGTGCCATGTGACATAGTCATAGGTTACTGTCTAACTGATTCTGTATGCTCCGCCCTGAACCCCATGGTTCAGAGTGACTGAGCTCATCATGAATAACACCATTCATTGATGATAACGTTAGAGAGTATTCTGAGTTCATCATGATCAAACTATTTAATAACTTTTATGGTTCGGAGTCTTCCAAGTTCATCATGAAATTGTCTATTCTTTTCTCTATTCATAAAATATTTACCAAATTACGAGGGTGAGTCAAATGAAAACCTTAAACATTTTTTTAATTATTTATTGTGCAGAAGTGGTACAAAGCTGTATCGCTTTTCAACATAATCTCCTCGACGCTCAATGCAAGTCCTCCAGCACTTACAAAGTGCATAAATTCTTTAAGAAAAAAATTCCTTTATTAGTCGGCGCAACCACTCATGCACCGCGTGGCGTACCCTTTCATTAGAACTGAACTTCTTTCCTCCCAATGCGTCTTTGAGTGGTCCAAACATATGCAAATCACTTGGGGCAAGGTCTGATGAGTATGGTGGATGAGGAAGACACTAAAAATGCAGGTTTTCGATTGTTGCAGTGTGGGGCCTTGCATTGTCACGTTGCAAAAGGACACCTGCTGACAACAATCCACGTCGCTTCGATTTGACTGCAGGCCGCAGATGATTTTTTAGGAGCTCTGTGTATGATGCACTGGTGGCAGTAGTCCCTCTAGGCATGTAACGCTCCAAAATGTCGCCTTTTTCGTCCCAAAAGAGAGTCAGTATAACCTTCCTTGCTGATGGTTCTGTTCGAAACTTCTTTGGTTTTGGTGATGAGGAATGGTACCGTTCCTTGCTCTTTTCGTTTCCGGTTGGTGGAAGTGAACCCAGGTTTCGTCCTCAGTAACGATTCTTGCAAGAAAGCCATCACCTTCTCGTTCAAAGTGCCGAAGAAGTTATTCACAAGCATCAAGACGTCGTTCTCTCATTTCAGGAGTCAGCTGCCGTGGCACCCTTCTTGCAGACACTTTGTGAAACTGGAGTACATCATGCACAATGTGGTGTGCTGACCCATGACTAATCTGTAAACATGCTGTAATGCCATTCAGTGTCACTAGGCGGTTTTCCTTCACTATGGCTTCAACTGCTGCAATGTTCTGTGGAGCCACAACTCGTTGTGCCTGACCTGGACGAGGAGCACCTTCCACTGCAGTCACACCATTTGCGAACTTCTTAACCCGTAGACTTGCTGCTGTGACAAACATTCATCAACGATCTTAACCTTCATTCGTCGATGAATTTCAACAGGTTTCACACCTTCACTACGCAAAACCCGAATAACAAAAAATGGTTCAAATGGCTCTGAGCACTATGGGCCTTAACTTCTAATGTCATCAGTCCCCTAGAACGTAGAACCACTTAAACCTAACTAACCTAAGGACAACACACACATCCATGCCCGAGGTAAGATTCGAACCTGCGATCGTAGCAGTCGCGTGGTACCAGACTGTAGCGCCTAGAACTGCTCGGCCACCCCGGCCGGCACCGAATAACAGAACGCGGTTATTCCCTGGTGCAAGTCGCAAGTGGGGCGGCCATCTTTATACTGATACTGCGACGGTATGTGTGCATCTGGACTATGCTGCCACCTCATTCTGCACGCTGTTTGTACCACGCTTCCCAACTTACAGGATAATGGCGCGATATTTCGATTTGTTATTACAAATTTAAGGTTTTCATTTGACTCACCCTCGTATTTAGACTGTTGATGGACGCGAAATCGTCCAACTGGAGGTGAATATAATCGAGTTCTCACTAGATTGATTGTCACTCGCACACTATTAGTCAACTATCAGTCCTAATAAGACAGGTCAAAATTAAGACTGTCTCTGTGACAGAAGAAGCGTGTTTACGTACTTTCACCCAAACTGTACGTCACACTTGCTGCTAAATTTGCCGCCCTCAGTTCTCATGTATAGTTACATTGCTGAATGATGTATGTGTTGCCTTACAGTTGCCATCCACGCGGTCTGCGTACACTGCCGACGTGGACGTGCCCTCTGTCATGCTGCTCCTGTTGTTGATGTTTCCATGCGGCTGTGTCGAGGGATGCGGCTCCATTGACTGGGCGCGCCCACTCCGTGTCGTTGCCCCTGGGTCGCCCTCGCGTGGCGAGGGCTACTAACTGCCGCTACACTGTGACCTCGCAGTCTCGTTGTCGGAACATGGAGGGAGGGGCTCTGCGCTGGCTGCCTCCAGTTGTGACCTTGAGCCACCACTGTCTCACATCTGTCGTCACCAGGCACACGCGCATCTGCCGGATTATGTTGCCGCACCTTTCTCGCTCTAGGCTGGTAGTCCTGCAGCTGCCTTAGCTGCTTCGCTCTCACTCCTCACTGATCTCCACCTCTCCTCTCCACTGCTACCTCAGACAGTCAAATAGATGCGTTTTAGAGTTATTATTCCCATGTTTTACGAAACACACATAAATTTGCCATTGTTATAATAAGCCTTCTACATGACAAAATATTTTCAAAAAGTAAGCTGTACTGAAAATACAAAGTGTTCCCATGTAGGCTTGTCCTGCGTTGACTTTACAAAGGTTATGGAGGACCTCTCTTAACCTAACTGAACTTAAACCTATTGATAGTGTTGGTTCTAAAGTACCTTATTATTTTTATCGTATCTAAATTAGCAATACATTTCCAGATGAGTTTTGTAATTAAACCTATATTTCTCATCCCTAATGCACTTGACAAATGTGACCTTCTTAAAGAGATGGGGGCAGGTTTTGTAATACGTGAGAAAAATTTCTGATTTCATGCTTCATTGTTAGTAACCCATCATCTGTTCTACTCCCACCTTGTGCCTGTGTTGACGCACACACACAAAAAAAAAAGTGCCAATCTTTGGAATCTACACAACAAAATTTACTGTGTACCAATTGTTGACAGTATTAGACAACAGTGATCTCTGCTCGAAATTATTTGAATAAAACTGCCAACTGAGTTATCTAGCCACCAAATATTGGGTTACTCTAAAGAGCTCATGGTTTTTCTATCACCTGCAATACATCAGAATGTGGAACGGCCATACATACTTCAACTTCCCTTTTACCATTACCAATACACAGAAACTCACAGTATCAATGAATCTTTATCTTGGCTTGTTTTCAATACTCAATTAGGACGACGCCTTACTTTTCCTTGTGCCAAAAAGGTATTAATTTATGCTTTAAACTCACACTCTTCTACGCATTTCTGTCAACATAAAATATCAATTAATAGTCTTACAAAACACATTCAATATTTCATTTTACTCTCATAGGATGTTTTCATAATGTTCACAGTATTAAACTGTAACCACAGGGTCTGATAATCTTATCCATACTTTTGGTACTTCATGCTCCTCTTCCATACTGCTACTTTCATCCTTATCTCGTATAGTTGGTGTACATTTGCCTCAAGTTCATACCACATTTAAAGTTCCTCACGTTCATTTACACTATAACTCCATATTATTGCTCTCCAAATGAAAAAAATACCTGCACCCACTGCAACATAAAAAAATTTTTCGTCGAACCCTGGCTACCGATTAATTCACATATAGTGCTCCCATGGCGCAACTTTAATTTCAATCGCATATGGCATATGCGTAAATTTCATCTGCCTTCAGCAAAGTAACTTACTAGTGCATCACCTATCAAACGATCATCGCTCTCTTGCAGCATACAGCCTCAATACAACAGTAAATCTTAATAAAACAGTACAGAACTCACGATATCTCTGTCCTTTACATACTTGAGCATCATCAGATAAAGACAACTGAAAATAACGTTATTACCTTATAAATATCTCATGATGTTACCAATTATCCTTACATAGTTTTACGTTTGAAATGTGCTGTACTGATTTAGACTTGGACATTTCAATTATTTCCACCTATTACGCGTTCAAATGGGCTACACTTTTAACCCTCTAAGGGCCTGTATATATGTTAAAAAACTATTTACATACATATTTACCTCTTTTTGACAGTTGGTGAGTGCTGACAAATACATTGTTTCCAACTGACAAGTTTAAATTTCCAACTTCGTCTTTTTCATTGCTCTGTCTCTTTTCTGCTTCCTTCAAGGTAGCCTTGATGGTCTGTTCAATTAGCTCCGTTTAATTCTCCTTGTAAGCGGAAAGTCCACCAGCCCTCTACTTCTGTCACCTGTTGCTCTATTTTTTAGTACAGCTATCGGACGTAGGCCTGTTGTCCCATGAGGCATTTCCTTCATTATATGCGACTGCAGTCTTTCTCGGCGAATTCCAATGATGAATTCCTCTCATGTTATCAGTCGAGTGGTGGCGTCGTCTTATCGCAACTTTTCGATGAGTTTCGTACCCATCATCTTCTGCGACAAGACGACGCCACCACTCGGCTGATAACCCGAGAAGAATTCATCATTTTCTTCATTATTTTACTAAATTTACTGAAGTGCAAATCCCATTTTCTCTTTGGCTTGTGACAGTACACTCTACAAAACTTGAATAACTCTTTAGTAACGTGTTTTGCTGGGTTACATGTCGGATGCCAGCCCGATACAAAAATTGGTTTGATTTTGTATTATACATTGCTTCGATCTCACTAGCTCCTCTGAGATGCAAAGTATCCACGTTTCGGTCTCTTCATGTCTAAAAAAACACCTATTTTCTAAGTATGTTTCTGGAGGCGAGCCCCTGATGAAACATTACTTCTATTATGGCGTTTCACCTCTGCCGATTGTATTGGCGCTTCTGATGTTGCTAGCATATCTGAGACTGGCATGACTACGTCTGGTAGCGGCTATGCATAGCCCCCGATATCTCCTAATGCTTCTTCCGGCGTTTTTAAACACAGGATTATATTTCAGTGAAGGTGGGCGCACTTCTTCATCACGTGAGAGCAATTTCCTCTGTTTTTAAGGAATAAGAAGAATTTACTGGCGCTTTGAGACGCCATGCGCACCGCTATGAGAATCTGGAACTCGCTACCAACGTATCACAGGCTGTTGTCAAAGAACATCATACATGTTTTAGTTACATGTCTTTTTCAGGTATTCGCTACTGTGAATGCCTTCGATGTAAGCGCGCGCTACACATCGATTCCGCAGCAGTATATAAAATGGCACGCAGGCGATCAGATTAAATTACCTGGAAGGACTGGACTCTGTCTCGAGAAAACATCATTTAATATTTGTACAACGTTTATTATAAAAGATCATCAGGTGCAAATTTCCAGTTTCACACTAAGCAAACTCATTACAAGATACAAATATCCAGTTTCAGGTTAAGCAAACTTTCAGCATATAGCAATAAATTTGAAATAAAGTGAACGCTAAATTCTTTAAGAATTTAAAAACAAACCTAGAGGGCTCTTAAGGAAAACATGAAGAATAAATAACAGAATTTAGTCTAATTTTGAATTTTACACATTTGGCGAAAGATAAAAAGCTATCAGTGCCAGCATGCGGCTTAATTATTATCGTAACGACGACGAGCTGGCTTTCGAGAATCTTATACCACAGTTCAGACCTGCAATTGGAATCCCGTTCGGATTACGGCTTATATATAATCATAAACATGATCGGTTGTGAAAATAATTACTAATAAATGTATCCACATTAACATACAGCGTCTTCATCCAAAAGCCCTTTTAATTTAAAAGTCGGTAGGTGCCAGATAACAGACATTAGGGAAAAACTTAACAAATTAAGAAACGGTCAATTATAGCCCTTCAATAATTTAAACCTGCCCAGCGCCAGATGACAAAATTTAAGGAAATTTAACAACCTTGGCAATGGCCGTTCATAGCCCTGCAAAACATTATCCCATCAGAGTGACACTCTTAAACTCAAATTAATTAAAACTCCAGATAGCATGATGTCTCTTTTAAAGAAGGGACATCATCTTTTAAAGAAGCAGAATCAAAGAAAATATTTCAACCGTGGCAGAAGCCCATGACAAAGTTGTTGTTGCTGTTGTGGTCGTCAGTTTGATGCAGCTCTCCATGCTACTCTATCCTTTGCAAGTTTCTTCATCTCCCAGTACCTACTGTATCTGTTTAGTGTATTCATCTCTTGGTCTCCCTCTACGATTTTTACCTTCCACGCTGCCCTGCAGTACTAAATTGGTGATCCCTTGATGCCTCAGAACATGTCCTACCAACCGATCCCTTCTTCTAGTCAAGTTGTGCCACAAACTCCTCTTCTCCCCGATTCTGTTCAATACCTCCTCATTAGTTATGTGATCTACCCACCTAATCTTCAGCATTCTTCTGTAGCACCACATTTCGAAAGCTTCTATTCTCTTCTTGTCCAAACTATTTATCGTCCATGTTTCACTTTCATACTTGGCTACACTCCATACAAATACTTTCAGAAACGACTTCCTGACACTTAATCTATGATGTTAACAAATTTCTCTTCTTCAGAAACGCTTTCCATGCCATTGCCAGTCTACATTTTATATCCTCTCTACTTCTACCATCATCAGTTATTTTGCTCCCCAAATAGCAAAACTCCTTTACTACTTTAAGTGTCTCATTTCTTAATCTAATTCCCTCAGCATCACACAATTTAATTCGACTACATTCCATTATCCTCGTTTTGCTTTTGTTGATGTTCATCTTATACCCTCCTTTCAAGACACTGTCCATACCGTTCAACTGCTCTTCTACGTCCTTTGCTGTCTCTGACAGAATTACAATGTCATCGGCGAACCTTAAAGTTTTTATTTCTTCTCCATCGATTTTAATACCTACTCTGGATTTTTCTTTTGTTTCCTTTGTTGCTTGCTCAATATACAGATTGAATAGCATCGGGGAGAGGCTACAACCCTGTCTCACTCCCTTCCCAAACACTGCTTCCCTTTCATGTCCGTCGACTCTTATAACTGCCATCTGGTTTCTGTACAAATTGTAAATAGCATTTCGCATCCTATATTTTACCCCTGCCACCTTCAGAATTTGAAAGAGACTAAGAGAGTATTTCAGTCAACATTTTGAAAAGCTTTCTCTAACTCTACAAACGCTAGAAACGTCGGTTTGCCTTTCCTTAATCTTTCTTCTTAGATAAGTCGTAGGGTGAGTATTGCCTCACGTGTTCCAGTATTTCTACGGAATCCAAACTGATCTTCCCCGAGGTCGGCTTCTACCAGTTTTTCCATTTGTCTGTAAAGAATGCGCATTAGTATTTTGCAGGTGTGACTAATTTTCACATCTGTCAACACCTGATTTCTTTGGGATTTGAATTATTATATTCTTCTTGAAGTCCGAGGGAATTTCGCCTGTCTCATACATCTTGCTCACCAGATGGTAGAATTTTGTCAGGACTGGCTGTCCCAAGGCTGTCAGTAGTTCTAATGGAATGTTGTCTACTCCCGTGACCTTGTTTCGACTTAGGTCTTTCAGTGCTCCGTCAGACTCTTCACGCAGTATCATATCTCCCATTTCACCTTCATCTACCTCCTCTTCCATTTCCATAATATTAACCTCAAGAACATCGCCCCTGTATAGACCTTCTATATACTCCTTCCACCTTTCTGCTTTCCCTTCTTTGCTTAGAACTGGGTTTCCATCTGAGCTCTTGATATTCATGCAAATGGTTCTCTTTTCTTCAAAGGTCTCTTTAATTTTCCTGTAGGCAGTATCTATCTTACCCCTCGTGAGATAAGCCTCTACATCCTTACATATGTCCTCTAGCCATCCATGCTTAGCCATTTGGACTTCCTGTCGATCTCATTTTTGAGACGTTTGTATTCCTTTTTGCCTGCTTCACTTACTGCGTTTATGTATTTTCTCCTTTCATCAGTTAAATTCAGTATCTCTTCTGTTCCCCAAGCATTTCTACTAGCCCTCGTCTTATTACCTATTTGATCCTCTGCTGCCTTCACTACTTCATTCCTCAAAGCTACCCATTCATCTTCTACTGTATTTCTTTCCCCCATTCCTGTCAATTGTTCCCTTATGCTCTCCCTGAAACTCTGTACAACCTCTGGTTCTTTCAATTTATCCAGTTCCCATCTCCTTAAATTCCCACCTTTTTGCAGTTTCTTCAGTTTTAATTTACAGTTCAATACCAATAGATTGTGGTCAGAGTCCACATCTGCCCCTGGAAATGTCTTACAATTTAAAATCTTGTTCCTAAATCTCTGTCTTACCATTATATAATCTATCTGTTACCTTCTAGTATCTCCAGGGTTCTTCCATGTATACAACCTTCTTTCATGATTCTTTATCCAAGTGTTAGCTATGATTAAGTTATGCTCTGTGCAAAATTCTACCAGGCGGCTTCCTCTTTCATTTCTTAGCCCCTATCCATATTGACCTACGTTTCATTCTCTTCCTTTTCTTACCGTCGAATTCCAGTCACCCATGACTATTAAATTTTCGTCTCCCTCGATTACCTGAATAATTTTTTTTTATCTCATCATACATTTTATCAATTTCCTCATCATCTGCAGAGCTAGTTGGCATATAAACTTGTACTACTGTAGCAGGCGTGGGCTTCGTGTCTATCTTGGCCACAATAATGCGTTCATTATGCTGTTTGTACTAGCTTACCCGCACTCCTATTTTTTTATTCATTATTAATATTCATTATTATTATGACAAAGTTACGTAACTTAATTCCTTACGGCATGAGGTGGCGCAGAACGCGACAGGCTGGGCGAAGATGATGTTGGCAGCTGATGCTCACAAGCAGCTGGTCCGCAACAAAACTATGGGGTCAACAGGATCGATGTCTTCTGCATGTGTCACAAAAGACTGGAAGAAACTAAGGCAGCGTCTAAGTTGCGGCACCATTAGGCCCTTTCACTGTCTCCAGTAAACACGTGTTCAGCCAGGAAAGGATCTCTTAGCACGCGCGACCCCCACCAAAGTCAACAGTTCTCCACTCATGGAATCACGAATCATTTACATAGTTTTAAATATCTTTACCCTGTCAGATATACTGCTGAGCATACGCTTACTAGAGCCCCATCTCAGGCACTGCACCCCTTTTTTTTTCAGTACCAGGAACCAAGATACCGGGATAGCACACTAACCCAGAGAGTACCAATACCGCCTTCTCCTGACTTAGCCCATCTAGCTTGCTTAAACAGCTCCAGGATCACTGGGCTAATGGACAGCATGGTGATCTCATAATTCATAAGTCAAACCACCTAAAGATTCAGACTCTCCAAAACGGCAGACCCTTACTCTCCGTTCAGTAGTTTATACAAAGTGAATCCCCAAAATGAGAGGTAAATGACTTAAACATATAATTGAAATACATTTTACAGCTCTAGGAACATACAGGAATAAGGGCGTTACAATAATGCACACTGGGGAATAGCGTTGGATAACCGTCGTGTCAACAGGCCTTGTACCAAAACCTAACAGCTAAATTGACCAAAACCGGGTCTGACACAGCTCATCGCCCTCAGCCGAGTCCATCTTAATGCCGCCAACCACGCTGCAGCTAACAGCAACTGCCGGACCACTCAGGGCGGCACGACCACACCCCGTGATTGGTCAGAAGTGCTAGTCGTCTAGCGCGCATGTCGGTAGATTTGAAACAAGGAAGTCGCCAGGACTCAATTAATAGTAGTAACGGCAAAAGATAATGAAATTCATGTTTTTTTTTTTACTCTACCAGCGAGGGTTCATGAAATGCCTGCAGTCCGTTCGGAGACATGGGCAGCTAGTATCGGACAAAGACCACCTACGATCTTACTGCCGCTATTTAGCGACAGAGGTGTGTGGCCATATCAAGCCATTACCAGTCTTTCACGTGTTTTGTTTAAAAAATACGAGGAAAACCTGAAATTTTTTTCCCAATAGTACTCTGCGAGGAGTGTTTATAAATGTTCTGCGGTATGTCATATGACCACAGGTTTGCGTAATCGATTTCCACGTTAAGTAATAAAAATATAAAGAGATCGATAAAATTTTGCATTGGGCCCCTACATGTCAAACAAGTTTAGTTCATTATTCATATGGATAGCAAAAACAAATGACTATATATATATATATATATATATATATATATATATATATATATATATATAGTGGGCCAAATATCTCACAAAATAAGCATCAAACGAAAAAACTACAAAGAACAAAACTCGTCTAGCTTGAAGGGGGAAACCAGATGGCGTTATGGTTGGCCCGCTAGATGGCGCTGCCATAGGTCAAACGGATATGTACAGCGTGTGTTTGTGACTATTACAGTGCCATCTATCACAAAGCGAGAAATGTGGTCCAACTGAAACATTCATATTTCTTTAAGTACTACACGAAAATGTAATTAAAAATGGGGGTTCCTATTTAAAAAAACGCAATTGATATCCGTTTGACCTTTGGCAGCGCCATCTAGCGGGCCAACCATAGCGCCATCTGGTTTCCCCCTTCAAGCTAGACAAGTTTCGTTCTTTGTACTTTTTTCGTTTGACGCTTATTTCGTGAGATGTTTGGCCCAGTAACTATCAATGGACCACACTGTGTATATATATATATATATATATATATATATATATATATATATATGTGTGTGTGTGTGTGTGTGTGTGTACGCTGCAATGTGCATAACCCCAGGGCCAGAGTAGGTGTGATTTTGGTATGCATAGTGTTAATCAAAATGCCTACTAACCAGGGAAATTATATTTTTGACACCATGCAGTGCCACTTTATATCAAGAGAGTAATTACTGTTTTAAATAATAATACTTGGCCAATACCAACCTATGCTGTAATGTTATACGGATTTAGGGAGTTTCATCTACTGGGTGATCTGTTGCAATCCATATAAAGCAATTAGGTACAATACCAAAATATTTGACGCGTTCGGATATGCGAAAGATAATGCTTACGGAATATCACCTCAAAATATGTTTAGCGGTCTAATAGAAGACAAGGCGAAATGGAGCGCAGATTGTGATGTTCGTGGGGCTCCAAGATGTAGGGATACTAAAAAAATGCAGGTGCCACCGAGAGGAAGGCTAACGGTGCACATAGTGCGACCTCGAAGGCTCTCGCAATTGAAAGTTACAAGAGGAACCTGCGCGAGGGCGTTGGTGCAGCTCAACATATGGTGCACCCGGATATCTTTCGGTTGAGAGGCCATAAGGTAGAGCTGAAAGTAGGGCATTCACGTTATGGCGACAAAAAGTTCGTCTGCGGGGACAAGATTACAACACTACCCTACTCAAATTATTCAATGGAGTGAATGAGTGTGTGGCTATGTATTTATTTGTAAATTGTTGATGTGTATGGCTGAATAAATGGATGAACTGCTTTTCATTGTGGTATGTGTGTTGTTATATTCGCTATTTTTGACTTCATTAAAACAGCAAATACGAGTAGTTAATACTTTAAGCCAGAAGGCAAATACTTGTTTATAAATAACGATGAATGTATAATAAGGCGTCGCATAGCGACGGTGGAATTTTCTAATGATGTAATTCGTCGTCTTTGGGCGGCAATATAAACAGAAAAATACGGATAGATGTATGATCCTTCAATATTTTGTTCGCTGGAGAACAAATGAAGCCTTGAGCGCTAGAGACTTGTACTGTTTTTCTCAAGTAAGACGGACGTAGATTTGTGGCAGTCTGATCTAATTTTTACTAAATGTATAAAACGTGTTATGTCTAAGTTTGAGTGAAGTGTAAAGAACTGTTATAACTTACCGTGACGACGCACGAGCGACTCAAAGAAGACAATGGCTATATAAGAGAGCGCTCAATGGACATGATACGGACATAAAAATCTACCGTAATTGTAGTAGTAAGCTTAAGGTACGATATATGTTTTAGTTATAATAAATATTTGTTCTGGGAATACTGAATCATTTAGCAGTGCTCATTCCTATTATCTCCTCAGTATTATTTTCATTTTAATTATGCATTTTGTTAATATTACAGACACCAAGATCAGCAGTCCAATGTGCGTGTTACATTGATAAAAAGAAAACTGTTTTATCGTCTTCTTGCATCAGCTTTAATATTGAATTTCCCTTTTGTATGATGTTACAGTTGTTTTTGCGACCTTAAGAACTTTCTGGTCCCTTAGGAAATTGTTTTGTCATAACAATAACTTCACAACCGGGTATGATCGTATCTACGATCATGAAGTAATTAGAAAGACGATAACGCAATTTCTTAATCAATAGCACGCTAGTTGTGACTGCCTCAAGCCACGCGAAACTGCAAGTAAAAACTATTCACATCTCATAATGCAATATTTTATGACAATGGTCAATCCATGATTCTTACGCCAATTGTGATTGATAAAACAGTAAGCTAAATCTCAATTTCCAACTTTCCATTGAATAACACCATCACTTTTATTTTGTAACATCACAGTGTGTGCATGCGTGCGTGTGTGTGTGTGTGTGTGTGTGTGTGTGTGTGTGTGTGTGTGTGTGTGTGTGTGTGTGTGTATGTGTGTATTTGTGTGTGTATTTGTGAGACTATGTATACCTCATTGCACATTATGTGTCCATATACTCCATAAATATTGTGTGTACCATATAATCATGTGTACACAATGTGTACTTGTAAAAGTTTTGTATGTAGAGGTTGAGCACAAAGGCTTGCCCTGATTACAACAACTTATTACAAAATAACCGTTCGACATAATAATTGACATTTGATGCCGTTAGATAGGTTAGTGTTACTAGCTTTTTTTAAGACGACTTACGTTAGTAAACCTCAACGCGTGCTCCCTCTGTAGCTCGGAGAATGTCGAGGCGGTATTCCAGTCCCGCCAGGTGTTTCCTGTGTTCTGTCAAGTACCCACAGCAGCTTGTATCCCAGCCTTCAGTTCGTCGACGTGTGCAACTGGTGTCACGATAACTCTGTCCTTGATATAGCCCCAGAAAAAAAGTCAAGAAGTGGCGTAATGTCTGGAGAGTGGGGTGGCCAGCGTGTTGGAAAGTTCCTTCTAATCCACCGATCCGGAAATGTTTCATCCAAACGAACTGTTGCAAAACGTCTAAGTAAATGTTAGCGGCAATGGAGTTTTCCGCGAAGAAAAACGGTCCAAAAACCTTGTTATGCATGAGGCCGCACCAAACATTCACTTTTTCACTGTACAATAGCATGTGGAGACTCTGAACCCCATATACGGACATTATGCCTATTTACCATTCCACTGACATGAAGGTTGGATCCATCGGTAAAGCATATGCAATTTCATTAATCGTCAGCGCCAACAATCCAGTTGAGAATCTCAGTTGCAAATTCAGCACGTGTCAGGAAATCATTCGGTTGCAAGGCCTGCAAGGCCTGCGCGATTTGCACTTTGTAAACATGAAGCCTAAGCCTTTCATGAAGAATCTTCACCACACTTGCTTGCGATATTTGAAGTTCACGTGATGCTTGACGAGTTGATTTAGACGGACTCCGGTTAAACGATTGCCGAACACGATCAACAGTTGCATCACTCACACGAGGCCTGCCACTTCGAGGACGATCTTCAACGTTGCCTGTTTCGTTAAACGTTGCATACCATCACCTTGCTGATTTAACGTCAGCAGGGCTGCGTCCATAAGAAGCCCAAAATTTACGCTGAACACTGATGGGTGATTTCCTTTCGTTAAACCAAAGCACACATTGCGCTTTCTCCTGCTTCGACGACATTTCGCCCGCAACTAACGCGACCTAACAGACCGCGTCGGTGTTGTGGAGCACTAGCGCCATCTATTGGTCACAACGACTAACCTATATAACGGCATCAAATGTAACTTATTATGTCAAACGGTTATTCTGTTATAAATTTTTATAATCAGGGCAAGACTTGGTGTTCACCCTGTATATTTGTGGGTTTTTCTTCACCTGCTGCTGCAAGTTCTTGTACCACAACATACACTTGATGTAGAAAAATGATCAAAAATAAAATGTAAATACTGCATATAGACAGAAGTAAAATGTAAATACTGAATGTAGAATAATCAGAGAGAAAAATTGAAGTATTGTATAAATAGTAACAAAATAGAAATAAAATGGGAAACATAGTATTTAAGTTCCTCTTCTCACTATATTTGCTTTAGAGTAAAAAATGTATATGATATTCATACATCATCAGAAGAAAATAAATATATACAAGTAAGAAAAGAAGTAGCTGTGTAAATACATCAAAAAGGTAATTAGAAAAAAATTAACTTTGTAAGTTGTTGTATACAAGAAAAAATAGTTTTGTAAAAAAACACTGTGAGATACATCACCACAATCCAATAGCTTTGTTGACAAACGACAACAAAATTGTTTCACAAAAGCTGTATTGCAAAAACAATTGTTAATAGTGAACCATAACGTTAATTAATTCTATGATTCTTACTATTTCTAAACCCTTCCGCTATAAAATATTGTTTATAACAACCTTATCCTCTCCCTATGATACTCAGATCTCAAATGGAAAGACCTGTATATGGTTTAATTACTTATAAATGATGATTAGGGGGGATGGGAGCTAATTTTCTTTCAGTTCAATACATTTCCCGCCATTTTGTTGCGCTCCCTTCGCCTGAGAGAAACAGTGAGCTTCCCACCAATTTTATATCAGATGACTACCATCTATGACTCATGCAGTTTTCTAAGGTGTGTGGTTAGGGAGGGTGGTTCCCCTGGTTGACCATGAATATAACTCTTACAATTAATTAAGGCTTATGGAAGTTCTCCTGGGTGACCTTGATCAATTCTTGGTTGTTCCTTTCGGAGATGTGGGAGTGTGTGCTCACGTTGAACACAAGAAGCTCTAGTGTGTACTCTGACACAGGGCGTGTAACGTGACGCTGGGTGTGATAAGATAGTTATTGGTTCTGCAACGCCCACTGCTATCCACTGTCCCTTTAAATCACATCCCCTTAAATTGCGTCCTTTGAAATCACGTCCTCATAAATCCTGTTTTCTTGAGATAAGCACCAATTTAAATCAAGAACTAGCATGGCTATCCTGCTTACATTTAAATATGAATAACATCAAAAATGTAAATATGTAAATAGAACATCAAATTTGCGAACTTTCGTGGACATGAAAACTGAAGTGCCTTGTTAAGTTTCCTCTGTTATTATTATTATTATTATTAGTAGTAGTAGTAGTATTAAAGCAGATTAAAACCGTCCACATGTCGAACGCTGATTTGAACTTTGTACTGCTTAACTGATCACGATTCTACTCGAGAAGGTATGCGATGGCTTCCTCCAGTCACTGAACTGTCTTACTCAGATAGTAACAGAGGGAGCTGTGCTCCTACATGTGGCTGCTGCACGCTGGTGTAAAGTGGCATTTTGGTATTAACAAAGCACAGGCAGAGGAGAAAAAAGTTGCATATAGTAGTAAGTTAGTAAAACTGCTCTCAACCGGAAGCATGGTATGAAATTCTTATTGGTGATTCTTTTTGACTAGGTATGCTCTTGCCGTCCTTTGCACTTTCGATTGATTGAGTCGTTCAGGCATAGGGGGAACTACAGTTTAACGTGAATGCTAAACCGTGATGCAGCTCGACATATATAATGTACACAAATAATTTCCAGAGGTAAAAGAAGCGGTAGGTGCCAAAACATGACTACAGCACCTACAGCGACTGAATCACATACCTTTGGATCAAGTATCATAATAACGTTTATACAAATAAAAATGTTAATGCTACCTTGACAACGGTTCAAATAGCAATAGTCGAAAAAATGAATCAACTCTGGTACAGTACAGCACTGGCAGTAACAGAAGAACAGGTCATTCCATGTAGGATTTCACGGCCGGCGTCTTTATCAGTAAACTCTTCCGGGCTAAGTTGCCGTGGTCGATCTGTAGAACTTCTTCTCCCTGACGTTTCGTTCTCAACTACGGAGAACATCTTCCGAGGTGAGTCGACGACTGGCTGCTAGGAGCTGGGGCCGCCGCTTATATAGAGATCGTAGGGGGCGCCACCACACGTCACGTGGCGTCGATGTGCAGCTATCTCTGGCTTTCGTCTGTTCTCTCGATTGCAGGCAATCGATTGTCACGTGATTGATGCAACGTCGACCGCCATATCTTATCCAATTTTAATCCCTCTTCTTTACGATTAAAATTGTACTGATGTTTGTGGATTTCAATTGCCTCTCTATACATACGTGTATAATAGTGCGACGTCCTCGCTAGCACGCTTGTTTCACCCAATTTTATTTCGTGATCTCCATCCTTAAAAACATGTTCCGCTACTGCCGATTTGTCGATATGTCCCAAGCGACAGTTTCTTTTGTGCTCCGTCAACCGTGTATTGATGCTTCTTTTTGTAGTTCCTATGTAAACCCTGCCACAACTACACGGAATTTTATATACCCCGGGGGTGGCTAGGGGGTGACGAGCATCTTTTGTTGATCTTAGGCATTCACTAATTTTCTTAGTAGGTCTAAAAATGGTCTCTACCTGAAACTTGGCTAGTACTTTTCCAATGCGATCCGTGATATTATGGATGAACGGAAGAAATACTTTTCCAGCTGATGGTTGTTGCTGTCTCCTATTTTTAGGCATTTTTCTATCTGGGTGAAGTGCTCGGTTAATCTCGTTTTTCGTATAACCATTTTTCGCAAAGGCCATTCGTAAATCATTTAGTTCTTCTTGTAAGTAGCCTGGTTCACAAATATTATTGGCCCTATCCAAGAAGAACAGGTGTTCCTGCAGTTAATGTCTGCGAGACCATCGACTGTACGACCAAAGTGGAAAGCTTGAATGGAAATGAAAGTCAAAAGTTTGATATCTGAACAAGCAGCCTGAAGAACATGAAAGAGCATAGACTGAATAAGCACAGAACGAATAGTACTTCACAGAAAAAGTACTGGCTGAATACGAGGAAGTCAAAGGTTCTTAAAAAACTCTGAAGAAACAAATAACTGCAACAGCCAGGAAAATCGAATTATACGGCAGGATCATCCGGTACAGCTAAAACCAAACATTACAACATTCGAAAAAAGAGTGAAGTACGTCAGTTAGTCCTTTGGAAGTGGCTGTCGTCAAATTTTATGTAATGTAGACGCCGCGTCGTGAAATTGCTATGAACGTCAGGTACTGAACAATACATGTTGAGAGATATTGGAAGCAACAGGAATATCCTTAGGATCTCTAACTTCTATGAGGAGAATTACCCATCTTTACTCATGGACATTCTGTTACCTTATCATCTGTCCATCTAACCTTTTTCTCGATTTAACGGGCAGAACCTATACAGGAACACATTATAATACGATTTTCTTACTATTAAAAAGTATTAGACTAGATAACTCAGTCAGACCGAAAGCGAGGCGGACGTGGAACGCAACATAGAAAGCGGATATGCAACAATAGAAACTGAAAGGAAGATGAATTAGAGGCAAAAACGGTCACCATTTGTTTTGATGTGTACAATGTACAAAAATATCATACAGTTACTTGTAATGTACAGCTGACAAGAGTGTGCTACAGAGGTCAAACTCTCGACGTACTAAATTTGAACTAGAAATTATAATGTAAGTGATAACAAAGGGATGATAACGTGCAAAAATGCATTTTACGCAATGAAGGTAGTTACAGATATCGTGGTAGACACCATTAAGTTCTACACATGCAAAGGTCACCCGCAAATAAAGAAAATCGTATGTGTCGCGTGTCAGCTGAGAATAACTGCTATAGCCTCTGGCTGCGCAGCTCACGAGGAATGCTGCATCATCATTCTGGCTGTAAGTGGACAAACAGCACTGTTACGGACATCTGCAATAGCGGAAGTCTAACCTACCTCGCTAAGGTCTGCTTCACTGTGCGCCAGAGTTTCGTGACAAATTTATTAAATGTAGCTTATAAGCCCGAGATACACATTGCAGAACAGAACGTGTATTCTGTCTTTCCCAGCCATCAAGACATGAAGAGAAACCAGTGATAAAGATTCTCTCATTGTATTCTTTTATAAACTGCACCATAAAGGACGAGTTACATCTTCGGTTGCCCCTTACTTTATTAACGAAACGACGGACGAATCAATTCTAAAATATCCACAGCAGGACGAACGGCATTTTAAACTACGTTGTACTATAGTCAGAATAGCGAGATAAGTACAACAAAATTTCCGTTATAGAACAGATTATGCACTGTACTACTTTTCACTGCACAGACAGCTTGATAAGAAAATAAATGTTCCACGAAAGTTAAGAAATAAATTTACATTCCATTCACATACGTATTTATTCAAATGACTCACTGCCGCTTCCTTCAGAACTGGATTCGCCAAAGGTGGGTGTCAGATTGAGAATTGACGCGTGCATTATTTCGTCTCTCACAACTTCTTTCCGGTAATCTTCTTACTGCTGTTTTTCAGTTGTGACGTACGCACACTTCTAAATCAACAATAGTGATTTTGTGTATTGCTTCATGGATCAGACCAAATACCTCTGCACCCGTTCTATTGGATTATAACGACAATGGTATGAAGTAACCGTATCGTCCTGCGACCATGTTACAGAGCTACTGAATCAATTTCGTATTGTTTACAGCTGCTTTCTGAAATTCTCACCAGATCCTACAGTTCCGCTCTTGTTTGTGTTTCAATATGTCGTTTCTTATTACTACGCAGCCATAAACAAATATCCCTTTTTCCTTGTGCTTGTAGTGAGAAGCCTGTCGTTAATAACAGATTAATAACTTGCATTGTCAGAACAATGACAGAGTCAGGATGCAGATAAAGCAACACCTGATTCTGAAACCACTCTCGAAATGTTTCTCCATTCATTTCGGCATGGTAATTCCAATCCCAAAGAAAGCAGGTGTTGACAGATGTGAAAACTACCGGACAATCAGTTTAATAAGCCACAGCTGCAAAATACTAACACGAATTCTTTACAGACGAATGGAAAAACTAGTAGAAGCCGGCCTCGGGGAAGATCAGTTTGGATTCCGTAGAAATACTGGAACATGTGAGGCAATACTGACCTTACGACTTACCTTAGAAGAAAGATTAAGGAAAGGCAAACCTACGTTTCTAGCATTTGTAGACTTAGAGAAAGCTTTTGACAATGTTGACTGGAATACTCTCTTTCAAATTCTAAAGGTGGCAGGGGTAAAATACAGGGAGCGAAAGGCTATTTACAATTTGTACAGAAACCAGATGGCAGTTATAAGAGTCGAGGGACATGAAAGGGAAGCAGCGGTTGGGAAGGGAGTAAGACAGGGTTGTAGCCTCTCCCCGATGTTATTCAATCTGTATATTGAGCAAGCAGTAAAGGAAACAAAAGAAAAATTCGGAGTAGGTATTAAAATCCATGGAGAAGAAATAAAAACTTTGAGGTTCGCTGATGACATTGTAATTCTGTCAGAGACAGCAAAGGACTTGGAAGAGCCGTTGAATGGAATGGATGGTGTCTTGAAGGGAGGATATAAGATGAACATCAACAAAAGCAAAACGAGGATAATGGAATGTAGTCGAATTAAATTGTGTGATGCTGAGGGAATTAGATTAAGAAATGAGACACTTAAAGTAGTAAAGGAGTTTTGCTATTTGGGGAGCAAAATAACTGCTGATGGTCGAAGTAGAGAGGATATAAAATGTAGACTGGCAATGGCAAGGAAAGCGTTTCTGAAGAAGAGAAATTTGTTAACATCGAGTATAGATTTAAGTGTCAGGAAGTCATTTCTGAAAGTATTTGTATGGAGTGTAGCCATGTATGGAAGTGAAACATGGACGGTAAATAGTTTGGACAAGAAGAGAATAGAAGCTTTCGAAATGTGGTGCTACAGAAGAATGCTGAAGATTAGATGGGTAGATCACATAACTAATGAGGAAGTATTGAATAGGATTGGGGAGAAGAGAAGTTTGTGGCACAACTTGACCAGAAGAAGGGATCGGTTGGTAGGACATGTTCTGAGGTATCAAGGGATCACCAATTTAGTATTGGAGGGCATCGTGGAGGGTAAAAATCGTAGGGGGAGACCAAGAGATGAATACACTAAGCAGATTCAGAAGGATGTAGGTTGCAGTAGGTACTGGGAGATGAAGAAGCTTGCACAGGATAGAGCAGCATGGAGAGCTGCATCAAACCAGTCTCAGGACTGAAGACCACAACAACAACAGTCACAGTTAGTTTTAGATTTTTATCGAAATATGAATTTACTTTAAGGAACAAATCCGGCAGCAGCGGAACTGGCGTAACATATTATAAGACACCCTTCTTTTACCGCCGGAACTTCCAAGCCGCCTTGTCTCTCTGGAGTTTGCCAAATAAAATTTCTAGTGTTGTTACAATCTACCCAAGTCTCGTACAAGTAATACACAGCTGGTATTCCTTTTGATCTGACCTCATGCGTTCGACTTAGAAATGTCGTCATAGCAGCGATATCACTTCGATCTACCAAAAATTTCCGCCCACCATTTATTTATTTAAATCCGGAGATCTTCGATATTCTCTGGATTGACCTTGCACTTCCTTAAAACCCAGTCGCTTCACAGTGAGCAATTTCCTTGCTGTGGGAACTCCCCTCTTTCACAAAATTCTAAAACCAACCGACGTAAAACACTTTGATCGAAGTCGCCGACTCCTGTTACCCGCTGTTGCACGCAATGTTCCTTCTCTGGAGACACAGGTTTCAGTTGCCTGTGAGGCAGCTTGGCTTCCTGCATAATTTGCCTGTCAGTCCATATATCAAAATCGCCAGAAACCGCTGGAGTGGGTTGCTGCACTTCGGCAAACTCACAGGCCTGAATCTGTTTCATGTTTCAAGAACGAGTACACTTTAAAAAATAAGGTCGCCTGCCTGTTTGTGGAACAGTTGGCGTATTCAACGTGTTTGACCCTTTATGAGAAAACTCACAGAGTAACACAGAGTTCAGTATACCGTAGTTCCGCGAACATAAAATGCGGTAGAACGCTCGAATATGATGGAAGTTTACACAGTACGGAACGCTGAACCGACTCAGCACTTATTGGCTAGCTGCGCAGCTGTCCACTGCGTATCCCCAGACCAGAGGCAATGGACGCTGTCATGTACTATCGTACCTATTATAGAGCTAATAAACCACAAAAGCGACATGCTAATATGAGGAGATGGACCAATGCGTGGGAAGGTGATTACGTAATTACGAGAAACCGATTGTTACGACATGAAACAAATCAAGGATGAGCAATGCCAACTAGGACGCAATGGAATAGTCAGAAATATCGCACAATACAATTACAGGCAATAATTTAATGAATGAGAGGGTTAACGACCTCTGTTATCTTCGTGCTCCACAGTGCGTGGATCAGTAACACAGATCTGTCTGCAAGATACGCTTGATGGGCACAGCGGTAAAGGGCATAAAGTTAAGGGGCAAACTGCACGATAAATGATCCATAATACGTTCGAGATGATAAACTCATGCAACAAATGTAGGGTTCCGCTGAACGTGTGGAGCCATATTCCTGTAACTGAAATTCATGTCCAGCTGCTTCAAATAGCTCAGTTATCAGTTTAATAATACCTCAGATCACTGCACATTACACATTCGACTCCAAAGAAAGTTGGAGTTAACAATCTGCGACATGATACGACACACCGCACCCCAGTCTTCTGAGAGGGTAGTATTGGTCGTGCAACGATTATTGACGTTCAGAGAACTAATTAATACGGTTTTGACTAAGTAAGTAATAGGAAAAATTTAAATTACACTCCATAATTAAGTGTAACCACGGTTGTCAACAAATCACCGAATCATTTTCGTTCATCCTGCTCCTAGAGGTTCAGTAGATAGCCGACATGCGTCACATAGGTATAATTTCATAGCTTTGTGGGTGTGTCGTTAGAGAATTAGTGATTGAACTGATCCTATTCTATTCATTTCTAAATGCAATTTATACGTCAGTCATTGCTTACACAATTTTACCCTTATGAAGAGTGCTCGGTTCCAAGAATCTATTCCTCCTTGTGACAGAACGACAATTTCTGAATGTGGTTGAGTAAACGTGCTATCATTTAATTGCAGGATTCTACATCATCTCGAAATTTACCGGTGAACTCGTCTGCAACACGAATAACGTGATTCTATTCTCAACTAAAACAGGCTCTTATGAAAAAATATATATCTAACGAGACTGACGTTCGATAGATGACAGCCGCAGCAGCATTTAACGCCAAGAGATGTAATTATTGTAACTGTGATTAATTTTTGTCCTTTAACTTCACCTCCATTATATATGCGTCTTTTTCACGATATTCCTATGAACTGTGACAATCTAATCTTGTCATTCCCACCGAATCCCCTAAGTAAATGCCGTATCGTTTACACTTTTGGGGGAGAATGCTTCTTAGAATAACTATAATTATTACAATCAACAAACCATAGAGGATATGTATATTAAAGTTATCCAGTAACGAAGGCGCCCCCTTCACTAACTGTGAACGTATTAAGACTGTGGAAAAAATATGACAACCTACAACGTAAGTAAATGTTTCCACTAATAAGAAACTGCATTTAAGAAACATAACTAACTCTGTACCCGATTAAGAAATAAACAGAAGACGTCATACCGGTAAAATTTTATATCCTATTCGCAAAATCACATAGTATATTCTATTTTAATCACCTTCAGTATGGAAACACACATATCTAATTCTAAACAAATGAAGGAAACGAACTTTTTGCTTTCTCAGATAAGGAATAATTGTCTGTATATTCTTCTTTGTAAGTCTTGACGTAACGTGGAGAACGTCAGACTATGTTCACTTAAGACTTACGTGGTGCAAAAAATGTTGCTGAAGCTATCCTATGAACAGTACTCGAGATTACTGTAAAATGTCAGGTACACAAAATGACACAACAAACGAAATAAGAAGTCTATTATTCTGTATTTTCATATTCAGCGGCCCACTTAATGACTTTGCATACTTTTATATTACCATGTCGGTATTGCAGGTTGCTAGAAACCTGCGATAAAAATACCTTACCTGCTCCGTTGAACTGCTGTAGAATTTCAGAAACAACATGCGGCGTAATTTATTACGGTCCAGAAACAAATTTTGATCTGACTTAACTCTTTCGCTGGCTTATTTTTGTATACTGACTCAGCGAAGTCAGTTTTTTTAGCATATTAGAATTTTGATCAAACGACCATATCAGATATCTATTAATTTCATTTTTGTGACTTGCGACTTTCAAGCACAAAGTCTGATCTGTACGGGATGTGCGAGTACAGATCGTAGACGTATGGTTGACGACATAGGGAAGTTTGGGTGTGGCTGTGAATCGTGCACGGATAGCCAAATGGTAAAGCACCCGCTCGCCATATGCGGGAAATTCTGGTTCGATTCCCGGTCGGACTAAACTTCTCATTGTCGTCTTTCATTCTACAGCTGATGGTAGTCATTATTCGCAATTCCGAATTTATCTGATGTGTTTCGTTACAGCTATGGTCGCCGCTGTGCGTTGTCATCAGAAAAACGCTGGTACTGCAATATCGTATACTGGTAAGAAGTCTTCCCAAAGCTTTTTTAGGAGCTGTTATGGGTCTCGATTACACAAACTTCGAAATTTCCTTGACAATGCCAGATATCTTTAGAAACCTACCCGCTACGAGACGTATTTGAAAATTTGGCGACTTCTCCTTGTTCCAATGAGAAATAAAACAATGTGTTCCGACTTCTCAACTAACAGCAGTATTGATATAACGACAAAGTTAATCTGATTGTTACAGCTGTTTTTATACACCTGGTGTCACGAAGGTCAGGCACATTCAGAGGTTTAACACATATTTACATAAAAAACTCCGTCCGAACAGGCCATGAAGGTCCAACGGCACCGATCGGCCGCCGTGTCGTCCTCAGGCCACAGGCGTCACTGGACGCGGATATGGAGGGGCATGTGGTCAGCACACCGCTCTCCCGACCGTGTGTCAGTTTACGAGACGGGAGCCGCTACTTCACAAGGGCTGAGTGCACCTCGCTTGCCAACAGCGCTGGGCAGAGCGGATGCAGTGGTTAGACACTGGACTCGCATTCGGGAGGACGACGGTTCAATCCCGCGTCCGGTCACCCTGATTTAGGTTTTCCGTGATTTCCCTAAATCACTCCAGGCAAATGCCGGGACGGTTCCTCTGAAAGGGCACGGCCGACTTTCTTCCCCATCCTTCCCTAATCCGATGAGACCGATGACCACGCTGTCTGATCTCCTTCCCCAAACCAAACAACCAACCAACCAGAGCGGATGGTCACACATCCAATTACTAGACCAGTCCGACAGCGCTTAACTTCGGTGATATGGCGGGCACCGTTGTTACCACTGCGGCAAGGCCGTTAGCACATATTTACATGCACGTAATAAAATCAACTACGTTGGTTGTACGTATGCTTGTCACAGAGCACAAAAAGAAAGGGGTAAATATACTTGAATGTGTCGCGGAAAAATTGATTTGGCGGTAAGCTAACTTCCCACTGGTCCTCAAAATAACGTTATTTAGTGGAATGTGCACTTCTAACGGCCCGTGAATGGTACAGGTGATATGGCACTCCGTGAAACATAAATATGTTGTAGTTCCGAGTGGAGCAATGATAAAAGGAAAATGATATTTCTTACTACGCATTTCTGAGTTTCGTATACTGAAAAACCTTTCTGGTTGTGCCTTAATTTGCTTATCTTTAAATAAAGAATATTGAGCACTTGCATAAATGTTCAAACGGTAAAATAAAGCGAAATATTTCGAAAAAAATGTAAATTGCGTTTCAGAAGAGTTCACAAATTTGTGTCTTTTAAATGTACGAAGTTTACCTTCAAACGCATACGGGAGTGCCTGACGGACTGAATAACACTGCTCTCAACGTTGAAATGTGTGAAGCGATGACTGATGGGGTATTGATGTCACTGTCACTGGCCTAAATAGAATTACTATCTCTACACTCGTTAATGTTTTGTCAAACTAAACCAGAACTGAACAAATACCCTTAGTGAACCGGTTCGTGGTTGCGTCTTTCTTTTACCAATGAAAGTAGCAGAAAGCCCTATGTCCACACACCCATATATATATACACTCCTGGAAATGGAAAAAAGAACACATTGACACCGGTGTGTCAGATCCACCATATTTGCTCCGGACACTGCGAGAGGGCTGTACAAGCAATGATCACACGCACGGCACAGCGGTCACACCAGGAACCGCGGTGTTGGCCGTCGAATGGCGCTAGCTGCGCAGCATTTGTGCACCGCCGCCGTCAGTGTCAGCCAGTTTGCCGTGGCATACGGAGCTCCATCGCAGTCTTTAACACTGGTAGCATGCCGCGACAGCGTGGACGTGAACCGTATGTGCAGTTGACGGACTTTGAGCGAGGGCGTATAGTGGGCATGCGGGAGGCCGGGTGGACGTACCGCCGAATTGCTCAACACGTGGGGCGTGAGGTCTCCACAGTACATCGATGTTGTCGCCAGTGGTCGGCGGAAGGTGCACGTGCCCGTCGACCTGGGACCGGACCGCAGCGACGCACGGATGCACGCCAAGACCGTAGGATCCTACGCAGTGCCGTAGGGGACCGCACCGCCACTTCCCAGCAAATTAGGGACACTGTTGCTCCTGGGGTATCGGCGAGGACCATTCGCAACCGTCTCCATGAAGCTGGGCTACGGTCCCGCACACCGTTAGGCCGTCTTCCGCTCACGCCCCAACATCGTGCAGCCCGCCTCCAGTGGTGTCGCGACAGGCGTGAATGGAGGGACGAATGGAGACGTGTCGTCTTCAGCGATGAGAGTCGCTTCTGCCTTGGTGCCAATGATGGTCGTATGCGTGTTTGGCGCCGTGCAGGTGAGCGCCACAATCAGGACTGCATACGACCGAGGCACACAGGGCCAACACCCGGCATCATGGTGTGGGGAGCGATCTCCTACACTGGCCGTACACCACTGGTGATCGTCGAGGGGACACTGAATAGTGCACGGTACATCCAAACCGTCATCGAACCCATCGTTCTACCATTCCTAGACCGGCAAGGGAACTTGCTGTTCCAACAGGACAATGCACGTCCGCATGTATCCCGTGCCACCCAACGTGCTCTAGAAGGTGTAAGTCAACTACCCTGGCCAGCAAGATCTCCGGATCTGTCCCCCATTGAGCATGTTTGGGACTGGATGAAGCGTCGTCTCACGCGGTCTGCACGTCCAGCACGAACGCTGGTCCAACTGAGGCGCCAGGTGGAAATGGCATGGCAAGACGTTCCACAGGACTACATCCAGCATCTCTACGATCGTCTCCATGGGAGAATAGCAGCCTGCATTGCTGCGAAAGTTGGATATACACTGTACTAGTGCCGACATTGTGCATGCCCTGTTGCCTGTGTCTATGTGCCTGTGGTTCTGTCAGTGTGATCATGTGATGTATCTGACCCCAGGAATGTGTCAATAAAGTTTCCCCTTCCTGGGACAATGAATTCACGGTGTTCTTATTTCAATTTCCAGGAGTGTGTGTATATATATATATATATATATATATATATATATATATATATATATAAACACATACTATTACAACATTACAGTAAGATTAAGCATTTATGTAGGTAAAATAAGTTACGTCTCGATTCTGGCTGTTGCTGGATGTTAATGTCGTTATTTCTGTTTCACAACCTAAAATGAAGAACGTTTGAGTTGCAGTGAATCTACTGAAAAATCTGTTAAGAAATTACTGAGTATTTTTTGCAACCGGACGCAAGCTGTTACACGAAGTAGCAATTATATGGTTACTACTGTCGAATATGTACTCATTTATATCAAGTGCTGCTTGTCAGTAATATATAGGTTTTTTTCCAAAATTCGTATGTATTCAAGTACAAATCCAAAATGAACAAGCCTTATACCAGTGAAAAGAGGAAGTTTCAAAGTTTTTGGCGGGCGGTCATTGTCTCAGAAACGGCCGGTTTGTGAAGGAAGCAGTTTACGCCCCACCTCTACCAACAAATTTATCTAATTCATATTAAACATTTTCAGTGGTATAAAGCTTGTGAACTTGGATTTGTACTTGAATAAATACGAGGTTTTGAAAATGTGTCCACCATATACAATAACCCTATATATTGATGATATTACGTCTCACTTCTGAGAGTGACTGGATATTGATATCGTTCAGTTTGTTTTGTATTTGAGATGCGACGCAGCCACTGACGAATCACTGAAACACTTACTGCAACCGATTACGAACTGTAGAAATTGATACCAATCACACAATTACTACCGATTTCTAAGATTTAATTTTATTTTGTTTTTTTTGTGATATGTTACAATACAGCATCACCGGTGTATTGCGGTCTAACTGTGTTGGTGAGGCAGTAAATTTCCACCGATTTCTAAGATGTATTCCTACTCTACTTAACCAGTACTCCAAGATATCCGACTGCGAGAAATAGTCTTTATTTCACTGTAACGTCTATCTTTCTTGTAAGTGCCTTTACCAGAATGTATTTCATCCAGTTTGAACCATTTGCCGGCTCATATCGATGAGTATTGAGTGCGGCCGGAGACCTCGTCACTTCGTCTTTGGGTGACGGATTTTGCAGCCTACCTGAGGGGTACGAGAAGAGGCGGCTAAGGAAGTTAGTGCGGAATGCGGCTCAGTACTTGGCCTTGGTGTCAATGGCGCATGAGTGCTGACGCGGTGTGCCTCACGACGGACGGAGCGTACCTACTAGGTTGTGGCGTGCCGTGGCGTACAGACAAGCAAACTATCATTCTGTTATTAATTTCAATTATTGAAATTTCATTCTATACGTTAATCTTGCTAATGGTAAAGCAAGAGTGATTTTCAATATAAAATTGTTTCGCTTTTAAATTGTGTTTAATTTCCTATGAAGATTGATCTTGTAACTGAAGACATTGGCTGAAGGTCCTTTGTCTCAGTTGCTTTAATCGCGACAGCTTAAAATGATTCTCACTTGCTTTTAATTTTTCTTAAATATGCACAGGAGCCGCTAACACGGTGAAAAATCTTCAATTCAAACCTTGAAAATTCTAGATAACCTATTCTCTTGCCAAACGCATGCTGGAAAGAATCGTGATGACATGAAAGCGTAAAACACTTCAGGTGAGTGTGACGGAAATCGGTAGATGTTTTGTAAATGTACAGACAATAAAAATTAAAACTTTAGAATAACTCTATTGTAGAAACTATCGCTGTTTGTGGGAAGAATTACAGTGAAGCGCCGAAGAAACTGGTGAAATTACAATGAAATGAACACCCTTAGCTGCTTACAGGCGTTGACATACGTCAACGGGGACAGATGAAAATGTGTGCCTACTTACATGGCAAACGCTCTATCCATCTTTTTTTTTTTTTTTTTTTTTAACATTCTGGTAGGTTTTTGTTCGTTGCATCTGCTCAGGGCGGACGTCATAAGACATCCGTTTAAGTGCGGTGTTGATCGATTAACTCAGTTTTTTTATTACAGAGGGCAGCTAACCCTCTGACCGAACACGCTGAGCTACCGTGCCGGCAAAATTTTCACTCGAGGGAAGACTTGAACCAAGTTCCATCTGAGCCACCGAGGACACAGAGGATAGGGCGACTGCAGGGCTTTATCTCTGGCACGCCTCCCGTGAAACCCACATTCTCAACGAATTGTCCCACACTACATTCGTAGTGCCCCCGCCCATTATATTCATTGTGGTGTCACCGCCAGACACCACACTTGCTAGGTGGTAGCTTTAAATCGGCCGCGGTCCATTAGTACTTGTCGGACCCGCGTGTCGCCACTGACAGTGAGCGCAGACCGAGCGCCACCACACGGCAGGTCTCGAGAGACTTACTAGCACTCGCCCCAGTTGTACGGACGACGTAGCTAGCGATGCACACTGACGAAGCCTCGCTCATTTGCAGAGCAGATAGTTAGCATATCCTTCAGCTAAGTCAATGGCTACGACCTAGCAAGGCGCCATTAGCATTACATTGCATGAATCTACAGAGTCTCACTTGTATCATCAAGAACGCCGTATACAAATGATGGATTAAAGTTAAGTATTCCAGGAGCTACGTACTTTTCTTTATAGCATTCATTACGTATCCTGTTTCAGACCTATCTACTAGCCTGCGTGAGTTAACGCGTGCCTTTCGGCTACTTCCGAGTGGCGTGGTTGTCTTACTACGCCACAACATTCATTACTCGCGGCGTGTTGCCGATTCCCGTAAGAGTTCGGGCACTGTTTGTGCATTCGAACAGAAGAAGAAAATGGTCAAGTGGCCGGTGAGCCTTAACTATATTCATACTAAGATGGTATCTGTTCTTTCGGACATGTCCGAAAGAACTGATACCATCTTAGTATAAAAAAAATGGTGAAAGATTACCATCAAAACTCCTTGCCTAGGGACGCCAGATGAAAGTTGATGTCGTCAAGCCCTGAATGAAAATTGCGCGACGGTTAACTTGGGAGGGGAGCTTGAGAGAGCTACCAAGAGAGCGTGCCTGTGCGATACTAGGCAAGGGGCTGGAGGGTTCACACGCTGATGTGTGGGTCCCTGCATTCGATATCTTTTATTTTAAATCAGTTCCTTTAACTTGACTCCTATGTGATTTTTAGGGTATGTTAAAGATTGATGACAATTGATTCCCTATATATTTTAAACATTATCACTCGACTTTACAGCGATTGCAGCAATTGTTCCAGTTTACAGATATTACAGTTTTACAATTTATAGCTCGGGTATATTATATACTAATCTGCACGCACATATCTAGGGGGAAGACGGAGTTGCGTTGGCCAAATGTATACCACCGAAGTCTCCCAATATTTTACATGGGACATCAACTATGTGACGAGGATAACGGGCAAACTGGGGACCAGATACAATAACACAAGGGGTCAAATTTCCGAAATTAAACGAGAACATTCATTTCCTTACACAATCCGAAGCTGGAAATAAAAGAATTAGTGCAAATATTCAAATACCTCTCTTCCACGCGTGAACATCGAGACAGACGCACTGATAGCATGTCTGCTGACTTACCCGTCTTCTCCAATATCGCAGGCACCCGGAGGTCTTCCTGGGTCCCAGTGGAGGGGATGGTCGAACCACTTGGCCGTGACCAACCTCTCCACCCCAAATCTTGTGACACTGGAACGTCTCCGACTATGACCTGCCTGTGCTGTCTCTCTGATCCACTACCCAGGAGTAAGGTTGGCACTGCTATACTACAGAACTACTTCCCAACTAAGATTTGGCCACGATTCATGGAAAGGTGTGAGGAGGATTAGGAAAGTTCATGTGCAGATTCACATTCACGTACAAGAAATGCATAATACACGACACATATAATTATGTATTATGAAGCATGACACATTTCTTTCCACCCGTCCACATGGGTTCTGTTGCACTCGCGGCCAGCCGCGTCGTGCAATATAATTGGCGGCGGAGCCGCCTCCGTTTGCATTTTCTGGTGCGATCGAGCAGCGAAACCTGCTGCTTATGGAGTGGAAACTACTGTACCGTTTCACTGGTATAATCATGAGTATTCAAATACAGAGCTATATACGAGGTGTGGCTAGAAAAAAACCGGACTAGTACTGGTGAAACAATAAAACGAATGCAATAAGGCTGAAAGTCGCGTGGCCTGTCACGTGACTCTCGCTCCGCCTACTGCTCGAGTTTCATCTGCCTCCTGCACTCAGTCTGCCCGTGGCGTCTGTTTTAAGTAGTTGACGTTTTGTCTGTGCGTCGGAAAATGTTGAGTGTACAGAAAGAACAGCGTGTTAACATCAAATTTTGTTTCAAACTAGGAAAATCTGCAAGTGAAACGTTTGTAATGTTACAACAAGTGTACGGCGATGATTGTTTATCGCGAACACAAGTGTTTGAGTGGTTTAAACGATTTAAAGATGGCCGCGAAGACACCAGTGATGACACTCGCACTAGCAGACCATTGTCAGCAAAAACTGATGCAAACATTGAAAAAATCGGTAAACTTGTTCGACAAGATCGCCGTTTAACAATCAGAGCAGTGTCTGAGTTAACAGGAGTTGACAAGGAAAGTGTCGAACAAGTTTACCGATTTTTTCAATGTTTGCATCAGTTTTTGCTGACAATGGTCTGCTAGTGCGAGTGTCATCACTGGTGTCTTCGCGGCCATCTTTAAATCGTTTAAACCACTCAAACACTTGTGTTCGCGATAAACAATCATCGCCGTACACTTGTTGTAACATTACAAACGTTTCACTTGCAGATTTTCCTAGTTTGAAACAAAATTTGATGTTAACACGCTGTTCTTTCTGTACACTCAACATTTTCCGACGCACAGACAAAACGTCAACTACTTAAAACAGACGCCACGGGCAGACTGAGTGCAGGAGGCAGATGAAACTCGAGCAGTAGGCGGAGCGAGAGTCACGTGACAGGCCACGCGACTTTCAGCCTTATTGCATTCGTTTTATTGTTTCACCAGTACTAGTCCGGTTTTTTTCTAGCCACACCCCGTAAACAGGCAGAATACGACACTGCTGTCGACAACGCCTAATAACACAACAATTGTCCAATTGTCTGCAGCAGTTGTCAGATCGGTTACTGCTCCTACAACGGCCGCTTATCAAGATTTAAGTGAGTTTGAACGTGGTATTGTAATCGGTGCACGAGCAATGGGACACAGCATCTCCGAGGAAGCGATGAAGTGGGGACTTCCCGTGTGACCATTTCACGAGTGTATCGTGAATATGAGGAACCCGGTAAAACATCAAATTTCTGACATCGCTGCAGCAGGAAAAGATACTGCAAGAACAGGACCAACGACGACTGAACAGAATCGTTCAACGAGACAGAGTTGCAAGACTTCCACAAATTGTAGCCAATTTCAGTGCTGGACCACTAAAAAGTATCAAAGTGCAAACTATTGTTCAGATGTTCAAATGTGTATGAAATCTTATGGAACTTAACTGCTAAGGTCATCAGTCCCTGAGCTTACGCACTACTTAACCTAAATTATCCTAAGGACAAACAAACACACATACCCATGCCCGAGGGAGGACTCGAACCTCCGCCGGGATCAGCCGCACAGTCCATGACTGCAGCGCCCTAGCCCGCTCGGCTAATCCAGCGCGGCTGCAAACTATTCAACGAAACATCATCTATATGGGCTTTCGGAGCATGAGGACCACTCGTGTACCCTTGAGGACTACATAAAGCATTACGCCTCGCCTGGGCCCGTCAACAGCGACATTGTACTGTTGATGACTGGAAACAAGTTGCCTGGTCGGACGACTATCGTTTCAAATCTATAGCGCGGATGGACGTGTAGGAGTATGGAGGCAACCTCATGCATCCATGGACTCTGCATGTCAGCAGGGGACTGTTCAAGCTGGAGGATGCTATGTAATGGTGTGGGGCGTGTGCATTTTAAGTGATATGGAACCCGTGATACGTCTAGATACGAATCTGACAGGAGACACGTACGTAAGCATCCTGTCTGATCATGTGCACCGATTCATGTCCATTGTGCATTCCGACGGACTTGGGCAATTCCAGCAGGACAATGAGACGCCGCACGCGTCCTAAATTGCTACAGAGTGGCTCCAGGAACACTCTTCTGAGTTTTAACACTTCCACTGGCCACCACTCCCCAGACATGAACATTATTAAGCATAACTGGGATGCCTTGCAACGTGCTGTTCAGAAGAGATCTCCATTCCCTCGTACTCTTGCGGATTTATGGGCAGCCCTGCAGGATTAGTGGTGTCAATCCCCTCCAACTACTTCAGACGTTAGTCGAGTCCATGTCACGTCGTCTGGAGGCAAATCTGCTTGCTCGTGGGGCCCTGTAGGATAGTAGACAGGTGTATGAATTTCTTTCGACCTTCAGTGTAACTCGCTAGCCTAGGATGGTTCGCCATGAAGTTTAACAACGCAGGACGTGAAAAATCGTCGACGTATTGCTGTGCTGCAAGGGTGCCTTGGGTGACAATCAAAAGGGGTCCTGCTGTGAAAAGAAATGCCACCCCCAGAACATCACTGGTTTACAGCCCGTATGGCGGGCGACAGTCAAGCTGGTATCCAGCAGCTGTCCAGGGCGTCTGCAGACACGTCTTCGACCTGGAATCTCTATGACTAGAGTGTAATTATGTTCAGTGACGAGTCGCATACCGAACTGAACCCCGATGATCAGCGAATACGTGTATGGAGACATCCTGGACGTTGGTGGGATACCAATCCGACTGTTGTCGGCCATGCGGCCCGACAAGGCGGAGTGATGGTCTTGGGTGTCACTTCCATTCAGAGAGGACTCCTTCGGTTGTCATGCATGGTACCTTTACCGCATAGCAGTTCGTCGACGATATTCTATACTCTGTCTTGTGGACCTTCATGCGAAGCCATCTTGCGCTTACATTTCAGCAAGATAATGTCCGGCTGCACACGAAGAAAACTGAGAACCTCTGGAGTATTATGGGCAGGGCTCTCCAACCTTCTCGGTATTTTGACGATCTGACGCGCCAATTGGACAGAATTTGGCACAATGTCAATCAGTGCCAAGCCGAATAACTGCTTGCATAAGGGCGAACGTGTTACTGACTTGCTCAGTTTGTGAAGCTCTTTGTCCTGAATAAATCATCCAATTTTTCTCAAATCGCTATCATTTGTTTGTGTGTATATGTACATGAGATCTTCTGATTTCCGTCCCATTCATATAATTTCTCTGTGGTGCATTGTTTCTTTGTCTCTCTTAAATTCTTAGATTGTATTACGACCACACGGTTTTATAATTTCAGCTGTGGATGCTCATGTAAGCATTTATTCGAAGCACAAGGCGCCAGTTTATTGGAACTTACTCTTTCAAATCATTGTGTGCTATGGCTCAAGAGACAGTAGGAGATAACGAAGTACACGTAGAATAACTGACTGCAAATTTAACATATAGTATAATGTGACTATATGGATAACATGACAAAAATTATTATAAAGTAGCATGAGGAACAACCAGAAATTTATGGAAATAGCAAAGAGCTACTAAAAATGGTTCAAATGGCTCTGAGCACTATGGGACTTAACATCTATGGTAATCAGTCCCCTAGAACTTAGAACTACTTAAACCTAGCTAACCTAAGGACAACACAAAACACCCAGTCATCACGAGGCAGAGAAAATCCCTGACCCCGCCGGGAATCGAACTCGGGAACCCGGGCGCGGGAAGCGAAAACGCTACCGCACGACCACGAGCTAGCAAAGAGCTACTGCAATGAACAAAATATGAAGTGACAGAAATACCTTATCCGACGGCACAATAATATCGTTTGACTTACGGCATACCACTTCATGATAAGAAAAGTTCAGTCTCAAGCGGTCTTATCCGCCACAAGAGAAAGGGCTCATAGGTCTTCGAGGAATTAGTGGAGTTTTTGATGGGGGTGATGACTGAGACCTACACCTACAGTAATTAGTCTGACATAACGGCGCAGCTGAGTGAATGAATAAAACGCCATGGGGTTCGTTTGTAATAATAAATTTTGCATGGCAAAGAAAGAATGACAGTATCCAAGCTAACGAGAGGAAGCTAGAAGCTGTGGCGCTACATCCTTAGTTCCGAAGTGACGTCATAATACGACCCGTTTCTATGAAGTTAGTAAAGAAAAACAGTTCGGTAAGTACACATTCCACAGCTCACGGAAGGATAGGCGTCCAAGTAGTTTTTCTGTCTATAAAGTGCTATGAAGATGATGGAAACCGCAAATTTCGATTCCTGGAGATAAGCTCATGAATCCATGGACCCTGCATGTCAGTAAGGGACTGTTCAAGCAGATGGAGGTTCTGAAATGGTGTGGGTTGGAATGATATGGAGCCCTTGATACTGTTATTGTTACTGGCAATTCAGTGTACCTTAGAGATACGCCTATCCGTTTGCGCGGAAGGAGGTCGCATTAGTAATTTATAAAGGCACATTTGCATGCCGAGCGTGAGTTTCCGCGGAAACGCGAAATATTAATTAAATAAATAATCAGTAACTAATAAATAAAGCCTATGGCACACAACTGCAGCGCTGTGTCGCTGATAAAGACAAAAGAATAATTACGTTACTCTTATGTTTGATTAAGAGAGGAGAGAGCTCAGGTAGAAGTGGTGCGAGAAGCACGTATTTTATTTTATTGTCTGGCACACCGCCATATTTTCATGTTATAGAAGAATACTGCGAGTTGCAACCACACTAGGCACTCGATTCTGTAATGAATTTATATTTATAAAAGTAAGTAGGATTATGAACTGTAGGCTATTTCATTGAATATATCTGATTTAACTAACTGTGTAACTTTTTTATGTTTAGTAGACAATCACCTCTGTACGACGTATTGGCATGGCTGGCAAATCATTGTAATATTGAGATTAGATCATGAGTCCGTACCTACCGCAGCAGTCTTTGGAAACGATTTAATTACGAAGTCCGATTATTTCAGTTTTCTTTCACGGTCAACTACGAGTTACATTGCCTTTTCCAAATAGCCATTGTCAAGCGTCTGATACCGAATAATTAAACGTCCACGTTCCAGATAAGCAAATACCAATTACAACCAATCATCATACATACAGAATAATTAATCATTAATATTTTATTCCAATTTTTTATTTTTATTTATTTTATATTGGCGACTGCGTGTCGGACTTGTTATTTTGTCATTTGTTACATTGTTCTTTTTGTTTCACGTCAAAAATCAACTTTCTGGACCTGGACGTGAATGTATGAGAGATAATGAAAATCTGAAGATATTTTCCAATTCTAAAGTTTTGCCGGAAGACGCAATGAAGCTTCCAGCAAAATAAGGTAAGACGCAGCATCTTTGCATTAGCAGGCTTGACCAGACGTATAATTCAGTGTATTAGCTTTTCAGTAAATTCTGTAGTGTTTCTTTCGCGCATAACAGTTTTCAGTAACAAATTTCATTCCTAGTACTTTTCCCTAAACAATAACGTATCCAACAATACCAATACACGAGTGTACAATATGGCCGACTTCTGTACGATATGATGTAACATGGCCAGCAGCCATTACCAATAATCTCAAATTCAGTTTATATTTTTAAATTAACGGGACAACCATTGTTGCTACGAGTGATTCATGGTCAACTGCATTTCATTTTAAAATCAGTGTCAAATATTTTCTTGAAACATAAATCACGTGTAGCATGGTAATGACTAGAAATCAATACGCAAAAATGGAACAGCAAAGACGTACTATTCAGACACAATCCGACTCGGACGAGAGACAAATGTTAGAAAATGACTTTACGACAGCAACCGGTAGTGACGATTTATCAAACATTGACGCAAGTGTTGACGGAAATTTTGACAATAGGCCGTTCACCACAAAAATTTCAAAGTCTCAGTCAGAGCCCATGTTAATGCATGACGTCACGTCTAATGACGCGGCGGGGGCACAGACGTTGCAAACGGTAAACATTGCCGACATGTTACAAATGATAATGAAACAGAACGCCGAAAACATGGCAACCTTACAGACACAAAATGACGAAATTAAATCTGACCTCATAGCACTCAAGACGAGTAATGACACTTTATGTAAACGTGTGGAACTTATAGACGCCACACTGACCAAACAGATGACTGAACTCAGTACTAAATTTTCCCAGCTTAATACGACACAAGAAAAGACTACAACTGACGTAGCACTTTTACAGACACAAGTAAAAAATCTTAATGTCACGTGTGAAGTTCTTACTGAACAAATTCAAACATATCCTTCAGTACACGACAACCTTGAAAAACGAATTACTGACGTACAGAATAAATTTGACAATGTTGAACAACACCTGACTGACATCTTACAATCTGATGCTACAGCTCATTTTCAAAACAGTAATAAAGAATTTCATGATTGGGTAGTGAACAAAGACAAACATTTTGATAGATGCCTACGTGAAAATTTACCAACAATTGTGCACGACTCCGTAGCGCAATACATTACTAATAACAAACAGCTGATCAGTGACGCAGTACAATCCGTCACTGGACCAATGACACAATTCACCGATCGACCACAGTCTGAATGTAACGAAAATATCAGTCAAAATGTACAGTTCAGGAACCAATATACATTCGAGTATGACACACACATACCGCACACGACAAACACACAAGAACAAAACACACCACGACTACAACACATACCACGAGGTGCAAACACAAACACAAGCTATTATCATGGTAAACCACAGCAACATTATCGTAATTACTCGCCAGCTGAACATTGCAGTAATTACAGTGGAACAAATCCATATCACAATGCGAAGGAAGAAGAAAGCTTAATGAAACACAGGCAATTTCAGATTTTTATCCCAGAAAAACGAACCATTCATCCGGTGATTTTTCTTAAATCTTTTAGTAACGCATTTCCACGCACTTGGAGTGACCGGAAAAAGATTTCATATATTGTCGGTTACATCCAAGGCGATGCAGCTGTCTGGGCATACAGTCAAGCTGACGTATGTACCACGTACAGTGAGTTTGAGCGTGCTTTTCTGAACAAATTCTGGTCGCAATCCGTCCAGGAGCGACTCAGAAGACAAATTCTAGAACCTGAAACTTTTAACAGTAAAAATGGCAACTTACGCAGATATTTTGAAAAATACTTGAACATGGGACACTTTTTAGACGAACCAGTCGCAACACGCGATATACTCCGTGCGTTGAAGGCCAAATTGCCTTTCAACATTAAAGAAAAACTCCTACATATCCCGGATGACGATTCAGATTATTTTTTAACAGCTTTAGATTCGGTTGACATGTTACTTGAAGATCAGCGCTTCGCGCGGCAAAACAGCAGCCACAATGTTTACACTAGTGGAATGCAAAACATGCAGGCTTGCCAACTCAATTCTGGCGCGCCCACAGTTGGATACGCGGTACAACAAAAACAGCAAACTCACATTCCGTCTCAATACGGAAATCAAAATCAACACGCGTATTCCAATACAAACAATAGTTACAACAGTAATAACACTTCATGCGGCAATCCATACAAAAGGCACCGTGGTAATAACTACAACGGTAACAACGGATACATAGGCAACAACAAAAACACAAACAGAAACAGAAATAATAATAACTACGAGCCAAGACAGCGTCAAGGCTGGACTCGTAACGATCAGTACTTTCATTCAAACACTGCTTTACCACAGCAGCCACCAGGACAAAATTGGAGCATATCTTATGACCGACATGTAAGTTATAATGCGCAACAGCAACAACAACCGCAAAAGTTTGGAGATCACAATAGGCAATATCCGAATGTGAATATAATAGAAATGACACCTGACACACAACCTCAATCTGTGTCAGTACCTAGTACAAATGCTAATCCAACAAACTAGAAACAGTCACTTCTATGCCCCAGGTCGTGGCTGAGGAATTCTTGGGGGGCGACTTCAATGTTAATCAGTTATTTGGCACCACAGTTGAACATCAGAATAATGATATGCCGAATAATTCTAAACAAAAATTACCTGTTTTATTTATAAGATACAACCACAATAACAATATATCAGATGAACTTTTACAAGACAGTGCACAATGTCGTTCAAACACAAACCAAATTGTTTTGGCATCTACTACTGGTGTAGTAGGTGGGATTCCAACTACTATTATTCTAGATACAGGTGCCGCTGTGAGCGTTTTGTCTTTTAATTTCTATAAAAAGATGTGTGAATTGGAACCTGTGCCTGAGTTTCCTGCCCAAAACTGTAAAATAACTACTGCACTAGGTAATAAGTCATGTAGGGTTACGAAGCAAGTTTTTGTAAACATTAAAATAGGTAATGGAACCGTACAATGGCCATTCCTGGTTGTACAAAACCTTGTGACAAATTGCATATTAGGAATAGATATTATGAGCGAGAAGGACTGCATTATAGACTTCTCCAAAGGTAAATGTATTTTAAATGATAGAGGCAGTGTAATTATTATTGATTTGGACAGGAGAACTCTAAAGCATGACAAACACTGTACAGGGTACAAGGTTCAGTTAGTACTTGACAATGACATTCAAGACACGCACACACACTCATTTGACACAGAGCTAATGGACTTGAAAACATTGCATGATCATAAGATAAATGAAGCTACAGCTCTCAGTGCACATGAACGTATAAAACTACAGGAAGTGTTATCCAAATATTTACAAGTTTTTGCCAAACGAATAGGTGTTATCAACACGTATGCGTACAAGATTGAAGTTAAGCCTCACAAGATCTTCTACCACAAGACATATAACGTACCGTTATCTCAACGACCTGCTGTGTGGCAAGAATTAAAACAAATGTTAGACTGGAAGGTCATTGAACCATCCACCTCACCTTACTGTAGTCCTCTACTTGTTGTCAAAAAATCAAATGGAAGCATTAGGTTAGTGTTAGACGCACGAGCAATTAATGAAATAATTTTACCAGTTCACACAAAACCCGAAAATTTAGAAGAGCAATTACAGAAATTTCTAGATGCAAAGTATTTTTCCACAATAGATCTCGCTAATTCATTTTGGCAGGTGAGTATCACTCCTGATTCTCGGAAATATACTGCATTTATGTTCGGGGGGCGAACCTATCAGTTTTGTGTTCTACCTTTCGGACTGAATGTCAGTTCTGGGGTATTCATTACAGCCCTGGGTACCGTGCTTGGCGATGATTTAGTTGAGACAGTCACACACTATGTTGATGATATACTGATAGCTACACAGTCTTGGAATGAACACCTTGACACACTTCAAAGAATTTTAGAAAAATTTGCACAAGCTGGAGTCACAGCCAATCTTAGAAAATCAAAGTTTGGTTGCAGTGAGATAAAATATTTAGGACATATCATTAATTCACAGGGCATACGTCCTGATCCCAGTAAATTAGATGCTATCAGAAACTTTCCTAGTCCTCGAACTAAAAAGCAGTTAAAATCATTCCTTGGGCTATGTTCATTTTTCAGACGTTTTTTGCCACAACCACTTTTGAACAGTAAACATCTGCTAAATCTACTCAGAAAGAATCAAGTTTGGATCTGGTCGGAACAGTGCCAGAATGACTTTAATACAATTAAACATGCTTTAGTGAATGCAAACTTATTGAGCCATCCAGATTTCAATTTAGATTTTTGTATGACTTGTGACGCTTCACGTACTGGTTTGGGATGTTGCTTATTTCAAGTTGTAAAGAATAAAGATAAGGAACAGATAAGAATTATTGGGTTTGCGAGTCGTACTCTATCTGAATGTGAGCGTACATACTCCACTACTGAGTTAGAAACACTTTCCATAGTATGGGCATTCAAGAAATTCAATTATTATTTATTTGGAAAACATACAGTAATTTATACCGACCACCAGGCCCTGACATTTTTGTTAACTTGTAAACTTGTACATCCTAGACTATCACGATGGGCAGTTACACTTCAGAACTACTGTTTTGAAATTAAGTACATAAAAGGTAAGGACAACACCATTGCCGACGCTTTGTCTAGACTTCCACAAGGTATGAATGAAACCAACAGTGACTTAGAAAATATAAATGACTACAGGATTCTCTTAATGCAAGACAAGCAGTATCACCAATATTATATTGATATGTGCAGAAACATGGCTAAATTACAAAAATCTGATCCTCACTGGTATAAGATAATAACATTACTGGTAGAAAAACACAATCATCCTTTGACTAAGAATTACAAGTCACACAATGATGTGTTATTTTATCGCCGACATTCAAATGCTACTAACTGGTGTGTATGCATTCCCAAAGAGTCTGAACGTAATCTAATTTGGCACACACACTTAGTTTGGGGTCATTATGGGACGAAGAAGTGTTTAGCAAAGCTCTGCACATACTGTTATTTTAGCAATATGAGAAGAAAAATTTACAGGGAACTGAAAACATGTGTCATATGTCAAAAATCAAAACCTCAGAATTTATCCACAAAGACAGATTTACATTCTATTTTACCCAGTAAACCCCTGGAAATTCTGTGTACTGACATCAGTGGACCGCATCCAGCAAGCTCTGGAGGCGTCAAATATATCTTGGCTTTTTACGATATATTTTCTAAACATGTAAAACTTTATGCTTTAAAATCCGCCACTGCAAGTGCTATAATACGAAGATTCTCAAGTGATTACCTGACGCACGTGGGAAAACCTAAAGCAATTCTGTCAGATAATGCAGCATACTACTCTGGGTACAAATGGAGAAATTTCTTGAAGGACAATAACATTAGAAGTATATCTATTTCAAAGTTTAGTCCACAATGTAACGCGACTGAGAGACTTTTCCGAGAATTAAACCGATTCATGAGGACCTATATTTCATCAAAACATACTAATTGGGTGTCCTACCTAAGTCTTTTCGAAGACGTACACAATAACTTAAATATTTACGATACAAATTACACACCTAACGAGATCATGTTCAATTGCAAACAGAACGATCAGTGGATAGAACCATTACCTAAGTTGTCAGACAAGGAAATCACACCTGAACAGAAAATAAAAGAAGTTTTGACTACGCTGACACATCACGCACAGATACGAAACAAACATCACAGAAACATAATAAAAAGAAAACAAAAATTCGAGGTAGGAATGCTTGTACTACTTCGTACTCATCATAAATCTGTAGCACTCAAACGACGCAACGCTAAGTGGCGTCTGCTATATGAAGGACCTTATATAATTGTTAACATACCGCATCCTGGTGCGTATTTGTTACAACATCGTAGAACTAACAAAATTATTGGGCTATACGCACACCGAGATCTTAGATCATTTCATGCGGAATAATGTCAAAGTCACATCCATCAAAACATTGCTAAGCAACGCCAAAAAACTCTGTTGCTACAACACAGATAGTAAGTAGTATAGAAATTTTCATTTCAGCGGTTCCAGTGACGCAGTTGAAGGCAGAAGAACTCTTCTTTCAGCGCGCACCACCACCTGGAAGACGGAATATTAAAATAAAATTTATGTTTACGTAGCAGTGAATGATATATTAATTTTTTTACGGAACATTTGTGACTGTGGGTATCACTGACTTGGTGTGACACCTGACGAACCGACAGACGTCATCTGTGAAGCGAACTTTTACTTTGAGAAATAGATTAGACGCACATCTCTCAACACGAAAAGCATCTATCAGTAGTCAAGGCCACACAGACACTATACACACACGCACAAAACGCGAGGAATCAAACATTTTCTCTCTTACTATTCTGAATATTTATTGAGTAGTGAAAATGCCTGGTCTTGCCTACTGATGTAATGAATGTTGTGTCTAACCTATCTTAATTTCAGATGACATCACAAAATAAACATCGATAAAATCCCAGCAAAACCCTTAAAGAGGACGTAATTATCTGCAGTTCATGTAATCAAATGTGACACAATGTAATAACCCATAGCTATGTAATGATGATGAAAACATGTTTATGTGCAACTGTATTATATTTATGCTAAGAAAATATGTGACGTGTGTATGTATGATTACTTATATTTTTTTTCTTCTCTTTCAATGATGTATAATGTAACTGTTACTATGTAAAAGAAATTTGAACAAAACGAGTGCCAAAAGGACATTGCATAGTGAACCATTGTTCACGGACATTAATGAACATTACTAACTCTGCAACTACGCAGAAACCTATGTGAAAGAAACTGTTAATGACATTCATTATGCATCGTACCTATGTAAACGCGATGAACCATTTCTTTGATTAATAACTACGAACATTTAGGTGAGCTATATTCAGCAAAAAAACTGAAAATGTGAAGTGCATAATTCGTGCATCGTCTAGTGACAATACTACAGTACCTAACTTCAACATGTTAACTGGATTAAACGCAAACAAAGTGCCTGTCCAGAAAACAACACGACGGGTGGAAGAATTTTGGTTGGAACTTCAGGGAATGAAATGTTCTCGAAATGTGACGGACACTCTTACCTGGACTGTCCAAGGATCCACGCCAGCTATGTGCCGTCCGAGGTTCTGCAACCAAGCTTCCCCGGAATGTAAGAAACGAACTGCACGTGGACCACTTACTAACGGGTCACGTCAGATCTGTAATAAACAATGCCTTTTTGTCACAACGAACTTCATCACAACGACTATAATGGAAATGGAAATGGACATGCTTATGTTTTAATCACGTTGTTATACAACGATGATACTAACCTGTGAAAAAAATATTGTGCAGCAGATGAATATGAACTGTAATAACGACACGATGTGAATAGGTCGACGCACCTGAAACGTACGGACATTTTTCTTTGAAGTATTTCAAAACAATACTATGTAACTAAGAACATTCAACAATCTGAGTTGTATTGTGATATAACAAATATTGTAAATTTAAAACTGAGTTACCTGTTATAGAATGTAGTCTTCATATGTAATCTTGGTTGAATATTTTCTTTGTGCAACGACTAAGATACGCGCGCACACGAACAATATGAACTGCATTACTGTGCCGCGTGATCTAACTGTATGATATAACGGCACTGCCGGAGTCACACAGACGCTTCTGCGCATGCGCGCACTCTATCTGCTAACATAAGAACTTTTACGGCGCACCCGCGTCATTCAAATTTTGTATATAATGTGTATAATGTGTGTAATGTAAGTCATGTGAATAGTTGTAGATAACTTAGATTTTCTTGTGCCTTTAGGTGAATTGCTCGCCTGCAGGTGTGTCCTTTCGCCTTGCAATTCAGGGGGCAATATAAAGGCACATTTGCATGCCGAGCGTGAGTTTCCGCGGAAACGCGAAATATTAATTAAATAAATAATCAGTGACTAATAAATAAAGCCTATGGCACACAATTGCAGCGCTGTGTCGCTGATAAAGACAAAAGAATAATTACGTTACTCTTATGTTTGATTAAGAGAGGAGAGAGCTCAGGTAGAAGTGGTGCGAGAAGCACGTATTTTATTTTATTGTCTGGCACACCGCCATATTTTCATGTTATAGAAGAATACTGCGAGTTGCAACCACACTAGGCACTCGATTCTGTAATGAATTTATATTTATAAAAGTAAGTAGGATTATGAACTGTAGGCTATTTCATTGAATATATCTGATTTAACTAACTGTGTAACTTTTTTATGTTTAGTAGACAATCACCTCTGTATGACGTATTGGCATGGCTGGCAAATCATTGTAATATTGAGATTAGATCATGAGTCCGTACCTACCGCAGCAGTCTTTGGAAACGATTTAATTACGAAGTCCGATTATTTCAGTTTTCTTTCACGGTCAACTACGAGTTACATTGCCTTTTCCAAATAGCCATTGTCAAGCGTCTGATACCGAATAATTAAACGTCCACGTTCCAGATAAGCAAATACCAATTACAACCAATCATCATACATACAGAATAATTAATCATTAATATTTTATTCCAATTTTTTATTTTTATTTATTTTATAAATTGCTGGCTTAAGAAACAAGGAAGCACACAGGACCAGGCTATATCCACTTGGAAACAGTGCACAAACTCTCATCAAAGATAACGCATATTTAAAAAGTTTAGTAAATACTACCCTGAGTTTGGGATAGGTTCCTGTAGTCTGGAACACAGCTAACTCATTAATTATTAAAAAAGCTGCAAATAGGGAACCAAGAGACACAAAATCATACCGACCGATTTGCTTGTTAAATACATTGGATAAGGACCATGAGGGCTCCTGTGTAACCGTCCTCAGGTTGACAGGGGACGCCATGGCCTTAGTCAACACCAATGTGTGTTTAGACTGGGAAAATCTATCGACAAAGCAATTAATCGGGCTTCCTAAATTGCAGAACAGACATCACAGATGTACGCAGTTGCGATTCCTACAGACATTACTGGCACTGTCACGATTTTGAGAATTACAGACACCCAAATCCCTGTACAATAGTTTGAGACACTACTTTTGGAGCAGAGTCGCAGAGTGGCAAGCTTATCAGAGGTTATCCACAAGGCTCTATGTGTGGACCCATCTTCTGGGATATCACAGTCTCTCTTGAATTTAATCAAGGGAGACGAATGTACAGGCGGGATCGTTGCGTGTGAGATGACACGTTAGTTGTCATATCAGCCAACACAAGAGCAAGACAATGCACTGAGGAAGCCAGATACATAGACACAGCTGTACGCGATCGCTAACAACATTTCAAAAGGAGAACATGACATATACATACTTATCAATGCGGAAGGTGCAGAAGACAATGACAAGGTGACATAAATAGTTCGAGTGGCTGCGGCACTGACGATGTAACGAGAGACAGTGACAAAGCTGACATAACACAGCCAGACAAAACACACATACCATAAAACATATAAAACATGCATAACAAGTGACATAATTATTACTCGAAGATCGTAATTTATATTTCATTATGCATGAATATAATAAAACGTGGAAGTAATCAGAATAGTCCGTAGAGAGGTGTTGTTGTAGAAACCACGGTAAACCTGTACATATCATTGTTAACTAGTAATATAAATGATAACATCATTATGAATATATAGTAATATGAATGTAATATAAAGTAAGCTGTAATTCAAACAGTGTTACTATAGAACAGTACAGTTTATGCATATTATGAAATAAATACAAAAATAACAAGCACACTACTCAACAAAACAAGTTTTACTATACAAATATGTTTTTAGAAGATTAATAGTTAGCCACGTAAGATCTATAAATAGCTTAGATTTCGTCGAGACAGGATATTGTCCCAAAACCAAACAAAATTTGTTTACTAACTAACCTAGTAGTGCAGTCCACGTCACGTTGGAAGGCGCTTCCGCGCATAGAGGCGGAGCGATAGGGAAGCGAAGAGGGGATGTTTGCGTAAGCGTGGCGCCAAAGAGCGGGTAAACAATATCCCCTTTGCCAAACTGTGCTGCTCCGGACAACATCAGGTTCATTTGCCTACGGTACATCCTATTGTATGTTCAATTGTATGAGGAGAATAACCAATTTTAAAACCGATTTCGATCTACATGAGAGACGAGCTGACGATGTTGCGTCCGTTGCGTCCACAGTTTCCATGTAATGTCGGAAAGCAAGAACAGCTGACGCAGCTTTGTGAAAAATCAAGCACAGGTTTTCTTAAAATGTCGATAGTCTAACAACATGATCATAGAAACTGATAGAATATTTGTGCTTTTAGTGCGAACCTGACTGTATAATAAGTTAAAATGTAATAGAGAAAAAAAAAAATGATTTCAGACAGAAACAGAAATAGTTATATTTGCTTGACAACTGCTTAGAATGCCGAAATTTTTTTAAAAGTGTGTAATTTTGTAATGCGTGTGTACGGGTGTGCTTGACAATAACTAAATGTAAATCACTCTGAGTAAGAAAGAATTACTGGTAGCAGATACTAATGCAAAAGAGTATCTTGCGAATGGCCACTATATTGTCATGTTTCTCACCATGACCAGCATTATACCATCAACTAACTAGTCCGACATTATGGTGAAAGACCGCATTTGTGATCCGTGGAACAGAAAACTAATATCAAAAACCACCGATAGCTCGACGGGTAACATTTGCCAGTTTGTGCCTTCAATTTGAAATATCGTAGTTTGGGATGAACTTATCTGACCACATTCTCTCGACTTATTCCAGCATAGAATGCGCTGGATACACTTAAATTTCACAACAGTACCTGCCTCTTCTTCGGCAATATGTTGAAAATTGTAGTTATGTCGCTCATTATAGGTGAATGTCTGCATTCGTCTTAGGGTAAATAACACTAGTTACTAAAGGCTAGAACAAAAACTTACAACACCAAGAATTTAGTGCTACGTAAACGAAAGTTGGTAGGCGTGTTTCTACATCTGAGCTGGCCGGAGTGGCCGAGCGGTTCTAGGCGCTTCAGTCTGGAACCGCGCGACCGCTAAGGTCGCAGGTTCGAATCCTGCCTCGGGCATGGATGTGTGTGATATCCTTAGGTTAGTTAGGTTTAAGTAGTTCTAAGTTCTAGGGGACTGATGACCTCAGAAGTTAAGTCCCATAGTACTCTGAGCCATTTGAACCAATCTACATCTGAAAGATGATGTCTGTTCAGATTTCCCGTCAGTCGCAAAATAATGGCGCTAGTAGCGCAACTGTACGATGGAAATCAGGTATGCTTTAAATACTTGCTACATCGGTCGTGAGCGTTAGTTATCTTTAAGCCTGAACGTGGTGAGTTGTTGATAGACAACAGTGCATTTAAGGTGCCAGAGACACTATTATCAACACCTCACTGGGTTTGAACGAGATCGTATAACAAGGGTACAAGAAACTGGATGTTCCTTCTCCGATTTGCAGGATGACTTAGCAGGAATGTAGCCCCTTTACATGACTGCTGGCAGCAATGGTCACGAGAATACACGGTCACATAAATACTGGGCTTTGGACGATCACGCGCCATTGCCGAGAGAGAAGACCATCGTGTTCAAAAATGGTTCAAATGGCTCTGAGCACTATGGGACTTAACATCTATGGTCATCAGTCCCCTAGAACATAGAACTACTTAAACTTAACTAACCTAAGGACATCACATCACACAACACCCAGTCATCACGAGGCAAAGAAAATCCCCGACCCCGCCGGGAATCGAACACGTGAACCCGGGCGTGGGAAGCGAGAACGCTACCGCACGACCACGAGCTGCGGACCCATCGTGTTCGGCGTACGGCAGTGGCGCATTGTAATGCATCTGCAGGAGCAGTTTGGGCAGCAGTTGGCATCACAGTGTCACAACGAACTTTTAGTACTCGGTTACTTCAAGGGCAGCTCCGAGCCAGACGCCCTGTACAGTACTTTCCGCTGACCCCAAACCACCGTGAAGCGAGAGCTCATTGGACGGCGGAATGGGTGTCAGTTGTGTTTTCTGACGAAAACTCATTCTGTCCCTGTGCTAACGATGCCAATTTGTTAGTCAGATGAAGGCCAGTTGAGGTCCTGTAACCAAACTGTCTACGTGTTTGACACACTGGACCTACACCTGGAGTTGTGGTCTAGATGCGATTTCGTACAATATCAGGAGCGCTTTCGTCGTTATCCCACTCACCATGACTGCAAATTTGTTCGTCAGTCTGGTGATTCGAGCAGTGGTGCTGCCATTCGTGAGCAGAATTCCAGAGGGTGTTTTCCAACAGAACAGCGCTCGCCCACATGCCACTGTTGTAACCCAACATACTCTAAAAAGTGTCGGCATGTTGCCTTTGCCTGCTCGATCACTGTTTTTGCCTCCAACCGCGAATATATACGACATTATCGGACGACAACTCCAGCGTCATTCACAAAAAGCGTTAGTAGTCCCTGTGCTGACCGACCAAGTGCAACAGACATTGAACTCCATCCCACAAACTGACATCTGGCACCTATAAAACACAATGCATGTACGTTTGCATGCTTGCATTCAACATTCTGGCGGTTTCGCTGGTTTCGCTGTTTGTTAACGTACCAGAATTTCACATTTGCAACGGTAAATATTGCGCTTACATCAGCCTGAGACTTAAATTTTATACCTGGACAAATGTATTATTTGGTGTTACGATCTCTTTCTGTCAGTGTATTTATGCAACTGGTATGTTGACGAAAACTTTTTTACAAACCGTGAATCTTTAAAACCAAGAACTATTATTACCTTTCTTTGTTTCAAAGTCTGCATCGTAATACCATCACCACTGCTTTCTGCAAATTTACGATGACAGGTGCTAGCCTTACATCTATGTTCACCTCACTATTAATATCCTCCTCCTGAAGTTTTTCAACGTACTGCACACAGTCTGGCCACACTGAAGGGGAGATGTTGTCTACTGCTTCATGCTCAAGCGTCTGTTATTATGAATGTTTTATTCATTTCTGCAATATAATCTTTAACCAGTGCAAAAACTAGTTCAGTCAGGTCGTACTGACAATGGTATGGGTGTAAACGCAAAATTGTGTGCCCACATTCACGTGCAAGAAAGTCAAGTTCGTGTGTTTTGTCGCTGTTTTCCCGGAGTTCGGTACGAGTCTGATTTGCACTATGCGGAATATATTTATTTTCATGCCAGAGCACAATATCCACTTCTCTGGTGTTTGTACTTGGTGTTGTCTCCGTAACAGCTGAATGATAACTGGCATTATCCATTATAATTACCGACTTTGGAGGAAGATGTAACAAGAACTGTTCAGTGAACCACTTCTTGAAACTGACAGCGTCCATTTCCGAATGTCAGTCACTGCTGTTTCTGTTACTCCTAAATACAAGTTTTCTCTGGCGAACAAACCAGGAGTAGAGCCAGCATGCGTAACAATTATCTCAGAATTTTCTTATGGGTACTCTAAAGCCGTCACAGGCCTACAATCACACAATTTCCAGCAGGTCTTCCTTGGAGGATACGAGTCACCCATGTTCCATCATGGTATTAGGTGTTGAACTATGTCCTTCATGTGTATCCTACATCTTTCTCAGGAATGTGGCTTGTGCTGTAGCTATATCACCTCTTTCCATTAAATGCTGCTTCTTTCCCTTTTTACTTTTAACGTCTTTGAAACTAGTGCCTAAAAGGCACTTCTTTGCATTGACGTGGCACTTTCTTTTGAAGCAACTTTCTCATGCCAAATAGTAAAAAGGTTTTTTGATAGTCGATACTCACTCTATATGTATATCTGAAACACGGAGCGCCTTAAAAGATCCTTGTCAAAGCAATTCATTTATGTTATAGGCTTCTTCAGACATGAAACGAATTATTCTTGATGTTTTTACATCTCTGGCATTTTAGATTACTATTCTCTGTGCAGTTGTCTTGTCAACACTTGTTCCTGCAGTTTGTTCTCGTGTCTTCTTAATGTCAACAATAGGAATCCTGCTTTCAAATACACTTGTTCAATAGTTATAAAACCTCCACGCCTGCTTGTGGAGCACTTGGCGTCTATTACCCTCAAATGTCACGTTTATTTGGAAATTGCACTAAATTTACAGATACGCATTCGCAACTACACTGCTACAAGAAAGTAGCTTTGGGATCGAAACTAAAAATTTGATCGCTCTGTCAATGAAACTGCATTGTAGCGGAGTACGGCAACAGTGCAACATGCAGGAGAGAGGTTCTCGTTGTCTAATTGTAACTCCGTGCTAGCCTCGCGGAAAGAAAACAAATATTGTTGGCTGCTAGCGGTTAATGGAGGCAGATGCACAGAATGACTGGAAATTGGGCTGCCTTCCTACGTGCCACGGACTATAGTAGCTGTTATGAAATCTTTTTTTTTAACCTTTTTTTTTTTTTTGAGGGGGAGGGTCATCAGTCTTCTGACTGGTTTCATTCGGCCCGCCACGAATTCCTCTGTTGTGTCAACCTCTGCATCTCAGGGTAGCACTTGTAAGCTACGTCCTCAATTATTCGTTGGATGTATCCAGTCTCTGTCTTCCTCTACTTTTTTTGCCGCCTACAGCACCCTCTAGTACCATGGTAGTTACTCCCTGATGTCTTAACAGACATCCCACCATCCTGTCCCTTCTCCTTGTCAGCGTTTCTCCCCTATTCTGCACAGAACCTCCTCATTCCTACCCATATCAGTCCGCCCAATTTTCGTCTGAACCATCACATCTCAGATGCTTCGATTCTCTTCTGCTACAGGTTTTCCACAGTCCATGTTGCACTACCATACTACTGTTCTCGAAACGTACATTCTCAGAAATTTCTTCCTCAAATTAGGACCTTTGGTTGATACTAGTAGACTTCTCTTGGTCAGGAATGCCCTTTTATCTAGTACCAGTCCGCTTTTGATGTCCTGCTGGCTCTGTCTTTCATTCGTTATTTCGCTGCCTAAGTAGTACATCTCCTTAATTTCACCTACTTCGTGACCATCAGTCCTGATCTTAAGTTTCCCGCTGTTCTCTTTTCAACTTCTAATTACATACGTCTTTCTTCGATTTGCTCTCAGTCCATATTCAGTATTCATTAGACTGTTCATTCTATTCAGCAGATCATGTAATTCTTTTTCACTTTCACTCAGGTTAGCAATGCCATCAGCTAACAAACTTCAACTCACGCAGCATGCTAAGAAATAACACCAACATTTATTAGATTAGATCCACATAGCCTGAACAAATCGTGCTTTTCTGAAGAGTGATATTCATGTGGGTAATACTAAAATGGGCGGAACCACACAGAGAGCTGGACTTGCAGTGCAGTACCAAATCATCTTCCCAGTGTGGTGTGGGTGAGGGTACATCTATATCTACACTTTCTTGCCTTGTTCTTACTCTCTTCTCGAATTATGCCATAAATTTATAATTTCCTGCTTCCAAGTTCATGTATTTTTCTTTAAAACAAGTGTGTAATTGCTGTAAGTAATTAAAAGCTAATACCAAAGAGATGACGAAACGACTCCAACTCAACGTGGTGCTGTATGGGCAAAAGTGCTCGTGGCCTCCAATGCTTAGCATAATTTTGTGCACGGCGGTGGCCACGGGTGCTGGCTAAGAAGTCTGGGTGGAGGACTACAGCCTGCATAAAGTAATAAAGTGGTAAGTCCTAGTAGTCATAATGCAAACTGAAAAAAAGTCAATATTTTTACTTACTAAATATTTCTGCCACCTATCTACGACCAGTTATAAGGTCGATAGATATCATAAGGGCAAAATATCTCTTCCTAATCGTCAAAGCACATAGTAATTTCTGTTTTCATCACATACGATATGAATACATACGTATCGAATTCTAAACGAATGAGAGAAATAAACATTACATAACAAACTAATTGTCTTCGCACTCTTCCTAGTAAATGTTGATGTAACGTTGAAAACCTGAAACTGTGTACACTTCAGGCTTACTTGTTGCAAAAAATATTGCTGAAGCTACCATGTAACCCTACTAGGCCAGTACTCGACGCTAATGTGAAGCGTCAGGTACACGCAACTACATACAACGACAAATAAGAAGTTTATTATTTTCTATTTTTATATTCAACAGCGCCCTTGATGACTTTGTACATGTAGACTGGTACATTCCCATGAGAATCGCAGCGTGGTTGGAAACATCCACCATCAATAAACTTCATTAACTGACTGGCCAGTGCTCCGCAGAAATACTGTGATATTTCAGAAACGACATTCAGCGTAACTCATTATGGTTCCAACAGAAATTACAAAATTTGCTTTACTGTTTCATGGGCACATTGTAAGTAACGACTCAGTGAAGTTATTTTTATTTATTTGTGTGGTGTACTGATCAAATTTTCGTTTTGATACTTCTTTTTTCGTGATTTAGGAGCAAGAACTGTAGTAGTAAGTATTCTCCCTAAGGCTGTTATTTGTGAGCTATTATGGACTACCATTACGCAGACTTCGAAATTACCTTTTTGACGCGAAACGTCTTTAGAAGCCGACTTAATAGGAGTCGGATTTGAAAATCTGGCGATTCCTGCTCGTTTTCACCAGTGTGGAATACTACAGAAATGAAGCGAAGTGTCTTGCCATCACAAGTGACAACAGTAGTAATATCACGACAAAGAGAGTCTGATTGTTGTAGCAGTCTTTATACACCCCGTGCAGCTTACAACCACAAGATGTCATCCACTTCCGGAAGTGAGAAGACATAGTTTCATCAATTTACTAAAAGCACTAAGTTGGTTGGAAGCGTTCTTGTAGCAGTACACAAAAATAAAGTCCTAAACATCATAGGACTATCCAAATTTTGGCCCTGGGGGGAGGGGATAAGAATTCCTTAAGCAGGGTCCCCCGCGCTCTTGTTTTTCCCCATATACTACTCGAAGACACCTACATGAAAAATAGGTGTCTGTAGTGTGTAAGGGAATCACGTGCAGGAGATGCTGCGCTACATAATTATAAATATGCATTTATTTAATTTAAAATGTTTGATCAGACATCTGTTTAAAAAAATAATTTTCGAAGATCTTCAGCAAAACGGTTTATGACTTCCCCCGGAAAAGAATCACCCGTACTGTTTACAAGTTTTTTATGTACACTGAGCATACTCTGCCTATTTAACCTGTCTTCGATCGTAATTCATCTCATCCATGTTTTTGTGCGCCTAAGGGAATTGAATAAGCATTTAATTGTAGCCGTTGAAATAGGCATTGTCAGCAAAATTTCTAGGACTGTTTTCAATTTTGGACAGAAAGATTCTGCTTGTTGGAATAATTCTGTTACCTCTGAAGATTGAAACTTTTGTTGCTTGTTTATCCAAAAAGTGCGCCACAGTTCGGTTCCTGATTTCATCCATTCTAATTCGTAACATTTGGATGGGTTCTCCATAGTTCTTTTTTTTATTTTCGCAGCTGTAATTTTTATTACCTGTGCGTGGTGTAACAATGAATGAGGAAACACTGTTTATTAGTCTTTGCCGAACCTCGCCGCTAATTAGGGTGACAGCGAATCTAAATAGGACACGTATAACGAGCGTCGAAAATACTGTCCTAATGAGCCAGCTGCATGATTTGTCCTATACTGCTGGCGGCTTGCTGTACTTGGAAGGCACAGCTCTAGGCTGAAAGCCTCAGGAATGCTATTAATTGTTTTTAATAATTCTTCACTCTCTTCAGCGGAGCGCCTGTGTTCAGGGTTCTGCAACTGCAGCTGATAGGGTTTGGATGTGCTCTGCACATTTAATTACGTCCCGGGTTCTAGAATGTAATGTGTTTGCGACCGGATGCAGCAGGGAACTGGACATGTCCATAATATAAAAAGCCAATATAAATGTGGTTTGTCCAGCTATGGATAACAACTAGAACAACTTTGCTTGTTCCAGAATTCCCTTCCTCAGAAAGATTTTGCAAACCTTCCACAATTTCGTCAACATGATTCTTAAAACAAGGAAAAACTTTTGTATTTATGAGACTACTCGCTTCAGACAGAGATGGTATTTTTTGTGCATATTTTTAAACCAAAACTGATTACCTGAAAAAAATTTACTGTATCTTTTATAGTTCCAGTGCCGTTGCGGATCTCACGAATATTATTTGTTTTACGACAAGCTTTAATTTGTGGCAGGTGCAGTGAAAATATAAACTATCTTTACAAGTTTCTCTCAAGATTTTTTGGACGCCGCTATCTTTTCCCGCCATCGTAGCACGTCCGTCGTAGCTCTGTCCCAGACATTTGCTAAAATCATATTTAATTCATTAATGAATCCATTTGGGCATCCATTTCTTCCCTTATAAGTCAACAAAACTCACAAATTCTTTTTTAACGTTTTTTCCATTTCATCGTAATATCTAAGATCGACTGATAGTTGCTCCTTTCCTGATATATCAGCTGGATCATCAGCCAAAATGTTGTAGACACTTGCGGCTTTGTGTCTACCAATTTTGCTCTTGTTAGGGCCCTAGATATTTTTAAAATTGCATTTTTCATTTTTAGGAACGTATATTGAACATTTGCATGTCATTTTTGTACGTGCTTGCTCAAAATTACGGCACCAGAAGCAATTTTTAATGTAAGTAAAACTTGAAATACGACGTCACATATTTATTTTCCTCTCAATGGCAAATTTGGAGTTCTGAAAAATATAATTGCATTGACTGCAGCTTGTAAAGCCTTTCTATTATATTCAAAACTTTTCAAGTGACCTGTTTGCTTTTCAACGTGTATATTTGTTTTTGCGTTGCCAAAAAAATTGGCAGACGCACAAGACTACCTGTGCAGTTGACTTAAATACAACTGTTTTACAATAATTGTGTATATCGTTATACTAAGTGACTTATCGGAAAATTAGATCTCTGTACACCACGTACGTGTACATTTCTAACCGTGTGTGATTAAATCTGTGTTTCAAAGGCAAAATCGTAATTTTCTGGAGGTACCCAGCATCGCTATAACACTTCCATTCGCTTTTCGGTAGTAATTACAAAATATCGTCCAACCAGACGCCCGATAATATTATCATGACAGTTATCTCCATCTTTCAGAATGAATGTAGATTCAGATGCAAGAAATTCAGAAGCTATCTTGTCAATAATAATACCAGGATTTACGAGTTCCAATTCCGATGCTTCTAATGGGTCCAGTAGTGATTTATACATGTTTTCATTACTACTGACTCCTGGATGATCAAAATAATACTGAAAACTGGCGCTGGATCCACCTCACTGAATTTACTGCCTCTTTACTCGGTATTTTCCTCTGTTTCGGTTTTATGGTTGCAAACGTAAAGAAACTCACGTTTCAGTTCCAGTCTTGTCTGTGATTGTTTTCACAATCTCACTGATCACTATTAGGAACGACTTCAGAAAAGGAGAGTTTATTTATTCGACCCGTATGTATGTATGTAATAAGTATTCCACGATTTTCTTAAGAACGAATAAACTGATTATATTTATGCACCACGCTTATTTACCGATATCTTTTATAACAACTGGAATCTATAATATTTTTGAAGATGTATCAAAATCTAAATAATCTTTATTCAGGTACCCATTCATGGATAGAATAAATTATTATGAAAGAAGACAAATGACAAAAGCAATATTTTATCATATCAAGTATTAAGAACATCACATCTACTAACATATTCAGTCTGACATTAAAAATTGACATTAAAATTGTGTGGTGCAGCTGTTCGTAAAAACATCTTTCTTTAGCCAGGCTGTAGAGAAACTGCCACGTTTTTACGTACTAAAATCAGTTCTAGCCGCATAAACCGGTATGATGACCAGAGGTTTCACAATATCTGATATCTACTTAACCTACACCTAACTACAAACAACATTGTTCCCTTTTAAAAATGAGGTATTAAAATTAATAATAAAAAATAGTCACCAAAGTTTACTCAGTGTGACACTCTTTTGTATTGTTCAACAGAATGCACATATCACGAAACAAAATCAACCAAATTTTTTAATTTAATTTGATATGCACACTAAATGAATATTTTTCATCACCTACGTTTGGCTCCTTCAATACAATTATATGTAAAATAACTGATAGGCGCTCCCAACTCCCTCCTCCCCCCTGCCCCCCCCCCCCACCCGCCCGTTTAAAATTCGCAGTCTCTCTCGTAACCGAATATAAGAGCGCTGGGCCAGATTCGGTAATCTTCGTCGGTAGTCGGTGCGGCGGCGGCGGCGGCTAACGAACATGACGCTTGCTTACTGTGCTAGCGTATTGCATTAATCATTAATGCAACTTCAAAAGTTAACGCATGTATATTGTAAAGTAAGTCATAATGTTACTCTAATATAACTTCTATCGACAACAGTAGGTACTTTGGCATATAAAACAAAAGGGGAAGGGGGGGGGGAGATGGGGCACTTGTCCCTCTGTCTATCTGCCCCCCTGGGAACGCCTATGCTAAACATACTTCCATGTGTCATGGAAAAATTGCTTTTATGCTAAGCATAATTCCCACTGCCCTTTAAAATAAATAGGTCGTAAAGTATACTTCCAAGGGATCCTGTACAAGAGTTATTCTACGAGAGTTAAAAGCTTTATTTTACATCAAACACAAACTACCTCTGGTGCAGCAGACTAGCGTTAAATGTCAGGAGCATACAGAGGCGGTGCATTTAATTAGACTTACACTCAACAAAATATCTGATTTGATCGTGTTCAGATTTCTGTTACACAGAGTGTAAATCGCAAGCAGATTTTTGATGTTTTCTAATAACCAATTAGCAGATTCGAATGTCGAAAGACTATCATGAACAAACGCGTTTTCAAATGTTGTGATAAAAATATTAACTTCACAGAAAGTTGTGAATGATAAAGCCTGTGGCGACGTCATTTACCCACTGCGCCAAAAACAGCGGGTGAAAGCTGCAGCTGATAGATATTTATCTTTGCCGTAGTCGGCTGGGTTACGAGTTGTTTATTCTGGTTAGTTTTAGATCTGTGCTTGGAAAATAAAATGTTTTCTCATCTCATGAAAAAGCTGTTACTTCATAAAATATAAAGGCTCCCATAGCGGTGACCCCGAAAAATCGTAGCAGAAGCATAAAGAAAATATATATACCGACGAGAATAATGAATTCAGAGACAAAAGCATGGGGCAGTGGAATCATGATTGAAGACTACAGTCTGTTCGACCAAGGATCGCCGTCCACGCCCTTTGATTCGCCACAAAACGGAACGACAGATGTTAACGCAAAAGATGGGAGTACCTACGCGCGACACGGAAATGTTAAGCTTTCCGCGTTCTGGCCGACGCGCCCCCAGCTTTGGTTTACGCAGGCTGAATGCATATTTCGGCAGCGTGGGGTGTCTAACAACATTGACAAATTTAATATAGTGGTTTCACATCTAAATTTAGAAGTGATAGAGCAAGTAGAAGAAACCTTGTCGCAACAAAATTACTTTGTGCTAAAGGAAGCTCTCATACAGCATTATACGTTGTCACCAGATTTGCGACTGCAAAAAATTTTCGCATACGAAGATTTGGGCGACAAGACTCCGTCACAAGTACTCAAAGCCTTACGTACATTAGCCGGCACGGAACTCCTACCTGAAGAGTCTTTACGTCTAATATGGCTTCGTAAACTTCCTGCCAACATCCGTGGCGTCATTGCAGCAGAAACAGACTTACCATTGCAAGTCTTAGCAAAAAAGGCAGACACCATCGCAAACACCTTCACCGAAGTTTCTGCGTGTTCCGAATCCAACTACAGCCAGGATAGAGGCCCAAGAACGTGTAGTGTGATGGAATCTGACGTCAGTGAGCCAGGAACATGCAATAATACTTCCCAACAGCAGTGCTCATCGACCGAACCCACCATACAGCAGCTGGCAGCACAAGTGGCAAAACTCAACGTGCAAGTAACTTCACTCCACCACCAGCTACGACGTCGCAGTTGGTAAAGACGAAGAAGTGCTATCCAACAGGATTTGACAGATCAATGGTGCTTGTACCACAAACGCTTCGGTAACACTGCCCGTCAATGTATTCAACCCTGCAGCTACTCAAACTTAAAAGGCTGATGTGCCGAGTCCTATAATTGGAGCGGACTTTTTACGGAACTACCGACTTATGCCCGACATGGTTAACCGTCGTTTGGTGACACTTTCCACAGAAGGGATATTGCCTACTGCGTCTTCCGCGTCGGTTCAATTTCAGTGCGATGTGCCCGTGTCTTTGCGCACGAAGATTTCCGGCTCCTCTATCGCGTCATCCGCGTCGGCATATTGTGATACGATTTCGTACACCCGACAGTCGTAACGATTCGTATACTGTAGGCAATATCAGAGCACTGTCGGAGGAATCACTTTTTTGTAAACTGCTTCAAGACTTTCCAGCACTTACCGAACCCGTCAACGCAACCAGGAAATGCAGACACAACACTCGACACCACATCAGCACGACACAAGGTCAACCCGTTGCCTTCCGCCCGCGGCGTCTGCCTCCAGAGAAGCTGCTCGCGGCGCGAGCTGAGTTCGACAGACTTCTAAAAAGAGGTATTTTAAGTAGGTCTGATAGTTCATGGGCATTTCCAATTCACATGGTCCGTAAAAAAGACAATTCATAGAGAGTATGTGGAGACTACAGGGCGCTCAATGCCCACACAATTCCCGACCGCTACCCAGTACCAAATGTGACTGATTTTAACAGTACGATTAGCAATGCCAAAATATTTAGTGTGATTTATTGCGCCAAAGCATTTTCCCAGATTCCCATGGCTCCATCTGACATTAAAAAAAAAGCAGTTTTCACATCATTCGGTTTGTTTGAGTACAATTTGGCCTCAGAAACGCTGCCCAAAAATGGCAAAGATTCATGCATGAGGTGCTTCGAGAATTACCATTCGTATTTTGTTATATGGACGACATTTTAGTATTCTCTGGTTCTGTATGTCAGCATGTCGAACATCTGCGGCAGCTTTTCCGCCGTCTGACAGAGTATGGCATAATTATTATCGAAACAAAGTGCACCTTTGGAAAACGCGAGGTTAAGTTCCTGGGATATTTGGTTTCAGCAGCAGGCCTCTCACCTTTGCCTGAGCGGGTTGAAGCAGTACAACAGATGCCCCTTCCCACAACTTACAAAGGACTTCGCAGATTTTTAGGCATGCTCAACTATTACAGACGTCGCCTAAATTAGCTGCCGCCCAAGAGCCACTCACAACGTTACTTGCAAGTAAAAATACAACAGGAAATCGTAAAATTCCATGCGGTCCAGATGCTGAAGCAGCTTTCCATGACTTAAAGAAATGTCTTTCTCGGGCAACACTACTGGGACATCCAAGATCGCTCCTTTTGCGCTCATGGTTGATGCGAGCCAAACAGCAGTGGGTGCAGCTCTACAGCAAGAAGTTGATGGCAGATGGCAGCCGCTCGCATTTTTCTCTAAAAACCGGACTCGACAGCAGCAAAAATGGAGTGCTATTGACCGTGAGTTGCTTGCTATTTACTTAGCCATAAAGCATTTTCGCACGTCTATCGAAGGGAGGCACTTTGCAATTTTTACCGATCACAAGCCGTTAGTAGCTATATTTCAACGAGACACAGAGCTTAATTCACCACGACATTGCAGGCAAGTCGAGTACATTGCACAGTTCACAACTGACGTGCGTCACATTTCAGGAAAAGACAACCTGGTCGCAGATTGCACGTCTAGGAATTGTGCCAGTTTAAATTCAATTCGTTGGACCGAGTTAGCGTCTAAACAACGAGAAGATCCTTTCTTGCGCCGTCTAATGGAGGAACAGAGAACTGCGCTGCAGCTCAGACGTGTGTCTGTCCAGACGGAATTTGGTGTGATGTAGCAAAAGGAAAGGAGCGACCTTACATACCAGAACAATATCGTCGCGAGATTTATAGTGCACTACATAACCTATCACATCCAGGAGTACGAGCTACAGCCAAGTTAGTTTCCTCCAAAGTAGTGTGGCCTGGAATACAATAAGATTGTCGTGCATGGGCGCGTGCATGCCTAACATGCCAGCGTAATAAAATCAGCAGACATGTCTTTGCACCTATTGCTGACTTCCCGACGCCATCTGCAAGATTTTCACATATACATGTGGACATTGTGGGCCCGCTATCATGCTCTTCAGAACAACGCTATTTGCTCACAATCATTGATCGTTTTACTAGGTGGCCAGAAGTAGTTGTAATAAAAGACATTTCTGCGGAGTCGTTTGCAAAAGCACTGTTGCATTCATGGTTCTCCAGGTTTGGCGTTCCGCAAAACATTACAACAGATCGCGGAAGGCAGTTTGAAAGCCAACTTTTCAATGAACTTTTACTACCGTGCGGGTGCAACCACCTACGCACCACAAGCTATCATCCATCTAGTAATGGAATGGTGGAACGACTACACCGCACGCTCAAAGCTGCATTAATGTGTAGTTCCATTTCATGGCCTGAAGCACTACCGCTGGTCCTACTCGGATTGAGAACGGTCGTGAAGGAGGACTTACAATGCTCTTCCGCAGAATTGGTTTATGGCGAGCAATTGAGGGTTTCTGGAGAATTTATCGTTCTAGCGTCTACACAGCCGTTCGCCCCTGAGCTATGCACGCAATTCGCGAGACAACTCAGCGTTAGAATGAGAAACATCAAACCCACTAACCCTGTCAGACATGGAGACCGGAGAGTCTTTGTACATAAAGACCTGCAAGCAACGTCCCACGTGTAGCTTAGGGATGATACGGGGCGCCCGCCGCTTGTTTCGCCTTACTCTGGACCATACAGGGTAATCACAAGAGGAAGCCACAGCTTCAAAATCGATAAGGGTGGTAAAGAAGAGACAGTCTCAATTGAGCGGCTTAAACCTGCTTACACCGAAGAGTGTACACTCCTTCCTCGGTCTGCAAAATCACCCTCAAGCGTGGAGGCCAAAGAAACAGCAGATAGTCTCGCCGAGCCCTCGGTTTCAGAAGAGGACAACGAAGCAGCAAGTGCAGAACAGGAGCAGCCATTGCCTGCACCAGATGTTTTCACGAGAGCTGGTAGAAAAATCAAGTGCAAGTTTCCCCACATACCTGGTGCACCCGGTTTCAAAAGGAGGGGGACTGATGTGGCAACGTCATTTATCCACTGCGCCAAAAACAGCGGGTGAAAGCTGCAGCTGATAGATATTTATCTTTGCCGTAGTCGGCTTGGTTACGAGTTGTTTATTCTTGTTAGTTTTTGATCTGTGCTTGGAAAATGTTTTCTCATCTCATGAAAAAGCTGTTACTTCATAAAATATAAAGGCTCCCATAAGCCTATCTCTGGAATGGGCTGCGCCGTAAATAATCTCTGTCAGATTTCCTAAATCATGAATATCTAATTACCTTCTAATATCCACAGTAATTATCAAACACAGACCAAATAACTTTTTGTTTGATACTGTAAATAATCACTCACAGTACACTTCTTGATTGAGAACTAGGACACATAAGATTCATTTTAGGAGGTCTTTATTACTATGTAGTAATTGCACGGAAGTTAGTAACAGCTCTTGAGAGCAAGGCGATAAGAAGCATACTAATACCTAACCTCATTACATGTCAGATATTTAATATAAGTCTTTTCATTTCTTTTTCAACTACAATATTCTTCGTAAGTAATTCAATTGACGGCAGAGATAGGCAGCAGTCGGCGGTATCTTCTTCTCCGCGCTGGCTGTCGGTTAGTGTGCGGCAGTGGTCGGTTTATTATCTCTGGCGGCAGAGACGACGATAATGACGTCAACGCATTGCAGCACTCTTCCTCCCTAAATGAAACAAACATTTACGTACGAAAATTATCAGAACCATATATTTAAATAAGAAAACAAATTCGGAATCCAATAACTTAATAGTTACCCTACCATTACATTCACTTCTCGGTTGCACAAACTAGTGTGGTAAGAATCACAGTGTAACTGCCACTAATTTCCGTTAGACCACATCACCCTGTCACTAGCCCAGTGTTACAGATGGTAAGACCATTACTACCTGTTTCATATCGTTATATTATGGGATGTTGCTATCAGTGTGACGAGTAATCTGCTACTAATAAAAATTCCTTTTACTACCATCTTCAAAATAATTATGTACAGATTGTTGTGTATAGGACAGGAAGCATAAATGTCGTATTTTAATGAAACGGAATACTGCAAGCATATCTTAAAAAAAAGATTCCAGTTGCTCAACAAAGTAACGTTATTTCAGGATTTTGCTATGCTGATAGCAATTTTGTTGGGCAGATCATAGTATGTTAATACGTCGATATTACCGTTTCTTCTCAGTTATCAGCACAGTCACTTTTCGCACACGATATGGGTAACTCATATATATATATATATATATATATATATATATATATATATATATATATATATATATATAGGTTCTGTTATTTTATACCTAACATTTATCTTTTACATCCATCAGGAGTAGATAATTCTTTTGACCGTGCCTTATTTGCATATTCTAGACTATCTAGGAGTTGTCATAACCGTATATCTCTTTTTGAACAGTACTGAAGCATTATTACTGCACCAAAGCAGTTTCAATATCCTATGCCACTCCACACAAAGGTTTAAAAAAGTATGGACTTCCAGTTTTCTCAAGGGTGATGTTATCACATTACAGATATTCCATTCAGTTAGCCTGGCTAAGCACTAACAACCTGTTACTTTAATGTACTTTGTGTACACCATTGTGCTGAACTGTTGTAAAAGGGCAGGGAGGATTAATTTTCTTGGATTCTATGAGGTATGGGTAGCCAAATGATCAGTTTATTCCACAAATGTAATCTCAGAATATAGTGCTTAGTTATTGTTAATCCAGCTGCACATCAGTTCAAATCTAAGCAAATTCTTTCTTAATATAACAGTAATTTGTTTTATCAGATATGTTGGCTACAGCGTGTAGAATATTCCTTGGATATACCTGGTTGGTACACAATTCCACATTTACTCGTCTGATTGGATCTGTGTGACGCAGTTTATAAAAATATATTGTGTGCAACTTGTAAAATAGGAGTTTTATCCAATAGCAGCCCCTAACTCCAGTTACACACTCCTAAACATCCCTAAGTCCACTGTTTCAGATGTGATAGTGAAGTGGAAACGTGAAGGGACACCTACAGCACAAAAGTCTACAGGCAGACCTCGTCTGTTCATTGACAGAGGCCGTCGACAGTTGAAAAGGGTCGTAATGTGTAATAGGCAGACATCTATCCAGACGATCACACAGGAATTCCAAACTGCATCAGGATCCACTGTAAGTACTATGACAGTTAGGCGGGAGTTGAGACAACTTGGATTTCATGGTCGAGCTGCTGCTCATAAGTCACACATCACGCAGGTAAATGCCTAACAACGCCTCGCTTGGTGTAGGGAGCGCGAACATTGGAGGAATGAAGAATGGAAAAACGTTGTGTGGAGTGACGAATCACTGTACATAATGTGGCGATCCGATGGTAAGGTGTGGGTATGGCGAATGTCCGGTGAACATCATCTGTCAGCGTGTGTAGTTGCAACAGTAACATTCGGAGGCTGTGGTGTTGTGGTGTGGTCGTGTTTTTCAAGGAGGGAGCTTGCACACCTTGTTTATTTGAGTGGCACTATCACAGCACAGGCTTGCATTGATGTTTCAAGCACCGTCTTGCTTCACACTGTTGAAGAGAAATTCGGGCATGGCGATTGCATCTTTCAACACGATAGAGCACCATAATGCACGTCATGTGGCGGAGTGGTTGCACTACAATAACATCCCTCTGATGGACTGGCCTGCACAGAGTCCTGATCTGAATCTTATACAACACCTTTGGGATGTTTTGGAACGCCGACTTCGTGCCGGGCATCACCGACCGACATCGATACCTCTCCTCAGTGCAGCACTCCGTCATGAATGGTCCGCCATTCCCCCAGAAACCTTCCAGCACCTGACTGAATGTATGAATGCGAGAGTGGAATCTGTCATCAAGTCTAAGGGTGGGACAACACCATATTGAATTCCAGAATTACCGATGGAGGGCGCCACCAACTTGTAAGTCATTTTCAGCCATGTGTATGAATAATTTTGATCACACAGTGTATATTTACGCTCATTTCTGTGATTTGTATGGATTTATATATACACTCCTGGAAATTGAAATAAGAACACCGTGAATTCATTGTCCCAGGAAGGGGAAACTTTATTGACACATTCCTGGGGTCAGATACATCACATGATCACACTGACAGAACCACAGGCACATAGACACAGGCAACAGAGCATGCACAATGTCGGCACTAGTACAGTGTATATCCACCTTTCGCAGCAATGCAGGCTGCTATTCTCCCATGGAGACGATCGTAGAGATGCTGGATGTAGTCCTGTGGAACGGCTTGCCATGCCATTTCCACCTGGCGCCTCAGTTGGACCAGCGTTCGTGCTGGACGTGCAGACCGCGTGAGACGACGCTTCATCCAGTCCCAAACATGCTCAATGGGGGACAGATCCGGAGATCTTGCTGGCCAGGGTAGTTGACTTACACCTTCTAGAGCACGTTGGGTGGCACGGGATACATGCGGACGTGCATTGTCCTGTTGGAACAGCAAGTTCCCTTGCCGGTCTAGGAATAGTAGAACGATGGGTTCGATGACGGTTTGGATGTACCGTGCACTATTCAGTGTCCCCTCGACGATCACCAGTGGTGTACGGCCAGTGTAGGAGATCGCTCCCCACACCATGATGCCGGGTGTTGGCCCTGTGTGCCTCGGTCGTATGCAGTCCTGATTGTGGCGCTCACCTGCACGGCGCCAAACACGCATACGACCATCATTGGCACCAAGGCAGAAGCGACTCTCATCGCTGAAGACGACACGTCTCCATTCGTCCCTCCATTCATGCCTGTCACGACACCACTGGAGGCGAGCTGCACGATGTTGGGGTGTGAGCGGAAGACGGCCTAACGGTGTGCGGGACCGTAGCCCAGCTTCATGGAGACGGTTGCGAATGGTCCTCGCCGATACCTCAGGAGCAACAGTGTCCCTAATTTGCTGGGAAGTGGCGGTGCGGTCCCCTACGGCACTGCGTAGGATCCTACGGTCTTGGCGTGCATCCGTGCGTCGCTGCGGTCCGGTCCCAGGTCGACGGGCACGTGCACCTTCCGCCGACCACTGGCGACAACATCGATGTACTGTGGAGACCTCACGCCCCACGTGTTGGGCAATTCGGCGGTACGTCCACCCGGCCTCCCGCATGCCCACTATACGCCCTCGCTCAAAGTCCGTCAACTGCACATACGGTTCACGTCCACGCTGTCGCGGCATGCTACCAGTGTTAAAGAATTCGATGGAGCTCCGTATGCCACGGCAAACTGGCTGACACTGACGGCGGCGGTGCACAAATGCTGCGCAGCTAGCGCCATTCGACGGCCAACACCGCGGTTCCTGGTGTGTCCGCTGTGCCGTGTGTGTGATCATTGCTTGTACAGCCCTCTCGCAGTGTCCGGAGCATGTATGGTGGGTCTGACACACCGGTGTCAATGTGTTCTTTTTTCCATTTCCAGGAGTGTAATTACTAGAACCTATTAAACACTCTGACAGTACATTGTTTAGTAACTTCATGTAACACATCGCACCTTTTCATTGTCAACACGAACTGAAATGCCAGGAAAACCTAAAAATTTCGTAGTCGGTGGCCCTAGGTTGGTCTTAGCTAGAAGCTGCCTCAACCGGAACGCTACATCTCCTAGTCGTCTGTCTGCGAGTCGCTGACTGATGTGGGACACTTCTCTTTATCTTTTCTCAATGATATCTTTTGACCTTCAGACAATGACGGTCCTTCCCGTATTTCTACGCCTCTCTCTACAATCTGTGTTCGTTTCTCAAGCGGTTTTGCGCTCAAAGGTCCTGTCACGGTCTCTAGTGCGGCGTTACAGCCCCTATTTACGATGTGTAGGTGTAGTAGAAGTTCAGTTTTCAGTTAATTAATCAGCCTTGTACTCGACTAAATACTTGATTAAGCTTCCTTGACTGTGTTCAGATTTATGCTACCCAGGGTGTAAGCCACAACTAGTTTTTTTGAAGTTTTCTGATAAGCAGTTAGCAGATTCTAACATCGAAATACTCTAACTTCAGCAATAGCACTTCCCATTGCGTGATAAAAAACATGTCATCATGATTTACTGAAAATGTAGTGAATTTCCTTTTAGTTGGAATATTTGACTCATGTTTGCGTTTATAATCGTAGCAATAATTGATGTCCTTACGCTACGAAAAGTATTAGTGAGCAGGAAGCTGTCGTCTGTAAAATTATAATATTTCAACGTCTTGAGTGCTTACAAAAATATTAAAATATATTGCAAGCTATTCTGAATTCGTCTTTTTAACTATTTCAAGAGCTAAGGAACATGTTAGGACACGATAAGTTTTGGCAAATTACAGTCGACATGGCATATTGTTTTTGAAAATATTAAAAATAAAAATCCACAATGCTTTTTAGAAATTTATTTAATGTAAAATGTAAATGTCGTGTGACTAGGGCCTCCAGTCGGGTAGACCTTCGCCAGGTGCAAGTCTTTCATATTTGAGCCACTTCGGCGACTTGCGCGTCGATGAGGATGAAACGATGATGATTAGGACACCAAAACACTCAGTCCCTGAGCGGAGAAAATCTCCGACCCAGCCAGGAATCGAACCAGGGCTCTTAGGATTGACATTCTGACGCGCTGGTCACTTTTTTTTTTTTAATATAAGGTAATGACAGGATGACAGTCAGGGGGCAGAGTGGGCAGGGGTCGAACTTGGAGGCCTGGCCACGGTGTCCCCGTATCCTGACAGGATAAATAAGGGAGAGGCAACAGGAAGGAAACATTGTGCATTGTAATTTCTGTGTTAGTAACAATAATATTTTATTTATTCATTTAATTTTAATGTCCCAAAAGAAAAATCATATATAAAAAAGAAGGGAAAGAAATATAGGGCTGAAGCGACATCCTCGTCACTTCACTGGGAGTAAATCCTATCCCTCGAAACAACGTAAACCCTGGACTCCCCACCGCTTCGGGGGGTTATGAAACATGCTGCCTAGAAAGTTCGCAAAATGCGTTTTATATTTAGAGTGGCGTCGGATGATTTCGTGTTGTTCTAGTAGATAATGCCAATAGTCCATGCCCGATATCAAGGTCCGCGAGAGCACGTACTGCGATGCGTGTCCTTCAATCCATCGGATTGCCGAAGTTTTTTGTGAGGGGAAAAAGACAGCGTCAGGGAAGAATAAAGCGTCCGTCGTGATCGTTGATTCATCGGTGCGTCGGAGGAGGGCCATGATGCGTTGCGTCAGCCGCCAACATCCTTTGCCCCACCGCACTGCAGAGAATGTTCGTCGGTGTCCTGCATGCCACATATAAGGCAGAGCGGGGAATCTACCATGCGAATGTCGTACAATCGTTGGCGATTGACTGTCTTGCGGTTGATTAGTGTATACCATGACGATCGCGCTGCTGTGGTGAGGAGAGGTGTATGGACAGCTCGCCAAATCTGTCGCCAGTTTCGTGTTGGGTATTTAAGTTCGACAACATTGCTGCCATGATGACGCCGCAAGTATCGATATATCTCACGGGTAGTGGGGATCCTTGTAGAAGGTATCTGTAACTGTACATAACTAAAATCAACAAAAAATCGCGCGACGTGAGAAAAAGAGGGCGAGATTGTGCCGACCGCCACCGGTGGTTCAAAGGACGTCGGAAGAAGCACATCCAGGAAGGCCGACGTGATGGCGTGTTGCCGTTGGTTGCAAGTGCGTAGCGTCGCTCGCAGGTATAGAGCTAGAGCCTTGTTCCGCACATCCGTGAGGTTAAGGCCTCCAGAATGGTGTGGGAGAGTTAAAGTCTCGTATTTGATCTTAAACAACATTCCTTGACTGACATAGTATCCAAAGGCCGTCATTAATCTGTCGGCAATACCATGTGGCATTGGCAGTACCTGTGCCAGGTGCGGCAGTCGCGAGGCCAGGTGAACATTAGTGTAGTCCACCCTTTGGAGCAGCACGTGCGTTCGGAGTGAGTTGTTGCGTATGTGCAGTCGGACGTTCTGGAGGAGACGTCGATAGCTCGCCGCCGCTGATTGCCGTAGCGATCGGGTGAACAATACACCTAAGCATCGCAAGATGTCCACCGTCGTAAACGGACTGTGCAGAGCGTCCAGCCCTCGACCGATGTGCATGATCTTGGTTTTATTCATGTTGACTTTGCTTCCCGCAGCTACTCCGTACGTAGTAAGAAGGGTAACCACCTGACTTACTTCGTTCTCCGACCGGACGAGTATCATCAAGTCGTCGGCATATGCACGACACGTAAAGGAGCTAGCACGGAGTCGGACGCCTGTTAGAGTCCGTCTAAGAGTCTGCATCAATGGTTCGAGCGCTATTGTAAACAGTATCATCGACAAGGGACATCCTTGCCTAACTGAGCTGCAAACAGGAATCGTTCCTACCTCCCTGCAATTGACTCTCACCGTCGAAGAAGCGCCGCGAAGGAGGCGCATGTGGACTATAATAAAATCCTGTGGTATCGCCATGCGTCGCATGGTCGAGTCAAGGAAATCATGGTTGATCCTGTCAAAGGCACGATCAAAATCCACCGATACGAACGCCGCTCGCATGCGACAAGCTTCCGTCAGGGAAATTACGTCACGGTATTCGCCGAGGATAGAATGTATGTTGCTCCGAACCCCTAGACAAGCCTGGTCTGGTGGTATTGTCTTGGATATTACAGTCTTGAGCCTTGCCGCCAACATTCGCGCAAAGATCTTATAGTCAGTATTGAGCATCGTGAGAGGTCTAAATTGATGGACGCTGTCACTCGCTGTCGATTTCGGTATTGGTATGAGCAGTCCCGCCATGAACTGCGACGGAACGTCCGTGTCAGGACTCAGTAATTCATTATACATCAATACCAACTGGGACATCACTAAATCCGCAAATGCGCGATAAAATTCGAGTGTCAACCCATCTGGCCCAGGGGATTTATGCACCGCACCCTTCGCGAGTGCGCCCCGGATGTCGTCGTCCGTTAGGGGTTCCAATAGCGCCTCTGCATCCGGACCATCCACCTCCGTTTGCATCTGTCGCAAAATTTCTTCTCCTGTCAGATTGTCCGTCGGCGTCCCAGTGAAAAGGAGGCGGTAATGCTCCAGAAACTCAGCAGCAATGTCCTGTTGTGATGTCAAGGGCCGACCATCGTCATCATGGAGCACTGTGATTAGGGATCGGCGATTACGCGCATGTTCCTTCGACACATGGTGCATGCCAATACGTTCTCCATCGACGTTGTCCAAGCACCGAGCACGGATCGAAAGTCCCTCCAGTCGACGTCTCGTGATCGATAAAATGCAGGCCTGAATTCGATGGACTTCCGCTTGACGCTCGGGCGATGGGGCCCTGGAGGACAGGTCGCGGAGCACCATGTAGTAATAATCAACTGTATTTCGGAGCCATTTCGCTTTTTCCTTGCCATACGTTATGAGAGCTCTTCGTATCGCCGGTTTTGCACACTGCAGCCACCACGAAAGAACCGTACGGTGCAGCGGCAGACGGCGAGTGCAAGTCTGCCATGTTTCTTCGATCCGCTGGCGACATTCGAGATCCACCAATAAGGATGAATTAAGTTTCCAGGAACTACGACTCCGCCAGACCCGCTGCTGTGGGAGGGTTAACGTGCATAAATATGCAAGGTGATCCGTAAAAGCTGTGGGCCAACGTTCAGCAGCCAACACGTGATCTCTTAATCCGTCAGAAACATAAATCGGATCCAGCCTGCTCGCCGAGTGGCTAGTAAAATATGTGTAACCCTCTCGCTGCCCATGGATCTTTTTCCACGTGTCCATAAGTGCCATGTCCCGGCAGATCGTGTTCAATGCGTGGCAGGAGCTGAAATTAGGAGTTTGATCCTTCGGTGTGAATACACAGTTAAAATCCCCCCCTACCAAGATGTGGTCATACCTCCCACGGAATAGGGGGGCAATCTCCTCCGAGTAGAATCGTGCACGTGCCTGTCGATTGTCAGATCCGGAGGGTGCATAGATATTGACGATACGAATGCCGTTCACGGTCATAGCCAAACCCCGAGCCGAAGGAAGGTAATTGAGGTCACACATCGGAATCCCTTCCCGGACTAGTATCGCTGTGCCACGTCCTCCATCTGGAGTCGGCGATAGGTAAGTGTTGTATCCGTGCACGTCGGGAAAAGCAGCATTGCAGGTTTCCTGCATCAGCAGAATATCAACGTCTGTGGCGTAAATCATGTCCCGGAGAAGTTGCATCGTTGCTAGCGAACGTGCGGTGTTAATGTTCACGGTGCCCACCTTATATGCTTGGTTCGTTGTCGTTGTTATGCTCGTGTCATGCCATTGAGAACTCCAAAGGCTGTAGTACACTATTCGTGCTCAGAGGGGTGCCCGCCAACGGGCTGCCCTCCTTTGTTGTCGTTCCGTGATGTGCATCCTGTAGGTGAGTGGTCATCATTTGGGGGTGGCAATTCCTGTATGTCTTCGACTGGTTCCGCCCAGTCGCAGTGGTCATCCATCCGAGAAACGTCCTCTGATGTGTTTCGACGTGGCTGCCGGGACATTGGTGTCCCTGACCCCTTCGTCGGCAGCGCTGGGTCAGTCGGTGTCAATGAAGAGTGACCATCTGAAAAGCAGGACATCCGGTCACCATCTGACGGAATCCTGTCAGCGTCCTCTAAAGGCACGTGTTCTGTGTCAGACAGTTCTTCGGCTGGGATACCTTCCGTGTCCCCTGGGCTAGGGGGGGACTTGTCACCGGAACTATGGCGACGCTTTTTGCGACGCTTCGGCGATCGCTGTTTGCGTGCCCTGCCCTCTGCTGCCTCAGTGTGTTCGTCGATCGTTCTTTGGTCCGTTGACAGCGCCACTGTCTCGACCTCTACTTCCACGCCGCGTGCTACATGTGAGTTTTCGGAATGTTCGTCCCTCGACTGACGTGACGTGGGTGTATGGACATTCTCCGAGTCACTTCCATGCTCCCGTAACTCGGTCTGCTCGTGCATAAACACGTCCTTGTCACGCTCCGAACTTGGCAACACCTCCCGGCGGGCCACCGACACGTACGTAATCGGCAGTTGCGTGGGAACTTCTCGCTGTGACGCTTCTCCATGTGGCAGTTGCACGACGCGGCGTTGTATGCACTCCGAGCGGATATGTCCTTCTCCACCACAGCCAGAACAGGTGCGTGGCTGGCCCTCGTAGATCACAATAGCTCGACATCCGCCAATGTATAAATAAGACGGGATATGTTTAGTAAGGACGATCCGCACCTGTCGCACGCCGTTTAGCACAGGATAGGTACTAAAACTTGCCCAGCGTTCAGGCGTATGACTAAGTACCGTTCCATATGGTCGCAGCGATTCAGTAACCATCGATTCTGGCACCTCAAACGGCAATTCAAAGATCCGAATGACCCTCACACCCAATCCTGAAGGAGTTACTGTTACATCGCTGATATGGCCATCAGAGTGTCGAAATTTAAATCCTCTTTGAGCAGCGGAGAGAGTTCTTTCACACGCAGCTTCATCGGTCATCTTTACGTACATTGTACTGCTTACAATGGACAGGTGTATTCCAATTATGTCTGCAGCAGGTAAACGAACTTCTTCCCTCAAGAAACGCTCTATTTCGAAAGCTTTGGGTCTGGCAAATTCGTTGTCGGACGTAAATTGGAGCGTAGTCTTTCGAAAATTGAGTGCCATGGCGATCGAGTCAGACAACAACACACGCGAGTACCGGTGGTGTAAACACTTCCTCGTCCACGCGCGACCGCGGCCGGGACAGCAGGTCCGTGCCGCGCCACCGCCTAAAGCAGACTGCGTCACTCAGCTACCGAGGGCGGACAATTTATTTAATGAATTCTGATGATGAGATCGGAGCCAGAAGAATGGAGGAATAGAGTGTGTGTGTATTGTGCATTGTGTATTGAACCGGAGACCTAGAAACGACGGAGAGGCTTCGTCCCCGCCGTAGCCCTCAGCCCCACAACAGGCTGCAGCAGTCCACTCAACCCACCGCCACCCCACACCGAACCCCTGGGTTATTGTGCGGTTCGGCCCCCAGTGGATCCTATGGGAATGGGTATGACCCCAAATGTTTTCATGGTAGAGTAATTATGGTATACACGTACGTGGAGACAGTGTTTACGCAGCAATCGCCGACATAGTGTAGCTGAGGCGGAATAAGGGGAACCAGGCCGCATTCGCCGAGGCAGATGGAAAACCGCCTAAAAACCATCCACAGACTGGCCGGCACACCGTATCTCGACACTAATGCTCCAGGGGAGACGTGCCGGGGACCAGCACGCCTTCCCACTCGGGAAACAGCGCGTTAGACCGCGCGGCTAGCCGGGCGAGCGAGGAATAGAGTAATGATATCTGAAAACGGCAAATACGTAAACTTATTTTGAAAACACCGTTTAAAAAAGAATATGGAGTATTTTTTTACGTTGAGTTCTAGGACAAAGTTTCTCATAAAGAGTCGGCTACAGAAAACTGTCTGATACTTCCCACTGTAAAATTCGCAGAAACTGTTAGTGACAGGTTGACTTTTTCTATGATCACGTGCCAAAAGTCCCTTGTGTTTCTACGTCGCAGACTTCAGCGAGGAAAATGCCAGCAGTGCTTTTGGACAGGGTAATATGAATGTAAGGCTGAACTTTTCTCATGAGTAGTTCTGAGAATAAAGCTGCTCTAGATCTCTTCATCGTACAAGTACAATCGTGCATCTTAACATAAAGATTAAATTAATACAATATTTTACATGCAGTTTCAGGATTACTACTAAGGAAACTTATTACCCTTCCAGGAGAATTGACATTATCATTGATGGCCACACAGGCACATGGTACGAGAATCGTTGGGCATTGTTATAAGAAAATTCTTCGTGATGAACTTGGTATCGGATTGTGACGCTGATTAAACGTAGAAATTTGATATAAAAGTCTCGAAAGAACCACCATTATTCCATTTATTTGATTCATAAATAGTTCACCTCTTGTACTCAAATGGAAGAGATTACATGTTGTGAGGTTTTTAAGAAAAATGGCATCTAATTTTTTTTCCTTGTTCATGCACAAGTGAACATTGTGCCTCTTGACAATGTTCAGTTTAACTTCGAAACTAGTTACGTCTCAAATACACCATACAATGGCAGATTTTTGGAGACATTTTCTATAAAATTTCCAAATTATTTTTCAGCAGTTTTACTTAATTCATTCAGGTGGTTAGCAGCAGTACACGGAAAGTGGCAGAAAACCAACTTACAACGAGCAAAATGCCGAGCGTCATCGATGGGGCCACAACACGTGCACCTGTCGGTGTTTAAAAGTGCTACATTTCGGTAAGTTTTTCACTTTATTAAATATGTAAATACACTGTCGTCAAGTCTGCATGTGCAGGAACACTTACGTATAACTAACATTTCAATTTTTGTGCTACTTTATAGGGCTTGTATTTGCGATTCAGCAGATGTGTTACGGTATCAGAACATGGTCAGTCTGGAAAAATAACGAAAGTGTGTCCAATTCTAAGAATAGCTGCTCGGTCAGAAATGTCAGGATGAAGGACGTGAGGAAGCATTTGGTACGTGTTCCCATGTTGCACAGAGCTCGGTGGGACCCGCACGGTTAACAGAATTCCCCGAGGTACAATGTTAGGTAACTGGGTTAGACAGGGACTGTTGGGCAGACCTCACGGAACGCTGCCCGCTGTGGTCGCTCTGCGTGTGTTTGCCGCCAGGCGAACTGCCCTCTGAGTACTCCGCAGCACACCGCAAACACTGTACTGCGCAGGGGTCAACGCCAGCTCCGGCCCGCCGGGGTCTGCCGCATGATAATCGCAGTTCCGAATTATGTTTCTGATAATGGTAGCGCCATTTCATTCAGAATTCCCGGTGTAGTAAGAACAGGCAAAATGAATCGAAACACAGATAATGGGTAAAGGAGTGTTCGCGTGAACCCAGTAGTTCTTTGTGTTAAGCATCCTTAAAGGAAAAGCTCAGACAGCGAAGAACTACCAAATGAAGTGTAACCTATCAAATAATTATAAGTACGCATCGCCCGCCTCTGTGAGTTCTACGTTATCATCTTATTACGTCCAAAATGGACTAATGACCGAAATCTTGTAAAGCCAATTACACTACTGGCCATTAAAATCGCTACACCACGAACATGACGTGTTACAGACGCGAAATTTAACCGACAGGAAGAAGATGCTGTGATATGCAAATGATTAGTTTTTCTGAGCATTCACACAAGGTTGGCGCCGGTGGTGTCACCTACAACGTGCTGACATGAGGAAAGTTTCCAACCGATTTCTCATACACAAACAGCAGTTGACCGGCGTTGCCTGGTGAAACGATGTTGTGATGCCCCGTGTAAGGAGGAGAAATGCGTACCATCACGTTTCCGACTTTGATAAAGGTCGGATTGTAGCCTATCGCGATTGCTGTTTATCGTATCGCGACATTGGTGCTCGCGTTGGTCGAGATCCAATGACTGTTAGCAGAATATGGAATCTGTGGGTTCAGGACGGTAATACGGAACGCCGTGCTGGATCCCAACGACCTCGTATCACTAGCAGTCGAGATGACAGGCATCTTATTCGCTGGGCTGTAACGGATCGTGCAGCCACGTCTCGATCCCTGAGTCAACAGATGGGGACGTTTGCAAGACAACAATCATCTGCACGAACAGTTTGACGACGTTTGCAGCAGCATGGACGATCAGCTAAGAGGCCATCGCTGCGGTTACAGGAGCGCCTGCGAAGGTGTACTCAACGAAGAACCTGGGTGCACGACTGGCAAAACTCATTTTTTCGGATGAATCCAGGTTCTGTTTACAGCATCATGATGGTCGCATCCGTGTTTGGCGACATCGCGGTGAACGCACATTGGAAGCGTGTATTCGTCATCGCCATACTGGCGTATCACCCGGCGTGATGGTATGGGGTGCCACTGGTCACCTCTTGTTCGCATTGACGGCACTTTGAACAGTGGACGTTACATTTCAGATGTGTTACGACCCGTGGCTCTACAGTTCATTCGATCACTGCAAAACGCTACATTTCAGCAGGATAATGTACGACCTCATGTTGCAGGTCCTGTACGGGCCTTTCTGGATACAGAAAATTTTCGACTGCTGCCCTGGCCAGCACATTCTCCAGATCTCTCACCAACTGAAAACGTCTGGTCAATGGTGGCCGAGCAGCTAGCTCGTCACAATACTGTTGATGAACTGTGGTATCGTGTTGAAGCTGCATGGGCAGCTGTACCTGTACACGCCACCCAAGATCTGTTTGACTCAATGCCCAGGCGTATCAAGGCCGTTATTACGGCCAGAGGTGGTTGTTCTGGGTACTGATTTCTCAGGAGCTATGCACCCAAATTACGTGTAAATGTAATCACATGTCAGTTCTAGTATAATATATTTGTCCAATGAATACCCGTTTATCATTTCTTCTTGGTGTAGCAATTTTTATGGCCAGTAGTGTATATCGTATCCTTCTAGGGGCGTTCAATAAGTAAAGCAACACGTATTTTTCTCAGCCAGTTGCTGTCGAAAGATCGCGGATTTTTCTGTGGGACGTCGTGAAATATTCCCGCTTCAGACCGTGTAGTTCGTTAAGTTCCGATAGGTGGCTGCACTATACGTAGCCTTCAAAATGGCGTCTATAGCGAAGGGGCGTTCCAAGCAGAGAACTGTTATTGGGTTTCTTTTGGCGTAAAACCAGAGCATGCCAGACATTCATGGGCACTTGCAGAATGTCTATGGAGACCTGACAGTAAACAAAGGCACGGTGAGTCGTTGGGCGAGGCGCCTGTCATCACCGAAACAAGACAGCGCAAACCTGTCCGATACTCCATGTGCCGGCTGGCCGCTCACAGCTGTGGCTCCTGCAATGTCGGAACGTGCGGACACTCTCATTAGAGGTGATCGACAGATTACAGTTAATCACTTCGCTGCGCAGCTCTACATCTCTGTTGGGAACTCAAAGGTGTGTGCACGCTGTGTTCCCAACCCCCTAACAGAAGACAACAAGGAGCAACCAAGTAATATCTGTGCGGAATTGCTTCCACATTATGAGGCTGACTGTGACAATTTTTTTATCGAACATCATCACAGGCGATGAAACACGGCTTCATCACTTCGAACTGGGAACAAAACAGCAATCCATGGAGTTGCGTCACATCACCTCTCGTCCGAAGTAAAAGTCCAAACCGCACCGTTAGCCTGCAAAGTCATACGCGACGATCTTCTGTGACAGTGATAGGGTGATTCTGTTTGATGTCCTATCTCACAACAATCAACTCTGAAGTGAATTGTGCTACCCTCAGGAACTGAACAAACGGCTCCAGAGTGCTCGTCCACACAAAAATGCAAACGAACTTCTCCTTCTCCGTGACAACGCAAGGCCGCCCACAAATCTGAGCACACGAAAGGAGCTCACAAAAATTGCACTGTTCTTCCTCATCCATCCTACAGCCCCGATACCCCACATTGCCACCTCCATGTGCTAGGCCCAATGAAGGATGCATTCCGCGGGAAGTAGTATGTGGATGGTGGTGAGGTTATTGATGTAGCAGCACGTTAACTCCGACGTCGACCAGTAGAGTGCTAAAATGTATTCACAAATGCCCTGCCAGTAAGGTGGCATACGGTCGTCGTAGTGAACGGAGATTATACAGAATAATAGGGTTTTGTAGTCAAGTGCGGGGAATAATATTGTGTATTTTTATCCTGAAAAAAATATCTATTATCAGCAAAAGAGGTGTTGCATTACTTACTCTACGCCCCTCGTAAATTGCGTGTTACGTTCCGGAAGTGTTGCGTTTTGCATTGAGTGAATTGAGGGGGATGGGCGATAGGCTGGGCGAGGCAATATTACCACTGCACACGATGACCTCATCTTGTCTACATGGTCGTAACAGTCCGTACAACTTCTTCTCCAGTCTTTGCGCCTGGATTACTGCAGTGGATGTGTAGCACTCTGTGTCGACGCTTAATTCTATGTACTGACGGAACACATGTCGCAGCACTGGGTTTCATCGTCCATGCATCATCGATTGATTAAGAAAGCCGTCGGCATGGGAAACTAGATGCTGTCGTACTGTGTTACGAGGTTCCTGTGTTTTGAGGAGAGTTCCGCTCGAAAATGCAATACAGTGAGGGCGAAATACGTCTTTTTTAAATTTAATTATATTTGTAATTACTGTAAATTCCATATTTATTTTAGTAGAATACCTGATGACTTCAAAAGACATGTTCGTGTATGGAAATATAGTACTTTATTATTATGAGGGTACCTTACAGTCTCTTTAGTCAATGATTATTTTATAAGGTTTCACTTTATCATACGAAGACAGTACTGATATTACACTGAACTGCCAATTAAATTGGCATACCTGCTAATAACGTGTAGGGCCCCCGCGAGCACGCAGAAGTGCCGCAGCACGACGTGGCATGGGCTCGACTAATGTCTAAAGTAGTGCTGGAGGGATCTGACATCATGCATTCCGCAGAGCTGGCCATAAATCCGTAAGAGTACGGCGGTGTGGAGATCTCTTCGGAACAGCATTTTGCGAGGCATCCCACATATGCTCTACAATATTCATGTCTGGAGAGTTTGGTGGCCAGCGAAAGTGTTTAAACTCAGGAGAGTGTTGCTGGAACCATTCTGTAGCAATTCTGGACTTGTGGAGTGTCGCATTGTGCTGCTGCATTTGCCCAAGTCCGTCAGAATGCACAGCGAACATGAATGGATCATGGCTGTGTGCGCCGCCATCTTGGTGGGTGACCTTGAACGAGTTTCGCTCGGCCGCCGCTAGGGCTCGGCGGATCGCGCTCAGTTTTAACCAAGCGCGATCCGCTGAATTGCTCGACTTCCGGTGCCGCCATTGCGGTTTATCAGTGCGCTACTTCCTGCCGCGCCCAGTCTTATCAGTAGGCACTTCCGCTACAGAGGCAGCTGCACGCTCATTTGACTCGAGGCAGCCGCACTAAGCACACAGCCATGCCGGTATTACACTGGTTACTGCTGCTACAATGGTAGATTATCTAGATTTAAATGAGTTTGAACGTGGTGTTATAGTCTGCGCACGAGCGATGGACACACCATCTCCAAGGTAGCGATGAAGTGGGGATTTTCTCATACAACCAGTTCGCGAATGTATCTTGGATATCAGATATCCGGCAAAACATCAAATAACTGACATCTCTGCTGCAGGAAAAATATCCTGGAAGTAAGGGACCAATAACGACTGAAAAGAATCGTTCAACGTGACAGAAGTGCAACCCTTCCGCAAATTGCTACAGATTTCAGTGCTGGGCCATCAACAAGTGTCAGCGTGCGAGCCATTCAACGAAACATCATCGATATGGGCTTTTGGAGACGAAGGTCCACTCATGTACCCTTGATGACTGCACGACACAAAGCTTTACGCCTATCCTGGGCCCAACACCGACATTGGACTGTTGATGACTGGAAACATGTTGCCTGATCGGACTGTCGTTTCAAATTGCATAGAGCTGATGGACGTGTACGGGTATGGAGACAACCTCATCAATCCGTAGACCCTGCATGGCACTAAGGGACTGTTCGAGCTAGTGGAGGCTCTGTAATGGTGTCGGGCGTGTGCAGTTGCAATGATATGGGACCCTGCATACGTATAGATACGACTCTGACAGGTGACACGTACGTAAGCATCCTGTCTGATCACTTGCATCCATTCATGTTCGCTGTGCATTCCGACGGACTTGGGCAAATGCAGCAGCACAATGCGACACTCCACAAGTCCAGAATTGCTACAGAGTGGTTCCAGGAACACTTTCCTGAGTTTAAACACTTTCACTGGCCACCAAATTCCCCAGACATGAATATTGTAGAGCATATGTGGGATGCCTCGCAAAATGCTGTTCCGAAGAGATCTCCACGCCGTCATACTCTTACGGATTTATGGCCAGCTCTGCGGAATGCATGGTGTCAGTTCCCTCCAGCACTACTTCAGACATTAGTCGAGTCCATGAGAGGTCGTGCTGCGGCACTTCTGCGTGCTCGCGGGGGTCCTACACGATATTAGCATGTATGCCGGTATAATAAATGCGCCAGACTCATGTTGCTTTATATAGGCGTTTCCGACAGCAGTGCCATATTCTGCCTGTATTTGAATATGCCTGCCTATACCAGCTTCTTCAGCGCTTCATTATAGTAGAATTCACTACCTCAATTCACTTGGTCGCCAGTACACCCTGACTGCCGTACTATTTACATGAAAATAATATGCACTTAATGTCATCTGGGCCGTCCAAGTTGGGGAGAGTACAGTGTCTGTAAAGGGTAGGTGACTAAATGATTGGGCAAGTTTTCGTGACTCAGTCGCATCAGTATCAGCGATGTTGTATATCTTCTATCACTTACCAAATCCAGAATGCCATTTCTTCTGAAAGCGAGCAACTTGCGTGCTATAATACTGGTGGAGTCAGCGCCATAGTGTGTCTAGCCATACTTTTTTTCCATGCCTTATATTCACTCGCTTTGAGGGTAGGAAGATTAGAGTTCAACGTTCCATCACACTCACTTTTAGTTTAGCATGTCGTCAGGTGCCTTGTTACCGTAGATCAGCAGCTGCTCGTTGTGCGTTGCGTTACTTGTGACCTTGGCATCGTACTAGATTTGTTGGAGGCCTTAGACCGATGCAATTCAGTCAAAAATTACCAAAGTGCCATAGCACTTCAGCTCAGTCAACTTCTGCGTAATCTTCATGAAGCTGATGTTGTTGTCCTTTCGTATTACTGGTGTGGTGAGAGCTAATGGTACACTCAACGAATTACGTGTGATGAAGACCCTGTTCAGTAGAAGCGAGCATCTAACTGAACTTCAATTATGGTTGCTCCCTATGCAGTCAACACGCTCTTGGTCTGAGAGAAGCAATGGGTATGTTCTCTTTGGATATCAGGACAAAAGGTTGTGTGCCCACATATGGTTTATTTGCAATGGAGCGCCGGTCAAGGAATATTCAGTCACTTGATGACTGAAGGGGCACAGTTATCTTCAATGTATTGATAATTTTTGTCATTTCAGTTCAAGGTAGTAAATTAATGTTGCAGAAAGTAAGTAGCCCAGGAAAAGATATTTCGAAGTGCTGGTTAGTTCGGTGTATTGGGCAGTAACGGCACGATTTCTTTAGGTAGCTATTACTCTTTAGCACCGCGATTTTTGTCGAAAAAGCTCGTGTAACTCAATTTTTGAAAATAGAAAAGGTGAGTACCGTATAATTTGGACTTAAGCAACGTAAGTGTATTCCTCAGGAATTGATCTCACTAGGTGAGGCCGCCAATTGTGAAATTCAGATTCGATTCATACTGCGCATAATAAAAGCTCATGGCCAGAGGTGTAATGTGGCAAAGCACCAATATGCACTTCTCAGCCGTTGTCGAGAAAATCGACAGCTAAAAGAAACCGTTGCGGTGAAATACTCTCTACGATTAGTAATTTTCTACAGCGTCGTGGTGCGGCGGTAAGCGCTCGGGTTCGTAATCCGAAGGTCGCCGGATCGAATCTCGCGCTATTCAACCTTTTTTTTATTTAGTAATTGTTTTTTGTAATTCAATATATATATATATATATATATATATATATATATATATATATATATATATATATATATATATATATAATTCCCGGCAATCAGTTGCAACAATTATGCATATAATAAGTGGTTGAAAGTCGTTTGTCGTGGAAAAACTGGCGACTTCGAACATCATTATGTTTTCCGCAAACAAAGTTGTATTTCACAAATGTTATTAATTGTCTTCATAATGTTAACCACGTATAGTTAACGGAAGACGTAGAAACGATATTCCGAAACGAATACGTATAGCGTAAGTCAAACGTTCGAATTAGAATAGAGACCCCACGAACACAAACTTGCTGTGGCAGGTATGAAATCTGAACTACGTTACTTGCTCGTTACGCTTGAAGGACAGATGTTGAATGGGCCGAAACGAGCCGCCGCATACCAGCGTAGTTGCGTGCTAACTTCGAAAGAAGGTAGATGCGGTCCCTAGCGCAACTTATAACATCGTCGAAAATCAGTGCCAGTGCGGACGGGAGAGCTTTGGTACACCCTGTTAAACAAACGGAAAAATGGAGGCGGTACAATTGGAGAGCGATCCGCCTTCACCAACATGCATAAGCAATTCATTAATTACAAAATAATAATAATAAAAAAAATGCATGGCGCGAGATTCGATCCGGCGATCTTCGGATTACGAACTCCAGCGCATACCGCTGCGCCACGACGCTGTAGAAAATTATTAATCGTAGAGAGTATTTCACCGCAACGGTTTCTTTTAACTGTCGATTTTCTCGACAACGGCTGAGAAGTGCATCTTGGTGCTTTGCCACATTACACCTCTGGCCATGAGCTTTTATTATGCGCGGTATGAATCGAATCTGAATTTCACAATTGGCGGCCTCCCTTTGTCAGCCGGACGAAGTGGCCAAGCGGTTCTAGGCGCTTCAGTCTGGAACCGCGCGACCGCTACGGTAGCAGGTTCGAATCCTGCCTCGGGCATGGATGTGTGTGTCGTCCTTAGGTTAGTTAGGTTTAAGTAGTTCTAAGTTCTAGGGGACTGATGACCGCAGAAGTCCCATAGTGCTCAGAGCCAATTCATCTCAAATATGATGGGACACTTCCGTTGCTTCCCAAACCATAGCGCTGGCAAGTGTCAAAGGCATCAATCCGCATTCTAAGACGTATCTGTCAGACAGTACCTCGGTGACCACAATCGCAGCATGTGTTATCCAGGAACAGAGTTGCTTAATTGTTCGGGACGTCATTCGAAAACATCACCTGGAATTGAACGTATCGAGGACCATATGAGCAGCAACAGCTTGAACAGGGAAGGCTTAGAGTACGAGGTGGTCCGATACAGAATAACGCCGAGCCTCGTATGCCCGGTGAGTAAGAGGTTTTTTTGGAGAATAACGACGACCCAACCGGTACCTTCGCCTGCCATGTCGGCCACCGTATATTTGGTTATGGTGTCCCTGATTTGAATAAAATGATTTTAGATATTAGGCCACATCATTATGAAATAGTAAGATGAACTGAAATAACGACATTTCGGCCGCCTTTGCAACGGTCCTCTTCAGGGCGAACAACTGCAGCAGTTAGTCGCCCTGAAGAAGAACACTGCAACGACAGCCAAAACGCTGGTACGTTGGTTGTTTTTATTGTTTCATAATGATACTGCGTAATACCCAATCGTTTTATTCAGATTGATACTGGCCATCGAAGCCTACGAATTAATGTTAACCCTGATTGTTTGTAATCACTGATGCTTTGTGTGGAGTCATATTTACCACGCTGCATGTACGCTTATCACCCAGAACATTACGGCCATCGACCTACTATCGATATAAATCCTTCCAGGAGATAGCAGCGTCACCTGGCCAGGAATGACTGCTACTGAGACACACGCACTGTACTTGTATTATCTGTGGGCGTGCCGCCCGTGTGTAGTGTTGTGTCGATTCCCTAAGGTCTCGACACAATGAGTGGCTAGGTGCACGCGAAACTAACGCAGACGGGCGTAAATTCTGAAACAGGAGACTGGATGAAAAACTATAAAGAAAAGAAGAGAGATGGTCATCTACTTAACTTTTAATGATGTTCTTCTTGTTGAAATACATCTCTTGCCTAGTAGTAAGCAATTAGCAATGATACACATGGCGCCTTGCTAGGTAGAAGCGATGGACTAGCTGAAGGCTATTTAATCTGTCTCTCGGCAAATGAGAGGAAGACGTGATACGTCTTGTCGCAAGCTATGTCGTCCGTACAACTGGGGCGAGGTCAAGTCCGTGTCTTGTGACCTGCCCTGTGGTGGCGCTACGTTTGCGAATACACAGTGGCGACACGCGGGTCCGACATGTACTACAGGACCGCGGCCGATTTAAGTTACCACCTAGCAAGTGTGGTGTCTAGCGGTGACACCACATGTAGAATGGGGAAAGTGCGCGATGAGTCAAGAGTTTGATCGATGGCTCGGAACGAGCATTTCGGAAACTGCACGTCTCGTTGGATGCTCGAGGAGTGCTGTGGTGAGCGTCTTCAACACGTGGCCAAACCAAGATCAGACCACATCCAGACGTCGTGTGGTTGGCGGCCACCCGTAATTACAGATGTCTCAACTTGTAGGCTGGGCAGACCGGTGAAACAGTACAGGCGGCGAACTGTGGCAGAACTAACATCAGACTTTAATGCTCGGCAGAGTAAAAGTGTGTTCTGACACACAGTGCACCCAACACTCCTAACGACGGGCCTCCGCAGCTGACGACCCATGCATGTGCCAGAGTTAACACCACGACATCGGGAATACGACTGAAATGGGTACATGAACATCGGCATTGGACGTTGGCGCAGTGGCAGAGCACTGCGTGGCCTGATGAATCACCATACCTTCTTCATTATGCCGGTTGGGGGGTTCAAATCCGTCGTATTGCGGGGTAACATCACTGACATCCGTACTGTGAGACGGAGACAAGCTGACGGTGGCCCCATTATGATCTGGGGAACATTCGCGTGGGCATCCATGAGTCCAGTGGAGCTAGTGCAAGGTCAAGGAGTATCGTACACTGGTTGCAGACCAAGTACCCCCATTCATGTATATCATTTTTCCCGACGACAGTGGCATTTTTCACCATGTCATAAGGCCAGGGCTGTGATGGCGTTGTTCGAGGAACACAGTGTCGAGTCCCAGTTAATGTGCTGGCCCTGCAACCCTGAAACCGATCGAACACATGTGGGTTGTGACTGAACGTGCAGTCAGAGCACATCGCCCCCCTTTTTCCCACTTGTGTCTGTGTAGGATGCGTATTTTTATTACGGTGGGTACGTAAGGTGAAGTATCGGCGCTAGCAGAATATAAATGCGGAAAACACAAGTCCGAAAACTATTTATTGGACTCAGCAGAACGAAACAATAATACAATATTCAAAAGAACAACCGCCTCGATCTCAACTGGGGACCGACACAAATAAAAACTAACACATAATAATAATAACAATAATAATAATAATAACAATAATAATAATAAAAACACTCGACTCTTCACGGGGAGCGAATACAAACAGTTCTACAACGTCCAGAGGTTCGTCGACTATACCCAGAGATCGGCCAGCTGGGAGAGGAGTCTGGCCGTGGCTGCTGGGATGGCAACTCTGTATCCTTCCGAATGGGGCGTCGAAATGCCTTTCGCCGGAAGTGCGCCACCTTATAAAGCCTGTTGGCGGATGTATCTGCCGCTACTACACTCCTGGAAATTGAAATAATAACACCGTGAATTCATTGTCCCAGGAAGGGGAAACTTTATTGACACATTCCTGGGGTCAGATACATCACATGATCACACTGACAGAACCACAGGCACATAGACACAGGCAACAGAGCATGCACAATGTCGGCACTAGTACAGTGTATATCCACCTTTCGCAGCAATGCAGGCTGCTATTCTCCCATGGAGACGATCGTAGAGATGCTGGATGTAGTCCTGTGGAACGGCTTGCCATGCCATTTCCACCTGGCGCCACAGTTGGACCAGCGTTCGTGCTGGACGTGCAGACTGCGTGAGACGACGCTTCATCCAGTCCCAAACATGCTCAATGGGGGACAGATCCGGAGATCTTGCTGGCCAGGGTAGTTGACTTACACCTTCTAGAGCACGTTGGGTGGCACGGGATACATGCGGACGTGCATTGTCCTGTTGGAACAGCAAGTTCCCTTGCCGGTCTAGGAATGGTAGAACGATGGGTTAGATGACGGTTTGGATGTACCGTGCACTATTCAGTGTCCCCTCGACGATCACCAGTGGTGTACGGCCAGTGTAGGAGATCGCTCCCCACACCATGATGCCGGGTGTTGGCCCTGTGTGCCTCGGTCGTATGCAGTCCTGATTGTGGCGCCCACCTGCACGGCGCAAAACACGCATACGACCATCATTGGCACCAAGGCAGAAGCGACTCTCATCGCTGAAGACGACACGTCTCCATTCGTCCCTCCATTCACGCCTGTCGCGACACCACTGGAGGCGGGCTGCACGATGTTGGGGCGTGAGCGGAAGACGGCCTAACGGTGTGCGGGACCGTAGCCCAGCTTCATGGAGACGGTTGCGAATGGTCCTCGCCGATACCCCAGGAGCAACAGTGTCCCTAATTTGCTGGGAAGTGGCGGTGCGGTCCCCTACGGCACTGCGTAGGATCCTACGGTTTTGGCGTGCATCCGTGCGTCGCTGCGGTCCGGTCCCAGGTCGACAGGCACGTGCACCTTCCGCCGACCACTGGCGACAACATCGATGTACTGTGGAGACCTCACGCCCCACGTGTTGAGCAATTCGGCGGTACGTCCACCCGGCCTCCTGCATGCCCACTATACGCCCTCGCTCAAAGTCCGTCAACTGCACATACGGTTCACGTCCACGCTGTCGCGGCATGCTACCAGTGTTAAAGACTGCGATGGAGCTCCGTATGCCACGGCAAACTGGCTGACACTGACGGCGGCGGTGCACAAATGCTGCGCAGCTAGCGCCATTCGACGGCCAACACCGCTGTTCCTGGTGTGTCCGCTGTGCCGTGCGTTTGATCATTGCTTGTACAGCCCTCTCGCAGTGTCCGGAGCAAGTATGGTGGGTCTGACACACCGGTGTCAATGTGTTCTTTTTTCCATTTCCAGGAGTGTATTTGCGATCACGTGCCTGGCGTAGCAAAGTAATTCTAGGCTAGCTGCGACCTCTGGTGAAGCTGTCCTGACGGCTCAGCGAACGGGTAGCTGTCCCTGGCGGCCGTTGGTGGAGACGTGGTGTGTTGTGTTGTGGCTGCCAGTAATTCTTTGTTTTGACAACACATTCGACGTAGGTTTTCCTGGTGAATATACACCCTTTGATGCAGGCATCCCGTGATGGTTCGACGTAAAGTGTGATGCCGATGCAGTAGGCGCTACGATGTCCGAAGTGTGATGCCACAGCATAAGGTCTGTTATGATTTTCCAAAGGTTCCGATTACAGTACACTGTAGTCTTACACCCTACTCCCGCCACTCGGTCTAAATGCGCAGTTCGGTAAGCCTAATCGGTTTTGTGTTCTCATCTTCCTAATATGTTTTATGAAGTTCACTTCCTTTATATTTCCGCTATGGTCGCAGGTTCGAATCCTGCCTTGGGCATGGTTGCATATGATGTCCTTAGGTTGGTTAGGGTTAAGTAGTTCTAAGTTCTAGGGGACTAATGACCTCAGAAGTCAAGTCTCATAGCGCTCAGAGCCATTTGAACCATGACATCTTGGGTTGTCGGGTGTTCTGCCGGATACCAGCGTCGTACTTGCACGATATTTCGGTCACGTAGCTCGTAACCTTCATCAGGTGCGACCTGAGACTGCTCCTCGAGTGGACCTGGTCCAGTATTTATGCCTATGGCCTTCCCCCTCCACCAACGGCTGCAGGCGCTTCCTCTGTGGTCCGCGCCCATTCCCTGCGACCTGCTGGAGCGTTGCTGCTCCATTTTCCGTCCGCTGCGGTTCTAGGTGTTCCCTCTGCGGTCCGCGTCCACCAACCCCGCTCCTGGGGGTTTCATCTACGGTCTGGGGTACCAAGCGTTCCCCCTGCGGTCCGCGCCCGCTCACCACGACCTGTTGGAGCGTTGCCGCTCCGTTTTTCGTCCACTGCGGCTCTGGATGTTCCCTCTGCGGTCCGCGCCCACCAGTCCCACTTCTGGGTGTTCCATCTTCGGTCTGATGCTCCTGGCAGTCCGTCAGGGGCTCGTTTTCCATCTCCATGTCTCTGGTTCTTCCGTTTGTACAGTGTTGCAGCTGGCCCCGTTGCTCCTTTAACAATTCCAGAGCCGGATCCCAGGCTCTGCTTAGCTGGTACCCTGTGTCACGGTTCATAAGATCGTCAGCCATTTTAATTTCTATCGATTCTCTTATAACACTGTCCCAAAATCTGGGTGTTTGTGCTAGAATCCTGGTATCCTCATACTTCATGGCATGATCTAGTTCTAGACAGTGTTGAGCAATGGCTGACTTAGTCACCTGTCTTAATCTAGTGTGCCTCTGATGTTCTTTGCACCTGATCTCCACAGTTCTTGTCGTCTAGCCAATGTAGGACCTGCCACATTGACAAGGTATATTGTAAATCCCTGGTTTTCGTAACCCCAGGTCGTCTTTGACACTTCCCAGCAGTCCCCCAATCTTGTTGGATGGACAGAAAACACACTTGATATTGTGTTTACGGAGGATCCTACTGATTCTGGCAGAAATAGAGCCAGCATAGGGCAGATACGCCACCTTCTTTGTTTCATCTTGGTCTTCTTCAGGAACCTGTGGTTTGGTGGCTGGTTGGAGTGCCCTCTCAATTTGTCTGTCCGTGTATCCATTCTTGGAGAAAACTGTTTTGAGACGTTCTATCTCTATAGGTAGATTCTCTTGGTCTGACAGGGCATGTGCTCTGTGGACCAAAGTCTTCAGAACCCCGTTCTTCTGTGCAGGGTGGTGACAGCTGCTGGCCTGCAGATATAAATCAGTGTGTGTTGGTTTTCGGTACACACTGTGGCCAATTGATCCATCTGCTTTCCTCTGGACTAGTACATCCAGAAATGGCAGCTGGCCATTCTTCTCCAGTTCCATGGTGAACTTGATATTAGGGTGGCATGAGTTAAGATATTCAAGAAACTCATTGAGCCTGTCCATCCCATGTTGCCAGATCACGAAGGTGTCATCCACATACCTAAAGAAGCATGTGGGTTTAAATGTGGCTGTCTCCAATGCCCTCTCCTCAAAACTCTCCATAAACATGTTGGCAACCACAGGGGACAGTGGGCTGCCCATAGCTACACCTTCAGTTTGCTTGTAATATTGGTTTCTGTACAGGAAATACGTGGATGTCAGTGTATGACTGAACAGGTCCAACAGAGCACCGTCAAATTTCTCTGCAATCAGTTCTAGTGAGTCCTTCAGTGGGACCCTGGTGAACAGCGATACCACATCAAAACTGACCATGATGTCCGAATCTGTGAGGTGCAGTTGCTTGAGGCGTTGCAGGAAATCTTCTGAGTTGCGGATGTGGTGAATACATTTGCCCACATATGGAGACAGGAGACCTTTCAAGTACTTGGCTGTTGTGTACGTAGGTGCCCCAATATTACTGACAATTGGACGTAGAGGCACGCCCTCCTTGTGTATTTTAGGCAGGGGGAACGCTTGGTACCCCAGACCGTAGATGAAACCCCCAGGAGCGGGGTTAGTGGGCGCGGACCGCAGAGGGGACACCTAGAATGCAGCGGACGGAAAACGGAGCAGCAACGCTCCAGCAGGTCGCAGGGAATGGGCGCGGACCACAGAGGAAGCGCCTGCAGCCGTTGGTGGAGGGGGAAGGCCATAGGCATAAATACTGGACCAGGTCCACTCGAGGAGCAGTCTCAGGTCGCACCTGATGAAGGTTACGAGCTACGTGACCGAAATATCGTGCAAGTACGACGCTGATATCCGGCAGAACACCCGACAACCCAAGATGTCATTAGATCGCCGGGAAAGCCTGAAGAGTTACATATGAACCATTTTTGAAAGTTTATATTTATCCTTCTTAGTGCTGCAGCTTTTCAAAGCATTGGTGTGTTACATATGGATCTGACTGACATTGCTGTGCCTTTAAAGATATCTCTTCATTAAAAGTAATAATTAAAATTCCGCTTCGCGGTATGTCGTCGACCAGAGGTGGAATTTTAGTGACTGGTCTTACCTTTTTCAAAGTTAAACAGATCGTCATCTTACAGATCCAGAATTATATCCATTCTTCAGTATATTTCTCTTGTCAGCAACTTATATGGAAGAGTTTTTAAGCTGATTTTCCGATGGTTTTTGCACTTATCTGTCCATACTATCTTCAGGATTGTGTGGATGAGCTTTTTCAGAAAGTCAAACGGTATGTTCCCATTCTCTCTATGTCAACACAGTTTGGCTGCAGCTTCCTCCCATGAGTCTAGAAATTCTGAAGCAATGTTATCTGTCACTGCTACTTTATTTGACCAGAAGTCTTAGAAAGTGCTTATAAACAATGACTGTAATTTTGAATCATCTGTGTCTTCCATATCGCCTGCCATTTCTTCTTCATTCACGTTATTGAATAGCTCTATTCATCTCAGAGGCCTTCACTGTACTCTTTGCTTCTATCTTCTCTCTCCTCACCGTTTGACTCCTGAACTCCCATTGTACTTTTAATGTTGACACTCTTTTTTTTAAATGTCACCGAAGGTCGTTTTGACTTTTGTACATGCAAAGCAGAAAGGGTCAGCATTGGCTGTCGAAAACGTCTGGCATAAGAAGTAACCCTAATTCTGCCAACGGCCTTGCCAAGGAGGGCGCAGGATGAAACAGAGTCAAGGGAAGTCTGTTATCTTTGGGCTGGGAAACTCCCCATAAAGGTGGAAGACTTTGCAATGGTCAACGTCTTGAGGATGCAGAAGACAATGGAAACCACAGCAATGAAGAGACATAATTTGTATCCACAGCATATGTGGCCTGTAATTGAAAAAGTGTCATGATGATCTCTCCATTGGCAAAAGATTCCGCTCTAGTACCCCATTCGGATCTCTGGGAGGAGATTGCCAAGAGGGAGGTTACCATGAGAAAAAGTCTGAACAATCATCGAAATGATTACGTTCTATGTGTCGGGGCATGTTATGTCAAAAGTCCGAACATGGTAGGAAATCTAGAAATTCTGGAACTTTAAGAGGAAGAATTAATACGCAAAGAAGTGGGGTATGGAAGTACTAACGAATGATGTGATACGCTTGAAATTCTCTAAGAGTGTAGGAATAGCTCAGTAGGCATCACAGTTGAAGCGGAACGGACATCTCTAAAAGGGCCAATCACTGAAGTTGGGAAAAAACGTAGGTAGGAAAAAGGTAAAAGCGAAGAAACCATGGTTAACGGGAGAAATACTTCACTTGATCAACGAAAGAAGGAAGTACAAAAATACTGAAGGAAATTCAGGAATGCAGAAATACAAGACCATTCCGAATGAAATAAATAGGAAGTCCAGCGAAGCTGAAACGAAGTGGCTGAAGGAAAAATTGGATGAAATCGAAATAGAAATGGTTGTCTGATGGACTGACTCACCAATAGAAAAGTCAAAACAAATTTCGATGAAATTAAAAGCAATAATGGTAACATTAAGAGTGGAACGGGAATTCCACTATTAAATGCAGAGTTGGAAAGAGTTCACTGAAGCCCTCAGGGGGAAGACTTGCGTGATGTGATAGAAGAAGAAAGAGGAGTCAATATATATGTATTAGAATAAGAATTTAAAACAGCTTTGTAACAGTTAAGATGAGATAAGACAAAAGGGATAAATTCCATCAGAATTTATAAAATCATTGGGGGAAGTGGAAACAAAATTATTATTCACCTTGGTGTGTAGAATGAGTGAGACTGGCGATATATCATCAGACTTCCATAAAAACATCATCAGCACGATTTTGAAGATAGCAATAGCTGACAAATGAGGGAAATATCATACAATCAGCTTACCAGCTAATGTATGCAAGTCACTGAAAAGACTGTTATACAGACGAATGGAAAACAAAACTGAGAATGTATTACATGTCGATCGGTTTGTCTTTAGGATGGGTAAACGCACCAGAGAGACAGTTCTGACGTTGCGGGTGATAAAGGAAGCAAGACTAAAGAAGAATCAAGTTACCTTCACAGTACACTCATGCTCATAAATTAAGCATAATGCTGATACATGGTGAAACAATTCCCTCGTGGGTGGTTTTCGGGTTTAAATCACCTCGGGGTATGACAATGTGGTGCATTTGACCTGACGTCGTCGCACGGTGGCGCTGGCAGCAGACCATATACGCAGAGGTGTGTTGGTGCATGTCAGAGTACGGTGCAGCGAGTAAGTGTGCAGAAGTTTTCAGACGTGCTCAGCATGGGCCTTCCGTGTGCCCCAAAGTATGATCTCAAGAATATGGCAACGATTCCAGCAAACAGGAAACGTGTCCAGGCGCTACAGTACGGGACATTCACAGTGTACAACACCACAAGAAGACCGATATCTCACCATCAGTGCCCGCAGACCGCCACGGAGTACTGCAGGTAGCCCTGCTCGGGACCTTACTGCAGACACTGGAACGTGCAGTATGTACAAGAGCAAAGAGGGAGTGAAAAGAGTGGACGACCAAGAACGAAGTGCTCGGATTAAAAATGGGTGTAAGACAGGAAAGTGGTCTTTCGCCCCTACTGTTCAATCTGTACATCGAAGAAGCAATGATGGAAATAAAAGAAAGGGTCAAGAGTGGCATTAAGATTCAAGCTGAAAGGATAAGATTCGCTGATGTCATTGCTATGCTCAGTGAGAGTGAAGAAGACCTACAGGACCTGCCGAATGGAATGAACAGGCTAATAAGTACACAATGTGGATTGAGAATAAATCGAACAAGAGAAAAACCACGAGAAGTAGCAGAAATGAGGACGGCGAGAGACTTAGAATCGGGATTGGTGGTCACAAAGTAGACGGCGTTAACGAATTCTGCTTCCTATTAGGAAAAAATCGATGACTGACGGAGCAAGGAGAACATTAAAAGCAGACAGCACTAGCAAAAAGGCCATTGGAAACAAGAAGACGGGACACTATGAAAGGACATCTCTTAAGACAGCAGGGTACTGGAGGTACTGGAGGAATCTGTAGAGGATAAAAACTGTAGAGGAAGACAGAGATTGGAACACATTGAGCAAATAATTGAGAACGTGGGTTGCAAGTGCTACCCTGAAATGAAGAGGTTTGCGTAGGAGAGGAATTCGTGGCGGACCACAGTAAACCAGCCAGAAGGCTGCTAAGACACACGCACGCACGCGCGCGCACAAACACACACACACACACACACAAACACACACACACAAATGGTTCAAATGGCTCTGAGCACTATGGGACTTAACATCTTAGGTCATTAGTCCCCTAGAACTTAGAACTACTTAAACCTAACTAACCTAAGGACATCACACACATCCATGCCCGAGGCAGGATTCGAACCTGCGACTGTAGCAGTCCTGCGGTTCCGGACTGCAGCGCCTAGAACCGCACGGCCACCGCGGCCGGCTAGACACACACACACACACACACACAAAGTGCTTAGTCGGCACTTCTGACGACCATTCGTTTTCACATTATTTTATTCCAGTATTTGGTTGGCTGGTAGGTTTGTTTTGGGGAAGGAGACCAAGCAGCGAGGTCAACGGCCCCATCGGATTAGGGAAGGATGGGGAAGGAAGTCGGCCATGTCCTTTCAAAGGAACCATCCCGGCATTTGCCAGAATCGATTTAAGAAAATCACAGGAAACCTGAATCAGGATGACCAGACGCGGGTTTGAATCGTTTACCTACCGAATGTGAGTCCAGTGTGCTTACCACTGCCACACCTGGTCTTTCTTCTCTGAACATTTTTGTATTTCCATCTTTCATCGATCAGCTGAAGTATATCTTCTATTTCCCTGAGTAAATTTTTTTCTGTTAGCTTTCTTGTATCTATTACTGCCCCTTTTAGAGACGTGCGTTCCTCTTCAGCTTGACTACCTACTGCTGTATCCATTGACGCAGTATCTATACCCTTTGAGAAATTCAAATGTATCTCTACATTCGTCGTTATTCAATATCATATTTTTGTTTCCAGACTCATCCTTGCGAATGACACTATTAAATTTATTCCTCCCCTTCATGATTACTAAACTGTGATCAGAATCTTCATCTGCTGCGGGGTACGCCTTACAGTCCAATATCCGGTTACAGAATGTAATCAGGTTGGAATATTCCTCCTCTCGTGATCTATGAATGGTGCATTCACTCTTACCAACTGACATTTAATTCGGAGAACTGTATTAGTATTTTTCCTCTCTCATTCCTACCACCAAGTCCTTATTCTTATGTAACTCTGTATTTTATTCCTTCATCTACAAGCGGTTTCCAGACGCACATGATAATTAGATGATCACTCTTTTTACATACTGAATTATTCGTTCGTTATCCTCACATACGGTCTCTCTCTTTATGTTTTATCTGTGGCTTCGGCATGTACCTATGTATGTATGGCGTCGGCGTACGTTTGGTGTCGATACATACAGGAGTATCACTGAACTATTGGAAGTAACTCACTTTCTGCCCTATTTTGCTATTGATGGCGAATCCTGCTCCCTTTCTACCATTTTCTATTGCTATTGATGTTATTCTTTGTTCGCCTGAGCAGAAATGTTTATCTTCTTTCCATTTCGTTTCACTGACTGCCACTATATCGTGCCTGATCCTTTGTAAATCCCTTTTCAGATTTTCTGGATCTCTACCATGTGCAGACTTTTGATAATCCACGCTACGGCACGTAGACATCGTTTCGTTGGTATTTAGTCTTTTCCTCATGATGACCTACTTCCTTGGTAGTCCCCAGCATGGCATCAGAATAGCTGACTAACCTGGAACCTTTTCACTAGGTATGTACCATCGTGATACTTCTTCAATTACAGGCCACATGGCCTGTAGTTATGCAGTATGTGTCTTTAATGCAGTGGCCTCCAGTGCTCTCTTCATCCTCGTGCCATTGATCACTGTTGATCTTCCGCCTTTTAGAGGCTGTTTCCCACGCCAAGGGCATGAGGCTGTCCTGAAATTCTGTCCGGCCCTTCGCCCGCTTTGACAAGATCTTTGGCAGAATACGGGTGACTCTTTTTACCTGAAGTCTTTGGGCACCATTTTATTCAGAATCTAAGAAGTGGCTGGGATCGAACCCGGAAACTTGCCCTTTTTGACTATTGGTCAAGGGCATTATCATTGACCACAGAGTCAAGGACAATAGCGGTATGAAAACTATTATCTAATATAAGATGATTCTATGTCGTTATTGAAACATAAAGGGGAAGAAGGAATTTTAGATTTTAACATTCCGTCTATCACGAGGTGTTTAGAGACGGAGCATAAGATCGGAATGTGGCAAGAATTGGGAAGGAAATCGACGGTACCCTTTCGAAGGAACCACCCCGCAATTTACATGCAGCAATTTAGGGAAATCATAGAAAACCTAAATGTGGTTGGCCGGACGGGGATTTGAACCGCAGTCTTCACGAGTGCTAGTCCAGTGTGGTAATCACTGCGCCACATGTCGCGGTACGAAACATACAGGAACGACATGGATAAGTACTGCGTACAGCGGTAAAGTTAAAGCACTGAATAACTTAGAGCAATACTCGTCTAGTGGCTGTCGATGATGAAAATAGTTCTGAAACTACTTGTTGGAGTTTATTTCTCTGGTCATCTGATTTACTTATAGGTTTATCATGTCTAAATAAACAAGAAATTTATTGCGTGTACATACCAATTAAGCATTTGCTTCTGTACTTCTACGTTGTTTACAAATCAATGCGTATGACAGCCGGCCGGTGTGGTCGAGCGGTTCTAGGCGCCTCAGTCCGGAACCACGCGGCTGCTGCGGTCGCGGCATGGATGTCCTTAGGTTATTTAGGTTTACGTAGTTCTATGTCTAGGGGACTGATATTAAGTCCCCTAGTGCTTAGAGCCATTTGAACCATGCGTATGACAATTTCCGTTAAATGATCGTGGAAGTGACTGTTGTTATAATCGTCTTTTTGAGTTCGGCTTGAAGGTCCTTCATTAATTTCTAGAGGCGTAATGGTGTTCGTTGTCCTTAAATCAGTATTCCACCAAAAGCTAATGCCTAATCCCTGGAGGTTGCGATATACTAACACCACCGGAATCAAATGATAACTTTCGTATGATAATACGAAAATGAGGTGGACAACGCGTCCTCCTCATATCGATTCTAAGTGTCTTAGGACATTAATCATGTATAAATATGTATTTAATAAACAAGATTATTTATTTCAGGTTATACACAGAGGAAGAAACAGTATTTAGTCAAAATTTACCACTTTTTAATCTCTGACAGCGCTTGTAAAATCGTATTTTCCGTCACCATAGGCTCGTAAGAACTGTGCAAGTGCAACTTTGCACTTCTGTTCCAACCGCCATCACAATACTCCAGCTGTTTTCGTATTTTTTGCGGAAAAAGTGACCAACTCTTACATCCAGAAACAACTGTAGACGGACTTCACTTTCTTTGCATGGGAACTGATTTGTTAAACTACAGATAACAGAGATTTGTCAATATTTATTTTTGTGCAGTTATTATTCGCACGTATTTATAAGACCGTTTCGTAAACCTCAGTACGGTATTTTCTCACATACAGGGTGAGGCAGCTTAGTCATAACAACCCTTATACCTCCCCAGCCGTAATAGATACAAAGATGCCGTTTCGACACTGAATTGCAGGGACAGGGAATACTTGAATACATCACATTTTATGTTTGTGCTATTTTTTATTTTTGTTTCTTTTTAAATGGAACCCCATGATAACTTTTAGCGTAACATGATGGGCTTAAAACGACGGTTTCAGATATTTGTATATCATAATATTTAGGCGAATAGTTTTTGAGACACAGATATGTTCTCGTATCGTGTTCGTCCTTCGAAGCAGCGTTGTCCAGTGCGACATTTTCTGTTGTGTAGAGTACATGGTAAACGTCACGAGTCCGTCCTTGCACAAACACGCCCATTTACCCGACAGTAGTTATACATACTGCAATATTTTGGGCAAAAGCTAACTGATGATGTCGCGCAAATATTATTCAGTTATTTGACAACTGTGATACCAAAATAGTAGACAGCATACAGTATTAAAATACTGCAAGATGTTTATTCATTTTAAGTAACAGAAATACAAATGTAAATGAGGAGGTCCTTATTGGTCACAGTTATTTCCTACGTATTTGTTTTTATCTGAAAATATTTACTACTGATCACAATACGAAGCAAATACACGCAAAGATGCAAAACACACAGTTTACATGATACAAAACGTTACTGAAGAATGTGCTCAAAATGCTTCCCGTCTGCTGCATTGCACATTTGAAGTCGGCATTCGAATGATTTGTGAACGGCTGCGAGGGTGTCACGTGAGATATCAGCGCACGCTTCGATTATACTTTGCTTCATATCGTCTGGCGTAGTTGGTACCCGAGCATACACTTTATGTTTGATTGCTCCCCACAGAGAGAAATAAAGAGGGGTAAAATCAGGCGACCGGGCTCGCCAGTTCACTTCAGCACGTCGTCCTATCCAAAATCCGGGAACTTTTCATGTAGCAGATCTGTAGCCACACGGGAGGAGTGAGCAGGACAGCCGTCATGTTGGAACCACAGGCACTGACGCGTAGTTAGTGGTACCTCTTCCAGTAAAATGGGCATAATGTTTTGCGGAAACTGTGCATAGTTATTGCCACTTAGTATACCCGGAATAACGTACGGCCCCACAATAACATTTCCGACGATGCCGCGCCACACGTTAACACTCCACGGTTGCTGATGCTGTACTTGTCGAAACCAATGAGGGTTCTCTATTGACCAGAAATGCATATTATGCAAATTCACATCACTGTGGTTGGTGAAAGTCGCTTCATCAGGAAAAACACCTGTTGAAAAAACGTTGGATCATCTTGTAGGCGCTGCAGAGAAAAAAAGGGAAAATTCCTGGCGGCGTTCGAAATCCACACCGGAGAGTGCTTGATGTAATGAGAGGTGAAACGGGTGAAATCTATGCCGGTGCAATATGCCTAGAACTCTTATACCATATTGCGAGGTGATACGTCGCGACGAAACAGTAGGGTCGTTATGCGCCAACGCTAGAACGCCCTCTTCATGTACCTCGCCAGTTGCAGTTTTCTGCATTCTCCTCTGTATGGCGTTCCATGATTCCGATTCAAGTAGTTTCTTGCAAATACGTGCAAGAAGCTGGCGCGTAGGACGCTCGCGGTCAGTATACAGCTCTCCATATCGCTTTATTGCTCTAAAAGCATTTCTTCTGCTTTCACCATACACTAGAAGCATATCTAGCTTTTCTTCGTTGGCGTACATGTCTGCTCCAAGAAGCTGCGACGGAAATGCGATGTTTCATTACCCCAGCAGCACATTTATACCCTTCTCTCCAACTACCCCGTGCGTCACCTTGCGGCGTTATCAAGAAGCAGGAAAACAACGCCTTCCCTGTTAAGTTCATCAGTGGTCAACAGAAAAGGTGGCATTGGACAACGCCGCTTCGAAGGATGAACACGATACGAGAACATATCTGTGTCTCAAAAACTATTCGCCTAAATATTATGATACAAACATATTTGAAACCGTCTTTTGAAATCCATCATGTTACGCTAAAATTTAACATAGGGTTCCATTATAAAAAACCAAAGATTGCCTCATATCTCTGTAATAAAAAAATAGCACAAACATTAAATGTGATGTATTCAAGTAGCTCCTGTCCCTGCAATTCACTATCCAAACGGCATCCTAGTATCTATTACGGTTGGGGAGACACAAGGGGTGTTATGGCTTAGCTGCCTCTGCCTGTATAAGCTAACTTCCACATTTTTCCATTGGAAATATGTGTAGGTGAGGTGAATACTCGAAAAAAATATATCGAATTTCTTTTCATTTTTTGACGGCATGGAATTCGTTTTTTCGTTTTGATTAAATCAATCTCCTACTGTGTATTTGGCATTAGAAAATGGGGAGAATATTACATTACACACTATTTTGCAAAGTCTAATTTGAAGAAGACTATGCAGATAGCTAAGACTTAGACTACGGAATATTGCAAACACAACTGACTAAGAGGCCACTCAATAGCTTCCGTCTTCTCCTGTGCGGAAACAAATCGTGAACTGACGTAGTACAAAACCATTAACGCGATACAAGTTCGGATCTCTGGAAAGGCAACGAACACGTTGGAATGAACCAAGCATGGACATAAATCCCCATCTGGTATTCTGTTTGGTAACCTGTCGCTTGTCATTTGACCCATCAGATTGGAAAGCAATGACCTGAAATACGCATCACAAGCGACGTAGAAAACCGAGCTATAAATGACGCGGACTGCATCGGAATTGCAGCTCCATATGAATAGCGGCATGTTGCCTGTCGTGAACAAGAAACGTGATTACGTCTATGACCACTGACATCAGTTATTGATGAAATGATTACAACACCGAATATCGGGGAAAAACTATTGCCAGGCTCACGAACAACACATTTAGAGACAACCACCTGGTTAAATACAGACCCGATTACCCGCTGATGATTGCAACACAAAATCCAGCAGACTATGAAGAAACGTCGTGGTTCATGACAACCCAGACACCACCACGCACAGCTCATGAATATTGTCAATGCTGGATCTCACCTGATGTCATCCTAGAGGTGCTATATAGGTCTAATTTCAGGTATATGGATGTGTAACACTGAGGTGACAAAAGTAATAGGATAGCGGTATGCACGTATAAGGTGGCGGTAGCATCGCGTACCTAAGGTATAAAAGGGCAGTGAATTTCCGAAGCTGTGATTTGTACTCACGTGGTTCATACTACAAGGTGTCCGACGTGATTGTGGGCGCACGGAGGGAATTAAAAGACTCTGAACGCGTATTGATAGTTGGAGCTAGACATACGGGACATTCCATTTCGGAAATCGTTGGGGAGTTCAGTATTCCAACGTCCACAGTGTCAAGAGTGTGCCGAAATACCACATTTCAGGCCTTCCCTTAACGACTGAGAGCTGCGGCTTTTGCATTGAGTTGTCTGTGCTGGTAGACAAGCAACACTGCGTGAAATAACCGCAGAAATCAATGTGGAACGTACGACGAACGTATCCGTTAGGACAATGCGGCGAAATTGGGCGATAATGGGCTGTGGAAGCGGGCGATCGATGCGAGTGCCTTTGCTAACAACACGAATCGGCTACAGCGCCTCTCGTGGCCCGTGACCATACCTGTTGGACCCTAGACACTGAACAACCGTCGCCTGGTCGAATGAGACTCGATTTCAGTTGGCAAAAGCTGATGTTAGGATCCAGGTGTGGCGCAGACCCCAAGAAGCAATGGACGCAAGTTGTCAACAAGGCACTGTGCAAACAGGTGGTCCAAAATGTTCAAATGTGTGTGAAATCTTATGGGACTTAACTGCTAAGGTCATGTCCCTAAGCTTACACACTACTTAACCTAAATTATCCTAAGGACAAACACACACACCCATGCCCTAAGGAGGACTCGAACCTCCGCCAGGACAAGAAGTTGGTGCCTCCATGGTGGTACAGGTGGTGTTTACATGGAATAGAATGAGCCCTCTGGTTCCCTGAACCGTTCGTTGACTGTAAATGTTCAGTCTTCGGCAACATGGAAACCATTTGCAGCCATTCATCTTCTTCATTTTTTCAAACAGCTACGGAATTTTTTTGGATAGGAATGCGCTATGTCAACAGGCCACAGTCATTCGTTATTGGTTTGAAGAACATTGTGGACAATCCGGGAGAATGATTTGGCCACGCAAATCGACCGATATGAATCCCATAAAAATTTTAAGACATAATCGAGAGGTCGGCCAGTGCACAAAATCCTGCACCGATAGCAGTTTCGTAATTATGGGCGTCGTTAGAGGCAGTATCGCTCAGTATTTCTGTAGAGGACTTCCACCGACTTCGAGTGGCTGCACTACTTCGGGCAACAGGAACTCCGTTACGATTGTAGGAGGTATCCGCTGATTTTTTCACCTCAGCGTATAATCACTTCGTGGCACTTGAGAGTTCGCTAGACAAAGGCTTTGCCGCATTGGTAACACCAGATCCCGTCAGACCACCGAAGTTAAGCGCTACCAGGTTGGGCTAGCACTAGGATGGACGATATCCAGTCAGCCGAGCGCTATTGGCAAGCGGGATGCACTCAGCCTTTGCGAGGCAAACTGAGGAGCTACTTGATTGAGAAGTAGCGGCTCCGGTCTCGTAAATTGACATACGGCCAGGAGAGCGGTGTGCTGACCAAAAGCCCCTCCATATCCGCATCCAGTGACGCCTGTGGGCTGAGGATGACACGGCAGCCGGGGGCCTGCATTGGCTGTTCGGGAGGAGTTACAGAGTTGGTTAAACCATAATGACATAATCTGAGAACAAGGTGATCGTAGATTGTCTTGCACAAGCCACAGCATACCGTTGGCGAACAAAATGTTGCACATTATGTGACAATAGCAATCTGTACAGTTCGCCATTGAAAGATGGTGGTAGACTCACTCATGTTGCGCTATGTTCACATCCGTCACACGAAAAGTCGTCTGTCACCAGCCCGAACTGTGTTAGCAAGTGATACGCAGCTCTTTTATGCGAAACCGTGCCCTACCATCTGTCTGTCCATACTGCGTTTCTGTAACATCTGACGTACAGTGAGCAAAACTCCGCTCTAAACGATACAGAATCATCACTAACTGGGAAGCCATGCAGTGCATGTTTGAGCATGCATGGGTCAAGTCCATAAAGTGTCGGTAGCCATCAACAAAGCTGGACCGGAGATTCCAGACCCGAAATGCTTCTTCTCTTCCTAGCTGTACTGTATAGAAGAACTTGTACATCTGCAAGGTTACTGGTTACCAGGCATTCTAAGAACGCACGAATGGACGAGGATTAAACTGAAAGAAGTCAACTTTTCATGGCCTAAACACATTCCACTGCTAAACCCGCATGCTAGAATTCAGCTATTTTCACTGGAAGAACTTTTGAGCAACAACTGAAATGTCTTCTTTAATATTAGAATTTGTATTTGATTACCTGAAAAAGAACATTCCGGTCTCCAAACTTCACTTTCAGATTACTTTATGAGATGAAAGTCCATGACAAGGGACGCTTCAACACATTTACACTTAACAGTAGAAGCTATGCATCAAAAGTAGTCCGTTTAGCAAACATGTTTCACCACTGGTCTGGTTCCCACATTATTACTGTCTGAGATAATTCTTTATAACGAGAATCACTATGATCTACAGATTTCTCTTCCGAAGTAGGCCTCGGAAGGCCCAACGGTGCCGACCTTCCATCGTGTCACCCTCAGCAGATAGGGAGGGTTGTGCGGTCAGCACACCGCTCTTCCGGCCATTGTCAGTTTTCGTTACCGGAGCCGCTACTTCTCAGACAAGTATTTCCTCATTGCCCTCACAAGGGCTGTGTGCAGCCCGCTTGCTAACAGCGCAGGGCAGAAGAGGACGATCACTCATACGGTCACCTAACCTCGACAGTATTTAACTTCGGTGATCAGACGGGAACCGGTGTTACCACTGCTCCAAGGCCGTTGACCTGCAGGGTGACCCAAAATTCACTTAACATTTGAAAATGCAGTAATTCCTGGAATAATGTAGGCAGAGAAGTAAAGCTTGACCCACACGCCAAAAATGAAGTGTGGTTTTACTGAACCTCAAAATTAGTGCAAAACCAGGGCAACAGAAGGCTCTGGACCGACAAAGGGTCTATCAATATCAGCAACTGCAGAATTTGGGCTACAGGAAATCCTAGAACTGTCGTGGAAACTCCACTGCATGACGAGAAAGTCGCAGTGTGATGTGGACTTGCCACATTTTCAACATGTCCCCAATGAAGTACATCAACGCCTGTTTGCAGCTAGGGTGTCGATTTAATTATCATTTCATTCTAGAGCAGCTGCACGGTGATCAATGCTATCTGTTCTTTCGGGAACAGATACTACCTTCATATATAGCTAAAATATGGCTACCCGTCCATTGACCTTCTCGTGCGAACGCCCACGCTATGCCCCAACTTGCACGGGACTTGGTAGATTAATCTGCCACGAGTAATGAGTATGATGGGCAAACATCTATTAGGCGCACTACGAATGTAGTGGTGTGGACATGTTGGGAATGGGGGTCTCACGAGGAGCGTGCAAGGGATAAGTCCCTGCAGGCGTACTATCCTCTGTGCCCGCGGTGGCTCAGATGGATGCCGGCACGGTAGCTCAGCATGTTCGGTCAGAGGGTTTAGCTACCTTCTGTAATAAAAAAAACTGCGTAAACGGATCAACGGACAACCTGAGCGAGTGTCATAGGACATCCGCAACGAACAAATTCAACGAACAATATAGAACAAAATGAGATAAAGAAAAAGATGGATAGAGCGTCTGCCATGTAAGCAGGAGATCCCGGGTTCGAGTCCCAGTCGGGGCACACATTTTCAACATGTCTCCAATAACGTATATCAACGCCTGTTTGCAGCTAGGGTGTCGATTTAATTATGATTGCACTTACCACATCAGTTGTGATTACAGCATTTTTCTTCTAGGAAATGCTAGGTGTGAACTATTAGCCTGACGTGAGCTAGATACTCATGTTAGAAATTGCGTCATTCATAGCCTGGCATAAATACCTCTCGGGAGGTACGACATTTATGCAGGATGGCACGCCACCCAATATTGCTACAAGTTCAAATGGTTCAAATGGCTCTGAGCACTATGGGACTCAACTGCTGTGGTCATAAGTCCCCTAGAACTTAGAACTACTTAAACCTAACTAACCTAAGGACAGCACACAACACCCAGCCATCACGAGGCAGAGAAAATCCCTGACCCCGCCGGGAATCGAACCCGGGAACCCGGGCGTGGGAAGCGAGAACGCTACCGCACGACCACGAGATGCGGGCATTGCTACAAGTCTGAAAGATCTCTTGCGCACGTCGTTTAGTGGGGATCGCGTGCTGAGCCGTCACTTCCGTCCCAGGTCACCAGACCTCAATCCGTGTGATTATTGCTTATGGGCTTATCTAAAGTCTCAAGTCTACTGTGATGTCCGACATCACTAAAAATACGATATCCGGCAGCAGTTTCTTACCATTCCTACTGATATGCTATTCAGTGCTGTTCATAGCATTGTACCTCGACTACAGGTATTGTTGATGAATGACGGCCGACATGTTGAGCATTTTTTATGAAGGACATCGCCTTTGCTAAAAATTAGCTGTTATGCAAACTATTACTTTTGAATCATAAAAAGCGTCACCTATTGGCCATTTCGTGCATTTCTTTCTTCAGTAAAATCACATGTCATTTAAAGAACGTGTATCAATTTTTACCTCTCTACCTCCACTTTTCCGTGAAATATGCAATTTTCAAAAGTTAACGAAACTTTTGGTCATCCAGTATAAGTCCAGAAACTATAGAGTCCACGGTATTTACTGAAAGAAAAACAGTATGTAAAGCTACTGCTATAAACACTGTGACGGTATGTCACATAAATATTGACATTTTTAGCGGTTGTAAATCGTAGTTTACGTATTTTATGAATATAATTAGTGAAAAAGATATAGTTAATGTTCTTGAAAAAACTGATATGCAGCGATAGCATCTTTATTTAATGTCTATGAAAATAATAAAGGATCGAAAGAGACGCGATTGTACGGCCGAGGAGGAAGGACGTATTTTGTGGTAGACACTGTTTTGTTTCGCTATACGGAAGGCAGCCATTGAGCGGCTAAACATATTTTATGTAAGTTATTCGTATTTATTGCTAAAATAAACTTGTTGTTATTATTACAAAATGAATTTTTTTGTAATAGTTGTCACCTCAAATGCTCGCAGTGGCTAATTATTTTTAATAAGCATATTTTCAGTAATTTGCGCTGCGAGAAGCTCATCTTCCGATGCAGCCTCTGGTCGGCCATTACGCGCCGAAGTATTAATTTATTTTTCAGTGTTAACAGTAACTGTAAATGCGAGAGATTTCGTTATAAGAAACTTTTTAAATTGCAACAGGTAATTAATTTACGTTAAAGTTCATGTTTTTAAACTATACAGATTCCATGAGTTCAGTAAGTTTTATCTCGGCCGATCCACGGCAGCAGTCGAAATTCTCTCGAGCCTTGCTTTGCAATCAATAAATAGAAATTAACAAAATTACATTCAATTCAGATAACGGCAACTATATTTTAGTCATCACGTCCAAAACCTAAAGTTGATACATGAATAACAGCGGCCCTTCAAGAACCCGTTTCATATTTACTTACCCAGGTAAGCAAAAGTAATAAGAAAAAAAAATATCCCTGAGAGGAAGAAGCATATATATATATATATATATATATATATATATATATATATATATATATATATATATATATATTCTTCCTCTCAGGGATATTTTTTTTTCTTATTACTTTTGCTTATGTATGTCGGAATACGGCTTGGTGGTATTCCCAGTTCCTCAAGCGGGGTTAACGACTTCGCAGCAATTTCTTCAATTCTGGAGTCTTTTTTCCGCAGTTCGTTGCATGATGGACTCCTCCAGATCAACACAAAGAGCGGTTGTCTCATTTCTTGGCGCAGAATGGCAGCATTCTGCACAAATTTATCTCGAGATGAGAGAGTAGTAGAAAGAGCAGCGTCTCTTGCGGCGCACAATACTCCGATGGAGTGAGCGATGTGAAACAGGCCTTGTAAACACCGAAGTTATGCCACGCGATAGGCAGGCGCAAGTTGTCAGCACTGGTGCTACGATGTCGGCTGTGGAGCAGCTCATAAGGACGAATCGAAGGGTCACCACACAGGACACTGCTGTTGAACTGTCGGCAATCAAAGGAACTGTGCGTCATATAATTCAGGAGAAAGTTCGTTATGGCGAACTTTGTTCACAGCGGATGCCCAAGCATCTTAAATTGAAGGAAGGGTTGTTTGCCAGAACCATCTGATATATGGTACGAGGAACGGATTTCATTGCTCAGATTTTTAAGTGTAATGTAATGTGGTGTCACCACTTCGACTATGCTTCCAAACGGATGACCATGGAGTGCCGGCATTCCGGCCCCCTCGTCCAACAAATGCCCTCTCTGCCCCAAAGGCGGAAAAGTGATGTTTAGTTTCTTTTCCGACAACAAGGTCCTCTACTCATCTACAGGCTACCAGGGAGTCCAACATATTGGGTTGGTGCATAAATCCGTAGCGTTTTTCGGTAACTTTAATATACACAGCACATATATGTAACAGAGACTTTAGTCATCAATAATATATTCCAGAATGAGATTTTCACTCTGCAGCGGAATGTGTGCTGATATGAAACTTCCTGGCAGATTAAAACTGTGTGCCCGACCGAGACTCGAACTCGGGACCTTTGCCTTTCGCGGGCAAGTGCTCTACCAAGGTAGAGTCTCGGTCGGGCACACAGTTTTAATCTACAATAATATATTCTTTTTCTGTTACAACAGTCTGTGAACGCCGCAGGAACTTCCCGATTCCGTGACTGTAGCAATCACGTGATTTTGAAGCCAGCTACAAGGCTTTGTGCTCATCAGGAATATATTGCATTAATTATCCCACATCTTTCAATTTTTTGACATTGATTGCAACTTTGTTATTATGTGCAATTTCTGCAGGCAACTTTGGTTCTGTCTGTAATGAATATCGCAATGAAAGCGGTGTTTTACGAGACCATCAATATGATAGTAACAGTCAACTTTACCTGGAAACATTTCACTGTGATGGAAGCTCATAAATGAGGACACTGTGAATTTCACTTTACTGCTTTTGTCCACATTCGTCCCATAACTGTCGTCAGACAAACAGGATCGCTTATAAAATTTGGGCCACCATTTTTTGTAACCCAAAATCTCTTCTGTGGTAACAAGCTTTACATTAATATTATGTTTTTTGGATGATGTCACCATACATAGAACATACTCATACAAATAATATATTCTGTCTTTTCTTCTTATCACCCGCTTTATGGAAGCAAATGTACCATCACATGGTAAAAATGAATGGTCACGCACAGGAAAATGCTGGAATACATCTTTGAATCTGCCAGAACTTACAAGGCAGTTCATTACACTAACCACTGTGTTCAAATGGCTCTGAGCACTATGGGACTTAACATCTATGGTCATCAGTCCCCTAGAACTTAGAACTACTTAAACCTAACTAACCTAAGGACATCACACAACACCCAGCCATCACGAGGCAGAGAAAATCCCTGACCCCGCCGGGAATCGAACCCGGGAACCCGGTCGTGGGAAGCGAGAACGCTACCACACGACCACGAGATGCGGGCATAACCACTGTGTTGTTCTTATTTTGCGCAGGGCACCCATCCGAGAACAGGTGTAATTCAGTAGCACTATCAGGTATATCTGTGTTGATGTAATCAACCAAAAACGAGCATACTTCGTTAGGTCCTTTCTGGGCAGTACCTTCGTGTTACAGATATACCTTGGATTTGTTGCTCTTTAGGTCTGCAATACAGAATGCATTAACGTTAATTTGCCATAAATAAAAAGCTTCTTGTACTGGGAGCTTAGACAACTGCTGATTTTGCATATAATCGAAACACAATGCTACCACATGCTCATTTTCTGCACACTTCTCCTTAGCAGCATCCATCTTTAAATAGAATTTTTTGCTTCTTCTTTTATGTACAGCCACACGCTTTGCAGTATCGTTCATTGATGGGCTCTTAATCTTCACTGAAAGTGACTCACAAGAGCAGCAAGTATCGATTTGCGGCCCCCCAAAGCGTAAGTTAAAACGCTCGTTGAAAACCCTTAAATAAATTCCATATGACACTCTGGTATGAGGATATAACTTCATGAACAGTTCGTACATACTTTTTACAGATAATTTAGGATTTAAGTAATACATTTCTTTGCTTGAATAATGTGAGATTTTCGTAGGGAATGTTTTAATATGCTCCTCAATTATCGATTGGACTTCCTGTGGTGTTGCATTAGTTGAAGCAGTACATCCTCTACTGTCACATGGGCGAACATTATTTTTCACACAGTAACAAATTCGTCGCAGACGTTCATTTGTAATGCCAAAAAGGCTACAAAATGCCTTTTTGCACACTTCGACCCTCCCAGCATCTCCAGTTACCACGTGATATCGATAATTTAGTACTCTTGGCTTAGGCTGGCCATCACTTTTCCGGGGTCTTCTGCGTACCACGTCTTCTTTTTCGATCAGCCCTGCAAGGTAACCATCTTGTGTGTTCTTACTCTAAAAATCGTGAAATTTAGTGAATATATCTATCTGTTCATGTTCAGAGATCCTCTTGAAACACAGTTTCTTACATCTGAAACTTTTTAATGCACGAATACCAATGTCAGGAAATGTAAAAGAGTTGCAAAAAATTGTTAAAATCAATTATTTTTTATTGATAGAGTAAATTATCTATATGATATTTACGTACCATAAAACTTGAAACAGATGGGAACCTCTAAGAAGTAAAAAACACACAGACAAGAGATTAATTCACATAGCCTTTGAACTTACTCACAGTCAGGTCCTATTTTTACAGCATTAATTTCTCTTCCACTGTGATTCTGATACAATCCCAATTCCCTTCGTTCTGGCAGCTTTGATGACATTTCTTTTATATAGTTCCGGTTGCGCACCTCTCTTCTTCGACATTGTGCATAGATAATCCAAAGAAACGTGTTCTATAAACATAACTAAACGACAATGTATACGCTGCTGCTACAACAATGCACACAGGTAACAAGATCACAGACGTCAGATGTGCTGCCATCTGGCATGCATTCTATTCACTACATGAAACAAGATCCGAATATGTTCGTTTGCTGCCATCTGCCATTTCTTGCAATAATAACATAAGCCCTGGACTCATGTTGTTACTACAAAGAACACGAAAAACTGTATGCCTGTAAAAGTATTAATATGTGTAGGACAAGTGTGATTTTTGCATAGATGCTGCATCTAAGTATCCTGAAGGCTTCTCTGCATATATCTAATTTTTGCCAAAAAGTGGACATGTGTTGTTTTTACAATTACCGATTCAACTACAGTATAACTAATACCGAACGAAGGTTCTGGGATGGATAGACTTCTTTTTCTTGTGAGTGGTATCAGTGTGTCTAAGGAGGAGAGAGACATAAGCCTCTTATAAGCGACAAAATATTTAAAAAATGTCCGCTCCTGGTAGCTGAGTGGTCAGCGCGACGGAGTGTCATACCGAACGGCCAGGGTTCGATTCCCGGCTGGGTCGGGGATTTTCTCCGCTCAGGGAGGGATGGATGTTGTGTTGCCCTTATCATCCTCATTTCATCCCCATCGACACGCAAGTCGTCGAATTGGCGTCAACTCCAAAGAATTTCACCAGGCGAACGGTCTACCCGACGGGAGTCCCTAGCCACACGTTAAAAAAATTAAAAAAAAAATTAAAACAACCACCAAGGTAACGCATTCGGTGTCAGTGGAGTGCGAAACAGAATGCGTGGAGCCTCAGACTGGGAATCCAGTGCATGAAATAGCGTAATTGCGTACTGTTTACAACAGAATAACGTCAACTCTCTAACTCCAAAAAGCGATTCACGTACCTGTGTTTTATCGACGGATTTTAGGTACCCTGCCTGTATTGAGGACATGTATCAGAGTTGAATGGTATAAACAGAAATAGCAGACCGCCCCTGGTAAGCAATAAGTGCATATACTTACGGAATATCGAGGCAGCAGCAGCAGGAGCAATCAGTTACAGATCAGTTTTCTGTTGCAGTTCCCTGCACGTTGGAGTGGGAATCAAATCAGTATGCAGAAATGATTCCAGTCTTTCAGTTTCCATCAACTGCACCACTACATGAGTCTGCAGACACACTTTCTGTTGCATCGGAGTAGGTCATTGAATTGTTGCCAGTCTACAAGTTTCCACTACATCTTTCGCGTGCAGCACTCGTCCAGTATTATATAGCTACTTTCAACTATCTAGTTCGATTACCTTCATGCTTATCCTGTCTGAAATCCATGCATTTGGATCATTGAAAAGAGGGAAATTCTCAGGATGTTTTATTTGGTTGATGAATATTACCCATGCAAAGTGAAGATACACATTATTGTGTTAACAATATGAGAATATCCGTATCGAAAAAATGTGGCAAAAAGTAACATCAAGTCTGTAAAATTAAGAAAATTGCGAGAAAATATGTATAAATTGAGGGAAAATAACAAAGAATTCGGGAAAATTGAGGCAGAATGAGAGAGTACTTACAAGTCTGCTTGTTGCACGAAAATGGGAACGAGTGTGTGACAGCAAGATGAATACGTAAAAAGTCGACATGGAAACTCTGGGAAACAGAGAAACAGTAATTGTTGATAGACACCGATAAGATACCTAGAACAGACTGTTTAACGCGGAAAACCACTAAATGTATAGTAAATTTATATATGTCGGATCACAAGCCCAAGTGTGACACCGAAGTTATCGGCAACCATCTTATGGATTTTTATAGTGTCCACACACGTGACTATAATAAACTTTACGTGCACCTCAGCTAAAGAGCATTTTGTTAACCAGCTTGACGACTGCAGTATACAACTATAGGTTGGATCGCCCGTTGTACCCTGTGCAAGACGTTTTATGTGTTTTAAACCATAAAAAAACTATATTTACAGTGTCTGGGCGAGCGACTGTGACAAACTCTACATCCTCCTTAAGTAAAGAGCATTGTATTACCAGCTTGGAGATTGCATTATGCAACTACAGAATATCGCGTGTTTGACCCTGCGCAATACTGTTTAAGTGTTTTAAACTTTAACAGGCAGAGTTTACATTGAGCTTCTCTGTATTCTCTACCAATCACAGCCATGCAATGGTCAGCTAACAAATATCGTACTGAACAGTTGCTGCACAGTTTTTAACAACATTCTGCAGTATGTCTACTGAGGTAACAGGAACAAATCTTAGTTGACTACTGTCTTGCGTGCTTTCCTAGAAACGAGAACCATCTGCCTCCAAATTGACACAGATCAGTGTTAAAGGGTAAAGAAGATGGAGCAATCGGTTGAGAGGGGTTGTAACAAGGTAGACAGATAATGCATTCTAGAGAGAGGGAGATGTGGCAGGTCATTTATCGCACATTTAACCCTTATTTTCGTCGTTTGCTCGTGCTGTCTCCATTGTGTGGTATAAACTGTGTTTGACTCGTATACAATCGCAAATGTAATGAATTTTGTCCACCAAACCGATGGAAGACATATTTCGGCCCCTTCGACTAGATGAACGAAGATGCGTGTGCACTATTTCCACGTCACAACTTCGACATAAATCGGGTCTTCAGTTTCATAACTGCAGTGATTCTCAGTGACAGGGGTTTCTAAGGCACTGCAATCCCTGTGTATACATTTTCTTGGCAGTTTCGTGTATGTGTCGGGAAGAGACTGTGTTCTGTACACATAGCTACTCCAGAATGACTTGTCAAACACCGGTGCTATCAATTTATCTATTTCCTTATAAGATGTTGTTGTTTCATGCGTTTTCCGTTGCTGATGATCATTTTATAGGACGGATGCGAGCGTAACATAATTTCCTAATCATAATCGCACCTGAACATTGGCTGCTATGTGTCTGCAGAAACCTACATGGCGCATATGGCACAAAGAATCTACGTTTTCCTTTTTTTCTTTCGTGTAGAAGGTAGTAGTTTTATCATCTCAAGGTTTGTAAGCGTAGGCTTCCGCGGCCGTTGTCTTCTTCAATAAAATTCTTCAGGGTATCAGACCGCATTTAGCAGTTAACGTAAGGCCCTGATGAAGGCTAGCTGCAACGCTGGCCCAAACGTTGGCGCATTTTAAATTATGACGATGCGGTCTGATACCCTGAAGAATTTTATTGAAGAGGATCTCAAGGTTTGTTGCCATAGTGTGCGGGCCAGAGAACTTGCAATGAGTATGTATGTCAACTGCCGGAAATATATTTTCTGCATTGCAGTTCTAACAGCGTTGCATTCTACACTCATGTTCATAAATTAAGGATAATGCTGATACATGGTGAAACAACACTCTGGTGGGCGGTTTGCGGGTTTAAATCACCTGAGGGTCTGCCCATGCGGTGCATTTGACCTGCGGTCGTCGCACGGTGGCGCTGGCAGCAGTCCACATACTTTAGTGCTTGTCAGAGAACGGTGCAGCGAGTAAGTGTGCAGACGTTTTCAGATCTGCTAATGGTGACTGTGCGTTGAAAATGGCTCAAAGACCAAATATTGATGATGCTATGAGAGGTAGAATACTTGGGCGACTGGAGGCTGGTCAAACACAGCAGGTCGTAGCAGGGGCCCTCCATGTGCCTCAAAGTGTAATCTCAAGATTATGACAACGATTCCAGCAGACAGGAAACGTGTCCAGGCGCTACAGTACGGGCCGTCCAAAGTGTACAACACTACAAGAAGACCGATACCTCACTATCAGTGCCCGCAGACGGCCACAGAGTACTGTATGTAGCCTTACTGCAGCCACTGGAACAGTTGTCTCCAGACACACAGTCAACAGACGACTGAGCAGACATGGTTTATTCGCCCAGAAACCTGCAAGTTGCATTCCACTGACCCCTGGTCACAGGAGAGCCCGTAAAGCCTGGTGTCAAGAACACAGTACATGGTCGTTGGGACAGTGGTCCCAGGTTATGTTCACGGACGATTCCAGGTGTAGTCTGAACAGTGATTCTCACCGGGTTTTCATCTGGCATGAACCAGGAACCAGACACCAGCCCCTTAAGGTCCTTGAGAAGGACCTGTATGGAGGTGATGCTTTGATGGTGTGGGGTGGGATTATGATTGGTGCATGTACCCCCCCTGCATGTCTTTGACAGAGGAACTGTAACAGATCAGATGTATTGGGACGTCATTTTGCACCAGTATGTCCGCCTTTTCAGGGGTGCAGTGGATCCCACCTTCCTCCTGATGGATGATAATGCACGGCCCCAACGAGCTGCCATCGTGGAGGAGTACCTTGAAACAGAAGATACCAGACGAATGGAGTGACCTGCCTGTTCTCCAGACCTAAACCACATCGAGCACGTCTAGAATGCTCTCGGTCGACGTATCGCTGCATGTCTTCAAACTCATAGAGCTCCGACAGGCACTGGTGCAAGGATGGGAGGCTATACCTCAGCAGCTGCTCGACCATCTGACCCAGAGTATGCCAACCCGTTTTGCGGCCTGTGTACGTGTATATGGTGATCATATCCCATATTGATGTCGGGATACACGCGCAGGAAAGAGTGGTGTTTTGTAGCACACGTGTTTCGGGACGGTTTTCTCGACTTATCACCAATACCGTGTACTTACGGATCTGTGTCGTGAGTGTTCCCTATGTGCCTATGCTATTAGCGCCAGTTTTGTGTAGTGCCACGTTGTGTGGAACCACATTCTGCAATTATCCTTAATTTACCAGCATGAGTGTATGACTAGTATATCAGATACATGAAATGTATTCGCAGTTGCAAATGTGGACAACCATCAGCTGTGTAATGGAATGACGACAGTGAAAATTTGTGCCGGACCGGGTTTCTAACGCCGATTTCCCACTTATCGCGAGCTGCCGTCCCACCATTTGGCTATCCAAGCATGACTCACAGTCAGACCCCAACTTCCATTTGTCGTCAACCATGTGTCTGTAACCTGTACTCGTATATCTATTATGCATATTCCTGTACAGGGGAAACATTTTACTTGAAAGTCGCTCGCCCATTGTAGGAGGATAAATACGATAGCATACCATACTGCAGTGCCTCTGTTATTCTGAATGCATGCGTGTGCTTGAGAGCCAACTCGTAAGGCGACTGCTCGTGACAAGCAGGAAATCCGGATTAGATTCCCAGTCTGGTACAAATTTTCATTGGCTTCATTCCATTATGTAGCTGATCGTTGTCCTTATTGCAAATACATATCATGTATTTCATAACAGCTGTGGTCGCCGTAGCGCCTGTTGCTTTTGACATTGCATTGTAATTCAGAGTAACACAGGCACTGCAACACCATATTACATCGGAAACCACACTGCTTTAACATCATATCATGTTTAAGTACAGTCCCGTGTAGCCTTAGGAGTGTGTTTTTATGTTCTTCGATCATTTATCTCTTTCCCGTACCTTCTTGGTAATGAGTCCAAACATTAGGACAATACTCCCGGATTGATAGCACATGTGATTTACGTAAAATGTTTCAGGCTCCTTCCACCTGGAGCTTTGTCACGCTCTTCTCCTTCTTTACCGTCTATTATATCACTACAACGCTCTCAAATGTATCAGGTTCGTATCTAGTGTCTTTGCAGAACGACAGTAACGGCGTTGGAAGGAGAATACCAGTCTATGTCACTGGTATAGATCAGCTGTGCAATTTTGGAACATGTGTTATGCTCTTTCAGAAATCAAAACATCGAATAGAATTGATTATGTGGAGCTCATTCTGTTCCTTCTCAAGACCTCAAATGTAATGGATATAGTTCCCCTCTCCTACCTCTGGTTAGTTCCAAATTAAATCAGAGATAATGTTGTAAAGAGGGTGGTTAAAGACAGAGAAAGAGTTATGAGGTACATAGAGAGAGATAACATCTAGGATCCTCAGCTGATAGGTTGAACGAAGGGACAGCTCATTTCAATATTGAGGGCAGAGTGCTGCTGTGGACAAGAGCCGTTTGTTGGGGTGGTAATCTTCGAATGTGTCGGTGAGATCTTTCACTCTCTGACTTTATCCTACGAATGTGAGAATACTATGTGACTTCCATCCACATGGGGAGGGATGGTAAACAGTAATAAAATCATACCGAATTTGTAAAGTGTTTCAGCTAAGGAACGTAGTTTATGCACCTCCACTCTACTGCTGGCTATTTCCCACGCCATGAAGCAGCATTTGTGTCATTTGATGCAGGCAGTGTTGCAGGGTTCACGATACGTCCACGTATATATATAACACCTGCAAAGTAATGGATGGGGTAGTTTAACAATAATATATCTAACATATGTGAGACTGGTCCCGATCTATCTTACTACCACAGTTGCACAAGGAAGGTCTGTGAATGTTTTAGGAATTTGGTGTTGAATCTACAGCCTGCAAGGTAGGAAGATGCCGCGTCACACATGCAGAGTTCAGAAGAGTGCAGCAGTACAGACAGTGATATAAGCAGACAGTGATGTCGATGTCGGTTCCGCTACACTCCCTGTAAAGGAAACGTTACCGCTATCCGAAACTGGTGTACGGGTTCAAGCGTATCTATATATTAGCAAAAATTAAAAACTTTAGATTTTCGTTGTTAAGGTTTATATTTACTCTAAATATAAATTCATGACATAGTACCGTTAGCAAACTTACGTAAAGGATGTTAAAATATTGATAATGGGTCTTCACAACTGCGAAGCGTAACTCCTAAATATTACAAGGTTCTTTGATGGTAAGATGGTTGTTGACCATATCTGGGAGTCGATAAAAATACAAGCAAATGAAATACAATTGGGGCCAGAGATGTCAATTACGCTAACATTCACAATGAAAATACCCAAATTGAATGACAGTCGGTAAAGAGCAATTGAAAAGAAGTACACAATTAAAATAATTCAACAATTTCATAGTGTAAAGCCCTCTATAGTGGCTGATCGATTGTTTTCGTTAAATCGGATATCTCGCGTTTTATGCTTCAGTTAAGCCCGACAATCACGAATATGTTTAAGTACAGGTCATAGTTGAAAGTACAAAAAAAAAAAAAAAAAGAAAGAAAGAAATAGGGGAGATGGAGAGGACCGCAGTTCTGAGGGACAGTTGAATATCACTTGTTGGTGTAGCGTGAGCGCGCATGTGTTTACCTTACGTCGGCGGCGGCTGTGGCGGCTACCGGCGCGAACTGTGAATCTGAGAATCTATTGTAAATCTGTCTCGACTGTTAAACGCCAGTCTGATACAGGGTGTTTCAAAAATGACCGGTATATTTGAAACGACAATAAAAACTAAACGAGCAGCGATAGAAATACACCGTTTGTTGCAATATGCTTGGGACAACAGTACATTTTCAGGCGGACAAACTCTCGAAATTACAGTAGTTACAATTTTCAACAACAGATGGCGCTGCGAGTGATGTGAAAGATATAGAAGACAACGCAGTCTGTGGGTGCGCCATTCTGTACGTCGTCTTTCTGCTGTAAGCGTGTGCTGTTCGCAACGTGCAAGTGTGTTGTAGACAACATGGTTTATTCCTTAGAACAGAGGATTTTTCTGGTGTTGGAATTCCACCGCCTAGAACACAGTGTTGTTGCAACAAGACGAAGTTTTCAACGGAGGTTTAATGTAACCAAAGGACCGAAAAGCGATACAATAAAGGATCTGTTTGAAAAATTTCAACGGACTGGGAACGTGACGGATGAACGTGCTGGAAAGGTAGGGCGACCGCGTACGGCAACCACAGAGGGCAACGCGCAGCTAGTGCAGCAGGTGATCCAACAGCGGCCTCGGGTTTCCGTTCGCCGTGTTGCAGCTGCGGTCCAAATGACGCCAACGTCCACGTATCGTCTCATGCGCCAGAGTTTACACCTCTATCCATACAAAATTCAAACGCGGCAACCCCTCAGCGCCGCTACCATTGCTGCACGAGAGACATTCGCTAACGATATAGTGCACAGGATTGATGACGGCGATATGCATGTGGGCAGCATTTGGTTTACTGACGAAGCTTATTTTTAACTGGACGGCTTCGTCAATAAACAGAACTGGCGCATATGGGGAAACGAAAAGCCCCATGTTGCAGTCCCATCGTCCCTGCATCCTCAAAAAGTACTGGTCTGGGCCGCCATTTCTTCCAAAGGAATCATTGGCCCATTTTTCAGATCCGAAACGATTACTGCATCACGCTATCTGGACATTCTTCGTGAATTTGTGGCGGTACAAACTGCCTTAGACGACACTGCGAACACCTCGTGGTTTATGCAAGATGGTGCCCGGCCACATCGCACGGCCGACGTCTTTAATTTCCTGAATGAATATTTCGATAATCGTGTGATTGCTTTGGGCTATCCGAAACATACAGGAGGCGGCGTGGATTGGCCTCACTATTCGCCAGACATGAACCCCTGTGACTTCTTTCTGTGGGGACACTTGAAAGACCAGGTGTACCGCCAGAATCCAGAAACAATTGAACAGCTGAAGCAGTACATCTCATCTGCATGTGAAGCCATTCCGCCAGACACGTTGTCAAAGGTTTCGGGTAATTTCATTCAGAGACTACGCCATATTATTGCTACGCATGGTGGATATGTGGAAAATATCGTACTATAGAGTTTCCCAGACCGCAGCGCCATCTGTTGTTGAAAATTGTAACTAATGTAATTTCGAAAGTTTGTCCGCCTGAAAATGTACTGTTGTCCCAAGCATATTGCAACAAACGGTGTATTTCTATCGCTGCTCGTTTAGTTTTTATTGCCGTTTCAAATATACCGGTCATTTTTGAAACACCCTGTACATTTCCTAGTTGTTCCCTAGCTAAATTAATGGGCATGGCACACGCTATTTGGCTGGAATAGCACGTACGTCGTTGACCTCGAATCGCCCCAAATTGTTAACTGTCAGTGGTCAGTGCGATTCTCCATACTCGGAGACTTTGCAGTTTAGCTCCTTACGAGTTAAGATGAGCATGTGAACAACTGTTCACATAATTAGTATCACATTCCTCTTTGTGCGGCGAGAGTCGCCTTGCTCAAACACTCGACCATTTTCTGCAAGGGACGAAGCGAATTACTGTGTCTGCAATTTGCCTGTATCAAAGCTGGTGGCCACGCGTTTTCTTTCTGGTCAATCAGAGCATTGTTAAAAATCCACCAGTTATAATTTCTGTAGCCTATCACAGGTGTCGTTTCTTCCACAGGGCAGAGTTTAACTTGTGCTACGTAATACTGAGATAAAACAGCATTTTATTCCATGCGAGTTTTAATGCAGGTGGCTACAGTGTCACCGAAGTTTTGAGTTGGGTTTCTCCGGATGTTTATCTGCGATCTCCTGCCATCTTCCTGTAGAAAAGCTTTCCGAAGCGTCTTCGTAAAAAGCAGGGACATGGGCTGCTTTTGCCGGCTGCCTACGCAGTGGCTCTGGCGTCTCTTTGTATCCACTATATGTCTCACTGTAGGTTTTAGCCGAACACGGAATGGGCATTGCATCAGAACTGCATCTCGTAAATAGGAAAATTACTTGCATGAAATTACTAATATGAGTGTTAGTGGTTTATATTCACGAAATGCTGGCTTATTTACACTACACATTACATTTACATTACACATTAAAATGAAGAAATGTAGATGATAAAAGGGTATTCATTGGACAAATATAATAGAACTGACATGTGATTACATTTTCACGCAATTTGGGTGCATAGATCCTGAGAAATCAGTACCCAGAATAACCACTTTTGACCATAATAACGGCCTTGATACGCCTGGGCATTGAGTCAAACAGAGCTTGGATGGTGTGTACAGGTACAGCTGTCCATGCAAATTCAACACGATACCACAGTTCATCAAGAGTAGTGACTGGCGTATTGTGACGAGCCAGTTGTTCGGCCACCATTGACCAGACGTTATCAATTGGCCAGCAGTCGAACATTTTCTGTATCCAGAAAGACCCGTACGGGACCTGCAAAATGCGGTCGTGCATTATCCTGCTGAAATGTAGGGTTTCACAGGGATCGAATGAAGGGTAGGGCCACGGGTCGTAACACATCTCAAATGTGACGTCCACTGCTCAGAGTGCTGTCAATGTGAACAAGAGGTGACCGAGACGTCTAACCAATGGCACCCCATACCATCACGCCGAGTGATGCGCCAGTATGGCGATGACGAATACACGCTTCCAATGTGCGTCCACCGCGATGTCGCCAAACACGGATGTAACCATCATGATGCTGTAAACAGAAACTTGATTCATCCGAAAAAATGACGTTTTGCCATTCGTACACCCAGGTGCGTCGTTGAGTGCACCATCGCAGGCGCTCCTGTATCTGATGCAGCGTCAAGGCTAACCGCAGCCATGGTCTCCGAGCTGATAGTCCATGCAGCTGCAAACGTCGTCGAACTGTTTGTGCAGATGGTTGTTTTCTTGCAAACGTCCCCATCTGTTGACTCAGGGATCGAGGCGTGGCTGCACGATCCGTTACAGCCATGCGGATAAGGTGCCTGTCATCTCGACTGCTAGTGATACGAGGCCGTTGTGATCCAGCACGGCGTTCCGTATTACCCTCCTGAACCCACAGATTCCATATTCTACTAACACTCTTTGGATCTCGACCAGCGCGAGCAGCGATGTCGCGATACGATAAACCGCAATCGCGGTAGGCTACAATCCGACTTTTAGCAAAGTCGGAAACGTGATGGTACACATTTCTCCTCCTTACACTAGGCATCACAACAACGTTTCACCAGGCAACGCCGGTCAACTGCTGTTTGTGTATGAGAAATCGGTTGGAAACTTCCCTCATGTCAGCACGTTGTAGGTGTCGCCACCGGCGCCAGCCTTGTGTGAATGCTCTGAAAAGCTAGTCATTTACATATCACAGCATCTTCTTCCTGTCGGTTAAATTTCGCGTCTGTAGTACGTCATCTTCGTGGTGTAGCAATTTCAATGGCCAGTAGTGTATTTGTTCTGCATATCAATAAAATTCGTGCAATTTCACGTAACTACATCGTGTGATATATCGAGTTAACCAGATTCGTTTTAGGAATTCAATGTAAGATGTCTTATTTGTTTGACACCTTACAATAGAAACTTCCTGGCAGATTAAAACTGTGTGCCCGACCGTGTCTCGAACTCGGGACCTTTGCCTTTCGCGGGCAAGTGCTCTACCTTACAATAGAAATTGAGAACCATGCTGCAATGGCCAGCCACTGTGGACGAGCGGTTCTAGGCGCTTCAGTACGGAGCCGCGCTGCTGCTACGGTCGCAGGTTCCAACCCTGCCTCGGGCATGGATGTGTGTGTTGTCCTTAGTTTAGTTAGGTTAAGTAGTTCTAAATCTAGGGGACTGATGACCTCAGATGTTAAGTCACACAGTGCTTTGAGCCATGCTCCAATGTTATTGGGTGATAGTATCATGAGATGGAAGCAGTGAGCCATTTTGTTGACGTGAGAAGTCATCGAGAGCAGTGGTTTTGAACTCGAGTAATGGGGTAAAATGCATTAAAATCACAGGAAAACCTGGTAAAATTGCGAAAATTGTTGGAAAATACTTAAAATTGTAGAAAATACGACTCCATCATCGACAACAGTATTCTGGAGTGAATTCGTAGTTTTACTGATTTGTATTTCACGAACTCGAGACTGTTGCTGCGGGGGGAGGGGGGGGTGACGGGCTCCAGCGTATTGAATAGCGACCGCCTGCAGTCAGGTCATTGGCCATGGCGCACACCCTGTCATGGCGTCCGCCCGTCTGGTGAGTGTAACCACAGGGGCTACCTCCTTCCCTGCAAGACGTAGCCAAGGGCCGTAGAATGCTGCTGGCCGTCTCTTGAAGAATAGTCAAGTAATTTGCTGTCGTTCCAGGGGTCGCCATTTCCTAGATATACGTTTGATTTCTGAAGACTTGAAACAATGTATCATTGTCAGTCCGATACCGACCAAAGCAGAGCATTGCCAGAAGATGGATCTCTTTGTGTGCCAGCAGCGAAAGGATAGAACAGGCTTGAGAAAGTAGAACCACTATCTATGGTGGGATCCAGCTGCAGACTGGGAAAAAATGTATCATTGTCAACCCAACAACGACCAAAGTAGAGTTCATGCAGTGGATGGAGCTGTCTGTGTACCATCAGTGACTGGATAGGCCCTGGAATACCAGTATCCCTACCCATGGAGATAGGAGAATGGGGAAGGACGGGAGGTAGGAGAGGAGGTAAGACTGGCTCTGTCGCTTACTCTACCTACACATCAAGATGAAGATATATGCACTTTTCGGGTGGAAGATTTTCTGTTTTTTTGCAATAGTTGTATGACGTTATTACAGTGTTTAATCTTCCTGTAGAACCAAGACTGGGATGCATTCATGGAATAACATAGTCATTGCTATTGTGTTCCTTTTTATTTTCTTGTAACAGTTATTGCTTATAAGACACACTGCTAGCACTCACAAGAAAAACATGTCTGTCCATCCTGTAATGTTCACTCAATATTAATCATCATATTGTTGTTTGGTCCTGCCAGCATCAGGTTATTAGTGAAGTCTTCTACTCACCACAGTGTGTGGAACTTGTTACATGAATGTGCGTTTAAGGACTGTTGCATGTTGTTAAGTGCTTGTTTTGAAGTACACATATCAAAAAAAGTTTTGCATCACCTCGGTTCCGGGAGTTCCGGAACCTGTACAGCAAATTGGAATACAGTAAACATAAACATCATTTCCGCCCCTTTTATAGCTCATGAAAACCACACATTACATGTTGTACCATCATACAGCGAGACCTTCAGAGGTGGTGGTCCTGACTGCTGTACACACTGGTACCTGTAATACCCAATAGCACGTCCTCTTGCACGCCTGTATTCGTCGTGACATACTATCCACAAGTTTATCGAGGCACTGTTAGTCCAGATTGTCCGACTCCTCACTGGCGATTCGGCGTAGATCGCTCACAGTGGTTGGTGGGTCACGTCGTCCATAAACAGCCATTTTCAGTCTCTCCCAGGCATGTTCGAAAGGGTACATGTCTCGTGAACATACTGGCCACTCTAGTCGAGCGATGTCGTTATCCTGAAGAAGCCATTCTCAAGATGTGCACAATGGTGGTGCGAATTGTCCATGAAGACGAATGCCTCGCCAATATACTGCCGATATGGTTGCACTATCGGTCGGAGGATGGCATTCACGTATCGTACAGCCGTTATGGCGCCTTCCATGACCACCAGCGGCGTACGTTGATCCCACATAATGCCACCCTAGAACATTATGGAACCTCCACCTTGCTGCACTCGCTGGACAGTGTCTCTAAGGCGTTCAGTCTGACAGAATTGCCTTAAAACACGTCTCCGACGATTGTCCAGTTGAGAGAATATGCGACACTCATTGGTGAAGAAAACTTCATGCCAATGCTGAGCGGTCCATTCGGCATGTAACTGGACCCATATGTACCATGCTGCGTGTTGTCGTGGTTGCAAAGATGGACCTCGCCATGGATGTCGGGAGTGAAGTTGGGCATCATGTAGCATGCTGCACACAGTTTGAGTCGTAACAAGACATCCTGTGGCTGCACGAAAACAGGGTGCCCTTGCTGTCAGGTTTCCGCCGAGCCATAAACCGTAGGTAGCGGTCATCCACTGCAGTGGTAGCCATTGGACGGCCTGAGTGAGGTATGTCATCGACAGTTCCTGTCTGACTGTATCACCTTCATGGCCCAACAACATCGCTTTGGTTCACTCCGAGACGCCGGCACAATTCCCTTGCTGAGAGCCCTTCCTGGCACAAAGTAACAATGCGGACGAGATAGAACCGCTGTATTGACCGTCTAGGCATGGTTGAATTACAGAGAACACGAGCCGTGTACCACCTTCCTGGTGGAATGACTGGAACTGATCGGCTGTCGGACGCCCTCCGTCTAATAGGCGCTGCTCATGCATGGGTGTTTACATCTTCAGGCGGGTTTAGTGACATCCCTGAATAGTCAAAGGTACTGTGTCTGTGATACAATATCCACAGTGAAGGTTTATCTTCAAGAGTTCTGGGAACTGGGGTGATGTAAAACTTGTTTGATGTGTGTACGAGTGACTTTACATTCATTTAGCTGGAGATTTTAGTATTATATCAGCTACTTGCAGTGTCACTGTATTCGTTTTATAAAATTGTAAGGCTAGACTCTTTACACAGTGTGATGGTTCTAATATTGGCAGTTTGGCGTTCCACTGGCGCATTAGCTGCTTAGGTTGCCAATCTCAAGTCAGTCGTGTTTCGCTAACTATGGTCTTTGGTCGAGATGTGTGTCGTGTTGGTTTGGTGGAGCCTGTGGAGGTCATTTGGCTGAGGGGAACGTGGCTGGCAAATGGTGGCTTTTCGTGGACTCCGGCTGTCCGGCGCGGGTCCCGAAGAACGGTTTAAGATTTAATCGGTCGCGGGGCAAGACTGGTTGGCTTGTTTATGAATTGGTAGCAGCGGGCGGCGCCAGGAAAGACGGACGTCGCATGCAACTTCGTCGACGAGTTCCTGGCGTAGTCTTCAAACTTAAGGTTTACGCCACGTCGAAGATCCTCTGCGTGGGTTGGTAACGATAACGCTATAGTTGGTGTTGCGGGCTGCCAGGAGAGCCAACCCCGGATTACTAGAGGAAGCCGAAAGGCACGCGTTTTAGCTCACGCAGGCTGGCGTGAGGTCTGGAACAGGACAAGGAATTTAGACTAGAAAAAAAAGGATGTAGCTGGTGGAATACTTAACTTTAATCCATTAATGTTGAACGTAGCTCTTGTCTGTATATTATTTACAATATCAATAGTAACTGAACATGGCGCCTTGCTAGGTCGTAGCAAATGACGTAGCTGAAGGCTATGCTAACTATCGTCTCGGCAAATGAGAGCGTATTTTGTCAGTGAACCATCGCTAGCAAAATCGGCTGTACAACTGGGGCGAGTGCTAGGAAGTCTCTCTAGACCTGCCGTGTGGCGGCGCTCGGTCTGCAATCACTGATAGTGGCGACACGCGGGTCCGACGTATACTAACGGACCGCGGCCGATTTAAAGGCAACCACTTAGCAAGTGCGGTGTTGTGTCGGTGACACCACAGTTGGAATCCTGCATGTCGTAGCTCCTTCACACCCAAGTGGATTTCAGTGTTTTCTTATTTTGATCACTTACTATTATAAGGCCATTCGTATTATATGGAATAGGGCCTGTTACATTAACGCACCTACCAGTCTCTGAGCACATGACCATCGGTCAGTATTACTAATTCCAATTTATGTTCTAGGCCATATTTCATGCAAGTGTAAGAGTATTCCCCGTGACAGGTATCGTTAAGGGAATAGTTTGTGGCTGGATCTGAGTGGGAGGCATTGTGGTATATGCGTATGTTTGTGTTTTGACATGATTGGTAGTGAATATTAGTAATTTCAAGGAGTGTTAAATGTAATGTATTGGTACCCGCTTTTCCCCGGCCGTTCTTGTGTGAAGTTTTATTTTCTCAGATTACTGTTCTCTTCTCACCCGTGCTGGAAGGGCAGCCTTAGCGTCAAACGGCGCGTTACTGTTTCCTGGGCCCGGAGCAGAGGTGTGTTTGTTGGCTCGGCGGCACTCCGATCGTCGCACGACGTCTGAATTGGTCGGCAGTCGGCCGCCCCTCTCAGCCGCGTCGGCGTGGCTTAAGTTAAGTAAGGCCGATCCTTTCATGTGTGCCACGGCGGAGTGTCGCCGTTCGTGCGGGGACCAGTACTTACATCTGTTTAGTGAATTTAAAGCGCTCAGGAGCTTAAGGCGTGTTTGTGAAGCCTGAGGTTTTTCCTCATTACACCTCTGTAACTGTTCTTTAAAGCTGGCACCGTTACCACTGCCTATCGGTGTTTGCAGTTTAAGACCTGCTAAGATAAACTGCCGAACCTTACCTTGATCCAATCTTTAGCTAGTACACTTGCTACGAAACTTGGCTGCTCGTTCCTTATTGGCTGTCATAGCCGTCTGCTTAATCTCTTAGCTTACTTTGAATTTTGGGCAACTATTTAGTCAAATGGCTCTGAGAACTATGGGACTTAACATCTATGGTCATCAGTCCCCTAGAACATAGAACTACTTAAACCGAAACTAACCTAAGGACATCACACACATCCATGCCCGAGGCAGGATTCGAACCTGCGACCGTAGCGGTCGCGCGGTTCCAGACTGAAGCGCCTAGAACCGCACGACCACACCAGCCGGCTAACTATTTAGTCGTTAAGGATTGCGTCAAAGTTTCTGCTGGTCTGTGCCATATTAAAGTATATTTCACGGGGCATGTACTTCAGCTCATCTTCAAATTTGGGCAACTGTTTATTTACTAAGCCACGTTGTTAATGTTTGGTTGAGATATATGATTGATCATTTATGTTTAAATTTTATAGCTTTCTAGCTGGTCTGTTTTGAGATACTGTGTAGTATATTGTTTAGGGGCATTTTATTGGGTTATGCATTGGCAAGCGGCCTTCAAACCGCTTGGCTCTAAGCACTATGGGACTTTACATCTGAGGTCATCAGTCCCCTAGACTTGGAACTACTTAAACCTAACTAACCGATGGACATCACGCAGATCCATGCTGGAGCCAGGATTCGAACCTGCGACCGTAGCAGCATAGTGGTTCCGGACTGAAGCGCCTAGAACAGCTCGGTCACAGCGGCCGGCACCAGCCGCTTCAACCTGTGAGCAAACCGGGGTTTGAATGAATGTTATTCAGCTGTGTAACGGTGAGGTAGGCTTGAAATCTCTTAGTACATTTAAGAGCTGTTATTTTAATTGATTTGGTTGATTTGTTTGTTGAACCTGCTCCCAGCTACGCTCAGATGATGTAACCTTTCTTTTTCAGAACTCTGTTCTTCCTGTTTTAAATTCCTGTTCATAACCATACAATTGTTAAAATGTTTTTTTTTAATGAATTGGGCAATTCTTAGTACGTTTATCGGCTGTTCCTGTGATGCATCTGATAGACAAGATTGTTTGTTGAGCCTCCTTGCAGCCACACGCACTTGATGTAACACTTTGTTTTCTGGAACTCTGTACTTCCGTTCTTTATGTCCTGTTTTTAATGGTATAATTGTTGAAGTGTTCGTTAAAAAAAAAGATTTGAGCTTGTTCAATCTTTTCTCAGATTTATGATTCCATTAATAAGTTTGTAGATTGCAGTGTTAGTATCGTCATTAAGTAATTAATTGTGTTACACGAAACAACGAATGACAAATGTGTGGTCCACCTTCCATGTTGTTCCCTTAAGCTATCCCAAACCTAGTTCTGAGGTATCAGAGATCTGTCGGTACAATATTCGTTGCAGGAAGCGTATGAGTAACACGTGGATAATACACGATGGTAATACTTGATGCAACAAATGAGTGTTCGTGTTTATTGAGTAATTTTTTATAATAAATGAGCTGACGTTACAGAAGTTGAGCTGCTAGCAACGGCAACACTTCAGGCGTACACTGTTACTCCATGAGGAGCAACGGATCTATGTAAAATTACTCCACCATCTACGCGTTCCACCATCTGTACAGTAGGAATCTCATTCCTCGACAGTATAGAACGACACACACACACACACACACACACACAAATCTGTTAACTGATACAGTTGATCGTCTGAAACGTCTACCAGACAGCCTTTGGACAGTTTACCTTATGAAATAGAATAAACTGCGTTCAGTGGAGTATGCCAGCGAGTGCAGGGCACTATCTTTCCCTGTAGGTATGACGCAGGGCAGGTCGTCGCATAGTGAGACGATCATTGTAACGATATATATGTATCTCATTTACATGGGACGTATTATTTCATTGTTCTTCCTGCATGACACTGTGTCACTTAGCAAAGGACCACTTTCAAACAGTGCTGGTACATCCAGAACGTTTTAAAGCACACTGCTGGTGTCCATTCTGTTCTTCATCCGTGATGAATAGTCAGGCATTTCGCTATCGTTCTGCGCTTGTGACGGGGGTGGGGCAGTATTTCTGAGAAATACGATCAGTGGCATGCAGGAAGCTTCCTGTTCTTGAGTCTTTTGTCCGTCTGTGACTGATTTCAGCCGACCGGAAACAGTATATCACTGCCAGCAGATCGATCTCTTTCTGTACCGTCAGCGACAGGGTAGAACAACCCTGGAGTGCCAGTATCCCTACCTGCGACGGGAGGAAGGAGGGGAGGTAGGAGGGGAGGTAAGACTTGTTCACATGTTTTCGTGTTCGCCAATACTGCAAGAAGGCCAGTGAGCCACATCCCTCGGCCGCCCCTGTTCTATAAGGAAACTGTGGCATATGAGAAACGTTTAGAGATGGAATCTTTATTACACCTCATAGCTAGGAGTAACAAGCTAGACCATGAGATTTTTGCATTTCTTTCGCGGCCACGATCGATTCGCAGGGGCTGCCTCCACGTCTCACCAGCTGCAAGTCACGTCGCCGCACGAAGTAAACAGGGTAATGTACTGCCACTCCGGCATTGTCAGGACGTACAGGTCCCAATCCCTATTTGCTCTTAGCTGCATCTATCTAGAGAAACTGCATTAGATTTGATCAATCAAAGTCTACTCAGCGTCAGATCAATACAGCTTGCGTTATCGACATTTTAGGGCCAAAGTACTTGAATCACTGATCACCTAGTTACTGTCTTTTCCAACGAGACGCCACCCAGTGGAGTGTTTAATCTTCTGTTGGTTGTTAAGGGAATTCAGTCTATAACTTGTTCAGAGTAATTTATGTCTAGTTTGGTAAAATAAATGTTTCTAGAATGAAATTTTCGCTCTACAGCGGAGTGTGCGCTGATATGAAACTTCCTGGCAGATTAAAACAGTGTGCCGAACCGAGACACGAACTCTGGACCTTAGCCTTTCGCGGGCATGTGCTCTACCAGGTGAGCTACCCAAGCACGACTCACGCCCCATCCTCACATTTTTAATTCCACCAGTACCAGTTTGGAAGATAGGGTACTGGCGGAATTAAAGCTGTGACGACAGGGCGTGAGTCGTGCTTGGGTAGCTCAGTTGGTAGAGCACTTGCCCGCAAAAGGCAAAGGTCCCGAGATTGAGTCTCGGTCCGGCACACTGTTTTAATCTGCCAGGAAGTTTCAAAATAAATGTTGTTAGTAAACTAAATTTTGCCAACATTCTCAATTAATTAAATAGCCCAAACAAGTTATCTTTTGAGCAGTCACGTTTGACTGGAATCTTTAGATGTCATCAGTTGTGTGTCTCAGGGGGAATGGTCAATATTCATGCATATGACAAGAACGCTCATATGAAGCAAAATGCTTTATATTGACATTTGCCCTATTCTAAATGGTTTCCGAGATAGAGCAATTTAAAATAAACTCGTGTTCAGAAGAAAACAGAACCCTTGAACGACTAGAGGTAGGATGTCCATATTCACAGGACATGAACATAACTATCTTCTGCAGAAATAATTAGAATTTCAGTCACCTCGCTTCAGCATGTGTCCTGTTGCCTAGCAGGCACAGGGTCCCAGTGGGCGCTGGTAACTTCTTCCATGCATGATGGCATCGATGCGTATAAGGCACGAATGGTGTCCTGCGGTATATCCATCCATGTTGCATTCACCTAGTTCAAAAGTTCGTCTGTGGTGATTGACACAACGCTGCACCCATCGTTTCACCACATCCCAAACATTTTAAATTGGTGACAAGTCTAATGTGGCGGGCCAGCAAAAGGCTGACATCCTGTAACACCAAGAACGCACATGTTGATGCAGCAACATGTAGTAGTGAATTGTCTTGCTGAAAAATGGCGTCTAGGGCGTTCTGCAGAAAGGATATGGCTATATTTTGACACACAATAATGAAATTAAGCCAACGGTCTTGCCGCAGTAGTAACACCGGTTCCTGTCACATCACCGAAGTTAAGCGCTGTCGGGCTGGGCTAGCACTTCAATGGGTGACTTCCGGTCTGCCGAGCACTGTTGGCAAGTGGGGTGCACTCAGCCCTTGTCAGGCAAACTGAGGAGTTACTTGATTGAAGAGTAGCGGCACCGGTCTCGGAAACTACCATACGACTGGGAGAGCAGTGTGCTGACCACATGGCCCTCCATATTCGCGTCCAGTCACGCCTGTGGGCTGAGAATGACACGGTGGCCGGTCGGTACCGTTGGGCCTTCATGGCCTGTTCGGGAGGCGAGAGCAATGAAATTAAAATGTTTTTGTATGTAATTTTATATGTTTGTGTAAGTTATCATTTGTATAAAATGGAAAATAGTACACGCTTAGGGACAATGTGTAGGATATGTGTTATGTAACAAATGGAGTGATTTTGTATTGCACAGAAGTTACTGTGGGAAGTGTAAAATATGGCTTGGGTTTTTTGCCGCGCTACCTATAGAGTGAGCAGTAACGAGAAGACACAGTCTGCAGGCAGCAGTGAAAGAGGCAACCCTCGGATGGAATAGGCGTTGCCTTGCCAGCAAGTTGTTGCACAATAGCCTCATAAGACGACTGCTGAAATATTACGGCTTTGGTACAAGTTGTTGGGCTACGTTATGGACGTTGAAACGACGCCAAGAAGAATTAATTGGCCTTTACTTCAAGAAACTTGTACACATAACATGGGTAGCATACCCGCCATTACTATCCGCCACAGACGTCTACAGCTAACAGGTTACGAACAGCATAACTGGAATTGTAGAAAAGTTAATTATTAATTCAAAATTAACTTTTTTGAAGAATTATTGTGTTAAACATGAAATTTGGTTCAACCTCTCATTGTATTCCTAATCGTTCACCTACATAGTCTGAGTAAACCCATTATAACAGCATTTGAAGTGCTTTATTCAGTATCTACAAGCACTAATTTTGATCTTTGAATAAATGTGCGAAAATAATTGTTGTGAACTAACTTTTAAAGTGAAGGTAAAAGTACTGTACGATTTACATAACAATTTTGGTGAAATGAAATTCTGCTTAAGTACTGAAGTCGATATTTTCAGACAGATTTAACGATTTTGATATTCTTACTCTCTTTGTGGTAATAAGTAAAGAGAAAGTGAGTAAATAAGTTTTGAATTAAGTACACATAAAATTCTTTTACCCGTAAATGAAATTCAGTAATATACAAAAAGTAATGAAAAGAAAATTGCTTATGTGGCTCAGTAACACTGAAGTAGAGCTGCACAGAATTACGGAATAACAATGTAGAGTGACGTGACTACACCCTCCCTACATTTGGCTACTGATAGGTCATTAGTACTATGTTGTTAGAATACCTAAGAATTTAATTTGCAGGTTATACGAAATGCAAACGTAGATCTCCCCCCCCCCCCCGGCCAAATTATTTTTAGCACGTACTAATGCTTAAAATTTGTGGCCTTTCTTGATGAAAACTATATATGTATGTGAATGTAGTAGCTAAAAGATTACTGTGTCTATCTCAGAACCATATCCTGAAAGTTATATTTATTTGTAAAGCTATATAAGGGAACAGCAGAGAGTAGGCCAAATTTACTTTTGATTTTTCTGAAACTGAACCATTTCTTTGCCAAGGTATGCTGGCAATCATAAACCCATTAGAGAAAGCAATTGATGAGCTTGGCACAGAAATATCCTAGATTCGGTATTATTACATTTTACTGTGTTTCTTTCTAACAGGTAGAAAACTCTCAGGAATAGGAACTAATAGTCTGATTTCCATCCATTTGTCGTACATCACGGTCAATTCCTATAAAAGGGGTAACATCATACTGTATGCACAATTCCCCATATAATGGTGTTATTCGTGGCTTTTCCATTAGCAAGACTATTTTTTCTATTGTACTATTATAAATCCCTATGTGGATGAAGTATGTTTTTGAAAATAAATCATTGTCAAAGAACAACAGAATTATTTCTAAAGCTGCGTCTATGGAAAATGATATTTGACTTTTCGGATGCTAATAAAAATGAATTACAGTGATTTTGGAAATCCACCCTCCAAGGGAGTGAAATAGCGGTTAAATGTTTTATGAAAATATTTCATTGTTAAAATATTTTAAAGATAATTCTGTGAGAACTGGTATTTGGCTTATCGAGTAGAAATGAAAATTTGGTCTTTTTTTGTTTTGAAAATTCAACTCCTAAGTGGGTGAAATAGGGCCATCATCACCCCGCTCAAGCTGCTAAGGACACAAACTTGAAATTTGGAGATAGTGTTGGTCTTATACTGCAGGCATCGTTTAAGAAGTGATTATTCGAACTTATAGAATAACTATAAAAATAGCAGACAAAAAGTTTATGTAATTATATCATTATGAAAGCATTTCCAAAGCTAAAGCTATGAGATTTTGTGTTTGGTTTCTGTGTTGGAAATTAAAAAATATGTTTTTCACTGTTTTTACAAATTCAGCCCCCAAGGGGGTGAAATAGGAGATGAAAGTTATTAAGAAAATATTTCGTTACATTAAGAAACCCAAATCTATGAGAACTGGCATTTTATTTCTCGATTAGATATAAAGTAGTATTTATCAGAGGATAAAAGCTTATTTGGAAATATCACCACAAGAACGAATCATTAACAGAACTTCCAGCATTCTATGGCATTAATTAGAGTGACAAGTTTAGAAGGTATTGCACTCGCTGAACAACGTATAAATTCGATTAAAGAAAAATAAAAAAGATCTGTGCAGACCGTACAATCTACACGAGTAAAGCAGTGGTAGCTGACCTAGTACCAATATAATAATACTAAGCGATGTATTTCAATGATGGTGGACTCATGCAGGAAATTTATGTCCTTTGTCAATATTTTGACACTGTTTCCTCTAGTAAATGGACTGGTTCATGAAGAATGTTTTCATGTATAAATTACAAATATAAGTCCTTCATCCAGTTTTTCTGTCTGTATGTAAAGGCTAATCTCAGGAACAGCTGTGGGGATATTAATACTTATTCACTAACACACAGATTGATTAATGATGATGTTTTCTGTGAGTAATTTATTACCTCTATGCCAGACAACTTGTCCTGTCATCGATACTTAGTGCCAAGGGTCCAAAGCCGGGGCCGGTCGCTAGTTGTTGTTTTCATTTTAGCTCGCGTAAGCACGAATGATGTTAAACAGGTCAGTGATACTTCATTGTTAATACAGTACACAGATTATATATTTCTTGAAGCTTCCTGGCAGATTAAAACTGTGTGCCGGACCGAGAATCGAACTCGGGACCTTTGCCTTTCGCTGGCAAGTGCTCTACAATCTGAGCTACACAAGCACGACTCACGCCCTGTCCTCACAGCTTTAATTCCGCCAGTACCTCGTCTCCTTCATCCAAACTTCACATAAGCTCTCCTGCGAAACTTTGGAAGGTAGGAGACGAGATACTGGCGGAATTAAAGCTGTGAGGACAGTGCGTGAGTCGTGCTTGGGCAGCTGGGATGGTAGAGCACTTGCCTGCGAAAGGCAAAGGTCACGAGTTCGATTCTCGGTCCAGCACACAGTTTTAATCTGCCAGGAAGTTTCATACCAGCGCACACTCAGCTGCAGAGTGAAAACCTCATTCTGTAAATATTTCTTATTTATTTGGCTTTTTTTCTATAGTGTATACCTTGAAGAATACCAATTCCTGAAGGTCCTTCTTCATAGGACTTACAGAGTGAATCAATGAATGAGTAAATTCAAAATCGCGAGAACCGTGGTTCAACTGACTCATGGCATAGCTTGAACATACCAGGGTTGGAACTTTAATAGTGGCAACTATTTATTTACAGCTTGTACATAATAGATACGTGTTTCAAAGTTTTATTGACCTTCAAAGTAGTCATCAGCAGAGTGTATAACCCTTTGCTAGCGATGTGGAAGTCGTAGGATACTCTTAGCAGTGCCGGTTGTGTTAACATTTCGAGCTGCGCGGTCAGTTGCCCGACGAATTTGTAGCAGTTCTGAAACGAATGTCGTGAAGTGTTTCCTTCAGTTTATAAATCGAGTTTAACTTACGAGGGCTTTCAGAGGAGTGTAGTAGGTGGTATAGCACTTAGCAGCCCCATCAGTCAAACAAATCAGTAACAGCCTTCTGCAAAATGATGGTCAGGTCCTGCAGAAAGTGTCATCACTTCTGTCTCTATGTTTTTGATTTTTGGAACACAACCTACTATCAGCAAACCTTTGAAACATATATTTTGTACGAGCTGTAAATAAATAGTTGCCACTATTAAAGTTCCAAACCCCGTACATTCGAAGTATTTGGTCAGAAGTGTGAGGTGTGTGACGAATGCAACTTCTACCAAAGTTTTCATGTTTAATAGCCGGCCGCGGTGGTCTCGCGGTTCTAGCCGCGCAGTCCGGAACCGTGCGACTGCTACGGTCGCAGGTTCGAATCCTGCCTCGGGCATGGATGTGTGTGATGTCCTTAGGTTAGTTAGGTTTAAGTAGTTCTAAGTTCTAGGGGACTGATAACCACAGCAGTTGAGTCCCATAGTGCTCAGAGCCATTTGAACCATTTTTTTTTCATGTTTGTCAAGACAACAATATTGTCCCTTTCACAGCAGGTTCCTTCGGCATCTATACACCGGCGGAGTCGCTTTTCCCAGCCTTGGTAGCAGCGCTCAAAGGCTTCAACTGGATGGGTCTTTAACATGTCAACCACATTGTTTTGAATGTTCTCCATACTCCCAAAATCACGTTCTTTTAAGAAAAGAAAATAGTCACAAGGACTCAGATAAGGTGAACAGGGGAACAATCGAAATGCCTTTTGAGGCCGAAGATTCCGTGTTGGAAGCGGCCGTGTGGCTTGGGGCGGCCGCGGGGGGTAACCGTGCACAGTGGGGTGCCTTGCCACGGTCCGCGCGGCTCCCCCCGTCGGAGGTTCGAGCAATGAACCAGGATTATGTTCAAAAGCAGGGTTTTGTAACCAAAAGATTGGGGAATCATATGGAGTACTGGATCCCTGAATGGAACCAACCCGCTTTCAGAAAAAAAGTGTTGCTTTACTTATTGGACGACCCCCGTATAAAATAAATAACAATCGAATTAAAACTGTCACTCATAACCACTTGGATTTTCACAAAGCCAAAACAGGTTGAAAGGCGTCAAAGCTTTTCATGTTTTTAATTAAAGGAGATAATTGCTTTTAAAATCAGTCATTAGTTTATTGCAATATACGAAGTGTGATGGAGGTGAATTATTGTGTCATTAAGCATCGGTAAAGGGCTTCTCCCATGTCAGCACGCTTCACAGAGGGCAGGCCCCCAGAGGATTAGCGACAGGCGAAGACGCTGCATACACCAACACGCTGCCAAGGGAAGCCGTGGACATTCGCATGTATGCCCGAGGCAGCGGAAGCTATAAACTTAGAGCGAAAAACAGATTTGCCACGATTCTAGGTAACACGGACAGAGCGGCGAGTTGAATAGCAACAGCACGATTTGGGTGTCCAAGAATCTCAAGTGGCCCGGGGAATTTTGGCCGTTTCCCGCGAGCAGAATACCTGGGAACGCAGCGGCAATACCCAAAGGGAGAAGTCTTGGTTTATTTGTGTACTCTGTCTGACACAGAGTATGGCTATCTTTTCCTCGTGGAATGCGACGGCAAGGAGGGAGGAAAGTTTGAAAGGCACTTCATTGGCAAGAATCTAACGTTGGCTTTGAAAAATAGTACCAACTACGTAATTTGCGGAAGGGCGGAGACCAGACGCTGGAGGGGAGCGGCTCTCTCTCTCCAGGTGCGAGGAGCGTACTAGTATGGGGGATTCCGAATTTTGCTTCTGAGGAGGCAGGAGATCACTCTTGCCTGTTTCCGATAAGTCGCAACGATTCTCTTATCAGACTTCCTGGCAGATTAAAACTGTGTGCCCGACCGAGACTCGAACTCGGGACCTTTGCCTTTCGCGGGCAAGTGCTCTACCATCTGAGCTACCGAAGCACGACTCACGCCCGGCCCTCACAGCCTTACTTCTGCCAGTATCTCATCTCCTACCTTCCAAACTTTACAGAAGCTCTCCTGCGAACCATTCAGAACTAGCACTCCTGAAAGAAAGGATATTGCGGAGACATGGCTTAGCCACAGCCTGGGGGATGTTTCCAGAATGAGATTTTCACTCTGCAGCGGAGTGTGCGCTTTTATGAAACTTCCTGGCAGATTAAAACTGTGTGCCCGACCGAGACTAGAACTCGGGACCTTTGCCTTTCGCGTGCTTCGGTAGCTCAGATGGTAGAGCACTTGCCCGCGAAAGGCAAAGGTCCCAAGTTCGAGTCTCGGTCGGGCACACAGTTTTAATCTGCCAGTAAGTTTCATATCAGCGCACACTCCGCTGCAGTGTGAAAATCTCATTCTGGATTCTCTTATCGCTTGTCATGAGACAATGCACTTTGAATTCGTCGCAAACAGCGTAGAGAGCAAAGTTTGTTGGAACCAAATAGGCGAGCCTCACTCACTGTGCGCGTTATCAAGGGCTTAACTCAGGATCATTTTTATTTACTACATGTCCGATGACGGTAGTACTGTTAGAACAGTTCTGTGCTTTGTTTAATGCAGTTTCACGTAGGTTTGAACTCGCAGATGGACGCATACCGTCGTCCAGTAATGATAACTTCCAGTAGTAGGTTTCGGTCACTATTTTCAGCGTAGCACATGTTACACGCTATCAACTATGTCGCCGGCAGAGTCTAGTCTTCATGCAGCCACACGCAATCAGCCGACTCCACCGCCACGCCGACCACGCTATGGACATGGTAATACAGATAACACCCGCTTTCCTAGCTGCGCATTCTTCTTTCGCTTTCTTCAATTTCCTTGCAGTGTGTTTGATGCTCATACAGAGACAAGGCACAGTATTCACCGTTTGCCCGTTAAAAGAGTCATCTGTTCAGCTGTTTCTTTTATTCCTTCCTCATTAAATACACCAGGTCAACCCGTCTCGCGTAATTTATTTATATGTTAAATTAGAATGAAGTCATACAATGCTCATGTTAAAAGGCAAATACCAGGGCATGCACCTTATATAATTCACTTGTTGTGAGCTCTTGGTGCCAATTCAATTCTATTTGTTGTTTTTTTATTTGATACATTCTACAGTATCTAGCGACTCAAATGTTTTTAGTTTTGTTTATCGTTATTTGAATAATTTGTGAGTGGTTGTTATGGGGCTCCCGAATGGCTCAAAATCATGAAAAGTTCAATTTTTACTTTTTTGCGTTTTCTGAATCTGCAGACTATTACCTTTTAATAGATATATAATTTATTCAATTCCGAAGACTACAACTATTTTTAAATTTTTTTTGAAATGTGTTCTACATGGGCGTGACCCAAACACGAAGACAGTTGGTGTAAATATAACAAAGGATTGCTAACTGGTGAAGTGTACACTCATAAGCATAGTCTGCCTCATGCAATAATGGAGGTGATAAAACCTATTTTCAGAGACTTAGCAGCACCTGAACTGTTGAAAAAGTGTATTCACGGAAAAACTCAAAACACTAATGAAAGTGTAAATAGTGTTATATGGTCGAGAATCCCCAAGACTGTATTTGTTGGAATAGAAACACTTCACTTTGGTGTGTATGATGCTGTTGCGACTTTCAATGATGGCAACATTGTAAGGTGCTAGGTATTTAGAAATATGGGAATGAAGATAGGTTCTAACATGGTACGAGCGATGCTTGCTTTAGACAAGGAACGCCTTCGGGCTGCAGACAGGGCTGTAAAGAGTCTAGAAATACAAGCAAGAGTAAACAGGAGGAACATGAGGAAGCTGGAGGAGGAGTTTGCAGAGGATGAAGATAATCCATCCTATGGACCTGGAATGCACTAAAAAGTTAATCCAATCTTTGTCGCTCGATTCCCAAAACTTTTATTTTCTCATACTAATTACATGTTTTCTAAGGATCTTCCAAACATATTTGTTTCAAACTTCCAGTAAATGTTACACAGTACCTTCTGCATAATTTAACACAGCCTTTTTCCAAAAAACTGTATATTTTTGAATATATAAATAAAAAATTGCAAAAAAATGTTGTGAATTTTCATTACAATTGAAAAAAAAATCATCTTTAATAACTGAACTAAAATTTTGTAAAATCCCTGTGTTGAGTTGTAGCACATATTCCAATAAATAATCTGTAAAAAGTTCAACTTCCTACCTCAAATACTTTGTGAGGAAAGATGTAATTTATAAGCGTTATTTTAACATTGCAAGTATAAGGCGTTCCGGAGCCCCTTAAATGAATTTGATAAAATTTCAATAATTATTGCATGTGCCGTTTAATGCAGTTTCACTGAATAAACCACTTATATGTAGAACAGCACTACTTGCATTTCATTTATAGAATTTAAATCAAAGTTCACATCTCTTTCTCCCTCCCACATGTGGTATCTTGCAAGGTTTCCAATCCATTGATTTGTGATGCCGCACAAAAATACCGCTTTTCGTGTCTGTGGCGTTTTCGGTGCAGCAGATCGGACGCCGGCCCGCACTCGTCCAGGCACATCCATCGTCCCACGCCCGCTACTCAGACGAGCACCGTTTAGCAGATGCAAATGGCAGTCTTCTCTCGTCTCCGTCCTCTCCAGACGAAGCGCTCCTTTTCGCCCTGCTTTAATTGCAAAGAGATTAAATGAGAGCACAAGACCAACAAATCTGGAGCGCACTCCAGCTCAAGTGCATGCGTAATGAGGGCTGTTACTGTACGCCACAGAGACGACGCCAAGTTTCCGCCGCCACTGTGCGCCGTCAGAAAAGTTTCGAATTAAAAGGCAAGAGAGAGAGACACGTCTGTGCTCTTGAACCCTCCACCACAGAGCGATCACTCAGCAACAACGTCTCTCAAGAGCATCCCGGGCACAGACCAGCTGTGCACTTAATTTTCTTTCAGTCAGTTTTTACGGTGACTCTGGTATTATATTCTGAAATTCCTTCCTCCCTTAACTATTTTCTGCAGTGCTAAGGATCTGTGAACTAAAATGAGGGTTCCGCCGAGTTTTCGAAAAGTGACTGTTCTTCATACATTTCTTTCACAACTATATTTCACGTCTATTCCGTCACCATCGGCTCCTCATTTTATTGTTTAACTTAACCAGTAGTCGTTTAGAGTTTTTACAACTTAAGTTAAACAGTTGGATAGGTTGTCTTCGGTATTTTCTTTTCCTCTAGCACCGGTTCCTCACGTGAAAACAGAAGTATAACAATACTGTACATATTAATATTACTAATGGCAGCCCTCGTTCTTCGAACATCAGCTCCAAATTCAACAGTGTTTACATTAGTACTACACGTCTGGCTACAGTCGATATTCCATATTAACGCGAAGATCGCACGTGTCTGCTTTCTTGATAAAACTGACTTATTCAGGGTTTAAACCTTCCCTCTTCAAATAGGAGTAAGTTTGAAGTACAACTTTATCAAGAAGTGATAAGCTATCAAATCACATATGGTGATTCAAAAAGATATTACATGCTTCTTTAAATTGCACCGGCCGGCAGAATATTCTATAATCTTTCATGCGTCCATCCGGGAGAACAATATTTCGACTTGCAATATTTCGGCTGTTGGCTGTACACCGAACTTCAAGGGTAGTTCTTGCCTGAATTAAAACAACTTGACACAACGACACACTTTGGAGCGGAATGCGTAACCCACTGTGTCTGTTATGTCAACACGTTTTAAATCCGATTAAAACTGAGCCGAACAGAGATTTAAACTAGCGGCCTTTGCCTTTCGCTGACAAGTGTTCTACCGACTGAGGTACCCAATCACGTTTCACGACCTCTCCTCTCAGGTGTAATTCGACCAGTACCTCGTGTCTTACCTTCCAAACTTCGCAGAATCTTGCCTATGAAACCTGGAAGCGAGTGCAGTCGTGAAGAGGTGGCGTCAGTCGTGCTTGGCTAGCTCAATCGGTAGAGCACTTCCCTGCGGTCCGGCAGACAGTTTTAATCTGCCAAGAAGTTTCATTTCACATTCTGCTGCAGAGTGAAAATTTCATTCAGGTTTTATATCAATCAACTACTCGCCATGAAGTTGGGTGTACAGCTAACGCGTGAGATAGTGGTAGGTGAAGTATTGGTCTCTCTGATGCACGCCAGACAGATGATGGTATGATACTTTTACAAACTTTGGAGACAGTTTCGTTCCTGACACCAACGCTAGGAAAAAAACTTATATAAACATCTACCGAAAAATCCTTAGTTTTGTAACGGAACGCATGAAATATTATGTTCAACGCACGAGTTACACACTGGCAGCTTCAAAGTATTACCAACGCATAAACTTACAAGATGTGTTCGAAATGTCCTCGTCTTTCTTCCATACACACGCCCTGCAATCGTCGATTTATGGATTTTCCTATACTCTCTGGTGCTGTCGGATGCAGAGTTTTTCCATCCGGTTGTTTGCGATATAAACCAATATTGTTAAAAGTCGCTCAGAGAACAAAATCCTAAGCACTGAGACCGGGAGAACGTGCAGGCCATGGAATTGGTCCTCCTCTACGCATCAACAGGTGACGGTTGGTGTTCGTCAGAGCATAACGAACAATGGGAGAGACACGTGTTGGCAATCCATCATGCATAAACACATATTTCTTCTCATTTGCAGTGGCACTCTTTGGGTAAGTCTTGATGAGCGTTCTGAATAAAGTGAAGGATTCGGAGATTTACGTTTATATGAATATATTTGTTCTTTCAGTGCAAGGAACCTGTCCTTAAATTTTGTAAAAGCATATTTGAATCACCGTCTACCACAAAAGTTCTATAAACTGTAGCCCTCTAATAATTAAGATACTCAATACTAGAATTATTATTGAAGGCACGCATACATTGACATTTACCTTGGTATTGTTATTACTATTATTCTCTTCAGGTATTAAGCAAACTTGTCTCTTATGATACACTCTTTGGCGGGGTATTCCTCTATCTCTTCTTCCTTGCCACTTATAATTTATAGGCTTTAAGGCCAGTCTTTCACTCCCCATTCCTTCCAGAAATTCGTTCCATTTCTTCTATTGTATATAATTTTATCATTTAGACTACAAAAGTTTAGTTCTTCGTTAGGATATTGATCCATTAGTCTGTCTTCTTTGTACAATCCCTATACTTCTCAGGAATTTCATCCCATGTGCCAGAATAAGGCTTTTTTGCTTTTTGGTAATGACCTTGGTCTCTCTTCCATAGAGCAGTGTGCGGAATGCAACAGCTTCGTAGAATTCAGTCTTAGAATCTCTTCCGGATTTGTTTTTAATGCTTTCTGTTAACTCTCCCGCACATCCGACTGAATTCACCAAGCTTAATTGCTGTAGCAGTATGTCACCTCACATCACCTGTTCTAAAACGTTCTCATCTATCATTATTTTGGTTCTAATATTTTCTTTCCCCACCAAGGCCATTGACGATGACTGAAACATGTCTGAGCAAAAATATGGAAAGCCTCACGGTGTATTTATGTGTGTGCTACGACGAAAGTGTGTATCATTAGAGTAGCCGTTTCCATCCCTGTCTGGAGGGTTTTGAACTCTGATCTTACTTCTAAAAATAAATCCTGTGTTTGAGTCCTTCGAGGGTATGTTTCTTCAGAACCTATGGTGGCAGATATTTTCTGAACGCCCAAAGCTAGTATAGCAATAAGAGTCAGACTTCAGCGCCATCCGCTGTGTGAGATGCTAAGAAATAAAAACATAAGGAGTCACACGCCTTTGTTGCCTAGGGGACATTTAAGTGGCTCTTCTGCAATGGTTTTCTCTCTCCTCACATAATCACCTCGCGGTGTATGGCGTCTTACGTTTGTCTGTGGAATGTAGGTGACTATATAGGGTACGTATACATGTATAGTGTGGTGTCATGTTGGTGTTTTATGACGGTGAGAGAAGGCGGATGGTTTAAACATGTGCCAACACTTGGCCTACTGTATTCGATTAGTGCCCATGGAAAACCATTTGTGAGGCACTGTTGAGATGTTTGGAATTTAATCTGTAGCCTTCACACGTAGATTCGTATCTTTCACAACCATGAAACTAACAGGATATCTCTTAGTTAAGTGTCCTCTCACAGGCCTGCGTAGTGCTCTCAGTTATTGATGCTTATGTAGAGATTATAAAGCATATTACCACTATTTTTAATAAGAGCTGCGATATTTAGCGGTCCTAAGTGTGCAAGTATCTGCTAGTTACCACTGCTTGTGGTATACCACATAGATATGTACGAGGGCTACTCGGAAAGTAAGGTCCGATCCGGCATGAAATGGAAACCAGAGTGAAAAACCTAGACGCTTTGGGCAGATGTGTTGACTAGTGTTTCTAATATGCCCATTGATCGCGTCACGTCGCTCTTTTCAGTTCTCAGCGCATAGTGTGCATGTAAAGATGACTAGAAAACAGTGTCTCCCTCCAGTTATGAGGAGGTGGTGAGAGATTTCGCCTGATTTCATGCAACCCAAGTAATGTAACTGTCATGCGTTTCCTTCTTCATGACAGTTCAGTGGTTCGATGGGAAGTGTTTGATCACCCACAATACATCACGTAACTCGCTCACATGAACCGCTGGTTATGAAGATAACTTTTTGGCACAGACAACGAGCTGTAGACTAGTGTAGAGAATTGGCGGAAGAACGCAATGACAGGCGTCTAAGTCGGATCAGCGACTATGAAGAGAGATAGCTGGAAGATGTAGCTAACTGTTGTAAAGAAAACATTTTCGATTTTCACAGTGGTTTCCATTTCACGACCGATAGGACCTTGCTTTCCATATAGCCCTCGTGTATTTTGTATAATATTTCTCGGAATTTTTTGATACTCGTGGTCTTTTTCTAGATATGGACTTAAACTTAGTTTTCCATCACATTCTTTAATTTCATTCCACGTGGCGAGGTTTTATTATAGTTCAGACACGTGCCGTTATGATTGGCAGTTTTTTTTCACAATAGCGCTATGCAATGTCGCGAGATTCTCACTAAACGCATAAAGCGTAAAACAGGATTGTATTAAAACTGTTTACCATCGACACGAAGGGTAAGATTTGAGTAACAAATAGCTTGTTTTAATTGTCAAGTGTGATGGGAAGGATAATTGTATCAGCAATTGTATTCGTCTTGTTACGGATCTCTGTCGATGCGCTGCTACGTGATTTTACTGTGCACATCTTCGACGGGAAACAATGTGCTCTGCGATGCTATTATGTTTCCGTCCAAGAATTGCACTTTGTGTGAGAAACATTGGCTGCGGACCTAATTGGGTGTCTGTATATCTCTTGGTTGATAGAGAGTACCTCGCAAACATTTTTTCCTTTTTCTGGCATTGTCATTAATAGGAAAACAACGTTCACGTTGTGTATGCGCCAACTGGTCTGTCTTGTTCCCCTCTGCGTGTCTCGAGCATCGTTCAGGATCATTAGTAAGCGCATTGCCACGTGTCCGCATGTCACACAGTAAGCCCGGAGGCGGGGATTGTGCGTGATGATGTTAATCGCGTTTCGGCTCATCTCCAGTGTTCTGAGATAACAGAGGCTTAGCAGTGCTAATCAACTAATGTACTGTGGCTCCCACAGGAATCCGAAACATTAAAGTGACACGTGTCTTCCTAGGCATTTGTTTCGAAAGCCTCCTACATCCGTTTAAATTTAACCTAGTATGACTTCAGTATCAATGCCGTGAAAACCTTCCGTTTTTACGGATAATTTTGACCCATGAATGAGATCCAACACAATGTGACTTCTATTAATGCAATATTCGGAAGTAGGGAGAACTTTCATTGCGGAACGGTAATTGTAAGGGAATGTTGAACATGTGTTCAAGTAATGCAAATTTACAACTTATAAGTTCAAACTTTCCAACGCAATTTGAAAGTGTAATGCGTCCTCTCTTGCAGAGAAAACACGTGCTATGACGATGTAGATCGCACTTTGGGTAGCCTAATATCTATTCGTAAAAAGCATGAAACACATTTGTCATCCTGAACATATTCTCGACCAGCACCTGTTTCGAAATTCTCTGCAGCGAGGACCTACCTTACACTTGCTGTAACATATGTACAAAGAATTAAATATATTGTCTACCGACTGCAGTTTATCAGAATAACTATTTCACTGGAGACGGGATGCTTTCGGTAAACGGGGTCTCGGTCAACTATAAACTTATACGAAGGATAACGGAGCAAATCGGAGCGCACAATGAAATCTTAGTGATTCATAAATGGCTGCGGTATGAAAGATAAACGAAATAACTTTTGGTTCTTATTCAGCAAACAACCTCTAAAATCCAGTAACAAAATTTCGAATGCCCTCCATGAGACAATATGAGATACAATACAACAAATCATAAAAATAGAGCAAAAGGAACACCACACAATTTCTGATCCCCTCAATAGTATTAAATAACTGGAAAAGTAACGTGAACAATAACCTATATTCACGGGTGACTTAATGGAAGACCAATATTGATCCTTGCACTTGGAATAAAGCCTCGATGGGAATAACATTTTTAATCTTGAACATTAAAAAGCAGATCTGTAGAGATGAATATCGGGTTGTTGTTGTTACTGTTGTGGTCTTCGTTCCGAAGACTGAATTGATACATCTGCCTACGCTTTCCTATCCTGTGGAAGCTTTTTCATGTCCAAATAAGTATTGCAACTCACATACATTTGAACCTGATTACTATACTCGTCTCTTGGGCTCAATCTGTAATTTTTACCTACACACTTCTCTCCAACTGATTTTTCCTTGCTGTCACAGAATGTGCCCAATCATCTAATCTCTTCTTTTAGTGAAAATATGCGATAAATTTCTTTTCTCAAGACTTCTGTTCAGTAGCTCTTCTTTAGTTACGTGATCTACCCACCTAAACTCTTACATTCTTCCGTAGCATCACGTTTCTAAAGCTTCTACTCTATTCTTCTTTCAGAATGTGATGGATTCCGTACAAAGCAACGCTCCAGATAAATGCCATCAGAAAAGACCTTTCCAACACTAAAATTTAAATTCGATGTTAACAAATTTCTCTTCTTCGCAGATCACTTTCTTGCCGTTGCCAGTCCACATACATCATCTCTCTGCTTCGTGCATCATCAGTTACACTTAAAAGCAAAACAAAAAATATGGACGATGCACCACGAAGAATTGTCCGAATTGGACGGAAATCGGTGTATGTGATGTACATGTATAGCAAATTGGATGATTTATTCAGGAGATAGAGCTTAACATACTGAGAAACTCAATAACGCGTTGGTCCGTCTTAGGTCTTTATGCAAGCAGTTATTCTGCTTCACATTGACTGGAAGACTATTGTATGTCCTTCTGACGGCTGTCGTGCCAAATTATGTCCAACTGGACAGGCACTAGAAACTCTCGTCGTATGCAGACGGGTATTACCTTCCTGAAATGTAAGCCTACGATGACTTGCCATGAAAGCCTACAAAACGAGCCGTAGAATATCGTCGAAGTACTGCTGTGCTGTCCCCGATGTTATTCAATCTGTATATTGAGCAAGCTGTAAAGGAAACAAAAGAAAAATTCGGAGTAGGTATTAAAGCCATGGATAAGAAATAAAAACTATGAGGTTTGCCGATGACATTGTAATTCTGTCAGAGACAGCAAAGGACTTGGAAGAACAGTTGAACGGAATTGACGGTGTCTTGAAAGGAGGATATAAGATGAACATCAACAAAAGCAAAACGAGGATAATGGAATGTAGTCGAATTAAATCGGGCGATGCTGCGGCAATGCGACACTTAAAGTAGTAAAGGAGTTTTGCTATTTGGGGAGCAAAATAACTAATGGCCGAAGTAGAGAGGATATGAAATGTAGACTGGCAATGGCAAGGAAAGCGTTTCTGAAGAAGAGTAATTTGTTAACATCGAGTATGTATTTAAGTGTAAGGAAGTCGTTTCTGAAAGTATTTGTATGGAGTAGGCATGTATGGAAGTGAAACATGGACGATAAATAGTTTGGAGAAGAAGAGAATAGCAGCTTTCGAATTGTGGTGCTACAGAAGAATGCTGAAGATAAGGTGGGTAGATCACATAACTAATGAGGAGGTATTGAATAGAATTGGGGAGAAGAGGAGTTTGTGGCGTAGCTTAACTAGAAGAACGAATCGGTTGGTAGGACATGTTCTGAGGCATCAAGGGATCGCCAATTTAGTATCGGAGGGCAGCGTGGAGGGTAAAAACCGTAGAGGGAGACCAAGAAATGAATAAACTACGCAGATTGAGAAGGATGTAGGTTGCACTAGGTACTGGGAGATGAAGCAGCTTGCACAGGATAGAGTAGCATAGCGAGCTGAATCAAACCAGTCTCAGTACTGAAGACCACAACAACAACAACTGCTGTGCTGTAATGATGTCGCGGATGGCAACCAAAGGCGTCCTGCTATGAAAATAAATGACATACCAGGCCGTCACTCCGTCACTGGCAAGTGGCAGGTTGATATCCCATTGCAGTCTGGGCGTCTCCAGACGTTTTGTTCGTTATCGGGGCTTAAGTCGAAGCAGGACACCACTGAAGATGATTCTCCTCCAGTGAATGAGATTCCAAGTCGAACGTGTACGACGCAATTGCAAACGAGGTTGTTAGTGTACAGGGTCAATGGTAACCGGCACAAGGGCCGCCGCGGGGTCAGTTCCCATTATGTGATCCGCCTGTAAGTGGTTCTCGTAGTTACTCGAGCACACGTCGGATCGATGATAACGATGAATACTGGTCTCTGAGAGCAAGAAACTAAACATCTTTGGTTATAGCACGCTAACGCGACAGTACTGGAGAGCCCCTGCAACACAGCTACTACTGGCAACCCCAGATGCTCGACCCGCCGAAAATCAGGCAATCGCAGGGAGACCGTACTGTACACAGCACGCAAACCAGCCACGCACACCCCCTACACTGTGAGCTGATCTATGACTGATTGCCCACTAATGTATGACGACCTTGAATTGTTACAGGGACGCAGCAGCTGCAGCAAGGCCGACAACGGGACTCCACAACGACAAAGGTAACGATGCACCATACCTCGCACTAACATAACCACACCCTGCATGCGCTGTCGCAGCTAGCAAGCCGCTACTGCCCTTACTACCCGTCCTACTGTCGCAGAGGGTTTTTTTTCCCTTGGCGCTTGTCTTGGCACTTTTTCCCCTCTGCGCTTACAAACCGCTACCCTTCGATCGCTTTCATCCACTTTCTCTCTCCTGATGGACCATGTCAATGAGTAATCATACCCAGACGCATGGATAACATCACAGCCCGCGTCCTGTGACTCACGATTAGAAAACTAACATGTTATACGGACGTGACAGTAGAACTTTTGGTTTGGTCACCACGTCGGTGTGGGCGTGGAGGGGCCCCGTCCTTATATATTGAGTGTCTCGTTCACGATTGTGCGATCCTCACGTTTTGTCGTCTTTCTACGTCGACCGCTTCCATCTTGACGCTGTGCTCGGCCGTGCTCCACCCTCTCCTGCCAACATCATCGGATAGTGGCATCGCTCTTACTGAAATGTCGAACGATCCGCCTATTACTCCAAGCAAATCGTTTGAGCCCTACTACATGTTGTCTCTCAAATGCTGACATGTCCGTACATTTTTCACGCACCTGTCTGCGAGGCATAGTTGCTGTTCAGCCGAGTACACAGAATGAAAATGCCAAAGACCTTATGGGCTAGTATCGACATGTTTCCTGTATACTGCCCTTGCCAGCTGCACGATGAGATTGCACTGCGGCGTCACGCATTCATCCATCGGCCGCCCAAGTGTACGGTTTTGCATTTTCCGTCGATACCTGTATGAATATCTGTTTGTGAAAATTTCACTAACTCCTTCTTGGTGCGTCGTTTCCTTGTCTTACAATGCATTTTACTGATACAGTAGTGACTTATTTTCTAATTTAGCTCCCCCAGCATCTCCTGGTTTAATTCGGCTACGTTCCGTTACTCTTGCTCTGTTTTTGTTAACGTTCATCTTACGTCCTTCTTTCAAGGCACTCACCATTCCGAACTGCACTTCGAAGACCTTTGCTATCTGTAACAGAGTTACAGTGTCATCAAAAAACTCAGAGGTTTATTTCTTCTCCATGAACTTTATTTCCTTCTCCTTCTCCAAATCTTCGTTTGGCTTCTTTTAGTGTTGGTTCATTCTACTGACTAAATAACGTCGGGGATAGGCTACAACGCTGCCTCACTCCTTTCTCAACCACCGGTCTCTTTCACGCCCTTCGACTCTTATAACTGCCTTCTGGTTTCTGTAGCATTTGTATACAGCATAACCATACAGTCCCTGTATTACACCCCTGTTCAATTCAGAATTTAAAAGAGTGTATTCCAGTTAACATTGCTGTACAGTCCCTGTATTTTACCCCTGTTCAATTCAGAATTTAAAAGAGTGTATTCCAGTCAACATTGCCAAAAGCGTAATCTGAGTCTGCCAATGCTTGACTTTGTTTATCCAATATTCTAACATAAGTTGAGGGATCAGTATTGCCTCATGTGTTCCATCTTACCTCCAGGATTCATACGTATCTTCCCTGAGGTCGGCCTCTACTAGTTTTTCCATTCGTCTCTAAATAATTCGTGTCGGTATTTTGTAATCATGACTTATTAGAGTGATGGTTCGGTAAGATTCACACCTGTCACCACCTGCTTCCTTTGATATTGGAATCATTACATTCTTCTTGAACGCTGAGGGTAGTTCACCTGTCTCTTATATCCTGCACAATAGGTGGATTAGTTCCACCGTGACTGGCTCTCTGAACGACATCTGCAGTTCCGAGGGAATGTCTTCTACTGTAGAGGCCCGGTACCGATTTCTCTCAAAGTCTTCTCGCAGTATCATATCTCCCATTTCATCTTTTTCTGTTTCCTCTTTTCTTTCCATTATATTGCCTTCAAGTTGATGTCCTTTGGCCCCTCTGTATATTCTCATTTTGTTACTAGTGGTTTTACATATGGGCTCTAGGTATTCATACAGCTATTTCTCTCTCCTCCAAAGGCCTCCTTGAATTTCCAGTAGATGGTATCTATCTTTCCTCTAGTTAGACATGCTGCTGTAGACTTACATTTGTCCTCTAGCGATTCCTGCTTAACGGCTTTGCTGTTTCTGTCAATCTCAGTTTTTAAACATTTGTATTCCCTTTCACCTGCTTCATTTGTTGCATATTCACATTGTCTTGATTAATCAGTTAAATTCAATATCTCGAGCAACACCCAAGGATTTCAACTACGTCTTGTCGTTTATCTATTTGTCTCTCTGCTGCCTTCACTATTTCATCTCTCAAAGCTGCCTATTCATCTTCTAGTGTATTCCTTTACCCTGCTTAGTCAGTCGCTGCCTAATGCTCATTTTGAATCTCTCAGCAGCCTTAGGTTCCTTCAATTTATCAAGATCCAACACCTTAATTTCCCACTTTTTTTGGAATATTAAAGCTCTATCTACAGCTCATAACCTCTAATTTATGGCCAGAGTCCACAATCGCCACTGACAATATCTTACTGTTCAAAATCTGATTCAGAAACATTTTTCTTACAACTATATGATCAATGGGAATCCTTCCGGTATTTCCAGTTTTATTCCACGTACATAACCTTCTTTCATGATTCTTAAACTAAACTAAGTGTTAACGATGAGACAATTATGCTCCCTGCAAAATTCTACCAGGTGGCTCTGCTCTTCATTCCAGTCTCCCATTCTGTATTCCATTTTTCTTCTTTTCCTCTTCGTACTACCGAATTACAGTCATCCACCACAATAAAATTTCCCTCTCCCTTAACTATCGGAATAATTTCTCATCATGCAATCCTTCAAGTACTTCATCATCTCCGGAGCCAGTTGGCATACAAACTTGTACTGCTGTGGTGGGTGTTGCCTGAGTGTCTGTCTTGGCAACCATAATACGTTCACTGTGCTGCTCGTAGTAGCTTACTCGTATTCCTATTTTTTATACTTTATTAGACCTACTCTTCCATTACGTCTGTTTGATTTTTATTTGTAGCCCTATACTTACCTGGCCAGAAGTCCTGTTCATCCTGTCACCGGACTACATCTATCCCCAATATATCTAACTTCAGTCTATCTGTTTCCCGTTTCATATTTTTTAAGCTACCTAGCCTGTTAACGGATAAAACATCCCACTCTCCGAGCCATAGAATGGCTGTTTCGTTTTTCAAGATGACGACATCTTCCTGAGTAGTCCCTGTCCAGAGATCTGAAGGGAGGACTATTTTACCTCCTGAATGTTTTACCCAATAGGATGTCTTCATCATTTAACTATACAATAAAGCTGCATGTCCTCTAGAAAAGTATCAGTTGTAGTTTTCGCAGCATCAGCACAGCAGGCCTATGCAACTACTAAAAAGGCTGCTGTCCCTCTTCAGGAACCACAAGTCTGTCCGTCCTCTCCATAGATGTCACCTCCATTGTGATTGCACCTACGGTATGGATACCTTTATCGTTGCGCCACGCAAGCTAAGCCACCTTAGCAATGTCTGAGTTTCACATAAATAGAGTATTACGTCAAAGCAAGCTAACAGGCAACACTATCATCGTGAATTCCTGTATGTTGCGACTTATAAATGGTTATGACAATTAAACACAAGCAAAAGGCGTCTCTTCTGAATAAACAGAATCATGATAACTGCAGGTAGCGTCCAAGCGACGATAAGTATCTAACTAGGCCCTGCAGTCAGCGGAAGAAAGGTCGCGAACGTTTTGTCTCTCTGTCCACATGAGCAAGCTAGCTCAAATCTTAATCATTGAGTCACATGATTGGTCGGGAGCGCTCCACCTCAAAGTATATCAAATAGATAATACAAGTACTCTCACTATGCAGCCAAACATGTGCTACCTAAGCTGACAACTGCACTGTAACACATCTGGATAGCCGTGCGCGTTAAAACCGTCCTTCTGGGAGAAGGGAGGAGCGATGGCCGCTATTCGAATCCACAGATTAACGACAACCAACCTCGGTGTGGGTTTTAGATGAATATCGGACTGATATACTCGTCCTGCCTTAACACCCGCTACATATTTTGAAAATTTCTCACACTTGCGCGTACAGTTTACTCTAGAAGCAGCAAATGGGGTACTATGATTGCGTCATGGGGAGTGGCAAGGAGACTGATGAACTACCATACGAGGGATGGAACTTAGTGGGAACTACTTATTCACAATCGATACATAAGAGTCACATGTTTGCTTCTCTTACTATCCTTCAAAGTAGTCACCAGCGTTGTGTAGAACCCGTTGCCAGCTAAGTGGAAGGCGTAGTATACCGTTAGCAGAGTTTGTTATGTTGATGGTGCGAATGGAGCGGTCTATAGCCTGTGGAATCTCTGGAAAAGTTCTGAATCGAATGCCACGAAGCCAAAACTGAAACTCCAAACCAAAGAATGGCGTCATTATTGGTCGCCGCGAAAGTCGAAAGTGCGTCAGAGCCCCAGTACGGTGAAACTTATGGTGATTCTCGTGTACGAGTGTGATGCAGTTATCCTAACGCATTACGTTCCTGCACGCAGACCGTCAATGCACAGTATTACTGTTCGTTTTCGGAGCATCACCTGCGACTAGCTTTCCGAAAGAAGCGGCGCCACTTACTGCGCAGCCCACCCATCATTTTGCACGACTATGCGCGGGCGCATACACCGCAAGCTTTGGCTGCTCTGTTCGGTCTATGGGACTGGGAAGTACTGCACCATCCACCATACTCCCCGGACTTAAGTCCTTGTGACTTTGATTTCATTCCGAAGATGAAGGAACCACTTCGTGGCGTTCGCTTCAGAACTGTTCCAGACGTTCTACAGACAGTAGACCGCTCCATTCGCACCATCAACAGAACAGGCTCTGCTAACGGTATACTACGCCTTCAACATCGCTGGCAACGGGTTCTACACAACGCTGGTGACTACTTTGAAGGACAGTAACAGGTGCAAGCAATTTTAATGGCCAGTAGTGTATTTATTCACACCAGATACAAAATAGTTACTATTTTGTATCTGGTGTGAATAAATACACTACTGGCCATTAAAATTTCTACACCACGAAGATGACGTGCTACAGACGCGAAATTTAACCGACAGAAAAGAGATGCTGTGATATGCAAATAATGAGCTTTTCAGACCATTCACACAAGGTTGGCGCCGGTGGCGACACCTACAACGTGCTGACATTAGGAAAGTTTCCAACCGATTTCTCATACACAAACAGCACTTGACCGGCGTTGCCTGCTGAAACTTTGTTGTGATGCCTCGTGTAAGGAGGAGAAATGCGTACCATCACGTTTCCGACTTTGATAAAGGTCGGATTGTAGCCTATCGCGATTGCGGTTTATCGTATCGCGACATTGCTGCTCGCGTTGGTCGAGATCCAATGACTGTTAGCAGAATATGGAATCTGTGGGTTCAGGAGGGTAATACGGAACACTGTGCTGGATCCCAACGGCCCGGTATCACTAGCAGTCGAGATGATAGGCATCTTATCCGCATGGCTGTAACGGATCGTTTTGATTCCAGAGTCAACAGATGGGGACGTTTGCAAAACAACAACCATTTGCACGAACAGTTCGACGACGTTTGCAGCAGCGGTTACCCTTGACGCTGCATCACAGACAGGATCGCCTGCGATGGTGTACTCAACGACGAACCTGGGTGCACGAATGGCAAAACATTATTTTTTCGGATGAATCCAGGTTCTGTTTACAGAATCATGATGGTCGCCTCCGTGTTTGGCGACATCGCGGTGGACGCACATTGGAAGCGTGTATTCGTCATCGCTATACTGGCGTATCACCCGGCGTGATGGTATGGGGTGCCATTGGTTACACGTCTCGGTCATCTATTGTTCGCATTGCCTGCACTTTGAACAGTGGACGTAACATTTCAGATATGTTACGACCCGTGGCTCTACCCTTCATTCGATCCCTGTGAAACCCTACATTTCAGCAGGATAATGCAAGACCGCATGTTTCAGGTCCTGTACAGGCCTTTCTGGATACAGAAAATGTTCGACTGCTGCCCTGGCCAGCACATTCTCCAGATCTCTCATCAACTGAAAAGGTTTGGTCAATGGTGGCCGAGCAACTGGCTCGTTACAATACGCCAGTCACTACTCTTGATGAACTGTGGTATCGCGTTGAAGCTGCATGGGCAGCTGTACCTGTACACGCCATCCAAGCTCTGCTTGACTCAATGCTGTCGGCCTGTGTGGCCGAACGGTACTAGGCGCTTCAGTCTGGAACCGCGTGATCGCTACGGTCGCAGGTTCGAATCCTGCCTCGGTCATGGATGTGTGTGATGTCCTTAGGTTAGTTAGATTTAAGTAGTTCTAAGTTCTAGGGGACTGATGACCTCAGCTGTTAAGTCCCATAGAGCCATTTGACTGAATGCCCAGGCGTATGAAGGCCGTTATTACGGCCAGAGGTGGTTGTTCTGGATACGGATTTCTCAGGATCTATGCACCCAAATTGCGTGAAAATGTAATCACGTGTCAGTTTTAGTATAATATATTTGTCCAATGAATACCCGTTTATCATCTGAATTTCTTCTTGGTGTAGCAATTTTAATGGCCAGTAGTGTAGTTGCCGCTATTTTAGTTCCAACCCTTCTATTTAGTCTCCTTCAGTCCTTTATCAAAAGCGTTACTACCTTCTAAAGATAGTTTTCGCACTTTGCCAGTAGCTTACTACTCACATAGTGGCAAATGAAACGAAAGTCATTCTCTAAGAAGCGCCTTTCGTTTTCTACATGCTGTCTGACAGATATTTTATAATCGTGTATCGGGTGTAATGGGTGTAACGGCAGACATTTGTATTGCTGACTGAGGACTGTGTACTGTACAACATCACATTAGTATTTGAGTCATTTTCAGACTAAAAATTACACCTATAACAAGTCTTATGTTTTTAGGTTGTTTTGTACCTCCAAGTTCATGTGGCGAGATCAAGTCATTAATGCTGATTTTCCCTGGGTGGCAAGGTGAGGTGTTGGATTGTGAATACATGTACGTAAAGTGATTATTCGATACTGACAGGCACATACCACTCACGGCTGCAGTTACGACCATGCAGAAAACAACAAATAGTAAATTATGTGACGTGTTTATGGAACGACTGTTCGACGCAAAGAAAAAAACAATTAGCACGCTGGTGTGTGTCTATATTAAATATCACATATAACAATACTTGCATTTATACCAGTTACAGACGTCCGCTGTGACCGAGCGGTTCTAGGCGCTTGAGTCTGGAACTATACGGCTGCTACGGTCGCAGGTTCGAATCCTGCCTCTGGCATGAATGTGTGTGACGTCCCTAGATTAGCTAGTTTTACGTAGTCTATGGGACTGATGACCTCAGATATTAAGTCCCATAATGCTTATAGCCATTTGAACCATACCTGTGATACACTGTGCATGTCCTTTTGCATATAACTGCTAGTTGCTACGCACTAAATCAACAAGTGCGGAATAATTTTCTGTGCGATGTACGCTCAGTGCTTACGTTTATGTTCGTTTACAAAGGAGTCAAATATCCGTGTTGGCTCTGAGTCCCTGTCGAAGATGAGCTTCTTAATTCTTAATTTTTCCTTCCTCTGGACTTGTCACGAGATTTCAGGTTGAGATCACGGTACAGCGTCCTGCTCTACAGAACCAGTGTTCCACCTCGGTCTGCTTGGAGTACTATCTCGGTAAGTGTGACATGTTCCTTCTCGCCTGTCGATCAGCTGAGAATGTGGTCTGAACAAGACATAATGATTTCAGTGTAACCGTATATTAAACAATACCCTTCGGTCACCGTAAACATAGGAAAAGTAAAGACAATTTGTCTGCCTTTTCTTTAAAACACAGCCGTTGTCAGAATAAAATATGGACCTAATTTGTCACACAACTCTGCTACTAAATACTATTATTGGTGCTAGATGGTAGTAACAAACGATCGACATTAATAAATTACACCATCAACAATGTGTCGTCTATTTCTTTGATCCATCTACAGACAATAATCTGCATGTATTTCGAGTGTGTTTTGTTACCATTTATGATTAGTTACAATTTTTGTACTAAATATGAACTATTTCTAAAGGTAAAACGTAATTTGTGAATATATTGTATGTCCATGTACAGCGTCGATAGAATTGTTACATAGGATAGGAAAATGTGAAGAGAAGTGTCTTTGTCCTAAGGGAGGAAAAGGGTGCCAATGTAAAGTGTGGAAGGCGCTTAGAGAGCGCTCCATCTGAGGAAAAATCACCTGTCAGTAGTCAACATTCATAGTGAGCGCACCTCGGATCGAATACGAAGCTGAAATCAATATATTAGGTTGGCCTTATGGCCTCGGATGGGCGTTGGCTCCTAAGTACGTGGGAGGCTTAAACGGTGCTGCTTGACATTTGTTAGTTTAACGAAGAGCCATGTGTGAGCCATGTAAACGCTGAATTTAAAACACACAGTGTTTGAAAACGCTGACGCAACGGTTCACATCGTCGCCTCCAAATACTGTGCTGTTTCTTTAGTACTGCAAACCACATGGGTCAGTTTTTATTGTTTCACTTAGGTGTGAATAAAGTCTCGTATCGACCCAAGTCAGGCTGCCTGTGATAGATTCCTGGCCCAAATCCTAAAAAATTTACTTTAACATTATAATTATAAAGGAAAAACTGTCTTATTTTCTGAGCAAAAACTGCTTGAAATTTGTGTTCTCTTGAAAAACTACTCAACGACTTCGTTAAGTTAGAAAGGATTACAATTCTGCATGTTGCATATCTGGTAATCTAACCAGATATCAGTCAGATGTCAACCAATATTCTAAAAGTAAACTTATCCCGACGAACATTGAAGGTGAACGATTAATTTTTTTGTTCATTGTTTGCTACGAGCGGATAGTGTATGTTCATTTATGTATAGTTGTGTCGACAGGACACCTATGTTAAAAAGTGGGCCTGAGATTAATTTCCTTAGTTACTTTAGATGTTGCTTTGCTCATAACTATACAGAAAATTTTTGTAGCCGTTAATGGCTCATTAATTAGTGTTTCACAGTGAAGTGTACAATCAATAATAGAAAAATATTTCAATAGCTTTCTCGTGTAATACTTAATGTAGGCGGCTGAATAGTAGTTGAAATGTATGGTTCAAATATAGCACTTCCTTTACTATATGTGAGTGGGTCAGGTCACCGTAATTGTACCCTGTTACAAGATGTAATTACGGATTTGTAAGACTCACCAGAAAGAATCTGCAATAAGCATTATTTTGTCACTGATTATAGTATGCTGTAGAGAAGAATACTTAATTTCTCCCTGGCCTATATTAACAATTGGTAACATGAATACAGTCAAAATATTTTTGTAAAATAGCATCTCACGTGAATGCTATTGTGTTGCGTAAAGTACGAGGGCAGTTCAATAAGTAATGCAACACATTTTTTTCTGAAACAGGGGTTGTTTTATTCAGTATTGAAATACACCAGGTTATTCCCCAATCTTTTAGCTACACAACTCTATTTTTCAACGTAATCTCCATTCAATGCTACGGCCTTACGTCACCTTGAAATGAGGGCCTGTATGCCTGCACGGTACCATTCCACTGGTCGATGTCGGAGCCAACGTCGTACTGCATCAATAACTTCTTCATCATCCGCGTAGTGCCTCCCACGGATTGCGTCCTTCATTGGGCCAAACATATGGAAATCCGACGGTGCGAGATCGGGGCTGTAGGGTGCATGAGGAAGAACAGTCCACTGAAGTTTTGTGAGCTCCTCTCGGGTGCGAAGACTTGTGTGAGGTCTTGCGTTGTCTTGAAGAAGGAGAAGTTCGTTCAGATTTTTGTGCCTACGAACACGCTGAAGTCGTTTCTTCAATTTATGAAGAGTAGCACAATACACTTCAGAGTTGATCGTTTGACCATGGGGAAGGACATCGAACAGAATAACCCCTTCAGCGTCCCAGAAGACTGTAACCATGACTTTACCGGCTGAGGGTATGGCTTTAAACTTTTTCTTGGTGGGGGAGTGGGTGTGGCGCCACTCCATTGATTGCCGTTTTGTTTCAGGTTCGAAGTGATGAACCCATGTTTCATTGCCTGTAACAATCTTTGACAAGAAATTGTCACCCTCAGCCACATGACGAGCAAGCAATTCCGCACAGATGGTTCTCCTTTGCTCTTTATGGTGTTCGGTTAGACAACGAGGGATCCAGCGGGAACAAACCTTTGAATATCCCAACTGGTGAACAATTGTGACAGCACTACCAACAGAGATGTCAAGTTGAGCACTGAGTTGTTTGATGGTGATTCGTCGATCATCTCGAACGAGTGTGTTCGCACGCTCCGCCACTGCAGGAGTCACAGCTGTGCACGGCCGGCCCGCACGCGGGAGATCAGACAGTCTTGCTTGACCTTGCGGCGATGATGACACACGCTTTGCCCAACGACTCACCGTGCTTTTGTCCACTGCCAGATCACCGTAGACATTCTGCAAGCGCCTATGAATATCTGAGATGCCCTGGTTTTCCGCCAAAAGAAACTCGATCACTGCCCGTTGTTTGCAACGCACATCCGTCACAGACGCCATTTTAACAGCTCCGTACAGCGCTGCCACGTGTCGGAAGTCAATGAAACTATACGAGACGAAGCGGGAATGTTTGAAAATATTCCACAAGAAATTTCCGGTTTTTTTTAACCAAAATTGGCCGAGAAGAAAAATGTGTTGCATTACTTATTGAAGTGCCCTCGTAGATTGTTACAATACTGAACCATGCCGGCACTGAGTTGATTGCTGGCTGTTCGTTGAATTACCCTGGCCTTTGTTTCTTGGTGAGCGCTTCTCTGGTATCCCACGAGGAGGCAACCTTGTGGCTGGCTGTTAGATACTAATAGGAGTTGCTCGCCAAGGACAGGATCCCACCAGCGTGTTGTGGTAGACGAAGTTTCACGCCGAAGAGCATGCCAGTGACTTGGAGAATCACTGCTTCCCTCTACTTTCATGGTCGCGGGCAGCGCCTTCTGAGTCGGCACGGTTTGCATCTAGGATGCCTTCGTTGATGGATGTGGTCTTGCAACATCTCTTACTTCACCAAGATCTGTCAGAGAAACAAATGGTCATCACCTTGTATCGCCTGTGATTAAGTGTTGAATGCTACTCGAGAAAACCCCAGTTCTTTACTGAGCCATTGTCACCGTAATTTGTTATGGATTCTCGCTTTTTGTTTTGTCCAGCTTGCACTAGTGGCCGTTAGTTCTGCCTGTGTATCAGCAGCCATGACAAAAGGGACATGTCCGAGCTATTCGTAAGTCTGCTGTAAAACGGCTCTCATTTTGATCAATTGTAGTTCCATTACTACTTGATTAAGCGTAACTACTGATTCTTTTAAATTGTGTGTGTTTTACTCTCAATGATTCTTTTGTAAGTCATCGGTCTTCTGAATAGTTTGATGCGGTCTGCCACGAATTCCTCTTCCGTGCCAAACGTTTCATATCAGAGAAGGAATTGCAACCTACGTCCCCAATTTGTACTTCATGTATTCCAATCTCTGTCTTCACCTACAGTTTTTAACCTCTACAGCTCCCTCTAGCACCATGGAAGTTTTTCCTTAATGTCTTAATACGAGGGTGAGTCAAATGAAAACCTTAAACATTTTTTAAATATTATTTATTGTCCAGAAGTGGTACAAAGCTGTATCACTTTTCAACATAATCTCCCCCACGCTCAATGCAAGTCCTCCATCGCTTACAAAGTGCATAAATTTCTTTAGAAAAAAATTCTTTTGGTAGTCCGCGCAAGCACTTGTGCACCGCGTGGCGTACCTCTTCATCAGAAGGGAACTTCTTTTCTTACATTGGGTCTTTCAGTGGTCCAAACATATGCAAATCATTTGCGGCAAGGACTGGTGAGTGTGGTGGATAAGGCAGACACGACGTCTGCTGACAGCAATCGAAGTCGCTTTGATTTGATAGCATGCTGCAGATGATTTTTTAGGAGATCTGTGTATGATGCACTGGTGACAGTGGTCCCTCTAGGAATGTAATGCTCCAAAATGACACCTTTTTCGTCCCAAAAGAGAGTCAGCATAACCTTCCCTGCTGATGGTTCTGTTCGAAACTTCTTTGGTTTTGGTGATGACGAATGACGCCATTCCATTCTCGTTTCTTCGTTTCTGGTTGGTGGAAGTGAACCCAGGTTTCATTCCCAGTAACGATTCTTGCAAGGAAGCCATCACCTTCTCGTTCAAAGCGCCGAAGAAGTTCTTCACAAGCATCAACACGTCTTTCTCTCATTTCAGGAGTCAGCTGCCGTGGCACCCATCTTGCAGACACTTTCTGAAACTGGAGGACATCATGCACAATGTGGTGTGCTGACCCATGACTAATCTGTAAGCATGCTGCAATGTCATTCAGTGTCACTCGGCGGTTTTCCTTCACTATGGCTTCAACTGCTGACCTGGACGAGGAACATCTTCCACTGAAGTCACACCATTTGCGAATTTCCTACTCCGTTCGTAGACTTGCTGCTGTGACAAACATGCATCACCATACTGAACCCTTATTCGTCGATGAATTTCAATAGGTTTCACACCTTCACTAGACAAAAACCGAATAACAGAACGCTGTTTTTCCCTGGTGCAAGTCGCAAGTGGGGCGGCCATCTTCATACTGATACTGCGACGGTATGTGTGCATCTGCACTATGCTGCCACCTACAGGCCATTCTGCACGCTGTTTGTAGCACACTTACCAACTTACAGGATAACGGCGCGAAATTTCGATTTGGTATTACAAATTTAAGGTTTTCATTTGACTCACCCTCGTAGATGTCCTACCGTACTACCTTTTCTTCCTGTCAGTGTTTTCCATCTATTCCCTTGCTCGCCAATTCTGCGGAGATTCTCTCAATCCTTACCATATTAGTCCACCTAATTTTGAACATTCTTCTGTAACACAACATCTCTAATGCTTTTACTCTGATCTGTTCCGGTTTTCCCACAGTTCAAATTTCACTACCGTACAACTCCGTGCTCGAAACGCACAGTTTCAGAAATTTCGTCCTAAAATTAAGGTCCTTGTTTGATACTAGTAGACTTCTCTTGTCCACGAATGCATTTTTTCGCCATTGTTAGTCTGCTTTTCACATCCTCCTTGCTCAGCCCATCATAGGTTATTTTACTTTCAAGATAGCAGAATTTCTTAACTTCGTCTACTTCGTGATCCCCAATTCAGATGTTAAGTTTATTACTGTTCTCATTTCTCCTACTTCGCATCAGCTTCGTCTTTCTCCAATTTACTCTCTACTCATATTCTGCACTCATTACATTGGGCATTCAGTCAACAGATTCTGTAATTTCTCTTCACAGTCACTCACGATAGCAACGTCATCAGCGAAACTTATCATCGACATACTTTCATCCTGAATTTTAATCCCACTCTTCAACTTTCTTACATTTCTGCCATTGCTTCTTCGCTGTATGGATTGAACTGTAGGAGCGAAAGCCTGCATCGCCGTCTTACGCCCTTTTATATTCGACGATTTCGTTCTTGGTCTTCTGCTTCTGTGGTGCATTTAACTTTTCTATCATGAGACTGATCGACCTAAAGACATCCTCAGTTTTCTTTTCCATTCGTCTGTCTTGTATTATTCTTGTCAGCAGCTTGGATACATGAGCTGTTAAGCTGTTTGTGCGATAATTCTCATATTTATCCGCTCAAGCTATGTTCGGAATCGAGCAAACGATGTTTTTCCGAAAGTCTGATGATATAACGCCACTCTCATGCAGTCCACACACCAACTAAATAGTCGTTTTGTTGCCACTACCCAAGTGACTATAAAAATTTCGATGGAATGTTCTGCCACATTTGATTTTGAGTCGCCCAAAGATCTAATGAATTCTGATTCTAATGCTTGATGCCCTGTGTCTTCGCTGTCGGCTCCTGTTTCTTCTTCTGTCACGTCATCAGGCAAGTCCTCTCCCTCACAAATCTGCCCTCTCCTCTGCATTTAACAGCTGCATTATTATTGCACTCTTAATGCTTCCGCCCAAGCTTTTAATTTTGTCTTTGACTTTTCTATATGATGAGGCAGTCCTTCCGACAATCATTTCTTTTCGATTTCTTCACATTTTTCATGCAGCCATTCCACCTTTGCTTTCCTGCAATCCTTATGTATTTGGTTCGTGAGTTACTTGTGTTTCTGTTTTCCTGAGTATTTTTGTACTTTTTTTTTCATCGGTCCACTGAAATATTTCTTCTGTTATCCATGATTTTTTCACATTTACCTTCCTTGTAACTCTTTTTTTTCTTCCCAACTTAAAATTTGTGTGTGTGTGTGTGTGTATATCCTTTTTATTTATTTTTTACTATTTATTATTTCAGTTTCCTTTTTGTTCCGTTTTTAATTTATTTATTTGATGTTGGTTATTATTATTTTGTTTTTCATTTTTCATTTACATATTTAGTGATGATGGCGTGTTACGAGGGCCTCCCGTCGGCTAGACCGTTCGCCTGGTGCAAGTCTTTCGATTTGACGCCACTTTGGCGACTTGCGCGTCGATGGGGATGAAATGACGATGATTAGGACAACATCCAGTCCCTGAGCGGAGAAAATCTCCGACCCAGCCGGGAATCGAACCCGGGCCCTTAGGACTGACATTGTGTCGCGCTGACCACTCAGCTACCGGGGGCGGACTACATATTTAGTACAGGAATTGGATTTGTGTTCATCTATTAGGATTTCTGTCTATTATATGATCAGTCAGTGTAAACAGCGAGTGATTAGTCATACTGACGTGGTCATTTACTGGTAGCTCCTTTCCATCCTTTGTTTTGTATACGTGGTAACTGTAAGTTTAGGAGGTGTCTTTTATGAGTTATTGTAACTATTCTCATGTTTTTCTGCCTTGTCGTATGTTTGTGAATATATTCTTTTAAGTGTTCTGAGGAAGTTCAGTGGCTTCTCCCATATTTACTGCTCTGATACGTTGTTTTTAGTGGGTGTCGAAATTCTACCACTTTGCCCTACATACCTTCCTTCACATGTGGTGCATTGTAATTGGTATATTTCTATTTTCTGGTGAATGCCTGTCTGTGCCTTTTGTTGTTTTCTGGAATGTTATTTTGGACTGAATTGCCTATTTTGAATGCTATTTTTCTGCCTTGTGTATTCTAAATGTTCGTGCTTGTATGTCGTTATTGTGTACCATCTTGAATCTTCTTCCTTGTTTTTGTGTGCTCTTTGTGTATTCATTTATGATTTGTGGCTGTGTATGTTTTGTATTTATTGAGTGTTTCTGTTGTTTCATTTTTTATATAATTTTGTGACCAGTTTACTATTGTACCCAAAGCTTTGTAGACTTAACACAGTACCACTCACCACGGTAAACTACCAGAAAGAACTAGATTACCTCACAAACAACAACGATCAATACCTCGTCAGATAATGTCGTTTAGCATCCCTGATGAGGTCTGACTATCGCGGTAGAACTTCCTACTTCAGCTAACTCCACAATCAATAATCCCACGGGTTGAGGTGTGGAGACCTGGGAAGCCAAGCATGGTGGAAGCTCTCAGTCCTCACCGTGTAGCAATATGGAGTCAAGTACCAACCTGTATAAAATTCGTACCTTCCCTTAGGTGTTTATCAGCCAGGCGATGGATGATCCGATTGTGCAACACATCGGCGTACCTCTCATCCGTCACGCTGCCACTTCATACACGATCCTCATGCGGCGTCACTGACGTGTTGCTATCCAGCACCATCTGTTGGCCGGTTTTTGTACTCGCTTTTGGTTTCAATAGAACCCCATGTCATTTCAGGCATGTGTGTCAAGTCTTATCGCTATACCTACATTACTCTGTGAATTACTGCGTTTTCAAATGCTAACGGACTTTTGGGTCACTCTGTATATACTCTTACCGCTATTTTTCTCAGAGTTTTCAACATCTTACATCATTTTACGTTGTCGCAGGCTTTTTACAGATCGATAAATCCTATGAACGCCTCTTGATTTTTCGGAAGTCCTGCTTCTTCAGCCAATTAAATGCAACATTTAAAAAGAAAGCCTTCAGACGCTGGTGTGTATTTATGCAGCAAGAACTCCCGCCACCGTGATGTTATACATCCAGAAATATCTCAGTTTAAGCAGTGAGTCCGTAGAGAAAGGAATAAGAGGCGTAAGTATGACTGGCCGTGCTTTTCCATTCGAGTTTTACGGGGACTAAGACAATCCGTCATTGCACTATCTTAGTGAGTCATCGAGTAGGATTCTTTCTACCTCTTTTGCTGCTGGCCGCGGTGGCCGAGCGGTTCTAGGCGCTTCAGTCCGGAACCGCGCGACTGCTAAGGTCGCAGGTTCGAATCCTGCCTCGGACATGGATGTGTGTGATGTCCTTAGGTTGGTTAGGTTTGAGTTGTTCTAAGTTCTAGGGCACTGATGACCTCAGAAGTTAAGTCCCATAGTACACAGAGCCACTTGAACTATTTTTGAACCTCTTTTGCTGTGAACTTGCTTACGTTTATGTCCCTCGCAGAAGCACCATCAGCACCGCTGGGTTCTCTGTAAAGTCCAGTTCTAATTCCAGTGATTCTAAGTGATGAAGCTGGAAGCTATAATATTCGGAATAACTTTAAAAAGAGATGCCATTATGATGTAGTTACGTACTAAGCATCATAAACTGATAATATCGACAAAACACTTAATAATTTAACTGAAAAATAACAACTTCCTGGGAGCATGGTCTTACGACAGAACTAGATCTGACGGAATTCTATTGGCAGATGGCGACAATGGCGCGCAGCCTGGACCTCGGGCTTAACACTCGTTACATTTCGCAGCCGCCGGCCGGAGTGGCCGAGCGGTTCTAGGCGCTTCAGTCTGGAACCGCGGGACCGCTACGGTCGCAGGTTCGAATCCTGCCTCGGCCATGGATGTGTGTGATGTCCTTAGGTTACTTACGTTTAAGTAGTTCTAAGTTCTACGGGACTGATGACCTCAGAAGTTAAGTCCCATAGTGCTCAGAGCCATTTCGCAGCCATTCATACATTTTCTTTAGCTTAAAAATTAATCATTTATTTATTAAGATGATCGATTTCTGATGTTGTAATATTTCTGTAAGAAAGTACTTATGACCTGTAAGATTCTCCTATTATCTGTATTATTAGCAAACGTTTATTAAGCAAGAGTACTTGCTTCGCGCCAGAATAAATTTACTTTTCCTGCATACCTCACCTCTGACGTAATGGGGCGTTCTAATTTCTAGCCATGGCATCTCACATCACAGCTCAGTGGCAAACGCCATATGGTCCACCGGCTACTTTAGCCAGCGTGGGAACTGAAATCTTACTCCCGACTGAGTGCGTTCTGCAGTACCGCTTCACTGAGTGAATGCTACGTGATATCTGCAGACATGATACAAAATTGTAAAACTGGAAAATAAGTAAATAAAATATGGCTTCAATCTAGGAGGTACCTTACAAGCCTGGAGTAATTTTTAACTGTTGGTGTGGCGAATGATAAGAAAGAAAAACAGAAATGAATTAGCACGTATATTGTAACACCTTAGCTCTAATGCTCTACTGATTTATTTTGCATTTTGTTTTATTTAATGTTACATCATTGAGGTTCTGTAAATGTGTTTGATTGAATCGATAAGACAAAATTGTATACTCCTTTCTTTGTAAAAACTTTGATGTCTTTTAGAGTGTAGGAAGTGTAACATATGAGCAAATTATATGTTTTGTCTTTGTCATATAATCTCTTTGGTTATCTTTAAAGTTAAATAATTTTGTGTAGGACTACCAATATATGCAAATGTTCTGTTTTATTTAAAATGTTTGTTTGCTCTTATGTAAACTGCTGACCTTCACTTAAGGTTCTTAGTTATTTCATATGTAAAGGGTGTTGTGCTTCCCCTCGGGAACGTAACTGTGTAGCGCAAACAAATTGTGGTTGGCCTATGTAGAAAAGATGGAACAAAGAGTCAGTCAGGGACGAACCACCAAACTGTCAACTGCCAATGTAAAAGTTGTATATTGTGCTGGTTCCGAGAGAGGCTTTTCCTGACGTTTTCTTATGCCTCGGGTGGATGGACAAAGAGCTGGAAATATTCTGAAGTTGGTATCTATCATCACCACCAAGAAGTGACAGTCCAGCAATTCAACCTGCAAATCTACCTACCAACATGCAATCGCCACCACATTGCGCAACCACTGTAATGGAACACTATAGTAATGTACAGTGAAGGATCAGCTTATTGAATGCGTTAGTGTGCTCAAATATATAAGATAATTTATAACTGAATTTATGTACCTACTGTGATTTTTTCCCTTATCATAACACCTCTCAGGTTCCTCTCCGTTTGAACTGAAGTGATTACCGAGTGTCCTTACTGAAAGAACATTACAGCCCAGTGTTTTGCTAATTAATGCCTCTTGAACATAGTAAAAACAAAGTTAAAGTTAATGTGGCAAGAGAGTGAGTTAAAGTAAATGATGCTTGCTGAAAATAATTTTCCTATTAAAACTGCTTATTAATATGTTGTTGCCAACTTCAAAATTAAAAGTTCTTAAGACTGAGGCTTATAAAGGTTTGCTTAGTAAATGATCACATTGCTGCTTGTTGTAAATCGCAAAATGTGAGTCAGTATCTTACAAATATGTTAACTTTGTGTCTCACTGTAGTAAAAGTGGAAAACTGCAATAGTGGAAAGTTATATACTCATGCTTGCTAAGCACTTGTTTCTTTTGGTATTGAAAGTGCATATTAATAGTGTGATAGGATCCACAGGTTATCCTTTATGCTCATGATAAATAACAATTCGTAGAAAGACCACTATTTATGAAAACAATAATTTCTTTATTGAAAAGACAGTGCGAAGTAACCTGTTAGTGAATTCCAATTAACTTTCATTCTAAATAGAATAGTGTTTAGTTGAGAGAGTCTTAACCTGTGATCAGTTGATAATTTTGCAGTGAACTACATTTACAATTTTTGTCAGCTAGGAAAATGTGTGAAAAGTAATAGTGTGTATTGTTATCTGTTATATTTATGCAAATAGTTTGTTCTGATCTGTCAGCTCCAATCTTACCGTGAACACATGCAGGTGTCAGAGTTCATTGCACTCCTGTGTGTCAAATTACAGGTTGTGTTTGTCCGTTAAAGTTACTCATACCTATTTTCTTAAACAGGAATGTTAATCATTCTCTTGCCAAACTAGGCTGGCGACCGTTTTCCTCATTCTTTGAACAGTGTAGACAGATAAAATATTATTTGTTACTGTTTGAATATTTACGTAATTCTGACTTTCACTTCCGATAAGCCACCTCCGTTAGGTACAACACGGTCAACATAACGAAATTCCTCTCAGAGAGTAACACTGCTCTGCTTCTTCATACTATAATTACTTGAATGAGAATAATTTCATTATACCAACTGCCTTCAGCCTTCAGGTTATGGTATAGTAGTAGCAGACGGAAGTGTTATAATATCCGAATTTCGTTACAGGAAGCAGTTCGTAATACATTATACAAAAGGCGTCGATTAAAATGCGCCTTGCAAGACAGTACTTCGAATTTAATATTGAATAGAAGCTACTTTACCAGTTTCTCTTGTGGAAAGACGTTCGCGTCGCCCCGGCTGTATTTCCGTTCTGTGACGCTGCAGCTGGGAAACTTTCGCAGCAGTGTGATGCATTAATCCAGCTGAGGTCTCCGGCTTGCATCATTCATGGGGGTGGCAGTCGCTGCACAAGCGCGATGCGCACGCCTGCTCTCTCCACGTTGTGCTGGAGGAGTACTGGCGCACCTTGTCAGTGCTAGAAGGCCTGTGTGCTTCACTCTCTCCATTCAGAATGAGTGATGTGGATGACTAATGCCGAGCTCTGTAGTTGATCGTAGAACAGCATGACGACCGGATTTCCGCCCAGAAAGTTTTATGTATACGTGGTTGACATAGAGCTTTGGTAGACGGGCCACTGAACTTCATTTGACACTTTTACGTGTGTTTACGGTTTTAATTAAACCATGCTTTACGATGTTCATAGGATATTTAATGAGCCTCCCTTTCCCTTCTAGATGATCTAATGAAGCTTAACCACGCTGAAACGCGTTATTTTCAAATAAAAATAACTTTCCTACCGTGAATCTTTTGTTTTCAATATTCACGGAAAGAATCGTACAGTTCCCCAATGACAGGTCGTAGCAATGCGGACAGTCGCATTCGAGGTGCACGACGGATCTAAATGAAACACCTCGCTGCGAACTGAACGTCCCAGTTTGTAGCAGTGGCACACACATCCAGCAGTTACGGTACTCAAAAGCGTGCACCATCTGGGCTCCTCACCGCCTAACAGAAGAAAATAAAGGGCAACAAGGACCATCTCTACTGCATTTCTTGCTATTTACGAAACTGATCGTGACAATTTTTTGGTCAATCGTCACAGGCGATGAAACATGGGTTCCTCACATCGAACGTGAATCAAAACGGCAACCCCCTCCTCCCTGCCCAGTCCTGCTAGACGTAGGCATTCAAACATCGTCGTATGCCCATCGTGAGCTGTGCATTGCTCATGTTCCCATCAACACGTATTTTACACCCTGTTTTTGACGTACTTCCACCTGACTAAGTTAATTTAAATACTACTGTCACTGAGTTGCTGCTTTGCCTGATCGTGAGCGCGTATATCGACATATCCCCGCTCGTAGTATCTTTGTTACACTGCCATTTACTTCCCGTCGATGTCTGTCGTAAGATCCCTCCAAAACCCAGGCAATCATTGTCGGCAAAACCACCCCTTCCTTCCACCTCCTTGATTTCTATCTCACCATCTATGGCCGTCCTATCGCCCTCACTCCCACCCTTAAGTACCTTGGCGTCACCCTCGACCGTCGCCTCTCCTGGACTCCCCACCTCCGGACAATCCAAGCCAAGGCACGCTCCCGACTCAAAGTTCCTCTCTGGCTGTACGTGGGGTCTGGACCCCTCCACCATCACACCTATAAGTCCCTCATCCGCCCTATCCTTTGTTATGCCCATCCTGCTTGGATCTCCGCCCCCCTCCATTTTATAAATCCCTCCAAATCCTTGAACGTCATGCTCTCCGCCTCGCCTATCGCATCCGTCTCCCCTCCCCCACGCGGATCCTCTACAATCTCATCCCCTTCCCCCACCTCCTCCTTTTCCTTGAAAGGATACGGATCCTGTACACCTCCCGTAAACTCGATCCTCCTCACCCGCTCATCTCCCCGATCCTCTCCCACCCCCACCCGCTGCCGCGCCTGTATTCGCACGTCCCACCCGGTCTCCATCTCTCCACCCTCCTTACCCTCTCCCAAGTTGGCTTCCGCCAGCTCCCCCTCCCTGATGATGCCCTCCTCCCCTCCATCTACCCCTCCTGTCAACTTTGACCCTGCCCCACCCCCCACTTCCGGTGTCCTTTCCTTTGGGCACCCTCCCTCCCTTCTCTTCCCTTCCCTTCTCTTTCCTTTTCCCACGTCCCCTCCCTCCACCCCTCTTCCCCCGGGCTTCCCCTCCCCCTTCCTCCCTCCCCCCTTCCTCCCCTGCCCGTGGCATCTCTGCTCTCCCCTCTCGCTCTCCCACTCCCCTTCCTCCTCCTCCTCTCTTGGCAGGTCCCCGGACTCGCACACGCATAGTGAACATTCGCGCGCCAGAGATCATCGACATCAGTATCTCGTGTGTGTGCTTCGTTTTGTGTTTCGTGCAGTTACGACTCCACTGTTCACATGTGCCATCGCCGTTCTCCGTGTTTTGTGCGCCGTGTCCACAAGTGTTAGTGTTTTTATCTTCCAACGTGAACGGCTTCATGTTTATGTTTTTTTTGTATCTCCATTTTTTGCCCGCCGTTTTTTGTGTTGTCTGTATCACCTCTCTGTCATGTTCTTGTTCCACTTAAGGCTGAAGAGCAGCGTAATGTGCTGCTGCCAGCCCGCCTGTATAGGTGATGAAAATTACAATAAAGGAAAAAAAAATCTGTCGTAAGCGAGTACGGGTTGCGAGTTCGGCTCTCTCGGTCGGTTGGAACGCATCTGGAGCGCAGTCCGCACCTGCCAGTCGGGGAGCTGCAATGTGGCGCTAGTGCAGTCGGGTTGGAGCAGCAATGAGGTCTGCGTCGACATGGCTCGCCCAACCATTGCCGCCACGAATCACTTGAGCCATACTACGGTCTTGGTGGATCGTCGGTCGGTCGCCCTACTGGTCGACGCGTTTTGGCTCGCCGATCGTTCATGAGTCGGCAGTGTGTGCGTGCATCGACTCCCGATCTGTCTTCGTGCGTGTTTAGTTGTTGTTGTGTGTTATTCTGGTCTTCGTGCAAGTGTTTGTCAGGTTGTGTGTGTACTTGGCGTTATTTCCACTGACGACAATTTTAGATGTTGTCGGCATACTGAAGTGATTCGGTCGGTTGTTGCTGACGAAAGAAGTTATCTGCGCGGGGTGCAGTCGGCTGGGGCGGCTGGCAGCCCCTGCTCAGTGTCGGAGAGTGTGTGGAGCTGTCCGATCGCTACGAGCTTCGTGGTTCACCGACCCAGGACGTCAAAGTAGAGTAGTGGTTTCAACTGCCCAAGCCAGATCCATTCATGTTTTGGTGGTATGTTTCGGTGGTTTGCTGTTGGGGAGGATTTACTGTGAGCAACATCGAGGGTGGCTACTGCTGAAATTTAGCCGCCATGCGGTGCAATTAACTATTTTGGTCCACTACAATTTGAGTGCACTGGTGGAATTTTCTGTCTTGCGGCCGTTAGTGTTCTGGTTACCTGCCCTGGGCACTGACGTTAATTCAGGCAGTGTTCGTTTGAGTGAAGTTTATTACCGTGTTTCAAATTCAAGCGTACCAGCGGAATTTTCTGCCTAGTGGCCGTTCGTGTTCCGGTTGCCTCCCCTGGCCCCTAAAGTAATTTCAGGCAGCATCCTTTCCTCACCTGTTGTCGCTGTCCAACATGGTGCGTAATTTTGACAGCTAATACCTACTCCATTGTGGATTATCACGTTTGTAACATTTCCAAGTTTGATTTCTCATGTACTGACTGAAGGGAAGCAAGTCATGTTCTGACTGAAGGGAAGCAAGTCGTTGTGCCGGTCGGTCCGTGGCTGTCCCCTGGTTGGGTTCCGACGGATCCAATATAGCTGGGCTCACCACCTGTCTCACCTGAGTGAACGAGGGCAGACCGACCTCCCTGGAGGCTTCTGAGTGCCACCGGTGTTTAATTATCTGTTGTCAGGTACTTTAAATTTAAGGCTTATGGTTATTTTATATTTTCTTAAAAAACTTTTGCAAAATTAATTTTTCAATTTATCTTTCAAGCTTAAACATTGCAGCCTTCTGCCTTTGAAAGATTATGGTAATATATTTTAAAATTCGAAAGTTAATTGTGGCCTTCAGCCATTGATATTGCACGTTGCATATGTGTGATATATCTGCTTAGCCTTAAGGCTTTCCATGTAGCCGTGATACGTTTTTTATTTTATTTGATTTGCCTCTTTAATTCAATTTTAATCTTGTTGATTTTTAAGATTTCTTGTTGTTAAACATTCCGGCCTTCCGCCACTAAAAGTTGAAAGGTGGCTACACTGAGCCACAGCGCCAGAGATCGCGCTAGAGAGTATTGTTCCGCCGCCTCCACTGGCAGTGATTATTGAGAAGTAGCGGTGGGCAGTGCTTGCTGAGATGTCGTAGGGAGGAGTTCTTGTCGAGAGGTGGTAGTAGCGAGTCGGTGTGGAGATGTTGTAGTAGTGAGTGCTTGTTCCATGTTTTATGCAGTTGTTTGATGGGCTAGACAGCAGATGTTGTTCTAATGGAGATATTGTAATCATTAGAGTGCTTTTCATCAATATATATGAAGGTAACAAAACTCGTTTTATTTCTCATTATTTCAATGTCTTGAATAATGCGTCATTACAGGTTCAGTCAACAAAGCATCTGGCTTGTGTTCTTGTATTAGAGTGTAATTCTGGTTTTCTTGCGCAATTATAGTATTTCTATTTTCTTTAATTACTTCAGTATAAATGATATTTAAAATTTCTTGTGTTATTGAAGAAGAACCGTGCCAGATGTGTATGTTGAATCACACTTCCACACACAGAACAGTTACACTTGTGCTTTGTTGTTGCGTTGGTTTTATAGTTGCTGGGGACTTAATTAATTAATTGTGTTAACGGAAATTTTCATTTTATTCTTTGTTGTCGTTCTATGCAGTCAGATTGCGTACTAAAACTAGTCAGGGCCAACCGTTTACGAGACTTCGTAAGCGGACAGACAGTTATTAAAATTAAAAATATTTGCATTCAAAAAATAATTAAGCCCCCATGCAAAGTCTGTGGTAATATATTCTGAAATTTTGAAACTTAATAGTGGCTTTCAGCCTTTGGTATTGCACCTTGCATATGTTTGCTGTTTTTTTTTTCAATTATGTTATTGCTATCTTAATTGGATTTGTATCTTGTTGATATGTTAAGATTTCTTGTTTGGAGGCCTTCAGCCGTGAAAGAGTTGCATTTGGTAAAGGTCCGACTCTGTGCCGCTTTGATTGTAAAGGTTATTAAATTGCAATAAATGACAATTAGAAGGAGAAACTGACCTCAACCTTTGGCCCTTTCCATAATCTTATTAACTGTTCTGCTCAGCGGGTTTAGCGGGGTGTCACATCGTAATTAAAGTAATTCATTTATTTATTTCTTTATGTCATCAGTCTTCTGACAGCCCACCACGATTTCCTGTCCCGTGCCAAACCTTTCATCTCAGACAAGTACTTACAACATACGTACTCAATTATTTGTTGGATGTATTCAAATCTATGTGTTCCTTTACAATTTTTACGCTCTACAGCTCCTTCTAGTACCATGGAAGTTGCTCCCTGATGTCTTAACACGTGTCGTAACATCCTGTCCCTTCTTCTTTTCAGTGTTTTCCATCTATTCCTTTCTTCGCCGATACTGCGAAGAACCTCCTCATTCCTTACCTTATCAGTCCACCTAATTTCCAACATTCATCAGTAGCATCCCACATCTAATTTTTCGATTCTCTTCCGTTCCGGTTTTCCCACAGTCCATGTTTCACTACCGTACAATGCTGTGCTCCAGAGGTACGTTCTCAGAAATTTCTTCCTCAAATTAAGACCTGAGGTTAATAGCAGACTTCTCTTGGGTAGCAGTGCCCTTTTTGTCTGTGTTAGCCTGCTTTTAATGCCCTCCTTGGTCCATCCGTTATGGGTTATTTTGCTACCCAGGTAGCAGGATTCCTGAACTTTATCTACATCGAGATCGCCAATTTTGATGTTAAGTTTCTCGCTGTTCTCGTTTCTGTTACTTCTCCTTACTTTCGACCTTCATCGATTCTCTCAATCCATATAATGCACTCATTACACTGTTCATTCCGTTCAGCACATTCTGTAATTATTCTTCGATTTCACTGAGGGTAGCAAAGTCATCAGTAAATCTCATCATTCATATACTTTCACGTTGGATTTTAATCCCACTCTCGAAACTTTCTTTTATTTCCGTCGTTGCTTCTTCGAGGTACAGATTCAACAGTAGGGTGAAAGACATCATCCCTGCCTTACACCTTTTTTAATACGAGCACTTCGTATCTGCTCTTCCACTCTTATCTATCACTCCTTCTTCTTGTACTGTATATTACCCGTCTTTCGCTGTAGCTTACCCCTAGCTTCTCAGAATTTAGAACATCTTGCACCGTTTGACATTATCGAACGCTTTCTCCAGGTCGCCATATCCTATGAATGTGTCTGGATTTTTCTTCACTCTTGCTTAAATTATCAACCCCAACGTCAGAACTACCTCTCTGCTGCTTTCACCTTTCTTAACTCCAAACTGATCGTCTTCTAACAGATCCTGTACCGCTAGACTCATACATGCTATACTTCAACGTGAATAGTCGTTTTGTTGCCCGTTTCGCCAATGATTTCAGAAATTCCAATGGAATGTTATCTATCCCTACTGCCTTACTAGACCTTATGTCTTCTAAAGCTCATCTAAATTGTGATTCTGATACTAGATCCCCTATCTTTTCCTTGTTGACACCTGTTTCTTCTTCTATCAGGTCATCAGACACGTCCTCAACATCATAGCTACCTCAAACGTTCTCCTTCCGCGGATTCGCTCTCTCCTCTGGATTTAACAATGGAATTCTCACTGCGACCTTATGTCATCGCCCTCTCTTTTAATTTCGCCAAAGGTTGTTTTGACTTTTCTGTATACTGAATCAGTCCTTCCGACAGTGATTTCTTTTTCTACATCTTCACATTTTTCTTGCAGCCATTTCACTGTAGCTTCTCTGCACTTCATGTTTATGTCAGTAACTTGTATTTCCGTATTCCTGGATTTCCCTGAACATGTTTGTAATTCTTTCTTTCGTCTATCAACTGACGTATTTTTTCTGTCATCCATGGTATCTTCGCAGTTATCTTCCTAGTACCTATGCTTTTCTTTCCAATTTCGGTGATTACCGTTTTTAGAGATGTCCATTCCTCTTCAGCTGAACTGCCTTCTGCGAAATTCATTATGGTTTCATACGCGGCTGGATATGCTCCTGCTTCCAACTAGTGAACATGTTTGCCCAGGAAGAAGGATATCAGACCAGCTACCCTGAGAAGTCCACCTTTTCTTCCCAGCCTACAAAGGGGTCAACGCATTCCAGCACAGTCGATGCCGTTAAAGTTGTATATAGGCTTTCTTCAAATATAAGGCGAGTTCCCAACCGATACATATTCATTTATTGATATGCAGCGTGTTCCTCAACAACATGTGTCTGGAATACGAACCAAATTGCATCGGTATCTCTTTTCCCGACGCTTCCGACAGGAGAAGGTTCTACCTGGTAAGAAGTCATTAGTCATTAGACAGCACATATTAGCATTTTTCGTGAGACAGCTGTCACTTCGTCAGCGAATCGCAAGTTTTTAGAGGGTGTACAAGCAGCCATTCCAACTGGGTTCATCTTACTATTACTTTTCGCTTACCATATATGAGGTGAGCAAGTTGTGTCTTGCAAGACAGATGTGTTCACAATCTATGCGTGTCTCCATTGAGAATATCAAGTTGCCTTAGTACGTTTAAGAAATCTATTACCAATAATGGTGAATGCAATAGTTCTATGTACGGGTTCTGTAAGAGCTTGTGGATGGTGCGTAGCTTTTGTACATTTAACATGTGACCTCAAAGTTCTGGAAGACGAATAGAGTTCAATAAGTCTGTGACGCATGTGTTGGAGTGTTAAGGGAGACAATAATAGATCCTTCCCCATAAATCCTTCGTCAGGATAGCCGTAGAGTTGTCATCAGCGAGTTGGATCAACATTGCAGACCTCCCGCCAATTTTAAGTGATAATTTGATGAATGTGGAATGTTCCCAGAATGAGATTTTGACTCTGCAGCGGAGTGTGCGCTGATATGAAACTTCCTGGCAGATTAAAACTGTGTGCCTGACCGAGACTCGAACTCGGGACCTTTGCCTTTCGCGGGCAAGTGCTCATTCTGCGAAAATACCCCAGGCTGTGGCTAAGCCATGTCTCCGCAATATCCATTCTTTCAGGAGTGCCTAGTTCTGCAAGGTTCGCAGGAGAGCTTCTGTAAAGTTTGGAAGGTAGGAGACGAGATACTGGCAGAAGTAAAGCTGTGAGGTCGGGGCGTGAGTCGTTCTTGGGTAGCTTAGTTGATAGAGCACTTGCCAGCGAAAGACAAACGTCCCGAGTTCGAGTCTCTGTCCGGCACACAGTTTTAATCTGCCAGGAAGTTTCAATGTGGGATGTGTTCTACGATTTTGTGTTTCGTCTCACATTCTGTTGGAAGATTTCAGATTGCGTAGAGGATAGTTGGTTCATCCAGTTTTTCTATCGGTAATAAGTCAAACATTTTCGCTGGACGTGCTTCTCCGAAGATCTTGTGGTCTGGTACCATTATTTTAACAAGCCTGTTTGACTCAGTTTTCACTTCTGTACGGTTACGAGCGATTGTATGTGCTAACATAAGAAAAGTGCAACATAGATAATGAGATATTTTGTAGCGTTTCCGCATGTGTGCATCTTATAATGTTTCAGCACAATTTATTTCTTGCAGTAATTGGAGAATTGTTGATAACCACGATGTTGCGCGCAGTAAACAACAGCAGTAGACATCGGCCCCTTGATACCCGCCCATTGCCCCAGCTTCATTCAGCCAAGGACAGCCATATTGTTTTACACATTTCTTGACGGCGGGAGTGGCCGTGCGGTTCCAGGCGCTACAGTCCGGAACCGAGCGACCGCGACGGTCACAGGTTCGAATCCTGCCTCGGGCATGGATGTGTGATGTCCTTAGGTTAGTTAAGTTTAAGTAGTTCTAAGTTCTAGGCGACTGATGACCTCAGAAGTTAAGTCGCATAGTGCTCAGAGCCATTTGAACACATTTCTTGTCGCATAACAAGTGACTTTAGTGCGAGAAAGTTTAAGAATATTGGACACTATGTTATGCAGTTAAGGGCAAGGCCGCTTTTTCTGCTTCATAACGTCCGTTTTTTGAGTAAAAAGAAGAACGACGGTGCCTGGGAATTAATGAAACACTCCCAAGGTTGTTTTTAGGCACCCAAATACCGTAAGACATGTGTTTGGAGCACACGACGTTGGATCCTGTAAGAAGTTTGATCAGCTAGGTAACAGCTTCCATCATTGGTAACGTAAGCTATTAATACCATAATGGCACCAGAATGAATGAAAACTGGTGTCACAGAAGGTACAGAAGAGGAAACACTGAACAATTTAAAATGGCATCACACAGACGCACAAGAACTGTTACGATGACAGTGACCACTCATCAGATGAGTATTCTGTCGCAGCATTCGCCGATGGACTTGGTCCCACGTTCAGCGAGTTCGCATCCGTGGAGATGACAAGCAGTTAGCCTTCCATGCCTAACAGCTTTATGACGCCATCACACTAATCACACGACGAGCTGCCCTTTCCATCCAGCCGTGAATGCTTGGGGGCCACAGCATTCACCGGCCGCTGTGGCCGAGCGGTTCTAGGCTCTTCAGTCCGGAACCGCGCTGCTGCTACGGTCGCAGGTTCGAATCCTGCCTCGGGCATGGATGTGTGTGATGTCCTTAGGTTAGTTAGGTTTAAGTAGTTCTAAGTCTAGGGGACTGATGGCCTCAGATGTTAACTACCGTAGTGCTTAGAACCCTTTGAACCATCTTCTTATGTTTTGCAGATTCTCACAACGTTCGGGATGTTATAAATGGCTCTGAGCACTATGGGTACTTAACAGCTAAGGTCATCAGTCCCCTAGAACTTAGAACTACTTAAACCTAACCAACCAAAGGACATCGCACACATCCATGCCCGAGGCAGGATTCGAACCTGCGACCGCAGTTGTCGCGCGGTTCCAGACTGAAGCGCCTAGAACCACTCAGCCACTTCGGCTGGCTCGGGATGTTATACACACAGCGTTTACCACACCTTCAGCGTTAAAAAATTATTTTAAGATAAAGAGCCAATAGCTTTAAATGAATGTTTCAAGACGTACAACGCCTGAAATGGGCAATGTACACTAATGCAAGTTTTCGCAAACTCCTTGTGTGTCAGTATGAACACTTTCCAACCACACTGACGCTGGTAATACTTCCATGTTAAAACGACAAGTGGAGTTTACTTAGCGATTGCTACTAATCGACACAGTTGGAGCATTACCTCTTACAGGAGCTAGCGGTCGACTGGATAACAAGCCTCCCACGGCAAGAACTAGCAGGGTTGCATTAATGGCTCAGTGCAGAGGAATCGAGTACCCAGAGAGCGAAATGAAGAAACGTTTTGAGACAAGAGTCATCATAATTGGGAGGAGTTTATCGCCATGGATAAAACCGCACTGTTCAAACCAGCCAAGGTACTCGACAAATATTTTTTCGCATAGTAGAACCTCAGATTAGTATTAATTGTGTGGTAGTAAGTTTTTTAACAAGTACCTGTCAATTTATTCCTGTAACGCACACTTCCAAGAATACTATACAGGGTGTTACAAAAAGGTACTGCCAAACTTTCAGGAAACATTCCTCACACACAAAGAAAGAAAATATGTTATGTGGACCTGTGTCCGGAAACGCTTACTTACCATGTTAGAGCTCATTTTATTACTTCTCTTCAAATCACATTAATCATGGAATGGAAACACACAGCAACAGAACGTACCAGCGTGACTTCAAACACTTTGTTACAGGAAATGTTCAAAATGTCCTCAGTTAGTGAGGATACATGCATCCACCCTCCGTCGCACGGAATCCCTGATGCGCTGATGCAGCCCTGGAGAATAGCGTATTGTATTACAGCCGTCCACAATACTTAGACAAGAGCTTTCAAATGCCCCCATAAATGAAAGTCAAGAGGGTTGAGGTCAGGAGAGCGTGGAGGCCATGTAATTGGTCCGCCTCTACCATTCCATCGGTCACCGAATCGGTTGTTGAGAAGCGTACGAACACTTCGACTGAAATGTGCAGGAGCACCATCGTGCATGAACCACATGTTGTGTCGTACTTGTAAAGCCACATGTTCTAGCAGCACAGGTAGAGTATCCCGTATGAAATCACGATAACGTGCTCCATTGAGCGTAGGTGGAAGAACATGGGGCCCAATCAAGACATCACCGACAATGCCTGCCCAAACGTTCACAGAAAATCTGTGTTGATGTGATTGCACTATTGCGTGCGGACTCTCGTCAGCCCACATATGTTGATTGTAAAAATTTACAATTTGATCGCGTTGGAATGAAGCCTCATCCGTAACGAGGACATTTGCACTGAAATGAGGATTGACACATTGTTGGATGAACCATTCGCGGAAGTGTACCCGTGGAGGCCAATCAGCTGCTGATAGTGCCTGCACGCGCTGGACATGGTACGGAAACAACTGGTTCTCCAGTAGCACACTCCATACAGTGACGTGGTCAACGTTACCTTGTACAGCAGTAACTTCTCTGACGCTGACATTAGGGTTATCATCAACTGCACGAAGAATTGCCTCGTCCATTGCAGGTGTCCTGGTCGTTCTAGGCCTTCCCAGTCGCGAGTCATAGGCTGGAATGTTCCGTGCTCCCTAAGACGCCGATAAATTGCTTCGAACGTCTTCCTGTCGGGACACCTTCGTTCTGGAAATCTGTCTCGATACGAACGTAACGCGCCATGGCTATTGCCCCGTGCTAATCCATACATCAAATGGGCATCCGCCAACTCCACATTTGTAAACATTTCACTGACTGCAAAACCACGTTCGTGATGAACAATAGCCTGTTGATGCTACGTACTGATGTTCTTGATGCTAGTACTGCAGAGCAATGAGTCGCATGTCAACACAAGCACCGAAGTCAACATTACCTTCCTTCAATTGGGCCAACTGGCGGTGAATTGAGGAAGTACAGTACATACTGACGAAACTAAAGTGAGCTCTAACATGGAAATTAAGCGTTTACGGACACATGTCCACATAACATCTTTTCTTTATTTGTGTGTGAGGAATGTTTCCTGAAAGTTTGGCCGTACCTTTTTGTAACACCCTGTATACTAGTGAAGAAGGGATCACATATGTATCATAAACAACGTGTACAAGCAAAGGGGGCCAAATGTATTTGAGAAGAGGGTCTGTGCTTTCTGTGTATTATATACAGCAATGCCTGCTTTGATTCTGGCGGTCGTGTCTTTGAACAGTTGCCATGACCCTAGTTATCATAAGAGATTCAATTGTTGTTCCGAGGAATGCTGCAACCAGAATGAAAGGTATTTATTTATATTCGCTAGAAGCTAGATGCCGAGTTAGGGCGCCACACGCTAGGCTCCCCCTGACACCTAGGCGACGTGTAGCCCACACCTGATAGCGAACGATGTGGCTGGTAAGATTGATGGTCCAGATTGGGTTTAGTTGTGACAGAAAATTCAGTGTTTATGTCGGTATGGTCATTTCGATTTTGGCGGATTGTAGTCTGCAGTGTGTGTACACATTTTCACGCCAGCAGTCCAAATGATAAACAGGTTATGTTTCGTTTTTTAAGGTAAAGGAGAAGCAAAAGGATGCATACAGTTTTTTTATGTGCGTGTTTCTCACAGAACATGAAGTGTTGCACTGTAACTTCATATAAAGACATTTTCTTAGAACTCTGCAGCAGTGTCTTGGCTCTTCTTTAACTCAAAATAAGAAACTTAACAAGACCGGTAATTCCCCACATCAGATTCTTTAAACCGTCTAACTTCAGCCAAAAGCTAGTTTTTCATGCATGTCAGTGTTTGTGACGTCATATCTAATGAACTATTTGGTGCGCAATGAAACAATTTTCCAAGTACTTGCTGTGGTACATGTGGATACTGCCTACAAAATGTGTTGTGAACAGATTTAGCCATAAAGAAGTAATAGATTAGAACATGGTGCCTGATTCTTAAGATTCACTGCGTGAACAGCGAAAATGTTGTAAAGCATGAACTTTTTCCTTTCATTATTTATAGGAGTGCCAGTAAAAGGTCCGGAAAGATTTAAAATTGTGTGTGGGATATGTTGAAAGCTGCTAAGTGCTGTCGTTCTCAAATAATGGATGGAAACAGTCTCGGCAATTTGCAAGCGGTTACACCGGTTCAAGAAATAAACACTGTTTCCAACTGTAATATTGATTAAATGTATGAAACATAACCTGATAATGATCAGAATATAACAGCAAATTCAGTCCATAGTTGTGGGCTGAAAATGTAATGTTTAGTTGCCCATCGATGCTGCTGGATAGGCAACTTTCTGTTATGTGTAGGTGTGTGGATGACCGCTTTAGTAAGAAGGGTTTTCACTTTTCTTGCTGTTATGAAAAGACATGAGCGCTCTGCACTAAAACCAAAAATGTAACTAAACGTGTAGCTCAAAAGGAAGGGCTGAACCAGTGGAGAAGGTAGAAGTACAATAAAGAAGTGCATAACTCAGAAATATCTTTAATTGATATTCTAAGGTGAGATCTCCTTGCAGGATTACAAGGTGGTCTCGTTCCTGTTGCAGGCTACATATGACACTGAAACACTTGTGGAAAATAATGTTCTCAGATATATGCCGCTATGATTGTTATCATAAACACCATATAGTTTGAATAACATGTGAATAAAACTTCATTCATGTTAGACTATTGCACCTTCCACTAGCGTGTATATCTTCATGGTTTATTTTGAAAGATCTTTCGTCATTATATTCTAACTTCTTTTCCTACACCTATTACCGCCACTCTAATAGTGGACTGGAAACGTCGGTGTAAAATAAGGAGCGACTGACATTGATCCAAGAAGCGTGTAACGGGTGTTTCGTGGCACATCTAGGAGGCGAGAAGGAGTCGACGTTCGTGTCTGCAGCCTATGGTGTTAGAGAAAGTGCACACATTTCGTCTCACCTTATCGCAGCTGAGGGATGTTTAAGTTACTGATACCGTCAGTCTTAATTGTCTTGGTTACAATAAATACGGTATGACGTCATGAAGGAATGGAATATGATAACCTGGTAAATGAACTATACTTTGTCATTGGACGTGTTGGGATGTACAGGGTTTTTCAAAAAGAATGATCTGACTTTGGACGGTAATAATTACGAACCTTGGGACGTGCCGGTAACGAATTTGAATGGGTGTGGCCTAGAGTTTCAGAAAATCGCCATTAGATGCCAGTCAATGAGTGTTTTCAGTCTGCAGTCAGTCAGAAGCAAGATGGCGTCCACTCAACAGAAGGCGTTTTGTGTGCTGCAAGTAGTTTCGGTCCAGCGTGGTTTTCGTCGGCGTTTCGGCTGTGATCCGCCTGCACCGAAAAACATTTGTCGTTGGTATCGCCAATTTGAAGCGACAGGAGGCTTGTACAAAGTAGGAATTCAGCTCTAACTCGCATTTCTGATGACATGACGGAGAGACTCCGGCAAACGTTTGAGCGGAGTCCACGAAAGTCTACTCGCCGCCCAGGGAGAAAACTGTAAATGCCTCATGTGACTGTCTGGCGAGTATTAAGGCGTTTTTTGGTCTATAAATCACACAGACTACAATTAGTGAAAGCTCATCGGGTTGTGATAGAATAAAACGTATTGACTTCAGCAATTCTCTGCTTAAGGATATGGATGACGACACATTTTTACCTCGCTTGACTTTCAGTGATGAAGCAACATTTCATGTTAGCAGTAAATTAAACCGACGGATATGGGGACTCCAGAACCCTCATGAAATTATTAAGCATGAAAGAGACTCGCCTAAAGCGAACGTTTTTTGTGTAATTTCTCGTGAGAAAAAGGATGGTCTCTTCTTTTGATAGGATAACACGGTAACTCGAAATGGCTTTTTTCCCAACTTCAGGACGATTGAGCTGACTTCATTTCCCAACATAATGGACCTCCAGCACACCACACGTTCCCAACAACGTACGCCAGCTTCTCAATCACACACTGTCACACGCTGGATATGGTGCGCTGGACCGAGAGACACTGCCCTGCATTGGCCTCAAAGGTCGACAGACATGACATTATGTTATATTCTCTTGTGCGGATATGTGAAGAAAATTGTGTTCATGTCCCCTTTAATTCGTGAGATAGAAGAAATGAAGAACAGAATATCAGCCGCCATAACCTTGTAAAAGCAGATATATTGTGTAAAGATTATAACGAATTTAGCTATCGTCTAGATGCTGTTCGTGCAACAGATGCTGGTGGACACATGGAGCATTTCTAACGCCATAGCTGAAATTTTAAGATTTTACGAGTGTTTTGCAATTGACCCCATTTTTGCCGTATATTTTTATCAATAAATATGGACTTTTGAAGTCAGGTCTCTCCTTTTGAAAAACCTTGTACAATACTCAAGAACGCCTGGTACATACCTGCGTTGTGTGAGGGGTAGTGTTAAATGGTGGTAGCAATATGAATGACATTAAAATGCGTCTCCCTGAAACGACACACAACGTCCCACGCAGACTGTGCAGTATTGCCTTCGGCGTGCTATTTCCATGCATGAGTGGTGACTTATCTATGTGGCACGCGTTTTTGCAGCATACCTGTTGTCGATTCGCAAAAGGTAATAATGTTGTATAGCATTTCACGGCGCAAGCTGACGAACTCCTGTAGGTTTCCTCGTATGTGACTTTTTTTTCTAATAGATCACTGTCGAGGGAACACAATTCACGTCACTAAACGCAATTTCAGAGTTTACAAACGTTGCACACACTTTGGACGATACGTCGCTAAAATCTGGTGTGAGTCAGTATACGGGTCAAACGGGATAGCTTCAGGTTTCCGTGACAAGTGCTGGCATCAGTCTAATAAAACACTGAGGTGCGCCGACATTGTGAGAACTGTACGTAACCACCACTAGCGGTCGCCTGTTGCTTTTACTTCTACACTTTTTTTTTTTTAAGTTTTCGTTCACTTTTCCTTCAGTGTTGGTCTTGTTGGAGCAGTTATGACGAGCAACGTTACTTGTACATAGGTAAGTAACTATTTCGACTCAGCATTTTTTCAGTGTATTTCTGTGTTTGCACGACGCACACCATGTGAACGCTGACTTCCCAACGCTATGTTTAGTTCCGTCTTGCACTGTGGGACAAAATCAGAGATACTGCGTGGGGCAGAACCGGGTTCGGGAAGCCTTGTAGTGCAGCCTCAGAAGGTTGACTTGGTACAAAGTGCAAAGAAAATCACCAAGAAGCGAAACGACAAAACAATAATATTGACCTCCTGTTATGCAAAAAATCACTTGCAAGCTGAGCAGATATGGTACAAAACATGAAGAATAAAAGGGAAAATGCAAACGAAAGCTTTTTATGGGGAAGAAACAAAAGGCGAAGAAGCAGAAAACGACAGATGGGAAGATTAGACCAGCTCACAAAAAAATTGAAGGAAAAAAAAACAATACTTCATCAGGCGAAGAAGACCCAGACGAAGAATTGATATCTTGTAATGGGTTATATTCACATCCGTTATCAAAGAACAGATGGAGTGCTGTCTGTCTTGTCCTGTCCGGTCTCATCAACCATGTTCCAGTGCTGAGGAAAAAAGACAGCTACTTCATCTGTGATTTCTGTTCGTAGGCAAGTGTGTTTTTAGTTTTTTATGACCAGTTATTGAGAACTTTTCCTATATCAGTAAAGTTTATAGAGTTATTCAAAAATTCAGATTTGTTAAAGACCAGTTTTCGTAGTCAAAAACGATTTATCGTAGCTCTTGGTAGTATATTTAAGGATTTATGTATGTCTTCATATATTTTTTGCAATAAAATAAAACATTTTTCTAGTTTCCAATGTTTTCCATTGATTTTATTAGGTAGCCTGTTTCACCTCCTGGGTGGGGTAAAACCAGTTTTCTGTATCCAACTACGGTCGATACTAGAATGAAATTTTCACTCTACAGCGGAGTGTGCGCTGATATGAAACTTCCTGGCGGATTAAAACTGCTGCAATGGTAATTTTAAGCTGAAACAGGTCTAGTATCATGTTGCTAAATATGTAAGAGATCTGAATAACCTTAATTTGCATCTCATTGATCACTGATAATGATCTGCGTGAATTAAAATTTAAGGTACCTTGTTTTACCCTAATGTTCCCTACAATTCCTTGTCTGATCTAATTTCTTTTGAACTACTGAGGAAATCTCGTTGCATGTAAGTTGTATAAATGTGGTGGGTTGTGGAGAGACTGCTGCCGTTGACTGCACCATCAGTTGGGTTTTAAGACAATGGGTACAGAAATGTCACTCGGCCTGACTTAATCGCACATACAGGGTGTTTCACAAACGAGTTTGCCTCTGTAAGTTACCAAGTAATAGGCGACGGTAATATTTACTGCGGCAGGTCACCATAAGAAACGTGACACTGTCTGCGTAACTATGAACATAGTTTACTGTGTTATTATCCAAAGACTTACATCAAAAAGATATAATTTTTTAAATGGAACAATAGTTGTTTCTATGATGCACTGGAATCCGTAACACCAGCTGTGTATACATCAATTTAAATTACATTCCTATCGCTTTTAGTTTGGGAGCTACAACGCTTCAAAGTTTCAGGGGCAGATATCACACGCTGTACATAATACCTGGCTGTGTGATGGGTGATTGATGTTCTGGCGGTGGGAAGTTGATTGAAATGAGAGGTTAAAATGTGTCTCCATGTTGCTGAATGCACAATGCAATGCGCCTTCTAAAGAATCTGCGGACGAGATGTAACATCGCCGGTGTCACGGAGCAACATGCGTCCTCGATGGGCCGTTTTAGATCATGTGGGGACGTGGGCTCAGTGACATAATCACGATCCTTTAGATATCCCCACAAAAAGAAATCTCTAATGGTGTTAAATCGGACGACCTTGCGGTCCATAAATGAGGACCATGGTGCCCCAATCACCTTCTTACAAACCTGTTGTTTCGTTTTTCCACAACAGTACGTGCAGAATGGGATGGGTGACCATCGTGCTGCATCCACACGTGGTCAAGGAGACCACCCAAACTGTCGACTATAAACGCGTGATATAACTTACCTGTCATTCTACCTGGGAAGTAGTGTGGACCGATGATTTCATCCCTAAAGATTCCACACCATACATTAATAGACCACCTACATTGAAGGCCGTACGTACCTACTGAGGATTGTCTGCGGCCCAGTAGTGAATGTTATGGAGATTCACTGCACCATAATTTGTGAACGTGGATTCATCAGAGAACATAACACCTTGTAAAGACTCCAGCGTGAAATTACGCATGTCCCATACACAGAATCTAACTCTCGCACGGAAATCGTTCTCATGCAGCTCCTGGTTCAAATGGCTCTGAGCACTATGGGACTTAACATCTGAGGTCATCAGTCCCCTAGAACTTAGAACTACTTAAATCTAACTAACCTAGGGACATCACCCATATCCATGACCGAGGCAGGATTCTAACCTGCGACCATAGCGGCCACGTGGTTCCAGACTGAAGCGTCTAGAACCGCCCGGCCACACCGGCCGGTCGCAGATGCTGGATCAGTGACAGACGGTACGGGTCAAACCTATGACCATGTACTATAGCCGGCCACTGTGGCCGTGCGGTTCTAGGGGCTACTGTCTGGAACCGCGCGACCGCTACGGTCGCAGGTTCGAATCCTGCCTCGGGCATGGATATGTGTGATGTCCTTAGGTTAGTTAGGTTTAAGTAGTTCTACGTTCTAGGGGACTGATGACCTCAGAAGTTAAGTCCCATAGTGGTCAGAGCCATTTGAACTATTTGTACTATACGCTGCATAGATGTGAGACTGACACCAGCGACTGCAGCAACAGCTCGTAAGCTGACATGAGGATCGTGGTGTACTGCAGCTAAAACAAACACCTCCGTCTCCTCACTTCTTGCAATTCTTCGTCTGTTACTGCGGCGCATTACCAAGCTGCCTGTTTCCCGAAGTCGTTGTCCGGCACGTAAGAGCGTAATGGCTACAGGAGCTCTTCGCCTAGGATATCTAACTGCGTACGCCATTGCTGCTTCAATGGCATCGTGTCGGCACTCGCTAAGCATCAGCAACATGTCAACGTACTCGTTGTTCGTGTATGCCATCTTCATCCGATGTCAGTAGCCGTGGTATATTGAGCCCTGTTTGTTTGTGTGGCACGAACTGTCGGGTATACGGCCGTGTGCGGCGACAGTCGGCAATCTAACAGCGCATCGAAGAAGCTTCTTGCTCCGAGACACCGGCGACGTTACAACTCGGCCGCACCACATTTACACTCCTGGAAATGGAAAAAAGAACACATTGACACCGGTGTGTCAGACCTACCATACTTGCTCCGGACACTGCGAGAGGGCTGTACAAGCAATGATCACACGCACGGCACAGCGGACACACCAGGAACCGCGGTGTTGGCCGTCGAATGGCGCTAGCTGCGCAGCATTTGTGCACCGCCGCCGTCAGTGTCAGCCAGTTTGCCGTGGCATACGGAGCTCCATCGCAGTCTTTAACACTGGTAGCATGCCGCGACAGCGTGGACGTGAACCGTATGTGCAGTTGACGGACTTTGAGCGAGGGCGTATAGTGGGCATGCGGGAGGCCGGGTGGACGTACCGCCGAATTGCTCAACACGTGGGGCGTGAGGTCTCCACAGTACATCGATGTTGTCGCCAGTGGTCGGCGGAAGGTGCACGTGCCCATCGACCTGGGACCGGACCGCAGCGACGCACGGATGCACGCCAAGACCGTAGGATCCTACGCAGTGCCGTAGGGGACCGCACCGCCACTTCCCAGCAAATTAGGGACACTGTTGCTCCTGGGGTATCGGCGAGGACCATTCGCAACCGTCTCCATGAAGCTGGGCTACGGTCCCGCACACCGTTAGGCCGTCTTCCGCTCACGCCCCAACATCGTGCAGCCCGCCTCCAGTGGTGTCGCGACAGGCGTGAATGGAGGGACGAATGGAGACGTGTCGTCTTCAGCGATGAGAGTCGCTTCTGCCTTGGTGCCAATGATGGTCGTATGCGTGTTTGGCGCCGTGCAGGTGAGCGCCACAATCAGGACTGCATACGACCGAGGCACACAGGGCCAACACCCGGCATCATGGTGTGGGGAGCCATCTCCTACACTGGCCGTACACCACTGGTGATCGTCGAGGGGACACTGAATAGTGCACGGTACATCCAAACCGTCATCGAACCCATCGTTCTACCATTCCTAGACCGGCAAGGGAACTTGCTGTTCCAACAGGACAATGCACGTCCGCATGTATCCCGTGCCACCCAACGTGCTCTAGAAGGTGTAAGTCAACTACCCTGGCCAGCAAGATCTCCGGATCTGTCCCCCATTGAGCATGTTTGGGACTGGATGAAGCGTCGTCTCACGCGGTCTGCACGTCCAGCACGAACGCTGGTCCAACTGAGGCGCCAGGTGCAAATGGCATGGCAAGCCGTTCCACAGGACTACATCCAGCATCTCTACGATCGTCTCCATGGGAGAATAGCAGCCTGCATTGCTGCGAAAGGTGGATATACACTGTACTAGTGCCGACATTGTGCATGCTCTGTTGCCTGTGTCTATGTGCCTGTGGTTCTGTCATTGTGATCATGTGATGTATCTGACCCCAGGAATGTGTCAATAAAGTTTCCCCTTCCTGGGACAATGAATTCACGGTGTTCTTATTGCAATTTCCAGGAGTGTAGAAGGCGCAATGCGTTGTGCGCAGCGTGTGTGGCATCTGCCCCTGAAACTTTGAAGGGTTGTAGCTCCCAAACTAAAAGTGATAGGAATGTAATTTAAATTGATATATACACAGTTTGTGTTACTGATTCCGTGCATGATTGAAACAACTATTGTTTCATTTAAAAATTGTATATTTTTGCTGTAACTCTTTGGATAATAACACAATAAACTATGTTCATAGCTCCGCAGACAGTGTAGCGTTTCTTATGGTGACCTCCGCAATAAATATTTCCATCACCTATTACTTCGTAACTTAGAGGCAAACACATTTAGTGAAACATCCTGTATGTTAGCGTCACGGCTGTTCTGGATACAGTTTCAGGGTCGAAATTTTCCGACCAGTTCATACAAGTTGTGTCCGCATGTGAGACAAACAGGGACATTGTCTATGTCGTGGAGCTGAAACGCAGTACTTGACTAGAGTTCTAGAAACTCAACCACTGTTAATCCTTAGGTTGTATAATATCAGTGTGTGAATTAGTCATTTATGGGTGATGACTACAATAATTTTTTCTGCCCTTGGCACGGAGGCGAGGCAGGTTTGATTTCGTTCTGGGTCAGTCAGTCAGCCGTAGAAAGGTCGACAAGTTGCTGTGAAGTGAGTATGATCTGCCACCGCCTTGCAGTCTTAGATGGTGATTTTCGGTTTGAGTTAATTCAGATTTTTCGAGATTTCTTCTGCAGTTTTGAAGTCATCTGTTATAAGCATTATGAGGTTCTCGCGAACGTTAAGATTGATGTCATTTAGCTAGAGTCAGATAACACTTACCCTGTTCTTCATCTGGGAATGATTAAGTTCATGCATTATGATTCCGACTGACTTTCATCTTTCTTTCCTCTGCGAGTCAGTCACAAGGCAGTTTTGACGATTAGGCTTTTGCTGGAAAATGGTTAATATTATCTTCGATTATTCTGTGAATGTTTGAGTCTTTGCGAGTGAGCACAGGAGGGTTCATGTTGCGTCCCTGAGCCAACCTACCTTTCAGAATAATGGTGACAATATAGTTTCCCATTAGGGAACTACTGTGTTAGGATTTTATACATTTACCATCCTTAATTAAGATCAAGACTAAGTTCTACTTTGTGAATGAATTCGCTTTAATCATCAATGTATTTCATTAAACTTTTTTCCAGTATGCATACGAGCACATCTTCCCTCCTCCAGTGATAACTAACCAATAACAGAAAGTTACTAGGAAGCATTTAGTAAGGTTCAGTCTCTGATCGTTCGGTCTGAATTACGCAAGATTTATTTATTTATTTATTTATTTTGGTGAACCTAGGGATAAATTCATTTAATATTCTTGCGACTTAAGACGGCATTCGTTGGAAGCTATAGGATAATTAGCACTGGTTTCTTCAAAAGGAAGCTCGTCCCACCGTAGAACCAGTTACCAATACTTAAATGTTTGCTAGGCCAAACAGTGGGTCTCTTTTAATACGTAAGTGCATACATAATCCGTGAACATAAAAGATGTAACTCCTGCCAACACCTGTTACACTGAGTTCAAACAAGAGATGAATGTGAGGACCTCACATTTGGGCCATTCCTTAAAAGACCTGCCACAGGCATTGCGTGTTCCCATGGTCTGTTGCAGCGATGGTTGAACTGAATTCATCACAGAAACCTTAAGGGGCTCCGGAAAGGCTCAAAATCATGAAAAGTTCAATTTTTACTTTTATGCGTTTTCTGAATCTGCAGACTATTACCTTTTCATAGATATATAATTTATTCAATTCCGAAGACTACAACTATTTTTAAATTTTTTTTGAAATGTGTTCTACATGGGCGTGACCCACTGTGGCGCTGTTAAACTGCTGTCAAATGGTGTTATTATTAACGTCCGTGTTCATCAGGTACATTTTAGTGATGTAAGATAAAGTATGTGTTGTGGCTAACCTGTGATGGTTCAATATATATCGCTGGTGTGATTGTCGATTGTTTCATGTTTATTTACTCTGTCGTTATCTCGAAAATATTCGTAATTAATTCTGTTTCTTGAGTCTCTGTTTTGTTGAAGTATAATAATGAGTAAAAGTAAAGTTATTAGAAATCCTCTGAAGGCTTTTAAGAAAAGGAGAAATGTTGGAAAGCCAAAGGTATGTGTTATTACTGTAAACAATAAAGACGTTGAAAATCCCCAACATAGCTTGTGTCCCAAAGAAGAAGATTGTTGGTGTAAATATAACAAAGGATTGCTAACTGGTGAAGTGTACACTCATAAGCATAGTCTGCCTCATGCAATAATGGAGGTGATAAAACCTATTTTCAGAGACTTAGCAGCACCTGAACTGTTGAAAAAGTGTATTCACGGAAAAACTCAAAACCCCAATGAAAGTGTAAATAGTGTTATATGGTCGAGAATCCCCAAGACTGTATTTGTTGGAATAGAAACACTTCACTTTGGTGTGTATGATGCTGTTGCGACTTTCAATGATGCAACATTGTAAGGTGCAAGGTATTTAGAAATATGGGAATGAAGATAGGTTCTAACATGGTACGAGCGATGCTTGCTTTAGACAAGGAACGCCTTCGGGCTGCAGACAGGGCTGTAAAGAGTCTAGAAATACAAGCAAGAGTAAACAGGAGGAGGAACAAGAGGGAGCTGGAGGAGGAGTTTGCAGAGGATGAAGATAATCCATCCTATAGACCTGGAATGCACTAAAAAGTTAATCCAATCTTTGTCGTTCGATTCCCAAACCTTTTATTTTCTCATACTAATTACATGTTTTCTAAGGATCTTCCAAACATATTTGTTTCAAACTTTCAGTAAATGTTACACAGTACTTTCTGCATAATTTAACACAGCCTTTTTCCAAAAAACTGTATATTTTTGAATATATAAATAAAAAATTGCAAAAAAATGTTGTGAATTTTCATTACAATTGAAAAAAAATCATCTTTAATAACTGAACTAAAATTTTGTAAAATCCCTGTGTTAAGTTGTAGCCCATATTCCAAAAAATAATCTGTAAAAAGTTCAACTTCCTACCTCAAATACTTTGTGAGGAAAGATGTAATTTATAAGCGTTATTTTAACATTGCAAGTATAGGGCGTTCCGGAGCCCCTTAACTCCATTAAATTGTCAAAGTGTACAAATAATTTGCTGGGTCGATTATATACAGATTTAACTCCTCAGTTGTCACAACATGACATGTGTATGCACAGTGACGCGTAATTGCAATCGAATGTGTAACTCGGTTGTCTGACGATCATTATAGTTTACTGAAGCTTATGTTGGTTATGTATATGCGACGCAGAGTGGAAAAAAATCAATTTTCTTGAGACATAATGTTCATGATTGTCCCCTATGTGACCCTAAATTCAATGATACATATTTGTTGAAGAATACTTCATCGTGCATTTCTCACTCAACAATTTGGGTACGCACCATACACGAATTTCACTGTATTGAACTGCCTCTGAAACTTCGCTTCTCTCATTTCTCACAATTCGCCATTGTTAAAACACTGATCCGTTGTAAGAGAGGGTCTGACGTTGCTAATCTGATAAGGATAAACAAATCTATTCTTCTATTCACAAAAAAATGAAACCATAAATGTATGCAATTTAAATTTCACTATTTGGCTTTTTCTATAATCACAAATCTCAAAATTAATGCCTTTTTTGGTGAAGAAGATGCCTCATGTTGGCCATATTCGTTTTCTGTAACTTCTCCAATATTACTTGTCATATAATAGTATGGTTGAATATAAGTCGGGTTTTATTATAATTAATCTTGAGATATATATAAGTGAACTGTGTGGTTCATACGGTAGAAAAAAAACACTGTTGTTGATAATTCTTCCGGGTTATATGGCTGTGGTCCATGGAATACTTCTATTCCTAACGTTTCGTCCAATACTACGTTGGACATCCTCAGAGGTATGGCTGGTCCTGTTGAGTCCCACCGTAGAACCAGTTATCAATATTTAAATGTATAATTAGAAAAAAAAACACTGTAAATGTTTTATGAAACTCAGAGCAAATACGTTTTGAATCTCACAGTTTTAAAGACTTTCAGGGAAACCTAAAAGAAACCTCACATCGTACCCACTAAGCACTACAGTTTCAAAGTACTTTCACTTCCTTTCTCTTTTATTTCGTCACACGAAACATCTTTGATATATAGATTACTATACAATAATAATTTACAGATCACATAACTATAAATATATATATTTTACAAGGTACAAATGTCTGCAATTATCGTTGTGGTTGGTAACCGACATAGATTTTAAAAATAATACCACAGATACATGCAGTAAAAAAGACCATATCGCTGCAGGACTGATGGAAACTTAAAACACACTGGCCTGACCGACAGTGAAATTTTTCACAAACTATTAGTCGTGCCGCATTTCGCGGTGCCAACAGCATTGACAGTGTCGCAGTTGACATACGACTGTTCGTAAGTTAGTGGCAAATGGACATTAGTCTCGCTATTAGTTCGCGAAGAATTCCACAACTTTCTGCCGAAGAGGGCCCCATTTAGGTAACGCTTCATCCTTCTTTTCCTTCCATCGAGTGCAGTCCTCCAGTTTCGATGACGGGGACGCTGGACAGACAGAGTGAGATGGACAGGGAGACAGAAGGAAGAGACACGTACGATTCACAGAGGTGTGTGATATGTGGCGGCGGTGCTCGGGCTCTGAGGGTTGGGGGACAGGGGGTGAGGAGGGGTGGACTGTGCGGGGGCGGAGGACGAGGATCATAGCAGGCGCTCCAGCTCCTCGCTGGACACGGTGTCGTCAGATGTCTCGTCCGCAGAGCTGGAGCTGGAGCAGGAGGGCTCGATGGGGCTGTGGTTGGTCCAGTGCTGGAACTGCTGCCGGTGGTGGTGGAGCGCCTCCAGCGAGGGGAAGAGGCTGTCGCACGAGGAGCACCTGAAACACAGCACACCGAGAGGGGCGGTCAGGTTATTCAGCTCCCCATCCAGTCTACACGGCCGCTGGAAAGCGCACAGTTACAATATTGTGGAGCCTGCTTTACACTGGAGCGAACAGAAGCGAATGAGCACCAACGGACAAGAATACTCTCTGATTGAAGAGGTAGGTGAGAGCAAGCGAACAGCATTCGACCGTCTTTCGTTCGCATTAGCTAGTACTCGCCAGTCTTTCGCTAGTGGGCGCGCTTTTAGCGATCCATCAAAGGAAGTTCGCGTCCTCTCCGCTAAGGCGCTAGCAGAATAGAGAGCAAACCTATTTTGTGTGCGAACAGCTTTTGTTGCTGATACCAGATGCGTGAATGGTGGAGTGGTGTAAAGTGATTGTAATATTGAGATAAACGTTTAATGTAGAAAAGAGCTAAAGTTGCGAAATTCTGTTCTTTTCATTTAATTGATGACGGGTTTCAGGAATCAGAAATTATTCTCAAATGAGCCAAACGGTGAAAATTCCTCTGTCTGGATGATTTGAGAGTTGGTTCTGATACCGGAAACCGGTCATCGGTTATGTGGTGTCACTGCCAGACACCACACTTGCTAGGTGGTAGCTTAAATCGGCCGCGGTCCATTAGTACATGTCGGACCCGCGTGTCGCCACTGTGTGATCGCAGACCGAGCGCCACCACACGGCAGGTCTCGAGAGACGTACGAGAACTCGCCCCAGTTGTACGACGACGTTGCTAGCGACTATACTGACGAAGCCTTTGCTCTCATTTGCCGAGAGACAGCTAGAATAGCCTTCAGCTAAGTTAATGGCTACGACTTAGCAAGGCGCCAATTGTATCAGTGCATGTATCTTACGAGTCTCATTTGTATAGTCAAGAGAGATGTACCAAAGGAAGCATTAAAAGTTAAGTATATTCCAAAGCTACGTATTTTCTTTATAGCAGTCATAACTTATCCTGTTCCAGACCTGACGCCAGTCGGCGTGTGTGTACGCGTGCCTTTCGGCTTCCTCCTCAGTGTGGCGTGACTAGCTTGTTACGCCACAACAGGTTAAATAAAAGGAACTGAATTTCGCAGCTTTGGCTGTTTTCTCCATCGATCTGCTTAACACAAGTTGCTGTACTGTTGTACTGGAAATCCAAACAATAAATTTGGAAATTTGTGGTAAGCTTTCATGGGACCAAACTGCCGAGGTCATCGATCGCTAGACTTACACACTACTTAATCTAACTTAAACTAACTTATGCTAAGGACAACGCTCACACCCATACCCGGGGGAGGACTCGAACCTCCGACGGGGGAAGCCGCGCGAACCATAACAAGACGCCTCAGACCGAAACAATAGATACAGTGATCAAAATAAATGTTACGCTTTGCTTTCTTGTCAATACTGAACGTAATAGGAAACAAAACTGATTCTGTTCTGTAAGGTACATTCATAAGAAAAAATTAAGAAGATAAACACATTTTTACTTGATAAACACAAACAAAACAAAAAAAACACAAACAAAACAACACTAACAAAACCTTGCATAGGATTCCACTCCAAACACTACAGCTTCTTCTCACTGTCATCCTGCAAACCACATTATTTATGAACCAGTTGTCCTCCTCCTAAATCTAGGCACTTTTCAATATGATTTAGACATACTCATGACAAGATAACCAGACGAGCCTGAAAGGTCTCTGGTGGGATAGGAAGACTGCGAACCGCACGTTTTACAACTGCCCGTACATTATCATACAACTAAAATCTGAAGATGTATGCCATTCCATTCGAATGTATGTATGCTCCAGTAAGGTCTTCACAAAATTGTGCTGATGGAGTGCATATTGTCGCTCGACAGAGTGAATTCTATTCCATCACGTTCACCAGACAGAGCCACAATGCGTGCAAGAATGACGTCGCGATACTTCACGCGAATCATCCTCCCATGTATTGGCATAAGGGGTGCCCTGCAGCCATACATGTCTCCATCCCAAAACATGACTGAACTGCCTTGATAAAGGTGGCTGCCTACGATAAAGTTAGGGTGTAAACATTGCCCTCGTTGCTTCCAGACATGAATATCATTCTTCAGCTTGGGAACTATTACGATCTCATCAGAAAAGAGCGTTGTGTCCCACTGTTCCCCAGTCCACAAAGAGTGGTTTTGTGTCCATGTGAGATGGGCCACTCTCCGAACCCGATTTAGAGGGGAACCCGTGAGAGATCATCTGCCACGTAACCCCTGCTCATGAAACCCATTTCGTATCGTTGAAACCTGCACTCCTATGGCTGTTTGGAAGCGCCGAAGGAGAATTGCAGCATTTTTTGAGTGTTTCTGATTACTTTTGCACGCAGATATCGATACTGCACACATGTTGTTTTTAATCAGCGGCCACCTCTGAGACGACCCTGAACTGATCCTGTAACTAGAAACATTTCCCAGAATCTAGAGACATCACTATGACTCAGAGCGACATCCGCTACGATGTCCAGATGCTTCATTCCCTGCTCCATTACACTGACTATACGGAGCCACTAATCACACATTACTTTTGTCGGAACCTTCCTGGTGCAACGAAACTGTCGTAATGACACCCAGCCAAAGTCCTGCGATGTTTACAGGTAACGCGATTGTCACAGACTGCACATACTGCCTCCTCACGATAGAAACATGAACTGCTCCCGCTATAATTACATTTAAAAAAATCAGTGTATAGATATCATTATGTATTTCCGTATCGCAATGTTCAGTGTTAAAATTTCGGCAAAATGGAACATTTATTTTGGCTACTTTATCTTTCGTGGTTGTGGGGTTCAAGATATCAACAGCTCTCAAATCGAAGTAAAAGAAATATGATTGGCACAAATTTACCGAAGCACTCAGGGGTCAAACAGGCGATATGACAAAGACAGTAAATCCATGATTCCTTCCGACCGGAGCATAGTGAATCAGCACAACCTTTGTATTTATTTCCATTAAAAAGAAAGAACACTATAAATTTCCTTCCAATTAAACATGTCCGATGTATTATAATGATTGAAATCAGAAATATGTTAAAGACCTGATTACTGACGTCGCGGACGTGTATGGCCGCTGTTATTACTAGCCACATGATCATGGTAATTTTAGAGATTATTGACTTATTTACCTGATAAATAACAACAGTTTTCTTGTGATCATGCTGTCTACCTTCTAACAAACTCTATATCAGATTTTAGGAAGTTGCCTACGTGACACGCTGTATGTTTATTTTATATTTTATTAATCATACTTTATTGATATTACGAGGGTTGGAACTTAAATAGTGGCAACTATTTATTCACAACCGATAAAAAAAGAGTTACGTGTTTGCACCTGTTACTTTCCTTCAAAGCAGTCACCAGCATTGCGTAGAATCTGTTGCCAGCCATGTCGAAGACGTAGTATACCGTTAGCAGAGTCTGCTCTGTTGATGGTGCGAACGGAGCGGTCTACTGTCTGTCAAATCTCTGGAACAGTTCTGGAGCGCATGCCACGAAGTGGTTCCTTCATCTTCGGAATCACAAGAACTTAAATCCGGGGAGCATGGTGGACGGCACAGTACTTCCCAGTCCCATCGACCGAAAATGGCAGTCACAGCTTGCGCTTTACGCTCCCGCGCATTGTCGTGCAAAACGATGGGTGAGTTGCGCAGAAAGTGTCGCCGCTTCTTTCGCAAATCTGGTCGCAGGTGATGCTCCAAAAACGAATAGTAATACTATGCACTGACGGTCTGCCGTGAAGGAACGTAATGCGTTAGTATAACACCCATCACAGTCGTACACGAGAATCACCAGAACTGTAGACCGCTCCATTCGCATCATCAACAGAACAGGCTCTGATAACGGTGTACTACGTTTTCCACACCGCTGGCAACGGGTTCTACACAACGCTGGTGACTACTTTGAAGGACAGTAACAGGTACAAACATATAACTCTTTTTTATCGGTTGTTAATAAATAGTTGCCACTATTAAAGTTCCAAACCTCGTATATTCGATACACTTACTTTAATAATATCCTCGAAGTGGTTCGCATATGCCAATGTAGACATTAGGGACAGTTTTACATACAGCAGCTACTGAAATGCGAAGTAATAAAGTAAATATCTTCAGTTGCCAATAAGTACAGGAGATGAACAAAAATATGGAAATCCCAAAAACATAACACATTTCCAGGCCTAAAACGGTGTAGGAAAACCGTTGCATTCAAAATATCGTCCATTCGTCTCTGAACGGATAAATACGAGTCCTGGATTCAAAGGAATCTCATACCATTCTTCCTGCAAAATAGTGGTTAGTTACGGTAACGATATTGGAGGGTAAGTGGGAGCACGCACCCTTCTCTCCAAAGTAGACCGCAAACGCTTAATAATATTTTGGTCTGGTGACAGTGGTGGACAGGGCGACATGCTATAATTAATGCTCGTACTCACAAACCTGTTCTGGACGATGCGAGCTATGTAAACAGGTGTCCTGTCTTGTGGAAATCCATCATCACCATTGGAGAACAAACATTGTACCACTGGATGGATCTGATGAGCCAATTTGATAACGTAATCCTTGTGAGTAATGCGATCATAGAGAATAACCATGGTGCCCATGGAATACCACGTTATGGCTGCCCAAATCATCGCCGACCTCCCGCCGTGCTTCACTCTTCTGACGTAAAATGGCTCTGAGCACTACGGGACTCAACTGCTGTGGTCATAAGTCCCCTAGAACTTAGAACTACTTAAACCTAACTAACCTAAGGACAACACACGACACCCAGCCATCACGAGGCAGAGAAAATCCCTGACCCCGCCGGGAATCGAACCCGGGAACCCGGGCGTGGGAAGCGAGAACGCTACCGCACGACCACGTGATGCGGGCTCTGACGTAAAGTCGTCCACATTTTGCAGATGAGGTGAAACAAGACTCACCCAACCAAATGATATTTTTTCCATTGTTCCATAGTCCAGGTTTTAGCTTCGGCATCGTGTTTTCCTGTCACGGTTATTTGCATCATTGGTGTGTGGTTTGGAATTCCAGTTCTTATAGAGGTGACTTCGTGTTGTTTGGTGCTGGCAGTGGGTTTTGCAGCCGTCGTCGTCTTACCTTTCGTCACGATGCTCTTCAGTGACCATCAGTCAAGATCGCTAAACACACATTTTCGTCTGGTTTGTCACTTAGCTGATGATGTTTACCCGCTTAGCCTGTATGCGGTATACACGTTGTCCAACCCATATAGAGTGTAGATGCTTGCCTGTCATCAGTTATTTTGATCGTCGGTAATTAGTGTTCCGCTTTTAAATATCCTCCTTAGTAGTACTGAGAAGCCAACGAAAAGCACCAACTGACATGTGTGCAAAGTTTTGGAATAATACTAAGGAAGGAATCTCATCTTGGAACCTAGTTATGAAACCTTACTCTGTTACAGTACAGCAACAGTAGAAGAAATGTTCAAATGTGTGTGAAATCTTATGGGACTTAACTGCTAAGGTCATCAGTCCCTAAGCTTACACACTACTTAACCTAAATTATCCTAAGGACAAGCATAGACACCCATGGCTGAGGGAGGACTCGAACCTCCGCCGGGACGAGCCGCACAGTCCATGACTGCAGCACCGGCAACAGTAGAAGCGAGAATCGACGCAGTACGAGTGTACATTTCGACGCCCTTTTCAATAGCAGGGAAGCAGCCACAGTATCAATGCAACGCAGTCTATGCGTACCCAGTCAAGTGGGTAATGCTGAAGAAGTTTGTCTGGGTAAAGGTGCAGCTGTTGTTAACTTCGGAGGACAAAAGCACGCAAGCAGAAATGAAGGAAGCAACTTTGGGGAAGAAAGGAGTAAAAGACTGTATGAAAGTAGTATCAGGCCAGAGTTGTACTACCAGAAGGTTGACTGACGCGCACTGGCTGTACATCTTCGAGCAGCGAAAACTTACGACAGCAAAAACGGTAGAACTGAATGGGAGTGATCTGTTGATAAATGGGGCGTCGTGTGAAGTTGTGGGACCTACATTCCGACTGCCTGACACAATGTCAATTATATTGATAAGAGGAGCCTCTAGAAGATGCGAACTGGACTTTCCTAAATCAGACTTCTGGAGCAGACTTAATTCCTTTCATAGGTAATCTCATTGACGAGCAAGAGAGGCGAATCTCCATGGAGATGCAAATGCAGCGCGCAGAGTGGTACAAGGCGGACCAGTATCAGAATAGAACCACGCTGCCTATTTTCAGGTCAAGTGGCAGAACTACACTCCTGGAAATTGAAATAAGAACACCGTGAATTCATTGTCCCAGGAAGGGGAAACTTTATTGACACATTCCTGGGGTCAGAAACATCACATGATCACACTGACAGGACCACAGGCACATAGACACAGGCAACAGAGCATGCACAATATCGGCACTAGTACAGTGTATATCCACCTTTCGCAGCAATGCAGGCTGCTATTCTCCCATGGAGACGATCGTAGAGATGCTGGATGTAGTCCTGTGGAACGGCTTGCCATGCCATTTCCACCTGGCGCCTCAGTTGGACCAGCGTTCGTGCTGGACGTGCAGACCGCGTGAGACGACGCTTCATCCAGTCCCAAACATGCTCATTCGGGGACAGATCCGGAGATCTTGCTGGCCAGGGTAGTTGACTTACACCTTCTAGAGCACGTTGGGTGGCACGGGATACATGCGGACGTGCATTGTCCTGTTGGAACAGCAAGTTCCCTTGCCGGTCTAGGAATGGTAGAACGATGGGTTCGATGACGGTTTGGATGTACCGTGCACTATTCAGTGTCCCCTCGACGATCACCAGTGGTGTACGGCCAGTGTAGGAGATCGCTCCCCACACCATGATGCCGGGTGTTGGCCCTGTGTGCCTCGGTAGTATGCAGTCCTGATTGTGGCGCTCACCTGCACGGCGCCAAACACGCATACGACCATCATTGGCACCAAGGCAGAAGCGACTCTCATCGCTGAAGACGACACGTCTCCATTCGTCCCTCCATTCACGCCTGTCGCGACACCACTGGAGGCGGGCTGCACGATGTTGGGGCGTGAGCGGAAGACGGCCTAACGGTGTGCGGGACCGTAGCCCAGCTTCATGGAGACGGTTGCGAATGGTCCTCGCCGATACCCCAGGAGCAACAGTGTCCCTAATTTGCTGGGAAGTGGCGGTGCGGTCCCCTACGGCACTGCGTAGGATCCTACGGTATTGGCGTGCATCCGTGCGTCGCTGCGGTCCGGTCCCAGGTCGACGGGCACGTGCACCTTCCGCCGACCACTGGCGACAACATTGATGTACTGTGAAGACCTCACGCCCCACGTGTTGAGCAATTCGGCGGTACGTCCACCCGGCCTCCCGCATGCCCACTATACGCCCTTGCTCAAAGTCCGTAAACTGCACATACGGTTCACGTTCACGCTGTCGCGGCATGCTACCAGTGTTAAAGACTGCGATGGAGCTCCGTATGCCACGGCAAACTGGCTGACACTGACGGCGGCGGTGCACAAATGCTGCGCAGCTAGCGCCATTCGACGGCCAACACCGCGGTTCCTGGTGTGTCCGCTGTGCCGTGCGTGTGATCATTGCTTGTACAGCCCTCTCGCAGTGTCCGGAGCAAGTATGGTGGGTCTGACACACCGGTGTCAATGTGTTCTTTTTTCCATTTCCAGGAGTGTATATTTACAAGAAGAGGAACACGAAACAAAGGACAAAATCAGATACCGTTCAAATCCCAGTGGACTGGATTCCCAGATCCTACAAGACAAAGGTGGAAATCGTAAATGCATGTTAATTGGAACTAGCTAGTTGAGACCAGGAATGTACCTTCAAAAAATGGTTCAAACGGCTCTATGCGACTTAACTTCTGAGGTCATCAGTCGCCTAGAACTTAGAACTAATCAAACCTTATTAACCTAAAGACATCACACACATCCATGCCCGTGGCAAGATTCGAACCTGCGACCGTAGCGGTCGCTCGGTTCCAGACTTCCGCGGCTAGAACCGCACGGCCGCTCCGGCCGGCAATGTACCTTCGTGGCTATGGGTAAGCAGTGCGCAAGAAAGTTGTAGTGGTAATACCAGTACCGAACTGAACGCGGATGTGAGCCAATTGTCCTAGGTGCCAGATAATGCACAAACGTAAGCTACTTTTAAGGCGATCCGAGGGATTGGCGTTTGCTGTGCGAGAGGGTAGCGTAGCGCACCAGCCTTAATTGGTCGTAAATGCACTATGCTGAAAGGGATTGCTGCAACTCCACCCACAGAGGAATGTTGGTGTTGTGTTTTCTGAAATGTATGATAGCCATCGCTCTGTTGCTAGGAAGGCCGGCCTCGTACTGTGTGGAGATAGACAACGTAGCAACACTCAGGCAGCAAGAAGTCGTAAGCCTTTCCTGGCGGCCACCGAAGTGTTTAATGTACTTCCCAAGAGGCGTAGAAGAGGCCGGAAACGTGCAACTTGGAGTAGTATATATGCCAAAGCAACACAGCTCCACCACGACGGGGATGTGTCGCCTGGCCACTGTGTCGGATGCTGATTTAGGCCTGGAGTTTGCATCTACGCTGGGGCAGAAGGCGAGGCTATTCGGTCATGCCCTGCTACAGTGGGCCAACGGTGGCCCAGCGTACCAACTGACAGACCACCTGTTCGGGGGCAGCTGACCTCTACCGCCTGTGTCAGCGGTCTGCCGCCTTCCGACAACGCAGGGAGTCTGGCGTGAAGCGCGCCACCGCGGCACATGGCTCTTGCAGAGGCCGCTGTGCACTGCGAAGCTCTGCTGGCGAAAAGTTTGCGTCACGAAAGCCGAGGCCGGGCGACCACGCACTCTTTCAGCACTCCTGGTCGTCAACAATACCTAATGCAGCGGAATTCCTTGGCCGAGTCACTGCTTTATTAAAAGAGCACTCAGTATTTGCAGAACGTTTCTCTGTCGCCACCCTGCTTCCGTCCAACCAGACTCAGTTACCGACACTACACGGTGGTGGCGTCTACAAGGGGTTGCCAGTAGTCACCGCTCTCCATAACGAGTGAAACCTGTGTGATGATTATTAGCGCCAGAAGGAAAATAAGACAGGTGTCGTTATGGGTAGCAGGCTATGCTCCCTCCCTCGTGTTCTCTTCTGCAACCTCCAGTGTAAACGCTTGTTCATAGTTACAAGCGAATGATAGTGAACACTGGCGAATTGTCTGCGAATGTTCATTCGCTTGTGTTCACTACCATTCGCTCTGATGAACATTGAGACTTGAGGCTATAGAGACACAACATCCTTTTTCGACTCAAACGAAAACCACACATGTGAAACTTTATTCGTACTCAATATCGTGCAAATAATAGACCCAGACGCAGAAGTAATCTGTCTTGCTGTAACTCCGAAAGCCCTTCTACGCTTTACTACAGCGTTAATTACTCACCAAGATGCGATTATACACTGCTGGCCATTAAAATTGCTACACCACGAAGACGACGTGCCACAGGCGCGAAATTTAACCGACAGGAAGAATATGCTGTAATATGCAAGTGATTAGATTTTCAGAGGATTCACACAAGGTTGACGAAGGTGGTGACACCTACAACGTGCTGACATGAGGAACGTTTCCAACCGATTTCTCATACACAAACAGAAGTTGACCGGCGTTGCCTTGTGAAACGTTGTTGTGATGCCTCGTGTAAGGAGAAGAAATGCGTACGATCACGTTTCCGACTGTGATAAAGCCTATCGCGATTGTGGTTTATCGTATCGTGACATTGCTGCTCGCGTTGGTCGAGATCAAATGACTGTTAGCAGAATATGGAATCGGTGGGTTCAGGAGGGTAATACGGAATGCCGTGCTGGGTCCCAACGGCCTCGTATCACTAGCTGTCGAGATGACAAGGAGGCATCTTATCCGCATGGCTGTAGCGGATCGTGCAGCCACGTCTCGGTCCCTGAGTCAATAGATGGCGACATTTGCTAGACAACTACTGTCTGCACAAACAGTTCGACCACGTTTGCAGCAGCATGGGCTATCCGCTCGGAGACCATGGCTGCGGTTACACTTGACGCTGCATCACAGACAGGAGCGCCTGCGATGGTGTACTCAACGACGAACCTGGGTGCACGAATGGCACAACGTCATTTTTTCGGATGAATCCAGGTTCCGTTACAGCATCATCATGGTCGCATCCGTGTTTGGCGACATCGCGGTGAACGAACACTGGAAGCGTGTATTCGTCATCGCCATACTGGCGTATCACCCGGCGTAATGGTATGGGGTGTCATTGGTTACACCTCTCGGTCACCTCTTGTTCGCATTGACGGCACACTGAACAGTGGACGTTACATTTCAGATGTATTACGACCCGTGGATCTTCCCTTCATTCGATCCCTGCGAAACCCTACATTTCAGTAGGACAACACACGACCGCATGTTGCAGGTCCTGTACGGGCCTTCCTGGATACAGAAAACGTTCGACAGCTGCCATGGTCAGCAGATTCTCCAGATCTCTCACCAGTTTAAAACGTCTGGTCAATGGTGGCCGAGCAACTGGGTCGTCACAATACGCCAGTCACTGTTCTTGATGAACTGTTGTATCGTGTTGAAGCTGCATGGGCAGCTGTACCTATACACGCCATCCAAGCTCTGTTTGACTCAATTCCGAGGCGTATGAAGGCCGTTTATTACGGCCAGAGACGGTTGTTCTCGGTACTGATTTCTCAGGATCTATGCACCCAAATTGCGTGAAAATGTAGTCACATGTCAGTTCTAGTATATTTGTCCAATGAATACACGTTTATCATCTGCATTTCTTCTTGGTGTAGCAATTTTAATGGCCAGTAGTGTAAGAAGTATGTCCACTCGAGAAATTTACGAGGATCGTTCACTAACTAATGCCCCACATTTTTTTTAAACGCCAGTAACATACATAGACAAACGCCCTTCTTGGTGCTTCACATTTGATGTTTGTTCTGTGCGCCGGTGAAGTTTCGAACCGTTCTGGCAGATGGCAGAGATGTAGTACAGTGTCAAAATGGCGACTACATACGACTGACGTTAGAAGTGGCGTGCTGTTATTGACTTCTTGTGTACAGAAAAAGAAACCGTGGTGATCATCCATAAACGTTTGTGTGCGCTGTACGGCGATGCTGCAGTTTATAGCAGTACAGTTGGGGGACGGGTAAAGAAAGTTACAACCTCAGGAAATGCAGAAACAGAGCTCCATGATCAGCCACGCTCGGAACGTCCTGTCACAGACATGTTGAATCGTGCGGATGCCATTATTCGTGCCGATCGGCGCATCACAACCCTATAATTGGCTCTACAGTTGTCGGAAAGCATTGGAAGTGCCTCTGCAGTGATCGAGACTCTCGGATATTGAAAGAGGTGCTCACTATGGGTTCCACGAATGCTCACAATGGATCACAAGATTCAAAGAAAGGCCATTTTATCTGAATTGGCAGCCCGGTTTGAGGCGTCATTCACGGACTGCGCGGCCCCTCCCGCCGAAGGTTCGAGTCCTCCTTCGGGCATGGGTGTGTGTGTGTGTGTTGCTCTTAGCCTACGTTAGTTTAAGTAGTGTGTAAGTCTAGGGACAGAAGACCTAAGCAGTTTGATCCCTTAGGAATTCACACACATTTGAACATCTGAATTATGGTTGGAGCGTTTTGAGACCAACGGAGAGGCCTTTCTGTCACGGATTGTTACGGGGAACAAAAGCTGGGGCAACACTTGGCGCCGGAAACAAAAAGACGGTCCATGGAGTGGCATCATCCTCATTCACCACAAAAGTAGAAATTCAAGACAACAACGTGCGCCGGAAAAGTCCTGGCGACAGTATTCTGGGATTGTGATGGCGTCATTCTCGTGGGCAACCATCAATTCAGAGGCACACGTGAAGACTCTGAATAAACTCAAGAACTGTTTCCGACATGCTCGATCGGAAAAGAATCCAGCAGAAATCTTGGTCTAACACGATAATGCACGCCCACACACAAGCCTGAGAACCCGGGAACACGTCGCCAAATTCTGTTGGACATCATTGCCTCATTCACCCTACAGTCCAGACCTGGCCCCCTCTGACTCCCATCTCTTTGGGAGAGTGTCAGCCATGCAGTGGAAACATGGCTACGCCTACAGGACAAGAGCTTTTACCAGCATGGAATATACTCTCTTTCACAACTTTGGCGTACGGCCATAGTACGTGATAGAGACTACGTAGAAAAATAGGACATGGGCAAGACTTGTTGATGTATATTTCCACCAAATTCTGACTCAAATTGTTCAAATGGCTCTGAGCACTATGGGACTTAACATCTGACGTCATCAGTCCCCTAGGACTTAGAACTACTTAAACCTAACTAACCTAAGGACATCACACACATCCATGCACGAGGCAGGATTCGAACCTGCGACCGTAGCAGTCACGCGGTTCCGGACTGAAGGGCCTAGAACCAGTCGACCATCGCGGCCGGCAAATTTTGACTTAACAATAAATATCTTCTGGGCCATTACTTATTGAACGATCCTACTATGCTACTAAACGACTATCACGGAACCTGGAACCCATTAAGAACTGCAAGTTGCCTATCTATCAGCTTCCAAGGGAAACAAAAATTTGGCTTTCGGTATTTCGTGTAATCACTGACCAAATTTGAAAATTTAAAATTTTGTCACAATGTTCTCATTGCGGGGTATAATCTTACGTTAAACACAGTAAGATTATCATTACAGTTACAAACAGTGTGTTTGTCTTCAGGCAGCGCAACTGATGGCGCGCCCCAATTACGCACACTGTGATCATTCACAGTTTCAGAATGGGACTTCCAACAAACTTTATACATAATTTCTGACGTTTTAGAATTTTTTTCTCGCTAAGACCCCTCACAAAATAGTGAAAAGAAACAAGTTTTTCGCTGGTCATATAGTAAACCTTCAGTGACAGGTACGATACTTTAGTATTTTTTTTTAATTCTAACTCTGTTCACATTTTGCAGACAGTATACGCATGTATAGTTCACCTCCATAACTGAATTCTCAGGACGGATGATTGCTATGCAGAGGAGCTGGATTCGAATCCAAGTAATGACAGCGATTTTTCGCTGGTGAGAGGACTGGAACGGGCTACACGCAGCCTCGTGTTGGCCGTTAAGGATATACTGGACTGTGTAGTAGCGGTTCCAGGACACAAAAACTGACAACGACCGGGAGTGCAGTATGCTGGCTCCACGCTCCTCCTCCATTGATATCGTTTGCTGAGGAGGATATGGCCGTCGTTCGGTACCGATGAGCCCGCTAGGGCCTGCAGACGGTGTTTAAGTTATATAGTTTTTTAAATATTATTTGTTGTGCAGAAGTGGTACAAAGCTGTATCACTTTTCAACATAATCTCCCCCACGCTCAATGCAAGTCCTCCAGCGCTTACAAAGTGCATAAATTACTTTAGAAAAATATTCTTTCGGTAGTCCACACGACCACTCACGCACCGCGTGGCGTACCTCATCATCAGAACGGAACTTCTTTCCTCCCATTGTGTCTTTGAGTGGTCCAAACATATGGAAATCACTTGCGGTATGGTATGGTAGATGAGGAAGACACTCAAAATGCAGGTCTGTGATTGTTGCAACTGTTGTGCGGCAGTGTGGGGCCTTGCATTGTGATGTTGCAAAAGGACACCTGCTGACAGCAATCCACGTCGCTTTGATTTGATTGCAGGCCGCAGATGAGTTTTTAGGAGATCTGTGTATGATGCAGTGGTGACAGTGGTCCCTCTAGGAATGTAATGCTCCAAAATTACACCTTTTTCGTCCCAAAAGAGAGTCAGCATAACCTTCCCTGCTTATGGTTCTGTTCGGTACTTCTTTGGTTTTGGTGATGAGGAATGGCGCCATTCCTTGCTCGTTCTCTTCGTTTCCGGTTGGTGGAAGCGAACCCAGGTTTCATCCCCAGTAAAGATTCTTGCAAGGAAGCCATCACCTTCTCGTTAAAAGCGCGGAAGAAGTTCTTCACAAGCATCAACACGTCGATCTCTCATTTCAGGAGTCAGCTGCCGTGGCACCCATCTTGCAGACACTTTCTGAAACTGGAGCACATCATGCACAATGGGGTGTGCTGACCCATGACTAATCTGTAAACATGCTGCAGTGTCATTCAGTCGCACTCGGCGGTTTTCCTTCACTATGGCTTCAACTGCTGCAATGTTCTGTGGAGTCACAACTGGTTGTGCCTGACCTGGACGAGGAGCATCCTCCACTGAAGTCACACCATTTGCGAACTTCCTGCTCCATTCGCAGACTTGCTGCTGTGACAAACATGCATCACCGTACTGAATCTGCATACGGCGATGAATTTCAATAGGTTTCACACCTTCACTACGCCAAAACCGAATAACAGAACGCTTTTCTTCCCTATTGCAAGTCGCAGGTGGGGCGGCCATCTTTATACTGATATCGCAACGGTATGTGCGCATCTGCACTATGCTGCCACCTACAGGCCATTCTGCACGCTGTTTGTAGCGAGCTTACCAACTTACAGGATAACGGTGCGAAATTTCGATTTGTTATTACAAATTTAAGGTTTTCATTTGACTCACCCTCGTACAAGTAAACGTACCTAGAAAATTATATCACTGTACGATACAAAGCCCAGGAGATGTGAAGTCACAAATATTGATTTGGTTTAGACTTTATAATAGTCAATAGCTGAATATTCCGAATTTAATAAAACAAACACGTGTGTTGAACCATAGAGCTTTTACGTGCTTCACTTTAAATATTTAACAAATTAACTCATTCGTAAAGTAACCGACCATCTGAAACTGTGTAATACATTTGAGTTCTATACTTTAAAGGTTCGAGGGAGGAAGCAGGGGTTGGGGAGGGGTGGGAATACGCGTAAGAGGAATCAGGATGAGTACAGAGGTGTACAGACAGTCGTTTTTCTCTCGCAACTTACGCTAATGGAATACGAAAGCAGATGAGTAATGCTTGTACAGTGTACCCTCCGCTTTTCACTGCATAGTGACTTGGAGAGTAGCTATGTAGATATAGAAGCAAACCTGTATCGGTTCTCAGCCCTAGATATTAGACTATTATCTGAAACACAGCCGGATGCGGTCGACCAGATCTATATCTACAGCTACATATATACTCCGGTAGCCACGAAGCAGTGTGTGGCGGAGGGCACAATTCGCGCTAAAGTCATATTTCCCCCCTTCTGTTCCACTCGCGGATCGTGCGAGGGAAAAACGACTGTCTGAACGCGCCACTACGACCTTTAATTTCCCTTATGTTTGAATGGTGATCATTGCGCGATTTGACAGTTGGTGGTAATAATATATGCTCTACATCCTCGGTGAAGATCGTGTTTCGGAATTTAGTGAGCAGCCCTTTCTTTTTAGCTCACCGTCTATCTGCAAGTGTGTCCCACTTCAAACTTTCTATGAGATTTGTAACGATCTCGCGATGGCTAAATGTACCAGTCACGAATCTTGTCGCTCTTCTTTGGACCTTCTCAATCTCTTGAATCAGACCCAACTGGTAAGGGTCCCATACAGACGAACAATACTCCAAGACTGGACGAACTAACGTATTGTAAGCTATTTCCTTTGTTGAAGGACTGCATCGCTTCAGGATTCTACCAATAAACCGCAATCTAGAGTTCGCCTTACCCGTTACTTGTGTAATCTGATCATTCCATTTGAGATCATTTCGAATAGTCACACCCAGATACTTGACGGACGTTACCGCTTCCAAAGAGTGGGTATTAGTTTGTACTCGTACATTAATCGGCATTTTCGGCTTGTTATACGCAGTAGGTCACACTTACTAATATTGAGAGATAAGTGCCAGTCGTTACACCACGCATTTATTTTCTGCAGATCCTCATTGATTTGTTCACAACTTTCGTGTGATACTACTTTCCTGTAGACTACAGCATCATCGGCAAACAGTCTAAGGCCGCTGTCAATACCATCAACCAGATCCTTCACGTAAATCGTAAAAAGCAGAGGAACTGTTAAGCTGCCCTGGGGCACACCTAAGGTTGGGCTTGTTTCTGTTGAAGTCACCCCGTTCAGGGCGACGTACTGCTCCCAATTCTGTTAGAAAACTTTCTATACAACCGCATATGTCATCGGATAGACCGTAAGCGCGCTCTTTTTGTAGCAAGCGACAGTGCGGAACTGAGTCGAGCGCCTTTCGAAAGTCGACAAAAATGGCATCAACCTGGAAGCCGGTATCTAGAGCCTGTTGTATATCATGCACAAATAGGCGATGTATGTTGCAGTGCTCTCCGATACACGCGATCGAACAGCGGAGGAGTGCTACTCAATCGTCAACTTTAGGTTACAATATCTCCGGATGTAATTAACATTTTACAATGCAACAAACGGCACTGATTACGAATTTGTTTATATGTTCAGATGTGCTAACAAAACTAACGGGGTTCCATTTAAAAAAACGTAGGTTTGTGTTAAAAAACATACTTCCGGTCTGTGGAATCGGTTCGTCAGTATTTGATGTGGTTTACGAAATATATCCAGCGGTAACGTTAGGTGGCTCACCCTATATATATATATATATATATATATATATATATATATATATATATATATATATATATATATATATATATATATATATATGTGTGTGTGTGTGTGTGTGTGTGTGTGTGTGTGTCCGAAAGAGTGGGCATCATACACATACAGTTAAGGGGGTCACAAGCCAAGGATCATTTCTGTGCGGATGCACACATACGCACGAACTCATGTGGAAATAGACCTTTCCTCGAGCATCGAGATTAATGGGCAGGGAGCTCCACTTTCGTATCGTAGTGTGGTAGTGTCTGGAGTAAGTTGAGAATGTGGGTCTGCTGGGGGCGAAGGGGGGGGGGGGGGGGAGAGGGCGTGCTTGGGACAAGTCCGCGCAGCCGAGCTAATTCCTGTGTCCTCGGTAGTTTCGGGTTAGACCGAGTTCGAATCCCAGTCGGGCACAAATTTTCAACTCTCCCCGTTGATTTCTACCTACGTCCCGTGTACAGCTGATGTTTGTAATCCATTGAAATTTCGTTAATAATCCAGTTACTTAAGAGTTCTAGACGTGCAAACAACTCGACAGAACTTCAGTTTCCAAAACAAATAAGAAACATTAGCGTTTAATACCGTATGGCCGATGAGGTCACGGGAGTAGAGCACAAATTCAGATCAGGGAACCATGGGAAGTGAAATATGGCCCGTTTGCCTCAAGCGATTTAGGGAGACCATGGAAAATGAATCTGGATTGTCAAGTGGGGGATGTGATGCTTGAAATCATGCCGACATAATGAGAGGTTTCGTGCTTGCAGCCGTATGACATCGATATATAGCGTCGATATTTCGGCTGACCACCCTTCAGTCACCTTCAGGTGAGTTTACACAGCGGTGGTGCGAAACACAGTTTTCCCTATCACCGGACCAGTGTCACACCACTGTGTTGCGTCGCTCGGCCAATCTCAGTATTAATATTTCTTGTAATTGTTCTTACTTTCAGTAATTACCACCTCCAGGCTGATCGCGGTGAAAAGTATTAACAGTCGAATATTCTTGCCCAGTGTTGAAGGTTTTTTGGCACTGATGAGAAGACGGAACGAGACTGCAGGCTCATAACAGTACGAGGAATCAATTCTCGAAAAAACCACAGTGAAAATCATTTGGATACAAGAACGGAACCTTGCCTTGACAGCTGGTACGACGAGCCTGGCAGGTTCTTCGCTGCTTCAGCAGTTCAAGATACACCTTGAGAAGCAAATTGATCTTAAGGATGAGTACGCAACTCGGAGACTAATCCAGATCGCTATCTGACAGCGTCAAAAATACGAGAGTGAGGAAATAAAATTTTGATGTAAAACTACACGTCACACCAAACTGCTTTTGATAAAATTACACACAGTTATATGAACAGCCTCTGTTGTTAAATACTGCACCAACAAACCTTTCACAAAGCCCGGTTTAAAAAAGAGATCAGTTACTAAGCCTACCATATTTCTCGTAATTTCTATAATGCTGCACACACATTCTATTATTCAGTGTAAATTGCAAAATCGCCAGGTTGAAACATTGACCTTAAAAAATATTTTGCGAATTTGAGGTAAGTATGTTCGCTGTCTATCTTTATACGACGTGTGTCCTAACATATCTTAATCTGTGACTTCTTGTTAGTGGCTGTATTCCAACTTTAATAGCAAACGACATGAGTTCGTTGTTTTTGTTTCCACTTTTACGCAAAGATTTACATTTCGCAAGTCAGTATTACCTTCCTAATTATAATTTATAACATTAGAGGCCAAGTTCATGTGATGAGAAACACTTTATTTCATGATCAGTTTCGACAGTAACTAGCTGTCATTCTCAGATTTCCCAGAAATATACACACATCAAAAAAAGTTTTGCATTACCTCGGCTCCGAGAGTCCGGAACCTGTACAGAAAACTGGAATACATATCAACATAAACATCATTTCCGCCCTTTTTATTGCTCATGGAAATGGAAATTTGTGGTAAGGACTTATGGGACCAAACTGCTGAAGCCATCGGTCCCTAAGCTTACGCACTACTTAATCTAACTTAAACTAACTTATGCTAAGAACGACACACACGCCCATGCCCGAGGAAGGACTCGAACCTCCGACGGAGGAAGCCACGCGGGCCGTGACAAGACGCCCTAGACCGCGCGGCTACCCCGCGCGGCTATTGGTCATGAAAAGCACACATTGCATGTTGCACCACCATACAGCGAGACCTTCAGAGGTTGTGGTCCAGATCGCTGCACACACCAGTACCTCTAATACCCAGTAGCAAATCCTCTTGCATTGATGCATGCATGTATTCGTCGTGGCATACTATTCACGAGGTCATCAAGGCACTGCTGGTCCAGACTGTCCCACTCCTCAACGGCGATTCGGCGTAAATTCCTCATAGTGGTTGCTGGGTCACGTCGTCCATAAACAGCCCTTTCAATCCGTTCCAGACATGTTCGGTAGGGTTCATGTCTGGAGAATATGCTGGCCACTCTAGTCGAGCGATGTCCTTATCGTGAAGGAAGACATTCACAAGTCGGAGGATGGCATTCATGTATCGTACAGCCGTTAAGTCACCTTCCATGACCGACAGCGGCACCGGCTGCAGTGGCCGAGCGGTTCTAGGCGCTTCAGTCCGGAACCGCTCGATTGCTACGGTCGCAGGTTCGAATCCTGCCTCGGGCATGAATGTGTCTGATGTCCTTAGGTTAGGTTTAAGTAGTTCTGTTCTAGGGACTGCTGACCTAAAATGTTATGTCCCAGTGCTCAGAGGCATTTTAACCATTTCAAACACCAGCGGCGTATGTCGGCCCCACCCCAAAACAGCAGGTTACCGCCACCTTGCTGCACTCGCTAGACAGTCTGTCTAAGGCATTCAGCCTGACCGGGTTGTCTCCAAACACGTCTCCGACGATTGTCTGGTTGAAGGCATATGCGACATTCGTCGGTGAAGCGACGTGATGCCAATCCTGAGCGGTCTACTCGGCCTGTTGTTGGGCCCATCTGTACCACTTTGCATGGTGTTTTAGTTGCAAAGAGGGACCTCGCCAAGGCCACCAGGAGTGAAGTTGGGCACAGTTTGAGTCATAACACGATGTCCTGTGGCTGCACGAAAAGCATTATTCAACATCGTGGCGTTGCTGTCAGGGTTCCTCCGAGTCATAATCCGTAGGTAGCACTCATTCACTTCAGTATTAGCTGTTTGGCGGCCTGAGCGAGGCATGTCATCGACAGTTCCAGTCTCTCTGTATCTCCTCCATGTCCGAACATCACTTTGGTTCACTCCGAGACGCCTGGACACTTCCCTTGTTGAGAGCCCCTCCTGGCGCAAAGCAGCAACGCGGACGCGATCGAACCGCGGTATTGATCGTCTAGGCACGGCTGAACTATAGGCAACACCAACCGTGTACCTCCTTCCTGGTGGAATGACTGGAACGGATCGGCTGTCGGACCCCCTCCATCTAATAGGCGCTGCTCATGCATTGTTGTTTACATCTTTGGGCGTGTTTAGTGGCATCTCTGAAAACTCAAGGGGACTGTGTCTGTGATACAGTATCGGCAGTCAACTTCTATCTTCTGGAGTTCTGGGAACCGGGGTGATACAAAACTTTTTTTGGATGTGTGTAGTTTCACATCAGTCTCACCGACATACAGAGGACATGCTCCAAATCACAATAATACAGCTGCATACTGGTTTGCCAGTTATGTAGAACTTGCTAAATAAAACATCCACAACACCAATAAGGTGTACAGGAGTACATCAGTAAAGGTTATGCGTCTACGCTCACTGCGCCCTGTCAAAAACGCACCGCTGTCTTTGGCACCCAACGCCATTAGCCAGAAGAAACATTTTAAAACTAGCCAGAAGAAACATTTTAAAACTATGAGAGGAGTCTGTAGGTGGCGCTGTTTGGTATCGTGTTCACTGGTATCGACATTTCTAGGCTATTACAGCTTAGGTTGATGAATATGAGGAGTCTTCGGTGTAGTTTTCGGGTTAGTCTTGTGAATGTCACTTGCCATACATGTGTGAAGGGAAAAAATCCTATGACGAACTCACATCTTCATTTTGTTAAGCCATCTTCCTTCTAATGTAGACCAAATAGTTATGTTCACACTGTATTTCACCGCTGCTATTCAGGCAGTTTATCATCGGAACGATCTCAATTGCATTGGGGGCGGTACCTTCTCGCAATACGGCGGCATGTGGTCGTATGTAATGAAGCCCGATTAACACCGTTCACGCTATTATTGGATTTCGTATTAGCGCATTCTCTCACGAAGCATTTATACGGTGGAAGCTGTAACCACCCAGTTTCGCACAACATAGCGCAGCTGGCAAGGTTATTGCACATCCCTCGGACATATTAGTCATCATGGAATCGGCGATATCCGATTCATACGAAGAGATAAACCGTCAGCTACGAAAGGGTGACAGAAAAAACGAAGGACATTTTCTGAATTAGTGCGCCACTGTGTATAACAACTGCCGATGCTTCAGAACTACTATTGCACACTTGAGAGTCGATAAAGTCTCGTTCAGGATACATCAGCACCTCCCCTACATCACATAAGAGCTAGAACACCTAATAGCAGACACTAATATGGACTGTGACTACCTTCGCTTTTATGACTGTCGGAACTCTGCAAGGCACACTTTCAACGAAATGCTCGAAATTCTGTGGAGGAGTGTTGGCCTATTCTTCGTCAAGAGCCAAAACCTGAGCAGGTAATGATGTTAATAGTGGTGGTCTGGAGAGAAGACGAAGTTTTAACTCATTCTAAAGGTATTACAGTAGGTTCAAGCCGGGACTCCAGGCAAGCCAGTCCAAAAAGGAAACGTTACTGTCCACAAACCATTGTTCAAAGAAGGTCCTTTATGGCAGGGTGCATTACCATTTTCGGACACACCATCTACCGTTCGGTGTACACAATGCTGTAAAATGTCTTACTATACTTCCGCATTTAGTTTTTCATCAAGCTGAATGTGTGGAATTCACCCATAACGTAACACTCCCCCCTCTGAACTACACATGATGGCAGGTAATGTTCTCCACGCATTCACCAAACCCAAACCCTTCCATCGGATTGCCACAGGGTATAGCGTGGTCCATCACTCCACATCACTCGTTTTCAGCCATCCACTGTCCATTGTCTACATCTACATCTACATTTACACTCCGCAAGCCACCCAACGGTGTGTGGCGGAGGGCACTTTACGTGCCACTGTCATTACCTCCCTTTCCTGTTCCAGTCGCGTATGGTTCGCGGGAAGAACGACTGCCGGAAAGTCTCAGTGCGCGCTCGAATCTCTCTAATTTTACATTCGTGATCTCCTCGGGAGGTATAAGTAGGGAGAAGCAATATATTCGATACCTCATCCAGAAACGCACCCTCTCGAAACCTGGACAGCAAGCCACACCGCGATGCAGAGCGCCTCTCTTGCAGAGTCTACCACTTGAGTTTGCTAAACATCTCCGTAACGCTATCACGCTTGCCAAATAACCCTGTGACGAGGCTCGCCGCTCTTCTTTGGATCTTCTCTACGTCCTCTGTCAACCCGATCTGGTACAGATCCCACACTGATGAGCAATACTCAAGTATAGGTCGAACGTGTGTTTTGTAAGCCACCTCCTTTGTTGATGGACTATATTTTCTAAGCACTCTCCCAATGAATCTCAACCTGGCACCCGCCTTACCAACAATTAATTTTATATGATCATTCGACTTCAAATCGATCCGTACGCCTACTCCCAGATATTTTACAGAAGTAACTGCTACCATTGTTTGTTCCGCTATCATATAATCATACAATAAAGGATCCTTCTTTCTATGTATTCGCAATACATTTGTCTATGTTAAGGGTCAGTTGCCACTCCCTGAACCAAATGCCTATCCGCTGCAGATCTTCCTGCATTTCGCTGCAATTTTCTAATGGTGCAACTTCTCTGTATACTACAGCATCATCCGCGAAAAGCCGCATGGAACTTCCGACACTATCTACTAGGTCATTTATATATATTGTGAAAAGCAATGGTTCCATAACACTCCCCTGTGGCACGCCAGAGGTTACTTTAACGTCTGTAGACGTCTCTCCATTGAGAACAACATGCTGTGTTCTGTTTGCTAAAAACTCTACAATCCAGCCACATAGCTGGTCTGATATTCCGTAGGCTCTTACTTTGTTTATCAGCCGACAGTGCGGAACTGTATCGAACGCCTTCCGGAAGTCAAGGAAAATGGCATCTACCTGGGAGCCTGTATCTAATATTTTCTGGGTCTCATGAACAAATAAAGCGAGTTGGGTCTCACACGATCGCTGTTTCCGGAATCCATGTTGATTACTACAGAGTAGATTCTGGGTTTCCGGAAATAACAAGATACGCGAGAAAAAAACATGTTCTAAAATTCTACAACAGATCGATGTCAAAGATATAGGCCTATAGTTTTGCGCATCTGCTCGACGACCCTTCTTGAAAACTGGGACTACCTGTGCTCTTTTCCAATCATTTGGAAGCTTCCATCATCGCTCTTTGCTCCACCTCAACTGTCGCTTACCACTGACTGCAGAAATTTGTGGCTTACGAGGAGCTGCTTGACCGTTGTACCCTATCCTTTTGAACTCCCTTCGTACGGTCACTCTGTTAGCTGGACTGCTCGTAGAACAATGGAACCTACAAGTGAGGCCTTCCGCTGAATTCATAAGACTTTCTGTAGCCACCTTCAACCATGCTTGACGGTCGTGTCCGTGAGTACGTGAACCCATGCTCTTTTGGTTTAGTTGTGAGTCTTTCTTCGAGCTTCCGTTTCACAACCACTTCACAAGCAGTCGACTTGGGCAGCTTCGGATGGGTTGAAACATCTCTGTTGGATTTATTACTCATGTGACGTCCAATGACTGATCGATCCATTCCTGTGTTACTCCTCCGCTACTGTCAACACGCAACTCCCGTTACATTTTACACTTGTGGAAGGCCCGCCTCCCGTGCTGTCTAGAGCTCAAATCCACATTACACAGCGATGTCCGGATACTTTTTATCAAACTGCATTAGGTACCTACTCAACCTAAACCTGCAAATCTACATGTAGTTACTAGTGACGCTGATACAATGGATAAATTATTGTTTTGCTTTCAGGCCAAAGACTGGTTAGTCCGTCTTGTGCAAACCTCTTCACCTCTCCTTAGCCACCGTATCTTACATCTAATTGAGTCTATTTATTGTAGACAGGCTTTAGGAACGGTGTTTTTGATCCCATTACAAAATGTTACAGTCTCTGATGTTTCGAGACGTTCTGTAATTCGTTCAAAGCTGTTAGTCAAACTGTGGCATAAAGCTTTCTTCTCCCCGATTATGTCCACTGTCTCTTCATTAAATACCCAATCTACCACTGGAATCCCAAGTATTCGTCTGTAGTATGAAATTTCAAAAAATTATGCTGCCCATATTAATAAAGAACAACCGCCTTCAGCGACTTTAAATTTCATTTAATTATATAACATTAGTATATTACAAAGTGCCACATTATGAAATACATGTTTATAAAACTATAATAAATCGGAAAGTAACTCACTGTTTCTAGTAGTAGGTGTATGGTTCTGGAGAATTTCTATCTACAAATACACACTTACTGTTAAAAATCACATCTGCAGAAACATTTTGACACAGTACCTATCCGAACGCAATCCAAACAGGTCAAAGAATTTCGACTGCGAAAATCTTTCATTTCTACAAATACACAGATATAATTTACAAGGTGTTACAGTCACTTTGCATTCTGCTCAGCTATTCTCCCAAGTCCCTCGCAGTCTCTTACAGACTTACAATGTCACTGGCAACGCTTAAAGTTTTAATTTATTTCGCTGAACTTTAATTTATTCTCGAAATTTCCTGTTCGTTTCGTTTATTCTTGCTCAGTGTACAGAGTGATTATCATTAGAGATAGGCCGCAATCCTGTTTCACACCCCTGTCAACTACTGCTTCCCTTTCATGTCATTCGGCACTTGTAACTGCAGCCTGTTCTGTATATAGCTCTTCGCCCAGCATCTTTTATTCTCTCTCTCTCTTCAGAACTTATAATACTGTATTTCCCTCAACATTGTTAAGACTTTTCTCTAAATTTACTAATGCTCTAAACGTAAGTTTCCCTTTCTTCAGTCTAAGATACGCAGTAGGGTCTGTTTGCTTTGCTAATTCCTACAGTCTTCGTAACACAAACTGATCTTTGTGGAGGTCGGTGTCTACCAGTCTTTTCTACTGTACTCATACCTACGCTTGCAGAATATGAAACTGAAAGAATATGTGTGACAGTCTATTCCGTCAGAACTAACGATTTTTGAAAAAGGAAACAAATTAGTAATTGCTTTAAGTAATAAAATAAGAACACACTGAAGACACGATGGAAGTGCCGAAACGTGCTGAGGCAATGAATGAAACTGAGGAGAATTTAAGTGAGGACGTTCGAGAAAAACACACGCTATATGGAAGATGTACCAAATCCGCAATTTCGAAGATACGGTTATGACTTCTACCATGTTTTACAAAAAATCAACACGTTTTCTGTTAGATTCACTGGATTATATGTACTTAATTTCTTTTATGGAATTTAAAATTCTTCGGAAGCAATGTATGTCCCTTTATCTCCGAAATTATTCAAGATATTTCTAAGAAAGTTTCTCTGTGTAATCCCTTTGCATATAGTAAGCTTCTCTCACGATGTATTGTGAATATATCGATCAGGAGCATTTTAATATTTTTAACTACAATTCTGTAAGTATAATATAAAACTCATGCAGAATTCTAAGCATTTAGCCCCAGACGTCAGCTTTCACTCAGAATTTCAAAATTTACCCTTGAGAAAACATTTGTTCTATTAGTGAAGTTAAGTGTACAAATTTCATAATTACAGTCTTCATATATCCTGAGTAAGTGGTACATGAACTTTAAAAAGATAATTTTCAGGGTATGCATTGAAAATTAAGCCTCACGTTTTTTTTCTTGTCACCTCCTCAGAAGACCGCAGATTTGTACTGAGAGTCTTCTTTCCCTTCAAGCCTTCTCTTCTGGTGTCTTGTTTCCTGCCCTCTTTTCTTCACCAGCTCTTCACCTGACTTTCTGCTGCAGAGAGGCGCTGCAAATCTATTTTTCTCAAGATGTCTTAAAGCCGGTTCCGTCTAACACAGTCATCCTTCTTAGTTTTCCACCACTTCCAAGAACAGCAGTTTAAAATGTGTCAAAACAAGAATTGCTTCTTCACGAAGAAAGTGACTGCTATGTTACTGTTTCTAAGACACGCCACAGACTCATAGATCTATAAAAATATACAGTATAAGTCTCCGTCTTCTAGATGTACCCCCTGCAAGTTTGCTTGAAAGTAATCCACGGAATCGTTGTTCACCATGCTAGTACTGAAGTGTTGCTTCAAAAAATGGGCGTGGCAGGGAGGTCACGTCCGTATTTAATTATTTTTCAGGCACTTCGGATCGAATTCATCATTGAAACTTTGGCAACTTATTGTCCCTGAGTTCTACTAATAAATAAAAAAATAGAAAAGTTTCATGAACGTCCCTGCGTAAGTGTTCCTAAGCAGGTGTACTCACGACTTGCAAGGGCATCTACTTCACAGCATCACAAACCAAAGGGTTTGATTCTGCTTGATAAATATGACAATATCTCTGATGAAACAAACAATCGCATTACCGACCATATCATGGTTTCATTAACGCGTAACAAAATTGCCAGTAATAAATACGTGCTGCTGCCATTAGGTGAGGTGTCGCCCGTTGTACGGCATATCACTCCTCTGAAGGCCAGACACGAACCTATTTCTATGCTGCTGTTTTTTTATGTCTGCTGCTGTGTCGCAGGTAACGCAGAGCGGAACGGTGCGTTGTGGTGTTGACATGCCACCCCCTTAATCACACGTGCTCCGTCATTTCGCGCGACCCATTAGGAATAAATTAGGCCGTTATTACGAGGGCTCCGAGCGCTGACGTTTACATCTGTCACCGCACCAATTACCCGGTATTGCGTGGAGCAGATTAAAAATAGCGATCCTGCTTCCGACGCATTCATATTCGTCAACTTGTGTACCCTACTCGAGGATACCGAAATTTTCAAATTCAGCGATAAATATTTCGAGCCACTCTAAACTCATTACGCAAATAACCTGTTAAGTAAATCATTTACAGGATGCTATACACGCAAAAAATAAAATATTGTTTAACGTTTACGCAACAAAAATAACAGTGGATAATCAGAAACGTTTCAGGAATAAAACGGCAGTAGTGCAAAATGAGGATTAGTGTTATTTGGTTGGGATGGAGAAAGGAACTGTGAAACATGGCGAATTAATCACTATGATTTCGACAGAGGTGTTGAAAAATGGGAAAAAAGAAAAAAAATTATCATCTAAGCAGTTCAGCCACCAAAGATCGTTTCATTATCCTCAACTTAGTGAGTTCCCGATCATTGTCTGCTTAAGAACTGTGGGAACAGAAGGCCTCATTACAAATCACTCGAATTAAGGCTGAAATACGCCAAATGTTAGTGAACATGAAGCGAAATAAGCAGTTGCTAATGTTTGTGACTGGTCACAAGACACACAGTAGAAAGGATGTGTTGCTGAGCCGGCCGCTGTGGCCGAGCGGTTCTAGGCGCTTCAGTCTGGAACCGCGCGACTACTACGGTCGCAGGTTCGAATCCTGCCTCGGGCATGGATGTGTGTGATGTCCTTAGGTTAGTTAGGTTTAAGTAGTTCTAAGTTCTAGGGGACTGATGACCTCAGATGTTAAGTCCCATAGTGCTCAGAGCCATTTGAATCTTTTTTTTTTTGTGTGTGTGTGTGTTGCTGAGGGCGTTATTAATTTTCACCAGAGTGGGAAATGACAACCGTACTTCTCTAAGAGAAATCAAATTGTCATGTTGCACAATAAATGGGCGATGAAGGCAGCGGTGCAAAGCACCAAACTGTAGTCAATATGGACAACTACGCCCTTTGAATCGTTCATAAAAACTATATTTTGACATGAATAACAGCTGATGTGTTGTTTCGAGCACTGTACTGGTTTCCAGAATCAATTTTTAACCTGCATCAGAGAGTGTGATGATCTGAATCGTTTTGGTAGATTAAAACTATATGCTGGGTTGCGGACGCGAAACTGCGACCTTCGCCTTTCGCGTTAGTGGTCTACCGACTGATCTAGCCAAGCACGACTCACTAGCCACTCTCCCAACTTTATTTACACCAGTATTTCATCTCCAACCTTCCATACTTCACAGAAGTTCTCCTGCGAAACTTTCTGGACTAGCACTACTGGAAGAAAGGATATTGCGGAGACAGGGCCTAACCACCGCTAGGGGAATTGCTTACAGAATGAATTTTCACTCTACAGCGGAGTGTGTGCTGATCTGGGACTTTCTGCAAGGCTAAAAATGTCTACCGGACTGGGGGCTTGAGCCTGGGTGCTTTGGCGTTTGGAAGGTAGAAGACGAAGTACTGGCAGGAGTAAAGCTGCGAGGGCTGGTCGTGGTTAACTGAGTCATAGAACATTTGCCCGCGAAAGGCAAAGGTCCCAGTTTCCAGTTCCGGTGCAACACACAGTTTTAACCCGACAGGAAGACAATACTTGTTTACTATGCCAGAAATGTGGGTGGGGATTCAGAATGGACAGTATTCGGAGATGTAGAATTTCTGATCACTTAGCGCTAATCACCTATAATGCCTGATGGATGATTAATTATAATGTATTTTTTTGTACTGTGTAAATCCCAAATCTTTCGTGAAAGTAATGCAAAGGTAGACTTGAAAGAGAATGTCAGCGGTGATCATTTCGTCTCATTCACACTATCCAAAAGCAGTAGCGTACGTAGGACCACCTCTCTTCAGTCCCTATATCTCATCACAGGCAAAATAAACGTGACACTACATTATCTGTGCACGAATCACAGTAACATAGTCAAGTCCACCAAGTTGCAACACACACTTGGCAATGGAAAGGTGTGAGTAAACGAAACCTTTCAGAAATAAACAACTGTATAAGCACTGTTGTGGCCATTTCTAAGCCCATTCAGCTTGTCTGAAAAAGTCGTGGGAGCTATAGAGACAACAGAATGTAAGTAATATCGTTTGGTGCGACTGTGTTTCCAACTTAATCTCAATGGCAATGGTACGAGGCGCGTTTTAAAGGGTGCACCGTTTTGAAATATGGTCACTGGAGCTTTGTGGTCACACCACTACAGATGTTCGGTAAGTGCTATCAGTTCTGGGTATCCACAAACAACATTTCTGTAGCTTTCGCTTGTATGAACACTAATTTGTACGGTTTTAAAATGGCTCAGCCTACTGAAAATGCCGCCGCTGTTACTGTTTCTTAACTGTCAGAGACGCGAAAAGTGCGGAAATTCATCGACAGATTAGTGAAGTATATGAGAAAAAAACGCTATGTGAACAGATAGAAATAGTGTACAGCATTTGAAGATGACTGCGCGAATGTACACGATGAGAAACGAAGTAGGTGACTCTCCGTCATTACGAATGGCCTGGTGTTGTAAGTCGATAGAAAAATCTGTAAGCGAGATGCAACATTATTTCACCGTTATCTCATGCCCTTCGTCACACATCAGGAGATGGTCTGTATGAAATGTTACAGGATGCCTACAGTATGGGTTCCAAAAATGCTGACAGTTTAACACAACATCAACCATTCAACCAGCGCAAAGATGATCTTCCAGACACACTGTGCCGAAGGGAACAAGTTTGTAAGACAAATTGTTTGTGCTGATGAAACCTTGTAAGTAGGCAGTTCAGGTTTTTATGTTGGTAATGCCGCGTAGTGCTCTGTATGAAAATCGCTGACTGCGCTGTGTGCAGTCTGTTGCTGGTTGGACTCATTGTTGGAATATTTATTTATGTAGTGTTTGGCAGTTGGATGTGAATAGCGCGTAGCGTTGCGCAGTTGGAGGTGAGCCGCCAGCAGTGGTGGATGTGGGGAGAGAGATGGCACCGTTTTGAGAAGTTACTATAAGAGGACGATCTGGACGTGTGTCCGCCAGAAAAAGGAAATTTGTAAAGATGGAAGGCATGAATTGATAGATATATGTATGATGACTTTTTAACACTATTAAGGTAAATACATTGTTCTCTATCAAAATGTTTCATTTGCTAACTATGCATATCACTAGTTAGTGACTTCAGTAGTTAGAATCTTTTATTTGGCCGGCAGTAGTGGCGCTCGCTGTATTGCAGTAGTTGGAGTAACGAAGATTTTTGTGAGGTAAGTGATTCATGAAAGGTATAGGTTATTGTTAGTCAGGGCCATTCTTTTGTAGAGATCGTAGAGTCAAACTGCGTTGCGCTACAAAAAAAAAAAAAAAAAAAAAAAAAAAAAAAAAAAAAAAAAAAAAAAAAGTGTGTCAGTTTAGTGATGATCAGAACCAGTAAAGTGAAAACTGTTTGAGTTAGTTGACTTTTACTCAGCTGTTTCTGTATCAAATAACGTAGGAGTTATTCCAGCACTGTCATTCGTAATTTTTCAAAGGGGACGTTTCAGCCTGACTTGTTTACGTTACACCAGAATCAAAACAACAGGCCTTGGAATGTTATCATCAAACGTTCCCATGCAACTGAAATTCTAGTAAACGATGTCAGTCCGAAGAATGATGTACACAAGATCTGGGATAGGCAGGGTGTTTTTTGTGTCGATGTTTTGCCTCGGGATAGCACAGTCAAGGCAGACAAATTATCGTTGTGAAGTCTCAAAGGTACCGCACCTCAAATCCAAAACAAAAGGCGTGGCTCGCTCAGTAGAGTGGTGGTTTCGACTATACGACAACGCCCATCCCAAATGGGCCATCACACACACAATCTCATCGCGACGTATGGCTTAGAACATACTGAGCACCCTCCGTACATCCATGAATTAGTGCCTGTCACTTCGTCTTGCACGTGAAAAAGCACTTTGGCGGTCAGCGCTATGACGAAGGTACCGTTGTCGTTACGTCAGTAGATGACTAGTTAAGAAACAGGTCGTAAGTTTCTATGAAGATTTCAGAAGCTGGTCATACGAAACAATAAGTACACTACTGCAGGTGGAAATTATGTCGAAATGTAAGGTGAGGTCTACGATTTCAAGCAAACATAAAGTTGTGATTTCCTTTTTCTTTTTTTTTTCACGCTGAAGGAAAGGAAATAGCAACACCAAAAATAATTACTGTAGAGTAATGAAATTTCGGGGACAGATTTTTCTAGGTAACATACAGGGTGTTTCAAAAATGACCGGTATATTTGAAACAGCAATAAAAACTAAACGAGCAGCGATAGAAATACACCGTTTGTTGCAATATGCTTGGGACAACAGTACATTTTCAGGCAGACAAACTTTCGAAATTACAGTAGTTACAATTTTCAACAACAGATGGCGCTGCGAGTGATGTGAAAGATACAGAAGACAACGCAGTCTGTGGGTGTGCCATTCTGTACGTCGTCTTTCTGCTGTAAGCGTGTGCTGTTCACAACGTGCAAGTGTGCTGTAGACAACATGGTTTATTCCTTAGAACAGAGGATTTTTCTGGTGTTGGAATTCCACCGCCTAGAACACAGTGTTGTTGCAACAAGACGAAGTTTTCAACGGAGGTTTAATGTAACCAAAGGACCGAAAAGCGATACAATAAAGGATCTGTTTGAAAAATTTCAACGGACTGGGAACGTGACGGATGAACGTGCTGGAAAGGTAGGGCGACCGCGTACGGCAACCACAGAGGGCAACGCGCAACTAGTGCAGCAGGTGATCCAACAGCGGCCTCGGGTTTCCGTTCGCCGTGTTGCAGCTGCGGTCCAAATGACGCCAACGTCCACGTATCGTCTCATGCGCCAGAGTTTACACCTCTATCCATACAAAATTCAAACGCGGCAACCCCTCAGCGCCACTACCATTGGTGCACGAGAGACATTCGCTAACGATATAGTGCACAGGATTGATGACGGCGATATGCATGTGGGCAGCATTTGGTTTACTGACGAAGCTTATTTTTACCTGGACGGCTTCGTCAATAAACAGAACTGGCGCATATGGGGAACCGAAAAGCCCCATGTTGCAGTCCCATCGTCCCTGCATCCTCAAAAAGTACTGGTCTGGGCCGCCATGTCTTCCAAAGGAATCATTGGCCCATTTTTCAGATCCGAAACGATTACTGCATCACGCTATCTGGACATTCTTCGTGAATTTGTGGCGGTACAAACTGCCTTAGACGACACTGCGAACACCTCGTGGTTTATGCAAGATGGTGCCCGGCCACATCGCACGGCCGACGTCTTTAATTTCCTGAATGAATATTTCGATGATCGTGTGATTGCTTTGGGCTATCCGAAACAAACAGGAGGCGGCGTGGATTGGCCTCCCTATTCGCCAGACGTGAACCCCTGTGACTTCTTTCTGTGGGGACACTTGAAAGACCAGGTGTACCGCCAGAATCCAGAAACAATTGAACAGCTGAAGCAGTACATCTCATCTGCATGTGAAGCCATTCCACCAGACACGTTGTCAAAGGTTTCGGGTAATTTCATTCAGACACTACGCGATATTATTTCTACGCATGGTGGAAATGTGGAAAATATCGTACTATAGAGTTTCCCAGACCGCAGCGCCATCTGTTGTTGAAAATTGTAACTACTGTAATTTCGAAAGTTTGTCTGCCTGAAAATGTACTGCTGTCCCAAGCATATTGCAACAAACGGTGTATTTCTATCGCTGCTCGTTTAGTTTTTATTGCTGTTTCAAATATACCGGTCATTTTTGAAACACCCTGTATTTAAGAGATTAACAGTGCAAGATCACAGGTTAACGTAAGCGCGAGATAAGGCTTTGCAAATGCGAATGGTTCAAATGGCTCTGAGCACTATGGGACTTAACATCTGAGGTCATCAGTCCCCTAGAACTTAGAACTACTTAAACCTAAGGACATCACACATCCATGCCCGAGGCAGGATACGAACCTGCGACCGTAGCGGTCACGCGGTTCCAGACTGAAGCGGCCACCCTGGCCGGCGCAAATGCGAAATGCTGGTCTATTAGTAACCCGGGAACCGCTAGAATGTGGAATGCAAGCATGAAAACATACATGCCTTGTGTTATGCATGTGCCGAATGTTAGTCTGTGGGATGGAGTTCCAGTCCTGTTGCACTTGGTCGTTCAATAGAGGGACAATTAACGCTGACTGTGCATGGCACTCGAGTTATCGTCCAATGATGTCCCATATGTGCTCTACTGGAGACAGATCTGGTGATCGAACGGGCCAAGGCAACATGTCAACACCCTGTAGAGCATATTGGGTTACAAGAGCGGTATGTGGACGGGCGTTATGCTGTTGGAAAACAACCTTGGAGTGCTGTTCACGAATGGCAGCACAACAGGTCGAATCACAAGAAGGACATACAGATTTGCAGCCAGGGAGTGTAGAATAACTACGAGAGTGCTCCTGCTGCCATACAAAATCGCACTTCAGACCATAGCTCCAGGTGTCAATCCAGTGTGTCTAGCACGTAAGCAAGTTGATTGCACGCCCTCAATCGGACTACATACGGTCCTCACTGGGACCTCCACCCTCGCCCTACAATTAGCTCTCGCTTCGCACAACTTAAGTCGTAAGTGGTGGTGATTTGGGGTCAGTGGAATGCATGCTACAGGGCGTCTGGCCCGGAGCTGTCTTTCAAGTAACCGATTCGTCAAAGTTAATTGTGCCACTGTGGTGCCAACTGCTGCTGAAACTGTTGCTGCACACGCAGTACGGATCGCCAGAACCATACGCCGAACCCAACGGTCTCCCCTCTCAGTGGTACCACGTGGCCGTCCAGAGCCCGGTCTTCATCCGACCGTACATTCTCGTGACCTCCGCTGCCAGCAGACATGTGCAGCGGATACATTCCAGCCCTTCCGCAGTATCGCATAAGGAACATCAGGCCACTCGTAGTCCTATTTGAACCGTATCATCTTCATCTTTGCCTAGGAGTGGTGTGTCGTCTTCCGGAGCCTTGGCTTTGCTCTGCCGCAATTGGTCCGTTTGCTTTTCGGAGGGCGCTGCATTCTGGGAGAGACCTGCTGACGACGAGAGTATCGAGTGCTGCTGCCGGAGTGAGACGGGGAGTTTAGTTTCCGGTTGTGTGGCAGCGCAATGTGCGGGAAAGGTGGTATTACTTCCTGTGAACGCACGTGATTGCTACGAGCGTGTGTACTCGGAACGGGCTGTGTGATAAGGAAGCTCGGCATGGCAACTGTTGACATGGCGTGTCCGCGTTGCTATGGCGGAACTGGGGCGATTGACATAACTCGAGTTGGTGCTGGTTGCAACCTGTCGCCGAATGCTTGTCTGCCTTCTGGACTAACGGTGAGAATTTCTTGACTTGATGTGTCTCACTCAATTTCTGCCCGTGTCGTCGGGTGTGTTTTGCTCTAAGGTCGTGTGTCATGGTGTTTCGCAATTTTAGTAGGCTCAGGCGTGCCCGAAATCCCGGTTCAGTGATCTGCTGTTATATTGTCAAGTGTAACTACCACTAGAAAAGACTGTTAACTCTCTGCGCCTTAATAACTGAACCTAAAATATTATCTGTGGTCGATATTTCATTCTCACCTAAGTGCAATAACGATCCTGTATTTAACAATTTGTTGAGTGGTATTATTATTTAGTACTGGCCGTCACATTTACTAAGTCGAAGATTTACGAAGGCCAGTGGGTGTCATTAACTGTTCCTGCCTAGATAGGCGTTATATTTTGAACCATGTGTTTCAATGTTTAGTAATTTTTATTTTATGTGTTATAGAGAGTTGCTGTCATGCCCTATGTGGACGATTCGCCACGTTGGTGAAGTTTCCAGTTGTTCCGCTGGTCTGTGCCACATTGTTAAAGCAGACAGTCCTAGCACAGCTGATTGTAAATTTTTCCTAGTGGTGAGGAGCACGGGCTGGTTTTAAGTGCTAACTCACTAACTTCAACCATTCTCAAATATTTATTGCTACTGATATTCAGGCCCTACAGGCCGAGTGTCTACGTCACTACCCCTTTTTGGTTATTAATTTTACCTTGTTAGCTTGTTTCTTAAAAAAAAACACCTTTGGTACATGAATTTGCCTTTTGGTCTTTACTGCTCCTTTGGACGAAGTAAATTAACTGTTGGTTTTGGATTCTTGTAGCTTTATCAACACAGCATTTGTGATTATATTTGTTTGACCCTTCTGGCCGAATGTTTAAAGTCATTCCTTTCAGTAACTTATTGTATTGGTCAATAATTAATCAAAAGTGTTGGGTCCTTCAGACCGTGATTATCTTGAATCTTAAGATTGTCATTCTGACATTACAGTTGTGAATGTTCAGCGGCCCTTCAGGTCTGGAGTTTAAAAAATTTTTATTGTGTTTTGTGATAAATATATATATTTGTACCAGTGAACAAGTGTTTTTTTAATGTTTGATGAAATTAAATTGTGTTTGAAACTGTAACCAAATTTGGGTCTACGCTTTCACTCCCTGCAGCCTTTGAGCTCTACTTACTTTACATTTTGGTTAAGTTTTCCCATACAACGACGTATCACTATTACACGACCTCGTTCAAACTCAGTAAAATGTTAATAAAGACATCTTTGCGTCTGAAAGATGTTCTTGAATAACATGTACTCACCACGTTCAAACCTCAAAGGTAACTAACGCTCACAGCCGTTACAGCGTGTATATAAAGCAAACCTGATTTGCATCCTCATAGTGGCACTACTAGCGCCACTCTGATGCAACTGGCGTGCAATTTGAATGGACGTCATCTCTCAGATGTAGAAATACGCCTACCAACTTTCGTATATGTGGCACAATTCCTCGTCTGTGTTGCGATTTTTTTCGGTCGATGCAGCTGTAGACGGTACTTCCTTTAAAAGCGCCTCTCCTATATCAGGTGATGATGTGGAACAGTGTCTAAACACAAACTGGCCAGCTTGATTTCAATTGAACTCTGAAGAAACGCTGTCATACCACAACGGCGCCCTTTTAAATAAAGTCATTCCGCTTGAGACTGTTACCCATGGTTAAACAATTATTTGTAAATATTTCCCCGGTATGTGTTTATTCCAATATCTTATTATTCCATCTCTTTCTTCCCCCCTCCCCCTCTGCCCATCTCCTCCTCCCCGCCTCCCTGTCCACCTATTTCGTTCCTACATCTACATCTACATCTACAGTCATACTCCGCAAGCCACCTGACGGTGTCTGGCGGAGGGTACCTGGAGTACCTCTATCGATTCTCCCTTCTACTGCAGACTCGTATTGTTCGTGGAAAGAAAGACTGTCGGTATGCCTGTGTGGGCTCTAATCTCTCTGATTTTATCCTCATGGTCTCTTCGCGAGATATACGTGGGAGGGAGCAATATACTGCTTGACTCCTCGATAAAGGTATGTTCCCGAAACTTCAAAAAAAGCCCGTACCGAGCTACTCTTGCAGACTCTTCCACTGGAGTTTATCTATCATCTCCGTAACGCTTTCGCGATCACTAAATGATCCTGTAACGAAACTCGCTGCTCTCCGTTGGACCTTCTCTATCTCTTCTATCAACCCTATGTGGTTACGGATCCCACACTGCTGATCAATATTCAAGCAGTGGGCGAACACGTGTACTGTAACCTACGTCCTTTGTTTTCGGACTGAATTTCCTTAGGGTTCTTCCAATGAATCTCAGTCTGGCATCTGCTTTACCGACGATTAATTTTATATGATCATTCCATTTTAAATCACTCCTAATGCGCACTCCCAGATAATTTATAGAATTAACTGCTTCCATTTGCTAACCTGCTATATTGTAGCTAAATGATAAGGGATCTTTCTTTCTGTGTATTCGCAGTACATTACACCTGTCTTCATTGAGATTCAGTTGCCATTCCTGGCACCATGCATCAATTCGTTGCAGATGCTCCTGCATTTCAGTACAATTTTCCATTGTTACAACCTCTCGATATACCATAGCATCATCCGCAAAAAGCCTCAGTGATCTTCCGATGTTATCCACAAGGTCATTTATGTATATTGCGAATAGCAACGGTCCTACGACATTCCCCTCCAGCACACCTGAAAACACTCTTACTTCAAAAAAGTTCTCTCCATTGAGAATGACATGCTGCGTTGTGTTATCTAGGAACTCTTCAATCCAATCACACAATTGGTCTGATAGTCCATATGATCTTACTTCGTTCAATAAACGACTGTGGGGAACTGTATCGAACGCCTTGCGGAAATCAAGAAACACGGCATCTACCTGGGAACCAGTGTCTACGGCCCTCTGAGTCTCGTGGACGATGGGTTTCACACGGTCGTCTTTTTCGAAACCCATGCTGGTTCCTACATAGATTTCTAGTCTCCAGAAAAGTCTTTATATTCGAACATAATACGTGTTCCAAAATTCTACAACTGATAGACATTAGAGATATAGGTCTATAGTTCTGCACATCTGTTCGACGTCCCGTCTTGAAAACGGGGATGACCTGTGCCCTTTTCCAATCTTTTGGAACGCTACGCTCTTCTAGAGACCTACGGTACACCGCTACAAGAAGGGGGGTAAGTTCCTTCCGCTTCAGACTGTTACCCATGGTTAAACAATTATTTGTAAATATTTCCCGTGTAAGTGTTTATTCCAATCTCTTATTACTCCATCTCTTCCTTCTCCCCCCCCCCCCCCATCCCTCTGTCTACCTATTTCGTTCCCTCTCTCTGTCGACGTCCTCGATGACCCCTACTCTATACCGACATCATCCTCGCCCCTCTTCCTGTCCATCTCCTCAAACCACCTCTCTCTCTCTCACTCACTCACTCTCTCTCTCTCTCTCTCTCTCTCTCTCTCTCTCTCTCTCCCTTCAAGTCTCCTCCTTCCACCCATATCTCCATCTCCTCCTCCCATTAATTTCCTCCTCACTACTCTCTCTGGCAATCTCCATCTTTTTCTACCTGTCGATTTCCTGCTCTTCCTTCTCTCTGGCGGTTTCCTCCTCCACCTCCTCCTCCTCTCATCGTCTATCTCATCCTACCCCTCTACCTACCCGTCTCCTCCTCCCCTCTAGCTATCTCCTCTTTCCTCTCCTTCTCCCCCCCCCTTCCCCCCTTCTCTTTCCACGTTATCGTCCCCACCCTAATAGAATGCTGGTAGTTTGTACCCCCACAGCATTTCTTTTCAGGTCGTAGCTAATATCTGTATCAATGTTTAGTATCAGCTTTTTACCAGTGGCTTTGCGATAACACCCACGCCAAACGTATTTCACATATCTTTGACCTGTATGTCTGCAGCTTAGTGTTTATGATGTCGTACATGCTGAACTATGTGCTGTGTAATAATATAATTTTGCAGGTACACCCAGTGTTATGTGTGACTGCTGTATGAGAAATTTGTTGTGGGTAGAGTTAGTAGCAAAGAAGTGATAAATTAAAATGTGATACATGATGCAGAAGGTATTCACGCATCTAAATGTTCATGAGGCACATCTCACGAACTATATGTTGTGCAATGATATGTTTTTGTAGGTACATTCGACGGAAGATACGGATACCGTCTACTAAAAATGTCGTGAATTCAGTTTTACCACAGTGAACAGCGGGAAAGTATTAAGGGATAAGCTTTTTTCTTTTCATTATTTTGTGTGGGTCGTTGGCGAGAAGAAACTTGGTTAAGATTTGAGATTATGTGTAAAGTTTATTGTAAGTCTGTAAGGATTCTCATTCTCAAATACTGGATAACTAAACCATTTAAGTACTCGTAATCACAAGTCGTAGCCCACAATGCTTTTCTAGCCTCACTCCTTTGATAGGTACGAGTATATGTAAGATACCCTATGTGTTAATTCAGGTTGTAATCTATCTCCATTCAAAATTTCATCCAAGTCCGTCTAGCCGTTTCACCGAGAAAGATTATACAGGGTAGTCCATTTATAGTGACCGGGCCAAATATCTCACGAAATAAGCATCAAACGAAAAAAGTACAAAGAATGAAACTCGTCTAGCTTGTAGGGGGAAACCAGATGGCGCTATGGTTGGCCCGCTAGATGGCGCTGCCATGAGTCAAACAATTATCAGCTGCATTTTCTTAAATAGGAACCCCCATTTTTTATTACATATTCGTGTAGTACGTAAAGAAATATGAATGTTGTAATTGGACCACCTTTTTCGCTTTGAGATAGCTAGCGCTGTAAGACACACAAACGTATAAGTACGTGTTATCAGGTAACATTGCGCCAGTGCGGACGGTATTTGCTTCGTGATACATTACCCGTGTTAAAATGGACCGTTTACCAATTCCGGAAAAGGTCGACATCGTGTTGATGTATGGCAATTGTGATCAAAATGCCCAACGGGCGTTTGCTATGTATGCTGCTCGGTATCCTGGACGACATCATCCAAGTGTCCGGACCGTTCGCCGGATAGTTCCGTTATTTAAGGAAACAGGAAGTGTTCAGCCTCATGAGAAACGTCAACCATGACCTGCAACAAATGATGATGTCCAAGTAAGTGTTTTAGCTGCTGTCGTGGCTAATCCGCACATCAGTAGCAGACAAATTTCGTGAGAATCTGGAATCTCAAAAACTTCGGTGTTGAGAATGCTACACCAACATCGGTTGCACCAGTATCATATTTCTATGCACCAGGAATTACATGGCGACGACTTTGAACGTCGTGTACAGTTCTGCAACTGGGCACAAGAGAAATTACGGGACGATGACAGATTTTTTGCACGTGTTCTATTTAGCGACGAAGCGTCATTCACCAACCGCGGTAACGTAAACCGGCATAATATGGACTATTGGGCAACGGAAAATCGACGATGGCTGTGACAAGTGGAACATCAGCGACCTTGGCGGCTTATTGTATGGTACGGCATTATGGGAGGAAGGATAATCGTCCCCCATTTTATCGATGGCATTCTAAATGCTGATTTCCTACGTAATGCTCTACCGATGTTACTACAAGATATTTCATTGCATGACAGAATGGCGATGTACTTCCAAGATGATGGATGTCAGGCACATAGCTGGCATGCGGTTGAAACGGTATTGAATAGCATACTTCATGACAGGTGGATTGATCGTCGAAGCACCATAGCATGGCCCGCACGTTCACCGGATCTGACATCTCCGGATTTCTTTCTGTGGGGAAAGTTGAAGGATGTTTGCTATCGTGATCCACCGACAACGCTTGACAACATGCGTCAGCGCATTGTCAATGCATGTGCGAACATTACGGAAGGCGAATTTCTCGCTGTTGAGAGGAATGTCGTTACACATATTGCCAAATGCATTGATGTTGTTGACGGACATCATTTCGAGTATTTATTGCATTAATGTGGTATCTACAGGTAATCACGCTGTAACAGGGTGCGTTCTCAGAAATGATTTCACAAAGGTGCATGTATCACATTGGAACAGCCGAAATAAAATATTCAAACGTACCTACGTTCTGTATTTTAATTTAAGAAACCTACCTGTTACCAACTGTTCGTCTAAAATTGTGAGCCATGTGTTTGTGACTATTACAGCGCCATCTATCACAAAGCGAAAAAAGTTGGTCCATCTAAAACATTCATATTTCTTTACGTACTACACGAATATGTAATAAAAATGGTGGTTCCTATTTAGAAAAACGCAGTTGATATCCGTTTGACACGATACTATAAGCAAAAGAGTCTCAGTCAACATAGGGTCGAAAATGCGTACCTTAAGAGCTAAGAGCAATTTTTCATCTTCGATACTGTGAGATAAATCTCTTCTATTGCAAGTTCTTTGCTTTTCATATTTCGGGAACTGATAGTATGGACCAAAACAAGGAAAAAAGTCTAGTAAACAAGTGCTCTAAAATGCTTTCCTTAAGAGGTATGAGCACTTCTTTGCTGCTTTGAAACACAACCCTTTTAATGATGAAGTGCACGTAACTTTTAAGGTAGGCGTTTTAGAGCATATGTTTGTTGCACGTTTTTTCTTATTTTGGTCCCAAATACCATTTCCCAAAATATGGAAAGCAAAGAACTTGCAGTAGAAAGATTTGCTTCACAGTATCTAAGATGAAAATTTGCTCCTAGCTATTGTATGCATTTTTGACCCTATGTTTACTGACACTTTTTGCCTCTAGTATCATGTAGTTTCAACTGTATGTATTTACGCCATTATATATATATATATATATATATATATATATATATATATATATATATATATATATATATATATATATATATATATATATATACTCCTGGAAATTGAAATAAGAACACCGTTAATTCATTGTCCCAGGAAGGGGAAACTTTATTGACACATTCCTGGGGTCAGATACATCACATGATCACACTGACAGAACCACAGGCACATAGACACAGGCAACAGAGCATGCACAATGTCGCCACTAGTACAGTGTATATCCACCTTTCGCAGCAATGCAGGCTGCTATTCTCCCATGGAGACGATCGTAGAGATGCTGGATGTAGTCCTGTGGAACGGCTTGCCTTGCCATTTCCACCTGGCGCCTCAGTTGGACCAGCGTTCGTGCTGGACGTGCAGACCGCGTGAGACGACGCTTCATCCAGTCCCAAACATGCTCAATGGGGGACAGATCCGGAGATCTTGCTGGCCAGGGTAGTTGACTTACACCTTCTAGAGCACGTTGGGTGGCACGGGATACATGCGGACGTGCATTGTCCTGTTGGAACAGCAAGTTCCCTTGCCGGTCTAGGAATGGTAGAACGATGGGTTCGATGACGGTTTGGATGTACCGTGCACTATTCAGTGTCCCCTCGACGACCACCAGTGGTGTACGGCCAGTGTAGGAGATCGCTCCCCACACCATGATGCCGGGTGTTGGCCCTGTGTGCCTCGGTCGTATGCAGTCCTGATTGTGGCGCTCACCTGCACGGCGCCAAACACGCATACGACCATCATTGGCACCAAGGCAGAAGCGACTCTCATCGCTGAAGACGACACGTCTCCATTCGTCCCTCCATTCACGCCTGTCGCGACACCACTGGAGGCGGGCTGCACGATGTTGGGGCGTGAGCGGAAGACGGCCTAACGGTGTGCGGGACCGTAGCCCAGCTTCATGGAGACGGTTGCGAATGGTCCTCGCCGATACCCCAGGAGCAACAGTGTCCCTAATTTGCTGGGAAGTGGCGGTGCGGTCCCCTACGGCACTGCGTAGGATCCTACGGTCTTGGCGTGCATCCGTGCGTCGCTGCGGTTCGGTCCCAGGTCGACGGGCACGTGCACCTTCCGCCGACCACTGGCGACAACATCGATGTACTGTGGAGACCTCACGCCCCACGTGTTGAGCAATTCGGCGGTACGTCCACCCGGCCTCCCGCATGCCCACTATACGCCCTCGCTCAAAGTCCGTCAACTGCACATACGGGTCACGTCCACGCTGTCTCGGCATGCTACCAGTGTTAAAGACTGCGATGGAGCTCCGTATGCTACGGCAAACTGGCTGACACTGACGGTGGCGGTGCACAAATGCTGCGCAGCTAGCGCCATTCGACGGCCAACACCGCGGTTCCTGGTGTGTCCGCTGTGCCGTGCGTGTGATCATTGCTTGTACAGCCCTCTCGCAGTGTCCGGAGCAAGTATGTTGGGTCTGACACACCGGTGTCAATGTGTTCTTTTTTCCATTTCCAGGAGTATATATATATATATATATATATATATATATATATATATATATATATATATATGTGTGTGTGTGTGTGTGTGTGTGTGTGTCCGGTATTCCACACACCATTCGAGGCCACGTTACAATGCGGGTAAAATGACAGCATAAGCTATATGATACAGACTTTGGTAAAAATCTCGTATAGCAGCCGTGGTAGATGAGTCACAATAAATATTAATATAAAATCATAACGGTCTAATGCAGTATGAATTCATTTAAAAATTACAAGAAGGATCTGCAACCACACTTCATAAAAAAACAATGAAACCTGCGGCCCCGGGGAACCCCTTGCGTGCGAGGTCACAGAAAGCCAGTGATGTTTACGGCATTCAACGCCCCACATATTATCTACTAAGCAACCACAATATTGGCTGCTAACAGAAACAGGGAGCGGGACCAACAAAATGGTTCAAATGGCTCTGAGCACTATGCGACTTATCTTCTGAGGTCATCAGTCGCCTAACTAACCTAAGGACATCACACACATCCATGCCCGAGGCAGGATTCGAACCTGCGACCATAGCAGCAGTGCGACTCCGGACTGAAGCGCTTAGAACCGCTCGCGGCCGTTTCTACCAATTCTCATCAACACGTTACTCCAATGTGATTTTACACTCAAGCGCGAAAGAAATCGGTAAAAGCACACGTGTTCAACTACAGAGATATGTAAACAGGCAGAATACGGCGCTGCGATCGGCAACGCCTGTATAACACAACAAGTGTATGGGACAGTTGTTAGATCGGTTACTGCTGCTACTATGTCAGGTTACAGTTCGAATGTGGTGTTATAGTCGGCGCACGAGCGATGAGACACAGCATCTCCGAGGTATCGATGAAGTGGGTATTTTCCCGTACGAGCATTTCACGACTGTACCGTGAGTAGCAGGAATCCGGCAGAACATCAACTCTCCGACATTGGTGTGGCCGGAAAAAGATCCTGCAAGAACGGGACCAACGACGACTGAAGAGTATCGTTCAACGTCACAGAAGTGAAACCCTTCCGCAAACTGCTGTAGATTTCAGTGCTGGGTCATCAACAAGTGTAAGCGTGCGAACCATTCAACGAACAATCATCGATAAGGGCTTTCGGAGCCGAAGGCCCACTCGTGTACCCTTGATGACAGCACGACACAAAGCTTTACGCCTCACCTGGGCCCGTCGACACCGACATTGGAATGTAGATGATTGGAAACATGTTGCCTGATCGGACGAGTCTCGTTTCAAATTGTACCGAGCGGATGGACGTGTGCGAGAATGGAGAGAACCTCATGAATCCGTGGACCCTGCATGCCAGGAGGGGATTGTTGAAGCTGGTGGAGGCTCTATAATGTTGTGGGGTGTGTGCAGTTGAAGTGATATGGGATCCCTGATACGTCTAGATACGACTCTGACAGGTGACAAGTACGCAAAATGGTTCGAATGGCTCTGAGCACTATGGGACTTAACATCTGTGGTCATCAGTCCCCTAGAACTTAGAACTACTTAAACCTAACTAACCTAAGGACATCACACACATCCATGCCCGAGGCAGGACTCGAACCTGCGACCGTAGCAGTCGCGCGGTTCCGGACTGCGCGCCTAGAACCGCTAGACCACCGCGGCCGGCCACGTACGCAAGCAACCCGTCTGATCATCTGCATCGATTCATATTCAACTGCATGCATTCATGTCGATTGTGCATTCCAAAGGACTTGAGGAATTCCAGCAGGACAATGCGACATTCGACACGGCAGAATTGCTACAGAGTGGCTGCAGAAACATTCTTCTGAGTTTAAACACTTCCGCTGACCACCAAAATCCCCAGACATGAGAATTAATGAGCATGTCTGGAATTCCTTGCAATTTGCTGTTCAGAAGATATCTCGTACTCTTACGGGTTTGTGGACAGCCCTGCAGGATTCATAGTGTCAGTTCCCTTCAGCACTACTTCAGACATTAGTCGAGTCCGTCCTCCTTCGTGTTGCATCACTTCTGCGTGCTCGCGGGTGCCCTACACGATATTAGGCAGGTGTACAGTTTCGTCGGCTCTTCAGTGTATTTGCATTCTTAAAGAGTGGATACCTAGCGGAATGTCCTGCAAGCTTTGTAACTCTCAATGAGTTCGCTTTCGATCTTGATGGTGCGAACCCTTGCAATCACTGTGGTGTGCCATTTCTCATTTAGTGTTCATGGTGCACGTTAATGGTTTCATTTCTTGAATGTCGACGATGTCCATTTTGTGATGTGTAATACATGCATCCGATAGATGGTTGATCTCTGCATCTTCCAGACACTCGTCATCTGTCGCCCTCCTAATGTACATAGTGAGTACTCAGCAGGTAACATTTTTGCTGTCATAACTGTCAACACAACACTTTCCAGTGAGCCTTACTGAAGATTGAGCTTGTGAGCTTGCACTCAGGGGTTTTCTTGGCAGTCAGTCGGACTGTTGAAACGTACCGCAGAAAAAAATTCAGTTTGCCGGCCACCATTCAGGTTTTCTAGGAGCTGGAATGTAAAAAACAAGAAAGAAAGAGTACAAGCGTTACGGCACTTTTCGTTTCCAAACTTCTCCCGCTTTCCTGAACGCCTTCCTTGTGCACGTGCGGCAGTTCCTCCGAGTCCCGTAAAAGCCGCGCGTCACGTTTCCGCTGCTCAGCTTCGTCAGAGCTGCCAGCTGCCGGCTGTCTGCATTGGACGCAGGGTTACAACCCTCTGGAAGTACTGGTCGTAAATCCCTGAAGGGTGCGAACGCGCGAATACGAATAGGCTGACTATAACTTCTGTAAGTAATGAAACTGTCAGCCTCTGTAAACGCGGCGATTGTCAATAAACCTGCAGCAAGAATCTAAATTACAGCTAGCTCAATTTCTGATTCAGATTTGGAATTGAACTCATCGGTTCACTTATAATATTGCCGGTGCTTAGGAAGTAATGCTTTCAAATGTGTGTGTGTGAAATCTTATGGGACTTAACTCCTAAGGTCATCAGTCCCTAAGCTTACACACTACCTAACCTGAATTATCCTAAGGACAAGCACACACACCCATGCCCGAGGGAGGACTCAAACCTCCGCCGGGACCAGCCGCACAGTCCATGAATGCAACGCCTCAGACCGCTCAGCTAATCCCGCGCGGCGAAGTAATGCTTTCCTCTATACAATTTACCTATATGGCACCCTGCGAAGCAAAGTCACACACGTTAAAAAAAAACGGCAATTTGTAGATGTATGAAGGTGGTATCTGTTCTTTCGGACATACCCGAAAGAACAAAAAAAAAAAAAAAAAAAAAAAAAGGTTCAAATGGCTCTGAGCACTATGGGACTTAACTTCTAAGGCCATCAGTTCCCTAGAACTTAGAACTACTTAAACCTAACTAACCTAAGGACATCACACACATCCATGCCCGAGGCAGGATTCGAATCTGCGACCGTAGCGGTCGCGCGGTTCCAGACTGTAGCGCCTAGAACCGCTCGGTCACCCCGGCCGGCCCCGAAAGAACAGATACCATTGGTGATTTTACAGCTCTCGAACAATGAAATTACAGTGAAATCCAGACCATTAGCTGCTTACAGGCGTTGATAAATATCAGCGGGGCAGTTGAAAACGTATGCCCCGACCGAGACTCGAATCCGGGATCTCCTGGCAGACGCTCTATGCGACTGAGCCATCTTTTTTCCATTTTTATTTTATTTTTTAATTTTTTTTCGTTCTAGCTGGTCATGGCGGCTGTCACATCCATTGAATTTCGTTGATAATTCTTTCACTCAGTTTTTTTTAATTACAGAGACCAGCGAACTCCCTGACTGCACTCTCTGAGCTACCGTGCCGGTTCTATTTGACTGAGCCATCGAGGACACAGAGGATAGTGCGACTGCAGGCACTTATCTCTGCCCCGCTCCCCGTGAGACCAACACTTCCAACTTAATGTCAACACACGCCATTTGTAGTGCCCCTGCCAAATATACTCATTACTCGCGGCAGTCAATCTATCGATTCCCGTAAGAGTTTGAGCAATGTGAGTGCATCTGCACTGAAGAAGATCATTGGTCCGTAAGCCTTAGGTATATGAAGATGGTATCTGTTCCGAAAGAAGGAGATCCTGGGCTCGAGTCCGGTCGGGGAACACATTTTCAACTGTCCCCATTGATATCACAGCTCTACAAAATAAATTTTTTTTTCGTTGCCAGGGAAGTTTGAACGAAAATGGGATATTGTTATGATACTCATTCCGAGTATATTTGTACTTTTTCCAAATTGGCTCTGGTTTTTGAGATATAGGTTATTTGTGGAAATGAGAGTTTCATGTGGATAATATCGACTGCAGGGTCCATATATGGTGTAATGTATTTGCTACCTGTTTTTTAATTAGTGATATTGTACTATCTTTATTAAACAATTGTGCTCAGGGAGTGCATCTGTGTGGTTGAGGATTACATCATGCAAACATCACACTGTCAGCATGTGTTCAGTCCTGTTGTGCGGTGCGTGTGTTGAAGATATTGAGGGTTGTGCAGATTTGAATTCGGCGGTACTCGACATTCATTTGTTGGCCGAGGTAATCCCGCAACAGCCGATAGGTAGCGTTCAGTGTAAACAAGAAAAATGGCAATGGTCGAAAGTCACACACATGTGCAGTGCAGCTTCAAGGAGATAGAACCTTTTCATCGTGACGTAGCAAATAAGAGGTGAGTATTCATTTCACACAAAACAATTAATGATGTTTGTTGGATGTGATTGACATGCAAATACAAGAAAGTTCTGCATAATATGTAGTATTTGTGCAATTTTGTTTTAGGAAAACATGAGTTCTTCACGCCGTCTTTGCGTGAACCATCCAGATGAGTTCTGCTACATTTGTGGTGAATACGTTCTTCAAAAGAACAGGAAGAATATCACTCCTTTTGTGAAGGAAGCGTATCTGGCATATTTCGGAATTAAACTTGGAGATCAAGACAAGGCGTGGGCACCCCATAAAGTTTGTAAATGCTGTGTGGAGTGCTTACGGCAGTGGACAAAACGAAAAAGGAAAAGCTTAAACTTCGGAGTGCCTATGGTATGGCGAGAGCAGAAGAACCATACAGATGATTGCTATTTTTGCATTGTTAATGTGAAAGGTTTTAATAAGTTCAAAAAACGAAAGTGGGAATATCCCGATTTGGAGTCAGCAAGAAGACCGGTGGTGCACAGCAACGATGTTCCTGTACCAACCTTCACAACATTACCCACGCTAACATCATCAGATGACGATGTGCACGGCGAGGAATGTACAAGTAGTGGTTCGGAATACGAAGGACGTGAGACACAACCCCAGCAGTTCGACCAGAAGGAGCTCAGTGACTTGATACGAGAACTCAATCTTTCAAAGCAAGCATCAGAACTGTTAGCATCCAGGCTTAAGGAAAAGAACTGTCTTCATCCAAGTGTTAAAATAACAGCTTACCGGACGAGAGAAGAAAACCTTCTTCCATACTTCAACCAAGAAGAGGTTATAGTGTATTGCAGCAATATACCTGGACTTTTACTTGAATTGGGGCTGCCGGAATATAGACCAGAGGACTGGCGTCTCTTCATAGACAGTTCCACTAGAAGTTTAAAATGTGTTCTCCTACACAATGGCAATCGTTACGCATCTATTCCAATTGCCCACTCAACAAAATTTTGTGAAGCATATGCTAACATCAAGATGGTTCTGCAGAAAATTCAGTATATGCAGCACCAGTGGTTGATTTGTGTTGATTTGAAAATGGTGAACTTCTTGCTTGGACAACAAAGTGGATACACAAAGCACCCATGTTTTATCTGCATGTGGGATAGTAGGGCAAAGCACGAACATTGGAAGCAGAAAACATGGCCTCCAAGGGAACATATGGCTGTTGGTGAAGCAAACATCATTAATGAACCTCTGGTTAGTAGGGACAAGATTGTTCTTCCACCATTACATATTAAGTTAGGACTAATGAAGCAATTCACCAAAGCTTTAGACAGAAATGGTAATTGCTTCACACACATCTGCAATACGTTCCTTGGACTCAGTAGTGAAAAACTTAAGGCAGGAATATTTGATGGTCCCCAAATTCGCAGGCTCATCAACGATACCAATTTTACAAGTGTCATGACTGTCACTGAAGCATCGGCCTGGAACAGTTTTGTCGCTGTTGTAAAATGTTTTTTGGGCAATCATAAAGCTCCCAATTACGAGGAACTGGTCAAAAACATGCTCACTAACTTTCAAAACTTAGGAGCTAACATGAGCATAAAATTGCACTTCCTTCACAGCCACTTGGATCGATTTCCTCGTAATCTAGGTGATTTCAGTGAGGAACAAGGAGAGCGGTTCCATCAAGATATGAAAGGAATAGAGGAAAGATATAAAGGAAGATGGGACAGGCATATGATGGCAGATTATTGCTGGAATCTGCAACGTGACTGTTCTGAAGAGACCTATAAAAGGAAAGCGTGCAGGAAGCGGTTCGTCATGGACGGAAAATGATATACTTATAGAGAAACTTTTCAATTATGTTTTATACGTGGACAAATGCCTATCAGGTTTTCATAGAAGCTATTTATAAAGATTATTTTCTTTTTTCATTGTAGTTTGTAGCGCTCGAGTTCAGTATTAGCAATTTTTTCTAATTTTTTGAATAAATCATGCATTATCTCAAAAACTAGAGCCAAACTGCATAAATGGTTGCTATATTCGTCCTCAGCACCACTAACCCATCCTAAAGCCACTCAAATATCCTTGGCAAGAAAATGAGTGTTGACCAGTGTATTTATCAACGCCTGTAGGCAGCTAGTGGTCTGGATTTCATTGTAATTTCATTTTTAGATGTTGTCATTGAAAAATATGAGTGAAGTGCCGCAACGTGCATGAAAGATGTCACATCTCTGTCTTGAAATTTGTCGTCTTCAGGGCAGTTACCTCAGTTTTGTTGTATGATGATCCGACACAGCGTTACTTCAACGTTCTACTGGCAAGTGTGTGTGGTTCAATGAAGGAGAGCGGCACATTCTGAGTTTTGAAACTTTTCATGTGTAGGGTAAATTGAATGTAATTTTTAATATCACTGATTATTACGGTGTCTATGTTTACACAGTGTCTGTACCGAACATCAGAACGTACTTCAGAGATGCACCGTTTTGATGATTACAACTGTTGTAAATATTAAGAAATTTCGTGCATTGCTGCGTACAAGAGAAAATGCAAATTTCTGCTGTAAACAAAGTTCATACTGAATGCCATTTATGTTCTATATGTTAATGAACTGTGTATCCTTGAATTGTACCTGTTTTATGTTCCTTATTAAACTGTATTAATTTTCATATATTACAATTCTGTATATTGTATTTTTCTAATACAACAATCTCAACTAGTTTAATTTAACATATGTACTAATTTTGCATGACGGAGATTCGAACATCGTATCGTATTACAGCAATGAAAAGAAATATATTATTTGGGGTGGAAAATTAGCCAACATATTGCATGCAGGTTCATAACAAAAACAAAAATGGTTATATAAAATAAAGATAAGTGGCACAACTCAAAAAATTAATTAATAATCACCTGGTAACACACCATACTCGACGAAAACAGTAGTACGTGTCCATATTATTGTTGTGTAGATTATGGTGGACTTCACTGTTAAAATTACCTTAAATTTAAAGGACGCTTATTCTCTTTCGGTATCAGTTTTAACAGATATCTTTAAATCGCTTTTTGCCAAGTATTAAATTTTTGAGTTGTGTGACTGTTCTTTCTGGGGTGCGATATCTTATCTACTATTTTTTCGGGTCACTTCCCACAGCCGATATGTATTTGAGAAAATGCTTGACGCAGATCAGGTGTCATGCAGTACCTCATTTATTTATTTCTCGTTAAGTTCTTTGATGTCAACAAACTGACAAGCTTCCCAGTCGGTGGTCATCATGGTACTATTTGTTCTTAGCAGTACATTCATTTAATCGGAATAATGAAACCTAATTCTTTTTCCTTTCATTCTCTGCAATAAACTAAATACAGGGCTATTACAAATGATTGAAGCGATTTCATAAATTCACTGTAGCTCCATTCATTGACATATGGTGACGACACACTACAGATACGTAGAAAAACTCATAAAGTTTTGTTCGGCTGAAGCCGCACTTCAGGTTTCTGCCGCCAGAGCGCTCGAGAGCGCAGTGAGACAAAATGGCGACAGGAGCCGAGAAAGCGTATGTCGTGCTTGAAATGAACTCAGATCAGTCAGTCACAACAGTGCAACGACACTTCAGGACGAAGTTCAACAAAGACCCACCAACTGCTAACTCCATTCGGCGATGGTATGCGCAGTTTAAAGCTTCTGGATGCCTCTGTAAGGGGAAATCAACGGGTCGGCCTGCAGTGAGCGAAGAAACGGTTGAACGCGTGCGGGCAAGTTTCACGCGTAGCCCGCGGAAGTCGACGAATAAAGCAAGCAGGGAGCTAAACGTACCACAGCCGACGGTTTGGAAAATCTTACTGAAAGGGCTAAAGCAGAAGCCTTACCGTTTCGAACTCATTGATGGGGACATGCTGCGCCGAGTGTGGGAGGAACTTGATTATCGGCTTGATGTCTGCCGAATCACTAAAGGGGCACATATCGAACATTTGTGAATGCCTAAAAAAACTTTTTGAGTTTTTGTATGTGTGTGCAAAGCATTGTGAAAATATCTCAAATAATAAAGTTATTGTAGAGCTGTGAAATCGCTTCAATCATTTGTAATAACCCTGTACATGGTGCACACTCACAATACTTTCAGATACGACATTTGCTGGTTCTGACATATTTCATGTCTGCCAACCGCACACATGTGAGTGAGCTGAAAACCGACAACACCAAACAAATGGAACTTTCGAAACTGTCAAAGTCCAGAGGCGTGTTTGGGACCCCAAGAGCTAGCTAGTTAGTCATTTCCTTTCTCGTTGGATCATGTTCCCCTCGTGTGTCTATAATGTGGTGCGTGCGAACTTGTTTACAAAGGCAACACATATTCTCAGTGAAGATGCTGCTTCAAGATGAGTGCATCCATCATTGTCCGGTATTCATATTTACATTACATTCACTAGAACACATGGAGTCTCACTTGCACAATAAATACACACACACACATGCACAGAAGGCAGTGCAACAGTTTACTGTGAGTCGTTCTACCGCGCTCACATCATTTTCCTTAGGCACCCTGCAACGAGTACCGCGTCAGCTGAATTTCAAAGCAGCCCGTTCCAGCTTCAAATATTCCCGTGAAACAATTACACAGGTAATTTTAGAGAACATGTCTCTCTGGAGTACAGCTGTTTATTTATTATTTAAAAATGAGTATGAACAGTCAGAACAGGCTTACCGTTGTGACTGTTCATATTCATTTTTATAAAGCCACACAGATAGCAATTAAAATTACGAGGGCTGTTCAATAAGTAAAGCTATGCATTTTTCTCAGCCAGTTTCCGTTGAAAAAACTTCAAAATTGTTGTGGTACCTCATGGAATATTCCTGCCTCAACCCCTATTGTTTCATGAAGTTCCGATAAGTGGCGGACCAATAAGTAGCCTTCAAAATGGCGTCTGTAACGGATGTGTGTTTCAAGCAGAGAGCTGTCACTGAGTTGCTTTCGGCGGAAAACCAGAGTATCGCAGATGTTCATTGGCGCTTGCAGTATGTCTACGGAGACCTTGCACTGAACAAAAGCACAGTGAGTCGTTGGGCGAGGCGTTTTCCATCAGCACAACAAGGTCGCGTGGAAACGTCCAATTTCCCGCTTGCCGGCCGGTCACGCACGGCTGTGACTCATGCTTTTCGGAGCGTGCGGACAGTCTCATTCGAAATGATCGACAAATCACAATCAGATACCTCGCTGCTCAACTGGGCGCCACTGTTGGTAGTGCTGACACACTCGTCCACCAGTTGGGGTATTCAGTGATGTGTGCCCACTGGATTCTTCGCCGCCGAATAGAAGACCATAAAGATCAACGAAGCACCGTATGGGCGGAATTGCTTCCACTTTAAGAGGCTGATCGTGACAATTTGTTGTCGAACATGGTCAGACGCGATGAAACATGCGTTAACGGAAACGGAAACGGAAACACAACGACAATTTATCAAGTGGCGCCACACCACCAATCCTCCTAAGAAAAAGCTCAGAGCTGCCGCCTCAGCCGGTAATATCATGGCGACGGATTCCTGGGACACTTAGGGAGTAATTCCGTTTTCATGTCCTTTCTCAGGATGCAACAGCAACTCTGAAAAGTACTGCGCTACTCTCATGAAACTGATGAAACTTCAGCATGTTCGTCGCAACAAAAGTGAAAACAAACTCTTCTTCTCCATGACAATGCAAGGCGCCCGAGAGGAGCTCGCAAAACTTCATTGGAGTTCTTCCTCATCCACACTGCATCCCGCATGTCTCACCTTCCGACTTCCATCTCTTTGACCTAACGAAGGATGCAAGGATTAATTCCGTGGGAAGCAGTACGTGGATAATGGGGAGGTTATTGACGGAGCAATACTTTGGGCCCGACGTCGACCAGCGGAGTGGTACCAAATGGGCATACAGGCTCCCCCAATACGGTGGCGTAAGGCCGTCGCATTGAACGGAGATTATGCAGAAAAATAGGGTTTCGTAGCCAGAAGAGTTGGGAATAATATAGTGTATTGATGTTCTAAGTAAAACCAATCTGCGGAAGTCATTAGCATTTCGTCGCAAATGGTAAAAGTCGCTAGAGGTAACTCCATGTCCATGTTGCGTACAAGAAAACAGTACGCTGCCAAAGCCTCATTGAGAAGGGGAAACATCTACCAGTAGGTGCTGGAATTTTATAGCGTCAGGATCGTCTCCTGTCGAGACTGTAGGTTATCGTTCTCCGACATTGCTACTCGTGTTGGCGGGAGTCTCACTGCTGTAGTTGAGAGGTGCAGTCGATGGTTTCAAGGTGGCCACACTCAGTGCCATGTAGGATCTCAAATGCCCCGCGCATTTAGTGCCGATAGGTTCAAACGGTTCAAATGGCTCTAACAAGGGAACCTCCCCATCGCACCCCCCTCAGATTTAGTTATAAATTGGCACAGTGGATAGGCCTTGAAAAACTGAACACAGATCAATCGAGAAAACAGGAAGAAGTTCTATGGAACTATGAAAAAAATAAGCAAAATATACAAACTGAGTAGTCCATGTGGAAGATAGGCAACATCAAGGGTAATGTTAGGCCAGGAGCGCCGTTGTCCCGTGGTTAGCGTGTGCAGCTGCGGAAGGAGAGGTACTTGGTTCAAGTCTTCCTTCGAGCGTAAAATTTTATTTTTTATTTTCAGACAATTATCAAAGTTCAGGCACTCACACATAATCAAATTCGCTCTCCAAAATTCCAGGACATGTTCAGATTTGCTTGGACATATGCAGGATTTGACGGTCTACACACGGAAAAATTTGAAAATGTTAGAAACATGTTTTGACAGAGCACAGGGAAAATTGTGCGACTGTGAAACTGTTGGATTCATTTGTTGCAGTTTATGTGACAAACTCTTATGTTTTCATTACTTTTTTGGGAGTAATTCTAACATCCACAAGAAAACCTAAATCGGGCAATGTAGAAGAATCTTTTTACCAATTCGCCAAGTGTAAGTTAGGTGGGTCGACAACATATTCCTGTTATGTGACGCACATGCCCTCACCAGTGTCGTATAGAATATATCAGACGTGTTTTCCTGTGGAGGAATCGGTTGACCTATGACCTTGCGATCAAATGTTTTCGGTTCCCATTGGAGAGGCACGTCGTTTCGTCTACTAATCGCACGGGTTTGCGGTGCGGTCGCAAAACACAGACACTAAACTTATTACAGTGAACAGAGACGTCAATGAACGAATGGACAGATCACAATTTTGCGAAAATAAAGAAAGATTTTTCACTTGAGGGGAGACTCGAACCAAGGACCTCTCGTTCCACAGCTGCACACGCTAACTACGGGGCCACGGCGCTCTTACGTCGAGAGTATCCTTGATGTTGCCACCTATCTGCGAAAGGACTACTCATTTTGTATATTTTGCTCATTTTTTCACAGTTCCACACAACTTCTTCCTGTTTTCTCGATTGATCTGTGTTCAGTTTTTCAAGGCCTATCCACTGTGCCAACTTATAACTAAATCTGATCGGGGTGCGATGGGGAGGTTCCCTTGTAAGCACTATGGGACTTAACATCTAAGGTCATCAGTCCGCTGGACTTAGAACTACTTAAACCTAACTAACCTAAGGACATCACAAACATCCATGCCCGAGGCAGGATTCGAAACTGCGACCGTTGCAGCAGCGTTGTTCTGGACTGAAGCGCTTAGAACCGCTCGGCCACAACGGCTGACCTGCGCCCATAGGACAGACATAATTTTCGCTCGGCCATGTAGAACTGAAAGATTGTATCATGCACCTATGAAAATGGGATTGTTTGCAGTTATACGTACAAGCATCCAAAACGACATAGTGGCGACGTCTGCTGCAGCATGGACTGTTAGCACGTTGTCAGAGTGAATAAGGCCATCGTCATGTGGCCCTAGTATGTAGCTTGTTGGCACAGGGTGCCTTTGGATGCACAACACGATCGCCTCTGGTACTCATAGCCGGTGTTTCTGACTGCGACGTGTGAAGGTCGGCGACGGTGCCGGACCTTCAAAGTCTCCATGTCGTTACGTTGAACTACAGCAATCTAAAAAAGTTAAGCTATTGGTTCTCGTACCTTTACGCCAGATAGAGGTCTAATACTACATTTTTTTTCATAAGACAGAATGTTACGTAAAGGAAAACTACACCACATTTTCACATTGAACCGATTGTGAAATGAAAAAGGAACATTCGAGAAAAAAAGTTGCCATGTCCCACAAAGTCAAAAAACATAAAATGATGTGCACAGTACTCTGTTCAATAACGTGCAGGTCCTCCACGAACCCTTAGGCACTCTAGAATGACACGTCATGTTCAGAGCAATTCATTGCAGGCCTCTTGAGACATATTGTCCCACTCCTCAATGGCAGTATTTCTGAGAGCTTCAATCGTCAATGGGGGATCTTACGACTATAAATCTCTCTATTGACCAAGCTCCGTGCATGCTCTATGCAATTCGTAAATAGTGAGCATGCTGGCCAATCCATTCTTTGGATTCCCCATACTGTCAGTTGGCGACACACGCTGCGAGCATGATGAGCTTGGGCATTATTATCCTGTAGAGTGACTCTGAAAGTATTTGTATGGAGTGTAGCCATGTATGGAAGTGAAACATGGACGATAACCAGTTTGGACAAGAAGAGAATAGAAGCTTTCGAAATGTGGTGCTACAGAAGAATGCTGAAGATAAGGTGGGTAGATCACGTAACTAATGAGGAGGTATTGAATAGGACTGGGGAGAAGAGAAGTTTGTGGCACAACTTGACTAGAAGAAGCGATCGGTTGGTAGGACATGTTTTGAGGCATCAAGGGATCACAAATTTAGCATTGGAGGGCAGCGTGGAGGGTAAAAATCGTAGAGGGAGACCAAGAGATGAATACACTAAGCAGATTCAGAAGGATGTAGGTTGCAGTAGGTTCTGGGAGATGAAGAAGCTTGCACAGGATAGAGTAGCATGGAGAGCTGCATCAAACCAGTCTCAGGGCTGAAGACCACAACAACAACAGAGTGACTCCTTCCCCTAGCACGCCCGGATAGCCGCACGGTCTAACGCGCTGCTTCCCGAGCGGGAAGGCGTGCCGGTCCCCGGCACGAATCCGCCTGTCGGATTAGTGTCGAGGTCTGGTGCGCCAGCCAGCCTGTGGATGAATTTTAAGGCGGTTTTCCATCTGACTCGGCGAATGGGGGCTGTTTCCCCTTATTCCGCCTCAGTTACACTATGTCGGCGATTGCGCATACGCATACACCATAATTACTCTACCACGCAAGCATTGGGGTAACACTTCTCTAGCCGACCGTTGTGGCCGAGCAGTTCTAGGCGTTCAATCTGGAACCGCGCGGTCGCTACGGTTGCAGGTTCGAATCCTGCCCGGGGCATGGATGTGTGTTATGTCCTTAGGTTAGGTTTAAGCAGTTCTCAGTTCTAGGGGACTGATGACCTCAGATGTTAAGTCCCATAGTGCTCAGAGCCATTTGAATCATTTGAACACTCGTCTGGTATCAGACTTCCTAAGGGGTGGGGGGGGTGGGGTTCACTGGGGGCCTAACCGCACAATAAACCTGGGTTCGGTGTGGGGCGGCGGTGAGGTGGGTGGACTGCTGTAGCCTGTTGTGAGGTTGTGAACCGCTGAGGGCTATGGCGGGATGAAGCCTCTCCGTCGTTTCTAGGTACATTGTTCAATACATACATATAAACACATCCTTCCCCTGCAGTCTCTGGATAACCAGTGACTGTTGGTCGGAGAAAGTTGTTTTCATACACTGTAGCAGTCATGGTGCCATCACCTGTAACGAGTGAGGTGTGCTGCAGCCATACATGATACCTGCCCAGAATACGACTGAGCCACGGCACTGGTGGTGACGTTCCAGGATCTTTGAGGGATGATTTCGGTCTGTTGTTCAGTTCCATATGTGAACAGAGCCGGCCGCTGGTGGCCGAGCGGTTCTGGCGCTACAGTCTGGAACCGCGCGACCGCTACGGTCGCAGGTTCGAATCCTGCCTCGGGCATGGATGTGTGTGTTGTCCTTAGGTTAGTTAGGTCTAAGTAGTTCTAAGTTCTAGGGGACTTCTGACCTCAGCAGTTGAGTCCCATAGTGCTCAGAGCCATTTGAACCATTTTTTTGTGAACAGAGTCGTCGTCAGGGTGCAAGCTTATTCGCACTTCGTCCTTCAGTAGCGTTTTGGTCCACTGGTCTCATGTACTCTATCCCATCTTACACGAGCACCTGTGTGATGTCGACAGAGTGGTGGAGTATTGAGAGGTCGTCGACTCTACAACCCCCCGTCATGAAGTCTGTTGCGAACAGTTTGGGTACTTACGTCAACTCCTATCGCTTCTAGAAGGCCACAGCGCAGAGCAGCCACCGTACAGATATCGTTACTTACCGCTCCTGAGCGGCTTTAGTTTTGTATGAACCTTCTTCACGATGTCGATCCGATACTGAACGCGTTTTCTGCAATTTTTTCCACAGTATGGAGACAACACTTTGATTATCGTGAACATTATTCGCAACGTCAACTTGTCTCATGTTTTGTCTCATCAGTGAGATGGTTTTGATACGGTCTGCCAAAGAGCGCGTTCCGAGGCATCGTGCTGCACTATCAGACATACGGACCACTGTGCTTTCAAAAGAACTGAGCTCTTGCTCATTGCGTTTGAACAAGCCGTGACTGCGGGGCCCCTGGTGAGGCAGAGTGGGAACGACAAGCATTATGTACACAACTACATTCCTACATAAACACAAAATTAACGTCCATTGGCGGGTAATTTGGGAGTATGCTTAACTTTCTTTGATGAGTGTAGATAACCCAAAACCACATATCGCCCGCGTTGTCTTAACTTACCCCGATACAGAGGGTGTGCGATGCTACCCCGACCAGCACTTTTCGTCTGCCACCCACTGAAAATATCAATTCTTTGGTTGCCTAGAGGTTGTAAAGCCAATACTAGCTGTCCACTATGATTAATGAGCTCAAGCATATAGCTGAAACAGCATACAGTGACATTCTCGTGTTGTTCACCCAAGCCCAGTTCTACTCGATACCCACTCAGGTCAGAGATGCTGTTCCTGCCGGAGGGCTAGTAGTGAATACTAACTTTTAAACTATGCGAAACTCCAAATCACCTACACATTTAATCTTATATTCTTCCTGGTATACTCCATAGGTGAGACTATTTGCTATTCTTCCTGACGTTGCAATTATGATGGTCATTAGTGCACTATACGGTGTAGCAGTTTCCGTGATATGTTTTAGCATGTAAGTAGTTTTTTGTGTGCGCTCGGGACACGTTGAGTGTCGAGGGACTGTGAGGTAGTACGCTATAGCTTTAAATGTTCAACGTAGCTAGGAATTAGTATTTTACTCTTAGTAGTTGGTACCATTCTTCCATATTACCACGTTTACGCAACAAAAATAACAGTGGATAATCAGAAACGTTTCAGGAATAAAACGGCAGTAGTGCAAAATGAGGATTAGTGTTATTTGGTTGGGATGGAGAAAGGAACTGTGAAACATGGCGAATTAATCACTATGATTTCGACAGAGGTGTTGAAAAATGGGAAAAAAGAAAAAAAAATTATCATCTAAGCAGTTCAGCCACCAAAGATCGTTTCATTATCCTCAACTTAGTGAGTTCCCGATCATTGTCTGCTTAAGAACTGTGGGAACAGAAGGCCTCATTACAAATCACTCGAATTAAGGCTGAAATACGCCAAATGTTAGTGAACATGAAGCGAAATAAGCAGTTGCTAATGTTTGTGACTGGTCACAAGACACACAGTAGAAAGGATGTGTTGCTGAGCCGGCCGCTGTGGCCGAGCGGTTCTAGGCGCTTCAGTCTGGAACCGCGCGACTACTACGGTCGCAGGTTCGAATCCTGCCTCGGGCATGGATGTGTGTGATGTCCTTAGGTTAGTTAGGTTTAAGTAGTTCTAAGTTCTAGGGGACTGATGACCTCAGATGTTAAGTCCCATAGTGCTCAGAGCCATTTGAATCTTTTTTTTTTGTGTGTGTGTGTGTTGCTGAGGGCGTTATTAATTTTCACCAGAGTGGGAAATGACAACCGTACTTCTCTAAGAGAAATCAAATTGTCATGTTGCACAATAAATGGGCGATGAAGGCAGCGGTGCAAAGCACCAAACTGTAGTCAATATGGACAACTACGCCCTTTGAATCGTTCATAAAAACTATATTTTGACATGAATAACAGCTGATGTGTTGTTTCGAGCACTGTACTGGTTTCCAGAATCAATTTTTAACCTGCATCAGAGAGTGTGATGATCTGAATCGTTTTGGTAGATTAAAACTATATGCTGGGTTGCGGACGCGAAACTGCGACCTTCGCCTTTCGCGTTAGTGGTCTACCGACTGATCTAGCCAAGCACGACTCACTAGCCACTCTCCCAACTTTATTTACACCAGTATTTCATCTCCAACCTTCCATACTTCACAGAAGTTCTCCTGCGAAACTTTCTGGACTAGCACTACTGGAAGAAAGGATATTGCGGAGACAGGGCCTAACCACCGCTAGGGGAATTGCTTACAGAATGAATTTTCACTCTACAGCGGAGTGTGTGCTGATCTGGGACTTTCTGCAAGGCTAAAAATGTCTACCGGACTGGGGGCTTGAGCCTGGGTGCTTTGGCGTTTGGAAGGTAGAAGACGAAGTACTGGCAGGAGTAAAGCTGCGAGGGCTGGTCGTGGTTAACTGAGTCATAGAACATTTGCCCGCGAAAGGCAAAGGTCCCAGTTTCCAGTTCCGGTGCAACACACAGTTTTAACCCGACAGGAAGACAATACTTGTTTACTATGCCAGAAATGTGGGTGGGGATTCAGAATGGACAGTATTCGGAGATGTAGAATTTCTGATCACTTAGCGCTAATCACCTATAATGCCTGATGGATGATTAATTATAATGTATTTTTTTGTACTGTGTAAATCCCAAATCTTTCGTGAAAGTAATGCAAAGGTAGACTTGAAAGAGAATGTCAGCGGTGATCATTTCGTCTCATTCACACTATCCAAAAGCAGTAGCGTACGTAGGACCACCTCTCTTCAGTCCCTATATCTCATCACAGGCAAAATAAACGTGACACTACATTATCTGTGCACGAATCACAGTAACATAGTCAAGTCCACCAAGTTGCAACACACACTTGGCAATGGAAAGGTGTGAGTAAACGAAACCTTTCAGAAATAAACAACTGTATAAGCACTGTTGTGGCCATTTCTAAGCCCATTCAGCTTGTCTGAAAAAGTCGTGGGAGCTATAGAGACAACAGAATGTAAGTAATATCGTTTGGTGCGACTGTGTTTCCAACTTAATCTCAATGGCAATGGTACGAGGCGCGTTTTAAAGGGTGCACCGTTTTGAAATATGGTCACTGGAGCTTTGTGGTCACACCACTACAGATGTTCGGTAAGTGCTATCAGTTCTGGGTATCCACAAACAACATTTCTGTAGCTTTCGCTTGTATGAACACTAATTTGTACGGTTTTAAAATGGCTCAGCCTACTGAAAATGCCGCCGCTGTTACTGTTTCTTAACTGTCAGAGACGCGAAAAGTGCGGAAATTCATCGACAGATTAGTGAAGTATATGAGAAAAAAACGCTATGTGAACAGATAGAAATAGTGTACAGCATTTGAAGATGACTGCGCGAATGTACACGATGAGAAACGAAGTAGGTGACTCTCCGTCATTACGAATGGCCTGGTGTTGTAAGTCGATAGAAAAATCTGTAAGCGAGATGCAACATTATTTCACCGTTATCTCATGCCCTTCGTCACACATCAGGAGATGGTCTGTATGAAATGTTACAGGATGCCTACAGTATGGGTTCCAAAAATGCTGACAGTTTAACACAACATCAACCATTCAACCAGCGCAAAGATGATCTTCCAGACACACTGTGCCGAAGGGAACAAGTTTGTAAGACAAATTGTTTGTGCTGATGAAACCTTGTAAGTAGGCAGTTCAGGTTTTTATGTTGGTAATGCCGCGTAGTGCTCTGTATGAAAATCGCTGACTGCGCTGTGTGCAGTCTGTTGCTGGTTGGACTCATTGTTGGAATATTTATTTATGTAGTGTTTGGCAGTTGGATGTGAATAGCGCGTAGCGTTGCGCAGTTGGAGGTGAGCCGCCAGCAGTGGTGGATGTGGGGAGAGAGATGGCACCGTTTTGAGAAGTTACTATAAGAGGACGATCTGGACGTGTGTCCGCCAGAAAAAGGAAATTTGTAAAGATGGAAGGCATGAATTGATAGATACATGTATGATGACTTTTTAACACTATTAAGGTAAATACATTGTTCTCTATCAAAATGTTTCATTTGCTAACTATGCATATCACTAGTTAGTGACTTCAGTAGTTAGAATCTTTTATTTGGCCGGCAGTAGTGGCGCTCGCTGTATTGCAGTAGTTGGAGTAACGAAGATTTTTGTGAGGTAAGTGATTCATGAAAGGTATAGGTTATTGTTAGTCAGGGCCATTCTTTTGTAGAGATCGTAGAGTCAAACTGCGTTGCGCTACAAAAAAAAAAAAAAAAAAAAAAAAAAAAAAAAAAAAAAAGTGTGTCAGTTTAGTGATGATCAGAACCAGTAAAGTGAAAACTGTTTGAGTTAGTTGACTTTTACTCAGCTGTTTCTGTATCAAATAACGTAGGAGTTATTCCAGCACTGTCATTCGTAATTTTTCAAAGGGGACGTTTCAGCCTGACTTGTTTACGTTACACCAGAATCAAAACAACAGGCCTTGGAATGTTATCATCAAACGTTCCCATGCAACTGAAATTCTAGTAAACGATGTCAGTCCGAAGAATGATGTACACAAGATCTGGGATAGGCAGGGTGTTTTTTGTGTCGATGTTTTGCCTCGGGATAGCACAGTCAAGGCAGACAAATTATCGTTGTGAAGTCTCAAAGGTACCGCACCTCAAATCCAAAACAAAAGGCGTGGCTCGCTCAGTAGAGTGGTGGTTTCGACTATACGACAACGCCCATCCCAAATGGGCCATCACACACACAATCTCATCGCGACGTATGGCTTAGAACATACTGAGCACCCTCCGTACATCCATGAATTAGTGCCTGTCACTTCGTCTTGCACGTGAAAAAGCACTTTGGCGGTCAGCGCTATGACGAAGGTACCGTTGTCGTTACGTCAGTAGATGACTAGTTAAGAAACAGGTCGTAAGTTTCTATGAAGATTTCAGAAGCTGGTCATACGAAACAATAAGTACACTACTGCAGGTGGAAATTATGTCGAAATGTAAGGTGAGGTCTACGATTTCAAGCAAACATAAAGTTGTGATTTCCTTTTTCTTTTTTTTTTCACGCTGAAGGAAAGGAAATAGCAACACCAAAAATAATTACTGTAGAGTAATGAAATTTCGGGGACAGATTTTTCTAGGTAACATACAGGGTGTTTCAAAAATGACCGGTATATTTGAAACAGCAATAAAAACTAAACGAGCAGCGATAGAAATACACCGTTTGTTGCAATATGCTTGGGACAACAGTACATTTTCAGGCAGACAAACTTTCGAAATTACAGTAGTTACAATTTTCAACAACAGATGGCGCTGCGAGTGATGTGAAAGATACAGAAGACAACGCAGTCTGTGGGTGTGCCATTCTGTACGTCGTCTTTCTGCTGTAAGCGTGTGCTGTTCACAACGTGCAAGTGTGCTGTAGACAACATGGTTTATTCCTTAGAACAGAGGATTTTTCTGGTGTTGGAATTCCACCGCCTAGAACACAGTGTTGTTGCAACAAGACGAAGTTTTCAACGGAGGTTTAATGTAACCAAAGGACCGAAAAGCGATACAATAAAGGATCTGTTTGAAAAATTTCAACGGACTGGGAACGTGACGGATGAACGTGCTGGAAAGGTAGGGCGACCGCGTACGGCAACCACAGAGGGCAACGCGCAACTAGTGCAGCAGGTGATCCAACAGCGGCCTCGGGTTTCCGTTCGCCGTGTTGCAGCTGCGGTCCAAATGACGCCAACGTCCACGTATCGTCTCATGCGCCAGAGTTTACACCTCTATCCATACAAAATTCAAACGCGGCAACCCCTCAGCGCCACTACCATTGGTGCACGAGAGACATTCGCTAACGATATAGTGCACAGGATTGATGACGGCGATATGCATGTGGGCAGCATTTGGTTTACTGACGAAGCTTATTTTTACCTGGACGGCTTCGTCAATAAACAGAACTGGCGCATATGGGGAACCGAAAAGCCCCATGTTGCAGTCCCATCGTCCCTGCATCCTCAAAAAGTACTGGTCTGGGCCGCCATGTCTTCCAAAGGAATCATTGGCCCATTTTTCAGATCCGAAACGATTACTGCATCACGCTATCTGGACATTCTTCGTGAATTTGTGGCGGTACAAACTGCCTTAGACGACACTGCGAACACCTCGTGGTTTATGCAAGATGGTGCCCGGCCACATCGCACGGCCGACGTCTTTAATTTCCTGAATGAATATTTCGATGATCGTGTGATTGCTTTGGGCTATCCGAAACAAACAGGAGGCGGCGTGGATTGGCCTCCCTATTCGCCAGACGTGAACCCCTGTGACTTCTTTCTGTGGGGACACTTGAAAGACCAGGTGTACCGCCAGAATCCAGAAACAATTGAACAGCTGAAGCAGTACATCTCATCTGCATGTGAAGCCATTCCACCAGACACGTTGTCAAAGGTTTCGGGTAATTTCATTCAGACACTACGCGATATTATTTCTACGCATGGTGGAAATGTGGAAAATATCGTACTATAGAGTTTCCCAGACCGCAGCGCCATCTGTTGTTGAAAATTGTAACTACTGTAATTTCGAAAGTTTGTCTGCCTGAAAATGTACTGCTGTCCCAAGCATATTGCAACAAACGGTGTATTTCTATCGCTGCTCGTTTAGTTTTTATTGCTGTTTCAAATATACCGGTCATTTTTGAAACACCCTGTATTTAAGAGATTAACAGTGCAAGATCACAGGTTAACGTAAGCGCGAGATAAGGCTTTGCAAATGCGAATGGTTCAAATGGCTCTGAGCACTATGGGACTTAACATCTGAGGTCATCAGTCCCCTAGAACTTAGAACTACTTAAACCTAAGGACATCACACATCCATGCCCGAGGCAGGATACGAACCTGCGACCGTAGCGGTCACGCGGTTCCAGACTGAAGCGGCCACCCTGGCCGGCGCAAATGCGAAATGCTGGTCTATTAGTAACCCGGGAACCGCTAGAATGTGGAATGCAAGCATGAAAACATACATGCCTTGTGTTATGCATGTGCCGAATGTTAGTCTGTGGGATGGAGTTCCAGTCCTGTTGCACTTGGTCGTTCAATAGAGGGACAATTAACGCTGACTGTGCATGGCACTCGAGTTATCGTCCAATGATGTCCCATATGTGCTCTACTGGAGACAGATCTGGTGATCGAACGGGCCAAGGCAACATGTCAACACCCTGTAGAGCATATTGGGTTACAAGAGCGGTATGTGGACGGGCGTTATGCTGTTGGAAAACAACCTTGGAGTGCTGTTCACGAATGGCAGCACAACAGGTCGAATCACAAGAAGGACATACAGATTTGCAGCCAGGGAGTGTAGAATAACTACGAGAGTGCTCCTGCTGCCATACAAAATCGCACTTCAGACCATAGCTCCAGGTGTCAATCCAGTGTGTCTAGCACGTAAGCAAGTTGATTGCACGCCCTCAATCGGACTACATACGGTCCTCACTGGGACCTCCACCCTCGCCCTACAATTAGCTCTCGCTTCGCACAACTTAAGTCGTAAGTGGTGGTGATTTGGGGTCAGTGGAATGCATGCTACAGGGCGTCTGGCCCGGAGCTGTCTTTCAAGTAACCGATTCGTCAAAGTTAATTGTGCCACTGTGGTGCCAACTGCTGCTGAAACTGTTGCTGCACACGCAGTACGGATCGCCAGAACCATACGCCGAACCCAACGGTCTCCCCTCTCAGTGGTACCACGTGGCCGTCCAGAGCCCGGTCTTCATCCGACCGTACATTCTCGTGACCTCCGCTGCCAGCAGACATGTGCAGCGGATACATTCCAGCCCTTCCGCAGTATCGCATAAGGAACATCAGGCCACTCGTAGTCCTATTTGAACCGTATCATCTTCATCTTTGCCTAGGAGTGGTGTGTCGTCTTCCGGAGCCTTGGCTTTGCTCTGCCGCAATTGGTCCGTTTGCTTTTCGGAGGGCGCTGCATTCTGGGAGAGACCTGCTGACGACGAGAGTATCGAGTGCTGCTGCCGGAGTGAGACGGGGAGTTTAGTTTCCGGTTGTGTGGCAGCGCAATGTGCGGGAAAGGTGGTATTACTTCCTGTGAACGCACGTGATTGCTACGAGCGTGTGTACTCGGAACGGGCTGTGTGATAAGGAAGCTCGGCATGGCAACTGTTGACATGGCGTGTCCGCGTTGCTATGGCGGAACTGGGGCGATTGACATAACTCGAGTTGGTGCTGGTTGCAACCTGTCGCCGAATGCTTGTCTGCCTTCTGGACTAACGGTGAGAATTTCTTGACTTGATGTGTCTCACTCAATTTCTGCCCGTGTCGTCGGGTGTGTTTTGCTCTAAGGTCGTGTGTCATGGTGTTTCGCAATTTTAGTAGGCTCAGGCGTGCCCGAAATCCCGGTTCAGTGATCTGCTGTTATATTGTCAAGTGTAACTACCACTAGAAAAGACTGTTAACTCTCTGCGCCTTAATAACTGAACCTAAAATATTATCTGTGGTCGATATTTCATTCTCACCTAAGTGCAATAACGATCCTGTATTTAACAATTTGTTGAGTGGTATTATTATTTAGTACTGGCCGTCACATTTACTAAGTCGAAGATTTACGAAGGCCAGTGGGTGTCATTAACTGTTCCTGCCTAGATAGGCGTTATATTTTGAACCATGTGTTTCAATGTTTAGTAATTTTTATTTTATGTGTTATAGAGAGTTGCTGTCATGCCCTATGTGGACGATTCGCCACGTTGGTGAAGTTTCCAGTTGTTCCGCTGGTCTGTGCCACATTGTTAAAGCAGACAGTCCTAGCACAGCTGATTGTAAATTTTTCCTAGTGGTGAGGAGCACGGGCTGGTTTTAAGTGCTAACTCACTAACTTCAACCATTCTCAAATATTTATTGCTACTGATATTCAGGCCCTACAGGCCGAGTGTCTACGTCACTACCCCTTTTTGGTTATTAATTTTACCTTGTTAGCTTGTTTCTTAAAAAAAAACACCTTTGGTACATGAATTTGCCTTTTGGTCTTTACTGCTCCTTTGGACGAAGTAAATTAACGGTTGGTTTTGGATTCTTGTAGCTTTATCAACACAGCATTTGTGATTATATTTGTTTGACCCTTCTGGCCGAATGTTTAAAGTCATTCCTTTCAGTAACTTATTGTATTGGTCAATAATTAATCAAAAGTGTTGGGTCCTTCAGACCGTGATTATCTTGAATCTTAAGATTGTCATTCTGACATTACAGTTGTGAATGTTCAGCGGCCCTTCAGGTCTGGAGTTTAAAAAATTTTTATTGTGTTTTGTGATAAATATATATATTTGTACCAGTGAACAAGTGTTTTTTTAATGTTTGATGAAATTAAATTGTGTTTGAAACTGTAACCAAATTTGGGTCTACGCTTTCACTCCCTGCAGCCTTTGAGCTCTACTTACTTTACATTTTGGTTAAGTTTTCCCATACAACGACGTATCACTATTACACGACCTCGTTCAAACTCAGTAAAATGTTAATAAAGACATCTTTGCGTCTGAAAGATGTTCTTGAATAACATGTACTCACCACGTTCAAACCTCAAAGGTAACTAACGCTCACAGCCGTTACAGCGTGTATATAAAGCAAACCTGATTTGCATCCTCATAGTGGCACTACTAGCGCCACTCTGATGCAACTGGCGTGCAATTTGAATGGACGTCATCTCTCAGATGTAGAAATACGCCTACCAACTTTCGTATATGTGGCACAATTCCTCGTCTGTGTTGCGATTTTTTTCGGTCGATGCAGCTGTAGACGGTACTTCCTTTAAAAGCGCCTCTCCTATATCAGGTGATGATGTGGAACAGTGTCTAAACACAAACTGGCCAGCTTGATTTCAATTGAACTCTGAAGAAACGCTGTCATACCACAACGGCGCCCTTTTAAATAAAGTCATTCCGCTTGAGACTGTTACCCATGGTTAAACAATTATTTGTAAATATTTCCCCGGTATGTGTTTATTCCAATATCTTATTATTCCATCTCTTTCTTCCCCCCTCCCCCTCTGCCCATCTCCTCCTCCCCGCCTCCCTGTCCACCTATTTCGTTCCTACATCTACATCTACATCTACAGTCATACTCCGCAAGCCACCTGACGGTGTCTGGCGGAGGGTACCTGGAGTACCTCTATCGATTCTCCCTTCTACTGCAGACTCGTATTGTTCGTGGAAAGAAAGACTGTCGGTATGCCTGTGTGGGCTCTAATCTCTCTGATTTTATCCTCATGGTCTCTTCGCGAGATATACGTGGGAGGGAGCAATATACTGCTTGACTCCTCGATAAAGGTATGTTCCCGAAACTTCAAAAAAAGCCCGTACCGAGCTACTCTTGCAGACTCTTCCACTGGAGTTTATCTATCATCTCCGTAACGCTTTCGCGATCACTAAATGATCCTGTAACGAAACTCGCTGCTCTCCGTTGGACCTTCTCTATCTCTTCTATCAACCCTATGTGGTTACGGATCCCACACTGCTGATCAATATTCAAGCAGTGGGCGAACACGTGTACTGTAACCTACGTCCTTTGTTTTCGGACTGAATTTCCTTAGGGTTCTTCCAATGAATCTCAGTCTGGCATCTGCTTTACCGACGATTAATTTTATATGATCATTCCATTTTAAATCACTCCTAATGCGCACTCCCAGATAATTTATAGAATTAACTGCTTCCATTTGCTAACCTGCTATATTGTAGCTAAATGATAAGGGATCTTTCTTTCTGTGTATTCGCAGTACATTACACCTGTCTTCATTGAGATTCAGTTGCCATTCCTGGCACCATGCATCAATTCGTTGCAGATGCTCCTGCATTTCAGTACAATTTTCCATTGTTACAACCTCTCGATATACCATAGCATCATCCGCAAAAAGCCTCAGTGATCTTCCGATGTTATCCACAAGGTCATTTATGTATATTGCGAATAGCAACGGTCCTACGACATTCCCCTCCAGCACACCTGAAAACACTCTTACTTCAAAAAAGTTCTCTCCATTGAGAATGACATGCTGCGTTGTGTTATCTAGGAACTCTTCAATCCAATCACACAATTGGTCTGATAGTCCATATGATCTTACTTCGTTCAATAAACGACTGTGGGGAACTGTATCGAACGCCTTGCGGAAATCAAGAAACACGGCATCTACCTGGGAACCAGTGTCTACGGCCCTCTGAGTCTCGTGGACGATGGGTTTCACACGGTCGTCTTTTTCGAAACCCATGCTGGTTCCTACATAGATTTCTAGTCTCCAGAAAAGTCTTTATATTCGAACATAATACGTGTTCCAAAATTCTACAACTGATAGACATTAGAGATATAGGTCTATAGTTCTGCACATCTGTTCGACGTCCCGTCTTGAAAACGGGGATGACCTGTGCCCTTTTCCAATCTTTTGGAACGCTACGCTCTTCTAGAGACCTACGGTACACCGCTACAAGAAGGGGGGTAAGTTCCTTCCGCTTCAGACTGTTACCCATGGTTAAACAATTATTTGTAAATATTTCCCGTGTAAGTGTTTATTCCAATCTCTTATTACTCCATCTCTTCCTTCTCCCCCCCCCCCCCCATCCCTCTGTCTACCTATTTCGTTCCCTCTCTCTGTCGACGTCCTCGATGACCCCTACTCTATACCGACATCATCCTCGCCCCTCTTCCTGTCCATCTCCTCAAACCACCTCTCTCTCTCTCACTCACTCACTCTCTCTCTCTCTCTCTCTCTCTCTCTCTCTCTCTCTCTCTCTCTCTCTCCCTTCAAGTCTCCTCCTTCCACCCATATCTCCATCTCCTCCTCCCATTAATTTCCTCCTCACTACTCTCTCTGGCAATCTCCATCTTTTTCTACCTGTCGATTTCCTGCTCTTCCTTCTCTCTGGCGGTTTCCTCCTCCACCTCCTCCTCCTCTCATCGTCTATCTCATCCTACCCCTCTACCTACCCGTCTCCTCCTCCCCTCTAGCTATCTCCTCTTTCCTCTCCTTCTCCCCCCCCCCCTTCCCCCCTTCTCTTTCCACGTTATCGTCCCCACCCTAATAGAATGCTGGTAGTTTGTACCCCCACAGCATTTCTTTTCAGGTCGTAGCTAATATCTGTATCAATGTTTAGTATCAGCTTTTTACCAGTGGCTTTGCGATAACACCCACGCCAAACGTATTTCACATATCTTTGACCTGTATGTCTGCAGCTTAATGTTTATGATGTCGTACATGCTGAACTATGTGCTGTGTAATAATATAATTTTGCAGGTACACCCAGTGTTATGTGTGACTGCTGTATGAGAAATTTGTTGTGGGTAGAGTTAGTAGCAAAGAAGTGATAAATTAAAATGTGATACATGATGCAGAAGGTATTCACGCATCTAAATGTTCATGAGGCACATCTCACGAACTATATGTTGTGCAATGATATGTTTTTGTAGGTACATTCGACGGAAGATACGGATACCGTCTACTAAAAATGTCGTGAATTCAGTTTTACCACAGTGAACAGCGGGAAAGTATTAAGGGATAAGCTTTTTTCTTTTCATTATTTTGTGTGGGTCGTTGGCGAGAAGAAACTTGGTTAAGATTTGAGATTATGTGTAAAGTTTATTGTAAGTCTGTAAGGATTCTCATTCTCAAATACTGGATAACTAAACCATTTAAGTACTCGTAATCACAAGTCGTAGCCCACAATGCTTTTCTAGCCTCACTCCTTTGATAGGTACGAGTATATGTAAGATACCCTATGTGTTAATTCAGGTTGTAATCTATCTCCATTCAAAATTTCATCCAAGTCCGTCTAGCCGTTTCACCGAGAAAGATTATACAGGGTGGTCCATTTATAGTGACCGGGCCAAATATCTCACGAAATAAGCATCAAACGAAAAAAGTACAAAGAATGAAACTCGTCTAGCTTGTAGGGGGAAACCAGATGGCGCTATGGTTGGCCCGCTAGATGGCGCTGCCATGAGTCAAACAATTATCAGCTGCATTTTCTTAAATAGGAACCCCCATTTTTTATTACATATTCGTGTAGTACGTAAAGAAATATGAATGTTGTAATTGGACCACCTTTTTCGCTTTGAGATAGCTAGCGCTGTAAGACACACAAACGTATAAGTACGTGTTATCAGGTAACATTGCGCCAGTGCGGACGGTATTTGCTTCGTGATACATTACCCGTGTTAAAATGGACCGTTTACCAATTCCGGAAAAGGTCGACATCGTGTTGATGTATGGCAATTGTGATCAAAATGCCCAACGGGCGTTTGCTATGTATGCTGCTCGGTATCCTGGACGACATCATCCAAGTGTCCGGACCGTTCGCCGGATAGTTCCGTTATTTAAGGAAACAGGAAGTGTTCAGCCTCATGAGAAACGTCAACCATGACCTGCAACAAATGATGATGTCCAAGTAAGTGTTTTAGCTGCTGTCGTGGCTAATCCGCACATCAGTAGCAGACAAATTTCGTGAGAATCTGGAATCTCAAAAACTTCGGTGTTGAGAATGCTACACCAACATCGGTTGCACCAGTATCATATTTCTATGCACCAGGAATTACATGGCGACGACTTTGAACGTCGTGTACAGTTCTGCAACTGGGCACAAGAGAAATTACGGGACGATGACAGATTTTTTGCACGTGTTCTATTTAGCGACGAAGCGTCATTCACCAACCGCGGTAACGTAAACCGGCATAATATGGACTATTGGGCAACGGAAAATCGACGATGGCTGTGACAAGTGGAACATCAGCGACCTTGGCGGCTTATTGTATGGTACGGCATTATGGGAGGAAGGATAATCGTCCCCCATTTTATCGATGGCATTCTAAATGCTGATTTCCTACGTAATGCTCTACCGATGTTACTACAAGATATTTCATTGCATGACAGAATGGCGATGTACTTCCAAGATGATGGATGTCAGGCACATAGCTGGCATGCGGTTGAAACGGTATTGAATAGCATACTTCATGACAGGTGGATTGATCGTCGAAGCACCATAGCATGGCCCGCACGTTCACCGGATCTGACATCTCCGGATTTCTTTCTGTGGGGAAAGTTGAAGGATGTTTGCTATCGTGATCCACCGACAACGCTTGACAACATGCGTCAGCGCATTGTCAATGCATGTGCGAACATTACGGAAGGCGAATTTCTCGCTGTTGAGAGGAATGTCGTTACACATATTGCCAAATGCATTGATGTTGTTGACGGACATCATTTCGAGTATTTATTGCATTAATGTGGTATCTACAGGTAATCACGCTGTAACAGGGTGCGTTCTCAGAAATGATTTCACAAAGGTACATGTATCACATTGGAACAGCCGAAATAAAATATTCAAACGTACCTACGTTCTGTATTTTAATTTAAGAAACCTACCTGTTACCAACTGTTCGTCTAAAATTGTGAGCCATGTGTTTGTGACTATTACAGCGCCATCTATCACAAAGCGAAAAAAGTTGGTCCATCTAAAACATTCATATTTCTTTACGTACTACACGAATATGTAATAAAAATGGTGGTTCCTATTTAGAAAAACGCAGTTGATATCCGTTTGACACGATACTATAAGCAAAAGAGTCTCAGTCAACATAGGGTCGAAAATGCGTACCTTAAGAGCTAAGAGCAATTTTTCATCTTCGATACTGTGAGATAAATCTCTTCTATTGCAAGTTCTTTGCTTTTCATATTTCGGGAACTGATAGTATGGACCAAAACAAGGAAAAAAGTCTAGTAAACAAGTGCTCTAAAATGCTTTCCTTAAGAGGTATGAGCACTTCTTTGCTGCTTTGAAACACAACCCTTTTAATGATGAAGTGCACGTAACTTTTAAGGTAGGCGTTTTAGAGCATATGTTTGTTGCACGTTTTTTCTTATTTTGGTCCCAAATACCATTTCCCAAAATATGGAAAGCAAAGAACTTGCAGTAGAAAGATTTGCTTCACAGTATCTAAGATGAAAATTTGCTCCTAGCTATTGTATGCATTTTTGACCCTATGTTTACTGACACTTTTTGCCTCTAGTATCATGTAGTTTCAACTGTATGTATTTACGCCATTATATATATATATATATATATATATATATATATATATATATATATACTCCTGGAAATTGAAATAAGAACACCGTTAATTCATTGTCCCAGGAAGGGGAAACTTTATTGACACATTCCTGGGGTCAGATACATCACATGATCACACTGACAGAACCACAGGCACATAGACACAGGCAACAGAGCATGCACAATGTCGCCACTAGTACAGTGTATATCCACCTTTCGCAGCAATGCAGGCTGCTATTCTCCCATGGAGACGATCGTAGAGATGCTGGATGTAGTCCTGTGGAACGGCTTGCCTTGCCATTTCCACCTGGCGCCTCAGTTGGACCAGCGTTCGTGCTGGACGTGCAGACCGCGTGAGACGACGCTTCATCCAGTCCCAAACATGCTCAATGGGGGACAGATCCGGAGATCTTGCTGGCCAGGGTAGTTGACTTACACCTTCTAGAGCACGTTGGGTGGCACGGGATACATGCGGACGTGCATTGTCCTGTTGGAACAGCAAGTTCCCTTGCCGGTCTAGGAATGGTAGAACGATGGGTTCGATGACGGTTTGGATGTACCGTGCACTATTCAGTGTCCCCTCGACGACCACCAGTGGTGTACGGCCAGTGTAGGAGATCGCTCCCCACACCATGATGCCGGGTGTTGGCCCTGTGTGCCTCGGTCGTATGCAGTCCTGATTGTGGCGCTCACCTGCACGGCGCCAAACACGCATACGACCATCATTGGCACCAAGGCAGAAGCGACTCTCATCGCTGAAGACGACACGTCTCCATTCGTCCCTCCATTCACGCCTGTCGCGACACCACTGGAGGCGGGCTGCACGATGTTGGGGCGTGAGCGGAAGACGGCCTAACGGTGTGCGGGACCGTAGCCCAGCTTCATGGAGACGGTTGCGAATGGTCCTCGCCGATACCCCAGGAGCAACAGTGTCCCTAATTTGCTGGGAAGTGGCGGTGCGGTCCCCTACGGCACTGCGTAGGATCCTACGGTCTTGGCGTGCATCCGTGCGTCGCTGCGGTTCGGTCCCAGGTCGACGGGCACGTGCACCTTCCGCCGACCACTGGCGACAACATCGATGTACTGTGGAGACCTCACGCCCCACGTGTTGAGCAATTCGGCGGTACGTCCACCCGGCCTCCCGCATGCCCACTATACGCCCTCGCTCAAAGTCCGTCAACTGCACATACGGGTCACGTCCACGCTGTCTCGGCATGCTACCAGTGTTAAAGACTGCGATGGAGCTCCGTATGCTACGGCAAACTGGCTGACACTGACGGTGGCGGTGCACAAATGCTGCGCAGCTAGCGCCATTCGACGGCCAACACCGCGGTTCCTGGTGTGTCCGCTGTGCCGTGCGTGTGATCATTGCTTGTACAGCCCTCTCGCAGTGTCCGGAGCAAGTATGTTGGGTCTGACACACCGGTGTCAATGTGTTCTTTTTTCCATTTCCAGGAGTATATATATATATATATATATATATATATATATATATATATATATATGTGTGTGTGTGTGTGTGTGTGTGTGTGTGTGTCCGGTATTCCACACACCATTCGAGGCCACGTTACAATGCGGGTAAAATGACAGCATAAGCTATATGATACAGACTTTGGTAAAAATCTCGTATAGCAGCCGTGGTAGATGAGTCACAATAAATATTAATATAAAATCATAACGGTCTAATGCAGTATGAATTCATTTAAAAATTACAAGAAGGATCTGCAACCACACTTCATAAAAAAACAATGAAACCTGCGGCCCCGGGGAACCCCTTGCGTGCGAGGTCACAGAAAGCCAGTGATGTTTACGGCATTCAACGCCCCACATATTATCTACTAAGCAACCACAATATTGGCTGCTAACAGAAACAGGGAGCGGGACCAACAAAATGGTTCAAATGGCTCTGAGCACTATGCGACTTATCTTCTGAGGTCATCAGTCGCCTAACTAACCTAAGGACATCACACACATCCATGCCCGAGGCAGGATTCGAACCTGCGACCATAGCAGCAGTGCGACTCCGGACTGAAGCGCTTAGAACCGCTCGCGGCCGTTTCTACCAATTCTCATCAACACGTTACTCCAATGTGATTTTACACTCAAGCGCGAAAGAAATCGGTAAAAGCACACGTGTTCAACTACAGAGATATGTAAACAGGCAGAATACGGCGCTGCGATCGGCAACGCCTGTATAACACAACAAGTGTATGGGACAGTTGTTAGATCGGTTACTGCTGCTACTATGTCAGGTTACAGTTCGAATGTGGTGTTATAGTCGGCGCACGAGCGATGAGACACAGCATCTCCGAGGTATCGATGAAGTGGGTATTTTCCCGTACGAGCATTTCACGACTGTACCGTGAGTAGCAGGAATCCGGCAGAACATTAACTCTCCGACATTGGTGTGGCCGGAAAAAGATCCTGCAAGAACGGGACCAACGACGACTGAAGAGTATCGTTCAACGTCACAGAAGTGAAACCCTTCCGCAAACTGCTGTAGATTTCAGTGCTGGGTCATCAACAAGTGTAAGCGTGCGAACCATTCAACGAACAATCATCGATAAGGGCTTTCGGAGCCGAAGGCCCACTCGTGTACCCTTGATGACAGCACGACACAAAGCTTTACGCCTCACCTGGGCCCGTCGACACCGACATTGGAATGTAGATGATTGGAAACATGTTGCCTGATCGGACGAGTCTCGTTTCAAATTGTACCGAGCGGATGGACGTGTGCGAGAATGGAGAGAACCTCATGAATCCGTGGACCCTGCATGCCAGGAGGGGATTGTTGAAGCTGGTGGAGGCTCTATAATGTTGTGGGGTGTGTGCAGTTGAAGTGATATGGGATCCCTGATACGTCTAGATACGACTCTGACAGGTGACAAGTACGCAAAATGGTTCGAATGGCTCTGAGCACTATGGGACTTAACATCTGTGGTCATCAGTCCCCTAGAACTTAGAACTACTTAAACCTAACTAACCTAAGGACATCACACACATCCATGCCCGAGGCAGGACTCGAACCTGCGACCGTAGCAGTCGCGCGGTTCCGGACTGCGCGCCTAGAACCGCTAGACCACCGCGGCCGGCCACGTACGCAAGCAACCCGTCTGATCATCTGCATCGATTCATATTCAACTGCATGCATTCATGTCGATTGTGCATTCCAAAGGACTTGAGGAATTCCAGCAGGACAATGCGACATTCGACACGGCAGAATTGCTACAGAGTGGCTGCAGAAACATTCTTCTGAGTTTAAACACTTCCGCTGACCACCAAAATCCCCAGACATGAGAATTAATGAGCATGTCTGGAATTCCTTGCAATTTGCTGTTCAGAAGATATCTCGTACTCTTACGGGTTTGTGGACAGCCCTGCAGGATTCATAGTGTCAGTTCCCTTCAGCACTACTTCAGACATTAGTCGAGTCCGTCCTCCTTCGTGTTGCATCACTTCTGCGTGCTCGCGGGTGCCCTACACGATATTAGGCAGGTGTACAGTTTCGTCGGCTCTTCAGTGTATTTGCATTCTTAAAGAGTGGATACCTAGCGGAATGTCCTGCAAGCTTTGTAACTCTCAATGAGTTCGCTTTCGATCTTGATGGTGCGAACCCTTGCAATCACTGTGGTGTGCCATTTCTCATTTAGTGTTCATGGTGCACGTTAATGGTTTCATTTCTTGAATGTCGACGATGTCCATTTTGTGATGTGTAATACATGCATCCGATAGATGGTTGATCTCTGCATCTTCCAGACACTCGTCATCTGTCGCCCTCCTAATGTACATAGTGAGTACTCAGCAGGTAACATTTTTGCTGTCATAACTGTCAACACAACACTTTCCAGTGAGCCTTACTGAAGATTGAGCTTGTGAGCTTGCACTCAGGGGTTTTCTTGGCAGTCAGTCGGACTGTTGAAACGTACCGCAGAAAAAAATTCAGTTTGCCGGCCACCATTCAGGTTTTCTAGGAGCTGGAATGTAAAAAACAAGAAAGAAAGAGTACAAGCGTTACGGCACTTTTCGTTTCCAAACTTCTCCCGCTTTCCTGAACGCCTTCCTTGTGCACGTGCGGCAGTTCCTCCGAGTCCCGTAAAAGCCGCGCGTCACGTTTCCGCTGCTCAGCTTCGTCAGAGCTGCCAGCTGCCGGCTGTCTGCATTGGACGCAGGGTTACAACCCTCTGGAAGTACTGGTCGTAAATCCCTGAAGGGTGCGAACGCGCGAATACGAATAGGCTGACTATAACTTCTGTAAGTAATGAAACTGTCAGCCTCTGTAAACGCGGCGATTGTCAATAAACCTGCAGCAAGAATCTAAATTACAGCTAGCTCAATTTCTGATTCAGATTTGGAATTGAACTCATCGGTTCACTTATAATATTGCCGGTGCTTAGGAAGTAATGCTTTCAAATGTGTGTGTGTGAAATCTTATGGGACTTAACTCCTAAGGTCATCAGTCCCTAAGCTTACACACTACCTAACCTGAATTATCCTAAGGACAAGCACACACACCCATGCCCGAGGGAGGACTCAAACCTCCGCCGGGACCAGCCGCACAGTCCATGAATGCAACGCCTCAGACCGCTCAGCTAATCCCGCGCGGCGAAGTAATGCTTTCCTCTATACAATTTACCTATATGGCACCCTGCGAAGCAAAGTCACACACGTTAAAAAAAAACGGCAATTTGTAGATGTATGAAGGTGGTATCTGTTCTTTCGGACATACCCGAAAGAACAAAAAAAAAAAAAAAAAAAAAAAAGGTTCAAATGGCTCTGAGCACTATGGGACTTAACTTCTAAGGCCATCAGTTCCCTAGAACTTAGAACTACTTAAACCTAACTAACCTAAGGACATCACACACATCCATGCCCGAGGCAGGATTCGAATCTGCGACCGTAGCGGTCGCGCGGTTCCAGACTGTAGCGCCTAGAACCGCTCGGTCACCCCGGCCGGCCCCGAAAGAACAGATACCATTGGTGATTTTACAGCTCTCGAACAATGAAATTACAGTGAAATCCAGACCATTAGCTGCTTACAGGCGTTGATAAATATCAGCGGGGCAGTTGAAAACGTATGCCCCGACCGAGACTCGAATCCGGGATCTCCTGGCAGACGCTCTATGCGACTGAGCCATCTTTTTTCCATTTTTATTTTATTTTTTAATTTTTTTTCGTTCTAGCTGGTCATGGCGGCTGTCACATCCATTGAATTTCGTTGATAATTCTTTCACTCAGTTTTTTTTAATTACAGAGACCAGCGAACTCCCTGACTGCACTCTCTGAGCTACCGTGCCGGTTCTATTTGACTGAGCCATCGAGGACACAGAGGATAGTGCGACTGCAGGCACTTATCTCTGCCCCGCTCCCCGTGAGACCAACACTTCCAACTTAATGTCAACACACGCCATTTGTAGTGCCCCTGCCAAATATACTCATTACTCGCGGCAGTCAATCTATCGATTCCCGTAAGAGTTTGAGCAATGTGAGTGCATCTGCACTGAAGAAGATCATTGGTCCGTAAGCCTTAGGTATATGAAGATGGTATCTGTTCCGAAAGAAGGAGATCCTGGGCTCGAGTCCGGTCGGGGAACACATTTTCAACTGTCCCCATTGATATCACAGCTCTACAAAATAAATTTTTTTTTCGTTGCCAGGGAAGTTTGAACGAAAATGGGATATTGTTATGATACTCATTCCGAGTATATTTGTACTTTTTCCAAATTGGCTCTGGTTTTTGAGATATAGGTTATTTGTGGAAATGAGAGTTTCATGTGGATAATATCGACTGCAGGGTCCATATATGGTGTAATGTATTTGCTACCTGTTTTTTAATTAGTGATATTGTACTATCTTTATTAAACAATTGTGCTCAGGGAGTGCATCTGTGTGGTTGAGGATTACATCATGCAAACATCACACTGTCAGCATGTGTTCAGTCCTGTTGTGCGATGCGTGTGTTGAAGATATTGAGGGTTGTGCAGATTTGAATTCGGCGGTACTCGACATTCATTTGTTGGCCGAGGTAATCCCGCAACAGCCGATAGGTAGCGTTCAGTGTAAACAAGAAAAATGGCAATGGTCGAAAGTCACACACATGTGCAGTGCAGCTTCAAGGAGATAGAACCTTTTCATCGTGACGTAGCAAATAAGAGGTGAGTATTCATTTCACACAAAACAATTAATGATGTTTGTTGGATGTGATTGACATGCAAATACAAGAAAGTTCTGCATAATATGTAGTATTTGTGCAATTTTGTTTTAGGAAAACATGAGTTCTTCACGCCGTCTTTGCGTGAACCATCCAGATGAGTTCTGCTACATTTGTGGTGAATACGTTCTTCAAAAGAACAGGAAGAATATCACTCCTTTTGTGAAGGAAGCGTATCTGGCATATTTCGGAATTAAACTTGGAGATCAAGACAAGGCGTGGGCACCCCATAAAGTTTGTAAATGCTGTGTGGAGTGCTTACGGCAGTGGACAAAACGAAAAAGGAAAAGCTTAAACTTCGGAGTGCCTATGGTATGGCGAGAGCAGAAGAACCATACAGATGATTGCTATTTTTGCATTGTTAATGTGAAAGGTTTTAATAAGTTCAAAAAACGAAAGTGGGAATATCCCGATTTGGAGTCAGCAAGAAGACCGGTGGTGCACAGCAACGATGTTCCTGTACCAACCTTCACAACATTACCCACGCTAACATCATCAGATGACGATGTGCACGGCGAGGAATGTACAAGTAGTGGTTCGGAATACGAAGGACGTGAGACACAACCCCAGCAGTTCGACCAGAAGGAGCTCAGTGACTTGATACGAGAACTCAATCTTTCAAAGCAAGCATCAGAACTGTTAGCATCCAGGCTTAAGGAAAAGAACTGTCTTCATCCAAGTGTTAAAATAACAGCTTACCGGACGAGAGAAGAAAACCTTCTTCCATACTTCAACCAAGAAGAGGTTATAGTGTATTGCAGCAATATACCTGGACTTTTACTTGAATTGGGGCTGCCGGAATATAGACCAGAGGACTGGCGTCTCTTCATAGACAGTTCCACTAGAAGTTTAAAATGTGTTCTCCTACACAATGGCAATCGTTACGCATCTATTCCAATTGCCCACTCAACAAAATTTTGTGAAGCATATGCTAACATCAAGATGGTTCTGCAGAAAATTCAGTATATGCAGCACCAGTGGTTGATTTGTGTTGATTTGAAAATGGTGAACTTCTTGCTTGGACAACAAAGTGGATACACAAAGCACCCATGTTTTATCTGCATGTGGGATAGTAGGGCAAAGCACGAACATTGGAAGCAGAAAACATGGCCTCCAAGGGAACATATGGCTGTTGGTGAAGCAAACATCATTAATGAACCTCTGGTTAGTAGGGACAAGATTGTTCTTCCACCATTACATATTAAGTTAGGACTAATGAAGCAATTCACCAAAGCTTTAGACAGAAATGGTAATTGCTTCACACACATCTGCAATACGTTCCTTGGACTCAGTAGTGAAAAACTTAAGGCAGGAATATTTGATGGTCCCCAAATTCGCAGGCTCATCAACGATACCAATTTTACAAGTGTCATGACTGTCACTGAAGCATCGGCCTGGAACAGTTTTGTCGCTGTTGTAAAATGTTTTTTGGGCAATCATAAAGCTCCCAATTACGAGGAACTGGTCAAAAACATGCTCACTAACTTTCAAAACTTAGGAGCTAACATGAGCATAAAATTGCACTTCCTTCACAGCCACTTGGATCGATTTCCTCGTAATCTAGGTGATTTCAGTGAGGAACAAGGAGAGCGGTTCCATCAAGATATGAAAGGAATAGAGGAAAGATATAAAGGAAGATGGGACAGGCATATGATGGCAGATTATTGCTGGAATCTGCAACGTGACTGTTCTGAAGAGACCTATAAAAGGAAAGCGTGCAGGAAGCGGTTCGTCATGGACGGAAAATGATATACTTATAGAGAAACTTTTCAATTATGTTTTATACGTGGACAAATGCCTATCAGGTTTTCATAGAAGCTATTTATAAAGATTATTTTCTTTTTTCATTGTAGTTTGTAGCGCTCGAGTTCAGTATTAGCAATTTTTTCTAATTTTTTGAATAAATCATGCATTATCTCAAAAACTAGAGCCAAACTGCATAAATGGTTGCTATATTCGTCCTCAGCACCACTAACCCATCCTAAAGCCACTCAAATATCCTTGGCAAGAAAATGAGTGTTGACCAGTGTATTTATCAACGCCTGTAGGCAGCTAGTGGTCTGGATTTCATTGTAATTTCATTTTTAGATGTTGTCATTGAAAAATATGAGTGAAGTGCCGCAACGTGCATGAAAGATGTCACATCTCTGTCTTGAAATTTGTCGTCTTCAGGGCAGTTACCTCAGTTTTGTTGTATGATGATCCGACACAGCGTTACTTCAACGTTCTACTGGCAAGTGTGTGTGGTTCAATGAAGGAGAGCGGCACATTCTGAGTTTTGAAACTTTTCATGTGTAGGGTAAATTGAATGTAATTTTTAATATCACTGATTATTACGGTGTCTATGTTTACACAGTGTCTGTACCGAACATCAGAACGTACTTCAGAGATGCACCGTTTTGATGATTACAACTGTTGTAAATATTAAGAAATTTCGTGCATTGCTGCGTACAAGAGAAAATGCAAATTTCTGCTGTAAACAAAGTTCATACTGAATGCCATTTATGTTCTATATGTTAATGAACTGTGTATCCTTGAATTGTACCTGTTTTATGTTCCTTATTAAACTGTATTAATTTTCATATATTACAATTCTGTATATTGTATTTTTCTAATACAACAATCTCAACTAGTTTAATTTAACATATGTACTAATTTTGCATGACGGAGATTCGAACATCGTATCGTATTACAGCAATGAAAAGAAATATATTATTTGGGGTGGAAAATTAGCCAACATATTGCATGCAGGTTCATAACAAAAACAAAAATGGTTATATAAAATAAAGATAAGTGGCACAACTCAAAAAATTAATTAATAATCACCTGGTAACACACCATACTCGACGAAAACAGTAGTACGTGTCCATATTATTGTTGTGTAGATTATGGTGGACTTCACTGTTAAAATTACCTTAAATTTAAAGGACGCTTATTCTCTTTCGGTATCAGTTTTAACAGATATCTTTAAATCGCTTTTTGCCAAGTATTAAATTTTTGAGTTGTGTGACTGTTCTTTCTGGGGTGCGATATCTTATCTACTATTTTTTCGGGTCACTTCCAACAGCCGATATGTATTTGAGAAAATGCTTGACGCAGATCAGGTGTCATGCAGTACCTCATTTATTTATTTCTCGTTAAGTTCTTTGATGTCAACAAACTGACAAGCTTCCCAGTCGGTGGTCATCATGGTACTATTTGTTCTTAGCAGTACATTCATTTAATCGGAATAATGAAACCTAATTCTTTTTCCTTTCATTCTCTGCAATAAACTAAATACAGGGCTATTACAAATGATTGAAGCGATTTCATAAATTCACTGTAGCTCCATTCATTGACATATGGTGACGACACACTACAGATACGTAGAAAAACTCATAAAGTTTTGTTCGGCTGAAGCCGCACTTCAGGTTTCTGCCGCCAGAGCGCTCGAGAGCGCAGTGAGACAAAATGGCGACAGGAGCCGAGAAAGCGTATGTCGTGCTTGAAATGAACTCAGATCAGTCAGTCACAACAGTGCAACGACACTTCAGGACGAAGTTCAACAAAGACCCACCAACTGCTAACTCCATTCGGCGATGGTATGCGCAGTTTAAAGCTTCTGGATGCCTCTGTAAGGGGAAATCAACGGGTCGGCCTGCAGTGAGCGAAGAAACGGTTGAACGCGTGCGGGCAAGTTTCACGCGTAGCCCGCGGAAGTCGACGAATAAAGCAAGCAGGGAGCTAAACGTACCACAGCCGACGGTTTGGAAAATCTTACTGAAAGGGCTAAAGCAGAAGCCTTACCGTTTCGAACTCATTGATGGGGACATGCTGCGCCGAGTGTGGGAGGAACTTGATTATCGGCTTGATGTCTGCCGAATCACTAAAGGGGCACATATCGAACATTTGTGAATGCCTAAAAAAACTTTTTGAGTTTTTGTATGTGTGTGCAAAGCATTGTGAAAATATCTCAAATAATAAAGTTATTGTAGAGCTGTGAAATCGCTTCAATCATTTGTAATAACCCTGTACATGGTGCACACTCACAATACTTTCAGATACGACATTTGCTGGTTCTGACATATTTCATGTCTGCCAACCGCACACATGTGAGTGAGCTGAAAACCGACAACACCAAACAAATGGAACTTTCGAAACTGTCAAAGTCCAGAGGCGTGTTTGGGACCCCAAGAGCTAGCTAGTTAGTCATTTCCTTTCTCGTTGGATCATGTTCCCCTCGTGTGTCTATAATGTGGTGCGTGCGAACTTGTTTACAAAGGCAACACATATTCTCAGTGAAGATGCTGCTTCAAGATGAGTGCATCCATCATTGTCCGGTATTCATATTTACATTACATTCACTAGAACACATGGAGTCTCACTTGCACAATAAATACACACACACACATGCACAGAAGGCAGTGCAACAGTTTACTGTGAGTCGTTCTACCGCGCTCACATCATTTTCCTTAGGCACCCTGCAACGAGTACCGCGTCAGCTGAATTTCAAAGCAGCCCGTTCCAGCTTCAAATATTCCCGTGAAACAATTACACAGGTAATTTTAGAGAACATGTCTCTCTGGAGTACAGCTGTTTATTTATTATTTAAAAATGAGTATGAACAGTCAGAACAGGCTTACCGTTGTGACTGTTCATATTCATTTTTATAAAGCCACACAGATAGCAATTAAAATTACGAGGGCTGTTCAATAAGTAAAGCTATGCATTTTTCTCAGCCAGTTTCCGTTGAAAAAACTTCAAAATTGTTGTGGTACCTCATGGAATATTCCTGCCTCAACCCCTATTGTTTCATGAAGTTCCGATAAGTGGCGGACCAATAAGTAGCCTTCAAAATGGCGTCTGTAACGGATGTGTGTTTCAAGCAGAGAGCTGTCACTGAGTTGCTTTCGGCGGAAAACCAGAGTATCGCAGATGTTCATTGGCGCTTGCAGTATGTCTACGGAGACCTTGCACTGAACAAAAGCACAGTGAGTCGTTGGGCGAGGCGTTTTCCATCAGCACAACAAGGTCGCGTGGAAACGTCCAATTTCCCGCTTGCCGGCCGGTCACGCACGGCTGTGACTCATGCTTTTCGGAGCGTGCGGACAGTCTCATTCGAAATGATCGACAAATCACAATCAGATACCTCGCTGCTCAACTGGGCGCCACTGTTGGTAGTGCTGACACACTCGTCCACCAGTTGGGGTATTCAGTGATGTGTGCCCACTGGATTCTTCGCCGCCGAATAGAAGACCATAAAGATCAACGAAGCACCGTATGGGCGGAATTGCTTCCACTTTAAGAGGCTGATCGTGACAATTTGTTGTCGAACATGGTCAGACGCGATGAAACATGCGTTAACGGAAACGGAAACGGAAACACAACGACAATTTATCAAGTGGCGCCACACCACCAATCCTCCTAAGAAAAAGCTCAGAGCTGCCGCCTCAGCCGGTAATATCATGGCGACGGATTCCTGGGACACTTAGGGAGTAATTCCGTTTTCATGTCCTTTCTCAGGATGCAACAGCAACTCTGAAAAGTACTGCGCTACTCTCATGAAACTGATGAAACTTCAGCATGTTCGTCGCAACAAAAGTGAAAACAAACTCTTCTTCTCCATGACAATGCAAGGCGCCCGAGAGGAGCTCGCAAAACTTCATTGGAGTTCTTCCTCATCCACACTGCATCCCGCATGTCTCACCTTCCGACTTCCATCTCTTTGACCTAACGAAGGATGCAAGGATTAATTCCGTGGGAAGCAGTACGTGGATAATGGGGAGGTTATTGACGGAGCAATACTTTGGGCCCGACGTCGACCAGCGGAGTGGTACCAAATGGGCATACAGGCTCCCCCAATACGGTGGCGTAAGGCCGTCGCATTGAACGGAGATTATGCAGAAAAATAGGGTTTCGTAGCCAGAAGAGTTGGGAATAATATAGTGTATTGATGTTCTAAGTAAAACCAATCTGCGGAAGTCATTAGCATTTCGTCGCAAATGGTAAAAGTCGCTAGAGGTAACTCCATGTCCATGTTGCGTACAAGAAAACAGTACGCTGCCAAAGCCTCATTGAGAAGGGGAAACATCTACCAGTAGGTGCTGGAATTTTATAGCGTCAGGATCGTCTCCTGTCGAGACTGTAGGTTATCGTTCTCCGACATTGCTACTCGTGTTGGCGGGAGTCTCACTGCTGTAGTTGAGAGGTGCAGTCGATGGTTTCAAGGTGGCCACACTCAGTGCCATGTAGGATCTCAAATGCCCCGCGCATTTAGTGCCGATAGGTTCAAACGGTTCAAATGGCTCTAACAAGGGAACCTCCCCATCGCACCCCCCTCAGATTTAGTTATAAATTGGCACAGTGGATAGGCCTTGAAAAACTGAACACAGATCAATCGAGAAAACAGGAAGAAGTTCTATGGAACTATGAAAAAAATAAGCAAAATATACAAACTGAGTAGTCCATGTGGAAGATAGGCAACATCAAGGGTAATGTTAGGCCAGGAGCGCCGTTGTCCCGTGGTTAGCGTGTGCAGCTGCGGAAGGAGAGGTACTTGGTTCAAGTCTTCCTTCGAGCGTAAAATTTTATTTTTTATTTTCAGACAATTATCAAAGTTCAGGCACTCACACATAATCAAATTCGCTCTCCAAAATTCCAGGACATGTTCAGATTTGCTTGGACATATGCAGGATTTGACGGTCTACACACGGAAAAATTTGAAAATGTTAGAAACATGTTTTGACAGAGCACAGGGAAAATTGTGCGACTGTGAAACTGTTGGATTCATTTGTTGCAGTTTATGTGACAAACTCTTATGTTTTCATTACTTTTTTGGGAGTAATTCTAACATCCACAAGAAAACCTAAATCGGGCAATGTAGAAGAATCTTTTTACCAATTCGCCAAGTGTAAGTTAGGTGGGTCGACAACATATTCCTGTTATGTGACGCACATGCCCTCACCAGTGTCGTATAGAATATATCAGACGTGTTTTCCTGTGGAGGAATCGGTTGACCTATGACCTTGCGATCAAATGTTTTCGGTTCCCATTGGAGAGGCACGTCGTTTCGTCTACTAATCGCACGGGTTTGCGGTGCGGTCGCAAAACACAGACACTAAACTTATTACAGTGAACAGAGACGTCAATGAACGAATGGACAGATCACAATTTTGCGAAAATAAAGAAAGATTTTTCACTTGAGGGGAGACTCGAACCAAGGACCTCTCGTTCCACAGCTGCACACGCTAACTACGGGGCCACGGCGCTCTTACGTCGAGAGTATCCTTGATGTTGCCACCTATCTGCGAAAGGACTACTCATTTTGTATATTTTGCTCATTTTTTCACAGTTCCACACAACTTCTTCCTGTTTTCTCGATTGATCTGTGTTCAGTTTTTCAAGGCCTATCCACTGTGCCAACTTATAACTAAATCTGATCGGGGTGCGATGGGGAGGTTCCCTTGTAAGCACTATGGGACTTAACATCTAAGGTCATCAGTCCGCTGGACTTAGAACTACTTAAACCTAACTAACCTAAGGACATCACAAACATCCATGCCCGAGGCAGGATTCGAAACTGCGACCGTTGCAGCAGCGTTGTTCTGGACTGAAGCGCTTAGAACCGCTCGGCCACAACGGCTGACCTGCGCCCATAGGACAGACATAATTTTCGCTCGGCCATGTAGAACTGAAAGATTGTATCATGCACCTATGAAAATGGGATTGTTTGCAGTTATACGTACAAGCATCCAAAACGACATAGTGGCGACGTCTGCTGCAGCATGGACTGTTAGCACGTTGTCAGAGTGAATAAGGCCATCGTCATGTGGCCCTAGTATGTAGCTTGTTGGCACAGGGTGCCTTTGGATGCACAACACGATCGCCTCTGGTACTCATAGCCGGTGTTTCTGACTGCGACGTGTGAAGGTCGGCGACGGTGCCGGACCTTCAAAGTCTCCATGTCGTTACGTTGAACTACAGCAATCTAAAAAAGTTAAGCTATTGGTTCTCGTACCTTTACGCCAGATAGAGGTCTAATACTACATTTTTTTTCATAAGACAGAATGTTACGTAAAGGAAAACTACACCACATTTTCACATTGAACCGATTGTGAAATGAAAAAGGAACATTCGAGAAAAAAAGTTGCCATGTCCCACAAAGTCAAAAAACATAAAATGATGTGCACAGTACTCTGTTCAATAACGTGCAGGTCCTCCACGAACCCTTAGGCACTCTAGAATGACACGTCATGTTCAGAGCAATTCATTGCAGGCCTCTTGAGACATATTGTCCCACTCCTCAATGGCAGTATTTCTGAGAGCTTCAATCGTCAATGGGGGATCTTACGACTATAAATCTCTCTATTGACCAAGCTCCGTGCATGCTCTATGCAATTCGTAAATAGTGAGCATGCTGGCCAATCCATTCTTTGGATTCCCCATACTGTCAGTTGGCGACACACGCTGCGAGCATGATGAGCTTGGGCATTATTATCCTGTAGAGTGACTCTGAAAGTATTTGTATGGAGTGTAGCCATGTATGGAAGTGAAACATGGACGATAACCAGTTTGGACAAGAAGAGAATAGAAGCTTTCGAAATGTGGTGCTACAGAAGAATGCTGAAGATAAGGTGGGTAGATCACGTAACTAATGAGGAGGTATTGAATAGGACTGGGGAGAAGAGAAGTTTGTGGCACAACTTGACTAGAAGAAGCGATCGGTTGGTAGGACATGTTTTGAGGCATCAAGGGATCACAAATTTAGCATTGGAGGGCAGCGTGGAGGGTAAAAATCGTAGAGGGAGACCAAGAGATGAATACACTAAGCAGATTCAGAAGGATGTAGGTTGCAGTAGGTTCTGGGAGATGAAGAAGCTTGCACAGGATAGAGTAGCATGGAGAGCTGCATCAAACCAGTCTCAGGGCTGAAGACCACAACAACAACAGAGTGACTCCTTCCCCTAGCACGCCCGGATAGCCGCACGGTCTAACGCGCTGCTTCCCGAGCGGGAAGGCGTGCCGGTCCCCGGCACGAATCCGCCTGTCGGATTAGTGTCGAGGTCTGGTGCGCCAGCCAGCCTGTGGATGAATTTTAAGGCGGTTTTCCATCTGACTCGGCGAATGGGGGCTGTTTCCCCTTATTCCGCCTCAGTTACACTATGTCGGCGATTGCGCATACGCATACACCATAATTACTCTACCACGCAAGCATTGGGGTAACACTTCTCTAGCCGACCGTTGTGGCCGAGCAGTTCTAGGCGTTCAATCTGGAACCGCGCGGTCGCTACGGTTGCAGGTTCGAATCCTGCCCGGGGCATGGATGTGTGTTATGTCCTTAGGTTAGGTTTAAGCAGTTCTCAGTTCTAGGGGACTGATGACCTCAGATGTTAAGTCCCATAGTGCTCAGAGCCATTTGAATCATTTGAACACTCGTCTGGTATCAGACTTCCTAAGGGGTGGGGGGGGTGGGGTTCACTGGGGGCCTAACCGCACAATAAACCTGGGTTCGGTGTGGGGCGGCGGTGAGGTGGGTGGACTGCTGTAGCCTGTTGTGAGGTTGTGAACCGCTGAGGGCTATGGCGGGATGAAGCCTCTCCGTCGTTTCTAGGTACATTGTTCAATACATACATATAAACACATCCTTCCCCTGCAGTCTCTGGATAACCAGTGACTGTTGGTCGGAGAAAGTTGTTTTCATACACTGTAGCAGTCATGGTGCCATCACCTGTAACGAGTGAGGTGTGCTGCAGCCATACATGATACCTGCCCAGAATACGACTGAGCCACGGCACTGGTGGTGACGTTCCAGGATCTTTGAGGGATGATTTCGGTCTGTTGTTCAGTTCCATATGTGAACAGAGCCGGCCGCTGGTGGCCGAGCGGTTCTGGCGCTACAGTCTGGAACCGCGCGACCGCTACGGTCGCAGGTTCGAATCCTGCCTCGGGCATGGATGTGTGTGTTGTCCTTAGGTTAGTTAGGTCTAAGTAGTTCTAAGTTCTAGGGGACTTCTGACCTCAGCAGTTGAGTCCCATAGTGCTCAGAGCCATTTGAACCATTTTTTTGTGAACAGAGTCGTCGTCAGGGTGCAAGCTTATTCGCACTTCGTCCTTCAGTAGCGTTTTGGTCCACTGGTCTCATGTACTCTATCCCATCTTACACGAGCACCTGTGTGATGTCGACAGAGTGGTGGAGTATTGAGAGGTCGTCGACTCTACAACCCCCCGTCATGAAGTCTGTTGCGAACAGTTTGGGTACTTACGTCAACTCCTATCGCTTCTAGAAGGCCACAGCGCAGAGCAGCCACCGTACAGATATCGTTACTTACCGCTCCTGAGCGGCTTTAGTTTTGTATGAACCTTCTTCACGATGTCGATCCGATACTGAACGCGTTTTCTGCAATTTTTTCCACAGTATGGAGACAACACTTTGATTATCGTGAACATTATTCGCAACGTCAACTTGTCTCATGTTTTGTCTCATCAGTGAGATGGTTTTGATACGGTCTGCCAAAGAGCGCGTTCCGAGGCATCGTGCTGCACTATCAGACATACGGACCACTGTGCTTTCAAAAGAACTGAGCTCTTGCTCATTGCGTTTGAACAAGCCGTGACTGCGGGGCCCCTGGTGAGGCAGAGTGGGAACGACAAGCATTATGTACACAACTACATTCCTACATAAACACAAAATTAACGTCCATTGGCGGGTAATTTGGGAGTATGCTTAACTTTCTTTGATGAGTGTAGATAACCCAAAACCACATATCGCCCGCGTTGTCTTAACTTACCCCGATACAGAGGGTGTGCGATGCTACCCCGACCAGCACTTTTCGTCTGCCACCCACTGAAAATATCAATTCTTTGGTTGCCTAGAGGTTGTAAAGCCAATACTAGCTGTCCACTATGATTAATGAGCTCAAGCATATAGCTGAAACAGCATACAGTGACATTCTCGTGTTGTTCACCCAAGCCCAGTTCTACTCGATACCCACTCAGGTCAGAGATGCTGTTCCTGCCGGAGGGCTAGTAGTGAATACTAACTTTTAAACTATGCGAAACTCCAAATCACCTACACATTTAATCTTATATTCTTCCTGGTATACTCCATAGGTGAGACTATTTGCTATTCTTCCTGACGTTGCAATTATGATGGTCATTAGTGCACTATACGGTGTAGCAGTTTCCGTGATATGTTTTAGCATGTAAGTAGTTTTTTGTGTGCGCTCGGGACACGTTGAGTGTCGAGGGACTGTGAGGTAGTACGCTATAGCTTTAAATGTTCAACGTAGCTAGGAATTAGTATTTTACTCTTAGTAGTTGGTACCATTCTTCCATATTACCACGTTTACGCAACAAAAATAACAGTGGATAATCAGAAACGTTTCAGGAATAAAACGGCAGTAGTGCAAAATGAGGATTAGTGTTATTTGGTTGGGATGGAGAAAGGAACTGTGAAACATGGCGAATTAATCACTATGATTTCGACAGAGGTGTTGAAAAATGGGAAAAAAGAAAAAAAAATTATCATCTAAGCAGTTCAGCCACCAAAGATCGTTTCATTATCCTCAACTTAGTGAGTTCCCGATCATTGTCTGCTTAAGAACTGTGGGAACAGAAGGCCTCATTACAAATCACTCGAATTAAGGCTGAAATACGCCAAATGTTAGTGAACATGAAGCGAAATAAGCAGTTGCTAATGTTTGTGACTGGTCACAAGACACACAGTAGAAAGGATGTGTTGCTGAGCCGGCCGCTGTGGCCGAGCGGTTCTAGGCGCTTCAGTCTGGAACCGCGCGACTACTACGGTCGCAGGTTCGAATCCTGCCTCGGGCATGGATGTGTGTGATGTCCTTAGGTTAGTTAGGTTTAAGTAGTTCTAAGTTCTAGGGGACTGATGACCTCAGATGTTAAGTCCCATAGTGCTCAGAGCCATTTGAATCTTTTTTTTTTTGTGTGTGTGTGTGTTGCTGAGGGCGTTATTAATTTTCACCAGAGTGGGAAATGACAACCGTACTTCTCTAAGAGAAATCAAATTGTCATGTTGCACAATAAATGGGCGATGAAGGCAGCGGTGCAAAGCACCAAACTGTAGTCAATATGGACAACTACGCCCTTTGAATCGTTCATAAAAACTATATTTTGACATGAATAACAGCTGATGTGTTGTTTCGAGCACTGTACTGGTTTCCAGAATCAATTTTTAACCTGCATCAGAGAGTGTGATGATCTGAATCGTTTTGGTAGATTAAAACTATATGCTGGGTTGCGGACGCGAAACTGCGACCTTCGCCTTTCGCGTTAGTGGTCTACCGACTGATCTAGCCAAGCACGACTCACTAGCCACTCTCCCAACTTTATTTACACCAGTATTTCATCTCCAACCTTCCATACTTCACAGAAGTTCTCCTGCGAAACTTTCTGGACTAGCACTACTGGAAGAAAGGATATTGCGGAGACAGGGCCTAACCACCGCTAGGGGAATTGCTTACAGAATGAATTTTCACTCTACAGCGGAGTGTGTGCTGATCTGGGACTTTCTGCAAGGCTAAAAATGTCTACCGGACTGGGGGCTTGAGCCTGGGTGCTTTGGCGTTTGGAAGGTAGAAGACGAAGTACTGGCAGGAGTAAAGCTGCGAGGGCTGGTCGTGGTTAACTGAGTCATAGAACATTTGCCCGCGAAAGGCAAAGGTCCCAGTTTCCAGTTCCGGTGCAACACACAGTTTTAACCCGACAGGAAGACAATACTTGTTTACTATGCCAGAAATGTGGGTGGGGATTCAGAATGGACAGTATTCGGAGATGTAGAATTTCTGATCACTTAGCGCTAATCACCTATAATGCCTGATGGATGATTAATTATAATGTATTTTTTTGTACTGTGTAAATCCCAAATCTTTCGTGAAAGTAATGCAAAGGTAGACTTGAAAGAGAATGTCAGCGGTGATCATTTCGTCTCATTCACACTATCCAAAAGCAGTAGCGTACGTAGGACCACCTCTCTTCAGTCCCTATATCTCATCACAGGCAAAATAAACGTGACACTACATTATCTGTGCACGAATCACAGTAACATAGTCAAGTCCACCAAGTTGCAACACACACTTGGCAATGGAAAGGTGTGAGTAAACGAAACCTTTCAGAAATAAACAACTGTATAAGCACTGTTGTGGCCATTTCTAAGCCCATTCAGCTTGTCTGAAAAAGTCGTGGGAGCTATAGAGACAACAGAATGTAAGTAATATCGTTTGGTGCGACTGTGTTTCCAACTTAATCTCAATGGCAATGGTACGAGGCGCGTTTTAAAGGGTGCACCGTTTTGAAATATGGTCACTGGAGCTTTGTGGTCACACCACTACAGATGTTCGGTAAGTGCTATCAGTTCTGGGTATCCACAAACAACATTTCTGTAGCTTTCGCTTGTATGAACACTAATTTGTACGGTTTTAAAATGGCTCAGCCTACTGAAAATGCCGCCGCTGTTACTGTTTCTTAACTGTCAGAGACGCGAAAAGTGCGGAAATTCATCGACAGATTAGTGAAGTATATGAGAAAAAAACGCTATGTGAACAGATAGAAATAGTGTACAGCATTTGAAGATGACTGCGCGAATGTACACGATGAGAAACGAAGTAGGTGACTCTCCGTCATTACGAATGGCCTGGTGTTGTAAGTCGATAGAAAAATCTGTAAGCGAGATGCAACATTATTTCACCGTTATCTCATGCCCTTCGTCACACATCAGGAGATGGTCTGTATGAAATGTTACAGGATGCCTACAGTATGGGTTCCAAAAATGCTGACAGTTTAACACAACATCAACCATTCAACCAGCGCAAAGATGATCTTCCAGACACACTGTGCCGAAGGGAACAAGTTTGTAAGACAAATTGTTTGTGCTGATGAAACCTTGTAAGTAGGCAGTTCAGGTTTTTATGTTGGTAATGCCGCGTAGTGCTCTGTATGAAAATCGCTGACTGCGCTGTGTGCAGTCTGTTGCTGGTTGGACTCATTGTTGGAATATTTATTTATGTAGTGTTTGGCAGTTGGATGTGAATAGCGCGTAGCGTTGCGCAGTTGGAGGTGAGCCGCCAGCAGTGGTGGATGTGGGGAGAGAGATGGCACCGTTTTGAGAAGTTACTATAAGAGGACGATCTGGACGTGTGTCCGCCAGAAAAAGGAAATTTGTAAAGATGGAAGGCATGAATTGATAGATATATGTATGATGACTTTTTAACACTATTAAGGTAAATACATTGTTCTCTATCAAAATGTTTCATTTGCTAACTATGCATATCACTAGTTAGTGACTTCAGTAGTTAGAATCTTTTATTTGGCCGGCAGTAGTGGCGCTCGCTGTATTGCAGTAGTTGGAGTAACGAAGATTTTTGTGAGGTAAGTGATTCATGAAAGGTATAGGTTATTGTTAGTCAGGGCCATTCTTTTGTAGAGATCGTAGAGTCAAACTGCGTTGCGCTACAAAAAAAAAAAAAAAAAAAAAAAAAAAAAAAAAAAAAAAAAGTGTGTCAGTTTAGTGATGATCAGAATCAGTAAAGTGAAAACTGTTTGAGTTAGTTGACTTTTACTCAGCTGTTTCTGTATCAAATAACGTAGGAGTTATTCCAGCACTGTCATTCGTAATTTTTCAAAGGGGACGTTTCAGCCTGACTTGTTTACGTTACACCAGAATCAAAACAACAGGCCTTGGAATGTTATCATCAAACGTTCCCATGCAACTGAAATTCTAGTAAACGATGTCAGTCCGAAGAATGATGTACACAAGATCTGGGATAGGCAGGGTGTTTTTTGTGTCGATGTTTTGCCTCGGGATAGCACAGTCAAGGCAGACAAATTATCGTTGTGAAGTCTCAAAGGTACCGCACCTCAAATCCAAAACAAAAGGCGTGGCTCGCTCAGTAGAGTGGTGGTTTCGACTATACGACAACGCCCATCCCAAATGGGCCATCACACACACAATCTCATCGCGACGTATGGCTTAGAACATACTGAGCACCCTCCGTACATCCATGAATTAGTGCCTGTCACTTCGTCTTGCACGTGAAAAAGCACTTTGGCGGTCAGCGCTATGACGAAGGTACCGTTGTCGTTACGTCAGTAGATGACTAGTTAAGAAACAGGTCGTAAGTTTCTATGAAGATTTCAGAAGCTGGTCATACGAAACAATAAGTACACTACTGCAGGTGGAAATTATGTCGAAATGTAAGGTGAGGTCTACGATTTCAAGCAAACATAAAGTTGTGATTTCCTTTTTCTTTTTTTTTTCACGCTGAAGGAAAGGAAATAGCAACACCAAAAATAATTACTGTAGAGTAATGAAATTTCGGGGACAGATTTTTCTAGGTAACATACAGGGTGTTTCAAAAATGACCGGTATATTTGAAACAGCAATAAAAACTAAACGAGCAGCGATAGAAATACACCGTTTGTTGCAATATGCTTGGGACAACAGTACATTTTCAGGCAGACAAACTTTCGAAATTACAGTAGTTACAATTTTCAACAACAGATGGCGCTGCGAGTGATGTGAAAGATACAGAAGACAACGCAGTCTGTGGGTGTGCCATTCTGTACGTCGTCTTTCTGCTGTAAGCGTGTGCTGTTCACAACGTGCAAGTGTGCTGTAGACAACATGGTTTATTCCTTAGAACAGAGGATTTTTCTGGTGTTGGAATTCCACCGCCTAGAACACAGTGTTGTTGCAACAAGACGAAGTTTTCAACGGAGGTTTAATGTAACCAAAGGACCGAAAAGCGATACAATAAAGGATCTGTTTGAAAAATTTCAACGGACTGGGAACGTGACGGATGAACGTGCTGGAAAGGTAGGGCGACCGCGTACGGCAACCACAGAGGGCAACGCGCAACTAGTGCAGCAGGTGATCCAACAGCGGCCTCGGGTTTCCGTTCGCCGTGTTGCAGCTGCGGTCCAAATGACGCCAACGTCCACGTATCGTCTCATGCGCCAGAGTTTACACCTCTATCCATACAAAATTCAAACGCGGCAACCCCTCAGCGCCACTACCATTGGTGCACGAGAGACATTCGCTAACGATATAGTGCACAGGATTGATGACGGCGATATGCATGTGGGCAGCATTTGGTTTACTGACGAAGCTTATTTTTACCTGGACGGCTTCGTCAATAAACAGAACTGGCGCATATGGGGAACCGAAAAGCCCCATGTTGCAGTCCCATCGTCCCTGCATCCTCAAAAAGTACTGGTCTGGGCCGCCATGTCTTCCAAAGGAATCATTGGCCCATTTTTCAGATCCGAAACGATTACTGCATCACGCTATCTGGACATTCTTCGTGAATTTGTGGCGGTACAAACTGCCTTAGACGACACTGCGAACACCTCGTGGTTTATGCAAGATGGTGCCCGGCCACATCGCACGGCCGACGTCTTTAATTTCCTGAATGAATATTTCGATGATCGTGTGATTGCTTTGGGCTATCCGAAACAAACAGGAGGCGGCGTGGATTGGCCTCCCTATTCGCCAGACGTGAACCCCTGTGACTTCTTTCTGTGGGGACACTTGAAAGACCAGGTGTACCGCCAGAATCCAGAAACAATTGAACAGCTGAAGCAGTACATCTCATCTGCATGTGAAGCCATTCCACCAGACACGTTGTCAAAGGTTTCGGGTAATTTCATTCAGACACTACGCGATATTATTTCTACGCATGGTGGAAATGTGGAAAATATCGTACTATAGAGTTTCCCAGACCGCAGCGCCATCTGTTGTTGAAAATTGTAACTACTGTAATTTCGAAAGTTTGTCTGCCTGAAAATGTACTGCTGTCCCAAGCATATTGCAACAAACGGTGTATTTCTATCGCTGCTCGTTTAGTTTTTATTGCTGTTTCAAATATACCGGTCATTTTTGAAACACCCTGTATTTAAGAGATTAACAGTGCAAGATCACAGGTTAACGTAAGCGCGAGATAAGGCTTTGCAAATGCGAATGGTTCAAATGGCTCTGAGCACTATGGGACTTAACATCTGAGGTCATCAGTCCCCTAGAACTTAGAACTACTTAAACCTAAGGACATCACACATCCATGCCCGAGGCAGGATACGAACCTGCGACCGTAGCGGTCACGCGGTTCCAGACTGAAGCGGCCACCCTGGCCGGCGCAAATGCGAAATGCTGGTCTATTAGTAACCCGGGAACCGCTAGAATGTGGAATGCAAGCATGAAAACATACATGCCTTGTGTTATGCATGTGCCGAATGTTAGTCTGTGGGATGGAGTTCCAGTCCTGTTGCACTTGGTCGTTCAATAGAGGGACAATTAACGCTGACTGTGCATGGCACTCGAGTTATCGTCCAATGATGTCCCATATGTGCTCTACTGGAGACAGATCTGGTGATCGAACGGGCCAAGGCAACATGTCAACACCCTGTAGAGCATATTGGGTTACAAGAGCGGTATGTGGACGGGCGTTATGCTGTTGGAAAACAACCTTGGAGTGCTGTTCACGAATGGCAGCACAACAGGTCGAATCACAAGAAGGACATACAGATTTGCAGCCAGGGAGTGTAGAATAACTACGAGAGTGCTCCTGCTGCCATACAAAATCGCACTTCAGACCATAGCTCCAGGTGTCAATCCAGTGTGTCTAGCACGTAAGCAAGTTGATTGCACGCCCTCAATCGGACTACATACGGTCCTCACTGGGACCTCCACCCTCGCCCTACAATTAGCTCTCGCTTCGCACAACTTAAGTCGTAAGTGGTGGTGATTTGGGGTCAGTGGAATGCATGCTACAGGGCGTCTGGCCCGGAGCTGTCTTTCAAGTAACCGATTCGTCAAAGTTAATTGTGCCACTGTGGTGCCAACTGCTGCTGAAACTGTTGCTGCACACGCAGTACGGATCGCCAGAACCATACGCCGAACCCAACGGTCTCCCCTCTCAGTGGTACCACGTGGCCGTCCAGAGCCCGGTCTTCATCCGACCGTACATTCTCGTGACCTCCGCTGCCAGCAGACATGTGCAGCGGATACATTCCAGCCCTTCCGCAGTATCGCATAAGGAACATCAGGCCACTCGTAGTCCTATTTGAACCGTATCATCTTCATCTTTGCCTAGGAGTGGTGTGTCGTCTTCCGGAGCCTTGGCTTTGCTCTGCCGCAATTGGTCCGTTTGCTTTTCGGAGGGCGCTGCATTCTGGGAGAGACCTGCTGACGACGAGAGTATCGAGTGCTGCTGCCGGAGTGAGACGGGGAGTTTAGTTTCCGGTTGTGTGGCAGCGCAATGTGCGGGAAAGGTGGTATTACTTCCTGTGAACGCACGTGATTGCTACGAGCGTGTGTACTCGGAACGGGCTGTGTGATAAGGAAGCTCGGCATGGCAACTGTTGACATGGCGTGTCCGCGTTGCTATGGCGGAACTGGGGCGATTGACATAACTCGAGTTGGTGCTGGTTGCAACCTGTCGCCGAATGCTTGTCTGCCTTCTGGACTAACGGTGAGAATTTCTTGACTTGATGTGTCTCACTCAATTTCTGCCCGTGTCGTCGGGTGTGTTTTGCTCTAAGGTCGTGTGTCATGGTGTTTCGCAATTTTAGTAGGCTCAGGCGTGCCCGAAATCCCGGTTCAGTGATCTGCTGTTATATTGTCAAGTGTAACTACCACTAGAAAAGACTGTTAACTCTCTGCGCCTTAATAACTGAACCTAAAATATTATCTGTGGTCGATATTTCATTCTCACCTAAGTGCAATAACGATCCTGTATTTAACAATTTGTTGAGTGGTATTATTATTTAGTACTGGCCGTCACATTTACTAAGTCGAAGATTTACGAAGGCCAGTGGGTGTCATTAACTGTTCCTGCCTAGATAGGCGTTATATTTTGAACCATGTGTTTCAATGTTTAGTAATTTTTATTTTATGTGTTATAGAGAGTTGCTGTCATGCCCTATGTGGACGATTCGCCACGTTGGTGAAGTTTCCAGTTGTTCCGCTGGTCTGTGCCACATTGTTAAAGCAGACAGTCCTAGCACAGCTGATTGTAAATTTTTCCTAGTGGTGAGGAGCACGGGCTGGTTTTAAGTGCTAACTCACTAACTTCAACCATTCTCAAATATTTATTGCTACTGATATTCAGGCCCTACAGGCCGAGTGTCTACGTCACTACCCCTTTTTGGTTATTAATTTTACCTTGTTAGCTTGTTTCTTAAAAAAAAACACCTTTGGTACATGAATTTGCCTTTTGGTCTTTACTGCTCCTTTGGACGAAGTAAATTAACTGTTGGTTTTGGATTCTTGTAGCTTTATCAACACAGCATTTGTGATTATATTTGTTTGACCCTTCTGGCCGAATGTTTAAAGTCATTCCTTTCAGTAACTTATTGTATTGGTCAATAATTAATCAAAAGTGTTGGGTCCTTCAGACCGTGATTATCTTGAATCTTAAGATTGTCATTCTGACATTACAGTTGTGAATGTTCAGCGGCCCTTCAGGTCTGGAGTTTAAAAAATTTTTATTGTGTTTTGTGATAAATATATATATTTGTACCAGTGAACAAGTGTTTTTTTAATGTTTGATGAAATTAAATTGTGTTTGAAACTGTAACCAAATTTGGGTCTACGCTTTCACTCCCTGCAGCCTTTGAGCTCTACTTACTTTACATTTTGGTTAAGTTTTCCCATACAACGACGTATCACTATTACACGACCTCGTTCAAACTCAGTAAAATGTTAATAAAGACATCTTTGCGTCTGAAAGATGTTCTTGAATAACATGTACTCACCACGTTCAAACCTCAAAGGTAACTAACGCTCACAGCCGTTACAGCGTGTATATAAAGCAAACCTGATTTGCATCCTCATAGTGGCACTACTAGCGCCACTCTGATGCAACTGGCGTGCAATTTGAATGGACGTCATCTCTCAGATGTAGAAATACGCCTACCAACTTTCGTATATGTGGCACAATTCCTCGTCTGTGTTGCGATTTTTTTCGGTCGATGCAGCTGTAGACGGTACTTCCTTTAAAAGCGCCTCTCCTATATCAGGTGATGATGTGGAACAGTGTCTAAACACAAACTGGCCAGCTTGATTTCAATTGAACTCTGAAGAAACGCTGTCATACCACAACGGCGCCCTTTTAAATAAAGTCATTCCGCTTGAGACTGTTACCCATGGTTAAACAATTATTTGTAAATATTTCCCCGGTATGTGTTTATTCCAATATCTTATTATTCCATCTCTTTCTTCCCCCCTCCCCCTCTGCCCATCTCCTCCTCCCCGCCTCCCTGTCCACCTATTTCGTTCCTACATCTACATCTACATCTACAGTCATACTCCGCAAGCCACCTGACGGTGTCTGGCGGAGGGTACCTGGAGTACCTCTATCGATTCTCCCTTCTACTGCAGACTCGTATTGTTCGTGGAAAGAAAGACTGTCGGTATGCCTGTGTGGGCTCTAATCTCTCTGATTTTATCCTCATGGTCTCTTCGCGAGATATACGTGGGAGGGAGCAATATACTGCTTGACTCCTCGATAAAGGTATGTTCCCGAAACTTCAAAAAAAGCCCGTACCGAGCTACTCTTGCAGACTCTTCCACTGGAGTTTATCTATCATCTCCGTAACGCTTTCGCGATCACTAAATGATCCTGTAACGAAACTCGCTGCTCTCCGTTGGACCTTCTCTATCTCTTCTATCAACCCTATGTGGTTACGGATCCCACACTGCTGATCAATATTCAAGCAGTGGGCGAACACGTGTACTGTAACCTACGTCCTTTGTTTTCGGACTGAATTTCCTTAGGGTTCTTCCAATGAATCTCAGTCTGGCATCTGCTTTACCGACGATTAATTTTATATGATCATTCCATTTTAAATCACTCCTAATGCGCACTCCCAGATAATTTATAGAATTAACTGCTTCCATTTGCTAACCTGCTATATTGTAGCTAAATGATAAGGGATCTTTCTTTCTGTGTATTCGCAGTACATTACACCTGTCTTCATTGAGATTCAGTTGCCATTCCTGGCACCATGCATCAATTCGTTGCAGATGCTCCTGCATTTCAGTACAATTTTCCATTGTTACAACCTCTCGATATACCATAGCATCATCCGCAAAAAGCCTCAGTGATCTTCCGATGTTATCCACAAGGTCATTTATGTATATTGCGAATAGCAACGGTCCTACGACATTCCCCTCCAGCACACCTGAAAACACTCTTACTTCAAAAAAGTTCTCTCCATTGAGAATGACATGCTGCGTTGTGTTATCTAGGAACTCTTCAATCCAATCACACAATTGGTCTGATAGTCCATATGATCTTACTTCGTTCAATAAACGACTGTGGGGAACTGTATCGAACGCCTTGCGGAAATCAAGAAACACGGCATCTACCTGGGAACCAGTGTCTACGGCCCTCTGAGTCTCGTGGACGATGGGTTTCACACGGTCGTCTTTTTCGAAACCCATGCTGGTTCCTACATAGATTTCTAGTCTCCAGAAAAGTCTTTATATTCGAACATAATACGTGTTCCAAAATTCTACAACTGATAGACATTAGAGATATAGGTCTATAGTTCTGCACATCTGTTCGACGTCCCGTCTTGAAAACGGGGATGACCTGTGCCCTTTTCCAATCTTTTGGAACGCTACGCTCTTCTAGAGACCTACGGTACACCGCTACAAGAAGGGGGGTAAGTTCCTTCCGCTTCAGACTGTTACCCATGGTTAAACAATTATTTGTAAATATTTCCCGTGTAAGTGTTTATTCCAATCTCTTATTACTCCATCTCTTCCTTCTCCCCCCCCCCCCCCATCCCTCTGTCTACCTATTTCGTTCCCTCTCTCTGTCGACGTCCTCGATGACCCCTACTCTATACCGACATCATCCTCGCCCCTCTTCCTGTCCATCTCCTCAAACCACCTCTCTCTCTCTCACTCACTCACTCTCTCTCTCTCTCTCTCTCTCTCTCTCTCTCTCTCTCTCCCTTCAAGTCTCCTCCTTCCACCCATATCTCCATCTCCTCCTCCCATTAATTTCCTCCTCACTACTCTCTCTGGCAATCTCCATCTTTTTCTACCTGTCGATTTCCTGCTCTTCCTTCTCTCTGGCGGTTTCCTCCTCCACCTCCTCCTCCTCTCATCGTCTATCTCATCCTACCCCTCTACCTACCCGTCTCCTCCTCCCCTCTAGCTATCTCCTCTTTCCTCTCCTTCTCCCCCCCCCTTCCCCCCTTCTCTTTCCACGTTATCGTCCCCACCCTAATAGAATGCTGGTAGTTTGTACCCCCACAGCATTTCTTTTCAGGTCGTAGCTAATATCTGTATCAATGTTTAGTATCAGCTTTTTACCAGTGGCTTTGCGATAACACCCACGCCAAACGTATTTCACATATCTTTGACCTGTATGTCTGCAGCTTAATGTTTATGATGTCGTACATGCTGAACTATGTGCTGTGTAATAATATAATTTTGCAGGTACACCCAGTGTTATGTGTGACTGCTGTATGAGAAATTTGTTGTGGGTAGAGTTAGTAGCAAAGAAGTGATAAATTAAAATGTGATACATGATGCAGAAGGTATTCACGCATCTAAATGTTCATGAGGCACATCTCACGAACTATATGTTGTGCAATGATATGTTTTTGTAGGTACATTCGACGGAAGATACGGATACCGTCTACTAAAAATGTCGTGAATTCAGTTTTACCACAGTGAACAGCGGGAAAGTATTAAGGGATAAGCTTTTTTCTTTTCATTATTTTGTGTGGGTCGTTGGCGAGAAGAAACTTGGTTAAGATTTGAGATTATGTGTAAAGTTTATTGTAAGTCTGTAAGGATTCTCATTCTCAAATACTGGATAACTAAACCATTTAAGTACTCGTAATCACAAGTCGTAGCCCACAATGCTTTTCTAGCCTCACTCCTTTGATAGGTACGAGTATATGTAAGATACCCTATGTGTTAATTCAGGTTGTAATCTATCTCCATTCAAAATTTCATCCAAGTCCGTCTAGCCGTTTCACCGAGAAAGATTATACAGGGTGGTCCATTTATAGTGACCGGGCCAAATATCTCACGAAATAAGCATCAAACGAAAAAAGTACAAAGAATGAAACTCGTCTAGCTTGTAGGGGGAAACCAGATGGCGCTATGGTTGGCCCGCTAGATGGCGCTGCCATGAGTCAAACAATTATCAGCTGCATTTTCTTAAATAGGAACCCCCATTTTTTATTACATATTCGTGTAGTACGTAAAGAAATATGAATGTTGTAATTGGACCACCTTTTTCGCTTTGAGATAGCTAGCGCTGTAAGACACACAAACATATAAGTACGTGTTATCAGGTAACATTGCGCCAGTGCGGACGGTATTTGCTTCGTGATACATTACCCGTGTTAAAATGGACCGTTTACCAATTCCGGAAAAGGTCGACATCGTGTTGATGTATGGCAATTGTGATCAAAATGCCCAACGGGCGTTTGCTATGTATGCTGCTCGGTATCCTGGACGACATCATCCAAGTGTCCGGACCGTTCGCCGGATAGTTCCGTTATTTAAGGAAACAGGAAGTGTTCAGCCTCATGAGAAACGTCAACCATGACCTGCAACAAATGATGATGTCCAAGTAAGTGTTTTAGCTGCTGTCGTGGCTAATCCGCACATCAGTAGCAGACAAATTTCGTGAGAATCTGGAATCTCAAAAACTTCGGTGTTGAGAATGCTACACCAACATCGGTTGCACCAGTATCATATTTCTATGCACCAGGAATTACATGGCGACGACTTTGAACGTCGTGTACAGTTCTGCAACTGGGCACAAGAGAAATTACGGGACGATGACAGATTTTTTGCACGTGTTCTATTTAGCGACGAAGCGTCATTCACCAACCGCGGTAACGTAAACCGGCATAATATGGACTATTGGGCAACGGAAAATCGACGATGGCTGTGACAAGTGGAACATCAGCGACCTTGGCGGCTTATTGTATGGTACGGCATTATGGGAGGAAGGATAATCGTCCCCCATTTTATCGATGGCATTCTAAATGCTGATTTCCTACGTAATGCTCTACCGATGTTACTACAAGATATTTCATTGCATGACAGAATGGCGATGTACTTCCAAGATGATGGATGTCAGGCACATAGCTGGCATGCGGTTGAAACGGTATTGAATAGCATACTTCATGACAGGTGGATTGATCGTCGAAGCACCATAGCATGGCCCGCACGTTCACCGGATCTGACATCTCCGGATTTCTTTCTGTGGGGAAAGTTGAAGGATGTTTGCTATCGTGATCCACCGACAACGCTTGACAACATGCGTCAGCGCATTGTCAATGCATGTGCGAACATTACGGAAGGCGAATTTCTCGCTGTTGAGAGGAATGTCGTTACACATATTGCCAAATGCATTGATGTTGTTGACGGACATCATTTCGAGTATTTATTGCATTAATGTGGTATCTACAGGTAATCACGCTGTAACAGGGTGCGTTCTCAGAAATGATTTCACAAAGGTACATGTATCACATTGGAACAGCCGAAATAAAATATTCAAACGTACCTACGTTCTGTATTTTAATTTAAGAAACCTACCTGTTACCAACTGTTCGTCTAAAATTGTGAGCCATGTGTTTGTGACTATTACAGCGCCATCTATCACAAAGCGAAAAAAGTTGGTCCATCTAAAACATTCATATTTCTTTACGTACTACACGAATATGTAATAAAAATGGTGGTTCCTATTTAGAAAAACGCAGTTGATATCCGTTTGACACGATACTATAAGCAAAAGAGTCTCAGTCAACATAGGGTCGAAAATGCGTACCTTAAGAGCTAAGAGCAATTTTTCATCTTCGATACTGTGAGATAAATCTCTTCTATTGCAAGTTCTTTGCTTTTCATATTTCGGGAACTGATAGTATGGACCAAAACAAGGAAAAAAGTCTAGTAAACAAGTGCTCTAAAATGCTTTCCTTAAGAGGTATGAGCACTTCTTTGCTGCTTTGAAACACAACCCTTTTAATGATGAAGTGCACGTAACTTTTAAGGTAGGCGTTTTAGAGCATATGTTTGTTGCACGTTTTTTCTTATTTTGGTCCCAAATACCATTTCCCAAAATATGGAAAGCAAAGAACTTGCAGTAGAAAGATTTGCTTCACAGTATCTAAGATGAAAATTTGCTCCTAGCTATTGTATGCATTTTTGACCCTATGTTTACTGACACTTTTTGCCTCTAGTATCATGTAGTTTCAACTGTATGTATTTACGCCATTATATATATATATATATATATATATATATATATATATATATATATATATATATATATATATATACTCCTGGAAATTGAAATAAGAACACCGTTAATTCATTGTCCCAGGAAGGGGAAACTTTATTGACACATTCCTGGGGTCAGATACATCACATGATCACACTGACAGAACCACAGGCACATAGACACAGGCAACAGAGCATGCACAATGTCGGCACTAGTACAGTGTATATCCACCTTTCGCAGCAATGCAGGCTGCTATTCTCCCATGGAGACGATCGTAGAGATGCTGGATGTAGTCCTGTGGAACGGCTTGCCTTGCCATTTCCACCTGGCGCCTCAGTTGGACCAGCGTTCGTGCTGGACGTGCAGACCGCGTGAGACGACGCTTCATCCAGTCCCAAACATGCTCAATGGGGGACAGATCCGGAGATCTTGCTGGCCAGGGTAGTTGACTTACACCTTCTAGAGCACGTTGGGTGGCACGGGATACATGCGGACGTGCATTGTCCTGTTGGAACAGCAAGTTCCCTTGCCGGTCTAGGAATGGTAGAACGATGGGTTCGATGACGGTTTGGATGTACCGTGCACTATTCAGTGTCCCCTCGACGACCACCAGTGGTGTACGGCCAGTGTAGGAGATCGCTCCCCACACCATGATGCCGGGTGTTGGCCCTGTGTGCCTCGGTCGTATGCAGTCCTGATTGTGGCGCTCACCTGCACGGCGCCAAACACGCATACGACCATCATTGGCACCAAGGCAGAAGCGACTCTCATCGCTGAAGACGACACGTCTCCATTCGCCCCTCCATTCACGCCTGTCGCGACACCACTGGAGGCGGGCTGCACGATGTTGGGGCGTGAGCGGAAGACGGCCTAACGGTGTGCGGGACCGTAGCCCAGCTTCATGGAGACGGTTGCGAATGGTCCTCGCCGATACCCCAGGAGCAACAGTGTCCCTAATTTGCTGGGAAGTGGCGGTGCGGTCCCCTACGGCACTGCGTAGGATCCTACGGTCTTGGCGTGCATCCGTGCGTCGCTGCGGTTCGGTCCCAGGTCGACGGGCACGTGCACCTTCCGCCGACCACTGGCGACAACATCGATGTACTGTGGAGACCTCACGCCCCACGTGTTGAGCAATTCGGCGGTACGTCCACCCGGCCTCCCGCATGCCCACTATACGCCCTCGCTCAAAGTCCGTCAACTGCACATACGGGTCACGTCCACGCTGTCTCGGCATGCTACCAGTGTTAAAGACTGCGATGGAGCTCCGTATGCTACGGCAAACTGGCTGACACTGACGGTGGCGGTGCACAAATGCTGCGCAGCTAGCGCCATTCGACGGCCAACACCGCGGTTCCTGGTGTGTCCGCTGTGCCGTGCGTGTGATCATTGCTTGTACAGCCCTCTCGCAGTGTCCGGAGCAAGTATGTTGGGTCTGACACACCGGTGTCAATGTGTTCTTTTTTCCATTTCCAGGAGTATATATATATATATATATATATATATATATATATATATATATATATATATATATGTGTGTGTGTGTGTGTGTGTGTGTGTGTGTGTGTCCGGTATTCCACACACCATTCGAGGCCACGTTACAATGCGGGTAAAATGACAGCATAAGCTATATGATACAGACTTTGGTAAAAATCTCGTATAGCAGCCGTGGTAGATGAGTCACAATAAATATTAATATAAAATCATAACGGTCTAATGCAGTATGAATTCATTTAAAAATTACAAGAAGGATCTGCAACCACACTTCATAAAAAAACAATGAAACCTGCGGCCCCGGGGAACCCCTTGCGTGCGAGGTCACAGAAAGCCAGTGATGTTTACGGCATTCAACGCCCCACATATTATCTACTAAGCAACCACAATATTGGCTGCTAACAGAAACAGGGAGCGGGACCAACAAAATGGTTCAAATGGCTCTGAGCACTATGCGACTTATCTTCTGAGGTCATCAGTCGCCTAACTAACCTAAGGACATCACACACATCCATGCCCGAGGCAGGATTCGAACCTGCGACCATAGCAGCAGTGCGACTCCGGACTGAAGCGCTTAGAACCGCTCGCGGCCGTTTCTACCAATTCTCATCAACACGTTACTCCAATGTGATTTTACACTCAAGCGCGAAAGAAATCGGTAAAAGCACACGTGTTCAACTACAGAGATATGTAAACAGGCAGAATACGGCGCTGCGATCGGCAACGCCTGTATAACACAACAAGTGTATGGGACAGTTGTTAGATCGGTTACTGCTGCTACTATGTCAGGTTACAGTTCGAATGTGGTGTTATAGTCGGCGCACGAGCGATGAGACACAGCATCTCCGAGGTATCGATGAAGTGGGTATTTTCCCGTACGAGCATTTCACGACTGTACCGTGAGTAGCAGGAATCCGGCAGAACATTAACTCTCCGACATTGGTGTGGCCGGAAAAAGATCCTGCAAGAACGGGACCAACGACGACTGAAGAGTATCGTTCAACGTCACAGAAGTGAAACCCTTCCGCAAACTGCTGTAGATTTCAGTGCTGGGTCATCAACAAGTGTAAGCGTGCGAACCATTCAACGAACAATCATCGATAAGGGCTTTCGGAGCCGAAGGCCCACTCGTGTACCCTTGATGACAGCACGACACAAAGCTTTACGCCTCACCTGGGCCCGTCGACACCGACATTGGAATGTAGATGATTGGAAACATGTTGCCTGATCGGACGAGTCTCGTTTCAAATTGTACCGAGCGGATGGACGTGTGCGAGAATGGAGAGAACCTCATGAATCCGTGGACCCTGCATGCCAGGAGGGGATTGTTGAAGCTGGTGGAGGCTCTATAATGTTGTGGGGTGTGTGCAGTTGAAGTGATATGGGATCCCTGATACGTCTAGATACGACTCTGACAGGTGACAAGTACGCAAAATGGTTCGAATGGCTCTGAGCACTATGGGACTTAACATCTGTGGTCATCAGTCCCCTAGAACTTAGAACTACTTAAACCTAACTAACCTAAGGACATCACACACATCCATGCCCGAGGCAGGACTCGAACCTGCGACCGTAGCAGTCGCGCGGTTCCGGACTGCGCGCCTAGAACCGCTAGACCACCGCGGCCGGCCACGTACGCAAGCAACCCGTCTGATCATCTGCATCGATTCATATTCAACTGCATGCATTCATGTCGATTGTGCATTCCAAAGGACTTGAGGAATTCCAGCAGGACAATGCGACATTCGACACGGCAGAATTGCTACAGAGTGGCTGCAGAAACATTCTTCTGAGTTTAAACACTTCCGCTGACCACCAAAATCCCCAGACATGAGAATTAATGAGCATGTCTGGAATTCCTTGCAATTTGCTGTTCAGAAGATATCTCGTACTCTTACGGGTTTGTGGACAGCCCTGCAGGATTCATAGTGTCAGTTCCCTTCAGCACTACTTCAGACATTAGTCGAGTCCGTCCTCCTTCGTGTTGCATCACTTCTGCGTGCTCGCGGGTGCCCTACACGATATTAGGCAGGTGTACAGTTTCGTCGGCTCTTCAGTGTATTTGCATTCTTAAAGAGTGGATACCTAGCGGAATGTCCTGCAAGCTTTGTAACTCTCAATGAGTTCGCTTTCGATCTTGATGGTGCGAACCCTTGCAATCACTGTGGTGTGCCATTTCTCATTTAGTGTTCATGGTGCACGTTAATGGTTTCATTTCTTGAATGTCGACGATGTCCATTTTGTGATGTGTAATACATGCATCCGATAGATGGTTGATCTCTGCATCTTCCAGACACTCGTCATCTGTCGCCCTCCTAATGTACATAGTGAGTACTCAGCAGGTAACATTTTTGCTGTCATAACTGTCAACACAACACTTTCCAGTGAGCCTTACTGAAGATTGAGCTTGTGAGCTTGCACTCAGGGGTTTTCTTGGCAGTCAGTCGGACTGTTGAAACGTACCGCAGAAAAAAATTCAGTTTGCCGGCCACCATTCAGGTTTTCTAGGAGCTGGAATGTAAAAAACAAGAAAGAAAGAGTACAAGCGTTACGGCACTTTTCGTTTCCAAACTTCTCCCGCTTTCCTGAACGCCTTCCTTGTGCACGTGCGGCAGTTCCTCCGAGTCCCGTAAAAGCCGCGCGTCACGTTTCCGCTGCTCAGCTTCGTCAGAGCTGCCAGCTGCCGGCTGTCTGCATTGGACGCAGGGTTACAACCCTCTGGAAGTACTGGTCGTAAATCCCTGAAGGGTGCGAACGCGCGAATACGAATAGGCTGACTATAACTTCTGTAAGTAATGAAACTGTCAGCCTCTGTAAACGCGGCGATTGTCAATAAACCTGCAGCAAGAATCTAAATTACAGCTAGCTCAATTTCTGATTCAGATTTGGAATTGAACTCATCGGTTCACTTATAATATTGCCGGTGCTTAGGAAGTAATGCTTTCAAATGTGTGTGTGTGAAATCTTATGGGACTTAACTCCTAAGGTCATCAGTCCCTAAGCTTACACACTACCTAACCTGAATTATCCTAAGGACAAGCACACACACCCATGCCCGAGGGAGGACTCAAACCTCCGCCGGGACCAGCCGCACAGTCCATGAATGCAACGCCTCAGACCGCTCAGCTAATCCCGCGCGGCGAAGTAATGCTTTCCTCTATACAATTTACCTATATGGCACCCTGCGAAGCAAAGTCACACACGTTAAAAAAAAACGGCAATTTGTAGATGTATGAAGGTGGTATCTGTTCTTTCGGACATACCCGAAAGAACAAAAAAAAAAAAAAAAAAAAAAAAGGTTCAAATGGCTCTGAGCACTATGGGACTTAACTTCTAAGGCCATCAGTTCCCTAGAACTTAGAACTACTTAAACCTAACTAACCTAAGGACATCACACACATCCATGCCCGAGGCAGGATTCGAATCTGCGACCGTAGCGGTCGCGCGGTTCCAGACTGTAGCGCCTAGAACCGCTCGGTCACCCCGGCCGGCCCCGAAAGAACAGATACCATTGGTGATTTTACAGCTCTCGAACAATGAAATTACAGTGAAATCCAGACCATTAGCTGCTTACAGGCGTTGATAAATATCAGCGGGGCAGTTGAAAACGTATGCCCCGACCGAGACTCGAATCCGGGATCTCCTGGCAGACGCTCTATGCGACTGAGCCATCTTTTTTCCATTTTTATTTTATTTTTTAATTTTTTTTCGTTCTAGCTGGTCATGGCGGCTGTCACATCCATTGAATTTCGTTGATAATTCTTTCACTCAGTTTTTTTTAATTACAGAGACCAGCGAACTCCCTGACTGCACTCTCTGAGCTACCGTGCCGGTTCTATTTGACTGAGCCATCGAGGACACAGAGGATAGTGCGACTGCAGGCACTTATCTCTGCCCCGCTCCCCGTGAGACCAACACTTCCAACTTAATGTCAACACACGCCATTTGTAGTGCCCCTGCCAAATATACTCATTACTCGCGGCAGTCAATCTATCGATTCCCGTAAGAGTTTGAGCAATGTGAGTGCATCTGCACTGAAGAAGATCATTGGTCCGTAAGCCTTAGGTATATGAAGATGGTATCTGTTCCGAAAGAAGGAGATCCTGGGCTCGAGTCCGGTCGGGGAACACATTTTCAACTGTCCCCATTGATATCACAGCTCTACAAAATAAATTTTTTTTTCGTTGCCAGGGAAGTTTGAACGAAAATGGGATATTGTTATGATACTCATTCCGAGTATATTTGTACTTTTTCCAAATTGGCTCTGGTTTTTGAGATATAGGTTATTTGTGGAAATGAGAGTTTCATGTGGATAATATCGACTGCAGGGTCCATATATGGTGTAATGTATTTGCTACCTGTTTTTTAATTAGTGATATTGTACTATCTTTATTAAACAATTGTGCTCAGGGAGTGCATCTGTGTGGTTGAGGATTACATCATGCAAACATCACACTGTCAGCATGTGTTCAGTCCTGTTGTGCGATGCGTGTGTTGAAGATATTGAGGGTTGTGCAGATTTGAATTCGGCGGTACTCGACATTCATTTGTTGGCCGAGGTAATCCCGCAACAGCCGATAGGTAGCGTTCAGTGTAAACAAGAAAAATGGCAATGGTCGAAAGTCACACACATGTGCAGTGCAGCTTCAAGGAGATAGAACCTTTTCATCGTGACGTAGCAAATAAGAGGTGAGTATTCATTTCACACAAAACAATTAATGATGTTTGTTGGATGTGATTGACATGCAAATACAAGAAAGTTCTGCATAATATGTAGTATTTGTGCAATTTTGTTTTAGGAAAACATGAGTTCTTCACGCCGTCTTTGCGTGAACCATCCAGATGAGTTCTGCTACATTTGTGGTGAATACGTTCTTCAAAAGAACAGGAAGAATATCACTCCTTTTGTGAAGGAAGCGTATCTGGCATATTTCGGAATTAAACTTGGAGATCAAGACAAGGCGTGGGCACCCCATAAAGTTTGTAAATGCTGTGTGGAGTGCTTACGGCAGTGGACAAAACGAAAAAGGAAAAGCTTAAACTTCGGAGTGCCTATGGTATGGCGAGAGCAGAAGAACCATACAGATGATTGCTATTTTTGCATTGTTAATGTGAAAGGTTTTAATAAGTTCAAAAAACGAAAGTGGGAATATCCCGATTTGGAGTCAGCAAGAAGACCGGTGGTGCACAGCAACGATGTTCCTGTACCAACCTTCACAACATTACCCACGCTAACATCATCAGATGACGATGTGCACGGCGAGGAATGTACAAGTAGTGGTTCGGAATACGAAGGACGTGAGACACAACCCCAGCAGTTCGACCAGAAGGAGCTCAGTGACTTGATACGAGAACTCAATCTTTCAAAGCAAGCATCAGAACTGTTAGCATCCAGGCTTAAGGAAAAGAACTGTCTTCATCCAAGTGTTAAAATAACAGCTTACCGGACGAGAGAAGAAAACCTTCTTCCATACTTCAACCAAGAAGAGGTTATAGTGTATTGCAGCAATATACCTGGACTTTTACTTGAATTGGGGCTGCCGGAATATAGACCAGAGGACTGGCGTCTCTTCATAGACAGTTCCACTAGAAGTTTAAAATGTGTTCTCCTACACAATGGCAATCGTTACGCATCTATTCCAATTGCCCACTCAACAAAATTTTGTGAAGCATATGCTAACATCAAGATGGTTCTGCAGAAAATTCAGTATATGCAGCACCAGTGGTTGATTTGTGTTGATTTGAAAATGGTGAACTTCTTGCTTGGACAACAAAGTGGATACACAAAGCACCCATGTTTTATCTGCATGTGGGATAGTAGGGCAAAGCACGAACATTGGAAGCAGAAAACATGGCCTCCAAGGGAACATATGGCTGTTGGTGAAGCAAACATCATTAATGAACCTCTGGTTAGTAGGGACAAGATTGTTCTTCCACCATTACATATTAAGTTAGGACTAATGAAGCAATTCACCAAAGCTTTAGACAGAAATGGTAATTGCTTCACACACATCTGCAATACGTTCCTTGGACTCAGTAGTGAAAAACTTAAGGCAGGAATATTTGATGGTCCCCAAATTCGCAGGCTCATCAACGATACCAATTTTACAAGTGTCATGACTGTCACTGAAGCATCGGCCTGGAACAGTTTTGTCGCTGTTGTAAAATGTTTTTTGGGCAATCATAAAGCTCCCAATTACGAGGAACTGGTCAAAAACATGCTCACTAACTTTCAAAACTTAGGAGCTAACATGAGCATAAAATTGCACTTCCTTCACAGCCACTTGGATCGATTTCCTCGTAATCTAGGTGATTTCAGTGAGGAACAAGGAGAGCGGTTCCATCAAGATATGAAAGGAATAGAGGAAAGATATAAAGGAAGATGGGACAGGCATATGATGGCAGATTATTGCTGGAATCTGCAACGTGACTGTTCTGAAGAGACCTATAAAAGGAAAGCGTGCAGGAAGCGGTTCGTCATGGACGGAAAATGATATACTTATAGAGAAACTTTTCAATTATGTTTTATACGTGGACAAATGCCTATCAGGTTTTCATAGAAGCTATTTATAAAGATTATTTTCTTTTTTCATTGTAGTTTGTAGCGCTCGAGTTCAGTATTAGCAATTTTTTCTAATTTTTTGAATAAATCATGCATTATCTCAAAAACTAGAGCCAAACTGCATAAATGGTTGCTATATTCGTCCTCAGCACCACTAACCCATCCTAAAGCCACTCAAATATCCTTGGCAAGAAAATGAGTGTTGACCAGTGTATTTATCAACGCCTGTAGGCAGCTAGTGGTCTGGATTTCATTGTAATTTCATTTTTAGATGTTGTCATTGAAAAATATGAGTGAAGTGCCGCAACGTGCATGAAAGATGTCACATCTCTGTCTTGAAATTTGTCGTCTTCAGGGCAGTTACCTCAGTTTTGTTGTATGATGATCCGACACAGCGTTACTTCAACGTTCTACTGGCAAGTGTGTGTGGTTCAATGAAGGAGAGCGGCACATTCTGAGTTTTGAAACTTTTCATGTGTAGGGTAAATTGAATGTAATTTTTAATATCACTGATTATTACGGTGTCTATGTTTACACAGTGTCTGTACCGAACATCAGAACGTACTTCAGAGATGCACCGTTTTGATGATTACAACTGTTGTAAATATTAAGAAATTTCGTGCATTGCTGCGTACAAGAGAAAATGCAAATTTCTGCTGTAAACAAAGTTCATACTGAATGCCATTTATGTTCTATATGTTAATGAACTGTGTATCCTTGAATTGTACCTGTTTTATGTTCCTTATTAAACTGTATTAATTTTCATATATTACAATTCTGTATATTGTATTTTTCTAATACAACAATCTCAACTAGTTTAATTTAACATATGTACTAATTTTGCATGACGGAGATTCGAACATCGTATCGTATTACAGCAATGAAAAGAAATATATTATTTGGGGTGGAAAATTAGCCAACATATTGCATGCAGGTTCATAACAAAAACAAAAATGGTTATATAAAATAAAGATAAGTGGCACAACTCAAAAAATTAATTAATAATCACCTGGTAACACACCATACTCGACGAAAACAGTAGTACGTGTCCATATTATTGTTGTGTAGATTATGGTGGACTTCACTGTTAAAATTACCTTAAATTTAAAGGACGCTTATTCTCTTTCGGTATCAGTTTTAACAGATATCTTTAAATCGCTTTTTGCCAAGTATTAAATTTTTGAGTTGTGTGACTGTTCTTTCTGGGGTGCGATATCTTATCTACTATTTTTTCGGGTCACTTCCAACAGCCGATATGTATTTGAGAAAATGCTTGACGCAGATCAGGTGTCATGCAGTACCTCATTTATTTATTTCTCGTTAAGTTCTTTGATGTCAACAAACTGACAAGCTTCCCAGTCGGTGGTCATCATGGTACTATTTGTTCTTAGCAGTACATTCATTTAATCGGAATAATGAAACCTAATTCTTTTTCCTTTCATTCTCTGCAATAAACTAAATACAGGGCTATTACAAATGATTGAAGCGATTTCATAAATTCACTGTAGCTCCATTCATTGACATATGGTGACGACACACTACAGATACGTAGAAAAACTCATAAAGTTTTGTTCGGCTGAAGCCGCACTTCAGGTTTCTGCCGCCAGAGCGCTCGAGAGCGCAGTGAGACAAAATGGCGACAGGAGCCGAGAAAGCGTATGTCGTGCTTGAAATGAACTCAGATCAGTCAGTCACAACAGTGCAACGACACTTCAGGACGAAGTTCAACAAAGACCCACCAACTGCTAACTCCATTCGGCGATGGTATGCGCAGTTTAAAGCTTCTGGATGCCTCTGTAAGGGGAAATCAACGGGTCGGCCTGCAGTGAGCGAAGAAACGGTTGAACGCGTGCGGGCAAGTTTCACGCGTAGCCCGCGGAAGTCGACGAATAAAGCAAGCAGGGAGCTAAACGTACCACAGCCGACGGTTTGGAAAATCTTACTGAAAGGGCTAAAGCAGAAGCCTTACCGTTTCGAACTCATTGATGGGGACATGCTGCGCCGAGTGTGGGAGGAACTTGATTATCGGCTTGATGTCTGCCGAATCACTAAAGGGGCACATATCGAACATTTGTGAATGCCTAAAAAAACTTTTTGAGTTTTTGTATGTGTGTGCAAAGCATTGTGAAAATATCTCAAATAATAAAGTTATTGTAGAGCTGTGAAATCGCTTCAATCATTTGTAATAACCCTGTACATGGTGCACACTCACAATACTTTCAGATACGACATTTGCTGGTTCTGACATATTTCATGTCTGCCAACCGCACACATGTGAGTGAGCTGAAAACCGACAACACCAAACAAATGGAACTTTCGAAACTGTCAAAGTCCAGAGGCGTGTTTGGGACCCCAAGAGCTAGCTAGTTAGTCATTTCCTTTCTCGTTGGATCATGTTCCCCTCGTGTGTCTATAATGTGGTGCGTGCGAACTTGTTTACAAAGGCAACACATATTCTCAGTGAAGATGCTGCTTCAAGATGAGTGCATCCATCATTGTCCGGTATTCATATTTACATTACATTCACTAGAACACATGGAGTCTCACTTGCACAATAAATACACACACACACATGCACAGAAGGCAGTGCAACAGTTTACTGTGAGTCGTTCTACCGCGCTCACATCATTTTCCTTAGGCACCCTGCAACGAGTACCGCGTCAGCTGAATTTCAAAGCAGCCCGTTCCAGCTTCAAATATTCCCGTGAAACAATTACACAGGTAATTTTAGAGAACATGTCTCTCTGGAGTACAGCTGTTTATTTATTATTTAAAAATGAGTATGAACAGTCAGAACAGGCTTACCGTTGTGACTGTTCATATTCATTTTTATAAAGCCACACAGATAGCAATTAAAATTACGAGGGCTGTTCAATAAGTAAAGCTATGCATTTTTCTCAGCCAGTTTCCGTTGAAAAAACTTCAAAATTGTTGTGGTACCTCATGGAATATTCCTGCCTCAACCCCTATTGTTTCATGAAGTTCCGATAAGTGGCGGACCAATAAGTAGCCTTCAAAATGGCGTCTGTAACGGATGTGTGTTTCAAGCAGAGAGCTGTCACTGAGTTGCTTTCGGCGGAAAACCAGAGTATCGCAGATGTTCATTGGCGCTTGCAGTATGTCTACGGAGACCTTGCACTGAACAAAAGCACAGTGAGTCGTTGGGCGAGGCGTTTTCCATCAGCACAACAAGGTCGCGTGGAAACGTCCAATTTCCCGCTTGCCGGCCGGTCACGCACGGCTGTGACTCATGCTTTTCGGAGCGTGCGGACAGTCTCATTCGAAATGATCGACAAATCACAATCAGATACCTCGCTGCTCAACTGGGCGCCACTGTTGGTAGTGCTGACACACTCGTCCACCAGTTGGGGTATTCAGTGATGTGTGCCCACTGGATTCTTCGCCGCCGAATAGAAGACCATAAAGATCAACGAAGCACCGTATGGGCGGAATTGCTTCCACTTTAAGAGGCTGATCGTGACAATTTGTTGTCGAACATGGTCAGACGCGATGAAACATGCGTTAACGGAAACGGAAACGGAAACACAACGACAATTTATCAAGTGGCGCCACACCACCAATCCTCCTAAGAAAAAGCTCAGAGCTGCCGCCTCAGCCGGTAATATCATGGCGACGGATTCCTGGGACACTTAGGGAGTAATTCCGTTTTCATGTCCTTTCTCAGGATGCAACAGCAACTCTGAAAAGTACTGCGCTACTCTCATGAAACTGATGAAACTTCAGCATGTTCGTCGCAACAAAAGTGAAAACAAACTCTTCTTCTCCATGACAATGCAAGGCGCCCGAGAGGAGCTCGCAAAACTTCATTGGAGTTCTTCCTCATCCACACTGCATCCCGCATGTCTCACCTTCCGACTTCCATCTCTTTGACCTAACGAAGGATGCAAGGATTAATTCCGTGGGAAGCAGTACGTGGATAATGGGGAGGTTATTGACGGAGCAATACTTTGGGCCCGACGTCGACCAGCGGAGTGGTACCAAATGGGCATACAGGCTCCCCCAATACGGTGGCGTAAGGCCGTCGCATTGAACGGAGATTATGCAGAAAAATAGGGTTTCGTAGCCAGAAGAGTTGGGAATAATATAGTGTATTGATGTTCTAAGTAAAACCAATCTGCGGAAGTCATTAGCATTTCGTCGCAAATGGTAAACGTCGCTAGAGGTAACTCCATGTCCATGTTGCGTACAAGAAAACAGTACGCTGCCAAAGCCTCATTGAGAAGGGGAAACATCTACCAGTAGGTGCTGGAATTTTATAGCGTCAGGATCGTCTCCTGTCGAGACTGTAGGTTATCGTTCTCCGACATTGCTACTCGTGTTGGCGGGAGTCTCACTGCTGTAGTTGAGATGTGCAGTCGATGGTTTCAAGGTGGCCACACTCAGTGCCATGTAGGATCTCAAATGCCCCGCGCATTTAGTGCCGATAGGTTCAAACGGTTCAAATGGCTCTAACAAGGGAACCTCCCCATCGCACCCCCCTCAGATTTAGTTATAAATTGGCACAGTGGATAGGCCTTGAAAAACTGAACACAGATCAATCGAGAAAACAGGAAGAAGTTCTATGGAACTATGAAAAAAATAAGCAAAATATACAAACTGAGTAGTCCATGTGGAAGATAGGCAACATCAAGGGTAATGTTAGGCCAGGAGCGCCGTTGTCCCGTGGTTAGCGTGTGCAGCTGCGGAAGGAGAGGTACTTGGTTCAAGTCTTCCTTCGAGCGTAAAATTTTATTTTTTATTTTCAGACAATTATCAAAGTTCAGGCACTCACACATAATCAAATTCGCTCTCCAAAATTCCAGGACATGTTCAGATTTGCTTGGACATATGCAGGATTTGACGGTCTACACACGGAAAAATTTGAAAATGTTAGAAACATGTTTTGACAGAGCACAGGGAAAATTGTGCGACTGTGAAACTGTTGGATTCATTTGTTGCAGTTTATGTGACAAACTCTTATGTTTTCATTACTTTTTTGGGAGTAATTCTAACATCCACAAGAAAACCTAAATCGGGCAATGTAGAAGAATCTTTTTACCAATTCGCCAAGTGTAAGTTAGGTGGGTCGACAACATATTCCTGTTATGTGACGCACATGCCCTCACCAGTGTCGTATAGAATATATCAGACGTGTTTTCCTGTGGAGGAATCGGTTGACCTATGACCTTGCGATCAAATGTTTTCGGTTCCCATTGGAGAGGCACGTCGTTTCGTCTACTAATCGCACGGGTTTGCGGTGCGGTCGCAAAACACAGACACTAAACTTATTACAGTGAACAGAGACGTCAATGAACGAATGGACAGATCACAATTTTGCGAAAATAAAGAAAGATTTTTCACTTGAGGGGAGACTCGAACCAAGGACCTCTCGTTCCACAGCTGCACACGCTAACTACGGGGCCACGGCGCTCTTACGTCGAGAGTATCCTTGATGTTGCCACCTATCTGCGAAAGGACTACTCATTTTGTATATTTTGCTCATTTTTTCACAGTTCCACACAACTTCTTCCTGTTTTCTCGATTGATCTGTGTTCAGTTTTTCAAGGCCTATCCACTGTGCCAACTTATAACTAAATCTGATCGGGGTGCGATGGGGAGGTTCCCTTGTAAGCACTATGGGACTTAACATCTAAGGTCATCAGTCCGCTGGACTTAGAACTACTTAAACCTAACTAACCTAAGGACATCACAAACATCCATGCCCGAGGCAGGATTCGAAACTGCGACCGTTGCAGCAGCGTTGTTCTGGACTGAAGCGCTTAGAACCGCTCGGCCACAACGGCTGACCTGCGCCCATAGGACAGACATAATTTTCGCTCGGCCATGTAGAACTGAAAGATTGTATCATGCACCTATGAAAATGGGATTGTTTGCAGTTATACGTACAAGCATCCAAAACGACATAGTGGCGACGTCTGCTGCAGCATGGACTGTTAGCACGTTGTCAGAGTGAATAAGGCCATCGTCATGTGGCCCTAGTATGTAGCTTGTTGGCACAGGGTGCCTTTGGATGCACAACACGATCGCCTCTGGTACTCATAGCCGGTGTTTCTGACTGCGACGTGTGAAGGTCGGCGACGGTGCCGGACCTTCAAAGTCTCCATGTCGTTACGTTGAACTACAGCAATCTAAAAAAGTTAAGCTATTGGTTCTCGTACCTTTACGCCAGATAGAGGTCTAATACTACATTTTTTTTCATAAGACAGAATGTTACGTAAAGGAAAACTACACCACATTTTCACATTGAACCGATTGTGAAATGAAAAAGGAACATTCGAGAAAAAAAGTTGCCATGTCCCACAAAGTCAAAAAACATAAAATGATGTGCACAGTACTCTGTTCAATAACGTGCAGGTCCTCCACGAACCCTTAGGCACTCTAGAATGACACGTCATGTTCAGAGCAATTCATTGCAGGCCTCTTGAGACATATTGTCCCACTCCTCAATGGCAGTATTTCTGAGAGCTTCAATCGTCAATGGGGGATCTTACGACTATAAATCTCTCTATTGACCAAGCTCCGTGCATGCTCTATGCAATTCGTAAATAGTGAGCATGCTGGCCAATCCATTCTTTGGATTCCCCATACTGTCAGTTGGCGACACACGCTGCGAGCATGATGAGCTTGGGCATTATTATCCTGTAGAGTGACTCTGAAAGTATTTGTATGGAGTGTAGCCATGTATGGAAGTGAAACATGGACGATAACCAGTTTGGACAAGAAGAGAATAGAAGCTTTCGAAATGTGGTGCTACAGAAGAATGCTGAAGATAAGGTGGGTAGATCACGTAACTAATGAGGAGGTATTGAATAGGACTGGGGAGAAGAGAAGTTTGTGGCACAACTTGACTAGAAGAAGCGATCGGTTGGTAGGACATGTTTTGAGGCATCAAGGGATCACAAATTTAGCATTGGAGGGCAGCGTGGAGGGTAAAAATCGTAGAGGGAGACCAAGAGATGAATACACTAAGCAGATTCAGAAGGATGTAGGTTGCAGTAGGTTCTGGGAGATGAAGAAGCTTGCACAGGATAGAGTAGCATGGAGAGCTGCATCAAACCAGTCTCAGGGCTGAAGACCACAACAACAACAGAGTGACTCCTTCCCCTAGCACGCCCGGATAGCCGCACGGTCTAACGCGCTGCTTCCCGAGCGGGAAGGCGTGCCGGTCCCCGGCACGAATCCGCCTGTCGGATTAGTGTCGAGGTCTGGTGCGCCAGCCAGCCTGTGGATGAATTTTAAGGCGGTTTTCCATCTGACTCGGCGAATGGGGGCTGTTTCCCCTTATTCCGCCTCAGTTACACTATGTCGGCGATTGCGCATACGCATACACCATAATTACTCTACCACGCAAGCATTGGGGTAACACTTCTCTAGCCGACCGTTGTGGCCGAGCAGTTCTAGGCGTTCAATCTGGAACCGCGCGGTCGCTACGGTTGCAGGTTCGAATCCTGCCCGGGGCATGGATGTGTGTTATGTCCTTAGGTTAGGTTTAAGCAGTTCTCAGTTCTAGGGGACTGATGACCTCAGATGTTAAGTCCCATAGTGCTCAGAGCCATTTGAATCATTTGAACACTCGTCTGGTATCAGACTTCCTAAGGGGTGGGGGGGGTGGGGTTCACTGGGGGCCTAACCGCACAATAAACCTGGGTTCGGTGTGGGGCGGCGGTGAGGTGGGTGGACTGCTGTAGCCTGTTGTGAGGTTGTGAACCGCTGAGGGCTATGGCGGGATGAAGCCTCTCCGTCGTTTCTAGGTACATTGTTCAATACATACATATAAACACATCCTTCCCCTGCAGTCTCTGGATAACCAGTGACTGTTGGTCGGAGAAAGTTGTTTTCATACACTGTAGCAGTCATGGTGCCATCACCTGTAACGAGTGAGGTGTGCTGCAGCCATACATGATACCTGCCCAGAATACGACTGAGCCACGGCACTGGTGGTGACGTTCCAGGATCTTTGAGGGATGATTTCGGTCTGTTGTTCAGTTCCATATGTGAACAGAGCCGGCCGCTGGTGGCCGAGCGGTTCTGGCGCTACAGTCTGGAACCGCGCGACCGCTACGGTCGCAGGTTCGAATCCTGCCTCGGGCATGGATGTGTGTGTTGTCCTTAGGTTAGTTAGGTCTAAGTAGTTCTAAGTTCTAGGGGACTTCTGACCTCAGCAGTTGAGTCCCATAGTGCTCAGAGCCATTTGAACCATTTTTTTGTGAACAGAGTCGTCGTCAGGGTGCAAGCTTATTCGCACTTCGTCCTTCAGTAGCGTTTTGGTCCACTGGTCTCATGTACTCTATCCCATCTTACACGAGCACCTGTGTGATGTCGACAGAGTGGTGGAGTATTGAGAGGTCGTCGACTCTACAACCCCCCGTCATGAAGTCTGTTGCGAACAGTTTGGGTACTTACGTCAACTCCTATCGCTTCTAGAAGGCCACAGCGCAGAGCAGCCACCGTACAGATATCGTTACTTACCGCTCCTGAGCGGCTTTAGTTTTGTATGAACCTTCTTCACGATGTCGATCCGATACTGAACGCGTTTTCTGCAATTTTTTCCACAGTATGGAGACAACACTTTGATTATCGTGAACATTATTCGCAACGTCAACTTGTCTCATGTTTTGTCTCATCAGTGAGATGGTTTTGATACGGTCTGCCAAAGAGCGCGTTCCGAGGCATCGTGCTGCACTATCAGACATACGGACCACTGTGCTTTCAAAAGAACTGAGCTCTTGCTCATTGCGTTTGAACAAGCCGTGACTGCGGGGCCCCTGGTGAGGCAGAGTGGGAACGACAAGCATTATGTACACAACTACATTCCTACATAAACACAAAATTAACGTCCATTGGCGGGTAATTTGGGAGTATGCTTAACTTTCTTTGATGAGTGTAGATAACCCAAAACCACATATCGCCCGCGTTGTCTTAACTTACCCCGATACAGAGGGTGTGCGATGCTACCCCGACCAGCACTTTTCGTCTGCCACCCACTGAAAATATCAATTCTTTGGTTGCCTAGAGGTTGTAAAGCCAATACTAGCTGTCCACTATGATTAATGAGCTCAAGCATATAGCTGAAACAGCATACAGTGACATTCTCGTGTTGTTCACCCAAGCCCAGTTCTACTCGATACCCACTCAGGTCAGAGATGCTGTTCCTGCCGGAGGGCTAGTAGTGAATACTAACTTTTAAACTATGCGAAACTCCAAATCACCTACACATTTAATCTTATATTCTTCCTGGTATACTCCATAGGTGAGACTATTTGCTATTCTTCCTGACGTTGCAATTATGATGGTCATTAGTGCACTATACGGTGTAGCAGTTTCCGTGATATGTTTTAGCATGTAAGTAGTTTTTTGTGTGCGCTCGGGACACGTTGAGTGTCGAGGGACTGTGAGGTAGTACGCTATAGCTTTAAATGTTCAACGTAGCTAGGAATTAGTATTTTACTCTTAGTAGTTGGTACCATTCTTCCATATTACCACGATGTTCGGTCGGAATTGATTATGATACGGGGTCTGATACTCTTCACCGATCTACGAGTAGAAGACCTGTTGGAGTACCTGAGGAAAAGAGGCAAGAGGAATTTGGAATTCAGACTTTATAACAGATAAATACAGGTCAAAGTCTACAACGAATTAGTAACACCTGGGTGAAATTAACAAAGTGAGCGCACAAGAGATATCGAGACAGCCTCAGCACGACGGACATCGAGAAATGGACACAACCAGTTAGATCTGGAATAGTGCGTGGTCTACACTCGACTGGTTCTAAAGCATGGGGAAGCGGGAGGGGAAGGGTGGGGGGAATAATCAGTCAGCGCTAGTGAATTTCTGGAAATAAAACAGCTTCAATACTACCACACATACGGTGATTGTTAAACACCCAGTAGACAAATTCAGTTGATAGAGTTCGGCGAATCATTAATGCCGAAAGTAGTATAAACTGCCTGCGAGAATTGGACGTTCCGTGCTACGGACGCATCTCTCTGAAATAACTAACCAAAGATGTATATTGGAGGACTTTGTGTGAATCTATTACAGAGCTCGGACGTGTTTTATGTTGGAGAGATTTTGCTACTCTTGTGCGACGCTATTAAGCTCCATTGTGAATGTTTAGTTAGTCGACGGCACAATAAATAAATTCAAGAAAATAATACGCAATTCAAGGTGTGTATTTATCAATTTATAAAATTCTGACAATCATTCTTCACATATCACGATCGGTGGTAGGTACGGAAAGCTGGCTGAAGCCAGAGATAAATTCTGCCGAAATTTTTACAAAGGCACAGACGATGTTTAGAAAGGATAGATTGCATGCAATCGGTGGTGGGGTGTTTGTCGCTGTGAGTAGTAGTTTATCCTGTAGTGAAGTAGAAGTGGATAGGTCCTGTGAATTATTATGGGTGGAGGTTACACTCAACAACCGAGCTAGGTTAATAATTGGCTCCTTTTACCGACCTTGCGCCTCAGCAACATTAAAGGCAGATCAACTGAGAGAAAATCTGGAATACATTTCACATAAATTTTCTCAGCATGTTATAGTCTTAGGTGGAGATTTCAATTTACCAGATATAGACTGGGACACTCAGATGTTTAGGACGGGTGGTAGGGACAGAGAATCGAGTGACATTATACTGAGTGCACTATCCGAAAATTACCTCGAGCAATTAAACAGAGAACTCACTTGTGGAGATAACATCTTGGACCTACTGATAACAAACAGACCCTAACTTTTCGACTCTGTACGCGCAGAACAGGGAATCAGTGATATAAGGCCGTTGCAGCATCCCTGAATATGGAAGTAAATAGGAATATAAAAAAGGGGAGGAAGGTTTATCTGTTTAGCAAGAGTAATAGAAGGCAGATTTCAGACTACCTAACAGATCAAAACGAAAATTTCTGTTCCGACACTGACAGTGTTAAGTGTTTATGGAAAAAGTTCATGGCAATCGTAAGATGCGTTTTAGACAGGTACGTGCCAAGTAAAACTGCGAGGCACGGGAAAAACCCACCGTGGTTCAACAACAAAGTTAGAAAACTACTGCGTAAGCAAAGAGAGCTTCACTGCAAATTTAAACACAGCCAAAATCTCTCAGACAAACAGAAGCTAAACGATGCCAAAGTTAGCGTAAGGAGGGCTATGCGTGAAGCGTTCAGTGAATTCGAAAGTAAAATTCTATGTACCGACTTGACAGAAAATCCTAGGAAGTTCTGGTCTTAACGTTAAATCAGTAAGTGGCTCGAAACGGCATATCCAGACACTCCGGGATGATGATGGCATTGAAACAGAGGATGACACGCGTAAAGCTGAAATACTAAACACCTTTTTTGAAAGCTGTTTCACAGAGGGAGACCGCACTGCGGTTCCTTCTCTAAATCCTCGCAAAAACGAAAAAATGGCTGACATCGAAATAAGTGTCCAAGGAATAGAAAAGCAACTGGAATCACTCAACAGAGGAAAGTCCACTGGACCTGACGGGATACCAATTCGATTCTACACAGAGTACGCGAAAGAACTTGCCCCCCTTCTAACAGCCGTGTACCGCAAGTCTCTAGAGGAACGGAAGGTTACAAATGATTGGAAAAGAGCACAGGAAGTCCCAGTCTTCAAGAAGGGTCGTCCAGCAGATGCGCAATACTATAGACCTATATCTCTGAAGTCGATCTGTTGTAGAATTTTAGAACATGTTTTTTGCTCGCGTATCATGTCGTTTCTGGAAACCCAGAATCTACTCTGTAGGAATCAACATGGATTCCGGAAACAGCGATCGTTTGAGACCCAACTCGCTTTATTTGTTCATGAGACCCAGAAAATATTAGATACAGGCTCCCAGGTAGATGCCATTTTCCTTGACTCCCGGAAGGCGTTCGATACAGTTCCACACTGTCGCCTTATAAACAAAGTAAGAGCCTACGGAATATCAGACCAGCTGTGTGGCTGGATTGAAGATTTTTTAGCAAACAGAACACAGCATGTTGTTATCAATGGAGAGACGTCTACATACGTTAAATTAACCTGTGGCGTGTCACAGGGGAGTGTTATGGGACCATTGCTTTTCACAATATATATAAATGACGTAGTAGATAGTGTCGGAAGTTCCATGCGGCTTTTCGCGGATGATGCTGCAGTATACAGAGAAGTTGCAGCATCAGAAAATTGCAGCGAAATGCAGGAAGATCTGCAGCAGATAGGCACTTGGTTCAGGGAGTGGCAACTGACCCTTAACATAGACAAATGTAATGTATTGCGAATACACAGAAAGAAGGATCCTTTATTGTATGATTATATGATAGCGGAACAAACACTGGTAGCAGTTACTTCTGTAAAATATCTGGGAGTATGCGAGCGGAACGATTTGAATTGGAATGATCATATAAAATTAATTGTTGGTAAGGCGGGTAGCAGGTTGAGATTCATTGGGTGAGCCCTTAGAAAATGTAGTCCATCAACAACGGAGGTGGCTTACAAAACACTCGTTCGATCTATACTTTATTGCTCATCAGTGTGGGATCCTAACCATGTCGGGTTGACAGTGGAGATAGAGAAGATCCAAAGAAGAGCGGCACGTTTCGTCACAGGGTTATTTGGTAAGCGTGATAGCGTCACGGAGATGTTTAGCAAACTCAAGTGGCAGATTCTGCAAGAGAGGCGCTCTGCATCGCGGTGTAGCTTGCTGTCCAGGTTTCGAGAGCATGCGTTTCTGGGTGAGGTGTCGAATATATTGCTTCCCCCTACTTATACCTCCCGAGGAGATCACGAATGTAAAATTAGAGAGATTCGAGCGCGTACGGAGTCTTTCCGGCAGTCGTTCTTCCCGCGAACCATACGCGACTGGAACAGGAAAGGGAGGTAATGACAGTGGCACGTAAAGTGCCCTCCGCCACACACCGTTGAGTGGCTTGCTGAGTATAAATGTAGGTGTAGATATAGATAGATCGTGCAAGCCTGCATCTTTTCACGGTCAATACTCTTCGAGAGACTACTAACAGAAGCAATGAACCTTTTCTTGATAAAAAAAAGTTAGACACATCAGTCCGTACGCATCATACAACATAGCACCTAGTTGTGCCGAACGATCTTCGTAGCGAAATAAAAATTTTACAGATTTCAGGTGCAGCAGTTCCGATGAGGAGTATCAGTGAGATCGACGCTGCTAGACATAGATCTAGCTCTCGTGTGGTATTTTAGAGCAAATACATATATTCTTTAGCTTCTAAAAGACTGAAGCTAAAACCTAAATAAAACCACTGGAAATCATAACTAAAAATACCAAAAATAAATAAGAACCAGAGAATTTTCCTAATCAAATTTCTTTAATTAATTAATTAAAATATAATAAAACATAATCTTTACCACCATTTGTAACTACTGGAAAACTGAGATGCTCTGGAGAGTCGTAAACACCTCCTTTGACACATTGTTACATATTTTACACTACATCCACAATGTCGACCACTGCAATCGCCAAACAGTATGTGAAAGATCCGGTGGGCAACATACACTCCTGGAAATGGAAAAAAGAACACATTGACACCGGTGTGTCAGACCCACCATACTTGCTCCGGACACTGCGAGAGGGCTGTACAAGCAATGATCACACGCACGGCACAGCGGACACACCAGGAACCGCGGTGTTGGCCGTCGAATGGCGCTAGCTGCGCAGCATTTGTGCACCGCCGCCGTCAGTGTCAGCCAGTTTGCCGTGGCATACGGAGCTCCATCGCAGTCTTTAACACTGGTAGCATGCCGCGACAGCGTGGACGTGAACCGTATGTGCAGTTGACGGACTTTGAGCGAGGGCGTATAGTGGGCATGCGGGAGGCCGGGTGGACGTACCGCCGAATTGCTCAACACGTGGGGCGTGAGGTCTCCACAGTACATCGATATTATCGCCAGTGCTCGGCGGAAGGTGCACGTGCCCGTCGACCTGGGACCGGACCGCAGCGACGCACGGATGCACGCCAAGACCGTAGGATCCTACGCAGTGCCGTAGGGGACCGCACCGCCACTTCCCAGCAAATTAGGGACACTGTTGCTCCTGGGGTATCGGCGAGGACCATTCGCAACCGTCTCCATGAAGCTGGGCTACGGTCCCGCACACCGTTAGGCCGTCTTCCGCTCACGCCCCAACATCATGCAGCCCGCCTCCAGTGGTGTCGCGACAGGCGTGAATGGAGGGACGAATGGAGACGTGTCGTCTTCAGCGATGAGAGTCGCTTCTGCCTTGGTGCCAATGATGGTCGTATGCGTGTTTGGCGCCGTGCAGGTGAGCGCCACAATCAGGACTGCATACGACCGAGGCACACAGGGCCAACACCCGGCATCATGGTGTGGGGAGCGATCTCCTACACTGGCCGTACACCACTGGTGATCGTCGAGGGGACACTGAATAGTGCACGGTACATCCAAACCGTCATCGAACCCATCGTTCTACCATTCCTAGACCGGCAAGGGAACTTGCTGTTCCAACAGGACAATGCACGTCCGCATGTATCCCGTGTCACCCAACGTGCTCTAGAAGGTGTAAGTCAACTACCCTGGCCAGCAAGATCTCCGGATCTGTCCCCCATTGAGCATGTTTGGGACTGGATGAAGCGTCGTCTCACGCGGTCTGCACGTCCAGCACGAACGCTGGTCCAACTGAGGCGCCAGGTGGAAATGGCATGGCAAGCCGTTCCACAGGACTACATCCAGCATCTCTACGATCGTCTCCATGGGAGAATAGCAGCCTGCATTGCTGCGAAAGGTGGATATACACTGTACTAGTGGCGACATTGTGCATGCTCTGTTGCCTGTGTCTATGTGCCTGTGGTTCTGTCAGTGTGATCATGTGATGTATCTGACCCCAGGAATGTGTCAATAAAGTTTCCCCTTCCTGGGACAATGAATTCACGGTGTTCTTATTTCAATTTCCAGGAGTGTATATCACACATATGCCCATCTATGTCCAGCCATGAAATGTCTTAACCACAGATAATAGATGCCCTGAAACTGCCATAAGAAAACAAATACGAATAGACAGCTACACCAATACGCACTGGTCTGCAATACATAAGGACGAAATTAGTATTCACATGATGTGTCATTGCCAAGTAACATTGCCCAAAGACAACTGGACCGTACATGGAGAAAATTGCTATACTACAGTACTGTAACTGAGAGAAACACCCAACGAGACGAAGAAGAATGACTCATTAGGCTGAAGTTACTGCGATTCATGACGGTCCCCTGTACATTACAAAAAGCGGGACATGGTTTTTAATAGGATGTGCGGTCACCACCAAAGGTAATGTACGTTCTCCGACGTGCTTCCATCCTGGCCACAATGTTGGTGAAGAGTTCTTGTGGTATGGAGTTCCATTCGTGCATGTGGACGTGCCGCAATACGCCTCCCCATAGAATCCAACACGTGCCTCGACGGGACTTAGGGCGAGGTATCGGGCAGGCCAGTCCATTCGCCGAGTACCTTCTCGTTGCGGGAGGTCCTTCACCTGCGCAGTCGATGCAGCAACTCATTGCAATCTGTAAAAACAATCTGAGGGTCGAATGCACAGGTAAAATGACGCACGTGGGCAAGGAGTGCTGTGTCAAAATAACATTGAGCGATAAGTGAACCGTCTTCAAAGACCTGGATAACAGTACCCCTTTGCAACACTATGCCACCTCACACCATAGCATCTGGACCACCAAAACGATCACGTTGAGCAGAGCTCGATTACCCTCGTGTGATGAGAGGTCGGAACACGTAATGCACCCAGGGTCATTGTCAGAAACGATGGTTTTGGTACGCCGCGTGTTATGGTATGGGAAAGTACAATGTTGCATGGGCGTACTGATCTGCAAATCTTTGTAAACGGGACACTCAGGGGTCAAAGTTACTGTGGCACTATACTTCTCTCCCATCTGCGTCTTTTCAGAGATACACTACTGGCCATTATAATTGCTACACCACGAAGATGACGTGCTACAGAAGTGAAATTTAACTGACAGGAAGAAGATGCTGTGATATGCAAATTATTAGTTTTTCAGAGCATTCACACAAGGTTGGCGCCAGTGGCGACACCTACTACGTGCTGACACGAGGAAAGTTTCCAATCGATTTTTCGTACACAAACAGCAGTTGACCGGCGTTGCCTGATGAAACGTTGTTGTGATGCCTCTTGTAAGGAGGAGAAATGCGTACCATCACGTTTCCGACTTCGACAAAGGTCGGATTGTAGCCTACCGCGATTGCGGATTATCGTATCGCGACATTGCTGCTCGCGTTGGTCGTTATCCAATGACTGTTAGCAGAAAATGGAATTCGTGGGTTCAGGAGGGTAATACGGTACGCCGTGCTGGATACCAATGGCATCGTATGACTAACAGTCGAGATGACAGGCATAACATCCGCATGGCTGTAACGGATCGTGCAGCCACGTCTCGATCCCTGAGTCAACAGATGGGGACGTTTGCAAGACAACAGCCATCTGCACGAACAGTTCGACGACATTTGCAGCAGCATGGACTATCAGCTCGGAGACCATTGCTGCGGTTACCCTTGACGCTGCACCACAGACAGGAGCACCTGTGAAGGTGTACTCAACGACGAAACTGGGTGCATGAATGGCAAAATGTCATATTTTCGGATGAATCCAGGTTCAGTTTATAGCATCATGATAGTCTCACCCGTGTTCGCGTCATCGCGGTGAACGCACATTGGAAGCGTGTATTCGTCATCGCCATACTGGCGTATCACCTGGCGTGATGGTATGGGGTGCCATTGGTTACACGTCTCGGTCACCTTTTGTTCGCACTGACGGCACTTTGAACAGTGGACGTTACATTTCAGATGTGTTACGACCCGTGGCTCTACCCTTCATTCGATCCCTGCGAAACCCTACATTTCAGCAGGATAATGCACGACCGCATGTTGCAGGTCCTGTACGGGCCTTTCTGGATACAGAAAATCTTCGAATGCTGCCCTGGTCAGCACATTCTCCAGATCTCTCATCAACTGAAAAGGTTTGGTCAATGGTGGCCGAGCAACTAGCTCGTCACAACACGCCAGTCACTACTCTTGATGAACTCTGGTATCGTGTTGTAGCTGCATGGGCAGCTGTACCTGTACTCACCATCCAAGCTCTGTTTGACTTAATGCCCAGGCGTATCAATGCCGTTATTATTGCCAGAGGTGGTTGTTCTGGGTACTGATTTCTCAGGATCTATGCACTCAAATTGCGTGAAAATGTAATCACATGTCAGTTCTAATATAATATATTTCTCCAATGAATACCCGTTTATCATCTGCATTTCTTCTTGGTGTAGCAATTTTAATGGCCAGTAGTGTACATTCGGCCGTGACTTCATTTCTATGAATGACAATGCGCGGCCGCATCGAACGGTGCGGGTGGAGGAGTTCACATTACAGGAGAATATTCATCTTCTCCCGACTTACTCCATCACGTGTGTGATGCGTTTGGGAGACGTCATGTGACACATCCACATGAGCCGACGCCCATCCAGTAAGTTGTCAACTGCTCCGATGGAAGCAAGGAACGCCGTACCACAAAGACCTCCTGCCAACTTTCTGACCAACGTGGGAGCACATGCACTGCCCATTCGTGGTGATCACACATCCTATTGAGAACGAAGTCCTGCATTTTGTAATGTCCAGGGAGCCACCTTAAATCGTTGTGGCTTGAAAGTAACTATAGCAGCGGTTCAAAATACCGCTTCAGTTATAAATTTCTTTATTTTCACACGACCGGTTTCGGACTGTTATAAGCTCATCTTCAGGTATCGTAACTGTGCTGTGGTCCCTGAGCGCATTCTTTCAATGATCTTCTGTGCCGCCGGCCGGTGTGGCCGAGCAGTTCTAAGCGCTTCAGTCTGGAACCGCGTGACCGCTATGGTCGCAGGTTCGAATCCTGCCTCGGGCATGGATGTGTGTGATGTCCTTAGGTTAGTTAGGTTTAAGTAGTTCTAAGTTCTAGGTGACTGATGACCTCAGTTGTTAAGTCCCATAGTGCTCAGAGCCGTTTGAGCATTTGAGCCTACTGTGCCCTACTGTAGATGTTCTTTCTGTCTATTGTCGAAGTTTCATTGAGCTATATTATTTGGCGGCGACACATCACGCGAAAGCTACTTTCGTCCTTAAAATTCTGTAAACTTGCGTGTAAAGAATGGGGCCACATATCAATTCCATATAGCTATGCCATTGCAGTAGAGCGGAATAATACGGTAATTCTGAATAATACGGGGATGGTACAGATCTGAACAATTAGCAAGGGAAAATTTCATCCAATGAAGAGAGTGGGCGATAAGCATCAGCTTTCAGACTAAGCCGACATCCAAGGCTGACAGCAATTTCTTTCACTCCACGCAAAACAACATAAAAATAAACATGGAAATTCTGAAATTGGGTGCTACACAGAAGAGCCAAAGGAACTGATAGACCTGCCTAATATCGTGTAGAGCCCCTGCGAGCACACAGATGTGCCGCAACATGACGTGCCATGGGCTCGACTAATGTCTGAAATAGCGCTGGAGGGAATAGACGCTATGAATCCTGCAGGGCTGTCCATAAATCCGTAAGAGTACGGTGGGGTGGAGATTTCTTCTGAACAGAACATTGCAAGGCATCCCAGATATGCTCAATAATGTTCACGTATTGGGTGTCGCATTGTCCTATCGGAATTGCCCAAGTCCGTCGGAATTCACAATGGACATGAATGGATGCAGGTGATCAGATAGAATGCTTACATCCTTGTCATCTGTCAGAGTCGTATCTAGACATATCAGGGGTCACGTATCACTCCACCTGCACAAACCGCACACCATTATAGAGGCTCCGCCAGCTTGAACAGTCCCCTGCTAGCACGCAGGGTCAATGGATTCGTAAGGTTGTCTCCATACCCGTACAAATCCATGCGCTCGATAAAATTTGAAACGAGACCCATCCAAATAGGCAATATGTTTCCAGTCATCAACAGTGCAATGTCGGTGTTGACGGGCCCAGGCGAGGCGTAAAGCTTTGTGTCGCGCAGTTATCAAGGGTACACGAGTGGGCCTTTGGCTCCCAAAGCACACATCGATTATGTTTCATTGCACGGTTCGTACTCTGACACTTGTTGATAGCCCAGCATTCAAATCCGCAGCAATTTGCGGAAGGGTTACACTTCTGTCACGTTCAAGAATTCTCTTTAGTTGTCGTTTGTCTCGTTCTTGTAAGATGTCGGAGATTTGATAATTTATTGGTACACTTGAGAAGTGATTTTACGGGGAAAGCCCCACTTAATCAGTACCTGGGATATGCTATGACCCATCGCTGGTGTTCCGACAATAACACCACGTTCAAACTCACTTAAATCTTGACAACCTGCCATTGTAGCAGCAGTAACCGATCGAACAACTGCAACAGACACTTGTTGTCTTATATAGGCGTTATCGCCCGTAGCATCGTATTCTGCCTGTTTACATGTCTCTGTATTTGAATACGCATGCCTATGCCAGCGCTTCAGTGTATAAGTAGCTGGACAGCATGTTGTTCAGTGCATGTTATGTTCTGAGCGACTAGTATACGCGGTACAACGGGTATAAGTGCAGATACTTTTATTTATGGTGCTTCATAGCGTGCACACATCACTGTTTCCAACATTTTACCCTAAAACACATCACTAACATTACGACTTGATGCCGACCGGTGTGGCCGTGCGGTTAAAGGCGCTTCAGTCTGGCACCGCGTGACCGCTACGGTCGCAGGTTCGAATCCTGCCTCGGGCATGGATGTGCGTGATGTCCTTAGGTTAGTTAGGTTTAAGTAGTTCTAAGTTCTAGGGGACTTATGACCACAGATGTTGAGTCCCATAGTGCTCAGAGCCATTTGAACCATTACGACTTGATGTTTTCTGTGTGGTCATAACTGCCCCACTAAGTGGACATCTTTCAGTACACACTAACCCGTTATGCATCCACACATCCAGACTTCAACAACTGACCTGCTGCCCACGGGGATGTAATCATTAATTATTTGCTCTTGCCACATGCACTTGCAGGTATTATCCTGCCTAAATTCATACTGGCTTTTAATAGCCATAATTGTTAGTCTGGAGATGACGTAAATATTGCTGTAATGTTGTTTAGTACACTGTGCTATCCTCGCTTATACCAGTTACACCCAGTTATGGGAGACATTGGAAAACTTGGAGATAACTGAAGTCTACTGGCTAGTAACGGACGGAAACCTACTGCAGGAAGCAGTTCAAATAGAAGAATGACAATGAACGCCCTGGGCACACCGGCCACAACCGCAGGAGGAAGCTGGAAGAACGCTTGGAGGCATGGAGCGTATGGGATGCCACGAGAGGAGTTGAGTGAGAAAATAAATCGATAAGGAGGCATACCTCTGCAGCAGAATTAATAAAAGAGGAATTTACTGGCAGCCTCCAGGGCACGCCGTTCTTTTGAACGCGCCGGGGCCCCGAGCGATATGGCGGGGGACGAATTTTCTGGGAGCGCATTCTAGGCTGACGTATAGTTTTGGGAGGCGCGGTTGGAGTGAGGAAGGATTGAGAAAGATTCTGAGGCTGCTGTAGCAATGTAGGGACGGCTTTTGTTGGGTTGATAGTTGATGAAAAGCCGAACATTTTAGAGGATGTTACAAGCTGTTCCGTCGCTCTGCATTTCATTGTTACGAATTCTAACAGTTTAATACACACACACACACACACACACACAATTAAAACAAAAAGAAAGATTACCAATGAGTCTGGGCAGCGGTTGTGTAGGTATTAGAGAAGTCCTCGTTACGCTTTTTGGCATCAGTCGCAGGTCGTATAAACAACTACTTAATTTTAGTTTCTTGCTGTTGTTGTTGTTGCTGTTATTGCTGTTTTCATCAGTCTGAAGACAGATTTGATGTATCTCACCACGCTAGCCTCTTGTCTGCAAGTTGCTTAATCTCCACACTCCTACTGCAAATTACCTATGTTTGAATCCGATTACCTCAGTCACCATCGTTCTTAAATTGTTTCTCTCATAACGTCTCCATTTGCAAACTGACTCTTCCGTAGCGCTTCCCATGTGTCCCCTCGACCTCACTGTCCTTTTACTCCAATTATTTCATCAATTTCGCCTGCCTCCGGTTTGATCCAGTAACATTACATAATTAATTCTGGTCATCCATCTTATCTTCAGTATTCTAAAGTAATAAATTTAGCTCTCTTCTTGTCGGAACTTATCGCCCACTTTTCACTTCCACATAATGCTACACTCCATATATATACTTTGAGCGAAGATTTCCTAGCACTTAAAAATTTATATGAAAGATCGATATAGTCATGTTTTCCAGAAAATCATTTCTTGCAACTTACAGCCTGCATTATAGCATACTCTTTACTTCTGCTACCATCAGTTACGTTGCTGCTTTAACAGCAAAACTTAGCTATTACTTTTAGTGAGTCATTCCCTAATCTAATTCCCTTAACATCAACCGAAATTATCGGAGTGCACTCCATTGCCTTTGTTTTACTTCTGTTGATGTTCAGCACTGATTATATGTAATTTACTAAATGTTAGGCTTAATGCCCATTGTTTTCCGATGTACTAGTATAGTGCTACATTCTATTAGACAAAGCTGTGTTGTTCTACTTTCGTAGACTGGTGTGTTCATTCCTTCCACATGCTCAGTCCGAATTTCAGATCCGTACAGTCAACAGGTGATATCTGAGAGGAAAATCAGTAAATTAATGGTTTTTTTGTGTGTTACGAAAATGGAACGGCTGAATTTTTAGCATAGCGATGCCATCAGGTTTTGTGTTAAATTTGGCGAATCCGCGAGGGTGATCTTTGAAAAGCTGGAACAGGCCTTTGGGGGACATTCCTTACCAAGAGCTCACGTTTATCGCGGGCACAAATTATTTTCTGAAAGCCCAGATCCTGTTGAAGATGTACTTCGCTCAGGAAGATCTTCAACTTCAAAAACTGACGAAAACGTGTGCGTGCTCTTGTGAGATCAAACCGACGTTCAACAATAACGATGATGGGTGACCTTTTCAACTTGAACACTTCCATCGTACATCAATTGTCGACCGAAGTTTTTCACATGAGAGAAGTTTGGGCCAACATGGTGCCGAAAAACGTCACAATTGAGCAGAAGGACAATCGAAGCAACAACGTGTGTGGTGATCTTGAGAGGATTGCCAATGGTCGCGAATGGTTCAACGTGTGATCTCGGGTGATGAAGAATCCTGTATTTTTGAGTACGATCCTGAGTCAAAGCGGTAAATTGAGGAGTGTCACACTGAGACATTGTCGACCGAAAAAAACCTCGAATGAGCAAGTCAAAGATAAAAACAATGCTGATTTCCTTTTTTGACAGCAGGCGTATCGTGTATAAATATTTGTTCCTTCAGGATAAACTGCCAGCCAATTATTTACAAAGATGTCCTTCAAAGGCTCAGGAAAAGGGTGAATCGAATGAGGCCGGACGTTGCAGACAAGTAGACGCTTCACCATGACAACGCTCCATGTCACACGGCTACTTCCATCACGGAATTTTTGACCTCAGAAGGTAGAAGGACGTCATTTTGGGGCTCTGAAGAACAATCATGAGAATGTGACCGACATGTTAAAGGCCGTACCAGTTGAAACCTTTCAGTACTGCTAGGACGACTGGGAATGACTACTCCACCGTGATATAACTGTTTAAGGGAACTATTTTGAAGGGGAAAATATTGTTGTTTGAAAAACATAAAAACTTTGGTAGATTAAAAATCCCAACGACCTTGCCGCAGTGGATACACCGGCTTCCGTGAGATCACAGAAGTTAAGCGCTGTTGGGCGTGGTCGGTACTTGGATCGATGACCATCAAAGCTGCCATGCGCTGTTGCCATTTTTCGGGGTGCACTCAGCCTCGTGATGCCAACTGAGGAGCTACTCGACCGGACCGAATAGTAGCGGCTTCGGTCACGAATACCGTCGTAACGACCAAGAGAGCGGTGTGCTGACCCCACGCCCCTCCTATCCGCATCCTGTACTGATAATGACACGGCGGTCGGATGGTCCCGGTAGGCCACTCGTGGCCTGAAAACGGAGATAAAAAGCCAGTCTTCATCACTTTTTCACACACCTCGTATCATACATATTCAAAATTGCTGCATAAATATGAGCCCAGTGTAATGTAACATCCGTGCTATTACGCGTAACGAGGTCAGAATCGTGCTACTTTGCTTTGACGATCATGACAGGGAACTCACCTTGATGTCTTGGCACCAAACTCGCCTGATCTGAAACCCTTCGGACACATCAAAAAAAAAAAAAAAAAAAAATGGCTCTGAGCACTATGGGACTCAACTGCTGAGGTCATTAGTCCCCTAGAACTTAGAACTAGTTAAACCTAACTAACCTAAGGACATCACAAACATCCATGCCCGAGGCAGGATTCGAACCTGCGACCGTAGCGGTCTTGCGGTTCCAGACTGCAGCGCCTTTAACCGCACGGCCACTTCGGCCGGCCTCGGACACATCTGTAATGCTTTTGTGCACCGGCTCTGCGTCCACAGACCATCGGTTCGTAGTTTTGTGGAATTGCCTGACCTGTGTGTAAACATACAGCGCCACATACCTTCAGCAACCTCTAAAGGAATTTAGAATCCATTACACTCACAAGGGCTGCTGTACTGTTATCTAAATGTGGGCCGACAAGCTATTCACTGTTCATAATGTTTTGACTGATTAGTGTATATCTTTATAGAATAGTTGTACTCAGTATATTATGCAACAAAAATTCTAAGCCATAGGTAACAGACAAGTTACTTGAGCCGTTACGTTATTTTTAAGTTAAGATTGTAGAGACGATAAAAGGTGCTCTAACCAGAATACTGAGGGATAGCGGAAGTAATGGTACGATATAACTTGTGCCACTTTGAAAAACACTAGGCATTTGTCGTTGACGTGTTCACCTTCTATTGTTCATTGATGTTTACCGAAAATGGAGCATTTGTCTTAATAAGAATTTTTAGAATAGCATTTAATGCTTAGTGCAGGAAGAAATAGCCCTAGTTCCATGAGAGTCGAACGGGTAGTCTGAGAGAATTTTCGCTACCTGTGTCACCTCAAGTGTAAGAAAATTGTTGCCACTGAAACACGTGTCAGCCCCAGTGTAAAAACAGAGCGTGCGAGAAACTGCGCGTTTCAACTCGCAGACAGTTGTGATGGTTCTCGACTAAGAATTGTTCATGTGGCACAAGTCTAGGAAGTGTTGTGCGACCTTGTGGAGAGGGTTTATCGGTAAAGACCCCCCCCCCCTTCCCCCGATCAAACTGCTCGTGGAACGCACACTGTGAAGAACAGTCGGCCGCAGTGGCCGAGCGGTTTTAGGCGCTTCAGTCCGGAACCACGCGGCTGCTACGGACGCAGGTTCGAATCCTGCCTCGGGCTTGGATGTGTGTGATGCCCTTAGGTTAGTTAGGTTTAAGTAGTTCTAAGTCTAGAGGACTGATTACCTCAGATGTTAAGTCCCGTAGTGCTCAGAGCCATTTGAATAACATGAAAGAAACTGAGGAGGGCGGGCTGTTAGGATCATTGCTTTCACTGGACAACGGGCGACCATGATATTAGGGCGCGTGAGGCAATTTTTATGCGCCAATGTAATGTATGCATTGAGACTGACGGACGTCAAAGTTTACGTCTTCTATGAGCGAAGTTGATGGTGCAAGGCAACTTAAGACGACATTAATGACTGGAAATGCGATTTACTGACTGTCAGTAATTTCACTACTGCCCGCCTATAATCCTTGTGGCAGAACCTGAATCACTGCTTGCACAATTAGTACTTGTAACATCCCTCCTCTGTAGGCAAATTTTATTAGCTCTTTCAACTGAATTATTTACATTTTTGTCTGAAGTCCCAAATTGAATTTTTTAACAATTGACAGCAGCGCCTTCTTTCATGAGCGAGAACATTGCTTTTATTTTCGGTTCTCTATGGACCGGATTCTCCCAACATAAAAATGTGTTTTCACTAGTAAAACACAAAGAACACAAAGCAGATTTTTTATCCTTTGCTGTTCATTTTGCTTCGATCATAACAACTATTACTTCAACTATGTATTCTTCATACACTCCTCTATGATTCCAACTATTTGCGCCACGTAGTTGAGCAATAATTTTCGTGCATATAATGGCGGATAACAATAAATGGTGGAGCTCTTTACAATAGTGTTTGTTTCTTTCTACTACTGAACGTGAACAAACTTTCTTCGTAAAGACGGAGGCAACTGAAGTCTTTGCTCTGTACATCGCACACAACAAACTCTGTAAAATGTTACGTTTATATATGAATCCTGTTGCTTCGCAGATGCGAAATAAAACTGAGATAATATATACTGTAGTTGAAACGTATGTAGTACAAAGCAACTCCTTCCTGTATGAATACAGGCTGTCTCGCCGAAATGCGCAGATAAATTCCGCTCGGTCATTCAGCCGAGTTATATGTTCGTTCCTGCATCTTCCTCAGAAGACGACAAGTGCGAAACAAATATAGCTCGGCTGATTCCCCGAGAGTTAGGGTTCCATACCTGAATCGTTAAAATCGGAACCCTTACAGGATCAATTTGTTGTCTGTCTGTCTGTCTGTCTGTGTGTCCGTCTGTCTGACTGTTAACAAGACTTTTCATCGGGAACAGGTAGACGTACCGAGTTGAAGTTTAGGTCACTTTCTAAGATCTATGGTCTCTTGGCGGTGTAAAAAATGAATGCAATCAAGAGACACGGCCATTTATGTCAAATATTTTACACACGGAAAGTTACTCATCAAAACCTGTAGGGTACTTCCCGTTAACCTAAAATCATAAAATTTACCAAGAAGTAAGGCATCATAGTACAACCAAAGGAAGAAATCTGAAAACTATTCATTTGTAATTATATCAGACGGAAAAAAAATTTTGTTACGTACTATCAGACTGTCTTTCTGTCCGTCCGTCTGCTAAGACTCCTTTTTTCTCCGGACGGGTATACATAACAAACTGAAATTTATGTTTCATACTGAGGTCTATGGTTCCTTGGCGGGGCAATAAAAGTAAGCTTCTAAGTCAACGCAATGGAGAGGTACGGGCATTTGCGTCACATATTTTGATACTCGAAAATCCACTCATCGAAAACTGTAGGATACTTCCCGTTGACGTGGAATCATGAAATTTGACAAGTAGCAAGGCTTCACAATACAAGTAAAGCAAAAAAAATCGGAAAATTGTTAATATGTTGTTACATCACGCGAAACAATGGTATTTGTTATCTGACTCACTGTTTGTCCGTATGCCTGTTACGCCCCATCTTTCTCAGGAACCGGTATACGCATCAAGTCAAAATTTATGACTACTGAGGTCAACGGTCCTTTGGTGATGCCACGCGGGATTAGCCGAGCGGCGCTGTAGTCCCGGCGGAGGTTCGAGTCTTCCCTCGGGTATAGGTGTGTGTGTGTGTTTGTCATTAGGCTAAATTAGGTTAAGTATTGTGTAAGCTTGGGGGCTGATGACCTTAGCAGTTGTCCCACAAGATTTCACATACACTTGAACATCCTTTGGTGATGAAGAAAAGTTAAGTTGCTAAGGCAGCATAATCAAAAGATACGGCCATTTATGTCCCATAATTTGACTGTCGCCAAAGCACTCGTTGAAACGTATTGGATACTTCCCGTTCGCGTAGTATCAAGATCAGAAAATTGTATAAGTATAGTTCTACGACATGAAAAAACTTTTTCTTTTGTATTTGTTATCCGACTTCAGACTTGAAATTCTACATCTACAGCCATACTCCGTAAGGCTCCTGACGGTGTGTGGCGGAGGGTACTTTGAGTACCTCTATCGGTTCTCCCTTCTATTCCAGTCTCGTATTTTTAGTGAAAAGGAAGATTGTCGGTATGCCTCTGTGTGGACTCTAATCTCTCTGATTTTATCCTCAAGGTCTCTTCGCGAGATATACGTAGGAGGGAACAATATACTACGACTCCTCGGTGAAGGTATGTTCTCGGAACTTCAACAGAAGCCCGTACCGAGCTACTGAGCGTCTCATTTGCAGAGTCTTCCACTGGCTTTCGCGATTACTAAATGATCCTGTAACGAAGCGCGCTGCTCTCCGTTGGATCTTCTCTATCTCTTCTATCAACCCTATCTGGTACGGATACCACACTGTTGAGCAGTATTCAAGCAGTGGGCGAACAAGTGTACTGTAACCTACGTCCTTTGTTTTCGGACTGCATTCGCTTAGGATTCTTCCAATGAATCTCAGTCTGGCATCTACTTTACCGACGATTAATTTTATATGGTCATTCCATTTTAAATCACTCCTAATGCCTACTCCCAGATAATTTATGGAATTAAGTGCTTCCAGTTGCTGACTTGCTATATTGTAGCTAAATGATAAACAATTTTCTTTCTATGTATTCGCAGCACATTATACTTGTCTACATTGAGATTCATTTGCCAGTCGCTGCACCATGCGTCGTCAATTCGTTGCAGGTGCTCCTGCATTTCAATACAATTTTCCGTTGTTACAACCTCTCGATATACTACAGCATCATCCGCATAAAAGCCTCAGTGAACTTCCGATGTTATCCACAAGGTCATTTATGTATATTGCGAACAGCAACGGTCCTACGACACTCCCCTGCGGCACACCTGAAATCACTCTTACGTCGGAAGACTTCTCTCCATTGAGAATGACATGCTGCGCTCTCGAAAGTTTTGGAGTCTCTGGGACAGATATCTTGGGAGTATCAGTGTCGATAACAGGCAACAATCGTCGGGTTCTCTATTTACGGAATGTAGGAACTGTTTATATACGTAATTATGTCTGTAGGCAGCCTCTACTATTCGCACCTGGATAATTTTTTCGTCTATTTTTTCTGTCACCTCGTAGTGCTATGCCATACGTTTCAACGTATTCTGTACCATACGTTTCCGATTTCTAGGAATCCGCAATATCTGCTTTCTTTGCTCGTTACTTTAAGAAGGCACGTTATTTGAAAGAAAATTCTACCGAGATTTTATTACCACCAATAAAGTAGTGACCCGGAATTCTCTATTCCCCTCGTCGTCGTTGTTGTGCGTTACAGTGATCACGAACTCTCCCCCTGCTGTTATGGAACGCTCTGAATTGCGTGCGACGCCCTCCGTTCGGCGATATTTCTCGGGCAGCCCACTTCCCGCAGGCCCGTTTCCTGGGAACCTCCCACGCGCTGCGTTATGCGGTCTCCCGCGCGGCGCGACTTATCTCGCGAAGCCCCTGGGGCGCCATCCGTCTGTCGTTTCGCAGGATCGAGCTGCGGCTGGCACTATCTGTGGGGAACGTGCTCCGCGGCAGGAACGTGACGTCGCTAGCAAAGCCGTGTGTCGCTGATGGCTTGCCGGCTACACGTCCTTCACACGTAATCGAGGCAGCGATATGTGGCTGGTAACTCTCCTACTTTTGTCCAGATTCAGTTTATTAATGCCAGTCATTACCTGTCGCAAACTCAAGCACTTCACCTGAACATACAAAGCTTGTAACAAACACGACGTACTGTTTCGATAAACTTACTGAAATTCTCGTCGCGTCTCAGTTATGTGACTGGATCTGTGATTTCCTGTCAGAGAGGTCACAGTTCGTTGTGTAATTGACGGAAAGTACTCGAATAAAACAGAAGTGATTCCTGGCGTTCCTCAAGGTAGTGTTATAGGCCCTTTTCTGTTCCTTATCTATATAAACGATTTGGGACACAATCTGAGCAGCCGTCTTCGCTTGTTTGCAGATGACGCTGTTGATTATCGACTAATAAAGTCATCAGGAGATCAAAACAAACTGCAAAACGATTTACAAGAAATATCGGAATGGTGTGAAAAGTGGCAGTTGACCTTAAATAACGAAAAGTGTGACGTCATCCACATGAGTGCTAAAAGGAACTCGTTAAACGTCGGTTACACAATAAATCAGTCTAATCTAAAAACCGTAAATTCAACTAAATACCTAGGTATTACAATTACGAACAACTTAAATTGGAAGGAACGCACAGAAAATGTTGTGGGGAAGGCTAACCAAAGATTGCGTTTTATTGGCAGGGCACTTATAAAATGTAACAGACCTACTAAGCAGACTGCCTACACTACGCTTGTCCGTCCGCTTTTAGAATACTGTTGCGCGGTGTGGGATCCTTACCAGACAGGTCTGACTGAGTACATCGAAAAAGTTCAAAGAAAGGCATCACGTTTTGTATTATCGCGAAATATGGCAGAGAGTGTCACAGAAATGATACAGGATTTGGGGTGGACATCATTAAAAGAAAAGCGTTTTTCTTAGCGACGGAATCTTCTCACGAAATTCCAATCACCAACTTTTTCCTCCGAATGCGAAAATATTTTGTTGACACCGACGTACATAGGGACGAACGATCACCAAGATAAAATAAGGGAAATCAGAGCTCGTACGGAAAGATATAGGTGTTCATTCTTCCCGCGCGCTATACGAGATTGGAATAATAGAGAATTGTGAAGGTGGTTCGATGAATCCTCTGCCAGGCACTTAAATGTGATTTGTAGAGTATCCATTTAGATGCAGATGTATTATGAACTAGCTATTACGGGAATACCAGATATACACGGATGGAAAAAAAATAGCAACACGAACAAGCTGTGCGACATAAATAGTGTTGGTAGGCATGTTTCTACACCTGAAAGATTATGTCTACTCAAATTTCTGCCCATCTCCATAAGAGCGGTGCATGTACTGCCACTATGAGGATGCGGATTAAGTCCGCTTTAAATACACAATGTCACGGTCAAGGCGTTAGTTACCTTTGAGATTGGACGTGGTGCGTTGATGTTAGTCAAGAATGACTTTAAGGCGACAAAAACCATTATCAGCACCGCACTGCGCTACGATGGGGTCGTGGAATAAGGCCAGCAATGTAGTCACTGTACTAGACGTACAGTCGCAAAGGAGACCGGGCTCTCGATGGCTACATGGCACTACCTGGTAGGCGTACGGCTCTGGTCCATCTTTCTGCATCTGCAGCAGTAATTTGAACAGCAGTTGGAACCACTATGACGCAAAAAACTGTTACAAATCTGTTACTTCAAGGACATCTCCGAGCCAGACGCTCTGTTGCGTGCATTTCACTGTCTCCCAAATCACTCTTCGAGTGGCAAAGTGGAAGTCTTTTCTGTTTTGCAATGAAAGATGGTTCTGACTCGATGCTAGTGATCGCAGTGTGTTGGTTAAAGGAAGGCCAGTAGAAGTCCTGCAACCAATCTGTCTGCGTGCTTGACACACTGGAGCTACACCTGGAGTTAGCTGGCGTGAGTGGCCATGCGGTTCTAGGCGCTACAGTCTGGAACCGCGCGACTACTACGGTCGCAGGTTCGAATCCTGCCTCGGGCATGGATGTGTGTGACGTCCTTAGGTTAGTTAGGTTTAAGTAGTTCTAAGTCTAGGAGACTGATGACCACAGATGTTAAGTCCCATAGTGCTTAGAGCCATTTGAACCATTTTTGGAACCCATTTTGAACCTGGACTTATCATCTGGGGAGCGGCATCGTGTGACAGCAGGGACACTCTAGAGGTTATCCAATAAACCCCGATTCCAAGTTTGTTCGTGGTTCTAATGATTCGACCTGTTGCGCTGCCATTCACGCGCATATTCCAGGGGCGTTATCCAACGGGATATAGCTCGGCCACATACCGCTGTTGCAGGCCAACGTGCTCTGCAAAGTGTCGACATATTGCTTTGTCCTGCTCGACCGAAGGCTCTGTCTCCAATCGAGCCCATTATTGGACAACAGATGTGGGAGTTTTCCATCCATTTGTGCGGATATTCTCCACAGCGATGTAAGAAGTGTAAGTACGACTGTTGTCCCTTTGTAGGACGATCTTGTTCCTAGTGCATCTATCGCGCAGTGAACGGCGGAGCTTCAAAACTGTCTGCAGACAGGGTGGAAATTATTCAAACCAACATACTCTGAGAGATTGCTCTTGACACCAAAACATTTTTCTGTAATGTCATAATTACCTGTGAGCGTTTATTTTTAATCCGATAGCAGGTGTAATCGGTCTCAGGACCCGTGCAACTGAGCATAATATCGGCACGAATCAGACGAATGTAAAAAATGTCCTGCGTGAGAAGTTGTTAATCCAAGCCGGCCGAAGTGGCCGTGCGGTTAAAGGCGCTGCAGTCTGGAACCGCAAGACCGCTACGGTCGCAGGTTCGAATCCTGCCTCGGGCATGGATGTTTGTGATGTCCTTAGGTTAGTTAGGTTTAACTAGTTCTAAGTTCTAGGGGACTAATGACCTCAGCAGTTGAGTCCCATAGTGCTCAGAGCCATTTGAACCATTTTTTTGTTAATCCATTTCACTCACAGCTTGTGCACAATCTGGAACCATGTGATTATTCATCCAGAGCACAGTGGTACAAAGAACAGTGTCGAACACTGTCCTCCGTGCTGTTTACAAATGAAGAAACATTCGGGTGTGAAGCGGGCTTCAATATCCACAGTTCGCAAATTTTGAGTAAGGTTAATTCATATGCCACATCCAGTCGCGCTGATCAGTTGCGGTTCTACGTGAATGTGTGGGCCGATGTTGTTGGTGATTGTTTGATAGGGCCATTAAATGGCAGGAATAGTTACAGTTTCCTCGCCAGAGCATTACCAGAGTGGCTGGATGACGTGCCATTCGCTACAAGACGGCGTATGTGGTTCCAGTGCGACAGGCCGTCGGCCACATTTCAGTAGTCCTGTGCGTCGATTCTTGAACCGATAGTTCCAGAAAAGTGGATTGGAAGTTGAGGTCCTGTACTATGGCCTACTCGATCCCCATATTTGTTTGACGCGAGATGTGGAGCATTGTTTACAAAACCACTGCTAAATCAGAAGGGGATGTGGTTGCCGGGATAGTAGCAGCAGCAGTGGGAATTAAGGACACTCCGGCAGTCTTTGACCGTGTTAGACAAAACATGACCCACCGGCGTAGTCTGTGTTTACAAGTCGGTGGAGGGATTTTTGAACTTCCACCGGAAATGAAGTAAGTGCATTGTGTTAATGTTGTTGTCTGTTGGCAATAAAGAATTAAAACATGTTTGCATTACTTTTGGTCCTCGCAGGAAAACTCATTAGAAAAATTCTTTGTCCCACGCAACCTCCCAGAATTTGCTAGGTTAATAAATTTTCATCCAGAGTAAACTCCTTCTACCAGTTTAATAAATCCTGACAGGAGAAGATGTCAGTAGAGAAGAATATTTGTTTCTGTGTCCCGTGCATCCTCCCAGAGTTCTTCAGTTTAAATGACTTTTACTCTGTATAGCGGGCAGCATCTTGGATACTTATGTTTCCATCTTCGAACTGTTTTACACATCTCCTAATACTGTAGGTGCCTATGCAGACATCTTCATAGGCACGCTGACGTCTGGGACTGATGTCAGTTGCACAGTTTCCTCCTTATCTCAAAGAATCAATGACGTCACGCCGTCGAAACGAAACTTTGATGTCGACCACTCTGGAAGTACTCTCTGTGGTCACCTGGCAGACGATAATAACGTCACAATATAATAACACGTGGTATAAAGTCGACAGATTACGATCCTATAGCCGTTTTTGTTACATTGTTGCAGCTAGTATTTTAACAATGGGTTGCTCTCCACTTTTCGTGCGGCCCTTGTAGTCGGGAGCGTTTCAGTGAAATCCGAGGCTACGTGGTAATGGGCCATAATGAGTCCCAGTCGGGAATATCTGAGTAGGATTCCAAGTTGCGGCATTTGCTTTATAATGAATGTAAACACCCAAAAGAGGGTCAGAACCAGGCAAGGAGAACTATTTGTAATTTGGGGAAATACGTCTCAGACATAAATTTTAAGCTGTCTGTACGAATGTGTATTGTTTTGTGCGTGTGTACAAGTCGATGACATACTAAACACGTGTGGTGTACCTGTGTAGTTGATGATCGCAAGCAGAAACACGAATGAGAGTGTATAGAACAATTCTTTCAAATTTGTGTATACAATAATAACCACAGGCCAAACATGTAATTTGTAATGCGAACTGAGAGACATTTAATTTCAACAATTGAAGATGTGCGAATGATGCTTACATCAGGGAGTTGTAAAAAATACGAAAAAAAGTCAAAAGTTTTGTTACATTGTTGCAGCTAGTATTTTAACAATGGGTTGCTCTCCACTTTTCGTGCGGCCCTTGTAGTCGGGAGCGTTTCAGTGAAATCCGAGGCTACGTGGTAATGGGCCATAATGAGTCCCAGTCGGGAATATCTGAGTAGGATTCCAAGTTGCGGCATTTGCTTTATAATGAATGTAAACACCTAAAAGAGGATCAGAACCAGGCAAGGAGAACTATTTGTAATTTGGGGAAATACGTCTCAGACATAAATTTTAAGCTGTCTGTACGAATGTGTATTGTTTTGTGCGTGTGTACAAAGTCGATGACAGACTAAACACGTGTGGTGTACCTGTGTAGTTGATGATCGCAAGCAGAAACACGAATGAGAGTGTATAGAACAATTCTTTCAAATTTATCCTGAGACTGGTTTGATGCAGCTCTCCATGCTACTCTATCCTGTGCAAGCTTCTTCATCTCCCAGTACCTACTGCAACCTACATCCTTCTGAATCTGCTTAGTGTATTCATCTCTTGGTCTCCCCCTAAGATTTTTACCCTCCACGCTGCCCTCCAATACTAAATTGGTGATCCCTTGATGCCTCAGAACATGTCCTACCAACCAATCCCTTCTTCTGGTCAAGTTGTGCCACAAACTCCTCTTCTCCCCAATCCTATTCAGTACCTCCTCATTAGTTATGTGATCTACCCATCTAATCTTCAGCATTCTTCTGTAGCCCCACATTTCGAAAGCTTCTATTCTCTTATCGTCCAAACTTTTTACCGTCCATGTTTCACTTCCATAAATGGCTACACTCCATACAAATACTTTCAGAAATGACTTCCTGACACTTAAATCTATACTCGATGTTAACAAATTTATCTTCTTCAGAAACGCTCTCCTTGCCATTGCCAGTCTACATTTTATATCCTCCCTACGTCGACCATCATCAGTTATTTTGCTCCCCAAATAGCAAAACTCCTTTACTACTTTAAGTGTCTCATTTCCTAATCTAATATCCTCAACATTCCATTATACTCGTTTTGCTTTTGTTGATGTTCATCTTATATCCTCCCTTCAAGACACCATCCATTCCGTTCAACTGCTCTTCCAAGTCCTTTGCTGTCTCTGACAGAATTACAATGTCATCAGCAAACCTCAAAGTTTTTATTTCTTCTCCATGGATTTTAATACCTACTCCGAATTTTTCTTTTGTTTCCTTTACTGCTTGCTCAATATCGGGATTGAATAACATCGGGGAGCGGCTACAACCCAGTCTTACTCCCTTCCCAACCACTGCTTCCCTTTCATGTCCCTCGACTCTTATAACTGCCTTCTGGTTTCTGTACAAATTGTAAATAGCCTTTCGCTCCCTGTATTTTACCCCTGCCACCTTTAGAATTTGAAAGAGAGTATTCCAGTTACCATTGTCAAAAGCTTTCTCTAAGTCTACAAATGCTAGAAACGTAGGTTTGCCTTTCCTTAATCTTTCTTCTAAGATAAGTCGTAAGGTCAGTATTGCCTCACGTGTTCCAGTATTTCTACGGAATCCAAACTGATCTTCCCCGAGTTCGGCTTCTACTAGTTTTTCCATTCGTCTGTAAAGAATTCGCGTTAGTATTTTGCAGCCGTGGCTTATTAAACTGATAGTTCGGTAATTTTCACATCTGTCAACACCTGCTTTCTTTGGGATTGGAATTATTATATTCTTCTTGAAGTCTGAGGGTATTTCGCCTGTTTCATACATCTTGCTCTCCAGGTGGTAGAGTTTTGTCAGGACTGGCTCTCGAAAGGCCTCCAGTAGTTCCAATGGAATGTTGTCTACTCCGGGGGCGTTGTTTCGATTCAGGTCTTTCAGTGCTCTGTCAAACTCTTCACGCAGTATCGTATCTCCCATTTCATCTTCATCCACATCCTCTTCCATTCTCATAATATTGTCCTCAAGTACATCGCCCTTGTATAGACCTTCTATATACTCCTTCCACCGCCGGCCGAAGTGGCCGTGCGGTTAAAGGCGCTGCAGTCTGGAACCGCAAGACCGCTACGGTCGCAGGTTCGAATCCTGCCTCGGGCATGGATGTTTGTGATGTCCTTAGGTTAGTTAGGTTTAACTAGTTCTAAGTTCTAGGGGACTACTGACCTCAGCAGTTGAGTCCCATAGCGCTCAGAGCCATTTGAACCATTTGAACCATACTCCTTCCACCTTTCTGCTTTCCCTTCTTTGCTTAGAACTGGGTTTCCATCTGAGCTCTTGATATTCATACAAGTGGTTCTCTTATCTCCAAAGGTCTCTTTAATTTTCCTGTAGGCAGTATCTATCTTACCCCTAGTAAGATAAGCCTCTACATCCTTACATTTGTCCTCTAGCCATCCCTGCTTAGCCATTTTGCACTTCCTGTCGATCTCATTTTTGAGACGTTTGTATTCCTTTTTGCCTACTTCATTTACTGCATTTTTATATTTTCTCCTTTCATCAATTAAATTCAATATTTCTTCTGTCACCCAAGGATTTCTACTAGCCCTCGTCTTTTTACCTATTTGATCCTCTGCTGCCTTCACTACTTCATCCCTCAGAGCTACCCATTCTTCTTCTACTGTATTTCTTTCCCCCATTCCTGTCAATTGTTCCCTTATGCTCTCCCTGAAACTCTGTACAACCTCTGGTTCTTTCAATTTTGTCCAGGTCCCATCTCCTTAAATTCCCACCTTTTTGCAGTTTCTTCAGTTTTAATCTACAGGTCATAACCAATAGATTGTGGTCAGAATCCACATCTGCCCCTGGAAATGTCTTACAATTTAAAACCTGGTTCCTAAATCTCTGTCTTACCATTATATAATCTATCTGATACCTTTTAGTATCTCCAGGGTTCTTCCATGTATACAACCTTCTTTCATGATTCTTAAACCAAGTGTTAGCTATGATTAAGTTATGCTCTGTGCAAAATTCTACCAGGCGGCTTCCTCTTTCATTTCTTAGCCCCAATCCATATTCACCTACTATGTTTCCTTCTCTCCCTTTTCCTACACTCGAATTCCAGTCACCCATGACTATTAAATTTTCGTCTCCCTTCACAATCTGAATAATTTCTTTTATTTCATCATACATTTCTTCAATTTCTTCGTCATCTGCAGAGCTAGTTGGCATATAAACTTGTACTACTGTAGTAGGTGTGGGCTTTGTGTCTATCTTGGCCACAATAATGCGTTCACTATGCTGTTTGTAGTAGCTTACCCGCAATCCTATTTTTTATTCATTATTAAACCTACTCCTGCATAACCCCTATTTGATTTTTTATTTATAACCCTGTAATCACCTGACCAAAAGTCTTGTTCCTCCTGCCACCGAACTTCACTAATTCCCACTATATCTAACTTCAACCTATCGATTTCCCTTTTTAAATTTTCTAACCTACCTGCCCGATTAAGGGATCTGACATTCCACGCTCCGATCCGTAGAACGCCAGTTTTCTTTCTCCTGATAACGACATCCTCAGAGTAGTCCCCGCCCGGAGATCCGAATGGGGGACTATTTTACCTCCGGAATATTTTACCCGAGAGGACGCCATCATCATGTAATCATACAGTAAAGCTGCATGCCCTCGGGAAAAATTACGGCCGTAGTTTCCGCTTGCTTTCAGCCGTTCGCAGTACCAGCACAGCAAGGCCGTTTTGGTTATTGTTACAAGGCCAGATCGGTCAATCATCCGGACTGTTGCCCTTGCAACTACTGAAAAGGCTGCTGCCCCTCTTCAGGAACCACACGTTTGTCTGGCCTCTCAACAGATACCCCTCCGTTGTGGTTGTACCTACGGTACGGCTATCTGTATCGCTGAGGCACGCAAGCCTCCCCACCAACGGCAAGGTCCATGGTTCATGGGGGGGGGGGGGGGAAGTTTTGTATCAGAGTGAATTTGAAGAAAGCAAAAATTATATTAAGAGAAATGAATGTAATGATGTGCAGAGAAATCAGTGAAGAGTGCAATACAAAAGTTTCTGTTAGGGATATATTGTTTCAAAAAGCGCAGCCCACAGTTTGCACCTCCGAAAAGGTCTAAACAGGCAGCCTTTCGTGGACATACTCCACATATAGTCAGATTAAAAATATGTAGTTCAGTCTCTACCGACAAGTCGTTGTCATCTTGGAAAGTCGGGTTTTCTGCCGGTAACGTGTGTCGTACTAGCGCGACATTTCGATCGATAACTCGCAGGCTTGGTCAGGTGCTCCCGGAGGCTGAATCCATCGTGGAACGGGTCCAGTATTCGTACTTACGTGGGGCTAGGCTAGGCGCTCTGTCCGCGCCGCATCAGGCGCTCCGTCCGACGTACACGCCGGTCAGCAACAGCAACCATATTTCCTAGCCATAGCCGTTCCGACAACTTTTTGGTCCTTGTTAGTTAATAATTTTGCCATCTGACGTTATGTTCCACCTCAAGGTTGCAATTGGCATTCAGTCTTCTGATTGCCGTAATTTAAGCTTTGCTGTCGACTGTGTTGATCTGTTACCGCAGCAAGCTGCGAACTCGTTCTCGAAACGAACGTCCTTAGGGACCCCATTTTCTGTCTCAGATATCACCGTCTGTATGCCCAGTGTTTGTTGTGCTCGGTTATTTACTCTGTCACCATTTCCGAAGTGATTTCCGCTGGAGATGGATGTGACCTCCATTCAGTCTTCAGGAGATCAAGTGCCGGTTTAGAGGCGGAGCTAAGCTGATATCCCGTATCACGGTTGCTAAGATTCGGTGTGATGTTTCTTTCGATGGATTCTACACTGAAGCGGCAAAGAAACTGGTATAGGCATGCGTATTCAAATACAGAGATGTCTAAACAAGCAGAATATGGCGCTGCAGTAGGCAGCGACTATAGTAGACAGCAAGTGTCTGTCGCAGTTGTTGCATCGGTTACTGCTGCTACAACGTCAGGTTATCAAGATTTAATTGGTTTTGAACGTGGTGTTACAGTCGGCGCACGAGCGATGGGACACAGCGTCTCCGAGGTGGCGATGAAGTGGGGATTTTCCCATACGAGCATTTCACGAGTGTACCGCGAATACCAGGAATCCAGTAAAACATCAAATCTCCGACATCGCTGCGACCAGTAAAAGATGCTCCAAGAATAGGACCAACGAAGACTGCAACGAATCGTTTAACCTGACGTAAGTGCAACCCTTCGCAAATTGCTGTAGATTTCAACGCTGGGCCATCAACAAGCGTCGGCGTACGAACCATTAAACGAAACAGGATATGGACTTTTGGAGCCGAAGGCCCACTCGTGTACCCTTGACTGCACGACACAAAGCTTTACACACACATTGGAGTGCTAATGAATGGAAACACGTTGCCTGGTCGGAAAAGTCTCGTTTTAAATTGTATCGAGCAGAAGGAGATGTACGGGTATGGAGAATGTCCCCTGCATATCAGCAGGGGACTGTTGGAGCGGGTGAAGGCTCTGTAATGGTGTGGGGCGTGTGCAGGTAGAGTAATATGCGACCCTTGATGTGTCTAGTTACGACTCTGACAAGTGACAAGTATGTAAGCATCCTGTCTGATCATCTACATCCATTCATGTCCATTGTGTATTCCGACGAACTTGTGCGATTCGAGCAGGACAATATGACACCTCAGATGTCCAGAACTGGCTCTAGGAACACTCTTCTCAATTTAAACTCTGCGGCTGGCATGAAAATTGTTGAGCATATTTGGGATTCCTTGCAAAGTGCTATTCAGAAGAGATCTCCACCGCCTCGTACTCTTATGGATTTATGGGCAGCCGCGCAGGATTCATGATGTCAGTTCCCTCCAGCGCTACTTCAGACATTAGCCGAGTCAATGCGACGGCGTGTTGCGGCCCTTCTGCGTGCTGGTGGGGGCCCTACACGATATTAGGCAGGTGTACCAGTGCCGTTTGGCTCTTCAGTGTAAAATTTCGCTATCCCAGTACCTGGGTGGCTGTGTCAGAATTTAGACATTATAGTAATTCATCGAATGATGTCGTTCTTAACAGTGTTCCTCGATACCTGATCTGGAAGCCTGTTTGAGTCTCGCGTGCCATAGATGCCTAATGTTATCGGTCCTGACGGTCTGAACATACCACACTGACGTGTTATGCGACAAAGCCCCGTTTTCTGTGGGCCCATATCATCCTTTACACTCCCTAACAGAACCTCAATCACGGTTTTTGGGCGGAAAGCGCCCTCTTGACGTTATATTTGAGAAGTATTCTGTTGATTTTGCGGAATTTACCACACTGCCTATCAATGCGGCGTCAGGGTGACGACAGTATGAAGACACTCGTGCTCCTTAACGATTTCTATCGCGTCGCTGTGGTCTTCCTCGATCAGTGGACATCGTCGTCTGAAAATATCGATCAAGCGTCTAGAAATCATAAAACTTTTATCGTCATCACCCGACGGAATACTCTCAAACTTCAGCAACATGAGAAGAACAGGTGTTGATTATTTGTGAAACAAAGAATGTTTGGAGGTCTACGACATTTAGAAAGATGGGTTCTTCGGCCTCAAACGCAGCATTTTTTATAAATTTTATTTCTTCTAGCTTGCAACACGTTTCGTCAGATTTCCAGAACTGCGATACGAAACAATGGAAAAAAGTTTTTCTTGTACGAACACACCCACGGTTCTGTAAGCGATGTATTGTATAATCGCTACAAGAGTATAGTAATAACGTCACTTCGTATCAGCTTTGATAATAAGGATACTGTTCAGTTCCTTTTTTTTTATTTTATGTGATCAAAAGTATACGGACACCCCCAAAAGATACGTTTTTCATACTACGTGCATTCTGCTGGCACCTACTGAGAGGTACTCTGTATCAGCGACCTCAACAGTCATTAGACATCGTGAGAAAGCAGAATGCGACCCTCCGCTGAAGTCACCGACTTCCAACGTCGTCAGGTGAGCGGGTGTCACTTCTCTCATACGTCTGTACGCGAGATTTACACGCTGCTAAACATCCCTAGGTCCACAGTTTCCGACGTGATAGTGAATTGGAAACGTGGGGGACATATACAGCACAAAAGTGTCCAGGCCGGCCTCGCCCGTTGACTGACAGAGACCGCCGACAGTTGAAGAGGGTTGTAAAGTATAATAGGCAGACATCTATCCACACCATCACACAGCAATTCCAAGCTGCATCAGGATCCACTGCAAGTACTATGACAGGAGGGAGGTGAGAAAACTTGGATTTCGTGGTCGAGCAGCTGCTCATAAGCCATACATCAGGCCGGTAAATGCCAAACGACACCTCGCTTGGTGTAAGGAGCGTAAACATTGGACGACTGAACAGCGGGAAAACGCTGTGTGGAGTGATGAGTCACGATACGCAATGTGGCGATCCGATGTCAGGGTGTGGGTGTGGCGAATGCCTGGTGAACGTCATCTGCCAGCGTGTGTAGTGCCAACAGTAAAATTCGGAGGCGGTGGTGTTATGGTGTGGTGGTGTTTCTCATGGAGGTGGCTTGCACCCCTTGTTGCTTTGCGTGGCACTATTACAGTACAGGCCTACATTGATGTTTTAAGCACCTTCTTGCTTCCCAGTGTTGAAGACCAATTCGGTGATGGCGATTGCATCTTTCAACACGATCGAGCACCTGTTCATAATGCACGGCCTGAGGCGGAGCGGTTACACGACAATAATATCCGTGTAATAGACTGTGCTGCACGGATTCCTGACCTGAATCCTATAGAACACCTTTGGGATGTTTTGGAACGTCGACTTCGTGCCAGACCTCACCGAGTGACATCGATACCTCTCCTCAGTGCAGCACTCCATGAAGAATGCCAAACCGCTAGAAACCATCTAGTACTCCATTGACCGTATGCCTGCGAGAGTGGAAGCCGCCCTCAGGGCTAAGGGTGGGCCAACACCATACTGAATTCGAGCATTACCGATGGATGTCGCCACGAACTTGTAAGTCATTTTCAGTCAGGTGTCCGGATACTTTTGATCACATTGTGTAGGTTGTGCAGCTTTTATACAGAAATAAAAGGACTTGCACAGGATATATTGGCGTGGAAAGCTGCATCAAACCAGTCTTCAGACTGAAGCCTTAAAAGAGTGCATGATACTACGAAAAATAGTAAATAAAATTATATTTTCCTGCAAATGGTTTGGGCCTTTCGTCGTCGTTGGACACAGTATATTTTTTCAGTCTGAAAGCACGTGCTTGTCTCGCGTCTGGGTATCATTTCGTACGTTTTTTCTACGAAGTGAAAAGTGAATGCTTGAAAATGACAAACAAAGGTAATCCAAATCGTGCAAAAAAAAAAGAAAAAAATGCTTCGATTAGTAAGCGGAAGCCAGTTAATGCATGCAGTTTCGTCAAAAAGAGATCGTTACGACATCGATGAAAGAACGCCATCTGTACACTGTCCACTGAAGGTATTCTCATTTTCAATATCAAAAAACACAAGTTGAAATTTTAAACATCGGTTTTTTTCGAAACAACATTTTTCGCGTCAGTGGGACTATAACTCATGAATTGTACACCAAATTGATTATGCAGTTTTGTTACGTGTGTCGGCATTTTCTCTACTGCAGTACATTTTTGCGATATTTTTAGTTTCGATATTTGGTTCTCTTTCGACTATATTTGACGAAAAAATTGACTTATTTCAGAGTGCCACCATACTGTTGAAAACATGTTTTTAATAATATCCCTACGTACTACGTTAGACAATATCATCCGTTTGAAAGAACTTTTTAAAATTTTGGTCTATGTTGAAATGTGGCGATCAGAGCATTCGCCTGACGGCCTCGCTCTCCGCGATGGCCTTACGACGATGTCTTGCAGTGTCCTCAAGATGTAAGTTTTTCTTAAAAAATATGTATTACGAACTTAGAGTTGTACAATAAAGGTCAGTAGCCAGTTTTGGAATTTTTTGGTTACATTATTTTAAAAAATCATGAATATCGGTTCCAAAATGGAGCGTTACTCTAGTCTACGCCCTGAACTGTTGAAAATGGTTGCACACACGGTAAAAGACTTCATGTGTTCTTGTCGAAATTTCTTCTCGAGGGCATGGGTTAGTACAAGAAAAAGTTGGCCTCACACACGGGAATGAGCTCGGGGGACAAATTCTCGTTCTGGACAAGGTTTAAATGTAGTGGTTTGCCACTGCCATTACGCACGTAGTGTTAAGCGTGTGTATGTATCGTGTGAAAGACTAAATGAGTGACTGTACAGGGGAGCTTTGTGCTTCTGTTCTTGTGGATGAGGAGAACATATATCCACATACGGTGAGAGAATCATCAGCAACACTGTCATTTGCCTTCATTCCGTTAGACACAGTGGAGATGTCTGGATCTGAACCCAAGACAGTGTTACGAATTATGGTCACCACGTATCGCGTGTCACTACCGCTTCTTCGATTGACAGACAGTTACGGGCACTAATAACTCCTTCAACCACCAAGATTCGAACAAGCTACCTCACAAAAAAAGAAAAAGAAAAATAGACCTCGGTCTACGCGATTAATTAAGACTACTGTCACGATCAAAACCTTTTTGTTATAAACAGCTTCTGATGTTGCTGAGCAAGAGTCGCAGAATATTTTTTAAAGAATTTTATATATTTTTCAAAGGATTTTATGTCGTTAACGTATATTGCCGGACACTTAACATTTTGTCAAGCTTAAAGTTGGCCATAAATGCTGAAAAATATTGGCACCCCGCGGAATGCCAGATGTAAAATCACCGACTTCTAACAGATCAGTAAATAACAGTTGGAGCACGTCATATTGAATAAAAACTGGTTTACTTCCGTAAATAATCTTTTTATTAAACAGGTTGAGTCACTAACTATTTCCACCTAGAATAAATCCGAAAGTATGATAGTAGCTGAAAAGCTTGTGGGACAAATGTTGCATGGGACAACGGGGGTCATAATATGACGATGGTTTTTTGTTGCTAGGTGGTGTCGCGTCAGAGATATGAAGGTCAGCTTTGTTCTTCTAAAAGGGATGCTATAGTTTGGCACTTATTTTCTGATAGCTGCTATCGAGACGAATCCAATGATGTGTAACAGTAAGATCTTTGAAGGTCAACGAAGGTCCATTTACAGAACGTGTTCGACCATTGGTGTCAATGCAATGCTGCAATCTTCTTATCATGGATTGAGTGGTATTTCTTATCACACGGGCACTTATCGAAGCACATGCTCTGACAACTCTCTCTCTCCCATATCTTCAGGTGTAGCTGAAACGTCTTTATAAACAATGTCTTTTACGAAACCCCACAAGAAAAAATCTAGAGGCATCAAGTCTGGCGAACGAGCCTGCCGCGACACATCTCCTCCGTGTCCAACCCAACGATTTGGGAATTGTCTCTGCAACTCATTTGTAGTCACCACCGAAAAAGTGCCGGACACCCATCGTGTTGATACCACATTCTGTTCCTTGTTCCTAAATACATTTCTTCCAACAACAATGTATCTTGCAGGAATGTGGTGTACTTCCTGCCATTAAGATTTCCTTCGATGAAGTAGGGCTTATAATTCTTTCCTCCAGAATCCCACACCATAGATTCACCGACCACGGTTTTTGGTGTGCAACTTGCCACAGACAGTATGGAATTTCAGTTGCGCAGTAATGCATTTTATGCAAATTTACATGTCCATTGTTCGTGAATGTAGCCTTGTCCATAAATAATTCAATGCGGTGCATAAAATCCGTACCAGTTTATTCTTGGTGGAGACTGACATGGGGAGGATAATATTTATGGCGATACAGAACAGCAGGTGTTGATAGATGTGAAAATTACCGAACTATCAAGTTGGTAAGTCACAGCTGCAAAATACTAACGCGAATTCTTTACAGACAAATGGAAAAACTGGTAGAAGCCGACCTCGGGAAAGATCAGTTTGGATTCCGTAGAAATATTGGAATACGTGAGGAAATACTGACCCTAAGACTTAACTTACAAGAAAGATTAAGGAAAGGCAAACCTACATTTCTAGCATTTGTAGACTTAGAGAAAGCTTTCGACAATGTTAACTGGAATACTCTCTTACAAAATTCTAAAGGTGGCAGGGGTAAAATACAGGGAGCGAAAGGCTATTTACAATTGGTACAGAAACCACATGGCAGTTATAAGAGTCTATGGGCGTGAAAGGGAAGCAGTGGTTTGGAAGGGAGTGAGACAGGGTTGTAGCCTCTCCCCGATTTTATACAATCTGTATATTGAGCAAGCAGTAAAGGAAACAAAAGAAAAATTCGGAGTAGGAATTAAAATCCACAGCTGATTTGTCCAGCCCTAGCGAAGAACGAATACGTAACTATCCGATTAATAACAGTTTCAATCAAGCAAGCATACATGTGGAAAAATTAGAAATCCAGTGACCGCAATCGTGGGCCAATTGGGTGAATATTTAACGAGTCTAAAAAATCACCCTGGAGACACAGAAACACTACCACAGAGGAAGAACCCTTTTTCGCAGTGGTGTCGACATGGTACCACTTGACAATCGCCGAAATAGGCACTAGGGAGCCCCTCCTGCCACTCCGACTAAGAAGTCGGAGGAGTGGTCAGTTCAGCATCCCCGGTAAAGGGGGCCACTTAAATTAACTTTTTACCAATGTAGGCATTTCACTGTGTTTCCTTCGGGGCCATACCTGAAACTATTTTCGATGCGACTGCATTGGTTCCGGTTGGCGACTGCGGCAGTAGGAGTAACGTGGAAGTTTCCACAATCTTTATTTCACATGTACTGGTATCCATTACTGTGGAGTAAGTCATGTGCACAGTCACTTCGGTACGAATCCGGTCGCGCCACGAACGTATGCAGATGTCTGACACAATCGCCGTAATTATGCTAACATGCAGCTTGCTCTGCGGTCTGACAGCACTCCACTAAATGAAGCAGACTGGCTTGTGCCACCCTTTTCATTCGAATCTCATTTCTCTTACAGTCAACAAACCTCCCAACACCCACGTTTTAAGAGTTACGACTCTCTAGAGACTGGATTATTTCTAGTTTCATTTTTTTTTTCCTCTTGTGACTTCTAATTTGATTATTTTTCTCTTGTAACTTGTAATTCCGTTCCAAGACTGACCATACTACCAGTTATATGGAACTCTTTGTTGGTGTCGTCCAATAATGTTTTAAATGGTAGATACACATTCTAAGACCCAAAACTCGACGCACCACGGATCCACTTTGAGGTTCACCGATGACATTGTAATTCTGTCAGAGACAGCAAAGGACTTGAAAGAGCAGTTGAATGGAATGGACAGTGTCTTGAAAGGAGGATATAAGATGAACATCAACAAAAGTAAAACGAGGATAATGGAATGTAGTCGAATTGAGTCGGGTGATGCTGAGGGAATGTGATTAGGAAATGAGACACTTAAGGTAGTAAAGGAGTTTTGCTATTTGGGGAGCAAAATAACTGATGATGGTCGAATTAGAGAGGATATAAAATGTAGACTGGCAATGGCAAGGAGAGCGTTTCTGAAGAAGAGAAATTTATTGACATTGAGTATAGATTTAAGTGTCAGGAAGTCGTTTCTGAAAGTATTTATATGTAGTGTAGCCATGTATGGAAGTGAAACATGGACGATAAATAGTTTGGACGATAAGTGAATAGAAGCTTTCGAAATGTGGTGCTACAGAAGACTGCAGAAGATTAGATGGGTAGATCACATAATTAATGAGGAGGTATTGAATAGGAATGGTGGGAAGAGGAGTTTGAGGCACAACTTGACAATAAGAAGGGACCGGTTGGTAGGACATGTCCTCAGGCATCAAGGGATCACCAATTTAGTATTGGAGGGCAGCGGGGGGGGGGGGGGGGGGTAAAAATCATAGAGAGAGATCAAGAGATGAATACATCAAGCAGATTCAGAAGGATGTAGGTTGCAGTAGGTACTGAGAGATGAAGAGGCTTGCACAGGATTGAGTAGCATGGAGAGCTGCATCAAACCAGTCTGCGGACCGAAGACCACAACGACAACAACAAAACACGAACAACACTACTCGAAGTCATGCCAGATTCCCTTGTTTTTTTTTTTTTTTTTTTTTTTTTTTTTTTTTTTTTTTTTTTAAAGCGAACTAAGACAAGGATCTCGAACCACAGAGGCCAAGAGTACCAGTTTCCGTTCCCTCGTTAGTAACTTGCCTTTGCCGGATATGTTTGCGATGAGTTAAACAGAAGTTGTTCTCAATTTAGCGTACACATATTTAAATGTACGACGTGAAGGGTGAGTACGTTGAGGATATCTTTCAGAGTGTAAGTCTCTAGCTCTGACTGAATTTCGTTGGCACTCTACGTAAATGAGAAGCATATCGACTTGTTCTTCGAAGGAATACATCATTCAAATTCTCTTGATTCGACGATACTTGTCTTACCGTTTCTGTTCACACAGCGTGCCGCTGCCCCCGCCGCCGCAGCTGCAGATAGTAATTACGTATTCCGATAACGTCGAATTGTGTTTACATGTCAATGGCACGTTAGATGCATACACAGTATTCGGCGGATATTTGCCATTTGCACGATATACGAGAGAGAACTGTCAGAGCATGTGCTTCGATAAGTGCCGGAGTGATAAGGAATACCACTCACAAGGGGAGGCCGCCAATTGTGAAATTCAGATTCGATTCATACTGCGCATAATAAAAGCTCATGGCCAGAGGTGTAATGTGGCAAAGCACCAAGATGCACTTCTCAGCCGTTGTCGAGAAAATCGACAGTTAAAAGAAACCGTTGCGGTGAAATACTCTCTACGGTCAGTAATTTCCTACAGCGTCGTGCCGCAGCGGTAAGCGCTCGGGTTCGTAATGCGAAGGTCGCCGGATCGAATCTCGCGCCATGTAACATTTTTTTATTATTAGTTTTTTGTAATTCAAATATATATATATATATATATATATATATATATATATATATATATATATATATAATGATGAATTGCTTATGCATGTTGGTGAAGGCGGATCGCTCTCCAATTGTACCGCCTCCATTTTTCCGTTTGTTTAACAGGGTGTACCAAAGCTCTCACGTCCGCACTGATTTTCGACGATGTTATAAGTTTCGCTAGGGACTGCATCTACCTTCTTTAGAAGTTATCAGGCAATTACGCTGTTATCTGGCGGCTCGTTTCGGCCCATTCAACATCTGTCCTTCAAGTGTAACGAGCGAGTAGTGCATATATATATAAAAATGGTTCAAATGGCTCTGAGCACTTAACTGCTAAGGTCATCAGTCCCCTAGAACTTAGAACTACTTAAACCTAACTAACCTAAGGACATCACACACATCCATGCCCGAGGCAGGATTCGAACCTGCGACCGTAGCGGTCGCGCGGTTCCAGACTGTAGCGCCTTTAACCGCTTGGCCACCACGGCCGGCTATATATATATATGAATGACAAAAAACAAATACAAAAAAAAAACGTTGCATGGCGCGAGATTCGATCCGGCGACCTTCGCATTACGAACCCGCGCGCTTACCGCTGCGCCACGACGCTGTAGAAAATTACTGATCGTAGAGAGTATTTCACCGCAACGTTTTCTTTTAACTGTCGATTTTCTCTACAACGGCTGAGAAGTGCATCTTGGTGCTTTGCCACATTACACCTCTGGCCATGAGCTTTTATTATGCGCAGTATGAATCGAATCTGAATTTCACAATTGGCGGCCTCCCCTTGTCAGTCCATGATAAGAAGATTGCAGCGCCGCATTGATACCACCCTCGTTGATACCCTGTATTTTGCCTATTTATGAAACGTTTTAGTGTGAGCCACTTTGTGATCTGCGTACAAAATAGTCATTGTAATTTCTGAATAACTTTCTGACAGCAGGACAGCACAGTTATGCCAAAATACATAGATAAAAAGCAAGGGTGTGTGGACACACGCCGTGCACTGTTGACCGTTCTGCGGCTACTCGATCACCTTAGGAGGCACGGACGATGGTGTACAGAGGCAGCAGCGTTGTATCGAGTCCGCTGCGTAAACAAAAGCTGCGGGGGCGGTGGCGGTGGTCCCCGTCCTGGCGGCAGAGCACACGGCCGGCAGTGTGTGCGCCGCCGCGCTGTTCACACAGCGTGCCGCCGCCCCCGCCGCCCCCGCCGCTGCAGACAGTAATTACGTCGCCTGTGGCACGGCCTCCGCTGCCGCCCCGCCCACCGCCTGTAGTAATTAATCACGCAGCGATTCAGCGCCGCAGGTGGAATTCTGCTGCCCGCCTAAACGCACCTGTCAACCGGGATGCTGCGACTTCGCCTCTGTAGTCAAGACTGAATACCTGGCGCACGTGTGACGCCGAGTATCATGTAGTCACTGTTACTAAGTACAAACCCCACTGACAAAGTTCTTCGAGTTGTTACGCTGTTGATAAAGAAGACCTCTATCGAAGAGAGGGTTCAGAAAAGTCTGTTCAATTGAGTTGCTCTAGTACTAAGACTTGCCGAAGGTGCACAAAGATCATAGTCATCTAAGGCCCATAGTGAGTCCTTTTGGTTCCCGTACCTTTTCGATTGCCAAGTTCTTGAAAACATTATTACGACTGTATGTGGGCCGATCGGATTCGTCTATCAAGAATTCAGCACATTTTATCAGTAAAGTAAGCGGCATAGTGGTGCAGCCGGAGGACATTTTAGTTTTGATGCGGTGTCACTGTTCACTAAGGTCCCAGTCAATGAAATGTTGCAACAGCTGAATCGGATTTCTCCTCCCGATCTTACCGAACTGTTTAAATACTGCCTCACAAACACGTATTTCAAACGGAACGAAGAGTTCTATGAACAGACGGATGGTGTCGCTATGGGGAGCCCCTGAAGCCCAATTATAGCGAATTTTCTTATTGAAAAATTCGAGTAAGAGGCACTGGAAACTGCAAACAAGAAAAGTAATATCTTGTTCCGTTACGTGGCCAATACGTTTGTTCTGTGGCGGCATGTTTTCACAAACATCTGAACAGGATCAATTGGGATATACACTTTACGACTGAAGAGGAGGCAGGCCAAAGATTAAAATTTTCTTGATGTGCTGGTTTTCAAAAAAGAAGATACTAGCTTCGGCCACACAGTTTACCTAAAACTCACGCGCACAGACCGTTACCTACACCGGGATTCGAACCACAACCCACAAAAAAGCGAGGAATCATAAAGGGTTTGCTGGTAGAGAAAGGAAAATCTGCGAACGAGAGTTGCTTGACATAGAATTAAAACGTCTCACCAATGCATTGCTCAAGAATGGTTATTCGTTCACTCTGGTGAAAAGAGCGTTAAGATCACCGCGTATAAATTATAGCGATGCTCAAGCGCCGGTGAAATCGAAAGTTTTCCTGCCGTTCATTAAGGACGTGACTGGCTGCATAGGGAAAAATCTTGAAGAAGCAGATGATGGCGGTAATCTACACGTCTACATGGAACATACAAGATCACCTAAAAATCGGCCAATGATGCTCGTCAATAGCTGGAAAAAGCTGGAATTTATAGGATTCCGTGTAGTTGTGGGGAGGTTTACGATGTGTACTACAAAACGAACTGTCAAAAAATGACTCGAAGAGAAAAAGGGCAATTGCAGAACAGGGGAGACTGACAGATCAGCTGTTGCGGAACATATTTTACAGCCAGGAGTCTACCACGTACATTTTGATACGACCCAAGTACTGGCAGCTACAAGCGGATACCAAGAAAGAATACATAGAGTGGCCATAGAGATTGCAAAACACCACAGCAATTTCAGTAGGAAGGAGGAGGGCGTGAAATTGAACGTCATTTAGATACCGGTGCTGAAAACTATGTGTACCAGTCTTCCACCATGGGATGGTAGTGACAGCGGACGACGGCAGTCGATAACGGCCAATTTCTCTCGCGTATTCAAAACATGTGACGTCACGTCACTGCGCCGAAGCTCGCCGATGCGGAATATTGCTGTAGTCAGTAGCGAGCCAAGTTGTGAAGCGGACATTCAACAAAGCTACGATCCCACTTGAAAATGTCCTCAGCAGATGGGGCGAAACATCGGGCTTTAAATTGAAAGCCGGCCGGAGTGGCCAAGCGGTTAAAGGCGCTACAGTCTGGAACCGCGTGGCCGCTACGGTCGCAGGTTCGAATCCTGCCTCGGGCATGGATGTGTGTGATGTCCTTAGGTTAGTTAGGTTTAAGTAGATCTAAGTTCTAGGGGATTGATGACCTTAGAAGTTAAGTCCCATAGTGCTCAGAGCAATTTGAACCATTTAAAGTGAAATCCACTCGACCACGGCATGACAGCCAGTAACATTTTATTAATTTAGTCACTGTTGGGTCACGTTGTTATTGTGCTGATGTGGCGATGACAAACATATAAAATGAAAAAATGTCACACGAAGCGCTGCGAGCCTCAACCACATCAAATGCGGAATTAATTAAAATTGCTCAGCTCTCGGCTTCTGTTTTCCTATCTCCACATAAAAGCTAGTTTTGGTTCAAATGGTTCAAATGGCTAAAAATGGTTCAAATGGCTCTGAGCACTATGCGACTTAACTTCTGAGGTCATCAGTCGCCTAGAACTTAGAACTAATTAAACCTAACTAACCTAAGGACATCACACACATCAATGCCCGAGGTAGGATTCGAACCTGCGACCGTAGCGGTCGCTCGGCTCCAGACTGCAGCGCCTAGAATCGCACGGCCACTCCTGCAAGCAAAAGCTAGTTTTCCAACGCTCTTCCGTCTCCTGACCGCGGCAGCATTTGATATCGAATCTAAACCGGATGTTTCAGCTATGTGAAGCAGAAGAATTAGGGGTTGGGGGGAAGGCCACAAATTTATAACAGAAGAGCAGTGATGTACATTTACAAAAAAAAAAAAAAAAAATATTACAATTTCAGGAAAACTGGATAATTTATTCAGGAGAAGGAGCTTCACAAATTGAGCGAGTCAATAACGATTTGGTCTACCTCTGGCCCTTATGCAAACTGTAGTTCGATCGGGGACTAATTGGTAGCGTCGTTGGATGCCCTCTTGGCGGATATTATCTCATATTTTACCCATTTAATTAGATCGTCGAATTGCCGACCTGGTAGGCGGGACCTGCTCATAATGCGCCCGATTTTGCTGACCAAGGTAGGATTTGGCGGGCACGAAAACGAACATTACAAACTCTCGGCGTGTGTGGCCGGACATTATCTTGCTGGAATCTACATCCACATCTACATCTACATCTACATACATACTCCGCAATCCACCATACGGTGCGTGGCGGAGGGTACCTCGTACCACAACTAGCATCTTCTCTCCCCGTTCCTCTCCAAAACAGAACGAGGGAAAAATGACTGCCTATATGCCTCTGTACGAGCCCTAATCTCTCTTATCTTTGTGGTCTTTCCGCGAAATATAATTTGGCGGCAGTAAAATTGTACTGCAGTCAGCCTCAAATGCTGGTTCTCTAAATTTCCTCAGTAGCGATTCACGAAAAGAACACCTCCTTTCCTCCAAAGACTCCCACCCGAGTTCCTGAAGCATTTCCGTAACACTCGCCTGATGATCAAACCTACCAGTAACAAATCTAGCAGCCCGCCTCTGAATTGCTTCTATGTCCTCCCTCAATCCGACCTGATAGGGATCCCAAACGCTCGAGCAGTACAAAATAAAAGGGCGTATTAGTGTTTTATAAGCGGTCTCCTTTACAGATGAACCAAATCCTCACAAAATTCTACCAATGAACCGAAGACGACTATCCGCCTTCCCCACAACTGCTATTACATACTTGTCCCACTTCATATCGCTCTGCAATGTTGCGCCCAAATGTTTAATCGACGTGACTGTGTCAAGCGCTATACTACTAATGGAGTATTCAAACATTACGGGATTCTTTTTCCTATTCATCTGCATTAATTTACTTTTATCTATATTTCGAGTTAGCTGCCATTCTTTACGCCAGTCACAAATCCTGTCCAAGTCATCTTGTATCCTCCTACAGTCACTCAACGACGACACCTTCCCGTACACCACAGCATCATCAGCAAACAGCTGCACATTCCTATCCACCCTATCGAGAAGATCATTTTGTAGATAGAAAACAACAGTGGATCTACCACACTTCCCTGGGGCACTCCAGATGATACCCTCACCTCCGATGAACACTCACCATCGAGGACAACGTACTGGGTTCTATTACTTAAGAAGTCTTCGACCCACTCACATATTTGGGAACCAAATCTACGTCCAGAATCGCTTACCAGGGAAGGGGGGAGGGGCAACATAACCGGGCGTAGAACGTCGGCGACGTATCATTATTCTGTATGGGTGAAAACAGAGGAGTCCTGCTATGACAAACCTGCCGCACCAGACCACCATTCCTGTTGTGGACCGCATGGCGGGCGGCAGTCATGTTGGTGTCTCATCGCTGTGCGGCGTGTCTCCAGACACGTCTTCACTGGCTATTGGGGCTCAATTCGATAAGACCTCTTCGGCTGTCAGCTGTGACATCCTAACAGCTCAGACTTACGTCAACGATATTCTACGAGCCGTTTTACTGGACTTCATGGCAAGACATCCTGGGCTCTCATTTCAGCAAGATAATGCTCGCGTTCAGACGACGAGAGTTCTCACTGCTTGTCTTCGTGTTTACCAAAAGCTACCTAGGCCAGTTGGGTCGCTGAATGTCTCCCCAATTCAGAATATATGGAGCATTATGGGTGGAGCCCTCCGACCAGATCGGGATTTTGACGATCTAACGCGCCAGTTGGACAAAATTTGGACAGGAGGATATCAAATCACTGTATTAATGAATGGCAAGCCGAATAACTGCTTGCATAACAGCCAGAGATGGGCCAACGCGTTATTGATTTGCTTACTTAGTGAAGCACTTTCTCTTGAATAAACAATTAAATTTTTTTCTGAAATTGTAATCATCTGTAGTCCATTAAATTTCGGGCATGCAGCCGCGCAAATAAAATTTCCTCCACTGATATTTCGGCCACGTATCGTCCGGCCATCCTCAGAGTGAGTCACAAGACTGACGACAAGATGCCAAGCGCGGCCTTCTGTGCTCCACCGCGGCGGTACTGCGCATGCGGGTCACCGATGCTGGTCGGTGGCAGAGAAATACGGTTACACATGCGCCGCCTGTGGCGTGTGTATCTTCGATGCTCCACACACCTCTAATGAACGGTGCCTGTTGTCTGACCTACGTACGACTTGCGTGTGGAGCATCGAAGATACACACGCTTATTACAGCCAGACAAGTCAGCTGTGGCCGAACATTGTATTGATACAGGGCATTCCATGAATTACAGTGATGTGAAGATTTTAACATCCACCTTTTTGGAAATCTATCTTCAAGGAAGCTATAGAGATTAGATTAGATAATAATTTAATTAATAGAGATAATGGTTTTAATTTGGACAAAGCATGGAATACGGCTCTTGGGGTAATTAAACTGCAGAAAAGTCGTCATGGTGTCACCGCCGCCGATCATACACCGATAAGCGAATCGAATGTCAGTACCGCCGCGGTGGAGCACAGAAGGCCGCGCTTGGCATCTTGTCGTCAGTCCTGTGTCTCACTCTGAGGATGGCCGGACGATACGCGGCTTAAAAATCAGTGGAGAAAATTTTATTTGCGTGGCTCCATGCCCGAAATTTAATGGACTATTCATTACGCCAAGAAAAGTTGAAAATGCACATTGTAATCATTTGATTGTCTGTACATGTTCATCATATCTGCCGATTTCAGTTCCATTCGGATAATGTATCCGTGGTGCGTCGAGTTTTGGCTCTTAGAATGTGTATCTACCATTTAAAACATTATTGGACGACACCAACAAAGAGTTCCATATAACTGGTAGTATGGTCAGTCTTGGAACGGAATTACAAGTTACAAGAGAAAAATAATCAAATTAGAAGTCACAAGAGAAAAAAAAATTAAACTAGAAATAATCCAGTCTCTAGAGAGTCGTAACTCTTAAAACGTGGGTGTTGGGAGGTTTGTTGACTATAAGAGAAATGAGATTCGAATGAAAAGGGTGGCACAAGCGACAACTCCTAGCCAGTCTGCTTCATTTAGTGGAGTGCTGTCAGACCGCAAAGCAAGCTGCATGTTAGCATAATTACTGCGATTGTGGCAGGCATCTGCATACGTTCGTGGCGCGACCGGATTCGTACCGAAGTGATTGTACACATGACTTACTCCACAGTAATGGATACCAGTACATGTGAAATAAAGACTGTGGAAACTTCCACGTTACTCCTACTGCCGCAGTCGCCAACCGGAACCAATGCAGTCGCATCGAAAATAGTTTCAGGTATGGCCCCGAAGGAAACACAGTGAAGTGCCTACATTGGTAAAAAGTTAATTTAAGTGGCCCCCTTTACCAGGGATGCTGAACTGACCACTCCTCCGACTTCTTAGTCGGAGTGGTAGGAGGGGCTCCCTAGTGCCTATTTCGGCGATTGTCAAGTGGTGCCATGTCGACACCGCTACGAAAAAAGGTTCTTCCTCTGTGGTAGTGTTTCTGTGTCTCCAGGGTGATTTTTTAGACTCGTTAAATATTCACCCAATTGGCCCACGATTGCGGTCACTGGATTTCTAATTTTTCCACATGTATGCTTGCTTGATTGAAACTGTTATTAATCGGATAGTTACGTATTCGTTCTTCGCTAGGGCTGGACAAATCAGCTGTGGAGACGCTCTCCATGTCTGTGTGATACAATACGCAGATGAGCCTCAGGCTTACACTAGAATAATGGATGATTAGGGAAAAACATCATTTACACGACGTAATGTGGATGCTCTGCCGGGCTCAGGCAGTCTGTCCTCTGGTAATGAGCGGCACTGATTTTTTTCCCTATCTTGGCATGACCAACAGGAATTCTGCGGTGCATGTACGAGTATACACACTGCTGAACATTAAAACAGCATCATCGAAAAGGACAGTAATTAACAAAATAGTACTTACAGTGCTTACAGCCGGCTGGAGTGGCCGATCGGTTCTAGGCGCTACAGTCTGGAACCGCGCGACCGCTACGGTCGCAGGTTCGAATCCTGCCTCGGGCATGGATGTGTGTGATGTTCTTAGGTAAGTTAGATTTAAGTAGTTCTAAAGGAAACAAAAGAAAAATTCGGAGTAGGTATTAAAATCCATGGAGAAGAAATAAAAAGAGACAGCAAAGGACTTGGAAGAGCAGTTGAACGGAATGGATGGTGTCTTGAAGGGAGGATATAAGATGAACATCAACAAAAGCAAAACGAGGATAATGGAATGTAGTCGAATTAAGTCGGGTGATGTTGAGGGTATTAGATTAGGAAATGAGACACTTAAAGTAGTAAAGGAGTTTTGCTATTTGGGGAGCAAAATAACTGATGATGGTCGAAGTAGAGAGGATATAAAATGTAGACTGGCAATGGCAAGGAAAGCTTTTCTGAAGAAGAGAAATTTGTTAACATCGAGTACAGATTTAAGTGTCAGGAAGTCATTTCTGAAAGTATTTGTATGGAGTGTAGCCATGTATGGATGTGAAACATGGACGGTAAATAGTTTGGACGATAAAAGAACAGAAGCTTTCGAAATGTGGTGCTACAGAAGACTGCAGAAGATAAGATGGATAGATCACATAACTAATCAGGAGGTATTGAATAGGATTGGGGAGAACAGGAGTTTGTGGCACAACTTGACCAGAAGAAGGGATCGGTTGGTAGGACATGTTCTGAGGCATCAAGGGATCACCAATTTAGTATTGGAGGGCAGCGTGGAGGGTAAAAATCGTAGGGGGAGACCAATAGATGAATACACTAAGCAGATTCAGAAGGATGTAGGTTGCAGTAGGTACTGGGAGATGAAGAAGCTTGCATAGGATAGAGTAGCAAGGAGAGCTGCATCAAATCAGTCTCAGGACTGAAGACCACAACAACAACAACAAGTTCTAGGGGACTGATGACCTCAGCAGTTAAGTCCCATAGAGCTCAGAGCCATTTGAACCATTTGAACATTGCTTACATCTTATAGTAGGAAAAATACATGATCAAATTTGTAGGTGAAATGGTGGTATACAAAGTTCGAAATTTACTAAATACACCCGGCACCTATGGCAGCAACAATAGCCCTAACCCGGATAAAAATAGAAGGAATCTGACTCGGATGACAGGCACAGAACATCATTCTATGCTGCTTCACCCCTATGCCAGAGGTCATCGATCGTAGCGGCTGGCAGTCCCTAGACAACCATGGGCAGATGCTCTCAGTGGATGATAGATCTGGAGAACACCCTGGCTAGGGAACACCCTCTATATGGAGATGCGTTAGGACAGCTTCGGCAGCATGAGGTCTTGCGTTATTTTGTTGGAGGAGAACGTCATGGAGACCTCGAAGATAAGGCACAGCCACCGACCCTAAGGGACTGGTTTGTCAACTCAAGGGGAAACCATGAGAAATTTGTCGTTTTCTTAAATAGTGTAGCTCAAAGAATAAGAGTTGTAAGCCCTTGTAATTCTTATCATCTTTAGCAATTTGGAGTATGAACCACAGCTTCTGGGGTCACTTTTTCCTCAGGCATATTTTGTGTTGCAGGTGAAATAAAAGATGTTAATTCCGAAATGTTGGCGGATTAAATCAGGTGATGCTAAGGGAAGTAGATTAGGGAACGAGGAAAAGTAGTAAATGAGATTTGCTGTTTGGGCAGCAGAATAACTAATGATGGCCGAATTAGAGATGATATAAAATGTTTACTAGGAATTACAAGAAAAGCATTTCTGAAGAAGGGAAATTTGTTAATATCTAATATAGATTTAAGCATCAGGAAGTCTTGTCTGAAAGTACTTGTCTGGAGTGTAGCAATGTACAGAAGTGAAACATGGGCGACAGTTTAGACAAGAAGAGAATAGAGGCTTTTGAAATTCGGTCCTAAAGAAGAATGGTGAAGATTAGGTGCTTAGAGCAAGTAACTAATGAAGAAGTACTGTACACAAGTGTGGAGCAAAGAAATTTGTTGCACAATCTGATTAGAAGAAGGGATCTGTTGGTAGGACACATTCGGAGACATCATCACCAATTTGGTACTGGAGGGAAGCGTGGGGAGTAAAACTCGTAGAGGAAGACCAAGAGATTTATACAGTAATTAGATTTAGAAGGACGTATATTCGAGCAGTTACTCGGAGATGAAGAAGCCTGCACAAGATGGGGTACCTTGTAGAGCTGCACCAAACCAGTCTTTAGACTGGGTGTTGTGCACTGTCCTTAGGTTAGTTAGGTTTAAGTAGTTCTAAGTTCTAGGGGACTGATGACCATGGACAATGTATTGGCTATGAACTGTAGATTTAAACTGAAGAAATTGCGAAAAGGTGGAAATTTGAGGAGATGTGACCTGGATAAACTGTCTAAACCAGAGGTTATATAGAGTTTCAGGGAGAGCATAAGGGAACAATTGACAGGAATGGGGGAAAAATACAGTAGAAGAAGAATGGGTAGCTTTGAGAGATGAAGTAGTGAAGGCAGCGGAGGATCAAGTAGGTAAAAAGACGAAGGCTAGCAGAAATCCTTGGGTAACAGAAGAAATGTTGAATTTAATTGATGAAAGGAGAAAATATAAAAATGCAGTAAATGAAGCACGCAAAAAGGAATACAAACTCCTCAAAAATGAGATCGACATGGAGTGCAAAATAGCTAAGCAGGGATGGCTACAGGACAAATGTAACGATGTAGAGGGGGTAAGATAGATACTGTCTACAGGAAAATTAAAGAGGCCTTTGGAGAAAAGAGAACCACTTGTACGAATATCAAAAGGTCAGATGTAAACCCCCTTCTAAGCAAAGAACGGAAAGCAGAAATGCGGAAGGAGTGCATAGAGGGTCTATACAAGGGCGATGTATGTCAGGACAATATTATGAAAATGGAAGAGGATGTAGATGAAGATGAAATGGGAGATATGTTACTGCGTGAAGAGTTTGACCGAGCACTAAGTAGAAACAAGGCCCCTGGAGTAGCGAACATTCCATTAGAACTACTGACAGCCTTGGGAGAGCCAGTCCTGACAAAACTCTACCATCTAGTGGGCAAGATGTATGACACAGGCGAAATACCCTCAGACTTCAAGAAGAATATAACAATTCCAATTCCAAAGAAAGCGGGCGTTGACAGATGTGAAAATTACCGAACTATCAGTTTAATAAGTCACGTCTGCAAAACACTAACGCGAATTCTTTACAGACGAATGGAAAAACTAGTAGTAGCTAACCTCGGGGAAGATCAGTTTGGATTCCGTAGAAATGTTGGAACACGTGAGGCAATACAGGCCCTACGATTTATCTTAGAAAATAGATTAAGGAAAGGCAAACCTACGTTCTAGCATTTGTAGACTTACAGAAAGCTTTTCACAATGTTAACTGGAATACTCTCTTTTACATTCTGAAGGTGTCAGGGGTAAAACACAGGGAGCGAAAGGCTATTTACAATTTGTACAGAAACCAGATGACAGTTATAAGAGTCGAGCGGCACGAAAGGGAAGCAGTGGTTGGGAAGGGAGTGAGACAGGGTTGTAGCCTGTCCCCGAGGTTATTCAATATGTATATTGACCAAGCAGTGAAGGAAACAAAAGAAAAATTCGGAGTAGGTATTAAAATCCATGGAGAAGAAATAAAAACTTTGAGGTTCGCCGATGACATTGTAATTCTGTCAGAGACAGCAAAGGACTTGGAAGAGCAGTTGAACGAAATGGATAGTGTCTTGAAAGGAGGATATAAGATGAACATCAACAAAAACAAAACGAGGATAATCGAATGTAGTCGATTTAAGTCGGGTGATGCTGAGGGAATTAGATTAGGAAATGAGATGCTTAAGGTAGTAAACGAGTTTTGTTATTTGGGGAGCAAAATAACTGATAATTGTCGAAGTAGAGAGGATATAAAATGTAGACTGGCAATGGCATGGAAAGAGTTTCTGAAGAAGAGAAATTTGTTAACATCGAGTATAGATTTAAGTGTCAGGAAGTCATTTCTGAAAATATTTGTATGGAGTGTAGCCATGTATGGAAGTGAAACGTGGACGAAATAGTTTACAGAAGAAGATAATATGTGGTGCTACAGAACAATGCTGAAGATTAGATGGGTAGATCACATAACTAATGAGGGGGTATTGAATAGGATTGGGGAGAAGATAAGTTTGTGGCACAACTCGACTAGAAGAAGGGATCGGTTGGTAGGACATGTTTTGAGGCATCAAGGGATCACCAATTTATGTTGGAGGGCAGCGTGGAGGGTAAAAATCGTATAGGGAGACCAAGAGATGATTACACGAATCAGATTCAGAAGGATATAGGTTGCAGTAGGTACTGGGAGATGAAGAAGCTTGGACAAGATAGAGTAGCATGGAGAGCTGCATCAAACCAGTCTCAGGACTGAAGACAACAACAACAACAACAACAACATAGTTTACCGTCTCTTGCCCCTAGGCTGCAACTTGATTTTTGAAGTGCCAGCGATAAGCTTGTGTTACATTTCTTGTTGCCCCACGGTTGCGGACGGTTCGTCTTCAAGGCCAGTATTTGGCGTGACATCATGACGTTTCAAAATTTAATTTTCGAAACTAATGTTCTTCTCATCACAGACACTAAAGTCGTAATTTTATTGACTATTCCTTGCTGAAGTCTTGTTACATCAACGAAATTCTTAACTAAAGGCTCACTGAAGAGGCTATGATGTAATAAGCGATTACTCTATTTAGATATCTTAACTTAAATCTGACACTGTCTCTTGCTCTGTGTTGAGAGAATTATTTACAGATTAATGAAGATTCTTAGATCAAACCATCCGCGGTTGTGTTAAGGTATTCGAGTACAGAATCGTTTAGCGACCATAGGAAGTGTAATTTACCTGGTGATAAGTTCAGCCGGCATCGGTGACCGAGCGGTTCTAGGCGCTTCATTCCGGAATCTCGTGACAGCTAAGGTCGCAGGTTCGAATCCTGCCTCGGGTATGGATGTGTGTGATGTCCTTAGGTTAGTTAGGTTTAAGTAGTTCTAAGTTCTAGGGGACTTATGACCTCAGATGTTAAGTCCCATGATGCTCACAGCCATTTGAACCATTTTTGATAAGTTCAGGTGGTTATTGACGACTCGCAAGTGTAACGAAAGAGATCTGTTAAGGAAAATTCTAAACAAAGTAAAGGGTAAACGCGTGGTAGTGAAAATACGAGAGGGCTGAACGGTGTAAGAGGAAATGAAGTGCGTTGCACGTATCGCAGCTTTTATGTAGAATAAGAAAAAAAACGTTTGAAGCCATGTGAAAAGACTGCTACTGCAATTGTAACAAAAAATTGTAATAAAAAATTAGACTGTAAGACAGGGGCACAAGCAGAAAAGAAAAGGCGGAAACAGGAGTTGCGTTTCGAGTGCTCATCAGAAATTTGCGTTTACATACAAAGATGCCTCAAAGAAAACTAAATAATCAACGGAAAATTCAGAATGGCTACTTTCTGTCAGTAGTACTGACGCTTATACAAGCCATTTAGCTGTCATTCCACAACACATAATTAACGCTAAGAGTTCTAACATTCTTACCTGGTCGGTATCAAGTCCAAACACCTTTCGAATATTTGTTACACATGTACTAATTTCAGGTTGTTCCTCGTCAACGCCAATGGCGGATGTGTCACTTTGTTCGGTACTGCCAGGAGCGTGGGTTTTCCAAGCCAAGACGGATTTTCGACCATCAGCAGCACCGAAAATTACACACGTCTACGTTTAAGGTGTACGAAAAACTACTCAATCAAATGTTGGGAAAGGGGGGGGGGGAGACGTTCCTTATACCAAGACAAAGAGAGGGGTTTGGACATAGACACATCTGGATTATTTTTTAGTTGCTAATAAGTGTTGTGAGAAGAATTTGGCACAGCAGTGGAACACCTAAATCAAAATAAGACCGTTAGTCGTGATCTGGGACAACAGCCGCCCGTGCTAATGAGGGAGAAACCGCAATCGCGAACTGAGAAGGATGAACAAACAGTAGAAACGCAAGTGCTCCTTTCGTGTGTCCCGCCCAGCCCAGTTTCATCCCTGGAACTGTCCGGCTGGAACCGCTGAAGACAGATGCTGCCCGAAACGATCAGCCTCTCTAAGCCACGTCCATGTTTCCAGTGACATAGCTATATCAGACCTACTGTAAGCACGAGCTTGCTAGCTCATTCTCGTGTGAAATGAAAATCCCGAAGTCTTCTAGGCAACAAAGGCATTCGAAGGAGAAATAACAACAGTCAGCCTCACCTACACAAAATGTCGTGCCGGTGACAAGTGTTAATATTATTTACATCAAGAAAAGCAAGGAAAGGAATCTTCGCTCACAACGACACACGAATGGGGAGTTCCGTGGTGCTCTCGCAAATCCGTTACGCGAAATTGGTCGCCTGTCCCAACATGATGGCAAGATGTAGAAGAGAGATCCATGCCTATAAAACGGCATGTTTCTTTTAACAGCCAGTTCCCCCAGCGCCAGCTGTAGGTACCTGAACCTGAGAGTATCGATTTACTACCAGAAAAGCAGAACTTCGCATTTTCGTGTCTCGCCTCCCCGCTGGTAGCTCTCGTAGCTCTCGTAGCTCTCCGTCATGTACGGATTAAATTTTTGTCTTTTCACTCGTTCCAACGGATGTGCACGAAAACAACTGGACCACTCGTAAATTCCAAGGATTTACCTTTTTTCCGAATTTTTTCCTGACCCGAGTGTTTGTACCATATGACACACAGCCACTCTGTTTGTGGCGTTAACGTTACAGCAGATCCTGTTGACCTCTGGTTACTGCTAATGGTTACTCACAGACCTTTCGCTCACAACACCCTGGAGAAGTCGACGTTAGCTCAGAATTATTATCCTTCGAAGAGCCAGTTATGACGAAAGTATTCCAGCTGGTGGGCATGAAGTACGAGACAGGTGAAGTACCTTATACTTCAAAAAGGATGTAATAATTATAAATCTTAAAAAGGCAGTTGCTGAGAGCTGTGAATGTTACCGAACTATCAGTTTAGTAAGTTACTGTAGCAAAATACTTGTTTACAGAAGAAAGGAAAAGCTGTCAGGTGGCGACATCGGGGAAAGTCAGAGAGATGTATTGAATCTACGAAAACCGTTGGACAACAGGTTAAAGAAAACCAAACATACGGTTTCAGTATTTGTAAATTTAGCAGAAGCTGTTCTCAATGTTGCCTGGTCTATACATTTTGAAAATCCTATGATAGCGGAGTAAAATACAAAGAGTGTATGGTTATCTACTACTTGCTCAGAAACCAGACTGCCGTTATAAGAGTCGAAGGACATGAAAGAGGAGCAGTAGATGAGAATGAAGTTGAGATCAGATTGTAACATATCCTCGTTGTTATTCTGTAGGTACATTGAGCAACTGTGAAAGAAATAAGGAGAAATTGGAAAAGTGAGTTAAATATCATGGAGAAGAAATAAAATCTTTGAGGTGTGCTGATGACATCGTAATTCTGTCAGAGACGGTAAAGGACTTGAAAACAGTGGAAGTGAGTGGATAGCGGTTAAAAAGTGAAGATGAAATTAAAATGAAATAAATCAAGGATAATGTTATGCAGTCGAATTAAAAAAAAGGTTCAAATGGCTCTGAGCACTATGAGACTTAACTTCTGAGGTCATCAGCCCCTACAACTTAGAACTACTTAAACCTAACTAACCTAAGGACGTCACGCACATCCATGCCCAAGGCAGGATTCGAACCTGCGACCGTAGCGGTCGCGCGGTTCCAGACTGTAGCGCCTAGAACCTTATATAATATTGCTATTCCAGAGGTATTTAGCGAACAGCGTTCTCAGCTGAAGATTGGCCACTTAAATACTGTCTAGAGATTAATGTATGTTCCAACTGCAGACCCGACAAGAATATGATAATTTAATTCATCGGGAGAGTTTATGTAGTCGTTTCATGGAATACAGGAGGTACATGATTACGTTCGGACATTGTTTTCTTGTGATAGGGCAGGAAATAGTTGAGTCGGAGAGACTGTATAATGATAGTCTCTAAAACATTTTCTTTGTGATCAGTTGTCATTCGAACAATAATCTGATCGCTAAAATACACACACAGATATCTGTTATCATAATTGATGCTACGACTACTTTTCTTTCAAGTCGTGCTCCTTTTTACTGTCTTTATTCCAAAGAAATCGAGACAAAACAAACTCCTTCACTAACCAGATCGATAAGGTCGCATGGTAATTCGAGAAAAATGTGGTACCACGTGGCAAGTGACAAATATTGTCTACCACACGAGCAGAGGATCATACGGTATCAGTCTGCATCACCAGTCCTGCCCAGCACAAATAAGCCAACGCCCAGAATCGATGCCCTATGCACCTTTAATTTATTTTTAATGGCTTCAAGCTATGACTATAGCGACAAAGCGTGAAAAACCATCACCATCACAGGCAGCTAGTACGATCCGTAACACGCTGACAACAGGAGTAATCGTCGACAGCGATTCGAACAGCAGATGGCCTGGCCACAGCACAACAAACCATTCGCCAACACAGCGCCGGTTTAGAACAACCAGAGAACTGCCACATACCTCAGAACCCGCTAATAGGTGTTGGGCGTGCGGAAGTATTCCCGTATGGAGGATATTCCGTGGGAAGAAGTTAGGCCACGGGTACCAGTTGCTATGACAGCAAATGATATCGAGAGCCATTGTGCGTCTGTGGGCATCCGGTTTTTCGCCGCCAGCAACCCACAGGCGAAGCCTTTCTTCAGCAAATCAGTGTACCACTACACAAACACGAGAATTTTCTCTCCTGTGGCAACTTATTGATCTCAGAGTAGCACTTGCAGCCTAGGTCCTCATTTTGTGGTTGGATGTATTCCAATCCCTGTCTTCCTCTACAGTTTTTATCCTCTGCAGCTCCCTCTAGTACCCTGGAAGTTATTCCTTGATGGTTTTAACCTATGTCTTACCATCCTGTCCCTTCTTATTGTCACTGTTTCAGAATGGTTCAAATGGCTCTGAGCACTATGGGACTTAACTTCTAAGGTCATCAGTCCCCTAGAACTTAGAACTACTTAAACCTAACTAACCTAAGGACATCACACACATCCATACCCGAGGCAGGATTCGAATCTGCGACCCAGCAGTCGCGCGGTTCCAGACTGTACAGCACCGTTCGGCCACCCCAGCCGGCTGTCACTGTTTCTCGTATGTTCCTTTTTCCACCGATTAAGTGGAGAAGTTCTTTATTCCTCACTTTGTCAGTCCACCCGATTTTCAACATTCTTCTACGGTACCATATCTCAAATCTTTCGATTCCTTTCTCGTCCGGTTTTCCCACAGTCCGTAATTCACTCACGTACAAAAAAATGACTCTGAGCACTATGGGACTTAACATCTGAGGTCATCAGTCCCCTAGAACTTAGAACCACTTAAACCTAACTAACATAAGGACATCACGCACATCCATGCCCGAAGCAGGATCTGAACTTGCAACCGTAATGGTCACGCGGTTCCGGAATGTAGCGCCTAGAACTGCTCGGCCACCCCGGCCGGCTCACTCACGTACAATGCTGTAGTCAAAATGTACATTCTCAGAAATTTCTTCCTCAAACTAAGGGATATCTCTTAAATCAGAAAACTTATTTTGACCAGGAAAGCCCTCTTTGCCTATGCCAGACTGATTTTTATACCCTCCTTTTTTCGTCCGTCTCACTTGCGAGGTAGCAAAATTCCTTCACTTACTTCTTGCTCACCGATTCTCATGATACGGTTAGCGCTAGCATCATTTCTGCTGCTTGTCATTATTTTTTATGTTTACTAGATTTACACGCAATCCATATTCTGTACTCACTACCGTATTCATTCCATTCCACAGATCCTGTGAGTCTTCCTCAGATTCGCCGACGATAGCGATGTCATCAATGAATTTTACGATTATATCCTTTCACCTTGACTAATACTGGACCCCTGACTCTAAAGTCTTCTTCAACCAAGTCCTAAGACAGTTCATCCCCATCACAGAGTCCTTCCACCTATCGTTCTCTTCGATTAAAGGTGGGCCGGCCGCTGGTGGCCGAGCGGTTCTGGCGCTACAGTCTGGAACCGCGCGACCGCTACGGCCGCAGGTTCGAATCCTGCCTCGGGCATGGATGTGTGTGTTGTCCTTAGGTTAGTTAGGTTTAAGTAGTTCTAAGTTCTAGGGGACTTATGACCTCAGCAGTTGAGTCCCATAGTGCTCAGAGCCATTTGAGCCATTTGATTAAAGGTGGAATTGCCATCGCACTCTTAATGTTGCCCCCCATCCTTTTCATTACACCAACCTTTGCTCTGACTTTTCTAAATGCTTAGCCAGTTATAGACTTGGACAGGAATTAGATATTTTCGGTGTGTGGTGTAATTCATGCTCGACGCATCGTTGTCGTTATCAGAGCAAATGAAGAAGCTCCGCAGTACTAGCAATGCTCAAGAGCCCATTTAACATTGTGCAAGGATTACACATTCTGAGAGATCAGTAATAAGGCTAAATTACGCTATACCCTCGAGGCAACGTTAATTTGGGGGGGGGGGGGAATAAGACGTTTCAGATACGCCTGGAATGCTAGCCGCCCGCACGACGCAGCCGAATATCTGCGGCATTTGATTTCATCTGACGGCGCAGAAGCGCGAGGCAGGGCGATATTGCGTGGAGTCCTCGCGTGCAGCTTGCAGGCGCCCTGGGGGAAACGACAACGCGATATTCGACACACTTCCGTCGGCGCGTTCGGGGCGAGTTATCCAAATAAAAGCGAGATCCGGCCGATACGAGGAAGATATCCCTCGCGGACAGATTTTCGATATCTCATCAGTCATTCGTACTCAACTGTAGAGTACGTATGTCATCGTCATGCCAATAACTTGATATTTACGAGTCACATATTGTAAAATTTTCGTAGTACACCTGAAAATGGCAACAAGCTCAAAACTGCATTATTGGATTTTATGAGTAAATTGTGTTTCTGTGTCATAGGCGAGTATGATCTCAGGCAAAAACTTCTGCATAAGCAAGCCCCACCATAAAAAGTTTAAGCCTCAGTATTCCTTCTTCCTTTATCACCGTTTTCTTAACCACGAATATGTTTCCCGACGCATTTTCAATCCTGTGCTCTCGGACTTTTGTGTTTCCGCGAAGTATAAAGGTTTTTTTTTTTTTTTGCAGCGTCTGTCTCTGCAGTTACTAAATCATTTATGCGACACAAGTCTGTGGCACTATCAAGCTCCATGAATCGACTCGAAACGAATCTCGCAGCGCGTCTTCATAACTTCCGTATTTCTTCCGGAAGTCCAAATTTTTAGGGGCCCCACGTCTTGGAAATTACTCTTAAGAATCGGTCGTTTAAAGATTTTGCAAACTGTCTTTTTCGTGTCTGAATTGCGCTTCCTTACGATGTTTGTAATATATGTGAGTCTGCCATCTACCTTCTTCGCAGTTTTTGTATGGTTGCTCCACCATATATAAAGGGCGATCAAAAATCTCCGTTTGGGTGCTTTGTTGCAACTTATTGAACCCAGCACGACTCCAATGCGGGTATATATGACCATCGATCAACATTTGACATAAACCCGTGCAGGCGGTAAGAGCGTCACCTTGCGAGGAATTATAGCTAGTCAGACCCACGCACGGTGCAAATAGCATCATTGAGCGTGTGTAGAACGGGGAAGCCCCGCGATCTATCTGAAGGCAAATTGTGATGGCCCGGAGGCTCGGCATTTCGGAAACTGCACGACTTGTCGGGTATTCTAGGAGTGCTGTGCTGAGTCTTTCAACTTGTGGTACGACCAAGTGAACCATATCCAGACGTCATGGTGTTGGGCGGCCACCCCTCATGACAGATGTCGGACGTTGTAGGCCGGGCACACTGGTAAAACAGGACAGGCGGCGAACTATGGCGGCATTACCGTCAGACTTTAATATGGGCGGAGTACAAGTGTGTCAGAACACACAGTGCACGGAGCACTCCTAACGATGGGCCTCCGCAGACGACGAGCCATGTACAGGGTGTTTCAAAAATGACCTGTATATTTGAAACGGCAATAAAAACTAAACGAGCAGCGATAGAAATACACCGTTTCTTGCAATATGCTTGGGACAACAGTACGTTTTCAGGCAGACAAACTTTCTAAATTACAGTAGTTACAATTTTCAACAACAGATGGCGCTGCAGTCTGGGAAACTCTATAGTACGATATTTTCCACATATCCACCATGCGTAGCAATAATATGGCGTAGTCTCTGAATGAAATTACCCGAAACCTTTGACAACGTGTCTGGCGGAATGGCTTCACATGCAGATGAGATGTACTCCTTCAGCTGTTCAATTGTTTCAGGATTCTGGCGGTACACCTGGTCTTTCAAGTGTCCCCACAGAAAGAAGTCACAGGGGTTCATGTCTGGCGAATAGGGAGGCCAATCCACGCCGCCTCCTGTATGTTTCGGATAGCCCAAAGCAATCACACGATCATCGAAATATTCATTCAGGAAATTAAAGACGTCGACCGTGCGATGTGGCCGGGCACCATCTTGCATAAACCACGAGGTGTTCGCAGTGTCGTCTAAGGCAGTTTGTACCGCCACAAATTCACGAAGAATGTCCAGATAGCGTGATGCAGTAATCGTTTCGGATCTGAAAAATGGGCCAATGATTCCTTTGGAAGAAATGGCGGCCCAGACCAGTACTTTTTGAGGATGCAGGGACGATGAGACTGCAACATGTGGCTTTTCGGTTCCCCATATGCGCCAGTTCTGTTTATTGACGAAGCCGTCCAGGTAAAAATAAGCTTCGTCAGTAAACCAAATGCTGCCCACATGCATATCGCCGACATCAATCCTGTGCACTATTTCGTTAGCGAATGTCTCTCGTGCAGCAATGGTAGCGGCGCTGAGGGGTTGCCGCGTTTGAATTTTGTATGGATAGAGGTGTAAACTCTGGCGCATGAGACGATACGTGGACGTTGGCGTCATTTGGACCGCAGCTGCAACACGGCGAACGGAAACCCGAGGCCGCTGTTGGATCACCTGCTGCACTAGCTGCGCGTTGCCCTCTGTGGTTGCCGTACGCGGTCGCCCTACCTTTCCAGCACGTTCATCCGTCACGTTCCCAGTCCGTTGAAATTTTTCAAACAGATCCTTTATTGTATCGCTTTTCGGTCCTTTGGTTACAATAAACCTCCGTTGAAAACTTCGTCTAGTTGCAACAACACTGTGTTCTAGGCGGTGGAATTCCAACACCAGAAAAATCCTCTGTTCTAAGGAATAAACCATGTTGTCTACAGCACACTTGCACGTTGTGAACAGCACACGCTTACAGCAGAAAGACGACGTACAGAATGGCGCACCCACAGACTGCGTTGTCTTCTATATCTTTCACATCACTTGCAGCGCCATCTGTTGTTGAAAATTGTAACTACTGTAATTTCCAAAGTTTGTCCGCCTGAAAATGTACTGTTGTCCCAAGCATATTGCAACAAACGGTGTATTTCTATCGCTGCTCGTTTAGTTTTTATTGCCGTTTCAAATATACCGGTCATTTTTGAAACACCCTGTATGTGCCAATGTTAAGATCACGACGTCTGCAATTACGACTGAAATGGACACGAGAGCATCGGCACTGGACGTTGTCACAGTGGCAGAGCGTTTCATTGTCTGATGATTCTCGATACCTTTTCCATCATGCTGGTGGAAGGGCGTGAATCCGTAGTCTCCAGGGGATAAATCCTTGACACCTGTACTGTCCACCGAGATAAGCTGACGGTGGCTCAGTTATGTTCTGGGGAACATTAATGTGGGCATCCATGGCTCTAGTGGAGCTCGTGCCAGGCACCATGATTTCCAAGGAGTATCATAGACCATATACACCCCTGAAATCAAACGTCATGTGCCGAGGGCCTCCTGGCGGGTAGACCGGATCACCTTCAGCAAGTTTTCTGAGGTGACGAGACTGCGGCGACTTGCGCGTCGATGAGGATGGAGTGGTGATGATGAAGACGACACATACATCCACCCCCTGAGCAGAGAAAATCTCCAACCCAGCCGGTAATCGAAGCCCCCCCCCTCCCCCCCTTCTTCCCCCTGGGCATGACAAGCCGGCGCGCTGACCACTCAGCAACAGTGGCAGACTACACAACCCTGAATGATGATCATGTTTCCCGATGGCAGTACGATTTTTCAGTGAGATAATGTGCCATGTAACAAGGCCAGGAGTGTGATGGGGTGGTTTGAGGAACATTGGTGACTTCCAGTTAATGTGCTGGCCCCCAACTAGGCAAATTTGAACCCATCGGGAATGTGATTGAACATGAAATGATCGCTCATACTCAGCCTTCCCAGAATTTAGGGTAATTAGGTAACTTGTGTGTGCAGACGTGATGCCAACGCACTCCATCAACCTACCAAGGCATCACTGCTTCCATGCCACGACGCGTCGCCGTTGGTATCCTTACCAAAGGAGGACATACCGGCTGTTAGGTAGTTTGTCATTATGTTCTGGCTGGTCAGTGTTGCAAGGGGTTAGAGTGGCCTTCGACTGGAAACTTTTTGATCGCTCGTTACAGCCCTCTGGACACACACTCGCAGACAGCTGACGGCGCCGGCCGGTGTGGCCGAGAGGTTCTAGGTGCTTCAGTCTGGAACTGCGCGAACGCTACGGTCGGAGGTTCGCATGGATGTGTGTGGTCCTTAGGTTAGTTAGGTTTAACTAGTTCTAAGTTCTAGGGGACTGATGACCTCAGATGTTAAGTTCCATAGTGCTCAGAGCCATTTGAACAGTTGACAGCTGGACGTTAGTCCAATGACTGGTTGTCAATTGCTAACTTTCCCTCTCTATATAGGTGCGTTACGTAGCGTTTACTTATCTCAAAATATAATAATGGTGCAAATGGCTCTAAGCACTATGGGACTTAACATCTGAGGTCATCAGTCCACTAGAACTTAGAACTAGTTAAACCTAACTAACCTAAGGACCACACACATCCATGACCGAGGCAGGATTCCAACCTGTGACCGTAGCAGTCGCGCGGTTCCAGACTGAAGCGCCTAGAACCGCTTGGCCACCGCGGCCGGCAACATCTGAGGTCATCAGTTCTCTACATTTAGAACTACTTAAACCTAACTAAGACACATCCATCCCCGAGGCAGGATTCGAAACTGCGACCTTAGCAGCAGCGCGGTTCCGGACTGAACCGCCTAGAACCGCTCGGTTTCAGTGCCGGCTTACTTATTTCAAGAGGCAGCTGCCAGATGATGACCTTCAAATTTCTATACGTTAGGAAAACGTAAATTTTCCCAATCGGTTAAATTCCCTGTATACAACGCCGTATGCTATTTTGCAGCCTCAACACATTGTATGAATTTCATACGATTATAATAATAATGCACCAGAGCTTTTCGTTTATGTCACTTTAATGGTACCGCTTTCGAGAGATAGCGGTACCCGGAGACAATCAAGCTATTATCAGTACGTAATAATGAGCCACTGCCCAAAATCAGTACCATTAAATGAAATATAAAAAAGTATCTCAGGCAGATAATTCTACACATACATGTGCTGACAGTTGCTTGTCTGTATTTAGGTACCGCCCAAGAATGATCCATCTCTCGACAGGTAGCAATGAATAAAATACACTACTTAGCTTTTCAGAGCATTCACACAAGGTTGGCACCGGTGGTGACACCTACAACGTGCTGACATGAGGAAAGTTTCCAACCAATTTCTCATACACAAACAGCGGATGAACGGCGTTGCCTGGTGAAACGTTGTTGTGATGCCTCGTGTAAGGAGGAGAAATGCGTACCATCACGTTTCCGACTTTAATAAACGTCGGATTGTAGCCTGTCGCGATTGAGGCTTATCGTATCGCGAAATTGCTGCTCGCGTTGGTCGACATCCAATGACTGTCTGCAGAATATGGAATCGGTGGGTTCAGAAGGGTAATACGGAACGCCGTGCTGGATCCCAACAGCCGCGTATCACCTGCTTCAGAAGGGTAATACGGAACGCCGTGCTAGAGCCCAACGGCCTCGTATCAATAGCAGTCGAGATGAGAGGCATCTTATCCCCATGGCTGTAATGGATGGTGCAGCCACGTCTCGATCCCTAAGTCAACAGATGGGGACGTTTGCAAGACAACAACCATCTGCACGAACAGTTCGACGACGTTTGCAGCAACATGGACTATCAGCTCGGAGACCATGGCTGCGGTTACCCTTGACGCTGCATCACAGACAGGAGCGCCTGCGATGGTGTACTCAACGACGAACCTGGGGGCACGTCATTTCTTCGGATGAATCCAGGTTCTGTTTACAGCATCATGATGGTCGCATCCGTGTTTGGCGACTTCGCGGTGAACGCACATTGGAAGCGTGTATTCGTCATCGCCATACTGGCGTATCACCCGGCGTGATGGTATAGGGTGCCATTGGTTACACTTCTCGGTCATGTCTTGTCCGCATTGACGGCACTTTGAACAGTGGACATTACATTTCAGATGTGTTACGACCCGTGGCTCTAGCCTTCATTCGATCCCTGCGAAACCCTACATTTCAGTAGGATAATGCACGACCGCATGTTGTAGGTCCTGTACGGGCCTTTTGGGCACAGAAAATGTTCGACTGCTGCCCTGGCCAGCACATTCTGCAGATCACTCACTAACTGAAAACGTCTGGTCAATGGTGGCCGAGCAACTGGCTCGTCACAATACGCCAGTCACAACTCTTGATGAACGTGGTATCGTGTTGAAGCTGCATGGGCAGCAGTACCTGTACACGCCATCCAAGCTCTGTTTGACTCAATGCCCAGGCGTATCAAGGCCGTTATTACGGCCAGAGGTGGTTGGTCTGGGTACTGATTTCTCAGGATCTATGCACCCAAATTGCGTGAAAATATAATCACATGTGAGTTCTAGTATAATATCTTTGTCCAATGAATACCCGTTTATCATCTGCCTTCCTTCTTGGTGTAGCAACTTTAATGGCCAGTAGTGTAAAAAAAAGCAGCTCTGGTGGATAATCATAACAGTGTCAACGTGATGTGATATAACACTGCCTGTGAAATTCTGGAACCTACTAATCACTGTCTGCACAATTGAAGAATCATATTTTGTACAGGAGGTAGCTTGGTAATTTTGGAGAGTGGTAAAACCCGACGAAAAGTTGGGCGCGTTTCACACGAACTGGCGACGACACGAAACGTCATAAATGTACTGTAGATGACGTTACGTGCGCACTGACGTGGACGGCGCTGATCTACATTTCTGCAAGCCTCAAGTCTGCGCTTACATTTTGAAGTGCACAGTGGATCGGCTGTTGTGAAATGACTTTGTAATGTGGTACGGTGCAAGTAAACATGATTTTCTAGTACTTGCATGTAAATGGACACTGTAGGAAACCTAGCTAGCTGTATCGAGTGAAAATACCTGCGCAGCGGATATGCGTAGGAAAATAATGTTTCCAACAGTGTTCGAAAGGTCAAAGAGAACGGAACAAACAGTGAAGCCGTACGTCTATTGAACAGTACAACCAACTGTGCAGCCTTCATACTTGTACGGAGCACTGTCGGTTAATTTGAATGTGAGACCTTCAACTAGCAGTCGGCCAGTCCAGCGCAAATTATGGCAAGCAAAGTAGTGTGTGAACAGCAGCTACACACCTGTCATTCCCAGAGAGTTCAAGATTTCAGTCGCGCTATATTTCGGACTTCTCATATTGCGTAGAAGCTCGGTTAAAGCATAAATTATCACAGGCAGGTGGCTGAATGGTTCCACCTGGCAATTATGGACCGCTGATGAAGCTGTTGTAGCTATAGCCGACCTTGCAGCAGATGCCTCAAGCCCTGCAAACAGTACTCGAGATGTTCACGGGGATTGTCTCTCCATTTGTTAACAGTTCAAATGATTTTTCAGCCCATTTTACAATGGTATCCTTACGAGATATAGATGGTGATGAGGTCCCACACTCCGAAGAGTGTAGGGAACGATGCAGGAGACCCGCACTGCTGTACTAGGCAAGGTCCTGGTGAAGGTGGTTTGCCATTGCCTTCCTCCGACAGTAATGGGGATGAATGATGATGATGATGATGATGATGATGAAGACAACAACACCCAGTCATCTCGAGGGAGGAAAAATCCATGAACCCGCTGGGAATCGAACCCGGGACCTCGTGTGCGGGAAGCGTGAGCGCTACCGCAAGACCTCGAGCTGCGGACCAACATATTGAACGTGTACTAGAGGAAGCCCCAAGATAGGCAACAACGTTGTGACTTTGACCTACTTTTTTTTTCTTTGCGCTGATGGAAATGGATGACATGTGGCAGGGCAATTTTGTTTGAACGGACGAGGCACATTCGACTCTGCACAGTGCCATAATGCATAGAACTCTATCTTATGGGGTTCTACTCCGCCACATATTGTGCAGGAGCGTCCACTGCACGCAGCTTACGAGAGTGTGTTGAGGTTCCACATGTCTCTTCATTCCCGGTCCATTCTTCTTCGAGGAGATGACACCTCGAGGGCATGTTGGCTGTAGAAAGACATCTGCACGTTGTAAGGACCTCCCAACTGTGTACAAACCAGTATTTTCATGCAAGATGGGGTGACAGCACATGTCGCTTGCCAGGTGAAAGATTTGATTGGAGAAATCCTCGGTAGCGACCACATCGTCTCTAGGTAATTTTAAGGTGTTTTGTCATCCAAATCCCCAGACCCGTCCGACTTCTGCTTGTGGAGATAACTGAAAGATCGTCTGTGTCAACAGTGTATCCGGACCCATTCTGCTCTGAAGAATAGCATACCACGCCATATCGCTCTGATGACACCGGATTTGCAGCGAGCAACTCTCGATCACGCCGTGTTACGGGCGCAGGATGTTGCTGAGTCTCGAGACTATACTGAACATGTGTTGTGATCATGACATAACAAACGCACTAGGGCCACCGTTATGGTGTGTTTTATTGTTCCTCCCCTTTTCTGCATCCACACCACATTTGGACTGCTTCAGGACCATATTTTCACTTCGTGGCCGAAGTGGAACTGTAATTTTTTTTCAGCGTACTCGGCTAGCGCACCGCTTAATGAACGCACCTACGACTTTTAAGCGTCCAGCAATGTTTATAGCCTGCACTGCAGCACTCGAGAACATCGCAGTTTAATTATAACCATCTGGTGTATCTATATGGATTTTTATGATTGGCCGATCAATAGTGAATCCGAAATTTTATTGTTCTTGCTTATGACTTCGAAACTTTGTGTAGTCACATTTCCAGAAAATATCGCATGGTATATAATACTAAATATGCGGTGTTGATATTGTGTCTGGCATGATTTAAAATATGAGCAGGTCGATGAAACAGCTCAGCTTTTGTAGCCTGGCTGACGATTCATTTAGCGTGCAGTTTTCCGCGAACTGAACTAGTCGTCTTATCGAAGTGCTCCCAACAATAGTTTTATGTGTGCTCGCTGCCTCGAATCACAACCACATTGCTGCTAAGGATGCAAACACATGTAATGTCTCTGATGAAAACAATTGTAAGAGACAACTGGATCCGCTGCGGAAATATTACGGCCAAAATTAAATCGTCAACCTTGCTAGACACCTGAATCTCACGACATATTAGTGTCGAACTGACAGCGGAGGACTAGCGGGTGTTATCAGTACTGTTTGTCACATCCTTCGTTCATCAAAACGCTTATCTATGTCTATCATCGATCCCCAACGAACGTAAAGTTCACTCTTATTTGAATTTTTCTGTCTCAATTGTGGCCTCCAAACTCTACCTAGGTTTGTATGTGATACAGATTATCAACCACGAAAGTATCGTATGATGTGTAACTTGCCTGAGGATTGAACTTTTAAGGATTCCAGGATAGGAAGAGTCTTTAGTTTGCGCGATATATTCGTCCAACGCCTGAAGCGACTCTGTAGTTCAAATGGTTTAAATGGCTCTATGGGACTTAACAGCTGTGGTCATAAGTCCCCTAGAACTTAGAACTACTTAAACCTAACTAACCTAAGGACATCACACACATCCATGGCCGAGGCAGGATTCAAACCTGCGACCGTAGCAGTCGCACGGTTCCGGACTGCGCGCCTAGAACCGCGAGACCACCGCGGCCGGCTGACTCTGTAGTCTAACCAGTTACATATCAAGGTTTCAAGTGGCGGTAGTCCTTAGTGGTTTATTTTTGTTAACTTTTCTGATATTTAGTCCGCATGTCAGTGAATTGCCCATCCTAGTAACATAGCATCTTCTGACAGTACTGACAAAAAGAAGTAAAATATTGTTGTTCCAAGTAAACGAAATGACGTCCCGACTTTTCAATAAAAGGAAACCTTCTTATTGTCCTTTGTTGCAAAGAAAGAAAAAAATAAATGATTAAAAACTCGCAATTTTAATAAAGAGTAATCTCGAAATCAGAGACGTTTGCCAAAACAGAAGCTTTAAATCTGGTGGAATTATCGAAAATATTAAAATGTAGTTGTTATTCACGAAAGTTATAAGGTTGCAAAAACAAATGTTAAAAGGCAATATAACACATTCAGAAGGAAAGACCCAGAATAATTTGCTTGTTATGAAAAGAAAATTAGGTTTTCAACGGTCAATATTAAGAACCGTTTTGGAATGACAGCAAACTAAGAAATTATCCATACTCAGTCTGGCAAGGGTTATGTAGCTGGCTTGTAATTATATTCATCGGTAACTCGTGAGAAAAGACTTGTACTCTTTAATCGAGAATATTTAATATGGAATTTCTGTATAAACACCGGAATATAAATGTAGGGCTTGTTTTATTCAAGAGCATTACTTCAGTGGTACTGGATTTTGTATTTTATCCGTGGGTCAAGTTATATGAAGTGAATCGACAGCGATGTAATCCTTCGAGGTTTAAAAGTACGCAGCTAACAGCCATTTGGATCTGACTTGTATCGAAATTACGAAAAGCAAGAATTATTGATTATTTAGATTTATGGTACCAAGACGGGCATTGTGTATGAAATGGTAGCGGTAAGTCGCTTTAACGTATTACATTATCATCATGTGGTTATTTCATTTGTTTGGAAGGTATAAGAGTGGTGTTACGCTCAGTATTTTGCTTAGAGGTAACAGGAATAGTTGCAACCATTCCAGCTGCCTCAATTAATACAATCTTGGAATCAGAATTTCACCTCAACACGAGGTGCAAAGCTCTGGTCACGGTGATTAACGCTGGTTTACTTGCGTGTTTGAAACGGGGTGACGCGAGTAATCGCCGGCCGATGTGGCCGAGCGGTTCTAGGCGCGTCAGTCTGGAACCGCGTGACCGCTCGGTCGCAGGTTCGAATCCTGCCTCGTGCATGGATGTATGTGATGTCCTGAGGTTAGTTAGGTTTAATTAGTTCTAAGTTCTAGGGGACTGATGACCTCAGATGTTGAGTCTCATAGTGCTCAGAACCATTTGACGCGAGTAATCAGAGGCAGAAAACGAGCCACGAATAGTGCAGCATGCGGGATAGACGATTTGTTCATTGGATTTCGCACTATAAACGTGGAGATTCTTTCTTAAAGTTATGCTTGTGATCCAATCAGTGAACATCGTTCCCTGCTACGCTGGGTAGAAGTGTTGTCTTATGAATACGCTTGCCCACGGTAATATGATGTAGATAGCACGCTACTGTATAGAGTTCATGTTGCGTATTGAAGTACTGATCCTCCAACAACTAAAAGAATAGCAGAGATGAACAAGGCCAGTGATTGACAGTTGTACAGCGAATTTCAGATATATTTTCCGGACGTACGAGTACAGTATTTCCCAAAGATTAGCTTTTTATCTGCTTATCCGAAAGTAGCACAGTTCAAACAGGGGCTTACAAACGCTTTAACAGACGTGAACAACGTTTAAAAAGGACAAGTCAACGTCCAGAGGTGACAGAATGTCATTAACGATCTACCGTGTTTGGACGTTCCAGTGACAACACTGAGATCGCATTCACCCGGTCAGCAGCTCTATTAATGCAAACTGCCCGTCGTGCCTACAAAGAACGCTGCACCATTTGCAACAATATAACACGGCACAAGAACAGCTTAATAGGATCCCAACTGACAGTCACCGGAGACGATTATTACACACTGTTAATGACACTCGGTTTCAAAGGCTAACGGGACTTGCAGATGAAAGTGAATGTAGGTACTGTAGGTACTGTAGTTTTTTGTGAGGATACTGGTAAATCAACAGGTTTCTTAAGAAATGATCTAAATAGCAGATAAATAGTTTCAATAATCTCTAGACTGACAGTACATAATGATAATAAAGACACTGACAAAAAAAATCTCAACACCAAGAACGAGGTGTGCAACATAAACGAATAGGCGTGTTTCTACATTTGAAAGACGGCTATTCAGATTTCGGCAACGGCCTTACTTTCCACGTTAGAGCTCATTTTATTACTTCCTTTCAAATCACATTAATCTTGGAATGGAAACACACAGCAACAGAACGTACCAGCGTAACTTCAAACACTTTGTTACAGGAAATGTTCAAAATGTCCTCCGTTAGCGAGGACACATGCATCCACCCTCCGTCGCATCGAATCCCTGATGCGCTGATGCAGCCCTGGCGTATTGTATCACAGCCGTCCACAATACGAGCATGAAGAGTCTCTACATTTGGTACCGGGTTTGCGTAGACAAGAGCTTTCAAATGCCCCCATAAATGAAAGTCAAGAGGGTTGAGGTCAGGAGAGCGTGGAGGCCATGGAATTGGTCCGCCTCTACCAATCCATCGGTCACCGAATCTGTTGTTGAAAAGCGTACGAACACTTCGACTGAAATGTGCAGGAGCTCCATCGTGCATGAACCACATGTTGTGTCGTACTTGTAAAGACACAAGTTCTAGCAGCACAGGTAGAGTATCCCGTATTAAATCATGATAACGTACAGTACATACTGCCGAAACTTAAATGAGCTCTAACATGGAAATTAAGCGTTTCCGGACACATGTCCACATAACATCTTTTCTTTATTTGTGTGTGAGGAATGGTTCCTGAAAGTTTGGCCGTACCTTTTTGTAACACCCTGTATACAGGGTGGTCCATCTGAGCTTATCTCGAAAATTATACATGCATCTGGTAAAAATAGTGGGTGAGACAAGTTCGTAAGCTCAAAGGGAGACATCAAATGATACTACACGTGACCCCCAGTCCCCACCACCTTGGGTGTGGTGGGGGGAAACTTTTAAATCTTAAATGGAAAACCCGATTTTTTATTACAGATTCGGATTCTACATAAAAAAGTAATCAAGTTTTGTCTGAATCATTTTTTTAAACCGTTGACAGATGGCGCTGAAATCGGGAAAAATTAAAATTGGGGAAGAACTCCGATTTATTTAGAATGATCCGAGAAGAGCGCATCAGATTGATACAAAATGTACACCAATTCTTTCATTACGCCAAATTATGCTTTTTTTTACAAAATGTATTATACCCGCCACAATTTTTGATGGAGGGAGGCGTATGGTATTAAAATCTCGTTAGGGAACTCTTCACTACTGCATTACTCAGCCGACTGTGGCGCTACCGTGGCCAAACTGCGAACTATGGCTCAGTATTAGGGTCGGTGCAATGCGATCAGACGTCACTTCACTTTCAGATTGTGAACCGTAAACATCAACTGACGAAAGTTAGTTATTCTTTAGCGAAACATGGCTCACTATCCTCCTACAGATATTGTTGATATGATGTTAATTTTAGGTGAATGCCATAACAATTACGCTGCAGCTGCGCAATTGTATGCGGATCGTTTCCCAAACAGACGACAACCAAGCGAGAACATTATTCGAAATTGCACTCATCGAGCTCGGAATGGATACATGCGCCGTGCACCTCGTCATCGCGAATACAACGAAAATGACGCTTCTGCCCTTACCGTTCTCGCCTGTGTTCAACTGGATCCCGAAATGAGTAGCTGTGCGATTCAAAGACAAACTGGAATACCGAAATCAACTGTTTTGAGGATTTCGAAGGCACATAAATAACATGCGTATCATATCACACTGACACAGGTATTAACTCCGAAAGATGTGCAAATACGCGTGCATTTCTGCCAATGGGCCTTGGAAATGATAAGAGGTGACAATGATTTTTTTTAGAAACGTTATGTTCACCGATGGAGCCACATTCAAAAACAATGGCCATTAAATCGTCATGATTGTCATTATTGGTCCTCTGTAAATCCACACTGACACAAACCTGTTGACAATCAACGCAAATGGTCGTTAATGGTCTGGTGTGGAATTTTAAGGGGCTCCGGAACGCCCTATACTTGCAATGTTAAAATAACGCTTATAAATTACATCTTTCCTCACAAAGTATTTGAGGTAGGAAGTTGAACTTTTTACAGATTATTTATTGGAATATGGGCTACAACTTAACACAGAGATTTTACAAAATTTTAGTTCAGTTATTAAAGACGATTTTTTTTCAATTGTAATGAAAATTCACAACATTTATTTGCAATTTTTTATTTATATATTCAAAAATATACAGTTTTTTGGAAAAAGGCTGTGTTATATTATGCAGAAGGTACTGTGTAACATTTACTGAAAGTGTGAAACAAATATATCTGCAAGATCCTTAGAAAACATGTAATTAGTATGAGAAAATAAAAGTTTTGGGAATCGAGCGACAAAGATTGGATTAACTTTTTAGTGCATTCCAGGTCCTTAGGATGGATTATCTTCATCCTCTGCAAACTCCTCCTCCAGCTTCCTCTTGTTCCTCCTCCTGTTTACTCTTGCTTGTATTTCTAGACTCTTTACAGCCCTGTCTGCAGCCCGAAGGCGTTCCTTGTCTAAAGCAAGCATCGCTCGTTGTTGTGTTCGTAGATTTTGCTACCATTTTCTTCAGTTGCAGTTACTGCAACACTGTTCCAAAAGGTGGTCACGTATGAACACTTATCACATTTCAGTTGTATTTCACTAGCAAGTCCTACGTGCTTTATTATGGAGAGTTCCAGACCAACTTCACTACAATGAATACATCTTACACAGTTTGAAAAAATTCCTTTGAGAACCGACATACCAAATATTTCATTCACATCCGTTTCGCCCATAAAACATTCATAGTTTTCACTCATTGAACCAAGCTTCTTCTGTGAAGTATTTCCTTTCCCACTTTGACTGCTATCGGCAGGTGTACTTGAGACGTTAGGTCCACTCACTTGGTTATCGTCTTTATTGTTTACAGTAATAACACATACCTTTGGCTTTCCAACATTTCTCCTTTTCTTAAAAGCCTTCAGAGGATTTCTAATAACTTTACTTTTACTCATTATTATACTTCAACAAAACAGAGACTCGAGAAACAGAATTAATTACGAATATTTTCGAGATAACGACAGAGTAAATAAACATGAAACAATCGACAATCACACCAGTGATATATATTGAACCATCACAGGTTAGCCACACACATACTTTATCTCACATCACTAAAATGTACCTGATGAACACGGACGTTAATAATAACACCATTTGACAGCAGTTTAACAGCGCCACAGTGGGTCACGCCCATGTAGAACACATTTCAAAAAATTTTAAAAATAGTTGTAGTCTTCGGAATTGAATAAATTATATATCTATTAAAAGGTAATAGTCTGCAGATTCAGAAAACGCAAAAAAGTAAAATTTGAACTTTTCATGATTTTGAGCCTTTCCGGAGCCCCTTAAACGGTTACTTGATAGGACTGTATTTTTTTGACCGAAATGTTACTAGGTAGTCTTATTTACAACTTCTCCGCGATGATTTGTTGGAGCTATGGGAAGATGTTGATTTAGAAACTAGGCAACGAATGTGGTTCCAACAGGACGAAGAAGTTCCCCCTTACGCTAAAAATGTGCGGAACGTTTTAAATTTACGTTACCCTCGTTAGTGGATAGGACGAAGTGGACCAATTCAGTGGCCTCCACGTTCACCAGACCTAACATCTCCTGAATTTTTCTTGTGGGGTTATTCAAAAAAATATTGTCTATGAAAGACAGCCCACAACCAGAAACGATATGGAGCAACGCATTTGAAGAGCATGTGCAGCCATACCACGGGATGTGCTGCCCAAAACTGTGGACAACTTTCACAGACGATTGACTGTATGCATTGAAGCAAATGGGGATAATTTAGAACAATTTCTTCGTGGCTAATTTCATTATTTAAGCATCCCAAATTGTGAGAGGCAAGGGGACTCACACTAATGAAGCACCCCATGGGAACATCATTCTACTACGTCCATGTCGTTGTTCCTGGGTAACGCTAAAAGTAGGATACAGTACATTTTGTACAAAAATAGCTTAATTTGGCGCAACGAAAGAATTGGTGCACATTTTTTATCGATTTGATGCGACTTTCTCGGATAATTCTAAATAAATCAGAGTTCTTCCCCATTTTACATTATTCTCGATTTCAGCGCCATCTGTCAATGGTTTAAAAAAATGTTTGAGACAACACTTGATAACTTTTTATGGACAATCCGAATCTGCAATAAAAATGGGTGTTTCCATTTAAGATTTGAAAGTTTCCCCCCGCCACACCCAAGGGGGCGGCGGCTGGAGTTCGCGTGTAGTATCATTTGATGGCCCCCTTTGAGCTTACGAACTTGTCTTACCCACTAATTTCACCCGGTGCATAGTTTTCCGAGATTGTCCCATCCGAAACTTCAGGTGGACCTCCCTGTATAATAGCTACAGTAATTTTTATTATGAGTAACGGTAATACAACATTTCTGGGCAGTGCGACCACAAGCGAGTTATTAGTCCACTGGGCTGTTTGCGAGTTTGTGCCTGATATTGCTATCGACATGCCGCAGCGCAGTGCCTGCAGGTAGCAGGAACGCCCACAGCTTAATGGGAGAGAGTGGAACTGGGACTGCGCCAGTTCGTTGCGGGTTGCCTGCCATCCCGACGCGTCCCTCCAGGGTGGTGCGAGTCGGTGGCGGCGGCGGCGGCGGCGGCAGCCTCGGCTGAGCTCATTACGCTGAGTGGCGAGTGCTGCGTCGTGTTGTGCCGCTGTCTCCCGTCCCAAGCCGCCTCCACCTGCTGTGGGTGGCGGAAGGGAGGACCCACCGAGGGAGGCTTACACCTGGCGGTAACTTACACACCCGGCCTCCCAGTAGAATACAATGGTGTCGTAATGACAAGACTTAGTAGCTATGTGAGTTTCTTCAGGTAATAATTTGCGAACTCCTCTATCGTTCTCTCCGGAGTTCCTTGTTACCTTATCGGATGTTCCTCGAATATGCTCTTTGACAAGCATCCCCATATTGCCGAAGATCTCCTTACATCACCCTCCTCCCGTCAGCACAGCACAGCTGTTCACTCGGTGTTGCTTTGGTTCGTTTGCGAGAATTCTTGACACCACTTTAGCACTAACCTTTTTCATGCCCAGATCATCGTACAAAATCTGTCAAACGGTTTGGCTCTGGCTCTGAGCACTATGGGACTCAACTGCTGTGGTCATAAGTCCTCTAGAACTTAAACTACTTAAACCTAACTAACCTAAGGACAGCACACAACACCCAGCCATCACGAGGCAGAGAAAATCCCTGACCCCGCCGGGAATCGAACCCGGGAACCCGGGCGTGGGAAGCGAGAACGCTACCGCACGACCACGAGATGCGGTGTCAAACGGTTTCCTTATTGATGCAGGCACGTTCTGAAATTGCTCAGGCGGCGGTCTTCTCGAACAATTCTACTGCCTTACTCAACATTCTCCTCAGTTTCCGAACTAGAATGACGGCGTGATTTCGGATCGTCTTCAGCGTCTTCCCTACCGTCCTTGAACCCCTTAACTCACTCGAAAAGTCGCGTACGAGATAGGCACTGGTCACCATAAACTTGTTGTAATAAATCGTAAGTTTCTGTGGTGGATTTTCCAAGTTTGGTGAGAACTTGGAGGTTAACATGTTGTTCCTCTTCAGATCGTAACATAGTCCCGACGGAGCTGAGACGAACGACCCGTTTCTGCGAAGTCTCACAGCTAGACTTACCACCACAGCGTGGCCGAGCGGTTCCAGGCGCCTCAGTCCGGAACCGCTCTGCTGCTACGGCTGCAGGTTCGAATCCTGCCTCGGGCGTGGATGTGTGTGATTTCCTTAGGTTAGTTAGGTTTCAGTAGTTCTAAGTCTAGGGGACTGATGACCTCAGACGTTAAGTCCCATAGTGCTTAGAGCCCTTTGAACCATTTCAACCACCACAGCGGATAGAAATTTTGTACGTGTATTTGGGAAAGTCGCAAGGTTATTCCGCCACTCTTCGCTTTGTCATCGATGAAGCCGGTTCGGATTCTACCTCGCCACACCTCGTACACGAAATTATATTTGTTAGCTTAAGACGGTATACATTGTAAAGACTGAATATGCTGAACAATAAATAAATAAATGCATATTTTTACTTGGCCCACATTTAAAACTTACCTCAAATTATGGTAGGGAAATAGACATAAGATGTCTCTGCACCAATAAAAGTTAGATGGATACCTCCATTCTGTGTTTTCTTCTCTTTTAAAACCTGCTTTACCATAAATATCTCTCCTTTATCTCTGCACCAATAAAAGTTAGATTGATACCTCCATTCTGTGTTTTCCTCTCTTTTAAAACCCGCTTTATCGTAAATATGTTACCAACACACATCCATTTGCAATATAACTGCACTTTTCGGCTCCAATATTATTTCCTATTGACTCCTTCCGTATATAGTCCGTCCGTACGGCCTCGCAGTAGCCGGAATTACGCTAACAACCCGGCAGTTACATCTTCTTAGACGCTTTTTTGCATGCTGGACATCAATAGACGAATTTTCATCCATTCGGTGCATCTTATATTTTACGAATGACGTCTATTGCCTCCAGTAAGCTGAAAATGTTCGTAAAAATGTAAGGTGGGTATGCACTGTAAACAACAAACAGTAAGACACTGTCTTGGAACGTGTCATGAGTTATCTGCTACTCTGGCTTTTTTGTCAAGATAATACAAAGACGCACATAATACGGCGTTTGGCCTGTGGCTTTTCATTTTTGTATTTTTTTGTATTATTTTCCATGTTATCTGACCTTATCGCTGCCGGTTTAGGTCGGATAATCGAGACATTACAGCATCTCGGAATAATAGCAAATGAAGCAGTTTAAATCCCACATTCATCTTTTATGGCCCGACATGCATAGAAAATAGCTGTTTTCCATTCAGTCACAATTTCGTTGTTAATGTTTGTAACAGGAAGCTAATGTTAAACGATCTGGCACAGACACTTGGTTAAAACTATGAAGATCACTATATTTTCTAAGTATGACATACACAAAAATAATTGAATACGAAGAGAACTGTGAGTCCTCAAGGTTTGTATTTTGCACTCCTCACATATTCTATGAGTGTGTGTCTGGCCACGCGACACACGTCAAAGCGGTATTCAAGTCCGTTCCATAACTTACGTAGCGGCGTCTTGTCAATGGTCGTCACATCGGAATTGAAGCGTTCTCTGAGCTGTTCCAGTATTCCTGGCTGTGGGAAGATGTACACACGTTCCTTAATGTACCCCTGAAGGAAATAGTAACAAAGCTTTAGGTCAGATGACCTGTGGGGCAAAGGGAACAGAGCCATATCACTTTCAACACTACACTTCTCGCAGTCGGCAGACGGCATTCAGCTGTGGAAATAACCAGAACTTCAACATATCAAAGTAAGAGGTACCCGACAGTCTTCTCACAGAAGGAATATGGCCTGTAGAGTTTCCGTTTGTGACATCGCACTGAAAACGTTAACCTTAGCGAATTTCATTCAGGCGTCACAGCTTCATGAGGATGCTCAGTGTCCCACACTCATACAGTTCGGCGATTGATCTTTCCGGACAAATGGAAGGTTGCTTTGCCTTTGAATATGAAGCTAGAGCTGAAGTTACCTTACTCGAGCTCTTCGTGCATTGTGATGCAAAACTGCAGGTACCGACCTTGTGGTGTGCGTACTGTAAGACCTTCAGTACACACACCATCAGATAATTTGACTTGTCGCTCTAACGAAGTAGGCGAGTGTCAGCAATATGTTTCTTGGTGTTATCGTGGCGTGTTTATCTTCTGCCGTTAGGTCAGACGATAGAACTGCCACTTGCACGCTCAGAGTAGCAGATCAACGGTGACCAACTTTAAACAGAACTTGATTAATTTTCACACACATTTATTAAAATAATAAGCATAAATATTACTTAACTTGGTTCTGGATGCTTTTTACAATTGACAATCTAAGTTCCTTTGGTATTGGTACGTTAATCTTATCCTCACACATGTCTCTGATACTTGACAAAAGTGTCTATACATTTATCTTCATGGCTATGTACTGAAACTTAACTATAAACTGGTACAGACAAATGCAGACTGGTGCAGACTGACTAATCGGAGGTCTGTACACTTGTTATAGTACCTCGCGTGTTCATGTATCACTGCGCGAGTGTGATCCGCGAGAAGAAAAGGTTCTACGTTAGCAGCAATCTCATCGGCTGCGTTACATATTAATACGCGGATCGGCGGAAGCAGAATTTCGTCCGTCTCTATGGCAGCGCCATCTCGTAGTGCGGGGACGGACGAGCGCTGCGCCTGCGCTGTTGTGCTTAGCGGGGCGCGCTCTAGTGGGAAAGGTGTGTACGCGCTGACTATGCCGAACTATGTACACAACAGACCTTAATCTTCCGATTTTAATTCTTGCATGGGCTGCAGACAGCACTGTTTAAATGTAACCACCGTCGCAAAATCTTCTACACAGTTTGTTGCAGTATTGGAAGTTCGCGGCTACCGTGGATGGTTTATTTATTTCGGGCTGCGCTCCAGACTTCCCTCCACCATCTCCACAGTTGTATCTGTCACACTTCATCGAAACTTCACAGAAACAACCACTGTGCTTTAAACTGTCGATCCCATGGCACTATGATTTGTTTATGTTATATCAGCCCCTCTGGGAATGAGAACCGATACAAACAAGGAAGGAAAGAAGTTACGATGGCCGGTAGCAGGAACCTTTTATGGTCTGTTAAGTATCACATGAAGATTAATTGAACTCTTTATTTCAAAAAAGAAAATAGACTTCTCTTGATTCGTGTTCTTCCAGTGCCTCGTACATACTTGTACATTGACAGTATGTTACTATTCGCAGATCGTAGGCTAATTAACGTGTTCCTACTATTCACTACTGATGCTCTCGAAGACTGCGACTCGATGACCAGCGATGGGCGGCTGGTTAAGTCAGCGCTGACAGGGGGCGCTGAATTCTGTCTTCCCGGAGGTGTGGTGCTGCCCGCACTTTCCATTAGCGGGCGGGTCACCGCCTTCTCGATGCCGTTTCGCGGCGCTGCGCTGTTCGGTGTGCAGTCGATGCTTGAGAACTGTACAGTTTACATTGCTGCACTGTTGTAACATATATACACTACTGGCCATTAAAATTGCTACACCACGAAGATGACGTGCTACAGACGCGAAATTTAACCGACAGGAAGAAGATGCTGTGATATGCAAATGATTAGCTTTTCAGAGCTTTCACACAAGGTTGGCGCCGGTGGCGAAACTTACAACGTGCTGACAAGTTTCCAACCGATTACTCATACACGAACACCAGTTGACCGGCGTTGCCTGGTGAAAAGTTGTGATGCCTCTTGTAAGGAGGAGAAATGCGTCCCATCACGTTTCCGACTTTGATATAGGTCGGATTGTAGCCTATCGCGATTGCGGTTTTTCGTATCGCGACATTGCTGCTTGCGTTGGTCTAGATCCAATGACTGGTAGCAGGATATGGAATCGGTGGGTTCAGGAGGGTAATACGGAACGCCGTGCTGGATCCCAACGGCCTCGTATCACTAGCAGTAGAGCTGACAGGGATCTTATCCGCATCGCTGTAACGGATTGTGCAGCCACGTCTCGATCCCTGAGTCCACAGATGGGGACGTTTGCAAGACAACAACCATCTGCACAAACAGTTCGACGACGTTTGCAGCAGCATGACCTATCAGCTCGGAGACCATCGCTGCGGCTACCCTTGACGCTGCATCACAGACAGGAGCGCCTGCGATGGCGTACTCAACGACGAATCTGGGTGCACGAATGGCAAAACGTCATGTCTTCGGGTGAATCCAGGTTCTGTTTACAGCATCATGATGGTCGCAGAACTTTTTTTCTTCTCATCAGTCTTCTGACTGGTTTGATGTTTGATGCGGCCTGCCACGAATTCCTCTCCTGTGCCAACCTCTTCATATCAGAGTAGCAGTTGCAGCCTACATCCCCACTTATTTGCTGGAGGTATTCCAATCTCTGTCTTCGTCTACAGTTTTTGCCCTCTACAGCTCCTTCTAGTACCATGGAAGTCATTCCCTGATGTTTTGACAGATGTCCTATCATCCTCCTCCTTATCAGTGTTTTCCACATACTCCTTTCCTCTCCGACTCCGCACAGAACACTCCTCTGTAGAACCACATCTCAAATGCTTCAATTCTCTTCTGTTCCGGTTTTCCCACAGTCTATGTTTCACTACCATACAATGCGATGCTCGAACGTACATTCTCACAAATTTCTTCCTCAAATTAAAACCTATGTTTGATATTAGTAGATTTTCCTTGGCCAGAAATGCCCTTTTTACCAGTGCTAGCCTACTTTTGATCTCCTCCTTGCTCCGTCCTTCATTGGTTATTTTGGTGCCTAGGTAGCAGAATTCCTTAACTTCAAATGCTTCTTGACCATCAATCCTGATGTTGAAGTTTCTTGCTTTTCTCATTTCTACTAGCACTCATTACTTTCCCCGTATTCAATTTACTCTCAATCCATATTCCGTACTCATTAGATTGTTCATTCAGCGTATCATGTAATTCTTCTTCACTTTCACTCAGGACAACAATGTCATCAGCGAATCGCATCATTGATACCGTTTCTTCTTGAATTTTAATTCCACTCCGGAACCTTTCTTTTATTTCCATCATTGCTTCTTCGATGTGCAGAGCTATATGAGATATTTAAAGAAGCTGATATTTTAACAATGTGTATTGTTCATGCAACAGAATCAGAACGAAAGACATTCATCAAGATCGTGACAGAAGAATCCCCAGAACGAAGAAGTCCATCAGGACGGCTGACAATGCGATTTTTAGGTAGTGTGGAAAGGGCCTAAAATTTTCGAACTTTCTGATCGAAGAATAGATAAGTTTGTCAAAATATTGCTCAGTCACTATCAAGCAACCAACAGGAGGTGATCTTTATAATGACAGCTCGTTGGTAAGTGAGGCGAGATTTCGTGAGGTGAAACTCCACATCTGAGCTGGAGCGTGACGTGACAGTTTTTCAAAACTTCGAACGCAGTTGCCTGTTGTAGAAAGGTTAATGCAACAGCGCTGTTACCATACAGTGTAGCGCATAGAACGCGTGAGGCAGTTCTAACAGCTTCGTTGTTCTGTCACGGCCATTTCCCGTGAAAAACAGTTTTGTATTATAAAATACCATACACCCACGCCTAAGGGCGTTTCCATGCTTTCGCACAGTCGTTGGTAAAGCTGTTAATTGTGAAAGCTACAAGTTTCATGTGTAACTTGTCCGAGTTTCCATTCCATTATACAAGTGAAAGTAGGTGTGTTGTGTCCTTAATAGGCTCTTCGTTTAACTTTTTAAAATCTTCCATTTAAATTTGTATTCGTAATGCTGTTTCATCTTTTACAGTGGATTTAATAATGCTAAATATCCAATATTTTCGTAACAGTGGTAGTTATTATACACACTTAATTTCGTACGAAACACTGCTAATGCATGTTAAACATATCGTTTCAAAGTAATAAAAAAATTGAAAAGTAAACATATTTTGTAGGATTTAATATGACACGAACAACATCGTGCTGCACTCGTCGAAAATTTCAACGTTTTTACAATATAAAAAAGGACCAGACTAAGTTAAATATAATCTTCTCCCAAATCAGTTTGGCGTGGCATTACATAGTATCGGATTCTATTCCCCACAAGTTGCCACACCGGGTAGCCGTGCGGTCTTAGGCATCTTTTCACGATCCGCGTGTCTCCCCCCGTCGGAGGTTAGAGTCCTCCCTCGGGCATAGGCTTGTGTGTCGTCCTTAGCGTAGGTTGATTTAAGTTAGATTAAATAGTGTGTAGGTTTAGGGATCGATGACCTCAGCGGTTTGGTCCCATGAGACCTTACCACAAATTTCCATTTTGCAGTTCCCCACAAATTACAAACGCCAGAGACTATAATGGACCTGGAGACGCAGTTTTTCGCTTGCTGAGTGGATTGTAGTGATATCGAACGAGCCCTACTTCACCCTGTCCCACCGAGTCTGCATTATTCGTGTCGGCCCTTATTGTAGTGTCTGTAATATCGCTACTTCCGTTGATCGACAACCTAGTGAATAATGCAAAATGTGATCGTTCGCAGTTCCATCGGCACAAGATGCGAGTGTACATGTTGCAACCCACAGCGAAACGGTCGCCAGCGGGGGAAGGATGACCTGCCTTTCTCAACCGCCGTCGACATTTAAGTAGGCAGCTTCCCACAGACGCGGTGCTGCAACCAACACATATTCCTCAGGCCGCGGCGTTATTCACATGGCTTGTCCCTCTGGTTTCTTGGGGTGTATAAGAGAAAGAGACACCATCATAACGACAGTATGCGTGCGTGTGTGTGTGTGTGTGTGTGTGTGTGTGTGTGTGTGTGTCTACTTCCTGTCGCCTGTAAGACAACAGATGTTGCGCCGGACTTGGGTTATAAGTGGTATTCGTGTTACTCTGTGTACGTGGCGTTTGGACTGCACTTGATTATCATTTCGGTCTTGAAACTCATGAGAACACGACAAATGCTATAACCTGATTTCCCAGAAACTCCGCTCAATAGAAGAATAGTCAGAATAAGGGTACATGCGTCTCGGCTTATCCGCAGACGTCTGACCGTTCTGAGAAAACGACACTCAAAGTTTTCTTGGTACTTTATGTGCATTTTAGTCAGGAAACAATTCACTCGAAGTAGTGGCAACGTGGCTAGCGTCACAGTTGCTCACTTTTGCTCCTCGTGTTCGAAACCCGATCATTATTTTTTTTTCCAGTTATCTATCCATGTCCGTAGAAGATTACTATATGATAGTTTTCCTCTGTATATTGAAATAACGTTGTCCTTATTCGTCTGCTAATTGAATGTGTGATGAATAAACCATAGAAAAATAATAAACAATTGTGAAAAATATTTGAAATTATTTTCGGTAAAATTCCTGTAGTGTATATTGACCCATAATCAACTGAAAGTGCCAGTTTTCCGAAAAGTAATCCGTTATGCGTGGTTTGACGAGAAATTGTTAACGCGTGAAGTCTCCAGCAACGTTAAGGACGCTTCTTTCCCGAATGAGACTTATACGAAGAAATATCTCTGTGGCTAAACTGGTCTTGCATGATGTTCGTCGTGTTCGGAATTACTATGTTTAGAATATTTCTACAATCGGTATCATCCTATGGAACGCACTAACTGTTCCTGAAGAATAAACATAAGACTAAAATATAAGATCTGTGCCAATACGGAAATTTAGAAAGATGCAACCCCTGAAAAAACCATGTGCATATGTACTACATAATAAAGGTATGACATTTATTGTGAAACCCAGTTGTAATTTTACAATTAATATAACGCCGTTGTATCTCCTAATTTACAGGAAACATTCTTGTAGTAATCTCCTACGGACATGCGTAGATAAACGAAAAAATAAACAAAAACAATGATCGTGTTTCGAACACAAGACGCAGAACTGAGAGGACCACGAACGTACCCTTTACGGCACCAGCTGATCTGGGATTATCCTACGATTAAAGGCATCTAAATACATACGTCGTAAACTTTGGCGCTTGTTTTCTCAGAAGAGTTTCTACGGATAAACTTAGGCACATGTTCGCTTATTTTGGCTCTTCTTCCACTGAGCGAAGTTTCGAAAAATCGGGTTACGGAACGTATCGTGTTCTCCACATCAGTTTCTTGTATTTTGAGAACTATGGAAGTAAATTGTGTTGTATCCACATCATTACACTGCTAATTTTAGTCACTCTAAAGAGTGTGAAGTGTATCAAGAAAGCGTTAGAGCGCGAGGAACAGTACCTCTTTCAGGCATCTCCAAAGGTCACCTTTCAGCTCAACAAAACCTGACCACGTGTGAGCAAGAGGCAAGCCTTCTTCGAGCAACGACAGAAATCACTGTTACCTAGTTACACGTTTGCGTGGCACGATGATCATGGAAAACCGTAATCATGTCGTGGGAGGAGATTCTCCAGAAACAAATGGCGGATACATGAGATCACCAACAGCAGCATTTAGCACACTAGGGTTTCCAAGCCATATGGGACTCTCAGAGTCAGAGATCGAGCACTGTTTTCTTATTGCAATTGTTTGTTATCAATATTTTAATACGTGTAACATATTTCGTTTGATTCCCTTGCATCCTCACTGATGCAATATTTTTCACAAGGGTAAGCGTACTTGCCCACCATTGATAGAACTATTTCTTACTTAATGGGGAAATCGAACACATTAAATTTTGTTCCGTAAATTTTTTCTTATTATAAACCGTTTTGCCGCTTATTATACTATCACCAGCTAACAATCAAACCAAAGGTCTTAATGGATGTATGATAGGTTGTAGAGACCAAGAGGCACAGAATAGACTGGTGTGAAGACTTCCATTAAAATCAGGCGTAGAATTGAAGAGAACGTGTATATAATTCCTTACTCCTATCATCTAGCACTATAAGGTCTTCGTAACGCCGAAGATAAGTTCAGAGTACGATCTACCTCTATGGAACTCTGCCAGGTACTTGCCAAGTTCCTGATGTACTGTTTTCCCTACACTGATAGGAAGCGCTTTACATTATATTTTCTGAGACCAAAAGTTTGGAAACTTCACCTCCCCATTACCTATGCTCTTGTTTTCCTCATTGTCCAAAGAATGTATCTGGATCATTAGCCAGCTTTCGGACGTACGTGTATTTACAAATATTATTACTTGCCACTGACCCCTCTCAACGGGTTATTTCTCCTAGTATATCTAGCTTTTATATCATAAGGGAAGGGAGAAACGGCTACTATTTTATTTCTTTCATTATCTACCACTACTGAAGTTTTTCTTTTATTTGTTTTTTCTGTGCCGACTTCTCCAAACCTATGCTTTCTCTCGCTGTAGGATAAATATCCATTTACATTCAGGCACTGATCACTGAAAGTCTTCACTAGTAAGTTCGATTTCAGCTTTCAACTTCGTCTTACAAACTCGTTGACAAAGAAAGTTCGTAACATTCTCCTCTTTAACTTCTTTTTAACAGGACATTAGATTCCTGATTCCAGAGGTTCGAGAACCGTGCAGGAATTAGCAAAACACTCAAGAACTTCTGAAAGCAATCCTGAATTTTTGCCAAACGTTTCTGAACAGACGCTGAAAATTTCAACATGTTGCTCAATGAAATGCGCGAAGCCAACATTTAAATACAGAAGGAGTGAACGACACAGCGGCGGCTTCTCTGCTTCTCAACTTCCTAACAACCAGAGCATCTAAATCTGTCCCAATAAAACTCCCTTCGCATAACAGAAAACGCAGAGGAACTTTCACTCACAGGCAGCCAGATGTGGATGCTGGTGCGTTACATTTATTTATTACAAAAGATTATTATTACAGTTACTATTGTAGTTCTCTCTACAGCTGAGGCTGCGAAGACAGGCTAATGACATAAGGCCGGAAAGTAAGATAGGGAGTACGAGTCCATATGCTGGAAGGAACTTCAGGTAAGAATGCTGGTGGTGGTACACAGTTTCTGTTTACCAGACTGTTTTCAGATTTAAATCCGATGGTTTCCTGCGGTGTCTTATTGAGCAGCCGGCTGCATGGCCGAACGGTTCTAGGCCCCTCAGTTCGGCACAGTACTGCTGCTACGGTCGCAGGTTCGAATCCTGGATGTGTGTGATGTCCTTAGGTTAGTTAGGTTTAAGTAGTTCTAAGTCTAGGGGACTGATGACCTCAGATGTTAACTCCCATAGTGCTTAGATCCATTTGAACCATTTTTCTTGTTGAGCGCGACACGGTTGATGGTGGTGGATAAGTCGGTTGGGAAGCTGAGCTAGGTTTTACTCTGCTGCTGTGGAAGAGGAATAGCCAACAAGTTTACCTTCTCCCAACATTTAAAAGTCTCCATTATGGCACGAGCACAGTATTATAAAAAAACATACATTCAGCACAGACTTACACACAGAAGTTTACCAAAAAGGCACAGGTGACAGATGGGAAGAAGTAATGCAAAAACAACTTACTAAAGCTTTTCCAAAACATGTGAGATATCTCAGTCACCACGCACACCAACAACAAAACGTATTCATGGTGGCAGTCGTTATCAACATTGACATAGAATCATCTACGCCAAAATATTAGTGACAAAAGAGAGGAAGTATAAGGAAAGGGTAAAAGACATTGCAATGAAAAGCATTTGGGGAAAATGAGAATCCACTAAAACAGAAAAACAGCCAAAGTTCATTTACATGATCACTAGTTTCAGGTAGGAACTCATTTTCAGATAATCCCACAAGACAGAAAACCAAACTTAGTCTTGTACAGTACAGCTGTTACCAAATTATTAACCGCACGTAAAAAATTACAGAGCGTATCATTTCAATATATACGTACCAGATAGTCAAAATGGTATTCACAAAAATACGAGGACCATGTCAAGATAACAACATATACGTACATGACATGGGAAATGTCAAATATTGTTTCATTTTCATATAATTCTGTAAGGTTATGGAAATGTTTTTATGGCTGTAAAGGGTTGGAAGTGATGAAGTCTCTTAATGTCCTGTTATTTGTTTTCTTTTAATACTAATGTTCTAGTTCTCTTTAATGATTCTTACCTATCATCGCGGCGTGATGTTAAGTATTTAACTATTTTTGGTAAAATTTTAAAAGTATTAATTTTATTGTTGATTTGAAATGTTATTGTATTAATTGTTGTATTTTTGATGTTTGGAGAATACTGTAATAAATAAAAAGATATTTCCTATATCCAGATAGGGCGTCCCCTCCCTGCGGGTTCCTTACGGCAGTGGGAAGAGTGGACTGCCAGTTATCTGTATGCACTGTAACTGTTCATTTGCACTATGTTATGCGTGTATGCTTGTTAACTAAATATGCCTCTTATATTCTGGGAAATATCAGTTTGATTATCTGGTACTTATATCTTGAGGCGAAACCTTCTCTCCTTTTTTGTATGTGCTTAATAATTTGGTAATAGTTGTATTGTACATGATTGTAATTTTAGTTTTCTCTCTTGAGGGATGACTTGAAAGGGGGTCCGACCCAAAACCAGTTATCAAGTAAATAGAAACTGAAATTTGCATCTTTGACTGTTTTCCCGTTTTACTGATTAACACAGGTTGCTGGCCTGTGATTTCTCCAGCAATTTGGAAGTTCGTAAAACGAGAAAAATATAAAGGTCATTTTGAGAACATAAAGGCTTATATACTTGAGAACGCACCCTTCCTACCGAGCGAGGTGGCGCAGTGGTTAGACACTGGACTCGCATTCGGGAGGACGACGGTTCAATCCCGCGTCCGGCCATCCTGATTTAGGTTTTCCGTGATTTCCCTAAATCACTCCAGGCAAATGCCGGGATGGTTCCTCTGAAAGGGCACGGCCGACTTCCTTCCCCATCCTTCCCTAATCCGATGAGACCGATGACCACGCTGTCTGGTCTCCTTTCCCAAGCAACCAACCAACCAACGCACCCTTATGGAGCAGTTAGCGTTCACATTGTCCTGTGAATAGGGTACCTTTCCACGTAAACTGATCACTACTTACATGATTGACAGAAGTATTTGCCTTGATCAGTATTAGCAGGTTTCATATTTAAGTTACGTCTCACATCCATTATCTGCCACATATTTGTAAACCCAATATTGCTGTTGTCGCTTTCTGTCCGAAGACTGCTACTCTGTATTGTGCAAGCCTCCGAATAACTACTGCAACCTACATCCTTCTGAATCTGTTGCTGTATTCATCTTTTGATCTACTTCTACGTTCTTATCCTCTTACCCTTCCCTCCAGCACTAAAGTGTTGATCCCTTGATGTCTCAGAATGTGACCTGTCAACCGATCCCTTCTTCTAGTAAGGCTGTGAGCCAAGTTTCTATTCTCCCCAATTCCGTACAGTACCTGCCGATTAGTTACGTGATCTACCCAACTAATGTTCAGTGTTCGTCTGCAACACCACATTTCAAAAGCTTCTATTCTCTTCTAGTCTAAATTATATAGTCCATGTTTCACTTTCATACGTGGCAGCACTCCATACAAATACATTCAGAAAAGTCTTTTTGACATTTAAACCTATGAAAAGAAGAATCGTGTGGCATTGTTGGCCGGGAGGCCCCGTCTGGGGAAGTTCGGCAGCCGGGTGCAACTCTTTATTTCTAGTGACGTCACACTGGACGATTTGCACGTCGATGATGATGAGGACAACACAACACCCAGTCCACGAGCGGAAAAAATCTCTAACCCGGGCAAGCTGCGTGGTAGGCAAGCATGTAACCACTCAGCTAAAAAAATGGTTCAAATGGCTCTGAGCACTATGGGACTTAACATCTATGGTCATCAGTACCCTAGAACGACTTAGACCTAACTAACCTAAGGACATCACAGAACACCCAGTCATCACGAGGCAGAGAAAATCCCTGACCCCGCCGGGAATCGAACCCGGGAACCCGGGCGCGGGAAGCGAGAACGCTACCGCACGACCACGAGCTGCGGACCCACTAAGCTAAACAGGGCGGACATAATCCTATATTCGATATTAACAAACTTCTCTTCTTCTGAAACACTTTTCTGCCCATTTACAGTATACATTTACATCATCAAATGGTTCAAATGGCTCTGAGCACTATGGGACTCAACTGCTGAGGTCATTAGTCCCCTAGAACTTAGAACTAGTTAAACCTAACGAACCTAAGGACATCACAAACATCCATGCCCGAGGCAGGATTCGAACCTGCGACCGTAGCGGTCTTGCGGTTCCAGACTGCAGCGCCTTTAACCGCACGGCCACTTCGGCCGGCATTTACATCATCTCCACTTCGGCCGTAATCAGTTATTTTGCTGTCCAAATAGCAAACCTCATCTACTACTTTAAGTGTCTCGCTTACTAATCTAATTCCTTCAGCACAGTAGATTTAATTCGACTACATTCCATTATCCTTGTTTTGCTATTGTTGAAGTTTATCTTACATCCTGCTTTCAAGACCCTCTTCATTCCGTTCAACTACTGTTACAAGTCCTTTGCTGTCTCTGACAGATTTACAATGTCATCGGCAGACCTCAAACTTTTTATTTCTTCTCCCCGGACTTTAATTTCTACTGCAAATTTTTCTATGGTTTTCTTTACTGCTTGCTTACTGTACAGATTAAGCAACATGGGGGATTGGCTTCCACTCTGTTTCATCCCTTCTCAACCAGTGCTTCCTTTTCATGCCCCTCGACTCTTTTGACTTTTGTAGAAGTTGCAAATAGCTTTTCGCTCCCTGTATTTTACCACTGCTATCTTCAGAATTTCAGTCAACATTGTCACAAACTTTCTCTAAGTCTACAAATGCCATAAACGTATGTTTCCCTTTGCTTAACCTATCTTCGAAAAGCAGACGTAGGATCAGTATTATCTTGCATGTTCCTAAATTTCTGCGGAATCCAAACTGATCTTTCCCGAGGTCGGCTTCTACCAGCTTTTCCATTCTTGTACAAGGAATTCGTCTCAGTATTTTGCAAGCATGACTTATTAAACAGATAGTTCGGTAACATTAACACCTGTAAGCACCTCCTTTCTTTCGAATTTGAGTTATTATATCTATGACAGACAATGAAAACCTCACAAGTCCCCTTTGTTGAATTTCACGGGAGAAACAGAAACAGCTTCTTAAAAATAATATAAACGGATACAGATAAATTTGCTACAATTGTAACCATATACTAGAAGCCTAGTTACTGACAGATTATAAAAATCCATGCACTTTTAAATGTCTCTTTGGTAATGGAATTTATGGCCACTGAAACTACGAGGTTTTCAAAGACAAATGGGGTCACGAGGTTTTCATCGATGTTGTTGTTGTTGTGTCCTTCAGTCCAGAGACTGGTTTGATGCAGCTTTCCATGCTACTATGTCCCGTGCAAGCTTCTTCATCTCCCAGCACCTACTGCAACCTACATCCTTCTGAATCTGCTTAGCGTATCCATCTCTTGGTCTGGGATTTTTACCCTCCACTCTGGCCTCCAATACTAAACTGGTGATCCCTTGATGCTCCAGAACATGTCCTACCAACCGGTCCCTTCTTCTCGTCAAGTTGTGCCACAAACTCCTCTTCGCCCCAATTCTATTCAATACCTCGTCATTAGTTATGTGATCTACCCATCCAATCTTCAGCATTCTACTGTAGCACCACATTTCGAAAGTTTCTATTCTCTTCTTGTCTAAACTATTTATCGTCCACGTTTCACTTCCATACATGGCTACACTCCATACAAATACTTTCAGAAACGACTTCCTGACACTTAAATCTATACTCGATGGTAACAAATTTCTCTTCTTCTGTAACTCATTCCTTGTCATTGCCAGTCTATATTTTATATCCTGTCTACTTCGACCATCATCAGTTATTTTGCTCCCCAAATAGCCAAACTCATTTACTACTTTAAGTGTCTCATTTGCAAATTTAATTCCCTCAGCATCACCCGATTTATTTAGACTACATTCCATCATCCTCGTTTTGCTTTTGTTGATGTTCATCTTATATCCTCCATTCCGTTCAACTGCTCTTCCAGGACCTTTGCTCTCTGTGGCAGAATTACAGTGCCATCGGTGAACCTTTTTATTTCTTCTCCATGGGTTTTAATACCTACTCCGAATTTTTCTTTTGTTTCCTTTACTGCTTGCTCAATATACAGATTGAATAACATCAGGGTTAGGATACAATCCTGTCTCACTCCCCTCCCAACCACTGCTTCCTTTTCACTCCCCTCAACTCTTATAACTGCCATCTGGTTTCTGTACAAATTGTAAATAGCCTTTCGCTCCCTGTGTTTTACCCCTGCCACCTTCAGAATTTGAAAGAGAGTATTCCAGTAAACATTGTCAAAAGCTTTTTCTAAGTCTACAAATGCTAGAAACGTATGTTTGCCCTTCCTTAATCTATCTTCTAACATAGGTCGTAGGGTCAGTATGGCCTCACGTGTTCCATCATTTCTACGGAATCCTACCAAATCTTCCCCGAGGTCGGCTTTACCGGTTTTTCCATTCGTCTGTTGGGATTGGAATTACTATATTCTTCTTGAAGTCTGAGGGTATTTCGCCTGTCTCATACATCTTGCTCACCTGATGGTAGAGTTTTGTCAGCGCTGGCTCTCCCAAGGCTATCAGTAGTTCTAATGGATTGTTCTTTTCATCGATATTCTTCCTGAAATCACCTGTCTCACACATCTTGCACACCTGACGGAAGAGTTTTGTTATGGCTGGCTCTCTCAAGGCTATCAGTAGTCCTGACGGAACGTCGTCTGCTACTAGGGTCTTGTTTCTTCTCGCATTATCGTGTCTCATCTACGTCATCTACCTCCGTTTTCTCCGAGGATCTCTTTAATTTTCCTGTAGGCGGTACCAATCTTTCCCCTAAAACCCAAATCGTATTGAGTAAGATGCTGCTGCCGCGCTCTTGTCTGTAGCGAGGCAACAAGAGTCTGAAGCTCAGGTAAGATCCCTTAGGTGAAAGAAACTTCTTTAGCTGTAAGTGATTTAACTTTATATGATTATCACTGCATGTGGAACCACAAGATAGCAAAAAATCTTCAAATGTATGTGAAATCTTATGGGACTTAACTGATGACGTCATCAGTCCCTAAGCTTACACAGTACTTAACCTAAATTATCCTAAGGGCACAGACCCATGCCCGAGGGAGGACTCGAACCTCCGCCGGGACCAGCCGCACAGTCCATGACTGCAGCGCCCTAGACCGCTCGGCTAATCCCTCGCGGACCCCAAAATAGGAGAAGCAGACACTTGTACACAAAGCTCACCATGACAACGTGATATTGTCACCCACACTCGTTTTCAGAAAATAAGAACACCTCGAACAACTAGAGATAGGATGTTCATGATAACAGGACATGTACATTAGTATACTCTGGAGAAATGATTAGCACCTGAGCGACATGGGTCCGTGGATTCGCTGTCAACACTGATATCTCGGCGCACCACCACATACTGGTAAAATGTGCCTGAGGCTCTCGTTGTCGCTAAAAACCGAAGGTAAGGGAACAGTGTGACTTGTGTAGAGGTGCAGGATACCTTGCTGACGTCTGTGCGAACCGTACCGTCAAATCAGTGAGTTTCAAAGAGGGCGCATGAGAGAATTTGATGCTTCCATCTACAAAATTGCTGCTAGTGTGGGGCAAATTGTTTCTGCAGTGCAACAGGTGTCAGCAGAATGGTTCACGGAAGCCCACAGAACACGACAAAATAGGTCAGGATGTACCACTGTACCACCCACATCAGTCTCCCCCACCCCCCCCAAAAGAAGAGAAAATCGACACCTCATGCGAATGGCATTGCAGGTCAGATCTGCATCCTCCTCAGCTCTGTCGCAACAGTGGAACGCATCGTACAGTATCAGGTTTGACAGTCTGTCGCCGTTTGTTACGACTTGGGTTACGCGTGCGTCGTCCACTTCTCCTCCTACCTTTGATGAGTGTGCAGAAACAGGCTAGACGGCAACAGTGTATGGAACGACGTCGCCGAGGACAGGAATGGCATCAGATAGTGTTTTTGGACGAATCCAGGCTCTGTTTGTTTGAAAATGATGGCCGCATTTTGGTTCGCCGCAGACAGGGGGGAGCGCCATCACAGTGACTCCATTCGACACAGACGAAAAGTTCCAACTCAAGGCCTAATGGTACGCGGTGTTATCGGGTACAACCACAAATCACAGCTGATACGTGCGCAGAGCACTGTGGCCAGTGTGACCTGCGTCAATGACATCCTGCGACCCATAGCCACACACTTCCTGCACAACACCCAACACGCCATTTTTCAGCCAGATAACGCAGGACCCCATGGTGCTGCATGAACACATGCCTTCTTGGTGTCAGTATGCCAGCCCTTTGCTCTGGCCCTCCAGACCACTAGACTTGTCGCCAGCCGAAAATACGAGGGCAGTTCAATAAGTAATGCAACACATTTTTTTTTCTGAAACAGGGGTTGTTTTATTCAGCATTGAAATACACCAGGTTATTCCTCAATCTTTTAGCTACACAACACTATTTTTCAACGTAATCTCCATTCAATGCTACAGCCTTACGCCACCTTGAAATGAGGGCCTGTATGCCTGCACGGTACCATTCCACTGGTCGATGTCGGAGCCAACGTCGTACTGCATCAATAACTTCTTCATCATCCGCGTAGTGCCTCCCACGGATTGCGTCCTTCATTGGGCCAAACATATGGAAATCCGACGGTGCGAGATCGGGGCTGTAGGGTGCATGAGGAAGAACAGTCCACTGAAGTTTTGTGAGCTCCTCTCGGGTGCGAAGACTTGTGTGAGGTCTTGCGTTGTCATGAAGAAGGAGAAGTTCGTTCAGATTTTTGTGCCTACGAACACGCTGAAGTCGTTTCTTCAATTTCTGAAGAGTAGCACAATACACTTCAGAGTTGATCGTTTGACCATGGGGAAGGACATCGAACAGAATAATCTCTTCAGCGTCCCAGAAGACTGTAACCGTGACTTTACCGGCTGAGGGTATGGCTTTAAACTTTTTCTTGGTAGGGGAGTGGGTGTGGCATTGATTGCCGTATTGTTTCAGGTTCGAAATGATGAACCCATGTTTCATCGCCTGTAACAATCTTTGACAAGAAATTGTCACCCTCAGCCACATGACGAGCAAGCAATTCCGCACAGATGGTTCTCCTTTGCTCTTTATGGTGTTCGGTTAGACAACGAGGGACCCAGCGGGAACAAACCTTTGAATATCCCAACTGGTGAACAATTGTGACAGCACTACCAACAGAGATGTCAAGTTGAGCACTGAGTTGTTTGATGGTGATCCGTCGATCATCTCGAACGAGTGTGTTCGCACGCTCCGCCACTGCAGGAGTCACAGCTGTGCACGGCCGGCCCGCACGCGGGAGATCAGACAGTCTTGCTTGACCTTGCGGCGATGATGACACACGCTTTGCCCAACGACTCACCGTGCTTTTCTCCACTGCCAGATCACCGTAGACATTCTGCAAGCGCCTATGAATATCTGAGATGCCCTGGTTTTCCGCCAAAAGAAACTCGATCACTGCCCGTTGTTTGCAACGCACATCCGTTACAGACGCCATTTTAACAGCTCCGTACAGCTCTGCCACCTGTCGGAAGTCAATGAAACTATACGAGACGAAGCGGGAATGTTTGAAAATATTCAACAAGAAATTTGCGGTTTTTTAAACCAAAATTGGCCGATAAAAAAAATGTGTTGCATTACTTATTGAACTGCCCTCGTATGTGGCCATACCATAGGAGGCCTTTCGCGCCTTATACGCGTCGAAGCCATCACGCATGAAACAAGCTATGAAGACCCATGGCGGACGTTGAGCTTATTAGCCGACAGGAAACTTGTTGAACCGAGGTACTAATGTAGATGTGCTGTGAATATGAACGTCCTATCTCTAGTCGTTCAAGGTGTTCTGCTTTTTTTTATGAACATGAGTGTATTTCAGAATGAACGCCCCAGCTGCATGTGTGGGTGCTAATGTCAGACATGCACTAATTACACAGTTATCGGCTCTGTCGTGGCACAGTGCAAGAGGAGCGCAGTTGATCTGTACTCACGCGAAGTGGCGCTTCTTCTCCTGGTGGTGCGCCAGCTGGCGGGCGTTGCAGAAGGTGCGGTCGCACACGTTGCACGCCAGTTCGTCTGAAACAGAACATCACGGCACACTTAAACTCACACGTCCGTAAACCACGGCGCTGAACGCAGCCTGTCCGCAGCTCGTGGGCGTGCGGTAGCGTTCTCGCTTCCCGCGCCCGGGTTCCCGGGTTCGATTCCCGGCGGGGTCAGGGATTTTCTCTGCCTCGTCATGACTGGGTGTTGTGTGCTGTCCTTAGGTTAGATAGGTTTAAGTAGTTCTAAGTTCTAGGGGACTGATGACCATAGATGTTAAGTCCCATACTGCTCAGAGCGATTTTTTTTTTTTTAACGCAGTCTCCCGGCGATCACTGGTGGCAGTGCGCTGCAATTCCTGGCGCCAGTGCAGATTTCTTACTGCACAGTGTATTCGCTCTCGAGTAGAATACGGCGGTCCAGCGCCGCAACTCACGCCACTACATCAGTCTGGCAAAAGTAATGGGTGGATCAACAACAGCGATCGATTCGTTTTATTGGTATGAATAACTAGCACGAAAGCATGACAGTCAAACCGTCCTAATTATTATTAACATCATATTTTTAAAGATGGTAACATAGACTGAAAATCTGGCAGTGATAACTACTTCTACGGAACTAATCAGCACCATATACACTTGAAAGGTGCCTGTTTGTTTGGTCCGTCATTTGCTCACCAAATCCAAATGGCTCCAAGCAATATGGGACTTATCATCTGAGGTCATCAGTCCCGTAGACTTAGAAGTACTTAAACCTAACAAACCTAAGGACATCACACAGATCCATGTCCGAGGCAGCATTCGAACCTGCGACCATATTAGCAGCGCGGTTCCTGACTGAAGCGCCAAAAACGCTCGGCCACAACGGCCGGAATTTGCTCGCCACTTATCTTAACTTTTTCAAGATCTGTAATAGTTATAAATTGCAGGCACAGCAATCAGTCGTTCTTGTTTTTTCAGGTTTCACTACCCAAATCCAGATTTCGGCTAGTACCTAGCCAATGTTCGTATACATAAGAATAACCTTGAAGAGGTTGCGAATTACACACGTCAAAAAAAGTTATGCATCACCTCGGTTCCCAGAACTCCTGAAGATGCCGTTGCCTGTGGGTATTGTATCACATACTGACTGTTCAGAGATGTCACTAAACCCGCCCAAAGACGTAAATCACCATGCATGACCAGCGCCTATTAGACGGAGGGGGTTCGACAGCCGATCAGTTCAAGTCGTTCCACCAGGAAGGAAGTACACGGCTCGTGTTGTCTGTAGTTCAAACATGCCTAGACGGTCGGTACCGCGGTTCGATCGCGTCCACATTGCTACTCTGTGCCAGGAAGGGCTCTCAACAAGGGAAGTGTCCAGGCGTCTCGGAGTGAATCACATCGATGTTTCTCGGACATGGAGGAGATACAGAGAGACAGGAACTGTCGATGACATGTCTCGCTCAGGCCGCTCAAGGGCTACTACTGCAGTGGATGACCGCTACCTACGAATTATGGCTCGGAGGAACCCAGACAGCTACGCCACCACGTTGAATAATGCTTTTCGTGCAGCCACAAGATGTCGTGTTACGACTCAAAATGTTCACAATAGGCTGCATGATGCGGAACTTTAGTCCCGACGTCCATGGCGAGGTCCATCTCTGCACCCACGACACCATGCAGCGCGGTGCAGATGGGCCCAACAACATGACGAATGGACCGCTCAGGATTAGCATCACGTTCTATTGACCGATGAGTGTCGCATGTATCTTCAACCATACAGTCGTCGGAGACGTGTTTTTAGGCAACCTAGTCAGGCTGAACGCCTTAGACACACTATCCAGCGAGTGCAGCAAGGTGGAGCTTCCCTACTGTTTGGGGCGGAATTATGTGGGGCCGACGTACGCCGCTGGTGGTCAGGGTTGGTTCAAATGGCTCTGAGCACTATGGGACTCAACTGCTGAGGTCATTAGTCCCCTAGAACTTAGAACTAGTTAAACCTAACTAACCTAAGGACATCACAAACATCCATGCCCGAGGCAGGATTCGAACCTGCGACCGTAGCGGTCCTGCGGTTCCAGACTGCAGCGCCTTTAACCGCACGGCCACTTCGGCCGGCGGTGGTCAGGGAAGGCGCAGTAACGGATGTACGATACGTGAATGCCATCCTCCGACCATTAGGCCATCCTTCGATCGGCAGCAAATTGGCGAGGCATTCGTCTTCATTGACAACAATTCGCGCCCCCATCTCGCACATCTTCTGAATGACTTCGTTCAGGATAACGACATCGCTCGACTAGTGGTAAGCATATTCTCCAGACATGAACCCAATCGGACATGCTGTTTATGGACGACGTGACCCAGCAACCACTTTGAGGGATCTACGCAGTATCGCCGTTGAGGAGTGGGACAATCTGGAACAACAGTGCCTTGATGAACTTGTGGATAGGATGCCACGACGAATACAGGCATGCATCAATGCAAGAGGACGTGCTACTGGGTATTAGAGGTACAGCAATCTGGACCACCACGTCTGATGGTCCCGCTGTATGGGGTACAACATGCAATGTGTGGGTTTCATGAACAATAAAATGGGCGGAATTGATGTTTATGTTGGTCTCTATTCCAATTTTCTGTACAGTTTATTAACTGATGGTGTAGATAAGTTAAATGCGCACTAGCACCAGGATAGCTGCCATCTGCCTGTTTACGCGGCCCGCGATTCGTAAACAGGTAGCTGGTGAAGGCGAGCGTAGGCCTACACTCAACAGAGGGCACAGGTGTAATCGCATTCTGCGAGCCTCTTCAGGGCTCTTTGACTGCCGGACACATAAATCTTGCCATTACTTAGAATGCAGGACGTTTTTACGGTTTTTGAATATTTATCAAGAAGACTAGCTAACTGTGAAGACTGATCAAGCCCGTCTAGATATTTGTTATTTTCTATTTAAAAGCGCAAGAAGTCGTACCCTGGCAAGTGACGGGATCGGCCGACTACGCAAACTGTCGCGAAGTGTCAATTGGGGAGTTTGCTCGTTAACCTACTGAAGTAGGTTATTTTTTCAGTAAATCGTCTGAAGTTGACTTGGCATAAGAGGAAATTGTTAATTATACTTATGGGGTGAACTCAGGCTATATATATATATATATATATATATATATATATATATATATATATATATATATATATATATATATATATATATATATAGGGTGTTACAAAAAGGTACGGCCAAACTTTCAGGAAACATTCCTCACACACAAATAAAGAAAAGATGTAACGTGGACATGTGTCAGAAAACGCTTAATTTCCATGTTAGAGCTCATTTTAGTTTCGTCAGTATGTACTGTACTTCCTCGATTCACCGCCAGTTGGCCCAATTGAAGGAAGGTAATGTTGACTTCGGTGCTTGTGTCGACATGCGACTCATTACTCTACAGTACTAGCATCAAGCACATCAGTACGTAGCATCAACAGGTTAGTGTTCATCACGAACGTGGTTTTGCAGTCAGTGTAATGTTTACAGATGCGGAGTTGGCTGGTTGGTTCAAATGGCTCTGAGCACTATGGGACTCAACTGCTGAGGTCATAAGTCCCCTAGAACTTAGAACTACTTAAACCTAACTAACCTAAGGACAACACACACATCCATGCCCGAGGTAGGATTCGAACCTGCGACCGTAGCGGTCGCGCGATTCCAGACTGTAGCGCCAGAACCGCTCGGCCACCAGCGGCCGGCGCGGAGTTGGCAGATGCCCATTTGATGTATGGATTAGCACGGGGCAATAGCCGTGGCGCGGTACGTTTGTATCGAGACGGATTTCCAGAACGAAGGTGTCCCGACAGGAAGACGTTCGAAGCAATTGATCGGCGTTTTAGGGAGCACTGAACATTCCAGCCTATGACTCGCGACTGGGGAAGACCTAGAACGACGAGGACACCTGCAATCGACGAGGCAGTTCTTCGTGCAGTTGACGATAACCCTAATGTCAGCGTCAGAGAAGTTGCTGCTGTACAAGGTAACGTTGACCACGTCACTGTATGGAGTGTGCTACAGGAGAACCAAATGTTTCCGTACCATGTACAGTGTGTGCAGGCACTATCAGCAGCTGATTGGCCTCCACGGGTACACTTCTGCGAATGGTTCATCCAACAATGTGTCAATCCTCATTTCAGCGCAAATGTTCTCTTTACGGATGAGGCTTCATTCCAACGTGATCAAATTGTAAATTTTCACAATCAACATGTGTGGGCTGACGAGAATCCGCACGCAATTGTGCAATCACGTCACTAACACAGATTTTCTGTGAACGTTTGGGCAGGCATTGTTGGCGATGTCTTGATTCGGCCCCATGTTCTTCCACCTATGCTCAATGGAGCACGTTATCATGATTTCGTACGGGATACTCTACCTGTGCTGCTAGAACATGTGCCTTTACAAGTACGACACAACATGTGGTTCATGCACGATGGAGCTCCTGCACATTTCAGTCGAAGTGTTCGTACGCTTCTCAACAACAGATTCGGTGAACGATGGTTTGGTAGAGGCGGACTAATTCCATGGCCTCCACGCTCTCCTGACCTCTACCCTCTTGATATTCATTTATGGGGGCATTTGAAAGCTCTTGTCTACGCAACCCCGGTACCAAATGTAGAGACTCTTCGTGCTCGTATTGTGGACGGCTGTGATGCAATACGCCATTCTCCAGGGCTGCATCAGCGCATCAGGGATTCCATGCGACGGAGGGTGGATGCATGTATCCTCGCTAACGGAGGACATTTTGAACATTTCCTGTAACAAAGTGATTGAAGTCACGCTGGTACGTTCTGTTGCTGTGCGTTTCCATTCCATGATTAATGTGATTCGAAAAGAAGTAATAAAATGAGCTCTAACATGGAAAGTAAGCGTTTCCGGACTCATGACCACATAACATATTTTCTTTCTTTGTGTGTCGGGAATGTTTCCTGAAAGTTTGGCCGTATATATATATATATATATATATATATATATATATATATATATATTGGCGTATTCTCCGTAGAAATGGAAGACGTTAAGCAAGTAACTCGATCAATTTTCTTTGAGTTCTTCTTGTTCTTCCAATATGCTTGCAGTCTTCCCGGAAAGGCTTGTTTACGCTCATCCGACCACTTTCGTCTGTACTGTTTTTCTTTCGGTTGCTCTGATATAACTTCCCATTTGCCTCCTTAATGTCTGAAGGTGTCTCTTTCTAGAATTTCGTCTGGTCTTACGTTTGCATTATTTCGGTCCTTTCGACTTTCATCTAGCCAAGGCTTGGAATTCTTAAGTGAGGTTACATAATCTATTATCCTCTTCGTCAATTGATTTTCTGGTAATCGGCTTAGATGTTCAAAGAATTTCATTCGCCTTTTCCTACTATTAATTTCGATGTTTGAAAACTTCTGTGTTGTTTTAATTGACTGTTACCTATAACCGTCTTGGGTATTTTCCTGATGATCTTGTTTTAATTGACTGTTACCTATAACCGTCTTGGGTATTTTCCTGATGATCTTTCTCTCTTCTGTTTTGACGTCTTCAAGTTGTTGTCTTCTGATAAGGGTTAGTGTTTTACTTCCACAGAGGGTTGCTGGTTTTATGACAGCCTTGAAGTGTTGAATTTTTTCCCCTCTTGACATTGATTTTGCGTTAACCCTAAACCTTTTTTTAATTTTTGAGAGGCGGTGTTGCTGTGACATTTTTTCAATACCTGTAGGCCTGATGAATTCTCCAAGGTATTTAAAGTATAGGACTCTGTTAATTTTACCATATTTTGTTTTCAAACTTGAAATTTCTGTTTTGAACAAAAGAATTCAGTTTTTTAAAATGATATTTTTAAACCTACTTTTTCCGCACATTCTTTGAGTACTGAGCTGTCTGACTGCAGCCTGTTCACCCTCTGTTAGTATCGCCAGGTCGTCCACAAATACAAGATATGGTATGTAGAAGTTCTTTTTGGCAACGCCCAGTCGAATTGGCTTCCTAACTCCACATTTCCTGAGTTCTTTCTCTCATTCTTTCGTAACTTTGTCTAGAACTACGCTGAACAGAATAGGACAGAGTCCATCACCTTGTCTCACACCTGTTTGACTGTCGAAGGGTTCTGAGATCTCTCTCATAAGTTTTACTTTAGATTTAGTGTCAATTATTGTTTGCTTTATGATTTCTCGTGTTTTGGGATCAAACCCACTCTTCTAAAATTTGGAATAGTTAGGACCTGTCTATTGAATCGCATGCTTTTTTGGAATTTACAAATGAGCATACCACAGGGTTTTGTCTGAGAGCTCGCATTTTGAGTATGGTTTTGAGGTTGAAAATTTGCTCCGAACATGCTCTGTTCGGTCAGATTCCTGCTTGACATTATGCTACTTTGTGTTGTAATTGCTGTTGTGTTCTATTCAAGAGATAAGCCGATAGAATTTTGTAGGTGACTGGTAATAGAGAGATCCCCCCATAATTACATCTGATTTATTACCTTTTTTATGTAGTGCGTGAATGAGAGAAATTTCCAGTCATCCAGGATTTTTTCGGTTTGCCAGTAAGTGAATTTGTGTCTAAATTCTTCAAGAGTTCTGCTACGATGCCGTCATCACCTGATGCTTCATTGCTTCTAAGTTTCTTGATGTACGCATAAATTTCTTCTTGTGTTGGCGGTGACGACTATTCTGGAGAGATTTCTGGCTGCACTTTCGGGAATCTCTCTTTGGGTTCTGGACAATTTAAAAGCTGTGAAAAATATATCGTTAGTACTTGGCAATTTTCTCTGTCAGGGACAATTTACCATCCTGTTTTCGAAAGCAAAGATTTTGTGGTGAGTTGCGAAGCTCTTATAGAAATCATGTGTGTTGTAGGTTTTGAAGTTTTCTTCGATTGACTGCAGTTGCTCACTGACATATTTTCGTTTAACGTGTCTTAAAATCTTGAAAGTCTGTACACGCATTTCGAAAAATTTCTGCTGTGTTTCTTCTGATTGTTGTAACTGATTCTGTTGTAACTGTAATTTTGAAATGCCTTTCTTCTTTCTTCTAGTGCGCTCTCGCATTCTTGATTCCACCAAGGGTGATCTGGTTTTTTGTGAAGAGGGATTGGATATTTCGCTGATTTGATGATTTTAGTTTGAAATTTCTCCCAATCTTCTGCGTGTTGTTCTTCCCATTTTTCAGTGATTCTGGAGTCTTTCATTTTGTGTAGATCAAATTTTGGGATCAGCGGTGTTTTTCTTTTGAATTTTCTCATTTTCTCTTGGGTGTGAATTTAATCTTTATTTTGGTTAAATTTTGATCGGAATCGATATTTGCATCTCAGCGTGTGTGTGTGTATTGTATGTATTGAACTGGGGACCTAGAAACGACGGAGAGGTTTCGTCCCTGCCATAGCCCTTGTAATATTAGTAATTTTCGCCTCACAAACATTAATATACGCTCAATAGTAAACGCCTGATGGCCTAAAGTTATCGAACAATTGTAAAGTAAAAGAAATGAACCATCACATAGCAGCGACAGAGTCTATTATTCTTTATCTTTGCCGCTCTTGCGCGGTGCCTGTAAATCTCTAAGTACATGTATCGATTAATGGTATAAAAAAGAATTCTGTTGTTTCAAGACAAATGAGGCATTTGGCGCCTCACCTTTTAATGTTGGTATTTCATGAAAGGCGGACGCGGACTTGCTGCGTTCCGCAACTGTATTTTATATTGTATGTGCAAATATTGAGTGAATATGCTAATTGTTATTTTTCCAATCAGAAAACATGTAGTTTCTTGTAACTGATTACGAACAGACAGCATCAAGAGGACATTTTGACTGTTATATATAAAGTATTTAACCACAATGGTCATCTATTGTAATGTAATATGAAAAGGTACGTAGCATTAAAAAAAACATGTGTTAAAGATAAGTGTGCTATTTTAGTAAATTAACCTTGATGATTTCAAACTCGTTATTTACCTGAATGATAATTATTTTGTGTTACTTCATCCCCAGAAATTACGATCACGCTGATGGGCCGAACGCAGCATGAGGAAGAAGGAACATTATCGTTTTCCTATTATTTCTGAAACAGCTCTTTTTTAATTGTGTAGTGTTGCATTTCTTTAAAAGTCTATAAATCTTCTGGTCCCTTAGTGTTGATCCGGGTATAGCACAGAAATGATAATGTTTCTTCCGAACGATCTCAAATATATCAATATGCTGCTCTTATTCAGGTATTTAATGCTCAACCTATGTTATTATAATAGTGTAATCAATCCCTGATTCTGTTGGTAAGTGGCCCACCAAAATATTCACTTTTTCGACTTAAAAAAAAAACAATTCTTTTTATTTTCGCCCCCCAAGAGCAACGTTACACCCTCAGTGGTTTACAACCCCACAACAGGCTACAGCAGTCTACTCACCCCACCGCCGCCCCACACCGAACCCAGGGTTATTGTGCGATTCGGCCCCCATTGGATCCCCCTGGGAACATCTCATACCAAACGAGTGTAACATCAAATGTTTGCGTGGTAGAGCAATTATGGTGTACGGGTACGTGGAGACAGTGTTTGCACAGCAATCGCCGACATGGTGTAACTGAGGCGGAGTAAGGGGAACCCGACTGCATTCGCCAATGCAGATGGAAAACCGCCTTAAAGACACGGGACCTCGACATTAATCGGCTGGGCAGATTCGTGCTGGGGACCGGCACGTCTTCCCGCTCAGGAAGCTGCGCGTTAGATCGCGCGGCTAGCCCGGCGGGGCTCACCTCGGCGTACCTGCATATTGTGAATTTCTTATGGTAGTCGTATAATATTGCAACATGACCAATCCGAAATCCTCCCGAATGATGATTGGGCGATCGCCAAGGTTTTTTTTTTTTTTGGGGGGGGGAGGGGGGATGTTTCGGAAATATATATATATATATATATATATATATATATATATATATATATATATATATATATATATACTCCTGGAAATGGAAAAAAGAACACATTGACACCGGTGTGTCAGACCCACCATACTTGCTCCGGGCACTGCGAGAGGGCTGTACAAGCAATGATCACACGCACGGCACAGCGGACACACCAGGAACCGCGGTGTTGGCCGTCGAATGGCGCTAGCTGCGCAGCATTTGTGCATCGCCGCCGTCAGTGTCAGCCAGTTTGCCGTGGCATACGGAGCTCCATCGCAGTCTTTAACACCGGTAGCATGCCGCGACAGCGTGGACGTGAACTGTATGTGCAGTTGACGGACTTTGAGCGATGGCCTATAGTGGGCATGCGGGAGGCCGGGTGGACGTACCGCCGAATTGCTCAACACGTGGGGCGTGAGGTCTCCACAGTACATCGATGTTGTCGCCAGTGGTCGGCGGAAGGTGCACGTGCCCGTCGACCTGGGACCGGACCGCAGCGACGCACGGATGCACGCCAAGACCGTAGGATCCTATGCAGTGCCGTAGGGGACCGCATCGCCACTTCCCAGCAAATTAGGGACACTGTTGCTCCTGGGGTATCGGCGAGGACCATTCGCAACCGTCTCCATGAAGCTGGGCTACGGTCCCGCACACCGTTAGGCCGTCTTCCGCTCACGCCCCAACATCGTGCAGCCCGCCTCCAGTGGTGTCGCGACAGGCGTGAATGGAGGGACGAATGGAGACGTGTCGTCTTCAGCGATGAGAGTCGCTTCTGCCTTGGTGCCAATGATGGTCGTATGCGTGTTTGGCGCCGTGCAGGTGAGCGCCACAATCAGGACTGCATACGACCGAGGCACACAGGGCCAACACCCGGCATCATGGTGTGGGGAGCGATCTCCTACACTGGCCGTACACCACTGGTGATCGTCGAGGGGACACTGAATAGTGCACGGTACATCCAAACCGTCATCGAACCCATCGTTCTACCATTCCTAGACCGGCAAGGGAACTTGCTGTTCCAACAGGACAATGCACGTCCGCATGTATCCCGTGCCACCCAACGTGCTCTAGAAGGTGTAAGTCAACTACCCTGGCCAGCAAGATCTCCGGATCTGTCCCCCATTGAGCATGTTTGGGACTGGATGAAGCGTCGTCTCACGCGGTCTGCACGTCCAGCACGAACGCTGGTCCAACTGAGGCGCCAGGTGGAAATGGCATGGCAAGCCGTTCCACAGGACTACATCCAGCATCTCTACGATCGTCTCCATGGGAGAATAGCAGCCTGCATTGCTGCGAAAGGTGGATATACACTGTACTAGTGCCGACATTGTGCATGCTCTGTTCCCTGTGTCTATGTGCCTGTGGTTCTGTCAGTGTGATCATGTGATGTATCTGACCCCAGGAATGTGTCAATAAAGTTTCCCCTTCCTGGGACAATGAATTGACGGTGTTCTTATTTCAATTTCCAGGAGTATATATATATATATATATATATATATATATATATATATTCCAAGACTGTCACTGTCTTGCCTTAAGGCAGTACACCTAGTCTGTGTTGGTCTCATGAATTGAACGAACGTCGTCTGTCTACGTAACGCTTGCAGCATTATACTCGGAAAAAGTGTCTTATTTATCAGTTATGTTTAAATTTTCGCTTCTAGTGAAATGTTACGTGTTGTGGCCAAACCACTAAAAATAATAATAAAAAAAACACGAGCAATCCTGTAAGCCTCGTCATGGGACGGATAATAATAATAATAAAACCAATATTGCAAGCGTGATTAGTAACTAAACAAAGAGAGTCGATTTCGTTTCATTTTGAATCCGTTTGTGGCTTACTTGTACGACAAGAAAAAGTGCCAAATTTTTCGTTATTTCTGAGCTCATTCTACACAGAAAGTGAACTTGTTTAATGAGCGAAAGCAAGACAGGAGAGGTCCATCCGAGAAGCCGCCCTGGAATCTTAATTGCGGCCGCGGATTAAATTTAATTGGCGAGGGACCGCTGTTCTGCTAAATGTGCTGCGTAAAGCAATTATGTAAATGGTTCCTTTCTGCTGTGAAAGCTTCCATTTATTTAGTAGAATCAGCCTTTCAGCCATTTATTGTTTCTGCAGAATGACAAGAAGGTTTAAGCACGCGCTCGAAGAGATGTCGGAGGAAAAAAAAAAATCAGTCGAAGTTTTACTCCGCTGGGTGACTATTTTTGTAGGCTCCCGCAAAAAATGAGTTTTAATTTTAGAGCATCTGCATCGACAAGTGTTAAGCTGCAAATACTTCTGGAATCAGAGAAAATAAAAGCAGATAATCTCCGTTGACCACTGTTGGTAGTAAATGAAATGGATTGCATGATTCACCACCTGTTTCATTATTTATTTACTTTTGCGATCGAGTTTTCGGGCTATTAGTCAGTTAACTAATGCTTGACAATGGGATAATTGCCCGAAAACAAGTGGTTCTCCGTTTTACCAATAAATTTCTATACGTTACTAATTTTATGCTGAATGCTTCAGGCGGAAACTTACATGAATTTTAGAATTTCTAAAAAGACCTGTAAGTTGCACTATTTTCTGACATTCTTTATCTTACCTCGTTTATTTCAATTTCTGCAGTTATACAAATACCGACGTGAACTAATCAACGGAGCGACTGCTGGAATCGTATCTTGAAAAAATAAGGTGGCAATATGTTAAGTGTTGCTGCAGTTTGCGAAAATATTAAACGTTCGCACTATTTTAAATTAACAGAGTAATTCGTTATAATTGTTACATTTATTTACAGCTTACAGCCGTTGATATAGTATGTTAGTACGAGAACTACGTCACATGGGGCTTTATATTTATTTGAAAATTTGGAGGTCAATTGTTATCATGTGGATTTTTCTGTACAATAGATTGTAAAAATGGGGTCCTCTGCGAATGTGAACGCCTGGCGTGGTGGGGTGTGGCTACGATCAGTGCACTTATCTTCCCAAGGGCCAAGTCAGAGGGTCCATAGCCTGACACATACCTCTACAGCATGGTTTCCCAAACTGTGTTCGGCAAAACACTAGGGTTCTGCGGCAAGTGAGTAGGTGCTCAGCGAAAAGCTATTAATAACATGGCGGGTTTTTTCCCGAGGATTTGACGGTACAACTTCTTTCAAAACCCTATTACGATTTCTTTGTTATTATGATTTAAATTTGAAGTAATCACTGAATAATACAATTTTTCTCATTTTTTAGTAAAGTCGTTAACCTTAAATATAATCAGGATGTTTCATAGAATGACTGGGATTATCAAAGTGTGAAGCCACAGGAGGCATTTAGGAACCTCTCCTTTATACACTACTGGCCATTAAAACTGCTACACCGCGAAGATGACGTGCTACAGATGCCAAATTTAACCGACAGGAAGAAGATGCTGTGATATGCAAATGATTAGCTTTTCAGAGCTTCACACAAGGTTGGCGCCGGTGGCAACACCTACACCGTGCTGACATGAGGAAAGTTTCCAACCGATTTCTCATATAAAAACAGCAGTTGACCGGCGTTGCCTGATGAAACGTTGTTGTGATGCCTTGTGTAAAGAGGAGAAGTGCGTACCATCACGTTTCCGACTTTGATAAAGGTCGGATTGTAGCCTATAACGATTGCGGTTTACCCATCGCGACATTGCTGCTTTCGTTGGTCGAGATCCGATGACCGTTAGCAGAATATGGAATCGGTGGGTTCTGGAGGGTAATACGGAACGCCGTACTGGATCACAAGGGCCTCGTATCACTAGCAGTCGACATGACAGGCATCTTATCCGCATGGCTGTAACGGATCGTGCAGCCACATCTCGATCCCTGAGTCAACAGATGGGGACGTTTGCAAGACAACAACCATCTGCACGAACAGTTCGATGACGTTTGCAGCAGCATGGACTGTCAGCTCGGACACCATGGTTGTGGTTGCCCTGGACGCTGCACCACAGACAGGAGCGCCTGCGATCGTGTACTCAACGACGCACCTGGGTGCACGAATGGCAAAACGTCATTTTTTTTTCGGATGAATCCAGGTTCTGTTTACAGCATCATGATGGTCGCATCCGCGTTTGGCCATATCGCGGTGAACGCACATTGGAAGTGTGTATTCGTCATCGTCATACTGGCGTATCACCTGAAGTGATGGTATGGAGTGCCATTGGTTATTCGTCTCGGTCACCTCTTGTTCGCACTGCGGCACTTTGAACAATGGACGTTACATTGCAGATCTGTTACGACCCGTGGCTCTACCCTTCATTCGATCCGTGCGAAATCCTATATTTCAGCAGGATAATGCGCGACCGCATGTTGCAGGTCCTGTACGGGCCTTTCTGGATTCAGAAAATGTTCGACTGCTGCCCTTGCCAGCACATTCTCCAGATCTCTCACCAATTGAAAACGCCTGGTCAATGGTGGCCGAGCAACTGGCTCGTCACAATACGCCAGTCACTACTCTTGAGGAACTGTGGTATCGTGTTGAAGCTGCATGGGCAGCTGTACCTGTACACGCCATCCAAGCTCTGTTTGACTCAATGCCCAGGAGTATCAAGGCCGTTTTTACTGCCAGAGGTGGATGTTCTAGGTACTGATTTCTGAGGATCTATGCACCCAAATTGCGTGAAAATGTAATCACATGTCAGTTCTAGTATAATATATTTGTCCAATGAATACCCGTTTATCACCTGCATTTCTTCTTGGTGTAGCAATTTTAATGGCCAGTAGTGTAGCTTCGTTTCTCCACGCAGACTTGAAGCCAGCAGCTGGGACAAAAACGGAAGAAAAATGAAAAAAGAACTGTAAGCAACGGTAATTGCTCAGCAGAGCGAAAGGGAGACCTCAGATAGATGTTACGACCTAGTGTAATAATTAGCTACAAGGAGGAAACACTGCCAGATACAATACTGTTACTATAAGGAAAGGGACCAACTAGCTGGCCAGGGTAGGGTTTTTCAAGCATGAAGACAAGTAATAGTAGCTCTCTCCGTGTGCTGGCGGGTATTATCTTGCTGAGATGTAAGCCCAGGTTGGCTTAACACGAAGGCCAACAAAATAGTGGTAGAATATCGTCCTCATACCTCAGAGCTGTGAGGGTCCCACAGATGACAACCAAAGGGAATTCTTCCAGTCCATATGTGACATAACAGCAAACCAGTGCTTGACAGTATTGGTTAAAAACAGTCTTGGTTCCAATTTTATTTATTTTTTATTTTTCAAAGACGCGTTTCGCCTTATTTAGGCATCTTCAGGTTATCTTTCCTAGATGGACATGAGAGGCACCAAGATCTGCATAACGCGTTCCCCTTCACAGCTCCTGGGGTGCCACTTCTTTTCATAGCATGGCTGTACGTCTGCGATGTTCTACGTCTTTTTTGTTGCCCTTCATGGCAAGCCAACCTGGGGTTACATTTCGGCAAGATAATGCCCGCCGGCACATGGCTAGTGTTTCAACTACACATCTTGGTGCTTGCAAAACCCTACCTTGGCCAACAAGGTCGCAGGATCTCTCGTGAATTGATAAAATTTCAATAAAGTCCTTTTCAGGCACATATCCTCAAAGTCCAACATGATGAGATTAGCAACTATGGGGAATAATCTTTTTGAGGATGACTTTGCCTGAGATCCTGCCGTCTCGTCTCTTATAGGGTGCGAAGGAAGCTGTTTTCTCGTATAGCTCGACGACATACAAGCAAATAATTTTAATGGAGTTTATTACAGTAATTGGACTGACAGTAATTAACTTTAGATTCTACATGATGGGTCGCAAGCAATTGGCGACGTGCAAATAATCAGTGTTCTTTGATATATATATATATATATATATAGAATTTCCATGTGAGCTATCACACATGTTCATAAGTCACTGATATCGTCAGTATCACCGCGGCTCTTCTAGTGAGCTTTTCTAGTACCTCTCTTCTAGTGCGGGCTAGGCTAGGTGCCTCGTCGTTTTTATTCTCCTCGTGTAGAGGCCGTTACTGTCGTGCTGACGTTCTAGTCACCGTGCTACTGGCTGACGTCGTCTCATAGCCCTCTCTGCTGTATCGTTCTTGACATTCGTGCCGGTACTTGCCGTTACGCAGGAACACCTTGAGGATATGATCCTGAATACATCTTTTTTGAGTCCTTCTTATTTTTTTTAGGTATGCTGACGACACATATCTTGTTTGGCCACATGGAATAGATTCTTGGCACCGGTTATTGGACCATTTCAATTGTCTCCTTCCTAACATCAAATTTACGATGGAAACTGAAAAGGTGTGGCTTACCTTCTTTGGATGTTAATAAAAAAGAATGACGGAACTCTTGGGCACAGAGTTCATAGGAAACCGACACATACTGATAGGTATTTATATGCTACCAGCTCTCATCCACCGTTTCAACGTACAGGAGTGCTACGGACCTCGGCTAAAAGAGCATATTCTTTCTTCGATGCTGAGAATTTACCGCAAGAGCTGCTACATCTTACGGACGTGTTTAATCATAACGACATACGGGCAGACAGGTTCGACATGATTTTGAGTCTGCATCAATACTTAAATCAGCTGAAGACACTTTTAGTTCTGAGGCTTTCCTTCCATATGCTGAGAACGAGACTACATAGATATTTAGGGTTTTGAAGAAACGTGATATCAGATGCGTATTGCGTCCGACAAATAAGATTCGAGCACTTCTTGGCCCTTTTGAAGACGATTTGGGTTTTAGGAAGCCTGGCGTTTATCAAGTACCATGCGAGTGCGGTAAATTATTCATTCGCCAAACTATTCCTACCGTCAATCACGAATGTGTTGAACATCATCGCCATACGCGATTATTACAACCTGGCAACTCTGCGGTGTCTGAGCGCTGTCTTACAGAGGGACATAGGACGCTACACAATGAGATACGCGTGGTTGCAAAAGCCTCCCGTTACTGGGATTGTGTTTTAAAAGAATCTGTAGAAATTAGACAAGCAGATAATAACATTAACCGTGATAATGGACACCAGCTAAGAAAACGTGGAATCCTTTCTTATCAGATTTGAAGAAACAACGGTGTCTGAATCGATGGGCTATGAGTAGTGTTCTTTAACGATTATGTGTACATAGTTCCGCGTAGTCAGCGCGTACACAACTTTCCCACTAGAGCGCGCCCCACTAAGCACAACAGCGCAGGCGCAGCGCTCGCCCGTCTCCGCACTACGAGATGGCGCTGCCATAGAGACGGACCAAATTCTGCTTCCGCCGATCTGCGTATTAATATGTAATGTAGCCAATGAGATTGCTGCTAACGTAGAACCTTTTCTCCTCGCGGATCACACTCACGCAGTGATATCTGAACGCTCGAGATATTATAACGAGTGTACAGACCTCTGATTAGTCAGTCTGCATTAGCCTGCGACAGTCTATAGTCAAGTTTCAGTGTGCGTCTAATAAGATTACCATATTCCTATACATAGCCATGAAGAGAAATGTATAGACACTTTGTCAAGTATCAGAAATATGTGAGAATAAGATTAACGTACCAAGACCAAAGGAACTTCAGATTGTCAATTGTAAACAGCATCCAGAATCAAGTTATGTAATGTCTAACCTTTTTATTATGTTAATAAATGTGTGTGAAAGTTAATCAAGTTCTGTTTAAAGTTGGTCACCGTCAATCTGCTACTCTAATCGTGCAAGTGGCATTTCTATCGTCTGACCTAAAGGCAGAAGAGTAACACGCCACGATAAGACCACGAGACATATTGCTGACACTCGCCTACTTCGTTAGAGCGACAAGTCAAATAATCTGATGGTGTATGTACCGAAGGTCTTACAGTACACACACCACAAACGATATATCCTTTCCGACAGTATTCACCACCGGAGGCGCTGCAACTCTTTTTGCGCCAGGGGGCATCAACAATGATTAAGCGCTTGCGCATTTTGCCTTAGCGCACGCGCTTTCGTATTTTCGCAGCATATGTTCCGTCGGTCACGGTATGAATCAGTTTTTGGCGAGAGCGGCTTAGCTCTTCTCTCCTGATGATAGCGCCCAGGTGGACTGCGGAAATATTGTGTGCAGATGACAGTTTTATCCGGCTGAAGACCCAACAAGAATTTGATCTGTTAATGCGCCGGGAAAGTCTACATTAATAGTTATTAGAATAAATTCGTGGTCGTGAGCAGAAAAGAGACGGTATGATGTTTCGATCACCCACATAGTGCTGGCCATGGTCCCGACTTATAAATGGTAGAAAAAGCGAATTTTTTATAACTTTACTAATTTCTATTGTCTTCCCTGATTACATTGATATACACATTATAGGGTTTCAAATGAAAAATGACCTATATATACCAAATTTTAAAGTTAGGGCATGTATGCCGCCACCCCTCCTTTATTTCTGTTACAGAAACTTGTAGTATTTCGAAAGGAACTGCGAAATTTCAGTTTCCAGCGACTATACGTATGATACATTGAATATATTGGTAACAGTGTAGGTTTCTAGTGTCTGTAAATGTTATTTTTGCTAGTATTTACTTTTGTTTCGCTGAGTCAGTTTGTTCACATGTTAATGTTTGTTGCCCAAGTGCTACATATATTTGTGGAACCACATATCCTTTAGTGTGCAATAAAAGGAAATTCCGTGATAACCAATTCTCAAACAAAGCAAGCCACACTGTTCATGGACTTTGACCTAAATGAGAAGATTCTTGGTGTGGTTCCCAAAAAGCAAAAGAAAGTGGTCAAGTATACCATCATAAGCATTTTCTTCCTGGGCCTGTCATGAATGAAATAAATCCAATTTTTAGAGACCTGAGTGACTCTGTTTTGCTTAGTGAATGTCTTCATGGGTGCATTCAGAATATAAATGAAAGTTTCACCCATTGAATATGGGAAAGATTACCCAAGAATGTTTTTTGTAGGACTAGAGACAGTAAAATTTGGCGTACTAAATGCAGTGATATGTTTCAGTGATGGAGTGATAGGAAGGTTGGAAGTACGGAGAAATTTAGGCACAAAATGTGGCTCTAATATGGATTGCTTGCGTGTGACAGACAACAGGTGCATGAAGCTGAAAGATTCGTTCTTCAAGTTACCAAAGAAGCAAGAAGTGCTAAAAGGAATGACAAGAAGAAGCTTGAAGATGAAGAAATGCTGCAGAATGAAGACTGTGCTTCAGGAATGTTCAGAAGCACAGTTTAATTGGACTCATATCTCCATTCACCATTTCCCACAAGTGGTATTTTTCAGAATTGAGGTACAATCATTTCCTAAAGTTTATAAAGCATTGCTCTCATTTTTTTCTGTAACTTGCAATATTCCATACTTATTTAGTAGACCTAATCTTTACTGCAGCATTTATTATTTTTATTAGGAAAAAATTATAAAAATTAATATGTAAGATGTGATATTTTTTATCCTTGTACTATACATACTAGGTGGAATTAAATAGGTCTAGTACCTCAGCCATAATGTCATGCAAATATGGTAAAAATTTGTTGCTCTTCAAATGTATAACATTGCATTAAATGGTACCTCAGTTTTAGGAAGCATCTTGGAAAAAAAAGTTGCACCAATTTCTTTGTAATTTTTCTAAATAAGCCTAAGCAGGTGCAGAAGTATTCAAAATACTTCTAATTTGTTTAGAAGGTGTGCTGCATTACTTGATATCAACAAAACATCTCTAAAACATATACATTATAAACAGTGCCTGAAAGAAGTAGGTGTTGATTTTTACATAATATTGAGCAGGAAAAGTACCCTGTATCCTTAAGGAGCTAAACGTGTTGTGTAATCATGACAAAGTCATTCAGAATAATTAAGGATCTTGGTATCCTGTTACAGGCCGTTTCATAGGAATTTCCGTAACTTTCTCTCCACACACTGGCTAATAAACAATACAGCAAACTTTGAGACATACTTGCTCATTCAGAGGCATGTAGGTATTTGCTTCAGATGTGAACTAGTCGCAAATGGAACTGTAGCAGTGGCCAATGGTACTAATGGACTAGCACCCAGACAGTACGCCGGCCTATGAAACGCAGATGTACATGTAATTACAAATATCACTGGTTTCAGTCATATAAATTGCGTTAGTGGCCCGACGAGAGGGCTACACCAGTAATCCAATTTCATCAGGGCCCCCCTCCCTTCTCATACTGTTAGGTGCAATACAGAGAGCAACACGTCACAGATAAACAGCCATGGTAGATTATTGCATCTCGTACTGTAACATTACTCGGAGATACGAATTTGAAATTACTACTCAACTGTGGTAGTGTGTGTGTGTGTGTGTGTGTGTGTGTGTGTGTGTGTGTGTGTGTGAGTGAGAGAGAGAGAGAGAGAGAGAGAGAGAGAGAGAGAGAGAGCCTTTGACATTTCCATTACGTTTTCACATCGAACTGTCTAGTGTTCGATAGTTATAAGTTCCTATTTTATTCAAAATACCCAGATGGAATGGTTTAGAAAACATGTTTGTAGTGTATTCTGAAAATAAATTTGTGAACTTCCGTATGGAAGCTGTAAAGGCAATGCAAGAGACCTAATAATTCGATTTTCTTCTCCATGGCGTTGTTCCTTACGTTATCGAGTTCGCCCTTTGTACATGATTTGGCTTTTGTAAATGTGTTTTATTCTTATTGGCGGCTCTACTTTCTGCAATGTAGTTACTCAACTTAAGAAAGGGAAATCGCGCATTGGTAGTCGGTGGATCTATCTGTGAGTCACGTAAACTAACTTGCGTCTAATCTCGTTTTAACAGTCTATCTATCACTATTTTAGAGACAAAGATTGCGTACCTGTTTAGCATTCGCCTACAAAAGCGTCGAAATATCCCAAAATCCTTTCTGGCAGATCAAATCTGTGGGACGGGAAAAAATTTAGATATAGTAACCCAGCGATTGCCGGAGGATGCTCAACCCGGCAGAGCTATCCACACAGGACAAACCCTCGTAGACTTTACTATCTCAGTACTTCTCTGCTACTTCCGGAATTTCCTGAAGACTATACTTGGTCTGGCCACTGTAGCAGACGAACGGTCGCTAAGCTGGGACGCTGTCTGGATCTGGACATGACCCCTCTCCACGTCCCGCCGTGCGTTAAGCAATACGAACAGTTCAGTGTTAGTAATTTGGTACGGCCACATCAATACATCTTGCCTTGCATACATCATAAATATAAGGGACGACAAGACAATTTCGGTCTGAGTGCTGCAGAGTATATGCGACGCAGCTTGAGAATGTAAGCACCGACATGAAGGAAACATATTAGTGTAGCATTCGTGTCTTTCTGACGTGCGTATGATAAATGTGAAGGTGTGAAATACGGCGATGTTATTACTAAATGCGTCCACGGAGGACCAACGTGCTGTTATTGCATTCTTCGCTGACGGAGAAGAAACAACAGTAAACATCGATCGCAGAATAAAGAATGTGTATGAGGCGTGCAGCTGAGGCGAAATGCCAGGTAAACTTCTTCTTGATAGCGCACGTGCCAATGTCTCAAATATAACACGAAAGGTATGCCAGGTCAAGTGGGAGGCATTCGAGCACCCGCCCAACAGTCTTGAGCTCTCGCCTCGCAATTATCACGCCTTCGGTCGCTTGAAAAAGGCCCCGAAGGGTCGAAGAATCCTGTCGCACTAGGATGCCCAGCAGGCAGTTACAGACTCCTTCACGCAGCAGGACACGGTGTTTTAGCAAACGGGTATCTTCTACCTGGTACATAGCTGGGATGATTGCATCTACGCTCACGGCGATTTTGCCTGATTAGCAAACCGTTTCTGGGCTATAATGCCTTCGAACTGAAACTTTTGATGGTCTCTTGTATGTCTTGGCAAGTAATTATTTCCGAATAAACAAAACATTTACTTCTATGATCGTATTTAAAAAAGATATAACTGTATGCAGGACTGAGTTTAAAACTCAAGTCTCTTCTTTCAGAGGCACAGCTAACAACTGAAAGATAAATCATTCCACAGACATAACTAATAGTGCGCTACCCATGACAGAGAGGGGTCTGCCTTCGATCCTGGTTCAACACACTGCTTGTCGCCTACAATCAGGTACCGTAGTATACATATTTTAGCAATTACAGCACCACTTTGCTGCATTTCTGGTACGTATTTGTGTAGCATAGTTTTGTGACTGTCAGTTAAGCCAGTTTTGGCACCATTTTGGCACTCTGATATAAGAGGTCTTTCGTTAAAGTATAGAGAGAAATGAGTTATCTCTTTACTTGATTTATTTGTAGCTTAAAGAAACTCGAATTATCCAGAAGTGGATGTTTAAGAAACGTCACAAGTTTTCACAAATAAACGGCGTGTTCTGCTATTTGTCTGCTGCTTGAAAAACGCGATTGATTGTTATGGTTTATTATCAGACTTCATACAAAATATTTCTGAAATGCTTAATACGTATAGAGCATTGCTGAGTCTGATATTTGTAAAGACAGACTGACGAAATTCTGGCAAACTTTCAGTTTAGAAACCATTATTGTTCTGATTTATTTAAATTGTAAAAGTATCAACGTTAGCGCGATTATTTTATTAATTTTAAAGAAAAAATACTGTATCTTTGACAGTCGTGTGAAGAATAGAGTTGGACAATTTCCTCCGAGACGTGAGTGGACTTGAGACGGAGATATTTTAGCTCCCTTTGATGTTTATCCCTCCCCACTAATTTGATGTCATAGGAATCTTTATAAAGCTGTACATATCTTCTTTCTTTTAAATTTCCTGTAGTGATTTTGTGATCTTGTGTAGGCGAACATGTATGAGAAATTATTATGTAAGTTAGTATGTTATTTTGAGCGTAATATTATTTCAGTGTACCTGTATGTATTCTCTATGTATTTCTGGAAGCTTTGACGCAGTAGGCAAAATGCTATCTGTGTAAGAGTTTTACGAACGCGAGAAGGAGAATTGGCGATCGACTTACTTCATGGAAGGACCTAGCAACGTTAAGGAGAGCGGAGAATTTCGTTATCTGAGAGAATATGAGAGTCAGCCTTGGAACGTTGTAGAAGAAAACTTCTGCATTACTGTTGCTACATTTGTTAAAACTTTAAAGAGAAAGAATTTATTTTTGAGTCGACGCAGAAGAGGAAGCGCAAGACTAAAAGACGTCCTGAGAAGAAAGAAGAATTCACAATTAAGAAAATTTAGAATATCATCGAAGAAGACGCTAAGCAGAAGATATTATTGAGCCATAGAACCTTGTCGAACAAGCTACGAGGGTGTTGTTATATCGTGACGTATTCCAAGCAGCCGATCAAACTAACTAATGTGATATTTGAGGTAGGACGGGACTGTAAATTTTATGATTCTACAGCATTTAGAGTGTTAAGTGCCTAATGACGTTTCAGGCATCGAACTGTGAATTGATTTGTTTCTAAACTGTGTTTAATAGTATTTGAGAACCTAGCTTTCGGCTGTCATTTTTTAATGAGAGTAAAAGATCGTCGACTTGCTTTTCAAATACGCAGTTAAGCTGTCGTCATTGTTGAAGATGAAAAATCCGTGTTGGCCATATTAATCAGACGTACCCCATCCAACACCATTTGGAACGTGTTACATTTCTTTACAGTGCAAGTATCCATCTTATGGTTTTATCTTCCTTAATTAACGAGGTACGCATCGTCCTCTTACTCTAGGTCTGCAATATTTCTAAACAGCAGTGTATCGGTACCAGAGAACCACACCGCAGACATCAAGAGGTACCCCACTTCTGTGACCCAGCAATCGACTATCAATCAGAATATGTGATTTCCTTTTACGCCATCTTGAAAGAAACTTACAGAGTAAAAATATCTCTGGACTGAGCACTGCATTTTGTGCATGTTTTGAATATTAAGTAGGAATTCGTCACGTGATCTCGAGATCTCGGGACGACACTGTCTGTTTACGGACAATTCACATTGGTCGTCACGTCACATCAAAAACTCCACAATGCATTTCAAAAGGCGGCATTGACACAGGTCGTCAACGGACTATCACACCAGGCCACGCTTCGCCACGCCACGTCTAGGTTTCTTGAAATCAAAGTTTTGTCGGTATCGTCGTCTGCTAACACTGTAAGTTAACGTACTTTTGCAGCGCTCGCTCGTGTTGTAATAGTGGATTTTGTGGTTTTCAGTCTTCATAATCTTAATTATTTTTATTATGTTCTGTTTTTGTGGAAAGCTGTAAATGTTCCATGATGACTTTTGTGACTTCATATATATGAAATCGAAAAATTATTTATGTTTGACAGTAACTGAGAAGAGTTGATGCCTCCAATGTACATAAATAGGAATATAAGTAGACGATGCTATCTCCATTATATAACATTTTAAGTTAAAAGGTCCACTTTAATGAAGGAGAAAAATACAGTTATTTATGTCGCTATTAGTTACATAAGGAAACAATAATGGCGAAGGTAAACAAGCTCCATTTATTCCCTTATAGCTATTGTTCAACCTTGTAGCTATGGTTTGACGTGTTTCTACATATATTTTTCCCCTAGCAATAGATGTTTATGTTTTGAAATGTTGTTTCATTTCTCAGAACTTTACCAAAAAACACTGATGAAAATTCTCCGTGAAGTTGCTATGGCCATTAATAGCCTTTTTAGTTTTAATTCTTCCACTCAGATACTATGCTGTGACATAGGTCGAGCGAATGGACATGACATAACGCGAGTTACAGTGCCAATACACGCTGACGTAACGGAACCTGATGTGATGCCCATTCATTTTGCACATCAAAGATAAGAGCTCAGTTTATTCCAGGTATCAAATGCAAATTGTTACGACGTTTACAAAAGGCCCATACCAAAACCGCTGCATCTACGAAGGGAATCTGCCTGTATTAGCGATATGACGACATTAACATTAACTATGATAAGTGCAATTAGCATTCTCTCTCAGTGGTAATTCTGTAATCAGAAGGCATAACAGAACGTTTTGAGCACTAGAATTTATACTTTGAGTAACTCCTGGTTTGATCATTTGTAGCGACGTTAATTATCACGGGATTACAGTTTGTTAGGTGTTTCTTTTGAATGAATTTGTAAACATGACTACAAACGATATTAATCTACAGTAACTTGTGAGTTAAAAAGAGCGTCTGTTGTGAACCATTACAGTAGTCTGCATTCAGCTACAATCATAAGAGACTTCATACAGTAGTGTTATTATTAAACATTCTATGCACGTACTAGTCAGTTACGGTTCGCATGCTGAGAGCGACATTTGCTCTTTACGATCGATCTAGCTTTTGCTACACTGGTCTGTTAACAAGTGTTAGAAAATCTACTCTATTCACTTATCCTGTGCAATACTTATTTGAGAAAGTTGCCCACATATCCACTTTCCACAGCTAACAGTTATCTGACAGCAAATACCACTACATCAGCACCTTTTATACCTGTATTTATTCAATTATTACTATTTATGTGTTTCGTTGTATTCATCGTTTTGTAACCGTGATTTGGGTGTGAATGTGTGCAGTGTTGATCACTTCAGTCAGAAGTAAGAAAAAAACCTAACTGCCAGATATTTTCTTTCATTCCTTCAGATTGCAAGCTTTCCATATTAAGTGGATTTTGACAGAAATAGCATGGCACCCTAAGTTATATTTAGTCATCTAGGTGTCGTTGTGGCCGTGTTGCATTCGAAGTCATTGCGTTTTTGCAAGAGTCCAGTATAGTTCTGCTGTCAGAGTTTAAATATACAGTGGGGAAGGATATTGGTTTGCCTCATGCTTGTTGGCTAAAATCGAAGGTGTTTTGGAGAACATCAAAAAGCTACAGGCTCCACAAACTTTCATCAAAGCGTTTTAAACTATCTGGCAAAAATCGTGTTGGTCAGTTAGAAGACTGACTAATTAAGACCGTTTTAGGTTCATTATACTCTCGGCGCAGCATGCTTTAGATTTCCCATAAAGAACCGTTATTGCTTCTTCCCCAGCACCAAACACTGTTCTTTCCTCATCATTTACTTCTTGAACGACAAACAGAACAAACGTTAGAGAAGAGCACCGCTAAGGTGTATCTATTACTAGAAGAACTGAGCCGTTAATAAATCCTCTATCCCTGACAAATATGTAAGAGTAAACAAGATGAAGCATGAAAACTGATAAATCATATTGTGTCAGTTTCTCACAGTTATTAATGCACATACACTGACACTCGGAAGAAAAGAATATATGTGTGTGTGTGTTATAGGTTGTTACGCACCCATTAGTTCAAATTTTTGCATAATGCCTGAATGAAACTTGACAGAATAGAACCGAGACACAAACTAGGATCAGAAAGCGGAAACCTTGCAATTTACTCACGTGTGTTCTTCGCCCAGTTTATCTGAGAGCATCTGTCGCAGTATGAAGATTAAGGTTATACACACGGCCAATCGGTATGTCCTCAAACACAGTGCAGAAGCAAGAACTCGACAAAAATATGACATAAATTCCGCTGTGTTTAATTTAATCGAACCACACGACCATTCGTGTGAAATAGTTTAGGGAAACTATGGAAAACCTAAATAAGGTTGGGCGAACGAGGATTTCTACCTGTCTCTTTGCTTATAGAGACTTCACCGATGGGTCACTTCGTTTGGTGAGAAGCAGAATCACTTTCCTAAATTCTAGTGTTCGCTTACTCTAAATCGCTGGCTCACTACTACCGTGAGACAAAGCGAGGCTTACTAGGCTTTGTATAGTTGAAAGTGATTCTTCAATAAACGTTGTTGGACTCCGGGCGTTCCTTGCCAGTAGACGTATTTTAATACTGCCGTAGTCACGCAGTCACGAAAGATACTACGGCCGAGTACTTGGATTCTCCAGCGAGACGGTTTAGTGTGTGGTGGCGTTTAATTTTACTACAACAGTTTTCAAAAGAGATTAATATAGAGTTTGTCCCCCACTTGTAACTTCATTCTGCTGCTCAGCAGCATTTTTCTTTACATCACCCTAGCCTTATTGCCCAGCAGAGGAAATAAAAAAGCACATGGATGACCAATTAAAGTCTGACCGTCACATGGTCCGATTCCGTGGCTGCCATGGTCGCGTGAGCTCACATCGCTAGATTTCTATAGGGTTGGACCAAGTTTACCTTACAGGACTGCAGACCTCCACGAAATGAAGATTCGCATCTACAATGCACTTGAAAATTTAGCCGTGGAGGACTGAGAACGCACACGGAAAGAAACCGAATGCTGACATGACGTTGTCCGAGCCACTAGGTGAGCGCACATTGGCATTTACGTATGATAATACAACAGAATGAGATTTTCACTCTGCAGCGGAGTGTGCGCTGATATGAAACTTCCTGGCAGATTAGAACTGTGTGCCGAACCGAGACTCGAACTCGGGACCTTTGCCTTTCGCGGGCACGTGCTCTACGATTTGAGCTACCCAAGCACGACTCACGCGCATTCCTCATAGCTTTACTTCTGCCAGTACCTCGTCTGCTACCTTCCAAACTTTACAGAAGCAGGAGAGCTTCTGTAAAGTTTGGAAGGTAGGAGACGAGGCACTGTGAGAAGTAAAGCTCTGAGCTTTCTTAGCTTTTAAAATGTTTTATGAATTCAGGAAAAGTAATCATTTATCGAGGACCATTTTCTTCGTCACAACATTCAACACTGACAGCAAGAGGAGACCGCGTCTACATTTGCCAGTTAGCATCATGTTTCTGTTACCTTTTTGGATAAGCCATGTAATGTATTTGCCATGTGTGGTGATAAAGTTTTGTGCACCCTTGTGTTCAGCAACAAGGTGCTACGAAGAAGTTGCATTAGCATCAGCTCATGTAGAAACTGCTGTCCACCTGCTTCGTCCAACTACCGTCTAGGAACGCTCCTCCCACATCGTTTATCAGTTCAAAGCCTCAATGCCAGGCGTCAAAAAATATTTTCGCATTCGGAGGAGAAAGCTGGAGATCGAAATTTCATGAGAAGATTCCGCCGCAACGAAAAAAGCCGTTGTTTTAATGATGTGCACTCCAAATGCCGAATCATTTATGTTACTCTCTCTCCCCTATTTCGCGATAACACAAAACGTGCTGCCTTTCTTTGAACTTTCTCGATGTACTTCGTCAGTCCTATACGAGAAGGAACCCATACCGCGCAGCAGTGTTTTAAAAGAGGACGGACAAGCGTAGTGTAGGCAATCTCTTTACTAGATCTGCTACATTTTCTAAGTGTGCTGCCAATAAAATGCAGTCTTTGGTTAGCCTTTACCACAACATTTTCTATGTCTTCCTTCCATTTTAAGTTGTTAGTAATTGTAATTCCTAGGTATTTCGTTGAATTTACGGTCTTTAGATTTGACTGATTTAACGTGTAACTAAAGCTTAACAGATTTCTTTTAGCGCTTATGACCTCACGCAATTGCTAGTTTTTTCACTATCACATATCTTTCTTAACCCGTTTTGCAATTTGTATTGATCTTCTGATGACTTGATAAACGACAGCGTTATCTGCAAACAACCGAAAACGACTGCTCAGATTGTCTCCGTAATCTTTTATGTAGATGAGAAACACCAAAAGGCCTATAAGTCTACCTTGGGGAACGCCAGAAAGCGCTTCTGTTTTAATCGACGACTTTCCGTCAATTACTACGAACTGTAACTTCTCTGACAGGAAATCACGGATCCAGTCCGATAACTGAGACGATGTTCCATACGAATGCAATTTCACTACAAACCGCTTGTGTGGTACGGCGTCAATAGCCATCTGGAGACCTAGAAATACGGAATAGATCTGAAATCCCTTGTCAACAGCACTCAACACAAGAACGGTGTTTTCTAAAGCCGTGTTGACTGTTTGTCAATAAGCCGGCGTCTTCTAGGTAATTCATAATGTTTGAACACAATATACGTTCCAAAATTCTGCTGCATATCGATGTTAACGATATGGGCTTGTAATTAATTGGATTACTCCTATTACCTTTCTTAAATGTTGGTGTGACCTGTGCAACTTTCCAGTTTTTGGGTACGGATCTTTCGTCGAGCGAACGGTTGTATATGATTGTTAAGTATGGAGCTATTGCATCAGCATACTCCGAAAGGAACCCAGTTGGTATACAGTCTGGACCGGAAGACTTGCTTTCTTTAAGTGATTTAAGTTGCTTCACTACTACGAGGATATCTACTTCTACGTGACTCATGTTCGCAGTTTTTCTTGATTAGAATTCTGGAATATTTACTTCGTCTTTTTTGGTGAAGGAATTTCGGAAGGCTGTGCTTAGTAACTCTGCTTTGGCAGCACTGTCGTCGGTAGTAATTCCATTGTGGTCGTGCAGATATGACACTGATTGTGTCTAGCCGCTAGCATATGTCGCGTACAACCAGAATCTGGATATTCTGACAGGTTTTGATACTAAGCTTCGTTGCGAAAAGTATTATAAGTATCTCGCATGAAGTCCGCCCTAAAATTCGAGCAATCGTGGAGATTCTGCGTTCATTTAAATTTGGGATGCTTTTTTCATTGTTGGTCCAAGAGTGTTCTGACCCGCTTAGTGTACCAGGGAAGATCAGCTCCGTCGTTTATTAATTTATTTGGCGTAAGTCACTCAATTGCTGCCTATACTGTTTCTTTGAATTCAAGCCACATCTGGTCTACACTTATAATATGAATTAGGAAGGAGCGCAGATTGTCTTTGAGAAAGGCGTCAAGTGAATTTTTATCTGCTTTTTTGAATAGATATACTTTTCGTTTATTTTTGGAGGATTTGGGGGCTACAGTATTCAATCTCGCTACGACAACCGTGTGTTCACTAATCCCTGCAGGGACTGATGACCTTAGCAGTTAAATCCCATAAGATTTCACACACACACACACACACACACACACACACACACACACACACACTAATCCCTGCATCCGTTTTGATGCTTGTTATTAGCTCAGGATTATTTGTTGCTAAGAGGAGGTCAAGTGTGTTTTCAGAACCGATTACTATTCGTGTGGGCTCATGGACTAACTGCTCCAAATAATTTACAGAGAATGTATTTAGCAGAATTTCGGATGATGTTTTATGCGTACCTTCGGATTTAAACATGTATTTTCGACAAAATATCGAGGGTAAATTAAAGTAACCAGCAACTACAACTGTACGAGTAGGGCTCATGTTTGAGATTAAACTCAAGTTTCCTTTGAAACTTTCAGCAGTGGTAGTATCTGAATTGGGAGGTCGGTAAAAGGATCCAGAGTTACAAATCCATCAGCGACATTTCAACCTTCTAAAGCTTCCCAAGCCGAATGTTGTGACTGCCAAGTGGAGACGCGAAGGAACAACCATAGCTAAATTAAAGGAAATCGAACCTCGTATACTGACGGACAAGGACAATCGAGCAATGCGGAGGGTGGTTGTAATAAATAGCATGAAGTGAGCGGAAGTGGTTCCTCGTGAGTTCCAAATTGTTACCAGCAATCCAGCTGGAACAATAATTGTGTTTACGGAGTTAAAATGATTGGAGTACAACGGCTGAGCAGCCTATCATACGCCACACATTTCTGTAATCAGGCTGAGTGACGCCAATGGACAGCGGATGATTAGAAACGAATGGCTTGGAGTGGTGAGTCAAGTTGTACCCTAAGACAATCGAATGGAAGTTTTTGGGTTTGTCCTGTGCCTCGAGAACGTTACGTGTCATCAGGTGCAGTGCAGATGAGGTGGTTTTACGATATGCGGGCGTTTTCGGTGGCCCGCTTACTGCGCTTCAGGATACACAAAATGTAGAAGGATATAATCACATTTCACGACATTGTGCAGTGCGTGAAGCAGACGAACAGTTTGGAAACAATTACTGCATGCAAATGACAAGCATTCCGCCATAAAGCAGCTGTTTAGACAGTCCTTTGTGGACAGTAACATCTGTGAAATGGACTGTTCTGCCAAGAGTATTAAACTGGACACAACGGAACACCTTTGGGGTGAGTTAGAATGCCGACTTTCCTTCAGATGCAGACGTCCACCCTCAAAACCCTCTTTAGCTTGCGCTATTGAGGAATAAAGGGCTGCCGACCTTTCACAGACAGACACCTCACTAAAAGTGTGCCGAACACAGGTCAAGCCGTCATAAAGGAGAAGTCTACTGACTGGTTTGATGTGGCCCGCCACGAATTCCTTTCCTGTGCTAACCTCTTCATCTCAGAGTAGCACTTACAACCTACGTCATCAATTATTTGCTTGACGTATTCCAATCTCTGTCTTCCTCTACAGTTTTTGCCCTCTACAGCTCCCTCTAGTACCATGGAAGTCATTCCCTCATGTCTTAGCAGATGTCCTATCATCCTGTCCCGTCTCCTTATCAGTGTTTCCCACATATTCCTAACCTTTCCGATTCTGCGTAGAACCTCCTCATTCCTTACCTTATCAGTCCACCTAATTTTCAACATTCGCCTATAGCACCACATCTCAAATGCTTCAATTCTCTTCTGTTCCGGTTTTCCCACAGTCCATGTTTCACTACCATACAATGCTGTACTCCAGACGTACATCCTCAGAAATTTCTTCCTCAAATTAAGGCCGGTATTTGATATTAGTAGACTTATCTTGGCCAGAAATGCCTTTTTTGCCATAGCGTGTCTGCTTTTGATGTCCTCCTTGCTCCGTCCGTCATTGGTTATTTTACTGCCTAGGTAGCAGAATTCCTTAACTTCATTGACTTCGTTAACATCAATCCTGATGTTAAATTTCTCGCTGTTCTCGTTTCGACTACTTCTCATTACCTTCGTCTTTCTCCGATTTACTCTCAAACCATACTGTGTACTCATTAGACTGTTCATTCCGTTCAGCAGATCATTTAATTCTTCTTCACTTTCACTCAGGATAGCAATGGCATCAGCGAATCCTATCATTGATATCCTTTCACCTTGTATTTTAATTCCACTCCTGAACCTTTCTTTTATTTCCATCATTGCTTCCTCGATGTACAGATTGAAGAGTAGGGGCGAAAGGCTGCAGCCTTGTCTAACACCCTTCTTATTACGAGCACTTCGTTCTTGATCGTCCACTCTTATTATTCCCTCTTGGTTGTTGTACATATTGTATATGACCCGTCTCTCCCTATAGCTTATCCCTACTTTCTTCAGAATCTCGAACAGCTTGCACCATTTTATATTGTCGAACGCTTTTCCCAGGTCGATAAATCCTATGAAAGTGTCTTGACTTTTCTTTAGCCTTGCTTCCATTATTAGTCGTAACGTCAGAATTGCCTCTCTCGTTGCTTTACTTTTCCTAAAGCCAAACTGATCGTCACCTAGCGCATTCTCAATTTTCTTTTCCATTCTTCTGTATATTATTCTTGTAAGCAGCTTCGATGCATGAGCTGTTAAGCTGATTGTGCGATAATTCTCGCACTTGTCAGCTCTTGCCGTCTTCGGAATTGCGTGGATGATGCTTTTCCGAAAGTCAGATGGTATATCGCCAGACTCATATATTCTACACACCAACGTGAATAGTCGTTTTGGTGCAACTTCCCCCAATGATTTTAGAAATTCTGATGGAATGTTATCCACCACTTCTGCGTTATTTGACCTTAAGTCCTCCAAAGCTCTTTTAAATTCCGATTCTAATACTGGATCCCCTATCTCTTCTAAATCGACTCGTGTTTCTTCTTCTATCACATCAGACAAATCTTCACCCTCATAGAGGCTTTCAATGTATTCTTTCCACCTATCTACTCTCTCCTCTGCATTTAACAGTGGAATTCCCGTTGCACTCTTAATGTTACTACCGTTGCTTTTAATGTCACCAAAGGTTGTTTTGACTTTCCTGTATGCTGAGTCTGTTCTTCCGACAACCATATCTTTTTCGATGTCTTCACATTTTTCCTGCAGCCATTTCGTCTTAGCTTCCCTGCACTTCCTATTCATTTCATTCCTCAGCGACTTGTATTTCTGTATTCCTGATTTCCCCGGAATATGTTTGTACTTCCTCCTTTCATCAATCAACTGAAGTATTTCTTCTGTTACCCATGGTTTCTTCGCAGCTACCTTCTTTGTACCTATGTTTTCCTTCCCAACTTCTGTGATGGCCCTTTTTAGAGATGTCCATTCCTCTTCAACCGTACTACCTACTGCGCTATTCCTTATTGCTGTATCTACAGCGTTAGAGAACTTCAAACGTATCTCGTCATTCGTTATTACTGTCCGCTAAAGGCTGCCAAGATGATTTTGATAGAAAAATATATGAATTTATTGCACATCAAATGACCGTCTAATATTTTGAAACTAGTTTATAACATTTTATAACATGGCAACGGCCTTGCCGCAGTGGATACACCAGTTCCCGTGAGATCAGCGAAGTTAAGCGGTGTCGGGCGTGGCCGACACTTGGATGGGTGACCATCCAGCCGCCATGGGCTGTTGCGATCTTTCGAGGTGCACTCATCTTCGTGATCCCAATTGAGGATCTAGTCGACCGAATGGTACCGGCTCCGGTCGACGAAACCTATCATCACGAACGGGAGGGAGGTGTGCTGACCACACGCCCCTCCTACCCGTATTCTCAACTCACGATGACATGGCGGTCGGATGGTCCCGATGGGCCACTTGTGGTCTGAAGACGGAGTGCTTATAACATGGTGGACTTTATTTTCCTGCTGCAAACATCGCCAATATAATGAACAGCCGTTCGACGATGTAAAGTTAATTGTTTGCTGTGAAATTCCTGGATCAGTTTTATTTTAGCCACACTGTAGCTACACTATGTGATCAAAAGTCTCAGGACACCGCCAAAACATACGTTTTTCATGTTAGGTTGATTTTACTGACACCTACTGGCAGGTACTTCATATCAGTGAGCTCAGATATCAATAGACGTCGTGAGAGAGCAGAACTGGGCGCTCCGCGGAACTCACGGTCTTCGAATGTTGTCAGGTCATTGGGTGTTACCTGTGTCATACTTCTGATTTCCACACTCCTAAACATCCCTAGGTCTACTGTTTCCGATGTGATAGTGAAGTGGAAGCGTGAAGGGACACGTACAGCACAAAAGCGTACAGGCCGACCTCGTCTGTTGACTGACAGACACCGCCGACAGTTGAAGAGGGTCGTAATGTATAATAGGCAGACATCTATCCAGACCTTCACCCAGGAATTCCAAACTGCATCAGGATCCACTCCAAGTACTATGACAGTTAGGCGGGAGTTGAGAAAACTTTGATTTCATATTGAGTTGCAGAATTACCGATTTAGGACGCCAGTAAGTTCTAAGTCGTTTTCAGCCAGGTGTCTGGATACTTCTGATCACATTGTTTACGTCTCTCTAGTGTAAGTGATCATGTGTGTACACAGCCGCACAAAATCAATTATGCCGTAACTATACTTGACGCCTCTCACTTATCAGTACTCAGTCCCTTGATGTTACTACTTAAAGTATCCTGTATTAACGAATAGCTTCCTGGAAAGCTCTAAAGAAACTATTGTATAATTTTTTCTCTATACCGCAACGATGAGCACTTACGCAGATTGTGCTGATTTATGACACGTCATTTTCTAGGTGGTGATAAAAGCCGTGGGGCCGGCCGTGGTGGCCGAGCGGTTCTTGGCGTTTCAGTCTGGAAGGGCGCGACCGCTACGGTCGCAGGTTCGAATCCTGCCTCGGGCATGGAAGTGTGTGATGTCCTTAGGTTTTCGTAGTTCTAAGTTCTAGGGGACTGATGACCTCAGAAGTTAAGTCCCATAGTGCTCAGAGCCATTTGAACCATTTTTAAAAGCCGTGGTATAACGATATGCACATATACAGATTGTGCTAGGTATCGCGTACACAGGGTATGAAGCAGCAGTATATTGGCGGAGCTGTCATATGTAGGCGGCTGATTCACATGGGAAGGCGGACGGCGTGATACGGCCGCACGACGGCAATTTAACAGACTTTGAACGCGGGTTGGCAACTGCAGGTGGTCACATGGGAATTTCATTTCGGAAATCATCGTAGAACTTAATATTCCGCCGATCCACGGTGTCAAGAGTGTGCCAAGCATACCACATTTCAGGCATTGCCTCTCACCTGGGACAAAGCAGCGGTCGGATCGTTTCAATTAACGACCGAGGGTAGCGGCTTTTGCGAAGAGTTGTCAGTGCTAACAGACAACCAACACCAAGTGAAATAACAGTAGGAATGAAAAAGTGTGTGGGAATTCCTAAGGGACCAAACTGCTGAGGTCATCGGTCGCTAGACTTAACCAGCTTAAACTAGCCCGCCCGGTTAGCCGAGCGGTCTAACGCACGGCTTTCAAAAATGGTTCAAATGGCTCTGAGCACTATGGGTCTCAACTGCTGTGGTCATCAGTCCCCTATAACTTAGAAATACTTAAACCTAACCAACCTAAGGACATCACACACATCCATGCCCGAAGCAGGATTCGAACCTGCGACCGTAGCAGTCGCACGGTTCCGGACTGCGCGCCTAGAACCGCGAGACCACCGCGGCCGGCGCACGGCTTTCCGGGCGGGAAGGTGTGCCTGGTCCCCGGCAGGAATCCGCCCGACGGACTTGTGTCGAAGTCCGGTGAGCCGGCCAGTCTGTGGATGGTTTTTAGGCGGTTTTCCATCTGCCTCGGCGAATGCGGGCTAGTTCCCCTTATTCCGCCACAGCTGCACTATGTCGGCGATTGCTGCGCAAACAAGTTCTCCACGCACGCGTACACCACCATTACTCTACCATGCAAACACTCGTCTGATGTGAGTTGTTCCCTGGGGGGGTGGGGGGACCGCACAATAACCTTGGGTTCGGTGTGGGGCGGCGGTGGGGGGGGGGGGGGGGGAGTGGACTGCTGTAGTCGTTCTGGGGTTGTGGACCGTTGCGACTGCGGCGAGGACGGAGCCTATCCGTCGTTTTTAGGTCCCCAGTCAACATACAACATACAACTTAAAACTAACTAATGCTAAGAACAACACACACACCCATGCCCGAGTGAGGACTCGAACCTCGGGCGAGAGGGATCGCGCAATCCGTGATATGCCGCCTCAAACCGCGCGAGCAGTCCATGCGGCTAGAAATGAATGTCGGCCGAATGAGGAGAGTATCCGTTTGAGAGAGCGGCGAAATTTGGCGTTAATGGTCTATGGCAGCAGACGACCGACGCGAGTGCCTTTGCTAACAACACGATATCGTATGCAGCGCCTCTCCCGGGTTCGCGACCATATCAGTTGGAACCTAGACGACTGGAAAACTGTGGTCTGGTCATATGAGTTACGATTTCAGTTGGTAAGAGCTGATGATAGTGTTCGAGGGTGACGGACACCCCACGACGCCACAGATACAAGTTGTCAACAAAGTACTGTGCAAAAAATGTTCAAAAGTGTGTGAAATCTTATGGGACTTAACTGCTAAGGTCATCAGTCCCTAAGCTTACACACTACTTAACCTAAATTATCCTAAGGACAATTTAGGGAGGACACGAACCTCCGCCGGGACCAGCCGCACAGTCCATGACTTCAGCGCCCCTAGACCGCCCGGCTAACCCCGCGCGGCAGTACTGTGCAAGCTGGTGGTGGCTTCATAATGGTGTCTCCTCTGTTTACATGTACTGTCTGGGTCCTCTGCATGTTCGGCTACTTGGAGACCATTTGCAGCCATTCTTGGACGTCATGTTCCCAAACGACTATGGAATGCTTATGGATGACAAAGCACCATGTCACCGGGCGACAACTGTTTGCGACCGGTTTGAAGTACATTCTGGGCAATTCGAGCGAATGATTTCGCCACCCACATCGCTCGACGTGAATTCCATCGAACATTTATAGGACGTAATCTAGATGTCATGTATGAATGCAGAGTCTCGCGGCGATAACATTGAATAAAATGTTCTCGGGTTTCCAACCGCGTCAATTGCTTAGAACTACACGAGCTTTCGGCCAAGCACTCCTTGGCCATTGTCAAGTGGTATGACTGCCAGTGGGCTGTTGGTGCGCCCTTATATACCCTAGCTGCCGGCTCTGACGTCACTAGTGGCCGTGACATTTCCATATATGGGCATGTTTTGAGTCGGCGTTCGATGTGCCCTCTTCAACCGCGCGATCGCTGGATCCCACGCAGCGCTGAACTGCAAGCCACCGTCTCTATTCAAGGCTGTTTGTGGTAGTTTTTATTTCAATAGCTTCCTTTATTAAACTGTCCCAGAAGCCGTTAGTGCGAGCCATGACAAGAGGTATCGTCAAATTTTATGTGGTAACCGTTTTCTAACGCATGCTCAGCTAACGCAGATTTCTCTGGATGGCGTAGACGATAATACCTCTCATGTTCTTTTCTGCGTTGTTCCGCAGTGCGCACTGTTTGTCCGATGTACTTCTGGCCACACTCACAAGGTATTTTGTAGACTCCAGGTGTTCTGAGACATACTGCATCTTTAATTGGTTTCAGTAATTGACGGATTTTCGTTGGAGGCCTGAAGATTACCGCAAATACCCTGAATAGAGACGGTGGCTTGCAGCTCAGCGCTGCGTGGGATCCAGCGATCGCGCGATTGAAGAGGGCACATCGAACGCCGATTCAAAATATGCCCATATATGGCAATGTCACGGGCGCTAGTGACGTCACAGCCGGTAGCTAGCGTATATAAGGGCGCACTAACAGCCCACTGGCAGTCATACCACTTGACAATTGCCAAGGAGTGCTTGGCCGAAAGCTCGTGTAGTTCTAAGCAATTGACGCTGTTGGAAACCCGAGAACATTTTATTCAGTCTAGATGTCAGTTCGTGCACACAAGCCTGCACTGACAATACTGTCGCAAATGTGAACGGCTACAGAGGAAGCGTGGATCAGTATTTGTGCAGGGGACTTCCAACGACTTTTTGGGTACAATGGACGTCGGGTTGCTGTAGTACGCCGGGCAAGAGGAGGTCCAACATGATGTTAGGAGGTACCACATGACTTTTGTCACTTCAGTGTGCATCCATTCTAAAACATAAATACGAAACGAATTATCCAGTAGTATAAAGTTGCTCGATTAGTGAACGTTAGTCGAGCGGTCTAAGGCACTGCAGTCATAGACTGTGCGGCTGGTCCCGGCGGAGGTTAGAGTCCTCCCTCGGGCATGGGTGTGTGTATTTGTCCTTAGGATAGGTTAAGTAGTGTGTAAGCTTAGGGATTGATGACCTTAGCAGTTAAGTCCCTAAGATTTCACACACATCTGAACATTTTTGAACATTCGTGAACGAATACGGTATCGCCTTCTCAGTCTGGCATTCTTTTCAGAATCAAAATCTTTCACTCTGTAGCTGAAGTTGGGCTTACTGCGTAATGAAACTAACAGAAAGATCAGATGATGTGCCAGGTCGGAACTCGAAGTCAAGCCATCGTCTTCTGCAGACAAGGCTCTAGCCACTGATGTGCTCAGTGAGCGTCATGCACACCTCACATCTTCCAACACTTCCATCCAAGCTGTAGGATACTGGCAGATCAAGACTGTGAGGTAAGTCGCGAAACGTGACCGTGTAACTCAGCAAGTGCAAAAATTGTGTGGGAAAAACGAGTATATGCGTTTGAAAACTCGAGAAATGAAGCAAGATTAAAGGTTCATGGCTGGTCGATATCAAATCTGTCTTTAGACATATAGCACAGACCATGGCAGGTGAACTATTGAGAAGTACATCTGTCTCGTTTTTTGTTGAAAGAAACCGTTCGTCTTAAGCAGTTTCGGAAAATCACGGAATATCTAAATTTTGATGGCCAGCGGAGGATGTGACCTCTGCTCTTGGCGAGTGCTAATGGGCTGGTATTCGCGACACGTTAGACCATCTCCGTGCCCTACTAAAGAAGCACAATGTTGCTCCTGGTCACTCAACAAGGCACTGACTTCTTGTCGAAAATAATTTGTCGATGTGTGACCCTGTTACCCGAATAACATATACTTTACTGTACTTATAGTATGTGAACAAAATTTCATTCTTGTAGTACCATTCATTGAGAATATTCGATATTTGAATTTTATACCTGTGCATTTTACATTCCTGAAAATGTTCTTTATTTCGTTCACATCCACTGAGCCCAACCGAACTGTGCTGCGATTGTGTAAACTTTAGACATTTTCATGTTATGCCAGTTACAAATTTACCAGCCAGATCTTAACTTAAATTACGCATTTGATCGTCGGCCTTCCGTTGTTACATGGTACTCTTGAGCTGAATTACCATTGATACATTAATAAAAATAAAGGTGCACAGGATAACACGTTATGCTGACTAATGGTAAAGGACAAATCCAAAAATAAATTGAGGTGACTATTTTAAATCATTTATAAAAACAAGGGTGCAATACTAATGTACAATCAGCCAATGTGAGAGAGGACAAATTACTCTCACCTATTTTTCGCACGTGGAAAATTACTAGAGATTTCATTACAACCTGACGCGCGTTGAGCGAGACTCTAGAAAGTTAACAGCCTGAGCAGACGTTAATGGAGCCTGGTAGCGCACTAAAAGCATCAGGTATTTTTATGATTCTTAGCTCATAGAAACGGGATGTTGGGAGTTGAAAGCAACTGGCAGCGAGCCCATACCTTAGTAAATCTTGCCGGACACGCCAACAACCATACAGGGCAGACAGGGCAGCCCCTTATTGAGGCAGGTCTCCAGCAGAACAATGCCCCACTACCTGTCACGGCCCCAGAAGAGGCCTGGGCTGGGGGTGACAGTCTAAAGGAAAGGATCTACACAGTGGAGTAGTAAACCGGGCATTGTGTGCAGAGCCACGGCTAATAAAAATTCACAAGTGTTTGTGTTCGCCACTAGTGCAAATAGGCCAGTGAACCACTTCGCCCAGCTGCCTCAGTTGTATAAGAAAAATCCGGCGTCTGAGAAAGGTTTAGAGACAGAATCTTATTACACCTCATAGCTAGTACTAACAAGCTCCAAGGCGCAGGTGATTTAGATCTTTGAGATTGTAACTGTTTGATTGTTGCCATGGGAAGAGATACGACTTCGGAAAAACATCATCTCTTTCCCCTCAGAAAAGAGCCAGTAATTGGCGGTTTCTTCCTTTCTTTTTTTTTCTTTTTTGTCAGAGATGCAGGTTTCTTAACTCTTGCCCTGGTTTGACATGAGTTTGTGCTGTCGTGTGCGAGGGGAGATTTAGCGCCTCTAGAGCTCTGTGATTGGCTCAAGACGGTGTGAAGTCAGTGTCGTTGGTGTTCTTTGCAGGAAGATGGCTTTTTTTCCTGGAGAGGTGCGAAGCACTCAGGTGTGGGGCTTTGGCCTGGTAAGCACTTCTGTTCGAAGCTACGGCATGTCTGGTTGCTATGTGGGACCTGTCCTGAGACTGACTTCACTTGTGAGTAGTTTGGACTGGGGAGCCTGTGAAGTTCTTACTGTACCGACAGCGTGGCCTCAAACGTCTCAGACTACTCGTTTGCCGAGGGCACACTTAATCGTTTTTGGTTTACCAGTCTTGACGTTTGGTATCCTTGTGCGCTCTGTCGTATATGTGAGCCATATTGGTCCTTGACATGACTAGGCTCAAATGGCTCTGAGCACTATGGGACTTAACATCTGAGGTCATCAGTCCCCTAGAACTTATAACTACTTAAACCTAACTAACCTAAGGACGTCACGCACATCCATGCCCGAGGCAGGATTCGAACCTGCGTCCGTAGCGGTCGTGCGGTTCCAGACTGTAGCGCCTAGAACCGCTCGGCCACCCCGGCCGGCGATATGACTAGGAAATGGGTGTATCACACATTGAAATATACTGCAATTTTAGGGCTCTGGTAGAGAGTAAATTGCGATCTGTCCGACTGATCGCTAGACCATGAGATTTTTGCATTTATTTCGTGGCCGAGATCGATTCACAGGTGCCGCCTCCATGTCTCACCTCCTCCGCCGCACACTTCTCGCCAGCTGCAAGTCACGTCGTCCCCATGAAGCAGACAAGGTAACGTACTGCCGCTCTGGCACTGTCAGAGCGTACAGATCTCAATCACCACTTGTTCCCAGCGGCACCTACGTAGAGAAACTTCAGTAGATTTGATCAATCAAAGTCTTCTCAGCGTCCGATCAATTCAGCGTGGGTGATCCACATTTTTCGGGCCAGAGTACTTGACTCACTGATCACCTAGTTAAACTGTCTCTGCCACCCAGGATCCTTGTCCAGTGCAGTCTTAAATCACCTGTTACTTGTTTACAGTATTCAATCAATAACTTGTTCAGCATAATTTATATCTGTTTTCGGAAAATAAATGTTGTTAGTACACAAACTTTTGCCTACATTCACATTTATTTAAATATTCCCACCAGGGTTACCTTTCAAATGTTCATTTATATTGGAGCTGGTGTGTGAAATGGATAGATTTTAAATCATCTAATCTGACGTTCAAGCAACTATAAGCATTAAAAAAAACCCTACTAAGTAACTGTGGTGTCACCGCCAGACACCACACTTGCTAGGTGGTAGCTTAAATCAGCCGCGGTCCATTAGTACATGTCGGACCCGCGTGTCGCCACTGTCAGGATCGCAGACCGAGCGCCACCACAAGGCAGGTCTCGAGAGACGTACTAGCACTCGCCCCAGTTGTACGACGACGTTGCTAGCGACTACACTGACGAAGCTTTTCTCTCATTTGCCGAGAGACAGTTAGAATAGCCTTCAGCTAAGTTAATGGCTACGACCTAGCAAAGCGCCATTAACCATTTGTAACCTTGCATGTACCTCAAGGTAGAGTCTCACTTGTATCATCCAGAATGCTGTATACCAAAGGACAATATAAAAGTTAAGTGTTCTAGTAGCTACGTTCTTTTCTTTATCACATTCATTACGAATCCTGTTCCAGACTTAACGCCAGACGGCGTGAGTTGACGCGTGCCCTTTCGGCTACTTCACTGTGGACTGGCAGCCTTAACAGTCCACTACAGTAACAATGAAATCTTAAGGTACATGGACATAAATATTAACGTTAAAAGTGTGTTTCGAAGCCCCAAAATTACGATTACGAATCGAATTAAAGGAAATGATAATAATTACAACAGCAGCAAGAAGACTAGCATATAGTATAAATTAAACTTAGATTTAGAAACAGAACTAAGCGAAATGACATACAAGAGAAAATGTGTAGAATGTTGGCTAGTGCAGAGAAATGAGTAGTTTAAGAGATAATAATCGAAAAACATTGGTCTGCATTTGGGAGTAGATTGCTTGAACTAAGTCCGAATTATTTGTATATTAATGTGTGAGATTGAATAAATTGTGCCGGCCGCAGTGACCGTGCGGTTCTGGCGCTGCAGTCCGGAAGCGCGGGACTGCTACGGTCGCAGGTTCGAATACTGCCTCGGGCATGGATGTGTGTGTTGTCCTTAGGTTAGTTAGGTTTAAGTAGTTCTAAGTTCTAGGGGACTTATGACCTAAGATGTTGAGTCCCATAGTGCTCAGAGCCATTTGAACCTTTTTTTTTTTTTTAATAAATGGTAAAGAAGACATGAAAACTGAAATAGGATCGAATGGTTCAAATGGCTCTGAGCACTGTGGGACTTAACTGCTGAGGTAATCAGTCCCCTAGAACTTAGAACTACTTAAACCTAGCTACCATAAGGACACCACACAGAACCGATCGGTCATCCCGGCCGGCCAAACTGAAATAGGTATGTAAAGTATGAAATGAAAATTTGCTGAACGGATTACCGGAAAAAAGAGCACAACGGGAGTTCTTAAAACAGAATAAATGTAAACATGTTTCTCACAGAGCAGGTTCGAACCTGACTCTCCTTTTTATCGTGACCTGTTGCTTTAACCATAAGGTTTTCTTATGGTAACGAAACTATATACACACAGTCTAAGACAGAAACAAAAACGAACCACGAAGGAATTATGCGAATGGGACGGAAATTGGTGGATGCGATGTACATGTAGAGACAAATGTTTACAATATGTGATCAGTCGGAAAATTTATTCCAGAGAAAGACCCATTGGTCACCTTCGGTCCCTATTAAAGCAGTTATTCAGATTCGTATAATGAAAGAGTTATTGGATGTCCTGCTCAGGGATATCTTGCCATATTCTGTTCAACTGGTGTGCTAGATCGTCAAAATCCTGACCTTGTTGAGGCGCCCTGCCCTCAGTCTTCCAACACTTCCTCAATTGGGAAGATAGCTGGCAACCCTGATGGCTATGATAGGTTTTGGCAAACACGAAGGCAAGCAGTAGAAACTCTCGCCGTGTGCGAGCGGGAATTACCTTGCTGAAAAGTAAGCCCAAGATGGCTTGCCATGAAGGGCAACAAAAAGGGGCGTAGAGTATCATCGACGCACCGCTCTAATGGAAGAGTGCCGCGTATGACAGCCAAAGGAGTGATGATGATGGTGAGGTCCCATACTCCGAGGAGCGTAGGCGACGATGCGGCAGACCTGCACCGCTGTACTAGGCAAGGTCCTAGTGGAGGTGGTTTGCCATTGTCTTCCCCCGAAACCATAGGAGTCCTGCTATGGCACTCCAGACTGTTCCTGGTTGATGGACAGTATGGCGGGTGACAGGCTGGTACCCAAACACTCTCCAGGATAGCTTCAAACATGTCTGCTGGTCAAAAGGTTCAGTTCGAAGTGGTACCCTTCATTGAGAGTATTATACTCCACTCAGTGAGATTCCAAGCCAAAGACGTATCTGAAGACGCTCTAGACGGCTGTGGGACACGAACTTGACTGTCGTCCGCTATACTGCCCGACAGCCAGGAGTGATGGTCTGTGGTGTCCTTTTATCGCATACGAGGACTACTTTGGTTGTCGTCCACGACACTCTTACAACACAATGGTACGGCGACGATACTGTACACCCCGTTATGTTTACCAGCATGGCTAGCCATTCTGGACTTAAATTTCTGCAAGATAATGCCCACCTATATACGGCGAGAGTTTGTGCTGTTTGTCTTTGTGCTTGCCAAAACCTTCCATGGCCAACAAGGGCGCCGGATCTCTCCCCATTTGAACAACATTAGGAGCTTTATGAGCAGAGCCTTCAAACCAGCTCGGGATTCTGACGATCTTACGCGCCAATTGGACAATATTTGGCACGGTGCCCTAGGGAGGACTGAATAAGCACCAGAGGTGGACCAACGCGTTATTAACTTGCTAAATTTGTGAAGCTCTTTCTCTTGAACAAAACATCCAATTTTTCTAAAACTGTAATCATTTGTTGGTCTGTACATGTACATCGTATCTAACGATTTCCGTTCCAATCAGATAATTCCTTCGTCGTACATCATTTTTGTCTTAGAACGTATTTCATGAAATGTAATACGGACATACCAGCCCTAAATGAAACGAGGAAAATGGGCAAAGGTATGGCAGAGCCGAATGGTTATATCCACATCAACAATGGGGTGACGAAAGAGGAGAGAGCCAGAAGCTGTTAGGAAAAATTACAAGAAGCGAATAAAATCCTGGGGTCAGGTTAGCGAAAAAATCTTGCATGTGCAAATGGGATTATTAACCCATTGACCATTCTTCGTGATGCCTGTCTTTTGTGTCTTAGGGTGTATGTGGTAATACTGTGATCCTTTCTGATTTAGGGCTCTAAAACCTACATGCTTCACTGAGTTGGGTCCCGCTATTGGGGGACCTGTGCAAAAAGTTAATATGTTCAAAGCGACTTCCGAACGAAGTTTTTCAGGACGAAGTTCTTCATCTGGTACTGGCCTTAATTTCGGAATTGTAGAGAAACTTGGGTTACGATCTCAATCTAGTTATGCGAACCCTGTCAGTTTTTTAGTCCACTGATTTGCTCATCCAGTCCGTTAAACTATTTTGGAGTGGAAATAGAAATGACAATGGAAATTCGAGAGGCTGTATCTAGAACAATGTAACTATCGTCTGAGTGCAGGGAGCATACAAGCCATCTGGCAGATCGTTTCTAGGCTACAGAAGTTACATCATTCCATCTCAAAATTTACCATCGAGCCAAAACAATACAACCACAGCCCGCTGCGAGATTGTGAGCAACATGGTGGCGCTTTGGGCAAGCATCCTAGTAAGGAAAGTCTACAATGCGAAATTCACTGGCGTAAGCGACTTTGACAAAGGGCAGATTGCTGTGGCCACGCACCTAGCATCTAGCGAACGTAGAAGCTGGTGGGTGTTCGCGAGCTAGTGGCCTAAATATATGTGGTAGGTCACTGAACGTAGAAGTCTACTAGTGAACCAGGATAGGCTATGATTTGTAGCAGATGTGACGTCAGAATACAATTGCAGTGAATGCACAAACGTTCCGTCGCTCGCTGTTCCGAGCACAATGTTGAACATGGGACTCAGCAGCTGGTACCCCCTACGTGTTCATCTACATCATACTCCGCAAGCCATCTAATGGTGTGTGGAGGAGGGTACATTCAGTATCACTTTCTGATCCCTTCAACCATGTTCCACTCGCGAATACTGAGTGGGAAGAATGATTGTCGCTAAGCCTCTGTATTGGCTCTAGTTTCTCGAATTTTCTCCTCGTGGTCAATACGAGAGATATTCGTGGGGAGAAGTAATATGTTTTCCGACTCCTCCTGAAAAGTGCTGCCCCCAAATTTCAATACTAAATCTCTCCGTGATGCACAACGCCTCTCTTGTAACGTCTGCCAGTGGAGTTTGTTTAGCATCTCCGTAACATTATCTCGCTAGCTAAACTATTCCGTGACGAAACGCGCCGCTCTTCGTTGAATCTTCTGTATCTCCTCTATCAGTCCTACCTGATAGGAATCCCAGTTAGATGAAAAATACTCAATAATCGGGCGAACAAGCGTCTTATAAGCCACTTCTTTCGTGGATGAGTAACATTTCCTTAAAATTCTTCCGATGAATCTGAGTCTGGTGTCTGTTGTTCCCACTATCTGTTTTATACGGTCATTCCACTCAAGGTCTCTCTGGATAGTTACGGCGGACGCTGTATCCAGCTGTTTGTCGTCAATAGTGTAGCTGTACAGAAGTGGATTTCTTTTCCTCTGTATGCGCAATATGTTACATTTATTTACGTTCAGCGTCAACTACCACAGTGTGCACCATTCATCAAATCTCTGCGGGACGTTCTGCAAATTCTTACTATCTTCTGGCGTTGCTACTTTCGTATAAACAACTGCATCATCTGCGAATAGCCTTAAAGAGCACCCGACGCTTTCTACCAGATGAATTATATACACTGCTGGCCACCGTAAATGCAACACCCTGAAGGAAGCATCCGAATCAAGTGAAAATTACACCATGAGTTTGCAGCGATGAGATATGCAATTGATTAGAATTTCAGCACAGACGCACATCACGCGCGCCTGTGGCGCCACCTCATAGCGCCATTTAAGGCTTGGCGATTTCGACGAGTGTACGTTCGGCACGTGTGCTTACCTTGTGGTTGTTTCACAAGACGATCAGTTATGCCTCGTAGACAACAGCGAACATCTTTTGATCAAGTATCCGAGTTCGACAGAGGAAGGATAGTGGCTTACCGAGACTGTGGATTAACATACAGAGAAATCGCTAGTCGAGTTGGACGAAACCAAACAACTGTAATGCGGATATGTGACAGTTGGATGCAGGAGGGTACGACGGACCGACGTGGTCGATCGCATTCACCTCGGTGCACCACTGCACGTGCTGATAGGAAAATTGTGTGCATGGCAGTGACGGATCGCTCAGTGACATCCCGAACCATAGCACAGCACATTGCGTCTGTAACGCAATATCCAGTGTCTGCGCGTACCATTCGACGCCGTTTGCAGCAGAGTGGTCTGTCCGCAAGACGTCCATTGCTTCGTCTACCATTGACGCAGAACCACAGACGTCTCCGTCGCCAATGGTGTGATGACAGACGGATGTGGACGGCAGAATGGAATGACGTTGTCTTTACTGACGAGACACGCTTCTGTCTGCAGCACCACGATGGTCGGATTCGAGTGTGGAGACACCGTGGAGAGAGGATGCTGGACAGCTTCATTATGCACCGCCCCACTGGTCTTGCACCGGGTATTATGGTATGGGGCGGTATTGGATATTACTCTCGCACGCCTCTAGTACGCATTGCCGGTACTTTAAATAGCCGGCGCTACATATCCGAGGTGCTGGAGCCAGTTGTCCTTCCTTACCTTCAGTGCTCGGCCACAGCCATATTTCAACAGGATAATGCGCGACCACACGTGGCACGCATTGTCCAAAGGTTCTTCGTCAATAACCAGATTGAATTGCTTCCCTGGCCAGCTCGCTCTCCGGATCTTTCGCCGATAGAAAACATGTGGTCCATGGTTGCTCAACGAGTGACCCAGATTACATCTCCAGCTGCCACACCAGATGATCTTTGGCAACGTGTGGAAGCTGCTTGGGCTGCTGTACCCCAGGAACACATCCAACGTCTCTTTGACTCAATGCCGAGACGTGTGGCAGCTGTGATCTCCAACAATGGCGGCTACTCTGGCTACTGATTCTGGCAGGAACCACATGTCACAGACTTCTGTAAACGTAATCATTTGATACTTGGTTAACATGTTATCTACAAAATAAATTTTGTTGAGCTACCTCTTGTCTTTCTTGGTGTTGCATTTACGGTGGCCAGCAGCGTATATTGTAAACAGCATCGGTCCTATCACACTTCCCTGTGCTACTACTGATATTGCCCTTACATCTGTCGATTTAGTTCCTTTAAGAGTGACATGTTGAGTTCTATCTGCAAGAAAGTCTTGAATCCAATCGCAGGTCTGCTCCGATACTCGTAAGCTCGAATTTTTTTTCATCAAACGGCAATGCAGGACGGTGTCAAATGCCTCACTGAAATCAAGAAACACGGCATCAACCTGAGCGCCGTTGTCCACTGCACTGTGGATCTCATGGAGGAACAGAACGAGCTGAATTTCGCACGATCTCTGTTTATGGAATTCATGTTGATTTTTATATCGGAGCTGTTCATTTTGCCAAGAACGTCATAGTTCTTGAGCATACAACATGTTCCATAATTTTACAACAGATTGACGTCAACGATACAGGTCTATAATTGTCTATAATTGTGTTGATCTGTCTTACGGCCTTTCTTAAAAACGGGAATAATCTGCGCTCTTTTCCAGTCATTAGGTACCTTTCGTTGCTCAAGCGATCTACGATAAATTACTGCTAGAATGGAATCAAGTGCTTTCGCATGATCTTTATAGAATCTAACAAGTATCTCATCCGGTCCTGAAGCCTTTCCACTATTAAGCGATTGTAGCTGCTTTTCAGTTCCGCGATCGGTTATCTCAATATCTGCCATTTCGACGTTTGCGCAACGATTGGAAGGAGGAACAGTGTTACGATCTTCCGCAGTGAAACAACTTCGGAAGACCGAATTCAGTATTTCGGCCTTCTCTCTGTTATCTTCCGTTTCGGTGCCGGTGTGGTTGCTGAGAGAGTGAATAGATGATTTGGACCCACTTACTGATTTTACATGCGACCACAATCTCTTAGGGTTTTTACTCAGGTCGTTTGACAACGTCTTACTTTCAAAATCATTGAACGCTTGTCTCACTGCTCTCCTTAAGCTCATTTTCACTTCGTTCAGCTTTTGATTTCCAGCTAGGTTTTTACTTCTCTTCGTTTACGTAGCGCTTTTCTAACATGGCTATTAAACCATGCTGGATCTTTCCCATCCCTTTAGACCTCACTCGGAACATACTTGCCCAGGGCATATTGAACGATGCCTTTGAATTTTTTCCATTTGTTCTCCACATCTTCGTCCTCATCACGGAATATTTGATGCTGACTGCTAAATATTCTGAAAATTTGTGTCCTGTCACCCTTGCTGAGCAAATATATCTTCCTACCTTTCTTAACATTCCTTGTAGGACCTCTCGTCATAGGTGCTGTCACAGCCTTATGATCACTGATACCTTCCTCTACGTTAACTGATTCGATAAGTTCATGTCTGTTTGTTGACAGGAGGTCTAAGACGTTACCCTCACGAGTTGGTTCTCTAACTACCTGCTCAAGGTAAATTTCGGACATGACATGCAGATCAATGCCACACGATTCCCTGTCTTTGGCACAAGATTTGATGGCATAACACTCGCAATCTATTCCTATGTTGACCCAACGACACTGTCCATTCTGATTTCTACGGACATTAGATCGTGGAGACTGTACTGCAGACCAGTGAATCATATCGCCTGGTCGGGTGAACCACGTTTTTGTTACACTAGGTCGATAGTTATGTCCATATACGTCGTCATTCTGTGGAGGCAGTATTACGGCACAGGAACATTCACCTTAGCTTTCGTCGGACCTATGTTAGTAATATGAGGCACTACGACAATTATCGACTACACGATTATAACTGTGGACTACCTACATTGCTTGATGCTTGAAATCTTCCCCAACGACGATGGCGCCGTCTAAGAGGAGAACTGCCCTTGTGTCATGGCCGGAACAGTGCTACCGTGTTTTGCTGAATGTGACAGCTTGGATACAAAATCGGCCTGATGTGAGGCCGATACAACACATCAGGGACGATATCAGGCGCACAGCTCCTGCAAAACACCTGCCCGTAATTTACGGGAACTGCGTGACTTGTATGTAGACGTGGTAAAAAACACCTCAGGAAATTGACTAAGGGTTTGTCGCATTTGTGCCGTGCAGAATTGCTGCTGTAAATGGTTCCAGAGGTCAATCAACCCGCATGAAGGGCAACAGGCAGGTTCCATATTTTTAGATAACCTAAAAGCGACACGGTGTCTCACTGCAGGCTGTTACGGTACGAGAGTATTGATCAGGGTGCGAGAAATGTGAGTGGCTCAAAGACTTCTTAAGCGATAGAAGCCAGTGTGTTGTCCTCGACGGCGAGTGTTCGTCAGAGACAAGAGTATCATGAGAAGGCCATGAGGGAAGTGTGGCAGGACCGACATTATTTTCGCTATCCATAAATGATCTGGCAGTTAGGATGGGCAGAAATTGCGACTTTTAGCTGATGATGCTGTGGTATGCGGGAAGGCGTCTAAATTGAGTGACTGTAGGAAGGTAGATGACTTACAAGGGGAGGCCGCCAATTGTGAAATTCAGATTCAATTCATACTGCGCATTATAAAAGCTCATGGCCAGAGGTGTAATGTGGCAAAGCACCAAGATGCACTTCTCAGCCGTTGTCGCGAAAATCGACAGTTAAAATAAACCGTTGCCGTGAAATACTCTCTACAATTAATAATTTTCTGCAGCGTCGTGGCGCAGCGGTAAGCGCTCGGGTTCGTAATTCGAAGGTCGCCGGATCGAATCTCGCGCCAGGCAAGGTTTTTTTTTTTTTAGTATTTGTTTTTTGTAATTCAAATGTGTGAATATAAATACACCCACCCACCCACCCACACACACACACACACACACATATATATATATATATATATATATATATATATATATATATATATATATATATATATATATATATATAAAATTCCCGGTAATCAGTTGCAACAATTATGCATATAATAAGTTGTTGAAAGTCGTTTGTCGTGGAAAAACTGGGGACTTCGAACATCATTATGTTTTCCGCAAACAAAGTTGTATTTCACAAATGTTATTAATTGTTTTCATAATGTTAAGCACGTATAGTTAACGGAAGACGTAGAAACAATATTCCGAAACGAATACGTATAGCGTAAGTCAAACGTCCGAATTAGAATAGAAACCCCACGAACACAAATTTGCTGTGGCACGTATGAAATATAAACTCCGCTACTCGCTCGTTACACTTGAAGGACAAATGTTGAATGGGCCGAAACGAGCCGCCGCATAACAGCGTAGTTGCCTGCTAACTTCGAAAGAAGGTAGATGCGGTCCCTAGCGCAACTTACAACATCGTCGAAAATCAGTGCGGACGAGAGAGCTTTGGTACACCCTGTTAAACAAACGCAAATTGGAGAGCGATCCGCCTTCACCAACATGCATAAGCAATTCATTGAATTACAAAAAACTAATAATAAAAAAAATGTTGCATGGCGCGAGATTCGATCCGGCGACCTTCGGATTACAAACCCGAACGCGTACCGCTGCGCCACGACGTAGTAGAAAATTATTAATCGTAGAGAGTATTTCACCCCAACGGTTTCTTTTAACTGTCGATTTTCTCGACAACGGCTGAGAAGTGCATCTTGGTGCTTTGCCACATTACACCTCTGGCCATGAGCTTTTATTATGCGCAGTATGAATCGAATCTGTATTTCACAATTGGCGGCCTCCCCTTGTTAGTTAAAATTTCTAATTGGAGTGATGAATGGCAGCTAGCTCATACTGGCGTATAACCCGGCGTGATGATATGGGGTGCCATTGGTTACACGTCTCGGTCACCTCTTATTCGCATTGACGGCACTTTGAACAGTGGACGTTACATTTCAGATGTGTTACGACACATGGCTCTACGCTTCATTCGATCTCTGCGAAACCCTACATTTCAGCATGATAATGCACGACCGCATGTTGCAGGTCCTGTACGGGCATTTCTCGATACAGAAAATGTTCGACTGCTGTCCTGGCCAGCACATTCTCCAGATCTCTCACCAATTGAAAACGTATGGTCAATGGTGGTCGAGCTACTGGCTCGTCACAATACTGTTATTCCGAAGAAGGTTGAGTTATCCTGACTGAAACCTAGGTAAATTCTAGGTAAAAGGTGCAACTGAGGCTGTTGATTATTAAAATTAATATTTATACAGTTGCCGACAGGGCCGCAAAATTTTGAAAATATTTATTCTCGATTTTTGTTCCGAGTGATGAATCACTTTTTGGAGACACTACTTGCAGAAGTCTGCATGCTGGCTGTTAGGGAAAAGTTCCATTTCGAATATCACCTAGTTGTCATTCTGGAAAAGCCAGGCATTCAATGGTGTCTTAATCAGAGAAAAGGGAAGGAATCCCGGTTGCTATGTTAGGAGGTACCCCAAAGATTCAATGCGTGCCACTGTGTCCTGTGCACAATGATATGAGCTGAAGCGCTGCAATCGAAAAGCAACACCCCCTTAAGCCGTCCTCAGACCAGACGAGATAGCTAACGTTGACGTGGACGGGACAAAATAGTTCAAATTGCTGTGAGCACTATGGGATTTAACATCTAAGGTCATCAGTCCCCTAGAACTTGGAACTACTTAAACCTAACTAACCTAAGGACATCACACACATCCATTCCCGAGGCAGGATTCGAACCTGCGACTGAAGCGCCTAGAACGGCTCGTGTGGACGGAACATCCAACCTTGTTATACGCAATAGATTACACTTACTAATATTGAGAGATTACTGCCAGTCTACACCAAGCATTTATTTTCTGCAAATCCTCATTGATTTGTTCACAACTTTCGTGTGATACTACTTTCCTGTAGACTACCGCATCATCGGCAGTCTAAGGCCGCTGATACCATCAACCAGATCGTTTATGTAAATCGTGAAAAGCAGAGGACCTAACGTTGCTCTGGGGCACACCTGAAGTTACTCTTGTTTCTGTTGAAGTTACCCCATTCAGGACGACATACTGCTCCCTGTCTGTTAGAAAACTTTCTATCCAACCGCATATGTCATTGGATAGACCGTAAGCGCACACTTTTTGTAGCAAGCGATAGTGCAGAACTGAGTCGAACGCCTTTCGAAAGTCGAGAAATATGGCACCAACCTGGGAGCCGGTATCTAGAGTCTGTTGTATATCATGCACAAAAAGGGCCAGCTGTGTCTCGCATGACCACTGTTTCCCAAAACCGTGCTGGTTTCTGCATATGAGCTTCTCAGAGTCTAGAAAGGTCATTATGTCTGAACACAAAATATGTTTCATGATTCTACAACAAATCGATGTCAGTGAAATTGGCCGGTAATTATTTGCATCCGATTTTCTACCCTGTCTATAGATTGCTATGACCTGGGCCTTCTTCCAGTCCCATGGAACTTCCCGCCGTTCCAACGATCTCTGATAAATGACGGATAAGAATGGTACTATATTTGTAGCGTAGTCAACATAAAATCTTACGGGGATACCGTCTGGGCCAGATGACTTTCTAGCGTCTAAGGATCTTAACTGTTTTACAATCCCAACTACACTAAACACTACATCAGCCATCCTTTCGTTTGTTTGATAATTGAAAGTGGGAATGGTGCTGCAGTCCTCTGTCGTAAAGGAGTTTTTGGAAGCTAGGTTTAGAATTTCGGCCTTCTGTTTATCATAATCACTTACGTGTTCCTACTGCTTGGTTTACTCCCTTGCCTCAGGTTCATAGTAATATGCCCAGCGTTCTTCTGTGGTGATTAGGTGGCTAAAGAAGCCTTGAGAATTTTATATTAACAAACATCTTTTGTTTGTTGATTTCTGATTTGCTCACAAAAAAGGGGCTAGCTAAATCAAATAAATGTTACTCTGTCTTCACAATAAAGGCCCAAAGAGTACAGTTTCTATCAATATGGGCAGCGAAGTATACAAGGTGATCCAAAAGTCCGATAACATTTGAAAATTTAATACTTCACGAAATAATGTAGGTAGAAAGCACGCAGAACACTGTGGTCAGCAAATGCGCAGACAGCAGGGCAAGTCTGGGGAGAGCAGTAGTGGTGGGGTTATGAGCAGGCGATGTAGGGAAAATGCCAAGTCCTGAGCGCTGGAGGGGAAGTGCTGCTCCAAACTGAAACCTACACTCACATTTCTTGTAAATATGAAATGGATCCCCTCCATCTCGCATGGTGATCTGTTTTGATTAGCGTCTAAAAGATATTTCATTGAAAATGCAGCGTTTTGTTTACACCTGAATTGTTAACTATTTGTATCTTTCAGAGGAGGATCATGACTGGCGAATTTTGAGTAAAACATAAACAATTCTCTTGTAGCCACATTAAAAGTTGATTCTTTTCCAAAAAAGGAAGCCAAGTTCACACAGTGTCACCTCACAGACATTTGTAGATGAACTGTGAAAGAATTCTGGAACAGTGGCTGATTAAGTTTATTAAGTGAGAAACTGAGGAAAAGTAAGGTCAGTATGCTATGAAAAATCACATCCTTGGTACAAACTAAATGTATAATATTTTCACTTCTGTTGTTCCAAAAGCCATTGCATTTCTCGTTTTGCCAGTTGTCGATGGCCCCTAAAAATTACATTATTCCTTCGGAAGTCTGTAGTTAGTGGAATAACATGGTAGATAATAAAATCTCATATCGATATCTCAAATAATATGTAAATATGCGAAATGTTGTGAATATTTGACTCTATCTATACCACTGGAGTGGCATGATCTCAAAAAAGTGCGCTATATCAAATCAATTTTCTCGAGATTGGTGGGAAACAGAGACTTCCACCCAAGTCTAAGTAAAAAATTGATATGTTAGCTAAATTTCATATCCAGCAACATATTACGTAGCATGCACCAAACGCAAAATCATAGCGACCCCTATTTTTCATTGCAAACTCTTTCGATTTTCGAGTAATGTCTTACTTCCATGCAACCTCCACAAGAGTTACGACCATTAACGAAATGATGATCACATTATTATGAACCTGACATTTACAGCTATAAGTGACGCAAAAATGAAGGTCTTTTACTGAATAGTTTCTATAAAACCTTTTGAGGAAAATCGCAGGGCGTGCGCCCCGATTCTGTCATTGCTGACTGGCCGAAAGGTGGCAGACAGAGCAGCCTCGTGTTCCGAAGAAACGAATGAACTCGCCCAGCACTTTGAACGAAAACTGGTCACTGTGCGTTGGCCACGGCATTCTGCATGGACTCTAAAATTGACACTCATGCTTAAAATGAGAGTTTTATTGAAACTGAAAAATGTGCACAAAATAATCAACATGTGATACAAAAGCAATAATTAGCATAACAACTGATTTTTAGCAAAGTGATGTTCTTTATAACAGTTGCTCTGCATGTTGGCCATCTGTCATCAACAATACTTTTAGTCGAGGGAGAATGTTCTGAACAGCAGTGTAGAGCATGTCAGTAGGTGTGGTGAGAAATTGTCACCGGGTGTTGTCTTTTATCATCCCTAATGAGGTCAGATGAATGCGACAGACTTGCGACTTGAGGTAATCCGACACCCAATAATCATAGGGATTGAAGTCTGAGGACTTGGGAGGCCAAGCATCACGGAAGTGGCGACTCAGCACATTATCGTCAACAAACGATGCGCACTAGAAATCTTTCACACGTGTAGCAATATGGCGTTGAGTGCCATAATGTACAAAAGTCGTACCTTCCAGCACATGTTTATGAGCCAGGCTTGGGGGTGATGAGATTCTGTATCATAATTGGTGTACGTCACACCCATCATACTGAGAGATTGAAAGGCATTACCCGATATTTCATCCAAGAGAAAGGGTGCAATCACAGTTGATGTGGTAAATCCATACCACACAGTGACTTTCTCGACATGCAGTGGGGTTTCTATGACAGTTATAGGATTTTCGGTAGCTCAAATTCTGTAGTTGTGCCTTTTCCCGCTGACATGTTGCTGTGCAACCCCATCTGTTGGCTGGTTTTTGCAACCGTTTTCCATCTCACTAAAATCCCTCAAGATTTTCAGGCATGTGCGTCTCGTTTTACATCTCTACCTACATTATTCCGTGAATATGTTAGTAGTAGGAGAAACTTTGTGTCACCCCACATTGTGGGTTGCCTACATCGGGGGCAAGTATACAGACAGGGGACAAACCTATTGTTCTCTTCGAGATCTGAGAGTTTAAATCCTCTTAGCAGAACAATACGTTAAGGACCTGTCAATCGAAAGGATGGATTATGCCCAGGGAGTCTTAATCCTCTTAGCAGAACGATATGTTAAGGACCTGTCAATCAAATGAGAACAAAAGGTTTGCCCCTGAATGTATACTTGCCCCTGATGTAGGCAACCAGCAATGTGGGGTGACAAGTTATGTCCTACTACTTACGTTAACGGACTCTTGGGGCACCCTATACTTTCATCCCTAAGATTTGTAAGGGAAGATGAAATTATAGTTAAGACAGAACTCTCTTCTTCGTAATTGTTAAAAGTATATTTGTGTTTCTTTTTTCTTTTACTGGGAAACTTATTAGTCTACAAAAACAGAAGAAAAAGGTAAAACGTTTGGATAGTTTTCGAGAATGAGACGCGTTCATCTCGGAGCTTTAATCCCAGCGCGGGTGCACACACACACACACACACACACATACACACACACACACACAAACACATTCGTTCACATAAAAGACTCAAACGGAGACAGAGGGAGTCGTACTCTCAATACGCGCATTTGAAACGTGCACGCGCTCGGCACGGTTCATTTCGGCGAGAGTGGATTAAAGCTGCAGACATAGGCGGCGAGCTTTGGGCCCGTAGCGAGCGCCCGCCGGGATGTAATATTACGCCATCCGCCTTGCCTGCAGCTCACCGTATCGAACGCGCGCGTAATGGCTTTGAATGGCCCCGGCGAGCACGCAGTGCGTTCATCACTCAACATCCAGGGGCGGCGCCATTATCCCGTAACAAAACACGGCGGGACTCTGTGCTCGCTGACTGCCTCCCCGTCTGGTACAACGAGCAACCGACAACCGGGAGCTGGATGCAACAACAACGGCCTCACGAGCCACGGCGAGGGTTGTTTCATTGTCCGCCTTTCGTCACTCCACTGTCCCTGTTTTTTTAACATTCTCAACAACGACAATAAAGACCGTCATCAATTCCACATACTCGTCACCTCTGTTCTTAACATGAAGCAAACGCCACATATTTCGAAGTTGGGTAACAGCAAAGGCAGTAAATGCATGCTGACTTCCTGCAATGTGACTATTATTCCGGCCATAACTTTCCACGAAACAATCTACGTTCTCCTCCTCCTTCTTCAATGCTATAGTCCCTCTATGGAGCCAACTTCGTAGCAGTTTATATGTAATCCAGGTCCATCCTGCATGTTACAGGCATACGAAGCAAATACTGCTACTGTTACATACATTTCACATAACACTGATCCAAAAACTTTTCTCGCAGTACAAGAGCGGAGGAAATCATTATTATTGTCTCTTTGTTCTCTTTCCCAAAAGGTACTTCCAAGTCCTTAATGTGAAAATGAATGAATCCATTTTTATTTATTGGACAAATTTTTTTTAAAAAATGTAAAATCGCAATTTTCAGTAAAAAAATTACGACACTACTACTAGTTTCGATTATTTTTTTAAAACTGTCTCCAGATCTGTAAACCAATGGAGGAGAAGTAGTCTCAGAAAATATCGCAGAATAAAGTAGAATGCAAAACAATGAATAACCACTGAAAAAATTATACACTACTGGCCATTAAAATTACTACACCACGAAGATGACGTGCTACAGACGCGAAATTTAACCGACAGGAAGAAGATGCTGTGATATGCAAAAGGTTAGCTTTTCAGAGCATTCACACAAGGTTGGCGCCGGTGGCGACACCTACAACGTGCTGACATGAGGAAAGTTTCCAACCGATTTCTCATACGCAAACAGCAGTTGACCGGCGTTGCCTGGTGAAGCATTGTTGTGATGCCTCGTGTAAGCAGGATAAATGCGTACCATCACGTTTCCGGCTTTGATAAAGGTCGGATTGTAGCCTATCGCGATTGCGGTTTATCGTATCGCTACATTGCTGCTCGCGTTGGTCGAGATCCAATGACTGTTAGCAAAATATGGAATTGTAGGGTTCAGGAGGGTAGTACGGAACGCCGTGCTGGATCCCAACGGCCTCGTATCGCTAGCAGTCGAGATGACAGGCATCTTATCTGCATGGCTGTAACGGATCGTGCAGCCACGTCTCGATGCCTGAGTCAACAGATGGGGACGTTTGCAAGACGACAACCATCTGCACGAACAGTTCGACGACGTTTGCAGCAGCATGGACCATCAGCTCGGAGACCACGGCTGCGGTTACCCTTGACGCTGCATCACAGACAGAAGCTCCTGCGATGGTGTACTCAACGACGAATCTGGGTGCACGAATGGCACAACGTCATTTTTTCGGATGAATCCAGGTTCTGTTTACAGCATCATGATGGTCGCATCGGTGTTTGGAGACATCGCAGTGAACGCACATTGGAAGCGTGTATTCGTCATCGCCATACTGGCGTATAACCCGGCGTGATGGTATGGGGTGTCATTGGTTACACGTCTCGGTCACCTCTTATTCGCATTGACGGCCCTTTGAACAGTGGACGTTACATTTCTGATGTGTTATGACCCGTGGCTCTACGCTTCATTCGATCCCTGCGAAACCCTACATTTCAGCATGATAATGCACGACCGCATGTTGCAGGTCCTGTATGGGCCTTTCTCGATACAGAAAATGTTCGACTGCTGCCCTGGCCAGCACATTCTCCAGATCTCTCACCAATTGAAAACGTATGGTCAATGGTGGTCGAGCTACTGGCTCGTCACAATACGCCAGTCACTACTCTTGATGAACTGTGGTATCGTGTTGAAGCTGCATTGGCAGCTGTACAGTACTTCTCAGAACAAACAACGCTGTGGCCGACGCCCTTCACTTAACGACCAAGAGCAGCAATATTTTCATCGCGTTGTCAGTGCTAACAGACAAACAGCACTGCGTGAAATAACCGCAGAAATCAATGTGGGACGTACGACAAAATTACCCATTAGGACAGCACTGCGAAATTCGGCGTTAATGTGCTATGACTGCAGATGACCGATGCGCGTGCCTTTGCTAACTGTACGACATCGCCTGCAGTGGCTCTAATGGGCTCGTCCCAATATCCTTTGGACCCTAGACAATTGGAAAACTGAGGCCTGGTCAGACGAACCCTTATTTTAGTTGGTAAGCTCTGCTGATAAGATTTGAGTTAGGTGCTGATCCCACGACGCCATGGACCCAAGTTGTTAACGAGGGACTTTGCAATTTGACGGTGGGCTGTGTTTACATGGAATCGATTGCGTTCTCCGGTCCTAATGATCCGATCATTGATTGGAAATGGCTTTGTTCGGCTATTTGAGGACCATTTTCAGCCATTCATGGACTTCATGTTCCCAAACAACGATGTCGTGTCTCCAGGCCAGAAATGATCGCGAATGGTTTGAAGAACATTCTGGACGGTTCGAGCAAATGATTTGGCCACCCAGATGCTCCGAAGTGGATTCCACCCAACATTTATGGGACATAATCTAGAGGTCAGTTCATGCACAATATCTTGTACCGGCAACACTTTCGTGATTATAGACGAATAAAGAGGCAACATGGCACAATATTTCTCCAGTGGACTTCCAACTACTTTTGAGTCTATGCCATGTCGAGGAGGTCCAACATGATATTACGAGGTATCCCATGACTTTTGTAACCGCAGTATATATTTACGACAGCATGTTTAAAAAGCCCTTAGGGGGAAAATGTTGGCGCTGATATCAATGATGTTTCTAACAATTGATCCCTCTTACTTTTTACTGGAAGTCAAGTGGCCATTTGTGCGGCGGAATATTGTTGTTTATGCGGGTTTTCCGACTAGTAGTTTTGTTTGATTCATTCAAATAGATGATTGGGGAAGCCGTGCCTTACAAAGAAGATACAATTTGGATCGTTTACACGGTATTCAAATTCACCTAAAATATATGAAAACCAAAAGATGTCGGCTCTTCTGTTTTCAACAATGGAAAATGGTGCAAGTAAATCGCCGAAACGCTCACTACTGATTTATGACTGAAATTGTCTGCTTAAAATGTGGAAACAGCGTTATATCGGACAGGAAAACTTCTTAGATGTAACCTAAAGCACCTGTGTTTTCTTGTGGGTCATTAGTCTTCTGACTGATGCGGCCCGCCATGAATTCCTCTCCCGTGCCAACCTCTTCACCTCGCATTTCCACTTGCAACCTACGTCTTCAGTTATTTGCCGGATGTATTCCAAACTCTGTCTCCGTCAACAGTTTTTGCCCTCTACAGCTCCATCTAGTACCATGGAAGTCATTCCCTCATGTTTTCACAGATGTCCCATCATCATGTCCCTCCTCCTTGTCAGTGTTTTCCACATATTCCTTTCCTCTCCAATTCTGCACAGAAACTCCTGATTCCTTACTTTATCAGTCCACCTAATTTTCAACACTCGTCTGTAGAACCACATCTCAGATGCTTCAATTCTCTTCTGTTCCGGTTTTCCCACAGTACATGTTTCACTACCATAAAATGCTGTGCTCGAACGTACATTCTCAGAGATTTCTTCCTCAAATTAAATCCTACGTCTCATACTACTAGATTTTTTTTGGCCAGAAATGCACTTTTTGCTAGTGATAGTATACTTTTGATCTCCTTCTTGCTCCGTCCCTCATTGGTTATTTTGAGGCTTAAGTAGCAGAATTCCTTAACTTCAAATACTTTGTCACCATCAATCCTGATATTAAAGTTTCTTGCTTTTCTCATTTCTACTACTTCTCATTACTTCAGTCTTTCTTCAATTTAGCCTCAATCCATATTCTGTACTCATTAGATTGTTCATTCCATTCAGAAGATAATGTATTTTTTCTTTATTTATAGTCAGCACAGCAGTATCATCAAGGAATCGTATCATTGGTATTCTTTCTCCTTTAATTTTAATTCCATACCAGAACCTATCTTTTATTTCTAACAATGTTTCTCCAATATACAGATTGAACAGTAGGGGCGAAAGACAACATCCCTGTCTTACACCTTTTTTAATCCAACCACATCGTTTTTGGTCGTCCACTCTTATTATTTCCTCTTGGCTCTTCTTCATATTGTATATTACCCGTCTCTCCCTATATTTTACCCCCATTTTTCTCAGAATTTCGAACATCTTGCGCATTCTGCGTTGTCGAACGCTTTTTCCAGGTCGACGTATCGTATGAATGTGTCTTGATTTTTCTTTACTCTGGCTTTCATTATCAACCGCACCGTCAGAATTGCCTCGCTCGTGCCTTTACCTTTCCTAAAGCCAAACTGATCGCTTTCTAACACATCCACAGTTTTCTTTTCCATTCTTCTGTTCATTATTCTTGTCAACAACATGGATGCATGAGCTGTTAAGTTGATTGTGCGATAATTCTCGCACTTGTCAGCTCTTGAAGTCTTGGGAATTGTGTGGATGATGTTATTCCGAAAGTCAGATGATATGCCGCCAGACTCACACGTTCTACACATGAACGCGAATAGTCACTTCCCCCAATGATTTTGAAATTCTGATGGACTGTTAAAATGTTATCTATCCCTTCTGTCTTATTTGATCTCCAGAGCTCTTTTAAATTCTGATTCTAATACTAGATCCAATATCTCATCAAAATCGATTCCTGTTTCTTCTTCTATCACATCAGACAAATCTTCCCCTCATAGAGGCCCTCAATATACTCTTTCCCCTATCCCCACTCTGCTCCGCATTTAACAAAGGAACTCTCGTTGCGCTCTTGACGTTACCACCCATGCTTTCAATTTCACTAAAGGTTGTCTTGACTTTCCTGTACGCTGCATCGATTTCTTAAAAATTTTCATGCGGCCATTTCGTCTAAGCTTCCCTTCATTTCCCATTTATTTCATTCCTCAGCGACTTGCATTTCTGCATTCCTGAATTTCCCTGAACATTTTTGTACTTCAGCCTTTCAACGATCAACTGAACTATTTCATCTGTTATCCATGGTTTCTTCGCTGTTACCCTCTCTGTACCTACGTTTTTCTTTCCAGCTTCTGTGAATGCCCTTTATAGAGATCTTCATTCCTCTGACCACTGAGCTATTCCTTATTGTTGTATCTTTAGGTTTAAAGACCTTCAGGTGTTTCTCGTTATTGCTCAGTACTTCAGTATCGCGTTCCTTTGCGTATGATTCTCCCTGAGTAACCTCCAAACTTCAGCCTATTCTTCATTACTACTACATTGTGATCTGAGTCTGTATTTGCTCCTGGATACGCCTTACAATTCAGTACCTGATTTCGGAATCTCTGTCTGACCATGATGTGACCTAACTGAAATATTCCCGTATTACCTGCCCTTTTCTAAGAATATCTCCTCCACCTGCGATTCTTGAACGAAGTATTCGCCGTTACTAGTTGAAATTTATTGGAGAACTCCGTCTTTCTGCTCTCTCATTCCTTGCCCCAAGCTCATATTCTCCTGTAACCATTTCTTCTACTCCCTCCCCTGCAACCGAATTCGAGTCACCCATGACTATTAGACTCTCGTCTCCATTTACGTACTGTATTACCCTCTCAGTATCCTCATGTACTTTCTCTATATCTTCATCTTCAACTTGCGACGTCGGTGTGTATACCTGAACAATCGCTGTCGGTGTTGGTTTGCTGTAGATTGTGATAAGAACAACCCTATCACTGAACTGTTCACAGTAACACACTCTCTGCTCTACTGTCCTATTCATACGGTATCCTACTCCCGTTATACCATTTCCTGGTGCTGATGATATTATGCTACACTCATGTGGTCACAAACCCTTGTCTTGTTTCCATTTCACTCCATTGACCGCTACTATATCTAGATTTAGCCTCTGCATTTCACTATTCAGATTTTCTAGCTTCCGTACCACGTTCAAGCTTCTGACATTCCACACACCGACCCGTAGAAAATTATCCTACTGTTGGTTATTCAATCTTTTTCTCACGGTCACCTTTCCCCCGGTAGTGCCCTTGAATCTTTTGCCAATGGAGTGATAATCATGAGACTTTTTCAATTGTAATTAAGAAATAGATTTTCTAAAAATTATGACACCTACATTCAGACATTTTTAAATTCGTTCTATTGCGACGTGCCATTTACCGAATTAAGAGATTTATAAGATAATGACGTAACAGTAAGAATACAAATTGTAACATGACTGAGTCTGATCTGTTACTTAGTATGGGTTTCATAAGTCCTTCCCGCTGCAATTTGGCAATACTGATATGCTGATGCTATGGTGGTGTCACGCATCAGATGGCAGGATCTGAGAGGAAATGTTTTAGAACATCGCGGGAACAAACGATGCAGCGTGATGTAGGTGAAGGAAATACGAACGAAATTGGGGCAGCATTTATAAATGAGTTTTGTGACAGGGTAAGTAAGCACTTAAGTGTCCTACTAAAAATACAGAACTTCAATGCTCATTTTTCACTCTTTCTTAAAAATTATTGTGTCGCGCAATTCATGAGATAATTTTTAAATATCGTAGTTCACAGTCCACTTTGAACTCTAGATCTAGATCTACATCTACATCCATACTCCGCAAGCCACCTGACTGCGTGTGGCGGAGGGTACATTGAGTACCTCTATCGGTTCTCCCTTCTATTTCAGTCTCGTATTGTTCGTGGAAAGAAAGAGCGTCGGTATGCCTCCGTGTAGGCTCTAATCTCTCCGATTTTATCCTCATGGTCTCTTCGCGAGATATACGTAGGAGGGAGCAATATACTGCTTGACTCCTCAGTGAAGGTAAGTTCTCCAGACTACTATGAAAGTAACAATGCTACTGGCAGAATAAATCAGTTCAAGTTCAAATGTCAAAGGATTACAAGAGCATACTACTGGGTGGATATAATTAAAGTACAGCTATTCGCAACGGTCCAGTATGGGCGGTAATTTTCAAATGGGAGCGGAAATTGGTAGGTACTGTGATGCTTTAGTGCAGAACATATTTGCGGTGAGAAAAATTTCGCTCCAATTTTGGCGACCAGGTGCAAATCTGTCGCTGTGAATGTAAGAAATACGTATAGAAATATTTACATACATAATAGGTTATGGACGGGACGTGGGCAGAAAGGTCAGATAAGAGAGAAAGGCATAAAGTTTATTCTTTTATTAACCACCGCTTACACAATTAGTTCAGTATGAGCACCAGTGTCTTCGATGCATCCGTAAAACGACGTGATCAACAGTGGCTAACAGCTGTTGCATTGGAATTGGAGCATCGTGTTCGTGTATACTGGCCTTCAATTCAGGTTAAGATCGAATGTATCCCTGGTAAACTACTTCTTTTAGATATTCCAAGAGCCAAAAGTCGTATGTATTCAGACAGGTGATCTGCTGACCATGGATCTTGAAAAATGTCTGGAGAAAACGCATTCGTGGGAGGCTGCATTAAGCAGAGCTTTCTCTGGGCGAGCAACATGAGCTGTCGCCCCATCTTGCACGAAAATGGCGGTTTCCAAACAGTCGCGCTCTTCCAAAGTAAGAGTCACACGTTGACGGAGTGGGTAATGTGTTGACGTCATGATACACCCAACAGGCCTTCCAGGTGTATTCTCTTCAAAGATGGACAGACTGAGAATAAATGTACTTGTCAATCCACACCACATAGTCTCCTGATGCACAACATGCGGTTCAGCAGTAGCACAGATTCAGCAGTAATGTGTATTCACTGCATCCTGAAGTGTGAAGCGTGCTTCGTCACTCCTTAGAATATTGCCTGTGTACAAGTCATCAATTCCGATCCATGCCAGAAACAGAAGAGCAACTTCATAATGTCGCTGCATATCACGAGATTTCATTTTCTACACCATACGAAATTGTACAGGTACCAGTGTATGCAGTGTATGCAAAACATACCATGCTGTTGGCCGTGGGATGGACAATAATCGTGACACTATTCAAGCACTAGCACTATCCAGGCGACGTGCTGCATATTCAGTTACGGCAACAGCAACCTCGTGAATAACTTCCACTGGGATAGGAAACCTTTCTCTTCAAGTGCCAACCAAGATCATCCAGTTTTAGAGTTTCATTATCGTCTTCTCCACATTATTTAATGACATTGGGCATCTCCTCAGACATTTCAGTCACCGATACTCTCTCAATGCAGCACTATAATTGTTGCAGTTCACGTAAAACAGTTTCGTTAACAGCATACGGCATCTCTTCTCGATAGCCATACTGTTCACTCTCGTCATGGCATGTCAAATGAGAACGTAATACAAGGAGCGTGCGGTGCCAGATTTGCACCTGGTGGCTACAGTTGGAACTAATTTTTTTTTCAGCATAAATCAGTTGCTCATTAATGCACTAGCATATCTACCAAGTTTCGCTGCAAGACTATAATAACAGCACATACTGGACCTACGTGAGTAGATGCACAGCAATTACGAGGGTTATTCGGAAAGTTAGGAACGATCGGTCGCGAATTGGAAAATACAGTGAGAATCTGATGAAGCTTTGCATAGATGCGTTGGGCACTGTGTCTAGATCGTATCATGTCGCTCTTTTCAGTTCTGAGCTCACAGAACGTAAAGATGGCTAGAAATTAGCGTCTCCCGCCGAGTATGAGGGTCAGGTGAAAGATTTCGCCTGAAGCTATGCAATCCACATAACATAACTGTCATGCGGTTCGTTCCACACGACAATTCTCGGCCGCACTCTGCAGGACCAATGAAGATGCTCCTGTGGCGTTTCTGTTGGGAAGTGTTTGATCACCCTCAATACAGCCCGTAATTAGCTACCCCTGAGATTGATCTCTGTGCAAATGAACAACTGGCTATGAAGATATTATTTTGATACAGACAACGAGCTGCAGTCCAGAGTAGAAAATATTGAAAAGCACTGGTGGCTGTCTTCTATAACGAGGGAATTGAAAAGTTGGCACAACGCTACGACAAATGTCTGAGCGGCGACTGTGTAGAGAAGTAGCTGGAATGTGCAGCTATCCACTGCAAATAAAACAGTTTTGATTTTCACTGTGGTTTCCATTTCACGACCTATCGATCCTTATACAGGGTGTTACAAAAAGGTACGGCCAAACTTTCAGGAAACATTCCTCACACACAAATAAACAAAAGATGTTATGTGGACATGTGTCCGGAAACGCTTAATTTCCATGTTAGAGCTCATTTTAGTTTCTTCGGTATGTACTGTACTTCCTCGATTCACCGCCAGTGGCGCGGTACGTTTGTATCGAGACAGATTTCCAGAGGTGAAGGTGTCCCGACAGGAAGACGTTCGAAGCAATTGATCGGCGTCTTAGGGAGCACGGAACATTCCAGCCTATGACTCGCGACTGGGGAAGACCTAGAACGACGAGGACACCTGCAATGGACGAGGCAGTGCTTCGTGCACTTGACGATAGCCCTAATGTCAGCGTCAGAGAAGTTGCTGCTGTACAAGGTAACGTTGACCACGTCACTGTATGGAGTGCGCTACGGGAGAACCAAATGTTTCCGTACCATGTACGGTGTGTGCAGGCACTATCAGCAGCTGATTGGCCTCCACAGGTACACTTTTGCGAATGGTTCATCCAACAATGTATCAATCCTCATTTCAGTGCAAATGTTCTCTTTACGGATGAGGCTTCATTCCAGCGTGATCGAATTGTAAATTTTCACAATCAACATGTGTGGGCTGACGAGAATCCGCACGCAATTGTGCAATCACGTCATTTTCTGTGAACGTTTGGGCAGGCATTGTTGGTGATGTCTTGATTGGGCCCCATGTTCTTCCACCTACGCTCAATGGAGCACGTTATCATGATTTCATACTGTTCTGCTAGAACATGTGCCTTTACAAGTACGACACACCATGTGGTTCATGCACGATGGAGCTCCTGCACATTTCAGCCGAAGTGTTCGTACGCTTCTCAACAACAGATTCGGTGACCGATGGATTGGTAGAGGCGGACCAATTCCATGGCCTCCACGCTCTCCTGACCTCAACCCTCTTGACTTTCATTTATGGGGGCATTTGAAAGCTCTTGTCTACACAACCCCGGTACCAAATGTAGAGACTCTTCGTGCTCGTATTGTGGACGGCTATGATACAATACGCCATTATCCAGGGCTGCATCAGCGCATCAGGGATTCCATGCGACGGAGGGTTGGTGCATGTATCCTCGCTGACGGAGGACATTTTGAACATTTCCTGTAACAAAGTGTTTGAAGTCACGCTGGTACGTTCTGTTGCTGTGTGTATCCATTCCATGATTAATGTGATTTGAAGAGAAGTAATAAAGTGAGCTCTAACATGGAAAGTAAGCGTCTCCGGTCACATGTCCACATAACATATTTTCTTTCCTTGTGTGTGAGGAGTGTTTCTGAAAGTTTGTCCGTACCTTTTTGTAATACCCTGTATTCCGAATAGCCATCGTATAATGACACGGTAATTCCAGTAGGACAATACATAGTGGAACTGAGTGTTGTTCGACTCCATGAGTAATTGCCATCCAGTCTTCGACTAACAACGCGTCCGTATTGCGCGGAGACACAATCACTTTGCCCGTGAGCAGGTCCCTCGGCAACGGCGATGCGGGTAGGGCTGACCCAGCCAGGTTTCGATCCGCTGCAACAGGTTGTGCCCCCACTCCCTTACCCCCCCCCCCCCTCTCCCCCGCCGGCCCCGTCGGCCGACCGCACACAGGTCACCGGGGAGAGACGCTGGAGGCGCTGCTGCTAGCTCCTTCGCCTCGCCTCGCCTTCCATTCTGGGAGGACAAAGGCACTGCCTCAGCTGAGCCTTTTCAAACTCGGCCTCACTGCTCACGTCGCTGTCCAAGACAAACAGTGCTGCGGCAGCCGCTTCCTGTCAGCGGCCGCTGGAGTTATTGCTCGTAAAAGCAACTCTCCCGAGTCTTTTTCCTCCCTCGTGTCATACCAGCACTGGCGCGAGGCCACGACAAGAGCAGTGCTCCACCACAACCTGCTGAGGAAAACTACAGCGAAAGTTATTAGAAGCCTTCATGAGTTATGATTGTTTCCCAAAATACTTGTTCTTGTTTTTCATATAAGTGGACACTGTTTACCACAGTGTAAAGTATACTAATAAAAAGCTAAGATGGTCAGGCTTCCAAGACCAAGAAATATTCCATTTCGAATATTTGATATACCGGGTGAACAGAATGTCAGTATAAATTTGAAAACTTATAAACCACGGAATAATGTAGATAGAGAGGTAAAAATTGACACACATGCTTGGAATGACATGGGGTTTTACTAGGAAAAAAAAACACCCCATACTGCTATCTCTTGTGCGTACATGCTTTACAGTGCTGTTCACAACATTATTCCTCGACTACAGCTATTGTTGAGGAATGATGGTGGGCATATGGAGCATTTCCTATAAAGAACATCATCTTTGCTTTGTCTTACTTCGTTATGCTAATTATTGCTATTCTGATCAGATGAAGCGCCATCTGTTGGACATTTTTTGAACGTTTGTATTTTTTTGGTTCTAATAAACCCCATGTCATTCCAAGCATGTTTATCAATTTGTACCTCTCTATCTACATTATTCTGTGATTTATTCAGTATTCAAATTCATACTGACTTTTTGAGTTACTTTAAGTTACTCATAATGTACTCGTTAAGAGGTATGCTCTTAAATTTAAGATTTAACAGAATGAGACAAGTGTGAAAGAAAGAAACTATGCATACTAGGTGTTGCTCCTGCGAGTTGTCAGGCGCATTTCCTCTTGTATTCCGACAGATATGTGCTATTAACAAGGGATTTCAGATCGATTCCGTATTTCTGGATTTCCGGAATGCTTTTCACACTGTACCACACAAGCGGCTTGTAGTGAAATTGCATGTTTATGGAATATCGTCTCAGTTATGTAACTGACGGAAAGTCATCGAGTGAAACAGAAGTGATTTCTGGCGTTCCCCAAGGTAGTGTTCCTTTGCTGTTCCTTATTTATGTAAACGATTTGGGAGACTATCCGAGCAGCTGTCTTAGGTTGTTTGCAGACGACGCTGTCGTTTGTCGACTAGCAAAGTCATCAGAAGATCAAAACAAATTACAAAACGATTTAGAAAAGATAACTGAATGATGCGAAAATTGGCAGTTGACCCTAAATAACGAAAAGTGTCATGTCATCCACATGAGTGCTAAAAGGAATTCGTTAAACTTCGGTTACACGATAAATCAGTCTAATCTAAAAGCCGTACATTCAGCTAAATACCTAGGTATTAAAACTACAAACAACTTAAATTGGAAGGAACACACAGAAAATGTTGTGAGGAAGGCTAACCAAAGACTGAGTTTCATTGGCAGGACACTTAGAAAATGTAACAGAGCTACTATGGAGACTGCCTACACTACGCTTGCCCGTCCTCGTTTAGAATACTGCTGCGCGGTGTGGGATCCTTACCAGATAGGACTGACGGAGTATATCGAAAAAGTTCAAAGATGGGCAGCACGTTTTGTATAATCGCGAAATATGGAAGAGAGTGTCACAGAAATGATACGGGATTTGGGCTGGAAATCATTAAAAGAAAGGCATTTTTCGTTGCGACGGAATCTTCTTACGAAATTCCAATCACCAACTTTCTCCTCGGAATACGAAAATATTTCTTTGACATCGACCTACATAGGGAGAAACGATGACCACGATAAAATAAGGGAAATCGGAACTCGTACGGAAAGATATAGGTGTTCGTTCTTTCCTTGCGCCATACGAGATTATAATAATCGAAAATTGTGAAGGTGGTACGATGAACCCTCTGCCAGGCAATTAAATGTGATTTGTAGAGTATCCATGTAGATGTAGATATCTGCTATTTCGTTTCCGCAATGCGTAGCTAGAGTGAAACATGGACCGTGAGAAAACAGGAGCAGAAGGGAATCGAAGCATTTGATATGTGGTCCTACAGAATAATGTTAAAAGTTAGGTGGTGGGCTGATATGGTAACGAATGGTGAAGTTCTCTGCAGGATCGGAAAAGAAAGGAGCATAAGGGACGCACTGACGAGAAGAGTGGACAGGATTGTAAGACAATTGTTAAGGCACCAGGCACCCTTGGTACTATAACGAGCTGAAGAGGCTAAAAACTGTAGAGCAATACTGAGACTCGAACACGTCCAGCAAATAATTCAGGACGCAGATTGTAATGCTGCTCTGAAATTAAGAGGCTGGCACAAGGCAGGAATTCGTACGGGCCACATGAAACAAGCCAGAAGAATGATGACTCAAACAAAAAAAAAAAAAAAAAAAACATAAAACTATTGCTCCCCACATCTTTCATGCGATGCCCAGTATCAACAGAAAACGTAGGTTTGCTTCCCCTTTACTAATAAAATTATTTTAAATGCGCAACTCTGGGTGCCCATTCTAAAGAGCAATCCAGAGCTAGTCTCGTGTGATGTTTATAAATGTTCGTGAACAGGGTCAGTAAAACACGCAGTATAACCAGTGACCGAGCAGCGCTCGTGTTAGTATTGGCCAGAGGATTTCATCTACTTCTACATGGATACTCTGCAAATCACATTTAAGCGCCTGGCAGAGGGTTCATCCAATCACCTTCACAATAACTCTCGATTAGAATAAAATCTTCCCCCTGCAGCGGAGTGTGCGCTGATATGAAACTTCCTGGCAAATTAAAACTGTGTGCCGGGCCGAGACTTTGGAAAGTAGGAGACGGGGTTCTCGCGGAATTGAAGCTGTGACGACGGGTCGTGAGTAGTGCTTGGGTAGCTAAGATAGTAGAGGACTTGCCCGCGAAAGGCAAAGGTCCCGACTTCTGGTCTCAGTCTGGAACACAGTTTCAATCTGCTAGGAAGTTCAACTCTCTATAATTCCCATCTCGTACAGCACGCGGAAAAAATGAACACCTATATCTTTCCGAGCGACCTCTGATTTTCCTTATTTTGTTATTATGATCGTTCCTCCCTATTTAGGTCGGCGTCAACACAATATTTTCGCTTTCGAAGATGAAAATTGGTGATTGAAATTACGTCATAACATTCTTCCGCGACGTAAAAAGCCTTTGTTTTAACGATGTCCACCACAAACCCTGTATCATTTGAGTGATAATACAAAACGTGCTGCCCTTCTTTGAACTTTCTCGATGTACTCCGTCAATTCTATCTGGTAAGGATCCCACACAGCGCAGTAGTATTCTAAAAGAGGACGGACAAATGTAGTGCACGCGGTCTCTTTAGTAGATCTGTTACATTTTCTAAGCGTCCTGCCTTCCCCACAACATTTCCCACGTGTACCTTCCAAATTATGTTGTTCGTAGTTGTATTTCCTAGGTATGAAGTTGAGTTTGCGTCCTTTAGATCTGACTGATTTATCGTGTAACCGAAGTTTAACGGATTCCTTGTTGCACTCATGTGGATGATCTCATACTTTTCGTTATTTAGCGTCAATTACCAAATTTTGCACCATATACATATCTCTTCTAAATCGTTTTGCAATTTGTTTTTATCTTCTGATGACTTCACTAGTTGATAAACGACAGCGTCATCTGCAAACGACCTAAGACGGCTAATTAGATTACCTCGTAAATCGTTTATACAGATAAGGAAGAGCAAAGGGCCTACAACACTACCTTTGGGAACGGCAGAAATCACATCTGTTTTACTCGATGACTTTCCGTCAATTACTACGAACTGTGACGTTTCTGACAGTAAATCAAGAATTCAGCCACACAACTGAGACGATATTCCATAAGGACGTAATTTCATTAGAAGCCTCGTGTGTTACCGTGTCAAAAGCCTTCTGGAAATCTAGAAATACGGAATCAATTTGAAATCCCTTGGCAACAGCACTCAACACTTCGTGTGGGTAAGGAGCTAGTTGTGTTTCACAAGAACACTCCCGTGATGTCTGTGTGTCAATAGACCGTTCTCTTCGAGGTAATTTATAATGTTAGACTACAACATATGTTCCAAAACCCTCCTGCATATGGACGTTAATGATATGGGCCTGTAATTGAGTGGATTAATACTGCTACATTTCTTGAATATTGGTGTGACCTGTGCAACTTTCCAGTGTTTGGGTACGGATCTTTCGTAGAGAGAACGGTTGTATATGATTGTGTAAGTATGGAGCTATTGCATCAGCATACTCTGAAAGGAACCTAATTGCTATACAGTCTGGACCTGATGGTTTGCTTTTGCTAACTGATTTAAGTTGCTTCACTACTCCGAGGATATCTACTTCTACGTGACTCATGTTGGCAGCTGTTCTTGATTAGAATTCTGCAATACTTACTTTGTATTCATGGTGAACGAATTTCGGAAGGCTGTGTTTAGTAATTCTGCTCTGTCAGCATTGTCGTCTATAGTATTACCATTGGTATAGCGCAGAAAAGGCATTGATGGTGTCTTGCCGCTAGCATACTTTACATACTGAGGGAGTACTGGTTATTCGTGTTTTACGGTCTCTGTTATACATAGCCATAAAATAAATATCGCACCAGATTAATTTTGGGGTGCTCTATCGAGTGAGCACGTAAAATTCGACTTTAAAAATAATTATGTTCTTAAAGTAAAACAAAACGACACTTTTCGTCGATACTGTAGGTCTCATGAAAGACGTGACGAGCTTTTTTTTGTGGGAGGGGGGGGGGGCGGGGGGCTGACTTCAGTTAAACAATTCGAAAAGAAAATTGTAGATACGTGCCGAAATACAAGAGAAAATGTGCCTCATGGGTCTTAGGACGGATTCCCTGTATGTCTTGAGGCTGCGCTTATTACCCAGAACATATTCATCCAGTATTGCAAAATGAAAACACTTTGAGGCTTTCAACAAACTTTACACATGATTTCAAACGTTTTCCAAACACGTTTATCGCTCATTTTCATTTTCGTTGTTTATGCAGTAAAAGTTTAGTGTTAGGCATTACATTTCAGTTTACTACATCTCTGCTGCAAAAATCTATTCGCAACATATTTTCACAGACAGTTCTCACATCTATCACTGAACGTACCTACTAAACTATATCACTGCACTGTAAGGTGCGTACTTCAAGAGAAACTTTGTCATAAACACTCAGATTCGTAGAAAATTACGATGCCTTCACCTATAAGGCTTTTACATGCTTAACGTCAAATATTTAACAAATCAATTCTATTGTAATCAGACTTTAAATCTATCTCATAGGTGCAACTTCGATACTTCAATGAATGAGGTAAGGGAAGGAGAAGGGTGGGTCGTGGAGGCTGACGTTGATCTCTTATAACCTCTAGGCAGTGTTCCAGTAGCGTTGCAAATTCTGGTCATATCAGACATTAGTCACAGAGAGTTTCAAACTGATTAATCAGATTTCACAACACTACGTCCTTTACACGAACGAACCTGGTGTGAATTTCGAATTAAGTACCGCAACTAAATGTGTACCTAGGCGCAGGATGGTGAGGCTGCCTAGCTTTAGGGCCAGTTCACTCGTTCATTACTAAATGTGCGCCGAGTCTTGGTAGCGGTGACACAGCAACAAGAGGAGTTTTGTGTTCTCCGTTTCAAGAGGTGGAATTCAATTACAGCTTTGCGACGTGTGGTTCGTGGAGAGTACGGCACTACACCTCGTGCAGCGTAAGGGCTGTAAGGATCTCGCACTGTAGTATTGGTCACAAAAAGGGCCTTTCTTCAAATATTACTTTAAAAAAGGGTGATATTGTTTTCCATCCTACTTAAGATGTTAACAAACCAACATGAAAGTTAAATCCGAGATTATTTTTGAAATGATTATGCTTTTGCTAGACATCATTCTGTTCGGTGTTATGTAAATCTGCCTGTTTCTAGCCTAACATCCAGATCTACTGGTGAATTTCACTGAAATCTATTCATTAGCACTGCTCTGGAAAATAAAAAAATATATATATTTTTCCTTGTACGATGCAGAACCCCATGTGAAGAGTTTCTGACTGCCAGAAACAACAAATGCCTCAGAAAACTGAAAAATGTTCGTAACATTTAAAAAGAGGTTGGAATAATAAGACCGCTTCAGTAACCAAAGTAAAGAACATACAATCTCTAAAGGAAATAACGAGTAAGAATGAGCTCCATGATTTTTTTAAATGTTAGGTCAGAGACATAGATAGTAGGGGATTCATAATGGATAAGAGTACAGATATCTGAGGCGTGGTGTTGGAGAAAACGTCTTAAGATTTCATGGGCAGAGGGAGGGGCAAATGAAGAAGTCTTCCACAAAACAGGAGACAAAAGATCGTTGAGAAGGAATAGCAACGTAAAGAGGGATTGGTGTTTTGGACTCCTATACAGACATTGCCACTTCACTGTGAAATTAATAGAAGGAAAAATACCTGTGGTAAATCGAGAGAAAGAATAAGATTTCAGTATATCAAGGAAACAAAAAAAGATCTGAAGTTGAAACATACCGCAGCTGAAGAGAAGTGTAGACGACAGGGAAAAATGAAGAATGACAGTTTTTACAAACAAATCGGATTTTCATTACATCTTTATACTATTACATAACTGATCCTTGATTTTAGTCACAGATGCTATTTAATGCATGCGTTTACTGTGCGGTCTTTTGAGCCATCTTTGGAGCTTTTCAGTTTCGTCACCACCTGTAGCGGCCTTTGTATTAAAGTACTATTTATGTTGTAACTAAGCTGAAAAGGCTTGAAGGTGGCCCATGACAACCGAACCAGGAGTAACTTTCTCTCATACCAATTGTCATCTGACGATCACAGATCGCGATACGAAACGATGGCTGGTTCAAATGGCTCTGAGCACTATGCGACGTAACTTCTGAGGTCATCAGTCGCCTAGAACATAGAACTAATTAAACCTAACTAACCTAAGCACATCACACACATCCATGCCCGAGGCAGGATTTAAACCTCCGTCCGTAGCGGTCGCTCGGTTCCAGACTGTAGCGCCCAGAACCGCACGGCCACTCCAGCCGGCGATACGAAAGCAGTGTGTTTTATGACTTCACCGACAAATTTGAGGAACTATGTGTTCTCCACTGAAGATAATCGTTTCTCCAAGGATACAATGTTTTTATCTGTCGTTTGCGCCTTACATAACCGATACGTCGGCAAGATCCTGAGACAGTTCAATGCAAATTACGTTTAGGTAAAAACATGACCAAATTAATTATAACAGACATTCTGCCGCGAGGCTGATTTCGTATTTGACACCTATGCAGCTGGACCGCACGAGTACGTCGTGCATAACAGAATTCTGTTTCATTCCTTGAAATATTTCATTTAGTCAGATAATCAGCTCGGTGATGCTCTGTCCACCTGGCAGGCCCTGCTCGACCTGTCCAATGTTCTCTAAGGTCGGCTCCTGAATTTTGCTGTGGCTGCATTCTGATAATCACAGAGATCACTGTACAGTACAAGCGGCACTGAGCGTAGTAGTTTCACAAGAATGTTGCACAAATGGGGCTTCATTAAGATATTAGTTCAGGAACCACTGCAAAATTCCACGTGAGTTACAAAAATGGATGACGCACATTCTGAAGTTACTGCGCACGTAAATTGTACTCCTAGAGTACCCACGATGCGGTACCATAACTAGCGACTATATCAAAAGCCGAATGTGATATGACAGTTGAATGTGCAGTACTAAAATTGTCGATCTCGGCACTCTCAAGATTTTGATATCACGCACACTGTGGCGTCGCAACTAGTGCGCGATCGCCCATTTGTCTATTAAAAGCTTCACTTCAGAATGTATGCGGGCTGCAATGTAAGCCGGTAGAGTATTATATGGTCAGTAACGGACGAGTTGTGTCCTGCAGACTGACGTCACGACCATCTGTTGCAGCTGCGCGTGTGAAAGCAGTGGAGTAGCGGTGGCAGGCCACTTGTATTATACGAAACTAAAAATAATAATCACTAATAAAGGAATAACCTGAAGAACGTCATACTTGATGTACAACCTTCTGTTGTGAAAACAAACAATATGTCAAAGTCTGAGATCAAAAATAGTTCTATTTTGGAAGTTAGTAAAATTCCAAAAAAAAAAGGTAATTTTCCGACAGTCAAGAATTTAAATAAATACAGTGATGTAATAGTTCACCTTCAGTGACTATGTACGATGATCTGATAACACTTTCAGTGTTCATATAAAAATTTGGAAAGTTTTTAGTTTCAGAAAACCTCTGTAACTTTTCTATAATAATAATTTCAAGGACTCTAAGTAAATATGTGTATTGTGTGAATGAGAATGCATGCGTGACAGTACGTGGGACGTTCGGCATTATTAAAAATCATTCATGTATTTCTCTACAGGAACTGTCAAGTGTTCCAACTCTGTAACGTGGGAACGAATCCACTAGTGGTTCCCCTACTAGTGAATGTCAGATGTCCAAGTATGTATGCTTATGTATAACACAGCCAGAACACTCGCAACTACATAATAAATTTACAGATGTAGAGTAAAGCTTATAGTTCATTTTGTTTTGTTTATTTAATTAGAGAGTTTTCTGTTACTTAATTTGATGACGTCAATGAGCCTAGAGAAGTGGTTGGTGCTTGCTAGATTTTGGCGCGAGCCGCGCCCTAGAAGTGAGTTCTCATTGGTCGTAAGTGCTGACAGCCAATGAGAAGCGAGACGGTTGGCCGCCTAGCGAGGAGATATAATTTTGAGTAATGGGAGCTGGCTTTGATTGGAGGCGGTTATGCTGGATGTGACTTTTCGCATTATGTGTAAGATGAAGTCTTGGGATTACTTCCGCGTTATGGTCCAGTGTTAACACTCTAAGCGCCAAGCCCGTAAAATTTACGGGCCTGGGATCGCGCGAAAATCACCAAGCCCGTAAAATTTACGGGCCGCTACATTTAATTTCATTCAAAACACTGCAACGTTATTTCTACGGGTTTGGCCAGCGCTATACGTTTTTCAGATGTTTATTAACAAAATGCGTCCATAGATGTCACGGCAGCGCTGTAATTCATGTTAAAACTTATCTTTGCGTTCTCAGTCTGTATATCATTCAGTTGTTTGTCATCATGTTTCGGCGCGGTTTATCAGACGCAGAAATTGCGGATTTGATCAATCATAGCGACACTCTGGATAATGTAGAGAGTGATTCAGACGATTCTGAATGCAATGGTGTGTTTGAAGGTACGTATTTCCGAATTTTCCACGTAATTGTGCAGTACGCACATATCTGTTGAACATGTGTAAACGATGTATGTAGTTACACATAATGTGATATTCTTTTTAGAAGACGAGATTGATGACAGTTTGTCTTCAGATGAAGACGAGAATGATGTTGAAGGTGTTGCTTCAAATCCAGCAGCTGTGCCGTATCCGAAAGACAGTGAGTGGACTGCAGTTGACACCTACCGACCTCTGCCTGTCAACACGACACCCAGGCAGATACTAGTGGATATTGATGAGTCGAGTTCTGTACTGGATTGCAGTAAAGTGTTCCTTACTGACAGTGACGTAAATGAACTCAAGAGACAGACAAATTTGTATGCATCACAGACAATACAGAAGAAAAGAAGAGGAAATAATCTGAAGCCCCATTCAGTTTTGAGTTCGTGGAAGCCAGTGACTATAAGTGAGATGAGGCGTTTCTTGGGTATTATTTTCCACATGTGTGTTTCGAAAAAGCCAAAAATTGCGGACCATTGGAGCACTAATCCTGTTCTTAGTTGTAACTTTTGTCCCCATGTCATGAGCCGTTTGCGTTTCACTCAGATACTGTCATGCTTGCATCTTGTTGACAATTCAAATCAGAAAAAACCAGGCGAAGATGGATTTCATCCACTTTACAAAGTTTTGCCATATTATAATAATTTGAAGGAGCGATGTATCCAGGCATATCGTCCCTCAGAAAAAGTGACAATTGATGAAGGAATTTGCCCATTTCGAGGTCGTGTGAGTTTCCGTGTTTACATGCAAAATAAGCCTCATAAGTATGGACTGAAAGTATATGCTGTTGCTGAAGCCAGTAGTGGCTATGTTGTAAATTTTGAAGTTTATGCTGGTAAGCATATTGTTGACAATTCTTCGTCTGCGGTTATTTTGCGATTGTTGTCTGACAGCAGCTTGCTGAACAAAGGCCACACTGTGTATTTAGATCGATTTTATTCCAGTCCAGAGCTATTTCAGCAACTGGCAGAGAAAGGCACTGGAGCTGTTGGTACTGTGAACAAATCCAGGAAAGGATTGCCTAAAGATTTAGTATCTGCTAAGCTGAAAAAGGGCGAAATGTCTTTTCGGCGTAAAGATAATGTATTGGCAATGAAGTGGAAAGATAAGAGAGATGTGTATACATTGTCTACAAGGCATCAAGCAACATTTGGTACGCATACTAAGAGAAATGGGTCTGTAGTATTGAAACCACTTCAGGTACTTGATTACAACCTCAATAAAATTGGAGTGGATATTGGAGACCAACGCCTGCAGTACAATCCGTTCCAGCACAGAACTGTGAAATGGTGGCGAAAATTATATTTCCATTTGCTGCTTATGGGAGTATCAAATGCATTTTGGCTGTACAATGCAGTGCACAGGAAGAATATTACAATAACAGACTTTATAACAGTGCTTGCAGTTCAGCTTGTTGAAGACGACACACTTGAATTCATTCCAAGAAATGAAGGAACTGTAGGTCGGCTAACAAAGAGACATTTTTTGCAGCACATACCTGCAACTACTAAGAAGTATGCTGCTCGTGTGTGTCACGTGTGCAGTTCCAGGAGCAAGAAACAGAGTGGCAAGGCTTCTCGCAAAGAGACACGATACGAATGTGAACAGTGTGGCGTTGCACTCTGCCTGGAACCTTGCTTTAAAATTTTCCACACTAAAAAACAATATGATTCTGTGTGAAATTTATATGTAATACTGTATACTATCAGAAACATGTAATGTAGTGCCACAATTTTGGTTAAAAATAAATCACAATTGTATTCCCTTATTCGTATGACTTTTTCTAAATTCTTAAAACATCTAAGTGATTTCTATAACTGTACCTTAAAGCTGTGCATTGTAAAGTAGTTTCTTTCACTCAGAATTAAAGTAGAAATGTGCAGCTTCAAGATGGTACCAAATTTGCCACAATCCAAACAGTAGATTTGATGCAGTAATTTTTTTAATATTGGTAAAATTGCCCGGTTTCTAGGGACGGGTGCATAAAATAGGCCTGGTACAGAGAGTGTTAATGGTATCTGGTAGTGATCAGAAACTGTTTATGAAAACTTTAGAGTGTTGTGATAATTCGTTCCGACGGAAATCTCGAGTGAACTTTCAATTATATAGCGTGGCGGTACTGAGTATTTTATGGCGAGCATAAACTTTTACTAAAGACAACCACTGAACGTCGTGTGCAGAAGTAATTGGCCGATCATTGACTGTGTTACAAGTAATTGGTTTCGGAATTTGGGAAGGTAAAAGTTCTGGCTGTTTTAGGTATGGTGATAACTGTGAGCAGAAACTTTAGTAATTTTCGTAAATGTGGGCTGATGATCTCGCTTAACGGCAATAAAGATAAACTGAAGGTTTAAATTTGAACTTCATGTTCGAAGCACGAGTGACATCCCTTTTCAGAATCATTTCTTTAAAGTACATAGACAATTTTCAGCAAATTTTACTTATAGCGGCCTCCGGCGTGTAGCTATGAGGTTACAGTTTCCTCAACACTGCTTTTCTGTGATCTCGTAAGTAGCTGTAGTCAGGAGTTTGCGTGCGAAGATCTACCGCTGTAAAGAGGTAGATGAACAAAAATTATAAAAGAAATTGCACTGCAGCAGCAACGTATAATACGTCGCAATTGGTGCATAGCACGCACGCACGTAAAAAAAAAAATTCCGTTGCAACACCAGTTCCCTTATGTTTAGAACGAAACTCCCGCGTATCTGGAAGGAGGTGGTAAAGGGCAACTAAGACGCTGTGACGTGTATGACTTATGTTAGGAGAAGAATGCACAGTGAACGTCTGTCAAACTGCCCTTACCTCGCTTTAACATGTAATCACGTCTGTGACCTCAAACAGTGTAGAGATTTTTCGAACCCAAAACTTCTGGCCATGCACATTGAATTCTTCAGTCCAGAACAGAAATTTACTGTGAAGTGGCTGCAGTTCGTTAGACTTAGCGGTCAGTGCGTCTCATGTGCGTTAAGATTCAAACCACGGAGTCACAAAGGATATGAGTTCTTTACGAATAATTATCCCTGCTGTATGACGTAGCATTCGTCAAACGTGATCGGAGAGTTCCTGAAATATCGGTTAGAACAAGTTTTCAAGGCGTTGAGAAATTATTCCGTTGACTGCATCTGATGAAAGGGCGTTTTATCTACTCATTTTAGGCAGCACGACTAGGTACTGGGAACTGGTCACATCCAACGAGAATCTTTTTATTTGGGTATGAGATATTGCTGAACTGTGAAAAATGGTTCAAATGGCTCTGAGCACTATGGGACTCAACTGCTGTGGTTATCAGTCCCCTAGAACTTAGAACTACTTAAACCTAACTAACCTAAGGACATCACACACATCCATGCCCGAGGCAGGATGCGAACCTGCGACCGTAGCAGTCGCACGGCTCCGGACTGCGCGCCTAGAAACTGTGAAAAGCTTCACTGGGGGGTGACAGGCAGAGCTGCATCTTTACGACCAAGACGGCTTTCCCACATGAGTCATGTCTGTCGATTGATGCTAATATGGGTGTCACCGGCCCCTGTGAAGAGAATTCAACATCCGAGGACCGAACAAGAAGACAGCTCCACATTTACACAGGTCGATTTTCAATATAAGTAACAGTTATAGAAAAAAACTGACGCATAATTGCGACGACGGTGGGGGATACCAAACTTGAGATGACTATTATTTAAGCACATTGAAAGTGTGGTAACAGGCGCTCTAAGTCATAAGAATGTGTCCGTGGAATTATTGTTCAGAGTACAACAAAAAATTCAAAAATGTAAGAAGATGCACTTGCCTAACTGAGGCTCGCCATATAATGATTTAAGCTTAGTTGTCAGTCAGATCAGTTTCAATTGGTATCACCTTGCTAAATATTGCAAACTTTTCATGAATTTTTATTGGTTTCGTGCTTTTGTATCATCGGCTACTGAAATTGTTCTTTTTTAATTTCCAAATGGTACTAATTATGACCACAAGTATCAATTTTTTAAAGGGGCAGAAAAGTGAGAGAAAGGGACAGTGGCTTAATACTGTAAAGTCAATTGTGTCAATGATTTCCACATATTCCAGGCAACCAAAGCTTTAGCGTCCATTGGTGTTTATACAGACAGTTATCCAATTCTAGTAGGCATGACACCAGCTCATCAACATGTGATAGTCCTTTACTATCATTTTCATTTGTCGGTAAAAGGTGTGCACAACAGGACAGCGGTCCTGCTCATGATATCCAATTAGCACATCTATCTGCTGGACAAAGACAAAAGGAAATAAGCATCCATGAGCATTTCGAGTGTAAGAAACACAAACGTTTGTCGTCAATAACCTATGATACGAGTCTGCCAGCACTGTCTAAGAATATGTGTGGTTGTTTTGCGCACAATCAGGGACATGGAGCTAGCTCCTAGCCGAAGTATCAAGGAAACATTAAGGCTCTTCATGTTTTTATGAGCTGCTGTCATACCTGCTAGAAGTGGATGAATGCCTGCAAAACTACTAAACGACTGTTAAATTTTGGTTATTTATGGCTGCTAAGAGGACTTCGGTTCAGACTTTTTTTTCTGGAACAGGTGAGAACTTGTGCCGTGGTTGACTTCGCATGACCGTGATTACGAACGCTCAAGTGCTCTGGGAGAACACAGCTCATCGCTGCTTGCTGCGAATGGAGTCATCTACGCTGCCATTATTTTTATCACCTAATGCCATCGTGCACTCTTACTGCAATATGTCCTGACACATTTGGTCACACTGGTTACTTTTAATTCCACATTTTCAGTAATATAGTGGACTGAGGGCAACTGGACAATTTATATAACGTGCACGCCATAATATTCACCACCATAGCGGCATATTGCGTGACGGTTTTAAGAAACTTCCGATGAAGCAGTTTGAACCTGAAACAGTCGAATATGATGTGTGAATTGAAGAGTCTTCAAACCTAACCAGTGGTCAACAGAGGCGACTTGGTTTCGGATTACGTTCAAGTGTTTATGTCGACGAAAGCACGTTCATGTAATACGAGGTGTAATTATCAGCGTAGGCTACTAATAGAGTGATGATGAGAATATGAAGCCCTTCCCCACTCAAATGCTAACCTCACCTATTGGGAGTGTGACCTGAAAAAGTTAAAAACCCTGACGATCTAGTGCTGAGGAATCTAGTGCAGGGAAATATGTACCACTCCTCAAGGCGAGGTATCTTAAATTGGAAGTTCAGAGGTGGCAGCGCCATCACCAGGCTTAACTGCTCTGGACTCGTCCCCTGTACAGGTACATGCCAAGAGTCCTATTACTAAAAATTGAGTACCATATGATGATCAACGTCAAGCGAAACGAAGTATCTTACTAGATCCATGCGGAATGTTACATCTTTAAAAGGAAAAGAACAACAATAAATATACAGGCTATAAGGAAAATAGGTGTTGTGGTAACTCCATAAAACGGGAGAAAATACGAGGAAAAACTATTTGATAGCAACAACACTGTGAGGTATAGTAGAACTACACAACAAAATAGAGCAACAACAGTAGTGGCGAAATTCACGGAAAACAAATTGGTATATAGACTCAATTACAGCTGGATAATCGAGAATTTCTTTCTTTAATTCCAATCAGTAACCAAACACAGTCACCAGATTATCAACTTCAGACCATAATGACCATCTCCAGATCTGAATGAAACAGAGGAAGTCTTATATTTTGAATATGATATATGGTAGCTTGGTATTTACAAGACATAAAGTGGATAGAGGAAACCACTTTATAATAGGTGCATATGCACGAAAAAGTGTTAGAAAAAACCAAGCAGACACTTTTTAAAATAGATTTACGGAATTCATTATATCTAGGTAATGGAAAAGAACATAACGTCACTGTGGGAGGTTTTAATGTCAGAAGTAATAATCAACCACTAGAAGATCTAGGCAGGACACAATGACGAAGATATGCGATGCATAGGTGGGAGGATTTTGCGAGACTTCCTAGCAGATTACAGGTGGACAATTACCATATATTATAAGAGTAAGCTGAGACATAAAGTGACACGATCAGATAATCATTATGCACTACTTTTCAGGCAATGAGAAAAAAGGCATGAAGGAATATAAGAAACATAACTGAAATAGCAACTGCAGAAGTCCTTGTGGAATCAAGAAGTAAGAGAAGCAACAGCAAAATGAATGAGGACAAAGAAGTGGTAAATAAGACTATCAAATGGGGCTAAACAGATTATTAGAGGTATTTCAATGTATATATCCAGGAGTTCCCATTTAACGAAGTATACTGGAACAGAGAGGTGAATTTTCCGTTCTAGTTATTCATAGACGTACAAGGACGCAACCAGAACACCAATCATTATGTGAGGTGACACAGTGGTTGAAACATATGTTTTAGAGGGGTTATTATTCAGATTGCATCCTGTTTGGACATTCTGTGGTTTCCCTCACTCAGCCCAAACACATGAGGGTTTGATTCCTTAAACAAGTACACTGCAGATTCTGTAACTCATCGTTGTTCCAGTCCGAGTTTGTGTCCCCAAGTCCCTCAAATAACTGATTCCTAGGAAATAGATTCAGTTCTCTATAGCCTCGCAAGCCTCGTACTCTACATTAATTACAAGTGTCAATTGATTAATCAAGAGTAGTCGTGGCGATGTGGGGCAGTATGAAGAGGACGCATAACAAACCTAACAATGGGGAGAGCTCGGTAGTTGATATATATAATTCACCACAGGTTTACTGTTAGGTAACAAGTATTCTGAAGTGTGAAAAAGGCTGCACTACTACTGATTGCTGTGGCCTTCAGTCTCAAGGGCAGTTTGATGCAGCTTTCCGTGCTGGTTAATTCTGTGTAGACATTTCATTCCTATATAAGTACTGCAACCTACATAAAGCTCAACTTGCTACTTAAGTATATATCTCCCTCTACATATCCTCTCCTCCTCTACTCCTTCTTTTCGGTAAGCTGTGCCACAAATTTCTTATTTTCCACATTCCACATTCCACATTCCATGGAGAACTGTATCATTAGTTATTGGATCTGCCAATCTGGTCTTCAGTATCCTTCTGTTCACATGTCAACAAATACAAAAATAAAAACATACCCTACAAAAATACCTCCAGATATTTATAAGGGCGTTAAAGGATTGATATGAGGAAGAGATGGGTGCTACGCTGGAACATGACACCGTGTTACATAGTTAACAGTATAGACTAACAGGTGGCTGTTCATCTTCTGTCCAAGTAAGTTATGAAGATAATTTACGGCTCACGAACAGTAGACGTCACATTCTTCACGTGACGCTCCTCTTATTCCTCTCAGTACGTGACCTCCCAGTGGAAAACGCTCCACCACTTTAGCGGTCATCCTACAAGTGAGAACACAGTTTACATGCCGCGAGACGGCCCAAATGTATAGGAAATACGTCTCGTAGTGCATTATAAACGAAATCACCTCCCCCCCCCCCCCACTCAAGTAATTGGGTGCGCGCGCGCGCGCTTGTGTGTGTGTGTGTGTGTGTGTGTGTGTGTGTGTGTGTGTTTGACCATCTCCTCGTCACCACCACCGACGCGCAAGTCGCCCAGTGTGGCCGGCATAGGTATACAAATTCCTCTTGCAGCCTGCTTGCCCCTAGCTCCTCTGCAACCATTCATGCAGTTCAGCCTGCCGCGACGTAAACACAAGAGTGCGCGTGTACTGAGGCATAGTGGGTAATGCGGCCGACTTGGCCTCTCGCAAGCCCGGGCTACCTGGGTTCCCGCAGGCCTGCCAAGCTTCACGGGACCCGCTCAGCTTGCTGTGCCTGACAACAGGTTGCGCTGTCAAGCTACCGTGACTAGAGTAGCCAGGTAGTTCGCCCGTAGTTCATTTATCGCAACGGTGGGGGCAGCAAAATGAATAGGTCGAACTTTAGTGAGATTGAAAAAATAATTGCCAACTGGCGAATACATGCTGGTAACGAAACAGAGCACAAGTGCCGCATGGGAAACGTTTTCGTGTGTTTATGAGGCCGCTTCAAAGAAATCGGTAGGTGTGTCTCAATGCAAACTACGTAAAAGGCTCTTAAGTACTTATTCGGGAACCTCGGTTATGTTACGACATGTGTGCAAATTTGACAAGCAGTTCCCTCAATCCGTAAATATCTTGAAAGAGGATAAAGATTTAATGTCCGAAAAGTGCGTCGGAATGTGTGCTAAGGACCTGAGACCATTTAGCAGTATAGAGGGAGAAGGATTTCTTGATTAAGGGCAGACACTGATCGACATAGGTAAAAAATATGGCTCAGTTGATATTAAAAATATTATGCCTTCCCTAGTGACAGTAGCTAGGAAAGTTCAAACATTAGCTGATAAAGTGCGCAGCAAAATGCTCCCAGATACAGTGCATGCGATTCGTTCTGGTATATGTGCCAGTACAATTGATCTATGGACAGACAATTACAAAGGGGTGCCTTGCATATGTGTGACAATGCATTGCATAAATTCAGACTGGCGTTTGAATAAATATGTACTGATTTGCTCTGCGTTTCCTGACTGCCCAAAAATTGGCTCGAATATTCGAAACGCAAGCCAGGTGCCATTACAAAGACGTGGCTGGTTTACCTCTCGCAACATAATGATTGCCGATCCGACTTAATTGCAGACTGGGGGGCGGTAATCCGGGCAAATCCAGCGAATCTAAAAATTCCGTAGGATAGTTGACTACATCATCTTGGTTAGTAACGGAATAAACCGACTTGTATGTCATCAATTCGCCAGGTATCATATTTTGAATCTGAAAATTCATTTCGTTAACATCAAGGATTTTTGCAGCCAATATAACAGCGTTCGCTCAACCAAAAATGGTTTGCAACTGTTAAACGACATTTGCTGTGAGCGAATTGTCAAACACGATGACTGTGAATGTGTCGGACATGTCTCAAATTTCAAAAAGATCATAGATATAAAGATGCACATGGAAATATTCAAAAACCTTCTCCATGGAAACATGCGTAAATGACTCAACTTTCATGGTAACCCGCAAACGATGTCAAAATTTTTTGTAAGGAACTCTATTCCATGCACTGTCCGAAATATTACGTAGACAATGATGTTCCTCTTGATGGTCAAGTGTGCAAAATTTCTTCAAGATCGGAGTAAAACTATGGGTTGGTGTAGAAGTGGGTAAGTAAAGTACCCTCCGCCATGCACCGTTCAGAATTTTAAGCAGACAGCGCCCTTCATACTGATTTGCATATAAAGTGTGCCAAATTTCATCAACATCGGAATAAAAACGTACAATTTGTTGAATTCCGTTAGGTTAAGTAACCTTTGCCATGCACCCTACGAAATTTTATGTAGACTGTGACCTTCCTCTTGGTTTCAAGGCATAGTGTGCAAAATTTCATCAAGATTGTATGAAATACAAACACACGGACACAATGAAAACGCACTTTCAGTTATCCTCAAATTTTCCCATTTTTCAGTCTATTTTTTCAAAAAATTTATTTCATAAAAACTTTGTCCTGAGAATTACGAACACAGCAAAAAAATTAGCCGAATTGGACCAGCCGTTCTCGAGTTTTACGTTTATCAACACATTTGGCAATTCATTTTTATTTATATAGATAATAAGCCCGAAATGTAACAGTAAAGGTAGAACGTACAAATAAAACTCAATATTTTTTGACCTGAAATTAATATATATTGGGATTTGACTTTTGGTGCTCAGGTAAAATAAAAACTTTTAATTAACGTTCATAATACGACAATGACGCGCGCAGACTAGACGGCTGCGTAGCGCAGCTCAGCAGCAATATGGGCAGGCAAGCAAGTTTCCCGCAGCCTGCCCGGGTTGGGTTCTGCTTGGCTTGGCTGGGAGTGAAGCAGCCTGCCCGTTCTGTTGACAACGCGCGGCGGCCTGCCCGCCTGGCCACCGGGCAAGCATGGGCGGGTTAAAAGCGGAACATGTACACCACTGGTGTGGCGTCGACTAAAATAAGGCTCGCAACCCGGCGCCCAAACTTCGCCGGATGGGGATCAATGCCACACGATCATTTATTTCATTTCTTGTGCGTGTGCATAAATTCGGAAAATTAATTGACTTTACTACGTCACACAAACAAAAATAACGCAGATTATACGGTTTTAGTACGGTGAGTAATATACGAGGGTGGTTTTGTGAGTCTCGTAATTTCCATGAAAAAATAAAACAATTTTGTTGGGCCTTCATGGTTGGTAAGCTTCATTATTCCAAGGATAGTATAAAGAATTTCAACAGCGTACAATTCATTGTTGAGAGCCACCTGAATTGCTCAATGTGTACACTGCGATTGAAAATGGACAATACCGAGCTTCATGCTATTATTAAACATTTTCATTGGTAGGGTTGATCTGCCGCACAAAGTAAAACATAATTAGAAGAAGTTCACGCAGACTGTGTACCATCATTGAAGACCATTTTCTTTTGGATTTGTTAATTCAAACGTCATTGGACAAACACCAAAACTGGAAGACGAAGCTCACTTCAGCTCTCACGTTGACGTCACCACAAAGGAAACCACTGACAAAATCCATGATATGGTGATGCTGTGCTGCGAATATAAGTTGTGACATTCCTGAGACTGTAGGCATCTCAACTGAGCGAGTGCATAATATCCTGCATGCATAATTCCCTATGAAGAAACTGTGTGCGAGATGGGTGCCGCGATTGCTCACAGCTGACCAATTTCACATCTGGCACAACATTTCAACACAATGTCTGGCGATGTTTAATTGCAATCCGCGAGACTTTTGCAGCGATTTGTGACTTTTAATGAAAACTGGGTCATTATTATACACCAGCGTCATAACGGTAGTTAAAACAATGGAGAAAGTGCATCGCAAAGTCAGACCATTTTGTCACTTGGAAAGGTGATGGCAGAGAGATTGACCCGTGGTCTAGGAGTAGCGTCTTTGATTCGTAATCAAAACGTCTTCGGTCCCGGGTTCGATCCCCGCCACTGCCAAAATTTTGATAAATAATCAGCATTGGCGGCCGAAGACTTCCGGCATAAGAAGTCAGCCTCATTCTGCCAACGGCCTTGTCAGAGGGCGGAGGAGCGGATAGAGGTTCAGGGCACTCTCGTGTCCTAGGGGTGGGAAATTGCTCCTAAAGGCGGAAGAATCAGCAATGATCAACGACATGAGGATGCAGAAGGCAATGGAAACCACTGCATTAAAGACACGTAACGTGTATCCACAGGACATGTGGCCTGTAATTGAAGAAGTGTCATGATGATCTCTCCATTGGCAAAAGATTCCGGAATAGTCCCCCATTCGGATCTCCGGGAGGGGACTGCCAAGGGGGAGGTTACTGTTGTGGATTGGCAAGAGAGCCAACCCACTATGAGAGGAAGCCGAAAGGCACGCGTTTTAGCTCACGCAGGCTGGCGTGAGGTCTGGAACAGGACAAGGAAATGAGACTAACAAAAAACGTACGTAGCTGCTGGAATACTTAACTTTAATCCATAATTGGTGAACATCGCTCTTGACGGTACATGTTTTACAGCATCAATAGTAACTGGTAATGGCGCCTTGCTAGGTCGTAGCAAATGACGTAGCTGAAGGCTATGCTAACTATCGTCTCGGCAAATGAGAGGGTAAGTTGTCAGTGAACCATCGCTAGCAAAGTCGGCTGTACAACTGGGGCGAGTGCTAGGAAGTCTCTCTAGATCTGCCGTGTGGCGGCTCTCGGTCTGCAGTCACTGATAGTGGCGACACGCGGGTCCGACGTATACTAACGGACCGCGACCGATTTAAAGGCTACCACCTAGCAAGTGTGGTGTCTGGCGGTGACACCACAGTTACCACGAGAAAAAGATTGAATAATCAACGAAAGGATGACGTTCTACGAGTCGGGGCGTGGAATGTCAGAAGCTTGAACGTGGTAGGAAAACTAGAAAATCTGAAAAGGGAAATGCAAAGGCTCAATCTAGATATAGTAGGGGCCAGTGAAGTGAAGTGGAAGGAAGACAAGGATTTCTGGTCAGATGAGAATCGGGTAATATCAACAGCAGCAGAAAATGGTATAACAGGTGTAGGATTCGTTATGAATAGGAAGGTAGGTCAGAGGGTGTGTTACTGTGAACAGTTCAGTGACCGGGTTGTTCTAATCAGAATCGACAGCAGACCAAAACCGACAACCATAGTTCAGGTATACATGCCGACGTCGCAAGCTGAAGATGAACAGATAGAGAAAGTGTATGAGGCTATTGAAAGGGTAATGCAGTATGTAAAGCGGGACGAAAATCTAATAGTCATGGGCGACTGGAATGCAGATACGTTTGAAGTTCTGTAACGCTATAGATGCAGCAATAAGGAATAGCGCAGTAGGCAGTACAGTTGAAGAGGAATGGACATCTCTAAAAAGGGCCATCACAGAAGTTGGAAGGAAAACATACGTACAAAGAAGGTAGCTGCGAAGAAACCATGGGTAACAGAAGAAATACTTCAGTTGATTGATGAAAGGAAGAAGTACAAACATGTTCCGGGAAAATCAGGAATACAGAAATATAAGTCGCTGAGGAATGAAATAAATAGGAAGTGCAGGGAAGCTAAGACGAAATGGTTGCAGGAAAAATGTGAAGACATCGAAAAAGATATGATTGTCGGAAGGACAGACTCAGCATACAGGAAAGTCAAAACAACCTTTTGTGACATTAAAAGCAACGGTGGTAACATTAAGAGTGCAACGGGAATTCCACTGTTAAATGCAGAGGAGAGAGCAGATAGGTGGAAAGAATACATTGAAAGCCTCTATGAGGGTGAAGATTTGTCTGATGTGATAGAAGAAGAAACAGGAGTCGATTTAGAAGAGATAGGGGATCCAGTATTAGAATCGGAATTTAAAAGAGCTTTGGAGGACTTACGGTCAAATAAGGCAGAAGGGATAGATAACATTCCATCAGAATTTCTAAAATCATTGGGGGAAGTGGCAACAAAACGACTATTCACGTTGGTGTGTAGAATATATGAGTCTGGCGACATACCATCTGACTTTCGGAAAAGCATCATCCACACAATTCCGAAGACGGCAAGAGCTGACAAGTGCGAGAATTATCGCACAATCAGCTTAACAGCTCATGCATCGAAGCTGCTTACAAGAATAATATACAGAAGAATGGAAAAGAAAATTGAGAATGCGCTAGGTGACGATTAGTTTGGCTTTAGGAAAAGTAAAGGGACGAGAGAGACAATTCTGACGTTACGGCTCATAATGGAAGCAAGGCTAAAGAAAAATCAAGACACTTTCATAGGACTTGTCGACCTGGAAAAAGCGTTCGACAATATAAAATGGTGCAAGCTGTTCGAGATTCTGAAAAAAGTAGGGGTAAGCTATAGGGAGAGACGGGTCATATACAATATGTACAACAACCAAGAGGGAATAATAAGAGTGGACGATCAAGAACGAAGTGCTCGTATTAATAAGGGGGTAAGACAAGGCTGTAGCCTTCGCCCCTACTCTTCAATCTGTACATCGAGGAAGCAATGATGGAAATAAAAGAAAGGTTCAGGAGTGGAATTAAAATACAAGGTGAAAGGATATCAATGATACGATTCGCTGATGACATTGCTATCCTGAGTGAAAGTGAAGAAGAATTAAATGATCTGCTGAACGGAATGAACAGTCTAATGAGTACACAGTATGGTTTGAGAGTAAGTCGGAGAAAGACGAAGGTAATGAGAAGTAGTCGAAATGAGAACAGCGAGAAACTTAACATCAGGATTGATGTTAACGAAGTCAATGAAGTTAAGGAGTTCTGCTACCTAGGCAGTAAAATAACCAATGACGGACGGAGCAAGGAGGACATCAAAAGCAGACTCGCTATGGCAAAAAAGGCATTTCTGGCCAAGAGAAGTCTACTAATATGAAATACCGGCCTTAATTTGAGGAAGAAATTTCTGAGGATGTACGTCTGGAGTACAGCATTGTATGGTAGTGAAACATGGACTGTGGGAAAACCGGAACAGAAGAGAATCGAAGCATTTGAGATGTGGTGCTATAGACGAATGTTGAAAATTAGGTGGACTGATAAGGTAAGGAATGAGGAGGTTCTACGCAGAATCGGAGAGGAAAGGAATATGTGGAAAACACTGATAAGGAGAAGGGACAGGATGATAGGACCTGCTAAGACATGAGGGAATGACTTCCATGGTACTAGAGGGAGCTGTGGAGGGTAAAAACTGTAGAGGAAGACAGAGACTGGAATACGTCAAGCAAATAATTGAGGACGTAGGTTGCAAGTGCTACTCTGAGATGAAGAGTTTAGCACAGGAAAGGAATTCGTGGCGGGCCGCATCAAACCAGTCAGTAGACTGGAAACTGGCAGAACCATTACTGGACCCTATTATGCTCCATTGCTGGATTATTTGAGACTTGAGTTGGCTGAAAAAAAGGCCAAAGCACATACGCAAAAATTGTTCTCGTTGACCTGGCTAATGCACCCTCCCGCACACCAGAGATAACATTGGCGAAAGTGCATGAAATGGGCTTTGAAATGGTTCCTCACTCACCCTATTCACGCGACTTAGACCCAAGTGACTTCTTCTGTCCGATGAAATAAAAAAGCAGGAGGTTCGCTGGTCCAGGTGACTGTTCCTTAAAACAGACTATGTCAAGAAGTAAGGTGAGTTGTTTACAAAACAAATATTTTTCTTGACTTTTTGCCAGACGTCAAACCACCTTCATATAACCTGGGAATAGTGTATTGTTTCTTCAGTGTCTACCGTATCTTCCTTCGTCGTAGGCGTTGTCGTTGTTGCCGTGAGGCACCGTTATACCAAGTGCAAAGGCGCGTCGATCTTAGAGCATGAGATATGGTAACCTTAAGTCATTGACAACACACAACGGTCACGGTAGCACTTGATTCCAGAATAGCTGCAGTAGTTAGGATCTACGAACTACCCCCTCTTGAACAGGTCCCCAAAACTTAACTCGTAACGAGATCCCTTCGAAGCAAATTGTCATAACGATCGTCTATAAAGGCTTCGTACAACAATAAGAAATGTTTCAGTTTATGGAATAATAACAGATACGACCAAACTGCCTTGTTTCTTCTATTTTATTTAACATAACATAGTTCACAGTTTTATTTCGCATTCACCACTCATTCACACTCTATTGTGGAGTATATGCGAGTGCCTGAACCCTAACCCAAGTTTCATCGAAACCCTTTGTTAAACAGTTTTGGTTGCTCGACACCAACAGTCAATGATAATGATACAGTATTTTGTAATGGACTCTTCCAGTTTAGCCACCGCCTCCACGAATGTTTGTTAGGCGTAAGACAATTACACACTTTTCTCTCCGATCCGCAATTATTAAGAGTTCGAGTAAAAGTTAACGTTTTTCTCCTTTTCATAAACTGGAGCCCGCTCTCCGCGATATAATTAAAAAAAACTGTCTCAATACAGCATCCATCGTGAGATGCGTATAGATTTATCCCGGAATTGACCGCGTGTACTCAATTTAATGACCACACTTCGCTATCCGCGGTTTCGTGTACCTAAATGTCCTTTTGTTACTCTGGTCGTATACCGTAGTTATTTAAAACTCTCCCCTATATTTTTTTACAACGCACAATTAGCATTTCTTTACTTGTTTTTTTTTTTTTCTAAGGAGTAAACGGAAAAAATGACACCGTATCGTCGGCTTCGTCGATATAAAGCAAAACACCTCAATATGCCCAATTTTACCTCTTCTTCTAGGATCGGTTACCTTACTCATTAATTTACTACATATTATTTCCAATAACACTAAACAGGTATCGCCGTTACATTTTAATTGTATTCAAAAGCATGTTATTATTATTGTGACCGACAAAATCGTAACAAATCGCGCAGCGTGCGTTTTTAACGATGTTTTACACTCGCCCAGCCTTTATTCATGCAATATTATATATAAATATACAGACCGGACCGAAAGATCGATCTCTCTACCGTAACCAATAGAGGCAAATACGCTATTCAAGTTCCGTTGTATCTATCTTGTATTGTAACAAGGGGGCTTGATAACACACCACAGAATGACTACGACGGAAACGAATATAACCCGTGACAATCTAGTACCCACGATCCAAGTGCAGTGTTCCCAAAATCAACTTCTTCTATGACCATGTTACCTGTACAGCCTCTGAAACCGCTGCGTCAGGCGAGCCGTCACTCGGAAACACCTTTTTCTCTCGCGCGTAATTAAATCGACCCGTTAACGGGTTAGACCTCGAGCCAAGCTGTGCCCAGGTCATTACCGCCATCGGAAAGTTTTGCGCTGCCGTTCTGGCACGGCAGCAATTCGTGCGGCAGCAGCCTATTGGGCAGAGAGATGGGCAGGGAGGGGGAGGCGGGGGTTAAACGGGAAACGACTTTCTGTGCCATTTCCCGTAATGGGCGGTCCCCCCGGGCCTATCCATCGCGCACGTCGCTTTTAGTGCCGTGTCAATGGTCCGTTACATGACAAATCCCTCGCCAGCGCCTGGACGGTGGCAGGTAGGCTGGCCCGCAGAACAAGGTGATCGCGTGCAAACTGGAAAGAAGCGAGAGAACAGGAGGCCGGAAATAACGGCCCTGTCCAGACCAACCCATCCGTGAATCATCCTCCACTCCAGTGAGCATGACATTAAACTGCCACTATCGTCTCAATGAAAACGTACTACGACTCAATCATTCTTTAACTCACACAGGTTGGCGCACGGAGAACCTCCCATGAGTACTAGACTACTAATTGTCGCCCGCCAGTTGTCATCTGTTGTTTCGAATTGGTTAAGGCCTGTGGTTCGGTTTTACAGAGAGTACTCTACTGCATTGGCTCCTTACTTAGCTTGCATTTATCGCGAATCTCTTGGCCAACGTAAAGTCCCGAGCGACTGGTAAAAAGCGCAGGTGACGCCTGTATATAAGAAGGGTAGAAAGACGGATCCTCAAAATTACAGACCAACAAATATCGTTAACACCGGTTTGTTGCAGGATTCTTGAACATATTCTCAGTTCGATATGATGAATTTCCTTGAGACAGAGAAGTTGCTGTCCATGCATCAGCACGGCTTTAGAAAGTATCGCTCCTGCGAAACGCAACTCGCCCTTTTTCACATGATATCTTGCAAACCATTGATGAAGGGTATCAGACGGATGCCATATTCCTTGACTTCCGGAAAGCGTTTGACTCGGTGCCCCACTGCAGACTCCTAACTAAGGTATGAGCATATGGGATTGGTTCCCAAGTATGTAAGTGGCTCGAAGACTTCTTAATTAATAGAACCCAGTACGTTGTCCTCGATGGTGAGTGTTCATCGGAGGTGAGGATATCATCTGGAGTGCCCCAGGGAAGTGTGGTAGGTCGGCTGTTGTTTTCTATCTACATAAATGATCTTTTGGATAGGGCGGATAGCAATGTGCGGCTGTTTCCTGATGATGCTGCGGTGTACGGGAAGGTGTCGTCGTTGAGTGAATGTAGCAGAATACAAGATGACTTGGACAGGATTTGTGATTGGTGTAAAGAATGGCGGCTAACTCTAAATAAAAATAAATGTAAATTAATGCAGATGAATAGGAAAAAGAATCCTGTAATGTTTGAATACTCCATTAGTAGTGTAGCGCTTGACACAGTCACGTCGATTAAATATTTTGGCGTAATATTGCAGACCGATATGAAGTGGGACAAGCATGTAATGGCAGTTGTGGAAAAAGGCGGATAGTCGTCTTCGGTTCATTCGTAGAATTTTGGGAAGATGTGGTTCATCTGTAAAGGAGACCGCTTATAAAACACTAATACGACCTATTCTTGAGTACTGCTCGAGCGTTTGGGATCCCTATCAGGTCGGATTGAGGGAGGACATAGAAGCAATTCAGAGGTTTGATCATCACGCGAGTGTTACGGAAATGCTTCAGGAACTCGGGTGGGAGTCTCTAGAGGAAAGGAGGCATTCTTTTCGTGAATCGCTACTGAGAAAATTTAGAGAACCAGCATTTGAGGCTGACTGCAGTACAATTTTACTGCCGCCAACTTACATTTCGCGGAATGACCACAAAGATAAGATAAGAGAGATCAGGGCTCGTACAGAGGCATATAGGCAGTAATTTTTCTTTCGTTCTGTTTGGGAGTGGAACAGGGAGAGAAGATGCTAGTTGTGGTACGAGGTACCCTCCACCACTCACCGTATGGTGGATTGCGGAGTACGTATGTAGATATAGATGTAGATATCTCAGTGACGTGCATCCTCTTCGAGAAAGAATCTAAATAGCGGAGGCCTACTTGTATAGCAGTTCATTTAAGGAACCGTGACACATTTTTGCAAAGCAGTTTCCTCGTGTTTCCGTACCAGCATAGAGCAGTAAAGAGGATTTGCAGATAAAGAGATGTACTACAGCAGTGGTTGCAAACGCAAAAGAAAATCGTTGCCCCGCTCGTTCATACATCTGCTGTGATCGTGTATATTAGAGGACGAATGATCCAGAGTCCGAAAAAGGGTACAAGCAAATGTCGCAACAAGCGAATGTTTTGCGCAGGTTTTGCCAACGTATTTAACACCACATGGGGATGTAGCGTTACAGAATGACGTCTAAGAACTGAAGGAGGAAGATGAAGCAAAACGAGTGAATTGCTGTAAGTGGCTATGCCAACTAGTTTAGAGTGGAATGTAGGACTCGCTGCTGTATTTCATGAATGATGAAGCCTGGTTATATCTGAGGAGACATTTGACCCCCCAGAACACTAGACGCTGGTCAACATACAATCCTTATACAATTAAAGAGGAACTCCATCACATTGAAAAAATCGGAGAGTGGTGGGCAGTGTCTACATTTTTTGAAACAACAATAAACACTGCTGTGTGTATGCGAATCTTTTAGGTATTTTACACACAATTGACCCCCTATGAACGTACATATGCTGTCTTTCAATACGATGCGGCGACCTGTCACACTACTCGCGAGTTAGTCTCACATATTTATGAAGTTGGTTAGTTAGTTAGTTAGCTAGTTTCATGTTTCATGCATCATTTTGCACGATAAATCTTCATGATGCGGAACGTGTCACTTTACATTCATAATGCACATTGATTTATACATCCATTTGCACTCTTAACATCAAAGTATAATTATTTTTCCCCCGAAATGAAAACAAGATATACAGATTGAGTTAGCAATTGCTACCCACCACCTTTTACACATTACAGACATAGAAATTCTTTCACCGAATGGAAGGAGTTGTCAAGGAGAAACTTTTTCAATTTATTTCTGTGGTATCAACGTTCGATAACACACTTGTTAAGGGTTGCGGTTGTCGACCGCGGTCCGTATTAGCATCACTGGGCCCGCAAGTCGCGACCAGCGCCGCTCCACGGCTTGTATCAAGTTTCTAGCGAGCTCTCGTCCACTCTTGCTAAGGACGTCAAGTAGAAAAGTAGCATATCCTTCCTCTAACAAGGCGCTTAGTAACGCATGGCCTAAGTGAGCTCTCAATAGTTATCTGTTTATAATTATATGTTTGCAGCCAAGAAGAATCCTGTACAGCCAGTTAAGTGCAATATATATTATTTTTTACCAACGACTTGTAATTATTTTAGTCGTTGCAGATCCAGACCATGCAGCCAGCACCTTATCGACGTTACTGACAAACCTGCTGTTATTTATATGTTTCTATTTAGCATTGTCCACCAGTCAATATTGGAGACGACTCGTCCGTCGTCATCATAACATTTAGAAATTTTACCTTGCTGTCTGTTAGACATTTTATGTCACTGGGTAAATGGTCAAACATTTTTGTTGCAGCGTTGTGCACCCCTTTCTGTGCTAAAGACAACATTAATGATGAGTAATGGCGGTCCTTTTTTCGTCTAGTATTGCAATTATGTACCTTATTGTTCCTTTTGAATTGTAGTGGATTATTTACAACAAACATAATGAGGGAATACATACACTGTGAAGCAGTAGTCAGAATGTCCAACTCCTTAAACATATGTCCACAAGATGATCGCGGGTGAGCACCACATAGTATTCTTACAGCACCTTTTTGGGCAATGAAGACCTTCTTTCTTAAAGATCAGTTACTCCAGAACTTTATTCCGTATGACATAACTGAATAAAAATAAGCAATATAAATGTCAACTTGCTGATTTCTCTGTCCCCAAAATTTGTTATGATTCTAAGTGCAATTGTGGCTGAAATAAATTGTTTTAGGAGCTCCAATATGTGTTTTCTCCAATTTAAATTCTCATCAATATGGACACCTAAGAATTTGCGTTTATTCACATTTGCATCAGTTTATAGGAAAATGGGTAGCGTTTCAGGACTTAAAAACGGGTATCATAGTCTGTCATGAGCTCGTAAGTGGAATACTTTGAGTAGGAAATTCCGTAGTGATGAGAATCAGCAAAGATGGAGCCCCTTCTAAATATCATTGGAAGGTAAAACTTTGAAGAAGTAAAAATATATGCACTTAGGAGTTTTGGTAACAAGAAATGGATTGTGTGGAGGATATAAGAAGCTGAATATCTATGGCTAAAATAGCTTTAGAAAAGATAAAATGTTTCTTAACATGCAAAAAACTGGAATAGAATTAAACAAGAAATTCTCAAAGTGTATCATGTAGGATGTAAACCTGAATAGCAGCGACTCACGAACAGATGACAAGGTAGAGGAAGAATACCTGAATAGTTCTGAATAGTGGTTTTACAGAGACATTCTAAAAGTGGAATGGACTGACATAATGACGAATGGAAAAGTTCTTCTAAGAATAAGAGAGGGGAAAATGTAGTGAAAATGAAAAGGATAAGGAAAACATATTCTTTGGGTCATAAGCTGCGAACAAATCGAGCGCAGCAAAAGGTGACTGAAGGAAAGTGTACAGCGACAGAGAGAGAGGTAGAAGTCGATATGCTGGATGGCAGTAAAACTGGATGGAGTTAGTAGCGTGATAAGGAGGGGGCACAGAACAGGAAAATAGAAATCGTCCAGTAGACCCATGTTATATGACAGTTGTAGCGGAGGAGTAAACGGTTTCCTTCTGTAAAACTACATTTCTATAGTCCATGCTCTGCTGCCATATTTGTTTACGTTTTCGTGTCTGCATAGTGTAGAATGATACGAAACTCTCGCTAAACTCCAGGTCTTTTTTTACAGACGTTATGTTTGCTCGACTGATACGCACAACATTTTTTATGATATTTCATATGAGATTTGACAGTATTGATTGGAATACACACAATGAATTTCTGAATTTATTGGGAATCTTTTTGAGTCGATAACAACTTTTGGAAGGTATTTAAATTGGCGGTAGTACTTTAGTAAGGTACACAGTTGATATGCTGATGCCTGGTGCTCTTAAGTCACGATGACAGACAAGACAGTATGAAACGGGCAGTGAACGAAATGGCTCACAATCTGCTTAGCACCCAAAGACCTTGCAAAAAATAACTAGACTCACTGATGGCGCTGCAGTCGCGGGATAATTTGAACCTTCGGTTGGACGCCATTACAGTGGTTGTAGTGTGTTGTGTAGTATTTTTGTTTATGAAGACCATGATTCAACGTTGTATATTTGTTGGGCGTACATAGATTATTTGTTACTCGTAATTCTACTGTCTGTACGTTCCAATCAAAAGAAGTACAATGGTGAAGAGTTGTGCAGCGATTAATTGTACACACAAATTCGAGAAAGGAACGAATATTATATTTCACAGGTATGTGAATATTTTAAGTTGTTTTGTATGTCAGTGCACTTGCTCAATAAATGTTTTTGTAACACGGTATTAGCATAATGTCTGTGCATCTATTTGCAGGTTTCCTTTCTCAAAACCACAGCTGTTACAAAAATGGTTACACGCTGTCAGGAGGCAAGATTTCCGACCGACAGAATACCATTTTATATGTTCTGATCATTTTGAAGAGAGTTGGCTGATTGGTAGTGTTTTCATGGTCTAGGTTAGGTTGAAACTTGATAATTTGGTCGCGAGTTGCCAAAGCACGATGCCATATATAACGCACTTCTCGTCATAAAATCTAAAGCAAGGTAGAGTCAGAAAATATCTATTAATATAGTGGGCAAATCTTCGAGTATTTTGATACATTTTGCGTACATCTGTCGTAAATGAACTACGAAGAATGCTAGGGGTCCAATACATAACTTTTAGCTATGGCAGATTCCATGTAGTAAGTAAGATAAATTCATAAACAGTTGCTGTTTGTTCATAAATTAAAAAGTATATTGTAGAAACGTATTTAAATGAGGCATTAGGTTTGTGACCTAACTCAAGGGAAGGCATTTTACAACCAAAAGCAATGTATAAACATTCGAACTCCGCGCGTCAGTTTACCACTCTAATGGCCGCCGGCCAGCTGTTCAATTTGTCCGCTCTTCACAGTCGACCACTAGTGCGGTTGTGGGGGCCTGTTAGCACCACACGCACAGGTCAGTCCTTTCTGCCCCACAGACTTCATTTTAACGTAGCCAGTTTCTACAAGAAGACTGTTAACAAATATCCGTGTCAACCAAAGTAAGCTGTTTCCTGGGGTTAGTTCCTGTTCTGGTAGTATTCCATCACGATGAGACGTAAGTCAGAGAACGTGTGGGATGCTTTGGCGAGACGTATTGAAGCACATCTACAGGCACAACTACCGTCCAGCATTGGTGGCGGGATGGAACGCCTTACCAAAAGATGATCTTACGAACCTTGCGACCAGCACTGGAGCTGGTTGGAGAGCGTACATTACCATCCTTGGTAATCACAGACCCTATTAAGAACCATATCTCGACTTTTGTCTTGCCCAAGAGAACTTCACAAATCTCGGCGACTTTGGCTAATCATTTTCTTTAAATGAAAGCGTGATTTCTGTTGTCCTCATTATGCGTTTCTTTCACTTATCTTCTGTACTATACTGCAGTAGTTTTTTCTATGTACGGTCGAAGTTTCATCGAGTTGAGTAACTTGCCAGTGACATACCATGCTAAAGTTTCTTTCGGCCTAATGTTTTCTACACTCTGAATCCAGATAGAAAGATACAGGATCAAATACAATGAAGAGCTAAAGAAACTGGCACACCTACCTAACATCGTGAAGGGTCCTCGCTAGCACGCGCAACTGCTCCAACGCGACGTGGCATGGACTGGACTCATGTCTCAAGTAGTGCTGCAGGGAACTAACAACATTAATCCTGCAGGGCTATCCATAAATCCGTAAGAGTACGAAGGTGTGGAGATCTGAATTCTGGACGTGTGGGGTATCGCAATGAGCTGGTGGAATTCCCGAAGCCCGCCCGAATGCACAATGGACATGAATGGATGGAGGTGATCAGACAGCATGCTAGAGTCTACAGCATACTAGAGTCTACATCTGCATCTACATCTACATCCATACTCCGCAAGCCACCTTCGGTGTGTGGCGGAGGGTACCTTGAGGACCTCTATCGGTACTCCCTTCTATTCCAGTCTCGTATTGTTCGTGGAAAGAAAGATTGACTGTATGCCTCTGTGTGGGCTCCTCTCTGATTTCATCCTCATGATCTCTTCGCGAGAAATACGTAGGAGGCAGCAATATACTGCTTGACTCCTCGGTGAAGGTATGTTCTCGAAACTTCAACAAAAGCCTGTACCGAGCCACTGAGCATCTCTCTTGCAGAGTCTTCCACTGGAGTTTATCTATCATCTCCGTCATGCTTTCGCGATTACTAAATGATCCTGTAACGAAGCGAGCTTCTCTCCGTTGGATTTTCTCTATCTCTTCTATCAATCCTATCTGGTACGGATCCCACACTGCTGAGCAGTATTCAAGTAGTGGGCGAACAAGTGTACTGTAACCTAATTCCTCTGTTTTCGGATTGCATTTCCTTAGGAATCTTCCAATGAATCTCAGTCTGGCATCCGCTTTACCGATGATTAATTTTATACGGTCACTCCATTTTAAATCACACGTAATTCCTACTTGCAGATAATTTATGGAATTAATTGCTTCCAGTTGCTGACCTGCTATATTGTAGCTAAATGATAAGAGATCTTTCTTTCTATGTATTCGCAGCACATTACACTTGTCTACATTGAGATTCAATTGCCATTCCCTGCACCATGCGTCACTTCGTTGCAGATCCTCCTGCATTTCAGTACAATTTTCCATTGTTACAACCTTAGTGAACTTCCGATGTTATCCACATGGTCATTTATATATATATATATATATATTGTGAATAGCAACGGTCCAACAACACTCCCCTGCGGCACACCTGAAACCACTCTTACTTCGGAGGACTTCTCTCCACTGAGAATTACATGCTGCGTTCTGTTATCTAGGAACTCTTCAATCCAATCACACAATTGGTCTGATAGTCCATATGCTCTTACTTTGTTCATTAAACGACTGTGTGGAACTGTATCAGACGCCTTGTGGAAGTCAAGAATCTCGACATCTACCTGGGAATCTGTGTCTATGCCCCTCTGAGTCTCGTGGATGAATAGCGCAAGCTGGGTTTGACACGTTCGTCTTTTTCGAAACCCATGCTGATTCCTACAGAGTAGATTTCTAGTCATCATACTCGAACATAATACGTGTTCCAAAATTCTACAACTGATCGGCGTTAGAGATATACGTCTATAGTTCTGTAAATCTGCTCGACATTCCTTCTTGAAAACGGGGATAATCTGTGCCCTTTCCCAATCTTTTGGAACGCTACGCTCTTCCAGACGTATCTAGACGTATCAGGGGTCCCATATCATTCCAGCTACCACGCCCATTACAGAGAGTCTAATAGCTTGAACAGTCCCCTGCTGACATGCAGGGTCCATGGATTCATGAGGTTGTGTCCATACCCGTACACGTCGATCCGCTCGATATAATTTGAAGAGAGACTCGTCCGACCAGGCAACATGTATCCAGTCATCAACAGTCCAGTGTCGGTGTTGGCGGCCCCAGACGAGGCGTAAAGCTTTGTGTCGTGCAGTCATCAAGAGTACACGAGCGGGCCTTCGGCTACGAAAGCCCATCTCGATGGTATTTCGTTGAATGGTTCACATGCCGACACTTGTTGATGACCCAGCGTTGAAATCCGCAGCAATTTGCGGAAGGGTTGCACTTCACTCGTCGTTGGTCCCGTTCTTGCAGGATCTTTTTCCGGCAGCAGCGTTGTCGGAGATTTGATGTTTTACCAGATTCCTGATATTCACGGTACACACGTGAACCGATCATACGGGAAAATCCCCACTTCACCGCTACCTCGGAGATGCTGTGTCCCATCGCTCGTGCGCCGACTGTACCACCACGTTCAAAGTCACTTAAATCTTGATAAATTGCCATTGTACCAGCAGTGACCGATCTAACTGCGCCAGACACTTGGTGAATATAGACGTCGCAGACCGCAGCGCCGTATTGTGCCTGTTTACACTGTATTTGAATACGCATGCCTATATCCGTTTCCTTGGCGCTTCAGTGTAGAACATACCTCGCAGAATCTGGCAACAGATAATGGCCGTGGGAGTCACATTTTATTAGTGGGAACACATTCTTGAAAATAAAGCATTTAAAACATACCGTTTGCAAATGACATGTCCCGTAACATTATCATATTTCGTTTCAGCCTTCTCACATTGTCACTCACAAGCCTTTTCACATAACTTAATGGAAGTCCAAATTGAAAGATTTTATCGACGTGGAGTGATAAGCGTACACCAGACATGTGCTACATACAGCAGACTCACTCGTAAGCATTAGCGTGATTACACGGCGAGTTCGGATATAATAACTTTCCATGAGACAGGAAAGCTTGTTACCACCTGCCATCACGGATTTAGAAAGCATTGCTGCTGAGAAACTCAGTTAATATCCCACTTAGTATGGATGGAGAACAACAGGCAGATTCTATAGTCGTAGATTTCCGGAAAGCGTTTGATACGTTTTCCCACTGCAGGCTGTTGAAGGAAATCCGAGCATACCATATAGGTTGACCAGATACATGAGTAGCTCGAACACTTTTTAAGTAACAGAACCCAATTCGTTGTCATCGACTGCGTGTGTTCATCAGACATATGGGTATCTACAAGGGTGCCACTGGGAAGTGTGGCAGAACAGCGGTCGTAGTGAGTACCAATTTACGGCTGTTTGCTGATGACGCTGTGGCGTGCGGGAATGAGTCATCGTTGAGCGACTGTAGGAGTATACAAAACGATTTAGACAGAATTTCTAGTTGATGTGATGAATGTTAGCTTCCTTTAAAATTAGAAAAACGCAAGTTCATGAGGATGAGTTGGGAAAACAATGCTGTAACATCCGAATACAGCATTAAGAAGATGGTGCTTGACACGGTCACTTCGATTAAATATCTAGGCGTAATGTCGCAGAGTGGTATGAAATAGAACGGGTACGTCACATTAGCAGTAGGGAAGGCAAGTGCTCGACTCCCTTTTGTTGGGAGATATTTGGGCAATATGTAGTTCGTCTTTAAAGGAGACGGTGACCCATTCCTGAATGGTGTTCGAGTGTTTGGGATTCCCAGAGGGTTGGATTAAAGGAAGATGTCGAAGCAATTCCGATGTGTGCTGCTAAATTTGTTACCGATAGGTTCGCTCAGTACGCAAGCACTGTGGAGAACCTTCGTGAACTCAGATCTGAATCTCTGGGAGGAAGACGACGATCTCTTCGCGAGGCACTTCCGGAAATCTGGAGGACCGTCACTTCACGTCGAATGCAGAACGATTCTGGTGCCGCCAACGTCAAATTCGAGTAATGACTACGAAGATAAAGATGCGAGAGGTTAGTCCTCGTATGGAGACAATTGTTTTCCCTCGCTCGGTTTGCGAAAGGAACAGGAAAAGAAATAACTTTTCAAGTACGTGGTACACTCCGCCACGCACCGCACAGTCGCTTTCGGAGTTCGTATGTAGACGAAGGTGTAGATATAGATGTAGATTTCATATCCAGAGGTGTTTCGAAACTACTATATCTTTCGTGAATTCATTGGCAGTTAGCTTGTTAAACTTATCAATTTTTACTCGAAATAAACAGAATTTTTGTGAGTAACTCATTTAATATTATAATACTTCCCCATAGTTATGGGGAACCGTATCATAGTAATATTTTTTCTTTTTTTATTGAGAGGAAACTGAAAATCCCTATTGACACATTTCCATATCTCACCAGAAAGAACTGGTGTTAGAAATCTAGTGCGATAATTCATATCTACAGCTCAGATAAACTTGGAAATCTGCCTAATATTTGAGACACCATGGTTTGTGTTTTGCCAGTGAAAGATTGCCGGCCGTCTGGGTGAGATCGAACTTTCAACAGACGAAAGGTCAAAAGTTGCCTCAACGCTCTCTTCTTTTCTCTCTGGCAGAAAATGTTTTATTGTCGCTACCAGACTATTCCACTTCATAACTTTTACGGCGGTTAGCAATTCATATTAGGTGACAACAGAAGAGAAAGTCTTAAAGACATTTGGCCTCTCTCTTTAGAATTAAGAACTGCATCAAGTAATTATTCAGTTTTACAGCTATTTACGAACCTCGTAACTTGGGACTTATATTGTAATAAGAAATGCCGCTTACAGCGGGGGGAAGCCACATTAAAACTTCTTAAGTGGGCTCAGATGTTCCAATAAACTGAGTTTAGAATCGTCTTCAAGATCAACTGTCGTTTACTAACGGAAAAGAATGCATCTTGACAGAGTCTGCAGTGCCTTTTTACTCACCATGACGTGCTCAGTTAACTTTATTCCATATTTAACGGTTACAATGGCAGTTAAGATTCTCACATCAAAAAAAGAAAAATGTGTATGAAAAGTGAGTGAGTGAGCTCTCCTAGAAACTCTTTACCGTCTGGCGTATTTGCATGGTGAAAAATTTGAAATATGACTACATTAATTATTTGCTGCTGTTGCTATGTAGTATATTAATCTGCGCACATAAATCTCTTGGTTGATTGTCTCATACAGAGAAATAATGAAAGAATAATTTCGTTTCCTTTATATCTTATTCTGCTAACGTAAATTTCCGGAGTCCCAGATATAGTCTCATATGCAACACAAAATAAGTTTTAGTTTGGAATCTTATTTTTGTAATATTATTCAGATAATAATGCCTCTTCTAGCTTACTGTGAGACATATGGCGAACCCCGACAGAAGAACGCGAAATTCAAGGAACCACAGAAAGCAAACTTGTCTCGCTGGCACTGTCTGCGTTTCCGTAAAGAGGAAGCAGCTGAACGTCCAGAGGGAAAAAATTTATCATTGTCTAGTTAGAGATCGCAGAAGACAATATCTTGAAATTAGCTAGCTACACTAAACGCGTAAAAATTGGAACTGAGATACAAAGTTTTTCACTTCTTTTTTGCTACATCCTGCGCTTCCAATGATCCTTCAACCTCGTGACCTTATACTCAGTACAATTATTAAAAGAAAATTCAAAAGTACCTGATTTCGCAGAACGTCTCGGGAGCATTTATCTTCTTAACAGAAGCTTTTCAACCCACAGAACTTACGCTGCAAAAAGAAAGTTATCCCAAACTACCTACATTAGTTTACCTGAAGCTCGAAGAGACATTCTTCTGAAGGTGTTCCACTTTCCAAAGAAATGAGGTAATGTCATCAGTTTGTTATTACTAGAAAAATAACTGAAAGACACGAGGAGTCTAAGGAATGGTGTGACACAATAGGGATCCTGTGATACGGGGAGGTATATTATATCCAGTTATTATAATCTTGAGAACAGTTACAAGGTAAAGAACAAAAAGCCATGTACAAAGAAGGTGTTTCGTAGTGATACGTTTGTTTATACACTGAAGCGCAAAGAAACTGGTATAGGCATAAGCGTTCAAGAACAGAGATATGTAATTATTCAGAATACGGCACTGGGGTCAGGAACGCCTATATAAGACAAAAAGTGTCCTGCGCAGTTGTTAGATCGGTTACTGCTGCTACATTGCCGGTTTATCAAGATTTAAGTGAATTTGAACGTGGTGTTATAGTTCGCGCACTAACGATGGGAAACAGCATCTCCGAAGTAGCGATGAAGTGGGGATTTTCCCGTACAATCATTTCACGAGTGTACCGTGAATATCAGGTATCCGGTAAAACATCAAATCTCCAACATCACTACAGCCGAAAAAACATCCTGCAAGTACGGGACCAACGACGACTGAGGAGAATCGTTCAACGTGGTGCAAGTGCTACCCTTCCGCAAATTGCTGCAGATTTAAACGCTGGACCATCAACAAGTGCTAGAGTGCGAACTATTCAAAGAAACATCATCGATATGTGCTTTGCGAGCGGCAGGCCCACTCGTGTGCACTTAATCACTGCACGACACAAAGGTTTACGCCTCGCCTCGGCCAGTCAACATCGACATTGGACTGTTGATGACTGGAAACATGTTGCCTGGTCGGACGAGTCTTGTTTCAAATTGTACCGAGTTGATGGACGTGTAAGGATGTGAAGACATCATGACTCCATGGACTCTGCATGTGAGCAGGGGACAGTTCTAGCTGGTGGAGGCGTTGTAATGGTGTGGAGCGTATACAGTTGGAGTTATATGGGACCCCTGATACGTCTAGATACGACTCTGACAGTTGACACGTACGGAAGCATGCTGTATGATGACCTGCATCTATTCAGGTCCATTGTGCATTCCGAGGGACTTGGGAAAATCCAGCAGGACAATGCAACGCCCCACACGTCCAGAATTTCTGCAGAGTGTCTCCAGGAACACTCTACTGAATTTAAACACTTCCGCTCTCCACCAGTCTGTCCAGAAATGAACATCATTGAGTATATCTGGGATTCCTCGCAACGTGCTGTTCAGAAGAGATCTCCACTCCCTCGTACTCTTACGGATTCATGGACAGCCCTGCAGGATTCATGGTTGTCAGTTCCCTCCAGCACTACTTCAGACATGAGTCGAGTCCATGCGACGTCGTGTTGCGGCACTTCTGGATGCTCGCAGGGGCCCAACAGACATTAGGCAAGTGTACCAGTTTCTTTGGCTCTTCAGTGTATATCAGTCACCGTTTGAAATTTACGACTTTGAATAGTTTAATAAGAACAAAGAATGTTGGCTCCCAACTTCGAGGATTTGGAACGGACAAGGTATTTTCACGGAGATAATTATGAATTCATAGTACTGACTGATAATTTATAGGGATCAACCAGTAATACTACTTCAGTTATGACACCACGATGTCTAGGAGAATATTTCGATGTACTAATATTAGTATTTTAATTCTTATTAAATTAGACAGGTACACTTTTCAAGAACACGCAGCCTCAGATGCCCAGTCGTTTCATGTTATAGTAAACAACATGATGTAACAGAGGTTGAGTAGTCCTATCCTATAAGTTGAACGTTAATGTAAGGCAATAATAACACATGGTAGAGATAGCAGTGTGCTAGCAGAATGCATCGCGGTAGTTTAAGTATATGTTAGTTTTGCTAAGCAAACACTAAATGTAATTTCTAGTTATTTGTCGGATCAGTTACAGACGAAGCACAGATCTTCATTTATGTAACGGGGACAGCGGATATTATGCGATTTCACTGGGTGCACGGATACCGAAGACACTGAGGACTGTCTAGACAGAAATATTAAAAATCGAAAATCATACAACACGATAGTCACTGCTTGATGTGACCTTGTTGTCTTCCACGGCAAGCTGAACTAGTATAAAGTTCTGTGGGTTGCAGGCAGTGAATTCGCCGAAACGGCGAAATGCTGATGAATGTTCATCCTATCGTCTTCGCGCTATTTCGACGAAAGCACTCGACTGGAAACCTGAGGAGTTTATATTAATTTGCAGCTCAGTGATCTAACGCTATCTCGGACAGTGGAAGCCATAAATCTGCGTAACGTCATGTACATATGGTTGGGGCATAACGAGTAATGAATCTGATGTTGTATGATATAGCGCATGGATTAGATAGAAAAGCAACTGTCGCCGACTTGCTTAGACATCATCGTCCTTGGTGACTTAGACAGGGAATGTCGTTTAGTGGACTCTTAGAAGTGAACAGACAATTGTTGTAAATTGCGTTTGCTATGCACTGTGAAGTTTACCTATGATTGCTTGCACTTGACATTCAGAGCCTCTTTTGTGTTACAGACTTCTTTATTCAAGTAGTCACGAAGACAAGTAAACTTTTTTTAACTCATTTGTGTGACTTCGTTACTAATTTGTTGGTGTGTTGTACAACCTTCTTTCTCCTATCCAGTTACCTGACCCTGAGCATAGCCGTGTAATAGTGGCAGGGAGAAATTGTTTTAGCAGCATACTGCACCAGAAGCCGTTTCACAAACTCACAAACTAGGCCTACTGCAACAACAGAGGCAACTAGGCCTCCAAAGCAGTCGCGACGAGGCCTTTACGAGACTGTCGACGAGGGTTTACAAAAGATAGCATCATACAACCATGCATTCCCATGCTCGCTACGACGTACCACCGCTGTGGAATGCGAATTATAACGTGACATACGAAATATCACATTGTTCGTCATGTTTAGGCTGTATATTGCCCAACTGCTGGGGCTTTACGTCAGCTGATATTTGCTAAACAATCTTCTTACCACGGTTGTGGACTTGTGCGCAAATATTCCGTCTTCTAGAATGCAGTTTCCCGTCAATAAGTCATAATGCCTGAAGGGATGTGAGCAGTCAGTTGCAACACATGGACAACAGTTTATTTGTGTGTTATGTAAGCATTACAGGTGCTCGGAAGACCCAGGAAAATGTCCCTACAGCAAAATACTACAACCGTTGGCCTACTATTCATCCTGTTTACGCAAGAATTCGATAACCGACCAACGCTGGACGACCATTTGGTTCAAATGTCTCAAATGGCTCCGAGCACTATGGGCCTTAACATCTATGGTCATCAGTCCCCTAGAACTGAGAACTACGTAAACCTAACTAACCTAAGGACATCACACAACACCCAGTCATCACGAGGCAGGGAAAATCCCTGACCGCACGATCATTTCTGAGCACCCGTATAAAAGAAATATTTTATGCATGTTTATTATATTTTCCGATATCGACAATGAAATTTGACTCCTGATGGAAAATGCTTATCATAAAACGAGCGCGTACAGGAAATATAAAGCAGAGCCCGCATTTAGAGTGGAACCAATTTTTCGGGTCACACATGTTGCTTGGTGACATTTCTATTAAGTTGTATAGGCTGATAAAGAACATTTTAGGATAAAAAAGCGTAGAAAAACAATTTCAAGCGTCTCGCTTTAATTGTTGACAAAATTCAGTCAGTTAGGTAATAAGAAATTGTTGTCAAACACCAGTATAAACCACGACGGAAGTTCTGGACATGCACTTAAAATTGTGAAATTGAAACTGGACTTGCAGTGTTATTTTGAATTTAAAATTACACATCACAGAAGTGCTTTAACATAGGAATCAGAACTGTACAGGAACGGAAATATTGATAGTGAAAGAAAACTAACACATAAATGGCATTCACAAGGTTGCTAAAGCTCTCAGCAATAAACCTCAAAATGACTTCAAATAAACGTTTCCTTAGAACATTCATAAAACTCAGTAAAATGTTTGCAAATGGAAATACGTTTCTTTGAACGTAGAACATAAAAATGTTAATGAGATCGTACAAGATTGAGTAGTTACGATATTCAGGGCGTTAACCCTTTTAAATATCAGAGTTCATGAGCAGCAATAATTTTGTTGCTGCGACATTTCAATGATATTTACTAGATCTCTTGTGCACAATGAGTGCTCTTAATTAACTGAAATATATACGAGTACATACGTCGCCCTCACGTTTCATGTTGACAGTTGGAAATGAATGCAGCGTGAAAAATTCAGAGAAGTTCGTGGTCACTGCACGTTTAATCTGTAAATCAAGTATTTTATGCCTTTAAATATCGCCGCTGCCTGTTGTTACAGGCCACTAAATTATTTTAAACGACCCATTTAAGGCAAACACTTGATTATGGTAGAAACTCCACAAATGTAGCAATTAATATGAAAACCTCGGCAACTTCTATAACTGGAAAAATTCCAAAGGCGCGTGGCATATGAGGAGCAAACAGCGAGCTAAAAGGCACAATTATAACACAGCGGAACAGTGACCTAAATCTTGGGACGATAATTCTGTTCCAGGCGGCTCCAAAAATACTTCCAGTCCTAATTATCTTGCGCAGTACTTTAAGACCTTGTTGTTGTCAGTTTACTAATTTAAGATGAATAAGTTTTATAACTCTGGTCTCTGTAAAATACAGAAACTTTTGTTCCCTTTTTCTTATACAGACTTTCTTAACAGTTCTCGCTTCATGTCTGCAAAAATTTAGTTCTGGTTTGTCTAGTTTTCTGATATTATTTTAGACCTGAAAATAAGTAAGCGTCTATGTTGTCATTGTATCATCTGAAAGAAAAGACAAGTAACTAGTATTCTGCAAATACTGAACTTATATGCTGACTAACATCGATCGTCGATATGCCGCTCAGTTGGTTATGTAAGCGATCTTTTTATTCTGGCGTTAATCAAATCGAACTGTAGAGTCAACCCTACACCAAGTAAGAAAGGCCATGTTTAGTGTGCAGCAAGTAAGATTAATTACAGTGAAATTTGTAAATGTGACGTGCAATCGACTGGAAAGCAGTACTACGTGCATCTAGTTACTACAGAAGGACCAATGGACACATGACGAGAATGTAACAATGAAAACCACTGACTATGCCTCGCGTGCCTATACGAAACATGTGCAGTTAAAAACAATATAAACATTCTGTAGCAAAAGGCGGAATTGTTCTCATCTATCTGATAAACATAAATATGATTAAAATTGTTCTGAAATTTCGTTTCTTCGTATTATTTCATACACTCAGTAAGAATATCTTTTTTGGATGGGAAAAAAAAACTTTCTAGGCTGTTCAACAGGCTTATGGACTCCGCATTGGCTTTGTTAAGCTCTCTTCTTCTAGTTCCGTAAAAGATAATTCTGATACGTTCAATGTCTGTACTTAGAACGTACTGTGAGACTAAAGTCGTGATTTTTTTCCCTTGTCTCTATTTCTGATCCTGAAAGGGTGGCTCACTGAAAGCTCTCATTATTGGTCTTCTGTTTCATATTATTTACTGATTTTTATTTGTACTATGACAATGTTCCTCATTAATTCTAAATTAACTCTTGAACATTTTTTTCAAGTTTCGCAGATTTTACTGGTTAAGCCTCATCCGTAGCCGAGGACTATAACGCGTTCCATTGCTGAGGCATCCAGTTCGAGTCCTGGTGGAGAAAGAAATTTTCACTATCGTTGTTTGGCTAGCAAGAGAAGGTGATGTGGTGGCGTTAAGTTCCTGATCACCAGACGTATCGCCAATGTCTTGGTTTAAATTACAAGCCTCCCCATTGAGTTCCAGTGCCTGAAACCGTGTGACAATTTTGGCTGTGTTCCCATCCGTCTGTTGAGAACTTTAACCACGGCGATCGGCTTGGTGCTATTTAAAAAGACTGGGCCAAAGAATAGGGGATGCAACAGAACACACAACGATAGGGGAGTACCGGCTTTGTAGCAGGAAAAAGAGAGGACAAAAGCTCCGGAATTATACAATAACTTTCAGTTTGTAATAGAAAATGCTCCGGATTTATAGTACAACTTTCACTTTGTAATAGAAAATACATTTATCAGAAATCATTACAGGAGGATATAAATTTGAAAAAGTTTTGGGGCACAGGAAGATACCAGCCATGCTAAATCTAAGTGAAACAGAGAATCCGGTATTAGATAGGGGAATGTAAGTCGCATTCAGGATCAGGTATTGATTCCACAGTAAGTAATGATGAAGAAAAGGCTGAAGTCAATCGTGAGACAGGATCATTGAGTAAGCAATTTGGATACCGATATACTGAGAAATGATGGTATAGTTTCGAAGTTTTCTGAGGCTGTACGTAATGCAAACACGAATATTAATTTAGACAATTTAGACGCAGCGGAATGGACATCTTTAAAAAAAGGGCAACCACAGAAGTTAGACAATTGTAGGTAGATGGAAGATAACTGCGAAGAAACAGTGGGTTAGGAAGGGAATAGTTAAACTGATCAATGAAAGAAGGCAGTACGAAAATTTCCAGGAATAGACGGTAATGCAAGTCAGAAAGGTAAAAACAAAAGGGAAAAGCAGAGAGCCTAAAACGATACAGCTTCAGAAAAATGTGGAGAAATGGAAAGTTAAATGGTCGTCAGATGGACAAATTCATTTTATATAAGTCAAAACAGCCCTCGGTGAAATTAAAATTGAAGGCGTCATAATTACGAGTGCAAAAGGAATTTCGGCTGATAACAACAGAGAGGACAACTGAAAGGTCGAAATAGTGCACTGAAGGCGCCTACGAGAGCGAGGAATTTGCTGACGCCATACAAGAAACACAGTGCGTCGGATTGAAATACGTGGTAGGTGCAATATTAATTAGAGCTGGACTAGCAAGAAGTGAGACATAACGTTCCTCTGGAATTTCTGAAGTAATTTGGAATGTGGCAAACTAAGAACTACTGAAGTTGGTGTGTACAGCATATGAAACTGTAGACATATCATCAGATTTTTGAAAAAAAATGTCATTCCACAATCTCAAAGATAGTTACGGCAGACGGATGCGATATTTACAGCATAATAAGCTTAACAGTTTTTAGAACAAAATTGCTGACAATAACAGAGAAATGGAAAATAAAATTGAGGATTTGATAGAAGACCTGTTTGGATTAGGAAATATAGAGACACCAGAAAGAGAGTTCTGATGTTTCGCTAGATAATGGAAGCAAGACTTAAGAAAAATTAGGAGAGCATGATTGGATTTGTCGACTTGAGTACATCACTCTACAACGTAAAAAGACGTAAGATGACTGAAATGGAAGTAAAAGAAGTGTAACCCATTACTAAAAGCGGATGAATACAGTATGAACAGCAATGAAGAGAGAATGATAAAAATGGAAGTGCAAGAAGAAAGGATCAAAACGTTTGCAGACAGGGATGTAATTTTTGACCCACTTGTCAGTGTCTGCAGTGACGAAGCAACGACAGAATTAAAATAAAGGTACAACTCAGGATGAAAGGATATCACTGGTGGTATTTACTGATGACATTGTTCTCCCCATTGAAAATGAAGAAAAATTGAAGGGACTATTTTATGGACTCAACAGTCTAACGAAGAACACGGACTAAAAATAAACCAAAGAAATAAGAAAGAAATTATGAAGATCACATATGAAATAAGCGATAAATTTAACCTCAGAATAGAATACCACGAAGTAGGTGAAGTGAAGAACGCCTGGTAGCTTGGAACCAAACTTACACATGAAAGACGAAAGCGGGAAGTTATGAGATATTGTGCTATGGAAGGTTGTTGAAAATTAATGCGAACCGATAAGGCAATAAATTATGATAATCTGCAAAGAAAGGTCGAGGAAGGGACACTTGCAAATCGCTGACTAGAAGAAGAGACAGGATAACAGGACAGGTGTTAAGATATCAGGTAATAACTTCCAAAATATTAGAGGGAACAGTAAAGGGTCAAAACTGCAGCGGAGGCCGAGATTGGAATATGAGCAACAAACAATTAAGGACATTGGGTGCCGGTGCCACACGAACATGAGGAGGTAGGCAATGGAGACGATGTCGTGGAGGGTCGCATCAAACCAGGCAAATGACTGATGAGACAAAAATAAAAAGCAAAAGAAAATAAAAAAGACCTCAAGCACTGGGCTTCAACCTCTCCCGTTTTCGTCATCGTCGTACAACACTCACACTGTATTACACTACGCTCACATGCATTTCAATTACCTAGACATACCAGATACACGTGAGACATTCGTTCACCTCAAGGAAACCCGCTGCTGTATGGATACAAGAAAACTCTTTCCGACTATGAGGTTAGTTGTAGACACAAAGTTCGGTGTCGCATGGTGTAAGATCAGCGTGACTAGCGCCAAATTAGCCCCACACACGATGCAGTTCAAGGAACGGGAAAAGACAGTGTGTGCCAATCAGCGAGCTGTTAGGTTGCGCTGTGGCGTTGTTCTTCATTATAACATGATCCGCAGACAACTTTTGGATGACTTTACACTGCGAAGAATCATCAGGAAACTGAAAGTAGGTTGAAATGTGACGAGAGAAACACCAGGCGTTTGGCATTGCTCACAACATTGTGCCGCGTGGATGGACAGCGTTCCGAAACAACAGGCACAGTTGCCCGAAGGAAGGGGTGGTCGACCGCGATCAACTACAGTATCAGATGACCAATACGTAGTCCAGCAAGCAAGAAGGGACCCACGGCAAATATCGGCCGCAATTGCGACCACGTTTAACAGTTCAAAGTACCCAATCTCGCGGCACACACTGGCATTGGGACTGTATGGGTGTGGGCCTTCTGCCTTTTCCGTTGAAAACCACATATTTTCAGAATCGTTTACGATGTTGTCAAAAGCATAGGGACTAGCCCAATGACAGTGACTCAGTGTATTCAGAGGATGAGAGCAGATTCATTCTGGGTGATGATTCTGGCCCAATGACAGTGAGGTCAAGTGAACTTATCGGATGAGAGCAGGTTCATTCTGAGTAATGACTGTGGACGTACCCTCTTGTGGCAAGAGGTATGAACACGGAACGTGCCGAAGATCATTGTCGATCATGATCGTTTCGGTGGATCAGGTGTCCTGGTGTGGCCAGGCGTGATGTTACAAGAACGATCACATGTGAAGGTCCTTCTCACTGTTTTCTTCAGCTGCAAGGGGATACTGCGTCGTGAGTTCCTGCCTTATGGTCGTACGTCATAGGAAATACTAGCTGGAAGTTCTGTTCCGTCTCTAGTGACCTCGATGTCGACGGGATATTAAACCCAATCTTGCTTCCTTCCTTCTTTCCTTTCAGAATTGTAACAAACCCACTCGTGGAAATTGCATCACTATAATGATGGCGCTTACACCTCAGTCTTTGTTCGTGATCTTTTGGAAAAAACCAAAACAGCTAACTGCCACAGTATTCGCCGCACAGGGCCCCCTGCGACTTCTTTCGATTCCCGAGGCGGAAGAGAACCATTCAAAGACGCTGTTTTGCCGCCACTGATGAGATAAGAAAAGAACATAAAGAAAAAGAAGTTCCAAAAGTGCTTTCAAGATTGGAAAAAGCTCTAGCACAAGTGCTTTGTGTCTGAGGGGGCTACTCTAAAGGGGACGAAATTGATGTTGATGAATAAAAAAAATATTCTTTAAGAAAAACAAAAATTCTCGTTTCTGTTTGATCACATCATATGATTACGCTCGAAACTAGCAGGAATTCACTTCTCATGGTCGGTGTTCACAGTCATGTAGAATTTCTTGAAGGACATCGTATTCGCCGTTGACTGTAGAAATTATTTATTTCACTTTTGCGCTTTCGACCTTTGGCCCATTTTCAGGTGATACTGCAAAAGATTTTGCTTCAGCACACGTCAAATATAAAAATCCTTCGATATGCACAAATACCATAGCCAAAACAGGCCTTGCCACATTAGATATACAGTAACATCAGACAAGCGTGAAGCTCTGTACGTCTTGAATAGGTATAAAATACGTGTAATGTTACTATCGACGTAAATCGTTACATATCGATGTTCCAGCTATAGTGTCCCTTTTGAAATATTCAAGCCGATATATTTGAAGTAAATAATAAAAGGACTCTGAATAATATTATATGGACATAAACGAAAAATTAATTATGAAAATGTATTAAATTAGCTTCAAAGAAAGACTATATCGATTGCAATGTAATGAACAGAAATTATTTATATTAGATGAGATCGTAGTGTATAACGTTCTCGAAACTAACATTATTACCTTTGTTATTACATATAAGAGAAAAAAGATATTTAAAATCACTTCGAGTCAGATACTTTCTTCTGCGGTATGTAAGGTACGCTTGCTATTTATTGTAAAGCGGTAGCTTTTGTTCTATTTGCTCTCGTACATAGCGAATAATTAAAGTGTGTATTCTGTGCGTAGTGGAAATATATTTACAAAAAGTGAGTGCATTGTGTTACTTAAAGAACCCATGCCAACAATTCTTCCTGAATTAATGATCGCAAGAAGTTATACAGCATTTTTTCAGTCTCTGCGAAGCGAGCAGCGGTGAACTTTGACTGGCAACAATTGGCTGCCACTACGCGGCGTATTTAAATTTATTTTGTTGTGTAACATATCACCACAGCCGGAGCAGAAAGAATGACTTCAAGTTATTCAATTAACTAAAGTGGAGAGCTTCACTAATTTTATTTCGTCAAAAAATGCATACTTTCAAAGATACGACTTATTCTAGGTCAGTGAACTTAGGCTGTATTACATTTCGCCGAAAGCATTTGAAACAATTTGTAGGGAGCCTGGCGCTCATTTGAAACATAATTTAATATTTATCTTTGGCCACCTATATATATATATATATATATATATATATATATATATATATATATATATATATATATATACGAGGGCGGTTCAGAAAGTAACCTCCGATTGGTCACAGTGCGGGTTGTGGGGGGAGTAGCGACGCCATCTGTGCGTTCACGCACTCAACAGGTCAGTCGGCATGTATATATTAAAATATTTTTATTTAACTTGGTGTATTTTTTAAATCAACCAGAGGTTACTTTCTGAACGGCCCTCGTATATATAATCCCTTTCTTGTGTTTCCCTTAATAATAATAATAATAATAATAATTAATAACCACAGAAAGGAAGGGATAATATACAGCACACTGTTCACATGTAAATTAAGGCCGTCGGTGCAAAAATACATTCATAATTTACGAGCGCTTTGAGAATCACAAATGTGCAGATTTCGCCCTTACCGTAGTCGCTGTCTTCAGACACGTCGGAGCCGCTGTCGGATGACGCGGCGGTCACGTGACCCTCGTCTGCCGGCAGCCGGTCGTAGCCCTGTTTGGCACCGTTACCTGCAACACACGTCTCCTTGTTAGCTCCTGTCGCCGTAGCTGCCACGACTAGCTATCTAACGTCCCCACCTGTCAGTGCACACTACTCGCACACTGTTGTGTATTTAACGGTAGTAATAAAAGTAGTTCCGTAGGTTTATTCATTCGTGGATCACTGCAACAAGGACAATGGACAAGGTCGTGGTATCAGAATTTAAGAACGAAAAACTTAATTCATACATAAATAGGCGTTCAGGATGATGTCTAGTGTCCGGATCCGCACGTAAGATCTGACCAGTGACGTAACGCAAAGATGCTGTAGAGAGGCAATACTTGCATAAATATTTGAAACATATTACATGGGAAGGCGAAGTGATACTGCGGCAATAGCGGGAACTAGCATGGTCACCTGACTTGGTACAGTCACACTCCGATTAAAATAGTGCGCTACGTAGCAGTGCAGGCATAGGAGGAGAGCGCCAGAAATATCTTCGAGGGCAGGCGCGGCGGCTTGTGGTAACGTGATCAGATTCGTTGACGATGAGAAGCAGAAGGTATTTATTGTGTCGGCAGAAAAAGTGGGAATGAGCGTTAGGCATAATTAGCCGGGAGGCCCTTTACGTGGGAGCACCGGCCGCCTTGGTGTAGGTCTTATTACATTCGACGCCACATTGAGCGACCTGCGCGCCGGATGGAGATGAAATTATGATTAAGACAACAAAACACCCAGTCCCTGAGCGGAGAAAATCCCCGACCCAGCCGGGAATCGAACCCGGGCCCCTTAGGACAGCAGATCGTCACGCTGACCATTCAGCTATCGGGCCGGACGTGTCGGCAGAGAAGCCGACGAAACATGCTGCCGAAATGATAATGGTGAGCCGAACAGAATGGAACTCAAGTTTCTACGCCAAAGAAGGCGAAGCGATGTGCTCACAATAAGTATTCCAGTGGCGATAAAGCTAAACGAATTATCCGGCAGCAATTTATACACTGTTACGATCATATAAACAAATACCAACTTTGCGAAAACTAGACATCTTCTGTCACACAGAACTAAAATTCATGTCTAGCAAGGAAAGTCTTAGAAAAGTTTTCTGTTCAAGCGATTTAGTTTTTAAAACTAGAGAGCCAAACCCAGGGTGTTAGGAGAGAAAGAGAGGGCATAGTTGTAAAAAGAGGATATACTACGTTAGGTTTTTCAGAAGAAACGAAGGCAAAGGAATCACAGCGGTCACTGGTTTACTTAGATGAAACATACAAGGGTTGCACAGAAAGTAAGGCACCTCAGTTTTTCTTCTCGGCCGAAAACGATGCTAGGAATGCGAAACGGTACAAGACCCCTGAGTGAGCGTCCCAAGTTACCGTCACTTACGACGTATAGCGTAGCTGCAGGACAGTTACGAAACGTCGTCTGTAGGCGATGTACGTTACGAGCAACATGCCGTCGTTGAATTTCTTAAAAAAATGCTTCATATGGCTCTGAGCGCTATGGGACTTAACTTCTGAGGTCATCAGTCCCCTAGAACTTAGAACTACTGAAACCTAACCAACCTAAAGACATCACACACATCCATGGCCGAGGCAGGATTCGAACCTGCGACCGTAGCGTTCGCGCGGTTCCAGACTGAAGCGCCTAGTACCGCTCGGCCACACTGGCCGGCGGATAAAGTAAAATCTAACATAGCAACAGCAAAATAAATCAAAGAGAGACATATACAAAACGCAGAAACGTCAGAGACAGGAAACAGTAGAAAAACAACACAGAAATCATAACAGAAAACTCACTGCACGCGTATGTATATTCCAGAAAAACAACTAAACGTATAATCGACATGTAGAATTCACCTGTATTAGTTCGACCTGCCTATTCCGAGGTTTGTTAATTTTCGCTTTCTTCTAAAATTATCATTTTTGGAGTCGCCCGATCTACAATGAAGAGCCAACCAAACTGGTGAACCTGCTTAATATCGTGTAGGGCCCCCGAAAGCACACAAACTGCCGCAACATGACGTGGCATGGACTCGACTAATGTCTGAACTAATGCTGGAGGGAACTGACACCACGAATCCTGCAGGGCTGTCCATAAATCCGTAAGAATAGGAGGAGCTTGCAAGGCATCCCAGATATGCTCAATAACGTTCATGTCTTGTAGCCAGCGCATGTATTACAACTCTGAAGAGTGTTGATGGAACCACTCTGTAGCAATACTCCACTATGGTTTGTCGCATTGTCCTGCCGGAATTGCCCAAGTCCCTCGGAATGCACAATGAACATGAATGGATGCAGGTGATCAGACTGGATGCTTACGTGCATGTCAGAGCCGTGTATGTAGACGTATCAGGTGTCCCATATCACTCCGACTACGCACGCCCCACAACATTACAAAGCCTCCACCATCTTGAACAGTCCCCTTCTGACATGCAAGGTCCATGGATTCATGTGGTTGTCTCCATACCAGTACATATCCATCCACTCGATGCAATTTGAAACGAGACTCGTCCGACCAGGCTTCCAGACGTCAACAGACCAATGTCGGTGTTGACAGGCCCGGGCGAGGCGTAAAGCTTTGTGTCGTGCAGTCATCAAGGGTACACGAGTAGGCCCTCTGTTCCGAAAGCCCATATCGATGATGTTTCGTTGAATGCTTCGGAGGCTCACACTTGCTCATGGCCCACCACTGAAATCTGTAGCAGTTTGTGGAAGGGTTGCACTTTTCACGTTGAACGAATCTCTTCAGTCGTCGTTGGTCCCGTTCTTGTAGGATCTTTTTCCAGCCTCAGCGATGTCGGAGATTTGATGTTTTACCGGATTCCTGATATTCACGGTACTCTCGTGAAACGGTCGTACGCCAAATCCCCACTTCATCGCTACTTCGGAGATGCTGCGTCCAATCGCTCGTGAGCCGACTATAACACCACGTTCAAACTCACTTAAATCATGATAACCTGCGCTGTATTCTGCCTCTTTACATATCTCTGTATTTTAATACGCATGATACACCAGTTTCTTTGGCGCTTCAGTGTACTTCAGTCAATTCTAGTAGTCGATTCCACATCCGTTATTTTTCGTGACTGTTACTAGGTGTGTGTTGTTAATTCTTTGAGGAGTTAACTTTTTGATATCGCTTTCTGTACTACAATAACGTGATAAATAATAAATCTCGTAATCGACATCCAGGTTCGACCCCAATACCTAAGTACGGATACAGATGGCTCTGAGCAGCATGGGACCTAACATCTGAGGTCATCAGTCCCCTAGAACTTAGAACTACTTAAACCTAACTAACCTAAGGACATCACACACATCCATGCCCGAGGCAGGATTCGAACCCGCGACCGCAGCGGTCGCGCGGTTCCAGGCTGTAGCGCCTAGAACAGGTCGACTACCCCGGCCGGCCACGGATACAGAAAAAAAAAATCTTAAAAACAAACAATACACACTTAACGGAGAAATAACGGAACGTGGAATGGAGAACTTGAATTGACCTAACCTCACCCTTGGAAATCGCACCGTATTAGAAGAAATAGCCAAACATTTGCGACAACCAAGATTACAAATACGACTGCTAATCGTTTCACTCTTGTCAATTTAAGCTGTGAGCTCAGGTTCCAAGAGGATTTAAAAAGGATCAAATAAATACAATGGCGTTATCAGAAATATGGTGAAAAAATGAAACCAAAATCAGTCAAAATTATTCGGACCAGCAAATCTGAATAAATATCTTGGAGTATCTGCTCCACGGCTCGTGAAACTAACAATACGCAGCCAGGATAGCATTTTTCATATTAAACCGAAGCCTTGGGGCCGTGATCGACGTTCAAGGTTAGTGATAAATGTGGATCCACAGTTCCAGTACGAAACCAGGTAGATAAACAGATATTTGAAGTCAAATTCCGTAAGACGAGAGATGGGGAAAAACTTGTGAGAGTTTATTAACAACATGGCGACCAATTTTGTATCCGAGATCTTGGATGAAAGCCGTTATTTTCAAGTGGAAAGGTGGTCATCTGACGTACGAAATATGTATACAAACACCTTCCTCCTTCGGCATGCGGGATATAAAAAAATCCCTGTATGTCTTTTTAAGTTTCACATTGGAAATACCAAGAAAAGCGTGTATACAAAGCCGCAGGAACGTAAACTCTTTGTCGACTGGAGAAGATAGGAAACGTTAGAATTCTCGTCAGTTCGGAGGTAATGATTTGAAGTTTTCTGTAGTCAAAATTTTATCTACAGTAATGAACTACGGATATATATAGCAGTGAAATGTCAACGATGACAAGAAGAGAATAGAAGCTTTTCAAAAGTGGCGCTACAGAAGAATGCTGAAGATCAGATGCGTAGATAACGTAACTAATGAGGAGATACTGAATAAAACTGGGGAGAAAAGAAATCTGTGGCGCAACCTGACTAGAAGAAGGGATCACTTGACAGCACACATTGCGAGACATCAAGGGATGGCCAGTTGAGTACTGGAGGGAAGCGTACTGGGCAAAAATTGTAGAGGGAGACCAAGAGATGAATACAGTAAGCAGAGTCACAAGGATGTCGGTTGCAGTAATCATACGGAGATGAATAGGCTTGCACAGGGCAGAGTAGCAGTGGAGAGCTTGAAAGCTTCCTACTCGCCTTTAGTTGCCTTTTTATTAATTCAAGTACGTTTGGTTTGCGTAACTAACGTTCTTCAAGATCACTGCCAGACTGTGCTACAATCCTTTCTCTGCTATCGCTACCTTCCTCAATCCAGTACCGGGATAATGAAGTAAAAGAGTTCCCCTATAATTAATTATTTTGCAAATAAGATTCGCATTAGCACAACGGATACCTCTAGTGAAGGCTCCGGTAACCGAGTCTTCTAAACCATACCTCTCTGGCACGATACATATTTTTCATCTCATTAAATATTTGTACTACCTGGGTTATGCTCATTATAATGTTTACATTCACGCAAGGATAGTTAAAATAATGGAGATTGTGGTCCAAATGATCACACATAATGCGTGAGGTTTTTCTCTTTCGCAAAGTTATTTATTAGAGCTATAGTACACATGAAGCTACGGAAATGTATGTGTCAACTATGTCGTTGCGCTGATAGCGTTTACTACCTAACCACTGGTCTCCTAGATATGATATGGTCATGTTTAGTGGTGGGATCTATATTGCTATACCAGGAGACAATCAAATCTCTATCAAAACTGGATTTCGATGTGCAATTCAAGCACGAACATCTTGTCCCCCGTTAACCTACGTGACTGGCCGTGCAACGCTATTGAGAATTACATTTCTTGGTACGGGAAATCAAAATTCTGTTCACGCAAACGCAAAGTAATTGGGACGGGAAAAGTGGCAAGCAGACATGAACATTAACAGTATTAAAGGCACGTTATACATCCTACTGATTGGTTCACATGCGCACACGTTAATTCCTAGTCTTAATTTCAACAATAGCGTGTAACATCTTGCAGTTTTATGCGTTCATCACCAGTTTGGTTGGTGGCAGTCATTGTTATCAACTTTTCTCACCGTGTTGATGGCACGCTCTTGGACTGCATCAAACTCCATGCTATACTCACCCTCAGTGATCGACCTTAGGGTACATTAAATACAAAATTTCACACGATTCACATATGCTTACTGAAATTATGAGCCTGCCGGTCAGTTCTCTCGCTAGGACTTCCGATGAGGACAGAGTGGAGGCAATGGCCGACTATAGGCAAGTCTATTAAATAGCAAATTATTTCATACGCTGATATTTTTTTTAAATATTTCACACAGATCACTGGTTTTTAATAAATACCTGCACACGAGTTCTGTGTATCATCTAAGTTATTCGGGTTACGACCGTATTGTCTACGAATCTTCTTATGGTGGAGACCATCTCTGGCTCCGTGCTCACCCTCTGCAGTCCTGAAAACGAGTAACCAAAAGATGGACACCACACCCAACGATCGCTCTGCTTTCCCTGGAGATGTATAATAAAGGTACTCTGTCATGTCCCTTGCATCACGGAAGGTTCACAAAAATAATACGAAAGGAAATGTAATGACTGTTTCGTAACTAAGACAACAAAACTTAACGCCTTCGTGAAAAGGTAATGAGGTGGAATAACTGGTTACGTCTGAAGCTGCATGAGACAAGTGTTCAGACTGAAGACCGCAGCAGCGACAACCACTTATAGAGCAGTCATCGAAATATATAACCATGCAGATAATTTTAACACAAAAAGAAGAAGCCATGAAACTTAGTGATGTATGGGCAGTAGCTTTACAGAGTCCATAGACAAGTGACAATTGATAGTTATACGCTCCTGGAAATGGAAAAAAGAACACATTGACACCGATGTGTCAGACCCACCATACTTGCTCCGGACACTGCGAGAGGGCTGTACAAGCAATGATCACACGCACGGCACAGCGGACACACCAGGAACCGCGGTGTTGGCCGTCGAATGGCGCTAGCTGCGCAGCATTTGTGCACCGCCGCCGTCAGTGTCAGCCAGTTTGCCGTGGCATACGGAGCTCCATCGCAGTCTTTAACACTGGTAGCATGCCGCGACAGCGTGGACGTGAACCGTATGTGCAGTTGACGGACTTTGAGCGAGGGCGTATAGTGGGCATGCGGGAGGCCGGGTGGACGTACCGCCGAATTGCTCAACACGTGGGGCGTGAGGTCTCCACAGTACATCGATGTTGTCGCCAGTGGTCGGCGGAAGGTGCACGTGCCCGTCGACCTGGGACCGGACCGCAGCGACGCACAGATGCACGCCAAGACCGTAGGATCCTACGCAGTGCCGTAGGGGACCGCACCGCCACTTCCCAGAAAATTAGGGACACTGTTGCTCCTGGGGTATCGGCGAGGACCATTCGCAACCGTCTCCATGAAGCTGGGCTACGGTCCCGCACACCGTTAGGCCGTCTTCCGCTCACGCCCCAACATCGTGCAGCCCGCCTCCAGTGGTGTCGCGACAGGCGTGAATGGAGGGACGAATGGAGACGTGTCGTCTTCAGCGATGAGAGTCGCTTCTGCCTTGGTGCCAATGATGGTCGTATGCTTGTTTGGCGCCGTGCAGGTGAGCGCCAAAATCAGGACTGCATACGACCGAGGCACACAGGGCCAACACCCGGCATCATGGTGTGGGGAGCGATCTCCTACACTGGCCGTACACCACTGGTGATCGTCGAGGGGACACTGAATAGTGCACGGTACATCCAAACCGTCATCGAACCCATCGTTCTACCATTCCTAGACCGGCAAGGGAACTTGCTGTTCCAACAGGACAATGCACGTCCGCATGTATCCCGTGCCACCCAACGTGCTCTAGAAGGTGTAAGTCAACTACCCTGGCCAGCAAGATCTCCGGATCTGTCCCCCATTGAGCATGTTTGGGACTGGATGAAGCGTCGTCTCACGCGGTCTGCACGTCCAGCACGAACGCTGGTCCAACTGAGGCGCCAGGTGGAAATGGCATGGCAAGCCGTTCCACAGGACTACATCCAGCATCTCTACGATCGTCTCCATGGGAGAATAGCAGCCTGCATTGCTGCGAAAGGTGGATATACACTGTACTAGTGCCGACATTGTGCATGCTCTGTTGCCTGTGTCTATGTGCCTGTGGTTCTGTCAGTGTGATCATGTGATGTATCTGACCCCAGGAATGTGTCAATAAAGTTTCCCCTTCCTGGGACAATGAATTCACGGTGTTCTTATTTCAATTTCCAGGAGTGTATTTTATCTCTGTCTAGGATTATCTTTACCAGTCACGTGTAAACTTCTAACACGACCCTTTTTCACGGTGTTTATATCTCTCTGCCACTTCCACCCCGTTAGTCAACAAGACACAGAGGAAGAAATAGCACCTCCGAAGATTTGCAGCGCAGTTCTGGACGAAACGTTAGGAACGGAAAAGTTTCATGGACGATGACCACACAACCTAGAAGGCTCACCAACAGCAAAACCATCCGTTCGTGAAAGCCTTCATTGTACGATCAGAGAGACAATTCTTCTAGAAAGGAGGCTCAAAACGCATAATCCCAGCTTTTGACGTAACTGCCATCGTTTAATCTCTGAGGATATCTACCACAGACTGTAACGAAAAGTCAGGGAACAGACTAACACTGCGAACACGCAACCGGCTGCGGACGTTTTAATGAGAATAACATTTCACGTTTACGTAAAATAAGGAAAATATTTGGAAATTTGTGGTAAGATCTTATGTAACCAAACTACTTAGGTCATCGGTCCCTAAGCCTACACACCACTTAATCTATCTTAAACTAAGAACTATGGACAACACACACACCCATGCCCGGGGGAGGACTCGAACCTCCGACGGGGGGAGCCGCAAGGAAAATACTTCCGTTTTCCTTTGCATTTCTGAGAAAACCGTGCACTAGAATATTTTTAATGTTGTTAATCATTCCATCCTCCTACATGCAATGTCATGAAATATACCTGCAGCCAGAAGGAGATCATTGTTTGTAGATAGGTAGATGGCACCCCATATATGAAATGGTTACGCTAAATGGTAAGAACCAACATGTGTTAAGTTCACGTCCACAAAACGTACGTATTAGTTTGGTGCGGGCATCCGTATTTGTGAATGCAAACGCCAAAACGTGTATAGTGCAGTTGTACGAGTCTCGGATGTAGTCCTGTTATACTCTACCCCATGCCGTTTGCACAGATCCTACAGATTGTCGGTTTGAGGTGCAGTCCAGATGACACGCTCCATGGCAGGAAACACATTCTCGATCGGGGAAAGGCTGGGCCAAAGCAGAGTATCCGCAAATGTAAGGCACGCTCGAGAGGTAGCAATATGAGGATAAGAGTTGTCCTGTTGGAACAGGCCGTGGGCACAGGAGTTCGTGAACAGCAGAGCTATCGGTTGCAGGACGGCATCCATGTACTGTGCGGCTGTCACGAGGCCGTTAGAACCACTAACGGCGAACGGGGACCATAGGATAACGAGCTACACACCCTCACACCAGAGTGGTGGGACGTCTATGGCGCTCCGCACTGCGCCTCCAGACACGGACCTAGTGTTTGTCACACCTCCACCGTAGAAGCGAGACTCGTCCTCAAGACGACCCGGTACTAGTCTGCAAGGCCTCGTGTCCTAGTTGCTGACAGCAGGCGAGTCGGGCACAACACTGCGTGGGTGTGAGTGGCAGGCGTCGCCGATGTGCGGTTAGCCCCAGATCGTCCAGCCGCATGTCAATAGGCTGTCGGATGTGTTCTTGCGTGGCAAACAGTCCTCAGGCCTTCCCTGCTTGTGGTGCGTGTCGGATGTCCAGATGCTACACGTCGTTGATGTGTGACGTCCTGTATCCACTGCAGCCAACAAAGGGCAACAGTGGTGTCCATGCGAAAGGCGCGATGAGCACTACGATGATAGGAACAACCAGTCTTCCCCATCCCATTTCGACCGCGCCAAACTGAGCAATCTGCTGTAAAACGTGACGCCTGGGCACGGTGGGTATTTAGGTGGTGCTTTAGTGACAACACCTGCTATCGTACTGACGGACACGGACGTTTGGGATGCTCCTACATCAATCGGTGCGCACGACATCAATGGCCCCACCCGCACGCCTGGGCGGCCGACCAAACAAAACTAATTTAAAAAATGTTCAAATGTGTGTGAAATCTACTTCTACACAAATGGCCATTAGATTTGCTACACCAAGAAGAAATGCAGATGATAAACGGGTATTTATTGGACAAATATATTATATTTAAACTGACATGTGATAAAATTTTCACTCAATTTCGCTGCATAGATCCTGAGAAATCAGTACCCAGAACAACCACCTCAGGCCATAATAACGGCCTTGATACGCCTGGGCATTGAGTCAAACAGCGCTTGGATGGTGTGTACAGGTACAGCTGCCCATGCAGCTTCAACACGATACCACAGTTCATCAAGAGTAGTGACTGCCGTATTCTGACGAGCCAGTTGCTCGGCCACCATTGACCAGACGTTTTCAATTGGTGAGAGATCTGCAGAATGTGCGTTCGTGAATTATCCTGCTGAAATGAAGTGTTTCGCAGGGATCGAATGAAGGGTAGAGCCACGTGTCGTAACACATCGGAAATGTAACATCCACTGATAAAAGTGCCGTCAATGCGAACAAGGGGTGACCGAGACGCGTAACCAATGGCACCCCTTACCATCAAGCCAGGTGATACGCCAGTATGGCGATGACGAATATACGCTTCCAATGTGCGTTCACCGCGATGTCACCAAACACGGATGCGACCATCATGATGCTATAAACAGAATCTAGATTCATCCGAAAAATGACCTTCTGCCATTCGTGCACCCAGGTTCATCGTTGAGTATACCATCGCAGGCACTCCTGTCTGTGATGCAGCGTCAAGGGTAACCGCAGCCATGGTCTCCGAGCTGATAGGCCATGCTGCAGCACTCGTCGTCGACCTGTTCGTGCAGATGGTTGTTGTCTTGCAAACGTCCCCATCTGTTGTCTCAGGGATCGAGACGTGGCTGCACGATCCGTTACAGCCATGCGGATAAGATGCCTGTCATCTCGACTGCTAGCGATACGAGGCCGTTGGGATCCAGCACGGCGTTCCGTATTACCCTCCTGAACCCACCGCTTCCATGTTCTGCTAACAGTCATTGGATCTCGACCAACGCGAGCAGCAATGTCGCGATACGATAAACCGTAATCGCGATAGGCTACAATCCGACCTTTATCAAAGTCGGAAACGTGATGGTACGCATTTCTCCTCCTTATCCGAGGCATCACAACAACGGTTCACCAGGCATCGCCCGTCAACTGCTGTTTGTGTGTGAGTAATCGGTTGGAATCTTTCCTTATGTCAGCACGTTGTAGGTGTCGCCACCGGCGGAAACCTTGTGTGAATGCTCTGAAAAGCAATCATATGCATATCACAGCATCTTCCTGTCGGTGAAATTTCGCGTCTGTAGCACGTCATCTTCGTGGTGTAGCAATTTTAATGCCCAGTAGTGTACATCTACATCCATACTCCCCAAACCACCTGACGGTGTGTGGCGGAGGGTACCCTGAGTACCTCTATCGGTTCTCCCTTCTATTCCAGTCTCGTATTATTCGTGGAAAGAAAGATTGTCGGTATGCTTCTGTGTGGGCTCTAATCTCTCTGATTGTATCCTCATGATCTCTTAGCGAGATATACGTAGGAGGGAGCAATATACTGCTTGACTCCTCGGTGAAAGTATGTTCTCGAAACTTCAACAAAAGCCCGTACCGAGCTACTGAGCGTCTCTCCTGCAGAGTCTTCCACTGGAGTTTATCTATCATCTCCGTAACCCTTTCGCGATTACTAAATGATCCTGTAACGAAGCGCGCTGCTCTCCTTTGGATCTCTATCAACCCTATCTGGTACGGATCCCACACCGATGAGCACTATTCAAGCAGTGGGCGAACAAGTGTACTGTAACCTACTTCCTTTGTTTTCGGATTGCATTTCCTTAGGATTCTTCTAATGAATCTCAGTCTGGCATCTGCTTTACCGATGATTAATTTTATATGGTAATTCCATTTAAATCACTCCTAAGGCCTACTCCCAGGTAATTTATGGAATTAACTGCTTCCAGTTGCTGGCCTGCTATGTTGTAGCTAAATGATAAAGGATCCTTTCTTTCTATGTATTCGGAGCACATTACACTTTTCACCTACAGTCTGTTAAGTAAGATCGTGGTCGTGTTAGTCGGTACAAAAATGTATTTGACTACAAACGAAAACACATGCATACATCATATATGAAGAAAAGAAAAATGACGTTACAATTAATAGTACGTCCAGTCACCCGAGGCATAGATAATAGCTTTGTATCTCCGAGGCAAGACTGAAAACAAGTTTTCCGCGTATTCACGAGGAAGATACCTCCAAATGTGTCGAATTTGCTTTTCAAAGTGAATCTTCCTTGCGTTTGTCGCACTGTTAAGAATGAATTTCCCGAAGAGAGTTTAATACTCACTTTTTCCACTTCTGCAGTCACTTTACCGATTGAGTGACGTTCTTCAAAGTCATCCACGTTTATAAATAACTTATAGCATGTTATCCACTTTTGTACAAATGAATTTGACTTCCCCATATATTTAGAAACCGCAGCACGACTCATTTTCGGACCTTTGTGGTGTCCACAGAGGAAAACAGCCTCAAAACGCGACGGGTAAACTGCACACATGTCTCATCTTCCGTATATCAGTCAAGAAATCAAATTAAATTAATGAGTTATGGAGATTGCGTGAAGGAGGAAGGTTCCCTCTATTGGGCTGTGAAAGAATTACAGTGATATCTTTCACCATCTATTTGTAATGCCGGCGGCGCCCTTACTTAACAGACTGTACATGAAACAATAATATAACCAGTGTGAGATTTTGAGACACTAAGAGACTGTAAAAATAGATGCAGTTCAATTGCTAAAATAAAACAGAGAACGCATAAACATTTTAGTAAGAGAACATGTATCTGATACAAGGACAGCAATGTGTATTAGAATAAAATTTTTGGAATGCCCTGAGTAGCTTTGATTTTATATCATTGTTGTCTCCATCTCAGTACTAATACAGTGGTGCAGTTATACCCTTAAAGGAACGGTTGCTGCCTGATGTGTAACACATTTAACGTGCATAACGTATATAAAACTGAGCGGCGACCTTCAACAGCTCACCGATCTGCGCAGTACGACAACACTGACGGAAGCCTGGTGACGTCACGAGCTATGCAGGCCGGCGGGTGTGGCCCGGATAGCGCACGTCCAAATTACGTGAATGCATAACGCGGCTCATTAACTTAATGCGAGCTGTCAGGGCGTGACGAGACTGCAAACATCCGCCACATTTTTGTACCACAAACTAAAACCATCACCAGCTAATAATGAAGGGCAAAGTGTCACGCAAGAAGTGGGCACATTTAAAAATGTACCGAGACGGAATAGATTTATAAAAGTAATGAGTGTAGCATATTTGAGGGCGTATTAACTACGAGAATGCTTTGTGCTAATTGGGTGGTATATTTACTGAATATTGACAGAAAAGCAAAGGTAAAATAAATTTACCGGCAATATTCTGAAAATGTAAAAAGGATTCAAAGTTAGTTTCATTGCCCATTTTGCTACTCAAAGCACTGCCAGACGTGTGAGATAGAGCAGGGCTTCCCAACCTTTTCAGTTGGTGGACCCCTTCTTCAGTCGAAAATCCATGGCGGACCCTTAGTCAGTCAAGAGCACAGTAACTTTAAATTTCAGAGCGAAACCCATGGGAACTGAAAGCTTTTTAATGCAAGTTCCATGTTCCCAATGACCCCCCTACCCCCCCCCCCCCCGCCCACCCTGTAGTATCAGTAGTCTTTGGTTTAGACATGAATGAAAACAACTTGAAGGTCAAAAATCGACTTATGAAATAGGTGGTGCACTGGCAAAGCAATTTTAACATTTAATGATGCCTGGGGCCGCACACATGTCAGCGAGCGCTGTGATTGGCCGACAAAGCTCGCTCCGCGCATGCGTAAAAGCTTTCAGCGCATCTACGGCCGTGATCCGGCGCACAAACGACCCCAGTATTGTTGCGAAACAGTCGATCAGAGAAATCGCATTCTCCGGCACTAAACTGTATATGCGTTCTCACTTAGGAACCGCAAAGGCTGCTTGGGAATACGACCTGAAGAAAAAGTACACATGGTTTTCACATTAAAAAAATAGTGATGAATTTGATTTTCACATTTTTATTCAGTAATTTTACTCATTATTTTACACGATTTGGTGAAGGGTGGCTGCGGATCCCCTAGAAAGAGTCGGCGGACCCCTAAGGGGTCCGCGAACCACACGTTGGGAAGCCCTGAGATAGCGTATTAAGTTCGAACGGTACTGCCTCGACCAACAACAATATTTTTAATCTACAAAACCCAGATACTTTTACGTCACGAAACGTTCTGTTTCTCCTTTGTGAATGCCATTGTGTAAATTTATTTTTGAAAATCTGCGGTTGTTACAGGTATGCTACACATTAAACACAATATTATAATACACGTACCATTAACTGGAACCAGCTGAGCGTTATAGTACGACTCTACACATGCCGTACCTAACAGAATAATGTCTACACATGAGCAAATAAGTCATTCTATGCTAAATGAGCATTGAGTTTTTTTGTCATGATAGATTTTTTAGTCATTTGTAGGATATTTTGCAACATCTCAACATATAATCATGTAACAGACTGCAACAACCTAATCCCAATCCCTACATTTACGCGGAGATATCCTGATCGACCGGCTGACCGACTCATCATCGATCAGCCCAAATGCTAAGGGTAGGAACTTGAAATTTCTAGAGGGTCTTGATCTCGTACTGTACTAATCGTTTAATAAGGATGTGAAATAGGGGATGAAATGTTTTTGGAGATATGTCGCTGTTACGTCAATTTTGAAACAGGAACTACAGCAAATGATGTTTGGTTTCTTGGTCAGAAATGAAAGAATACATGTTTCATCATTTCTGGAAATTCAACCCCTGATGGGATGAAAAAGTGGGTGAAGGTATTTTTTAACGAATAATTGTTAAAAAATTACTAATGCGTTTTTAAATGTGCATCTATAAAAACTGGTACCTGATTTCTCGATTGACAAAAAAATATTTGTTTTCAGTGTTTTCGGAAATTCCACACCTAAGGTGGTGAAATAGGGCCTCAGTGATTCACTGACATTATCAACCAGCCCAAACCGCTAAGGATAGAGACTTTATCTTATACAGAAGGCACCCTTTAAGAAGAAATTTTTCGAAATTCATCCCTAAGGTGGTGAAATAGGGAATGAAAGACTTTGAAAACATACCGATATTATGGCTGTTTTCAAACTAGAACTACGAAAGTTGGTATTAGGTTTTACGCAGTTTGCACAGTGTTTATAGATTTACACATGAGTGACGAGCGTAACAACATACGGTTCGATTAAAGAATTATTTTTGTGTAGCACATGTTGGTATCTAATGATGAAATTTTCAACGTTTCTTATACGTTGCTGCAATAGGTCGCTTAAAAGCAACAGATCCATTGCTGTTAAAAGATTTGTTTTCGAAGTATTTCAGGTTTAACCCACTCTCAAAACATCTGCTAAACTAAATATGATACTCATGAGAACGTACACTAAACACCAAGGATGAAAACATTGGAAGCTGTTTAAAAGAAAAGAAAAATTTCAGAACTGAATCATCATACCAAACAAAATGCCTTTGTAGGTAGTTTAGCTTCATATCCGTTCACTCTCAAATCGGTTCTCATCTAAATTTTATCAGGGTTCCTATGTTTATAAAGAGTTCTGCACACGCAGCCAAACTTCCAGATTGTATGTTCCTATCATCATCCATTTTGCTGGTCGGGAATCGATACACGGTCACAGTACTGGTGTCCAACACTGCAGGTAGGATCGAAGCGATGACCTTTCGGTGAAGACCACTCCTATTTGCATTAAAATGCGCTATTGCTCTTCCAGAAAGTGTGTTGAATAACATTCACCTAACGACTGTACTTCGTTCAGCTGTTACAGCTAGACACGCAGGCACAGACGGTAGGAATAATGAGTTACGGGGAATTAAGGGTGGTTGGACGTCAAACGGGCCGACTTAGAGCAGGAGAGGCACCACAGGACATTTTAAATTCCACTGTTTATACTTTTACAAATAAATTCATAAAACTCTGTCAGCATGACCAGGAATGATTCAGGATTTACACTCATAGCAGTGGAAGTTCAAAAACATAAAAAAATTATTGTTTTTACATGGAAAACTTCATCATTTTTTAACTTACTATTTTATATAATTACTGATATAATTTAAAAATTTAAGATGGTCTCAAAAATCTGCTAATTAAGAGGTATAACCTTACGCTAAACATTTATCACAGTAAGTCAAACTAGAAACAATATCTATGTCTTCCGGTACAGTAGCCCACAGTGCACAAATTATCCACACTATATTCATCCAAAATTTGAGAGTGAGAGCACCTAGCGACTTTCAACAACTTTAGATTTATTTAAAACCTATAGCAAATTTTCCCGCTGACGCCCCACACAAAATAATAAAAGACAAAAAAGTTTATCGCCTACTACGTTTCTACTATTTATCCAGTGTAACTTTAGCATCAGGTATGGCTTTCCAATTTATTACTTCTTCATTACTAACCCTATTCGCAACACGTTTTGGAGACAGCATCCGCATACGCCACTGAATGTACCTGCAAAATTAAGTAATTGCACGACACATAGTGAAAAGTGGCAGTCAATCCATCTTGACGAAAAATTTTGAGGAAAGGAACTAGACGTTGTTTCTCCTATCTTCTGATTGGACAAGACAGCTAGAACCACTGAAAAATTCGTCTTGTCGATTGCTGAGTTCGCCCCTTCACGTTTCTGTCTGTCTCTTTTCACGGACGTGGGGCGGGTTGGACTTCGTGCAGGGTCAGTATGTTTTTGTTCTGGGATCTGTTGAATATGAGGCGCCGCTTCTGTACACACACAGAAGGTGATTTTGGATGGGAGTTTGTTCGGTTTTTCATGTTAGGAACTCGCTGTAATTTTTAAAGTCGTTTGTCACAAAAATAATGGGGTTCACGTGAGTGATTAGTATGTTATTGTTTAACTACATACTGACGGAGCCAACATTGCTCTTCATGCAGTCACGTTTCACCTCAGCCATCGTAACACCGATTCAGTTTCGTCCTTCTTTTCGCTGTGAGTTACAAGCCAATTTTGAGGACACAGCATTTACTAGAAAGTGGTGGATTCTGTGTTTGGTTTTTTTTTTTAATGTTTGAATTTGTATGTGTGAGCACATGAGTGCCTATGTTGCTTCCCTTAATTAAACTAATCCTCCCTGAATAATTATGATTAATATAATGACAAATAGCTTCCCCTTAACGAATCATAGTGTTAGGATTTGTATTTTAGAGAAGCACGCTCTATAATGTGAATAAGAATCAATATAGAATCAGCTTAGATCGTTGGACGTTTCCCTAATGTGAATACCAGCGCGCCATTCCACCTCCTCTGGCAAGTAATCTGATTTACCATGTAAGAGAGAGATACTAGGAAGTATTTCGTGAAGTTGTTTCGCTGTTCAGTCGATGTGAAGCGTCGGAGTTAGATTTCATTGCACTGTTTTTTGTGATAGAACATAGCACCAACTTCAGTTAATGTGTATGTGATTTCAGACGGGTTGGCTTTCAGAGGAAGTTGGAGTATGATAAACACCATGTTAAGCAGAAAACACTCGACTACGAAAAAGTCTGTTATATGGCAGAAGTATGTCTCATCGAAAATGTGGCTACCAAATATTTAGACGGTACCAATATTTAATAAACAGTGGGTGGCTTTAAATAAATCTCAGTAGGTCAGGAGATTTTTTTATTTTGAGTCATTGGGCTTCTGTCTAGTTTAATGCGGCTCGCCAAGCATCGAAGTCCTCTTCTGTGCCAACCTTGTCGCCCCAGAGTAGCACTTGCTCTACAGTTTGTATCCTCTACAGCTCCCCCAGTACCATGAAACATATTCCCTGACGTCTTAACAGATGTCATACATTCCTTTCATCGACGATTCGGCGGAGAACCTCTTCATTCGTTACCTTATCACTCCACAAAATTTTCGACAGTCTTCTGTTGCACCACATCTCAAATGCTTCGATTCTCATCTCTTCTGGTTTTCACACAGTCCATTTTTCACTAGCATATAGTGCTGTGCTCCAACCGTACGTTGTCAGAAATTTCTTCCTCGAATCTAGACCTATGCTTCACACGAGTACACTTCTCTTGGCCGGGTATGCCGTTTTTGATAGTGCTAGTCTGCTTTTTATATCCTCCTTCCGTAGTACGTCATGAGATTTTTTGAGGCCTAGGTATGAGAATTCCTTAAATTCAGCTACCAGTCCTGATATTAAGTTTCTCGCTGTTCTCATTTCTGTTACTCCTCATTACTTTCATCTTTTTTTTTATTTACTGTCAATCCATATTCTGTACTCACTAGACCGTTCATTCCATTCAACAGGTTCTGCAACTCTTCTTCACTTTCAGTGAGGATAGCAGCATCATCACCTCATCTTATCATTGATATCCTTCCACTGCGAATTTTAATCTCACTCTTGAACTTATCTTTTACAAGGCTTACCCACAAAGTAACGCACCGCATTTTTTCTCTCAGCCGAAAGCAATGCTACGAATACGAAACGTTACTTGTGTATTACACTCATGCTCACAAATAAAGGACAACTGCAGAATGTGATAAGTTGAGAAAACTGTCCCGAAACACATGTGCTACAAAACGCCACTGTTTCCTGCCCATGTACCCCGACATCAATATGGGATATGATCACCATGCACACGTACACAGGCCGCACAACGGGTTGACATACTCTGGATCAGGTGGTCCAGCAGCTGCTGGAATATAGCCTCCCATTCTTGCATCAGTGCCTGTCGGAACTCCTGAAGCGTCATAAGGGTTTGAAGACGTGCAGCGATACGTCGACTGAGAGCATCCCAGACTTGCTCGATGGGGTTTAGGTCTGGATAATAGGCAGACCACTCCATTAGCCTGATATCTTCTGTTTCAAGGTACTCCTCCACGATGGTAGCTCGGTGGGGCCCTGTGTTATCATCCATCAGGAGAAAGGTGGGATCCACTGCACCCCTGAAAAGGCGGACATACAGGTGCAAAATGACGTCCCGATACACCTGACCTGTTACAGTTCCTCTGTCAAAGACATGCAGGGGTGTATCTGCACCAATCACAATTCCACCCCGCATCATCTAACCACGACGTCCATACAGGTCCCTTCAAGGATATTAAGGGGTTGGTATCTGGTTCCTGGTTCACGCCAGAGGAAAACCCGGCGAGAATCACTGTTCCGACTATACCTGGACTCATCCGTGAACATAACCTGGGACCACTGTTCCAATGACCATGTACTGTGTTCTTGACACCAGGCTTTACGGGTTCTCCTGTGAGCAGGGTCAGTGGAATGCATCTTGCAGGTCTCTCGGCGAATAAACTTCGAAAACTCTTCAGTCTTCTGTAGACTGTGTGTCTGGAGACAACTGTTCCAGTGACTGCGGTAAGGTCCAGAGCAAGGCTACCTGCAGTATTCCGTGGCCGTCTGTCCGCAGCTCGTGGTCGTGCGGTAGCGTTCTCGCTTCCCGCGCCCGGGTTCCGGGTTCGATTCCCGGCGGGGTCAGCGATTTTCTCTGCCTCGTGATGACTGTGTGTTGTTTGATGTCCTTAGGTTAGGTTTAAGTAGTTCTAAGTTCTAGGGTACTGATGACCATAGATGTTGAGTCCCATAGTGCTCAGAGCCATTTGAATCATTTTGAACAGTGGCCGTCTGCGGGCACTGATGGTGAGATATCGGTCTTCTTGTGGTGTTGTACACTGTGGACGTCCCGTACTGTAGCGCCTGGACAGGTTTCCTGTCTGCTGGAATCGTGCCATAATCTCGAGATCACACTTTGTGGCACACGGAGGGCCGTGCTATGACCTGCTGTGTTTGACCAGTCGCCCTAGTGTTCTACCCGTCATAACGTCATCAATATGTGTTCTTTGAGCCATTTTCAACACACAGTCGCCATTAGCATGTCTGAAAACGTCTGCACACTTACTCGCTGCACCGAACTCTGACGTGCACCAACACACCTCTGCGTATATGGACTGGTGTCAGTGCCACCGGGCGACGACCACACGTCAAGTGCACCGCATGACCATACCCAGAGGTAATTTAAACCCGCAAACCGCCCACCAGAGCGTTGTTTCACGATGTATCAGCATTATCCTTCATTTATGAGCATGAGTGTATTTGAAGTGTCCGGAGTGAGCGCGCCAAGTTTCCGTCACTTCCGACAGATAGCGTAGCTGTGGGACAATTTCAAAATGGTATGTTCACGTGATATACGTTATAAGAAACGTGCCTTCATGGAAAGAAATTGTGAGGAATATTCACAAACGCTTGTGCAAAGTCTATGGAGCATCGGCTGTCGAGAGAAGTATAGTCACTGGACATGGAGGGCGAGGTCATCAGAAGGTTGTTCGGCGGAGCTCCACGATTTGCAGCGGTCAGGGAGACCATCCACGGTGGCCACACCTGACAGGCCTGACCTCGGTTTTCCACTTGTTTAGGCCATTAAAGAATGCCTTTAGTGGAAGACATTTTGGGGACGATGAGGAGGTGATTCACACAGTGAAGCACTGGATGCCTCACCAGGACAAATACTGGTACCGGCAGGGTATAGACGACCTTGTTTCGCGCTGGAGGAAGGCCATAGAACGGGATGGAGATTACGTGCAAAAACTGGGTGTGTAGATGAAACAGCGAATCTGTCGCGTGGGCCTCTACCACCACGGCACAGCGCGTCCCAGGTTGCGGATAGGGGATACGGCCTTCAGATATGAAGGACAGCTGCGAATACAAAAAATAAGCAGGCGCGGACAGCCGGTGGGGAGCAGGCGATGGCGTGATGAACCATCCCTGTTTCTTCTTCTCTTACTATCAAATCTACTCATCAAGAATCAGCAACATTAATACATTAATAGGCATGGGTCCCTTTGAAGTAAAATATTCCGGAGGTAAACTAGGTTCCCATTCGGATCTCCGGGCGGAACCTACTTCGAAGAGATTCAGGACGAAAGGAACTTTCAGGTTGGGAACATGGAACGTTAAAAGTTTGAACAGGCCAGGAAGATTCCAGACACTATTAGACGAATTAGATAGATACTATCTAGACATTACAGCTATTCAAGAAACTCGGTGACAGGGGGAGGGTAGCATAAAGAGGGGTAACTATACATTTTTCTATGGAGGTGCGGAAGCTCACAGTTTCGGAACAGGTTTCGCAGTACAGAGAAAAGTGCTTCACACAATCAGATATATAAGGTTCATTAGTGACCGACTATCAGTTATAGTGTTGTCTGGCAAGTGGAATGGACCAGTACACGCACCAACTGAGGACACTGAAGATGTTGTTAAAGAACTAGATCAACTGTGGAATGAGTTCTCCTCGTTTGATACAAAATTAATCATAGGTGATTTTAATGCGAAGATAGGGAAGGAGGAAGCATTCCGGCCTACAATCGGGAAAGAAAGTTTGCATAACATTTCGAATGATAATGGCACAAGGGTAGTCAATTTTGCTGTTTCAAAAGACATGATTGTTGAGAGCACATATTTCAAAAGGAAGGACATTCATAAAACAACTTGGGTCTCGCCGGATGGACACACCCGAATCCAAATCGATCATGTTCTTGTAGATCTGAGATGGCACACTAGGACTTTCAGGGGAGCAGACTGCGATTCTGATCATTTTCTTGTAGTTGCCAAAGTTCACCAACGGCTATCTACAGCAACATCAAGGTGTCACAATGCAGAACTTGTTAGGTTCGACACTGGCAAGCTAAGTGATGAAAACTTTAGAAGAAGGTACATGATAGAAATTTCAAAGAGGTTTGATGCTCTCAGGACACACGAAGATCAAGAAGAGGATGTAAATAAACAGTGGATCACTGTGAGGAATAATATCAAAGAGGCAGCGAAGGCCACAATAGGTACAATTAAGAAGAACAGGAGGAAACAGTGGTTTGATGAGGAATGCAAGAAATTGGTAGAGGAAAGGAGAAGAGCGCGATTAGTTTGGGATAGAATGGGAGACAGAAAGCAAGAGGAGTTCTTGAACTTGAGAAGGGAAGTTGATCGTAGGCTACGGGCAAAGGAGAGGGATTATTTGGACAATCAAATTACATAAATGGAAACAAACAGTAAAAAAAAAAATTAGGGAACTTTACCAAGACATAAATGGATATAGGAAGGGCTTCAAGGCTAAGACAAATGCACTTCGAGGGGATGCTGGGGGAATACTGACAGACCCCAGTGCTATATTAAGTAAATGGAGGGCGTATTTTGAGCATCTATTAAATGTACACCAGGAAGCAGGAAATGAGCAGGCGTAGGAAATACATACAGCAGAACCCCAGATACATGAGCCAACGTTAAAGGAAGTAAGAGATGCAATCAACAAATTGAAAAACGGTAAAGCACCAGGATCAGATTGCATAACTGCAGAATTAGTTACAAATTGGGGACAGAAATTGGTGGAAATAGTTCAAAAAGTGATAACTAAAGTATGGAAGTCAGAGATGATACCTGAAGAGTGGCAGGAGTCGATTCTGATCCCAATTTTTAAGAACGGTGACAAAATGGATTGTAGTAATTCTAGAGGGATATCGCTGTCACCAGTATGTTCCAAAATGTTCTCGAATATTCTGCTAAGCAGGCTTACACCATATGCAGATGAAATTGTGGGGGATTACCAAGCCAGCTTTCGGAGGAACAGATCAACTATAGACCAAATATTCACCCTGCGTCAAATTTTGGAAAAGAAATGGGAATACAATAAACCAGTTCATGATGTTTTCATAGATTTTAAAAAAGCATATGGTTCAGTATTGCAGTCAAAATTGTACAGAATTCTTTTGGAACTTGGAATACCAAAGAAGTATGTTGGCGTGGGGAAATTGGAGTCAGAAGAATTTGTAATAAAGAACGGACTTAAGCAGGGAGATGCCCTGTCTCCGCTACTTTTTAATTTAGTCCTAGAATATATTGTACAAATGGCAGCAGATAATTCAGAGGGTGTGGAGTTAAATGGAAATATTAAGATATTAGGGTATGCAGATGATCTAAACATCATTAGCGATATGAAAGAATCTGTAACACCAAATGCGAATGCGTCAATCAAGGTTAGTGAAGATGTAGGTCTAAGGAGAAGTGAAGACAAAACTAAATACCTGGTTACTACTAGAATGCCAACAGCAGTAGATCAGGAAATGTTAAGAGTTGGAGACATGCAGTTTCAAAAAGTGAACACATTTAAGTATCTAGGCGTGGACATTACTTCGACAAATGAGATTGAATCCGAACTGAAGAAGAGATTACGGGCGGGAAATGCGTGCTACTTCTCACTGAATAGAGTACTTTCATCACGGATATTGTCTAGGAATTTAAAGATTAGAATATACAAAACTATTATTCTGCCAGTTATGCTGTATGCGTGTGAGACTTGGTCTCTCACTGTGCAAAATGAAAAGCCGTTTCGAGTATTTGAAAACAAAATTTTGAGTAAAATTTCGGAGCAAAAAGGGATGACATTAGCGGAGAGTGGCGAAAACTGCATAACGAAGAGGTTCACGAACTCTATTCAAGCCCTGACATAATCAGTATTATTAAATCAGGTAGGCTGCGATGGGCGGGTCACGTAGCTGGAATGGTTGAGGGCAGGGCAGCGCGCAGAGTACTGGTAGGGCACCTAGAGGGAAAATGTCCCGTGGGGAGACCGAGGCGGAGATGGGAGGACAATGAGAAGGCTGATTTGAGGAGCCTAGGTATTGAAAGGGAATGGAAGGAAATAGCCCAGGACAGGGACAGATGGCGAAAATACGTTGCTGCGGTAATGGACTCTCGAGTCCGGTATGACCAGTGAGTAAGTAAGTAAGTAAGTAGATAAAACAGCATTCTTTCGTGCATCTAGTTCTCATTATGTTGAATAAAGAACTTCTGAAGGAAAGAAATGCGGTGCATTACTTTCTGGTCAACCCTGGTATTTCCGTCATTGCTTCTTCGATGTGCAGACTGAATAGCAGGGACGACAGACTACATCCTTGTCTTACACCCCTTTTACCTGATATGACGTCATAAATTGGGATGTGTGAAAATCTTACCAAAAAAAAAAAGAAAAACAAAAACCCTCCGCCATTCCTTCTCATCCAGTGAATAGTACGGAACTAACTGAAGCCACATAATTAAGGCTTTTGGAGCTTCCTACCTGAAGGTTTTATATGCTCGACGTTAAACAGTAGACACATTGACTCATTTGTAAAGTAATCAGACGTTTAAAGTTAGTTTATACATGAAAGTTCCATTGTATGAAGAATTGGGATGGGGCTGTTCTGTCCGTTTAGTCTGCCTCGTTCTCCACGCGTGTGGCCAGCCTGGGCACAGTGATTTCGGCGGCCGCGTGAGACGGCCGGTGCAGCACAGTGGAGGGCACGGTAGGCTGGGAGGCGGGGCGCCTGTACCGCAGCGGGCCACCAGGAAGCGCAGAGTCAACACAATATGCTGGCGCCGGCGCCGGTCACAGGCGGGGCGGCGGCCCGGGAACTCATTACGCGGCTACGGCTGCTGCCGGTGCTGGTGCTCTGGGCAACGTGCGCCCGCCGCGGATCAGGCCGGCCTGTCCGCCCCTCATTCCGGCCGCTTCAAACTCCACGGCCGCACGAGTGCTGCTTACCGGCTAATCCGCTGTCCAAAGCAGACCGCCTACCATGAATTCTCTAAATATGCGCGCTCGCGCTGCTCACCGAACACTGTGGACTGGCGAAACTCAACTCGACAGGCACAACTTCTAGAAACCAAACATTCTTATGCGCGGAATCAGATTTGTAAGAACTGTGGCTGTCAGCTAAGGCGCTCTTGACACTATTACACTACTGACCATTAAAATTGCTACACCACGAAGATGACGTGCCACAGACGCCAAATCGAACCGACAGGAAGAAGATGCTGTGATATGCAAATGATTAGCTTTTCAGAGCATTCACATAAGGTTGGCGCCGGTGGCGACACCTACAACGTGCTGACATGAGGAAAGTTTCCAACCGATTTCTCATACACAAACAGCAGTTGACCGGCGTTGCCTGTTGAAACGTTGTTGTGATGCCTCGTGTGAGGAGGAGAAATGCGTACCGTTTCCGACTTTGATAAAGGTCGGATTGTAGCCTATGGCGATTGCGGTTTATCGTATCGCGACATTGCTGCTCGCGTTGGTCGAGATCCAATGACTGTTAGCAAAATATGGAATTGTAGGGTTCAGGAGGGTAGTACAGAACGCCGTGCTGGATCCCAACGGCCTCGTATCGCTAGCAGTCGAGATGACAGGCATCTTATCCGCATGGCTGTAACGGATCGTGCAGCCACGTCTCGATCCCTGAGACAACAGAGGGGGACGTTTGCAAGACAACAACCATCTGCACGACCAGTTCGACGACCTTTGCAGCAACATGGGCGATATCAGCTCGGAGACCATGGCTGTGGTTACCCTTGACGCTGCATCACAGACAGGAGCGCCGGCGATGGTATACTCAACGACGAACCTGGGTGCACGAATGGCAAAACGTCAATTTTGCGGATGAATCCAGGTTCTGTTTACAGCATCATGATGGTCGCATCCGTGTTTGGGGACATCGCGGTGAACGCACATTGGAAGCGTGTATTCGTCATCGCCATACTGGCGTATCACCCGGCGTGATGGTATGGGGTGTCATTGGTTACACGTCTCGGTCACCTCTTGTTCGCATTGACGGTGGACGTTAAATTTCACATGTGTTACGACCCGTGGCTCTACCCTCCATTCGATCCCTCCGAAACCCTACATTTCAGCAGGATAATGTACGACCGTATGTTGCTGGTCCCGTACGGGCCTTTTATGGATACAGAACATGTTTGACTGCTGCCCTGGCCAGCACATTCTCCAGATATCTCACCAATACGGCAGTCACTACTCTTGATGAACTGTGGTATCGTGTTGAAGCTGCATGGGCAGCTGTACTTGTACACGCCATCCAGGCTCTGTTCGACTGGATGCCCAGGCATATCCAGGCCGTTATTACGGCCGGAGGTGGTTGTTCTGGGAACTGATTTCTCCGGATCTATTCACCCAAATTGCGTGAAAATGTAATCACATGTCAGTTCTAGTATAATATATTTGTCCAATGAATACCGTTTGTCATCTGCATTTCTTCTTGGTGTAGCAATTTTAATGGTCAGTAGTGTATTTAAAATTAGTGAAATACAGTGATTAATGGGGAGTGTTGTAACATCAAGCACTACGGCGATAGTTATCAAACGTTTTGGAGTTTTTCTTCACATTGTGAGTACGTACCGGTTAAACTGCCTGTGTTGTCGTTTGTCATAGATACCAGGGGAGACGTGTCACATCCTAATTGACAGGTTGACTCCAGACATTCTGAGTATTGCTGGCATAGGCAGCTACACAGCAACGTGGCCGCAAGCCGACGGCTACCCCACGGACACGGACACCTTGGCCAGAGCAGGCAGCAATGACTGCTGCCTTCAGTCATGTGTTTTGTACCTGCAAGTACTCAGTCTCTCTCTCTCTCTCTCTCTCTCTCTCTCTCTCTCTCTCTTTGCAGTATGTTACGGGCACACACACACACACACACACACACACACACACACACACACACACACACACACACACGCTCAGTGATGAATAAAAACATTATGACCACTGCCCAATACGAGTTTGACTGCTGCTTTGTGCCACTGAGGGCCCATGATGCGATAAGATCACCATAACAGGTGCGACAATAACGTAATGAGACTGATGTGAAAAAAATGTTGCTTACCGTTTTAATCAAGTTTAGTGTTGTCTCCTTCAAACTAGTTCCCTTCTGATTGCACACACACTTTTTCCAATGCTTCTGCCATTGATGGTAACATTTCTGGGCCGGCCGCGGTGGTCTAGCGGTTCTAGGCGCGCAGTCCGGAACCGCGCGACTGCTACGGTCGCAGGTTCGAATCCTGCCTCGGGCATGGATGTGTGTGATGTCCTTAGGTTAGTTAGGTTTAAGTAGTTCTAAGTTCTAGGGGACTGATGACCACAGATGTTAAGTCCCATAGTGCTCAGAGCCATTTGAACCATTTTAACATTTCTGGAACTCATCTTCTGCAATATCCTCTCGTCACAGCGTTTTGGACATCTTGTGTTGTTTGAAAATGGTGTCCCTTGACCGCTGTTTTGGCTCTTGGAAACAGAAAAAAGTCGCATGGAGCGATATCTGGTGATTAAGGTGGCTGTTTTAGTACTGAAATTTGTTTTGAGGTTAAAAATTGCTGTACTGACAGAGCAGTATGGGGTGGCGCATTATGATGATGCAGATCTTATTATTAGACGAACCGTTTCTCGATTGATGTTCAGTTCTTCTGCAATCATTTTCACGGATAATCTTCGATCAGATAGTACGAGTTCACGCTCCCTGGCCAAGTTGACATCCGTCCGTGAGGTTCATGGTCGTCCACTGCGGTCTTCAACATTCGTTCTGCCTTCACTAAACATTTTAAGCCAACAAAAAACTTGAGCCCTTGACATAACCTCCTCTCCAAAAGCCTTCTGAAGCTTACCGTAAGTTGTCGTCGCATTTTCACCCGATTTAACGGAAACAGAAGTGGCATACTCTTGCCCAATATTATGCGGTTCCATTCCCGTGACTTCCCGCCAACTTATTACAGCATAACTCACGACTTATCAGTTGCATCAATGTGCCTCTTGGACTAGAAGCAGCTTATAGATCAAGGTCAAAGATATTGTGCCTACGCAAGCCTGCAGGGTTGCCACATCTTGCAAAGAAAATCAGTCTCATTACATTATTGTCGCACCTCGTATAAACGGAGTACAAACGAATGAGAAATCACTCCAGCGGTGGTATGCTCAATAAAGGAGAAATCCACTGTCAGAGCCCGACAAAAGGGCAGGTCATTATTACACGGCACATAGGAAAGGGCATCTGCGAAACTGCGAAATTGGTGGTCTGTTTAAGTGCAAATGTCGTGAGCATCCACGGGAGAAACACAGTGTAACCACGAGTAGGCGATAAGGTTAAGCATACCCCAGCCTCAACATAGAACCTGGTGATCTCAGGGCTCCGCGTTGTGTAAAACAGGATAAGCGGCGTTCTCTGGCATATCTGAGAACAGAGTACAGTGCCGTAGCAGGCGCAAGTGTTACGGAGCACACTGTTCACTACACACTGTAGGACACGTCGCCTTGGAGAAGGCGACTTCAACCCCTTTCCTTGTTGAACGATCGTCATCGTCGAATATACACGCATAGTTTCTTTTAAAGTGGAATTTTACCTGCCTGTTCGACAGAGCGAACCTGAATTAGTCTAGTACGGTATTCGATTTATTGATACACATTAACAGGGACAGTGAAACACAAAAATAAACAGTACTCTAGCAGCGACGGCACAGCCCTAGCCAGCGCTGCCTGGTACCGCCGTGCAAAAGGGCTGCTCAGTCGTTGTTGAAATACTGATTATTCTTCGTGCTTTTGTTCCCGTTAATACATATCAATAAAACGATCATCGCACTAGACTAATTTGGGACCGCTCTATCGATTGGGCACGTAAAATTTCGATTTAAAAACCATTTTGTTTGTAACAGTAAACAAACCGAAGCTTTCTGTCAGGTTGGGAGTCGTATGTGAAACGTGCTCAGCAGAATTTGTTTGGGCTGATTCCAGCTACAAATGTGCCTGGCGACCCACTGGAGAGACATCGCTGTATGTATGTGTGTGTGTGTGTGTGTGTGTGTGTGTGTGTGTAACGCGACATATTTTCAGTATTTTCAGATTGTGAACAGTTCAGTGACAGGATTGTTCATCAGAATCGACAGAACCAACACCGATAACGATAGTTCGCGTTTACATGTCGACGTCGCAAGTAAAAGATGAACAGATAGAGAAAGTACATGAGGATATTAGACGGGTAATTCAGTACGTAATGGGAGACGAATGCCTAACATTCATGGGGGATTGGGCTGCGGTTGTAGGAGAAGCAGTAGAAGAAAGGGTTACGGTACAAAGTTGGTTTGGTAGTAGGAACGAGAGAGGAGACAGACTAATTGAGTTCCGCAATACAGTTCAGCTAATAGTACCGAATACACTGTTGAAGAATCACAAGAGGAAGAGGTATGCCTGGAAAAGGCCGGGAGATACGGAAAGATTGCATCATGTCAGTTAGATAACGTCATAGTCAGGCAGATGGATGATAAATGTTTAGACAAGAAGAGAATAGAAGCATTCGAAATGTGGTGCTACAGAAGAATGCTGAAGATTAGATGGGTAGATCACATAACTAATGAGGAGGTATTGAAAGAATTGGGGAGAAGAGTTTCTGGCACAACTTGACCAGAACAAGGGATCGGTTGGTAGGGCATGTTCTGAGGCATCAATGGATCACCAATTTAGTACTGGGGGGCAGCGTGAAGGGTAAAAATCGTAGAGGGAGACCAAGAAATGAATACACTAAGCAGATTCAGAAGGATGTAGGGTGCAGTAGGTACTGGGAGATGAAGAAGCTTGCACAGGATAGAGTAGCATGGAGAGCTGCACCAAACCAGTCTCAGGACTGAAGACCACAACAACAACAACAACATGGTCAGGCAGAGATTCCGAAACCAGATACTGGAGTGTAAGACGTTCCCAGAAGCAGATATAGATTCAGATCACAATTTAGTAGCGGTGAAGAATGGGCTGAAGTTTAAGAGAGTAGTCACGAAGAATAAGTGCGCAAAGAAGTGGAATACAGAAGTACTGAGGAATGGAGAGATACGTTTGAAATTTTCTCAGACTGTAGATGTCGCGATAAAGAACGGCTCAGTACGCAGTTTAGTTGAAGACGAATGGACATCTCTAAGAAGAACAGTCACGGATTTCTGAAAGAAAAACATAGGTAGGAAGAAGGCAACTGCGAAGAAACCCACGGGTTATAGAAGGAATGCTTCATCTTATCGATCATGGAAGGAAGTATACAAACGCCAGGGAAATTCAGGAATACAGAAATACTAGTCACTTAGCAATGAAATAAATAGGAAGTGCATGGAAGCTAAGGCGAATTGGCTGCATGAAAAATGTGAAGAAGTCGAAAAAGGTATGATTGTTGGAAGAACTGACTCAGCATACAGAAAAGTCAAAAAAAACCATCGGTGAAATTAAAAGCAAGGATGGTAATATTGAATAGCACTGTTAAATGCAGAGGAGTGAGCAGTCGGATGGAAAGAGTATAATGGCCTCTATGAGGAGGAAGACTTGTCTGAGGTGATTGAAGAAGAAATAGGAGTCGATATTGAAGAGATAGGTGAACCAGTATTACAATCAGAATTTAAAAGAGCTTTGGACGCCTTATGATCGAGTAAGGCAGAAAGGATAGATGACATTCCACAGGAATTTCTGATATCGTTGAGGGTAGTAGCAAAAAGACGACTATTCACGTTGGTACGTAGAATATATGAGTCTTGCGATATACCATCTGACCCTCGGAAAAGTCTCACACAAATTATTCCAAACGTTTCAAGAGCCGACAAGTGTGACAATTATAGCACAATCAGCTAAACAGCTCACTCACATACTGACGTTGCTGACAAGAAAGGCAAAGGTACCAGAGAGGCAGTTGTGACATTGCGGTTGATAATAGGAGCAATACTAAAGGAAGATTAAGACCTGAAAAAAGCTTTCGATATTGTAAAATAATCCAAGGTATTCGAAATCCTGAGAAAATAGGGGTAAACTATAGGGAAAGAGAAGTACTGTATAATATGTGCAAGATCCAAGGGGGAATAATAAGGGCGAAAGAGCAAGAACGAAGTGCTCGAATTAAAAAGTGTGTAATACATGGATGCATTCTTTTGCCGCTACTGTTCAACGTATATATCGAAGAAGTAATAAGAGAAAACATTAAAGAGTGGAATTAAAATTCAAAGTGAGAGCATGTGAAGGGTAAGATTCGCTGATGACACTTCTATTGTCAGTGAAGGAGAATTACAAGATCTGCTGAATGAAATGGACAGTGTAAGGAGTACAGAACATGGACTGAGAGTAAATCGAAGAAAGACGAAAGTAACGAGAAGCAGCAGGAATGAGAACAGCGAGAAACTTCAATATCAAGACTGGTGTTCACGAAGTAGATGAAATTAACGATTCTACTACCTAGCCAGCAAAATAGCCAAGAATGGACGTAGCAAGGACGACATAAAAACCAGACTAACACTGACAAAAAGAGCAGTCTGGGCCAAGAGAAGTCGACTAATATCTGACATAGGCCTTAATTTGAGGAAGAAATTTCTGAGAACGTACGTTTGGAGGACAGCTTTGTATGGTAGTGATACATGGACTGTGTGAAAACTGGGAAAGAAGGGAACCGAAGCATTTGAAATGTGGTGCTACAGAAGAATGTTGAAAACTAGATAGAGTGATAAGGTAAGGAATGAGGAGGTTCTCTTAAGAATCGGCCAAGAAAGGAATATATGGAAAACACTGACGACAAAAAGGGACAGGATGATAGGATATCCGTTAAGACGTCAGGTACTGGAGGGTACTATAGAGCATAAAAACTTCAGAGAAAGACGGAGATTGGAATACATTCAGCAAATAACTGAGGACGTGGGTTACATGTGCTACTCTGAGATGAAGAAGTTGACATGGTACAGGAATTCTTGGCGACCCGCATCTAACCAGTGAGAAGAAGGTGACATTCAAAGCTGTGCCCAGTGATGTAGCATTAACTTTTAGCAGATAATATTGACACTTGCTTTTGATATGAGGACAAGCACAATACTTGAAAGAGAACGTTTCAAAATCCAGGTGGTCTATCTCACTTTGAGATGATACCGATTTTTAGTGCTGCCCATCCAGCTCTTGTCTGGAACGACCATTAAAATATATACTAAGCATTGTTAATACAGATATGAGGACAGTGATGCCAGAAGTATAGAAGAGATCTCTAGATATACATTAACATTGCTTAGTTTTGGTACTTAGAGTATTTGAAGAAAATGAACACGTGGTCCGCAAAAGAATTAAATATGACAGCTTTTGATAAACTACATGCTGATTTCAAATCAAAGGCACTAACTTCTATCGAACCAAACGTTCAAATTCCGTAAGCATTACCAGCTGTCATACAGCGCATAGAGATGTCGATTTTTGTCGCGGAAACCATCAAAAACTGAGGGATTTCTAGTAGACAGTGAAATCAGTTAATGGAACAGGGACAAACCCGTGTGGAAGATGTAATTGCGAGCCCAATGAAAATTAACTTTCAGAGACGGACATGATACCTAAAGCATTGATGGTATACTGACCAACTTAGCACTTGAAGAGATAGATAAAAAGAACGGCAAGAGGACCGAGTTGAACGTTGATGGAGGACAGAGGAACCAAGTCGTAGCAATACGCATACACGCAGCCGAACACTGTAATTTGTGAAACAGTCTAGAAGAGGCTTTTATCCAATATTGGATGCCAAATGAAGAATGATGATTAGTCTCTTACGGACCGAACAGTTCAAGCGTACCTCACAATCCACTCCAAAGTTTCAGTCTGTCAGTTCGAATTGTGACACACATACGTGCTTAGTTACTCAATATTATTCTGACTGTAATATTTAATATTAAAGTGTTGAATGTTAAGTGTGCAGTGTTAACTGTATCTCCTATGAACGGGCAGTTAGCATTGAATGACATGAAAAAAGACAAAGATTTAAATCTGAAGATATCACTAAAAAAATCTTAGACAATGGTCTCCCGAGTGAAACGGCAATTGAGAATTGCAACAGCTGTAAATAACAAAATTATAATGGAGCTAAATCGTTTTAACTATTTAGGATGAAATATAGGGTTTAGATTACTAGTAAAATAAGCAAAATTTAAAGAATTTTCGCTACAGCTAACAGGACACTAAGCGAGAAAATCTAGAAATCAACCTCGCATAAAGTTCTCAAAAGTGATGTAAGTCCCCATGTTAACACATGCCACACAGAAATGTATGGCGCCGGCCGGAGTGGCCGAGAGGTTCTAGGCGCTACAGTCTGGAACCGCGCGACCGCTACGGTCGCAGGTTCGAATACTGCCTCGGGCATGGATGTGTGTGATGTCCTTAGGTTAGTTAGGTTTAAGTAGTTCTAAGTTCTAGGGGACTGATGACCTCAGAAGTTAAGTCCCATAGTGCTCAGAGCCATTTGAACCAGTTTTGAAATGTATGGCAAACACATGTGCACGAGGGAATTAGAAAATGCCGAAACCAGGTTTTTAAGATTTGTTGGTGGCTATATGCATCTGGAAATTAAAAGAATAAATGATGTATGGAGGGAAACTGAAATTTTTAATATTACTGATAGAATATAGGAGAATAAAACAATGAACAGCGCATATTAAACGCATGGACCGTAACAGAATTCAGAAGGGTTTTCTGCAGTGTAAGCCAGTAAAACGCTTCATTTAACGACTAACAAATTGCTAGGCCATTATGCATGAGTAATTAGAGGTAAAAAAGGGGAAGTAGGATTTAGAGGAGAATATGAAACCCCAAAAGTATTTACGTTTCATCTGATCCATGCCCAAAAGAAGAAACAGTTCCAATGAGCAGCTGCTGGAAAGGGCGAGAACTAAATAGGTAACTATAATCGTTTCTAATAATAGGACGTGAACAATCGAATGAGATTAGATTTCTGATGTCTGTGCACGTCATTAGTATATTTGCCACCACACAAACGTTGTATTGGAACAGAAATATTTCAAAAAAATGGTTCAAATTGCTCTAAGCACTATGGGACTTCACATCTGAGGTCATCAGTCCCCTAGACTTAGAACTACTGAAACTTAACTAACCTATGGACAACACACACATCCATGCCCGAGGCAGGATTCGAATCTGCGACCGTAGCAGCAGCGCCGTTCCGGACTGAAATGCCTAGAACCGATCGGCCACAGTAGCCGGCCTACAGAAATACACTCCTGGAAATGGAAAAAAGAACACATTGACACCGGTGTGTCAGACCCACCATACTTGCTCCGGACACTGCGAGAGGGCTGTACAAGCAATGATCACACGCACGGCACAGCGGACACACCAGGAACCGTGGTGTTGGCCGTCGAATGGCGCTAGCTGCGCAGCATTTGTGCACCGCCGCCGTCAGTGTCAGCCAGTTTGCCGTGGCATACGGAGCTCCATCGCAGTCTTTAACACTGGTAGCATGCCGCGACAGCGTGGACGTGAACCGTATGTGCAGTTGACGGACTTTGAGCGAGGGCGTATAGTGGGCATGCGGGAGGCCGGGTGGACGTACCGCCGAATTGCTCAACACGTGGGGCGTGAGGTCTCCACAGTACATCGATGTTGTCGCCAGTGGTCGGCGGAAGGTACCGCACCGCCACTTCCCAGCAAATTAGGGACACTGTTGCTCCTGGGGTATCGGCGAGGACCATTCGCAACCGTCTCCATGAAGCTGGGCTACGGTCCCGCACACCGTTAGGCCGTCTTCCGCTCACGCCCCAACATCGTGCAGCCCGCCTCCAGTGGTGTCGCGACAGGCGTGAATGGAGGGACGAATGGAGACGTGTCTTCTTCAGCGATGAGAGTCGCTTCTGCCTTGGTGCCAATGATGGTCGTATGCGTGTTTGGCGCCGTGCAGGTGAGCGCCACAATCAGGACTGCATACGACCGAGGCACACAGGGCCAACACCCGGCATCATGGTGTGGGGAGCGATCTCCTACACTGGCCGTACACCACTGGTGATCGTCGAGGGGACACTGAATAGTGCACGGTACATCCAAACCGTCATCGAACCCATCGTTCTACCATTCCTAGACCGGCAAGGGAACTTGCTGTTCCAACAGGACAATGCACGTCCGCATGTATCCCGTGCCACCCAACGTGCTCTAGAAGGTGTAAGTCAACTACCCTGGCCAGCAAGATCTCCGGATCTGTCCCCCATTGAGCATGTTTGGGACTGGATGAAGCGTCGTCTCACGCGGTCTGCACATCCAGCACGAACGCTGGTCCAACTGAGGCGCCAGGTGGAAATGGCATGGCAAGCCGTTCCACAGGACTACATCCAGCATCTCTACGATCGTCTCCATGGAAGAATAGCAGCCTGCATTGCTGCGAAAGGTGGATATACACTGTACTAGTGCCGACATTGTGCATGCTCTGTTGCCTGTGTCTATGTGCCTGTGGTTCTGTCAGTGTGATCATGTGATGTATCTGACCCCAGGAATGTGTCAATAAAGTTTCCCCTTCCTGGGACAATGAATTCACGGTGTTCTTATTTCAATTTCCAGGAGTGTATTTCTCGATTCATTAAAATAGTCCCTGCTCCAGTAACTGCTAAATGGCTCCCTGGGGAGGAAGGACATGGCCGCGACAGGCTTTCTCATAGCCTTTTTGGAGAAGAGGATTCATTAAGGGAAGTTGAAAATGGTAGCAGCAGACTCACAGTACAATTAAGCTATCTAATCTAAGGGAAAGGATGGGTCTTGTGTCGTGACAAATCGCACCGCGGTTTCCCGCGTACGTAGCTGCTTTTTGTCACAAATACTTCCCTGTGGATTATTCTTTCTCTTTCAACGCTTTCTGTCCAGAAGATTTTTCTAAAGAGTACTTCCACCAGTCCGCGAAGTTCTTTCGTACATCGCAACTGTTCACTTGGGCAGTAGCACTTCTTATCCCGCCCTTATCTCTCTAGACGAGTTAACAGTGGAATGTAATTACGGGGATTACAAAGACTATTGGCCTACACAAAGGCTCGTCCCCTTGTTTCTTGTTTCCAGACTTCGAAGCAATTAGAAGCTCGTTGTGTCGTAAAAACGCCCGCCCGCTATCTCATTCTGGCTTACTGGATGTTTTTTCTCCCGCAGCGACAATTCTTCCTTTTCTCTGAGCGATAAATTAAACTAGTCGTTAGCTCAGTACCATATAAAGCTAAGGATCGAAGGTGTATTTTACTATTGTGCTTTGTCCTACACGCGGTCCGGTACGGTTTTGGCACCGACAGCGTGTCTGAGATGTAAGATTATAATTTTCCAGTGCTGATGGGAATGGTGAAGTAACATTCATTTCTACGGCGATAGACTTTCTTCCGATGTGTGTATGGTGTACTGTCTGCTCTCGTAAAACAATAGTCAAGCTTTCCTTTGATCACACAAGCACATCCTTCGATTCTCCATTTTAACTGACTAATTCACTCAAAATTACCAACGCATCCACTTAATATTGCTGCACCTTTAAATAACTATTCTGGAGAGAGTATCTGACCGAAAAAGAAATCCTGGCCGTTGAGAACGTAACACCATGAAAAAGGCATGCGACCAACTTCATACTGGCGCGAATTGAACTAAATCTTTACATATATAAGTGCTTGCCATTTCAAAGCAACCGCAAAAGTAGTTAGAACATACACTGACGTGGGTACCTCCTAATATTGTGCAGGATTTCCTTTTGCCCGGCGTGGTGCAGAAAATCGCCTTGTCGTGGACTCAACAAGACGTTAGAAGCCCCCTGCAGAAATATTGACCCATGCTACCTGTATAGCCGTCCATAATTGCGAAAGTGCTGCCGGTGCAGGATTTTGTGTACGAACTGACCTCTCGACCATGTCCCGTAAATGTTCGATGGGACAAGATTGGCAGTTTGGGTGACCAAATGATTCTCTCAAATTGTCCAGAATGTTCTTCAAACTAGGCGCGAACAATTGTGGCCCAGTGACATGGTGCATTGTCATCCATAAAAATTCCATCGTTGTTTAGGGACATGAACTTCATGATGGCTGCAAACGGTCCCCAAGTAGATGAGTATAGCCATTTCCAGCCAATGATCGGTACAGTTGGACCAGTAGACATAGTCTGTTCCACGTAAACACAGCCCAACCCATACTGGAGCCACCACCTGCTTGCACAGTCTCTTGTTGACTGCCCTTGGGTCTATTGCTTCGTGGGATCTGCGCAAGATTCAAGAGCTACCATCATGTCTTACCAACTGAAATCTGGACTCACCTGACCAGGCCACGATTTTCCAGTCGTCTAAAGCCGAACCGATATAGTCACGAGCCGAGGAGAGGCGCTGCAGGCCGTGTCTGTGCTGTTAGCGAAGACGCGCGATTCCCCGACGGGCTGGGTGCGTCTCATACACTAATACCTCACAGACAGGAGTTTCAACACTGACGTGCAGGGAAAACAATCAACACGACACGGTATACACGCGGGAGTAACCCAGGGAAGCATCCTAGGGCCCCTACTGTTTAACCTCTGCATAAACGATCTCCCAACCACACACAACACAACGATTGCAATCTACGCGGATCCTCGCGCAAGACTGGAAACCTTACAGACTGCACTCAGAGTGGCTGAGCCTTGGTTGGAGAAATGTCGTGTTAAGTAAACGTCGACAAGTGCGAAGCCGTTCTGGTCACTAGAAGACCGAAGCAACTGCGCAAACACCGACACTGCAGACCAATAATTCTACATGCACGCCCAATACGTTTCCGTGAGAAAGTCAGATACCTCGGTGTCTGGCTGGACCGGAATTTACTCGGGGGTGGGGGGACCACATACAACACATGACCAACCGAGCAAGCGCGAGGCTCAAACAGCTCTACCCTATGCTCAACAGGCGTAGCACACTGAACGGAAGGGTAAGAGGTCCATGTACATGACACTTATTCGACCCCTGATGACGTACGCAGTTCCTGTCTGGGGATACGCTGCGCCCACACGCCCGCGCCGTCGGCAGCTCATGCAAAACAAAGTACTCAAAATCATAAGCAATGCTCCACGATACACACGCATCGCGGATCTTCACCGGGAATACCAACTTGAGACTCTCACGGAGGTAATCCACAAACTCACCACCAGAAGCTCCAGACATTCGCAGCAGAACCCGTTTATTCTGAATCTGGGGAACTACGACCACAACCATAGATGGAAACATAAAAGACCAAAAGACATACTTGTAAGGACCTAATATCTATGGCCAAGCACACGCAAACACAACGGTACAGGTCAGCCCCTGTTAATCAGACGCCATTACTGGATATCCAGCTGGAACACACTTGTCGAATAACTGGCACCACGCAGGGAAGCCGTACCGTACACTGCACGCAGACAAGCTCCACCCCCCCCCCCCCCCCAACCTTGCATGAACTATTGCAGCTAGTAAGCCACTGCTGCTCTTACTACCCATCCCACTGTCGCAGATGTTTTTTTTTCCCACGGCACGAGCCTTGGCACTTTTTTCCCTCTGCTCTTCAAATTGCTACCCTCACTCGTGTTTCGTCCACTATCTATCACCTGATGGACCGTGTTAATGCGTAGTCTTACCCAGACGCACGGATAACATGACAGCCCAGCATCCTGTGATCCACCTGTTACATAGCTAACATGTTGACGGAGGTGACAGTAGAACTTTTGGTCTGGTCACCACGTTGGTGCGGGCGTCGACTACACAAACGCCGTTGATCTCTGTCGTTAAGTGAATACCGTAGGCCACCTCACTTTCCAAGGTGAGAGGTAATGCCTGAAATTTGGTATTCTTGACATACACTTCACATTGTGGAACTCGGAATGTAGAATTCCCTAACGGTTTCCGAAATGGAGTGTCAAATACGTCTACCTCCAACTACTCTTCCACTTTCAAAGTCTGTTGATTCCGGTCGTGCAGCCATAATTACTTCGGAAACCTTTTCACACGAATCACGTGACTACAAATGACAGCTCCGATAAGGTACTGCCATCTTATATCTTGTGTACGCGATGTCACTGCCTTCGCATATCGTCGTCCTAATACTATGTAAGATTACAAAGCGAGGTTCTCAGATATCGCAGTTAACTGTTGATTGTTTGTGAGAAGACTATTTTACGCCTCGTGAAAGATGTGGAAACGTCTTCCAGAACGTGTCGTAATTCCACAGCGGTTAGATCATGAGCCTATCTAGACTGCAGATCACTATTTCGCGTTATTGCTGCTCGTTCTGGTTTTCATTCAAGACTGCGTATGCGAATATGTAGCCGATTGGTTCAGGAGGACTCCACTCCTTACCATGCCCGTTCTCAACGGTCCAACAGGACTAGCGGCCGAGAGAACAGACACAGTTTTCGCTCGGTGGTGCAGCGTCGTATAGCCGCGTTCTGTTCCTTCAATCAGGAACTGGCATTTACCGCAAAACAAGTAGCCACGCTGACAGTGGTACATCACCTGGAGCTGCCAAGGATCGTCAGGACGGCCACCATAATCGCGGCTTCACTGACACGGCAGTAGAGAGCGGTGCTTCGACAACGGTCCACGAAAGTACAATACTAGGCGACACGTGAATCTGAAAAGACTCCGCGAACGGCACCACGGTGGACACATCAGTGTGTGAAGGCTCCCTGGAGGACACACGTTGCCAGATTTCAACCTTAATCGTTGTATGGGCGCAGCATCTGAAGCTATGGTAAGGGGCACCATTCACATACCCCCTGATACTGATAGGAGCCTTTATATTTCTGTCGTCTTAAGGCGGTGACCGTGCCCTAACTACGAGGTCCCTGTGGCGTTTATCTCTCGCCAAGATACACTCCTGGAAATGGAAAAAAGAACACATTGACACCGGTGTGTCAGACCCACCATACTTGCTCCGGACACTGCGAGAGGGCTGTACAAGCAATGATCACACGCACGGCACAGCGGACACACCAGGAACCGCGGTGTTGGCCGTCGAATGGCGCTAGCTGCGCAGCATTTGTGCACCGCCGCCGTCAGTGTCAGCCAGTTTGCCGTGGCATACGGAGCTCCATCGCAGTCTTTTAACACTGGTAGCATGCCGCGACAGCGTGGACGTGAACCGTATGTGCAGTTGACGGACTTTGAGCGAGGGCGTATAGTGGGCATACGGGAGGCCGGGTGGACGTACCGCCGAATTGCTCAACACGTGGGGCGTGAGGTCTCCACAGTACATCGATGTTGTCGCCAGTGGTCGGCGGAAGGTGCACGTGCCCGTCGACCTGGGACCGGACCGCAGCGACGCACGGATGCACGCCAAGACCGTAGGATCCTACGCAGTGCCGTAGGGGACCGCACCGCCACTTCCCAGCAAATTAGGGACACTGTTGCTCCTGGGGTATCGGCGAGGACCATTCGCAACCGTCTCCATGAAGCTGGGCTACGGTCCCGCACACCGTTAGGCCGTCTTCCGCTCACGCCCCAACATCGTGCAGCCCGCCTCCAGTGGTGTCGCGACAGGCGTGAATGGAGGGACGAATGGAGACGTGTCGTCTTCAGCGATGAGAGTCGCTTCTGCCTTGGTGCCAATTATGGTCGTATGCGTGTTTGGCGCCGTGCAGGTGAGCGCCACAATCAGGACTGCATACGACCGAGGCACACAGGGCCAACACCCGGCATCATGGTGTGGGGAGCGATCTCCTACACTGGCCGTACACCACTGCTGATCGTCGAGGGGACACTGAATAGTGCACGGTACATCCAAACCGTCATCGAACCCATCGTTCTACCATTCCTAGACCGGCAAGGAACGTGCTGTTCCAACAGGACAATGCACGTCCGCATGTATCCCGTGCCACCCAACGTGCTCTAGAAGGTGTAAGTCAACTACCATGGCCAGCAAGATCTCCGGATCTGTCCCCCATCGAGCATGTTTGGGACTGGATGAAGCGTCGTCTCACGCGGTCTGCACGTCCAGCACGAACGCTGGTCCAACTGAGGCGCCAGGTGGAAATGGCATGGCAAGCCGTTCCACAGGAGTACATCCAGCATCTCTACGATCGTCTCCATGGGAGAATAGCAGCCTGCATTGCTGCGAAAGGTGGATATACACTGTACTAGTGCCGACATTGTGCATGCTCTGTTGCCTGTGTCTATGTGCCTGTGGTTCTGTCAGTGTGATCATGTGATGTATCTGACCCCAGGAATGTGTCAATAAAGTTTCCCCTTCCTGGGACAATGAATTCACGGTGTTCTTATTTCAATTTCCAGGAGTGTATTTCTGTCGTCTTAAGGCGGTGACCATGCCCTAACTACAAGGTCCCTGTGACGTTTATCTCTCGCCAAGATACATCTATGCTGTTCTGACCTGCTTCAATAAAGAGATTCCTCCACTGTCACACTAGGTGATACGTTCTCCGGATACTGCATCCGCTGAAAATATTTTACAATGGGTTGGCGAGAGAGTGGAATTGGCTGGTTCAAATGGCTCTGAGCACTATGGGACTCAACTTCTGAGGTCATTAGTCCCCTAGAACTTAGAACTAGTTAAACCTAAATAACCTAAGGACATCACACACATCCATGCCCGAGGCATGATTCGAACCTGCGACCGTAGCGGTCTCGCGGTTCCAGACTACAGCGCCTAGAACCACACGGCCACTTCGGCCGGCGAGAGTGGAATTCCATTACTCTCTAACGTCTACTTTTGATAGCCTCCGGCATATGGCTGAAGCAGCATGGAACGACTTACTCTCATCTGTCATCCCAGCACAGTTCGACTCGATGTCTACTCCGTATAGAGCAATTGTTCCTGCTAGTGCTTGCCGACCCGTATATTAACTCTCGTACCCTGTATTCTGATCACAGTTCCTTCAACATTACCACGAAATATATGTGATACGTGTTACATACCGGACACAATAGGAAGGACCAGGCCCGTCCGCTTTTTTCTTTTATCACTCGTTTATCACATCAGAGAAATACACATTTTAAGACAAAATTTAACTACATCAAATTTTGTTCCCAGTAAAGGTTAACATAAGCAGTGACAAAACTTAGTTCTCTTAAAGGTTTCTGCTGACAACAAATTTTATGGAGGCAATGTAAGGTTCATATCAATTTAGTTCGAACACGTAGCTAGTGATTGAATCACGACACAGACACTTTAACAATTTCGGCAACAAATAAATAGCGTGAATTTGTACTTACAGTAACCAACTAATCAACAGCCTTGCCATTGAATAAGTAGTAGGGAAGCGAAGCCAAAATGAAGATTCCATTAACTAACTATACACTGAAGTCACACTAAAGCTCATTTCTGTGTTCCCAGACACACATGGGGCAAACTTATACAAGACAAGATTTTGAAGGGAGCACATCAGTAAAACCGGTAGTGGAGCTAACTTGTGTCACTGAAAATTAAGATACTAGACCGGGGCACAAAGTTGCCTTTGTGCTATACTGCGCTCCAAAATATTAATTCAAATGGCCAATTCAAAATTAAGCACACATAAACCAGCATTAATTAACGAGGAGCGACACCACTTAATTGAAAAGACGAATGTCGGAGGCGGCAGTAACATCAAACACTTTCTCCGAGTTTTAATCAGGAGTCACTTCCCGCTATACAAGTAAACGTTTAACCAAGCACAAGGAAGGAACCCCATCGAGAAAATTCAAATAAAACCCCCAAAAGATTATAAAGGACAGGGAACCCCAACTATTTAAATTTGAAGGAATTAGCTCTCCCCAAAGGTAGTGTAAACGCTAAGGCCACACTTATGAGGCCACCAAAATTGGTTACAAAGAGTCTTCTATATTTGCTCCTTTTCTTTAAAAGAAACACAAAGCTGCTTAATTTTTGCTGGACGTCCGGTATGGCTCGTATAGGATACACCAGGCAGCAACCCAAGCCAGGCGAGCAAAATCAGGAAAGCAGACAGGCAGGCAGCCAACACACATCCTCCATCCTGAACCGGCAGACCGCGTACAACCAACTCCACATATACGTAGTTGCTCCCCACCTCGTACCTCACGGCGTCTCAGCAGGTAGCCAGAGCAAACGTCAACTGCCACTCGCAAGCAAAGATAAGAAACATCGAAGGATCGATAATGGACATCCAAGGGACTGGCGCGCCAGTAACGAGCGCCACGGCTCAATGTGTAAGTACGCTGTTTAGGTTTTTTTGTTGGTAACGCCACGTAGCTCTCTGTATGAAAAGCACTGACTGTGCTGTGTGCAGTCTGTGGCTGGTTGACGCCGCTGGAATATTCGCTATTGTAGTGTTCGGCAGATGGATGTGAACAGCGCGTAGCGTTGGTTAGTTGGAGGTGAGCCGCCAGCAGTGGTGGATGTGGGGAGATAGATTACTATGTGAGCACGATCTAGACGTGTGTCCGTCAGTAAAAGCAAATTTGTTTAACTGGATCTCACAGAATTATTTATATACTATGAATTTTGAACGCTATAAAAGTAAATACATTGTTTGTTCTCTATCAAAATCTTCCATTTACTAACTATGTCTATCAGTAGTCAGTGCCTTCAGTAGTTAGAATCTTTTATTTATCTGGCAGTATTGGCGCTCGCTGTATTGCAGTAGTTCGAGTAACGAATATTTTTGTGAAGTAAGTGATTCATGGAAGGTATAGATTATTATAAGTCAGGGCCATTCTTTCGTAGGGACTATTGAAAGTCAGATTGCGTTGCGCTAAAAGTATTGTGTGTCAGTTTAGTGATAATCAAATAAAGTAAAGAGAGAACTGTCTGAGTACGTTCAGTTTTACTCAACTGGATCTGTATCAGATAACGTAATTTTCCGGCACTGTCATTCACAATTTTTCAAATGGTACGTTTCATATATACAAGACGATTTTGTCCACGTAGTCTGCTGTAGAAAAGAAAACTGTCGGAAAATTATTCTGAGGATTTCTAGCAAGAAAACTATGTCACTAATACGTTTCTGTCATATAAACGAGTGTGAATCCTAGTAAACCTTTAATCTCTCGTCGTAGATATCGGCTAAGAATGTGCTAGGTAAAAAAAAACGTATTTAAATGATCGGAATCCACATCACTGTAAGATCTGCGGTTGACAGAACCATCACGGATCCTGTTTCATTGCTATACAAGATTCGCCACTTGCCTTGACAAGCGGCATTCGTTGTCTCATTGTGGTTTTCAGTCTCCTGCCACCGACTTGTGCTAGCGGGAAGCAAAATCCACCCATCAAACTAGGTGACATTTATCCGTACTTAAAGCGCCTAACAGCACAGTGACCGCAAAACTGCTGACATTTTTAAATGTCTGCCAGATCGTAGCTGACTGCGGATCTTTGCCTTCTATAGGCAGTGCTTAACCGGTAGAAGCATTTCCTGCGAAATGTAATGTACTGGATTAAGGTCCTGGTGCGCCGTGGTGTGAACCTTTTAGGAAGTTTTGAAAATGTGCATCATCCGCTGCAATATGAGAGATAGATTCTCATTTTTTTCCGGTTTATAATATTTCTTTTAATCTGATTTCATGCGGGTAAGATATCCTAAAGTTTCAGTAAATCCTGGATATTACAAAATTATAGTTTAATTATAGTAACATCAACAATAAAACGACACTAATAACAACAAATATGCTGCCACATCGGACTTTATGCCGCTCCTGTTACCAATCGTAGAGCAGAATATTCTGCACGCTGAAGGAAGCGTTATCTACCCGAAATTTCTATAGATATAAAACTGAAACTGACGAAAATTCCTGTTCTATCTGGTTACACTCGTTGTTTAAGTGCATATTTCTCCTGTCATGCAAATTATTTCGCTTCAGTTTCCTGACAAGTCGATCTACCAATTGTTCATTCGATTAAGACAGAGGTGAAACAAGTGCCTAAGAGCTTAAACAAATGTTCAATTACCTTTTGTTGGTAGTGGAAACGATTCACATGCGGGTAATGAGCCACGCAGCGACTATGTATATCTGTACCCTCTGTGGACATCGATTGCCGCACAACTGGAAAACATCACTTGCTCTACGCCATTTGCAGTATTTACGATTATGAAATTCGGATGCAATCCCACACTGAGAGTTAGCCGTTTATTCAGCTAGCATCGTTAGTTATGCAGTTCTCCTATTTTATATTCCCCGCTCCAAACTGTTTCAATGCAGTTAAATTGTTTGCGAATCAACTCGCTAGTCTCAATTCTCCAGGTGACAGAACCAAGTTCTTCATGCGTACGGGATGTCAATACGTGGAACGGTGAACTCTACGAACAGTGGGAATTATTGACCATGGGAAGTCGCTTAAGTCCGATTGTTGCAGAAAGCACTGCAAAACATTACAAAAAGCAGGCACGACTCCTGTACCCTGGAGTCACCGCTACGTGGATGATACTTCCATCGTGTGGAAACGTACTAAGGAAGGGTTTAGTAACATCTGAAACAACAAAAGAGTCTGCATGCACCATTAAGATTACCGTGGAAGTATAGAAAGATAAAAAAGTCTTCCTTGACTTGATAATCACGAGGAATGGTGGAAACTAACGATGTTACATGTATGGCATACGGAATGGTACATGAGAAATACCCTTTTAGCATGTTCCAGAACAATGCGAAACGTGACGCGACGAAGTGCGACAAGATCAACACCGGTGAAAAGACGCAAGTAACGAAGGAAATTACAGCACGGTCTTTCTGCAAATACATCACCAAGGAGACAAAATTATTCAGACCGAGCAACAAAATACGTGAGCTCACATTGGTCAAAGACAAGCAGGACTCACATATTTACCAAATGCCATGCGTTTGCAGGCAAGAGTATATCCAAATGGCGGTACGATCTGTATTACATAAATAAATATATGTATCTGTTAACACTAGAATCATGGATCACAAACTGCAGTCCGAGACAGAGAAATCGACCACATCCTTTCGAATCTCATTAAGAGACAGACCTTTCTTCCCTTTTTCATGTTAAAGATTAGGAACATAGTAAATGAACGATTAAATATTAATAGTGTGAATGGTGATAGTGAATCTGTTGTTAGGATTACGTGAGAATGAAAAAAAGACTACCGATAGCGAGATTCGGTTCAGAGACGCTGTCGTTATAAAACTAAGCACTTACTCGCTCAGCTGCTGAATCGGTGAACACTAGGGGGCTACAAAACATACAGCAGAAGCTGGTCTCTAATATTGAAACTCTTTTTTCTCGAAACAGGTTAACAGTTGCGTCTTCCTGTTTACGTATGTTAAAAGTCCTAGTCGTGTCCTATACACCATGTCAGTATGAATCAGATCTGTGAGGGGAAGTTCTCTCAATCCCCTCGTTAGTGGTGAAGTTAAAGCCGCGCACAAAACGTCAGCTCAGGAAGTTTATGACGTGTTTGTGGAGAATTTTCGGCACAGAGAAAAAAAAAAACAACGAACACACTGATGTATGTACGTATTAAGATACCACATATAAAAACATCTGTACTTATAGCCGTTAGAACCTGTACATACAGTAACTTTAATACTTGCCTTGGCGCCGGCCGGTGTGGCCGTGAGGTTCTAGGCGCTTCAGTCCGGAACCGCGTAACCGCTACGGTCGCAGGTTCGAATCCTGCCTCGGGCATAGATGTGTGTGATGTCCTTAGGTTAGTTAGGTTTAAGTAGTTCTAAGTTCTAGGGGACTGATGACCACAGATGTTAAGTCCCATAGTGCTCAGAGCCATTTGAACTTGACTTGCCGCAGTGGCTACACCGGTTCCCGTGGGATCACCGATGTTAAGCGCTGTCGGGCCTGGTCGGCACTTGGATGGGTGACCATCCAGGGTGCCATGCGCTGTTGCCATTTTTCGGGGTGCACTCAGCCTCGTGATGCCAATTGAGGAGCTACTCGATCGAATAGTAGCGGCTTCGGTCAAGAATACCATCATAACGATCGGGAGAGCGGTGTGCTGACCCCACGCCCCTCCTATCCGCATCCTCCACTGAGGATGACACGGCGGTCGGATGGTCCCGGTAGGCCACTGGTGGCCTGAAGACGGAGAGCTTTTAATACTTTACTTATTATGTTATATATTAAACGTAAGGTTATACCTCGTAGAGAGTAGATTACGAAAGCATTTTCAGTTTTTAAATTTAAATTATAATTACACAAAATGCTGATAGTTAAATTTTTGTAGCCCCTGAAAGTTAGAGTGACAATCTGCACTGGGACAGGACTGAGTGAGACGGTGACCACATTAGCCCTGTAGAAAAAGTGGATTTTTAGCGCTGTCAGTTTTCGCCATTGATTATGATACAGTCTGTACTGCTGACTAAGTAGCTATCTGCGTTTTGTGATTCAAAAAGATCGTGTAGGAATCTGCTTCATGTAAAAGCCCCACAATTCTTATAAACTGATTTAGCCAGACTACAAAGAATCGTCATAACGGCAGGAAGCCGTTCTACAATTCCTTTACAGCGGTCCCATTTTTCTCGTCGCGCGTGCTAAAAACGGAATTGAAGCTGGCTGTAAATAAAACCCGGCCTTTGCAGCGGCGGTCACAGAGCCAGTTTGGCAACGTGTGTGTGTATGTGTGTGTGTGTGTGTGTGTGTGTGTGGGCGTCCGTCAGACGCGACGCACACATCAAGCCGCTCCAGTTGCTGCACGAGTGGGAGAGGGAGGGGGGTGGAAGGGGATGTGGGTGGGGGTGGTGAGGTGGGGGTGGGGGGCACTCCGTGTCGCCGCATATCAGGTATCGACATCGCGGCTGGTGTCGGTAAGTGGCCGTAAAGAAGGGAGGGGTGGCGGCGGCGGCGGCTGCTGCGAGAGGAAACACGATAACGCAGAGGGCCGACCGGCGTGATGGAAAGCGCGCCCCGGCGTGTCGTTGGCAGGTGTGCAAACACAATTTACCAGCAGCCGCGGCGGCGGTGCGGGCGTGGCCCGAACCACGGCGCGGCGCGGATGGCTGGCCGCGGTTCACCGCACTGACGTCCACTTAGCGCATGCGTGTGGATTAATGCTGTCACCGCTGATGCTCTTGCAGTAGCGATAATACATCGTCAACTGAGGGACTCATAATTACTAGTACATTGAGCAATGCTAAGGATTTCAGAATGTACACTACTGGCCATTAAAATTTCTACACCAAGAAGAAATGCAGTCATTGGACAAATATATTATACTAGAACTGACATGTGATTACATTTTCACTCATTTTGAGTGCATAGATCCTGAGAAATCAGTACCCAGAACAACCACCTCTTCCGGCCGCGGTGGTCTCGCGGTTCTAGGCGCGCAGTCCGGAACCGTGCGATTGCTACGGTCGCAAGTTCGAATCCTGCCTCGGGCATGGATGTGTGTGATGTCCTTAGGTTAGTTAGGTTTAAGTAGTTCTAAGTTGTAGGGGACTGATGACCACGGCAGTTGAGTCCCATAGTGCTCAGAGCCATTTGAACCATTTGAACCAACCACCTCTGGCCGTAATAACGGCCTTCATACGCTTGGGCATTGAGTCAAACAGAGCTTGGATGGCGTGTACACGTACACCTGCCCATGCAGCTTCAACACGATACCATAGTTCATCAAGAGTAGTGACTGGTGTATTCTGACGAGCCAGTTGCTCGGCCACCATTCACCAGACGCTTTCAATTGGTGAGAGATCTGGAGATTGTCCTGGCCATGGCAGCAATCGAACATTATCTGTATCCCAAAAGGCCCGTACAGGACCTGCAACATGCGGTCGTGCATTATCTTCCTGAAATGTAGGGTTTCGGAGGGATCGAATGAAGGGTAGAGCCACGGGTCGTAACACATCTGAAATGGAACGTCCACTGTTGAGAATGCTGTCAATGCGAACAAGAGGTAAACGAGACGTGTAACCAATGGCACCCCATACCATCACGCCGGGTATACGCCAGTATGGCGATGACTAATACACGCTTTCAATGTGTGTTCACCGCGATGTCGCCAAACACGGAAGCGACCATCATGAAGATGTAAACAGAACCTGGATTCATCCGACAAAATGATGTTTTGCCATTCGTGCACCCAGGTTCGTCGTTGACTACACCATCGCAGGCGCTCCTGTTTGTCATGCAGCATCAAGGGTAACCGCAGCCATGGTCTCCGAGCTGATAGTCCATGCTGCTGCAAACGTCGTCGAGCTCTTCGTGCAGATGGTTGTTGTCTTGCAAACGTCCACATCGGTTGACTCAGGGATCGAGACGTGGCTGCACGATTCGTTACAGGCATGCGGATAAGATGCCTGTCATCTCGACTACTAGTAATACGAGGCTGTTGGGATCCAGCACGGCGTTCCGTATCACCCTCCTGAACCCACCGATTCCATATTCTGCTAACAGTCATTGGCAATGTTGCGATACGATAAACCGCAATCCGATAGGCTACAGTCCGACCTTTATCAAAGTCGTAAACGAGATGGTACGCATTTCTCCTCCTTACACGTGGCATCACAACACCATTTCACCAGGTAACGGCGGTCAACTGCTGTTTGTGTATGAGAAATCGGTTGGAAACTTTCCTCAGTTCAGCACGTTGTAGGTGTCGCCACCGGCGTCAACCTTGTGTGAATGCTCTGAAAAGCTAATCATTTGCATATCACAGCATCTTCTTGCTGTCCGTTAAATTTCGCGTCTGTAGCACGTCATCTTCGTGGTGTAGCAATTTTAATGGCCAGTAGTGTATTTTTCACTCTACAGCAGAGTGCTCGCTGCATCGAAGCTGAACCCTTTCGCTGCCCGAGACGAACTCTTTGCATTCCGTGCTGAGGCTCCTTTAGTTATAGCTGTACAGCTCGCAAGATGTTACTGCCTTGCCAAGGACTTTCCAGCCGACATGAAACACTTAGCATCCGATTTTTCTGTTAGGTGACTGAGCCGTGTTGCGGCTCGCATTGGTGCCGTTGGTAGGCTGGCATCGTGTAATGGGGATAGTGGCGTCTCGTTTTCTTCTCGTGTTTACTGGCGCCACTACCTTTGCTAGCGTTGTCTGTCTGCGAGTGGCAGCAGCAGCGGTTATCGATATCTAGTACCCTAGTACTGTCTTTGGAAGGGCGTCAAGTGTTTTCCGGGTTGGAGTGCGTCGGGAGTTCGATTGGGAGGGAGCAGCAGTGAGGTCCGGCAGCCTGAGGACATGCTGGGACCACTGGTGTAGTTGCGAGGGCAGCCACCTCGTTCCCCACCGGACCCAGGACGTTTGAGTTGAGTGAACATTAACCCAGTAGTTAAACCTCTACTATTTTGAGACCATTCTGCTCGCAGGGTCGTTGAGACGAAAAGCAATGAGTGGAGTGTTTGGAGTTGGCGAAATTAATTAGCTGTCCTCCACCTTTTATTATTAATCATTGAATTGCTTGTGTTTATTGATGAAGTTCAACCAGCGGTATTTTTCTGCCTAGTGGCCGCTAACGCCCAAGTTACCTGCCCTGAAGGTTAGCGTATTTTCGCGGTAGTGTGCCCCTCCTCGCCTTGTTGCTGCTGTCCGGTAAGACGTGTAGTTCAACAGGCTCTTTGATTATTATTCGAATATTTGTTTCTTTTGGACTACTTTGGTCGTAGTGGGTCCTTCTGCTTCTGGATATTCTAAACACCAGATTCTGAAGACGCAGTGCTGTCCGCTGGTTCCGCTTTGCCTGGGCTGTTCCATCTTTGTGTTGGTTACCAGACGTTAGGTAGATTTTGCAAGAGTGTTGGTCTGCGTTTAAACTGTCACTAGTTTGAGTTGCCATCTGGTTAAGTGAATACAACTCTTGGCTTCCTGTCTCATCGTTTACGAAATTGAGCGACTTTCCCAGGTCGATCCTTGGAGCACTGTCTGAGGCCCACTTCTCTTGTAAGTAGCCTGTTTAGGTTTTTATGTTGGTAACGCCACGTAGCGCTCTGTATGAAAATCACTGGCTGTGCTGTGTGCAGTCTGTAACTGGGTGGCATTGTTGTAATAGTCGCTATTGTAGCGTTGGGCAGTTGGCTGTTAACATCGCGTAGCGTTGCGCGGTTGGAGGTGAGCCGCCAGCAGTGGTGGATGTTGGGAGTGAGATGGCGGAGTTTTGAGAGCGGATGATCTGGATAGAGACAGTAAATATGTAATATTAGATATCATGGACTGATATAGATATTATGACTTTTGAACACTATTAAGGTAAATATATTGTTTGTTCTCTATCAAAATCTTTCATTTGCTAACTATGCCTATCAGTAGTTAGTGCCTTCAGTAGTTTGAATCTTTTATTTAGCTGGCAGTAGTGGCGCTCGGCGTATTGCAGTAGTTCGAGTAACGAAGATTTTTGTGAGGTAAGTGATTTGTGAAAGGTATAGGTTAATGTTAGTCAGGGCCATTCTTTTGTAGGGATTATTAAAAGTCACATTGCGTTGAGCTAAAAAAATGTTGTTTGTCAGTTTAGTGTTGATCAGAATAGGTAAAGAGCGAAATGTCTGAGTACGTTCAGTTTTGCTCAGCTGTTTGAAAATCAAATAATGTAAGAGATTTATCAGCACAGTAATTCAATAATTTTTCTAATGGGACGTTTCATATGTCGATATATTTACCTTAACAGTGTTCATAATATATATAGCAGTTCATGACATCCATTCTTACAAATGTACTGTTTCTGATGGACACACGTCCAGATCATCCGCTCTCAAAAATCCGCCATCTCACTTCCCCACATTCACCACTGCTGGCGGCTCACCTCCAACTGCGCAATGCCACGCGCTGTTAACAGCCAACAGCCCAACACTACAATAGTGAATATTACAACAATGCCACCCAGCCACAGACTGCACACAGCACAGCCAGTGATTTTCATACAGAGCGCTACGTGGCGTTACCAATACAAAAACCTAAACAGCCTACTTACACTCTGTTGAATTGGTCAGATTGTGATGATTGTCTTTTTTTAAAAAAATCTATTTTAATTTTGAATTATTACTATTGGGGACTTCAGCCGACAAATAAACTGAATTTCTCGTCAATAGCCGGCCGCTGTGGAAGAGCGGTTCTAGGCGCTTTAGTCTGGTACCGCGCGACCGCTACGGTCGCAGTTTCGAATCCTGTCTCGGGCATGGATGTGTGTGATGTCCTTAGGTTGGTTAGGTTTAAGTAAGAAGTCCCCTAGAACTTAGTAGGGGATTGATGACCTGACATGTTAAGTCCCATAGTGCTCAGAGCCATTTGAACTATTTTTTTTTTGTCAATAAAGCCTTCAGCCGTGAGTGCAATTTGTCTTAAGAATTTTTAATTAGATATTGTCTCTTAATAGTGAAAATTTGATGATTGTCCATTTTTTATAACATTTTAGTAACTCTTGGAGAGCCCGCATCTCGCTTCCCACGCCCGGGTTCCCGGGTTCGATTCCCGGCGGGGTCAGGGATTTTCTCTGCCTCGTGATGGCTGGGTGTTGTGTGCTGTCCTTAGGTTAGTTAGGTTTAAGTAGTTCTAAGTTCTAGGGGACTTATGACCACAGCAGTTGAGTCCCATAGTGCTCAGAGCCATTTGAACCATTTTTTGAACTCTTGGAGAAGTTAACTCGTTCTTAAGAATTTCCTATCCAGGCCTTCAGCCGTCAAATTGTTTTTTAAGTTATTATTATTGGGGTCTTCGTTGAATTTCTGGTCAATAAGGTCTTCAGGCGTGAGTGCAACTTGCTTAGGAAATTTTTTGTTAGACATTGTGTCTTAACAGTCAAATTTGATAATTGTACCTTATTGTCAACCTTATTTGCAATTGCTTTCAAATAAAGTGTACGTGTTATATTTAGATTAAAGTTCAGTCTTGATCAAATATGATGAAAAATATGAATCCCCAAATACCTAAATTAAGATCACAGATTAAACTGCATAAAAAAGAGAAATCTATACGACCTATTGTCAACTACAGAAGTAGTCCTTCATATAAACTAAATATGAAACTTAATAAAATTTTGAAAGCATTCTATACATATGACAGCAACTTCAGTATCAAAAACAGTTATGAACTAACACAACAAATCCACAATATAGACATTCCAACTAGTGCAAATTTCGCCTCATTAGATATTAAAAATTTATATACAAATATACCAATTACTGAGACGATTAATATAATTAGGGATAACTTAATACAATAAAAAAATATGACTAAAGACGAAATAATCGAACTTATAGAACTACTTGAATGCACTTTAGATTACAATTATTTCTCGTTTAATACTAAAATCTATTGTCAGAAAGATGGCTTAGCAATGGGAAATTCTTTGGCTGGGACAGTAGCAGACATTTTCGTAAACCACATTGAGACGCAATTCCTGAAAAATAACCCTGATATCGCAAATAAAATCATATATTACAAGCGATATGTAGACGATACATTATTACTTTATAATGGTTCAAAAGACGAAATTGAGAAACTTGCTATAAAATTAAACTGTATGCATCCGAAGTTACAATTTACAGTTGAGCATGAAAATCGAAAATCTATTAACTACCTAGATCTCACTATAACCAATAACAACGGGAAACATTTATTCACCATATACAGGAAACCTACAACCACTGATGTTATTATTAATGCTACATCATGTCATCCTGACAAGTATAAAAAAGCAATTTTTAAGTCTATGATACACCGAATACTAAAATTACCGCTAGAAGCTAATGAGATCAAAAAGGAAATGACCATCTTAAAACAAATTGCAAAAACCAACTCTTTCGACACACGACAGGTAGATATCATTTTTAATAAAGTACAACAATCACAAAGTACTCCACTAATAAGTAATCCAAAATATATGAAGATGACATATATGGAAAACATATCAGATAGAATCACTAACTTATTCAAAAATTCTGGAATAACAATAGCATTTACAACTGACAATACTTTACAACAAAAATTAAGACATACCGTAAATAAAGATAATGGAAAATCTACCAGATCAGGAGTGTACAAGATCCAATGTAGAGACTGTGAGAAAATATATATCGGCCAAACAGGTCGAAATTTTGCAATAAGGTACAAAGAACATACGTCAGGTACCTCACGAACAAAGTCTGTTTTTGGTCATCATATAACATTCAATAATCATGCTGAGGAGACAGTACAACAGAATTTACAAGTTCTTCATTATGCAAATAAAGGCTTACTTATGAATATCGTAGAAGAAATCGAGATATATGCTCATTTGAAAACCAAATCATCAATGCTGCTCAATGAACAATTAGATTTTCGCGAAAAATATTATTACGACCTTTTTGACGAAATTTTATAATAAAAGCATCTACTCTTTTGTTTTTTAGAAATATAAGATTAGTTATACCCATGGCAAAAGCAATGTATGTAAAATATGCTGCATCAGCAGTCTTATCAGTTATTCAGATATACATAATGTGGAACGTACTATCGGCTGCTAACTTAATGCTATAAAGAACATTGCCATAAAAACTACAGTTAAAACAAGACGATTCTGCAGCATCCAACAAAGATGCAATTGTGATGTAGGCGACTTGGTATTATCGATATATACCACAACGCCAAGGATTTTACATCTTTGATGTAACTGGCACTGTAATAGTATTAAGCTTGTCCATAGAGGGCACAGCTATCACACATCGTAATTCACTGTTTTTATCCAAAATATAAATAAGTTGTAGACACAACTACTATCTGTTAATCAGATATTTAAATGAATCAATTTTATGTTATTAGTGTATTTCCTACTTTTATACTTTGACGATGGCGTCATATTATGAACGCTGATTGGCAGTTATGAATTAGTGTGACAGGAAGTAGCCGGAGCCTCTGCATATTTAAGCTCGTGCTCAGCACTCATAACCATCAGTTGACTGCACAGCAGCAAGGAGAGCTCCACCTACCAACCCAAGGGAGCCAATGGGTATAACTAATTTTATTTTATTTTGTTAAAAATTTTGACATCATTAGACTTTTTCATTCATTTAAAGATTGGTATCTAGTATTTCTTAAAATTTATTCACAGGTCTGATGATGGTTTTATAGAAAAAAAAACCGAAACCGGTTACTCATTAAAACAGACATAACGTGATCAAGACTGAACTTTAATCTAAATATAACAATTAATTGATCACTGTATTCCAAAAATGTTTACCAAAATTGTGCAAAGTGTACGTGATTTAAAAAAAAAAATAACTGAGCAACCAACGGTAGCTGAGTACGGCCCCGTCGACACTGAATCCTGCCTTTCCCTAAGTACCACGTCTTAATGACAAAATGTGATTTTTGTACGTCTTATAGTCTATCTTTACTCGATAAAGACTTGAATTTTTTTCGTTGTCTGTCATACTTACTGTGCCACAACAAATTAAGTAAAACATTGCACGAAATTCTAAAGAGATCACAGAGGTAAAAAAGGCATTGCATAAAATTTGCGCACGGTTGATTTCAGCTCCTACATTGGAGTGAATGTAATGTGTATAAGATTTAAATTTTATTTCCAATGAGAGCAAAAGGATATCTCATTTCCTTCCCGAGTTATTGAGCTTTATATCTGATGGACGTTTGTGTGCGACGCGCCATTTACGTCCTTACGGATCGCGAATCGTGTGATCATAAAAATCATCATACCTTATAAACATTCGCATTCGGGAGGACGATGGTTCAAACACTCGACCGGCCATCCTGATTTAGGTTGTCCGTGATTCCCCCAAATCGCTTCATGCAAAATGCCGGGATCGTTCCTTTGAAAGGGCACAGCCGACTTCCTTCTCCATCCTTCCCTAATACGGACTGATGACTTCGCAGTTTGCTTTCCTCTCCCAAATCAACCAACCAATCTCATAAATGATTCAAGATAACGAAACGAGGTTTTCTGCAGTGATAGCACGAAATGAAGCACATATATAGGATGATAATCACTTGAAACACTTATTCATCGAGATATGGAAGTAATTCGTCCATAGCAGTGAGAGGTCGTCGGTTCAGGACGAATTCAGACGTTCATACCACTTTAGGGATACATAATCAGCGCTCGTGTACACGTCCGCGGCATCTGCAGAACGGCGTAACAGGACATGTGTACATGGCCACAGCAACAAAAGGGCTAATGCTGGATTAAAGTTGACTACAGACCCTGGATCTAACCAGGAACCTTCCCATTTACCGGTTCAGGGTATGAGTATTGCACTCACCTGCAGTTCTAAATTGTTAGGAAGTCTCAATTCTGTAGACTTTACTTGCTCAGATGTGTAGTTACATAAACTTCAGCTTAGAATTTAGATGATCCATAACGCTTTCCTATATTGACCATAGTGCCTCTGAGAACACGTCATTAAACGCTATAATCAACGTCTACACTCCAGAGATCACCCCCTCTATCCCTTCCCAAACACATCTACTTATATACATATACACAAATCTTGAACTTCAATAAACCAAGTTTCTTAGAAAATTTTTTAGTTGTCTTGTTGGCAGTAATGCATTAATTTTCAACTGCTTAAGAGTTTCGGTTGCTATGCAGCCTGATTTAGATCTGTATAACGAACAAAGAGAAATTTCTCTTTAGGTTCACATGAACTTTACTCTCATTAAGAACATACATTATTGCAGAGTAGTTACCGTTAAGTAATGGAAAGGTACCACTCGTGTTAGAGATACACTGTAGGCTGCAATACGCTACCGTCTGAAAGTGTATCTTGGCGATACATTAAAAAATGAAAAATACCTATTGTTTAGTATCAACAGACAACATTTTTAACACTTACATTGTTTAAATATGTGGTAGAGGGGAAAAATAAAAATAGCAAAAAAATATAGAAACATAAGATGCTCACTAATGAACCAAGCTTTCAGTACACTGTCGGTTTTACCAAGCCAAATGCACTGCTGCAGTGGTCAGGTTACCAAGAGTAAGTGCTGCTAGACCAGCACACACATGGTTGAATGTCCAGGTCTGCCGAGCGCTGTTGGTAATTGGGGTGCACTCACGTCCGGTGATGCCTATTCAGGGGGTACTTGATTGAGAATGAGCGGTTCCGGTCACGAAAAGTAACACCAGCCGGTGGTATCATGTGCTGACCACACGCCCCTCCACATCCACATCCACATCCAGTGACGCCTATAGGTTGCGGATGACATGGAGCTCGGCCGGTGCCGTTGGGCGTTCAAGGTCTGTTCGGAGTTCAGTTGGCTTTACTCACGCGATTACAAAATGCAATTCTGAACCTATGGAGACTAACGAAAAATTAGCTTTCAGTAAAGGTAAGTCGTTAAACCAACTGAAACGTAAATTATTTTTAAAAGCATTAGAACATGAAAAATGTAACATCTAACAAAAAGCTGCCGTGTTAACAGATGTAACCGACTACAGTGCTGAAATATCCTCGTTAGTGACTACAGTGTCGACATATTCTCGTTAAGAACTGTAACATGTCAATGCGGGATATGGTCACCGTTTGAAACCATCAGAACATTGACCTCTGTTTGCGCATATAAAACATTCTGCGAAACAGAAAATTTTTAAAAAAAATTTATATTTTTATTTTATAAAAGTATTAAAAATATATCACATCGCTTCTCTCTGCCATCTCTTGGTAATAACGTCTTTCTAGTAATATGCATAGTTCTTTGGAAAGTGTCTTACCAATATTCATTCGGATTTATATTACACGAAGGAAGAATTAATTACCTACGTAACTCTGTACATTTCCTGATTTCTCTTACCATATTATCGCCACCCTAAACCAGATAAAAGGTTACCTAAACTAAACCATTTCTGGAATCGCTAAATATCAACAGCAACATAAAATGGTATAACAGGAGCAGCGTTCGTTATGAATAGAAGGAGTGATCCTTGAACAGTTCAGTGATAGGGTTTCTTCCAGTCAGAATCGACGGCAGACAAACGTCAACAACAATACTCCAGATATACCTGTCGACGTCACAAGCAGAAGATAAAGAGATACAGAATGTGTATGTGAATATTGGATGCGCTATTCAGTATCCAAAAGGAGATGATTATCTAAGAGGCGTGGAATGCGGTAGTATGGGAAGGACAAGAGGAAGGGTTATGGAAGAATTTGAGATTGTTAATAGTAATGAAAGACGAGAAAGATTGAGTTTCGCAATAAATTTCACGTGGTAACAGCAATTGCTCAGCTCAGAAATCATAAGACGAGGAGGTGTATTTCGGAAAACGTAGAGAGACGCGAAGATACCAGCTGGATTACCATCAAGGTCCGACGGCCATTCTGAGGTCATATATTGGATAGTGATTCGTTCCCAGGAGAAGTAACACGCACAGATAAGAATTTAGCCATGTTGAAAGTTAGATCGAAGTTAACAAAATCGTCCAGAAGAAACAGTGTGGAATTAAGTGAGGTTCTGAAGTACTGGGAAATGCTGTGTGTCGGTGGTTCTCTAACGTTCTAGATACTGAGAAGATGAATATCACAATTGGCAGATCAGTTGAAGAGCCGTGGACATCTCTAGACAGGGAAATCATAGTATTTGAACAGACAGACGTAAGTACAAAAAATAGCGGCTAAGGGACCTAGGGCAACAAAACAGATACCTCAGTTAGTTGAGAGAACAAGGAAGCTGAAAACTGTTCAGGAAAATATAGCAACACAGCGATATAAGTGCCTTAGGAATGAAATAAAAATGGTAAGTACAGCGAAATGCCTACAGGATAAATGTGAAGATATCGAAAAGGAAGTGATCGTCGGAAGGAATCATTCAGCATAGAGAAAAGTCGAAACAACTTCGTAGAAACGACAAACAAGGATATTAAAATACACTGCAGGACTCTACAATGAAGAACTGTCTGCTGACAGTACGGTAAAAGAAATGAAACGAAATACGGGAGACATATAGGACCAAGTACTACAGTCACCGTCTGACAGAGCTTTGAACGACTTTCGATCAAAGAAGGCCAAAGCCGTAGATAAAATTTCTTCGTAATGTATAAAATCATTGGAGGGAGTGCCAGCCAAACAACTATTCAAGTTGGTGTTTATAATCTAAGCGAACTAGAGGCGTATCACCAAACTTTCGACCGAGCGAGGTGGCGCAGTGGTTAGCACACTGGACTCGCATTCGGGAGGACGACGGTTCAATCCCGTCTCCAGCCATCCTGATTTAGGTTTTCCGTGATTTCCCTAAATAGCTTCAGGCCAATGCCGGGATGGTTCCTTTGAAAGGGCACGGCCGATTTCCTTCCCAATCCTTCCCTAACCCAAGCATGAGCTCCGTCTCTAATGACCTCGTTGTCGACGGGACGTTAAACACTAACCACCACCACCACCACCACCAAACTTTCGGAAGAAAATCAGCGACACAACTGCAAAGGTAGTAAAGACATATATGACTGAGACATTATTGTACAGTCAGCTTAACAGCCTATCCAAGTTGCTGAGAAGAATAATACACAGGAGAATGGAAAATGAAATTGAGGGTGCATTAGGTGACGATAAATATAACTTTAGAAAAAGTCAAGGCATCAGAGACGTAGTTCTGACTAGCGCCTGATAATGGATGCAAGAATAAAGAAAGATCGACACACATTCATAGGATTTAGAAAGAGTGTTTCATACTGTAAAATTGTGCAACTTTTCCTGAAAAGTAGGAATGAGCAATAGGGAAAGACGGGTAATACACTTTATGTGTAAGAACGAAAAGAAGCAATAAGTATGAATGATGAAGGATGAAGTGCTTGGATTAAAAAGGGTGTAAGACCGTTATGCAGCCTTTCTCCGTTGTAGTTCAATCTGACTTCAAAGCACACACGGAATCGGATTAAAATCCATGGTGAAAGAACATCTACAGTAAGAACTTACTGGTAACATTGGTGCCCTCAGTGGAAGTGGAGAAGAATAATAAGATCTGTTGAATGGCATGAACAGTCTACCGGGCGCAGAAGATGGACTGTGAGTGAATCGAAGCTGGCAGCTGTGGCCGGGCGGTTCTAGGCGCTTCAGACCGAAACTGCGCTGCTGCTACGGTCGCAGGTTCGAATACTGCCTCGAGCATTGGTGTGTGTGATGTCCTCAGGTTAGTTAGGTTTAAGTAGTTCCAAGTCTAAATCCCATAGTGCTTAGAGCCATTTGAACCATCTGAGGTAAACTGAACAAATACGAAGGTATTGACAGTAGATAGAATGAGGTTGCCGACAAACTTTACATGAAAATTGGGGACCACTAAGTAGATAAAGACAAGGAAATTTAAAATGACACAAAGAAGGGCTAGCTCTGCCAAAGAGGGCACTGTAGGGAGAAAGAAGTTTCCTAGTATCAAATATGAGCCATGATTTGAGGAACAGATTTATGAGAATGTATGCTTGTAGCACAGCATTGAAAGGAAGAGAAGCATGGACTGTGGGAAAAGAGAATCGACGCGTACGGTTTGATGAAAGTTAGGTAGGGTGATAAGAAATGAGGAGTTTCTCCACGGGAACGGGGAGGAGAAGAGCTGTGGAAAACATTGACAAGAAGAGCGTACAGGATAATAAGACGTGTATTAATAGATCAAAGAGTAATCTCCATGGTACTAGAGCGGGCTGAAGAGGGTAGAATCTGTAGTGGAAGACTGAGATTGGAATACATCCAAAAAATGTTTCAAGAGATGAGGTGCAGGTGCTACTTTAGGATGAAGAGTTTGGCACGGGAGAGAAATTCGTGGCGTGCTGCACCAAAACTGTCAAAGAACTAATGACTCCCAAAAAAATTGTAAGTACCTGCATTCTTTGCATTCACCTTAATCCCCAGGTTTCGCGCCTATGCAACCACTGAAGACAGATCTTGACGGCAGGTTTGGCTTATGAGTAAGTCTGAAGGTTGTCGGCATAGAAATGATATTCACTGGAGGACATAATCGACGAGACCTTATTGACATAGAGGGAGAACAATAGTGGCTCCAGAACTCACCACTGTGGTAGTCATGAGAAAATAAAAGAGTTTACTCCGAAGCATCTGTAAAAAAGCAAGATACGTGACATGGAACAGTTTCCCGAGACCGAGGAACCCTATCGCTGCGATGAGACGCCGCGACCATGCCCCATTGCCTTCGTGGAATGTTCCTATAGTGAGGAAGCTGTGCGCCTGCAGTTCAGGCATCCCAACCGACCGCGGCGCGTGCCCGCCCGCCGCAATCAGGGGCACAGCAGGACGTGGCGCAGGCGACCACAGCCAGCAAGGCGCGCGGAAAATTGAGCTGACGGGGAGCGGAGTCAGCGCGCGATGCGGTACGGGCGCCTTTGTGTGGGCGGAGAGGCTGCGCCAGAGAATAACTCGCCAGCCTCTTTATACCCTCGTCCGGGAGAGCACCGCCCGCCTCTATATTGGCTCGTGTACCGGAGGTAAACTCCGGCGTCTTTCTATCGTTTCACGCTTAACCACTCTTTTGAGACACCGTATAGGGCTGCCTATATCTCCCTTCTAGCCTGCAGTTATCCGAGATGGAAATATAGACGAGATACAACGCAGATATTCTCGATGTGAGTTCGCGTACATTGATAAGCCAAAACGTCTGGTAGGGTTGCGGGCACGTGACGCTGTAACAAAAGAATGTAGGCTGAGCAGGCATGGACGGGCGATCACCCTAGAGAATATTTGGGCTGCAAATGTGGAAATCCGTTCAGATAAGCGACTTTGACAAAGGGCAGATTATTATCCCGCAGAGCCAGTCGACTAACATCCAGAAAGCAGTGAAGGTGCTCGAATGTTCACGTGTTACTGTCTTGAGCATCTCGGAAAGAGGTAGGACAGTGAAACTACCACTAGGCGCTAAATGGTTGGGTTCGGACGCCTGTCTGCCCTGCAAAGTAGGATAGACGGTGAACTATGGCTTCACTACCGAAAGAGCATAATGCTCCTGCACGCACAAGTATTTCGGAGCACACCGTTTATCGTACATTGTTGAACATGGAGCTCCGTAGCAGATCACACTTTCATGTTCACATGTTGACCCATGGACATAATTAATTAGGATTGCAGTGGGTACGGAATCGTCGGGATTCGACCGTCGGTTAACGGGGGTAGGACGTCAAACGGGCCGACTTGGAACAGGAGAGGCAGCACAGGACATTTTAATTTCTACTGTCTATACTTTTACAAATAAATTCATAAAACTTTGTCAGCATGACCAGGAAACATTGAGGACTCACACTCATAGCAGTGGAAGTTAAAAAACGTAGCAAAATACCTTTTTTTACATGTGAAATTTCATCATTTTTTCACTTACTACTGGCTGCATTTGTTTCTGTAGGTACACTTTTCTTCCTAAGTAAGAGAGATTCTTTGATGAATTTTGCACAGCATGCAAGCAGTACTTACAGGTGTACGAAACTGTAGAATTTTCCAAATCTATTAAAAACTATGGTAAAAATTGATATCATTAACTATAAAATTTGAGTTTTTTCTAAACATGAAGTTTAAAATGTCACATTTCATTCGTTTTTTTTCATAAATTAAATAAACTCTAGAGTTTCTTACACATGAAACTATAGTTTCTAAGCTGTGCAAAATTCATCGAAGAATTTCTCTTACTTAGGAAGAAAAGTGTACCTATAGTAACAAATGCAGCCAGTAGTAAGTGAAAAAGTGATGGAACTTCACATGTAAAAAATGTATTTTGTTACGATTTTGAGCTTCAAATGCTATGAGTATGAATCCTGAATCCTTCCTGATAATGCTTTCAAAGTTTTATGAATTTATTTGTAAAAGTATAGACAGTGTAAATTAAAATGTCCTGTGGTGCCTCTCCTGCTCCAAGTCGGCCCGTTTGACGTCCTACCCCCCTTAATGGAAAAGTGTTGGTTCTTCGGGTGAATCACATTTTTACTACACTAGTTCGAGGTGAACGGCGGCTGGAAACACGCAGCGCTCCACGGACGCAGGCTGGTGGGAGCAGTATTATGCTATGGGAGATATTCTCCTGCGCTTACACGGGACCTCTGGTAGTAGTGGAAGGCACGTTGACAGTTGCGAACCACCTGCATCCTTTCATACTTGAAGTCTTCCCTGATGGTGATGTCATCTTTCAGCAGTACAACTGTCCGTGTCTCAGAGCCAGAACCGTGCTACTATGATTTGAGAAGCATTGTAGTGAACTCACGTTGATGTCTCGGCTACCAAATTCGCCTGATGTGAATCCCATGGAGCCATCACCGAGTACACAGATCAGCAGCCCGTTATTTACACGAATTACAAGAGTTGAGCGTAGACATCTGACGCCACATACCTCCAGAAACCTAGCACTGATACGCAGAATCAGTGATGTATTCGTTCCAAAGAAGGACAAACAAGCTGTGAAGCAGTTGGTCATGATGTTTGGGCTCGTCATTGTATTTTAGGATTTGATTTTAAGGTCTAGAACATCACTTGGCATCGTCATACCTTTACTGAGCACATAGGAACGCTCTCACTTTGTCAGTTGTCACTCATACACAGTCAACAATCTTGAAATACGTTGCTACGATTCTCTAGCTAACAAGAGCCACTCATGTCTAATCTCGTAAAAATATTCTAATCTCTCAGTTGGGGAGTTTATAATAACAAGCGATTGGTTTGTATCAGCATACGGATGGCCTGTTAAAATGACCATTCTTTGTATTTCATAGCCTATACGAAGGCTGTTCGGAAAGCAAGGAACAATCGATAGCGAAATGGAAACAGCAGTGAAAATCCCATGAAGCATTGCACAGATGTTTTGGGCAGTGTCTCTAGCACGCCCGTAGATAACTTCACGTTGCTATTTTCAGTTCTGAGCGCACAGTGAGCGCGTAAACACGCCTAGAAAATATTATCTCCCGCCAAGTATGCGTGCCTGGCTTGAGATTTTGCCTGTTTTCATGAAACCGCACATTGCGTAACTGCCATGCATTTCCTGCTTCATGACAGTTCTCTATCGCACACTGCAAGGGCTTGAGGAAACTCCTGCAGCGTTTTCGATGGTAAGTTTTTGATATCCCACCATAGAGCCGAGACTAGGCTGCTTCTGATTTTCATCTCTGCTCAGATGGACCGCTTTGTACGAAGCACAGACAACGAGCTACAGACCAGCGTAAATTGTCAGAAAGCACAGGAGGCCGTCTTCTGTGACGAGAGTATTGCAAAGTTGGTACAACGCTACGACAGATACCTCAGTGGGAGTGGCGACAAAGTAGAGAAGTGGCTGGAACGTATAGCTAACTGTGGCAAATAAAACAGTTCTGATCCTCACTGCGGTTTCCATTTCGTGACCAATCCTTCCCTACTCTCCGGATAGCCCTCGTAGAAGCCACTGAAATGAATTGCATGTCAATCTGAACATATTCAGTTAGGTGACCACAAGTTTTCCTATGATTATAGCTCGTTCAAATACTATGAATCAGACAAGTTTTTTGTTGGTTTACTGGTTAATTCACGTTCGTGTGGGTTAGTTTGGTGTATACAGTGACAACTGAGCTCCAATCGCTAATTGCTGTTCATAACTAAAAGCAGCTGGTGACACTCTGAATTACAGATCAACGAAAGACGATTTAAAATCTGTGAAATATTTAAATTCTTCGAAAGGTTTTATATCATGCTGGTAGCTTACCTGTGATGTAGCATCAACGCAGATGGTTAGCGAGAAGCATTTAATGAAATGACTCGATAGTTTGCTTGGAACCATTTTAGATCTAACGAAGCATTCAGTAAACATTGATATGGGCAACAGTTTGGCGCAATTTTCTGTACAAAATTAATGCTATCGGACTGAATTTTCCCATTAGGAGTGCACTGAAGGACGATGTGCTTTAGTCGTAAATCCATTCAAACGCCAAGGTCGCACAAAATATTTTTCTATACAAGACAACCGGTTGCAACAGACTAAGCTGTCATCTTAAGATCGAAAACATTTTTTTGTAGTAAGACATGTTCATTTTACGCTGAACTTCATGTGCAAGATGTCAAATGTTTATCATGTGCTGAGTTTTATCCACTTATCGTGGGTTTTGAATGGTTTTTAATAATGCTATCGGCGACAGAACGTAAACTATGGTTTAATCACTGCAACGATGTAATTTCTCTCTCTAATTAGTCGTTGGTGTGTGTGAGTGTGTGTGTGTGTGTGTGTGTGTGTGTGTGTGTGTGTGTGTCTGTCTACGCGAACCTGCAAGTGATTTATTCAGAAAACGCACTGGGAACAAACGGAGTTACCGTGCATATGAACATATAACATTCACACAGACTTAGTAGGCTCGTAGCCTTATCATCTCAAGCACGCACGCACACACACACACACACACACACACACACACACAACCCATGGAATTACGTACATAATCGAATGATAATATGAATGTACCTGTACCCTCTCGATGGAGAACAATTGACACCATTAGGCAGTAGCACAAGGAAGTGGAGTGTGTAATACTGTGTTCCATGATTGAAAGAGTTCTAAATTATTTGAAATTAGAATCTTGCACCCACTCTGATGTTGCCGCTAGATCTGTAAGGTTTGCGACTAATCTCCATGACGAGTTCAGTTGCTTTGCACCTCGCGTCCCAGAATGAATGCGCGTGCGAAGATCACACTTGCCGTTAAGACTTAAAGATGATCCGTTATAACAAGGCAGTGCGGTAGCATTTACGTCAGTGTCCTGCATCACGTCATAAGATACAACAACGACATGGTCTTCAGTCAGAAAACTGGCTTCGTGCAGATCTCTACGGTAGTCTACCCTAAGCAAGATTCTGCATCCCCATAAAGCTACTACAGACAGCACAAACTTAAACTTCACAGTTCAAGTCGATGGAAGTCAAACATGGTCATCAAACACTGGAGACGAGAAATAATGTTTTGGAATGTTATGCTACACAATAACACCGGGGATGAGACGGGTTGATTTAATACCTAAAGAAGAATGGAGAAAAGCGTATAGCACAACCTGACTGAAAGAACGGATGGGTTCGTCTGACATATCCCGTGGCGTCTAACAGCAGTCAGTTAGACCAATGGAGAGAAGTGTGTGTGTGTGTGGGGGGGGGGGGGGGGATTAGACTTTCAGGGGCTTCACTGCAGATGGCAGGTTCAAAGAGATGTAAGTTACAGGAGTTATGCAGAGATGAAGAGGCATGCACAGGATATTGTTTGGACAGCCGCATCAGAGTAGACTCCGAACTGAAGACCATAAAAAGAATTGTTGTAGCTGAAACTTTGTCTCCCTTCACAATATTCCCTCGACTTACATCAGTTCCTAAATGAACTTCTCCTTCATGTGTCGGGATGTATGAAATGAACTGTCCATTGTTTCAGTCGATTTGAGCCTCAAAGCTCTTTTGTCCCCGATTCCATTCATTGCCCCTTCATTAATTACTCGGTCTACCGATTTAATCTTAAACATTCTTCTGAGTCACTACATTTCAGAGGCTTACATTCTCTACTTGTCTGCGCTGTCTATTGTCCCCGTTTTACTTCCATACCATGCTACACTCCAGATAAATACTGAAAGCAAAGACGGGTTAATAATTAAATTTACTTTAGAACTTGACAAATATCCCTTTTTCGGAATAGCTTTTCTTGCAGTTCCCAGTCTGCGTTTGAAATCTTCTCTACTTCTATCCTTTACAGTTATTTTGCTACCAAAATGACAGATCTGGTCTACTATTTTCAGCAGATCTCTCAATCTAATTTGCTTAGCACCAGCTGCCTTAATTCGACTACCCTGCATTACAATTGTTCCGCTTTTGGCGTACATATTATGACCTCTTTCGGATAAGTTGTTCATTCCGTCTGACCTACTTAAGTCCTTTGCAGTTTGTGATAGTACTGTAAAATCGGCTTCCCCACGATGTACCATTGTGCGTTTGACTGTTTTAAGAACTTTTAGAGTTGACGATCGCCGTAATTCTGCAGAGCTACAGAAATTTTATTCCATGTGCTGACTTTGACATCGAGAGGCAGACAGAGTATTGTTACGAACTGTAACTTCCCTTTAGATATTATTCATCATTTTGCTTCATAGACTTGAGAATTCAAATTGGGATTAAATTAATACCTGCGAGTGTGGGGGATGCTTGCGTTAAAAATATTGCGGAGCAACTTCTCTCGCCTAAAAGTTTCCATTCAAGTAACCAGAAATTATTCAGTCATAAAAATTTAACTTTAATTTAATGGGGACAGAAGTTAAACTCATCTCTCTCTTCCAGCATTATGCAGATGAATATTTCTGTCAGTCTCAAAATCCAATGGATTGTTAACAGAAAAGAGTCAATAAATGTTCTGCGAGGCTGTGTTTAATTGTTTAAATAGATGGCTGTAAGAAGAACGTGTGAACTTGATATGTAACAGTAATTACTTTCTTATGTGCAATTAATACTTTACTTCTTACCTAAGGAAACAGGCACACAAGAGCAAAGGACATCAGTGAATAAAAGAAAAGCCTGGGGAGAAGCTGTTGCAAAGTATTTCAGGTAAGTTGCTAGATGACTTGGCAGTACACCAAGAAAGATTTTAATGAGACTGATACCAGCTGCATAAGCCTACGTATTTAAATGCGTAATATGTCAAATGACTGATGTTTGTGCCACCAAAGTGCACAATTATTCCTACTACTTATGTAGCTGAATCCAAACGTTTTAGCTGATCTTTCCAGTTTAAATTTTAACCTATATGCACACCGAAATACACAGAAATTTTTTTAACCTGTTCAGTATGATGCTTTTTGACATAAAGTTTTATTGGTATGATACCTCACCTTGAAATAGTTTTTTATAATACGGCACGCTACAACACACAGAAAACTTATCTATAAACTGACTCTTCCTGCGGAAATCTATGGAATTACACATTTCTGTTGTTCAACTACTTTAGTAATGGTTGGAGCAGTTTCCACAACATCCAACTGTTTTTTTCCCTTTTTCATTTTTTTTTCAACTTTTAAAACTAGTTGGTTTTTTGCGAAATACTCTTCTTTTGATGGGGGGGGGGGGGGGGGCGAGATGGGCTGGGAGTTGCTGATGCGGGTGTACTGTATTTGGAACTGAAGTACTGCAGGTTACGACCTCCGAGAGGTCTGCAGTGATTGTTGCGCGTTAGATGAATGTGGGAAGAGTGCCACCTTACAGATTATAAATCAGCGACTTGCTGGTGGTGTTCTATGATCTGTGGACTGTTTCACACTAGGGTTGCGACGCTCATTGATTTCCGAGCGGTATGGGCGGCGTGCTAAGGTCAAGGGTGAATGCGTGTCGTGTCCGCCGGCAGTGACCAGAGACAGGGATAATGCCAGGAGGGTTGGGGGTGGGGGCGGCTTCCCCGTGGCGGCGGCTGGCACCGGAGGGAGCTCGCACGCCATCCCTCTCTGCCAAAGTCGTGGCTAACAGCAGGCGGCAGAAGGCAGCGAGGGGTGAGAAAGCGCGCGCTCGGCAGTCGTTAAAAAGTCCGGCAGCAGTGGGACAGCGGCTGCGCGCTGTGGGAACGCGCTTCCGCCCTCTCGGCTGGTCCTTCTAAAGCGGACTGCTGTGTCTTACGAAACACCCTGTACGTTAGTTATAGTCATTTCATTGCATTATGCTATCTTTATTCGGAATCTCAGCCCTTTTCAAATGGTTCAAATGGCTCTGAGCACTATGGGACTTAACATCTGAGGTCATGAGTTCCCTAGAACTTAGAACTACTTAAACCTAACTAACCTAAGGACATCATACACATCCATGCCCGAGGCAGGATTCCAACCTGCGACCGTAGCGGTCGCGCGGTTCCAGACAGAAGTGCCTAGAACCGCTTGGCTACACCGGCCGGCCGAGCCCTTTTCAGGGACACAGTCAATCGTTATATCTGTTAACATGGAAGACAAAAAACAGCTAAAGAAGAACTGCTACAAGTCGTATGCAGTCAACACCAGTGCCAAAAGAACTGTGTGTACATCAGATACAAAGAAGTTGCAACAAGCGCAGTCCAAAAATAAACGGAAAGCGCCTGACAATTTAAAGACCATATACAGTAAAACTTCGTTAACACGAATCCGAAGGGACCAAAAAATCAGGAGTTCGTGTTAAAAAAATTTCGTGTTAAGTGAAAAACACAGATTTCAATAAGTATACATGTAAAGCTGTACACTAATGTGTAATACACTACACTATCAACCACGTTATTGTAGACATATAACACTATAAAGTGATTGTAAAATTACAAGTACTCACAAATTATGTACATTACATTCTCAGAAAAACATTCGGTCATGGTTCGCTGACGTTCATGGGAACGATAATATTTTGTAATTTCACAACCAATTGTAATGATAGCGTCCTTAAACCCAGCAGTGACGTCGGATGTTGAAGCAAACCGTTCTGAACAGTCCAAGACTGTAAACATCTCCTAACGGGTAGATGGAGTGGTATCTGCATTCTCATCCTCTTCACTTTCTTCTGATGCCGCTTCTTGCACCTCGTTCACAGCTTTTGGCACATCCGATTCCACAGAAGCACATACGGCAACATCGTCGTCTACACTAATAAATTCTTCGAAACTAATCCCAGGGTTGGCAACGTCCTGCAGAACTGTCCATTCATCAGGTGAGGTGGCATCTTCTAACTCGTGGACATCTTCAGTGTTGCCATGTCTCCAAGCTCTGTTAAAGCACTTCCCTATATGATGTGGCGATACTGAGCTCCAGGCTGCTGCGATGGCTTTTATTGTGTCAAGCAGATTCCAATTTGGGGTTGCACTACTGTTTTCAGCAGCACGAATTGCAGCTCTTACAAGTCGCTTACGATAAGCTCTCTTTCTGAGAGAGATCATGCCTTGGACCAAAGGCTGAAGGCGGCTTGTGCCGTTGGGTGGAAAAACTGAACCTTTATGTTGGATAGGTTCAAATCATGAACGTTATGGGCAGTACATCTGTCCAATGTAAGAAGAACATGTCTATTTTGAGCAACCATTCGACTGTTGAAACGAAGAAGCCACTTGCGAAATGAAGTGCCATCGATCCAAGCTTTCTTGTGGTGAGAGTAGAGGCAAGGTAAAGTGTCCATATTTATGTTTTTAAAACAAAATGGTTTCTCGGATTTACCGGTAACCCAGTGACGAAACTTCTCACTGCCGTCAGCATTACAGCACAGTACAACAGTCACACGTTGTTTGCTTCGTGCTCCACCGTGGCACTTATCACCTTTTATCCCCAGGGTGTGATTCGGAAAAAGATTGTAGAAAAATACAGTTTCATCCATGTTAAACACATCACACGAGGCATACTTTTCCCTCACTCGGTTGAATTCATGCAACCAGCTGTTCGCACTTTCTTCATCAACTTTATTTGCTTCACCACAAATTTGTACAGTGAAATTGAATGTGTCTTTTGGAACCGATACAACCAACCAGCAGAACAACAGAAGTCTTCGATGCCCAAATCTTTAGCAATATTCATTTGCTTTTGAGTGAATCACAGGGCCAGTTAAAGGTATGTTAGATGCACACATATGATTGAACCATTCTAGCAGTAACGTCTCGATGTCTTCAAACTTGGCGGTACGAAGTCGTTTAGATTTGTTTCCAGAGCCTGATGTCGCAGCATTAATAATTTTTTCTCAATTCTTAATAATCGTAGATAAACTAGATTTAGGTATTCCAAACTGCACTGCAGTTGCTGTTTTCTTGGTACGACGGTCCACTTTATCTAGAATATTAAGCTTTAACTACCATATACATTTAGAGCTGTCTGCTTCCCCTGTGCCATTTTAGCGTGCTACGGTACCGGCTGTATCTGTAGTTTTTATTCAGTATTCCAACTCGATACGGCTGCGACTAACAGAAAAACTGTCAAATCTTGCACTGAGTACGTTCCTAAATGCTGCTGCACACATTATTGAATGTCTTACAATGTACAGCATACGCTGATTGTTGAGGTGATAATCGCGGCTAACGACCTACAATACGTTAAAAACGAGTCAACAATAAGTATAATTAGCTTTTTAGCTACATTTCCTACATTCGTTTCGGAAAAGAATTACGCTTTAGAATACTCTAAGGTCCGAAGTTCGTGTTACAGAGAAATTTAATTACACTAGGAACTGAAACAGAGTTCGTAATTCGCTTTAACCGAAATTCGTGGTAACCGATAAAACATACCATAAGAACTAATGTGTTCCTGGTGGGACCAATATTATTTTCGCGTTAACTGCGAGTTGGTCTTTTGCGACTTCGCGCTAACGAGGTTATACTGTAATAAATATGGATTAAGCGTGATTGTGGAGAAGTCCAGACTGCCCAGCACATCCTTCAGTGTCAACTGTGTCCAGCCTCCTGTATTGCAGAAGACTCCATCAAGCGCAAGCGTCAAAAAATGGACTGGAAGTGGCCACATTTTGGTCACATGACACGTAAACTATGCATCTATGTATCTTTATGACACATATATATATCACACACTGAAGAGACAAAGAAACTGGTACATCCACATAATATCGTATAGGGCCCCCACGACCGTGCAGAAGTGCCGCAGCACGACGTAGCATGGACTCGAATAATGTCTGAAGTAGTTCTAGAGGGAACGGCCACCATGAATCCCGCAGGGATGTCCATAAATCCGTAAGAGTACGAGGGGGTGGAGATCTCTTCTGAACAACACATAGCAAGATATCGCAAATATGCTCAATAATGTTCATGTCTGGGGAGTGTTTAAACTCAGGAGAGTGTTCCTTCAGCCACTCTGTAGTAATTCTGGACGTGTGAGGTGCCGCATGGCGCTGCTGGAATTGCCCGTCGGAATGCAAAAGGGACACGAATGGACGCAGGTGATCAGACAGGATGCTTACATATCATATCAGGGGTCCCATATCACTCCAGCTGCATAGGCCCCATAGCACTGCAGAGCCTCCACCAGCTTGAACAGTCCCCTGCTGACATGCAGGGTCCATGGATTCATGAGGCTGTCTCCATCCGCGTACACTTTCATCTGCTAGATGCAATCTGAAACTCGTCTGAGAGTCCAATGTCGGTGTTGACGGGCCAAGGAGCGGCGTAAAGCTTTGTGTCGTGTAGCGATCAAGGGTACACGAGTGGACCTTCGGCTCCAAAAGCCCTTATCGGTGATTTTTCGTTGAATGGTTCGTGCGCTGACACTTGTTGACGACCCAGCATTCAAACTCACTTAAATCTTGATAACCTGCCATTGTGGCAGCAGTAACCGATCTAACAACTGCGCCAGCCACTTGTTGTCCGAGCGCAAAATATATATATACACTCCTGGAAATTGAAATAAGAACACCGTGAATTCATTGTCCCAGGAAGGGGAAACTTTATTGACACATTCCTGGGGTCAGATACATCACATGATCACACTGACAGAACCACAGGCACATAGACACAGGCAACAGAGCATGCACAATGTCGGCACTAGTACAGTGTATATCCACCTTTCGCAGCAATGCAGGCTGCTATTCTCCCATGGAGACGATCGTAGAGATGCTGGATGTAGTCCTGTGGAACGGCTTGCCATGCCATTTCCACCTGGCGCCTCAGTTGGACCAGCGTTCGTGCTGGACGTGCAGACCGCGTGAGACGACGCTTCATCCAGTCCCAAACATGCTCGATGGGGGACAGATCCGGAGATCTTGCTGGCCAGGGTAGTTGACTTACACCTTCTAGAGCACGTTGGGTGGCACGGGATACATGTGGACGTGCATTGTCCTGTTGGAACAGCAAGTTCCCTTGCCGGTCTAGGAATGGTAGAACGATGGGTTCGATGACGGTTTGGATGTACCGTGCACTATTCAGTGTCCCCTCGACGATCACCAGTGGTGTACGGCCAGTGTAGGAGATCGCTCCCCACACCATGATGCCGGGTGTTGGCCCTGTGTGCCTCGGTCGTATGCAGTCCTGATTGTGGCGCTCACCTGCACGGCGCCAAACACGCATACGACCATCATTGGCACCAAGGCAGAAGCGACTCTCATCGCTCAAGACGACACGTCTCCATTCGTCCCTCCATTCACGCCTGTCGCGACACCACTGGAGGCGGGCTGCACGATGTTGGGGCGTGAGCGGAAGACGGCCTAACGGTGTGCGGGACCGTAGCCCAGCTTCATGGAGACGGTTGCGAATGGTCCTCGCCGATACCCCAGGAGCAACAGTGTCCCTAATTTGCTGGGAAGTGGCGGTGCGGTCCCCTACGGCACTGCGTAGGATCCTACGGTCTTGGCGTGCATCCGTGCGTCGCTGCGGTCCGGTCCCAGGTCGACGGGCACGTGCACCTTCCGCCGACCACTGGCGACAACATCGATGTAGTGTGGAGACCTCACGCCCCACGTGTTGAGCAATTCGGCGGTACGTCCACCCGGCCTCCCGCATGCCCACTATACGCCCTCGCTCAAAGTCCGTCAACTGCACATACGGTTCACGTCCACGCTGTCGCGGCATGCTACCAGTGTTAAAGACTGCGATGGAGCTCCGTATGCCACGGCAAACTGGCTGACACTGACGGCGGCGGTGCACAAATACTGCGCAGCTAGCGCCATTCGACGGCCAACACCGCGGTTCCTGGTGTGTCCGCTGTGCCGTGCGTGTGATCATTGCTTGTACAGCCCTCTCGCAGTGTCCGGAGCAAGTATGGTGGGTCTGACACACCGGTGTCAATGTGTTCTTTTTTCCATTTCCAGGAGTGTATATATATTGCGCGCATGTAATCACGAGTACACTGAAATACAGTTACGTGTGTTCCCAGACGTCCTTTTTGATTCAGCGTGGTAATTGGCTGACAGCTGACTGGAGGTCCACGCCAACTGTTCCTCATCAGACATTTCGCCACATTTTTGGTATGTGCAAGGCTTGGCCACAAATGAAAGTGAAAGAAATAGTGCTTCAGAGTGCTATGCATTTAGAGAAAAAATTATTTCTGACACGGGTCGGAGGAGACATAAGCTAGTTATGTTATGTTTCCTTGCAGCCAGCAATTGGCGCAGCAGAAGGAGTACAGAACGGTATTCCAAGGGTCGTAGGGTTGAATCCACCTATACGGAAACGCGTATTTTGAATTTTTACATTACGTACACTGGAAATAAATCGAAATGATGCTCACTATACTGAAATTATTAACGTTTTCATAAAAGGGATGAAAAGGAAAGGCCAAGCAGTGTATGGGAAGCCAAATAAATATAAAAAAGGACCGTACGAAGAGCGACCACGACGTTCACGACGTTTCTCCAAACATCTTTTCAGAAAGCGATTGTAATTGATGCATAAAGGACATCGTTTTCCGCTAGTTCCATTTGTCCTTCAAGCAGCTCTCGGCATATGCACACGAACAGTTAGGTTCCGTTGCTAGACGCCAACACAATTACTGTTTCCCCTTTCTTGACGATGAATATTACCCAGCAAGTGTAGAGCCTCAACTACAAAATAATAAAACTATCTTATTCTATATACGAAGTTCTCGTGTATCCCTTGCTATCCGTTCCTGGAAGTTTATTTGCAATTCCATGTTTTACTTTTCTTTTCATTACCTCTATGAAAACATTAGTAAATACAACATACCGAGCGTTATTTCCGTTTATTTGCGGTGTTTCTAACGTAAAAATTTTAAATAAAAATATGTTTCCTCATAGGGACTCGACCCGAAGACCTTCGGATTACTGAAGTGATACCGTACGGTACCAGAGCCCATTTTCAAGTCTCACTTAATAAAAGCAAGTCTTCCAATCCAGACTGTATACCAATTAGAGTCCTTTTAGAGTATATTGGTGTAATAATTCCATAATTAACTATCATACACAACCGCTCCCTCGACGAAAGATCCGTAGCAAAAGACTGAGAACTTTCACAGGTCACACCAATATCCATGAAAGGCAGTAGTAGTAATCCACTAAATTAAAGGCTCATATCATTAACGTCGATATACAGCAGGATTTGGAACATATATTGTGTTCGAACATTCCGAATTACCTTGAATAGAACGGTCTATTAACACAGTCAACGCGGATTTAGAAAACGTCGTTCTTGTGAAACACAATTAGCTCTTTACTGACATGAAGTTTTGAGTGCTAATGACAAGGGGTTTCAAATTGATTCAGTGTTTCTAGATTTCCACAAGGCTTTTGACACCTTACCTCACAAGCTGCTTGTAGTGAAATTGGGTTCTTATGGAATATTTTGTCAGTTACATAACTGGATTCGTGTTTTCCAGTCAGAGAGGTCACAGTTTGTAGTAACTGAAGGGAAGTCATCGAGTAAAACAGACGTAACTTCTGGCGTTGCCCAAGGTAGTGTTAAAGGCCCTGTTCTATTCCTTGTCTATATAAACGATTTAGGACATAAACTGAGCACCCGTCTTAGGTATTTTGCAGGTGATGATTAGGTTTACCGTCTAGTAAAATCATCAGAAGATCGAAAGAAATTGGAAAATGATTTGGAAAAGATACCTGAATGGTGCGAAAATTGACAATTGACCCTCAATAATGAAAAGTTTGAGATCATTCACATCAGGGCTCCGGTTACACGATAAATTAGTCATATCTAAAGGACGAAAATTCAACTAAGTACCTACGTATTGCAGTTACGAACAAGTCAAATTTAGAAAAAACACACAGAAAATGTTGTGGAAAAGGCGAACCAAAGACTTCGATCTATTGGCGGGACAGTTGGAAGATCCATTAAAGAGACTGCCTAAGGTACGCATGTCTGTCCTCTTTTGGAGAGCTGCTGCACGGTGTGCGGTCCTTACCAGATACGATTAACAGAGTACATCGAGAAAGTTCAAAGAAGGTCAACAGGTTTTGTATTACCGAGAAATAGGGAAGAGAGTGTTACGAACATCATACAGGATTTAGGGTGGACATCATTAAAACAAGCGTTTTTCGTTGTGGCGGGATTTTCTCATGAAGCTTCAATCGCCAACTTTCTCCTCAGATTACGAAAATATTTTGTTGGCGTCGACCTACATAGGGAGAAACGATAACCACTATAAGATAAGGCACATCAGAGCTCTTGCGGAAAGATATAGGTATTCGTTTGTTCCGCGGGTTGTACGAGAGTTGAGTAATAGGGAATTACTGTGAAGGTGGTTAAATGAACCCTTTGCCAGACAATGTCGATGTAGATGTAGAAACAGTGATATTGAAAAGATTTCTGTAACCATATAGTATCAGATGTTTAACGCACTTACTTCTGGGTTTGAGGTAGGATTCCCCGTTCCGTTCGATGCTGAGATGGCATTCCACCTATAGTTGGAGAGCTTCTGCAGCACTCTTCAAGTTTAGGGGATACCAAGTGGGATGAGGCGCGAATGTGGTTTTGGATTGACGAGGTAGGCGTGGTAGGGTAGTCCACGCAGCTGCGCAGAGCTACTGTGTCATGGTGGCGTAGTGGTTCGCACTCTGCCTAGTGAGCGGGAGACCCCGGTTCGAATCCCGGCCGGAGTACGAATTTTCATTCGTCGCCTTAGTCTGCAAATATACCTCGGATTACCGCTCTGTACTGTGACCACAGCGCCAAATGCTGTCTGGAAAAAATGGTTCAAATGACTAAGAACTATGGGAATTAAGTCCCGTAGACTTAGAACTACGCAAACCTAACCTAAGGATATCACACACATCTATGCCCGAGGCAGGTCTCGAACCTGTTGTCTGGAAACTATGCTATCATTAACTGCTCATACCTCACCAAACCGCGCCAAAAATGCTGTTTTTTCTGCTTGGCTATCTAGAGTTCCCACTTTTGACACTCATTTCTGGTCAAGCCATACAGTTACAGTCTGGATAAAATTAGAGATGACATGTAGGCCAGTCCCTTTGTCAGTAGTTTGAATAGTTGTTGGTGAGTATTTCCGTAGGCGTGTTTCCCTAAGTTTACAGTTTTTCCGTGTCTGACCTGACAGAGCAGGGTGCAAATAATGTATGATGTTTTTCTCTGGAAGTTACAATCTAATATGAAAGGAATATCCATTTAGATGCGTAATCACAAGAAATATCATTCTTCCTGCACTATTGTGAAAATAGTTTATTTAGATAGGGCAAGTTACAACGAAGAGTAAGATTTTTTTTATAAACAGAACTTTTTTTATGTAGCTTATGTATTTAAGCCAGCTGCGTAAAGATTATTTTAGCTCAAATTTCGATTTGTTTTATTTAGGGAGCTAGAAACATTCAGTCTTAGAGGTGGATGGAAGATGCCGTACATAATAGGCTGTATTCACATGGATGTTTTGGTGGCAGGACCTTCATTTAGAAGTCTTCAGACCAGTGTCCTGTTTCCTGAATGCATAACAAAACTTATCGTATAAAAGACCTGCAGCAGACAGCTACTGTTGCTGGTGCGAAAGAGCGACAAGCTTCGTCGATGTTCTGTTTGAAGTCTTATTCGGTTTGATTGTAGAATGTATCCTTACACTGCCGTGTAAAAGGCAGGTCCGTCTGGACAAAACAAACGAGGATCGGTCGGCCACGGATAGTGACGCGGAATACACACAGCATGCCCATCCTTCGAGTAGCTGAAATGTTGCCCATGCTCGGCGAATGGGGTAACGAGCAGCGAGGTGCAATGTGCCAGCAGCCCCCAGCGAGGCTGCAGCACAAACCTCTTAAGCCGTCAGATATCCAGGTCGAAGAGCTCCATCAGTCATTACGTTCTTACGTCCTGAACAAAGATTTTGAGAGGTAAGTAGATGCAGAAGGAACAGCGCTAATAGCAAGATTAGCAAAAAACCGAGATAAAAGTTTGTTTCAGCGACATTACATCGCGATCCTAACCTCAGCTTACGAAAAGTTGCTGCAGTCACTGGTATCAGCCTTAGATCTGACTGACGAACAGTGCAAGTTACAAGTTTCATTGGTACCACCTGACACCAATACAAGAGCTGCATGGGAACGATTACAGTCACGCAGTTAAGTGACGGATGCGATTCTGAAATATCGTAGACAGACCATGCAAGATAATGGCTTGCCATTCTATATTCACGAAGATGCAAAGCTGGTACTTTTTGCCGATGATACAAGTATAGCTCACACACCCTACAGACAAGAATTAACTGATGAAATTGTAAAAGATGTTTTTCAGAAAATCATTAAGTGGTTCTCTGCAAATGGGCTCTCACTAAACTTTGACGAAACACAGTATATACAGATCCACACTGTAAATGGAATGACAGCATTAATAAATATAGACTTCGATCAGACATCGGTAGCTAAGGTAGAATATTCAAAATTTCTAGGTGTATGCATGATGAGGGGTTGAAATGGAAAAAACACACTGGAGATCTGCTGAAACGTTTGAGTTCAGCTACTTAAGCTATTAGGGTCATTGCAAATTTTGGCGATATACATCTCAGTAAATTAGCTTACCACGCCTATTTTCATTCTCTGCTTTCGTATGGCATTATGGCATTATATTCTGGAGTAACTCATCATTGAGTAAAAGACTGTTCATTGTACAAAAGCGTGTAATCAGAATAATTGCTGGAGCTCATCCAAGATCATCCTGTAGTCACTTATTTAAAGAGATAGGGATCTTCACTGTAGCCTCACAATATATACAGGGTGGTCCATTGATAGTGACCGGGCCAAATATATCACGAGATAAGCATCAAAAGAAAAACCTACAAAGAACGAAACTCGTCTAGCTTGAAGGGGCAAACCAGATGGCGCTATGGTTGTCCTGGTAGATGGCCCTGCCATAGGCCAAACGGATATCAACTGAGTGTTTTTTTTTAAACCAGATGGCGCTATGTTTGGACCGCTAGATGGCGCTGCCATAGGTCAAACGGATATCAACTGCGTTTTTTTAAAAATAGGAACCCCGATTTTTTATTACATATTTGTGTAGTACGTATAAAAATTGAATGTTTTAGTTGGACCACTTTTTTTGCTTTGTGATAGATGGCGCTGTAATAGTCACAAATATATGGCTAACAGTTTTAGACGAACAGTTGGTAACAGGTAGGTTTTTTTTTAAAATTAAATACAGAACGTAGGTACGTTTGAACATTTTATTTCGGTTGCTCCAATGTGATACATGTACCTTTGTGAACTTATCATTTCTGAGAACGCATGGTGTTACAGCGTGATTACCTTTACATACCACATTAATGCAATAAATGCTCAAAATGATGTCTGTCAACCTCAATACATTTACCAATACGTGTGACGACATTCCTCTCAACAGCGAGTAGTTCGCCTTCTGTAATGTTCGCACATGCATTGACAATGCGCTGACGCATGTTGGCAGGCGTTGTCGGTAGATCACGATAGCAAATATCTTTCAACTTTCCCCACAGAAAGAAATCCGGGGACGTCAGATACGGTGAACGTGCGGGCCATGGTATGGTGCTTCGACGACCAATCCACCTGTCATGAAATATGCTATTCAATCCCGATTCAACCACACGCGAGGTATGTGTCGGACATCCATCATGTTGGAAGTACATCGCCATTCTGTCATGCAGTGAAACATCTTGTAGTAACATCGGTAGAACATTACGTGGGAAGTCAGCACCATTAAGATTACCATCGATAAAATGGGGGCCAATTATACTTCCTCCCATAATGCCGCACAATACAATAACACGCCAAGGCTGCTGATGTTCCACTTGTCGCAGCCATCGTGGATTTTCCGTTGCCCAATAGTGCATATTACGTAACCGCTGTTGGTGAATGACGCTTCGTCGCTAAACAGAACGCGTGCAAAAAATCTGTCATCGTCCAGTAAATTCTCCTATGCCCAGTGGCAGAACTGTACACGACGTTCAAAGTCGCCGCTATGCAATTCCTGGTGCATAGAAATATGGTACGGGTGCAATCGATGTTGATGTAGCGTTTTGAACACCGACGGTTTTGAGATTCCCGATTCTCGCGCAGTTCGTCTGCTACTGATGTGCGGGTTAGCCGCGTCAGCACCTGAAACACTTACTTGGGCATCATCATTTGCTGCTGGTCGTGGTTGACGCTTCACATGTGGCTGAACACTTCCTGTTTACTTAAATAACGTAACTATGATGCGAACGGTCCGTACAGTTGGATGATGTCGTCCAGGATACCGAGCAGCATACATAGCACACGCCCATTGTGCGATTTGATCACAATAGCCATACATCAACACGATATCGACCTTTTCCACAATTGGTAAACGATGCATTTTAACACGGGTAATGTATCACGAAGCAAATACCGTCCGCACTGGTGGAATGTTACGTGATACCACGTACTTATACGTTTGTGACTATTACAACGCCATCTATCATAAAGCGAAAAAGTGGTCCAACTAAAACATTTATATTTATTTACGTACTACACGAATATCTAATAAAAAATGGGGTTCGTATTTTAAAAAAACGCAATTTATATCCGTTTGACCTATGGCAGCGCCATCTAGCGGTCCAAACATAGCGCCATCTGGTTTTTCCCTTTAAGTTCGACAAGTTTCGTTCTTTGTAGTTTTTTCGTTTGACGCTTATTTCGTGAGATATTTGGCCCGGTCACGATCAATGGACCACCCTGTATATTCACTAATAAAATTTGTTATTAACAATCCGAACGAATGCAAAAGTAATAGCAGTGTACTTGGCTACAACCCTAAGAGAAAGGATGATCTTCGCTACTCAAGGTTAAATTCAACTTTGACTCAGAAAGAGGTAAATTATGCTGCCACAAAATCTTTGGTCACTTACCTAGTAGCATCAAAACCCTGACGGATAGCCATATGGTATTTAAAAGGAAATTAAAAGAATTTCTGAACGGCAACTCCTTCTACTCATTAGATGAATTTTTGGATATAGTAAGTGAGTAATTTCCCCCCCCCCCACCCCACCCAAAAAAATTAAGTGTCATTAAATATTTTGTGTAATGTAATATCCTGTATTGACACTTTTTATTAACCTGACACGTTCCACATCATTATGAAGTGTAGTATTCATGATCTATGGAACAAGTAATAACCTAATCTAATCTCTAGCCAACAACTTACGGATACGCTACAGTATTCCGTCAGTAAAGTTGAACATTAGACCGCCCAGGACTGCATTTATGCCACGACTGCTTCACCGCGATCAGAAGCAACACCCCGCGGGAGTCTGCAGGGTACTTACAAAGCCCCATCAAGACGAACCAACCTTCCTTTTAAGGCTGATTTTCGGCAATGATCCTAAGAGTAAGAACAAGCGTAGCATTAGAAGAGTCCTTCCTCACCTTAAAAAAGCTGTACTAATCAACAACAGTATTAAGTTCTTGCGGGTCTGTTTCTACTGCACATACACAGTATAACTCCACAGGGTATTTTAAAATTATTTCGTACCTCCAGACCAGACTGTTAATAATGAGTGCTGCCACAATATTCAAGGACAATATTGCGGAAGCTTCTCCGTCCAAAATTAGCTGACATAAAAGTTTTCTGGGTATAGTGCCCGTCATATATGGACTGATTATCACTGGATACAAGTGAAGTTCACAATGTGACACCGGAACCACACCAAGAAAACTCTTTTTAATTTACATGTTTTAAGATGATTTATGGAAGTCAGGAGGATAAAACTTGTACGGAAATGGCATGCACACTACTCGGTACTTCACCGTGACAACATACGAACCCATACGACGTATAGTGTTCAGAAACGTTTGACAAAAGCAAAATAATATTCCTTTTCAAGCTACCACATTCACCTGACTGTGTCAATTCTTTCTCTTCCCCAAAATGAAAATAATCGGAATGGGCGAAGTTTTGATCTGTAGAGGTTTTTCAAGTGGACAAGGAGTACTAAACACACTATTAAAGGATGGACTCCCATGTTGCGTTTCAAAAGTTGCGGAAGCGTTGCGCTGGTGAATTCATAACCACAGAGAATACTTTTAAGGCGCTGATACAGAATAAGATCTAGCTGAGACATAATCATTTCAAATAATATATTTGGGGGGACTTCAGGATACCACCTTGTGCAAATCAAAGAATATATTTTACTGTCAAGTCTTGCTGTTGTTCTCAAGGATGGTGTGAACGCCGGTTGAGAAGTTGAATTGTTTGCCTGATACGGTCGTGTAGCCAAGAGACTTGGCGGCCGGAGTACCTCTTACCAAGCAATGTGGGTGCATGAGGCACGCGTTAAAACTTCCCTGTGGGAAATTTTACCGCTAAGTAAAGAAGTCGTCCTCTACACTGCACTTTTGCTTTTTGTCGGCAGATGACTTGCTCCTAAGCCCTAGTCCCTTTTGGTGGACTCAAAGGCTGTCCATTGCTGTAGAAAAACTTCGACAGGGCGGGTGACAACTTCATTGGAAAGTACCGAGCCGATTGGAACTGGACTGCGTAGAATGAATTTTCCAAAGGGCCACAATTTCGCGGCAGGTGAAACATATCCAGCTCCCAACGTTTTCCTGAGGTGATCAGTAATAAGAACCAAGATGACTTACAAGGGAACGTTCCCAAGTGCAAATAAACGATCTTGGTGAAACTTTGCAGGTGTGTAGAAGGGACAAAATAATGCAATATGTATTTTTAGTTTGTGCCCAATTTACCTTTTAAGAGTAAAAGACACCCCGAAAGGTAATTTTGTATATTAGGTTTGGAACGAATATCTTCGAAATAATAATAAAAATGATTTTTACAAAGAAGTTGATGTGTAATTAACGTTCTTGAAAACTTTATAATCAACTTTTGTAATAACTTGAAATTTTGCAAACTACCCCACCCCCATTAATTAACTTAAATAAATGAAAACTTTTGTTACGACATAAATTATAGAATCTTTAAAGCCACATACATCCATGTGCAATGGAGGTTCCTGAGATACCATTTTTCGAAAATAAGCTGTAAACAATGTGGTGTTGAAGTATTTTCAATACACCTGATTAAAATATCTGAACATTCATTAAATTTCTAATTATTTATTTTACTTATATTTGTTTCATGTTTTAAATTCTTATTTTACATTCTACATTCATGTTTTCGTAGTTAATCGCTTTACATATGTGTATTTTGTTAACTACAAATAATAAGTAACTCATTACTATGGCAGAAAATAATTAAAATAATGACAATCCGTAAGAAAATACTTAAAACAGAATTACTCTTACGCCATGCACATAAAATAAACGAAAATTCAGTAGGTTTTCAAGTTGTCACAGGTGATCCTCTAAATACCCTGATTTGCATCAGCCATATTTCAGCGCATTGGTAGGCTTAGTGAAGAGAATTCATTTTGTGCTAGTGACTGAAGCTTGATTATACTGTTTCTAAGGTGGAAATTCGAGGTTAACGAGTTTTTTGGCTTGTCTGTCCTCCGCAGCAAGCACAGAAATATTTGTTTTGCAAATAAAAACCGCCTTTTTATGGTACAGTACTGTATTTTATTTCTCCAAGATGCGTTTCTTTTTTCCACTTTAAGGCATCGTCAGTGGTATATAGAATGATAGAATTTTGTTTTGACATGTGTTATTTGTAGCTTATAAAACATTTCACGTTTCGTTTTTTATGTAGATAAGTTGTTACTTACAGTTCTTCACGTTTTTGATTAGCATTTGCATTTCCTCTCACCTGGTCACACGCTGGACGTCGCTCTGCAGATCTGTTTACGAAACATAAGCGTGTTTTTTGTAATCAGAACTCTTTTCTTCCTACTTTTCGTCTTGTTTCCCCTTATTGTTGTGATGCACTATCAGTCTTGTGTCACTAGTTTTATATATATATATATATATATATATATATATATATATATATATATATATATATATGTGTGTGTGTGTGTGTGTGTGTGGCAGCACACGCCTTAGAAAATGGACACCGAATCCCGTTCGACGAAACATCTGTCGTTATGAGGACGAAGGGATTTTGGGATAGCGTCATAAAAGAAGCTATTGAAATAAAAACCTCGCAAAACACCATCAACAAGGACGGCGGTTTGTAGCTCACCTAAAACGGGCGCGACGGACGCGGGATGAAAACATTACCATATATGGCGAGGTAGAGAGCACTAGTGACGTCACAGCCAGCAGTGCGCCTATATAACGATGCGGCCACGGCGACACAGCAGTCAGTCTTAGAACTTGACAATGACTGAGGAGAGCTCCGTCGAAAGCTCGTGGGATTTTAACCACCTGACGCCGCTAGAAGCCCTAGAAAATTTTATTAAATTTGTGTTTTGTCTTACATTTTCCTCGTTATTATGTGCAATTGTTATGGTACTGGGTGTTTGCGATTGTGTTTGTTTCTGTCGTGAGGTTGTCAATGGACAGGAGGACCAAACTGTATCCTGCAAGAAAATTACCACATACGCAAAACCAAACCAGAAAAGAAAACCCTGTTGAATGATCAAGTACACATCCCAAACAAATCATGGTTTACACTAATAGATAAAATAATAGAATAACTGTACAACCGAGGAGTATTATCATAATAATAATAATACCACACAACCTCTTTCCACTCACTTTCCGTGAACCTCTCCATAAAACATTTAAAACAAAACTAAAATCAGCTGAACACCAAAACTTACAACCATTCTCTAAAAGTTATTAGATTCATATTAAAGTAACCACCAACATCCCCACCCAACAAAAAAAAGAAATACATGTATATAATATCCCTCTCTGTTCTCTCTCTCTCTCTCTCTTACACACACACAGGTACAAACGTAACAAAAGTTATTAGACATTAGTTTTTGAACATATACTTCGTTACATTGGCCACATGTAATTAAACGAGCCAAACAGGATGAGACACACAGTGAACTCGTAGTAGTTACGTCTTGAAATCACAGTTTTCGATCAAATATTTATAACTAGTATCAGAAGACTGACACTGCGTTACAACAATAAGGGCAACCAAGATGAAAACACAAAAACATGCTTTTAGTTCATAAACAGAGCTGTGGAGCGACCTCTGGCATATGACCAGACGAGAGGAAACGCAGAACAACCAACAACGCGAAGAACTGTAAGTAATCACTATCTGACATAAAACACGAAACGTGAGCTATTTTATAATCTACAACTAATACATATCACAACAAAACTACATTAATCTAGAACCCACTCATGATGTCTTCAAGTGAAAACGCAGAAACGCGTCTGCGAGAAATAAAATACACTGCAACAAGAAAAGGCGGTTGTAACTGACGTTTTTCTGGGCTATTTGTGTTGAGCGTCGCCTTGTGTGGAGACTTGGACGATAGAGTTCAGACAAAAAGAGAATAGAAGTTTTGAAATGTGGTGCTACTGAAGAATGTAGAAGATTATATGGGTAGATCATGTAACTAATGAACAGGTACCGAATAAAATTGGAGACAAATGCGATTTGTGCCAGAACTTTACTAAAAGAAGGGCCCAATTGATAGGACGGATTCTGAGACATCAAGGGATCAGTATAGAATTGGAGGGAAGCGTGCGAGGCAAAATTTGTAGAGGGAGACCAAGAGATGAATACAGTCAGCAGATTCAAAAGTATGTGGGTTTAGTAGTTATTTGGACATGATGAGGCTTGCAGTAGCATGGAGAGCTGAATCGAACCCGTCCTCAGATTGAAGAATACAACAGTAACAACTAAACCTTTATGTCTAGCTTTCGTATAAACCTCTAAAATGTTATCTCTATAGGTAGATAAAGATTCAAACTTACAAGATATGCACAACACTGTAATGACACATTTCGACACAGAGACATACAATACCTTAATTTTTCCCCTTTTCAAAAAACCAATAAATTTATTTTTTTTCACTTATTTCGCCACAACACGTAATTTCAGCATTGCGGCCGTCCTATCGGTGGCCTCGTCATGAGTCTCGATACATACGCCGAAACGGCTGCTGGGTTCCAACTGCGGAAAACAAAGAACGAGGTAATCTGCCTTTCGCAGAGCACGCAGCAGAAGGCCGCCATAAATGTCATTTCGGGATTTCTCTGATGACGCACCTGTAGCTTTAAACAGCAACACAACTGCAGCTGTAGAGAACCGCGAGGAGATAGAGCACAGGTGATTAGCGCGGCCATTCTGTATTTAAGCTGGCGTTGAATTGGTTATTCAGAGCTGTTATCGGCTAGGTACAGTACACTGTTTCGAACCGAAACCAAATGACCTTTTACCAAGCGAGGTGGCGCAGTGGCTAGCACACTGGACTCGCATTCGGGAGGACAACGGTTGAATCCCGCGTCCGGCCATCCTGATTTAGATTTTCCGTGATTCCCCTAAATCGCTCCAGGCAAACGCCGGGATGGTTCCTTAGAAATGGTACGGCCGACTTCCTTCCCCGAACTTCCCTAACATGATGAGGCCGATGACCTCGCTGTCTGGTCTCCACCCCCAAAGAACCACCAACCAAATTACCTTCATACCTTCTGGCATTACAAACTGTACACAGAATTGTGCATTTGTTTCGAGCTTCTGAACAAAGTAAGCTTCCGGAAAGCACAGTGTAGAGTTAACACGTGGCCACGCACTTACTGCACCATGCAAACAGCGATGAGGTGGCGTCCATTCACATTTTTTATTTCAAACTGTGACTGATTACGACGCCAGGAGTACTGTTCTTTCCATGCATAAATTTCATCTTAAAGCTACATAGAAAGACGACTCAGTGACCAAATGTATATACCAAGGGTGTGGCGAGCTAAGACTCCTACAAGGGTGCAGTCACTGGAGGGGTGCGAAGACTCCCCCAAAAATTCGACAGTAAGAAAGGGTTTACGATTTACGTTATGGTTAAGGCATGCCTAAGCAAGCATCTAAATAGTTTCGAAGGTATTGAAGACAATGACAGTCAGAGCACAAACATGTCAAAGGTCACAGTTCGTGGTAATAGACGGAAAGCCATCGAGTAAAACAGAAGTAATATCCGGCGTTCCTCAAGGAAGCGTTATAGGCCCTCTATTGTTCCTGATCTATATTAATGACATAGGAGACAATCTGATAGCCGTCTTAGATTGTTTACAGATGATGCTGTCATTTACCGTCTTGTAAAGTCATCAGATGATCAAAACGACTTGCAAGATGATTTATATAAGACATCTGCATGGTGCGAAAAGTGGAAATTGACACTGAATAAGGAAAAGTGTTAAGTTATTCATATGAGAACTAAAATAAATCAGCTAAATTCCGATTACGCGATAAGTCACACAAATCTGAAGGCTGTAAATTCAACTAAATACTAAGGGATTACAATAAAAAATAACCTAAATTGGAACGACCACGTAGATAACATTGTGGGTAGAGCAAACCAAAGACTGCGATTCATTGGCAGCACACTTAGAAGGTGCAACAGATCTACTGAAGAGACTGCTTACACTACGCTCGTCCGCCCTATTCTGCAGTATTGCAGTGCTGTGTGGGATCCGCATCAGATGGGACTGACGGATGATATCGAAAAAGTACAAAGAAGGGCAGCTCGTTTTGTATTATCGCGAAGTAGGGGAGATAGTATCACAGACATGATACGTGAATTGGAGTGGCAATCATTAAAACAAAGGCGTTTTTTCTTGCGACGGGATCTTCTCGTGAAATTTCAATCACCAGTTTTCTCCGCCGATTGTGAAAACATTCTGTTGGCACCCACCTACATATGGAGAAATGATCATCACGATAAAATAAGAGAAATCAGAGCTCGCACAGAAAAATTTAAGTGTTCGTTTTTCCCGCGTGCCGTTCGAGAGTGGAACGGTAGAGAGACAGCTTGAAGATAGTTCATTGAACCCTCTCCCAGGCACTTTATTGTGAATAGCAGAGTAATCACGTAGATGAATATGTAGGTGGATCTAGTTCTAACACACTGAAGATGTTAAAAAACTAATTAATGTCAAGTATTAGAGATAACAGACCCTCAAATTTAGCTATCTTTTCGGTAGAATACGACACAGCGACAGTCAGTGAGGTTTCCTTAAAGTTAAGGATCATTAAACCACTTTTTAATAAAAGTTTATTTTCCGACACAATCACAAATGTTTTCAAAAAGAAATTACCTCTTTCGTTCGTCACTAATCATTATCAGACCTACTTGAAATATGCATAAACGTTCAAAATAAAGATGCACAGATTACGCCAAAAAAATCGTAAATCCAAGTGATGTACTAAAATAGAAAGCTCCCAAGTATATTAAAAAAAAAACACATTGTCAATGGATATGAGTGAAGAGTCTCACGTACATACCGCTTAAACTATCCGGATACACTTATCCAGCCGGCCGCGGTGGTCTCGCGATTCTAGGCGCGCAGTCCGGAACCGTGCGACTGCTACGGTCGCAGGTTCGAATCCTGCCTCGGGCATGGATGTGTGTGATGTCCTTAGGTTAGTTAGGTTTAAGTAGTTCTAAGTTCTAGGGGACTAATGACCACAGCAGTTGAGTCCCATAGTGCTCCGAGCCATTTGAACCATTTGAACACTTATCCAACGCGGACTTGACCACTAGGTGTCGCGAGAGGGCAGCCCGCCAGTGTGAAAGGAGGTGAGGGATATTGCCTTATCGAAAGTGAAGTGGTAACAACACTGGAATCGTTCTGTCAGAGGAGCTCAGTGACCTCGGAAGTGGACTAATTGTCGGATGTCATCTGAACGCCAGATCCATCAGAGACATTTCAGTCCGTCTAAAGCTGTCCAAGTGGACAGTTGCTGCTGTCAAGTGGAAAAGGTTAAGGCAAGACCAGGCTGACCTGATATACTGACGGAGAGGGACCGTCGATCATTGCGAAGGGTGGGTGTAAAAAATCGCAAAAAAATCAACGAGAGAACTCAGTTGTAAGTTCCAAAGTTCTACCAGCGGTCCAGCTAACATAACGGCTGTGCCAAGGGGGTTAACAATGGAGAGCAAGGACCCACCAGCTCCTTACAAGCCACAAACTTCTGTAGTTAGTGCTAAGGAGTGCTTTAGGTGATATAAAAACGACGTCGGTGGGTAATGGATGACTGGATAGGATTTGAAGTGATGAATCACACTATATCCTGGGACATTATCCGTCCAGCCATCCATATTTAAGTTTTCTGTGGTTTCCCTATATCACTCCAGGGATACGTCCGAATCGTTCCGTTGAACAGGGCACGCCCGATTTCCTTCTCGATCCTTTCGTAACCCGAGTTTGTGTTCAGTCTCTAATGACCTGCTGTCGACTGGAGGTAAAACTCTAATCTTCCTTCCTTCCTGTGGCATTCTGATGAGAGGGTTTGGATTTGGCGAACACACGGAGATCGTTACTCGCTATCATACTTAATGCCAACAGTACATTACGAAGTATGTGGTGTGAAACGACAGGTACAGGACCAGAGACTATAATTTTTTTTACACAAATAAACTTTATTACAACACGATTTAGTAAGTGGTAAGATATACAAACGCAGTGTAGGTAACGAATAAGACCTTCAGTTATAGGTCGGTAATGCAAATACCTATTATTTAGTCAGGTACAGAGAAGAAAACATGTCATCATAATCCCAGCACTCGAATATCCACTTTAGTGACAACGCAATAAATGACAATACAGTCTGACAAACTTATTAACCATCAACTAAAGCAAGTGAGGCGAGTCTCCTAACATTTAAGAACTATTTGTGCCAAATGACAAATGCAATTACAATTGTTTTGATTTGCAGCTTTGACTTTATCTGTAGCGTAAAAGGCACCAGAAATAACTTGCGAGATTAAAATGAATAGCTCCGAACATAGATGACTTGACTGTACATGTTACCAACACTTCCTCAGTTTACGCATTTGCATAATATACACTTCAGACACCGTTAGAAAAATCAGGTAATGTTGGCACAATTAACCACAACGAAATCCAGGTACAAAATCTTTAAATCACGGTCGCAGGTTCGAATCCTGCCTCGGGCATGGATGTGTGTGATGTCCTTAGGTTAGTTAGGTTTACGTAGTTCTAAGTTCTAGGGGACTGATGACCTCAGAAGTTAAGTCCCATAGTGCTCAGAGCCATTTGAGCCATTTTTTTCTTTAAATCGGTAGATCCCAATCTGAATGCAATATTTCACTCGTAAAATACAATAATGTGTAATTAAAAAGAAAACACCTGTGAAAAGTAAAACTCGGGAAACATTGGTAACATAATTAGACATGGTGAAGGACAACATTTCGCAATAATTTAGTGGAAAGGTTATGTGGTACTCGACCACAAGAGGTTCTACTTGGTCGATAAGTAAAACTCAATTACAGTTTTAAAGGCGGGGAAGTTTAGAATATTACACAAAGGAAAGCCAGAAGCTTGCACCAAAAACAAACTTAGCAGACGAACATGGAAAATTAACAGCGCAAGTACCAATTACATCAAAATGAATGAAGTAAAAGAAGCACTCAGCAAATTATAGTTAGACATCAATTTACTCATTTTACTCATTTACACAAATCAATGAACGAATGTAGTCTACCTAATGATTCAGTGGCTTTAGGCCATCAGAATGGGTCGTGAACATGAATAATACTGACTGGCCATAGGATACGATATCATACATTTTACAATCCACTCGAGATACTGATTCTAGATTTTGCCTTCAACATAACAGAATTCATGAAAACACTCGTGACCCACATAAGTTTGCGTATCACCTAACTTAAAGAGCCTATAAAAAGAAAGTGAAAACCAAACGAAGCAAATTTTTCTAGTGAAATTTTGATAAATAGGCACCAGCGATCGACATACCCGGCACAGGTAGTAACAACTGCTCTGTAGAAGCATTAAATTGAACAGAACAATACGAATACAACATCAACACGTCACACGCGCAAACAGCGCAAGTACCAGCTTGGCGACGCCCCTGAAGCAGGAGATGACAGCCGCCCATAAGGTACTACTGACGGACATTAAACAACAGTATGCCATTGTTAAACCACTTCGTAAAAAAGGGGATACGTCTATGTCAACATCTACCGCCCAGTCTCTCTTCTGACTGCCTCATTCAAAATTCTTGAAAAAGTAATGTATTGTACAGTAGCTTCACACAATTGTAAAAACAAAGTTTTAACAAAATGTCAGTTTGGTTTCCAGAAAGGTTTTTCAACGGAAAGTGCTATATATTCTTTCACTAATGAAATATTAAATGCTCTGAGTAACCGGAAGTCACCCGTGGGGATTTTTTGTGGTCTCTCAACGGCTTTTGATTGTGTAAATCATAGAATACTTCTAGATAAGCTAAAGTACTGTGGTATGAATGGGACAGCGGTCAAATGGTTTGAATCATACCTAACTGGAAGAGTGCAGAAAGTTGAAATAAGCAGTTCACATAATATTCAAAAAACTGGTGATTTCTCAAACTGGGGAACAATCAAGAATGGGGTGCCGCAAGGTTCAGTCTTGGGCCCTCTGATGTTCTTAATATATATTAATGACTTGTCATTCTATATTCACGGAGATGCAAAGCTGGTACTTTTTGTCGATGATGCAAGTATAGGTATCACACTCAACAGACAAGAATTAACTGATGAAATTGTAAAGGATGTTTTTCAGAAAATCATTAAGTGGTTCTCTGCAAATGGGCTCTCATTAAACTTTGACAAAACACAGTATATACAGTTCCACACAGTAAATGGAATGACACCATTAATAAATATAAACCTCGATAAGAAATCGGTAGCTAAGGTAGAATACTCAAAATATCTAGGTGTATGCATTGATGAGGGGTTGAACTGGAAAAAACACTCTGAAGATCTACTGAAACGTTTGAGTTCAGCTGCTTATGCTGTTAGGGTCATTGCAAATTTTGGCGATATATGTCTCAGTAAACTAGCTTAACGCGCCTATTTTCATTCTCTGCTTTTGTATGGATCATATTCTGGGGTAACTCATCATTGAGTAAAAGAGTGTTCATTGCACAAAAGCGTGTAATCAGAATAATTGCTAGAGCTCATCCAAGATCATTCTGCAGACACTAATTTAAAGAGTTAGGGATCTTCACTGTAGCTTCACAGTACATATATTCACTTATGAAATTTGTTATTAACAATCCAAACGAATTCAAAAGTAATAGCAGTGTACATGGCTACAACACTAGAAGAAAGGATGATCTTCACTGCCAGCCGGAGTGGCCGAGCGGTTCTAGGCGCTACATCTGGAACCGCGCGACCGCTACGCTCGCAGGTTCGAATCCTGCCTCGGGCATGGATGTGTGAGATGACCTTAGGTTAGTTATGTTTAAGTAGTTTAGGGGACTGATGACCTCAGAAGTTAAGTCCCATAGTGCTCAGAGCCATTTGAACCATTTTTTTGATGATCTTCACTACTCAAGGTTAAATCTAACTTTGGCTCAAAAGGGGGTAAATTATGCTGCCACAAACGTCTTTGGTCACTTACTTAATAGCATCAAAAGTCTGACAGATAGCCATATAGCACTTAAAAGGAAATTAAAAGAATTTCTGAATGGCAACTCCTTCTACTAATTAGTTGAATTTTTGGATATAATAAGTGGGTGATTTCCCCATCCCCCACCCAAAAAAAAAATTAAAAATATTAAGTGTCATGCAATATTTTGTGTAATGTAATATCTTGGATAGACACCTTTTATTAACCTGACACGTCCCACATCATTACGAAGTGTCGTATTCACGATCTATGGAACAAGTACTAATCTAATCTAATCTCTAATCATAACAACACACCAAGAGAAAGAAGACAACTTGCTACACGCTGAACAACAGACCTGCCATACGGTATAACCCTGGAAATACAAGTTGCTATCAGTGGACATATCATACAAATAGTCACGAAAAAAAAAAAACATCGAACATAAATCGTGATAACCGATTATTTGGTGCTCTTACCCTGACAATTCTTTTGCACAGCCACACAATGACTCCCAATGCGTGGTTTCTACAACTACGGCAGTAAACGCATTCAACAACTCAAGCGGCCACCCGCTATGTACGGACAGCACAAGGCGCAAGTAACCAAGAAGACGGAAGGCAAGAAACTTGAGGAACAGGCAGAAACCTTCACACCATGCAAAAGCCGAAGCTTATCATTAACATTTCCAACGTTTTGACAAAATAAGGTAATTTCATATTGCGGTATGCGCCGCCAGGGTGTAAGGTGTTAGGCTAGTTGTATTCAGAACACTGATGAAAGCAACAGCGAACACGAGACCAGGCCGCCACTTGCTCCTGTAGTTACAAGGAAACTGCCCATCGCAAACCTCTCAGATTTAGTAGTAAGATGGTCCAGTGGATAGACCGTCAAAAACTGAACACAGATCAAGCATGAAAACGGAAAGAAGGTGTACGGAAATATGAAAACAGAAGCAAAACAAAACAGCGAGCAGTCCAGGCTCAAGATGTGGAATATCAAGCGAATTTACATTGCCACAGCGTCGTGGGCATGTGGTGACGGTGTTGGGCTGTGAAGGAGTGGACCCGTGTTCAAGTGACGCTCGTGCTCTTTTCTTTCCACAAAATTACGAACTGTCCATCCGGTCACTGTTCGCAGAATTCAAATTCTTGTTTGTGTCGCGGTGTAACGTCCGTTTGCAACAGCGAGGTTTAAGGAACGGACCTCCAGACATACGTATCTCCTATTTGTTCACAAAAGTACCAGATATTATGGCTTTCCTGTTCCGTTTTGGAAGTTTTCACTTTTGAATTCCTTTGTTGTAACGTACTTCACACCAGCTTATTCGTTGTTTTCATTTCTCGCCTGGTCTGACTATTTATCACATTTACTTGGGACGATTAATATTTTCTTACCAGATGACTCTGTTGTATAACCAATGTACAGTATGGCAATTTCCAAGCCTACATAAGGAGAATCGATACGTCAATAACTCCGGACGGACAAGGAGATCTGAACACGGACCTCGTGCTTTCAATTGGTGAGAGGTCTGGAGGATGTGCTGGCCAGGGCAGCAGACGAACATTTTCTGTATCCAGAAAGGTCCGAACAGGAACTGCAACATGCGGTGGTGCATTATCCTGCAGGGATCGAATGAAGGGTAGAGCCACGGGTCGTAACACATCTGAAATGTAACGTCGACTGTTCAAAGTTCCGTCAATGTGAACAAGAGGTGACCGAGGCGTTTAACCAATGGCACCCCATACCATCTCGCCGGGTCATACGACAATATGGCGATGACGAATATTCGCTTCCAATGTGCGTTCACCGCGATGTCGTCAAACACGGATGCCACCATCATGATGCTGTAAACTGAACCTGGATTCATCCGAAAAAATGACGTTTTGCCATTCGTGCATCCAGGTTCGTCGTTGAGTACACCATCGCAGGCGCTCCTGTCTGTGATGCAGCGTCAAGGATAACCGCAGCCATGGTCTCCGAGCTGATAGTCCATGCTGCTGCAAACGTCGTCGAACTGTTCGTGCAGATGGTTGCTGTCTTGCAAACGTCCCCATCTGTTGACTCAGGGATCGAGATGTGGCTGCACGATCCGTTACAGCCATGCTCATACGATGCCTGTCATCTCGACTGCTAGTGATACGAGGCCATTGGGATCCAACTCGGCGTTCCGTATTACCCTGCTGAACCCACCGATTCCATATTCTGCTAGTAGTCATTGGATCTCGACCAAAGCGAGCAGCAATGTCGCGATAGGCTACAATCCCATCTTTATCGGAAACGTGATGGTACGCATTTCTCCTCCTTACACGAGGCATCACAACTACGTTTCACCAGGCAGCGCCGGGCAACTGCTGTTTGTGTATAAAAAATCGGTTGGAAACTTTCCTCATGTCAGCACGTTGTAGGTGTCGCCACCGGCGTCAACTTGTGTGAATGCTTTGAAAAGCTAATCATTTGCATATCACAGCATCTTCGAGTCTGTAGCACGTCATCTTCGTGGTGTAGCAATTTTAATGGCTAGTAGTCTATTTTGTTGACACCGACCTACATAGGGAGGAACGATCACCACGATAAAACAAGGGAAATCAGAGCTCGTACGGAAAGATACAGGTGTTCATTCTTTCCGCGCGCTATACGAGATTGGAATAATACAGAATTGTGAAGGTGGTTCGATGAACCCTCTGCCAGGCACTTAAATGTGATTTGTAGAGTATCCATGTAGATGTAGATGTAGAAGAGTGGACATACTGCGTATCAATGTGCACTAATAAGTGTGCAGGTACATTGAATAGATAGTGGACAAAGGCGCTAGGTGGCCATATAACTGACTATTCACGTGCTGTTCCACACAGATTGAGATCTTTGAAAAAATTCAAGGCTTCATATATAAGCCAACATCATCTGTAACATTGCATTAAATGGTCTCATATTGCTGTAATTTGTGATACAGATGCTATGCAGTTATGATGACAGTGTGTTGACAGACTATTCTGAATACCATTTAGTCATTTGACGTATTGTGCAGAAAACAATAAAAACTTTAATGACGTCAGTGCAATTTTGCGTCAGGCGGAGAAATTTCCGCCCCTTTTTTTTTCTATGAGCCCTTTCTCTTTAAGCAGGAAACATCATTTAAAGCAAAAACGGGCCAGAACGTCTGTAACTTCCCAGGGAGTTTCTGGCTCTCTTTTGTGCAGAAGGTAGAGACAAAGTTGGCGTCTCGGCATAGAATAACAGTGGAGAGAAGTCTTCTCCGCTACTCTGCATTATGGCCGAGATACTGCTGCGCTGAGCCGGACGTACAGTCCGTGAAGGTACATTGTCTCGGGAAAACTGCAGGACCAGCTTTTATTAAAAGCACTGCGGAAAGGCTGCGACGTCTTCCATCGCCCTCTCACGCTCTGTTGTCGAGAAATAAAATTGACAATGAAGTATAAGTTGTCCCTTCTCCTACTTTATTTCAATTTCGTAGCTGATACGCGTACATTACTGTTACCTATCCTTCACTCTGTTAAACCGATCATCTGTTAATGCCTTTCTATCTATACTGATGTAAAAAAATCGCTACGACAAAAAATTATTGATGTAGAGTAATGAAATTTCGACAGTACAATTGTCTACGTAACACATTTAAATGGTGAACACTGCAAGATCACATATTTCTGTAAGCATGAAATAAGCCATTGCAAATGTGGAGTGCTGATACATTAATAATCGGTGTGACCTCCAGAACGTTGAAAGAGTCTGCAAACGTGCAAGCATTGTATTGTACAGGTGCCGGTTGTAAGTTTGTGGGATGGAGTTGCATGCTTGTTGCACTTGGTCAGTCACTAAAGGGCGGTCAGTGCTGTTTAGAGATGACGCTGAAGTTGTTGTCCGATGATACCCATACGTACTCGATTGGAGACAGATCTGGGCATCGAGTAGGTCAAGGCAACTCTAGAGCCTATTGGATTACATCAGCGATATGTGGGCGGACGTTATCGTGTTGAAAACACCCCCTGGTATGATTTTCATAGAAGGCAACACAACAGGTCGAATCACCGGAATAGCGTACACATTTGTAGTGTGTGTGCAAAATCATACGAAATAGCACCCCAGACCATAACTTCAGTGTAGGTCCACTGGTATAGCATGCAGACGGGTTGGTTGCAGGCCTTCAACTCGCCTTCACCTAACCAACACATGGCTATCACTGACACCGAGGCAGAACCAGCCTTCATCAGAAAACACAACAGACCTCCACCCTGTCCTCCAATTCGCTTCACACTACTGAAGTAGCAAATGGAAAAGCTTAGGGGTTGGTGGAATGGGTGGTAAAGCGAGTCTGGTTCAGAGCTGTCGTTGAAGTAATCGATTTGTAACAATTCGTCGCGTCATTGTGGTGCAAATTGTTGCCCATATTGCTGCTGGAGATGCAGTACGATGCGCCACAACACCAGGACGAAGACGTGTCCGCCGCTGCCAGCAATCATCGTACAGTGGCTGCATTCCTGCCAAGCCTTTCTACAATATCTCAGAGGGAGCATCCAGCTTCCTGTAGTCCTACTACAAAAACGTGTCAAAACGCAGTGAGGTGCTGATAATGCCTTCTTTGTCGCGTTAAGGGCATTGTTGCCAAACATCAGCTCACCAAGCGTAATCTCAAAGATAAATAACGTTCGCGAACTTTAGGTGTGTATTTGTAGCAAACCTCATTTGTTCCCTCACAGAGGCATTCTCTAATGAGAATGGTAAGAAATCTCAGTAGACGTCATCTTTCAGAGGTAGAAACAAGTCTGCGAACTTTCGCATTCGTGGCATAACTCCTTCCTCCTATTGCGAATATGTTTTCCGTCATTGTAAATCAACATCTACACGCCGAAAACTACTATATGGTGTGTGTCGGTAGGTACTTAATATTTCACTGTCTCATACCTCCTTCCCTATTTCAGTCACTCGCGGATAATTTTTCGTAAGCCTTCGTTAGAGCTCAATTTTCTGATTTTAACTTCAGGGGCCTTTCGCCAAATGTACGTGGGAGGATACAATATACACTGCTGGCCACCGTAAATGCAACACCAAGAAAGACAAGAGGTAGCACAACAAGATTTATTTTGTAGATAACATGTTGACCAAGTATCAAATGATTACGTTTACAGACGTCTGTGACATGTGGTTCCTGCCAGAATCAGTAGCCAGAGTAGCCGCCATTGTTGGAGATCACCGCTGACACACGTCTCGGCATTGAGTCAAAGAGACGTTGGATGTGTTTCTGGGGTACAGCAACCCAAGCAGCTTCCACACGTTGCCAAAGATCATCTGGTGTGGCAGCTGGGGATGTAATCTGGGTCACTCGTTCAGCAACCATGGACCACATGTTTTCTATCGGCGAAAGATCCGGAGAGCGAGCTGGCCAGGGAAGCAATTCAAACTGGTTATTGACGAAGAACCTTTGGACAATGCGTGCCACGTGTGGTCGCGCATTATCCTGTTGAAATATGGCTGTGGCCGAGCCCTGAAAGTAAGGAAGGACAACTGGCTCCAGCACCTCGGATATGTAGCGCCGGCTATTTAAAGTACCGGCAATGCGTACTAGAGGCGTGCGAGAGTAATATCCAATACCGCCCCATACCATAATACCTGGTGCAAGACCAGTGTGGCGGTGCATAATGCAGCTGTCCAGCATCCTCTCTCCACTGTGTCTCCACACTCGAATCCGACCATCGTGGTGCTGCAGACAGAAGCGTGCCTCGTCAGTAAAGACAACGTCATTCCATTCTGCCGTCCACATCCGTCTGTCATCACACCATTGGCAACGGAGACGTCTGTGGTTCTGCGTCAATGGTAGACGAAGCAATGGACGTCTTGTGTACAGACCACTCTGCTGTAAACGGCGTCGAATGGTACGCGCAGACACTGGATGATGCGTTACAGACGCAATGTGCTGTGCTATGGTTCGGGATGTCACTGAGCGATCCGTCACTGCCATGCGCACAATTTGCCTATCAGCACGTGCAGTGGTGCACCGAGGTGAATGCGATCGACCACGTCGGTCCGTCGTACCCTCCTGCATCCAACGGTCACATATCCGCATTACAGTTGTTTGGTTTCGTCCAACACGACTAGCGATTTCTCTGTATGATAATCCACAATCTCGGTAAGCCACTATCCTTCCTCTGTCGAACTCGGATACTTGATCAAAAGATGTTCGCTGTTGTCTACGAGGCATAACTGATCGTCTTGTGAAACAACCACAAGGTAAACACACGTGCCGAACGTACACTCGTCGAAATCGCCAAGCCTTAAATGGCGCTATGAGGTGGCGCCACAGGCGAGCGTGATGTGCGTAGGCGCTGAAATTCTAATCAGTTGCATATCTCATCGCTGCAAACCCATGGTGTAAATTTCACTTGATTCGGATGCTTCCTTCAGGGTGTTGCATTTACGGTGGCCAGCAGTGTACATTGGCTGACTCTTTTACAGACGAACGTTTCTACAGCATTAATATTAAACAACGATGTGATTCAGAACGCATCTCTAGCGGCTTGTGGCACTAGAGTTGGGCCGGCCGGGGTGGCCGAGCGGTTCTAGCCGCTACAGTCTGGAACCGCGCGACCGCTACGATCGCAGGTTCCAATCCTGCCTCGGGCAAGGGTGTGTGTGATGTCCTTAGGTTAGTTAGGTTTAAGTAGTTCTAAGATCTAGGGGATTGATGACCCTAGAAGTTAAGTCCCATAGTGCTCAGAGCCATTTGAGCCACTTTGAACTAGAGTTGGCTGAGCATTTCCGCGACGCTTACGCGCTTAGCAAATGAACTTGTGGCGGAACGCTCCACTCTTGTTTGGATGTCTTCCATTTCCTCCATCAGAATGACGAATGGTATTCAAACATTAGCCCAGTTAGTGTTTTGCAAGCTGCCTCCTTTGTGCGTGGATTATTCTTCTTTGAAAATCTTCCGATGAATCGTAGTTTGGCATCTGCGTGTCTGTGTTACGTGGTCGTTTCACTGTAAACAGTTCCGGACGCATAGTCCTAGATTTGTAGTAGTAGATGTGACTGCCTCCAATGATTCTTCTGCAATCGTGCAATAACAGATATTTTTGCCTACTTAATCACACTACTTAAAATTTTATATTTGTAGGGATCCACAGCCTCCATATGCTTAATAAAAGTTAACATGGTCCGTAGTGGGCTGTAATGCGATATTTATTTAACCGTGCGCTTAGCTAATTTCGACTAACCGCCATTGTCAAGCACATTTGTAACATCTGTATTTCATGTCATTTTCAAAACACTCTTAATTACTGTTACGATGCTGTTCTACATAAACAAAGTTCAGAATACGATCTTAAAAGATGTCACTGTAGTGTGTATCCTTTCGTAAAATGACGAAATATGGCTACTTTTTATTTCTAATTAAGATTGATTTGAAAATCACATGAAATACAAGTGTTACAAATGTGCTTGACAATGACACTTAATCGAAATTAGATAATCGCGCGATTAAATAAACATCGCACTATAGCCTACTACGGAACATGTTTAGGTTTATTAATCACAGTATGTTACATTTGTTTATGATGATGGTCAGCTGCCAAACCCTGAACCAAGCATCTATCCTCCCTATGTCTTCCTGCATTTCGGCACAATTTTCTACCACCGTTATCTTTCTCAATGAACAACATCATCCGTGGAAACCTAATGGAACTTCCAAGTTCCAACATTACCGACTAGGTCTTTAATATACATTGTCAAAAGTAATTGCCCTGTAATACACCAATGGGTTACGTCAGAAGCAATTTTTACATCTGAAGATCTCACTCCGTTAAGAATCACTTGCTGTGGTCTGTCTATAAAGTTATGTGGAACTCGAGGTGAGCAAATATAATGAAATAATTTTATTTAGAAGACGATCATTCTGTTCCACTGTGAATAATTCTATTTATAAGACGGATATCGTGTACTCCTTAGCAAATATGCCACTTCGTCCTTTCTTTTTTTTTTTTTTTTTTTTTTTTTTTTTTTTTTTTTTTTTTTTTTTTTTTTTTTTTTTTTTGCGCGGCCTTATCCCGTGTACTCACAAGATGGGTTTCTTAATCTGTATATGACAATGTTGGTGGTAGATAGTAGCAAGATACCCATCTGTCGCTCCACTTCCCTCTACCTTCCTCCCTCTCTGGTATCGAATTTGTCTACCCCATCTCTGTGCATCTTGTATTATGCTGTGTGAAAATCTGAGAACGTACTCGAAGTGTTTGCGAATCGTGTAACATGTGTGGTGTGGGTACCAGCCCGGTATTCACCTAGTGGGGCGTTGGAAACCGCACAAAAGCCACATCCATGCTGCCCAGCACACCGGCCCTCGTCGTTATTCAGTCGGTGCCGAATCGATTCGGAGCTGGTGCTTCTCCCTGACTGCCGGTATCCGTGTGCTAAGGCGTGCGGCCATTTGCACAGGTGTGTGGTCAGTATGACTACCAAATGGAAATATGTGACGTTTGTAAAAACGCGTGGGACTCATAAAATGAGTCAGATTATTCGTATCAAATAACCACTGTACCTGATTTGCTCATTAACATTTTGGTTTGTGTGACACTGTTCTAAAATCGTTTTGCTTGGCATTCACCACAGTGTTTTAATAATAATAACGTTGAAGAAAATCTCTCCGGTTTCCAGCCGCCAGAAGATTGTATGTGACTCGCCTGCTGGAAACGCAGAGAGCTTTTCATGAAGTGCATACATCGGGAAGTCTACATTGACAATAATTACCTTAACCGTAATATGTTTTTTTTTTACATGATAACAGTAATTTCTGTACATCAGTGTTTCATACGTGGCTTTAGCATAACGTACTAGAATGTTCGCTTCATAGAAGACATTATTTGCAGAGCATTCCACCACAAATTTGAGAAGGACATTCGGCATGACATTGATTTAAGAGCTGTAATAGCAACAAACACTGACAACTTCGACAACGTTCTAATTTGGTAATATAAACTCGAAATGTGCACCCACGGTTATCAGTAAGTCTTTTTTCCCACCATACTGACTAGTTTGAGGTGACCCACCACTAATTCCGCTCCTGTGATAATCTCTTCGTCTCAGCATAGCCCTTGCATTTTTAGGAGTCGCCACGTCCCGGGCCGGAACTCCTACTATTTTGCTAGGATTTGTGGCCTGAAGACCTGTGGGATTAGTTATCATTTAGTTGTTCAATATATATCTACATCCACATCTACATATATACTCCGCAAGCCACCCGATGGTGTGTGGTGGAGGGGACCTTGAGTACCTCTATCGGTTCTCCCTTCTGTTCCAGTTTCGTATTGTTCGTGGAAAGAAAGATTGCCGGTATGCCTCTGTGTGGGCTCTAATCTCCCTGATTTTATCCTCATGGTCTCTTCGCGAGATATACGTAGGACGGAGCAATATACTGCTTGACTCCTCGGTGAAGGTATGTTCTCGAAACTTTAACGAAAGCCCGTACCGAGCTACTGAGCGTCTCTCTTGCAGAGTCGACCACAGGAGTCCATCTATCATCTCCGTAACGCTTTCGCGACTACCAAATGATCCTGTAACAAAGCGCGCGGCTCTCCGTTGGATCTTCTCTATCTCTTCTATCAAACCTGTCTGGTACGGATCCCACACCGGTGAGCAGTATTCAAGCAGTGGGCGAACAAGTGTACTGTAACCTACTTCCTTTGTTTTCGGACTGCATTTCCTTAGGATTTTTCCGATGAATCTCAGTCTGGCCTCTGCTTTACCGACGATTAATTTTATGTGGTCATTCCATTTTAAATCACTCCTAATGCCTGCTCCCAGGTAATTTATGGAATTAACTGCTTCCAGTTGCTGACCAGCTATATTGTACCTAAATGATAAAGGATCTGTTTTGCTATGTACTAGCAGCACGTTACGCTTGTCTACATTGAGATTCAATTGCCATCCCCTATACCATGCGTCCATTCGTTGCAGATCTTCCTGCATTTCAGTACAATTTTCCATTGTTAAAACCTCTCCATATACTACAGCATCATTCGCAAAAAGCCTCAGTGAACTTATCATGTTATCCACAAGTTCATTTATATACATTGTGAATAGCAACGGTCCTACGACACTCCCCTGCGGCACACCTTCCTTGCTTCGGAAGACTTCTCTCCATTGAGAATGACATGCTGCGTTCTGTTATCTAGGACCACTTCAATCCAATCACACAATTGGTCTAATAGTCCATATTCTCTTACTTTGCTCTTAAACGACTGTGGGAAACTGTATGAAACGCCTTGCGGAAATCAAGAAAAACGGCATCTACCTGGGTCTCGTGGACATCTCACAGTTGTGGCCTCGGCGACTACCGGTTGCTATATTGGCTATAGTGAAATCTGCTTTCATCAGTGGTAGGCTTGAGACTGCCGTAGGTTGCAGCGTCAGCCGGCAGCATATTCCGGCGACTCTTGGTCTGGCGGGTTGCCCACAAGCCGATTCGTAGGCGCTTTCTTTGCAGCAGATCCGCTTCAATAGAGGCGAGGCTGTGGTGCGTGGGTGACTGATTCACACGCTTCTCTGAGAATGCTCTGTCCTTCTCTGTCACTTCCCACATTGTCGCAAGCAAGAGATTGACCACGATGTCGAGAGCCGTTATGTCTGATGTCACGATGAACGCTGATCCTGAACCACCGATTTGGTAGTTCCTCTAGTCCATGAAGTGCCTGAGTATCAGAGCAGCTCAGGCCCTGATGTGGAACGGTGTTGGTGGAACAATGGTTTACTCATCAGCGGCAGCTTCAGCCCTAGACTGCGGCGTCAGTTATCCGTCGTTATGGAACTACTGTCATTATGCCAGGCAGCTAAAGTGTGACTGACACAGTGTGCGACAATACCGGAACAATCTTACACAGGATGTTACAGCACAAGAATCAGAGAATCGAGTGCGAATGACATGGACACCATCAATCCTACTGATCGACTGCGTCTAAGCTAGCTATTCGGGGTATTCAGATTCAACTATGGAGAGGTTTACTGTTAGACGCTATCAGTAATGACCAAACCAGTCCAGTTTGTTACGAGTGGTCAGTGATGTCCAGTCCCGCTAAATTTGCTTAACCAGTTTGTGTCAGCTGCTCCAACAGGTCTCCGATAGTCGTTGCTACGTCCTATCTAGCGCAATGAAGGCAGTTTGGTGTGCACATGTCTTACACTTTTCCACTGAGCTCAGTTGCACTGCCACACAGAAGTGTCGATGTCGTGCTCTTGGTGACTGACTAGCCGCGTTAGAACGTTTACCCCTTGCGGCTGGCTTGTGTTGACACTTTCCAGCGTTGATGCCATGCTCGGCTGTGGGGACAGAAATTTTTTTAACCTTCCATTCCTGTACTATCTCGGAACGCAATACATCCAGCGTCCTATATTATATATTGATATTCCAACTCCATAAAGGTATTACCCTCTACAAATCCCTCCAGTATCATGGATGTTATTCCTTTATGTCTTAACCCGTGTCCTACCACTCTTCCCCTCTTCTCGTAAATATTTCCACGCCATGCTGTTGAGTGACTTTTCAGTCATTACCCCATCAGCCCGTCTAATTTTTCACCTCCTTCTATAACATTGCATATCCAACATTTCTATTCTCTTCTTGTCCTATTTCACACACTCCATGGTTCACTTTCATGCAATACTGAGTTCCAAACGTACATCCTCACAAATTTGTTCTTCAAATTAAGTCCGGCGTTTGATAGTAGTAGACATTTTTGGCAAGGAATGCCCTCTTTGCCTCTGCTAGTCTGCTTTTTACGTCTCCCTTGTCTTGTTCGTCAAGCGTTATTTTGCTTTCAAGGTAGCAGAATTTCTTCTTTCTTCGTTTGCTTTGTGGCACCCAGATTTTATCTCAAGTTTATCTTTAATCTCATTTCTGCTACTCCTTCATACTTTTGTCTTTCTTCAGTTTATTCTGAATACATAGAGTGTATTCAATATACTGTTCATTTCATTCAACAGACCCTGCGGTTCAACTTTCAATGGGGTTACCAATGTCATCGACGTAAATTATCACTTGTATCTTCTCACCCTTAATTTTGATCCCATACCTGAGCCTTTCAACCTGCACTACGATCGTGAGTACACGTCTGCAGGCTGTGGCTATAATATGCACATGAGGAGTGGTGGTGGAACGTTGCCTCCACCTACTTATGGGTCAGGTCAGTACATCTGTTATTTCTCTTTTTCGATTCTGTTCAGCCTTGCGCAATTTCTTGTATCTTTCTGACTGTACTTGAGGACTCTGCAACCGTGTCTTCTTTGTTGTTGGCATCAGGTGTGGTCAGCATTTTGGTGGCTGGTATATTTTCTGCAACAGGTCAGACTGCAACCCCGTTACGTCAACTAGATCTTCGGTAGGCAATTACGTTTTCATGCTGCATTATTCCTTGGAAGCTAGTTGAAAAAATTAGGAAATTGATGGATGTAAAAAATTCAAATGCTTACAGTAAATTTTTATTTAAGTGCTAGTTGATGGGAGTCGATCCACGACTCGAAGAGGTCACATCATTTAATGATTTAATTGGCTGATGATGTGATGATGATGATGATGATGATTATGGGAGTCCACAAGCACAGAATTTTACAAGCGTCATATGCGTGTGCGTAAAGAAACTTGTGGCTGCGTAACCTTTGCAGCGTAACGAACGCTCATGAATATCCACGCCACCCAGACTCACATCTCAGAGATGCAAATCGTTCTTTAGAAAAACGTGTTAGACGCACCTCGCTGTCTAGACGCGGGCTACGTGCATTTCCACCTGATAAACTAGGGCTCTATCAGCCAGGCCGCATACTTTTTAGCCTGTTCCCGCGCTGATAACGGCCATCGCCTTGCTGGTACATTTTGAGACCGACATGTGGGGCAAAATGAGCGCCGAGCAGAGCGGCGGCGAACAGGCAGCTCCCTCTACAGGCCCACTGTGCATGGGGTGCGAGACCCGCTGCGGTATCTCCCGCGGCCGGTATTCTCGTCACGCGCTAGTCGTAAATTCTTGGCGAATTTCTCCGCGAGATAAACGGCCTGGCAGTTCATTACCTGCAGCTAGCAGCTGCCAGCTAGCAGCTGGCTCCGTGATAAGTCCGCCGTGGCACGGAACTCCGCCGTCTCCATCGCGCCACTACCGGCCAATGGCAGCCCATTCCCAGATCGTAGAGCAAGGTGTTTGGCAGTCTGTTCCGCATGGAAACAGATGCTGTCGAACCGTCGTTGCTCATACACAGAGTGCTGGTGTTTCCCGAAAAGAAGCTCTGTAATCCGTATCTTCACCAGCTTCAGACATGGCAGTCACGTCACATTTCCGTGCCAACGCTCATTACCGACTGTAATACTACACTACTGGCCATTAAAATTGCTACACCAAGACGAAATGCAGATGATCACCGGGTATTCATTGGACAAATATACTATACTAAAACTGACATGTGATTACAATTTCACGCAATTTGGGTGCACACATCCTGAGAAATCAGTACCCAGAACAACCACCTCTGGCCGTAATAACTTCCTTGATACGCCTGGGCATTGAGTCAAACAGAGCTTGGATGGCGTGTACAGGTACAGCTGCCCATGCAGCTTCGACATGATACCACAGTTCATCAAGAATAGTGACTGGCGTATTGTGACGAGCCAGTTGCTCGGCCACCATTGACCAGACGTTTCCAATTAGTGAGAGATCTGAAGAATGTGCTGTCCAGGGCAGCAGTCGAACATTTTCTGTATCCAGAAAGGCCCTTACAGAACCTGCAACATGCGGTCATGCATTATCCTGCTGAAATGTAGGGTTTCGAAAGGATCGAATTAAGGGTAGAGGCACGGGTCATAACACATCTGAAATGTAACGTCCACTGTTCAAAGTGCCGCCAATGCAAACAAGAGGTGATCGAGACGTGTAACCAATGGCACCCCATACCAAAACGCCGGGTGATGACGAATACACGCTTCCAATGTGCGCTCACCACGATGTCGCCAAACACGAATGCAACCATCTTGATGCTGTAAACAGAACCTGGATTCATCCGAAAAAATGACGTTTTTCCACTCGTGCACCCAGGTTCGTCGTTGAGTACACCATCGCAGGCGACCCTGTCTGTGATGCAGCGTCAAGGGTAACCGCAGCCATGGTCTCCGAGCTGATAGTCCATACTGCTGCAAACGTCGTCGAACTGTTCGTGCAGATGGTTGTTTGTCTTGCAAACGTCCCCATGTGTTGCCTCAGGGACAGAGACGTGGCTGCACGATACGTTACAGCCATGCGGATAAGATGTCTGTCATCTCGACTGCTAGTGCTACGAGGCCGTTGGGATCCAGCACGGCGTTCCGTATTACCCTCCCGAATGCACCGATTCCATATTCTGCTAACAGTCATTGGATCTCGACCAACGCGAGCAGCAATGTCGCGATACGATAAACCGCAATCGCGATAGGCTAAAATCCGACCTTTATCAAAGTCGGAAACCTGATCGTACGCATCTCTCCTCCTTGCATGAGGCATCACAACAACCTTTCACCAGGCAACGCCGATCAACTGCTGTTTGTGTATGAGAAATCGGTTGGAAACTTTCCTCACGTCAGCACGTTGAACGTGTCGCCACCGGCGCCAACCTTGTGTGAATGCTCTGAAAAGCTAATCATTTACATATCAAAGCATCTTCTTCCTGTCGGTCAAATTTCGCATCTGTAGCACGTTATCTTCGTGGTGTAGCAATTTTAATGGTCAGTAGTGTACGTAATGTCGTAAGTTCAGGCAAAGAATAACAGGTACGAAGCTAGCTGAAGGCTCTCACTACCGTATGTCTTAGCTTCCGTGTTTTATGACGGTTGATTATGAATCTTTCTCGTACGTAACGTTTCGTCCAGAACTGGGTTACACGTCTTCAGAGATGCCAGTGATTCCAAGAGCCTTCCGAGTGACGGGCAGGACGTCAGAGAGCGACATAAATACTGTGACAAAGAAGCTTGGTATAAGTTCGCCCGTCATCGGCAGGGAAGTTCCTTTATGCGATTGCAGTCTTCCTCGGCGTATTCTAATGATGAATTCTTCTCGGGTTATCAGCCGAGGGGTGGCCTCGTCTTGTAGCAACGTTTCGATGAGTTTCGTACCCATCATCTTCTGGCGAAGTGTCGGGATGCCGTGTTCTGCATATCTATATAGGTGCTTGGCCGTCGTCCGCTTCCGTAGAACGGGGAATCATGTACCCCTGTGGCCCCATGGCATGGAAAAACTACAGGAGTTCCTACGCCATCTCAGTGGCATACGTGACAGCATCAAATTCACCATGGAGGTAGAAGAGAATGGCTGCCTTCCCTTCTTGGATATTTTGATCAAGAAAAATCCGGACGGTACGTTTGGACATTCTGTCTGCAGGAAGTAGACTTACAAGGAGTTATACATCAATGCTCAGAGCTGCCACCATCCAGCATAACGTAACTCGGTACTAAACACCTTAGTACAAAGAGCCAGGTCGATCTGTGACAGCGAGAGTTTGCCGCGTGAGTTAGCACATCTACTGGAAACCTTCCGAAAGAACGGCTGTACCGAGACACAAATAACACGTGCCTTGCGTGCAGACAAGAGGCGGGAGGAGAAGCCAGAAGAAGACGAAGCAGAACGTGAGGCGTTTCTGCCGTTTGCTGGACCGCCGACAGCCATGATCGCAAGAATATTAAAGAAACACGAAATAACGACCACCTTTCGCGCACCGCAAAAAGTCAAAGATATACTTGGATCAAGCAAAGACCAACTGGGACTGCAGACGCCGGGCATTTACAGTACTGAGCGCGAATGTGGGATGGAATGTATCGGGCAGACACAACGATGTATCTCCCAGCGCTGTGGTGAACACATCAGGAACGTACGACTAGGACAGACAAACAAGGCCGCTGTAGCAGAACATAGCATTATCGAGGGACACACCTTCGAATTTGAAAAAACGAAGAAGCTGTGAAGCGCCAACGGTTTCTGGGACTTGACCTTCAAAGAGGCAGTGGAGATACGTCTGCACAACAATTTAGTAAACAAGGATAGCGGTTTTCAGCTCAGTGCAACGTGGAATCCCGCAACTGACAAAATGCGTCAGGAACGCTCCGATCTGAAGGCAGCGGCGTCCGCAAACAGATTGGACAGCCACCGGGTCTCGACGCCGGGCAGCGCCCCCCCCCCCCCGCCCCCCCCCCACCACCACCACCACTTCCGACGCGGTACCCCCTTCCGGAGGCACGTGATTGGCCAGCCTACGGAAGCGGACGACGGCCAAGCAGCTGTATAGATATGCACAACCCAGCCACCTCTACCAAAACGCGTATTCGTTCTGGGGTGCCACAGGGATCTGTCCTGGGGCCCGTTTTGTACAGACTGTACACTGCGGGACACTCCAACGACCCCCCTGGTTCACAACACACAGTACGCTGACGACACCGCCTTTTACACTCGTAATGCGAATAAGGACCTGGTCATTCGTAGGTTACAAAGGGTTTCAGATAACAAAGAAACCTGGGTCTCTCGCTGGCGCATCACCATCAATGGTGAAATGACACAGGCTATGCTGATCACCCGGAGACTCGGGAGACGCGGACACCTTCAACGCCCCCCCCCCCTTTCACCTGCACCTACATGGATCCCGATCCGCCAAGTATCTCGGCGTATACTTGGAATAGAGACTAATGTGTAAACCCCATATAGACGAGATCCACAGGAAGGTCTGCGCCAGAATGTCCATCCTATACTCAGTCCTCAACACAACCAGATCCCTTCCCTGATCTGTAGGACTAAACGTCTATCAGGCCCTCATACGTCCAGGAAAGGAGTATGCGTGCCCTGTCTGGGGATACGCGGCAAAGCAGCACCTGGACAAACTCCAGAGGCTGCAGAACCGCGCCCTCCGGAGGGCACTGCACCTACCCATGAGATTCCCCACTGACGATCTCCACACCGCTGCTGAAATCCCACTCCTCAAAGAAAGATTCCAGTATCTGGCAAAGGCTTTCTATGAGAGCTCTTCCAGATCTGGAAATAACCTCATCCACTCCTTAGGTCGGTATGACATGTCCCGCGACAAGCACAAACGCCCAATGACGATCTTCGACGACTAATCCAAAGAGAAAAATCACAAAAAAATCTCCAAATTCTAACATCAATCCTTAATGCTTAAAAATACCCAACATCTCGCCAACCTCAGGCAAGTACTAGACACCACCAGAACACCAACACAACACACTGACAGCCAAAACAGTCAATCACACACCCACAATCCACATAGTGGAGTAAAAGACAGCAGGCTACAAACTCCTCTATACAATTCCCCAGGGAGGGGAAAGTAAAAGGTGAGAGAGACAGAACGCCGCGCCGACACTTTGCCACAGGATGATGGGTACGAAACTCATCGAAACGTTGCGACAAGACGACGCCATCACTCGGCTGTTAACCCGAGAAGAATTCATCAAGGGAAGCTCCTTGCCAGAGACAAAATGCGAAGAAAATGGAGGGTAATCAGCTGCCCCTACCGACGTCGTTTTATGTTACCCGCTATGTTATATTTCACCTTCAGACACCACGAGCGAGATTTTCATATTCTCTCGCTCGCTACGCGGAAACTATTAATGCCACAGAAAAAATGAACTGGATTTTTTGTAGTAAATTTAATGCAGTTAAATCTTGTTTTTTTCGTTGGACGCCATGTCTTTCGTGTTATTCAAGATAAAACCACAAAAGTGACCTTTAAACGCACTTCTGTCCCCACACTCATCCCTCACCAGTATGATTTGTAGTACGTAGTTCGTGGCACCACCGCAAAATAATTTCCGACTGCACGAAGCATTCCCGATATTCCACCGTTTTCGGTCTCTATTGATTGGGATATTACGTCTCAAGCGTAATCAGATATTTCGTTAAAATTATTAATTTAAACACGCCCGTGAGAATACTGAAAGGAAAACGACTTTCGTAAAAAAACTTTTGTACAGTGGAGGGAGGGAGAGCCATGAACAACATACTAGAAATTCTGACCGATGAGACTGAGTGTGGGAGTGTGGGTGCGTTTGAAGATCACTTCTGTAAGTTTTTCTTGAATAACTCGAGGACTACAGCTTCTAGTGAAAATGGAACTGATTACAAGATTGAACTGTATTACATTTCCTACAAAGAGGTACTGCTCATTTTTTTCTGTAAGACTAACAGTTTGCGCGCAGCAAGCGAGAGAATACGAGAATCTTGTACGTGGTTTTTGAAGCCCATATAAGGCATTGCAGGTTGCATAAAACGACATTTGTATATCCCTGTATATCAAAGCCCTCATATCTGTAAACTCCTCCTCTCTCGGCTTGAGGTGAGTACCAAATTCCGCTTGCGTGCGGTAAGGTATACATTGAAACTAACAATTCTTCTTGTTGAGTAGCTACAAAGCTGATTTGTAGTACGTAGTTATATTGTAATAGTTCTGGTAAGGAAAAATAACTGTTTCTTTACATTTCTAAATCGTACTGTTTTATACGAGAAAATTAATATTCAGAACTTGTTTAAATAAAATGAAAATTATTTTAATACGGAGCAAGAACCATTCAAAAATGGCTCTAAGCACTGTGGGAGCTGAGGTCATCAGTCCCCTACACTTAGAACTACTTAAACCTAACTAACCTAAGGACATCACACACAGCCAAGCCCGAGGCAGAATTCGAACCTGCGACGGTAGCAGCAGCGCGGTTCCAGACTGAACGCGCCTAGAACCGCTCGGCCACAGCGGCCGGCCAAGAACCATTCACAGATCAACACTTTGCATGACTCCTCTCTCAGTTTTTAATGTCCCAATATCCTTATAAGGTTATACCAGATCGGACACGTGAACGTGTACTTTTGCATAACACTAAATCTGTCTCCTTGTCCATTTGAGCCATACGACGGTGGGAAAAATTTGATTGTAAGCTGCGCATTATCCAAAGCCGTTTTTCGTTCGAAATTAAAACCTTGTCTTTTATCGTCGAAACTTCCCTCTCTGCCTATACCAGCTGCTTTTTTTTGTGAAAAAGAAACTACTGCGGCACTGGATATTATCAATGCTTTTCTGATCGATTTCAATTTCTGTTATCTTCTTTCCATCCCATCTGCCACTCTTGCTCTATTATTTCTCGCTCTTAATCCCACCAATCAACTTCTTCTCCCCAGCACTCCATTCTTTACTGTTTTCATTCAGTTCTGTAACACGTCACCACAACATTCGATCAATAATTGCTTAATGGTCAGAAGGCTGAAACATCTTAAGTTCCACATAATTGTTATTAATCACATTATCATCATCATTGTCATTTCTTTCTTGTCTCAGACGTTATGTCTGGTTAAAAATGGAAGGTGACGCGGACCTTGATCAAGCGTGACTGCCTTTTAACTGTACGGTATATGTTACATTGCATTTAGGAACTTTCGGGTAACTGAACATGTATCAATAATTACAGATTTCTGTAGTTGTATATATACGTTTGGATGTAGCTGTATTGCGTTGATGTACTGGTGGATATTGTGTGGTATGACTCCTGTAGTTGATAGTATAATTGGTATAATGCCAACTTTATCCTGATGCCACATGTCCTTTACTTCCTCAGCCAGTTGGATGTGTTTTTCAATTTTTTCTCCTGTTTTCTTTTGTATATTTGTTGTATTGGGTATGGATATTTCGATTAGTTGTGTTGATTTCTTCTTTTTATTGGTGAGTATGATGTCAGGTTTGTTATGTGGTGTTGTTTTATCTGTTATAATGGTTCTGTTCCAGTATAATTTGTATTCATGGTTCTCCAGTACATTTTGTGGTGCATACCTGTATGTGGGAACATGTTGTTTTATAAGTTTATGTTGTAAGGCAAGCTGTTGATGTATTATTTTTGCTACATTGTCATGTCTTCTGGGGTATTCTGTATTTGCTAGTATTGTACATCCACTTGTGATGTGATCTACTGTTTCTATTTGTTGTTTTATTATTATTATTATTATTATTATTATTATTATCATTGCAGACGTTACAGGCCTTTTATCAGACCACGCGAAACATTCATGACTACTTGTTCTTTCTGTTATTCGAGCACCCCTCCATTCGTTCACTAAAGGCTCTCTTCTTTTATTCACTCCACTTTGGCCTTTGGCCTTTAGGTGCTGTTTTCTCTGAAATCACTTCCCACTTGTACGCCTTGCGTCTATAGACGCCTTTGTCCATGACGTCCTTTCCAGATCAGTTTTGATTTGCGTCATCCAGGGTGTAGTGGTCTTGAGTCCCTGGATGTACCTGAGGATTCTGTTGGTGAGTCTGGTCTGTGGGAGTCTGCTGACACGTCCATAAAATTTTAGTCGCCTCTTTCTAATGTCCGCTGCGATGTTGGAGAACTTCTCTGCAGTGTCCCTGGAGTGAAGCCTATATCCATCGTCCTTGAGTTTTGGTTCAATAATTTTCCTATTTTTTTTTATTTCCTGTGTGAGAATGTTCTCAAGGTCAGCCTTTGTGTGTAACATCAGTGTCTCACTGGCGTATAGCAAGTCAGGTTTGATTACAGTGTTGTAGTGACGAATTTTGGTGCAGGTGGACAGACATTTCTTGTTGTAAATACCCTGTGTTTCGCATAAGGCTCACTTAAAGTGTGTGATCCTGTTGATCTTGTCATATTTTGTGTTCAAATTTGGTATGTTTAATTTCGTGCAGAAGAACTGAGTTTCCGGAAAGGAGATCACTGCAGCCCTACTTCTTCTGCGCACTTCTATCTGTCTGATTGCTGTAGTTTCGTTATCTGTGATTAGTGCCAGACCATCTGCGAAGGCTAGACAACCAACCTCCAGCTTGTCCTTGGGTCGTCCAAGTCGCACTGGCTTCCAGTCGCCTTGTATTTGCAGTACTTTCTCCCATTCCTTGACGACCTTATCCAGCACTAAGTTGAAGAGAAGCGGTGATAGTCCGTCACCTTGGCGAACGCCTGTCTTGATCTCAAAGGGTTCAAAGATTTCCCTCTTCACCTTAGATGTCTGACAGTGTCTGTCTGATCAGTCGCAGTGTCTTGCCATCCAAACCTTGTTCATGTAGAATGTTGAACAATGACTGGTGGTCGATGGAGTCATGTGCCTTCTTGAAGTCAACGAAGATCCATAAGACTGGACTCTTCCTGAGAGCTTTGATTTTCAGGGTAGTCTTCAGACCGGAGATTTGATCTGCTCAAGAGTGACCATGTCGGAAGCCTTCCTGGTACTCACCGATCTTATGTTCCAGTTGCTTCAGTGTTCTTTGGAGTAGGGACGCTGAGAATAGCTTGTATGTGACTTGTATTAATGAGATGACCCTGTAATTTTTCACATCTCTGGGGTCACCCTTTTTGTGCAGAGGGTGGATCAGCGCACATTCCCAGTCGTCTGGCAACTTTTCTGACGTCCATATGTCGGCGATGATCTGTTTGAGTTATATGAGTGAGTCTGGTCCGAGGTTTTGCAGTAGTTCGGCCACTGTGCCGTCTTCACCAGATGTCCTGTTGTTTCTGAGGCTGAGGATCTGCCTGTGGACTTACTCTTGTGTCGGGGGTAGTGAGTCTGTGTGTCTGTCTGTACGTTATTCGTCTGGGAATCTCTCTGTGGGTTCTGTCCGCCTCCGTGGCGCAGCGCTATTGTTGCCTCCTACCACGCAAGGGGCCCGGATTCGATTCCCGGCAGGGGACTGGGTGCTGTGAGTCTTTCATCATAACTACCACGCAAGTCGCCGAAATGGCGTCAACTGACAAGACTTGCCATACGGCGGCCGAACCCCGAAGGGGATATTCCGGCCAATAACTGCCATAAGATCACTTCATTTCATTTCTATGGTTTCTGGGCAATTAAGAAGTTCTGAGAAGTACTGTACCAGCACCTTGCAGTTCTCATTATCCGTCAGTGCCAGTTTTCCATCACTATTTCAAAAGCACACGTTCGGTGGTACGTATTATTATTATTATTATTGAAGTACTTCATGGGTGAACGGCCACAATATTCCAGCAAACGACCACGTTCCCGACATCAGGTGCGATGATGAACTGGCAGCTTGGGAGCTGGCGCGGCACTTTAATCTCGCCGCCTCACCCCCCCCCCCCTCCTGCCCATCCTCCGTCCGCTCCCAGCAGTCCTCCCCAACTCCTCCAGCCGGCACATTGCTCCGGCCTCAGGTTGACACACTCGTACATGTGCTACAAGCACCTCTCCTGTTCCTGCACCTGCCCCGAAGTTAGTCTGTTGTGGAGTACAACGTACTGATTCGGAGCAGGCCTTGTGTCAGCATGTGATCGACCTTAGTTTACTACGACTCTTTGTTATGTGACTACTTCTTTTTCAGACTCCCTAGACTATTTTCTTTCTATGTCTTTATTTGTTGAATTATTGGTCGTGATATAACGTGTTAATACAATCGTTCGCAGACTTGCTAGCTGTAACTTAAAAGTTAGACACATATTTATGTATAGGCTTCAGCTGTCGAACAGCAAACCCCTCCACTCCTAATGCCCGGAAACCGTTCAGAATGGAGTCTTCGCCACTACCGTAATCTTCTGCACCCACTAAACCGTCTGGTCAATTATGTTGCGTGTACTACACGTCTACTGATCGCCAACAGCTTTCTAGGCACCTCTTGGCGTGAATGACGCTACATGGAGATAATTTCTGTGCTCCAGGCAGCCACATTTGGCGTACCTTTCTTTTTTTCTGTCCATCTGAGTAGAGCCAACAACATACATACATACATGCACTTGGACTAATGTGCGTAAGGTAAACGCACAAATTTACAACTACTGTTTGTGTTATGTCTTTAACCCCCCCCCCCCCTCACAATACACACATACACGCACAGAAACATACACACATATACAAGAGTAACTCGGAAAGTAAGGTCCGATAGCTCACAAAATATAAAGTACAAACCAAAAATGTTTTATTTGCAACAAGTCACCGCTACTTAGACATTTGTCGTAGCGTTGTACCAACTTTTTTCAGTACCCTCGTCACAGAAGTCAACACAAGTCAACCACCTGTGCGTTCCGCCAGTATATTCCAGTGAGCAAGCCAAGTCCAGCCTGTATGGTGCGGGATCAAACACTTTCCGTCGAAAACACTGCAGCTGCATCCTCATTGGCCCTCCAATGTGCGGCCGCGAATTGTTATGGAGAAGGAAATGCATTACACTCGCGTTACGTGAGGTTACATAAAATAAGGCCCAACCTTTCAACAGGTACCCTTAATTCGTGGGAGACACTATTTTCTAGCCGTCTTTACGTGCTCGTGTGCACTCTGGACTTCAAAGATTGATGTGACGTGCTAGGTTGGCATGCTAGAGGCACTGCTCAATAGATTTGTTCAAACCTCCATGAAATTTTCTCTGTTGTTTCTACTTCACGACCGATGGAGCACTACTTTCCGAATAGCACTCGTAAACACACACACACACACAAGTTTCAGTTGTTTATCAATGACTAACGTCAAATAAAAAACCGGTGGCATGACGTTGAAAAACCGCTTGTCTTTCAATGAAAAAAATATAATAGAAGGTATACTCCAAAGTCTTTTAGCACAGTAGCACAGTTATTCAAATCTGCAGAGGGTAGCCCATGTGGACCAGACGTTGCAGTAGACGACTTATACAGGGTGGTCCAAAAGTCCGGAAACACCCTCATGAAATTCAAATGGAGTAGCAAACAAGGTAACAGAGTCCCTACACACGAGGAACGGGAAGGGGGAAACTTATGGGCTATGCCACCAACTTGGCGGCCATCTTGAAAGCCGCCATATTCAACTCCAAAATTTCTAATTGCAATGTGGTCATGTGACATATCAAACAGACAGAGAATTTCACCAGAAAAACAATGCCATTGTTATTTTAAACATAGATTTATTCATTGTCGGGTTGTAGCCAATTACTTGCGGCAGCAGTGAGACACTCGGCAGCGTATTACGTACTGAGATGTCATAGAATGGAGTCTGAAACGGTGCAAAGTGACTATCCCACGCCTGATATGTTACATATGTTTAGCTGTTGGGTATCATTTACTCATGCTAACGTTTAAATCATTGTTTCCTTGTTTACAGGTTACAAAATGTCCTTAACACATGAAGAACGCATTGAAATCATCTTGATATCAGGAGAAAGAAGCACTCGGGCCATTTCTGAGGATTTCAACAGTCGTCACCCAACCATACAGCCCATCACGCACAGCGCAGTTGCCAAGCTTTTGCCCAAATTCAGAGCAACAGGTTCTGTCGCAGGTAAACTTAGGGCTGGAAGACCAAAATCCGCCACCGATGAAGCAACAACAGTGAGCGTGTGGGCATCACTGAGGAAGAATCCACAACGGAGTACTTGTCGCCTGTCACAATAATGTGGGGTTAGCCGTACCTCCATACTGCGAATTTTATCGCAGCACAAATGGCACCCGTACAAAATTCAGCTGCTCCAACACATGAACAAGGATGAGCTAGACTGTCGGGTACAGTTCGTAGAATGGGTGACACAGCAGCTGCAGAAAAACCCACGTTTCCCCTATCAGGTGCTGTTCAGTGATGAAGCCAATTTCTTTATCAATGGTGAAATGAACAAGCAGAATCACAGATACTGGTCCGCCACAAATCCGCACTGGATTGATGCTTCCAAAACGGTCGACTCACAAAAAGTGATGGTCTGGTGTGGTGTGTGGGGTACCAAAGTCGTTGGACCTTTTTTTATTGATGGTACGTTAACAGCCAATGGTTATCTGAAGTTATTGGATGAAGAAGTGTTTCCCTCGTTGTTAACGGAGGACGGGACATTTCCGGCATTCTTCCAGCATGATGGAGCCCCACCACATTATGGGCACAATGTGCGAGCATACCTGGATGTGCAGTTCCCTCAAAAGTTGATTGGTCGTAGGGGTGCCGTGGAGTGGCCACCAAATTCACCAGATTTGACTCCTTTCGATTTTTATCTTTGGGGTCATGTCAAAGGACGGGTTTATTCTGTGAAAATACGGGATTTGCATCATCTAAAGCAGCGCATTGTTCATGGGTGTCGTCAATTTCAGCCAGATATATTGGTCAAAGTTCATCAGGACTGGGTTCGGAGGATAGCATTAACAATCCAAAATAATGGACAATATATCGAGCCATTCCTAAGACTGTTGGTGGTCTCTCGGGACTGTGTAACATTGACGTAATGTCTCTTCGGCACATATAACACCCATGCTGCCGAGCGTCCCACCGCTGCCACATGTAACTGGCTATAACCCGACAATGAATAATTCTATGTTTAAAATAACAATGGCATTGTTTTTCTGGTGAAATTCTCTAACTGTTTGATATGTCACATGACCACATTCCAATTTGAAATTTTGGAGTTGACTCCAAGATGGCGGCTTTCAAGATGGCCGCCATGTTGATGGCATAGCCTATAAAGTTTCCCCCTTCCATTTCCTCGTGTGTACGGACTTTGTTTCCTTGTTTGCTACTCCATTTGAATTTTATGAGGGTGTTTCGGGACTTTTGGGACATCCTGTAGTATCGTATCTGTTCAGACAGGCGAAGAAGGTGTGGTTGGTATCCTCTTTCACACTGAAATCGCACTACGGGAGCCGGCCGATGTGGCTGAGCGGTTCTAGGCGCTTCAGTGTGGAACCGCGCGACCGCTACGGTCGCGGGTTCGAATCCTGCCTCGGGCATGGATGTGTGTGATGTCCTTAGGTTAGTTATCTTTAAGTAGTTCTAAGTTCCAGGGCACTGATGACCTCAGATGTTAAGTCCCATAGTGCTCAGAGCCATTTGAACCATTTTTCGCACTGCGGGACAATCATCAAGCTGACGCGATGATGTACTTACTATAGCGGTTGTGGCTTTGTGTGAGGCGTATTGAAGTGTTATTAGATCTTCTGAAGAATTGATGTTTCCCTTCATAGAATAAAATGATTACCACTGTGTTAATATTGCCATAATATCTCCCTTTATACTTGGGTAACTTACACTTTTATATAATCCAATTACCTCTGATTACCAGTTTGAGGAAATTTATAAGATCTTAAGCTGATACTCTAAGTATATTTCGCAAATAATGGTGTACTGGTTTATAAAAAAAATATTTCAGATTTTAGCCTCTGGGTAAAGAATTACATAATTATCAAAGTTTTTATCCCTGTACACAGTGTGAGCAAAATAAAACTTTTGTGAAGTATGCTTCATTCACTTTGAAATAGACAGTGCACTTAAAACATCTGCCCCGGGAGCATATGAAGTAGGTTGGAGTCCCTACATTAAGATGAACGACATAAACTGATCGAAAAAAGTATTAACACCAGAAAATAACGTAGCGAAATGAAATTTCGGGAATACATTTAAGTGATTAACATTGGAAGATCACAGGTTAATGTAAGAGCAAGATAAGCCGTTGGAAATGGAAACTGCTGGTAAATTAATAACCAGTATAATGGGCAGAATGATGGATGCAAGCATACAAACGTGCATGCATTGTTGTACATGTGCCGGAAGTCAGTTTGTTCGCTGGAGTTCCAGGCCTGTTGCACTTAGTCGGTCAACACAGGAAATGTTAATGCAGGTTGTAGATCACGTTGGAGTTGTGGTTCCACGCTGCCAATCATGTCAAAGTAACATGTTGACACTCCGTAGAACATGTTGGGTTACAATAGCAGTATGATAGCGAGCGTTATCCTGTTGGAAAACAGACTCTGCAATGCTGGTCATGAATGACAACTCAGCCGGTCGAATCACTAGATTAACGGGCAGAACTGTAGTCAGCATGCGTCGGATAACCACGAGAGTGCTCTTGCTGTCATATGAAATCGCACTCAAGGCCATAATTCCAGGGGTAGGTCCAGTGTGGCTAGCACAGAGACAGGTTGTTTGGAAGCTCTCAACTGACCTCGTTCTAACCAACACACGACCGTCATTGGCATCGAGGCACAACCAACTAAAACACAACACACCTCAACCCCGCCGTCCAGTGAGTTCATATGTTCTCAGGACAGGTGTTGTAAGTTGGGTTGCGGTCAATGAAACATACTCCGCATGTTTTATTTTTCTCACCCTGTGAATGTATAGTGAAAAAACTTTGGAAACTATGTCATTCTTTGCCCAGAGGCTAAAATCTGAAACACGCAATATATCTCAACCCTGCCCTCCAATGAGTTATCCCTTAACATCACTGAAGTCGCAACTGAAAGTACACTCCTGGAAATTGAAATAAGAACACAGTGAATTCATTGTCCCAGGAAGGGGAAACTTTATTGACACATTCCTGGGGTCAGATACATCACATGATCACACTGACAGAACCACAGGCACATAGACACAGGCAACAGAGCATGCACAATGTCGGCACTAGTACAGTGTATATCCACCTTTCGCAGCAATGCAGGCCGCTATTCTCCCATGGAGACGATCGTAGAGAGGCTGGATGTAGTCCTGTGGAACGGCTTGCCATGCCATTTCCACCTGGCGCCTCAGTTGGACCAGCGTTCGTGCTGGACGTGCAGACCGCGTGAGACGACGCTTCATCCAGTCCCAAACATGCTCAATGGGGGACAGATCCGGAGATCTTGCTGGCCAGGGTAGTTGACTTACACCTTCTAGAGCACGTTGGGTGGCACGGGATACATGCGGACGTGCATTGTCCTGTTGGAACAGCAAGTTCCCTTGCCGGTCTAGGAATGGTAGAACGATGGGTTCGATGACGGTTTGGATGTACCGTGCACTATTCAGTGTCCCCTCGACGATCACCAGTGGTGTACGGCCAGTGTAGGAGATCGCTCCCCACACCATGATGCCGGGTGTTGGCCCTGTGTGCCTCGGTCGTATGCAGTCCTGATTGTGGCGCTCACCTGCACGGCGCCAAACACGCATACGACCATCATTGGCACCAAGGCAGAAGCGACTCTCATCGCTGAAGACGACACGTCTCCATTCGTCCCTCCATTCACGCCTGTCGCGACACCACTGGAGGCGGGCTGCACGATGTTGGGGCGTGAGCGGAAGACGGCCTAACGGTGTGCGGGACCGTAGCCCAGCTTCATGGAGACGGTTGCGAATGGTCCTCGCCGATATCCCAGGAGCAACAGTGTCCCTAATTTGCTGGGAAGTGGCGGTGCGGTCCCCTACGGCACTGCGTAGGATCCTACGGTCTTGGCGTGCATCCGTGCGTCGCTGCGGTCCGGTCCCAGGTCGACGGGCACGTGCACCTTCCGCCGACCACTGGCGACAACATCGATGTACTGTGGAGACCTCACGCCCCACGTGTTGAGCGATTCGGCGGTACGTCCACCCGGCCTCCCGCATGCCCACTATACGCCCTCGCTCAAAGTCCGTCAACTGCACATACGGTTCACGTCCACGCTGTCGCGGCATGCTACCAGTGTTAAAGACTGCGATGGAGCTCCGTATGCCACGGCAAACTGGCTGACACTGACGGCGGCGGTGCACAAATGCTGCGCAGCTAGCGCCATTCGACGGCCAACACCGCGGTTCCTGGTGTGTCCGCTGTGCCGTGCGTGTGATCATTGCTTGTACAGCCCTCTCGCAGTGTCCGGAGCAAGTATGGTGGGTCTGACACACCGGTGTCAATGTGTTCTTTTTTCCATTTCCAGGAGTGTAGTGCGGGGCCAGTGGAAAGCACGCTGCAGTGTGTCTCGCTCGGAGCTGTCCTTGAAGTAACCGATATATAACAATTTGTTGTAGTGTCGTCGTATGACTAAGGCGTCCCGTCGGGTACACCATTCGCCGCGTGCAACTCTTTCGATGTTTCGCCACTTCGGCGACTTGCACGTCGAAGGTATGAAATGATGATGAGTGCAATCGAACCCGGGCCCCTAGGATTGACATTCTGTCGCGCTGACCACTCAGTTACCGGGGGCGGACAATTTGTTGTTGCAGATGCAGTACGATGCGTTAGAGCCCCAGGCCGAACACGGTGGTCTTCCTTCTCGGTAAAGCCACGTGGCAGTCCTGACTCCGGTTTTCTTGCGACCGTAAATTTTCGTGACGGCCGCTGTCAGTATTAATGTACAGTGGCTACATTCCTGTCAAGCCCTTCTCCAATATCGGAGAAGGAACATCAAGTATCTCGTTGTCCAATGACACGGCCTTGTTCAATCTCAGTGACGCGTTGATAAAGGCATTCTCGACTAATATCAATTCGTCACGTTGAATCTCAAAGGTAACTAACGCCGACGGCAAACCTGATTTCCATTCTCATAGTGGCGCAACTAGCGCCTCTTTTATGCGACTGGAGCGAAATTTCGACAGACATCATCTTTGAGATGTAGAAACACACTGATCAACTTTCGTTTATGTCACAGAACAACTTCCTGTTGTTGTTATTTTTCCGATATTGTATTTTCTGGATCAATTTTATTTTCCCCAATGTACATATTTTTCGACGCATCGTTAGTGCCCACTGTGGTCAGGTTGCCATACCTTAGTAAAGATACTTGGATCACTCCAAAAGAAATGCACACTATTCTTTTTTTTAAATGATTCTTTTATTCTACATGTTTGAAAGTTTTACAGTGTGTAGATACATCCTTTAGGACCAATATTTTCATTTCTCCACATAATTTCCATCCCTCTCAGCTGCCTTCCGCCATCTTGGAACCAGCGCCTATATACCCGCACGGTGAAATTCTGGACCAACCTGTTGGAGCCACTGTTTGGCAGCGTGCACAAGGGAGTCATCATCTTCAAACCTTGTTCCACGAAGAGAGGCTTTCAATTTCCCAAAGAGATGGTAGTCACATGGAGCCAGGTCAGGACTGTAAGGCGGGTGTTTCAGTGTTGTCCATCCGAGTTTTGTGATCGCTTCCATGGTTTTTTTAACTGACATGTGGCCGTGCATTGTCGTGCAACAGCAAAACATCCTGCTTTTACCGATGTGGTCGAACACGACTCAGTCGAGCTTGAAGTTTCTTCAGTGTCGTCACATATGCATCAGAATCTATGGTGGTTTCACGTGGCATGATGTCCACAAGCAAGAGTCCTTCGGAATCGAAAAACATCGTAGCCATAACTTTTCCAGCAGAAGGTGTGGATTTGAATTTTTTTTCTTCTTGGGCGAATTTGCATGATGCCACTCCATTGATTGCGTCTTCGTCTCTGGTGAAAAATGATGGAGCCATATTTCATCACCTGTCACAATTCTTCGAAGAAATTCATCTCCACCATTCTCGTACTGTTCCAAAAGTTCGCTGCATACCGTTTTTCTTGTTTCTTTGTGAGCCACTGTCAACAATCTGGGAACCCACCTGACACAAACCTTTTTTAACGCCAACACTTTCAGTATTCTGCAAACACTTCCTTCCCCTATCCCGACGTAGCGTGTCAATTCGTTCACTGTGATGCCTCTGTCAGCAGTCACCAATTCGTTAACTCTCTGCACATTGTCTGGAGTGTGTGCAGTACGAGGCCTGCCGCTGCGAGGACAATCCTCAATATTGCCGTGCCCGCTTTCATCACGTAACCTGCTTTCCCACTGACTAACTGTACTGCGATCGACAGCAGCAAATACGTACACCTTTTTCAACCTCTTGTGGATGTTTCCCACTGTCTCCTTTTCACAGCACAGGAATTCTATGACAGCACGTTGCTTCTGACGAACGTCAAGTGTAACAGCCATCTTGAAGACGTGCTGTGACGGCGCCACTCACGGGAACAGGTTGAACTAAGTTTGAAAACAAGTGGGAAGGATGTATCTACACACTGTAAAACTTTCACACATGCAGAATGAAAACTGTATTTTTACAAAAATAGTGTGCATTTCTTTTGGAGTGACCCTCGTACAATCTGCTCGCTAAGTGAACATCACTTTGTAAAGCCGGCAATATGGAAAGTGCTGTCCCCTTTGTGCCACCACGCAAAAATTAGCCACAGTACCCTCCACACCCCACTGCCGCTCTACTTCCCAATTTAGGGGCGTCCTCGGGCACTACACATAGCGCATATTTATTTAAATTGATTAAAACGACTTCATAACTATCTGAACGCAAGGCAATGCGATAAATCGTACGCACGACTCAGTTCTGTATCTTCGTTCACAAGTAGAAAAGGGCTTGTTGTGGTACACCACTTCGGTAGATCACTGTGTGAGTGAACCCATTATGTAACGGCAAGTAATGGTGGCCAAGACGCCTCTTCCCGCGCGCGCCTTGATGACGTTGACGTCAGAGTCAGCCTTTCTCGCCAACCCCGTCCCCGCTACCCTGGGCGCGCTGCCCCTGACGCCGCCACGTAATTAACTGCTTTGCCTGTCAGCGGCAGGGCTGCTCCCAGCAGGACCGGGGGCAGACTTCTGCGCAGGGGTCCCGGCCGCCCGACTCGCCTGCGATACTCCGCTGAGACGGCCTGTTACACCCTTCATCCCAACTGCGAAACGACGCGCAGATTTATTTATTCAGACTCTGATGCTCTTATCCAGTGACATGTACTTTAATAGTTACAAAAGTAGAACAGCAGACAACCACTTAAATAAAGAAGAAGAGAAAATCCAACATACACTATGTGGCCCACCCTCAGCCTTGATGACATCTTCCACTCTCGCAGGCATACGTTCAGTCAGGTGCTGGAAGGTTTCTTGGGGAATGGCAGCCCATTCTTCAAGGAGTGCTGCACTGAGGAAAGGTATCGATGTCGGTCGGTGAGGCCTGTCCCGAAGTCTGCGTTCCAAAACATCCCAAAGGTGTTCTGTAGGATTCAGGTCAGGACTCTGTGCAGGTGAGGGATGTTATTGTCGCGTAACCACTCCGCCACAGGCCGTGCATTATAAACAGTTGCTCGATCGTATGTAATCGCCATGCCCGAATTGCTCTTCAACAGTGGCAAGCAAGAAGATGTTTAAAGCATCAATGTATGCCTGTACTGTAATAGTGCCCCGCAAAACAAAAGGTGAAAGCCCCCTCCATGAAAAACACGACCACACCATAACACAACCTCCTCCGAATTTTACTGTTGGCGGTACACACGCTGGCAGATGACGTTCACTGGGCATTCACCATACGGACACCCTGCCATCGGATCGCCACACTGTGTACCGCGAGTCGTCACTCCACACAACGTATTTCCACTCTACAGTCGCCCAATGTTTACGCTCCTTACACCAAGCGAGGCATTTGGCATTTACTGGTTTGATGTGTGGCTTGTGAGCTGCCACTCGACAACGAAATCCAAGTTTTCTCATCTCCCGCCCAACTGTCATAGTAATTGCAGTGTATGCTGATGCAGTTTGGAATTCCTGTGATAGATGTCTGCCTAGTACACATTACGGCCCTCTTCAACTGTCGGCGGTCTCTGTCAGTCAACACACGAGGTCGGCCTGTAAGCTTTTGTGCTGTATGTGTCCCTTCGCGTTTCCGCTTCACTATCACATCGGAAACAATGGCCCTAGGGATGTTTAGGAGTGTGGAAACTTCACGTACAGACATTTGACACAAGTGACACCCTGTCACCTGACAACGTTCGAAGTCCGTGAGTTCTGCGGGGCGCCCCATTCTGCTCCCTCACGACATCTAATGACTACTGAGGTCGCAGATATTGAGTACCTGGCGATAGGTGGCAGCACAATGCACCTAATGTTAAAAAGTATGTTCTTGGGGGTGCCCGGATACTTTTGATCACATAGTGTAGCTTCGCTCCGCTGCGAAATCGATAGCTCGCAACCGGTGAGTTGGGCACTTTCTTTGCCGGTTCGAGGGTCTTTCGTGGTCGAAGCTGGTGTGCTGCTAACGGTGTCCGGCGTAGAGTACGTGATTCTTGGGGAGCAACTGGCCTATACTGCTGGCGCACGGATTTATGGTGCGAGTGTCCTGAACCGGCGTTTACCGTATTGGACGGTTCGGTTGTTGACGTCCCGTGCTTGGCAAACCTACAACCCTCTCCTGGCTGCCCGGGTTAGTATGGTTTCGGGGTTCCTCCTGCGGAAGTCGGCGCATCGGCGAAGCGTACGGATGGAGGCCCGGGCTGCCTTTGTTGCTCGGAACGTCTGAAATGTGGGATTCTGCAAGACACCGATTAAGCGCCTACTCTGGTTTTCCGATCGAGAACAGGGCCACGTTAGGCCTCCTCCAATTTATAGGTGAGCGTGATTTGTAATGTTCACGAGAAACTTGTCAATCTGCAGTTTCTTTGAAGAGGCTTGGCTCTTGCCTTCCGCTTGGTTTGCAACTTCATTTGTGCTGCGTTCCCGCAACTATGTGTTTCATTCGTGATTATTTGAAGGGGCCGCTGGCATGTGCTCTACTCTCTCCCACATGGAAATTGGCGCCTGCCGTTGTGGCCGTGCGGTTCTAGGCGCTTCAGTCCGGAACCGCGCTGCTGCTACGGTCGCAGGTTCGAATCCTGCCTCGGGCATGGGTGTGTGTGATGTCCTTAGGTTAGTTAGGTTTAAGTAATTCTAAGTCTAGGGGACTGATGACCTCAGATATTAAGTCCCATAGTGCTTAGTGCCATTTGAACCATTTTTTTTGGATATTGGCTTATTTATTTAGAGTACTTTTTTTAATTTCAGGTGCCTGATTTTAAGTAAAAGTTCAAGCTGTTGTTCTCTTGTGATTTTGATCTTAAGACCTTGCAACCTGTGCTTAATTTTACGTTTAGATTTCATTTTGCCACTTTGTTGAACTTAAGATTGGATTGGATTGGATTGATTTGGGAGAAAGAACCAAACAGTGAGGTCATCAGTCTCATTGGATTAGGGAAGGATGGGGAAGGAAGTCAGCCGTGCCCTGTCAAAGGAACCATCCCGGAATTTGTCTGAAGCGATTTAGGGAAATCACGGAAAATCTAAATCTGGATGGCTGGACGCGGGATTGAACCGCCGTCCTCCCGAATACGAGTCCAGTGTGCCAACCACTGCGCTACCTAGCTCGATTTGAACTTAAGAAAGGGTATCCACTTTAACAAGTGGCAGTGACTTGATTCCTGCAGCCAGTAGTGTATCTCCCTCGTTACTCTTTAGCGAAATAAGTCAAATATTTTATATGATACTCAAATACTTGTTTTACATTTACAGTATAAATAACCTCTCATTCTGGGTTCAGCTCTGTTACAGCTTTCAGAGCTGGGCCAAAAACTAAGTCATGGTTTACTCCCTCAGTTTAAGAGTATGTTTGCTGTACGTGTTGCAGTGGTCAAGTTATTCTCGTCGCTTGCCCTGTTGTCACCATGGGGGGGGGGGGGGGGGACACAAGGTCTGTGCCTGTGCCCCTATCTGACGATCAGTTATAAATCATTAAGATTTAATGTGTTCGATCGATGGTAATCTTTAAATGATGTGAAGCGTGTCTAAATCGTTTAACATCTGGTATTTGGAGTTCAATAATTTTTATTAAAGCTGATCTTGAATTTTTTAATAGAAAAGGAAGCATCGATGCTTATACCTTGTTGATGTTTCTTTACTGTTTTAGAAAGGAATTTCTTGTTCGCTAACAAGTTTTCGGAGGAGGTACGTAATAACAAATGATGTTCAATGTTTTTCGCCTGCCCTTCCTCTACGACCCGACTGTTTGTGACCTCCAATGAGCTACACACACTTGTTGCAAGTTCCTATCACTGTCCTATTAGCTGGTTTATAACCTGCTCGATGCAGTTCTTCTAAGGACAGTGTAAATACATGTCATTGGTGGCCCTGTACAATAAGTGTTACGGTCTGCGTCAGCTCGCTGCAGCTGTAGCAGCAGCTTGGAGCACCTCGACACTCCAACTGTTAAGAGCAGCCAATGGCCTTCCTGTTCCCACAGCTGATTCCACTCACATGTCACGAGGAGGACTGGAGTCTGTAACTTTGATATTTGAATTTTCCAATGTGTGAAGCCTTGCTGGGGTGAAAATGATACCACTCTGATTTTCTGCACTGAAAGCACTCGATAACAGACATATGGAGAATCTAGAGGCAAATTAACGACATTTAAATCGGATTGTAGAAACTTGCTGGATTATATCACGTACGGGAAGAGTTCTGTAATAAATTGCAGCTGGTTATAGCGAATACTCTTGAGCTGGTGACCTGCTGGCGCCAGTCTCCATCGATTCTCATCCCGATCGTTGTGAGTCGATTTTCGATGCCTGCTTGTCTTCTTCGCATATTTGGCGGGTGGCTATTTACACTACTGGTCATTAAAATTGCTACCACAAGAAGAAACGCAGATGATAAACGGGTATTCATTGGAAAAATATATTATACTAGAACTGACACGCAATTTTGGTGCACAGATCCTGAGAAATCAGTACCCAGATCAACCACCTCTGCCCGTAATAACGGCTTTTATACGCCTGGGCATTGAGTCAAACAGAGCTTGGATGGCGTGTACAGGTACAGCTGCCCATGCAGCTTCAACACGATACCACACTTCATCATGAGTAGTGACTGGCGTATTGTGACGAGCCAGTTGCTCGGTCACCATTGACCAGACGTTTTCAATTGGTGAGAGATCTGGAGAATGTGCTGGCCAGGTCAGCAGTCGAACATTTTCTGTATACAGAAAGGCCCGTACAGGACCTGCGTACAGGTCGTGCATTATCCTGCTGAAACGTAGGGTTTCGCAGGGGTCGAATAAAGGGTAGAGCCACGGGTCGTAACACATCGGAAATGTAGCGTCCACTGTTCAGAGTGCCGTCAATGCGAACAAGAGGTCACCGAGATGTGTAACCAATGGCACCCCATACCATCACGCCGAGTGATACGCCAGTATGGCGATATCGAATACACGCTTCCAATGTGCGTTCACCGCGATGTCGCCAAACACGGATGCGACCATCATGATGCTGTAGACAGAACCTGGATTCATCCGAAAAAATGACGTTTCGCCATTCGTGCAGCCAGGTTCGTCGTTGAGTGCACCATCGCAGGCGCTCTTGTCTGTGATGCAGCGTCAAGGGTAACCGCAGCCACGGTCTCCGAGCTGATAGTCCATGCTGCTGCAAACATCGTCGAACTGTTCGTGCAGATGGTTGTTGCGTTGCAAACGTCTCCGTCTGTTGACTCAGGGATCGAGACGTGGCTGCACGATCCGTTACAGCCATACGGATAAGATGTCTGTCATCTCGACTGCTAGTGATACGAGGCCGTTGGGATCCTGCACGGCGTTCCGTATTACCCTCCTGAACCCACCGATTCCATATTCTGCTAACAGTCATTGGATCTCGACCAACGCGAGCAGCAATGTCGCGATACGATAAACCGCAATCGCGAGAGGCTATAATCTGACCTTTACAAAAGTCGGAAACGTGAGGGTACGTATTTCTCCTCCTTACACGAGGCATCACAGCAACGTTTCACCAGGCAACGCCGGTCAACTGCTGTTGGTGTATGAGAAATCGGTTGGAAACTTTCCTCATGTCAGCAGGTTGTGGGTGTCGCCACCGGCGCCAACCTTGTGTGAATGCTCTGAAAAGCTAATCATTTGCATATCAGAGCATCTTCTTCCTGTCGGTTAAATTTTGCGTCTGTAGCACGTCATGTTCGTGGTGTAGCAATTTTAATGGCCAGAAGTGTACCTGCGGCGCGCGCGCTCTGCTTGTGTTTGAGTTCGGGTATCAGCTGTGTGAGCCACAGTGACGTGAGGCGCTGTGGGTGTATGGAGCGTGGCGGGTGGCCGAGTCGGTACGACGGAGGAGCGTGGGCAGCTGCCGCGGCGTATTTTGCCGTGGTAATGCAGATCAGCTGCCGACGGTGATTGGGATTTCCTTGAGATTTGAAGAGCAGATTTCCTTCGCGTCTGTTACATGTTACTCAAAGTGAATGATCCGGAGTCGTCTAATTGTTCTTTGGTGGGTTCTGTTCGTGTTAATTGAATACCCGAGTGCATTGAAAACTATATTGATTGTTTCACTTACTTTCACTGTATTTTGTCTGGCCGCCTGATATGCTGACGACATTTAAGGGAGTGCTAGCTACGCACCACAAATAGAAATGAAGCCGTGCTTAATGCGTAGCTAGAGATGATACCAAGTAGTGCGTATTCTGTGCCTGGCGTTCGAGAACGGACCCAAATAATTTTCCCTATTTCCTTTTTCTCTGTTATTATTTTGTTTGCTCTAGAGAATTGGCTAATAAGATTTAAAGAACCGTTACTGGGCAAGTGGTCACGTAGATTTGTTCTGCTTGAATTCATTTTGTGCCGTGCATAATTAAAGGTTTGTTTATAACCAGTTGGGCAGATATAATTTGTGTATCTGATGCGTCAGAATGTTGTCTGCCGCTGATGTGTTTATGTTTCAGATACTTGGCAGTGGTCGACGATCGGGGTATCACGGTGGAAGTGGGACATTTAAGGACCTGGATCGGTGTCTATGGTTACGTTGTTGGTGTCCTGCAATTCCACCTTTCCAGTGGAGCATTGTGGTTTTCCGGATGCTTAATTGTAGCTCAAAGTTGAGTATAGTGTTACCTTACCTTCTGGTCCGTGAATCTTCTGTATCTGTTAGAACCTATCGGTCTGCTCGCGTCCATCAGTAATTTTCAACGTAAAACTGAAGCGGCCCCATTTGAAGCCTATTTAATATGCTATTATTATATGCTTGGGATGAAATGTATGTGAACCTCATACCTGTAAGTAACACTAAAGAGAAGCCTAGTTGAGTGTATTAATCTGATAATACTTTTAATTTGCTAGAATTGCTTAAGATCAGTCCATGGAAGATGGCTTAGTTGTTGGAAGCAGTTTTAGAATTTGATATGACTTATGTGAAAGCCATTTTCTGTGTAAGTCATAAAGCATGTTTAAAACGTTTATGTTATTCAGGTATGTCAGTTAAAGTTGTTTAATGGTGGTTTTATGAACATTGTTTTAATTAGTGAAAATTGGTTGAGTAAATTTTGAAAGATCTGTGTCTATCGGACATAAATGGATTAATGTTTTAATCTGAGTCCTGCTGATGGTTCTGTAGCGCAGGTGCCTTTTATTACAATCGTTGTTACTGTTAATTTCATTAAGAGCATGTGTTTGTAATAAAGAAGTGTATGGCAACTACAAACTGGTTATGTGTTTAATTTCCATGTTTCGAAAAGAATAACACATCAACTATGTTCAACAATCATAAGAGGAGGAGATATACTTGGAAAAGGCCAAACGATGTGGGGAAATTTCAGTTAGATTACATCATGCACAGACAGAGATTCCGAAATCAGATATTGGATTGTAAGGTGTGCCCATCAGCAGATATAGACCCAGATTACGATTCAGTAGTGATGAAGAGTAGACTGAAGTTCAAGAGATTAGTCAGAAAGAATCAATATGCAAAGAAGTGGGATAGAAAAGTACTAAGGAATGATGAGATACGCTTGAAGTTCTCTAAGCCTATAGATATAGCAACAAGGAATGGCTCGGTAGGTAGTATAGTTGAAGAGGAATGGACATCTCTAAAAATGGCTATCACAGAAGGTGGAAAGAAAAACATAGATGCAAAGAAAGTAACTCCAAAGAAACCGTGAGTAACAGAGGAAATTCTTCAGCTGATCGATGAAAGAAGGAAGTACAAAAATTTTCAGGGAATTCAAGTATATCGAAATACAAGTCACTGACGAATGAAATAAATAGAAAGTACAGGGAAGCTAAGACAAAATGGTTTCGTTAAAAATGCGAAGAAATCGAAAAACAAATTATTGTCAGAAAGACTGACTCAGCATGTACGAAAATCAAAACAGGATTGGTTATGATTAGGATAGAGTTGTTCTCCTCAGAACCGACAGCAAACCAAAACCGACAACGATAGTTCAGATATACATGCCGACGTAACAAGCAGAAAATGAAGAGCTAAAGAAAGTATATGAGGATATTGAAGGGGAAATTCAGCACGTAAAGGGAGATGAAAACCTAATACTCATGGAGAACTGGAAAGCAGTGGCAGGGGAAGGGGAAGGTGTAGATAAAAGGGTTAAGTATGAATATGGGCTTGGTACTACGAACGAGAGAGGAGAAAGACTAACTGAGTTCTGCTATAAATTTCAGCTAGTAATATAATCACAAGAGAATGACAGGTAATACGGGAAGATTCCAGTTGGATTACATCATGGCCACACAAATATTGCGAAATCAGATACTGATTTTAAGTCCTACCGAGGAGTAGATATAGCATCAAATCACAATGCAGTAATGATGAAGAGTATGCTGAAATTTAAGAGATAAGTCAGGAAGAGTCAATATGCAAAGAAGTGGGATACGGAAGTACTAATGAATCAGGAGATACGATTGAAATTCTCTACGGGTGTAGAACTTGCGATAAGGATTAGCTCAGTAGGCCGTTCGGTTGAAGAGGAATGGATATACTGTATCTAAAAAGGGCAATCACCGAAATTGCGAAAAACAAATATAGGTACAAAGAAGATAACTACGATGAACCATGGGTAACAGAAGAAATACTTCACTTGATCAATGAAAGAAGGAAGTAAAAAAATGCTCAAGGAAATTCAGGAATACTGAAATACTAGTCCCTTGGGGATGATATAAATATGAAGTGGAGGGAAGCTAAGACGAAATGGCTGCATGAAAAATGTGAAGAAATCGAAACATAAATGATTGTCTAAAGGACAGACTCAGCATATAGGAATGTCAAAGCAACCTTCGGTGAAATTAAAAGCAAGGGTGGTAACATTAAGAGTGCAACCGGAATTGCACTGTTAAATGCAGAGGAGAGAGCGGATAGGTGGAAAGAGTACATTGAAGGCCTTTATGAGAAGGAAGATTTGTCTGATGTGATAGAAGAAGAAACTCAATTTAGAAATGATCCCGCCTCATCATGATGGGGAGTTCAAGTATACATCACAAATGCTGCTTTAGTTTCAATCATCACTTGCATAACCTGAAGTCTGCCTTCACGCTTGTGAGCTGAGATATAAGATTTCAAAAAATGATAACGAATACTACCCTGACCGTTCACCATAATAATGCAAATACTGATTTATCCAAATCTGTTTCAGTATGTTGCCTTCGCAGATACCAAGAACCGTGCTTTGACTCTAATTTCATTATCTGAAAATGCTGCTTCAAAGATGCAAAGTGGCAAAGCATTCATTACCTGCCATCTTTCCAAAATCTTTATTGATGGCAAGTGAAGTTTTTTTATCCTTGTATGAGCCGCAAAATAAAGAGTGAAAATGGCTACTATCGTGAAAGTGTGTGAAACTGAATGTTTACACTCGGTTCACATCATCAGTTTTCCCGTAGACTAGTGAGTGTAGTACTGCAACTGGCAGGCAACGACTCGGTGAAACTTTGTCACAGCACGAGCAGCACTGCCTATTCAAGTACCGCGTATTTACGCGCCTCTGCATTTCCATACAAACCGAATACGTAAACAGATGCACGAGTGGGCTTTCCAGCATGATTGATGGGTTCCCATTACATCCCCCCTGTGTCCCTGACAGCCTCCTGCGTCACACACATTTCTAAAGCCGTAACTCTCCCTGCAGTCTGGTAAATCATTTTATGTTATCCATAGCTCGATGGAAGCGAGACCATTGCTTTAATCTAAAAATTTATGTGCACTGTCCCCTTAAAATTGTAAAAGAAAAGTTATTATATAATTACTGTTGTTTTTGACAAGGGTCAAAGACTACTGAATATCATAAAATGATAAACTGCAAGAGATCTGAAGTCTGTATTTAACAGTAGTGAAAACTTCTACACGAATAGTTTTTCACAGGGTGAGTAATATCCCAAATAACTACAGTTAATTAAAAAATCACGGATCATTTATCGTTTTGATACACACCATAAAGTACGAGGCTCATTCAATAATTAAAGAGACAAATTCGTCTGGGGCAAACCTGTTAGTAGTGCAAATTGGGTACTTTTATGGCTTTCTGTTGGTATCACTGGGACGAGCCCTGATTAGCTGATGTATCATCATTCTTTTGTTTATAACCTCAAAAATACATTTCAAGATAGCGAGCCCGCCTGAGACGTCCACATTAGTTGAACAACGTTCTGTTATTCGTTTTTTACTTACTGAAGGCGAGAAACCAGTGATTGTGTACCGTAGAATGACTAAAGTTTATGGTGAAGGTTGTATGAATGGTTCAAATTTTTACAAGTGGGTAGAGCAGTTCAAAAATTGTCGCGACTCAGTGACTGACGAACGCAGTTCCGGCCGACCAGTTGCAGTTTCAACTCCCTCACTTGCAAGTCGAATTGATGACATTTTCGTGCCGACTGCCGTGTGACTGTGGAAATGATAGTTGGTAAGGTACCAGTTAGTACTGGTATAGTTCACAACATTATCTGAAACAAGCTGAAGTACCGGAAAATATGTGCAAGATGGGTCCCAAAGGATTTGACGCAGCTACACAAGGAAACAAGGTTGAGAGTGTGAACAGAGCTAAAGGAACATTCAAAAGAGAATATGAACACTTCCTCAACAATATTTTAACTTGTGATCAAACTTGGGTTCACTATCTGGATTTAGAATCAAAAAGACGAAGCATGGAGTGGAAGCACACCAACCCACTTGTCAAGGAAAAATACAAAACCCAAGCATCAGCAGGAAACGTCATGTAGACGGTGTTTCGGGATGTTGAAGATCCAGTTTTTCTGTGATTACCCCGAAGCGCAGCGTACAATGAACAGCCAATACTACACTTGCTTTCAAACAAGGTGAAGCCAGCCATGAGAGAGAGACATCGTGGATCTCAGAGGAGAGGTGTGATTCTCCGGCAAGGCAACGCACGTTCTCATATTGCTCACCTAACCCGTGAAACCATCGACAAAATGGGCTGGGAAGAATTTTCTTACCCCCCTTAAAGTCCTGATTTAGCACCTAGTATTTTCCATTTGTTTGGTGCACTGAAGGAGGTTCCAGGACAACGAGGACGTGAAAAAGTTTATGGGAAATTGGCTCAAACATCAAGATAAAGAGTTCTTTGCAGTTGGAATAAAAGAGCTTATAGATCGTTGGAACAAGTGCATTAATGTTCAAGGGGATTATGTTGAAAAGCAGAAAAAGTATTGTTTTGCAAAAATAAACGCTTTTTTCTCCAGAACAACTTGTCTCTTTAATTATTGAATCACCGTCGTAGAAGATTTGGTTTCCTAATGGATTCTGAGGAAAATATCGCTTTCTATCGTGGTGTTGCAGCAAATCAATAAAGGGAAAATTTGCATTACAGTCGTGCGTGTAAGATGACTGCGATTAGTATCTGCTTTTCAGTAATGAATGTTGACGAGTTTGGAAATATTCAGATACATATTAGATGAAGTCTGTGTTGGGAATTCGTTATATGCTTTGAGTTATTCTTTCGCAACAGCGTTGAACGGTGAAGTTTCCAAATACGGATTACGTGCTTGATGTAAAGAGTAGCGATGCTAGTGAAACTGTTTTCAGCTGAAAGGTCGTACTTGCATAACAAAATTTATTCTACTTGATCAATACCACTAATATGTGGTCCCAAAAAATGTTCAAGGTAAGAGTCATTTTATAAGCTGTACCAAAGAAAGCCACGCTAACACAGGAGTTTACGATGAGTAACAACTTATAAACACCGGAAGCACCTCCTGAAGTTTACTAGGAAATATCTTGTTTCAGTGTTAACGGTGTTATTGCTGTACGGGTTTCATGTACACGTTTTAGCGTAGAAACTGGACACTACAGCCACTCATGATCCCATCCTATCTCCATCACTAAATACTTCGTGTCTTGTCTTTATTATTTTATTTACAAGTCTAGTTCCGTAGGACCAAACTGAGGAACAAATCGCCAAGGTCATGGAACGTGTCAGATAGAACAAAATGTTTATGAACCCAAACAACTTCAAGCCATAAGTTTAAGTAAACGCAACCAACAATATAACACAAGAATCAGCTTAATTTTTCAAGGAACTTCTCAGCAGAGTAGAATAAGTGAACCATGAGGGGCCGGCCGGAGTGGCCGAGCGGTTCTAGGCGCTGCAGTCTGGAATCGCTACGGTCGCAGGTTCGAATCCTGCCTCGGGCATGGATGTGTGTGATGTCCTTAGGTTAGTTAGGTTTAAGTAGCTCGAAGTTCTAGGGGACTGATGACCTCAAATGTTAAGTCCCATAGTGCTCAGAGCAATTTGAACCATTTTTGACCCATGAGGAAACTCGTCAGTTTCGCTTTGAAACATTGTGGATTACTATTAAAATTTTTGAATTCTTGTGATAGCTTATTGAAAATGGATGCAGTAGTATACTGAACACCTTTCCACAAGAGTTAAGGATGTGCGATCCAAGTACAGATCGTATTTCTGCCGAGTATTGAGTGAAAGCTGTTGATTCTTGGGAATAAGCTGATATTGTTAACAGGAAACGAAAGTAAAGAACATGTATATTGTGAGACCAATGTCAAAACACCGAAATTAGTGAACAGGGGTCGACGGGAGTTTCGCCAACTTACACCACTTATTGCCCGAACCGCCCGTTTCTGAGTCAAAAATATCCTTTTAGAATGAGAAGAGTTACTCCAAAATATAATATACGACATAAGGATAATTTTAGTTGCCTTCTTGCTGATGTGACGAACCTGAAATCTATCCGCTGTGTCAACTGTATCCTATTTCACAGGTCCCCAACCGGATTCAGCTTCCAACTCATCTTCCTTTTGCTCAACTAAAACCTTAGCCACTTTCGTCATACGTTTCCAGCTCTTAGGCACTTCCTCCATATAAATCCCACATCCACTTCCATATAAATCCCACTTCCTTTTGTAAACAATCATGTATGCATGTTTCGCCGTGCTGTGGCGATTACTGTCGCTTGCTGGTGACATGCAGGGTCAAGGGCTCGATTCATGTCTCTGTAGACGGCCGCTGTGGCGGAGCGGTTCTAGGCGCTTCAGTCCGGAACCGCGCTGCTGCTACGGTCGCAGGTTCGAATCCTGCCTCGGGCATGGATGTGCGTGAAGTCCTTAGGTTAGATAGGTTTAAGTAGTTCTAGGGGACTGATGATCTCAGATATCATGTCCCATAGTGCTTAGAGCCATTTTTTCTGTCTCTGTCTTAATAATTCATGCTTTATAATTTCCGTTCTTTTCTGGAATGTATTCATTTATGGACTATTGGAGTCTGCTAAAAGATTCAATGTAAGCAGGCAGCTCAGCTTTCGTGTACATTTAATAAATTTGCTTCCAGTGTGAAATGTTATTTCTCGTTGACGGCCCTGATCTCGTAACTGGCAGTCGATGTCGGAGTATGAGTGTCATATTTGATGGAGACTCCAGGCTATCCTAACATCCACAATGGTGTGGTTCTAATAACACTACGGAAAACCTATAGCCTTCATGGACAGCAGATCGGAGTACAACAGTACATTCTTCCTAGAGTCGACAATGCCAGGGTATCAGTAGAAACAAAATCATCGGTGAGTCAATGGACATCCGGCCTCCATCATTATTTTTTGGAGACTCAAGCTGGGATCTGACCACCCACACCCTTGGCGGATGATGTAAGCTGGGTTGCCTATCTTGGGGTGCATGTATATATTTTCAAGAACAGTTTTATTTTTCCATCTCTAAACAAAGTCTGAAATGACATCATGTATATTCCAGCATCTTTTACATGGACGGTACTTAGACGCGAAGAGGGAAAGCTCAAAACCTGCCATAAATTTCGGGTGGAAATTAGGAGATATTTTGGAGACAATCAGTAGCAAGTATGCGTAGCTAAAGGGCAAAGGCTAACGCCAGGGGAAGAGAACACACTTTTGCATAAATAGTATTTTGGCAGTGTCACACACTGTGAATCTCAATTTGATGTAGCCTATGAAGTTTCATATTTGATGAAGGGCTTCGTATAGAACAACTTTCTTTTTCAAGTAAGTTCCCACAATAGAGGTCTTAATCGCATCGATGCAAGACACATGAAAATAAAAACCGAAAGATGCTCGACAGGCTTCTGAATGTACATGTGAGAATCAGTGATAAACGGCAACCCTTCTCATTTTAGCAGAATGCAGCCATAATGTTATCCTTGGAAGAGACTTTTTCATGCATCAAGGGTAGTGCCTGATTGTGGATGAGCGGAGCTCCAGACAGACGAAGCTATTACGACATGACCACACAACAATGATTATCCAGAAAGCCTGCCTGCCTAGAAGACTTACCCCATCATCATCGATTCATCAATGAGAGGAGTTTCAGTTAACGGTCTGGATGCTTGGTTAAGTTGTGACGTCTAGCCAAGTGCAAAAAAATTACCCTCACAAATGAAATGTTCAGCCACTGACAGTCATAAATACCACAAATGGAAAAGGAGAGCTCTGCATATTGTCTTCAATGAACAGCTCCAACTCATATGTAAAGGTGTGTGCACAGACAGCCTAACCAGTGAAGGAAGTTAGTGCCATCGATGGAGAGTCACAATACGTTCAAATTGCAGGGTGCTAACTGGACGAAACTAATCTAGGAGCAATGGGTTAAAGCTTGGCCGAGGAACAAGTCGGTGAGTGTTGGTCACTATGCCTCAGTTATTCGGCGCATTCATATCTGCAGTATGCAGGTCAGACTAGATGAACCAATGTGAAACATTATGGAAATAGTAGGGATCATCCTTCAATATGTCAACGTTCATATGGGGTCTCTTTTCCTGGACAACTGATATTTAAGAAGGAAGTGGAGAAGATGTTGGGAGTCGACACAGTTTATCCATCATTCAGCCCCCGGGGTATTGGTGAAGAAGATGGTTCAAATGGCTCTGAGCACTACGGGACTTACCTGCTGTGGTCATCAGTCTCCTAGAATTCAGAAGTCCTTAAACCTAACTAACCTAAGGACATCACACACATCCATGCCCGAGGCAGAATACGAACCTGCGATCGTAGCGGTGGCTTATCCTGAATCCGAGAAAGTGCCTCTGCTACTTTATCCTCCAACTGCAAACCTCGTTACATATCGTCTCATCCAGCTCAGTGACATTCCACTCTGCGTTCATTCTTCTACTGCCAAACTTTCATTTTAAAATATTTCTGTTCTTGTACAGTGTGGAAGGGAATCGTGAACTTTCTTGCATTCCCAGTTCTCATGCGTTCAAAACTTGTAATTGGTCCTCTTGTCTTTTGATAAACCTGTTAGCTGTTGGCCGGTCTTAGGCATTAGACAGCAGCCGCTATTGTGTTTAAATCCACTTAGCGGAGAGCCCGCCTGGGTGATTGCGTCGCTCATGGCGAATCTCAGAGCTTAATACGATTCTGCGTCCGACCAGTAGCACTGGAACAGCTCCTTGTGGAATTCGATGTGTCTTTGGAAACTACGGTTCTTGCTTGCTGTTTAACTACTTCAGTGAATCTATTTTCCTGCATTTTAACGCAAAATAAAATATTTACAACGAACAAAGAAATTAAATTGGGTCCAGAATACATCAACATTTGTCAATATACAATAAGGAAATGAAATGACGATATGATCCATTAATAATGTAATACACTGTCGATTACATATTGTGGTTTCTCACTTCATAATATTAAAAACCAGTTAAGTAGATTACGCGTTATATTTAGAGTTTCTGAAAACAAAATTTTGAGAATGGTACCCGACTTACCACAGAGAGCGAAGTTAGTTTCTGTAACCTTCACAAGCGACATTGGTCACACCAGTTACGTCACTGAATAGCGCAGTATGGGCAGAGGAGGAGGAGGAAGAGAAAGAGAGAGGGGGGGGGGAGGGAGGGAGAGAGATACAGAGATCAACCAGATTCTTTCTGGCATTTTGGCAGTACCCTGAATGGTGAGAAAGCAAATTCTCTTTCATGGATTTGTAACAGTTATGGGTGGTTCTTATGATGGTTTCTAATTCCTAAAATTTCAATCCTTGAAAGTATGTGTTATCTTCGTCCAAGAAATAATATTTCTACATCTGTGACATATTTACGTTTCTGTTTTTAAACAATAATGTCCAAAGGTGAGGTGTGTGTTCTGCAGTTTCCAGCAGCTATGATTTCCTTGAACCTAACTGCTTTGTAACTTCCATTTTTGATTTATGTCATACCCTTGGGCAATGGTCCTATACACCCACGTATTCGTGAGGGGCTGTGTATGTAGTTAAACGGATTGCTGTTTTGAATGTCCGAGGCGTAGTGAACAAACGAAAAAATAAAGAGTGTTACACAACAGAAATGTAACTTATTAAAAAATGAAAAATACAAGGTGAACAGATATGCGGACGCATTTTGGGCAAATTTTGCAGAACGCTAGAGGACAGTCAGCAAGTGACAACTACAAAAGACATTATGACAGGATGAGAGTTGACAGGGAATAATTATAGAGGGCAAACCCTGCAGGGTAAGGTGCTTTCTGTCGACGCCTGCTGCCCCCTTGACACTGGTCGCGGGGTGCAGGCTGTAACAGGCACAGGAAGCCGTTGCGACCAACGCTGTGGAGGTAAGTGGTCCATCCCTAAGCCGCAGCCATACTCGCACACTAAGGCTGATATCCATCGCGCATGCATGCAGGGTCGCAGTGCACACGATAGCTGCCTGGTAATGAAACGCGCTACAGCACTCGCGTAATTTCGTGACCTCCGATCACCTTTCTGTGCAGTATCATCAAACGAACCAACTATGAGAAACATACCTTTTTCGAATGTGGAACCAAAAATCCAAGTAGCATTCGTGTCACGACGTGCAACACTACTGTACCACGCCATTCACGACCACGCGTCTCGCTAGTGCCAATTCGTGGGAACTAATGATTACTTTGTTCACTGATAATTTAATTCACAGCATCACATTGCATCACGTCATATTAATCTCTTTATCTTCTACGACAGTTTATATAGACACCTTCTCATCTTGTCCTGTACAACTTACAGCCCCTTCATAGATACCATTAATATTTTGCTCTTGCAGTTTTCCTTTATGTCTGTCATTACTACCCGATCATTTTGCTGTTGCTGCCCTTGCTTTACATTACACATTAGGCGTTTCCTGTGTAACATTATGACATATATCTTCTGCCAATATCATTGTTCCTTTCTCCTCGTCTAAAAAGTTTTGATTTTCTTCACTGATACCTTTCAGATCTGTAGAAAAATTATTCATTCTTTCAAAACTGGGGAATTTAAGCGCTCTAAATGTTCCACAGGGTTCTGATTTAATTTCTATTTTCTCTGAAAATGTAATGACTACAGGCTCCTGATTTCCAATAATCAAACTCATATCGGCCATCTCTCATCTGACTGATGTTGATTTTTGTACCAGGCCTGAAATTCATAAGCTATATTAAATCTGTGTCTTTGGCACTCTTCCCCATTAATTGAATGCAAGAAGCACCCCTTAGTTGTCCACGTAATAAGACCACTACATCATAAGTTGGAAACTCATATTAATTTGATAACCAATTTGATAGGACCTGTGTTATACAGCCGTTTTATATGATGATGGGTATCTTTTTAAGCCACAATGTAGGGAATCACTTATGCAATGATGAATATAGTTAACCCCACACTGAGTCATTTACACTGTGTGACTGATATCTTCACATAAAGAGATTAATTTCCATTATTTACAATTATTACTGTGGTGTCACCGCCAGACACCACACTTGCTAGGTGGTAGCCTTTAAATCGGCCGCGGTTCGTTAGTATACGGCGGACCCGCGTGTCGCCACTGTCAGTGATAGCAGACCGAGCGCCACCACACGGCAGGTCTAGAGAGACGTCCTGGCACTAGCCCAGTTGTACAGCCGACTTTGCAAGGAACGGTTCACTGACAAATACGCTCTCATTTGCCGAGACGATAGTTAGCATAGCCTTCAGCTACATTTGCTACGACCTAGCAAGGCGCCGTATTCAATAGATATTGAGATTCTATTAATGTATCATCAAGAGCGATGTTCTACAAATGTGGATTAAAGTTAAGTATTCCAGAAGCTACGTACTTTTCTTTATAGCATTCATTACGTATCCTGTCTCAGACCTCACGCCAGCCTGCGTGAGTTTAAGCGCGTGCCTTTCGGCTTCCTCTCATTGTGTCTAGGCTGTCTTGTCTAGACACAACAATTACCCGTCAAATCTGCACTTTATTGTGGTATTTTCAGTTTATAAAAAATAAATGGAGTGCTGTACTAGTTACTGGCAGATAAATATAGCATATTACAATCTTTTACATCCAAAAAGTGTGTGTTTTAGATTATGGTTAGGTTTATCGCAGTTACCACTTGGAAAAGTTATTCTGATACAATTAACGTATCTCCATCCAACACCACCAATAAGGAGAAACAATAATAAGCCTATTAAGATAGTTGTAATGTCGGGATCACTATGTTCGGCTCATTAGTTACCTTCAGACAAACTGAGGATTGTATGTTAACAAAAAAACTACCACAGCTGTTATTTTAGGAGAATTTATTGAGCCACGAGTGGTTTCATTGTGTACGAACATCCGCAGGTTGAACAACAGAGAGATATAACTAAAAGCTACTAAAACATATACATGAAATATTTTGTTTTAGTAACTTAACTTTTACTAGCTTTTAACATTATATACGCCTTGCTGAATTGCACGTGTCCTGATAATGTTTATACAGAATGAAATCTATCGGGGCGCAACAAAGGACCTAAAATAACAGCCGGTGGTGGTCGGTTTCTTGATATTTATAGTAACCTTTTCGTTCGCGTCGACAATATGCGGCGGTTGCGTACAACAAAATGTGTGTCGTAATCGACCGATAATAATCATCAAGTAGAATTCATGAAATACAGTATTTTCAAAGCTAGGATACTCTGTTACTTAGTTCACCACTGAAAACTACTGTGCATTCTGCGAGCGACGCGTATCATTTAGAAGAAGCAGCTCAACGAAATCTCTGTAATGTGATGATTTTACGAGAGAATCACAATTTTTAAAGTTCTGCCAACACATCGTTGTGCGCCGCAAAAAAGTAAAGGGTAGCTCCGTAAAAACTGACTTACATGGGATATCGTACATAAGCGTATTCCGTGCACAGTGAAAAGTTATTCCGTGTAAAGTTGTATCTGTATTGTTATACGGATAAAATTGTCACCCAAAACAGTTGTAAGTTGCCTGTCTAATGACCTCCAGGACCAAAAAAAATCCGATTTTCAGAATTTCATTTACATATTGGAAAAATTTTAAATTACACACTTAATCTACTTATCGTATCAATTGAAGACACGAAGTGTGTATAGGAGTCCGCGATCATTTTTGTTTTTATTTTGACAAGTCCGTCTTGCTCACATTATTTTCTTAACACTTTACGACCGGTTTCGGCTTATCGCCATCTTCAGATCGTTAAAATATTCTGACATAAATCATTGTCAATTACACATCTGAGTGCATGGTACGTGTAAGGAAATTAATGTGATCAAGACGGACTTGTGAAAATAAAAGTGCTAAAAATCGACTTATCAACAGGTACAAACGTATGTTGTAATATGTTTCAAGAAGGAGGTGAATTACGCCACTACCTGCTGTTAAAATTTCTTTATCAAGCAACCAGCTTCGGTCCTCGGACCATCATCCAGTTCCTGTACATAATTGAAAGAATATATGAAAAGCGTGATAAAACTGAACTGTCTCTATACGCTAACAGATGTACATGTTTGCGAAAAAAACTCGCACAATAAACTGTCGCATAATCACGTAAATTATTTACATTATACTAGATGGTGAATACAACAACATTCAACAATAAAATCGATACATTCGTCACTGGAAATAATACGTAGAATGTGACAGACTATGTCAAAGCATCAAGAAAAACGAAGATTCATTGTGTTTATACGTACTTAGCTGTTGTTAAATAGGTATACAAATTACAGCGCCATTCACAGAAATGTGCCAAACGGTTCACTCATTCGGCAGTCAACAGGAATTCAGTATATTTCAAAAAGGAACGACCACAGATAGTATCATACGCCAGTCCTCTTACCACCCAAAGAGACACACACATTTATTTTTGAAAGCAATGATTGACGAAAACATGCGAAATGAGTTACATACACTACTGTCTATAATAATACGTAGTGGACGTTCAAATGGTTCAAATGACTCTAAGCACTATGGGACTTAATATCTGAGGTCATCAGTCTCCTAGACTTAGAACTACGTAAACCTAACTAACCTAAGGACAGCACACACATCCATGTCCGAGGCAGGATTCTAACCTGCGATCGTAGTAGCCGCGTGGTTCCGGACTCAAGCGCCTACAACCGCTCGGTCACAGCGGCCGGCAGCGTAATGTACTTCTGACATAGTACATAGGTTATTTATCAGAAAACTGAAGGCTATTGAAAACCTAAAACGGAAGAAAGTTACTGTAAAAAGTGTATAGATGAAAAAGGAAACCAAGTTTGTTACAATATGGGGAAGATATCCGATAAAATTGGATGTACTTTTCGGAATACTATGACGCAGCAGCTTTTAATACCAACAAGAACATCGGAAATATTGTATTACACAACGTCGATAGCATACGCCAGTAGGGACTATAAATTATTAATTGTTGTGATAGTGACAAAGTCTGTATAGGACGAACTGGACGGAAAAATACTTGTCAAACACAAAGAAAATTTTTCAAATTTCTGAGAACAATCATTTGACATTCTTTCTCCTCCTTGGAAAGAAAAACCATTCCGTTTCAAGCAGGGAAGGCAACTTAACGTCTGTGTATAGAATTGACAAAGGCCATCACCTAGACTTTTTGAAGAACTGGAAATCTAAATACATTTATAAAATAACTCCAGTACAGTTTTAAATGCAAAATACTGGTCTAAAAATGAGATCTTTATCGAAAATTGCGGAGACGCACTCTATACGGTGTTTCGTTAGAGATATCTGTACTAATGCTCCTAATTTTACATTATTATTATATTATGTAGTCTATTACTTCGACATAATATTTCCAGTGATCTCTTAAAAAGGAATGAAATCTTTATTTTCATTCATTTTTAAAACGACATTTAAAGTAACTGCAATATGTATACCATCATGTTACCTCGCGTTTAAACACTTTGAACACAGCTTCCATGTTCCTTGAGTCTGATTTTCCACTGCTGTAGTTCGTTCTAGTGCCAAGTCTATCTGTATAAGATATTACACTGCATCTGTTACAGTGTAAAACATTAAGTGAATTTATACTAATTGTACGCTATATACAATATAGTTTTAATCAGCGTGTTTTTGTTACTTTGTTAAACTTTATACAAGTCATACATTAAATATAACTGTTCTTTTGGTCAGTTGTGTGAGATGTGATTTAAACTATCTGTCTATTGAGCGTTTTGCATTCTGTTATATTGTAATTATCCATGTTCTTCACTTAGGCGTATTTTGTATGCATCTGTTGTTTGAATCAATATGTCTATGTGCTTATTGTGTTAAATATTCTGTCAGCTCATATTAGCCACAAACTGTATGCAGTTGTTGTTTTAATCAGTGGCAAAGTCATATGTTTGTCCTATTACTTACTACAATAGTTTCCACCGGATGTGCCTTGTGCCATTGTTATAATGTAACTAAATTCTTAAGTAGTGTCAGCCTACTGTCACATGTACTCATAGTAAAATATGACATATAATTGCCACTGGAATCTTACAGGTACCATCGATGTATATAGAACCGTAGATCAACTTTTATTCAGTTGGTAAACAAGGATGGGTGTGTAGTCGACAGTACGTTACATGGAAACCATCGGCTCGTAACGTTAATACTGACTGCTAATATAACACAAGCGACTGCACTGTTTGGCACATTTTTGTGGCGTACGATACAATTTGTATTTTTACTGAGAACAGGTAACTATGAATAAATGTGATGTACCTGTGATTTCATGATATGCTGTGATTTCATTATTCTATGTGTTGTACTTTTATTTCTAGTGACGAATTCATGGATCTTATTATTGGAAGCTATTATTTTTATCACCTAGTGGACGTTGTAAGCCAACGGCTTTGCCTCAGTGGTAACACCAGTTCCCATCAGATCACTGAAAGTTAAGCGCTGTAGGACTGGGATAGCACTTGGATGGGTGACCATCCGGTCTGCCGAGCGCTGTTGGCAAGCAGGGTGCACTCAGCCCTTGTGAGGCAAACTGAGGAGCTACTAGATTAAGAAGTAGCTGCTTCGGTCTCGTAAACTGAAACAGGGTAGTGTGCTGACCACATGTCCCTCCACATCCGCGTCCAGTGAATCCTGTGGGCTGAGGATGACATGGCGGCTGGTTGGTACCGTTGGGCGCTCATGGCCTGTTCGGGAGGAGTTTAGTTTTGGTAGGACGTTATAAATATTTAATGAAAGTATGTGAAATTTTATTACGCTCGCCATTTTTTTAGTATATACATTAGTCACCGTACAGTGATAGTTCACTTTATAATGCTCTTTATAGACTGACGGAAAAAAATGGCAACACAAAGAAGGAGTTGTTCGGCATTAACGAAAGTTGGAAGAGGTGTTTCCACATCTGAAAGACGATATCTACTCAAATTTCTGTCCAGTCGCGTAACAGCGAGGATGCAAATCAGGTTTGTTTCAAATGTACGGTGCAAGAATCGGGAGGGCTATTTACCTTAGGGACAGGATATGGTGAGTTGATGTTGGTCAAGAATGACTTTAAGGCGACAAGTCATTATCAGCACTTGACTAAGTTTGAACGAATGAAATGATAATTAAATCAAGACCTTAAGCTGCCGACAGGCTTTGATATACAGCAACGGGGACAGTTGAAAATGTGTCCCCCGACCGAGACTCGAACCCGGGACATCCTGCTTACATGGCAGACGCCGTATCCATCTAAGCCACCGAGGATACAGAGGATAGTGCGACTGCAGGGATTTATCCCTTGCACGCTCCCCTTGAAACCCACATTCCCAACTTAATGTCCACACACAACATTCGTAGTGCCCCTGCCCATTACACTCATTACTCGCGGCAGACAATCTTACCGAGTCCCGTAAGAGTTCGGGCAATACGTGTGCATCCAGCACAGAAGAAGAAAGTCAATGGCCGGTTAGCCTGAACTATACGAAGATGGTATCTGTTCTTTCGGACATGTCCGAAAGAACAGATACCATCTTCGCTGTACATGACTGCTGGCAACGGTGGTCGCAACAAAGTACCGTCCCAACAAGACGAGGGTCCAACTGGCCACGTGGCACTACATAGAGGGAAGACCATCGCGTTCGGCGAATGGCTCTGGCGCATCGTACTGCATCTGCAACTGCAATTTGAGCAGCAGTTCACACACAGTGATACACCGAACTGTTACAAAACGGTTACATCAAGGACAGCTCCGAGACAGACGCCCTGCAGCGTGCATTCCACTGACCGCCAGCCCCCGCCATTTGTGACTTCAGCGGTGTCAATGGTGAGCTCATTGGAGGGCAGGGTGGAAGTGTATTCCGTTTTCTGGTGAAAGATGGTTCTGCCTCAGTCGCAGTCGAGGCCGTGTAGTTGTCAGAATGAGGCCAGTTGAGGACGTGCACTCAAACTGTCTGCGTACTAGACACAGGGGACCTACACCAATAATTATGGTCTGGGGTACGATTTCTTATGACAGCAGGAGAAATCTCGTGGTTACTCCACAAACCTTGACTGGTTATTCGACCTGTTCTGTTGCCAGTCATGGACAGCGTTCCAGTTTTCCAATAGGATAATGTACGCCCACACGCCGCTGTTGTAACCCATCGTGCTCTACAGTGTGTCGGCATGTTGCCTTGGTCTGCTTCATAGCCAGATCTCTCTTCAATCGATCACATACGGAACATCATCGGACGATAACTCGAGCGTCATCCACAAACCGGATTAACCGTTGTTGTACTGACTGACCAAGTGCAACAGGCATCGAAGTCCATCCCACAAACTGACATCAGGCACCTGTACAACACAATACGCCGGTTGGTAATGTTCCAATATTTCACATTTTCGATGGCTTATCTTGCACTTAAATTAACCTACGATCTTGCAATGTCACCTAGACAAATACAGGGTGAGGCAGCTAAATCATAACACCCCTTGCATCTCGCCGACCGTTATAGATACAAAGATGCCGTTTGGACAGTGAATTGCAGGGACAGGGGCTACATGAATACATCACATTTTATGTTTGTGCTATTTTTTATTACAGAGATATGAGGCCATCATAGTTTTTTTTTAATGGAACCCTACGTTAAATTTTAGCGAAGCATGATGGGCTTAAAAAAGGCGGTTTCAAATATGTATATCATAATATTTAGGCGAATAGTTTTTGAGACACAAATATGTTCTCGTATCGCGTTCGTCCTTCAAAGCGGCGTTGTCCAATGCGACCTTTCCTGTTGTGTAGAGTACATGGTAAACGTTGCGAGTCCGTCCTTACACAAACACGCCCATTTACCCGACAATTTACCCTGCAATTCACTGTCGAAACGGCGTCTTTGTATCTATTACGGTTGGGGAGGTACAACGGGTGTTACGACTTAGCTGCCTCACCCTGTATATTCCCAAAGTTTCATTACTTTGCATTAATTATTTTTTGGTGCTATGATTGTTTTTTTCTGTCAGTGTATGTTCTTCCAGTCACATGAAGGAACAGGATAGTGTTCCATGGACGGAAACTGGTTGTTCGATGAAAAAATTTTGTAACAGCAGCTCTTGGCGCTAAATCATGACTTCTTACGTTAAAGGTTAAACGCAGTAAGTCAAAAAATATGTATGTATGTCCTGTCGTAGAGTAATTCACGTCACGAAATTTAGCCAGACTATAATTATCCACTGATCGCCTCTGTAGTTCAGTGGTCAGCGTGTCGGCTGCTGTGCGATGGACCCGAGTTCGATTCCCGATACTGTGAGGAACTTTTCCTTTGTGGGAGGACTTGAACAGGATGCACTCAGCCTCTTGATGCCAACTGAGGAGCCACTTGAGTGAGAAGTAGCGAGTCCTGGGTGAAGAAAGCCGATAACAGCGGGGCAGCGGTGCGCCGCCCGCACGCCCCTCCATACTGCCGTCAGTGACGCCAGTGGCAGCGGATGACACGGCGGTCGGTCGGTCTCAATTGGCCCACTATGGTACGCGAATAGTCATCCAGTATTAGAGAACCAGAGCGCTTAGTGATTGCAACAAACTTCAGATGTAATTTCAAATGTTTTCAACATTCCCCCGCCGGCACGAAGCAATGAAGGAAACAAATTTATCGCTTACTACATTTTCGCTGATAATGCAATGAAACGTCAACATAAGTCATAAAGTTTCAGTTTATTACTCCCCTACTACTAATTCTATTCGACAAACTCTGCAGATAGTATCTCCTTATACCACCGAATGTACTTGAAAAATTGTAACACAGTAAAACATAATAGTTCAGAAGATGTGAATCCTTAACGGTGTGCAGTGCAAATTTTTCGGTCTACATTCATCAAGTGTTTCATAATAAGAGCACTCAGCGACTTCCAGCAAAATTAATGCATATTTAGCTAAGAAATCCGGCGTTCGCTGGGTCAGAACATATGTCATGGGAGAAGGTATGAGCACCATTCTAAATATGACTTGCATACAAACGGCCGGCCGAAGTGGCCGTGCGGTTAAAGGCGCTGCAGTCTGAAACCGCAAGACCGCTACGGTCGCAGGTTCGAATCCTGCCTCGGGCATGGATGTTTGTGATGTCCTTAGGTTAGTTAGGTTTAACTAGTTCTAAGTTCTAGGGGACTAATGACCTCAGCAGTTGAGTCCCATAGTGCTCAGAGCCATTTGAACCATTTTTTTTGCATACAGACGTTTATCTCATTAAGGATATTATGACTGCATTTATTCTGTTAGTAAGGCAGTTTGGTCGCGGTGCGTGTCAGTGGCTGAGTGTGATCAACGAAATATGAAGCAATTAATGTTGCTAAAGTAATGCTAAATTATATACAACTTACAAACTTTACCGTATATGTAAAAATGTTTTCATTGTCTCATTCACGATGCAATGTAATGGTGATAGAGTCCTCAATGTGTTTCATCCGTACTCTGAATATCACAATATAATGCACGATGTGCAAAACTAAATTCTTTAGGAAATGCTATTTTCTCTGTGATTTTTGAACTTTTCCACATTAGTGAATAAACTCGTTTAATCAATCCTGGCCCTGTTCCATCCATACTGGCATTAAGATTAGGTTATACAGACATATTTAACCGCTGGTAACACAAAGGAGCCAATGCAAATTTACTAGCACGTGATCAATACGCAAAAGAAGTATTAGCGAAGTGATTGACGAAAACGTGCTAAATTACGAGAAGGATTAATGTATTGTATTGTATGGAACTGGGGACCTAGAAACGACGAAGAGGCTTCGTCCCCGCAGTAGCCCGCAGTGCTACACAACCCCACAACAGGCTACAGCAGTCCACTCACCCCATGGCCGTCCCACACCGGACCCAGGTTATTGTGCGGTTCGGCCCCCAGTGGAACCCCCCCCCCCCCACCCGGGAACGTCGGACACCAGACGAGTGTAGCCCTAATGTGTGCATGGTAGAGTAATTATGGTGTACGCGTACGCGGTGAAAGTGTTTGCGCAGCAATTGCCGTTACGGTGTAACTGAGGTGGAATAAGGGGAAGGAGCCCGCATTTGCCGAGGCAGATGGAAAACGGCCTTAAAATCCATCCACAGTCTAGCCGGCACACCGGACTTCGACGCTAATCCGCCGGGCGAATTCGTGCCGGGGACCGGCATTCGTTCCCGCCCGGAAAGCAGTGCGGTAGACCGCACGGCGAACCGGGTGCGCTTAAAAGGATTATACTCACGAAGAATAGCTCAAATGATTATCCGAAATCGCTGTAGTGTACCGTTCGATTGTTCATTTGTTATTTACGGAGATCAAAACAAATTTCAGAACGATTTTTCTAAGATATCTGCATGGTGCGAAAATTGGAAATTGATCCTAAATAACGAAAAGTGTGAGATCATCCACATGAGTGCTAAAAGGAACCCGCTAAACCTCCGTTACACGATAAATAGTTCGAAGCTAAAGGCCGTAAATTCAACTAAATATCTAGCAATTACAATTACGGACAACTTAAATTAGGAGGAATGCATAGAAAAGGTTGGGGGGGGGGGGGGGGAAGGCTAAGCCAAGACTGCGTTTTATTGGCAGGACACTTAGTGAATGTAACAGATGTACTAAGCAGATTCCCTACACTAGGTTTGCCAGTCCTCTTTCAGAACACTGCTGCTCGGTACGGGAGCCTTACCAGATTGAACTGACGGAGTACATCGAGAAAGTTCAAAGAAGGGCAGCAGGTTTTGTATTATCGCGAAATAGGGGAGAGAGTGTCTCAGAAATGATACAGGATTTGGGGTGGACACCATGAAAATAAAGGCGTTTTTCGTTTCGGTGGAATATTTCAATCACCGATTTCCTCCTCCGAATGCGAAAATATTTTTTATTGATTTGAATAATATAAAGCGAAATGTGGAACAATAATTACTCTTAAAAAAAGCTATTTACTCTTTGACTCCTGAATAGTATTTGTGAAAACGCTTTGATTGTTTAATATGGTCTACGTTATACGATTCAGCGTAGTATATACAATGCTAATACAGTCATCAAAGTATTTAATGCATACTTCCATACTACAAGCCCGCTACATTTTAGCCGCTGAACGCCAGACATTTTACAGCTTTAGAGACTTGCAACGATGGTGCCGTTTCAATGCTGTACGTCAGCGAGAAGTCGTGACTTTACGTGTAGAGCCTGGTAGGCTTTTAGTGAAGCTGCATTTGATTATGATTTGCGTCCGTATCACCTGGTAATAGTAGACACGTGATGGGCACACTACGTTATTGCACAAACAAATTCACACATCCAAAAAAGTTTCCCATCGCCTCGGTTCCGAGAGTTACGGAACCTGTACAGAAAATTACAATAGAGATCAACATAATCATCATTTCCGCCCTTTTTATTGCTCATGAAAACCACACATTTTATGTTGTACCACCATACAGCAAGACCTTCTGAGGTGCCGGTCCACTGGTACCTTTAATATCCAGTAGTATTAATGCATGCCTGTACTCGTCGTGGCATACTATCCAAAAGGTCATCAAGGAACTGTTGGCCCAGATTGTCTCACTCCACAACGGCGAATTGGCGTAGATCCCTCAGAGTGGTTGGTGGGTCACGTCGTCCACAAACATCCCTTTTCAATATATCCCAGCTGGCCTCTCTAGTCGAGCGATGTCGTTATCCTGAAGGAGGTCATTTACAAGATGTTCACGATGGGGGCGCGAATTGCCGTCCATGAAGACGAATGCCTCACCAATATGCTGCCGATATGGTTGCACTATCGGTAGGATGATGGCATTCACCTATCGCACAGCCGTTGCGGGGCCTTCCATGACCACCAGCGGTGTACGTCGGCCCCACATAATGTCACCCCAAACCATCAGGGAACATCCAGCTTGCTGCACTCGCTGGACAGTGTGGCTAAGGCGTTCAGCCTGACCGGGTTGCCCCGAGACACGTCTCCGAGGATTGTCTGGTTGTTGGAAAACGCGACACTCATCGGTGAAGAGAACGTGATGCCAATCCTGAGCGGTCCATTCGGCATGTTGTTGGGCCCAGCTGTACCGCGCTGCATGCTGTCGTGGTTGCAAAGATGGACTTTGCCATGGACGACAGGAGTGAAGTTGCGCATCATGCAGCCTATTGCGCTCTGTTTTAGTTGTAACACGACGTCCTGTGGCTGCACGAAAATCATTATTTAACATTGTGGCTTTGCTGTCAGGCTTCCTCCGAGCCATAACGCTTAGATAGCGGTAATCCACTGCAGTAGTAGCCCTTGGGCGGCCTGTGCGAGACATGTCATCGACAGTTCTTGTCTTTCTATATCTCCTCCATATATGAACAATGCCGCTTAGGTTCGCTCCGAGACGTCTGGACACTTCCCTTGTTGAGAGCCCTTCCTGGCGTAAAGTAACAATGCGGACGCGATGTATTCACGGTATCGATCGTCTAGGCATGGTTGAACTACAGACAACACGAGCCGTGTACCTCCTTCATGGTGGAATGGCTGCAACTGATCGGCTGTCGGACCCCATCTAATAGTCGCTGCTATGCACGGTTGTTTACACCTTTGGGCTGGTTTAGTGATATCTCTGAACATGAAAGAGACTGTGCCTGTGATGCAATATCCACAGTCAACGTCTATCAGGATTTCTGGGAACCGGGTTAATGCAAAACTTTTTTGATGTGTGTCTTATAAAATTTACTCTGCCTCGGACTGTAAACTGCTTACTTCCTTTCTTCGTCGATTTAGCATATTGTTTTCTCTTCACGATGAAGCGACTGGATGGATTTTGATGATCTTACAACCTGTATTAATGCAGAGGCTACCATTTATTTCGACAAAAAAAATCAGTGATTTCTTTGGAGGATCATCGTGACTACTATTCCCTTTCTATGAGTAACGTGACTAAAAAATCACCCAGGGAAATTAACTATCGAATAAATGCATTAAGGGGCTCCGGAACGCCCTATACTTGCAATGTTAAAATAACGCTTATAAATTACATCTTTCCTCACAAAGTATTTGAGGTAGGAAGTTGAACTTTTTACAGATTATTTATTGGGATATGGGCTACAACTTAACACAGGAATTTTACAAAATTTTAGTTCAGTTATTAAAGATGATTTTTTTCAATTGTAATGAAAATTCACAACATTTTTTTGCAATTTTTTATTTATATATTCAAAAATATACAGTTTTTTTGGAAAAAGGCTGTGTTAAATTATGCATAAGGTACTGTGTAACATTTACTGAAAGTTTGAAACAAATATGTTTGGAAGATCCTTAGAAAACATGTAATTAGTATGAGAAAATAAATGTTTTGGAAATCGAGCGACAAAGATTGGATTAACTTTTTAGTGCATTCCAGGTCCATAGGATGGATTATCTTCATCCTCTGCAAACTCCTCCTCCAGCTTCCTCTTGTTCCTCCTCCTGTTTACTCTTGCTTGTATTTCTAGACTCTTTACAGCCCTGTCTGCAGCCCGAAGGCGTTCCTTGTCTAAAGCAAGCATCGCTCGTACCATGATAGAACCTATCTTCATTCCCATATTTCTAAATACCTTTGGCTTTCCAACATTTCTCCTTTTCTTAAAAGCCTTCAGAGGATTTCTAATAACTTTACTTTTACTCATTATTATACTTCAACAAAACAGAGACTCAAGAAACAGAATTAATTACGAATATTTTCGAGATAACGACAGAGTAAATAAACATGAAACAATCGACAATCACACCAGCGATATATATTGAACCATCACAGGTTAGCCACAACACATACTTTATCTCACATCACTAAAATGTACCTGATGAACACGGACGTTAATAATAACACCATTTGACAGCAGTTTAACAGCGCCACAGTGGGTCACGTCCTTGTAGAACACATTTCAAAAAAAAATTTAAAAATAGTTGTAGTCTTCGGAATTGAATAAATTATATATCTATTAAAAGGTAATAGTCTGCAGGTTCAGAAAACGCAAGAAAGTAAAAATTGAACTTTTCATGATTTTGAGCCTTTCCGGAGCCCCTTAAGTTTAGCATAGAGATGAGCTTTTTCTTCAAGTAAACGAGTGAGTTGTAAGTGACATGTATTTTTTTCATTTTGCCCGGTAGACTCGGTTTTTCGTTCTTTTCTTCCCCTTTTTTTTCAGAGGCACAAGTGACTCGCACCTGAGTACCTCCAAGGGATAACTTTTGTAATGGCGCATACGCGTGGATATCTAGTTTGGACATTAACATTTCTTTATAAGTAAATGTTTAAGCGCGGATAACACCGAGGGTCGCTGCTTGTGAAACAATAAACGCATTTTCACATCTACGGTTAAGTTCGTAAGTCACAGAGAATATGATTTGCCACAGAGCATTTATTGCTCCATATTTCGCGAATTTTTGCTCGTCACACTTACTCAGTATCACACACCGCGACCAAATCCCCTTACTAACAGCATGAGACCTAGGGCTATCTACCACCACAACCAAGAATGGGTGGCAGTGGTTAGGCACGGAGGTATCTCTGTCAGTACGTACACACACGATTCTTTTACACACAGATATGGATTTCACGCGTTTCCTGTACTTTTTCTCCTTTACAGCCCAAGAACATGACGACGAACAGTATATCGCTAGCTAAATTCTCTTTCATGCGGTAAAAATTACACAACGAGCTGTTTTACACAAAAGAGTTCGAATTCGGAGTTGTTCTAAGGTAAGTAATTTAACTATGAAAATGGGAAACGACTCCAACTGTAAAGTGGATATCGTAGGCGCAAGGCGGCGAGTAATGGGAGTTTAAAAAGCGTGGTCACCAAAGAGTCGATTACATAACGTGACGGATGCAGCTGCAAATGACTTTGATATCCTACCCTGTGCTTTGAGAGAGGTCGCTGGAAGAGGAGGCACAATAGCCAACATCAGGATGCTCCTTTTGTTCCGTCACTCCCAAAGCGAATGTATTCAATTGATGGTTGTATAAGCTCTGAATGAAAGCGTGCTGGGCGCACGTGCGTGTCACAGCTCCCACGCGTTGTCGGCACGCTGCCCCTCGCGTTGATCTCGCTGTTGTTCGGACAAAAAGAGCACGTGGATATGGCTATTATGACCTGACAGTATTGTTTCTGACTACTTTTACTTGATAAGCCCTGATCACAGAGGGAAGCATTTTTTATAATGTATACACTGATGCGCGCTGATCGCATATTTTCATTGGACAAATATCAGATCACTTCATTAATTGGGTTTGCAATTTGAAATTTTGTTACGTGTCTTTGTGAAGAAGACGGTCTTACAGCCGTCTAAATCATTGTTAGAGGTTGAATAAAATCACTTTTCGTTGCAACTAGCTGGCTGCTTTTCATTCATTTACTTTCGATAAATCATCTGGGTGATATAGATGCTAACGACAGTTCAAATACAGGTTTCTTCGATGTATCAAATTTGTTGTTAGAGAAACGGGGTTTGTAATGTGAAGAACGTTATTGGGTGTGAGGCAGAAGCCTTTTATTATTTTGTAAGAGAAGTCTGTCAGTTTAAATACAAAAACACACACATTTTCTCAAGATATTGTTTCATTTGTATGAACATCATATTGACATCTTCGTTGCTTTTAAATTACAAATATTTAAAGAAAAAATTACTTATTACAAACCTATACTACTGGCCATTACAATTGCTACATCAAGAAGAAATGCAGATGATAAACGGGTATTTATTGGAGAAATATATTATACTAGCACTGACGTGAGATTACATTTTCACACAATTTGGGTGCATAGATCCTGAGAAATCAGTACCCAGAACAACCACCTCTTGCCGTAATAACGGCCTTGATACGCCTGGGCATTGAGTCAGAGCTTGGATGGCGTGTACAGGTACAGCTGCCCATGCAGCTTCAACACGATACCACAGTTCATCAGGAGTAGTGACTGGCGTATTGTGACGAGGCAGTTGCTCGGCCACCATTGACCAGACGTTTTCAACTGGTGAGAGATCTGGAGAATGTGCTGGCCAGGGCAGCAGTCGAACATTTTCTGTATCGAGAAAGGCCCGTACAGGACCTGCAACATGCGGCCGTGCGGTATCCTGCTAAAATGTAGGGTCTCGCAGGGATCGAATGAAGGGTAGAGCCAGAGGTCGTAACACATCTGAAATGTAACGTCCACTGTTCAAAGTGCCGTCAATGCGAACAAGGGATGACAGAGACGTGTAACCAATGTAACCCCATACCATCACGCCGGGTAATACGCCAGTATGGCGATGACGAATACACGCTTCCAATGTGCGTTCACCGTGATGTCGCCAAACACGGATGCGACCATCATGATGCTGTAAACAGAACCTGGATTCATCCGACACTGACGTTTTGCCTTTCGTGCACCCTGGTTCGTCGTTGAGTACACCATCGTAGGCGCTCCTGTCTGTGATGCAGCGTCAAGGGTAACCGCAGCCATGGTCTCCGAGCTGATAGTCCATGCTGCTGCAAACATCGTCGAACTCTTCGTGCAGATGGTTGTTGTTGTCTTGCAAACGTCCCCATCTGTTGACTCAGGGATCGAGATGTGGCTGCACGATCCGTTACAGCCATGCGGATAAGATGCTTGTCATCTCGACTGCTAGTGATACGAGGCCGTTGGGATCCAGCACGGCGTTCCGTATTACCCTCCTGAACCCAGCGATTCCATATTCTGCTAACAGTCATTGGATCTCGACCAATGCGAACAGCAATGTCGCGATACGATAAACCGCAATCGCGATAGCCTACAATCCGACCTTTATCAAAGTCGGAAAGGTGATGGTACGCATTTCTCCTCCTTACACGAGGCATCACAACAACGTTTCACCAGGCAACGCCGGTCAACTGCTGTTCATGTATGAGAAATCGATTGGAAACTTTCCTCATGTCAGCACGTTGTAGGTGTCGCCACCGGCGCCAACCTTGTGTGAATGCTCTGAGAAGCTAATCATTTGCATATCACAGCATCTTCTTCATGTCGGTTAAATTTCGCGTCTGTAGCACGTCATCTTCGTGGTGTAGCAATTTTAATGGCCAGTAGTGTACATTACTAGAGACTAGTAACCCCACTCCCACCGCTCCCCGATGCTTTAAACACTAACTGCCACGAGTAAAACATATGCATTTCAAGAAAATCAAGTTTTACACGCACTTCTATGTTTAAGACATTATTTATTTTGAATGACGCTTCCGGAACAAAGATGAATACCCTCTTTTAGGGTTTTCTAATTGACCCAAGATTTATTGTTACAACAGTGCATGAATGAAATACTTACGTTTACAGATCAATAGTACAAGCGGTCCTGAGGTATCTGGTAGCCACCGATGGCGAAACTTCCATATTAGTACGTGGTATAGCTTCCACGGGCAGCAATGCAAAAATGCTTCTAATGGCTCTGAGCGCTATGTGACTTAACATCGTAGGTCATCAGTCCCCTAGAACTACTTAAACCTAACTAACCTAAGGACATCACTTACATCCATGCCCGAGGCAGGATTCGAACCTGCGACCGTAGCAGTCCCACGGTTCCGGACTGCAGCGCCTAGAACCGCACTGCCACCGCGGCCGGCTACGCACATATTGTAGAGGACGTTGAGTTTCACAGGCAATATGTAGGCGAGCATTATCATATTTGAGCAACTCCTCAACTTGCTGTTGCAAGAGCGGCAAAAGAAAAAGTGTTTAACAACATTCTGCATTTACCGATCTCTGGTTAGCGTCCATTCCAGAAAATCAGAAGGTGAACGAGAGCAGTTGTTTATCGCGTCCCAGACCATAAGCTCTGGAGTGGGGCCATTTGTCTTGGGCGAATGCACTGAGCGAAACAGTGCTCACCAGGTCTACGCCGTACGCAGAAACGACCATCACTTGTCTGCAGACAGAATCCTCATTCATCACTGCCCACTACTGCATCTTCGGGTCGAGCCGTGCACGTCGAAGCTGAGTCGCGAGTGCAAGACGGGCTAGAGGTGTGCCTGCCCATAATCCCAAATAACCGGTTCGCAAGAGTTCGCGTTGACACGTTTGGGCTCACAAGCCCTTTTATCTGTGCTGTGGTAGGTGTACGATCAGCCACTGCTGTCCTTCCTATGCGGCGACCTCGGCGAGCGTTATCGTCCAGAATCCGTGCTGTGTGGACGTCCAGAACCATGTCAACAGGTGTGAGAATATTCAAATGACCACTGATACCAGAATCGTTGCTCATCGGGCGCAGCACATGCAACTTGTGTGGCACTTCTCTGGAGGTACCATGTCACCACTCGGTAGCTCACAATTTGACACCTTCTAAACTCGCTCAGTTGGCTGTAGGAAGCACGCGTGCATCTCTGTGCTGTGGTTGCCTGCTTGCTTCACACTGGGTCTTCTACCTGAGAGCATTCCCTAATAAAGCGCAGAGACAGATGGCGCTCTGGAACGTATGCCACTACGCTGTCTGTTGGCGGATGATGTTGAAACCACTATCAGTACATCTAATATCCTGAGGTGGCATATGCCATCATCGGATCAAGATCAACGTCGTGTTTCTAGGAGTACTATTTTTTATGGCAATGTATGTGTCCTTACAACGACGAAATTCTGCATGTACGTTCAGTGGTATACGTGAATATTGTCTGCAAAATGCGTTGTGAATAGAATTAGTAGTTGTAATCTGGGTTCGCAGTATAGATCTGGAGTTTATCATCTCCGTAACGCTTTCGCGATTACTAAATGATCCTGTAACGAAGCGCGCTGCTCTCCGTTGGATCTTCTCTATCTCTTCTATCAACCCTGTCTGGTACGGATCCCACACTGCCGAGCAGTATTCAAGCAGTGAGCGAACAAGCGTACTGTAACCCACTTTCTTTGTTTTCGGATTGCATTTCCTTAGGATTCTGGCATCTGCTTTACCAACGATCAACTTTATATGATCATTCCATTTTAAATCACTCCTAATGCGTACTCCCAGATAATTTATGGAATTAACTGCTTCCATTTGCTGACCTGCTATTTTGCAACTAAATGATAAGGGATCTATCTTACTATGTATTCGCAGCACATTACACTTGTCTACATTGAGATTCAATTGCCATTCCCGGCACCATGCGCTAATTCGCTGCAGATCGTCCTGCATTTCAGTACAATTTTCCGTTGTTACAACCTCTCGATACACCACAGCATCATCTGCAAAAAGCTTCAGTGAACTTCCGATGTCATCCACAAGGTCATTTATGTATATTGTGAATAGCAACGGTCCTATGACACTCCCCTACGGCACACCTGAAATCACTCTTACTTAGGAAGACTTCTCTCCATTGAGAATGACATGCTGCGTTCTGTTATCTAGGAACTCTTCAATCCAATCACACAATTGGTCTGATAGCCCAGATGCTCTTACTTTGTTCATTAAACGACTGTGGGGAACTGTATCGAACGCCTAGGGTAGTCAAGAACACGGCATCTACCTGTGAACCCGTGTCTATGGCCCTCTGAGTCTCGTGGACGAATAGCACGAGCTGCGTTTCACACCGCCGTCTTTTTCCCACAGAGTAGATTTCTAGTCTCCAAAAAAGTCATTATACTCGAACATAATACGTGTTCCAAAATTCTACAACTGATCTACGTTAGAGATATAGGTCTATAGTTCTGCACATCTGTTGGACGTCCCTTCTTGAAAACGGGGATGACCTGTGCCCTTTTCCAATACTTTGGAACGCTACGCTCTTCTAGAGACCTACGGTACACCGCTGCAAGAAGGGGGGCACGTTCCTTCGCGTACTTTGTGTAAAATCGAACTGGTATCCCATCAGGTCCAGCGGCCTTTCCTCTTTTGAGCGATTTCAATTGTTTCTCTATCCCTCTGTCGTCTATTTCGATATCTACCATTTTGTCATCTGGGCAACAATCTAGAGAAGGATCTACAGTGCAGTCTTCCTCTGTGAAACAGCTTTGGAAAAAGACATTTAGTATTTCGGCCTGTAGTCTGTCATCCTCTGTTTCAGTACCATTTTGGTCACAGAGTGTCTGGACATTTTGTTTTGATCCACCTACCGCTTTGACATAAGACCAAAATTTCTTAGGATTTTCTGCCAAGTCGGTACATAGAACTTTAGTTTCGAATTCATTGAACGCCTCTCGCATAGCCCTCCTCACACTACATTTCGCTTCGCGTAATTTTTGTTTGTCTACAAGGCTTTGGCTATGTTTATGTTTGCTGTGAAGTTCCCTAATCTTCGATTAGGCTTTACATTAACCACTTAGTCTTTTTGCCAAGAGCTATACCGCTTATACTTTTAGCACAGTACTGGGGGAAGAAACTTAAAACGTCTCGATGCTTTAGCATGTGACACAGCAGTTCGTTTCAACCAAACCCTGGGGGCAGCGGAAGCAGTGAAAATTATATGACATTCCACCGCTTTTGTTTCTTACCTACAGAGTCTCGTCTCTCTGCACTCCTCAGTCAGTAGAAATCGGCAACAATCTGAAGCCTTTCGTCAGATACTATACTGTACTTGTTTGCACTTTGGAAAACAATCCATCAACCGTACCTCAGTAATGACAACACCGCCACGTCGTACCTTCTCGTCAACGGCAAAGATACTGCAAGACAGAAACCGTAGGGCATCGTGCTAGTGGACTCGCCCCTGTGTCTCAAGTGCATGTCGAAGATACGTGTTCACACAGTTTCGAGTATGGGGCAGCAACGGCCGTCTGGATCCTTGTACAAAATAAGATGGTTTTCTACCTTCATATGCTACCACATCACGCCTCTCACACAGTGCTGATATATCCTGACGCGATCTATTTTCCATCATCTAAGTGGCATGTCATCGCACAAATTAATGGCATGGCTAACTAACTAACCCTTCAGGGACGACGTCGTCGATCCGGCGGACTGTTGGACACGTCTCCGAGTACACCACCACACCTTGCACCGACATTGACACTAACGTGCCACTTTTGCAAACTATTTACAGAGTATTTTCGCCAACCCGCCCAGGAACTGGAATGTCGACGAAATGTGCCAACTAAGAAAGGACGCACCCCCCCTCCACCGCACGCCCCATTCCAACGGCAGATCTTAACTTTCCCCTTCCTTTATTTCCTCTTCATCTCCTAAACATTTTCTCTTAAAAATGTTTATTCCAGGATGGCCTTGCATCTGCAGTCTTATTTGCTTCTCTTTTCCATGTGTACTGCTACCGTGGTCATTTGTTCAAAAAATGGTTCAAATGGCTCTGAGCACTATGGGACTTAACTGCTGTGGTCATCAGTCCCCTAGAACTTAGAACTACTTAAACCTAACTAACCTAAGGACATCACACACATCCATGCCCAAGGCAGGATTCGAACGGTCATTTGTTATTCATGTAACAACAAAAGATAACTAGATTCCCCGCTTATAGATATCCCAGTCATGTGATACTGCAGGGAGAAATTAATTATGCAGGGAGTGAGTCAAATAAATATGTGAATTTATTTTTGTACATTATGTTCATTCCATCGATACATTTATATACTGCAGTTGCTTTTGTCAGTTCCCTCATGTTGACCAGACTTACTTTTATTTGCAGTTCATTGTGCATATGTATTCAAGGATTTGTAGAAGTAGTTAAAAGAAGTTAGTAGAGGACTTTCCCGCGAAAGGAAAAGATCCCGATTTCAAATCTCGATTCGATACGCTCTGCAGCCGGAGTGCGCGTTGATATGAAATTCATTTTGACTTAACTTTATATTATATTGTAACAAATTATGCGTTTCAGAAACAGTTTTCTAACTGTTGATAGCCTGCGCTTTATATCTTCTTTACTTCAGCCATCATCAGTTATTTTGTTGCAGAGATAGCAAAACTCATGTACTACTTTCAGTATTCCATATCCTAATGTAACTCTCCCAGCATCGATGGTGTAATTCGACAGCATTCCACAACCCTCGCTTTACTTTTGTTGATGCTCATCTTATAACCTGTATTCCACACACCATCCATTCCCGTTCGACTGTTTTTCCAACTCTTTTGCCGTCTCAGTCAGAATTTCAAAGTCAGACTCCACTCACTAGTATTATTCATAACACTGCAGTGAATGACTTGTTAAGCACAAATGTCATATACTGTCAGTTCCACAAGAAAGGGTACGCCTTTATCTGTATGAAATAAAAGACACTTTCATAAATATATACTTACATGAAAATGCATGTTATTACTAATTACACAATTACCTAATATTTTATCCAATCGCCTTTATCTGTATGAAATAAAAGACACTTTCATAAATATATACTTACATGAAAATGCATGTTATTACTAATTGCACAATTACCTAATATTTTATCCAATCGCCGTCATTATCGATCACAGATTGGCACCTTTTTGGCGTGCTTTTCACGAGCTTTTCTGCATATTCTCTCCGTAACGATCTCCATATCATCCTGACGTGATATTACAGCTGCTTCAAAGCATATATTGGCTTTCCTTTAGGCTTCATCTTAATATGTGACCAACTATTTGCGATCGGATTTGCATCCGGAAACATTGCAGGCTCACCCATCATGGACACCCCATTGTCTTGTTTCCACCCAGTTTGCCTCGTTCGAACCTAAGAGCTTCTTAACCGACCTCAGAAGGCATTTTTGATAAATATATAAATATAAATAAGTGATGCTTCAGATATTTTGCACTCATTTTAAACTGCAACCTTCAAAACAAAACATTCAGCTGTCACACCGTTTATCTGTACACTGTGCAAAAGCACATTGATTGCAGGATCGAGACCTGTACCGGAGATGCCGCTACGGACGTTACATTTAAAATTATGGCGTACACTCTCTTGTAGATCTGACTGTAGGGGAACCAGTAGTACCTTTATGCAAAAAGGACAGTTGGACGAGAACCGTATAATGAAATCGAAGGTAAAATTCTGATGACCGATCTTACAAAGAATCGGAAGAGATTTTGGTCGTTCGTAAAATCAGGGAACAGGTCAAAATCATCTATCCCACGACTTAGTGATCACGGAAACGAAAGACGGTACAGAGAAGGTCGAAATACTCAGTCCGTTCTTCCAAAATTAGTCAGCACGGAAGATCCTAACTCGATTCCTAAATCCAACCTTAGTCGTATCAGACGAATTCTGAAAGTCAAGGAAAACTTTGTCCTGGGCGTCTTCTGCACCACATGGTCGAACGATGGTGGACGAGTAACTGTAGGTCTATTGCCCCATATGAGATTTTCAGTCTCCAAGACCTCGTAACAGGCCACCCTAAAACATGTGCCATAATGCAACGAAGATAATCCCAAAATTAAGGTCTCCTATTTTTTATAAGTACATAGACCTGTTTATTTCTACAATAGTTTATATCAGTTTACAGCATTTAGATATTTTTCGACATAATCACCATTTCTCCCGATGCATTTTTGTAGACGCTGTGGCAGTTCTTGTATGCCCATGTCATACCAGCTCGCCGCCATGCTGTTCAGAAAGTTATGAATCTCGTCTTTCACCTCGTCGGAGCTGAATCGCTTTGCGGCCAAATGTTCTTTCAACCTAGGGAACAGGTGATAGTCACTGGGCGCCAAGTCAGGACTATAGGGTGGGTGGGTGATTATGTTCCACTGAAACTGTTGCAGGAGAGCAACGGTTTGCCGAGCGATGTGTGGGTGAGCGTTGTCATGGAGAATGTGTACGCCCTTGCTCAACATTTCTCTTCTCCGGTTCTGAATTGCCCGTTTGAGTTTTTTCAGAGTCTCCTGTCAGCGTTAATTGTGGTCCCAGCGATTTAGCTCCGACGACGAGGTGAAAGAAGAGGTTCGTAACTTTCTGAACAGCATGGCGGCGAGCTGCTATGACATGGTCATACAAAAACTGCCACAGCGTCTACAAAAATGCATCGGGAGAACTGGTGATTATGTCGAAAAATATCTAAATGTTCAAGCTGTAAACTGATGTAAACCATTGTAGAAATAAACAGATATATGTACTTATAAAAAAATAGGAGACCTTACTTTTGGGATTACCCTCGTATTTACGTAAATGACATATTCAGATAGGTATGCACTTGCGCCCAAAGACACTTTTTGGGAACGTGCACAACTACGTAGTTCCATCGTGACCTCTCGCAAATTTTACAAGCTAAAAACATTTCCTGTAACTTTCCGGAGTAAAATTAATGAGTTCAGTCTTTCTTTGTGGAGCTGACATTTGGTGGTGTGGCTGGGTGCCATTTCGCCCAACACAGTGCCATTCTCCAGAGCTGAGACACACGTCGGTAAAAAGTGTGTTCTTTCCAAAATGAATTATCATAGTGTGATAGTGTGGCGGAGTGTATACTAATTATAAACTTCCTGGCGTATTGAATCTGTGTGCTGGACCGGTACTCGAACACAGGAACTGTGAATTTCGCTGGCAAGTGTTCGGACGCCTGAATTTCGAGGCTCGATTCATGACCCTCCCGCGCAGTTTCACTTGCGCGAGTACCCCTACATCATATTACAAACTTCACAGTAGTTCTCCTGCATACCTTGGGAGAACTAGCAGTCACGAAGAGATTCTAATTCGTACACGGCGCACAGTATATTGTCGTTTAGATTTTGCTGCACTGCACACTTGAGGTGGAAAGCGGATGTAGCCCTCCAGGGGTATAAAAATAGCTGCACACAGTTAGCAGGTGTATTAGATCACACTTCGTCATTTGACGCGTCGTGTGGGTTCGACCGTTAGCGAAATCGCTCATTTAAATGGGAATGAAACAAAATATGAAATCTGTACTCCTTCTACAGAATGATAACTGATTAACAACTCGACACGTTCACTCAACACAGTTTCACTACGTTCCGAAATTTCTGGTGCACTTCTAACTGTGCACGAGTGGTCCACCTTGCAAGATTGAACGACGCAGACTTTAATCCCTATTCTTAAACCGAAGAAAGATCCTTTGAATCCTATTGACCTACAGACTGATGTCTGTGGAACACGTTTGAAATAAAGGTTGAAAACAGATTAGAACGGTGGGCGGAAAGAAATCGTATTCTTTTTATGTGGTTTTGATAACATAGGGCTTTTGAAAACTATAGTTCAACGAACCTTCGTGAATAAATGACTGTATTTCTGTATTCTGTGCTATTTCAGTAGCTAGTGAAATTGTGGAAATAACAGATTAGGAAAGGAAGTTTGTTTCAACTAAGTTATTTTTATTTTATATGTGCCATTAAATCTTTTTTGTCACAACCATAGTTCTGTGTGGCCGGCCGGAGTGGCCGTGCGGTTGTAGGCGCTACAGTCTGGAACCGAGCGACCGCTACGATCGCAGGTTCGAATCTTGCCTCGGGCATGGATGTGTGTGATGTCCTTAGGTTAGTTACGTTTAATTAGTTCTAAGTTCTAGGCGACTGATGACCTCAGAAGTTAAGTCGCATAGTGCTGAGAGCCATAGTTCTGTGTCAAGTACAATAACAACACCATCGGTCCTGGGCATTCGACATGGGGTCTACCTCACAGATCCATACTGAGACCCATTCTACACATAGTTTATTCGCGAGACTTTGACAAATGTTTCTCGACATGAGTTGCTACAAAGACGTAATGATGTTCCCCTGCGTCCGACGGTATATTCCGTTCTGTCAGTGAAAGAAATTATTGATCACCCCGTATGAAACCTTAGAATTTGGCTGAAAGATAATACTCTGGAGATAAAATAATAAAACTCATCGCTAGTGACTTCTGCACGAAGAAAGTTCTGGATTGCCTCGATAACGTGTCACTAACAGCCCTCAAGTTTGTTACGCACTAGGTTCACAGAACACGAAGTTTCTATTACTTTAAGAATAGAAATAATCAGTTGCCAGCATGTATAAAGTTTTTATTAATTAACTTAGAAGATGATTAATAAAAATTGTGCAGCTGATGACTGATTATATCTCTTCTTAAAACATGCTTCACATCTGCTGATTGACAGCCGTGAATAAAATTTTAAGTTTATGTTAGAACTATTTGAACTACACGTCGGGCGCAGTAAGCCCAGTGTCCGATACAGAAGAAACCTCAAGGAAGGGACGTCAAAGATATCTTGAGCTACCTGTATTTTTACAATAATAAAAAAATTAATCAAGTCACATGCAAAGTTTCAGAAAGTTTTATTTAAACTGATTGTACACATATACAAGACAATGCCACCTTACGATATAAAAGAGTTACAATTGTGGTTCTCTTCCTTAAATGATGAATTCTATGAACCTATTCTTCCTAGCGAATTGGTTAATTACATCGTCAATAGGACAATCAATGTCAGGGTGAGCGTTCAACAAAGCTAAACCATTAAGTCGATCCTCCTTTATTGTCGACCTCAGCCATGTCTTTGTACGCCGCAATGTTGAGAAACTTTCTACTGTAGCAATAGATGCAGGTAGACAAGCAAATATTTTGTAGTTAGGTATGGGAAACTATTGTTACGTTATTAGTAAAAATGTTGTTACTATGAATTACTATTATTAATACCTCACAATTAACTGATGACTCTCACTCTTGACTAATCTTCACACTTGCACTTGCTACAAATAGGACTTTTTACTTATTCATTCTTCAGTCTTAATATTTTTGCTTCTGAATGTAAACTATCTTCCTATTCGGCGAATAGTCCGTATTCATAACGCTATGTATCGACGGTTCTCTGTACAAGGAAACAGTAGAATATTCGCGACTTTTCTTGAACAAATCCCAGACAGAATAACGTATTGAGACCACTACAATGGCCGCGACTTTTCTCGTAGGTATGTTTTAGATATCTATGTGCCAGACAGGAACATATAAAATACGATGATCAGGACGCGCGTTCTACATAGGAAAGTACAAGTACTCGATAACTCGATTCAGTCGAGTCGACTGACGAAAGAAACAAACGAATAGCGTGTGGGCTGATTGGAAGGGACGCCACGGGCGGCCCCGCAAGTTGGGGGGGGGGGGGGGGGAGAGGCGCCTCCCATATGTATCCGCCGCTGAGTAAACCAAAGGTGTTCTCAGAAATTCATAACATAATTCCTTTAGCTTGTCATTGAGATTTTCTAAATGAGAATGCTTGTTACTCCTTCTAGCTGCTACTGATCACACAGGTGGGGGGCTGTACAAAATCAAAGTATGGATAATCGCAAATAAAACCGGAGGTTCTTCAGGAGAGCCTGAATTAAAATGTATCCTAACTTCGGAAGGCCTGAGGTGGACTTTTAAGGGAGTGGAATAGATCATGAACTGGTGTAGCTAAGTATTTTGCTGTTAAGGCTGTGATCCCCAGATCCTTAACTTAAAACTATCTTTGTCAAGATTTTTGCTGGACCGCAATACTGCACAAACGTTTTCATTTTTCTTCGGCTTGTGCATTTCCATCCGTTACAGCACACCCAGCGATACGTTTGCCACGTTCGCGGACAACAATTATTATTTTTCGCTCTCGTATTGCTATGTGGCTTGGAGATTTACTTCCAGGGCGACAGTCCTAATATCCATTAGGCTATAAATTGTGTCGGATCAGGAAGCAGAAGAGGACTCAATTATAAGCATTGTTAATACCGACGGCTTTTAGAGATTACCGACGCTGCGCTGCGGTTGGCAGAAGCTCTCTGGTGGGAATAAATTCCTGCCGTGGAATATGAAACGGCCCGCTATTGGGATTTATGTGTGCGAAAATAAAAGCAGCGAGACTGTGCTGCCGCCACGCGGACATTTATTTACAGCTCTCGACTGTCAGACGTTTTAACATGGCCGGCGCAGCGTCCTCTGACCTTTAGACGAGACCGTTTGAATTTCATACCGCTGGCTCTTTGTTACGATACTGTTATTCCTCCGCATCGACACCGAGCACACTTCCTGCACATTATGAATTTGCAAGAATACACAAAACTTGATTGTGCGATTGTTTATCGTTTCGCAGAAAATGAAACAACCATACATTTTGCTAGCGATTATTAATACTTTTTTGTCCGTTCGATGTTTCTCGTAATTACGTATTAATAGCCCCTGTTATTTGCTCTGTGATGCGCACACAAAAAGAACTAACGAGCTAATTAAAATTAGTAAAAGTTATTGAAACAGCTGCTAATAATATGAGTTCCAAGCGAACTAATAATTACGGTCTCAAGGTTGTTTCGTAGAGGTCCTTAAACTCTGAAGCTGTTTCGCTACATTTTTCGGTAGGTTATAATTTTTTTAATATTACGTTAAACATATTTGAAAATGCTACAAAATGTGTTGGTTTTATACGTATGTTCCGTACACCACGCAGAGCCTTGACGTTAATGGAAGGGTCTTCATGCGTTGTTTTGGGGACACTGACAGAAGGACCAATTTGCGACCGAGACACGACAACAATGCACCGCGAGATGACGCCTCCAGCTATTTCAAGACACCGTTTCTGACTGTTTTAAGAAATAATCATCGTTTTACTAAAATGGTGTATGACTTGAGTTCGGTAAGTCTTTAGCCACACTTGATCACATGTATTTTATACATTAACGTGGGTCCGTGGCAGTAGCTTATGCGTTGCGATAAATCGTTATGAAGTGTTAAACAATATTTAGCGGTCTTGTGTTGAATTCTAGTTGAATATCTTTTTTTATCTGAACTCAGTAATATTTACCTAAGGACGGAATGCTTCTTGCAACTTTAATATACAATACCTAAATCTGAAGTCGAAATATGTCACAGAAATGTTACTACAATCGCATGTGTGGTCTTATAAACTTGCAATGACTGAGTTTCTGAAATAATAATTACATGTGTTGTGAGCTATAAGCGCTTGTGAGATTTACGTTACAAGAAACAGAACGTCAAGTATCAGTAATTAATCTGAAGAGAAGCATAACTGAAAGTGAAAACATTAATTTAATTCATTAATAACCTGGATATTATTACAAATTTCGATGCAGCAGTTACCAGTTATCTCTGAACAATTTAGCAACGCAGTCAACAATAGCATGAACTCCGATGAAGGTTGTAACTATGAAATATCGATATCTATAAACTCCCTTATCTGAGAAACTTTTATCCATACGACGCTGCAAAAGTGTTGTAATTCCAGAGACACGTCTCTATGTTCGTCCTTATAAACGGCACATAATAAATTACTAAGGTACGTGCACGACACTCCTTTTTGCGTGCACTTTCAACCACATAATTCAAAATAAGCCCGTTTAAATTACCTTCCAACGAATCATTGCTCTTGCTGATTTTTCATATGAGATTCTGAGACATTAACAATCACGACCTGAAAATACATGTCCACATCCTCGCTGCTCGAATTCACTGCCTTTATTTTCTCACCCATAAATTCCAGTACAAGCACGTTTCATATCCCGCAGCAGAAATTTATTCCCGTGGGCGAGCTTCAATGCACTGTTGGTGGTCTCTGAAAGCCATCGGTATTAACAGCGCTTTTAGGATCCGGCAACACGTATGGCATGACGGTCGTTACAACTGTCATCATGAAACTAAATCCCCAAGTCGCATAGCAATACTAAAGACCACTGTCTACCGTATACCTAAATATAACACAGAAGCGTAAATATTTAAAAGCTTATGACGTATTTGTAGAATTAAAAATCATGAAATCTGTAAAATCATATCTATACGACATAAAATGCACTACTAAAGATTTCGGAAAACAGACCATTCGAAAATATGCATCGTTATCTCATAAACGTCAGTTAATGAAAGCAGCTAACTCTAAATACACTCCTGGAAATGGAAAAAAGAACACATTGACACCGGTGTGTCAGACCCACCATACTTGCTCCGGACACTGCGAGAGGGCTGTACAAGCAATGATCACACGCACGGCACAGCGGACACACCAGGAACCGCGGTGTTGGCCGTCGAATGGCGCTAGCTGCGCAGCATTTGTGCACCGCCGCCGTCAGTGTCAGCCAGTTTGCCGTGGCATACGGAGCTCCATCGCAGTCTTTAACACTGGTAGCATGCCGCGACAGCGTGGACGTGAACCGTATGTGCAGTTGACGGACTTTGAGCGAGGGCGTATAGTGGGCATGCGGGAGGCCGGGTGGACGTACCGCCGAATTGCTCAACACGTGGGGCGTGAGGTCTCCACAGTACATCGATGTTGTCGCCAGTGGTCGGCGGAAGGGTCACGTGCCCGTCGACCTGGGATCGGACCGCAGCGACGCACGGATGCACGCCAAGACCATAGGATCCTACGCAGTGCCGTAGGGGACCGCACCGCCACTTCCCAGCAAATTAGGGACACTGTTGCTCCTGGGGTATCGGCGAGGACCATTCGCAACCGTATCCATGAAGCTGGGCCACGGTCCCGCACACCGTTAGGCCGTCTTCCGCTCACGCCCCAACATCGTGCAGCCCGCCTCCAGTGGTGTCGCGACAGGCGTGAATGGAGGGACGAATGGAGACGTGTCGTCTTCAGCGATGAGAGTCGCTTCTGCCTTGGTGCCAATGATTGGCGCCGTGCAGGTGAGCGCCACAATCAGGACTGCATACGACCGAGGCACACAGGGCCAACACCCGGCATCATGGTGTGGGGAGCGATCTCCTACACTGGCCGTACACCACTGGTGATCGTCGAGGGGACACTGAATAGTGCACGGTACATCCAAACCGTCATCGAACCCATCGTTCTACCATTCCTAGACCGGCAAGGGAACTTGCTGTTCCAACAGGACAATGCACGTCCGCATGTATCCCGTGCCACCCAACGTGCTCTAGAAGGTGTAAGTCAACTACCCTGGCCAGCAAGATCTCCGGATCTGTCCCCCATTGAGCATGTTTGGGACTGGATGAAGCGTCGTCTCACGCGGTCTGCACGTCCAGCACGAACGCTGGTCCAACTGAGGCGCCAGGTGGAAATGGCATGGCAAGCCGTTCCACGGGACTACATCCAGCATCTCTACGATCGTCTCCATGGGAGAATAGCAGCCTGCATTGCTGCGAAAGGTGGATATACACTGTACTAGTGCCGACATTGTGCATGCTCTGTTGCCTGTGTCTATGTGCCTGTGGTTCTGTCAGTGTGATCATGTGATGTATCTGACCCCAGGAATGTGTCAATAAAGTTTCCCCTTCCTGGGACAATGAATTCACGGTGTTCTTATTTCAATTTCGAGGAGTGTACTATTCGGGAAGACGACGGTTCAATCCCGCGTCTGGCCATCCTGATTTAGGTTTTTCGTGATTTCCCTAAATCGCTCCAGGCAAATGCCGGGGTGGTTTCTTTGAAAGGGCACGGCCGACTTCCTTCCCCGTCCTTCCCTAATCCGATGAGACCGATGACCTCACTGTTTGGTCTCTTCCCCCAAAACAACCCAACCCTCTAAATACTCTGAGGTGACGTAAGTCATGGGATACTTCCTAAAATCGCGTCAGTTCTCCTTTTGCTGCAACTCGACGTGGCATGGACTCAACAAAGAATTGGCAGTCCCTTGCAGAAATATTGAATCATGCTGCCTCTATAGCCATCCATAATTGCGAAAGTGTTGCCGGAGCAAGATTTTGTGCGTGAAGTGAGCTCTCGATTGTGTTCCATAGATGTTAGATGTGATTCACGGCGGGCGATATGGGAGACCAGACACTTCGCTCTAATGATACAGAATGTTCTTCAAGCCAATCGCGGGTGACACGCCACCCTGTCATCCATCAAAAATCCATAGTTGTTTGAGAACTTGGAGTCCATGAATGGCTGCAAATAGTCTCCATGTAGCCGAACATAACTATTTCCAGTCAATGACCGGTTCCGTTGCACCCGAATACCCAGCCCATACCACATAAGCGCAGCCCACAACATTATGGAGCCACCACCGGCTTGCGCAGTGTCTTGTTGACAACTTGGGCACATGATTTCGTGTGATCTCCTCCACACACTAATTGTTCCGTCAGATTTTACCAACTGAAATCAGATCTCATCTGACTGGACCACAGTTTCCCATTCGTCAAGGGTCTAACTGATATGATCACGAGCCCAAGTCAGCATTCGACGAGATGAATGTGCAATGCCTCCAAAACCAACCAAATATTGCCCAGTACAATCAACTCTTAACATCCTACGAGTGAGCCAAGATGACAGCATCTTGTGCTCTGTTGGACTCCCATGGTGTCTGAAAAGATCCAATGTCTTGAAGCGGAGATCTTTATTTTCACATTTCTCTCCTAGTCTATGGCGCAGAAAACGGTGTTTTCTCTTTCCAATTGATGCAGGTGTCCATAGCTGGGGCACAGATGAACACACCTACGGAATAACACCCTGTTCTTCAGAGTCTACTACAACCATTCTGCGACTGTAACACTCAATGTTGTTTCAGTAAGTTGACGGATCTTCCTTGACCGAAGACAAATGGTAAACTACTGTTACGATTACGTTGATTAGCAATAGGAAGAGTGTGTGTGTGTGTGTCGTTTTGGAGATTTGGTACAATTGTTAAGGCAGCGATACTGCAACCATGTTTATCTTTTGTTTGGAATATGCGCCGGAATTCACATGTCAGCGTGTTGGAGTAGTCCCTTTCTAGAGCTCGATAGGAAGTGTAATAGGAAGCGACAGAGAATGACTTGGGGGCTGTTTTGGCAACAATTTGTAAATCTTGCCTTGAATGCAGGACAACGTCGAAATACACTCCTGGAAATTGAAATAAGAACTCCGTGAATTCATTGTCCCAGGAAGGGGAAACTTTATTGACACATTCCTGGGGTCAGATACATCACATGATCACACTGACAGAACCACAGGCACATACACACAGGCAACAGAGCATGCACAATGTCGGCACTAGTACAGTGTATATCCACCTTTCGCAGCAATGCAGGCTGCTATTTTCCCATGGAGACGATCGTAGAGATGCTGGATGTAGTCCTGTGGAACGGCTTGCCATGCCATTTCCACCTGGCGCCTCAGTTGGACCAGCGTTCGTGCTGGACGTGCAGACCGCGTGAGACGACGCTTCATCCAGTCCCAAACATGCTCAATGGGGGACAGATCCGGAGATCTTGCTGGCCAGGGTAGTTGACTTACACCTTCTAGAGCACGTTGGGTGGCACGGGATACATGCGGACGTGCATTGTCCTGTTGGAACAGCAAGTTCCCTTGCCGGTCTAGGAATGGTAGAACGATGGGTTCGATGACGGTTTGGATGTACCGTGCACTATTCAGTGTCCCCTCGACGATCACCAGTAGTGTACGGCCAGTGTAGGAGATCGCTCCCCACACCATAATGCCGGGTGTTGGCCCTGTGTGCCTCGGTCGTATGCAGTCCTGATTGTGGCGCTCACCTGCACGGCGCCAAACACGCATACGACCATCATTGGCACCAAGGCAGAAGCGACTCTCATCGCTGAAGACGACACGTCTCCATTCGTCCCTCCATTCACCCCTGTCGCGACACCACTGGAGGCGGGCTGCACGATGTTGGGGCGTGAGCGGAAGATGGCCTAACGGTGTGCGGGACCGTAGCCCAGCTTCATGGAGACGGTTGCGAATGGTCCTCGCCGATACCCCAGGAGCAACAGTGTCCCTAATTTGCTGGGAAGCGGCGGTGCGGTCCCCTACGGCACTGCGTAGGATCCTACGGTCTTGGCGTGCATCCGTGCGTCGCTGCGGTCCGGTCCCAGGTCGACGGGCACGTGCACCTTCCGCCGACCACTGGCGACAACATCGATGTACTGTGGAGACCTCACGCCCCACGTGTTGAGCAATTCGGCGGTACGTCCACCCGGCCTCCCGCATGCCCACTATACGCCCTCGCTCAAAGTCCGTCAACTGCACATACGGTGCACGTCCACGCTGTCGCGGCATGCTACCAGTGTTAAAGACTGCGATGGAGCTCCGTATGCCACGGCAAACTGGCTGACACTGACGGCGGCGGTGCACAAATGCTGCGCAGCTAGCGCCATTCGACGGCCAACACCGCGGTTCTTGGTGTGTCCGCTGTGCCGTGCGTGTGATCATTGCTTGTACAGCCCTCTCGCAGTGTCCGGAGCAAGTATGATGGGTCTGACACACCGGTGTCAATGTGTTTTTTTTTCCATTTCCAGGAGTGTAGCTCGTGTCAAAGAAGAGGCATAATTTCCTGTGAAAAACCTCTGCGAGAAGCTGTATTCCAGAGTCCAGAAGGGGGCAACTGCCACCTTTTGCCCCAACCACCCTATCTTTGCGGACGTCTACGCACCTGAGCGGAAACGCGTTCCTGTTCTCGGAGTTGGACGAGTCTACCCATATTTTCGGAAGGGGTGGCCGTCTTAAGTGTCACCTGCTGAAAGGTGTGCACCGTCTGTTAACACTTCGTTACTACGCTGGGGTTTCACCCACCCCAGGCGATCTGTTTCTTAACGTTCTCATGATATGGCGCCTAATTTGTTCTTTAACACTTCGGTAGCTTACCTTTTCAAGCTGCAGATCGAGCTATTATAGTTAACACTAGTTTCGCTTTGTTTGTGAAGGAAAACGACGCGTCTTTCGTCACTATGGTTTATAAAACCGTACCACCGTAGTGGAGTCTCCCTTTTTTCTCATATCTGATAAGCTGAAATTGTAATAAAAACTGTATTATATATAGTCTACGAGTTGATTATTTGTAACTCTGGTGCCCAGTTACTCATTTTCAGCAGTTAACATCTCTGATAAGTTTTTGATGTAGCAAATTTCTCTGGTTTAAGGATTTTTTACCTACATCCTCAGCTGCGGCTGAAACGTAAGTGTAATACAAATTCCAGTGGAACTGCCCCCAAGAATACATCCACACAAAGTAAGTGCACGATATGTCCTAGTCCAAAACTTGTAAAAATAAACCAAGATGTCATACATTAAGTAAATTTTTGTGGTTAGAGCACATTGTTTCAATGGGTGAAAGGTGTTACAATAGTGAAAAAGGTACTGAAGGAACACTGTTTCCTCCAAATATCACACTTAAGCAAGCTATACATCACAGCTAAAATTAGAGAAATGTAAGCGCCGTTATTCTTTCTCTGATTTTTGAAAATTTGAGCATTGCGACTGAAAATTACAAACTTTTCAGTGCTCTAAGAAAATAATACCGTTATCGTCGAATCGAAACTTCTTTCTAACTGTGTATGTTGTCAACGTTAAGTAATAATTTTTTCACCAATATTTGGAACACAGCCCTTTTTTTAAACTGCCAAACAAAAAATATAATATGGGTTTACACAAACCCCCACCACTCTGTTATTTAAAAAAGTTGCCGCAGTATCGCATGGTTAGGAAGCCGCAGTCTTAGCTGTTTATTCGCTGATTTTCTTTCTCACGCTCGAGTCAGAAACTAATGACTTGTCGAATTATTGGCCGTAGCGGTTGATATCATCGCTTGCAGACTCGCTAGCCGTAGTTTAGAAGCTCTGCTTGAGTGCAACATCAGGTGTTGATCTCAACCTCTCTCAATGTGTTGTGGCACGACGCAAAGAGCATTGTTTCCTCCTTACAGTGGCGTCTGCGTAGGTACGGCCAAATCTATTTTCTGTGCACACTACTACTCGATGTGAGGTAAACTCAAATTCTGTATATAACCTATGGTATGTACTTTAAGCATCCTTGTTTAACGTACACAATAAGGCATGGAAACGAAGTATATGGTATTGCCAGGAGTAGAGAATAACAAATACGTAACACAAACACGTTGTTATTTGACATTGTCAAATGGGGAGTTATGCGATCTGTTATGTTAAAATAAGTGGCTAAAATATTCTTGGTCAGTATTGCTAAAACTTCTTTCTTTGATAACTTGTTTCAGCTCATTCACAAGCTATGTTCTGCTCAATAAAAAATTTGTATGATTGTGTATATACCAGCCACTAGACATTGCACATCATCATAATGGCTGTTGTTACACTATATTGTAACCTTGACGACCTGCTTTAGCTTTTACATGATAATAAGGACGATTCAGCTGAACAGATTATGACGATGTGTAATGCCTGGTGGCTGGTGTACACGGAATCAAATAATACCATTTTTATTGATTTACAGATGGCTCGTCAATGAGCTGAAACTAGTTACCAAATAAAGGAGTTTTTAGCGATCTAGACCCAGGATTTCTTTATCCACAAATTGTAATGTAACAATAAAGCTTTCCCACCTCTCTGACGTTTTAACATGGGTCTCACAGCGTCCTCTGACCATTAGCTAATGCCGTTAGAATTTCATACCGCCGGCTGTATATTACGACATCGTCGTCCTTCAGTTCCGAAACCGACCACACTTACTGCTCACTATGATGTAATCGCTGGTAGTAATGCACTTCCCTTCCAACAGACAGTAATACAGTGGGTGGACAAAAATTTGAAACACCAGAAAACACGACACATTATTATGCCTGATACAGTGTAGGACAACCGTTACGTCTCATATAGCTTCCATCTGTCTCAGAATGGATCAATATAGGTCCTTGAGCCGTGCTCTCTCCCAGCTACGCGTTTTCGTGAACTTCGCTCTCTATCTGTGTTAGGTTTCCCGCCCTTGTCGCGGTTACGTCGTGGTTCTTCTTCCTTCTACGTGCGGCAGCAGTGATGTGTATCGATATTGGCGACGGATACCATCTTTGGTTTGGTGCATATAGTTCCCGGCTAGGGGGTCTGGAGTGAGTCGGTCACTTGTTGTGGACGAAGGTAGTTCTCCGCGCGGTGCAGTCGGCTGGGGCCACTGGCAGCCCCTGCGCGGTGTCGGAGCGTGTGTGGAGCTGTCCGATCGCTACGAGCTTCGTGGTTCACCGACCCAGGACGTCAAAGTTGAGCAGTGGTTTCACTATTCATCTTGTGGTGGTTCGCTTCGGTGGTTTGCTGTCGGGGAGGTTTTCCGGTGAGTGGTTCTACTGTTGAGATTTAGCCGCCATGCGGTGCAATTAACTATTTTGGTCGACTACGACTCGAGTGCACCAGTGGAATTTTCTGTCTTGTGGCAGTTAGTGTTCCGGTTACCTGCCCTGGGCACTAACGTAATTTCAGGCAGCGTCCTTTCCTCACCTGTTGTCGCTGTCCAACATGGTGTGTAATTTTGACAGCTAATACATACTCCATTGTGGATTATCACGTTTCTAACATTGCCGGTTTGAGTTGTCATGTACTGATTGACGGGAGAGATTATTAAATTACAATAAATGACAATTAGAAGCAGAGACTGACCTCAACCCTTGGCGCTTTCCACAATACTATTACCTGTTCTACCCAGCAGGTTTAGAGGGCGTCTCAGTCCTTTATCGTTTTGAAGGGAGTCTTGTACCACTCTTTCAGCGAAATAATGGCAAATTTAGATAATAATGATAGCGATCACTGGCCATCCTCTCCAAAGTACACCACAAAACCTCAATAATATTGAGATCTGGTGACCGTGGCGGCGAGAGAGATGCGAAAATTCATCATAGTGCTCACAAAACTAATCTTGGACGATGTGAGCTGTGAGAGTGGGGGCCCTGTCGTCTTACACAGCATCACCAGTGGGGATCAAAAATTGTACCATGCGATCGACCTGATCAGCGAAAATGGTTACATAACCCTTGGCAATAATGCGCCGTTGCAGAGCAACCGTGGGTCTCATGAAACATCCCAACAATGCTGCCCAAATTATCGCCGAACCTCTGCCATGTTTCACTTTTGGGAAGCAAACTCGGCCGGAAATTGGAAACAGTCGAAGCAAGAGACATCTGACCATGTAACATTCTGCCTTCGCTCCACAGTCCCGGTTTTATGGTTTCGAGGTCACATTTTCTGCTTTAGGCATTTGGAATTCTTGCTCGCACTGCAGTTGCCTGCTTCTGGAGACCTCTTCGTGTTGTTTTGGTGATGACAGGGTTCGCTAGTGTGACGTTCAGTTCTGTAATGATTTTTGTATCGGTTGTCCTCTTACTTTTAGCCACAGTACTCTTCAATGACCGTCCACCGCGATTACCGAAAACACTGTTTCGACCGCGTTGTTACTTAGCGGGCTATATTTTCTCACTTTCCTTGTATGCGGTATATAACTTTGATGCGGTGCCTCTTGGAATACCAAACACTTTGGCTACCATGGATACAGAAGCATCCACCATACGAGCATCAACAATTTGCCCACGTTGGGATTCACATAGCTGCGACGTACGTACTCACAACTACACACAACACTGTTCGCACTACGACTGACACCTGCAAATAATTAAGGACACTGCACAGGTGCCGTCCGTGATCAAATGCAACAGCGCCACCTATAGGTTCGGTTAGTATTGTCATTTAAGTTCAATCATGCACTTCCTGGCGTGTTTCGATATTTTTTCCAACTACTCCTCCATGTCCTACACAGAAACAGTTGTTTCACCGGATGTTTGGGATTTTTTTCATTTCCATAGGTTTTACATCATCTCGGTTCCGAGGGTTCCGGAACCTGTACAGAAAATAGGAAGAGAGATCAACATAAATATCATTTCCACCCTTTTTATTGCTCATGAAAGCCACACATTGCATGTTATACCACCATACAGCTAGACCTTCAGAGGTTGTGGTACAGATTGTGCTGTACACACCGGTACCTCTAATACCACGATCTCTTACAATGATGCATGCCTGTATCCGTCGTGGCATGCTATCCGCAAGTTCATCAAGGCACTGTTGGTCCAGATTGTCCCACTCCTCAACGGCGAATCGGCGTAGATCGCTCAGAGTGGTTGGTGGGTCACGTCGTCCATAAACAGCTCTTTTCAATGCATCCCAGGCATGTGCGATAGGATTCATGTCATGCTGGCCACTCTCGTCGAGCGACGTCCTTATCCTGAAGGAAGTCATTCACAAGATGTGCACGATGGGGGCGCGAATTGTCGTCCGTGAAAACGAATGCCTCGCGAATATGCTGCCGATATGGTTGCACTATCGTTCGGAGGATGACATTCACGTATCGCACAGCCGCACACCACCAGCGGCGTGCGTCGGCCCCACATAATGCCACCCCAAAACAGCACTGACCCTTCACCTTGCTGCACTCGCTGGACACTGGGTCTAAGGCGTTCAGCCTGACTGAGTTGCCTCCAAACACGTCTCCGACGATTGTCTGGTTGAAGGCAAACGTGACACTCATCGGTGAAGAGAACGTGATGCCAATCCTGAGCTGACCATTCGGTATGTTGTTGGGCCCATCTGTACCACACTGCATGGTGTAGTAGTTGCAAAGATGAACGTCGCCATGGACGGAAGTGAAGTTGCGCATCATGCAGCCTATTGAGCACAGTTTGAGTCGTTACGGACGTCCTTCGGCTGCAAAACAATGGCTCTCAGCACTATGGGACTTAACTTCTAAGATCATCAGTCCCCTAGAACTTAGAACTACTTAAACCTAACTAACCAAAGGACATCACACACATCCATGCCCGAGGCAGGATTCGAACCTGCGAGCGCAGCCTTTTGGCTGCACGTAAATCATTATTCAACATGATGGCACTGCTGCCAGGGTTCCTCCGAACCATAATCCTTAGATAGCGGTCATTCACTACAGTAGTAGCCCTTGGGCGGCCTGAGCGAGGCAAGTCGTCGACTGTTCCTGTCTCTCTCCTCCGTGTCCGAACAACATCGCTTTGGTTCACTCCGAGACGCCTGGACACTTCCCTTGTTGAGAGCCCTTCCTAGCACAAAGTAACAATGTGGACGTCATGGAACAGCGGTATTGACCGCCTAGGCAAGGTTGAACTACAGACAACACGAGTCGAGTACCTCCTTCCTGGTGGAACGAATGGAACTGGTCGGCTATCGGACACCCTCAGTCTAATAGGCGCTGCTCATGAATGGTTGTTTACTTCCTTGGGCGAGTTTAGTCAAAGGGATTGTGTCTGGGATACAATATCCACAGTTAACGTCTATCTTCAGGATTTCTCGGAACCGGGGTGATGCAAAACTTTTTTTGTTGTATACACATATATAAAGCATGTTTCCCTTTGTATTATCTTTCAAACCTCAAGTGTCATTTGTGTCTTACTTTTTGCACTTACAGATATTTTGCAATGAACTATACATAGTTTTTGTGTTTTCCTTGAAGTTGCATTCGAAATCTTAGCCTTCCTTTGTGTTAGTGTAAGCCCGTTATCATGTGAAGTTCGTAACCCAGATAAGCGATAAAATGGTAAAGTCTCTTTACAAATGAAAGTTGATGCTTATCTACTCCTGAATACAAAATGGCAACGTATGGGGTAACTTTTTACAATTTCGATTGGGCTGGTTGTTACAGTGTAGCAACCTGCCGCTTGTCATGTGCAATTTCTTTGTGAAGGCAACAGGAGTTACAGAAATAAGACAAATGTAGAAATAACGCAGAACGAAACATACCGTGAAATGGTAAAAAATAGTGGATTGTTCTTCATTGAGTAAGGCCGCTAGCAGACATGGACAATTTTTTGACAGCAGGGTGGTTAAAGATAAATAGAAAAATTGTGTCTAGTGGTATTATTACTTACAGTTCAACATAATTTCACAGTTTAATCAGTTAAGGTAACAATATTTTGTATAAAAATAATAGAGTTGAACATTATAATGTGAAAAAATTCCCAAAAGTATTGCTGTCATCCACAACAAACACAGTGCTTCATATGTAAATGACTTATTTGCAATATTTGTATAGGCTCGTGCCATCATTTAATAGATAAGCTAATGAAGTATCGTATTATATCCCCTTTCAAACGCAAATCCAACTGTGCCTAAAGATGAATACAAAAAAGTCTCACCAGGTCTAGGCTGATTAACAGGAATCGGAGCCTGAACATTATCTCAAAATGTCATGCACGAGAGATGAACGCAAATACGCTTACCTGTATGCCGTCAAAAATCAGATAAACATTGCAGTAGCCTGGAATGAAACTAAAAGTGCGTGAACCTTTTAAGGGAAATTAGTCTTCATCCACAGAGCTCAAATGCTAACATTATGGGTATATTAATGTTGTCCTACAGGTATATATGTACACTCCTGGAAATGGAAAAAAGAACACATTGACACCGGTGTGTCAGACCCACCATACTTGCTCCGGACACTGCGAGAGGGCTGTACAAGCAATGATCACACGCACGGCACAGCGGACACACCAGGAACCGCGGTGTTGGCCGTCGAATGGCGCTAGCTGCGCAGCATTTGTGCACCGCCGCCGTCAGTGTCAGCCAGTTTGCCGTGGCATACGGAGCTCCATCGCAGTCTTTAACACTGGTAGCATGCCGCGACAGCGTGGACGTGAACCGTATGTGCAGTTGACGGACTTTGAGCGAGGGCGTATAGTGGGCATGCGGGAGGCCGGGTGGACGTACCGCCGAATTGCTCAACACGTGGGGCGTGAGGTCTCCACAGTACATCGATGTTGTCGCCAGTGGTCGGCGGAAGGTGCACGTGCCCGTCGACCTGGGACCGGACCGCAGCGACGCACGGATGCACGCCAAGACCGTAGGATCCTACGCAGTGCCGTAGGGGACCGCACCGCCACTTCCCAGCAAATTAGGGACACTGTTGCTCCTGGGGTATCGGCGAGGACCATTCGCAACCTTCTCCATGAAGCTGGGCTACGGTCCCGCACACCGTTAGGCCGTATTTTAAATTCCTTCATTATATTTAGGAGTGTCTGTCGGTGTATGCTATCATTGGCCTTTTTAAAATCTACGAATAATATGTGGACATCTACACTGAATTCCCACGCCTTCTCAGTTACTTGTCTTGGGGGGAATAAGTGATCTAGTGTGGACCTGTTTCTGCGGAAACCGAATTGGTAGTCCGCAATCAGTTCTTCTGTTATTGGTATCAGTATTTATACTAGAATTTTTTAATTTTGGTTTGCTAGTTTTCTTACAGTGGTGACTTCTGATACAGTTGCGATAGCAAATCTTGTCGTTTTACAAAGCACTTAACTTCACGAAGTTACTATAGTGTAAAATATTCTGCTAGCAGCCAGTAAGAGCTCTTATTTAGAAGCAGACCGGGAGGCACTGTTGTTTCGCCGCTTTTTTTGAGTAGCCGTTATCGCTAAGCCGTTGGGAGGTAGAAATTCCGCGGCCAGCTGCAGGTGTTTCCCACAGTCACAATTTATGGAACGAAAGTGGCCTCCTGGAGCACCGTCCTACGATAAATCATAAAAAGGGGATGAGGTGGTGGGAGCTACGTACCAAAGTTGTATTGGCCGGAAGATATATGGCCCTGTGCTTCCGCAGCGTCAGGCATGAACAAAGCGGCGGCGAAGCTGACCACTATGTCTGCGGAAATGAACTCGGAAAAGCGTACAGAAGTGGCTCCCGTCAGATACATATCAAACCGTAAGATTCGTCACGCAGCAGATTACGAAGAGACACGGTAAGTTTTTATTTGAGAAGCGCGCGTATCTCACTTCATCCCATTGTCTTGGATATTGTCTTCCCAAACATTTGATTCTGTTAGATTAAGAACTGGTTATCACTTCAGTGGAATAGGACAAGTTGTTAAATACTTATTCTAAAAAATGGCTCTGAGCACTATGCGACTTGACTTCTGAGGTCATCAGTCGCCTAGCACTTAGAACTAATAAACCTAACTAACCTAAGGACATCACACACATCCATGCCCGAGGCAGGATTTGAACCTGCGACCGGAGCAGTCGCTCGGCTCCAAACTGTAGCGCCTAGAACAACACGGCCACTCCGGCCGGATACTTATTCTACACTCCTGGAAATTGAAATAAGAACACCGTGAATTCATTGTCCCAGGAAGGGGAAACTTTATTGACACATTCCTGGGGCCAGATACATCACATGATCACACTGACAGAACCACAGGCACATAGACACAGGCAACAGAGCATGCACAATGTCGGCACTAGTACAGTGTATATCCACCTTTCGCAGCAATGCAGGCTGCTATTCTCCCATGCAGACGATCGTAGAGATGCTGGATGTAGTCCTGTGGAACGGCTTGCCATGCCATTTCCATCTGGCGCCTCAGTTGGACCAGCGTTCGTGCTGGACGTGCAGACCGCGTGAGACGACGCTTCATCCAGTCCCAAACATGCTCAATGGGGGACAGATCCGGAGATCTTGCTGGCCAGGGTAGTTGACTTACACCTTCTAGAGCACGTTGGGTGGCACGGGATACATGCGGACGTGCATTGTCCTGTTGGAACAGCAAGTTCCCTGGCCGGTCTAGGAATGGTAGAACGATGGGCTCAATGACGGTTTGGATGTACCGTGCACTATTCAGTGTCCCCTCGACGATCACCAGTGGTGTACGGCCAGTGTAGGAGATCGCTCCCCACACCATGATGCCGGGTGTTGGCCTGTGTGCCTCGTTCGTATGCAGTCCTGATTGTGGCGCTCACCTGCACGGCGCCAAACACGCATACGACCATCATTGGCACCGAGGCAGAAGCGACTCTCATCGCTGAAGACGACACGTCTCCATTCGTCCCTCCATTCACGCCTGTCGCGACACCACTGGAGGCGGGCTGCACGATGTTGGGGCGTGAGCGGAAGACGGCCTAACGGTGTGCGGGACCGTAGCCCAGCTTCATGGAGACGGTTGCGAATGGTCCTCGCCGATACCCCAGGAGCAACAGTGTCCCTAATTTGCTGGGAAGTGGCGGTGCGGTCCCCTACGGCACTGCGTAGGATCCTACGGTCTTGGCGTGCATCCGTGCCGCGCTGCGGTCCGGTCCCAGGTCGACGGGCACGTGCACCTTCCGCCGACCACTGGCGACAACATCGATGTACTGTGGAGACCTCACGCCCCACGTGTTGAGCAATTCGGCGGTACGTCCACCCGGCCTCCCGCATGCCCACTATACGCCCTCGCTCAAAGTCCGTCAACTGCACATACGGTTCACGTCCACGCTGTCGCGGCATGCTACCAGTGTTAAAGACTGCGATGGAGCTCCGTATGCCACGGCAAACTGGCTGACACTGACGGCGGCGGTGCACAAATGCTGCGCAGCTAGCGCCATTCGACGGCCAACACCGCGGTTCCTGGTGTGTCCGCTGTGCCGTGCGTGTGATCATTGCTTGTACAGCCCTCTCGCAGTGTCCGGAGCAAGTATGGTGGGTCTGACACACCGGTGTAAATGTGTTCTTTTTTCCATTTCCAGGAGTGTATTTCGGAGAGGAAACAGAGTTATCATCACCGACATTATATTCACAACAAAGAAGAAACCCTCCACTGGTGTTACGCAACAACTTTTACTAACCTACCCACTGGTTTTCGGAAGCTTAGGTCACAATCAGAGACAACTATCACAACCGCAAACCTTTAACGCCGACCTAAACTAAATGATTTAAATTGCTTGTAATAATAACTACCACTAAGGCGTGTAAGAAGAAGTGTTTCTAGTTCCAGAACGTTATTTACTGTCGGACCACATTCGTGAACAGATCTTAACAACGCAATGTTGAAATTGTCGAGAGTGAAACAGGTCATTCTTTAATGCCACTTAACGGTATTTCGCTTGGACGCCTCCAAGGTGAGCCGTCAGAGACTAACATTTGCTGTCCACGCATGGGCCATGGCAGCGTCCTGGATGACTAGACTGTGAACTCAGATGTTTGATGGCTTGGCGCTCGCAGCTGCATTCGGCGTTCTCTGTCGTCTCCGCTGACAAAAAAGTGTGGAAATAACTTCTGTGTCTTTCCCAATTGACAGGCGTTGTCCCGCATAATATTTGTGCCGTTCGTGTATCCATAGATTCTTTAATTACAGAATTCCGAAAGAAAAGCAGAGGGCAAAATTTTTGTTGTACCGTAATCTGTTGCATGCTCGATGAATATGCAATGTTCAGGAACGGCAGACTTCTTGAGGTGCAAAGGTCCAGTGCAGCATCGACGTTCTACGCGACATTCTTATACGGTGTATGTGCTTTGTTGATTTATTTCGCATATCTTCCGCCCTTTAAATTTTGATCATTTAAATATTTGATGGTTTCTATTGGACATGTTTTATTTGGACCATCAGCATTTATAAACATTGAATTAAAGCAAGATATCCGGCCGCTGTGGCCGAGCGGCTCTAGGCGCTTCAGTCCGGAACCACGCTGCTGCTGCTGCTGCTGCGGTCGCAAGTTTCGAATCCTGCCTCGAGCATGGCTGTGTGTTATATCCTTAGGTTAGCTAGGTTTATGTAGTTCTAAGTCTAGGGGACTGATGACCTCAGATGTTAAGTCCCATAGTGCTCAGAGCCATTTGAAGCAAGATAAGATACAGATTTTATATATGCACACATCAAAAAAAGTTTTGCATCACCCAAGTTCACACAACTTCTCAACATAGAGGTTGACTGTGGATATTGTATCACAGGCTCAGTCCCTTTCACTGTTAAGAGATGTCATTAAACCCGCCCAAGGATGCAAACAACCATGCATAAGCAGCGTCTATTAGACGGAGGGAGTTCGACAGCCGATCAGTTCCAGTCATTGCACGAGGAAGGATGTATTCGACTTGTGCTGCCTGTAGTTCAACCATGCCTAGACGGTCAATATCACGATTCGATCGCGTCCGAGTTGTCACTTTGTGCCAGGAAGGGCTCTCAACGAGGGAAGTGTCCAGGCGTCTCGCAGTGAACAAAGCGATGTTGTTCGGAAATGCAGGAGATACAGAGAGACAGGAACTGTGGATGACATGCGTCGCTCAGGCCACCCAAGTGCTACTACTGCAGTGGATGACCGCTACCTACGCATTATGACTCGGAGGAATCCTGACAGCAATGCCACCATGTTGAATAACGCTTTTCGTGCAGCCACAGGACATCGTGTTACGGCTCAGACTGTGCGCAATAGGCTGCACGATGCGCAACTTCACTCCCGACGTCCATGGCGTGGTCCATTTTTGGAACCGCTCAGGATTGGCATCACGTCCTCTTTACCGATGAATTTCGCATATGCCTTCAACCAAACAGTCGTCGTTGACGAGTTTGGAGGCAACCCGGTCAGGCTGAACGCCTTAGACACACTGTCCAGCGAGTGCAGCAAGGTGTTCTGATTTGGGGTGGCATTCTGTGGGGCCGACGTACGCCGCTGGTGGTCATGGAAGGCGGCGTAACGGCTGTACGATACGTGAATGCCATCCTCCGACCGATAGAACAACCATATCGGACGACCATTCGCGCTCCCACCGTGCACATCGCTCGACTAGAGTGGCCAGCATGTTCTCCAGATATGAACCCTATCGAACATGACTGGGATAGATTGAAAAGGGCTGTTTATGGACGACGTGACCCACCAACCACTCTGAGTGATCTACTCCGAATCGCCGTTGAGGAGTGGGACAATCTAGACCGACAGTGCCGTGACGAACATGTGGATAGTATGCAACGACAAATACAGGCATGCATCAATTCAAGAGGACGTGCTATTGGGTATTAGAGGTACCGGCGTGTACAGCAATCTGGACCACCACCTCTGAAGATATCGCTGTATTGTGGTACAACATGCAATGCGTGGTTTTCACGAGCAATGAAAGGACAGAAATGATGTTTGTGTTGGTCCCTATTCCAATTTTCTGTACAGGTTCATGAACTCTCGGAACCGAGGTGATGCAAAACTTTTGTTGATGTGTGTATCTTACATATGACTGAAATTAAAAGATGTAACTAGTACATTTAAATTTGAGACGTGCTATTTAGTTTTACTTTAGGTATACAGTATGAAATACGTTACGTGTAAACCTTTAACTTACGAGTACATTCAGAGTAAACTATCATGCCTTGTCAATAGGACATATAGCTTCATGATCTGACGGTAATCTCCTTTTGGTTGCAGAACCTGTCAATAGTGGGAATTTGTGTATGTGGGATGCATCGAAATTGTACGAAATACCATACGCAACCCTGAAATGGAGACTGGAAACCAAAAATTTAACCAAATGTCGACCACGCCCTGCAGGTAAGAATATTATCATAAAACGAATAGTGGAGCCAACTTCTTCAGTACTATAGACGCAGGAATTTTAATAACAACAAAATGCTTATCGTAATTCATATTGAAAACTTCTTCAGGACACCTTGGTTATGAAAATAAAAGCATACTTGTGAACTATGTCCGACGACTACAAGAAGCTGGATATCCACCATCGCAAAAATCAATTCGGCAGTTGGCGTAATCATATCCGAAGAAATATGGGTACTTAATAGGTTCACTAACGAATGTAAGAAAGCAGACTATGTCTAGTTGAATCTATACTTGTAAAGGAAACTCACTATTATTATCAGGAATGCCTGGAGTATATCCATTGCAACAGAGTTGGGAATGTGTCGAGGAAAGGTTGAGAACTATTTTGCACTCCCACCTGCCAGGAAAACAAGTTGTTCCGGCAGCCTTACCAGAACAATCAACCTGGGGAAATCAAAGATTGCGAAGACGTCCGTCACACAAGATTAGTAAAAATAAAGCGAACCCGTATCCCGAATTGCCTGCTGAATTCCACCCTACTGCACATTTAAAGGGAAAAGGGAGAAACATGAATTTGAAGACTGCATACGTCCCTGTCCCACATCGAAATGATGGGTCTGCATTTGTGAATACGTAAGTGTGTATGAACTGCATGAACTATCACTTCATTCGTATGAAGGGGCCTGGCAAAGTATTGCTGATTCTGATTGGGCAAATAGGACAGTGCTCTGATGTCAGTCTTCTTGGTTTGGAAGCTGAGACTCAGACTATTCTCCACTGCCTACCTAGCGAAATTACGCAATGCTTGCGACCGTAGATCGGGACGCCTTCAAGCCCTCAAAACATTTTGGCAACAGGGTATCAAAAGCTGAGTTCACAACCATCAGAGCCGGAAAGTTAGTCGTCTGTAGTCTGGACAACTTCTGGATTTTCGCCCTGTGTGTTTTATCGACATCACCCATCCAAAATCCCAGACCACATATTTGAAAATCTTTCAATATCCAACAGAGCAACTGGCGATGCAGTTGACACAGTACTGGAAATAGCAGCAAAAGTAATACCAGCACCCCATGTAGAGCAACCTGGTAATCCTACAGTATCTTCCACAAGCCGTACTTCAACGAGTACTGCTGCACCAGCAACATCCACATCCAAAGCAGCGGCAACAATAAGCAATGTAGGACCGTCCAGAAGTGCTGCAGGACTATCCAGAAGTCGTGGAGAACATTCTGACAATTCGTGTTTCAATGACATTTGTCCTACTCTCAAAGCTTTAGCATCTGGCCAACCAAGAGGAAAAGGCCGATTTCAGGTGTTGTAATGAGCAGCCTAAAATGAAGACAGAGGAGTGACAAAGCACAAAAGAACGCTTCGAAACGTCGTACTCTGCGAAGGGAGGAACTGGGGCCGCCAAGTACTTCATCTTTAAGCAATGAGGAGTCTTTACGTCTAAGTAGCAGGAATACAGGGAATCACAGCAACGATGATATTCGTCTTACCTGTGAGCACTTCTTTTATGGCAAGAAAAGACTCCAGTTTGTTTGGATCCAAAGCGTTTGACGTAAGAAATGGATGCATGAGGATTGTGGAAATGGCAGTAATTATTGCAATATTTATAAAACTCGCATCAGATAACACTGAACAGCAAACTAAAACCTTAATTTAGCAATAACCAACTGCTGACTGTGAGGAGGAGGAGATTAGTGTTTAACGTCCCGTCGACAACGAGGTCATTAGAGACGGAGCGCAAGCTCGGGTGAGGGAAGGATGGGGAAGGAAATCGGCCGTGCCCTTTCAAAGGAACCATTCCGGCATTTGCCTGTAGCGATTTAGGGAAATCACGGAAAACCTAAATCAGGATGGCCGGAGACGGGATTGAACCGTCGTCCTTCCGAATGCGAGTCCAGTGTGGTAACCACTGCGCCACCTCGCTCGGTGCTGACTGTGAGATTAAGCTTATTTGTTTCTTCATAGTCAAAATAAATTAATTCATTTTTGTTATACCTGAATGATTCACAAAATTTGTTTCTTCCACGCTGTTGTTCAGCCCCTAGTAATTTTACCAGTGATCAGTGCAAGACGCCAGCTGTATAATGCTTGCAACATCAATGTGTATCTGTCATTTATTCAGATATTAACTGTTTAGAATTTCAGTGTAGTTCCTGCAGGATCATTTTTTAACTCGTCATTTGAAGATTTTTGAATGAGTGGTTCAGCCACTACGAAAGAAAATTTGCTAACTATTGCATCTCCTCCCGACTTACCTTATCATTTGTAAAAACTCCGTATGTATGCCAAAATACATTCGCTGTGTGTGCAAAAAAAAATTCAGTCAATTCCCACGATATGATTCCTTCTCATCATCTTAAAAACATAGGGTGTTACTCTTCAGACAACCAGAGAAGATTTCATCATCGAAAGTCAACGAGAAACGTAGATACATAGTGCGTGACCACCGCCATGATTAAAAAAACAATTTCTGGTTAGTCGTACCACAAATAAAAAGCTTGCAGACCATCGGGTGTAGCCCACAGAGCAGCTCAGATAAAACTCTGCGTCGCTGTTTGGGCAGTTGCCAGGTCGTTCCGTCTGGAAGGAGCTTAACTGCTCGTAGCGTTGCATCAACAGATTAGGGAGACTGCACTCCTGTTTTATGTCTCCGTCGGTGCATCTAAGAAGGGTCAGCAGTTGGCGAGACCTATTAGATTAACCGTGTCATCCCAGACGATAAAGTGCACACTCTGTTTTCCTCCCTCTTATTTCAGTTCTCTTTATTTTCCTGTCTAGCAGCAAAACTCGAGAAGGAAACAGAATTCCTCTTTTATTTCTACTTCCAGTTGGATGCTTTTTGTTGTTACATGGAGGAAGGGATGCATATGCCATATTGTTAAACTCATTAATTGATTAATGCTCCCAAAAGCATATTATATCATGTTGGAATGCTGCACTCCGCAGGGGTGTAAACTCTTATCGTCACATCACAATTACGTCACCTGCAGATTAACAAGCTGTCAGGGCTATCAGTATTATTAAGTAGGAGGACAACAGGCACTCTGGATAATATTTGACCTTGAAACTCCCCTGTGACACTCTGCCTGCCCCTCCCTCACACATCTCCTTCCATCTTCTCCCCTTTCCACTCCCTTCCTATACCCCACCACTTCCCAACCCCCTCCCCCCATACACTCATCTTCATCCCCCGCTCTCCCCCCCACCACCCACCCGAACTCCTAAGCCCTGTCCCTTTATCTCCTCTCCTCTCCATTTCATAAGCCACAACCCCTTTTGTAAATAGGCCAATCAGGAGCTGTTTAAACAAGAGCTTAGTATTTTACAGCCATAAAACCGAAATAGTCATTTCCTTCTTAAACCACACCTCTCTCTTTTATATAGTCGACTCAGAGAATTTCTAAGACAGTTGCGTTACACAAATTTAAATCTCCCCAACATATCTCAGTTCCTTACTGCCATAAAAATGAAACAGCCAATCAGGCAGCAGACAGGATCAGGCGAGGAGCCATTTCATTCTCATCTACTAGTGATGGTAACTGTGTAACTGTCTGCCTCACACACAGAAACAGGCAAATACATTGAAGTGGCGAAAGACATAGGATACCTCAGAATATTGTGTCGATCTCCTTTTGCCCAGTGGATGCAGCAACTCGATGAGGCATGGAATCAACAACTCGTTGAAAGCCCCTGAAGAAATATTCAGCCATACCGCGTCTATAGCTGTCATCAATTCGAAAGTGTTGCTGGCGTATTATTTTGTGCATGAACTGGCCTCTCAATATATGTCCGATATATATATATATATATATATATATATATATATATATATATATATATATATATATATATATATATTCAATGGAATTCATGTTGGTGATCTGAGTGGCCAAATCATTCATTCGAATTATCCAGATTGTTCTTCAAATCAGTTGCAAACAATTGTGGCCCAGTGAAATGGCGCATCATTGTTTGGGAGGATGAAGTCCATGAATGGCTGCAAACGATCTCCAAGATGCCGAACAGAGCATAAGAACTTCCAGTCGATGATCGGTTCAGCTGGACCAGAGAACGCAGTGCATTCTATGTAAACACAGCCCACACCATTATGGAGCTAGCACCAACTTGCACAGTTCCTTATTGACAACTTGGGTCCATGGGTTCGTGGGGGTCTGTACGACACTCCCACCCTACCATCAGCTCTTCTCAAATGAAATCTGGATTCATCTGATCACTCCAAGGTTTTCCAGTAATAGGGTCCGATCGATATGGTCACGAACAGAGAAGGAGCACTGCAGGCAATGCTGTGCTTTAAGCAAAGGCACTCGCATTGGTCGTCTACTGCTACAGCCCAATAACGCCAAATTTTGGCGCAGTGTCCTAACGGATACGTTCGTTGTACGCCTCACATTGATTTCTGCGGTTATTTCACGCAGTGTTGCTCGTCTGTTAGCACTGATAAAGCAAACGCAGTTTATCTCGGTCGTTAAGTGAAGGCCATCGATCACTGTTTTGTCTACGGGGAGAGGTAATGCCCGAAACGTGGTATTCTCGGCGCACTGTTGACAGTGGACCTCGGAATATCGAGTTCCCTATTTCCGAAATGAAATGTGCCATTCGTCAGCCGCCAACTACAACTCCGCGCTCAAACTGCGGCCATAATCACGTCGCAAACCTTTTCACATGAATCTCCTGAGCGCAAATGACAGCTCCACCAATGCACTGACCTTCCAGATACCACCACCATGTTAAATGTCCACATCGCTATCCAGAGATTTTTGCCACCTCAGTGTACTTTGTTTGTCTGTCTGCCGTTCAGATTTAAACAAGGACGATATGTATAGATCACATGAAAAACGCTGTGATTTGTAGCACTTGAGATATCACCGATGTGTTTTGCAACGTAACACACCAGTCACAACTTTTCTGCTTATATACCCAATGCGCTGCAATTGCATTTCGACGACACATTACCAACCAGTGAGTTATGATTTCATTAGCATGATACATCCGCAACATATGCACTGATCAGCCATAACATTATGACCACCTACCTAACTGTAGTGACATGGTGGCAATGAGGTCTTGGTGGGTCGCTGGAGGGGGTTGGCACCACAATTGCACACACAAGTTACCTAATTTCCAGCAAATTCCGGGAAGAGGGCAGTGAGCTCTGACACCACGTTCAATCACATCTCAGATGTGTTCAGATATGGCGAGTTGGAGGCCAGCGCACCATTGGAATTCGCCACTATGCTAATCGAAGCATTTCATCGCACTCCTGGCCTTGTGACATGACGCATTATCATGTTGAAAAATGCCACTGCCGTCAAGCGAGTCCTGTAAGATTCCCGAACGCCCGATCGTTTAACTGACTTTCAGATGCTGCCCTGGGATCGGAGTTAGGTGGCCTTTATGTGGTAGGTACTTCGCTGAATTTTCGTCAACGCTGATTTTATCGGCTAAACGAGTACCTACCATCGCAGAGTGAAGGGGCAGACAACCTGAAACCCATCCAGGTCGGTGGGCAAATTGTTTAAAGGATAGTGAGAGACTGACCCGCCGCGCCGCAAACTGACCCAAAAGTAAAACCAGATATAGCTTGTCGACTCCTCCACTTTTAAAGGAAGATGGATGTGTATGATTTTAATAATAATAACAACTAAATTCTAAGAAGCTTTTGCACTGTCCATTCCCATGAAGAGCCACGTAAACTCCAGTGCCGTGGAAGCTGCGCTAGGTGTCTCGTTTGAGGATCCACGGTGCGAATGGCCCGACCGAGGTGGTCCCACAGATTCTCGACTGGGTTTAAATCCAGAGAATGTGGTGGCCAGGGGAGTCCGGTAGACTCATCCTGGTGCTCTTTGAACCACGCACGTGAACAGCGAGCTGTGTGGTAGGTTGTGTCGTCCTGCTGGTAGATGCCATCCTGCTGAGCAAAAACGAACTGCATGTAGGGATGTACATGGTCCCCAACGATAGATGCGTACTTGTGCTCGGCCCCTGTTCCTTCCAGAATGACGAGATCACCCAGGGAATGCCACAAAAACATTCCCCACACCGTAAAGCTTCCTCTTCTGGTCTGGACCCTTCCACAGATTGTTGCATGGTCTTTGTCTTCAGTCCAAAGGATCATAAAACGCGATGCATCTGAAAACACCACCTGTGCCACTTAGTAGACGTCCAGTTGCGTACAAATTGCAGCCTTCGTCGCTGATGAAACAGCAGTGAGCATGGGTGCATGAACCAGGAGCCCGTTGCGGACACCCACATGCAGCGACGATCACTGAACGATAGTTGAGGATACAGTGATGGTAGCCCCCTGTTTCATCTGGGCCCTTAACCCCTGTCATACATGATGCTCCATGCGCTACATTTGCACCGGTGCCGGTTCTGGATAGCTCAATTTTGCCATGGATGGTATACTTTACTACAACAGACGAACAGTTTACAGATGTAGCCGTTTCGGAAATGCTGCTGCACTTGGCCCGAAAGACTATGGTCACGTCCTTTTGGGTGTCACCTACAATCGCACCAAAAAGTATTGGCACACGTGCGTATTTATCGTTGCTGGTTACAAACGCCGCACTTTCCGGTACACAGTACGTGTGCATGCTACTTCACATACCAGACATTACAATTCTGCCCACAGTGCATACCATTAACATAGAAATGCGGTGTTAAGGGCAAACATGTATCTCCTCTGCACACAAAAAGGACTGGCACAGAGCGTGGCTTCTCGGTATACTGCTGGGTTTTCACGTACCGGAACGCCATCTGCTGACGCAATAGACACTGCGTGTTGTTGACGGCCCAGTTGCTAGTATGTTGCTGTATTGCGCGATAGTGGTCAGCATGGGGCCGAAGAATAAGGAACATTCAGTGGCGTTGCGTGAGAGAGTGGTATTGCTCCATTCACAAGGGAGAAGCTATCGACAAATCGGAACAGAGGTGTCTGTTGGCTACACCACAGTAGAAGCCATCGTTCATAAATATAAAGAGACTGGAACAAGAGTGAATAAGTGTCGTCCTGGACGTCCAAAAGTGCTTACAACCCGAGAGCGTCGCCGTATCATCGCACCTGCTCGCAAGGAACCTGCTACAATTGCAGCAACTATTGCTGAGGTTGTTCAGACAACATCCGACAAGACGGTTAGTGTTCAAACTATACGAAATGTGTTGAATGAGGCTGACATGCATGGACGTTCTCCCAGGAAAAAGCCATACATATTGGAAATTAACCGGCAGAAACGCCTGCAGTTTGCCATGGACTACATCAGCAAGCCGATGGAGTTTTGGAACACGGTGATATTTAGCGACGAATCGAAGTTCAGTGTGTTCGGATTTGACGCAACAAAGAAAGTTTGACGCAAGCCGAATATGCACCTCGACATCAAACACATGCATCCCACAGTCAAACACGGTGGTGGCGGTATCATGGTCTGGGGCTATATGGCGGCGTCTGGCATTGGAAATCTGGCTGTAATGTACGGTAGAACGGATCATACGAGATAGATCGACGTGTTACGAGGTAATTTACACGCTAGTGCACAGACATTGGGCCTTAATTGGGTGTTTCATTTCCAGCAAGACAGCGACCCAAAACGTACCGCCATGAAAACCCGGGATCGGTTACTGTACAATGCCTCCAGATGGGTTCCAACACCACCTCAGAGCCCTAATTTGAAGCCCATTGAGAAACTGTGGGCTCATCTTGACACACAAGTCAGAAAAATGCGTCCGTCCGGTAAAAACGACCTGGAGAAAGTGCTCCTGATATCACCCGGAATTTAATACAAAGCATTCCTAGGCGTTTACGTGCTGTTATAAATGCTCAAGGGATGCACACTAGCTATTAGAAGGCGAGCATCAATGAAGAAAACGAACACACTGTCAATTAATACGCGTGTGCCAATACTTTTTTGGATGCAGAAGAGCGTTGTTATTTTCATAACACTGTGTGTTACTTTACGGATAGGCGTTTTGGACATATTTGTAACCTATGTAATGTAAGGTGGCACGTGTCTGGGTTCTGTTCTGATATACACTCCTGGAAATGGAAAAAAGAACACATTGACACCGGTGTGTCAGACCCACCATACTTGCTCCGGACACTGCGAGAGGGCTGTACAAGCAATGATCACACGCACGGCACAGCGGACACACCAGGAACCGCGGTGTTGGCCGTCGAATGGCGCTAGCTGCGCAGCATTTGTGCACCGCCGCCGTCAGTGTCAGCCAGTTTGCCGTGGCATACGGAGCTCCATCGCAGTCTTTAACACTGGTAGCATGCCGCGACAGCGTGGACGTGAACCGTATGTGCAGTTGACGGACTTTGAGCGAGGGCGTATAGTGGGCATGCGGGAGGCCGGGTGGACGTACCGCCGAATTGCTCAACACGTGGGGCGTGAGGTCTCCACAGTACATCGATGTTGTCGCCAGTGGTCGGCGGAAGGTGCACGTGCCCGTCGACCTGGGACCGGACCGCAGCGACGCACGGATGCACGCCAAGACCGTAGGATCCTACGCAGTGCCGTAGGGGACCGCACCGCCACTTCCCAGCAAATTAGGGACACTGTTGCTCCTGGGGTATCGGCGAGGACCATTCGCAACCGTCTCCATGAAGCTGGGCTACGGTCCCGCACACCGTTAGGCCGTCTTCCGCTCACGCCCCAACATCGTGCAGCCCGCCTCCAGTGGTGTCGCGACAGGCGTGAATGGAGGGACGAATGGAGACGTGTCGTCTTCAGCGATGAGAGTCGCTTCTGCCTTGGTGCCAATGATGGTCGTATGCGTGTATGGTGCCGTGCAGGTGAGCGCCACAATCAGGACTGCATACGACCGAGGCACACAGGGCCAACACCCGGCATCATGGTGTGGGGAGCGATCTCCTACACTGGCCGTACACCACTGGTGATCGTCGAGGGGACACTGAATAGTGCACGGTACATCCAAACCGTCATCGAACCCATCGTTCTGCCATTCCTAGACCGGCAAGGGAACTTGCTGTTCCAACAGGACAATGCACGTCCGCATGTATCCCGTGCCACCCAACGTGCTCTAGATGGTGTAAGTCAACGACCCTGGCCAGCAAGATCTCCGGATCTGTCCCCCATTGAGCATGTTTGGGACTGGATGAAGCGTCGTCTCACGCGGTCTGCACGTCCAGCACGAACGCTGGTCCAACTGAGGCGCCAGGTGGAAATGGCATGGCAAGCCGTTCCACAGGACTACATCCAGCATCTCTACGATCGTCTCCATGGGAGAATAGCAGCCTGCATTGCTGCGAAAGGTGGATATACACTGTACTAGTGCCGACATTGTGCATGCTCTGTTGCCTGTGTCTATGTGCCTGTGGTTCTGTCAGTGTGATCATGTGATGTATCTGACCCCAGGAATGTGTCAATAAAGTTTCCCCTTCCTGGGACAATGAATTCACGGTGTTCTTATTTCAATTTCCAGGAGCGTATATGTTTCGTTTAGCCTACAAACACTAAAATGTAACTGTGCCAATACATTTTGGTGCGATTGTAAATCGCTCCTTTTCCGCACTACGACGACGACTGGCCTGCCCAACACACTTCGTATACCATTCACTGCCAGTACTGCCGCCTGCGGTCTGTGAGTGATTATTGCACATTGACGTCGGACATACGGTGTGGCCACATTAATGTGACTGGACTGTGTAGTACGTAGTGGTGACTCAGATTTCCCGCCCAGCCTGAGCACCGACATGGACGAAAAGTCAGAGATGCTGAAGCTTCGTAGCATGGTTGCAGCCCATCCAAGGAGGGTATTGCCGCTGTGAGCATGTCACTTCGGCCTGCCCACTCACCTGGAGGTACTGCAACTCCACACTCGTGGATTAGTTCTCCCTGTTCTGTGAAGACCTCAATACGGGCCATTAATATTGGAGTGACTGACCTGGCCTGTGTTTATCTTTTTAGATTCAGATCGTTCGCCAGTCTGTTTTGCTCACGATTATTGCGACTTTCGCTTCACTCTGGGCCTTCCTACCGACTAACTATTCACATCAGGAACTCCGCTGACGCCAACCACAGGGACTGCCTGCTTGTTCCGTACGGTCTCATAGTCACTGGCAGTGCGAATGACCATGAACTGTGTTCTACCCACGCAGAGTGCGACAGAAATACACTCACAAAAAAAAAGGACGACGCACCAGAAAGGAATTATCCGAATAGGACGAAAATCGGGAGATGTGCTAAAAGGAACTCGTTAAACTTCGATTACACGATAAATCAGTCTAATCTAAAAGTCGTAAATTCCACTAAATACTTAGGTATTACAATTACGAACAACTTGAACTGGAAAGAACACATAAATGTTGTGGGGAACGCTAACCAAAGGCTGCGTTTTATTGGCAGGACACTTTGAAAATGTAACAGACCTACTAAGGAGACTGCCTACACTACGCTTGTCCGTCCTCTTTTAGAATACTGCTGCGCGGTGTGGGATCCTTACCGGATAGGACTGACGGAGTACATCGAAAAAGTTCAGAGAAAGGGAGCACGTTTTGTATTATGGCGAAATATGGGAGAGAGTGTCACAGAAATGATACAGGATTTTGGCTGGAAATCGTTAAAAGAAAGGCGTTTTTCGTTGCGACGGAATCTTCTCAAGAAATTCCAATCACCAACTTTGTCCTCCGAATGCGAAAATTTTTTGTTGACACCGACCTACATAGGGAGGAACGATTACCACGATAAAATAAGGGAATTCAGAGGTCGTACGGAAAGATAGAGGTGTTCATTCTTTCCGCGCGCTGTACCAGATTGGAATAATAGAGAATTGTGAAGGTGGTTCGATGAACCCTCTGCCAGGCTGTTAAATGTGATTTGCAGAGTATCCATGTAGCTGTAGATGTAGATGTGATGTAGAGGGACAGACGAACATTGCATTTTCAGAAAACCTGTATTCAGGAAAAAGATCTTCACAAATTGAGCAAGTCAATAACGCGTTGGTCCACTTCTGGCCCTTATGCAAGCAGTAATTCTGTCCAATTAGAGCGTTAGATCGTCAAAATCCCGAACTTATTGGAGGGTCCTGCCCATAATGCTCCAAACGTTCTCAACTGGGGAGAGATCCGACGATCGATATTTAGTTGGTAAGTAAATTTCGACCGTATAGAAAACACAGACACTTGCGGTGTCGTATGGTGAATAATGGCACCACCCATACTTTACTACTGTGCACTGAAAAAGCAGACGACTCGACAGCGCTTCTAGTTTGTCTGGAGATCGGTTATCACTTGCCGACAAGGTATGTGGAACCACCAGCAGAATGACCAACAGAGGGATTGGCCGGGGTGTACGGGTTCATTGGTATCGAAAAGGACCCCACAAGTGTGTTTGATGGTTGAAAGTGTATTGTAAGTTGGCAAAAACAGACATAATTTCTGATGGGATAACTGCAATCAGTGGTTTTACAATGTTACTTATAATCCGTGTTGATTGCGGTTCTAGGCGCTACAGTCTGGAGCCGAGCGACCGCTCCGGTCGCAGGTTCGAATCCTGCCTCGGGCATGGATGTGTGTGATGTCCTTAGGTTAGTTAGGTTTAATTAGTTCTAAGTTCTAGGCGACTGATGACCTCAGAAGTTAAGTCGCATAGTGCTCAGAGCCATTTGAACCATTTGATTGCATAAAATGTTTATTCTCATGACCGGTTTCGGATCCACTAGAACCATCTTCAGATCTGCAATTTCGGTTACAGGAGTAACCCCTCCACACACAGCAACCGTCACATGCTGCGTCACATGGGTCATGAGAATAAATATTTTTATGCGATCAAGACGGATTATAAGTAACATTATCTTGTAAGTTCTAAAATTCCTTGCCACTTTCGATACGTGAGTTTTCATGCCATTTTATTCTCCAAAAGCCGCGCGGGATTAGCCGAGCGGTCTAAGCGATGCAGTCATGGACTGTGCGGCTGGTCCCGGTGGAGGTTCTAGTCCTCCGTCGGGCATGGGTGTGTGTATTTGTCCTTAGGATAATTTAAGTTAAGTAGTGTGTAAGCTTAGGGACTGATGACCTTAGCAGTAAGTCCCACAAGATTTCACACACATTTGAACATTTATTCTCCAAAAGCCAGCCGTTATATTCCTAAACTGATATATGTTTAAATACAAACGGTCATATTATTTTTTGTGAGGGGTATGTCGTCATGACCCTCACAAGCTCCCCACCCCCTCTCGCCGCACACCTCGTTCTGTATTTGCGCCTGGTCTAGCGGAACTGGCAAAATTAGATGGGGCTTTCATCTACAGAGCCAAGCATCCGAAACATGGTGAATTCATTCCGATAAAGTTCTGCCTTGTGAGCAGTTAGCGACTGCGATACCCTGATAACTGGACGTGCCGGCTACAGCGCAGTGAACAAAGAAGAACCGCGTGTGTCAGCGGCAACATGGTTGCAATTAGCGCAGATACGCGCCCTGTGCAGACAAACAGCCGCGCACCTCCTATCGGCCAGACGCACACGCCGGGCACACACACACACACAAAGCCAGCGGCGGCAGGCAGACAGAGGCTCTTTGAAGCGGCGGCGCAGTATGCACGGCTCGGTAGGCCCACTAGCAGCTGCAGCAAAGCACCGCACACAAGCCACGCCCTCCCTGCCTTGTTCGGCTTACTGCGAAGGCCCGCCCATAATATTCCGTTACACTAACAGGCGGCAGTCCCTACCGATCGCTTCAACAATCCAAGTACGCACCATCCAACCCAGCCTATCACTATGGCCGGTATTACACTATAAAATTTCTTTGTCCAATATCTTTGTCCAATATCTTTGTCAAAGATATTTGATAGTGTAATAGGGACTTTGTCAAATGTCGTCCAATATTTGATCAAATCTAGGGCCTCGCTGTATATTTGATCAAAGAAACCGCTTGTCTTCTGTTCACTGCAATGTGACATGTTACCACATGGAGCGCTAGCATCGCTGCAGCGTTCTGTCGTCTGTAGTGTTTTTATAACCATTGCCGGTAAATACAATTGGTGTGTACCGACAACTACAAAATTAATAGAGATGTCTGAAGCTGATGAGGCGCTTTACAACGTGAGGCACCCTGAATACAAAATAGATTAAGAAGATTGGAGACCTAACCTAACCTAACTTAACGTAACATAACATAACATAACCCTCTCCTGTGTCAAGGAATCGGAGTGTTACAGTGAGCCTGTCTTCTGAAGATGTAGCAGTTCTTAAGTGAATATTGTGCTTTGTGATATGAGGATACACTTCATTGAGCACATACAGAAATGTATGCTCATCCATTCTTAAGTAATTGATGTACGACTTGACGTCTTCCACTGTAACCTCACGTAACAAGTTTTGTTGAATGCTTTTATCGTGTCGTCGTAAAACCCACGGCTTCGCCCAGATTAGATTAGTTTTTCGTTCCATAGATCCGTGCTGAGGAGATCCTCGTGGATGTGGAACATGTCGATTTTTTTTAAGCTGAAATAACAATACTAATAGTATGAATAAATACATCATTTGTTTCTATTAATAATTTCGCCAATGGAGTAGAAGGAGTTGGCCAGTAGTAAGTCTTTCAGGCTCCTTTTAAACTGATCTTTATTTCTAACTAATTTTTTTATGTTTCCTGGCAAATTATTGAAGATGAGTGTTCCTGAGTAGTGGACCCCTTTTTGAACTAAAGTAAGTGCTTTCATGTCCTTGTGCAGATCATTTTTGTTCCTGGTATTGTATGTATGAACTGAGTTGTTTGTTGGAAAAAGAGATATATTATTTACAACAAATTTCATTAAGAAGTAAATATACTGAGAGGCAGTAGTTAGTATACCCAGTTCTTTGAAGAGGTTTCTGCAGGACGTCCGTGAATTTACTCCACAAATAATGCGTATTACACGCTTTTGGACTCTGAAAACTTTTGTTTGACTTCAAGATTTATCCCAAAATATTATCCCATATCACATTATGGAATGAAAGTAGGCAAAGTATGCAAGCTTTTTCATTTTTATGTTGCCTATGTCTGCTAACACTCGAATTGCAAATACAGATGTGTTAAGGCGTTTCTGCAGTTCTGTGGTGTGCTCCTCCCAGCTGAATTTATTATCAAGTTGTAATCCCAGGACTTTTAAGACTGTCAGCCTCGTATGTATGGTTCCATTTTTTCCCCCACTTATTTTCCGCATGTGCACACAATGCAATTGGGGTACGTACAACTGCTGCGGTTAATAACAAGTTATTGTCAGCCATCTTGAACTTTGACGAAAAATTTGATGACAGTGTAATACCCCTTCTAGCGCTACGTCAAAGATCTTTGTCAAATATATTGGACGGAATGTTGGATCACATCTTTGATCAAATCTTTGACAAAGAAATTTGATAGTGTAATACCGGCCTATGGCACCTCACTCACTCGACCTTATCGATTTTCTTCGTAGTTACCGGCGAGTTTGCAGGCAAAAAATCAAAACGTTTTGACATTTTACAAAACAAGTCTTACAATATTTTTCATTCTTTCCTGCACAAAATAATATGTAGTTTCTGTTTTTATGACATTTAGAAGCATTCATTTTTGATTTTATTATATTACTCGCGTTTCTCCGAAACTACCTAATGCGTCTCTTTACTCGCGATTCTAAAGCTTATAAGTGTGTGGTTCAACCAAATCCACATGACAATGTGGAGTTAAAGAAACTGCAATGCAATGGAGGCTCACAAAACTGGTTGGGCACACTCCTCAGAAAATTAAAACAAACTTTTCGCACCATTTCACCGTCAGATGGCCAGCCACTTAAAAGGAGCCCCTTGAATGCGAGGTCGCAAGTTCAATCTTCAGTAACAGTTATGACAAGAAAAATATTAGCTGCTAATGACTCACCATGCACACCAGGGCGACAAAGAATGAGTGTCCGGGAGGTGCAGAAATCACCCTTATATGATTGACACTTCACAAAATGGACGTCATCAACATTCAAAAAATGTTCAAAACAAACTATTAACTTCCACCATGAACACAGAATGCGAAATGGCGAGCCATGTGACCACAAGGGATCGCACCATTAAGATCGAAGGCGACCTCCTTGGGAATTACAATCTGTGCTAGACGATCAGCTAAGCATCCACTCCTAAAGAATATTGGTGTAACGCGGTCATTTGAACTGATGGAATGGAATGCAACCGAAAGCGAAGCAGCCTGCCTTGTACCTTATCGTGAAACTGGTTCAAATGGTTCAAATGCCTCTGAGCACTATGGGACTTAATATCTGAGGTTATCAGTCCACTAGAACTTAGAACTACTAAAACCTAACTAACCTAAGGACGTCACGCAAATCCATGCCCGAGGCAGGATTCGAACCTGCGACCGTAGCGGCGCGCGGTTCCAGACTGTAGCGCCTAGAACCGCTCGGACACTCCGGCCGGCTCGATACAAAAAACTGCGGCGAACGCAGGAAGGCGTGCAAAGGCCGAAGCTTGGTGTAAGGACTCGAAAGAACTGGTATATGAAAACGGTGTTCGACCGGTTTTTGAGCATTATTCGTTATTCTAGACCTCTTACCAGGTTTGATTAGCAGGGAGGATGGATAAAATTATTTAGTCGGCTAGAGAGTGTTTCGGGAATTCTCAGCAAACTCCAGTGTCAAACTCTACATGAAATGCATTTTACATGACGGAAATATTTACCGTTGACAGTCCGAGCGCGTACGTTCCAGAACAGTCGGGTAACATGTTAATTACTTCTTCAATTAATCTGATATGAAAGCTCCTCGCAGAATAAAACCAGACCAAATCCCCAGGCTCCAGTCCTCCTCTGGCACAGAGATTCAATTTGCCAGTTAGTTTCATATTACTTCCCACAAAATACGTTTCACGAAATGATCACGACGAAAAATGAGAGAAGTTAGAGCGCAAAAGGAGGTTTCTCCATCTACATAAATACTCCGCAAGCCACAGTCTGGTCGCTGGAGGAGGGTACCCTTTACCACACTTGTCATTTCCTTTTCCTCTTACACTCGCAGATAAAGCGAGATAAAAACAGCTACCTATATGCCTCCGTACTAGCACTAATTTCTCTTACCTTCGTGGTCGATACGTGCAATCTACGTTGGCGACAGTAGAATCGTTCTGTAGTCAGCTTCAAATTCCGGTTCTCTAAATTTTCTCAGCAGTATACCTCGAAAAGGGCGCCGCTTTCTCTCCAGGGATTTCCATTTGAATTCCCGAAGCGTCTCCTCAGTACTTGCTTGTTGTCCGAACCTACCTGTAACAAATCTAGCAACCCGTCTCTGAACTGCTTAGATGTCTTCCTTCAATATGACCCTTTGGGGATCCCAAACACTCGAGCAGTGCTCAAGAACAGGATGCACTAGTGTTATACATGCGGTCTCCTTTATAGATGAAGCACACTTCCCTAAAATTCTCCCACTAAACCGCAGTCACGATTCGCCTTCCCCAGTACAATTCTTACATGCTGCTTCTATTTCATTCCGCTTTCCAGCGGTAAGTCTAGATATTCAACCAATATGTCTGTATCAAGCACCACACTACTAATGCTGTGTTCAGACATTACGGGATTTTTTTTCTTCTTCTCTTCTGCATAATTTACATTTTTCCTACATTCAGCTGCAATTCATGATACCCATTAGAAATTTTGTTTTAGTTATCTCGTATCATCCTACAGTCACTAAAAAATGACGCCTCCGCACACCACAGCATCTTCAGCAAACAGCAGCAGGTTCCAGAATGAGATTTTCACTCTGCAGCGGAGTGTGCGCTGATATGAAACTACTTGGCAGATTAAAACTGTGTGCCGGACCGACACTCGAACTGGGGACCTATGCCTTTCGCGAGCAAGTGCTCTACCATCTGAGCCACCCAAGCACGACTCACGCCCCGTCCTCACAGCTTTACTTCCGCCAGTGCCTTGTCTCCTACCTTCCAAACTTCACAGAAGCTCTCCTGCGAACCTGCAGAACTAGCACTCCAGGAAGAAAGGATATTGCGGAGACATGGCTTAGCCACAGCCTGGGGGAATGAAATTGGTAGAGCACTTGTCCGCGAAAGGCATAGATCCCGAGTTCGAGTCTCGGTTCGGCACACAGTTTTAATCTGCCATGAAGTTTTATATCGGCGCACACTCCGCTGCAGAGTGAAAATCTCATTCTGTAATCATCCCCAAGGTTGTGGCTAAGCCATGTCTCCGCAATATCCTTTCTTCCAGGAGTGTTAGTTCTGCAGGTTCGCAGGAGAGCGTCTGTGAGGTTTGGAAGGTGGGAGACGAAATATTGGCAGCCCGCGAAAGGCATAGGTCCCGAGTTCGAGTCTCGGTCCGGCACACAGTTTTAATCCGTCAGGAAGTTTCAGCAGCAGGTTGTTCATAATGTGTCAGGTCCTTTATGTTTACGGAGAAAAGGAGCGCTCTTGTCAGACTTCCATAGGGCATGCCTGACGATAACCTTCTGATGACAACGTACTGGGTGCTATTACTTAAGAAATATTCGAGTTACTGACTTATCTGGGAAATTACTCCGTATGCTCGTACCTTTGGTAACAGTCTCCAGTGTGGTTCCTTAGTATACACATTTCGGAAATCTAGTAATAATGAATCTCCCTTTCGCCCTTCACCCATACTTTGCAAGATATTATGTGAGGAAAGGGAAGTTGAGTTTCGCACGAGCGATGCTTTCTAAAACCTTGCTATTTTGTGGACAGAAACTTCTCTGTCTCAAGGAAAATTATTATATCCGATCTGAGAACATTTTCAAGAATTCCGCTCCAGATCGATGTTGAGGACATTGGTCTGTGATGTAGCGGTTCCGTTCTTTTACCCTTCTTACATACAGGATTCATAAGCGCCTTTTTTTTCTTTTTCAGTTGCTTGGGACTACGCGCTGGGTGAGAGATTCGCGATAAATGCAAACTAATTATGGGGCCATCATTCTTCCCAAGTGACACGGGCTAACGATCAGGGAAAAAGACAAATGTAATGGTTCTGGAAGTACTCTCCGTCACACACAGTAAGGTGGCTTGCGGATGTAGGCATACGTGTAGATGATCTTCATCTGCAATACTACGTATGTTCCAGCTGCAATCTTGTTCCCGCCAACCCCTCTCGACAAGGTCTGGTATGGTAATTTCGATTGCTGTGTGTAATGTCCCCACAGAAAATACCCTCTACCACGCACCAATTAATCATTTTTAATCAAACCATCCACATTCATTCACTTTGGAAAAGTTATCTGATCTGATTTTCTCGTAACATATGCGGCGACAGCTCGACGACGCCAAAGTATTTTCTAGTGCGTTTATTCTTTGAAATAACAGAGATGCATATATGCATTCTCCATGGTTGTTAGAGTGGTAACTAGGACAGCTTCTAGAGTATCTGTTGAGGGATTGACGTGTTTCTGAGAGATACATATTTTGCTTTTCTTCTCGCTAAAGCGAGCCAATTAACATTTGTGCCGCTAGCGGTTTGTTTGAAGAGAAAGAGACTGTAAACGGAAAATAATTAGGACGTGGAATCACCGGAGATCTGGACATGTAATGGAGATGGATTTAATACACAATTTCCTTCATAAATCAGGTTTGTGACTTTTTGTTCTGGAGTGAATGAATGAATGAGTTTTTTCTGAATCATTTGATGATCACGTTGGCCCTGTAATTAGTGGGGAAGTTTCAGCTGTGTCGAAGAGAGCCTGCAATCACTGAGTCTGTGTTAAATCGTCCAAAAAGGCTTCGTACACATCTGGAATTCGCAATCTTTCGTAAAAGGAACAAATTGTCCAAACGATTGATTCTCCCGACTGAATGCAGTGTTTAACAGTAATAATAAATGTAAAGATCTCTTACAGCAAGCCAGCCGCTGATTACCAAGACGAAGGACTCCACCAAAGTTTCTATTTGGCTGATTTCACGTAATGAAATATTATGTTAAAAACTGTACATAGATAAAGGAGAGAAAGAGAGAGAGCGAATGAAAATAGAGATAATACTAATAACCCTCCATTAGTCTAACTTTTCACCTGTCTTATCACGGTTCAGCCAAGAAATGGGAGACCCTTACTCTACTGTATGGATTTATGTGTGAAGGTGAAGGGATCTTAAAGGCAACAGATACACGTCTATACAGACAAGACATTACACAGAGTTAGCGGCTAGCTGCATTCATCGTCTATTCTTAGATGAAAAGACGGCAACTTATTATCCGAACATTTAAAAAAATGTTAAATGTGGTAGTACGCCTACCCACACATCACAACGTCGCTTCATGTGCAATAATAAAAACTTACCATTGAAGATGCGTCCCTGGAATCAATAACACGCAGGGGTCCACAGAACAATAAGTTTCTCTTAGTTAGAAGGCGATTACTGCGATCTCTGACTTAAGTCTGTACACCAACCAGACGTCTAAATCGTAAAACATTCACTCGTGAAAGGCCCGGTTCATCCTCTCGTTCAGTAACTGATCAATGTCCTTCTCCTTCGCTGCACATTTGGCAAAAACGTGGATTCCAACATGTCCAATTACACGTGTCTTGTGTTATTTTCTTCGGCAAAGAAAAACAGACAAAACACAGTCAGTACAACTCTCTTTTCACGACGTAATAAAACATACTGCAAATAGAATATTTTATATCCGATACAGAGACGTTGACTGACCAGGAAACGATGTTTCCAGATCGAGGACACGCAGTAGTTGGAATAAGATAAATAAAATAAGTTGCCGGTACGTATCGTGTGCTGAATAAAAGCACCCGTCGCAAACGGAAGAAATCAGGCAAAGCGCAGCTCATATTCAACTACCCAGAAACTTGTGTGCATCGCAGGCAGCAGCAGAGGGTATCGAGTTCAGCAGTTGCTATACACTCCGTGTATCCGACATCTAAAAGCTCTTCAGAGTAATATCCGGAGCTTTTATCTCGGATATATGCTTCGAGTTTACTTGAAAAGCTTTTCCCCGCTTACGTACGTTCCATTACGAACAGCCGGAACTGCATCATTTCATGCATATGTTTCTCTTCTCTCTTTCTTCTGGAGCACGAAAGGGAACCAGAGAACAGTTACTTGCTCTGAGAAGCATTTTCTCGGTGCCCCTAGGCGATGCGCCACTGTTTTCGTAGCGGAGAACGAACGAGCCACGCCAGTTAACCCACTACAAACTGTTTCATAAATCAGAAAGCGGTTTATCCAGGTTTTTATTTTATTTTATTTTATTTTTGCACGTGTGTGATCCCACGTTCAGGGGAAGTGATAGACGCCAAGAGCGCGAAGAGGTATTTAGTATGGTTGGGAAAAGTTCTCCAGAATTATTATGATTGTATATGACACAAAATGTTCTGAATTATAGCGTATAAATTGTAGAATACTACAAGGTTACATTTTATTACCACTGCTGATTCATAACACTCACGTCGAAAACACACAGTTCCTGGGATGAATCACTTTACTTTCATACCAGTTTCGATCATAAGGTTCATCCTCACACGCTTGAGTAAACTAGAAACGGAGGGACCAATCCACCCATGAGTAAGCTTAAATAAACGTAATGCATTTCATCGTCTGCGTCGACTTAGCATACTGAAGAGACGAAGAAACTATTACACCTGCCTAATATCGTGTAGGGCCCCCGCGACCTCGCAGAAGCACCGCAAAACGACGTGGCATGGACTCGACAAATGTCCGCTGTAGTGTTGAAGGGATACGACACCATGAGTCCTGCAGGGCTGTCCATAAATCCGTAGCAGTACGAGGGGGCTGGAGATCTCTTCTGAACAGCAAGGCATCCCAGATATGCTCAGTGATGTTCATGTCTAGGGCGTTTGGTGGCCAGCGGAAGTGTTTAAAGTCAGAAGAGTGTTCCTGGAGACACTGTGTAGTAATTCTGGATGTGTGGGGTATCGCATTATCCCGCATGAATTTCCAATGTCTATTGGAATGTACAATGGACATGACTGGATGTAGCTGTTCAGACAGGATACTGACGTGAGTTTTTTTTTTTTTTTTTTTTTTGGTCATCAGTCTACTGACTGGCTTGATGCGGCCCGCCACGAATTCCTTTCCTGTGCTAACCTCTTCATCTCAGAGTAGCACTTGCAAACTACGTCCTCAGTTATTTGCTTGACGTATTCCAATCTCTGTCTTCCTCTACAGTTTTTGCCCTCTACAGCTCCCTCTAGTACCATGGAAGTCGTTCCCTCATGTCTTAGCAGATGTCCTATCATCTTGTCCCTTCTCCTTATGTGTTTTCCACATATTCCTTTCCTCTCCGATTCTGCGTAGAACCTCCTCATTCCTTACCTTATCAATCCACCTAATTTTCAACATTCGCCTATAGCACCACATCTCAAATGCTTCGATTCTCTTCTGTTCCGGTTTTCCCACAGTCCACGTTTCACTACCATACAATGCTGTACTCCAGACGTACATCATCAGAAACTTCTTCCTCAAATTAAGGCCGGTATTTGATATTAGTAGACTTATCTTGGCCAGAAATGCCTTTTTTGCCATAGCGAGTCTGCTTTTGATGTCCTCCTTGCTCCGTCCGTCATTGGTTATTTTACTACCTAGGTAGCAGGATTCCTTAACTTCATTGACTTCGTGACCATCAATCCTGATGTTAAGTTTCTCGCTGTTCTCATTTCTACTACTTCTCATTACCTTCGTCTTTCTCCGATTTACTCTCAACCCATACCGTGTACTCATTAGACTGTTCATTCCGTTCAGCAGATCATTTAATTCTTCTTCGCATTCACTCAGGATAGCAATGTCATCAGCGAATCGTATCTTTGATATCCTTTCACCCTGTATTTTAATTCCACTCCTGAACCTTTCTTTTATTTCCATCATTGCTTACTCGATGTACAGATTGAAGAGTAGGGGCGAAAGGCTACAGCCTTGTCTTACACCCTTCTTAATACGAGCACTTCGTTCTTGATCGTCCATTCTTATTATTCCCTCTTGGTTGTTGTACATACTGTATATGACCCGTGTCTCCCTATAGCTCACCCCTACTTTTTCAGAATCTCGAACAGCTTGCACCATTTTATATTGTCGAACGCTTTTTCCAGGTCGACAAATCCTATGAAGATGTCTTGATTTTTCTTTAGCCTTGCTTCCATTATTAGCCGTAACGTCAGAATTGCCTCTCTCGTCCCTTTACTTTTCCTAAAGCCAAACTGATCGTCACCTAGCGCATTCTCAATTTCCTTTTCCATTCTTCTGTATATTATTCTTGTAAGCAGCTTCGATGCATGAGCTGTTAAGCTGATTGTGCGATAATTCTCGCATTTGTCAGCTCTTGCCGTCTTCGGAATTGTGTGGATGATGCTTTTCCGAAAGTCAGATGGTATGTCGCCAGACTCATATATTCTACACACCAACGTGAATAGTCGTTTTGTTCCCACTTCCCCCAATGATTTTAGAAATTCTGATGGAATATTATCTATCCCTTCTGCCTTATTTGACCGTAAGTCCTCCAAAGCTCTTTTAAATTCCGATTCTAATACTGGATCCCCTATCTCTTCTAAATCGACTCCTGTTTCTTCTTCTATCACATCAGACAAATCTTCACCCTCATAGAGGCTTTAATGTATTCTTTCCACCTATCCGCTCTCTCCTCTACATTTAACAGTGGAATTCCCGTTGCACTCTTAATGTTACCACCGTTGTTTTTAATGTCACCAAAGGTTGTTTTGACTTTCCTGTATGCTGAGTCTGTCCTTCCGACAATCATATCTTTATCGATGTCTTCACATTTTTCCTGCAGCCATTTCGTCTTAGCTTCCCTGCACTTCCTATTTATTTCATTCTTCAGCGACTTGTATTTCTGTATTCCTGATTTTCCCGGAACATGTTTGTACTCCCTCCTTTCATCAATCAACTGAAGTATTTCTTCTGATATCCATGGTTTCTTCGCAGCTACCTTCTTTGTACCTATGTTTTCCTTCCCAACTTCTGTGATGGCCCTTTTTAGAGATGTCCATACCTCTTCAACTGTACTCGCTACTGCGCTATTCCTTATTGCTGTATCTATAGCGTTAGAGAACTTCAAACGTATCTCGTCATTCCTTAGTACTTCCGTATCCCACGTCTTTGCGTATTGATTTTTCCTGACTAATGTCTTCAGCCTACTCTTCATCACTACTATATTGTGATCTGAGTCTATATCAGCTCCTGGGTACGCCTTACAGTCCAGTATCTGATTTCGGAATCTCTGTCTGACCATGATGTAATCTAATTCAAATCTTCCCGTATCTCCCGGCCTTTTCCAAGTATACCTCCTCCTCTTGTGATTCTTGAACAGGGTATTCGCTATTACTAGCTGAAACTTGTTACAGAACTCAATTAGTCTTTCTCCTCTTTGATTCCTTGTCCCAAGCCCATATTCTCCTGTACCCTTTCTTCTACTCCTTCCCCTACAACTGCCTTCCAGTCGCCCATGACTATTAGATTTTCGTCCCCCTTTACATACTGCATTACCCTTTCAATATCCTCATACACTTTCTGTATCTGTTCATCTTCAGCTTGCGACGTCGGCATGTATACCTGAAATATCGTTGTCGGTGTTGGTCTGCTGTCGATTCTGATTAGAACAACCCGGTCACTGAAGTGTTCACAGTAACACACCCTCTGCCCTACCTTCCTATTCATAACGAATCCTACACCTGTTACACCATTTTCTGCTGCTGTTGATATTACCCGATACTCATCTGACCAGAAATCCTTGTTTTCCTTCCACTTCACTTCATTGACCCCTACTATATCTAGATTGAGCCTTTCCATTTCCCTTTTCAGATTTTCTAGTTTCCCTACCACGTTCAAGCTTCTGACATTCCACGCCCCGACTCGTAGAACGTTATCCTTTCGTTGATTATTCAATCTTTTTCTCATGGTAACCTCCCCCTTGGCAGTCCCCTCCCGGAGATCCGAATGGGGGACTATTCCGGAATCTTTTGCGAATGGAGAGATCATCATGACACTTCTTCAATTACAGGCCACATGTCCTGTGGATACACGTTACGTGTCTTTAATGCAGTGGTTTCCATTGCCTTCTGCATCCTCATGTCGTTGATCATTGCTGATTCTTCCGCCTTTAGGGGCAATTTCCCATCCCTAGGACAAGAGAGTGCCCTGAACCTCTATCCACTCCTCCGCCCTCTTTGACAAGGCCGTTGGCAGAATGAGGCTGACTTCTTATGCCGGAAGTCTTCGGCCGCCAATGCTGATTATTTATCAAAATTTAGGCAGTGGCGGGGATCGAACCCGGGACCGAAGACGTTTTGATTATGAATCAAAGACGCTACCCCTTGACCTGACGTACGTATCACTTGTCAAAATAGTATCTAGACGTACCAGGGCTCCCATATCACTCCAACTGCACACGTCCCACACCATTACAGAGCCTCAACTGCTTGAACAGTCTCCTGCTGATATGCAGGATCCATGGATTCGCGTCGTTGTCTCCATACCCGCACACGTCCATACCCTCGATACAGTTTGAAACGAGACTCATCCGACCAGGCAACATATTTCCAGTCATCAACAGTTCAATTTCGGTGTTGACGGGTCCAGGCGAGGCGTAAGGCTTTGTGTCGTGCAATCAAGGGTACGCGAGTGGGCCTTCGGCTCCGAAAGCCCATATCGATAGTGTTCCGTTGAATGGTTCGCACACTGACACGTTTTGATGGCCCGGCATTGAAATCTGCAGCAATTTGCGGAAGGGTTTCACTTCTACCACGTTGAACGATTCTCGTAAGTCGTTCTTGGTCCCGTTCCTGCAGGACATTTCCCACAGCGATGTCGGAGATTTGATGTTTTACCGGGTTACTGATATTAACGGAAACTCATGAAATGATCGTTCGGGAAAATCCCCACTTTATCAACACCTCGGAGGTGCTGTGTCCCTTCGCTTGTGCGCCGACTGTAACACCATGTTCAAACTCAGTTAAATCCTGATAACTTGCCATTGTAGCAGCAGTAACCGATCTAACAACTGCGCCAGACACTTGTTGTCTTATTCAATCCCGCGTCCGGCCATCTTGATTTAGGTTTTCCATGATTTCCCTAAATCGCTCCAGGTAAATGCCGGGAGAATCGTAAAAGAAGACTGTCTACATGGAAGATACCGGAAGGTTTCAAATTGATTATATAATGGTTAGACGAGATTTAGGAACAACATTTTAAATTTTAAGACTCTTCCAGTGGTAGATGTGGGCTCTGACCACAATATATTGGTTATGAACTGTAGACTGAAACTGAAGAAATTGGAAAACGGTAGGAAACTAAGGAGATGGAACTTGGATAAGATGAAAGAACCTTATGTTGCTGAGAGTTTCAGATGGAGCTATAGGCAACGATTGAACAGAACAGCTAACGTCTTTTTCTGTAGTTGCTGTAAATGTCCTTCCAGCTAACACGACCGCTCGCGTCCGTGACGTTCTTAAGTCACACGTGCCCTCTGGGTGGTGCTTAAAAAGAGTCACAAGACATAAAAGTAAAGCCTAGAAGCAGAGCAACCAGATGATGTCAAAGATCTCCTGGCTAAGATACATTTGTAACAAGACCTTGCAAAATAAACAATTTCCAAAATGTAATACCAACCGTAAAACTATGCGATAAATAATAACAGCTTATGAGGACACCTCAGCAACAGAGGCGGCTGGTCGTGGAACTTGATAGTTACGGTAATTGTTTCTGGTTTTATAACAGCGACATCCGTTCCAAATATCATCCTTCCTGAACAGCAAGTTATAAAATGCAGTTTCACATTTTGCTACCCTTTGGAAGGATGCCACAAAGTTCAAAGTGGAACTATGTTATTTCAATATCTTCCCAACTGCATTTGCAACTGCCAGAGATTGCATTATTGTTTTATGTAATTTAGTTCAGAGGCACAAACAAATTATTTACTATTTACGGGAGTCACATAATTATTGCGTAAATTAATTTACGATATTTCATTATCCGTTTTTCATTCACAAGGCCTTCCTTCTTCAGTGGAGCAAAATGCTGTTAAACATTATTTCGCTAATAGAACAGATGCAACTGCAAATATTCAGAACAAATCTGAACCAGGGGACCCGCGCGAAACTTGCGCAGTTTAATAGTTTTACACGAAGACAGTATTTGGAATAAACGTAATCGTTAGGATAATGAAGAGAAAATATCTTTAAAAATAAATCGAACGACGTGAAATAACAATCATGATTTATCATACAGCCTTGTATATATATTTCTTAGAACATAATTTTGAATAAAATTCTTTACAGTATATTACAGTACCTCGGTGTGGACGATATTTGACCTAACAAAGTAATCTCCGCGAACTTTTTGTTTTTCATTTTCTTTAAGGGATACAAAAATGTTAATGGATTTAGCTACCGTTGAAAAGGCTGCATAAAATCGTCCGTGTGTAAAGACATGATTTGGTGAATGCAATACTGCTCTTTGAATAGTTTGTCCCTGCGCCGTGTAGGCTATATGGTGATCGCATATGCAATTTTAATAGGCAATTGAAATGCATGCTTGGATCAAATGCTGTTATCTGTAGTATTACAACAGCTTTCCCGGTGTAAATCGGCTGAGCATCAATTGCAAACAGGCGACCTGTGCGAAATGTTCGCCTTTTATAGTTAAAAATAATGAGGGTATGTGGAATAAGCGTAGTCCTTGGGGTAAGGGCAGTTGTGGGAACGAACAGAAAACACCTTTAAAAATGAATCGAACGAAGTGAAATAATGATCAAAAATGTATGATATAGCGTTGCATATACTTTTCCACTTACATAATTTTGAACAAATCGAGTTAAAGCACGTTAGGCCCTAACAGGAATAGGTAAATCACAATTCAAGGCGATAATGACAAATATGTTTGTGGCTTCGGAAACTAAATGGTTCAAATGGCTCTGAGCACTATGGGACTTAACTTCTAAGGTCATCAGTCCCCTAGAACTTAGAACTACTTAAACCTAACTAACCTAAGGACATCACACACATACATGCCCGAGGCAGGATTCGAACCTGCGACCGTAGCGGTCGCGCGGTTCCAGACTGTAGCGCCTTTAACCGCTTGGCCACCACGGCCGGCTTTCGGAAACTATATTCGTTTAGAGATTTCAGCTTATGAGACGAGCAGAGATAATGGACTACTGCAGTGGTCACAGTTATTATCTATGACAATTCTGAACACAAATTATCCAGTTAATAAGTATTTTAAAACAAACAAAATAATGTAAAAAAGCGAGTATCTTATTCGTGATTCGTAAGTTACCTTCGTAAAATATACGTATGAAGCTGCGTATCGATGTTCCCTTTTCCCTGTGATAGTTAATATGTTAAAATTTTCGACAAATAGCAGTTTTAACGGAAAATGGGTATGCAATGTCAGAGGACGGTTAGAAAAACCTTTCTAACGACACCTCATTCATCCCTGCACGATTAGCATGTGTTGAGAAAAAGATATGTTGACTTGTGAAATAATATACGTGTATGCTCAACTGGTCGCGAATTCCTGAAGGTAGTGAGCTAAACGCATTCTTATCTGCTGCACGAAACTTTTGCCTTGCGTCACACCTCACATAGAAATGACGAAGATTGTGTCAGACATCGGCATCGAAGCAATGCAGTGTGAACCAGAACTTCACCGACAAACTTTCAAAGATTTTTCAGGGATATCTTCCGAGTATTTTTGTATAAGTGACCAACGGCGTCTGGCAGCTCGTTACAGACTAATAATGCAATTGTGATTTATTCGATTTGTTACCGCGTTCACCCTTGTTTCTGTGAAAATGCTTCCACAACAGTGAAGACGCCTGTAATATAAAACAATCAAAACGTGAAACACGAAACACACAATACAGAGTAATGCAATAACGCCCAGATGAAACCCCCGACGTGATGACTGGGTGTTGTGTGATGTCCTTAGGTTAGTTAGGTTTAAGCAGTTCTAAGTTCTAGGGGACTGATGACCATAGATGCTAAGTCCCATAGTGCTCAGAGCCATTTGAACCATTTTTTGAAACACCCGATCTTACATTTATCACAGGATGTTTGTTCGGTCAGCGGACAGCGCGCAACAATTGGAGAACTGTTCCCTTACAGGTATTGTACAAAATTTCGACCACCATGATCCGCCAGAGTGCACAGCAGTACATCATCGATTGTCTTGTAACTTCAAGAATTCCAGTAGTTTGGCGTACTACTTCCGCAACTGCTATAATTCTAACAACCAGGTTCGTGCCAGTATCGAGTGGGGTCTCGTAAACTAGGCTCTTTACATGTCCTGACAGGAAGTCCATTGGTGACATGTCTGGTAACCGAGTTTGTCATGGAATAGGACTACCGGGACCAGTCCATTGTCGGCCGAAAAAAAATGCGATAACTCTGTAACGAGCAGCCGGGGACTGTGGGTCCGTTATACGAAAATACTCAGAAGGCATCCCTTGTAGTATTATATGCTGTTTAGGTAAACGACATTCTCCCCCTCCCTATTTACGACAGGTAAAGTTGCAAGCCTTAAACGATACACGGTTACAAAATCTCTTAAAACAACGGTCTCTGTGGCAATGTGATGAAGGTACAGCTGGAGCATTTTCAAATATTAAACAGTTGCTAATATATGCACCCATTTTGAAGCATCCTGTAACAACTGAGCCGTTTAACGTAACAACAGAAACGTCGGAAAACGAAATCACTGCAGAATTATTCCGAAGGGAATGGAATCCCGAAGTAGGGGAACACAGGCCAACAGCTTTCGCTAGTAGAAGCCTAACGAAGTACAAAATAAATTACAAGGCCACAGAGAAAGATTTGTTAAAGATTGTATGGAGTCTCCGAAAATTTAAAACACTGATAAGGGGTTTACAGATTATTGTCTGTACGGACCAGCAAGCATTGTCATTGTTGATGGAGGGCCGATCATGGTATCGACGACTCATGGAGGAGGAGGAGGAGATTAGTGTTTAACGTCCCGTCGACAACGAGGTCATTAGAGACGGAGCGCAAGCTCGGGTGAGGGAAGGATGGGGAAGGAAATCGGCCGTGCCCTTTCAAAGGAACCATCCCGGCATTTGCCTGAAGCGATTTAGGGAAATCACGGGAAACCCAAATCAGGATGGCCGGAGACGGGATTGAACCGTCGTCCTCCCGAATGCGAGTCCAGTGTGCCAACCACTGCGCCACCTCGCTCGGGACGACTCATGCGTTGGGCTGTACTCTTACGTGCATACTACGACGAAATTAATTATATAAAGGGATCACAGAACGTAGTACCCAATGCATTATCACGATTAACTCTAGGTATGAGTAAAGTAAAAGGATCTGAAGAAACGGGAGTAATTTTTGGAATACATTTTTTGGGTTTAAAAAAAATGGTTCAAATGGCTCTGAGCACTATGGGACTCAACTGCTGTGGTCATCAGACCCCTAGAACTTAGAACTACTTAAACCTATCTAACCTAAGGACATCACACACATCCATGCCCGAGGCAGGATTCGAACCTGCGACCGTAGCAGTCGCACGGTTCCGGACTGCGCGCCTAGAACCGCGAGACCACCGCGGCCGGCTTTTGGGTTTAAGCTACACCGACAACTATGTAAGAAATTTAGCTTTAATAACAAAACAAGAAGTGAAGGTCGATCATTATTTTAATAATAAGTATAACAGATGTAAAGAACTACCGTTACACCAGGCGGAGCAATCTCAGTAGGTGATAATATAAGATATATTATTTTAGAGAGCACGGTCAGATCAGACGAGATGGAAGCTGTGTATTTCACATAGTGTAGAAACCAATCTGATATGGTTCGTACACCAAGGATATGGTCACTTTGCAGGTAGAAAGTGTATTAAACAAATGTGTAAATTCTACTATTTTAAAAATATGAGTCGGAAAATTGTCGCTTTGTTGAGGTCATGTACAACATGTCAAAGAGTATAACAGCCATACGTACCATAAACTATATCCCCTAATACCTGAAGGCTTGCATGATCTAACTGCTGCGGATGTCTTTAGCCAGTTGCCCCTAGCCAGGGGAGGAGTTAGCTTCATATTAGTGTTAGTCGAATGTTGATCAAAGTATGTTAAACTTCATCCCGTTAAATGAGCATATACCAATTTAAATGTATTGTTTACAAAACTATTTTCAAGATGTAGGAAGACCACAACGCCTATTAACGGATAATGGCCTGCAGTGTACCGGTTACAATTTTAATGAATTCTTGGGATGGGAACGGGTAAGACACGTAATTACACTACTGGCCATTAAAATTCCTACACCACGAAGATGACGTGCTACAGACGCGAAATTTAACGGACAGGAAGACGATAATGTGATATGCAAATGATCAGCTTTTCAGGGCATTCACACAGGGTTGGCACCGGTGGTGACACCTACAACGTGCTGACATGAGGAAAGTTTCCAACCGATTTCTCATACACAAACAGCAGTTGACCGGCTTTGCCTGGTGAAACGTTGTTGTGATGCCTCGTGTAAGGAGGAGAAATGCGTACCATCACGTTTGCGACTCCGATAAAGGTCGGACTGTAGCCTATCGCGATTGCGGTTTATCGTATCTCGACATTGCTGCTCGAGTTGGTCAAGATCCACTGACTGTTAGCAGAATATAGAATCGGTGGGTTTAGGAGGATAATACGGAACGCCGTGCTGGATCCCAACGGCCTCGTATCACTAGCAGTCGAGATGACAGGCATCCGCATGGCTGTAACGGATCGTGCAGCCACGTCTCGATCCCTGAGTCAACAGACGGGGACGTTTGCGAGACAACAACCACCGGCACGAACAGTTCGACGACGTTTGCAGCAGCATGGACTATCAGCTCGGAGAGCATAGCTGCGGTAACCCTTGACGCTGCATCACAGACAGGAGCGCCTGCGGTAGTGTACTCAACGACGAACCTGGGAGCACGAATGGCAAAACGTCATTGTTTCGGATGAATCCAGGTTCTGTTTACAGCATCATGATGGTCGCATCTGTGTTTGGCGACATCGCGGTGAACGCACATTGGAAGCGTGTATTCGTCGACGCCATACTGGCGTATCACCCGGCGTGATGGTGTGGTGTACCATTGGTTACACGTCTCTGTCACCTCTTGTTCGCATTGACGGCACTTTGAACAGTGGACGTTACATTTCAGATGTGTTACGACCCGTGGCTCTAACCTTCATTCGATCCCTGCGAAACCCTACATTTCAGCAGGATAATGCAAGACCGCATGTTGTAGATCCTGTACGGGCCTTTCTGGATACAGAAAATGTTCGACTGCGACTCTGGCCAGCACATTCTCCAGATCTCTCACCAACTGAAGCCGTCTGGTTAATGCTGGCCAAGCAACTGTCTCGTCACAATACGCCAGTCACTACTCTTGATGAAATGTGGTATCGTGTTGAAGCTGCATGGGCCGCTGTACCTGTACACGCCATCCAAGCTCTGTTTGACTCAATGCCCAGGCGTATCAAGTTTGTTATTACGGGCAGAGGTGGTTGTTCTGGGTACTGATTTCTCAGGATCTATGCACCCAAATTGCGTGAAAATGTAATCGCATGTCAGTTCTAGTGTAATATATTTGTCCAATGAATACCCGTTTATCATCTGCATTTCTTCATGGTGTAGCAATTTTAATGGCCAGTAGTGTATATCCAAACATAATCCACAAACTAACACATAAGAACGCTTACTAAGGAATCTGGAGAACTGTGTAGGACTTACTGTTTTACGAAACATACTACATGGGCACAATTTGTCCCAGAAGTTCAGGTAATCCTAAATGAGCTACTGCATATGCCAACAGAATTAGCTCGGGTAGAGATTAAAAATGAAAGATTTATAGGGCATCCCTTGTTGAATATGGTTACCTGGCCATTAACGCCAGATACTGACTTATAAAACCTTCAAGAGAAGCTGCAAGAGAATCTGCGTACACGGGCACAGAAAAGACACAAGACCTTTAATGATAAAAATGTTACACCTAGCTTTCAAATAGATATCTGGTATTAGTTCGTGATTTTCATCATATTTTAAAGGAGGAGACAAAAAAAGGTTTTCTCTCGTTACAGAGGACCATTGAGATCCAGAACCGGCAGGATTACTCTAAATGGTGGACCCATGTTCAAAACTTTGTATTTATTCAAGTACAAATCCAAAATGTACAAGCTGTATACCAATGAAAAGAGGAAGTTTCAAAGGTTTTTCGTAATGCTTGATATCAGTTTAATAACTATAATAATTTGTAATCAATTAGTTTTTCATAATTATTTAATAACTTGAAAGGCGATAAACGTTATAAATGTTCATTGTTCTCACCGTTAGCTGCACGGCAAACATCGACGCAGAACCCAAACTCGTCCCAGACACGCGAAAGCGTGTCTTCTGTTACTGAGTGTTCGGCAGCAGCGACCCGGTTCCGCAGATAGTTCAGAGTGGTTAGTAGAGGTTAAAAAAATGGATCAAATGGCTCTGAGCACTATGGGACTTCACAGCTCAGGTCATCAGTCCCTGAGGTTTAACTACTTAAAACTAAGTAACCTATGGACATCACACACATGCATTCCCGAGGCAGGATTCGACCCTGCGACCACAGCAGCAGCGCGCTTAGTAGAGGTGTGACGTAAACAGCTTCCTTCATATAACCCCATAAGAAATAGTCGCAGGGTGTGAGATCAGGAGATCTCATTGCCCCGAAGTGCAGAGCCAGGTCCTCAAGTCCCCTGGGACCGATCCAACGCTGAGGAAGGGAGTCATTCAAAAAGCCTCGTCCATCACGGTGCCAATGGGGCGGAGCTCCATCCTGTTGGAAAATGAAGTCCTGAGAATCCTCCATAACTACAGAGAACAATCATTGTTCCAACATGTCCAGGCACGTGATTCCCGTTACAGCTATTTCCGGAAAGAAAAATGGTCCATAAACCTTTACAGGATACGGCACAGAACACATTAATCTTCGGTGTCTTTCCTCTTGCATTGGTGAATGTGGATTTTCCAAACCCCATACGCGAACATTTTGTCTGTTGTCTTTTCCACTAAGGTGGAACGTCGCTTCATCGGTAAAAATTACACGCTGTAGAAATGCGTCATCTTCCACCTTTGTTAGCACATAACCACAAAGTGCGAGACGCTTCTCTTAGTCTTTGGGATTGAGAGCATGCACAAGTTGTAATCGGTAGGTCATGTACAGCAAACGCCGTCTCAGAACTTTGCACACAGTTGGTTTGGGTATTTTAAGTTCTGGATTGGCTCTATTGGTAGGTTTACTGGGACTGCGTACTTTCTTGAATCTGTCACACATCATCCTCTGACATACGCGGTCGACGTGTGTATTTTCCTTTGCACACACTCCCAGTCTGTTTACATTGCTGAAACCAACGACTAATGCTTTTCTGAGTTGGTGGTTGAATACCTAATTTGATACGAACTACAATTTGCGACTCACTTTTCGCGAACACAAGAACGCAAGAAACCTTGTTCTCCACAGTCGCCATCTCACTCACAACTGACGGTGAAACGGAATGACGGCCCTATTGCCGCGCGAACTCTACTGGCCACGTGTGAAGCCATCACCGCCCGCCCGCCGCCGCCCACCAAAATCTTTGAAACTTCATGTTTTCATTGGCGTAAAGCTTGTCAGTTTTGGATTTGTATGTGAATATATACGAATTTTTGAAAATGGGTCCGTCATTTAGAATAACCCTGTATATTAAAATACATGTCTGTCTTTGTAGAAAGACTGGTAATTAAATTACAGTTTATTGTATTAGATAAATAGAATGTAAAGTGTATAAGACGAATATTCGTAAGTTCGCCACCATCTTTGTCTGCTCCACAGCTCCTCTTCCCTATGACTTCGTCTCCCACACTGACTACACCTTCTCCACCAATGTGATTGCCGCCGACACCAACATCCTTAGCCGCTCCCCTGCCGCCCTTCGGCGATGGCATCAGTTCCTCTCCACGATCCAGGGTGATCTTGTTCCCCTCCCCCAGCACACCTATCCCGAAACCGACACAACCCCCGATGTTGTCATTGCCTCTGTCAACCTCCTTGAGCATATCGCTGTCGACATCCTTGACCCCACATGTAGCCACCACCTCCCTGTCCTTCTCACCATAACATCTGCTCACCACACCCCTCTGCCTCCCCACCCTACACACCCTCCCAAGGTCGTCCATGACTACCATCGTGCCAACTGGGATGCCTACTGGATATCCATCGCCATCCACGTCAAAAGCCACCTTCTTACCTATCATCACCCTGAAGACATCATCCATGCCTCGTCCTTCCTTCATAAGGTAATTACTGACGCCGTGCAGGCACATGTTTCTACTAAAACCATCCACCTCCACCGTCCCACTCTCCCTCCATGGGCTGTCTTCCTCCTCCGCGAATCCCGCCGCCTCTATCGCTCCTTCCTGTGCACTCGTGACAGGGATACACTCCAATGCCACCGGAAAATACAGCAACACGTACGGAACCTTATTATAGCAAAGAAACGCAGGGACTGGCGCCAGACCTATATACGACTCAACGCCACACTTACTATCAACTCCTCCAAGTACTGGTCCGTCTTCCATCGCATTACTGGTTCCATTCTGCACCCCATTACCTCCTTCTCCATAACGACCGACACCTTCCCAAAAACCTCAGTAAGGCCAAACACTTCGCTTCCCACCTTTCCGAGGTCTTCTCCATCCCTGATGATCCCCACTTTGATTATTCTCTTTTCCCCACCGTCATGGAACGCGCCGAGACCTCGGTCGCTCCACTTGCTCCTAGTCTACAGTACTTGGGGCAGTTGCCCCCCCTCTGACATCATCGCTCCAATCACAGCACAAGACATTAAACTTATCCTTCAGTTCAACGCAACACAGCCCCTGGTCACAACTGTGTCACCTACCGCCCCCTTCCTAACTGTCCTTGCCAATCTCTATAATGTTATCCTCTCTACTGGCTTCTACCACGACCTGTGGAAGACTTCCCATGTCCTCTTATTCCTCAAACCAAAACAAAACCCCTTCAGTGACCTCTTCCTATTGTCCCATGTGCCACATCTCCATCTTCAGTAAGGTCCATTCTCTCCCATCGCACCCATCAGCACCTTAACACCACCTCCTCCCCCTTACCCAGTGTGGATTCTGACCCTCCTTCTCCGCTGAAGACCATCTCCTTAACCACACTCACCTTCTCTCGCTCCAGCGTAACTACCGTAGCTCCGCCATTTTTGTTTCCCTCGACCTCCAAAATGCCTATGATCGCCTATGGCATCCCAGTCTCCTCTTCAAACTCCAACCCTAGGCCCTACCTATCATTTTTGTCTGTCTGGTCGCTTCCTTCCTCTCACGCTGTCCTTCCTATGTCACACTCCACAACACCTGTATCTTTTATCCCACTGCTGGCGTTCCCCAGGGCTTCGTCCTCTCCCCTTTCCTGTATCTCCTGTACACCGCCGATATGCCGAAGCCACCCCCATCTGTCCACCTTGTCCAATATGCTGATGACACTGCCTTCCTGGCTCTCTATCCTACCCTTCACCGGTTCCAATGCACCCTCCAAACCCACCTTGACCAGTTCATCACTTTGTGTAACAAGTGGTTCCTTCGTCCCAATCCCTCTAAAACCCAGGAAATCATGATAAGCTGCACCACTCGCTCCTCCTGTCTCCATGATTTCTACCTTACCATTCATGGTTGTCCCATCCAGATCACCCCCACTCTGAGATACCTTTGCCTCACGCTTGACCGTCATCTCACCTGGACCCCTCACCTCCCGACCATCCAGCGGAAAGCCCATTCCCACCTCCGCCTCCTGCAACTCCTGTGTGGCCAGACATGGGGATTGCATCCTTCCACCATCCTCCTCACCTACAAATATCTCCCCCATCCTATCCTCTGTTATGCCAGTGTTGCCTGAATCTCCTAACCTACCCGCTTTTACAAGACCCTCCAAATCCTCGAAGGCCATGCGCTCTGCCTTCCCTTCCATATCCGCCTTCCTTCACCCACACAGCTCCTGTATGACCTCATCCCCATCCCCCACCTTCTCCTTTTCCTCCAACTGTCTGTAGGCTTGATCCCCCCACCCCCTGATTTCCTCCTTCCTCTCCACCCCCTGCCTGTTGCCGCGCCTCTACCACTGTATCCCTCCCTCTCTCCACCTCCACCTCCTTCATCAGGGCAATTTCCAGCACCTCCCACTCCCAGATGTTGAACTTCGCCATGACATCTACCCTTACTTCCAACTGTAACCTGGTCTTGTTCCCCGCTCCACAGGACCCCCTTTTTCCTATCCCCACCTTCTCCCAGAGCAGGTTTTTCTCCTTCCCTCCATCAGTCCTTGCACCCCCCTCCTCAACTGCTTCCCTCGCACATCCTTCTCTCCCCAGCTCTCTTCAGCACGTCCTCGCACCCGTCTCCCCCATCTCCTACCCTCCCTTCCTTCTTCCCTTCTCCCCCCTCTTCCCTCCCTTTCTTCCCTCCACCTCCCTCTCCTCCCCTCTTCCTTCCCTCCTCCCTCATCTGTATGCCACTGGAGTATCCTCTGTGTGTACTGTGTTGTGTTTGGGGCTGTTCTCCTGTGCGTCAAGAGCTGTCATTTTAATTGTGTGGTGGACTTGTACATAGTGTTATTCTCAGTGATTGTTATATGCTACGCCGTCCGTCGATACTTTTATGTCACAGGTTCGAATTCTGTCCTAGGCATTGTTGTGTGTGATGTCGTTAGGTTAGTTAGGTTTGTTCTAAGTTCTACGGGACTGATGACCTCAGACGTTAAGTCCCATAGTGCTCAGAACCATTTGAACCTTTTTTCTATACTTTCATGTTCCAGTGTGTGGCTTTGTTTTGTGAGCACTAATTTTTTACTGTTTTTATCTTCCTTTCACAGTCGTCCACTTTTTGTCTGTTCTCTTCCATGATGTTGCCCCTTTTTATATCTCTGTACGTCATATTCTCTCCTTTATGTTATTTTAAATGTCTTCTATTGTCTGATTAATGTCTTTCGGCTGAAGAGCCCCGCATATGCTGCTGCACTGAAATACAGTAAAAATAAAATAAAATAAAATACATGTACGTTAGTGCTGTATAGCCGAATCTGCCTAAAATTGAATGAAAGACTTTTCATTTTCTTAAATCGTTAAAATTTAAAGATCAATACTAAAAATAGTGCTGAGAACTGTAAATCGATGGGATTATACATATGTGTTGTTATTACACATGGAGTATTTCATCCTTAACAAAACGTCACTTAACAATAAGTAATAATGTGTTTTATACTTTATATTATGAGACTTCACTTGTAATGAACAGAGTAAAGAGCTGTCCAGACCTTTCCTTTAAATGGGTGTATCTGTAGTGTTACGTGCCGTTCGGGCAAACGACTTTTCTCACTCCTTATTTACGACAAGGAAAGATGACCGTGACAAAATAGTAAACTAGTGTTATGTAGGAAGTAAGTCGCGAAACATATACTGTACGCGGTCGTTTTGTTTCACGTTTGTGTAGAGTTGAACAGAGAGGTGTGCGGTTCGAGTAACCAGCAAGGCGCAACAATGAGGAAACGTCTCCACCGGCTGTGGGCAGGGCATTTTATGTTTTACTGTCAAGTAGTAGACACCCTCTCCAAGAATGTAAACAGCAACGAACGAAGGAATCTCTAATGTGAAATGTCACTTCTTGACGGGCCTTCAAGGCGGATGTTGTATTTAATTTATATTGCTTCGGCTCCAAGTCACTAAGTATACCCAATGAAACAAATACAAGACAGCCAACGAAGAAATGTTGACGTCATTTCGTAATTAGAGTAGGTACCAATAACAGCTGCAAAGGAGGATAGTTAAAGTGTTTCTAAGGCTACACACTGTTGTACGGAGATATTGCTTTGCAGGACCTCAACATAAAGAAGATAATTTATGGCGACCGAGCTACATTAAAGGTAAATTAACACACGATACTTCGAGTGACAGATCAAACGTTTGTGTTCCGACACGGCTTCAAACACGTAAGAAGAGGGTCAAAACACTTCACCCTGAACAACCTCTGAAAGTTTGTCGGTGGAGTTCTGGTTCACTCCGTATTTCGCCTATTTGAGAAACGCGCCAACTTTTATGAATTCTTTCTTCCTCCTGTGAAGAACTCAACGTTCCAGTGACAACAGGGTTGTTAAAGATGAAACATTACCCCTTTTAAGTTATAATGAGAAGATAGATCAGTCAGAGTTGTGTTAAAGGAGCCATTAGGGGCCTTCCGTAGCGGAAAGCTTTTTGAGCTTCTTCCAATTGCAAAAAGTCCTTCTGCGTTTTTGTGATATTTCATCATAAAAATATCTGAAGAACTTTGTGGACATATTAGGGGTGATCGTAAAGTTTCCGTTTGAGGGCATTGCTACAACGTGTATGCAACCCAGCGCTACGCCGATGTGGGTATTACAAACACAGACGTGTAGGCAAGGGGTTAGTTCGTCCTTCGAACAGAAACTTTCTGATAACTCCTTATATTTTAGATTCTGTCTGTGGCGAAACTTAATTAATTATCGTTAGGATCTGGATTTTGTGACAGCGAAATATGGAGACATTTAGAGACGTAAAACTAAATATGACGTTAATAACTAAAATATGATTTTATGATAGTTTATTTAAAAACATTCTTTTTCATTTTTGTATATACCGTGCAATACAAAAGTCACGTCTGAACAACCATAATTTTTGCAATGTTGAAACTAACTAGTACCTTTTTGATGTCTGCTTTTGTCTGAAAAGAACACGACGTAGTGGAAACAATAACACCCATCTAAATAATAAAACCATGTTTTGCTATTGGACACTACTTGTTTAAAGTATTCAAAATTAGTTAGCACGTCATGTCAATCTTCGGTTTGTGTAGTGTTACACTGGATCAGAAGACAGATTTCCAGGTTTTCTGTTTTCAGAGATCCACAACTGTCGCTAAGGATAGTTTTGCACCTGGAAAAACTCCTCTCCACTTCATAGGAATTTATCTGAGGCGGCGAGCTCACTACACAGTTTCGGTTTATTGTCTTCAAATGGTGTGCTATTTCCAGAAAGACCGTCACTAATTTGGATATTGTAGAATACCCAGGATTCAGCCACATGACCACGAGATCGACTCAGCATAGTATTTAGGGCATCACACAGCTGAGTACCAGCAGCTTCTAGTCGTGTGGTGGCTTTTGGCATCACTGTAAAGTTGAAGTTGATATATGCCATGTTTCTACACACTGTCTCTGTAAAGACCTCTTTCACAGTTTTGGTAGCACTTGATTCATCGCTATGAAGCTTGCTAAATATTGTCTTTGTTTTTGTGTGGTTGGTGAAGTAATACTGGGCAACATTAAGCCAAGAATCCCACTGCGTAAGAAGGGGACGAGAGGGAAGGGGCAGTAAAGGTGCTTGTTCCTTGAATTTCTACCCCCTTTGTGGCGCTTTCATATAGATTTTCTTGCCACAGGAAATTAATTTGTCCAGATCAAGGTAATGTGATTACAAAAAAAAGTGGTTCACGTGGCTCTGAGCACTATGGGACTTAACATCTGAGGTCATCAGTCCCCTAGAACTTAGAACTACTTAAACCTAACCAACCTAAGGACATCACACACATCCATGCCCGAGGCAGGATTCGAACCTGCTACCGTAACGGTCGCGCGGTTCCAGACTGAAGCGCCCAGAACCGCTCTTGCAGGTCTTTTGCAGCTCTGTAACGCACGTGCAAGGCAAGTGTCGCACACTACACTGGGGTAGAGAATTTGAAGCCTGTTAACTGCTTTAGCCATGAGTGAAGCATTATTCGTTAACAGGTACATAGTCTGTTCACACAATCCTGCCTTAGCAGCTTCATAGAGTTGTCAGATAAAATGGCAGTTGTCCGGTTGTTTACTCTCTCGATAGCTTCACAGGTTAGGAGGGACATTACTCTGGGCAGTCAACTTTTAGAACACCAACAACAACGTTTACAACACAACGGCCAACCCACATCGGTACTTTCATCTGTCGGAACCAAAACCTTTCGGTCAGAAACACTTATTCGTATTTTGTTGGGCAGCTACTCGTAGCACATGGGTAAACAGTTCTTTCTCAGTGTAGTTTCATCTGGAGCTGGATTTTTGTGTCCTTGTCCAATAACTGTTTGATGCGTGGATTCCTGAGCTTCGTAAGTGGGGTGTTGCAGCAAATATCACACAAGTCCGCGAAGAACGATTGCACGGTTCAAGATGGCTCCGTCTGCTCAAAAAGCAGCGTTTGTCTGCTGTCATTTCCAGCACCTCTCTTCACACAGCTGCTGTGTTTGGCAGTATTACAGTGCTGTTGCACATTAAAGTACTATTCTGTACTAACTTTAACTTGACATTGCTTATACAATAATATTTCCCCATCAGTACCAAAGAACTTTTCTCTAAAATCACGAACAAAAATCTCGCAACTTCAAGGTGTTGGAGCAATTTACTGCCGGTATGTCGAACCAGACTGTTAGTAATCAAGCTGAATAGTGTGACCAAGTGTGCGACTTTTATTACATCGGAAGTCTCCTTTGTTGGCTTTGAGAGCGTTTTATCGCCCCGCTTAAAAATGTCATACATCAGCGAACCGAGTAGTTTCTTAAGCTGCTTGTCTACTACAAAACTAACATAAACTCGTCCCTCACAGGCCATGAAGGCCCAACGGTACCGACCGGCCGCCGTGTCATCCTCAGCCCACAGGCGTCACTGGATGCGGATATGGGGCGGGGGGGGGGGGGGGAGGGGGGGAGGCTTGTGGTCAGCATACCGCTCTCCTGGCCGTATGTCAGTTTCCGAGACCGGAGCCGCTACTTCTCAATCAAGTAGCTCCTCAGTTTGTCTCACAAGGGCTATGTGCACCCTGTTGTATACTGTACTCCCGCTAAATAATGCTTTCTAATGACCGCCGTGTTTTTCTGTGACAATATCACCTGAGACACTGTCATGTGAGCAACAATTTAACGTTTTTTTGTTGTTGCATCGTTAAAAGTACAACAAATATACGTAATATGCATTTTTGACAAAAGAAGGTCAAAATGTGACGTATTTCGGTATAATTTGATTACTAAAAAAGCTGTAACTATGACGCTATATGCACACTAAAAATGCTTTTCTCTGCACTACAATACCTGAATTCGTGCATAAATTGTTGTAAAATGCACTCTGAAATTTAACTCCGAACAGTGGAATCGACTATGTATGCTGCTAACAGTTCATATTCTGCCTTCAACCGACCACTAAAAACTATCGCTGAATATCACAAGAACAAAACGGGAGTACAGTTCTACACGAATAGGGAAAAACGCCCACAAAGCTACCACTCTTCAGTTTCCACAGAAACAAATGAAATACGTTTTGTGTCAATGAATCATAGCCAACTCTGACATACCTGCAATAATGATATACGCTTAAAGGATGATTCAAAATGTATAGCCGTGACACGATTTTTTTGTTAAAGTTCATCGTTGATCCGTTCACTCAGTTTTTTTGTTTTTTTTTATTTTTATTTTTTTTTTTTAATTACAGAGGCCAACTAATCCTCTGACTGAACACGCTGAGCTACCGGGCCGGCTGAAGCGCTATCCGTGGCACCACACTTGCACTTCGGTCCGGAGAGCTGCACAGGCTATCCTAATACGTCTTCCTGCCCGATACAAATTCCAGTTCACGCCTCAGTCCTTTGCTTTTCTAATTCTAAACTCTCATCAGTATTGGTGAGATTCTCCGATATTGGAATATCACCTTAGTAATGAGAGAAATGGGGTTAATTCTGCCTGTACATCACGTGTAGGTGACATATTAATCACATACAGTTGATGTTCGTGAGACACAGTGAGTCTCACCTGTATCTACAATAATGATGTTTGCTACAGCAATGAATTATGATTCGAAACTGGACCACCGGTTTTTAGGCAGATGCGCTATCCGTTGTGTCGCATTGGCACACAAAAACTAATGGACTACCCTAGCATGTCTGCATGTCTCTCTCCCCACTGTTTTTTGTTCACAAACAATTATTAAATTCTGAACGGGAGGACTAACCCATTATCCCACCCTTCTTGTGGTCCAAAAAATGTATCCACTGTTTAAAAGTTCATAACTTGCAAACTAATTGCCGGAGTTGTCTCATTTTTGGTGGAAGTGTAGCTTAAAGTACAACTTAAGGATATCACTGTAGGTGTTCGAATTGGTGACCGTTAACATCCACACACAAACGATGCCACCGAACTGCATCACGAACTACTAACTGCAACGTGTTCAGTTGGATATTCGCACATGAATGTACGATGGGTTCTGGAAGTTCATCCAATGTGCGTGGCTGTTGTCGATAAATGACATCTTTAGTGTTTTGAAGATAGCAAAGAGGAAATGCTACATCCGACGATTGCTACACGCAATGAACGAGGACGACCCAGATCGTAGAATGGAGTATTACGAGTGCTTTACTAACATGGTGCTCAACGATGAAAAGTTTGCCGAGATGATTGTGTGGTCTGATGAGGTACAGTTCAACCTCAATGGCGCAGTAAATCGCCACAATTGCATCTACTGGGCCGCCGAAAATCCGAACGTCCATGTAGACAAAGCCGTGAATTTGCCAGTAGTAAATGTGTGGTGTGGGTTGTCTTACCGGGGCTCGATTGGGCCATTCTTCTTTGACGGCACAGTTACCGATGAGGTGTACGTTCAGAAGCTTCAGACATCCATTTCATCTGCCATCCGAGACTTGTATGGAGACGGAATAGTTTACTTTCAACAGTATGGTGCCCAAGCCCACTACCAAAATCGTGTTAGGGCGTATCTGGACGAAAATCTACCAGGAAGATGGATAGGCCGGTGCTGTGGAGTATGCACCACGTTCCCCAGACCTGTGGACTTTTACCTGTGGGGAACACTAAAGGACGTCGTTTATCGACAAAAGCCAAGCACATTGGATGAACTTCGAGAATCCATCGTACATTCATGTGCAAATATCCAACTGAACACGTTGCAGTCAGTAGTGCGCGATGCAGTTCGGCGGCATCGTTTGTGTGTGGATATTAATGGTGACCATTTCGAACTGCTACAGTGATATCTTTAAGTTGGACTTTAAGCTGCACTTTCACCGAAAAAGAAACAGGGATCACAGGGGAACTTAACCAACACCCTGAAGGTTAAATACAAGAAAAAGCATATTCGCAAAAAGCGTTCGCTATCGTGGCAACCGCTGCCATTTCCAATGCGCAGTTGTCAGATAATGGTGAAAAACGCGGGGATCTGGGTCATTCCAACCTTCAACCCAAGAGCCAGACAATCGTATTTGTTTTCGTCTGGGGAAGAAAGGATATGTCTGGATGTAGGAAAATGTCGTCTGGGAAAACGGTTTCAGGTTCTCGAGTAAGAAAAGCTAATTCACAGCGGACGCAGAGCTAATGACCCCGTCCGTAAGCAGCAAGCCTGTGAAGTAAGGTGTCAGTCTGATGGCATTCCTCACACTGATCAGTCGAACGAGGCCGTTACGGAAAAGACGATCACCACTAGGCATCAGACGGTGAATGACCTTATACCACGTTGAAGCAATCTTGATCGGCAATATAGGAAGACTAAGGCGAGACCAGACCGTTTTCCAAGACGTTGACGGGGAAGCAAGTTCAACAGAAGAAAGGGGACATGGTGCATCCCAACGGGGTGATAACATGTTGGTAGTAATATGCGTCATAGAAAGTATATCAGCACCTAGCATACCGATAATTATAAAGTATTCACGAACGTGCCGCAGTTGGGATTAATCCGTCCAATATCAATAGGAGGGGTCAGACTGACCGGCCGCAGGCGGGAAAGTAAACGAGAGGTAACTGAATGCGGAGCCCGCGTACAGGTTAAAACATTGCGGCGGACAAATAAGATGGATGTCTTCACTTTGATATCGGAAAGACCTAATCCTCCAAGCTTTCGAAGCCTGGCCACGACTTCATACCGGACACGAAAGATATAGCGGCACCACAGGAATCGACCAGACAGCTGATTCAGTCTGCGGGCCATCATCGTGGGAAGCGGGAAGACCTGCGCAACGTAGCATAAGAGGGCTATCCACAAAGTACATCACGTTTTGGAATTAAAAGTAAATAAAGTATTGGAAATTTTTTGTATTATATACAAATGAAAGCCACACTTAAATACTACTTTTCTACATAGTTGCCATTTAAGTTAAGGCACTTATCGTAGCGATGGACGAGCTTCGAAATTCCTTCGTCGTAAAATTCGGCCGCCTGCGCCATCAAAACGCTGCATAGCCAACCACTTCTTCATTGCTGAGAATAAGCGGAAGTCGCTCGGTGCCAGGTCGGGACTGTACGGCGGATGAGGGAACAACTCCCACTTAAAAGATTCGAGAACTTCACGAGTGGCATTTGCCGTGTGGGCCCGGGCGTTGTCGTGAATCAGCAAGGTCTTTGAGCCCAACTTTCCCCCGCGCTTGTTTTGTATTGCTCTTCTGAGGTTGTGCAGAGTTTGGCAATACCTTTGAGAGTTTATTGTAGTGACTCTTTCCAGGAAATCCACAAAAATCACACCTTTTATGTCCCAAAAGACAGTCGCCATCACCTTCCTTGCTGACATTGTCTGCATGCATTTCTTGGGTTTTTGGGGGGAATTTGTGTGCCCCCACTGCATTGACTGCAATTTTGTCTCGCAGTTCGCATGCTTAACCCATGTTTCGTCACCAGTAACGATGCGATCGAGTAATGAGTCGCCATCTTTCTCGTAAGCGTCCAAAAACTATAACGTTGCAGCCATTCGCTGATTTTTGTGAATCTCTGACAAGATTTTTGGTATCCATCTTGCACAAGACTTGTGGTAACCAAGCTTTTCGGTAATGATTTCGTGCAATTCGTGAATTTTGTGGAAAACTCACAGAGAGTTCAGTTATTGTGAAATTACGGTTTTCAAGGACCGCGGCATCGACTTTTTCGACAAGTTGGGCAATCACTATGCTGGGTCTTCCACTTCGCTCTTCGTCGTGAACGTCAGTTCAGCCATTTTTAAATTTTATGACCCATTGACGCACTCCACCTCCAGTGATTATGTTGTCCCCATAAACTTCACAAAGCTGCCGTTAGATTTCTATCGGTGTACAGTTTTTTGCAGTCATAAACCTTATTACAGCACGCACTTCACACTTCGCGGCATTTTCAATTAACGCTGACATTTCAAACTGTCACAGTAACTCAACGGAGTACAGCACGAACCTCTCACTAGCACGGCAGGATGCCGACTGAGCGGCGGAATGCCATGACACAAAGATGGCCGCGCTAGCCCCGCCCCTAACGGACACAAACGAAAACATAATGTACTTTGTGGATAGCCCTCGTACTTTACTGAAGACATAGGTCTCTAAAACCCGCACCCTGTGAAGAAGGCTAAGGGAACGGAGTTCATGTTCAAGGATCATCCCGTGAACACGACTAGTAACCTCACGCCAATGCAGTGTCGCCATTTTGATCGGACTGCGATCCACTAAGATGCCTAAGGTCTTATGGCGATTGACGACCGTCGCCCAAGGAATGACGACATCATCGAAGTCTCTCAGTAGTAGGGACGTGCATTTACGATCATTAATGCGAGCACCAGCAAGACGACAAAATGAATCCCAGGTATCCCTTAAGCCCCGGTATGTCCTCGACATGTCGTACTAAAAACATGACGTCATCGGCGTATGCACGGACCGAAACAAGCTCCACCAGTATAGTGCAGCCACGTAATTACATGGCGAGGCGGCGAAGTAAGGACTCTAAGGACAAGACAAAGAGTGACATGGATAAGGGGCTTCCCTGGGATAAACCCCGTCGGGTTGATATCCGGGGGTTAGGGTGACCGTTCACAATCACCGAGACACTGAAACCGGTAAAAAGGCGAGTTAAGACATGTCGAGCATCACTATTAAAGCTGACAGCGGTGAGCGCTCTCGTTATAAAATCATGGCTGACACGATCAAATGCGTTTTGGAAGTCAATAAAAAGCAAAGCCCCTGGGATATTAGCGGCAGCCGCCACCGAAATTACATCGCGACATTCGAGAACACAAGTCAGTATCGTGCGTCCAGGCATACGGCTTTGGTGGGCGGCAATAATGGTATCGAGCAGCTTAGAGAGACGGATATTAATTGCTCGAGCAACAATTTTATAATCGAAGTTAAGGAGAGTGATAGGATGGAGGGAATCAATGGCAGGTCGACCTGTGGATTTCGGGAGGACGACCAGTTTACCTTCCTGAAAAGGAGCATGAAGTGAGACTCCCCGCATCACTTCATTTACCATTGACGTTAAGGTGTCGCCAATGAGTGGCCAAAACTGAATATAGTACTCCTCAGGAGTACCGTCTAATCCAGGTAATTTGCGGGCCTGAGATCATGTAACAACATCCTATATATCATCCTTGTGAAAGGGACGCAGAAAGGCGTCATTTAACTGAGGAGTGACTACGCGATGCAGCAAGGATGTAAAGTCGTCGAGAGAGTTTTCAGCCGGGACATGGGTATCGTACAGATCAGTAAAAGAGGTGTAAATAAAGTTGGAAATGTCACGGTGAGAGGTGAACATGCGGCCGTCGGCGGTTGTGAGGGAGGCAAGGCGCACACGTTCCCGGCGCGCCCGTAAACGGACGAGATGGTTTAGTGACGTCCATTCGTCTTGTAAAAGGGAACGTGGTTGAGACCTCGTCCGCAGTCTCTCCATTTGAATGCGCTTGAGCTGCAGCAATTTGGCTTTGATGCGCTGTATGTCAGTAACCCTTAGGGGAGCATCCTTAGCACTACCGTACAGTTGACGTAAGACTGAGTAGTAAAATACCTGCGTTCGTCGATCGTCTGCCACCTTCGCAGCTCCAAAACGCATGACAGCCCTACGCATTTGTGGTTTAGCATGCAGTGTCACCTACCCCCATGAACCATGGACCTTGCCGTTGGTGGGGAGGCTTGCGTGCCTCAGCGATACAGATGGCCGTACCGTAGGTACAACCACAACGGAGGGGTATCTGTCGAGAGGCCAGACAAACGTGTGGTTCCTGAAGAGGGGCAGCAGCCTTTTCAGTAGTTGCAGGGGCAACAGTCTGGCCTTGCAACACTAAGCGAAACAGCCTTGCTGTGCTGGTACTGCGAACGGCTGAAAGCAAGGGGAAACTAGAGCCGTAGTTTTTCCCGAGGGCATGCAGCTTTACTGTATCGTTAAATGATGATCGCGTCCTCATGGGTAAAATATTCCGGAGGTAAAATAGTCCCCCATTCGGATCTCCGGGCGGGGACTACTCAGGAGGACGTCGTTATCAGGACAAAGAAAACTGGCGTTCTACGGATCGGAGCGTGGAATGTGAGATCCCTTAATCGGGCAGGTAGGTTAGAAAATTTAAAAAGGGAAATGAATAGGTTGAAGTTAGATATAGTGGGAATCAGTGAAGTTCGGTGGCAGGAGGAACACGAATTTTGGTCAGGTGAATACAGGGTTATGAATACAAAATCAAATAGAGGTAATGCAGGAGTAGGTTTAATAATGAATAAACAAATAGAAGTGCGGGTAAGCTACTACCAACAGCATAGTGAACGCATTATTGTGGCCAAGATAGACACGAAGCCCACGCCTACTATAGTAGTACAAGTTTGTATGCCAACTAGCTTTGCAGATGCTGAAGAAATTGATGAAATGTATGACGAGATAAAAGAAATCATTCAGGTAGTGAAGTGAAACGGAAATTTAATAGTCATGGGTGACTGGAATTCGAGAGTAGGAAAAGGGAGAGAAGGAAACATAGTAGGTGAATATGGATTGGGGGACAGAAATGAAAGAGGAAGCCGTCTGGTAGAATTTTGCACAGAGCATAACTTAATCATAGCTAACACTTGGTTCAAGAAACTTAAAAGAAGGTTGTATACATGGAAGAATCCTGGAGATACTAGAAGGTATCAGATAGATTATATAATGGTAAGACAGAGATTTAGGAACCAGGTTTTAAATTGTAAGACATTTCCAGGGGCAGATGTGGACTCTGACCACAATCTATAGGTTATGAACTGTAGATTAAAACTGAAGGAACTGTAAAAAAGTGGGAATTTAAGGAGGAGGACCTGGATAAACTGACTAAACCAGAGGTTCTACAGAGTTTCAGGGAGAGCATAAGGGAACAATTAACAGGAATGGGGGAAAGAAATACAGTAGAAGAAGAATGGGTAGCTCTGAGAGATGAGGTAGTGAAGGCAGCAGAGGATCAAGTAGGTAAAAAGACGAAAGCTAGTATAAATCCTTGGGTAACGGAAGAAATATTGAATTTAATTGATGAAAGGAGAATATATAAAAACTCAGTAAATGAAGCAGGCAAAAAGGAATATAAACTTCTCAAAAATGAGATCGACAGGAAGTGCATAATGGCTAAGCAGGGACGGCTAGAGGACAAATGTAAGGATGTAGAGGCTTATCTCACTAGGGGTAAGATAGATACTGCCTACAGGAAAATTAAAGAGACCTCTGAAGAAAAGAGAGCCACTTGTATGAATATCAAGAGCTCAGATGGAAACCCAGTTCTAAGCAAAGAAGGGAAAGCAGAAAGGTGGAAGGAGTATAAAGAGGGTCTATACAAGGGCGATGTACCTGAGGACAATATTATGGAAATGGAAGAGGATGTAGATGAAGATGAAATGGGAGATATGATACTGCGTGAAGAGTTTGACAGACCACTGAAAGACATGAGTCGAAACAAGGCCCCGGGAGTAGACAACATTCCATTGGAACTACTGACAGCCCTGTGAGAGCCAGTCCTGACAAAACTCTACCATCTGGTGAGCAAGATGTATGAGACAGGTGAAATACCCTCAGACTTAAAGAAGAATATAATAATTTCAATCCCAAAGAAAGCAGGTGTTGACAGATGTGAAAATTACCGAACTATCAGTTTAATAAGTCACACCTGCAAAATACTAACGCGAATTCTTCACAGACGAATGGAAAAACTGGTAGAAGCCGATCTCGGCGAGGATCAGTTTGGATTCCGCAGAAATTTTGGAACACGTGAGGCAATACTGACCCTACGACTTATCTTAGAAAATAGATTAAGGAAAGGCAAAACTACGTTTCTAGCATTTGTAGACTTAGAGAAAGCTTTTGACAATGTTGACTGGAATACTCTCTTTCAAATTCTGAAGGTGGCATGGGTAAAATACAGGGAGCGAAAGGCTATTTACAATTTGTACAGAAACCATGTGGCAGTTATAAGAGTTGAGGGGCATGAAAGGGCAGCAGTGGTTGGGAAGGGAGTGAGACAGGGTTGTAGCCTCTCCCCGATGCTATTCAATCTGTATATTGAGCAAGTAGTAAAGGAAACAAAAGAAAAATTCCAAGTATTAAAGTCCATGGAGAAGAAATAAAAACGTTGAGGTTCGCCGATGACATTGTAATTCTGTCAGAGACAGCAAAGGACTTGGAAGAGCAGTCGAACGGAATGGACAGTGTCTTGAAAGGAGGATATAAGATGAACATCAACAAAAGGAAAACGAGGATAATGGAATGTAGTCGAATTAAGTCGGATGATGCTGAGGAAATTAGTTTAGGAAATGAGACACTTAAAGTAGTAAAGGAGTTTTGCTATTTGGGGAGTAAAATATGATGGTCGAAGTAGAGAGGATATAAAATGTAGACTGGCAATGGCAAGGAAAGCGTTTCTGAAGAAGAAAAATGTGTTAACATCGAGTATGTCAGGAAGTCGTTTCTGAAAGTATTTGTATGGAGTGTAGCCATGTATGGAAGTGAAACATGGACGATAAATATTTTGGACAAGAAGAGAATAGAAGCTTTCGAAATGTGGTGGTACAGAAGAATGCTGAAGATTAGATGGGTAGATCACATAACTAATGAGGAGGTATATTGAATAGAACTGGGGAAAAGAGCAGTTTGTGGCAAAACTTGACAAGAAGAAGGGACCGGTTGGTAGGACATCTTCTGAGGCATCAAGGGATCACAAATTTAGCGGTGGAGGGCAGCGTGGAGGGTAAAAATCGTAGAGGGAGACCAAGAGATAAATACACTAAGCAGATTCAGAAGGACGTACGTTGCAGTAAGTACTGGGAGATGAAGGAGCTTGCACAGGATAGAGTAGCATGGAGAGCTGCATTAAACCAGTCTCAGGACTGAATACAACAACAACAACAATGCAGTGTCAACCATGCGACAATAGACGAGTATCGGTCCATAGTACGAGAACAACGAACCCATACGTCCTCCAGGGATGTATCATGCAAACAGGCTATATTGAGCATCCAGGGAGGACGAAAGAATTGCACCGGTTGCTGCTCGTAATTAAATATGACGGCTACGGAGCAATGATCAGTAAAACAGGCTGGTATCACATCAACATCCAGAAGTTGCTCACGCAAGGAATCGGAAAGCTAAAACCGATCGAGGCGACTGCTAGACGTGGGAGTAAAGTATGTATGTCGCACAAGTGTGGGATAGCGAGAAATCCAAACATCACGCAGGCCGAAGGAACGCACCAGGTCGTCGAGTTCTTTAGTGAAATTAAAATTAGGAGACTGATCCACCGGTCGTAGAACACAATTTAGGTCCCCACTTCAGATAATTTTCGTCGGGGATTTACGAAGCAGGTAAATGATTTCTCGAACGTGCGGTAGTACGAACTGTGCCAGAAGGGGCGTAAAGCAGGAGTGAACTGTCACAAAACGTGCACCCGATCCCCCTTCCACTGTCGAGTACTTCGAAATCCATCAACGGAATGCTGTCCCTATAAAACATGGCAGTGCTCGTAGACAGTTATGAAGCTTCATGAAAAAAGTTGTAAAACCCAGGAATGGAAAACTGGTCAAATAAGACTTATTGAGAAAAAAAAATCTGCCCCAATTGATATATAAACTGCAGCAAAGCGGTGAGCCGAAGCGAACATATTCTGGTAATATTCAAAGAAATGTGTATGCCTGTACGGAATTTCAAGCCCAGAAAAAAGAACAAAGAACGGTAGAGATCCGTCAATTGACGGAGCAACATGCAAGTAACCATACTAGAATCAATCGCTGAACCAGAGAGAGAAGAACTACGAACAGATCCCTCATCTATAATTCAAGAACAGTCTTAATCGCATTTATTATTGTTATAGTACCGCCAACCGGTTTCAACTCGACGTAGGGGTCATCTTCTGGGCGTTTACACCATTGGTCGACTGCTGGTGGTGTCACTCCTGGATAGTTTCCTGCCGTTATGCAGCACCACCAGCAGTCGACCAATGGTGTAAACGCCCAGAAGATGACCCCTACGTCGGGTTGAAACCGGTTGGCGGTACTATAACAATAATAAATGCGTTTAAGACTGTTCTTGAATTATTTATTAATCATACTAATCGCTGCTTCTCTCCACAACCATGTTGTCCAAAGAACCCTCATCTCCCCACTGCTTTTTCTTCGGCCGTGATGCGGCTCTCTGTAGCTGTTTACGGAGTCTATTGCGGCTCCGCGGCGCCGACGCTGCCGAGTTCGATGGCGTGGGAGCATCATATAGGTATTCCGTTTCAGATTGCGAGGGAAAGGGCTCTACATCCCACTCGTCCTCAGACATGTGTTCACGGAGGGACGGTTCGTGAATAACAGCGGGATCCACTGGCTCTTGAGAATCGATCAGTTGTTTCATGGGAAAAGGTTGTGGCCCAGAGGGGGCGACAGAAGTCACAGGGGCATGGGAAACAGAGTCGACAGGAGAAGTGTCCGAGAAAACCGGAGAAGACACGTGGGAATCGGAAGCAGGTTCCTTCACGGGCGTCTCCGAAAGGGTGGCCTCGACAACAGAAACAACGCCAGATAAGGCGTCAGGGATCTTCTGCACAGGCGCGAAACGACCTGTGGCGTCCTCATCCACGATTCCAGAAGGAGGGTCCGTTACTGAAGGCGCATCGGAAGAGCGAGCCAATGGGGAAGGTTCATCTGGCGCATCATCTCGTGTTCGGCGACGCTTGTTGTGAGAAATCATGGCGGGCACATCGGTATTAACGGTATCAACATCCCTACGCAAGGACAGCGGGGTAAAATCATGGGCCGTGTGGGTCAACGGATCACTGCGTCCCTCAGCAACAGGGAGCGATTCAGTCTGAGAACCCTGCGGGAGAAGATCAGCTAAAGTCAATTTTTACGCTGTTCGTATGTAGGTCTAAATACCACCACACACCGCGGACAATTAGTACGGAAATGACCGGTTTGACTAAAATAACAGTGAGCCGTGGTAAAAATGCTGTTTTGAAGAGCGCGCAGCAGCGCGTAGAGTGAAGCAGTCGCCCTCCGTTTCTGGCGGTGGCGCCGCTGTGGTAATCGCAGCTTTGGTGTCTCCCTCTTGTGGGAAAGGGGAAAGGTTACCTGTTCACGTGCATTTAAGGGGCGCTATGAGCTCGCCATGGGGTCAGTCTGGGTCAATCTCTCGTCCACAGTTTGCTAGTCTGTCTCTCGTCCGCATTTGTTAGGCAGTTAGTGTCTGTCTGTCGTTCGGAGTGCTAGTATGTCTGTCGTTCGGATCAAACCTTAAAGCCGGCCAAATGAGAGTCTTTCCACTCCACCAGTAAGAGAACTCAGCGAGTGCTCTCCCGGTCGGGGCTTAGTTCCTGCATCTGATAGGCTGACAGCCTGTTCGAGTTTGCTCAGGCAATGGTCATTGGCGGTTGGATCGATCGGTTGGTCGGTCGCGCATTGAGACAGAAGATGACTTGTTCGTCTTGAGCGTCGGCGCATCTGAGGTCTCCACGTGAGTCCAGTGGGCCGCGCCGTATAGCGACGGGTAGTGACTTCGCGGTCGACACGAGAGCAACAGGAGTCAACCCACGACATCAGTCTCGCCGGTGCGAGCTGCGACGCCGTGAGACGGGAGATCGGCGCGCCTTCGTGCGTCCGTTGAAGCGGCTGGCAGCGGACGGTTCGGGAGAGCGATTTTGGGGTGCTGCGCCAGGTCTTCTCCAGAAATCGCAGTTTATTAGAAGTTAAGTGATTGGTGACATCTTGTTTGATTTACTCTTGTTATATTCTACTTGTTTTCTTGGTGAGATCATCAGCCGTTTTGCTTTGAGGTCGTCCCACCATTCTTCTCCGTTTGCCCACCCGCGGCAAGGTGGTTGTTTATAAATTGGGTGGTCCGTTTTTCCCTTGTGAAGTAGGGGCGGGTTAGAGCAACCTGCGGTTCGGGTTGTTCGGTAATCTCCCTATCAATCTACCGTACGTTAGTAGTTGCCTCTGTCACGTTTGTCGGATATTGTGTGTTAACGAATTTATTGCTTGGAGTGTAACGGCCTAATACCTGAAATATGTTTTGATCTTTGGAAACTTTGATATTATTGTCTTTGATCTTGAGAGGCGGTATCTGTGTACTGTAGAGCATCCTAACTATTCTTTGGCCAACCTTGTAGAAAATTATATGAGATTGCATTTCATGGGCTTTTATTGAAATGATCATTTTAGTATATAAAGTTGCCACCCCTCCACCGTAAGTTAAAATCAAGTTGCACCTTCGGTGGCAAGGTTAATATTTTAATTGTTAGTGTTTTGTACCATTTCCATCCCTCCTACGGGAGATGCATAGTTTGTGTGCTTGTGTAAATTGTTAAAACTCTTAGTTTAAAGTTATCTGGTGTGTTGCTGATTTGCACCAGTGTAGTCTTTCAGAGGCTGTTGTGGGCGGTCGTAACTACGGCCGTGTCAAAAGGGAGCGGCAAGGTTCTCTACCTGAAAGTTCATACAGTCAAAACTTGTTCCTTTCTGCCTCCGAACAAATTGTAACTTTGATATTTAGAGGGTGCTTTCTGATTATAATTTTAAATCTGTTTCTTTTAAAAAAATGCTTTTAGTCACTATTAAAGTTAATAAAATTCCCATTTGTTAAAAGGAATATGGTTAGGATTTCATCAGTTGCTCCCTGGCAACTACTTCCATGCTTACATAGTGTGATTAAACGTGTTAATGTTCTTGATGAATCGCTAGTAAATAAAATAAATTCTTAAGAATATTCTTTGAAAGTAAATCACGGTTCAAACAGCATGTTCCTTCTTGGCCACTGTACTTAATGTGGATCCTATAACCACATACCTGTAGATGAGAAGGAATATGTTTCTTGACCACTATTTGCAACGATCGAAGACCACTATTGACTTGTAAGCGGTGCTGAGGAGACCAGCGTTCCTTTCTAATATGACATATTTCCCCATAAGGAAGCAAAACGGGCCTCAGAAAACAGTCGTTTACCTCGGGCGGAAGGTTAAGCACCCGGACATTTGCCAAGAGAACCATACTAGTAGAACCATCACGGTGCATAAAGGGTACCTGCGAACCGTGACGAGAAAGTATCCTATCAACCTGAAGTGGGTCAAGAAACTCAACAGAAAACACATATAATTAACTGTCAAAATACGTATGCAGTATGCACCTGATCAGTAGTGACTTTAATGGTATCGACTAACCAGTCATGTATCTCCAAAGAACCGGGCTGGGCGAGACGCGTGGATTTGTCGAAGGTGAAGCTGACAGTACCTGTACGCGGAATTTTTGTGGGAACCATGGTGGGCATCACGGCGCGTGACGACATCAAGGGCCGCACGAACACCAAACACTAGCCGACCACCAGTGATGCGGCGCGCACGGAGACCAGCACGACACTAAACGGACACGAGCAAAACACGCAGCGCTACGGTAGAGGCGGAACTAATAGCACAACCTAGTCGCCAACGCGCGAAGCGGGAGTGCTCTAATTCAAATTCACGCCTGAGGTACAGGCAGGACTGATCCCATTTTGCTCATTGATAAGTTGCTATTCCAATACCGAGCTCGTCAACACTGATGCGAGTTTCAAATGGGAACAGCAACTGTCTGAGGTGTGAAATGGAATTTTTTTTTCGGTGAGGTAGGCGTTCAAAAATGGTTCAAATGGCTCTAAGCACTATGGGACTTAACATCTGAGGTCATCAGTCCCCTAGAATTACTTAAACCTAACTAACCAAAGGACAGCACACACATCCATGCCCGAGGCAGGATTCGAACCTGCGACCGTAGCAGCAGCGCGATTGCGGCCTTAGCGCCTAGAACCGCTCGGAGGGAAGGGTACTGAGGTATTCCGTGGAACTGTGAGGGCTGGAGTGCCAATATGGTGCAACGGATAGCTCATCTGCGTTGTAAACAGGAGACGCGGGTTTGAATCAAGGCACTGCTAAAAATTTTAATTCATTGCTTCAATCTACATCTTTGACGTAGATAAAGGTGGAACTAAATATTTCCGAGGAACATAACTGTACCAGCTTAACCTTGGACTTCTACCCATCATCATCTCTAGGTAGGCAGCTCCCCACTATGCTCAGATGTGTCGGTTTCTTATCGAACAAACTGAACGAGGTGTGGCACAGTGGAGTCGGATTCAGGACGACGATTCAAATTCCCATCCAGCTATCGAAATTTCGGTTTTATCTGAGTGCCCTAAATCGCTCCAGGCAAACGCCGGGGTGGTCCCTTCGTAAAGGGTGTGGCTGATTTCCTTCCCCATCATTTCGTAAACTGGGCTTGCGTACCGTGTCTAATGACCACACTGCCGACGGGACGTTAAAATCCGATCTTCCCTCTTTTTACTAGACGGGAGGGTGCCTGAGCAGACAGCCTCCCCCATGCCACGGAACCCGACTTTCAAGAATCTCCCGTACTGGACGCAGTAACTTAGTTGATCGCGACAAATCTCCTATAGCGCTGCCAGACTGCTCCAAGACATTATTTCGCGTTTATCCCGTTCCAGCCAGTACGAATCTGGAGCAGGATGTAAGCATTCGTTGAGCATTTTCGTCTAAGGCGCTGCAGTCATGGACTGTGTGGCTGGTTCCGGCGGAAGTTCGAGTCCTCCCTCGGGCATGGCTGTGTGTGTGTTTCTCCTTAAGATCGTTTAGGTTAAGTAGTGTGTAAGCTTAGGGACTGATGACCTTAGCAGTTAAGTCCCATAAGATTTCACACACTGTAAGTAGGCTGTTTAGGTTTTTATGTTGGTAGCGCCACGTAGCGCTCTGTATGAAAATCACTGGCTGTGCAGTGTGCAGTCTGTGGCTGGTTGACATTGTTGGAATATTCGCTATTGTAGTGTTGGGCAGTTGGAGGTGAGCCGCCAGCAGTGGTGGATGTGGGGAGTGAGATGGCGGACTTTTGAGAGCGGATGATCTGGATGTGTGTCCATCAGAGAAAGTAAATTTGTAAGACTGGATGTCATGAACTGATATATATAATGACTTTTGAACACTATTAAGGTAAATACAGTGTTTGTTCTATATCAAAATCTTTCATTTGCTGACTATGCCTATCAGTAGTTAGTGCCTTCAGTACTTAGAATCTTTTATTTAGCTGGCAGTAGTGGCGCTCGCTGTATTGCAGTAGTTCGAGTAACGAAGATTTTTGTGAGGTAAGTGATTCATGAAATGTATAGGTTATTGTTAGTTAGGGCCATTCTTTTTAGGGATTACTGAAAGTCAGATTGCTAAAAGTATTGTGCGTCAGTTTAGTGTTGATCATAATAAGTGAAGAGCGAAATGTCTGAGTACGTTCAGATTTGTTCAGCTGTTTGAAAATCAAATAACGTAAGGGGTTTACCACCACAGTAATTCGTTAATATTTCTAAGGGGACGTTTCAACACATTTTTTGACCATTTCCTGCTCCCAACAATAAAGCTCCCGTAAGATCTGACGCGTTCTTTAGAGATTACTCTGCAAAGAGTGCTGGTTACGCCGACTGTTCTGGGGAACTGCTAGCTCCGAAATCCGCCTGCTTGGCTCCAGCCAACAGCTATATAGGACAATTAGGAAAAAATCGCCACGCATAGCTGGAAACTAGCCGGTCCGAATACAAAAGCGAACAGAGCTAGCACACATGATACAACAATCGTCAATGATGATAGTACTGACGGCCTACGACTGCGCCGTAAGATCCTCAACAGCTCATAACGCCTCACAAGTTCGTGGTTCCTCAACTTTTCTACGTGGTAGCTACTGTTTCAATTTTGCGAATGTTCCCCAGGGGCAGGTCGAAACATTTTATGTACCTACCACAGCCTCTTTGCACCGAAATTATAACGGAAGTCAAAAATTGTATTTAGTGTTGGGTGAACCTTCGCACGTTATGCTGCGGAGGTGTTACTACACATCTTCATTGGTGTATAATTTCGTTGCAGCCCCATCACACGACACGCTAAATATTCATAAGCGCCGCGGGCATCTGGCCGTGGCCGTAATCGTCGGAGGATCCCCTGCAATCCATTACGGCCGCCGAGTCATTCTATTAGGCGCTCTTAGCGGCCGTGCAGGAACAATGGCGTCCATTAGCTGGGGGCGCGGCGCACAATTACCGCCCTGTGCAGACAGGGGGGGCCGTGCTGGGCCAGGTTTATAAGGCGACGCGGAGGCGGCGCCACCGCCGCCCCCGGTGTCGTGTTACCCCGGGGGCCGGCGGGCGGTGCGGCCCCACCCTCGGGTAATGCGGGTCCGGGGCGAAACAGCCACGGCGTTACCCCCAGCTCATTTAACGCGGCGGCGGCGCGAGAATGACGCGTTAAACAGTCCGTAATGAATTGGCTCCCACTCACCGGAGGCGGGGGCGGCGAGCCGACGCGAAACTCTTGCACGACGCGCCGCGGAAGGGCGGGATGAGCCGAACGTCTGGTCGACACCGACAACCATTAGTGAAGGAGCACCGGTCCGGCTGCAAGGTGGATCGAGGTAGGCTGGGGGACTAGCAGAAGGAAAGGAGTTTGCCGTATCACGTTCTGAAGCGGGAAGTTTGTGCCGGAATTTCTTTTGTTTTAGCTCTGTCGTCATTACTCGCGGAAGCAATCATTTTCAAACGTGAGCTTATGAATCTTGGTAAGGCTATCCAAAGAGGTGCGAAACTCAGCTTGTCGCTTTCTCACATGATACACTGAGAACTATGGATGAAGGGCAACAGGCAGATTCCGAATTTCTAGATTTCCGGAATGTGGTATCGATAGCTAAGATGCCACGGCTTAATTTCAAGTACTTAAGTTGGCACAACGACCGACACCCACGATAGCGTCCTCTAGCAGGCGCTGTGCAGTTCCACGAGCTCCACTGCTGGCTCTGCACATTTCATCAGGAGCAGACGCACCTACGTACAAAGTTATGTATGCCTCTGTAAATATTCATGCAGCAGTGAACCACTTTTACCCACTAGCAGCACCGACATGTATTACCCTTTCCTGCTCCTACCCACGCGCCGCTTTCCAGGCGGGATACGAAAGGGAAACCGTTTTACACGGTGCCCTATTGCACGCTATTAACTGACGTACCAGCATATGGAACAAGTTCACAGATATGTGACTGCTTTGAAGACTTCTTCAATAATAGAACCCAGTATTTTGTCCTCGACGGCGAGTACAAGACGACTTAGACAAAATTTCGCTCTGTACTACTGAACAACTGGTACGATCGCACACGTCATAAAGCAAAATCCTCCGTCAACATTGTTACGGTTTTGCATGTAGAAGCACCTGCCGAATAACGAAATCATATGTACAGCTAACATGTATTGTTTTAGGTTGTTTTGTGTGTTCAAACAGTGTTTACTGTAACGTTAATCGGCGTAAAATTTGTAAAGCGTGTGCCAAACGATGGAACCAAGAAGAAGGAAGAAATACGAAGCAAGAGTAAAGTTAAGGTCATAAAAAGGACAACTTTGAACATGGCAAACGTTTGCAGCAACCGTATAAACAAATATGAAAAATATGTAAAAATCTGCCAACCGGTTGCATAGGTTTTCTATACACCTTGACCAGGTTTCGTCACCTCTAAGGGTGACTTCATCAGAAGGTAAGCTAATTACATGAAGAACATACATCTTTGACGATATGTTCTTCATGTAATTATCTTACCTTCTGATGAAGTCACCCTTAGAGGTGACGAAACCGGGTCAAGGTATATAGAAAACCTATGCAACCGGTTGGCAGATTTTTACATATTTTTCAAAAAAAAGTCATAAAAAGGGCTAAAGCAAGCGCTGTCTGCAGCAAGCGCCTTCGACATAACAGACAAGATGGTAAGAGATAGGCGAACCAATGAAAATATTATCAAACAGATGCCAATGAAAAAGTGTTGTATGAAGAGAGGAATAGCTTGCTTGCCATATTTAGAAAATAGCATTGCAGACGGGATACATAAACAGAGGCAGACTAATCATGTTGTTACAGGAAATATGAGTAGAGCTTGTGCAATGAAAGGGGCACGAGCCAGTCCAGAGCACGGCAAAGAATTTAACGAAATAGCAGGTTGTGCAATCGTTTCACGACCAGAAAAAATCTGGTAATACGGCAGGAAACAAAAATTGCGCAGAAACTACATAAGGATCTTGACCATAATGTTAGGAGTTTTTGTAAGTTTTTTATTCGTATGAGCCAAAAATACAACTTTCCATTGTCTCATATTAGAAATATGGATGAAACATGTTTCACAGGCACATAACTGAGAATACCAAAAGTCACATAGCGCGAAGACTGCCGTTACGCCGGATGGTTTGACTTCGACGTTGCAACCTTTAGACGCCAACCTGAATAAACTAGGCGTGGAGAACGGAACGACTGAATGATGAGTGGCAAATGCTTCAAGAAGTGTGGGATTTCCAATGCTGTGGATGTCACTGAGGAGCCAAAAATACAACTTTCCATTGTCTCATATTAGAAATATGGATGAAACATGTTTCACAGGCACATAACTGAGAATACCAAAAGTCACATAGCGCCAAGACTGCCGTTACGCCGGATGGTTTGACTTCGACGTTGCAACCTTTAGACGCCAACCTGAATAAACTAGGCGTGGAGAACGGAACAACTGAATGATGAGTGGCAAATGCTTCAAGAAGTGTGGGATTTCCAATGCTGTGGATGTCACTGAGGACGATTTCTTACGGGATACTGATGAAGAGGAGGAAGTCGATTCATAAGGTACAGAATGGGATCCATGTGACGAGCTTCTCAACGGAAGTGAGCATGTACTTGAGGAACTGCTTTCCTTGTATGCTGGCAATGAGGATTATGTAGCGTTTTAAATACACTGGTGTGTGATTTACTTTATTTTACAATGGTTTTAAATTATATAAATTTGACTATGTTTTATATCTGTCGTGTAAGATGATCCCGATTTTGGGTGCCTTTTTTTATGCTTCTAACTATTGTCTTACTTCCGGAAATATACGGTAAAAGGAACAAATACAGAGACACTGCGGGTTGGTTTTGGATGCTTCTGGATCAGGCAGCAACAACTGTCAATAAAAACTACACCAACACTGTGTTTGGGGACTTTAATACTTAGTTAGGTACGGAAATGGAATATAGAGATGTTATAGGGAAATGGCCAGTACCAGGAATAACGAACAAGTTTGACACAATACTCATGGCATTCTGCATAAAGTATGACATGATCTCGAAGTCTCGGTACTTCATGAGAAAACCAAGTAGACTCAAAACCTGGGAACACTCAGACTGGGAAAATGCAAAAAAGGAGGTGGATCATGTTTGCTTGGATAAGAACTACCACTGAGAAATGTACAATGTGAAAGTCCTGAGAGGAACAGACACCTGTTCGGAACACTATTTCATTAAAGGAAAATTAAATGCACCCCACTGAGAAAGAATCCCACCCCAAAAGAATATAAACTAGGACCCCCACAAACTGATAAATAAAGACGAATATGAAGAACGAGCTAGGAATATAAAATTAACAAACAATCTAGAAGAAATAATTTCGCAGTTGAAAGAAATAGTTGAATAAGTAGCCCCAATAAAGCCAAGGAAAGAAACTTGGTTGGTGGAACGATGAATGTGATGAATTAGTGGAAGGTAGACACAAAGCATGATTAAGAAATAAGAACCAAAAGCCAAAATAATCACAAGTGGAGCACACAAATCAAGGAAAGACAACCCAAGAAATAACAGCGAGGGTTAAACATTAGTACGAAAATGACGTACTTTTAACGAGACACACAAATAGCGGGAAAACAAACCCATCATTTTGTCACAAAATATTTAACAGACAACTCCAAAGATACGATCCTCAACATTAGTGCTGAAAATATAACAATCAGATGGCACATAGCAATAAAGGAAATATATAAATTGTTGCGGGTATATTTAACAAACCGCTAAGCTGCGAACGTCTCTCACAACTTATTCAAATAAATACAAGAACCCCAATAAACACACCACCCACCGGGAATCCATGAAGTCTACGAAGCTTACAGAGAGTTCAAGAATCACAATGCATATGATGAGGATCAGACATTTGACTATCTCTGGAAACCTGGGTGATGGAAATCTGGAAGTAAGATGAAGTATCAAAACATTTGACTACATGTAGGCTATAATACACCAGTTACATAAAAAGGGTAAAAACAAATCTGGATAACTACAGAGGGATTTTGCTGTTGGTTTTCACATGTGAAGTCCGGTCAAGAATTCTGTACTGTCGCTGTCGACTACTAGCAACTAGGAGACTACTATGGAGAATATAGACCCTGGAGAAGCTGCTAGGAACAGATAATCACTTTAAAATTCGTAATTGATGTCCAAAACACAACATAAAAACAAGTCGTAACTGTTTTAGAATTCAAAAAATGTTGTGACTGTATACCCAGATCTTCAGTATCGGACATATTAAGGAATTGCGCACTTCAGCCCAAATTAAGAGAAATGATAAAATCCAAAATCAAAAGTTAAAATCCAGTGGAAAACTGTCTGGGCCGTTCACGACTAAAACAGGCGACCACTACCCTTCAACTGAGTTTTGGAACACCTGTTGAGAGAATAGTTCGAGGGAAGTCTTAAGGAAATGCAAGTTGGAACTCAGAAAAGTGAAGTAAAGTTAAATTCTTCAGTATTCGCAGACGAATTAGCGTTACTGGGTAATAACATAGAAAAAGAGAGATATCACAGCACAAATATGATACTTCCGGTATTATTCGACAAGACTGAAATAACGTTAAGCGACCCATTAGAAGTAAATGACTAAATAGTAAATAACATAAAAATTAAAAAAATGTTTCAAATGGCTCTGAGCACTATGGGACTTGACATCTGTGGTCATCAGTCCCCTAGAACTTAGAACCACTTAAACCTAACCAGCCGAAGGACATCACACACATCCATGCCCGAGGCAGGATTCGAACCTGCGACCGCAGCGGTCACGCGGTTCCAGACTGAAGCGCCTAGAACCGCACGGCCACAGCGGCCGGCAAAAATAAAAAGAGTGAAACGATTTGAAAACCTCTGAGAAATTATCAGACACAACTTTAATGAAAACCTGCTTGGCAACAAAAACTAACAATATGTTAAACACGGTGTATTTGCAATTGGAAAAGCGTTGTCAAGCAACAGAAAATTAACGCACTACAAGACGGTGGTGCACCCAGAGGTAACACACGCAAGTGACAGTTTTCTTAAAGATACTCAGAGTAACAGAATTGGCATTATCCTAAAAGTAGAGAGAAAAATCGCTAGAACATGCACGAAGACGTTATGACCACCTACGTAGTAGCCGGCAGTCCACCTTTGGCACGGATAACAACGGCGACGTGTCGTGTCACGGAAGCAATAAGGCCTAGGTAGGTTGCTGGCGCGGTTTGGCACCATTTCTGCACTCAAGAGTCACCTAATTCTAGTAAATACCAGCGACAAGTGCGATGAGTTCTGACGACACGCCGCGTAGGGTGGCCGAGTGGTCAAGGGCACCTTGCCACGGATCGCGCGGCTGTCCCCGTCGGAGGTTCGAGTCCACCATGGGTTTTTGTGTTGTCCTTAGCGTATGTTAGTTTAAGTAACATTAAATACTGTGTAAGCCTAGGGACCGATGACCTCAGCAGCTTGGTCCCATAGGAACTTACCACAAACATTTTTCTAACGACACGTTGAATCAGATGCCATATGTGTGCGGTCGGGTTCAGATCTAGTGTGTTGGAGGGCCAGCACAACAATTAGAACTTGCCGCTGTGTTCCTAGGGCCTCTCCATCACACTCCTGGTCTTGTGACATGGCTCATTATGTTCTTCAAAAATGCCACTTATGTCGGGAAATATGATCGTCACAAGTGGTGTACGTGGTCTGAAACCAGCATATGACTCCCTTCAAAATTGCCACTGGTGTCGGGAAATATGATCGTCACAAGTGGTGTACGTGGTCTGAAACCAGCATATGACTCCCTTCAAAAATGCCACTGGTGTCGGGAAATATGATCGTCACAAGTGGTGTACGTGGTCTGAAACCAGCATATGACTCCCTTCAAAAATGCCACGGGTGTCGGGAAATATGATCGTCATAAGTGGTGTACGTGGTCTGAAACCAGCATATGACTCCCTTCAAAAATGCCACTGGTGTCGGGAAATATGATCGTCATAAGTGGTGTACGTGGTCTGAAACCAGCATATGACTCCCTTCAAAAATGCCACTGGTGTCGGGAAATATGATCGTCACAAGTGGTGTACGTGGTCTGAAACCAGCATATGACTCCCTTCAAAAATGCCACTGGTGTCGGGAAATATGATCGTCACAAGTGGTGTACGTGGTCTGAAACCAGCATATGACTCCCTTCAAAAATGCCACTGGTGTCGGGAAATATGATCGTCACAAGTGGTGTACGTGGTCTGAAACCAGCATATGACTCCCTACAAAAATGCCACTGGTGTCGGGAAATATGATCGTCACAAGTGGTGTACGTGGTCTGAAACCAGCATATGACTCCCTTCAAAAATGCCACTGGTGTCGGGAAATACGATCGTCATAAGTGGTGTACGTGGTCTGAAACCAGCATATGACTCCCTTCAAAAATGCCACTGGTGTCGGGAAATATGATCGTCACAAGTGGTGTACGTGGTCTGAAACCAGCATATGACTCCCTTCAAAAATGCCACTGGTGTCGGGAAATATGATCGTCACAAGTGGTGTACGTGGTCTGAAACCAGCATATGACTCCCTTCAAAAATGCCACTGGTGTCGGGAAATATGATCGTCACAAGTGGTGTACGTGGTCTGAAACCAGCATATGACTCCCTTCAAAAATGCCACTGGTGTCGGGAAATATGATCGTCATAAGTGGTGTACGTGGTCTGAAACCAGCATATGACTCTCTTTGGCCATCACAGAGCCTTGCACGAGCTGCACTAGACACCCATGGACGCCCATGTGGATGTTTCCCACAGGGTAATGGAGCTTGTCTCCGCCCTGCTGTTCAGGTGTCAAGGAGCTGTTCCCCTGGACGAAAACAGATTCGCAGCATCCCATGGGCAAGATGAAGAAGGCATCGGATCCATCAGCCCATACAACTCTCTGCCACGGCGCCAACGTCCAGTAGCGAAGGTCACGTGCTCATTTCAGACACAGCTGCCGACGTCGCGGTGTTAACATTGGTACATGCATGGGTTGCCGGTCGCGGAGGCTCGTCCTTAGCAGTGTTCGGTGCACCGTGTGTTCAGGCACACTTGCACTCTGCCGAGCATCAAACTCTGATGTTAGTTCTTCCACAATTCGCCGCCTTTCATGTTTTACCAATCTGCCCAGCCTGCGACTTCCGACATCTGTAATGAGGTGTAGCTACCCAAGCCCACGACGTCTAGACGTGGTTTCACCTCGGTTTCGCCACGTGTTGAAGACACTCGCTACAGCACACCTCGAACACCCAACAAGTCGCGCAGTTTCCGAAATGTTCGTGCCCAGCCTCCGGGCCATCACAGTTTGCCCTCGATCACACTCACAAGGGGAGGCCGCCAATTGTGAAATTCAGATTCGATTCATACTGCGCATAATAAAAGCTAATGGCCAGAGGTGTAATGTGGCAATGCACCAAGATGCACTTCTCAGCCGTTGTCGAGAAAATCGACTGTTAATAGAAACCGTTGCGGTGAAATGCTCTCTACGATATACAACTTCCTATAGCGTTGTGGCGCTGCGGTAAGCGCTAGGGTTCGTACTCCAAAGGTCGCCGGATCGAATCTCGCGCCATGCAATTTTTTTTTAGTATTTGTTTTTTGTAATTCAAATATTATATATATATATATATATATATATATATATATATATATATATATATATATATATATATATACGTATTCGTTTCGGAATATCGTTTCTACGTCTTCCGTTAACCACACGTGTAAACATTATGAAGACAATTAATAACATTTGTGAAATACAACTTTGTTTGCAGAAAACATAATCATGTTCGAAGTCGCCAGTTTTTCCACGACAAACGACTTTCAACAACTTATTATATGCATAATTGTTGCAACTGATTGCCGCAAATTTTATATATATATATATATATATATATATATATATATATATATATATATATATATATATCGCGCCATGCAACTTTTTTTTAGTATTTGTTATTTGTAATTAAAATATATATATATTTAATTACAAATAACAAATACTAAAAAAAAAAGTTGCATGGCGCGAGATTCGATCCGGCGTCCTTCGGGTTACGAACCCAAGCGCTTACCGCTGCGCCACGACGCTGCAGGACGTTATAACTAGTAGAGAGTATTTCCCCTCAACGGTTTCTTTTAACTGTCGATTTTCTCGACAACGGCTGAGAAGTGCATCTTGGTGCTTTGCCACATTAAACCTCTGGCTATGAGCTTTTATTATGCGCAATATGAATCGAATCTGAATTTCACAATTGACGGCCTCCCCTTGTCAGACAGATTGCGCGCCTTCCCCATTCGACACGCGGGCAGTCCGCTCACTGATAGTACCCGCACCATGCGTGTGTCGGACTAGCAGTCATCCCTTGGCAGGTGATGCTGCTGTCGCCTGGACGGGTTTATATCAGCAGTAGGTCGGTGGTCATAATTTTCTGGCTGACCAGTGTAAAAATTATCAAAAAGAAGGACAGCGGTGGGTAGTTGAAAATGAAGTGATCCACAGCAAAATCGAGCCTGTTACAGATACAATACTTAAGAAGAGATTTTCTTTCTTTTTCTGTATCATGCGGACATCAGAAACCAGATTGACAAGAAGAATTACACAGAAGTTCTGGAATCTGAAGCAGTAATTGGGTTGAACGAGGAAATTAGAGAGGATATAGAAGAACGAGAAAGAATCTGGGATGATCTGCAAACCAAAACTGAAAATGAAAATAAACTGAAAAACGATAAAATAAGGCTTAAACCAAAAATAGGCAAATGAGACGCAGTGAAAAGGGTATTTACAGATGAGGAAAGACACCAAAGGTAGATCAGAACGAATAAGTAGATAATGAGCCGTTCGTAATGAAAGAAACATGCACTTGTCAGAGAAAATGACCTGAAAATTACTGTCCAAAGAAGCCATAAAAATATTTAAATGCGGCCTTATTAAACGACTTCAAAGGATGTCAGGCGCTAATGTCTGTTAAGATGATTCCTCACAATGAAGAATGAATTCTGAGAACCATAGTGACTTCTGTTCATTGTTAAATCTTAATTACAACCACATATCCTGATATTTGGTATGCATATACTGTGGTTACTAGGAAACAAGCTACAGCGATCTACGGTTGATGCCCTTACTTCAAGGAGGCGCAAGCGACAATCCCTGCCAGAAAACACGATATAACGCCGGTTGCTGAAGTCAGTATACTCGGCATGAAGCTAATGGTTAAGCACCGTATCAGACATCTTACATCGAAATACTAGCTCTCTCGGTTTTTCTTGCTGCTACGGTCGCAGGTTCGAATCCTGTCTCGGGCATGGATGTGTGTGATGTCCTTAGGTTAGTTAGGTTTAAGTAGTTCTAAGTATAGGGGACTGATGACCTCAGATGATAAGTCCCATAGTGCTTAGAGCCATTTCGGTTTTTCTTGTAGTTTACTACTGGAGCGCTGCGCCTGGCAAACGAAGAGTTTGACTACTCCAAGTGGGTCTCCGCATGGTAGGTGCTGTAGTCACTTTCTGACGCAGTCCGCATCCGGGGTTTGTGTCTATGTTCACAGTGTTCGCATCTCCGCCGATCACGCTCGCGAATTCGAACATTTAAGTATGCGTTCTCGTGCGCCACTGAACTTGTTTTCAGGAAGCACTGGACTCACCAATGTTTCCACTGTTATCTCGACCTGCACTTGAACCGATTGAGGGACGGTGTGGGAAAATTGAAGAACGCATTGTCAGACAGTAATTTTAACACCTCTCTTCCGGAACAAAAGTGAGTTGCATGCTACTGAGGGAGGAACGTAGCTATACGAAGACCAACTAGAATAATAACTAAGCTGCTCGGTTGAATGTAATGCTTACGTGTTCTTCCCCGCAGAGCTAAAGGCTGTCACCTCCTTTTGTTATCATCCACCGTAACGCAAGGCAAAGCAGGGTGATGTATACGCAACACGAAGTACTCGAATACTCGTTGAGAGTTATTCCGCAAAAATCCCTAATCGTGCTGATGCTAGACAGCAAATCGCAACAACAAATATTTTATTTGCTCTGTTCATTTTGATCGGAATCCAGAGCTAGCGCACGTATCTAATTTCACAGTGTAGCACGTAACGCCGTGACACGCTCTGCTGTGAAATTTTGTACCGTTTGAGTGCTGAAGTGTACTCGCGCTTCAAGCGACGAGAAAACACGCCTTCAGTTGATACCATGTACTTCCTAAGTACGGCGTTCTTTTTCATTCTTTCTCTACATAATTCACGAATTAATTCTCCAATTTTCACCATTCGAGGATTACTCTAAAATCTAGAGATGCGTGTCATACCATATTAAGCGTGTGGACCTGAAATGTACGACTCAGAGCTGCAAGGTGATCATGTAGAAATACTTGTGAAGTTGAATGTAGCTGCAGTTTACGACGTTATGATCAACAGAATATAAATACATCTACATCTGCATCTACGTGATTACTCTGCTATTCACAATAAAGTGCCTGGCATATGGTTCAAGCTGTGTCTCTACCGTTCCACTCTCGAACGGCACGCGGGAAATACGAGCACTTAAATTTTTCTGTGCAGGTCCTGATTTCTCTTATTTTATCGTGATGATCATTTCTCCCTATGTAGGTGGGTGTCAACAGAATGTTTTCCCAGTCTGAGGAGAAAACTGGTGATTGAAATTTCATGAGCAGATCCCGTCGTAACGAAAAACGCCTTTGTTTTAATGATTGCCACTCCAATTCACGTATCATGTCTGTGACACTATCTCCTCTACATCGTGATAATACAAAACGAGCTGCCCTTCTTTGTACTTTTTCGATGTCACCCGTCAGTCTCACTTGATGCAGATCCCACACCGCACAGCAATACTCCAGAATATGGCGGACAAGCGTGGTGTAAGCAGTCTCTTTAGTAAACCTGTTGCACCTTCGAAGGGTTCTGCCAATGAATCGCAGTCTTTGGTTTGCTCTACCCTCAATATTATCTTTGTGATCGTTCCAATTTAGGTTATTTGTAATAGTAATACTTATGTATTTAGTACACTCCTGGAAATGGAAAAAAGAACACATTGACACCGGTGTGTCAGACCCACCATACTTGCTCCGGACACTGCGAGAGGGCTGTACAAGCAATGATCACACGCACGGCACAGCGGACACACCAGGAACCGCGGTGTTGGCCGTCGAATCGCGCTAGCTGCGCAGCATTTGTGCACCGCCGCCGTCAGTGTCAGCCACTTTGCCGTGGCATACGGAGCTCCATCGCAGTCTTTAACACTGGTAGCATGCCGCGACAGCGTGGACGTGAACCGTATGTGCAGTTGACGGACTTTGAGCGAGGGCGTATAGTGGGCATGCGGGAGGCCGGGTGGACGTACCGCCGAATTGCTCAACACGTGGGGCGTGAGGTCTCCACAGTACATCGATGTTGTCGCCAGTGGTCGGCGGAAGGTGCACGTGCCCGTCGACCTGGGACCGGACCACAGCGACGCACGGATGCACGCCAAGACCGTAGGATCCTACGCAGTGCCGTAGGGGACCGCACCGCCACTTTCCAGCAAATTAGGGACACTGTTGCTCCTGGGGTATCGGCGAGGACCATTCGCAACCGTCTCCATGAAGCTGGGCTACGGTCCCGCACACCGTTAGGCCGTCTTCCGCTCACGCCCCAACTTCGTGCAGCCCGCCTCCAGTGGTGTCGCGACAGGCGTGAATGGAGGGTCGAATGGAGACGTGTCGTCTTCAGCGATGAGAGTCGCTTCTGCCTTGGTGCCAATGATGGTCGTATGCGTGTTTGGCGCCTTGCAGGTGAGCGCCACAATCAGGACTGCATACGACCGAGGCACACAGGGCCAACACCCGGCATCATGGTGTGGGGAGCGATCTCCTACACTGGCCGTACACCACTGGTGATCGTCGAGGGGACACTGAATAGTGCACGGTACATCCAAACCGTCATCGAACCCATCGTTCTACCATTCCTAGACCGGCAAGGGAACTTGCTGTTCCAACAGGACAATGCACGTCCGCATGTATCCCGTGCCACCCAACGTGCTCTAGAAGGTGTAAGTCAACTACCCTGGCCAGCAAGATCTCCGGATCTGTCCCCCATTGAGCATGTTTGGGACTGGATGAAGCGTCGTCTCACGCGGTCTGCACGTCCAGCACGAACGCTGGTCCAACTGAGGCGCCAGGTGGAAATGGCATGGCAAGCCGTTCCACAGGACTACATCCAGCATCTCTACGATCGTCTCCATGGGAGAATAGCAGCCTGCATTGCTGCGAAAGGTGGATATACACTGTACTAGTGCCGACATTGTGCATGCTCTGTTGCCTGTGACTATGTGCCTGTGGTTCTGTCAGTGTGATCATGTGATGTATCTGACCCCAGGAATGTGTCAATAAAGTTTCCCCTTCCTGGGACAATGAATTCACGGTGTTCTTATTTCAATTTCCAGGAGTGTAGAATTTACAGCCTTCAGCTTTGTATGACTTACCGCGTAATCGAAATTTAGCTGATTTCTTTTACTACTAATATGAATAATTTCACACTTCTCCTTATTCAGAGTCAACTACCACTTTTCGCACCATAAAGATATCTTATCTCATTCATTTTGCAAGTCGTTTTGATCATCTGGTGACTTTACAAGACGGTAAATTCAGCGGTAAGAAACGAGTAAACTGGACACAGTATTCTACTGTTTGTTTCCTTTCGCGTTTTAGTCGTTCATGATGAAATAGGTGTTTTGAATAACTGTAACCAAATGTTGGAAACTTTTTAATACGATCATTACATACTTTTCCTCTAAAAGCACACGCTCAACCAATTCATCCGGCATTGGAACCGCTTCCAAACTCGACGTCGTCACATCCAAATGCTGAACCCAGTGCTACAGCCAACGCGTGCTACGTGTAGTCATTAAACTGATCGGCCAGAACTAGCGTTATTAACCCGTCCAGGCGAAAGCAGCGTCACCTGGCGAGGAATGACTGCTCGCCTGACACACGCACTGTGTTCGTAGTATCAGTGGCCGTGCTCTCCGTGTGTAGAATGGGGAAGGCGCACGATCTATCTGAGTTTGGCCAAGAGCAGATTGTGATGACTCACAAGGGAACCTCCCCATCGCACCCCCCTCAGATTTAGTTATAAGTTGGCACAGTGGATAGGCCTTGAAAAACTGAACACAGATTAATCGACTAAACAGGAAGAAGTTGTGTGGAACTATGAAAAAAATAAGCAAAACATACAAACTGAGTAGTCCATGTGAAAGATAGGCAACATCAAGGATAGTGTGTGCTCAGGAGGGCCGTGGTCCCTTGGTTAGCGTGAGCACCTGCGGAACGAGAGGTCCTTGGTTCAAGTCTTCCCTCGAGTGAAAATTTTAATTTCTTTATTTTCGCGAAGTTATGATCTGTCCGTTCATTCACTGACGTCTCTATTCACTGTAATAAGTTTAGTGTCTATGTTTTGCGACCGCACCGCAAAACCGTGCGATTAGTAGACGAAAGGACGTGCCTCTCCAATGGGAACCGAAAACATTTGTTCGCAAGGTCATAGGTCAACCGATTCCTCCACAGGAAAACACGTCTGATATATTCTATACGACACTGGTGACGGCATGTGCTTCACATGACAGGAATATATTGTCGACCCACCTTTTTTTGTACACTTGGCGAATGGGTAAAAAGATTCTTCTACCTTTCCCGATTTAGGTTTTCTTGTGGATGTGATAATCACTCCCAAAAAAGTGATGAAAACATAAGAGTTTGCCACATAAACTGCAACAAATGAATGCAACAGTTTCACAGTCGCACAGTTTTGCCTGTGCTCCATCAAAACATATGTTTTTAACGTTTTCAAATTTTTCCGTGTGTAGACCGTCAAATCCTGCATATGTCCAAGCAAATCTGAACATGTCCTAGAATTTTGGAGAGCGAAGTTGATTATGTGTGAGTGCCTGAACTTTGATAATTGTCTGAAAACAAAAAATTAAACTTTTCAGTCGAGGGTAGACTTGAACCAAGGACCTCTCGTTCCACAGGTGCTCACGCTAACAACGGGACCACAGCGCTCCTAAGCTCACATTATCCTTGATGTTGCTTATCCTGCGCATGCACTACTCAGTTTGTATATTTTGCTTATTTTTTTCATAGTTCCACACAACTCCTTCCTGTTTTCTCGATTGATCTGTGTTCAGTTTTTCAAGGCCTATCCACTGTGCCAGAGTATAACTAAATCTGAGGGGGGCGATGGGTAGGTTCCCTTGTCAGAGCCTCAGTACGGGCATTTCGGAAACAGCATGACTTGTCGTATGTTCGAGAAGTACTGTGGTGAGTGTCTTCAACACGTGGCGAAACCACGATTAAAATGAGACCACGTCCAGATGTTGTGCGGTTGGGAGGCCACCCCTCAATGCAGATGTCGGACGTCGTATGCTTGGCCGACTGGTGAAACAAGACAGGAGACGAGCTGTGGCAGAACTAACATCAGAAGTTAATACTAGGCGAAGTAGAAGCGTGCATGAACGCACAGTGCACCGTACTCTCCTAACGACAGGCCTCTGCAACGTTAACGCCACTACGACTGAAATGGGCACGTGATCACCGGCACTCGACATTGGCTCAGTGGTAGAGCATTCCATGGTCTTACGAATCCCGATACCTTATTCATAATGCCGAAGGAGGGTGGGGGGTGAAGAGGGGAGAGGGGGGCGGGGGTGGCGTGTACCCATCGTCTTCCGGGGGAACAGCTCCTTGACACCTGTGATGTGGCGCGGAAACAAGATGGCGGCGGCTCCATTATGCTCTGGGGAACCTTCACATGAGCATCTGTGGATCCAGCGAAGTAGAAAGTACCATGACGGCCAAGGATGCAGACCAGAAACGTCCCTTCATGACGATCATATAGCGTTTATCAGCAATACGAGGTGTGGCTAGAAAAAAACCGGACTAGTACTGGTGAAACAATAAAACGAATGCAATAAGGCTGAAAGTCGCGTGGCCTGTCACGTGACTCTCGCTCCGCCTACTGCTCGAGTTTCATCTGCCTCCTGCACTCAGTCTGCCCGTGGCGTCCGTTTTAAGTAGTTGACGTTTTGTCTGTGCGTCGGAAAATGTTGAGTGTACAGAAAGAACAGCGTGTTAACATCAAATTTTGTTTCAAACTAGGAAAATCTGCAAGTGAAACGTTTGTAATGTTACAACAAGTGTACGGCGATGATTGTTTATCGCGAACACAAGTGTTTGAGTGGTTTAAACGATTTAAAGATGGCCGCGAAGACACCAGTGATGACACTCGCACTGGCAGACCATTGTCAGCAAAAACTGATGCAAACATTGAAAAAAATCGGTAAACTTGTTCGACAAGATCGCCGTTTAACAATCAGAGCAGTGTCTGAGTTAACAGGAGTTGACAAGGAAAGTGTCGAACAAGTTTACCGATTTTTTCAATGTTTGCATCAGTTTTTGCTGACAATGGTCTGCCAGTGCGAGTGTCATCACTGGTGTCTTCGCGGCCATCTTTAAATCGTTTAAACCACTCAAACACTTGTGTTCGCGATAAACAATCATCGCCGTACACTTGTTGTAACATTACTAACGTTTCACTTGCAGATTTTCCTAGTTTGAAACAAAATTTGATGTTAACACGCTGTTCTTTCTGTACACTCAACATTTTCCGACGCACAGACAAAACGTCAACTACTTAAAACAGACGCCACGGGCAGACTGAGTGCAGGAGGCAGATGAAACTCGAGCAGTAGGCGGAGCGAGAGTCACGTGACAGGCCACGCGACTTTCAGCCTTATTGCATTCGTTTTATCGTTTCACCAGTACTAGTCCGGTTTTTTTCTAGCCACACCTCGTATAATGAGCCATTTTACAAGTCCAGGAGTGTGATGGAGTGATTTGACGAATACAGTGGTGAGTTTCATTAGATGTGTTGGCCCCCAACTCACCAGATCTGAACCCGATCGAACACATCTGGGATTTAATTGAACGTGGCGTCAGATCTCATCGCCCCACTCCCCAGAATTTATGGGAATTAGGTGATACGTGTGTGGAGATGTGGTGCCAGCTCCCTGCAGCAACCTACAAAGGCCTCATTGCTTCTAAGTTACGAAGTCGTCAATGTTATCTGTGCCTATTACGTAGGCGGTCATAAAGTTCTAGTTGGTGAGTGTATGTGCCTTAGTAATCAACGTTCACTAAGTAAGTTGGTAGACCAGTGTGCAAAATTTTTCGTTTTGAGCCTAATTTTTTATTGGCCTAAATTATTCCTTGGAGACTCTGATTTTAAGATTCATTCACATAAATTGCCGGCCGCGGTGGCCGTGCGGTTCTGGCGCTGCAGTCCGGAACCGCGGGACTGCTACGGTTGCAGGTTCGAATCCTGCTTCGGGCATGGGTGTGTGTGGTGTCCTTAGGTTAGTTAGGTTTAAGTAGTTCTAAGTTCTAGGTGACTTATGACCTAAGATGTTGAGTCCCATAGTGCTCAGAGCCATTTGAACCATTTTTCACATAAATTGTTCCATAAACTTTAAAATAAATTAAAAGCGCGATTTACTGCTTGGTTGAAAAGGGGGGGGGGGGGGGCAGGGTCTGACACATCGAGCGCTTGAATACAACAGATGTAATACTATAATAGTAACTGATGGAACAGAGGTCCTTTTAGTTTCAGAAGATAACAGAGGGCGTTAGTATCAACTAAAATACCCTTCTCAACAAGATTTCTCGTAGTAACATGATTGGTTTATGGTAAACAGTCTGAAAGTACCTGCTCGTCTCGTGTGTGCTTAACATATTTCGCTAAATTTTTATATGAAGTACGAGGCTTATTCGGAAAGTAAGGAACGATCGCTCACGAAATGGAAACCACAGTGAAAATCCGATGACGTTTTGCACAGTGTCTGTAGTATGCCAGTCGATCGCATTACGTCGTTCTTCTTAGTTCTGAGCACACAGGGAGCGCATAAAGATACCTAGAACAATACTGTCTCCCGCCATGTACGAGGGTCTGGTGAGAAACTTCGCCTGAAGCTCTGCAGCCAACATTACATGACTGTCGTGCATTTTCTTCTTTAAGACAATTCTCAGCCGCATTCTGCAGGGGCAATGAAGATGCTCCTTGCATTGTTTTCAATTGGAAATGTTTGATTACCCACAATACAGCTCGTAATTGTCTCCCTCTGAGTTTCATCTCTGCTCACATGACCCGCTAGCTATGAAGACAACATTTTGGCACAGACAACGAGCTGTAGACCAGCGTGGAGAATTGGCGGAAAGCACTGGCGGCTGCCTTCTATAACGATGGTATTGGAAACTTGGTACAACGCCACGCCAAACGTCTAAGCCGGATCGGCGACTTCCACAACAATATTTTTTTCATGTTGACAGGAGCCATAACTCAAGAGTTGGCGTTTTTTCGACTTCTGTACTAACGATTTCTGCAATATATTTTAATTCCGAGTTATTGTGCACATTTTTACGACTTTCTTATGGGAAAACATTGACTTTTATTTCAGTGCCGTGATTTTATTAAAAAGAATTTTTTTAGTATCTGTACATACTACGTTAGACAATGTCAGTTTCAAACCAGTTTTTGAAATTTAATTCAAGGCTGAAAATTGTGGCCTTCAGAGCTCTCACCAACGGCCTCCCACTCCGCGAAAGGCCTTTCGTCGATGTCATGCTGTATCCTCTGGGTGCAAGTTTTTTTTTACTTAAGAAAAACATGTAATACACTCTTGAGGCTGTACAATATATATATATATATATATATATATATATATAGGGTGAGTCACCTAACATTACCGCTGGATATATTTCGTAAACCACATCAAATACTGACGAATCGATTCCACAGACCGAACGTGAGGAGAGGGGCTAGTGTAACTGGTTAATACAAACCATACAAAAATGCACGGAAGTATGTTTTTTAACACAAACCTGCGTTTTTTTAAATGAAACCCCGTTAGTTTTGTTAGCACATCTGAACAAATAAACAAATACGTAATCAGTGCCGTTTGTTGCATTGTAAAATGTTAATTACATCCGGAGATATTGTAACCTAAAGTTGACGCTTGAGTACCAGTCCTCCGCTCTTCGATCGTGTGTATCGGAGAGCACCGAATTACGTAGGGATCCAAAAGGAACGGTGATGGACCTTAGGTACAGAAGAGAGTGCAACAGCACATTACGTCCACATGCTGACACCTTTTTATTGGTCTTTTTCACTGACGCACATGTACATTTCCATGGGGGGTGAGGTACACATACACACGTGGTTTCCGTTTTCAATTACGGAGTGGAATAGAGTGTGTCCCGACATGTCAGTCCAATAGATGTTCAATGTGGTGGCCTTCATTTGCTGCACACAATTTCAATCTCTGGCGTAATGAATGTCGTACACGCCGCCGTACATCTGGTGTAATGTCGCCGCAAGCTGCCACAATACATTGTTTCATATCCTCTTGGGTTGTAGGCACATCACGGTACACATTCTCCTTTAACGTTCCCCACACAAAGAAGTCCAGAGGTGTAAGATCAGCAGAACGGGCTGGCCAATTTATGCGTCCTCCACGTCCTATGAAACGCTCGTCGAACATCCTGTCAAAGATCAGCCTAGTGTTAATTGCGGAATGTGCAGGTGCACCATCATGCTGATACCACATACGTCGACGCGTTTCCAGTGTGACATTTTCGAGCAACGTTGGCAGATCATTCTGTAGAAACGCGATGTATGTTGCAGCTGTTTGGGCCTCTGCAATGAAGTGAGGACCAATGAGGTGGTCGCCAATGATTCCGCAGCATACATTTACAGTCCACGGTCGCTGTCGCTCTACCTGTCTGAGCCAGCGAGGATTGTCCCCGGACCAGTAATGCATGTTCCGTAGATTCACTGCCCCGTGGTTTGTGAAACCCGCTTCACCGGTAAACAGGTAGAGCTGCAACGCATTCTCTGTTAATGCCCATTGACAGAATTGCACTCGATGATTAAAGTCATCACCATGTAATTGTTGATGTAGCGACACATGAAACGGGTGAAAGCGGTGACGATGCATTATGCGCATGACACTACTTTGACTCAGTCCACCGGCTCTCGCAATGTCCCGTGTACTCATGTGTGGGTTCATGGCAACAGCAGGTAACACACCAACTGCACCCGCTTCTCCTGCGACGGGCCTGTTACGAACCCGATTGCGTGCTACGACCATACCCGTTGCATACAGTTGGCGGTAGATGTTTTGCAATGTGCGGGCCGTTGGATGCTCTCTGTCCGGGTACCATTCTGCATACACCCTGCAGGCTTCAGCTACATTTCGTCGACACTCGCCATAGATGAGTATCATCTCCGCCTTTTCAGAGTTCGAATACACCATGGTCACAGTTCCTACAACACTACACTATCACAGACGTCTGGTAACACGGTGTACTACAGTTGGTCTGCGTGCGGAGACGAATGCAGAATAACAATAGCAGCAAGCGCTACATGCGGACACTGCGACAGCCAGACCAAACCACAACAGTGCACTACAGCCACACTCGTAAACACGGTCGTCATCGTAAACATGTCCCTGCAGATGCTGCTCGCAGACCGTGGCCCGTGTTTGTTACAACACGCAACTGAACGTCGGAGGTTTCAAGCGTCAACTTTAGGTTACAATATCTCCGGATGTAATTAACATTTTACAATGCTACAAACGGCACTGATTACGTATTCGTTTATATGTTCAGATGTGCTAACAAAAATAACGTGGTTCCATTTAAAAAAACGTAGGTTTGTGTTAAAAAACATACTTCCGTGCATTTTTGTATGGCACGTGTTAAACAATTACACTAGCCCCTCTCCTCATGTTCGGTTTGTGGAATCGGTTCGTCAGTATTTGATGTGGTTTACGAAATATATCCAGCGGTAACGTTAGGTGACTCACCCTATATATATATATATATATATATATATATATATATATATATATATATATATATAGGGTGAGTCACCTAACGTTACCGCTGGATATATTTCGTAAACCACATCAAATATATATATATATATATATATATATATATATATATATATATATATATATATATATATAAAGATGGGCAAGGTTGGCTAATCTGTGTGATGCAATGCACTAAAACGCTCCACGACTTCCTACGCGGTTATGATCGGAGGCGCCTTGCTAATATCATCGGGTGATTTTCGCCAAATTGTGCCAGTCATACCCAGATTGACACGTCGAAGATATAAATGAGTGCGTGAAACAATTGAACATCTGGAATCGCAAGCAGAAAAAAGTCAAACAACAGGTACGATGCAGCAAGTCTCGAGTGGTAACGAGTGCACTTATTTGTCGAAAAACTACTGCAAATTGGGGAAAGGAAACAGTCTTGTACAGAAATATTTTCATAAACGCTTACTGATGTCCTATTTTTTCAAGATAGTTGAGAGACCCGAACAACTATTCCATAAATATACCCAAACATCTACTCAGAATACTTACGCAACAGAGCCATTCTACGCTAGTAAAACGAAATTGTCAATGATACCAACAGGGAGTCTAAGAGCTGATTCCTGTTACATGGCAAGTACACACTTCGCTCGATACAACTATCGATGAAAATAAAAGTGCAATCTTTCGTATTGAGTCTTCGCATTTGCTGAATCTGCCAGAAAAGCTGTTCGACAGCCTTAAGACTAAAGATTCTACTACAGAAACTGAACTCGCCGGAAGTGTGTACAGTCAAAATATGAGAATATCCGGGTATATTATCTCTAAGATAACGCCATCGACTCGAGTATAATGACCGACAACGTACATGTGTAAACGGTGTTCATAGTGCGAATCGTCCATCAGTTTCGAATGATTGGAATTCGTAGCAGAGTTGATTTGTAATACCAAAAAAGCGTAAACATTACGAAAATGTGGCGGACAACTAAATTTAGGGTGAAGATCAGTTGGATCGTTCGAAAATGTATCCATCCACAACCAGAATAACAAGACTGCGAATAAAAAAAAAAAAAAACATGTGTTCCAACGAAAATGGAAAAAAAACTCACTATGGAAAAAGGAAGACTGAAAATATTACAAAAGGTTTTTTCTTCCTAATAAGTAAGAAAGAGTAGCTTGTATGTCATGTGTGAAAGAACGTAGATCATCATGGAATCGAATGTACGAAGGAGTAAACACGAAAACTTTTTCTATTGGAAAATCAACATTGAAAACTCCCATCGTCGCAGTTCTTTGTTAACGTCACGCTGCACCCTCATGTTGTCCATATTTCTGCTGCCAAATGAGCGTAGTCACTTGTCATGTTCCTCTGGCATACATACAGTATTCTAACAGAATACTGTACGTTGCGCCGATGCGCACGCGATAACGGAAACGTTACAATGACTAATACGTCTAGGACCAGAAACACTACACGGCGTGCGTACTTACCTTTTAGAATTTCCAGCAAATACGCTCCCCGATGTTTTGCAGAGCTCCGACTACCATCTTCCGCAGACGTTACCTCTCCAGCACGAGCAGCTATCATCATGAACACCAGGCAACACGGCAAACGTATGCAACTGACTGAGTTCCTGCAAGCCTTGCTACTTTATCACACGCCACTGTGAATAGTGCTAATGACCAGAGAACGAGGAACACAATGCGGGCTGCAGCAATGGATGCTTGCTTGACACTAAACTCCAATCGCTTTCGTAAAATTGTACTATGTCGTAGAAATTGACTCCAATGACATGATATTTACTCGCTTGGTTCTCGTTAATATTTCGTCTCTTTCATGTCGCTTCCATTGGCCTTCGTAGCCTCGGCCGCTATTGTATACCATCATGAAGTAGTCGTTGTAGTCATGATGGGGCACGCGATTTCCATCATCAACATTTGATCAGCATGGCAGAGGATTACGTAGTTTACAGTTCTTGATGATCGGAGCTTTCTACAAAGGTTTAGGCGAAAATTCCCTGAAGTCCCCACTGTGTCTTGGTATTGCAGAGAATTTCAAACGGTAAGTGGCTCATAATGTTCACACATCTCACTGTTAACTGTAGAGTATTTTTGTTCTTTTTATTTTAACGTTATGTTGCTGTTTAGTTCGGTGTTCTTCGTAAATGAGACTTTGGTTACGTTATATATGTTGTAGTCCATTTATAGAGCTTTATAACGTTATGTTACTGGCAGTTCTTAGTTGAAATGAATGTATATAGGCTAGGAAGTTGCAACAGGACTGATTAATGTACAGTAATGTCGTATGGCGTTTCAGTCCATGTAAGACGGCTGCGGAAAACAAGTTCATTAATGATCAAATACTGCATCAGTGGTGTACCGATTGATATGGTCGCGTCAGTTAAATATCTAGACGTAAGTTGGAAGTCAACATGAAATGGAACGGTTGTGGGGAATGCGATTGGTCTTCTTCGGATTACTGTGCGTAAAGCAGACCGCATACAGAACCCTCCCGCGACCTATTATTGCGTACTGCACAATTCTAGGATCCCAGACCGACCGGATTAAATGAAGACATGGAAGCAATGGGAGCCTTGCTTCTAGATTTGTTACCAGTAGATTAGATAAGAAAACTAGTATTTCTACGTGAATTCCTAGAAGGAAGAAGACGTTCTTTTCACGGAACAACGCTGAGAAATTTCAGAGAAACGGATTTGGTACACACAGAACGCTCCTATTCATGCCACCATACACCTCCCGTAACGACCGCGAAGACAAGATACGAGAAACTATTGCTCGTGTGAAAGCACATGGATAGTAGTTTTCCCCCACTCCACTTCCGAGTCAAAAAGCAAAGGAAATGACTAGTTGTAATACAAGTTGCCCTCCGACATGTACCACGTAGTGGCTTTGTACAGGGTGATTATAATTGAAGTTAAATTTTCAAAACGCTGTAGAAATAACACCACTGGCCAGAATGACGTCTAATTGCAACGGAATATTATCGGAGAAGGGGGAAAACATATGGCAGAAGAAAAAAATTGTGTGAAAATTGACCAATAGATCGCGTTGTGTGTGTCAGAATACGTAAATGAAGACACCTGTCATGTGCACGTCCCACTGAAGTTGGTATAAATACCCGGGTACACGGCTTTTCCTTTTTTCGTGTCTGCGACGTTCGCCATGACTGTCTCAATGCAGGTCCCTGCTCTGCTTTTAAAGCTGTATTACAAGAATGATGAATGGGCACTCGTCGCTCTGCAGAAGTTCCGAACACTGAAGGGTTTGAAGAAAGGTGTTGGTCCGATGACTGCCATAGGTCAGGAGAAAATGAATCGGAAATTCTAAAAGACGGATTCTTTTGGTGTGCAACCTGGTAGAGGGAGGAAACGAATTGGTTCGACATCAGTAGGAGCAGCGGCCACAGCAATGCAGGAGGAGACGAGTGGTGCTGTGCAGACGTGTAGTGCACGGAGAATTGCCCGAACATTGGAAATACCCGTGATCATGGTGCGTAAAATCCTACGAAACATCCTTCTTTGCTATCCATTCAAACTTACCCATGTGCACGAGTTGCTTCCTGTTAACCTGCCAGCAGGAGAGACCTTTGCTTTAGAATTTCTTGCTCGCATGGAAGTGGACAATGATAGGCCGTGGAATATTTTGTGGACAGGCGAAGCCCACTTTTATCTGACAAGGCATGTGGATGTACAGAATCGTCAAATACAGGCAACGTAAAATCCACACGCAAATCAACCAGTACCACTTCATCCTGAAAAGGTCACCGTGTGGTGCGGGTTTACGGCATCATTTATCATAAGGCCATATTTTTTCGAAGAGACAGGTGCTTCCGGTCCTGTTACCTGTACCGCCACTGGTAAGCGCTATGAGTATCTTTTGCGCAACCACGTCATTCCAGCTCTCCAACAGCGTCGTTGTGTGGATGGGATCATTTTTAATGCAAGATGGCGCACCTCCGCACGTTGCAAATCCAGTTAAGCAGCTGCTGAAGCGCCAGTTCGGATATGATAGAATTATCAGCCGCCATTTCCTTACAGCCTGGCCGTCCCGCTCACCTGATCTTAATCCGTGTGACTTCTGGCTGTGGGGCTATCTGGAAGATGCTGTGTTCAGTGTTCCGATTGCTAACTTAGCTGCATTGAAGGCATGCATTGCGCAACACATTCTGAACGTGACCCCGGAAACACTTCGATCAGTTATGGAACATGCTGTTTCTCGATTTCAGCTTGTTGCAGAAAACCATGGACAGCATATTGAAGATATTTTGCGCCAGTGACACGGAAATTAATAATGTGATTTGATTTTGATTGATGCTTTGTACGCGGTTTTTGGCCTCAGGACAATTAAAAACCAATTTTTCCCATCCGAAGTGATATGATGTTGCCGTGGTGGACGGGCTTATGCAAATAGCAGTATCAGAGCTGTACACAGTTTATTTAACGTCAAATGTACACCTTTTGGATTGTGTATGATTCGTTTCTCATTTGTAGTCGACCACTATTAAATTATGATGCTTACAGCGCCATCTGCTACTATATTTTGTAACTATTTATTTTTCTTCTACCATACGTTTCCCCCCTTCTCCGATAATGTTCCGTTGCAATTTGACGTCATTCTGACAAGTGGTGTTATTTCTGAAGCAGCTTGATAGTTATTATAATTAAACTTTCGTATATATACATATATGAACATTAATGAAGTATTAGGTACATGAGCTGCATAAATGCAATTAAAAATCTTAGCAGTTGTTTTAATTTTCATACGAAATATACGTTCTTGGCCATCGATACAATGATGGTGGTTAACCTCTACGAAATTACCACATTAGTCAGCAGTACTTAAAAGAAAATGAACAACCTCGGTCCACAATAAATTAAGAATTACGAATGATTGTATAATTCAGGATTCCTGACCTGGCTGTTAACTTTCAAGAACTCTGAGACTACGATGGAATATTAGCTGATTGACTTTTGCTATGCAGCTTTATGGCACATCATTACCATTTCTTGACTTCCAAAGCCCATTTTACTCGGGCCACACGCCTATCTAAGACATTTGTCTGGCGCAGTTGTTAGATCGGTTGCTTCTGCTACAATGGCAGGTTATCAAGATTTAAGCGAGCCTGAACGTGGTGCTATAGTCGGCGCACGAGTGATAGGACACAGCATCTCCGAGGTAACGAAGTGGGGTTTTTTCTGTACGACCATTTCACGGGTCCACCGTGAATATCAGGAATCCTGAAAACAACAAATCTCCGACATCGCTGCGGCCGGGAAAAGATCCTACAAGAACTGGACGGATGACGACTGCAGAGAATCGTTCAACGTGACAGAAGTGCAACCCTTCGGCAAATTGCTGCAGATTTCAATTCTAGGCCATCAACAAGTGTCAGTGTGCGAAACATCATCGATATGGGCGTTGGTAGCCGAAGGCCCACTCGTGTACCCTTGATGACTGCACGACGCAAGGCTTTACGCCTCGTCTGGGTCCGTCAACACCGACACCGGACTGGAAACATATTGCCTGGTCGGACGAGTTTCGTTTCAAATTCTATCGAGCGGATGGACGCGTACGGATATGGAAACAACGTCACGAATCCGTGGACCCTGCATGTCAGCAGCGGACTGTTCAAGCTGGTGGAGGCTCTGCAATGGTGTGGGACGTGTGCAGTCTGAGTGATATGAGGCCGCTGACACGTCTAGATACGGCTCTCACTGGTGACACGTACGTAAGCATACTATCTGATCACCTGCATCCATTCATGTCCATTGTGCGTTCCAATGGACTTGCGAAATTCCAACAGAACGATGTGACCCCCCCACACGTCCGTAACTGCTACAGAGCGGCTCCTGGAACACCCTTTGAGTTTAAACACTTCCAGTGGCCACCAAACTCCCCAGACTTGAACATTAGTGCTCGGAGGGGCCCTAGGCTATATTAGGCCGGTGTACCAGTTTCTTTGACTCTTCAGTGTAGAAGGGTTCCGTTTTTACTAACTGACGTACGAAACCATATAACTGAAGTTTTCTCAACGAGCAACAGGGATTAGGATAAGGGGGGGGGGGGGTAACAAAATGGGACAGAAAAACCAACAGGATAAGAGCTGAAGACATGGTGTTGACAGTAAGGAAATTGAAATTACAGGCCTATATCACTAACGTCGATTTGCAGTAGGGTTTTGGAACATATACTGTATTCAAACATTATGAAGTACCCCGAAGAAAACGATTTATTGACACATAGCACGGTTTCAGAAAATATCGTTCTTGTGAAACACAACGAGCTCTTTATACTCATGACGTAATAAGTGCTATCGACAGGGGATGTCAAATTTATTCCATATTTTTAGATTTCCAGATGGCTTTCGACACCGTTCCTCACAATCGTCTTCTAACCAAACTGCGTGCGTACGGAGTATCGCTTCAGTTGTGCGACTGGATTCGTGATTTCCTGTCAGAAAGGTCACAGTTCGGAGTAAAAGACGGAAAGTCATCGAGTAAAATGGAAGCTGGTTCAAATGGCTCTGAGCTCTATGGGACTTAACTTCTGAGGTCATCAGTCCCCTAGAACCTAGAACTACTTAAACCTAACTAACCTAAGGACATCACACACATCCATGGCCGAGGCAGAATTCGAACCTGCGACCGTAGCGGTCGCGCGGTTCGAGACTGTAGCGCCTACAACTGCACGGCCACTTCGGCCGGGAAAACGGAAGTAATATGCGGCGTCGCCCAAGGAAGTGTTATAGGCCCTCTATTGTTCCTTATCTATATCAACGACTTAGGAGACAATCTGAGTAGTCGTCTTAGATTGTTTATAGATGATGCTGTCTTGTAGTCATCAGATGATCAAAACGACTTACAAAATGGTTTAGATAAGATATCTGTATCGTGCGAAAAGTGGCAGTTGACCCTGAATAAGGAAAAGTGTGAAGTTATTCACATGAGTACTAAAAGAAATCAGCTAAATTTCGATTACGCGATAAGTCACACAAATCTGAAGGCTGTAAATTCAATTAAAATTACAAATAATCTAAATTGGAACAATCACATAGATAATATTGTGGGTAGAGCAGACCAAAGACTGCGATTCATTGGCAGAACACTTAGAAGGTGCAACAGGTCTACTAAAGAGACTGCTTACACCACGCTTGTCCACCCTATTCTGGAGTATTGCTGTGCGGTTTGGGATCTGCATCAGGTGGGACTGACGGATGACATCGAAAAAGTACAAAGAAGGGCAGCTCGTTTTGTATTATCGCGAAATAGGGGAGATAGTGCCACAGACAGGATACGTGAATTGGCGTGGCAATCATTAAAACAAAGGCGTTTTACGTTGCGACGGGATCTTCTCATGAAATTCCAATCACCAGTTTTCTCCTCCGATTGCGAAAACATTGTGTTGGCACCCACCTACATATGGAGATATGATCATGACGATAAAATAAGAGAAATCAGGACGTGCACAGAAAAATTTAAGTGCTCGTTTTTCCCGCTTGCCGTTCGAGAGTGGAACGATAGGGAGACAGCTTGAAGGTGGTTCATTGAACCCTCTGCCAGGCAATTTATTGTGAATAGCAGATTAATCACGTAGATGCAGATGTAGAAATCGGTTGGACATGGAGTGATCGGAAATCATGGGAGATTGACTCGTGAAATGAATTACCCCTGATGGAAGATGGATTGCTGACAAAGAAGGAAGTCAAAATTAGAGGCGAAAGCTGGAGATTGTAATGTATGAACGATTCTGGAAGAGACCTCTAATCCAGAAATGGTAGACAAACGGATGATGATGTACTGAGCTCGACACACTGTCAGCTTTGGAGGTTCAGCAACTTGGTTAACTAAGCGCGCAACTTGCTGTCCCTGATCGACAGCTGTCCCGGTCGCCGGGGACTGGGAAGTTGGCCACACGAGCGGAACCGCCGCTCTGCTGCTGATTTCCCCAGCGTGTGCGAGAGAACTCGCGCAGTGGCAGGCGCCTCGGACCGCACGAGCTCCACGGAGCAGCGGCGTCCATCAGCTGCGCCGGGGCGCCGCGGGAGCCCGGGGCGAAACAAAGAGGCCGGCCGCAGAGTGGCGGAGGGTAATTAACGCACCGCCAGGGGCAGCTCCGAGAGAGCGGCAGCCGAGCAGGCGCTGAGCCGGAGCCGCTAACAATGGCCGGCCACGCCACTGCAAACTGTGCGGGACCTGCCCCACTCTCACCTCTACACCGCCGACGTTCACCGTACCACGTTCTGCACACTTCACCCAGCCACTCTAATTAATAACTCGTACTGCACTCTGATAATATTTTCTTGTACTGCTCAATTAAATTCTTATTTATGTTAGGGTCTGAAAACCCATGAAGTCAATGAACCGTGGATTTACCTTCAAAATCTTTTCTTAAAGAATTTACTTTATTTACTATCGATTCATCAAGAACATTAGCACATTTACTCACACTATGTCAGCGTGGAAATAGTTGCCAATTGGTAACTGATGAAAAGAAATTTCTTTAAGCAAATGGAAATTTTAACCTAAAAACCCTTTCTTTTTTAAAAAAAAATAAAATAAAATATTTGGAAATTATAATCAGGAAGCACCCTCTAAATATCAAGTTACAATTTAATCAGAGGCAGAAATAACAACAATTTTTTTTTTACAATATGAGCTTTCGGGCTGAGAAACTTGCCACTCCTTTTTAAACACCGCCGTAGTCACAACCGCTCACAACAACCTCTGAAAGTCTACACTGGTGCAAATCTGCAACACACCAGATTACTTTAAACTAAAAATTTTAACAACTCACACAAACACATAAACTATGCACCCCGTAGGAGGGATGGAAATGGTGCAAAACACTCACATTAATAGACAAAAAAATTACTTGCCACCGAAAGCGCAACTTGTTTTTAAAAGAAAACTCTTACGGTGGAAGGGTGGCAACTAAAATGACCATTTAAATAAAACCCATGAAATGCAGTCTTACATAAAATATACAAACATGCTCTACATTACACATATACCGCCTCTCAAGATGATACGCAAGATAAAAACATATTTCAGGAATTCAGCCGTTACACTTCAAGGAATAAATTCGTTAACACTGAATCCGACAAACATGACACAGGCAGCTATTAACATACGGTAGACCGACAGACAGACAGACAGACAGACACTAACTGCCTATCAAATGTGGACGGGAGACCAACGAGCAAGCTGGGGACGAAAGACTGACCAAGAAAACAAGTAGAATTTAGCAAGTAAATGGAACAACATATAACGAATCCCTTAACTTCTAATAAACAACGATGTCTGGCGAAGACCTGGCGCAGCACCCCCGAAAACGCTCTCCCAAACCGTCCGCTGCCAGCCACTTCAACGGACTCAGGAAGGCGCTGATCTCCCATCTCACGACGTCACAGCTCGCGCCGGCCAGACTGATGTCGTGGGTTGACTCCTGTTACTCTCGTGTCGTCCGCGAAGCCACTACCCCTCGATATACTGCGCGGCCCACTGGACTGACATGGCAACTTCACATGCGCTGACACTCAAGACGGTTAACTCATCTTGTGTCCCACTGCACAACCGAGCAACCGATCACTGGCGAACTAACACATACTAGCACTCCCGACGACAGACAGACACTGACTGCCCCACACTGACCCGGTTGATTAACTGGCCAGACCCCACCGCCGCCTAGCCAGTTTTTTTTTCTTTACTGTGATTTCATTCCCCTGCCCCATATAGGCAGGGGAGGGCTGTCAGCGGCACAATCCGCCGCTCTTCAGCTGAGTGATACTACAACTAAAACAAGAATAAAATGATACATACATAAGGAGATAAAAAAGGGGAACATAAAACAGAGTAAGGGGAGAAAATGGAGGTAAAAATACACTGACATGAAGACGTTCATGGGGGACAAAAAAGTCACCAGAAAGTTAAAAAACACAGTTGGCGATCTTTAAAACACAGAGAAGACACTGAATGCACATGCGCAGTTTAAAAGTCGGCCACAGTATTAAAAACACTCGAAAACAACACACTTAAAACCCATTTGGAGCACACACGACGAAGAATAGAACTACCAGGTGGGACCTGCCGAGGGAAAGGGCAGAGAGGATGGAAAAGGAGGGGAGAGCATGGGGCAGCTGGGGAAGTGGCAGGATGAAGAGGGGCATCCATGAGTTCACGAAGAGGCAGGAGACATGTGGGGTGGGAGAGGAAAAGGGAAGACAGGGCAGGAGGGAGCACAGAGACACTGAAAGGAGGCACAAGAGATGGAGGGGGAGTAGGAGGGGGAAGCCGCTCAGGAGGAGGGAGGGGGGAGGAGAGGGAGCCCTGAGGAGGAGGCAGGAAGAGGGTGTTAGAGTTGGTAGGAAGGGTAGATGTCAGGGCGAAGCTCATCATCCGGGAGGGGTAGACGGTGGAAGTTGTGTTGGGAAAGGAGATTCAGGGTGTGGAGATGGAGATAGGGAGGGACACAACGGTAAAGGTGGGGCAGCTGGTTGGGTGCGGAGAGCAAGGGAGACACCAGGGGGTGAGGGGGATCAAGGCGGCGGACAATATATAGTGTGCGGATATGTTCAAGGAAAAGGAGGTGGGGGAAGCGGATGAGGTCATAGAGGATGCGCGTGGGGGACGGAAGGCGGATGCGGAAGGTGAGGCGGAGTGTATGGCGTTCGAGGATTTGGAGGGCTTTATAGAACCACGGAGGGGTCGAAATCCAAGCGACGCTGGCATAACAAAGGATGGGGCTGATCATGGATTTGTAGGTGTGAAGGATGGTGGAAGGATGCAGACCCCACATCCGGCCGGACAGGAGTTTCAGGAGGTGGAGGCGGTTGTGAGCTTTGTTTTGGATGGTAAGGAGATGGGGAGCCCAGGTGAGGTGGCAGTCGAGTGTGAGGCCAAGGTATTTGAGGGTAGGAGTGAGGTGGATAGGATGGCCATAAATGGTGAGGTAGAAATCATGGAGGCGGAAGGAGCGGGTGGTGCTGCCTATGATGATCGCCTGGGTCTTGGAGGGATTAACACAGAGGAACCACTGGTTGCACCAAGCGGTGAATTGGTCAACGTGGGTTTGGAGGGTACGTTGGGACCGTTGAAGGGTAGGATAAAGGGCTAGGAAGGCGGTGTCATCAACGAACTGGAGAAGATGAACAGGAGGGGGAGGTCTGGGCATATGATCAGTGTACAGGAGATAGAGGAGAGGGGAAAGGACAGAACCTTGGGGCACGCCGGCAGAGGGGTAGAAAGTATGGGAGTTGGGATTGTGGATAGTCACATAGGAGGGACGATGGGAGAGGAAGGAAGCAACGAGACGGACGATGTTGATGGGGAGAGCATAGGTCTGGAGTTCGAAGAGGAGCCCGGGATGCCAGACACAGTCATAGGCGTTCTGTAGATCAAGGGAAACAAAGATAGTGGAGCGACGGGAGGTAAGTTGGAGGGAAAGAAGATTGGTAAGGTTAAGGAGCTGGTCGTCGGCAGAGAAGGAAGGCCGGAAGCCACATTGGGTAAGAGGAAGGAGGCGGTGCTGGTTAAGGTGGCGGTGAATACGGCGAGAGAGGATGGTCTCGAAGACCTTACTGAACACCGAGGTGAGGCAGATTGGACGATAGGAAGAGGTATCAGAGAGGGGGTTTGTTAGGTTTAGGGAACAGCAGGACAAGGGAAGTCTTCCGCAGGTCAGGGTAAAATCCCGTGGAGAGGAGGACATTGTGCAGGGCAGCAAGGACAGACAGGAAGGATGGAGGGGATTCCTTGAGGTGATGGTAGGTGACGCCATCATGACCAGGGGCGGTGTTGCGTTTGGAGCAGAGGACGAGTGTGATGTCTTGCGTGGTGATGGGAGTGTTGATGTCTGAGGGGGGTAACCGATCCAAGTACTGGAAGCTAGGGGCGAGCAGGGGGACAGAGGTGTCAGTGCGGTCAAGGACGGTGGGGAAGAGGGAGTAATCAAAATGGGGATCGTCAGGAATGGAGAAGACCTCGGATAGGTGGGAAGCAAAATGGTTAGCCTTACTGAGGTTGTCAGGAGAGGGTCAATCGTCACGGAGGATGGGGTAATGCGGAGTGGGATGGCTACCAGTAAGGCGGTGGAAGGCTGACCAGTACCTGGAGGAGTTGACAGGGAGGGTGGAGTTGAGGCATGTGCATGTCTGGCGCCAGTCCCGGCGTTTCTTTGCTCTAAGGAGGTTCCAGATATGTCGGTAGCGGGTGAGAGTATCCCGATCACGAGTGCGGAGGAAGGAGCGGTAGAGCCTGCGACATTCACGCAGAAGAAGGATGGGCTGTGGAGGAAGCGTAGGGCAGTGAAGGTGGATGAGTTTGGTAGGGACATGAGCCTCCACAGCGTCAGTGAAGGAAGAGGCATGGGTGATGTCATCATGGTGGTGAACGGTGAGGGGGTGGCTTTCGACCTGTAAGGCAATGGATTCCCGGTAGGCATCCCAATTGGCACGGTGGTGCCTAGCGAGCTCATAGCGCCCCTTAAATGCACGTGAACAGGCAACCTTTCCCCTTTCCCACCACAGGGAGACACCAAAGCTGTAATTGCCACAGCGGCGCCACCGCCAGAAACGGAGGGCGACTGCTTCACACTACGCGCTGCGGCGTGCTCTTCAAAACAGCAATTTTTACCACGGCTGTCATGATTGCAAAAAAATCTCATTTATTTGGGTTGATAACTAGTTCCGACTAACAACCGAGCCATCTTCTGAGATGTGAGACATAAAAAAGATTTTTTCTCTTGTTAGCATCATAAAACGTCTTACAGAATTGCACATAATATAGTAGCAGGGTTGTAGAGTATATACACGAATCAATTACAGAATGCATACCATGAAATACTCTTGATTAGTGTTGGTACCATTATGGCTTCACATATTTTTAAAATATTACTTGAAGTGACAACATGCAAATATGACATAATTAAAAACAGTAATTGGACAACGGTCATGAAATTGAAAATATACATGGTGTAAATTTTAAGTTGACAAACCAGAATCACTCTCAAAATAGGTTTCACACGAAAAAATGTGTAGAATCCAAAGTTGATTATTTTCGAAGGGGACATCTGCTGGTGCTAAAATTAGCTCGCCACCCCAGCCCCATAGGGGTGGGGCGGGAGGCAACTTTAAAATTTCAAATGGGAACCCCAATTTTTATTGCAGAATCAGATTCTACATAAGAAATTACGTATATTTTCTCTTAAACATTTGTTTTGATTCTTGGTAGTTGGCGCTGTAATTCAAGAAAATCCATGTTCCCATTTTTGCGTGGAAAATGGTTACAGATAAATAAAAAATACTTACCTACTTTGCAAATTTTGATTCGCTAAAACTAAAATTCTCCCTGTCTGCTCATAGGGTGGGGTTTGAGAGAGAGGAATTGAAGTATCACGAATGCTGACCTGGATATTAATTTTTTCGCAGAATAATCGTGTAGGTGTTTAATTTCTTGTACTTTTCATTAAGTTTTAATTTTAAGATTTGTGGCTTTTTTCATAGCACGTGGTTGTGATTCCACCGTGTGTAATTTCAGTACCATTTAAATAAGTTTTATTCTTTATTCCGCGTGATATTTTCTTTTTTCTTGTGTCTATACGGATTACATTTATGTTCTTCAAATTTTCACGAGTCTTAGCAGTTTTGCTTTGTTCATGAATATTGACGGATTTTCGCGTGTTTCACGCCAGCGTGTCTTAGTTTCATGGGGAAGGTGATGCAGATAAATTTTTTTGTCGGGAAGTGTTCCATAGTATTATTATTCACAATAACTGAAACACAGCGATAGGGATGAACCTCTGACTTCTTGTGATGGGCAAAATTCTTTTTATCTCTATTCTTGTACATGTGAATCGTGTATGTTTGTGTGAACTTTCCCCATGCGCGACTAAGATTTCATTTTCGTTTATCACCGCAATGCATCTCAGCACTCAATATAATAACAATAGGTGTGAGTTATGGCTCTGAGCACTATGGGACTTAACATCTGAGGTTGTCAGTCCCCTAGAACTGAGAACTACTTAAACCTAACTAACCTAAGGACATCACACACATCAATGCCCGAGGCAGGATTCGAACCTTAGTGAGTTAATTAAGTAAATAACAAGCGACGGCAAATCATAGTTTAGAATTATTTCGTTAATTTATAATAACAATAGGTGTGAGTTATGGCTCTGACCACTATGGGACTTAACATCTGAGGTTGTCAGTCCCCTAGAACTGAGAACTACTTAAACCTAACTAACCTAAGGACATCACGCACATCTATGCCCGAGGCAGGATTCGAACATGAGTGAGTTAATTAAGTAAATAACAAGCGACGGCAGATCATAGTTTAGAATTATTTCGTTAATTTATAATGCGATATTTTATTTTAATATACTATGTTAAATTGTGATGACTGTTTCTTAGACAAATCCGTCCCCTTTCGTAAGGTTATTTCTAATACATCGCAGCTGGCGTTTCTGAAGCGCAAAAGGTACGTCTTGTATTTGTAAACTTTTGTCTGATTATCTTTTTCATTTCGTTGAGGCTTAAGCTCCTGCTTGTTCTGAATTATTTGATTTAAAGTTTGTACTCACATTGTTCGCATATGCTCATTCCATACATTCACCTTGGATCTTTTTATTAATACTAACACGTTAGTTATGCTTACCAATTCAGTAATTAATTCAGTTCTTATATCAATTTTTCCAGTTTTAATGAAACTGGATGGCGACCCAGAAAAATGTTGTGACACACGAAACCTACAATAGACTGCGGAGTTCCACAATGGCTAATTTTCCCCAGTTCGTGTATGCAGATCACCTTCCAGATAACCATTCACCCACTAATAACCATTTAGCACCTTATGACCAAAGTAACGATGGACCACATTCTTGAAAGCTTATAAGACATAACTGGTCAGCCTAACTTCAGTCGAAAAGAAAAACTTGCTGTCACATTATTGTATGTGCATGCTATTAACTTTATGTAGTAACATTTCCATAGTAATATCAGATATTATTGATAAATAACTGTTAATAAGTAGCTATCTAAGAGCTAGAAAGAGTAATGAAAATACAGTTTTCTTTAAAACTAAAATAATGTACGACTGTAATATCAGCAGCTGAAGTTTTCAACAAAGAAATCCATTGATTAATATTTTTTTTATTTTATTTTTTATTTTATTTTTTATTTTTTTTTATTTTTTTTATTTTTATTTAAAAGAAAATTCTAATTTGTCATGTCCAACTGCAGATGAATGGAAAAACACAAGTCCAGTATGGAATTCCAAGTTGTTAGGTCGTTGAGTAGCTCGAACCACAGGCTGAGACATTTAATTCTGCATCGAGGACGAAAGGCGACTTGTAAGTAGGCTGTTTAGGTTTTTATATTGGTAACGCCACGTAGCGCTCTGTATGAAAATCACTGGCTGTGCTATGTGCAGTCTGTGGCTGGTGTGCTTTGTTGTTGGCCATTGTAGTGTTGGGCAGTTGGCTGTTAACAGCGTGTAGCGTTGCGCAGTTGGAGGTGAGCCGCCAGCAGTGGTGGATGTGGGGAGAGAAATGGCGTAGTTCTGAAATTTGTAAGTCTGGATGTCATGAACTGCTACACTCCTGGAAATTGAAATAAGAACACCGTGAATTCATTGTCCCAGGAAGGGGAAACTTTATTGACACATTCCTGGGGTCAGATACATCACATGATCACACTGACAGAACCACAGGCACATAGACACAGGCAACAGAGCATGCACAATGTCGGCACTAGTACTGTGTATATCCACCTTTCGCAGCAATGCAGGCTGCTATTCTCCCATGGAGACGATCGTAGAGATGCTGGATGTAGTCCTGTGGAACGGCTTGCCATGCCGTTTCCACCTGGCGCCTCAGTTGGACCAGCGTTCGTGCTGGACGTGCAGACCGCGTGAGACGACGCTTCATCCAGTCCCAAACATGCTCAATGGGGGACCCGATATCTTGCTGGCCAGGGTAGTTGACGTACACCTTCTAGAGCACGTTGGGTGGCACGGGATACATGCGGACGTGCATTGTCCTGTTGGAACAGCAAGTTCCCTTGCCGGTCTAGGAATGGTAGAACGATGGGTTCGATGACGGTTTGGATGTACCGTGCACTATTCAGTGTCCCCTCGACGATCACCAGTGGTGTACGGCCAGTGTAGGAGATCGCTCCCCACACCATGATGCCGGGTGTTGGCCCTGTGTGCCTCGGTCGTATGCAGTCCTGATTGTGGCGCTCACCTGCACGGCGCCAAACACGCATACGACCATCATTGGCACCAAGGCAGAAGCGACTATCATCGCTGAAGACGACACGTCTCCATTCGTCCCTCCATTCACGCCTGTCGCGACACCACTGGAGGCGGGCTGCACGATGTTGGGGCGTGAGCGGAAGACGGCCTAACGGTGTGCGGGACCGTAGCCCAGCTTCATGGAGACGGTTGCGAATGGTCCTCGCCGATACCCCAGGAGCAACAGTGTCCCTAATTTGCTGGGAAGTGGCGGTGCGGTCCCCTACGGCACTGCGTAGGATCCTACGGTCTTGGCGTGCATCCGTGCGTCGCTGCGGTCCGGTCCCAGGTCGACGGGCACGTGCACCTTCCGCCGACCACTGGCGACTACATCGATGTACTGTGGAGACCTCACGCCCCACGTGTTGAGCAATTCGGCGGTACGTCCACCCGGCCTCCCGCATGCCCACTATACGCCCTCGCTCAAAGTCCGTCAACTGCACATACGGTTCACGTCCACGCTGTCGCGGCATGCTACCAGTGTTAAAGACTGCGATGGAGCTCCGTATGCCACGGCAAACTGGCTGACACTGACGGCGGCGGTGCACAAATGCTGCGCAGCTAGCGCCATTCGACGGCCAACACCGCGGTTCCTGGTGTGTCCGCTGTGCCGTGCGTGTGATCATTGCTTGTACAGCCCTCTCGCAGTGTCCGGAGCAAGTTTGGTGGGTCTGACACACCGGTGTCAATGTGTTCTTTTTTCCATTTCCAGGAGTGTATATAAATTAAGACTTTTGAACACTAGTAAGGTAAATACATTGTTTGTTCTCTATCAAAATCTTTCATTTGCTAACTGTGCCTATCAGTAGTTAGTGCCTTCCGTAGTTAGAATCTTGTATTTAGCTGGCAGTAGTGGCGCTCGCTGTATTGCAGTACTTCGAGTAACGAAGATTTTTGGTGAAGTAAGTGATTTGTGAAAGGTATAGGTTAATGTTAGTCAGGGCCATTCTTTGTAGCGATTACTGAAAGTCAGATTGCGTTTCGCTAAAAATATAGTGTGTCAGTTTAAGCACAGTTATGTATAATTTTTCTAAGGGGACGTTTCATATGTTGACCCTTAGCCGAGGATACCTCACTGGAATCTTCTGATTTTTTCTTGTAGTTTGTGTAATTAGTGTAGCTTTAGTTTATTGCTAGCGCGTAATTGTAGAGAGAATCTTCTTTGTAGTTGCAGTTTTTCATTGTTGTACAGTAAAACATTTGTGGCATGCATGTAGATTTGCACCAAGTATTTCGCAGCTGCGCTTGCAATTAACTAGATATTATTTTCAGTGCTATGTTAATGTGTTTTCTTATTTTGCTCTTCAAATTGTGCTTTTCTGTGTTGTTGTGTGAAATATTGTGACAATAATGGCGTGTGAAAAACGTAATACTAGGCTCCAAAGTAAACTGAGAAATGACAGTGAAGACGAAAGCAGTGTGTTAGCGCCACCGTGTAGTGAATTAACTAATGTTCAAACTAGTAATTTGGTAATTGTGCATAGGGAAATGGAGCGGGAGGCAAATAATGGTGTAGACAGTGAAACAAGTAGTGAACAGGGAAGCATTATCGATCGATCGGTCGGCAACAGCTCGCCTCAGGAATCCGAAATGACAGAACACAATATTGCAAATACTGTAGACTCAGGTTTTGGGTCCTCACCGTTTTCTCAAATAAGTCAAGACACATTTTCTGCTCGTCAAAATGTAAATGTTGCCGGTGCAAATGCACTGCCGAAAAGCATAGAGGAACAGATTGCAGACACTAATACATTATTATTGCAATTAATGCAGCAAATGAAACAAAATCAGAGACAAACACAACAACAGTTAGACACAATGGAACAAAATCAGAGACAAACACAGCAAAAGCTTCAAAAGTTAGACACAATGGAACAACACCAGAGACAAACACAGCAAAAGCTTCAAAAGTTAGACACTACACTTGAACAAACACGTGAAGATTTAACTACTGAGTTACATAACATTGAATCGAAATGTCAAATAGTTTGTAATGACGTAAAAACACAAATTTGTGAGCATTTTCAACCTATTTTTTCGCGGCATGAAAATGCATTACAGAATCACGAAGCAGCCATAAAAGAACTGCAAACTATTGTTCATGAAAATCACGAGACCTTGCAAGCTAAAATTGACTCAGTTGCATCTACCGATTCGGTTACGCAACTTGCAAAAACTCAGGAAAACTTTAAGGACACAGTAGATGCTCTGAAAATTGGTTCAGAAAGACACACGGAGGAAATTAGTTCATTATCAGAGAAAGTAGTTGAACTTTCGGATCAGCTAAATAATTTATCTACGAATGTAGATGATAATCTGAATGACGCAAGACCGGTAGCCCTTAATGACACAGAAGAGTACGAACAAATTAGGAATTTCAAACAAAATCAGAATCAAATTAATACACAACACCAAAGAGAAATCCGGGAAGTACAAGATCAGCTGACACAGGTAATACAAGAATTACGTATTTCAGAGGACACTCGCGCTCCAACACGGGCAGAGGGACTTAGAAATACGTAAAAGCCGCAAAATAATAACACAGCGCATTTCGGAAATTATGCGAGAAATTAGCAAGGTGCACAGAATTTTGAAATGGAACCGCCGAAACGACGCAACAATGACCGACATGAGACTCGCCGACACGATGATTTTGACTATAAGCTGTTTATTACTAAACGTAAATTCAAAACATTTAAGAATTCCGGCAACGACATTCATCCACAAGCGTGGCTCCATCAATTCTCTCATTGTTTCCCCCCCAACTGGTCATTAGAGCACAGATTAGAAGTTATGTGTGGCTATTTAGAGAATGAACCAGCTGTAAGAATGCGATCGGTCATTCACGATTGTCACAGTGAAGGAGAATTTTATCATGCCTTCCTCTCAGCATATTGGTCTCAAGCTACACAAGACCGAGTAAAACATAGCATCATAATGATGAAACATTTCGAACAATCTGAATTTTCCAGTCTTGTGAATATTTTGAGACATGTTGCACAGGAATCAGTATCTGTCAAACCCATACAGCCCCTCAGAACTCATCCGCATTGCTTAATCAAACTACCTGAACATTTACGACATATTACTTTGGCAGGACGTTGCAAAGACGACATTGAAGCTTTTCAGGGATTCTTACAAGAATTAGAAATTGACACTGACAATCGCGGAACGCGAAAACAGGAACACAACAATTACAGGTCACATCCGTCGCAGTTCCGCGATGACAGTAATAATAAATGGACACGACAAGGCTATTCTTACAACGTAAATCGTGATCAAAACAGACAACACCCGTGTGACAACCGTTGGCAGAATAATAGTTACAGAGAAAGATCGCTTTTCCATAGTAATGAATGTGACAGAGACAACCATAGAAACAGACAATATGGGAACCAAAATAACTATTATCACTATTATCAAGGGAGACAGAATAGCTTCAGACGCAACGGTCCACCACGCAGTTACGATTCCAGGAGAAATTCTCCACCACATGACCGACAAACAAGAAACTATGAAAACTACCGACAAAACGACAGACCTGAATTCCATCAGAACTGGCGAGCTTCAAACAGGGCAGGGTCTTGGTGAATTTGTAGAAGTTAGGTCTCCTAATCCCAATAACGACGCGCGCCAGCAAAGAGACAGACAATGACAAGCACCGCAGGCAGCCGCATGCGCCGGCTGGCTCAGAGAAAAATAACATAGACGCTAACCTTGAGAAAAATTCCAGTATTCTTTACCGACGTATACCGCATGATAATTGCGTTCAAGTTGAAACTCTGAGTACTATGAAGACTAAAGGATTGCACCACATTTCACATGTAAAACCGTTTATTGAGAGATAATCTGCTTTTTAACTTAGTCTTTGCTATAAAATTTTTCACTTTACATTACTAATATGCTTTGTCAGGCTTAGAATCTGTTAACATGAAACTATGTTTTAAAGTTAACTATCCAGTCAATAACCTAGGGAACTTATTTAGACAAGTAATTACGAATGCATTGTTATAGTGAACAGACGACACAGTGTTATTGTGTGTGTACATTCTTGCTTGTTAGTTGTACGATTCCATAACGACTGTAAGGCTCACATACTTAGAACATGTACTGGTACTGCTAATGAGATTTTAATGCAACATTTTGGTTTGTTTGAAAATACATTCTGGATTTAAAGTACTTTCTGAGAGATATCAGATGACACAGTGGTTAGTTTATTTGACAGCTACACGATTATATCACGACGCTACTAATGAGTGACATAATTTATATTATTGCTTTTGCGCTGTATCTGTTTTATATCTGCACAGTTTTTCTGTATTATTCTGGAAAGTAAAACATGTTTTGGCTCTTTTGGCTCTGAGCACTATAAAACATGTTTTAGTAGTAACTTTTGTGGTATAGCTACAATGAGACAGCCTTTTTCGTAGTACAACAATACGTAACATTATAGTACTTTATTGATCACGGTAAGGTACGTAATAACTACGATATTCACTTTCGTTTATGATGAGGTAAGTACATTGACTTCAGCAGAACTTTGCTTACAGAGGACGATAACTACGACAGTTCCACAGAATTATCTTACAGCAAGACGCACATTTAGCGCTACAGGACACGCATTTGAGTGATTAATTTTGTACTTAAACCATTTATTTTTCAAGATTTTTGAATTACAAAGAAAGTTTTCCGTGATAAATTTCATTCCATTGCTGTAATCTGTAACACCTGAGGGTATAATTACATTTATCCTCAGAGGGGTACACGCTTACTTTGTGTACCATGTGTTTGGCAAGCACAAGGAGCCCTAGCTAATATGGTATTTGCTTATAGAACTTTACACATCGGTACTATATTTCTCTAACACAGAATTACACAGCTATCTGATTATTTGACAGAGAAACAAACATTCTTTTTACTACGTCAGTGACACATGTTTATGCAATTACACTGTTGGATAACTTCACACTTATGAAATTGTATTTTGTCTGTACTTTGTGAACTGTTCATATTTTTTTTGGAACCATTGTGATACTATGAGAGCTTTGAATGATGCATTTGGTATCGGATCACGATTTTTAAAGGATGTTTGAGATAGATGACACTATTTTGAAATGAGCAGAGAATTTTTTTTTTAGGTTTTGAAATTATTGGAGGAAGCTGCGACGATTTTGAGATGTGATTGATCTGTTATGATGTTGTTACGATGACGATGTGTATTATGCTGTTGATGTATGTTTATGATCAATAAGCTGATGCTATATGAGAAATTTGATTATGCTTCATATTTATTATGATGAAATATTGAAGAAGTGTCGACGAATATGTATATGTGTAATAAGGTAATGAATAATAAATAGAAGTTAGGGACTCTGACTTGTGAAAAAGGATGTTGGAAACCAAGAATCGTACTTTAAGAGTTACGAAATGTGTGTAAATGCGTGAATGTATCACAATGCTGGCGAAAATTTTTTGGACACTGTTATATTTATAGGATTTTATTTTCTACACAATTGTAACGCAAATTCTCAACCTCTGAAAATATTTTTATATGAGACTGTCACTGTAGCGGAAACAGCTGTCGTAAATATTTCAGTAAGAAAGGTAAGTGACCTTGACGTAATGCGTTTTGGGCGCCCAGCTGAGATAGTCGTCTGACAAAAAAAAGCCATTAGGTGGAGAAAAAACGGGGCCATTAATCTCGCTATTGATATTCCTTTGTAGAAAGCATTGCAAATACGACACGCTCGAACTTGAAAACATATGATTACTCTGTGGAGCTCATAATTTATGATTATTTACTAAATTGACTAATGAAATGACGAGAAACATTTTTACATCTATTGTCTTTCTAGTTGAGAGATTTTTTACTGCCTTTGGAGACGCCATTTGCCTAGTGAATGACGTTTCACACATTGCTTTGTATATATTTGCTCAATTTGTTTAATATCTAGTTTCTAGCTGCACTGCAGCATTGGTTAAAATAAAATTTAATAGATGTACTAATATAGAAATTTTATGCCTACAGATCCAGTAAATAAAATTTTATGATCTACTTCCAAAAAAAAAAAAAAAAAAAAAAAAAAACGAGGGAGCACAAAACGATATTTCCATTCACAGGAACTGCATATATAATTTTCTTTTCAAGTACTTGGTAATTTATTTCATAGAATAAGTTTTTGTGGTGCACCACTTTAATTACATAGACATTAAGATGTGAATAGAAATTTCCCTTATTTGCATTGTTGTCTTTAGTGCACTATTTTTTCTGCTTGAGCTTTGTCATGTTTAGGTTTAAGTTATTGCATTTGCTGCTGCTGTTTACCAGGCATCGTGCTACTAAATTTCACTTTGTATTACTCTGCTAAGCCAGTTTTACTACTGATTTATTTTTATTGTTGTTGCACATTGGCTCATATTAGTTGTAATGTTACATTTTCTCTGTTAATCTAGATTTACTGCTGATTGCTTTGCCAATTTGCATTTTTTTTTGTGATTGCTGTTTGTGTTAATTGTTTTGTGCTGCTGCATTGCCTCGTCCCTTAGTTTAGCATCTGAGCTCAGTTGATTTAAGTTAGCTTAAGATGGGGTAGGCTATATGTGAAAACGAGTTGTGATGAATTGGAAGAAATGCATTGGGAAGCTATAAGAAAATGGTTTGGCAAAAAAAGAATTTTGAAAGAGGATGTGAACAGAATACAGAAAGCATGCTTGGATAGGATTTGTTTTGGTGGAAACAAATGTTGAAATAAGGGGAAAGATCTACAGAACGAAGTTTTGGGTTGCACTGCAGTACCAAATGTCACACTGAAAACGAGCCCTGTCTTTCCTTTTGTATTATTCCGCTATGTGTTTATGTACCCTTGTGTATTGCCTTTTTCCTGTCTTTAAGTGTTTAGCTAATAAGATTTATGTTGTAGAATTTTTCAAATACTATGTTATTTACTTTGTAAAGATGTTTAGACATTATTTATTCTGTTTTGTTTTAATGCTCACATGTGAAGTTGATGTTTCAAAAGTTATTCTGATCTTTTATGTATTTACTTATGTCATAATTTCTGTAACACTGATGTACACTCCTGGAAATTGAAATAAGAACACCGTGAATTCATTGTCCCAGGAAGGGGAAACTTTATTGACACATTCCTGGGGTCAGATACATCACATGATCACACTGACAGAACCACAGGCACATAGACACAGGCAACAGAGCATGCACAATGTCGGCACTAGTACAGTGTATATCCACCTTTCGCAGCAATGCAGGCTGCTATTCTCCCATGAAGACGATCGTAGAGATGCTGGATGTAGTCCTGTGGAACGGCTTGCCATGCCATTTCCACCTGGCGCCCCAGTTGGACCAGCGTTCGTGCTGGACGTGCAGACCGCGTGAGACGACGCTTCATCCAGTCCCAAACATGCTCAATGGGGGACAGATCCGGAGATCTTGCTGGCCAGGGTAGTTGACTTACACCTTCTAGAGAACGTTGGGTGGCACGGGATACATGCGGACGTGCATTGTCCTGTTGGAACAGCAAGTTCCTTTGCCGGTCTAGGAATGGTAGAACGATGGGTTCGATGACGGTTTGGATGTACCGTGCACTATTCAGTGTCCCCTCGACGATCACCAGTGGTGTACGGCCAGTGTAGGAGATCGCTCCCCACACCATGATGCCGGGTGTTGGCCCTGTGTGCCTCGGTCGTATGCAGTCCTGATTGTGGCGCTCACCTGCACAGCGCAAACACGCATACGACCATCATTCAAATCAAATGGCTCTGAGCACTATGGGACTCAACTGCTGAGATCATTAGTCCCCTAGAACTTAGAACTAATTAAACCTAACTAACCTAAGGACATCACAAATATCCATGCCCGAGGCAGGATTCGAACCTGCGACCGTAGCGGTCTTGCGGTTCCAGACTGCAGCGCCTTTAACCGCACGGCCACTTCGGCCGGCAGACCATCATTGGCACCAAGGCAGAAGCGACTCTCATCGCTGAAGACGATACGTCTCTATTCGTCCCTCCATTCACGCCTGTCGCGACACCACTGGAGGCGGGCTGCATGATGTTGGGGCGTGAGCGGAAGACGGCCTAACGGTGTGCGGGACCGTAGCCCAGCTTCATGGAGACGGTTGCGAATGGTCCTCGCCGATACCCCAGGAGCAACAGTGTCCCTAATTTGCTGGGAAGTGGCGGTGCGGTCCCCTACGGCACTGCGTAGGATCCTACGGTCTTGGCGTGCATCCGTGCGTCGCTGCGGTCCGGTCCCAGGTCGACGGGCACGTGCACCTTCCGCCGACCACTGGCGACAACATCGATGTACTGTGGATACCTCACGCCCCACGTGTTGAGCAATTCGGCGGTACGTCCACCCGGCCTCCCGCATGCCCACTATACACCCTCGCTCAAAGTCCGTCAGCTGCACATACGGTTCACGTCCACGCTGTCGCGGCATGCTACCAGTGTTAAAGACTGCGATGAAGCTCCATATGCCACGGCAAACTGGCTGACACTGACGGCGGCGGTGCACAAATGCTGCGCAGCTAGCGCCATTCGACGGCCAACACCGCGGTTCCTGGTGTGACCGCTGTGCCGTGCGTGTGATCATTGCTTGTACAGCCCTCTCGCAGTGTCCGGAGCAAGTATGGTGGGTCTGACACACCGGTGTCAATGTGTTCTTTTTTCCATTTCCAGGAGTGTATATGTTATTTCGATTCTTCTGTAAAGCCTGCATTACCACAAATATTATCTGTAATGTTATGTTCTTTAATGATGTATTTTGTACCTTTGTTATTGTATTCTTATGTTATAAAATTGTAATTGACACCAGTTCATCAAATTAAGTAACTTGTAAGTTACATTTCACTGCACACGTTTCTGTTGGTCATAGTATATGGACAATATGTGTTAGTGTTTGCACGTGTGTTAATAATTCTGCAATGGACTGGATAACAGCATTGCTGGTTCTAAGGACAATTCCAAAAACTTTGTGAGTGCACAAGTGGTGGTTTATGGACTTGCTACATTGTCCGCAAGACTCTTCGATGGCGATTGTGCACCTGCACAGTTGCAACAGATGGCTGCTGGCCGTCTCTACAAGGACTACAGTGGGTCTGCATCTTTGATGGCCCACCAATACCGTAATCTCTTCCAGGACTACAGTGGGTCTACTCTGTGATGACCTACCTACCAATATTCTTCAAAACTTCGACTGACTGCGGTGGGTTTCCTCTGTTGTGGCCCATTACCTGTCTGCATGTCGAGAGTCAGCACTGTCTTTCCGTTGGAAGGACAACACTACTTCTTCAATACTGCATGGAAATCCACTACTTCTGTGTGCATTTTCTTTTAATGCTCAGACATTGAGAAAAACACTGCTACTTTACTGTGATGAACGATTAGTACTGTCTTTATGGACTGTGAGCAAATTTTATCTTTTGACCAACATTGTATCAATAAGTGTGTGCATTTGATTTCTTTGTTATTGAAATTATGAAAAAATTTTTCAAATCTGTATTGGCCACTGCCCAAAACGATTTGTAAATTTTTTTGTGGGGAATATGGGGGCTATGTAAGTAGGCTGTTTATGTTTTCTTATTGGTAACGCAACGTAGCGCCCTGTATGAAAATCACTGGCTGTGCTATGTGCAGTCTGTGGCTGGTTTGCATTGTTGTTGGCCATTGTAGTGTTGGGCAGTTGGCTGTTAACGGCGCGTAGCGTTGCGCAGTTGGAGGTGAGCCGCCAGCAGTGGTGGATGTCGGGAGAGAAATGGCGGAGTTTTGAGATTTGTAAGACTGGATGCCATGAACTGCTATATACATTATGACTTTTGAACACTAGTAAGGTTAATACATTGTTTGTTCTCTATCAAAATCTTTCATTTGCTAACTATGCCTATCAGTAGTTCGTGCCTTCCGTAGTTAGAATCTTTTATTTAGCTGGCAGTAGTGGCGCTCGCTGTATTGCAGTACTTCGAGTAACGAAGATTTTTGGTGAGGTAAGTGATTTGTGAAAGGTATAGGTTAATGTTAGTCAGGGCCATTCTTTGAAGCGATTACTGAAAGTCAGATTGCGTTGCGCTAAAAATATAGTGTGTCAGTTTAAGCACAGTCATGTATATTTTTTCTACGGGGACGTTTCAAACTTTTGTGGATAATCATATACACATTGCGATGAATACAGTGGCGACTGTGGCGACGACAAATGAGAAGTAGTTGGTGAAGGTATGACTCAAGACCATCTCGTTTCATTAACGAAACGTGTGCTTCTAGAGATTCATGACGTCTCCCCAGAAATTAACTCGCAGTTTTATTTTCTCCCATTAATTGAGTTGTTTAACAGCTGGCAGTAAAATTAAGCAGAAGGAACAGTCCCCATTCTCTTGGGATTTATGTCTTTCTCGAGAAACATTTTGTTCAACCATATCGACACTTCTTTTTTCAGTGTTAAGTGCCTCTGAACCGCAATTAACTTTTTCTTCTTAAGTGAGGTTTTGATTCAGGAGCTTATCGTTTGACAAATGAAGCGTATGTCACTGGTTATCAAAGTTTTGACCATATGCCGACGGAGCACTTACAGATACCACCATAGAGCAATAACTATAGAAGCTTGTGAATGAAATTTATGAAGCTGTGACAGATCCAGTAGGTTTTGAAAAGAATCCAATTACTGCATATCCAAAGCCTACAAGAAAGGATAGAGGAGAAATGAATTGGCATGCGTCAAAAATATACGTCACAGTACTTTATTGAGAAATGGAAAACACAGAGAAATTGAAAAGAAAACAAAGTCGATTTGGGGAAAATGCGGGCAAGAAGCATATTAATCGCTGTAGCTTATGATAGAGTTCGGAAAAAGAAGAAATCATACATCGTATTCGTAGGATAAGAGGAGGAATTTGGTTAATGTCGAATTGAATGAAATTTCTAGTTTTTTTGTAATCTTAGGTCGTGAGGTGTCATCTACAGGAATAGAAAGAAGTGTATCGCATAATCGGAATCAGCAGCCGAGTGGTACATTTATTACTAGCGGAATGGTGAAAGTGACCCAAATCAGGCAAGATGTAAGGCAAGGATGACATCACTGACGTTTAATTTGTCTGTCTAGGAAGGTAAACGAGAAAGTAAAGCAATGCCTTGAAGCGAAAGTTGTTTGTCATGGACAGAAAACCAGCGCGATTCCGGTCGCTGCTCACACAGTAGTGGTCAACGAAACGAGAAAAAAATGTAAGGAAGACATTGCGGCAAGGACTGCTCGAGATAAAAGAAAGAACTGTTAACACAGTTATATGCCGTGGATCAGAAAGGTATTGCTGAAAATCTATATTTAGAACACATTTCTGTGTTGGTGCTCAGTGGCGGCTGCTGTGTGAGAGCATAACAGCACGTGAACACCCTAACTTCTGACAACTTACGGGTTTATTGCTGATTTTTCTTTGAATTCTTTTAAACGTAACTTAGATGCGGTAATCTGAAATATACGGCACTTAAATTTACCAGGCTATGCTACATTGCCCCTCCTCTAGACTCTTTAAAATTAAGCATCATGGTCGCGAGCACACCTTCAGTTGTGCACGTTTTAAGAAGCTTTTGCACAAGCGCAGCTAGCATGACGTAATTGTTTTATGGGTCAAACACATAGGGATCTGATAAACAACGTGGTCGGTTCATTGCGTGCACAGCTATCCCTTACCACTCAACCACCAGCTTACGTCAATGCGACTAGGTGGAAGCACACTGCAGCAGACTTTTATCCAGTTCGCTTGGCATAAATCCCGTTACACCGTAGCACACTCTTCAGATACGCCAATTCACTCACTGTACAGCAAAGTTAGGTCGGACGTCGGTATACGCTAGTTGTACTGAAAGAAAAACCTATTTTGTGGGTTTCTGAATGATTTTAGTATATTAAGTTTTAGATTTTATCATACTGCAATCCATTTATATTAATAACAGGAGAATGCACCAGTTTTATGATTAGTTTTACCTATAGTCAAGTGACCGTGTTGGTAGACGTAACTACTTAAATTTAACCATTTCCACAAGCGGAGTTTGTGTTTGAAGTGGGTCGTTTATTGCGCAGGGATCGGCTTTCGTGTGCAATGTCAACATGAACTCTATTGAATCTATTTTAAGTGCTAATACAAAATAAAACGCCGGGAAAGGTTTGCCGCAAAGGAACTCACGAAATCAAATAAGCGTGACTACAAGCGAACATTTAACAAATAAGTGTACAATACGCATATGTGGCTCTGTGAGTGCAAGGTAAGAATATCTGATTTTCAGCCCGAAAGGTAATTAGTGGACTAATACAGGTGTTAGGAATCTTGTACACATGTTTGAAAAAATAAAATGGCACGAGAACTCCCACTTACAGAAAAATGCGAATTGGAGAGTAACGAAGGCTTACACATTATTTCGTTCTTGCACTAAACAGTACTTAATTAAGTAGAAAACAACAACTTCCTCAAAAAGAACGCTTCCTTTTGTCATATAAGTATATTATTATTATTTCTTTCCTTTCTCAGACGTTATGTCTGGTTAAAACTGGAAAGTGACGCGGACCTTGATCAAGCGTGACTTCCTTTTAACTGTACGGTATATGTTACATTGCATTTAGGAACTTTCGGGTAACTGAACATGTATCAATAATTACAGATTTCTGTAGTTGTATATATACGTTTGGATGTAGCTGTATTGCGTTGATGTACTGGTGGATATTGTGTGGTATGACTCCTGTAGTTGATAGTGTAATTGGTATAATGTCAACTTTATCCTGATGCCACATGTCCTTGACTTTCTCAGCCAGCTGGATGTATTTTTCAATTTTTTCTCCTGTTTTCTTCTGTATGTTTGTTGTATTTGGTATGGATATTTCGATTAGTTGCGTCAATTTCTTCTTTTTATTGGTGAGTATGATGTCAGGTTTGTTATGTGGTGTTGTTTTATCTGTTACAATGGTTCTGTTCCAGTATAATTTGTATTCATCATTCTACAGTACATTTTGTGGTACATACTTGTATGTGGGAACGTGTTGTTTTATTAGTTTATGTTGTATGGTAAGTTGTTGATGTATTATTTTTGCTAGATTGTCATGTCTTCTGGTGTATTCTGTATTTGCTAGTATTGTACATCCGCTTGTGATGTACTGTTTCTATTTGCTGTTTGCAAAGTCTGCATTTATCTATTGTGGTATTGGGATCTTTAATAATATGCTTGCTGTAATGTCTGGTGTTTATTGTTTGATCCTGTATTGCAATCATGAATCCTTCCGTGTCACTGTATATATTGCCTTTTCTTAGCCATGTGTTGGATGCGTCTTGATCCTACCTTCCATGTCTCCTCAATATCCTTTCTTTCAGGAGTGCTAGTTCCGCAAGGTTCGCAGGAGAGCTTCTGTTAAGTTTGGAAGGTAGGAGACGAGGTACTGGCAGAAGTAAAGCTGTGAGGACGGGGCGTGAGTCGTGCTTGGGTAGCTCAGTTGGTAGAGCACTTGCCCACGAAAGGCAAAGGTCCCCACTTCGAGTCTCGGTCCGGCGTACAGTTTTAATCTGCCAGGAAGTTTCATAATTGAATGGATGTAACAAGGAAAGAATCATACGGACATACCAAGATTTGAGTACTGAGATAACATCGGAGGCAGCAGTTATGCTGAAATGTAGGGGACAACTGGCAGGTAACAGGAATCAAGATCGTCATCAAATGAAACTTAGAGTTGCATACCAAACGACCAGTACATTGATGTACGCGAAACATTATCTTCAGTCATTTCACATGAACACGGATGAAAATTGGTCCCAACGTCTAGGAGGGAATGAAGGCCAGCTTACGTCCCGGTTACGTTAAGAACCATATGCTGGTGTAGAACAATAATTCAAAAGACTACCCTTCCATTTGTGTGAGGTGTTTACCAAACCCAGCTGTCAACAGAAGTCCACCACCGATAGTTCAGTGTACAGTGTCCTCCAGGTCACGTACAGTCCAGTAAAATTTACAGGAATGGAAGTTAGATGTATGAAACAGCTTCAAACGCCAAATGATTTAATGTGTTAAGTATTTAACGTAAAGAAGGTAAACATTATTTTGTGAGACAGTAGGAAAGAAAAAGTTTATAAGAAGTTTTAAGTGATGTTTAAATTTGTCGTAAGTCACTAAGTTCTGTCATTATCAAATAATGAATGAGTATAGTCTGGGTAATTTGTGTGCAGTTTAACAAAAGCTAGTTTTCTCGCATCTCAGTGTTTCTTACGTCGTATCTCGTGAACTTGCTGGTAAATTCAGTGTTATATGCGGAAAAATGTGTTGTGGGTACTGTTAGTAGAAAACATGTAATGTACGACGGCGTGCTGAAAAGTAATACCTCAGATTTTTTTACGTGGGAACTTTTAAAGATTTTTAAATAAAAAGGACGTTATTAACATTCAACATAGTTATTCTCCATGTCTACATAATTGCAGCCCTCCGGCGCTAGAGGGCTCCGAGCTGTAGCGTGTACCATGGCGGTGTGTAACACACTTATGACGGTGCACGGGGAGCAGCTAGCTGTAATCGAGTTTCGAATTCGAAGAGTTCTTCCACATACGGAGCACCCTCTCTTCTGCACGAGCGGTGCGACATCTATAACAATACGACGCCTTGGGTTCACTGTCGTCAATAATCTTCCCGACTTGGCCCCATCGAATTTCCATTTGTTTCACAAAACTTAAAGAACACCTTCGAGGACTTCACACTGATAGTCATGAAGCAATGTGAGCAGAGGTGAGATTGTAGCTCGCTTAAAAGTGTCACCGGGGCGGCCACGTTGAGAAAGAAATATGTAGAAATGAAGAATAAAGATGTCTGTTTCATTTAAAAAGCTTTAAGAATTTTCAGATAAAACATTATGATTTATTTTTTTCAGCGTGCCTTCTTATACTAACGTCACGCGTGGTGAGGGAGCTGTACTGCATGAACAGCGAAAATAAAAGATAAACTTTTTTCCTCTCATTGTTTTGTGGGAGGTGCCGGCGAGGAAAAGTTTGGAAAAGTTAGAAATTATGCGTAACGTTTGTTGGAAGTTGCTAAGTGCTCTCAGTCTCTGATACTGACAGTGCTTAAAGCCGTTATGGCAAGTTGAAAAAGAGAGAGTGAGGGATATACGTGCGTATGATAAACCCTTCCCTCAAAACATTTATCTCCCTCATACCTCCTCTGTGTTACCATATATGACGTGTCAGTGGCCTCATTTGTACTAAGACTGCAGTATACTCGAGGTGCCCATTTCCTTCCACAGCCCTGAGTGAAACGAATACGTTTTAATAAATGTTCATCAACCTGCAATCTTCTATTTTGTCCCCTGCGCAGAAAACAGCACGTAAGTCGTGAATCCGTAATCTTGAGGCTGTAAGAAACTCTTAGCGAATAACTGTTATCTTAGATATGATTAAATTATCAATCAGTTTGTTTATACGGGATGTCAATCGCTTTTAATTGCCAGAACACGAGAAACTGCACAGCTACATTCCACTTTACACTCACAAGTCATTTCTGCACTTCAACAAATTAATGACCTACGTATTTCTGCAATTACAATCACACTTCTCTCAACTCCACGTCCATGTAACCATACTTGCTAATAAAGTCTTAACCTGACACCGTTCGCGGCAGACATCGTGTCTGTCCTCCGACAGTGCCAAACAAGCTACGATCTTACGGGCGAACACTTCGCTCGCCATCCAACTTAGGCGCGATCCGGAGGTCTCCGAAGTGCTTCCCCTGCATTTTGCTTTAGCAGTTGTTTATTATTCTGCTGGTTATTAATACTTGTGAAATAATGGAATGACAGTACACTACTGAGAGATGCTTTAATTTGAAATGTAAGTAAATACGCTGTTTTGTTTCTCTAATATTAATAATAGATGTTCAAATGTGTGTGAAATCTTATGGGACTTAACTGCTAAGGTCATGAGTCCCTAAGCTTACACACCACTTAACCTAAATTATCCTAAGGTCAAACACACACACCCATGCCCGAGGGAGGACTCGAACCTCCGCCGGGACCTAATAATAGAAGATTATCATTTTGGCGCGCAAGTTCAGAATGCAACAGCCAATCGCGGAGAAGGACCATAACTTAGTCGACATTTCTCAGAGTGTACTCGTACCTAACAAACCATCTGTCATCGGTACCTCACACCATATTACGTCATCTTACAACTGTTGCCTTCTCAACTTCTCTAAAGCCAGAAATATTACAACGTACACATCTTTTATACTTCACTTTGAACCTAATTCTGTACTTCTTAAAGAAGTAGATTACAGACAGCAATTTAAATTTTTAAATTCTGTCAATACCTGTGTGAAATATTGAAAATTTAATTTTTGTCGCCCCTACAAGGTATTAGATAGGCAACCTGCAAATTATGACTAGGGTGCCCATTTCAGTCTTTTACTAACACATGGCAGCCACATAAAACGTAATACAGCACGAATGGAATTTTACCTGAAAACACCCAGTTATTTAAATTTATATCGTCTGGCGTTCATTTGACACACGCAAATGTCACCCTATAGATATGTTAATAACGAAAATTATACTTGTCGATAACTATATCAGTGGAAAATGGCTTATTGCCAATTATATTTAAATAGTATTGGAAGCCAATTTATATGCTGTTATTCATCACAAGAGATTCTGTTACAGCACCATCGCGCGACCGCTACGGTCGCAGGTTCGAATCCTGCCTCGGGCATGGATGTGTGTGATGTCCTTAGGTTAGTTACGTTTAAGTAGTTCTAAGTTGTAGGGGACTCATGACCTCAGAAGTTAAGTCCCATAGTGCTCAGAGCCATTTGAACCATTTTTTTACAGCACCATCGACGAATGAAATACTCGTTTCTCTATTAGCACCATAACTGCGTAATTGTAAAGCAATAAACATGATCTCTACAATTCAGTTTATTATTTAACAGCAACTGTAAAGCTGTCATCAAACTTGCAATCCGAAAGTAAAATGTTTTCGCAAGTGATCTTGGTTATCCGTTGAAAGATGAGTACTTTCCATCTTTTATCGGACAATAAATTCAGTAGCTTATCAACAAGCAGTGAACTTCCCATTCCCGATTATTTAAAAAATCAAAGTCCCATGTATAAAGGAACTTCGAACGTCCGATTACTAAACAGATATGTTAAGGCGTTAGTATTTGGCGTTTACCTTTAAGGGGGTAGACCAGAGTAGAAATTTTTATGCCTAGTTTTCTTATCGGCTTAAAAATGTTGCTTAGAGAGCCTATTTTTTTAAGAGTCCGCCCCGCTTAGCTGAGTGTTCAGCGCGACGCAATGCCACACCAATGGGCCCGGGTTCGATTCGCTGCTGGGGCAGGAGATTTTCTCCACTCAGATCTGGGTGTTGTGTTGTCCCCATCATCATTTCATCCCCATCTCCGAAGCGCAAGTCGTTCAATGTGGTGTCGAATGCAATAAGTACTTGCCCTCGGTGGCCGAACTTACCGGCCCACAATGCCGCAGGTTCATTTCCATTTTTTTTTAAGATTCATTTATATAAATGTGTCGTAGATGTTAAAAATATGTCAGACCCGCGATTTGCTGTATGGGGGTCTGGCACAGCGTCTCACGGGCGGGCGCCGCTCTGCTCCGCACTGAGCTTCAACTGTCTCAGGCGAAACGAGCCTGTGACGTCACTGCACAGGCCGGGCTGGGTCACCTGCTAGTGAAGGTAGTGCGGCGGGCTGTGGCAACACAACACTGACTCAAAGGAAGGCCTCGGCGCTTGATGGTGACATCACGTCAGCTAGGCACGGCGAACGCCAGGTCTTTTGGAGGCAGAAACGCCTGGGCGTGCTTATCACTATAAATCTATTATTTTTGGACAAAATGCTTGGTATTGGTTTGGATTTTGCAGTTTTATTTAGATGAAAGATTTTCTTACTATCGTAAAGCTACAAATGATCATAGTTTTGTAATACTGAATCCTGTCGAAACAAACATAGATCAATATGAGAATATGCTTTGCCCCATTGCAAGCTTCGGAAATTTTACATTCAAGTAATTATATTCACTTGATCCATTTTGTTATCGAAACTTACCCCAACCCCCTTACAATTAACTCGTTTCTTTTATTTATTTATTTATTTATTTATTTATGTATTTTCGTTTGACATCGTCACTGGAAATGTGAACTAATTTACATGTGTAAATGTCCAACTGTTGCCAGTCACTAGATTGCAGTCGTTTTCAAGGAATTCTAAACAAGAAACAAAATAGCTTCATACATCGAAAATACTGCTGAGCTTAAACTTTTTTAAACATGCACGTTAGAAAAGATAAATGTTCCCCTCTTGCAACTGAAAGGAGAAACTTTATAAGATAAAAAAATTTTATTTGATAAAACAAGTATCTCTCTTTTGCCTCTTCTTCTGTCCCCCACCCCCTCCCCCAACGTGTACAATCGCAAGATATTTCATTAACATTCAGTGCTCCTCACCCCATAGTCAACCAAGATACCTAAAGAGGAGCACCAATATGTTGACAGTTTCTTGTAAAAGCAACCCAGTACAAACGTAACTTCCTCAGATTTACAAATAAGGTAAAGAAGCACGAATTCTGTTGCTGCTGGACCATGAAGTTGTTTTTGTATGTCAATCCTTAAAACAGGTGGGGATTTAAGTTCAAGAGTACACTATTTGTTAAGAACTGTAATGAATTACACAATTAATTGATTGCAGAAATCTCTCAGAACAATGTGTGTTGCTCAACTACCGCCAATAGTTTCACATTTTCCTGTGTCAGAGAGGGAGACACCACCATTATGAATATGCCTGCAACAGACCTGGCGTTCGACGTGCCTAGCTGACGTGACGTCACGAACAAGCGCCGAGGCCTTCCTTTGAGTCGGTGTTGGGCAACACCACCTTTAGGTGGCGTAGGCTGGGACAGCACTTCCAGCCCTTCAAACTCAGCCCGGCCCAAGGGCTGACACCGTACTGCGCTACAGACTGTTGGACGATGCAACGCCGTGACGTCACTGCGCGAGCCGGCTGCTCCGCACAGTGCAGAGGAGGGCGTGCACTGCACACCCCTACAATCATTTTAACGCTGGTTACAGTAACGTTGCCTTTTATGTCCACAACTGGAAACATGTACCTTGTTTACTCGCTAATTTAAGTACTTCTATTTCATAAACGAAGTTTAACTTTTCCAATTTAATCAAAACTACACACAGTGGGCGTGACATCCCATAGTATACTACAGCTATGTTGGGAAGTACGTTTCAGTCAACATATGCTGGTCAGGATTGTAACCACAACTTCTACACGCCGCTGCCACGTCGCAAGTCTCAACGTAATTTCTATTAAAGTTATCCACTACATTCTTTTTAATATAAGATTTTAGCAAACCAATGTTTTTAACGTGTGTACAGATTTTCTATTGTCTGAAGCTGTAGTATGACGGAGTCGATAGTAAAAAATCCTAATGCCCTATCTTATGTGTATTTCGACTGAAAAAATAAATACAGCATTTTATTTTCCCATTGCTGGTGTGTGTCGTTCACTCGCAAATATTTGTTTATGTTCGCGATATTTGGAGGTCTGGATCAAATTTGCATATAATACTTTAAATAAGGATAATTTAAGAATGCTGTGTGCACTATGTCAAAATAAAAAAAAACGTAGAACTCATTACCTAAGAAGTTTAATACATAATTCACATGTAACACATGAAGTATAGCACGGAATGTGAAATGAAGAAAATCTGTCCACAATTCGAAAGTAAAAGTTTCCCAAGCTTAATGTTAAAAGAAGTGGAATCGATATACATAGAAAAATTCTTTGTTGAAAAAATCAGAGCGGCAGATACGTTGGGACAGGGAAATACGTGGAGGAGTTCACTGCTTAAAACAAAGAGCGAAAGATATTTTAATGGCTTTATTTGTCAACTGAGTATTCCTCCGTGAGATCTGTGCGTTATATATCAGAGAAAATTATTTTTACTAAAGATTGTCAGTCAAAACATCGACAAAAATACCCGGGTGCGTGTCCACTTACCTTCCTCCAAAAGCGTAGATTTATTTTTAATTGCAATAGATGCATCTGCAGCCATCATTCAATCAAATATAAATTACTTTTCTTGCTTCCATCTACCTATTCTTTTAATAACACGTTCACTCTCTTTTTTTCATTTTCGTTCTGTTTTTCTAAGGCTATTTTCCTTACGTACGTATTCATATTATTTCACATGCATATTATTTCACAATTAAGTCGGGATCGAAGTCAGATACTTTTTTTATCTATATATTGCGATCTCTGTATTCTTATCTATTACGTATTAGGTCTGAAACTTTCTAGTCTCATTTTAGAGTTTAATTCAAAGGACAATATCGCTTTTTTATTAATCTTCGTTGAAGCACTTGTCAAAAAACTGCTATTCCGTATTATGCAGCATTATGCTTCTTAGTTCGTACCGTTTTTTCACGTTGGTTGCTTTATCGCCTTCCCTAATGACACTAATCGCTTCGTCCATATTCATGCATTCTGTTTACGCTCTTTTAATTTCTGTAATCAGGGTGACGCCAGCTGTACAAGACTGTGCCGTCTTCATACTAAAATAGATGCTTTGTAGTGCAGCTGCCCCAACAAAATGAGTGGCAATCATAACACGATGGAGCCAAACAAATGACACACGCATCTTTCCGAAGACACTTTGTCTTATTATTTGTCCAATAAAAGTGCTCGTGAATACTGACGTTACAGTAAGAGAGTTTCGTGTTTTTCTTACTATAGGAGATGTGCAGAAATTGCAAGAGGTTCGAGAAGAAAGGGTAGTATGGCTGGAAAACGGGAAATAAAACAAAAACTAGTGGCTGGTGAGTACAGAACCATAGACGCTGATCCAAATCTCAAAAGTTCAGTCTGGTCAGTTTTTAAGCTTATAGTACGACTAGATGGTGCTGGCAACAGTTTTAATTTTGCTGTTGTATGGAATGCAATGAACTACACGTGCACGCTAAATGGTGATCAGGTACTTTGCATATTTCACGCCATTCGCGTGTCTCACAAATAAGTGGACTGAAAATGCCTTCCCAGATCTGCTTAGGACAAAATCACTGACAGAAACATGGCCGTATATGTACGAGACTTGAGATAATTTGAAGCTATTGGGGATGGATTTTTGTATCTCGCTGAAACATTAGTTGAGACTAGCAGTGACTTACGGAAACCTATCTGCAACAGCTATTACGCCTCACCCCACAACTGTCCAACTATACGTCCTGAGGTAATTTATTACGTGAACATAGGCTACAGTACTGCGACCACAGATATGTGAACATATCGCCCAAGGAAAACCCGTTACTTGACGTGTACAGTTTCTGGTTTTGTTAATTGAGACCTCAGACCAAGCGCCTCGTTCACGATCAGGTTTCCAGACGAACTTAAAACTGGCGAAAATATTTGAAAGGAATTGTCGAGACGATTTATCTGCTTTGGTATTCACGAGAATAGTCTCAAAGGTGTACCGTTTAAGACTGATCAAGGGGGCAACATTATCGTTGCTCTTCGTGGATATTCTTCACTGAATTGTTCCTGTCATATGGGAACACAGCGCTAAGAGATGCGATTAATATGCAGCACGTGCATTCCTCTTGTCCCCACCTTCATTTTGTTCTGACTGCGGTGAGGGAACCTGCGACATATGTAAAGTAAAGGAGCCTTGTTCACATCCTTGAGAGAACTTTGGAGCAGTCGAACGAAATTCGCCGAAACAGGTGACTGCCCATGCTTTAATCGGTCAAAAGACAATACAAGCATTGTGCGAAAATATTTCTGAGAAAACAGAAGTAGAGGGTACAGAAGGCTTGACATCAAACAGTTGGACGAACTGATTTCACTTCTGACGTTACGTGTGCTGCAGTGCTTTTATATTAAGTTGGTATACATTGACATGTAATTTTCTTCTGGATTTTTCCTTAAAACCCTTCAAGAGGCCTCAAAAGAACTACAAAGTTACAAATAGCCTACACTGCACCTCCTGTTGCCATGGAAGATAATACTCCTAAAAAACAAGAAGGAGAAGCATCTGAAATAAACATTTTGTGAACCCACCTGAAAAATTATGTAGAGGAAAAGTTAACTGCTACATAAATAATTGCGAGAAGAATGCTCCACTCTCCCCCCCTCCCCCCTCCCACCCCTTCCCCATTCGTCGTTTACCAACAAACCAAAATCCGGCCGGAGTAAAAACTGTCACTTCAGGTACATTCGCACACAGAGATAATCCAAATATATGTAAACTATTCGTTAGACTGTCTAGGTAGAATCTTAGAGTCTCTTTAGCGAAGTCATGATAAGCTGGAAAATATTTCAAATATTTGGTTTTTTTTTCAGTAGTACTTTCACATTCTACTGATTTGCGAAACGGTATATGTTTTTTTTTCCTTTTTTTCTTAACAGATGAGAAGCCTTGTGGTGAAAGAGGGAAGCGCAAAAACCGAAGAAACAATGTAATCAACAGATTCTCATCGAGTACCACAGCCAACAAAGGTACCGAAGTTTGCTTTGTGGGCAGCTATTGTCCACAAACTGACTACCACAGATGAGTTACATACTTAAGCCGGAACTATAAATTGGTTGAAAATGGGGCTTATTATTGGAATTTTCCGACTCTCCAGAAAACTGGCTGAAAAATTTGATATTTACCGTCATCCAGCTCTGCACCAGAGAGAAATTTTGATTTTGCAGGTTTCATTCTGAGCCCACGACGGTCACTTTCGCATGCGGACATTGTTGATGCTCTAATCTTTCTTCACAGCAACTCTAGTGTCAGAGAAAATGAAGAAACGAATATGATGTAAATACTTTTGCACGTCATGTTTTTTTTATCTTCTCTCTAAATCGGTTGTCGATTATTGTAGCTGCTTGTCAAGTAACTTTCATTTATGCAAGTTGTCAAATTATTGCAACAGAATACTGTGTATCTTTGTGAACTGTTTTTGCGTTGTAGCCCGATGTTGGCAGCTTCATCCACGTCACAGCAACGTGTTTTGAAGTTAGTGCAGTGAAAATCGTTGAACATGAAGACGCGTAATCTGAATAATCTGTGTACACAAAATAGGACTGTGGACCCAGCGTAACGCAGCAGTTAAGTTTTCTTTTGGGTGAAACAAAAATGAGCTGAAATGCCAAGTGTCCGCCTCCCGGGCAAATTAGATATTCAGTACCTACTTCATGCAGTCGCACCAGCACTCGTAAGTTTTGTCCGAACAAAATTAACAATACTGCTTTTGGGCAGGTCCAGGGGCTGCCAGGGTCAGGACATTTCATTCTACAACTTATTTTCGGATGTGTCGAAAGTTATTCATTGTGTGTCGAAATATAATTTACGTGTGTAATGACCGAGAAATCTATACGAAAAGAACCCAATATTTCGCTTGAATTGAAGACACTCAAACTGTAAACAAACATATCTAATCCGACGTATTAGCAACTAGATACGTATATTTTAGCGGCAAATAATATTTCAAGAAATTACGTAGAATGTATTGCTGAGCATGTATTTCGCGTGCATCGTGAAAAGAAATTCCTTTGATCTGGTGCACCTGAGTGCCTGAATAGTTACTGATGGAATAGGGGTCCTGTTAGTTTCGGATAATATCACAGAGGCCATAAGCACCAACGAAACTACTATTCTCAACAGGATTTCTCTTCGAAACATTATTCGTTTATGGTAAAAGGTCTGAAAGCACTTGTGCGTCTGTTTTTTATACGATGAAAAACGTGAGTGCTAGGAAATGACAAACAAACGTATTTATACGTATAGGAAAGGTTCGAAAAGTAATTCCAATCGCGCAAAAACGCCAGTTAATCGATATAATTATCAAAGTTTCTCGACATTGACGATAAAAAGGACAGTTGTGCGGTGTTGGCGTTGCTGATTAAAGATCTGTTTGAATTCAGTACTAAAAAACACAAGATGAGACTTTAAACGTTCGTTTTTTCGAAACACTCTTTTTCAAATTGGCAGGAGCTATAACTCTTGAAAGATATGTGGAATGACATTCTACCTTTTCGTAACTTGTGAATTGGCGTTTTCCTACTGCAGTGCATAGGATTTTTGCGGTATATTTTTAATAAGACTTTCAGTGCACGTTTTATAACGACTTTTGTGTCGAAAACATTGAGTTGTACTTCGAAGTTTCTTGAAAACAGTTTTTTTAAATGTCCCTCTGTACAACGTTGCACAATATCATCAAATTCAAAGCAGTTACTCAAATTCTGTTCTAGGTTGAAAATTGGGACGTTTAGATCTCCTACCCACTGTCTTCGCTCTCCACGAATTCCTTTCGTCCAGGTCGTTTAGTGTCCTCTGGGTGCATGTTCTTTTCGTTAAAAATAAAATACATAACACAACTTGTAAGGGTGTACTATAAAGTTCGTAAGTCAGTTTTGTAATTTGATTGTCATTTTCTTGGAAAAGAGTCATGAATATCGGTTCCAGATTCGAGCTTCAACCTGCTCTACCCCCTTAAAAACCCTAAAAGTTGAAGGCGCAAAATCCTAACGATGATGATTCGTTTAGGATTAATCAAAAAATGGCTCTAAGCCCCATGGGACTCAGGTCATCAGTCCCCTAGACTTAGAACTACTTAAACCTAACTAACCTAAGGACATCACACACATCCATACCCGAGGCAGGATTCGAACCTGTGACCACAGCAGCAGCGCGGTTCCGGACTGAGGCGCCTAGAACCGCTCGGCCACCACGGCCGGCCTAGGATTATTCATTCATGGATTAATGAAGAAGTCAAAACCAAAAGTGTTGAACCAAAGAAGTGATAGCCTCTTTATATGTTCATCTAAGACCTTTTTATAATACAACAGTGCATTATTTTAAGAAAAGCTAGTTTTTCAAGCATCTCATTGTTCATGACGTCATATGTTCTGAACTACGTGTCGTACAATGACGTAATTTTGCAGCTACAGTCACTGGTATACGTGGATACTCCTGTAGAATTTGTTGCGAGTTGATTCACTAGCATAAAAGTAATGATGTTAAAACGTCGTACCTAGTGATGAAGCTTTGTTGTGTAATCAGCGAAAAAGTACTAAACAACAAAATTCTTCCTTTTGAAGGTGTCGGCGACATAAATTCTGAAAATGGCGGTAATTATGTGTAAAATTTATTGGAAGTCGCTAAGGTCTTTCGTTTTCAAACACTGGATGAATATAGTCTGGGTAAATTGCGCATAAGTGAGTTAAAATGCTTCAAAAATGGTTCAAATGGCTCTGAGCACTGTGGGACTTAACTTCTAAGGTCATCAGTCCCCTAGAACTTAGAACTACTTAAACCTAACTAACCTAAGGACATCACACACATCCATGCCCGAGGCAGGATTCGAACCTGGGACCGTAGCTGTCGCGCGGTTCAAGACTGTAACGCCTAGAACCGCACGGCCACTCCGGCCAGCTACAGTACCTCAAGACACGCACACACGACTTCTAACTTTAATACTTGACTTGTTTTGTTAAACTTTTAGTGACAGATTAATAAGTAGATTATAACAGCATTATAAATTTTTTAATTCAATGAATAATTATGAGGGTCACTTGAAAAACCCTGCAAACCACACGCGCGACCGTACGGCGGGGTGACCCACTTGGAATTCCAGTCAGTTGTGAGCGAGACTACAGGTGTATGACTCGTATATGTGTTTGCCACTTCGCATGGCTGGGTCGTGAGTAATTCAATTTCAAAATGGAATGTGAAACCGCGTCAGGTCGGATAACACGTAGTGGCCAGTGCCTCTACATCAAAATCGAATCGCTATGTGGAAATAACCCAGCAGAAATTTACAACGCTTTGAGACAGGAGCACACTATCACGATGGTCTACTCGTTTCCGTGAAGGTCGAGTAAACACTGAGGACAACCCAAGAAGTGGAAGGCCATCAATTACAACAGATAACATCTCTCAGGTTATTGGTAATCACATTTAGAGAGAGAAGAGATGTAAAACGTGTGAGGAAATTGCGTATGAGGCCAGAATGTCTCTCACTTCAGTTTACAGACTCGTAATTGAAAAGTGAAAAGCGAGGAAAGTTAATACCAGATCGGTTCGCCATGATCTGAGTGAAGAGTAGCAAGCAGGTCGCAAACAACTGTACAATAATGCCTGCAACCTGATCGAACAGAGGGAGAACAGTATCTGAAAAGAATTTTTGTACTTGATAAAATATTGATACGAGATTTTGAGCCAGATCTGAAATCTCAGTCGTGACAATGGAAAGGTCCTGCTCTCCACGCCCAAAAATTCCGCCGCCAACAATCAAAAGTGTAACTGACGGTGGTCATTGTTTATGACACAAATGTAGTCATAACTGCATACCGAGTGCTCCAGGGGACGTCTGTCACAGGCTGTGTACTACCGCATATTGCCCTCCCAGTGGCAGAAAAGCTCGACGAATATGGATGGGAAATACTTTCAACCCACCATACAGTCCTGGTAGGAGACCACCAGGCTTGGATTTCCAGAATGAAATTTTCGCTCTTCTGCTAAGTGTGAGACTTCCTGGCAGATTAAAAATCTGTGTCGGACCGAGATTCAAACATCGGACCTTTGGTATTCGCGAGAAAGCGCCCTGCCGACTCAGTTACCCAAGCACGACTCGCGACCCGCCTTCACAGCTTTACTTCAGCCAGTACCTCATCTCCTGCCTGCCAGACTACACAGAAAAGCAGAGCTCTTAGCCGCAAACGGCAAAAGTCCCGAGTTCGAGTTGTGGTGCGGTACACAGGTTTAATCTAACAGTAAGTTTCATATCAGCGCACACTCCGCTGCAGAGTGAAAATTTCATTGTGGAGAGTTTGATTTGCTGCCCAAATTGAAGATGGTTTTAATACAACTGATGAAGCTTACAGTGAGGTGACCCGAGTAATCACGAAGCTCAACAGTGAATGTGCCCTGTCTAGAATACAGAAATTGCCAAATGGTTGGAAGCTGCCACAAGCGAGAAGGAACTGAAGGCTTATGGAAGTATTTTGTAAAATAAATTATTTTCTTCAATTCTTTCTTAGAGTGTGCAGAACTTTTGAAATTATCCTCGAACATGAAATACTAAAAAAACAGATTTTTGTATCCCCTAGAAAGAATTCGATAGGTGACCATGAACTGTAGATAGCTAAACGGTTTGGTGATTTATAGATATCAAGGAGCAAGAAAATGAAGTTTCGCACTAAAATTCGGTGTGTTCCAGCAATGATATACCGGATGATCAAAAAGTCAGTACAAATTTGAAAACTTAATAAACCACGGAATAATGTAAATAGAGAGGTAAAAATTGACACACATGCTTGGAATGACATGGGGTTTCATTAGAACCAAAAAAAGTTCACAAAATGTCCGACAAATGGCGCTGGACAGCAAAACGTCAGTGACTGCGCGTGACAATCGTGTATAAAAGGAGCTGTAATGAGAGAGAGAATCAGATGCACCAGCAGTCGCAGCATGTTGACGTTACCTGAAAAGCCGTTTTTAGTGAAGCTGTATTATCAGAATGGGGAATGTGCTAGTTCACCATTACGATCCTATCGCCATAGGAAGGAGATTCGAACGGGTAAAGGTCCGTTGACAAATGCAGCTGTGGCGAGAATGATTTCGAAGTTCGAACCCACGGGTTGTTTGGAAGATAGACCCCGTAGTGGCCGACCGAGCACAAGGCGTAATGCTGCTGCGACAGTTCAGGAAGAAATGGAGACTGTAGCGGGTTCGTATATGCTCGGGGAAGTCAGCGCTCGTGCAGTCGCACGTCGCACCGGCATTCCATACACTGCTGTTTGATTGGCACTGAGGCGTACCCTCCGATGCTATCGGTACAAAATCCATCGGCATCATGAACTGTTACCTGGCGATTTAGTGAAGCGGAGGGCATTTGCGGAGTGGGCGTTTCAAAAGATGGCGGAAGATGACGATTGGGTTGAGTAACGTGTTGTGGACCGACGAAGCTCATTTCACGCTCCGAGGGTCTGTCAACGCCAACAACTGCAGAATTTGGGCTACCGAAAATCCTAGAACTGTCGTGGAAACCCCATTGCACGACGAGAGAATCACAGTATGGGTTGGATTTACCACATCTACCGTTATCGGGCCTCTTTTCTTCGAGGAAATGCGTGATTCTGGTTTTGTAACTGCTACTGTGACGGGTGAGAGGTACGCCGATATGTTACAGAATCGCGTCATCCCCAGCCTGGCTGATAAACACCTGCTGGAACGTACGATGTTTATGCAGGATGGCACTCCACCCCATATTGCTAGACGCGTGAAAGATCTCTTGCGCGCGTCGTTTGGTGATGATCGTGTGCCCAGACGCCACTTTCGTCATGCTTGGCCTCCCAGGTCCCCAGACCTCAGTCCGTGCGATTATTGGCTTTGGGGTTACCTGAAGTCGCAAGTGTATCGTGATCGACCGACACCTCTAGGGATGCTGAAAAACAACATCCGACGCCAATGCCTCACCATAACTCCGGACATGCTTTACAGTGCTGTTCACAACATTATTCCTCGACTACAGCCATTGTTGAGGAATGATGGTGGGCATATTGAGCATTTCCTGTAAAGAACATCATCTTTGCTTTGTCTTACTTTGTTATGCTAATTATTGCTATTGATCACATGAAGCGCCATCTGTCGGACATTTTTTGAACTTTTGTATTTTTTGGGTTCTAATAAAACCCCATGTCATTCTAAGCATGTGTGTCAATTTGTACCTCTGTATCTACATTATTCCGTGATTTATTCAGTTTTCAAATTTATACTGACTTTTTGATCACCCGGTAGTTCTAATGGGTCTCGTTCGAGGCAGACGTGGAAGTTTTAATTACAGCGATCAAACTTTCTGATTTACGATTAATCTCAGATTTTAAATAATACACGGAGTTCTCCCGCAGAAGGGATCCAGAAGTCTGTGATAGGAGGATCTGACAGGGAGCTGATAAACAGTCAGGCGAACGCGAGGCGGGCCGAAGATTCAGTTTATTGACAGCCCCTCGGGTGGGTGGAGCAGCGCGTTCAGTTCACAGGGAGCACGCAAATGAAGCGCTAAATTGAATCTCTGCGGCTGGGCTTCGCGTTTAACGGCCCGGGGGCAGTTAATTAAAAAAGTTGTTTGTACGGCGGGACGCGCCGCGTCGCCAAGACGAATGGCAGACGCTTTTCTCTGCCGACTGGCGGCCGCTCTCTCAGTGTGGCTGGCCCGCCCGACTCTGAACACAGCGTTACAGGGTCCTCTCTGTCCGACTGCGTTGCCGGAAGCGTGCGGCACCTGTCACGTGGCTGGCTTACCCTGTATGAAAGCGTTTCTGCGCTCCTATACATCAGCATTAGGTGACAAAACTCGTAACAGGACTTCTTTGTTCTTTTTCATTTTATGTTACAGGATAATTGACGTACCTTGTTGATACGTATTCATTCCTTTAACACACCACCGTTTGTGAAAATTGCAACACGCATGTTTCCTTAGAGATTAGGTTTTGTGACGCTACTCACATCTCCAGAGAGTACCGCGGCACAACCGATAAGGCACGCTCGAAACACACGTAGTGCAGCAGTTGTATGGGTTGGCAGTACGAACTACACCGAGGACCGCCAGGGACCGCAGCTGCCGACCCATGGGTAGAGAGCCTGTATAGGGAGAGAGTGGCCAACCGGACGATACGGCGGCCATTTTTTTGCCAAACTGCAGGCGGGACTTTGGAATGGCCAGTAGTGGAGTACACACTAACCGAATCAAAAGCACACGACAATATGGCGAAATCATTCGTTAAATGCTTTTGTTTATGAAAATAATGTGTTATAATAATTTTCACACAGCCAATTCACAAGTCTGTTCTCAAATTTAACTATGTATATTGCAAGTTGTTTTATATGTAGTAAAAAGCAAAAACGACTCACTTCGCATAGATAAGAGCACTTGGTTGGTTTCCACAAGGCTTCTGTTTGATTTATGTCGCCCTGTTGACTGCGACTGCCCACTGATTTCGTATTTCTTCATTGTGTGGAAATGCTAACATGCGAAATCCACCTTCGCCGCTATTGGAACAACCAAATGCAGCACAACCTGGCATCGTTTACGAACGTCTGCAGAACGAATTACAGATGTCAAAAACAGTACTGTACAATTACTAACATGTTTACTTCAAACATGTAGGCCTACCGACTTCATCACAAAACGCTTCATTATTTCAACTCGTATTTAAGATCGCAAACGCTAATTACGTACTAAAAACGATATACAACTAAATCGAACATGCATGCACAACGCATAACAAGTCTCTGAATAATTCAAATACCTTCTGATCGTTTCCAAAAGTCCTCTGAACTTCAATTCAACTCAAAAGCACGGCGAACATAGGAAGCGCGAGAGACGTTTGCACCATTTTTCTGCCAAAGCTAATCAACCAGTCACGGGCAACTTCACCTGTCGCCACTCTCTCTGTATACAGGCTCTCTACCCATGGGCATCACGTGTGCAGATAGCGATTGGTCAATGTCTCGTTACTTACCGGAGCACTGACCTACGGTGGGCAGTTCTCTTCAGCGCGTTGAGTCGTGTACGGTCTCCAGTTACCGCCCAGTCTAGAAGCTGCAGTGTTCGTCCGCCGTCTACGAGACTAAACCACGTAGGCAGCTCTGGACTTCACGTAGGCATCACTCAGAGGTACAGTGGCAGCACTTAAATATTTTGGTGGACGTGTAATAATTTCAGCGTCTAATTGTGGTGGACATTTCGCAAGGAGAATCCTCATTTGCGTATTTCTTCATCTTTCATAAATATAATTTTATTACAAATTGTTGGGTATCTTTCTGACTGAAGATAACCTACGCCAGCTTCCTGCATCCCCAACATTAGGCACATGACAATGTACAAACGATTAGAATAAAAGAACTGTACATAAACACACATCAAAAAAAAGATTTCCATCACCTCGGTTCAGAGAGTTCCGGAAACTGTACAGAAAATTGGAATAGAGATCAAGGTCGACCGTAGTGGCCGTGCGGTTCTAGGCGCAACAGTCTGCAACCGCGAGACCGCTACTGTCGCATGTTCGAATCCTGCCTCGGGCATGGATGTGTGTGATGTCCTTAGGTTAGTTAGGTTTAAGTAGTTCTAAGTTCGAGGCGACTGAAAACCTCAGAAGTTGAGTCCCATAGTGCTCAGAGCCATTTGAACCAATAGAGATCAACATAAGCATCATTTCCGCCCTTTTAATCCTCATAAAAACCGCACATTGCATGTTGTACCAACATACAGCGAGACCAGAGGCGGTGGTCCAGATTGCTGTACACACCGGTACCTCTAATGCCCAGTAGCACGTCCTCTTGTATTGATGCATGCCTGTATTCGTCGTGGCATGCTATGCACAAGTTAATTAAGGCACTGTTGGTCCAGATTTTACCACTCCTCAAAGGCGATTCGGTGTAGATCCCTCAGAGTGTTTGGTGGGTCAGGTCGTTCATAAACAGCCCTCTTCAATCTTTCCCAGGCATGTTCGATAGGATTCATGTCTGGAGAAACTGCTGGCCAGCGACGTCGTTATCCTGAAGGGTGTCATTCACAAGATGTGCACTATGGGGTTAAGAATTGTCGTCCACGAAGACGAATGCCTCCCCAATGTGCTGCCGATACGGTTGCACTATCAGTCGGAGGATGGCATTCACGTATCGTACAGCAGTTACGGCGCCTTCCATGACCACCAGCGGCATACGTCGGCCCCACATAATGCCACCCCAAAACAGCATTGAACTTCCACCTTGCTGCACTCGCTGGACAGTGTGTCTAAGGCGTTCAGCCTGACCGGGTTGCCTCCAAACAGGTCTCCGACGATTGTGTGATTGAAGGCATATGCGACACTCATCGGCATATAATTGGACCCATCTGTACCATGCTGCATGGTGTCGTGGTTGCAAAGATGGACCGCGCCATGGACGTCGACAGTGAAGTTGCGCATCATGCAGCCTATTGCGCACAGTTTGAGTCGTAACACAGCGTCCTGTGGCTGCACGAAAAGCATTACTCAACATGGTGGCGTTGCTGTCAGGGTTCCTCCGAGCCATAATCCGTAGGTAGCGGTCATCCACTGCAGTAGTAGCCCTTGGGCGGCCTGAGTGAGACATGTCATCGACAGTTCCCGTCTCTCTGTATGTCCTCCATGTCCGAGCAACATCCCTTTGCTCCACTCCGAAACTCCTCGACACTTCCCTTGTCGAGAGCCCTTCTTGACTCAAAGTACCAATGCGGACGCGATCGAACGGCGGTATTGACGGTCTAGGCAAGGTTGAGCTGCAGACATCACGAGCCATGTACCTCCTTCCTGGTGGAATGACTGGAACTGATCGTTTGTCGGACCACCTCCGTCCTCTGCTCATGCATGGTTGTATACATCTTTGAGCGGGTTTAGTGACGTCTCTGAACAAAGGAACTGTGCCTCTGATAAAATACCCACAGTCAATGTGTCCATCTCCTGGAGTTCCGGGAACTGGGTGATGCAAAACGTTTTTGATTGTACTTGGACAATGGTAATTGAGTATGGTGTGAAGCCGAACATGATGTAATTAGAGCCTCTAGATGTCGTGGCTTGGAACCAAACTATCCCTGGATATGCTGCTGAGGGACACGCTACCATGCAGTGTGTAGGCGTATCCACACAACATCGACAGTGTTCGCAGGAGGACCAAAGCGAAGAAGTTGCCGACCGACCATATACTAGACGTGTTTTGTGGGTGACATGTCAGGCGTATGTGCAGGCCAGGGAAGTAATGGTACTTGTCGTTTTTGATAAATATTCCTTCCCATATGCAGCCGGACATTGTCCTGTTGTACTATGTCATATGGGGTTGTCCACAGCAGGACCAGTGTCTCGGTAGTTACCATCTCCCCAATGTAGTGGTTGCTGTTCAATTTATCCTCAATACGTAGGGGGCGAAATAGAATGTTACCATAATGGCACTCAAACCATCACGCTTGCCTTTTGTCTGCTGTATAGTTCAACAAAGCGCTCTGCCCAATTGCGTTGATCACGGCAGCTTCTAATAATTCCGCGGCTGTCATTGTGTGACAAGTTAATGTGTATTCGTCCAAAAATCCGTCCATTCAATCACGCCAGAGTCACCGTTCACGTGACAAAGATCGCCTCAGGGGTGGGCCGTTCCTCTTCTATGGAAGCCGACGCAATGGCATGTGCACCTCCATATCAGTCCTCAACAAAGGGCGTTGTACCATCCACGCAGACACGTCCACACCTGTTACAGTGCTCCAGTGTCGAGCTAATACTGTGGACGAAGCTGTTTTGTTGGTTACAGCCTTGGGAACAAGATGGCGGTCTTCCCGCACTGTGATCACATTTTGTCGTCCAGTAGCTGCCTGTCGTCGTTTATGGCCTTCTATCCACTGATTCCTTACGCGCATCACTGTCGCATCGGCTTGCCGCTTACGAGCCGTAATGTCGCTGTACGATGAACGTGTCTCCCGGAGATCAGTCTTCTCTCCAATGATGCAGAAAACAGTACTCGCCGTACAAATGGTCAGACCTTTCCTAGATGTGAATAAAGTTCATGACTGCGTCGCCTCCTGAATTCACTATATTTGCACGCACTTGAGTGTAGTAATATATTCTAACGTTAATCTCGAACGCACATTAAATGAGGATTTACTGTATTACCTTTCGCCTGCTTGATTTGGAGGATTATTATATTTTCCCCATTCATCAATTAAATTCAATATCTCCTGCATTATTCTCGAATTTCTACTAGACCTCCTGTTTTTCATTTATTTCATCTTCTGCCGCCCTCACTACTTTATCTCTCAAAGCCACTCATTCGTCTTCTACTGCATTCCCTTCCGTTGTTTCAGTCAAACGTTGCCTAAGATCCGCCATTTACTCTGAATAATCTCTGCTTCTTTTAGCTTATCACAGCCCCATCATAATATCCTGCCCTTTATCATTTCTTAAGCACTAAATTAAAGTTCATAACCAATAAATAATGTCCAGAGTTACAATGAAACTGGTCAATGGGACACTTATTTTCTAGTGTACAACACGATACATACAGCAAACTTATCACCGGATCCTGCGACATTTCTCTAACAACAACACGTTTTATAACGTAGTACTGTATTGGAGCCGAATAGTCATGCAGCCTTGAAAACAGACTATTACGTCAAGTGCTCACTTGACACGTTCCGTATTTACTTCTGTTAGCCTAGTAGATATCCAAGTGCACAGAGTGACACAGGACACTAGTGTAGACACAACGACTAACGTTCGTATCCTGTAACGATTCCACGATAGTCGAAGAACTCGTTCACCGTACCTGCTGCCCAGACTACCGTCCAACTCGTCATCGCGACATACTCCGCTATCGACAGCGTCCGGACCATCCAAGCCCGTAATAAGGCAGCAAATGATATCAGGCGGACTAGCGACAATGGCGAGCGTAATAACTATCTCAGCTGTATCCTAAAAATTGTATTCCAGTTGTAAATTAAATGCTGAGGAAGAAAAAAGAGATTATATAGAAAACCGAAAGGAGGAAAATGAAGTAACGAGTAAAAACATGTTCACGACCCAGAATAAATACTCATAAGCTGTAGATTGCGTTGTATGTGGACACAGCGAGTAGGAAATGGATTGCTGGGACTACATCAGTGAAATGGTTAATTTTTGAAACCTAAAACGCTAACAACAGTGAAGGGATTTACATAAATGCGTATGAAATAAGTAATGAATTAGCGTACAACGTAAAAAATCCATTGGTTTTCGAATATTGTTGACGCACGAATGTTTTATTTGCAGTAACTAATTTGAGTTGGGATAAAGATGCCGAAAAAGCGTAATCGTACCTTCTGGCCCAGCAGATATTGACATGTGCACAGATATAGATGGACAGCAATATATATATATATATATATATATATATATATATATATATATATATATATATAAGTTTTATGAAGTGCTGCTCTTTTATTGACACTAAATTGATCCTATATGGCGTTTTGAAAAATATAAACCATTTTTTGTCATCGGTAACAATTTGGGAGATTATAGTGGATATCGCCCTCGAATCAGCTAATTAAGATTAAAAATAGATACGCTACTGTGTTTTTCAAGTACATTCTACCCACAGTCACTCATATCTGTGATTTTTAACAATATATCAGGTTTCTTTTTTCGTTAGCTGACTAATTCACTACCTCTGGGAATACTCAAGTTGACTGATGCATAATCCTCACTGAGCAGAGAATTTAAACCATTTTTCTTACTAAGTACGGAAAATTTCTTCCACGGCAGTGGCACTCCTTCAAGTAACTGAAGAATTAGTTTGCAACATTATTGCCTGTGTTACGCTCCCGGTAATCGGTTTACCAATTTCTACTCAGTTGATCTTAGTGTGTCAACGCATAGATTATTCCGAGATCAGAGAATATTGTCGTCTTTTTTTTCCCCCAACTTGCCAGTTCACATTTTTGACCCTTTGTATAGGACAATATTTCTTCACATTCAAAGCGCATTTAGAAGTTCTGCACTTTAGATGTCGAGTGACACGTGATGAACGGAATACAATTTCCTAATACGGATACTGTCATATTAACGGCCGACAGAGCAACAAATTCATTCAACACGTAATGATTATCACTTCTCAGGTACAGAAGTTATAATCCCTGTGACATATGATTTCCCGCCGTGGCGTATACCTGAGAGTGAAGTGTATTAATATCACTATACATACGGTCAGATCCTTACCGCATATTCATAAAACAACACTTTAACGTCATAAGTACGAATGGACTTTCCCGGAATGAAAAATGTAGGTCACAGCTGATAGGCGTTCTGCTTTGTTTCATTTTAATCAGTCTGCAGCGATCGAGCGCTCGCCAGCATCATTTCGGGGCGAAGCTCCCGTGATTGACGGGTTCTGTCCTCATTATTGTTTCCAGCACATGTCAGTCCGTATAAACGCGCATTACGTTTTAAATCTGGCAGCTGACGCTAGGATGTGAAATGAAAGCTGCAGCGTCGCCTAACGCTATACCTATACACACATAATTTTAAAAATCAGTCCTCTACACAGGTAACAGTTTACACAGCATAGTGCTTTTACGTCTCTTCTTATTATAACCTAAACCAAGCAAAGTTCACGGACTCTTGTTTTAGGATCATCTACTCTTCGCCACAATTGCTACTCGATATCCGGCGAGCTGTGTAGTGATCCACTGTGCTTGCTAATGATGCCATGTCTGTTTTAACTGTTGCTAATGATGCCATGTCTGTTTTAACTCTTGCTAATGATGCCATGTCTGTTTTAACTCTTGCTAATGATGCCATGTCTGTTTTAACTCACGGAAACACTCTGCTGAACCCGCTTTATTTCTAAACCGAGTGCGGCATTGGGCATGTCGTTTAGCGAGCATGTTTGCCGTTTCTCGCGTAGTGTAGTAGAACCCTATGTGACGGTTGCCCACGTTCCACGGAACCAGTAATCTTGCTCTGATGCCAGTACAAGGTCAGAATGATGTGTACGGGTTAGGTGATGTACGAGATAGCTGGAAGTGCTATGTCGGACAATGGCATTCATGGGTGTAAGTACGGACAGAAACACACTGGATGACCAAAACAACTACTTGTTTCCGGATATAAGTATACTGACTTTGTTTTACCATCACTACATACACCAACAAAGTGTTGTATCACCCCGATATGTTGCTAGGGTATGCTACTATTATGACTGTTCTTGAGCCGGTAGGAAAGTTACCCGTGACGTTCTTTGTACGAGGTGCATTCAAGTTCTAAGGCCTCCGATTTTTTTCTAATTAACTACTCACCCGAAATCGATGAAACTGGCGTTACTTCTCGACGTAATCGCCCTGCAGACGTACACATTTTTCACAACGCTGACGCCATGATTCCATGGCAGCGGCGAAGGCTTCTTTAGGAGTCTGTTTTGACCATTGGAAAATCGCTGAGGCAATAGCAGCACGGCTGGTGAATGTGCGGCCACGGAGAGTGTCTTTCATTGTTGGAAAAAGCCAAAAGTCACTAGGAGCCAGATCAGGTGAGTAGGGAGCATGAGGAATCACTTCAAACTTATCACGAAGAAACTGTTGCGTAACGTTAGCTCGATGTGCGGGTGCGTTGTCTTGGTGAAACAGCACACGCGCAGCCCTTCCCGGACGTTTTTGTTGCAGTGCAGGAAGGAATTTGTTCTTCAAAACATTTTCGTAGGATGCACCTGTTACCGTAGTGCCCTTTGGAACGCAATGGGTAAGGATTACGCCCTCGCTGTCCCAGAACATGGACACCATCATTTTTTCAGCACTGGCGGTTACCCGAAATTTTTTTGGTGGCGGTGAATCTGTGTGCTTCCATTGAGCTGACTGGCGCTTTGTTTCTGGATTGAAAAATGGCATCCACGTCTCATCCATTGTCACAACCGACGAAAAGAAAGTCCCATTCATGCTGTCGTTGCACGTCAACATTGCTTGGCAACATGCCACACGGGCAGCCATGTGGTCGTCCGTCATCATTCGTGGCACCCACCTGGATAACACTTTTCGCATTTTCAGGTCGTCATGCAGGATTGTGTGCACAGAACCCACAGAAATGCCAACTCTGGAGGCGATCTGTTCAACAGTCTTTCGGCGATCCCCCAAAACAATTCTGTCCACTTTCTCGACCATGTCGTCAGACCGGCTTGTGCGAGCCCGAGGTTGTTTCGGTTTTTTGTCACACGATTTTCTGCCTCCATTAAACTGTCGCATCCACGAACGGACTTTCGACACATCCGTAACTCCATCACCACATGTCTCCCTCAACTGTCGTTGAATTTCAGTTGGTTTCACACCACGCAAATTCAGAAAACGAATGATTGCACGCTGTTCAAGTAAGGAAAACGTCGCCATTTTTAGTATTTAAAACAGTTCTCATTCTCGCCGCTGGCGGAAAAATTCCATCTGCCGTACGGTGCTGCCATCTGAGACGTATTGACAATGAACGCGGACTCATTTTAAAACAATGCGCATGTTTCTATCTCTTTTCAGTCCGGAGAAAAAAAATCGGAGGCCTTAGAACTTGAATGCACCTCGTAAACATGCAAACATACGCTCTACGGGTAGAAAGCATTTTAGTTGAAAGTAAAGTACCAGTGGGGACGCAATAGAGACGTCTGCGGGACAGCAGAGTCAACATGCATCTCGTTCAGTGATTGGGTCCATGCCATCACGCTACAGACAGAAGTCTTGTCAACCGGGGAAGTTACTCGACCTGTGCACCAAAGTGATGTGGTGCGTACAAGAAAAGCGGTTTCAGTTCACAGGTAGTGCTCAGGATAAACACCGCACAGGCCGTCAAAGTTTGACAAGTGCTCAGTATGATCGATGTCTACGACCTTGACCTGAGTGCTCCAGAAGTGGAACATTTACGGTCACGCCAGTCTTTCTATCGATCTGTTTATCACCCAGCGGTCCATAAAGATTCACAACAGAACCAGTCACACTGCGTGTCGTGGCGCGCCACTTACATTTTTTACACTGTAATTCTAGATCGCGACTTCACTTCTGTATTGAATTCGAGTAGTCAGTCTTTTATGCTTTGTTCAAATGTTAATCGATTCGTCAGCACAACTCTTTTTCCAAGAATGCACCGTACCGCTAATCACAACGAATTAAAAGAACCGGTGGGCCACTGTTTGCGATTGGCGGTACTTTTGCCTTTCTCCTTGCTTCCAGCCAGAATGGATGTGAAAGAATTAGCAATAATAAAATCAAAAACTAGTAGCTCGCGTAGAACGATTTCGTGCGAGGGTTAAATCACTTACAAGGTGAAAAATTCAGAGTGAATCAGATTTGAGCTAACGTTTTAACACACCCTCACGTAATCTTAGCGAAGCGTGACTGGCTGATTCGTTATTTACAAATCATTCATTCTGACACCTACATATGTAAGTTACCGAGTCTAGACAAAGAGCTGAGTGTACAAAGTAGGTCAGACTAAGTTTCACACAAGTTAATGTCCCAGTAATTGCACTGCTGACGACGATGGCGGAGATGACCATCGAAAGCTCGAGAATTTTATTCGAACTGACGTGGCTAGAAAACCGAGAGATTTTGTTCAAATGTCCTAGAAGCTGAAGAGATTACAATATGTTAGAGGAGATGTGGATCGATTCGTATTTGCAAGGCTCCATTCCTGAAAAATCCAATTTTACGCTAACAGCACACGCTAGTGGAAGATCGACTTGGGTTAGAGAGAATTATTAGAAAATGTAAGTCAACTTAACTTCAAATATAGACTGATGGAAGGTAGACCAATGCTTATGGCATGTATAAATACATGCAGGAACTTTGACAATGTTGAATGGATAGCTTCAAAGAGTTCATTCCATTCATCATTGACAAAGAGCAGAAGCTTCTCTGCAACTTATATATACGAGGGCCGTTCAGAAAGTAGCCTCCGGTTGATTTAAAAAAATACACCAAGTTAAATAAAAATATTTTAATATATACATCTTACAACTACATCTTTGCACTATTTTTCTACATAGTCTCCATAGCGATTGAGGCACTTATCGTATCTCTTCACAAGCTTTGAAATTCCTTCTGCATAAAAATCATCCGCTTGTGCCTGGAGGCAGCCTGTGACCGCATCTTTGAGCTCTTCGTCGTCATCAAACCGCTATGACCCGAGCCATTTCTTCAAATGCATGAAGAGGTGATAATCACTTGGCGCCAGGTCTGGGCTGTAAGGTGGCTGGTTGATAACGTCCCACTTGAAGGACTCAAGAAGGGCTGTTGTTCTGCGAGCAGAGTGAGGACGGGCGTTATCGTGCAAAAAAACGATACCGGAAGTCAGCATACCACAGCGTTTGTTCTGTATAGCCCGTCGTAACTTTTTTATTGTTTCACAGTACACGTCTTGATTAATGGTCGTACCACGTTCCATGAATTCAACCAACAACACCCCTTTGGCATCCCAAAACACCGTTGCCATCAGTTTTCTGGCAGAAAAATCTTGCGAGGCTTTTCTTGGTTTGGTAGGCGAATTTGAATGTGCCCACATCTTTGATTGTTCTTTTGTCTCAGGGTTCACGTACTTAATCCAGGTTTCGTCACCGGTCACGATTCTGTTTAACAATGGTTCTCCTTCGTCCTCATAACGTGACAGACAGTCTAATGCAGAGGCCATTCTTTGAGTTTTGTGGTGGTCGGTAAGAATTTTGGGCACCCATCGTGCACAGAACTTACGGTAACCCAATCTTGCTGTCACTATCTCGTACAAGAGAGTCTTAGAAATCTGTGGAAAACCAGTAGACAACTCCGACATTGAGAAACGTCGATTTTCACGAACTTTTGCATCAACTGCCTGAACGAGTTCGTCAGTCACCAATGATGGTCTACCACTCCTCTCTTCATCATGAACGTTTTCTCGTCCACTTTTAAATAAACGTACCCATTCACGGACAACTCCTTCACTCATAACTCTCGGTCCGTACACGGCACAAAGCTCACGATGAATAGCTGCTGCAGAATATCCTTTGGCTGTAAAAAACCTTATGACAGCACGCACTTCACATTTGGCGGGGTTTTCTATTGCAGCACACATTTCAAACTGCCACAAAAACTAAACTAGCGCAGGTACGACGTTCACTCGACCACGGCTTGATGCCGACTGACCTGTTGAGTGCGTGAACGCACAGATGGCGTCGCTACTCCCCCCACAACTCGCACTGTGACCAATCGGAGGTTACTTTCTGAACCGCCCTCGTAAATGACACTGAAGTTATAAATGTCTAAAGAAACGGAAATAAAGCAGTAAAGACGAAAGAGCGAATAAGGAGGATATCATTGAGTCTGTATATAGAGCAAACAGTGAGCAATACATTGAAATAGGTAAATATAATAGTGCTAATTACTTTTATTTCAAATGATGAAATTTTATTAAATCTGGAGGAATCGCTAGACCGCTGTGAAGAGTTCAAGGAGTTATTTCTGACAGTGGTGACATTTCTGAAAATGGTAACACCAGAGCAACAGTGACTCCGTCACTGCTACAGAAAGTAAATGAAAACGAATCTGGCAGTGAAGAATCAGAGGAGGAATGTAAGGTTACATATTTGTAGAACAGCAATTAAAGAATAATTTTACTGTCCCAAAATTTGCAAAGATATTCAGAGATTTTTCCCTTCCTGTAATAAGTGCTAATGTGTGAACAGGTAACAAAGAATGAACATGTATTCAAACAAATTAATTTAATCTATTTTAAATCGTAGGTTCCTATTCCGATTGCACCGAGGTGCCACTGGCGAAGATCTTTCAACCCAACTTCAGTAACAATTTCCCAACCAGCACTCCCTCCAACGAACACTAGCAACTACAAATAAGTTAATTATTTTAGACAGTACCTGGAGGATGACATATTGCAACTAATAGTTGAGAAAACCTGTCAGACTTACACAAAAGTGAGTGGAAGGCCTTCAGGTTTAGATTTGACTGAACTGAAGATGTTTATTGGCATATGCCTGTTCATGAGCTGCTAACAATACCCTATTATCTGTATGTATTTGGATAACAGATGAAGAATACCTGTGATAAGTGATAACATGACTAGCAACAGATTCCCTGTCATTAGGAGCAGTTTGAAAGTTGTGTTTGATGATGATGTCAAAGAAGAAGAAAGAAAAAAGGACAGACTATGGAAATCACGCCCACTGATCACAAAAATTAGAGAAGCAAGAAAAAGAGGCAGATGTGGCAGTAGATGAGATAATGGTACCATTTTCCGGTACAAGTAGTCTGAAGCAGTACTGCCCAAACAAGTCAAATCCTGTTGGTCTGAAAGTATTTGTTCTTTCAAATCCCAATGGACTTATGATACATTTTACATTTTATCAAGGGAAGACCACATACCCTGATTATACTAACAAAGGATTTGGCTTAGGTGAATCAGCTGTAATCAAGTAGGCCGAAAGACTTGCACCTGGACATTCAATCTATAATGACAGATTTCTCACCAGTCTGAAGCTGGTACGTGAGCTTTTTGAAAGAGGTTTCACTTCATCTGGCACTATCCAGAAAAACACGATACCCAAGGAGCCAAGGCTGAAAATTGACAAGGAGCTTATTAAGGAAGGCAGAGGGTCGTCAGATATGCTTGTCCATTATGATGGAAATATGTGTTTAATGAAAGGGATGAATAAAAACAGTGTAATGCTGATGTCTTCTGTCCATGGTGTGGACCCAACAGACAAGTGCTTACGGTACGGCAAGATTTACTCAGACTGAAGTCACCAGACCAATGGCCACCCAAGCATACAGTGCCAAAGTGAGGGGAGTGGCCCTCTTTGACAGAATGCACTCATACTACCCATCATAGCCAGAATCAAGAAATGGACTATGAGAACTATATTTCATTTGATTGACATGTCAGTAGTTAATTCTGGGATACAGTTCAGAACGGACCAAATTCCAAAGGAGGGTGCCTTCAAAAAATATTACTCAAATTAGAAGGCCCAAACTTATGGTCGCAGAAGCACTTCTGTACGGTGACATTGTGGAAATAATAAACAATGCAGGAGACAGAGAACTAGATGAAGAAGAAAATCCAAGTACAAAACGAAGAAAAGTGCCTGTTCTACTTACTCACGAAAATGTTAGAAAGTCAAAATCTGCACAGATGCCAGCAATTTCTGGTCTTAAAGACTGGCAAAAGTGTAGAAGACCAGGCTGCAGAGAAAGAACGAGAACACTACTTTTAACATTTCCCTGTGCCTTAGAGTGAAAAGAAACTGTTTTAAAATGTTTCATGAAAAATAGACTCCAATGACTGTATTATACGTTTTATTTAATATGTATGTTACTTTTTTAGTTACACTAAAATGTGTTTTTCAACAGACATTGTAATCCATTTTATTACTTTCAATAAATAAGTTTCAACAATATTATAATTGTTTACTTTGGACGTCATTCTTGAAATTATATATACCTTTCATTGTACAGAGTCCTGAAGTACAGTACACTATACCCACAATTTCATGGAACTTGTCACTAAAAGATTTTTTAAGCGTTTTCACAAGTAGTTTTAGGCCTAAACAAACACAAAAACAACAATTAAGTTTATAATTTTTACAAAAATGTGTCTGCGTCTCAGGAGGTTAAAGGAAATCAAAGAGTAGATTAGAAATGAAATTAAAGTCAAAGGAGGAGACAGGACGTACTTGAGGTTCGCTGGCGCCACTCCAATCCTGAGGCAGACGGCAGACGACTAGAATGGGATAAATGGAGTATTCAAAAGATGTTCCAGGTGAACGAAAATAAAAGTACAACAATGATGATGTAGTGTACGTTAGTTAAACCAGGAGATAGTAACTGAATTAAATTGGAAAATGAAACAGTAACTAATAGAAGAGTTTCGCAATTTGGGTAACAAAATAACTGAGGACGAACTAAGTAGACTGGTACATACAACTTTATAATATCGACAGCCACACCCGTTGAAATACATACTAAACTGAAATTGAAAAAAACCGCAAATAACTGTTAATAGACGATTTGGTCACGTCCTGGATCGCTGCGTTAAAGCAGCATCTTCAGGTGGTTCTACATAAAAAGGAAAGCGTCATTATAATCTATATGTTAAAAAAATTAATTAAGGATGGTCAATAAAGGAAACCTAAATAAGAAGTACTTACAGTGTCATAGACTCTAACCCCATGAAGAGGGAAATAGTCGACAAGCAACAAACTTCAGAGCTGGTCGGTGTGGCCGTGCGGTTCTAGGCGCTTCAGTCTGGAACCGCGTGACCGCTACGGTCGCATGTTCGAATCCTGCCTCGGGCATGGATGTGTGTGATGTCCTTAGGTTATTAAGTTTAAGTAGTTCTAAGTTCTGGGGGACTGATGACCACAGCTGTTAAATCCCATAGTGCTCAGAGCCAGCCAACAAACTTCAGAGCACTATGAGTAGTGCAGCAGACGAGACACTATGGCAAAAAGAACCGAAGTTAATGTAATAAGTATGATTAAATGTAAAGTGCTAAATCACGGTAGAAACAAAGCTTCCCTACGAAGAGAAGTGTATTCATGTCGAATATTCGTATCGAAGTGTTTTGAGGGTTTTTGGATGGAGTGCACCCTTACATGCAAGGAAAACATGGCGATGAACTGTGCACTCAAGTGGCAAATGGAAGCTTTTCAAATGAGGTGCTACACAAGAATACTGAAGATTAAATTGGTTGTTGTTGTTGTGGTCTTCAGTCCTGAGACTGGTTTGATGCAGCTCTCCATGCTGCTGTATCCTGTGCAAGATTCTTCATCTCCGAGTAACTACTGCAACCTACATCCTTCTGAATCTGTTTAGCATATTCATGACCTGGTCTCCCTCTACGATTTTTACCCTCCACGCCGCTCTCCAATACTAATCTGGTGATCCCTTGATACCTCAGGACATGTCCTACCAACCGATGCCTTCTTCTAGTCGTGCCAAAAACTCCTCTTCTCCCCAATCCTATTCAATACTTCCTCATTAGTTATGTGATCTACCCATCTAATCTTCAGCATTCTTCTGTAACACCACATTTCGACAGCTGCTATTCTCTTCCTGTCTAAAGTATTTATCGTCCATGTCTCACTTCCATAGATGACTACACTCCATACAAATACTCCCAGAAAAGACTTCCTGACATTGAAAACTACACTCGATGTTACAAATCTCTCTTCTTCAGAAACGCTTTTCTTGCCGTTGCCAGTCTACATTTTATATCCTATGTACTACGACCATCATCAGCTATTTTGCTCCCCAATAGCAAAACACATTTACTACTTTAAGTGTCTCATTTCCTAATTCATTGCCTCACTATCAACTGATTTAATTTGACTACATTCCATTATCCTTGTATTGCTTTTGTTGATGCTCATCTTATAACCAGCTTTCAAGACACTGTCCATTCCGTTCAACTGCTCTTCCAGGTCCTTTGCTGTCTCTGACAGAATTACAATGTCATCGGCGAACCTCAAAGTTTTTATTTCTTCTCCACGGATTTTAATTCCTATTCCGAATTTTTCCTTTGTTTCCTTTACTGCTTGCTCAATATATAGATTGAATAACATCGGGGAGAGGCTACAACCCTGTCTCACTCCCTTCCCAACCACTGCTTCCCTTCCATGCCGCTCGAGGCTTATAACTGACATCTGGTTTCCGTACAAATTGTAAATAGCCTTTCGCTTCCTGTGTTTGACCCCTGCCACCTTCAGAATTTGAAAAGGAGTAGTCCAGTCAAAACTGTGAAAAGCTTTTCTAAGTCTACAAATGCTAGAAACGTAGGTTTGTCTTTCCTTAATGTACCATCTAAGAAAAGTCTTAGGGGCAGTATTGCCTCAGGTGTTCCAACATTTCTACGGAATCCAATCTGATCTTCCCCGAGGTCGGCATCTAGCAGTTTTTCCATTCGTCTATAAAGAATTCGTGTTAGTATTTTGCAGCCGTGACTTATTAAATGGGTAGATCACATAATTAAGACAAGATATTCTATCGAATTTGGGAGCATAGAAATTGGGGAGAAATTACTGTCAGAACTTGATTTAAAGAAGAGGTGGTTTGATATATCACATCATAATGTATCAAGGAATAGTTGTAAATACTTTGGGAATGGAAGGAATGTGTGCGTAGGGGATAGAGGGGAGGGTGAGAGATGGGGTGGAGGCAGTGAAGATTATATAGGAAAAATGCCATTGTGCGCGAAGGAACAAAATCCCTTTCCTATCTGGTTACCCCTCGCGTTCCCCCAGCCAACAATGCCGTACGACGTTTTATTCCCTTTCTTCACAGGGCTGCGGCGTGGCGCATTTACTGTTGTGCAGCAGAGCGTAGCAGCGGCCACGGCCCGCCACGGTGGACACGTCCAGCCCGGGGTTGCTCATTACTCGTCGCTCACAAAGCCCAGCCCTGAGCTGTCGCGGCCATTAGCGGTCACTCGGGGCTCTGCCACATCTCGCCAGCCGCCCACGCAAACTCAAAGACCAGGCGGTCTAGGACCCTAGCAGATGCGGATACAAGTATCGAGGTCGACCTATCGAGTTTCTGCTTTGCGACCGCTCTTCTCCCTGATAATTCGACGAAACACGCTTGTGGAAGGGGCAAGTGTTACACCGTGAGAACCAATCCGATATTTATCACACCTGTAGACATGTTCACCGTACACTCTGGGTGTTCAACATCTGTACTCCGCTAGCCACCTTGCGGTGTGCGGCGGAGGGTACTTTGCGCACCACTGTCAGTAACAATTGCCGGCAAGACTCCACGTGGTTTCGAAATCTCTCTGTAATTCCCTCTTCGTGGGCTTCTCGCCAGGTAGACATAGAAGAGAGTAATATACCTGTCGACTTATCTACAAATATAAAACACGTTCCAAAATTCTGCAACTCACCGACTTCAAAGACATGGGCCTCTTTTCTTGGGCGTCCGTTCGACAATTCTTCTTCGAAACGGGAATGACCTCTGCTGTTTTTTCAGTCATCAGGAACATTTCTGTCCTCCGAAGAGCGACCCTACACTGGTAGTTCTTTCCTCATACTCGTACTCACATCTCGTCAAGCGCAGTGCCCTTCCATCTGTTGAGCGATTTCGGCTGCTTTTCTATCCCTTGCTCACTTACTTCGGTATCAGCCATTTTGTCGTTCGTGCGATCTTCCTCTGTGGAACAGTTTTGGAAAAAGGCCATTAGTATTTCGGCCTTTTCTGTGTCGTCTTCCATTTCTACGTCACTATGACGACAGATTGTGTGTACAGATGACTTTGATTCGTTTACTGCGTTAATATAGCACGAAAACTTATTACGATTTTCTTGTCAAAACGCTACACATATATGATGGAAAATGAAAAGAATGAGCTCGACGGAAAGAAAAACCGACCTAGATGTCTTGAAGGAAATAAACGGAGCGAGAAGACTATTAAATGAAACGGAAAAGAGAAAAATAAAATTTATTCTACCTGTCATCAGACACAGCACCGCCGGCCGCTGTGGCCGAACGGTTCTAGGCACTTCAGTCCGGAACCGCGCGACCGCTACGGTCGCAGGTTCTAATCCTGCCTTGGGCATGGATGTGTGTGGTGTCATTAGGTTAGTTAGGTTTAAGTAGTTCTAAGTTCTAGGGGACTGATGACCTCAGATGTTAAGTCCCATAGTGCTCAGAGCCATTTGAACCATTTTTTTGAACATAACACCTTCATGATTAATATTCTTGAAGGGGAAGTGCTGTGAGACTAATTGGGGGAAGAGGATGACCTAGGATCAAATAGACGGCATCATGAAGAGAATAGGATGTGACAATTACATAGAAATGGAACGAACAGCCAGTGACAGAAGAGAGTACTTGCATCGACAAGCCATTAACATTTAGAATACGAATGAATGAGTATTTATATAAATGCTGTTAATTGAGCACTATTGCTAATGCAAGTATAGACCTGTATTGCACAGCTTACACGAATATGGTCACTCGTGTCAGGCTAACCATTGTCCTTGGTAAACTTTGACGGTTTCATTTGTTTCAGTAAAGTATACAGTGCCATCCCCGTATTCATCTGCATATTTGGGCCTTCGAAACATTTTTTCAGTAGTATTACTTGACTGTTTCACTGTTCAACTTGATTATTTCAATTTTTTCTTTGTGTTCATGGCTTATCTCATTTTCAGGCAGGGAAATTCTTATCTCCGACCACAAATATTTGCTCGAAGGTCTTGTTCGTGCTACAAATTTTGATTATATACCGTCTCGTCCATACAGTGCCATTATCTTTCTTACGTACTTTGCATATCGCTCTGGTAGAGAGATAATGCGTCAAGTGATCATCAGCATTGTTGCTATTGCAAACGATTTATTTCTAAGTGTGCTTGTCCTGAATTCTTTTCTCTTCGAATCTGCAAGTCTAACTTCGATCTGGTTTACATCCAAAGTGAAAAGTATTTCCAGTAGCTTACACTGAAGCAAGACAAATTAATAAAAATTATAAAAACTCGAAATGGATGAAACTGTACTGTATTTGGTAACAAATACTAAAACTATAACCTTTCCCGTATTGTATTACAGAGGACGAAATTCTGCACGCTACAGAAATTTAGTGCTGTTATTATAAGGTCTCTCCCAGCACTTGTTCTTTTCTTTATATTCCGCACACTCTGCACTCACACTAATGGTTGTGTACATCAGCAGCACTCGGAAATCGTGTAAAGTGGAAGCTAATAGCAAAAGGAATCCACCGGCGAACTCTTTTCACCACAGTGGGTATAATGAATGTCATCACCAATCGTTTCATAAAATAACCAAAAGCTATACTACACATCGACTATCCAGTATGATAAATTTTGTGCCGATACGGCTGCAGTAAGGAGCCTGACACGACTCCTGCCCTATTCCAAGGCCACTAACGGACGGGACAGATTTATGCAAACGCGGAGCAATACGATTAAGTGGTGTGCACGTGAGATGAAAAGGGAACTTCCATCCCACACAAAGCGGCCACATTCTGCGCGACCTCCACGTGCAACGTCAGAGGTACAAGCGACACGTGCGGCATGCATAATGGGAGACCGTCGCTTTGCAGAGTTGAAAATGTCAAAGAGTGTATACCGCAAGCATTTCATGAGATTTCCACAAAATGGGGGCTTTGACTCTTTTCTGTAAACCTGAAAGCCGTCCTTTTGGAGTTCAGGCATCCATGTCACAACATCTGAAGTCTTTTCTGTGTCGAATGACCAGGTAATTCTTTGGAACATATTGGCGATCTCAATAAGAACGAACTAATGTGAAGTGCTGGCAGAATTCCTATAACCGTACATCATTTTGTTGCAGCGGGATAGCGTATACAAGCCTGTGTATTAACTCTCTGCCCGATACCGTGTCTTTGGGAAGCAAATTAATCGTTACATCCAGCACCTTCTGTTTCATCTCCATCGGGTGTATACCAAATTAAAACAAAATTAATTTTGCTTTTGCTTGGACGCAGCGAGGTTAAGAGACAATGGAACATGCCTTCTACCAGTACGCAAATTGTTTTACAAAAACGCATACCAAAGTAGTGGAAAAACTGTGATGTGCACTATAACGTCCTCGTAAGTTAGTTCCAGTGATCGTAAATGTGCTGTTGTAGGTTACCAGAAAGACTGAAGCAAGTTTTGTTAAGCTCTGACTCATTTCCTCATCTGTAGATAGTTGACGCTGTCACCCAACGGGATCAGACTTCGAACCTCTGACAGATAGGTAAAAGGTCAAGTTTTTTTATTTTTTTATTTTTTTATTTTTTTATTTTTTTAGTGTTTGAGATAAAATTCGTATAGCATACATCTGCAATTGGTTTCTCAAAAAAGGAAACGGTCTTACAAATACAATGACGCTATAGTCATCTTGTGAATGTTGCAGTTCTTCTCATTTCCGTGCTTGCTATGAAGAACTGTAGAGAAATTCTGTGCAAGACACCGTTTCATAGTTTTGTTTTCGCCAAAAACATGTTTCAGCACTGTTTGTGCTATCTTGCATAAGGCGGAATTCCTCTCCAGCAATGACGCTAATAATTAACCATACTGAATGCTTCAAACGATACTTTTCGAATCTCTCAAGAAAAAGAAATTATTGTATATATTTTTAGGTTTGACACATAAAGTATGTGTAATACTACAAAATGATGAAATTCACACATTAATACCAAGATAAAGATTTTAACCTCCTTCAGACCCACGCATTGTCACTAAATTAATAACATGTTCTGCGAGATTTTGCAGATCAAAGGCAAGAAATAAATGAATTCAATAAGAGCATCAAGTAGTGCTTATACACTGATAAATAGTTATACAATATAAATTGTGTGAATACCGCGTAACATTGGTGCAACATGGCGCGCACCATCTCTGTCACAGAGAGTCTGCCCCTTGAGCTGGAACACCTCAAACCTGTATTCCGGAATGGCAGATCAGACGCACTCTCGGCCCCATATACTGGCGCACTATCGGGGACAACAGGACGAATATTGAGGAAACACCGAGTAGGAACTGTCTTTTCCGTACCCAATAAAACACGAGCATTATTGCGAAGTGTCAAAGACGATCTCGGTTTGCGGAAGGCCGGCATATACTAGATTCCATGTCAGTGTGGGAAGACTTGTATTGGACAGACAGTGCGCACCATCGAAGATCGCTGCCGAGAACATCAGAGGCACACTCGACTTAAGTACCCCAACAAGTCGGCGGTCGCAGAGCACTGTTTGTCCGAAAATCACGATATGGACTACCAACATACCAGGGTTTTGGCACAGACATGTAGATACTGGAACAGCGTCGTTAGAGAGGCTATCGAAATTCGTACCAGGGACGGACACATCAACCAATATTGCGGCTATAACCTCAGCAAGGCATGGGAACCAGCACTGAGTCTAATTGAAAAGACGCTCAGCAGAGAAAACGAACGGGCGACCAGGGCGGACGAGGCACCACAGACGCCGACGCCAGCGTCTCAGCTACCGCCGACGCGCGGCCGCGGCCGCGGACCGCGGAGAGAACGCCTCACTGGGGGAGGGGATTTAAGACGGCCGCCCGCCCTCAGGAGTTCGTCAGCGCACCTGACGATGGCGACATGTCCGATCGCCTAAATATTGTGCCCGTTGGATACTATGGACTGGCAGTACACCTGTGGGCTGTTCGAGCAAGAAATACACCGGGAGAAACGGAAGAATCACAACTTCTAAAATGAGTGACTTTTACAGTTTTTTGGAAAAACTAATGAAGCAATGGACGTAGAGTTTTTCATACATTATTAATTCGTGGACAACTTTTTTATATTTTTTTAAAGAAATCCAGTCATTACCAAGCCCCCATTCCGGTAGTTAAAGTTTCTCCGTCCAAAATTAGGTGTCCATGACTGAAGATCAGCTACCTGAAAACCGTGTCTCAAATTTTAAAAAAATAAACAGTTTTCTTAATCTATAGGATATTGCGCACGGAGTAATAGCACAATATATCTTTTTTTAATTTAAAAAAATAATGGAATGGCGGACGTTTGAAACAAAGATGTAGATTTGTCATGTGTCTTTGGTCTCGTTTCTTGCAGTAAGTCACTAATAATCTAAAATAAAAAATTACCTTACTACTACTTGCGGATACGCCCGTAGAGTTATTCAGCCAAGTTTCAGAAATGTTTCTTTATTAGTGTGCCCGCAATACGTTCCGTCAACTTGGGACACAATGAATTTCAAACTGACGGAATGGATTTCAGGCAAAGTAATAAAGAGGTCTTTCTGAAATTTGTCTGAATTGCTCCCTGGGCACGTCAGTAACGAGTAGTAGGCTATTTTTTACTTTATTCGTTCATCACTGCAAAAGACTTGACAAAAACACACGGCAAAACTACATCTTTGTTTCAGATTTCCCCTATTTTATTAGTAAGTCATCATCATCATTTAAGACTGATTGTGCCTTTCAGCGTTCAGTCTGGAGCATAGTCCCCTTTATAAAATTCCTCCATGATCCCCTATTCAATGCTAACATTGGTGCCTCTTCTGATGTTGAGCCTATTACTTCAAATTCATTCTTAACCGAATCCAGGTACCTTCTCCTTTATGTCAAATTTAAAAAATACTTTGCTGTTACTCTGTGAGCAGTACCCAATAGATTAAGAAAATTGTTCCCTTATTTTATTTCAGGTAAGATTTGCAAACTGCAGGCTTCTGTCATGGACACGCCTCATTTTGGAAAGAGCAATTGTAACTCGTCGCATGGGGGGGGGGGGGGGGGAGGCCTTCATGGCGACTGAATTTCTTTAAAAATTGAGAAAATTTTGTCCACGAATCAATAAGTAATGTGCAAAAAGATTTACATTTATTAGTTTTCAAAAAAAATCGTATAATCGTCTTATTTTACACCCTGAATGAGGAGATTGGACACTTTGAATGAAATAGATTTTAACGCACGCACGGCACTGGTAGCACTGCTGGTAAATCAGATTGTAACTGTATTGGTGACAACCCTGCACGAAGTTTTTGTCAAGCACATGTATTTATATGTGGCAACATGGGACTGAATTCTTCAGGGTTGGCTTCTAGAGTAGCGTCAAAAATTGAGATGTGCAATTTGTATCGAATATTCTTAAAGTAAGTGCTCGTAGTTTTATCATCTTGTGCGTGGCCGGCCGGTGTGGCCGAGCGGTTCTAGGCGCTACTGTCTGGAACCGCGCGACCGCTACGGTCACAGGTTCGTATCCTGCCTCGGTCATGGATTTGTGTGATGCCCTTAGATTAGTTAGGTTCAAGTAGTTATAAGCTCTAGGGGACTGATGATCGCAGATGTTAAGTCCCATAGTGCTCAGAGCCATTCGAACCATCTTGTGCGTGAGATTGCCAAATTGGACTATTGGACTGATTATGTGACTGTCCCCACCTCCAGTTGGCTCTGACAAGCGTGGGCTTCCCACTACGAGTTCATGAAACTCTAAGCCCATAGAGAGTACAGTCTCCCCTCTACAGATCAGGTCCCCTGACTAGCGGATATGTAGACCCTCTTCTAGAACCAGGGTACCCTTAAATTAAGGCTGAAACGTACCTACTAACACTCCTGAACTATGGGGACCCAGAAATGGTCGGACGATAGAAAAGAATTGGGGTTTAACATGTGGTTGACGACGAAGCCATTAGAAACAGAGCTGAAACTTTAGTTCGGGAAGAATTGGAACTACGGGGAAGGAAATCAGCAGCTTTCTTTGAAAAGGAACCATTCCAGCATTTGCTTTTAGTGATTTAGGGCCACCACAAGTAATCTTAGTAACGCCATTCTCTCAAGTATGATTTTAGTTCCTCACTACTGCGCCACCTCGCATTGTCAGAGGCCTGGCCCTGATGCCTAGCTCTGAGTGAACTGTAAGCCATTCCAATGTATGGGCACAGGCGTCTACACAGTTTTTCTGTCAAATATTGATTTGGCTGAGTTGGTATAGGACAAAATCCGGTGAGACATGAGGTCGGTTAGATGTCCCGAACTCTCTTCCACACAATTACAAGTGTCTCCCTTCTCAAGGGAACAACTGAGTTGGCCGAATGTTAAATTGTCTGTCTTCGCTCGAAACATAATGATTTTGACATGTGTTACGTCACTCGTGCTCAAACGGAACATAACACCGACAATATTTATTTTCCTTGTTTTAATTCCAGTCAATCATCGCAAACTGTGGTGAGATTGTCGACTTTGATCGCTAATACTCATGTTCTGATTTGAATGTCTTAATTATCGAGGGACATGAAAGGAAAGCGCCTAGAATACATAGAGAAAACCTTGCGTAAGTTAATTTAACTTAGATTAAGTAGTGTGTAAGCCTAGGCACCGATGAGCTCAGCAGTTTGGCCAATGGGAACTTACCACCACAAAATAGGTCTTGTTATGGAGCGCATTTTACGTACTTTGGATTGCGATGTGTAGATTGCGTTTATCGTTATCAAGTAAAATTGGTTCAATTCCATAGTGAGAGGCTGACACTGCAAACGACTAGGAATTTCTTGAAATTGGACAATCGTGGTTGCAAAATGTTTTTCTCCTTTACAAGTAATGACGCGCTTCGCCCTTTTGGGGCATCATCACATTGACGTAAAAATTAATGTGGAAATGGACGAATGTTTGTTTGCTACATTTTCCCCAAAAGCGCGAAACGCGTCATTTATCGTAAACAAAAAAAGATTTTGCAACCGAGACTGTTTTATATCAAGGAGGAAAACGTTTATCATAGTAAAAGCTGACAAAGGAAATTCTTTAATCGCAATGGATGAAAGAGAATACATAGAGAAAACCTTGCAGTTTTTCCATAGCAACAATATTACTGAATTAAAGTAAGATCCTGCAATAAAATTCCAAACTAAACTCCGTAAGCTACTATAAAACTGTAACTTTTTACTGAACAGATATGAAATACCTAACTGTGTATCAATGAATCCCTCAGCACCAAAACTGCGTGCACAGCCAAAGGTTCATAAAGAAAATTGTTCCATTCGCCCGACTGTTAAGAAACAGCCCTGCATACTTCATAACCCGTAAACAATAAGACCTCAATACCATATACTATATATTTGAAAATAACTATACCATACATAACACACATGAAGTCATAAGCTTAATTAAAGACATCCACATCCCACCACCAGCTAAATTAGCATCACTAGACATAGTCAACCTGTACACGAACATCCCTGTCAAAGAGACTACTAACATTATAAGAAACGATCTGCTTAAATATAAGAAAATTAGTAAAAAATGGTTCAAATGGCTCTGAGCACTATGGGACTTAACATCTGAGGTCATCAGTCCCCTAGAACTTAGAACTACTTAAACCTAACCAACCTAAGGACGACACACACATCCACGCCCGTGGCAGGATTCGAACCTGCGACCGTACCGGTCGCGCAGTTCCAGACTGAATCGCCTAGAACCGCTCGGCCACTCCGGCCGGCGAAAATTAGTATTGCAGAGATCTATGAACTAATAGAAATACTTTGACTTATTCTAGAGCATAATTAATTTAGCTTGAACAACAAAATGTACCAACAACATGACGGTTTGGCAATGCGAAGTAGCTTAGCTGGGATATTGGCTGATATTTCCATCAACCATACAGAACAACAATTCTTCTCAACCAAACGGCATATCTCAAACAAAATAATCAACTACAGAAGATATGTTGATGATACAATCTTGCTTTTTGATGGTACCAACAATGAAATTGATTCATTACCAGCAGATCTAAGGAAAATTCACAAAAATATTAAATAAATAATCTACTGTCTTACCTATACAGTACTAAAAAAATCGAACAACTTTATAATTAATGTATCAGTATTCGCTCTAAAACCCACAAAATCAATGTCTTTCTGTAGTAGTGCAAAAGGCGTTTCAGTTGCATAAGTGAATATATGATCATTTTCCAAACATGGGACATCTTTGACACTCATATGTTTGTAAGCACTTTGTATTTATCAAAACATGTGGTGCATATTAGAAATATATTCTGTGACAAATCTAAAGTGTTCAGTGAGAAAAATTTACGTGTGCCACGATAAATGCAGTGGGACTGTATTCACGTCTTTGGACGAAAACTATGAAAACAAACACTCCAAACCGACATTTCACGTAAGTCACATCCAATGCAAATTGTAACGGAACCATCTGTGTGGCGTGCTTATAATTACGCATTATTTATATTTTAGGACAATTAATCTTTAAAAAACGCACCACATGTTCTAATGAAAGCATGAAAACCGTCTGAAGATGAATCGTAATGATTCGAAGCCGGTAACGGTACCTTTTGAATACAGGAACTGAAAATAAATTTGTGGCTGGTTGCTGTATCAACACCATCAACATTTGTCTTCAAATGGTTCAAATGGCTCTGAGCACTATGGGATTTAACATCTGAGGTTCAAAAATGGTTCAAAAGGCTCTGAGCACTATAGGACTTAACATCTGAGGTCATCAGTCCCCTAGAACTTAGAACTACTTAAACATAACTCACCTAAGGACATCACACACATCCATGCCCGAGGCAGGATTCGAACCTGCGACCGTAGCGGTCGCGCGGCTCCGGACTGTAGCGCCTAGAATCGCTCGGCCACACCGGCAGGCATTTGTCTTCAAATAACAGCCACGGTCACCAACCATGTCATCATATGACAAAACTGCGTTTATCATTTTCTTTTGGTTATGTGTGGTATCGGTAGGTTTAATATTTCCGTGAGGTGTTGGGAGTCCTGAATCATGCTCAGACCGATTTGCGGGAAATGGAGCCGGCGGTTGAGTTGTCGTGTATCGCTCCCGAGTTCTATTTGTACCTCGTGGAGTCCGTGACACGACGTGCAGCCGTTGTAATTAGATCGAAAATTGGTGATGCATCCTACCGTCAGGTGTCTCTAATTAAACTGCTAATGAATGTGCCACAGGGAATCTTATTGCTTATTCTGTGAAATACGAGTATATCGTCACCAGAAACGAGTCACGCCATTTTGGTGGATAAATTTCCGTTCCCGATTTCCAGCGGTCTCGCTACCGCCGTTGCTCTGTGAAGTATTTGAGAGCGCACGGCCCGCGGGACGCGAGCAAACATTTGCCCGCCATCCATCAGCCCCTGCCGGGCGGCGTTACTTTGCCCGTGTTTGTGTTTTAACGTTACGCTGCGCGCCGCCGCCGCCGCTGCTGTCTTCGCCAACTTGGTGCTCACTGTAATCAGGTCCCAGCAAACAAGGACGCGGACTCTGCGCTGTAAACGCGGCACAAGACTGAACAGAGGAATAAACAACTACTCTTGATCAAGAGTTGCATTTCTCTTCAGCCTTCAGCCGACGACGCCTGTGCAGCGTACAGGCAAACTGTTCAATCAAGTAATCAATCACAGAGACATCTTAACAGCCGCTGTCGGTTGTATCGCCTGCGAATGGCAGCGACATTGATACTCTGCACGTCATGTGTACACAGAACCAAACAGACTTACACATACGCTAGGCTTTCATAATTTTAATTTGGCACTTTTCACCGTAGAGTTAAATTAAAAGTAATTCCTGTGCCCCGCCGGTGTGGCCGAGCGGTTCTAGGCGCTACAGTCTGGCGCGGTTCCAGGTCGAATCCTGCCTCGGGCATGGATGTGTGTGATGTCCTTAGGTTAGTTAGATTTAGGTAGTTCTAACAAGGGAACCTCCACATCGCACCCCCCTCAGATTTAGTTATACGTTGGCACAGTGGATAGGCCTTGATAAACTGAACACAGATCAATTGAGAAAACAGGAAGAAGTTGCGTGGAACTGTGAAAAAATTAGCAAAATATACAAACTGAGTAGTCCATGGGCCACATAGGCAACATCATGGACGATGTGAGTTCAGGAGCGCCGTGGTCTCGTGGTAGCGTGAGCAGTTGCAAAACGAAAAGTCCTTGGTTCAAGTCTTCCATCCAGTGAGAATTTTACTTTCTTTATTTTTACATCGTTATTATCTGTCCGTTAGTTCATTGACGTCTCTGTTCACTGTAATAAGTTTAGTGTCTGTGTCTTGCGACCGCATCGCAAAACCGTGCGATTAGTAGACGAAAGGACGTACCTCTCCAATGGGAACCGAAAACATTTGATCGCAAGGTCATAGGTCAACCGATTCCTCCACAGGAAAACACATCTGATATATTCTATACGACACTGGTAACGGCATGTGCGTCACATGACAGGAATATGTTGTCGACCCACCTAACTTGTACACTTGGCGAATGGGTAAAAAGATTCTTCTACCTTGCCCGATTTAGGTTTTCTTGTGGATGTGATAATCACTCCCAAAAAAGTGATGAAAACACAATAGTTTGTCACATAAACTGAAAATAAAAAGTTAAACTTTTCACTCGATGGAGGATTTGAACCAAGGACCTTTCCTTCCGCAGCTGCTCACGTTACCACGAGACCACGGCGCTCCTGTGTTCTTAGAGTCCTTGATGTTGCCTATCTTTCCATGAACTACTCAGTTTGTATATTTTGCTTATTTTTTCACAGTTCCACACAACTTCTTCCTGTTTTCTCAATTGATCTGTGTTCAGTTTTTCAAGGCCTATCCACTGTGCCAACTTACAACTAAATCTGAGGGGGGTGCGATGGGGAGGTTCCCTTGTAAGTTCTAGGGGACTGATAACCTCAGAAGTTGTCCCATAGTGCTCAGAGCCATTTGAACCATTTGAAGCGCCCAGAACCGCACGGCCACGGCGGCTGGCTCTACAATAGTGTACAAGAAGTCCAGACGCAGTTTCATACAGGGCACTTGGGGTTCACCAAGCCGGCAAATAACTTCAAATTGTCCCACAAAAAACATCTTCTACAGCCCTTACGCGTCGCGCAGTATCTTCATATTCTCTCAGTCTCTAAGCGCAAATTATTGTCCTTGTGAAAAAATGAACAGAACCTTTTTGTAGGAAATATAATGTAGTTGATTTTTAACTAGGGTAAGTTTTCCCTAGAGGCTGCAGTTTTCTAGTTATTAAACTAAAACTTACAAAGTTGACTGTCAAGCGCCCACCTCCAAACTCATCCCCAACAGATTAAGACTTTTAGTACGTTGATCATGACACTCCTTCCTACTACCGTACAAAAATTTACGATTAACACTTAATTATCAATTTTTGACCTTTTTGGGTATTCAGTAACTGTACTTATTACGCCACCGGCTTAGTAGAGCACCTACAAGTCGTAAAATTGACGTCTTTGTAAGTTTTAACCAACAATTTAGTACATTTTAACACCATGAAACAACAAGTAAATCATTTAGTTTGTTTCTTCTTCTGCCTGTTTTTGTAAGGGTTAACTCTGGAGCGAATTGTGATAGTATTTAGTTGTTGTGTAACGTTTACAATAGTCTATTTCTTTCGTTACTCCCACGGGCACATTTAAATTAATAATCTACAGATCGAAAGTAACAAAGATATAGTCCTGCATGATGTGTAGAAGTCAGAACTTTTTTTCTTTTTGAGTCGTCAGTCTTCTTACTGGTTTGATGCGGCCCGCCACGAATTTCTTTCCTGTGTTAATCTCTTCATCAGAGTAGCACTTACAACCTCTAGTACCTCTAGTACCATGGAAGACATTCCCTGATGTCTAACAGACATCCTCTCGTCCTGTCCCTTCTTCTTGTCAGTGTTTTCCACACATTACATTCCTGTCCGATTCTGCGCAGAACCTATTCATTCCTTACTTCATGAGTCCACCTAATTTTGAACATTCGTCTGTAGCACCACATCTCAAATGCTTCCACTCTCTTCTCTTCCGGTTTTAAGTCCATGTTTCACTACCGTACAATGCTGAGCTCCAAATGTACATTCTCAGAAATTTCATCCTCAAAGTAAGGCCTATGATTGATACTAGTAGATTTCTATTGGGCAGGAATACCGTTTTTGCCAGTTCTAGTCTCCTAGCTCCCATCCGTCATTGGTTATTTCACTGCCTAGGTAGCAGAATTCCTTAACTTCATCTACTTCGTGACCGTCAATCATCATGTTCAGCTTTTCACTGTTCTCATTTCTGCTACTTCTCATTGCTTTCGTCTTTCTTCGATTTACTCTCAATCCACATTCTGTGCTCATTAGACTCCTCATTCCATTCAGCAGATCATGTATCTCTTCTTCATTTTCACTCAGCAATGTCATCAGTGAATCGTTTCATTGGTAGCGATCACATTCAATTTTAATCCCACTCCTGAACCTCTTTCTTTTTTTTAAAAAAAAAAATCCCCATCATTGATTATTCGGTGTACAGATCGAACAGTAGAGGCGAAAGACAACATCCATGTCTTACGGCCTTTTTAATACGAGCACTTCGTTCTTGCTCGTCCACTCTTATTATTCCCTCTTGGTTCTTGTACATATTATATGTTACCTCTCTCTCCCTATATTTACCCCAACTTTTCTCAGAATTGCGAACATCTTGCACCATTTTACATTGTCGAACGCTTTTTCCAGGTGACAGATCCTTTGAACGAGTCTTGATTTTTTTTTTTTTGGTCTTGCCTCTATTGTCAACAGCAACGTCAGAATTATACCTCTGGCGCCTTTACCATTCCTAAAACCAATCTGATGGTCATCTAACTTATCCGCAGAACTAGGAAGCAGAACTGGATTTAACGTCCAGTCAACGCTCGGGTTGAGAGCGACAGACCACAGGCACAGACAGGATAAGTAGATGGAAGGAAACTGCATGGCCCATACCCTGCGGACTCATCCGGGAATCTATCTCAATTGACTTAGGATAACCACAGTAAACGTAAATATGAATTCCTAGCTGAGAGACATGAACCTCTGTCCTGGCGAATACGAGTCCAGCACTCAACCACTGCGCCGTCTTTCTCAGAATAAACTAAAAACTACTATTTTTCAACTCACTTTTGTTGTCCACAAGATAAGTAATCTGTGAAGTGGAAAAAAAATCGCCTACCAACAGTTTTGTCGGCAAAGATGCAAGACAAAGAAAACAATAACAAATAACACGCAACTGCGTTATTTACGTTAAGCAGAGTTTTAGCAGTAGCTTTCGAATGACAAGTCCTCAGGAAAAGAGACTATTGTACCCAATAGTCAGATTACTCCATCAATAGAAAAGTTTGCTCATTTTACAAACACACCGATGTGAACATAATTAGTACTGCCAGTATGACTACTGTAAATGGCTTAAGTAAAATTAATTTGAAAACGGAGTGGTAGAATAAACCTATCAACATAACGACAGGTTCTACCGGCTTTTCTTGTCTGTCATTCATCAGCTGATACCCGTAAAAGTCTGTCTTGTTGCCATTTGCCCAAAAGAAACATCGGACACCCATATTCACTTTTTCATCAGGGATTTGTTCCCTCTCATTCCATTAAATCATTTCCATGTCCACATACGGCGCTGTTTCATTCTGTTCGATGTCCACTGCATAAAAACTTCGGAGTAATAAACTGTCTAAACTGTCAACTGCAAATCCCTGAATAAACGAGATATTTCAGACTTTTCCTGGGAGGGGGGCTTATCTGCTTCTTTTCAAACCAGCATGCTGGTGACACATTTATCACTCGAAACCAGAAGTTATAATTACTTTTAGAGTCTCACTGTAAATCCCTTTCGTCTCCTGGGCTGTCTTCTTAATACTTCACTAATTCCATTCTATGATCAAAACATCTTATTCACAGATAAGGCAGACAGTTTAATTATTCGAAGTTTTATTTTATATACAGATGTAAAAACTATCGCCTTTAGAGTGTAATTAATTATGTGGGAGTGGTAGTAACAGGAAATAATTTAATGAACAACAAACGTGAAACCAAAGTCTACGAAAATCAGAAGATAGTTCCCTATTTGTCCTGTCACTCTAAACCTCTCTGGGCTTAAACATAGTTCACTGACAACTTTAAATTTCATATTCTCATTTTATTTCTAATTTTTCACTGTCCTCAATCCTCTCACTGGAATGAGTAGCCCGCTTCAAATCTGTCCTGCTTCCTAGTTCCGAGGATAAGTTAGATGACCATCAGACTGGCTTTAGGAAAGGTAAAGGCACCAGGGGGGTAATTCTGACGTTTCGGTTGACAATGGAGGCAAGACTAAAGAAAAATCAAGACACGTTCATAGGATCTGTCGAGAGAGATTTCATAGTAACACGTCCTGAATTATTTGTTGTATGTATTGTAATCTCTGTCTTTCCCTGCAGTTTTTACTCTCTATAGCTCCCTAAAATACCATGCAAGTTATTCCGCGATTTCTTAACAAATTTGCTATCATCCTGTCACTTCTTACTGTCAATTTTTCCACATGTCACTCTCGTCATCGATTCTGCGGAGAACCTCGTCATTTCTTATCAGCCCACCTAATATTCAACATCCTCCTATAGCACCACATCTCAGTAAAAAATTCTCTTCTTTTCTGGAAATCCACAATTCGCTGCCGTACAAATACATTTTCTAAGAAATGTACTCCTCACGGCCGACGTTTGATTCCTGTTTTGGCCAGGAATAATGTTAACACTTCCGCTTTTAATTTCACTTTGCTATATAATGAATCAATCCTTCAAACAACCATTTCTTTTTCAATTTCTCTGCATTTTTTTGTGTCTTGATTTCCCTGTACTCACTGTCTTTCATTCCTAAATCGCTTATATTACCGAACTCATATCCTACCATGAACATTTTTTTACTTACATCCTTAGTCGATCAATTAAAGCTTTCGTCCGTTACACAAGGTTTCTTATCAACTGCAGACAAAGTCTGAAAATGAGACCGTGATCATATATTTGGCACCTTATTTTACAGGTCCGTCTTGATCACATAAATTTTTACATTTCACTATGATCGGTTTCGGCTCCTGCCATCTTCAGATCGTAAAATATTCTGATGCAGTATCAACGTCAAACTAAACATGTAGATACATAGTAAGAGCTTACTATGTACCTACATGTTTAGTTGACATTGATACTACATCAGAATATTTTATGATCTGAAGATGGCAGTAGCCTAAACCGGTCATAGTGAAATGTAAAAATCAAGGTTTCTTCACAGTTTCCTTCCTTGTACATACTTCTGCGATTCTCATTCTTCTTTTGCTGAACTGCCTATTGCTATAATCATTGTCACAGCGTCTGCTACCATAGAGATCTTAAAATGAACCTCATTATTTCTCAATATTTCAGTGTCCCACATATTTTTACATTAATCCTTCTGGTTGGTTTCCTTAAATTTCAGTCTACTCTAGATAAATAAAAATTGAGTTTTAAGTCTATATCTGCTCGTTGGTATGCCTTACAAGCCAATGACTGATTTCGGAATCACTGTCTCACCATGGTGTAATGAAGCTAGAATCTTCCGCTATCTAGGGATTTTCCCCAAATAAACCTCCTCCTCTTGTGATTTTTGAATAATGTATTCCCTATTACTGTCTGAAATTTATTGGAGAACTCATTGTTTCTCCTCTCTCATTCTCATTACTAGGCCTATATTCTCTAATAACCCTGTCTTCTATTTCTTGCCCTATTACGTCGTTCCAATCACCCATGATTATTAGACTGTCATAGCCCTTTCGCTACTGATTTACAACACTCAAAATCATCATATACTTTCTCCATATTAATTCGTACTAATAATATACAAAAAAAGAGAAACTTGATTAACAGTGTAGTTATCGAAGCCTCCAAGCACAATAGGTCCATTCTGCTGTTCCGTGTTTACGTCGACTCATGCTACTTTAGTTATTCGATAAGCCAGACTGTCACGTGTACTTGACCTCACTGGCATGGCATGTATCAGTAGTGGAGACTCACACGACGGCCTGGTACCAATTTATACCTGAGGAACTGTTAGTATAGTTTCAGGCTACTATACGCGTAAATGAAGTTAGAACTGCACTCAGTTGTTAATAACTGAGTAAGATTAAAATTTCGACAGATCATTACTCGGAAATTCTAATTCTTCTTTTATCATGTCTTGCAAATAATAGTAAAAATTTTAATTAATTTTCTGTATCGATTACGTTATTCAGAGTTCTTAAGTATGACGAAAATATAAATAATTAATGTACATTGTTTCAAAGCACTAGCTATGGACGCTAAATTTACATAGAGAGCAATTTAACTTCCTCCCACTTGACACTTTCTCGCAGGCGTAAGAAGGTTCGACAATACGCTATTCGACCCTTACCTTTTGACTGTGCCCAATTGTATGAAATTAACATACATGTCGTTTCCAGCAGTATTTAAAGACAGCGAGATAAATAATAAAAATTGCTGTGTATAAATTAAATTGAAAAAGCCCTGCTCTGGAAGGCACCGTGACTGAACGAAACAGGTGAATCACAAACAGATGAGTTCATAGGGGCTATTACTGCCGACAATGCCATGACAGAGTTAGTCATACCGCTTACTCATCGCTGGTTTTCTCTGGAACATTGGGAACATAACGGCACCTTTTCCGATATGAAGTGCTGTCTTGCTGTTCCATTCGAAAATGACCAAGCGTTGCCGATCACGTGTCTTTACGCAAGGCAAGGAAAATCGGCGTTCACATTTCGTGTGGAACGGTAATACAATCGAGCCGTACCAAAAATATATGAATAGTCTGCATATAATGATAAAATACGAGTTGGAAAGTACTGCGTCGGACGCAAGTGATTAATTGGTTTACACACGGAGGATGCGCGTAATTACGAACTGAATTAGTGTACAAATATCAGTAATGGCAATTTTAGTCAGCAGTATTTCTTTCTGAGGTTTTAGTATTGTTTGAACAATAATTACTGCCACCCTGAACTGTTGCAGTGCGGTAGTTCAGTTCGGGAAAGCAATACGCCTAACGTTGAACGCTATTGCTAAAGTACAAAAAAAAAATAAAAAATAAAAAATGGTTCAAATGGCTCTGAGCACTATGAGACTTAACGTCTAAGGTCATCAGTCCCCTAGAACGTAGAACTACTTAAACCTAACTAACCTAAGGACATCACACACATCTATGCCCGAGGCAGGATTCGAAACTGTGACCGTAGCGGTCCCGCGATTCCAGACTGTAGGGCCTAGAACCGCTCGGCCGGGAAGCACAATAGTAAGCTCAAGATACACTGTAAAAATTCACCCACCTTAAAACCTTTACACTGTTTTATAATATTTTCTTTCAGGTTACTATATCAAAGAGAAAATGCCTATTTCCTGACAGTTTACAAACTCAATACAAAATGTTTAAATATGGGAAAGAGCCATGTGAGAAAATGATGGTGTTTCTGAACATGAAATTTCCATTTACCATAAAGGCAAACCTGTCTTAGAGAATCATTTAAAAATAGAGAATACAAAATGAAGATTTGTAGCACAGCGTGTATTTCTATGACACTTTTATGGAGTCAAAAGCGGCCTTAAATTTAAAGTCGAGCATTCGTGCCACAGAAACTACTTTTGTTTATCATACCATTAAACATCACGAATCTTTTAAGTAACTGGGTGCACAGCTCCAGTGTATCTACACGGATTCAAAACTCGCTAAAGACGTAACCCGTTTTTGCACAAAATCTGAAGCTACTTCCAAAAACGATTAGCCCCATTTGCTCTAGATTAAATATTACATCTTTCGGAAATTCGTTTCATGAGGACGGCGACAGACGGTAGCAGAAGTCTTTTTCATTGACTTATTCAACATTTTAAGCTTGCTAAGGGGAGAATTCAAGTTCGCTGCCGAGAAGTACAGACCCTACTCAATGAGACTTATGCAACCATATTAAAGAAAAAACTGACTGTAACTGATTATTAATAAATGACTGAAAATACCCAAGTTTTTAAAATAGATAGGCCGGCATTTGGGGCAAAACGTCTCGCTAAATATGACGCCGAATCTGGCTTTTCTACTCTTGGACCTGGCAACCGTAAATACAGCAATAGCAGACTTCAGTGTAAAAGTAAAATTAAATTTGACTACTAAGAAGAGCGAGTTTGTGTCTAGTGATTGTTGGTTGTGTGCTACTTACAAACACAGTGAGCAAAGTAAATGTATCCTTCCAAAGTACCCTTTCCGAATTAAAACGCAAGAGCTCTAATATTCGTAACTGACGGGAACATCTTCTTCAGGTTTCGTACGAAGTGTGTTCCCTCTGTTAATCTTTCCTGACCCAAGTCCAGCAGCAACAAACAAAACACCAAAATATAGCTGGAGGGTGGTTACAAGTTCTGGTTCATGGGTAGATCGTTACCACTAATGCATAAGACAGTGTATCCTTTGCGAGGTTGACAGAAACTTTTCGAATATTTAATCGAGTGTAAAGAAAATTATCGAAAACTAGCTACAGGAAATTTTGGGATTTGGTTATGCAGGTACTCGTAGACAAATACGATTTTTAAAAGTCATTTAAAACCACATATCAATCTTCTTAATCTACGACCATTATAAACTATTGCATGTTTTGTTTCAGTGCTAAGAGAAACTCCAAATTTTTACGTTAAGACACTTTAACAATTTGCTTTACGCAATGTTGTATTTGTCTTTCGTTCCCTTTAATTACTGGAGGGAAAACGTCACGCTTCTGGTCATCTGAAAGTTATTAATGGATCATCCCCAAAAGAAGCATAGTAAAAATGTTCAAATGTGTGTGAAATCTTATGGGACTTAACTGCTAAGGTCATCAGTCCCTAAGCTTACACGCTACTTAACCTAAATTTTCCTAAGGACAAACACACACAGCCATGCCCGAGGGAGGACTCGAACCTCCGCCGGGAACAGCCGCACAGTCCACGACTGCAGCGCCCTAGAGCGCTCGGCTAATCCCGCGCGGCGAAGCATAGTATCCAAACTTCACACGCAGATAACATCCTTCTAGAATAACACCTCCAGTCAGACGAGAAATCGAAAAACGTGAAAACCTCTTTTGTATTTCAGGCGAAAGGTTGGAAACTACACACGAACCTCGAATTTTTAATCTGCGAATTTCCGAGGCAGTCTTTTCGGCAATCCTTTCGTTTGGTTTCTTAAGCTGCCGGCGTGTGTTTGCGGCCAAGCGTATTGAGAGAGAAGGAGAGGCAATTTTTAAACAGAGGGAACAAAGTTCTGCGGTCCAGCCTCTGTTGTATTCATGCTAAAGGGAAAGAGGAACATTTCGGAGCCAAATGTACGCTCGGCCGCATGCGCCAGAAAGTTAAACATGGTTCTTTTCAATCCGATGGAAAAAGTTTCCTTCTGCCCACTGGCGCTGCTTTCTCGATGGAGGTTTTAGGTTTCAACGTGGAGATGTTTGCGGGTGAAATGAGGAAAATCAAGACGGAGACAGAGCGAGCGACAGAGAGAGAGAGAGAGAGAGAGAGAGAGAGAGGTGGAAACAAGACAGAAACGGTGTGGCCAAATAAAACTGCTCCGTTTCTGGGTGGATGGTGGCGGTCCGTTCTGCGGGGAGGTGGGGAGACGCGGATAGCGGTAACAAGAGAGAAAGGGTAGCCATGGCAACCGCCGGCAGCCGCGTTTAATTACTCTAATGTAGCGCAGCGAACCGACGACTGAGCCGCGCGGTGACCGAAAAGTTTCCTCAGGCGGCATCCTCCTCTGTGGCGTGGTGAAGTGTGTGGGTACACCGCGCTACCGATACCCAATCTTCACATGTTGCTCTGTGTGTAACGTATGCTACAACAATTCAGTGTTTAGCTTCCTCGACTGCTCCAGAGACGGAGCTGTACAATGGTGAGGAGCCACCGAAGAATTGTCTAGAAAATCAGCAAAAGGTGCCCTCAGGAGTCTATATGTGGACCCATATTGTGGATCAGTGCTCCTTTGGCACAACGTTGGCGGAGGCACTATGAATAGTGATGGGAGTGTGCCCCACTGACATCACCTTCCGACAGAACGCACAAGCTTTTTTTTTTTTTTTGGTCATCGGTCTACTGACTGGTTTGATGCGGCCCGCCACGAATTCCTATCCCGTGCTAACCTCTTCATCTCAGAGTAGCACTTGCAAACTACGTCCTCAATTATTTGCTTGACGTATTCCAATCTCTGTCTTCCTCTACAGTTTTTGCCCTCTACAGCTCCCTCTAGTACCATGGAAGTCATTCCCTCATGTCTTAGCAGATGTCCTATCATCCTGTCCCTTCTCCTTATCAGTGTTTTCCACATATTCCTTTCCTCTCCGATTCTGCGTAGAACCTCCTCATTCCTTACCTTATCAGTCCACCTAATTTTCAACATTCGTCTATAGCAACACATCTCAAATGCTTCGATTCTCTTCTGTTCCGGTTTTCCCACAGTCCATGTTTCACTACCATACAATGCTGTACTCCAGACGTACATCCTCAGAAATTTCTTCCTCAAATTAAGGCCGGTATTTGATATTAGTAGACTTCTCTTGGCCAGAAATGCCTTTTTTGCCATAGCGAGTCTGCTTTTGATGTCCTCCTTGCTCCGTCCGTCATTGCTTATTTTACTGCCTAGGTAGCAGAATTCCTTAACTTCATTGACTTCGTGACCATCAATCCTGATGTTAAGTTTCTCGCTGTTCTCATTTCTACTACTTCTCATTACCTTCGTCTTTCTCCGATTTACTCTCAAACCATACTGTGTACTCATTAGACTGTTCATTCCGTTCAGCAGATCATTTAATTCTTCTTCACTTTCACTCAGGATAGCAATGTCATCAGCGAATGGTATCATTGATATCCTTTCACCTTGTATTTTAATTCCACTCCTGAACCTTTCTTTTATTTCCATCATTGCTTCCTCGATGTACAGATTGAAGAGTAGGGGCGAAAGGCTACAGCCTTGTCTTACACCCTTCTTAATACGAGCACTTCGTTCTTGATCGTCCACTCTTATTATTCCCTCTTGGTTGTTGTACATATTGTAGACCCGTCTCTCCCTACAGCTTACCCCTACTTTTTCAGAATCTCGAACAGCTTGCACCATTTTATATTGTCGAACGCTTTTTCCATGTCGACAAATACTATGAAAGTGTCTTGATTTTTCTTTAGCCTTGCTTCCATTATTAGCCGTAATGTCAGAATTGCCTCTCTCGTCCCTTTACTTTTCCTAAAGCCAAACTGATCGTCACCTAGCGCATTCTCAATTTTCTTTTCCATTCTTCTGTATATTATTCTTGTAAGCAGCTTCGATGCATGAGCTGTTAAGCTGATTGTGCGATAATTCTCGCACTTGTCAGCTCTTGCCGTCTTCGGAATTGTGTGGATGATGCTTTTCCGAAAGTCTGATGGTATGTCGCCAGACTCATATATTCTACACACCAACGTGAATAGTCATTTTGTTGCCACTTCCCCCAATGATTTTAGAAATTCTGATGGAATGTTATCTATCTCTTCTGCCTTATTTGACCGTAAGTCCTCCAAAGCTCTTTTAAATTCCGATTCTAATACTGGATCCCCTATCTCTTCTAAATCGACTCCTGTTTCTTCTTCTATCACATCAGACAAATCTTCACCCTCATAGAGGCTTTCAATGTATTCTTTCCACCTATCTGCTCTCTCCTCAGCATTTAACAGTGGAATTCCCGTTGCACTCTTAATGTTACCACCGTTGCTTTTAATGTCACCAAAGGTTGTTTTGACTTTCCTGTATGCTGAGTCTTTCCTTCCGACAATCATATATTTTTCGATGTCTTCACATTTTTCCTGCAGCCATTTCTTCTTAGCTTCCCTGAACTTCCCATTTATTTCATTCCTCAGCGACTTGTATTTCTGTATTCCTGATTTTCCCGGAACATGTTTGTACTTCCTCCTTTCATCAATCAACTGAAGTATTTCTTCTGTTACCCATCGTTTCTTCGCAGCTAACTTCTTTGTACCTATGTTTTCCTTCCCAACTTCTGTGATGGCCCTTTTTAGAGATGTCCATTCCTCTTCAACTGTACTGCCTACTGCGCTATTCCTTATTGCTGTATCTATAGCGTTAGAGGACTTCAAACGTATCTCGTCATTCCTTAGTACTTCCGTATCCCACTTCTTTGTGTATTGCTTCTTCCTGACTAATGTCTTGAACTTCAGCCTACTCTTCATCACTACTATACTGTGATCTGAGTCTATATCTGCTCCTGGGTACGCCTTACAATCCAGTATCTGATTTCGGAATCTCTGTCTGACCACGATGTAACCTAATTGAAATCTTCCCGTATCTCCCGGCCTTTTCCAAGTATACCTCCTCCCCTTGTGATTCTTGAACAGGGTATTCGCTATTACTAGCTGAAACTTGTTACAGAACTCAATTAGTCTTTCTCCTCTTTCATTCCTTGTCCCAAGCCCATATTCTCCTGTAACCTTTTCTTCTACTCCTTCCCCTACAACTGCATTCCAGTCGCCCATGACTATTAGATTTTCGTCCCCCTTTACATACTGCATTACCCTTTCAGTATCCTCATACACTTTCTCTATCTGTTCATCTTCAGCTTGCGACGTCGGCATGTATTCCTGAACTATCGTTGTCGGTGTTGGTCTGCTGTCTATTCTGATTAGAACAACCCGGTCACTGAACTGTTCACAGTAATACACCCTCTGCCCTTCCTTCCTATTCATAACGAATCCTACACCTGTTATACCATTTTCTGCTGCTGTTGATATTACCCGATACTCATCTGACCAGAAATCCTTGTCTTCCTTCCACTTCACTTCACTGACCCCTACTATATCTAGATTGAACCTTTGCATTTCCCTTTTCAGATTTTCTAGTTTCCCTACCACGTTCAAGCTTCTGACATTCCACGCCCCGACACGTAGAACATCATCCTTTCGTTGGTTATTCAATCTTTTTCTCATGGTAACCTCCCTCTTGGCAGTCCCCTCCCGGAGATCCGAATGGGGGACTATTCCGGAATCTTTTGCCAATGGAGAGATCATCACGACACTTCTTCAATTACAGGCCACATGTCCTGTGGATACACGTTACGTGTCTTTAATGCAGTGGTTTCCATTGCCTTCTGCATCCTCATGTCGTTGATCATTGCTGATTCTTCCACCTTTAGGGGCAATTTCCCACCCCTAGGACAAGAGAGTGCCCTGAACCTCTATCCGCTCCTCCGCCCTCTTTGACAAGGCCGTTGGCAGAATGAGGCTGACTTCTTATGCCGGAAGTCTTCGGCCGCCAATGCTGATTATTTATCAAAATTTAGGTAGTGGCGGGGATCGAACCCGGGACCGAAGAAAAGTAGATGCGACAAGGTATTGGAAATTAGAGGAGTGGACATCGGAGAAAGACGCCGACTAAACAGCTGACTTAGCACAGCGAATGGAATTCGACAGGAAAGGGGCGCTGCGTCTACACCTTTTTCCCAAATATCAAGGAACGAATGGGGCTAAGACATGAACAGGGTGGTCCATTGATCGTGACCGGGCCAAATATCTCACGAAATAAGCATCAAACGAGAAAACTACAAACGAAACTCGTCCAGCTTGAAGGGGGAAACCAGATGGCGCTATGGTTGGCCCGATAGATGGCGCTGCCATAGGTCAAACGGATATCACTGCGTTTCCTGGACGACATCATCCAAGTGTCCGGACCGTTCGTCGGATAGTTACGTTATTTAAGGAAACAGGAAGTTTGCAGGAACATGTGAAACGTCAGCCACGACCTGCAACAAATGATGATGCCCAAGTAGGTGTTCTAGCAGCTGTCGCGGCTAATCCACACATTAGTAGCAGACAAATTGCGCGAAAATAGGGAATCTCAAAAACGTAGGTGTTGAGAATGCACCCGTACCATATCTCTATGCACCAGAAAACGCATGTCGACGACTTTGAACGTCCTGTACAGTTCTGCCACTGGGGACAGATTTTTTGCATGCGTTCTATTTAGCAACGAAGCGTCATTCACCAACAGCGGTAACGTAAACCGGCATAATATGCACTATTGGGCAACGGAAAATCCACGATGGCTACGACAAGTGGAACATCAGCGACTTTGGCGGGTTCATGAATGGTGAGGAATTATGGGAGGAAGGATAATTGGCCCCCATTTTATCGATGGCAGTCTAAATGGTGCAATGTATCCTGATTTCCTACGTAATGTTCTACCGATGTTACTACAAGATGTTACACTGCGATGTACTTCCAATATGATGGATGTTTGGCACATAGCTCGCGTGCGGTTGAAGCGATATTGAATAGCATTTTTCATGACAGGTGGTTCAAATGACTCTGAGCACTATGGGACTTAACATCTGTCATCAGTCCCCTAGAACTTAGACCTACTTAAACCTAACTAACCTAAAGACATCACACACACCCATGCCCGAAAGAGGATTCGAACCTGTGACCGTAGTAGTCGCTTGGTTCCAGACTGAAGCGCCTAGAACCGCTCGGCCACACCGGCCGGCCATGACAGGTGGATTGCTCGTCGAAGTACCATACCATGGCCCGCACGTTCTCCGGATCTGACGTCCCCGGATTTCTTTCTGTAGGGAAACTTGAAGGATATTTACTATAGTGATCCACCGACAACGCCTGATATGCGTCAGCGCATTGTCAATGCATGTGCGAACATTACGGAAGGCGAACTACTCGCTGTTGAGAGGAATGTCGTTACACGTATTGCCAAATGCATTGAGGTTGACGGATATCATTTTGAGTATTTATTGCATTAATGTGGTATTTACAGGTACTCACGCTGTAACAGCATGCGTTCTCAGAAATGATAAGTTCACAACGGTACATGTATCACATTGGAACAACCGAAATAAAATGTTCAAACGTAACTAAGTTATGTATTTTAATTTAAAAAACCTACCTGTTATCAACTGTTCGTCTAAAATTGTGAGCCATATGTTTGTGACTATTTTAGCGCCATCTATCACAAAGCGAAAAAAGTGGTCCAAATAAAACATTCATATTTCTTTACGTACTACACGAATATGTAATAAAAAATGGGGGTTGCTACTTTAAAAAACGCAGTTGATATCCGTTTGACCTATGACAGCGCCATCTAGCGGGCCAACCATAGCGCCATCTGGTTTCCCCCTTCAAGTTAGACGAGTTTCGTTCTTTGTAGTTTTTTCGTTTGACGCTTATTTCGTAAGATATTTGGCCCGGTCACGATCAGTGGACCACCCTGTAGATCCCTATCGTGGCATGGTATATTTCCACACCCAGAACACCTCCATCGGTTTGGTCTCAGCCGAACACTCGTGTTCACTTACGGAGAACTAGGAACTCCTGAACATACCACTGTACACAGTGATACCACTACGCATACGACCCCGAACTGAGTGTGACAACAAAGGACAAATTTTGCGACAGCCGAACGATTGGAGCTTTCTGTACGACATAACTGCTAATGTGTCACAGGCGTTGCACGACTTATACAATCAAGCACAAATACATAAAGAAATAAGAGCAAACACGCAAACACTGGAACAGGATACTTGGAATGACAGACACAGACACAAACACAGATATACACTCAGGTACTGAAACAGATACAAATAGTGAGATTAACATACATACCTGTATGTAAGATAAGACTATATTAAGGAACACAGAAACGTCTTGAGTAATACATGAAACTTAAATGATATAATTGTTGCTAGGCTTAGGTAAAACAATATCTGTAAATGCAAATGATGCAAATGGTTATAAACTTAGATAAGGTTTTACCTCACAGACACCATGGACACAGTATTTAGAAATAAGTAAGTAAAAGATGGGTATATAATGTACCCGTTATGCCCTTGTATAAAGCACATACGACTCAAACAAATGTAATATAAGAGTAATACAACACATGTCTGTACACATAAAATTATCAACTCTATATACTTTCCTATTGTCTTTTATTTCTCCTTCTTAAAAGTAACATTCTTATTATTTTTCGGATTTAGAATATCTCATGAAGTGATTACATTTCATAACGTCTTTCCATCTTCCTAAATTTATATCTTGTATTCATAAGGCAATAATTTTAAGATTTTCATTTCTTGATTACTTTTAAGCCTATATACATTTAAAGCTGCAATATTATTAATCCTTATTACAAATAAGAAATATCAAATAAGTTTCAGAGTCTGTTCATGTACAATTTCATGTTGTCCTAGTAACAAGGTGGCAGGTCATTTGTAATGGCAGCAGCAAATAAAATAAATAAATGTTTAATACTGACCACCTGTTGGCGTCAAGGTATCCAGACACATTAATAAATGTGTATTCGTCTTTAAGATGACTTTAACTTAACTGGGGACACTACCAATGAGGTGTTTGAATGTCTATGGAGGAATGGCAATCAGTTCTTCCTCAAGAGACGATACCAGAGAGGGTAATGATGTTGGACGCTAGGATGTGGAGCGAAGTCGATGTTCTACCTCAGGGGTGCTCAACTCGTCGACTGCAATAGATCGATCGATCGCCATAGCTTTGTCAGTCGATCTTTCAAGACCTTTGTCCGAAATCTGTTTAAATGGACTGTTTTTGTAAGGTATCGATTTGTTGACAAACAGCGTATCGCTTGGTATTTGTAGGCGGTAAAAATGACAACGCTGCCTCCGCTTTTTCGTCCACGTCTGCATTTCACCGCCTTTTAACGCTCCTCGCCAAGCATCAGTCTTTCCTTCTGCATGCTGAGGTTACTACTCGTTAACTGTAGCGCGAAGAGGAAATAATTCCGTTTCATATTGATATTTCCTTAAAGCCGGGACACAATGAAGATATTATGTTTTGAAATTAGTAAATGCAACAAGCTACAATAAATCTATAAAATGGCATCATATGTTTTATCGTTCTCTTTTGCCAACGTTTCAACGACGAACATTGTGAAATCTCAGAATAGAAATAAACTAACTGCTCCTCGTCTTCCACGCTCTTTAATGTTGGCTCTGCAAATAATTCACCTGATTATAATAAATTTGTCAACGATATGCAAAGTCAAGTACCTCACTAAACGTTTCTGAACATTTACGACTGCGTATATTTTAATTTAAAAATGAACAACCATCTTCAAACCTCTCACCACTGCAGTCAGCGCTCGTGGAGTCGTAGCACCTGCTCCGTTCAAAGCCACAGTCTATCATCATGGTGTGAGGTCTGAAAATGGTCTAAAACAGACTGAAAGCGGTAACCTCATAAAAAATAACAAAAGAAGTTTCTTGCGGTTGTGACCGTTCACGTTCATTTTTAAATAATAAAAAGAACCGCTGTACTGCAAGAGAAATTGTAAGTAGGCTGTTTAGGTTCTTATGTTGGTAACGCCACGTAGCGCTCTGTATGAAAATCGCTGACTGCGCTGTGTGCAGTCGGTGGCTGGTTGGACTCATTGTTGGAATATTCGCTAGTGCAGCGTTGGGCAATTGGATGTGAACAGCGTGTAGCGTTGCGCAGCTGGAGGTGAGCCGCCAGCAGTGGTGGATGTGGGGAGAGAGATGCCATAGTTTTGAGAGGTTACTATGAGCGAACGATCTGGACGTGTGTCCGTCAGAAAAAGGAAATTTGTAAGACTGGATGTCATGAACCGATACATATATATTATGACTTTTGAACACTATTTAGGTAAATACATTATTTTTTCTCTATAAAAATGTTTCATTTGCTAACTGTGCCTATCAGCAGTTAGTGCCTTCAGTAGTTAGAATCTTTTATTTAGCTGGCAGTATTGGCGCTCGCTGTATTGCAGTAGTTCGAGTAACGAAGATTTTTGAGAGGTAAGTGATTCATGAAATGTGTAGGTTATTGTTAGTCAGGGCCATTCTTTTGTGGGGATTATTGAAAGTCAGTTTTGCTCAGCTGTTTTAAAATCAAATAACATAAGAGTTATTCCAGCACTGTCATTCATTACATACAAAAGGGAAATTTCAAATGTTCTCAAAAATTACCAAATATTCGTTTCATACGAGTAATATCTTGAAAATTGAGTAGTACGCCTAAAACTTTTGATGGAGAGAAAGTTACCACTCACATATTTTGTGTAATTAAAGTGGTTAGTTTTGGCTACAGTGTTATTTTGTGTTTAAACTTTTATCAATTTGTCAGTCAGTAGATCTCTACAAGGACTAAATTACATGTAGTAGGTCAAAAGGCCAAAAAGGTTGAGCATACCTGTTCTAAGTCATCCAAAAGCAGTTCATGGCTGCAGGATGGAGCTCTGAGCAGGCCAGTCCATTTCAGGAAGATTGCTGTCCTCAGCCCACTGCCTCACATACGTTACTTCACGATAGGATGCAGCGTCGAGCTGATGTCAGCGTCATCGTCTCCGAAATGATCCTCTACTGTACGCAGTACCCAGTGTTGTAAGATGTGTTGATATCCTCCTTTATTTAGCGTCCTCTTCAGCGCAGTAACGGGACTACATCCTGTCCACGAAAACCCTCCCCGTACCGCGCTTCACTGTCGGCACTACAGGTGATGGCAGATAACATTCTCCAGGCATTCGCTAAACCGAAACTTGATCTGCTCGACCACTGTACCCTATTCTTTCGAGCCTCCTACGCACATCAACCTTGCTATTGGACAGCTGGTGCCATTTTGGAACTAACGACTTATTCCATCCACAATTTCATGCGATTTTCACAATCACCTCCCGCATTGTTCAACGGTGCCTGTACGTCAGTACATGACTTATGCCTGGTCATGATTAAACTGCAATTTCCAGAATGAGATTTTCACTCTGCAGCGGAGTGTGCGCTGATATGAAAGTTCCTGGCAGATTAAAACTGTGTGCCGGACCGAGAGGTAGGAGACGAAGTACTGGCAGAAGTGAAGGTGTGAGGACGGGGCGTGAGTCGTGCTTGGGTAGCTCAGATGGTAGAGCATTTGCCCGCGAAAGGCAAAGGTCCCAATTGTTCCTTAGCGTTTCCGCTTCACAATCACATCACCGATAGACGACTTGGGCAACTTTAGATAGTTCGAAATGTCCATGATGGATTTCTTACGCAGATGCCTTCAATGATTACTCCACTTGGAGTCACTGAGCTCCACTGACGGAACAATTCTGCAGTTGGTGCTTCTCTACTGACAACATAATATGCTCCGCCTCTTCACATGGGTCCCCGCGCGGTGTAGCCGCGCGTGGTAGCCGCGCGGTCTAGGGCGCCTGGTCATGGTCCGTGCGTCTCCCCCCGTCGATGGTTCGAGTCCTCCCTCGGGCTTGGATGTGTGTGTTGTCCACAGCGTAAAATAGTTTAAGTTAGATTAAGAAGTGTGTAGGCTCAGTGATCGATGACCTCCGCAGTTTGGTCCCATAAGACCTTACCACAAATTTCCAAATTTCTTCATATGGGCGGGTCTGCATGTCGTGACATCTACTGGTCAATTCGTATTACCCAGGAGTTATACGTTTGATCAGATAGTTTATGCATCTGCATTTCAATTTCTGAATCCACCTTACGTTGCGTGGCGTGAATAAAAAGGAACGTAAGTACCTATCTACACTGAAGAGCCAAAGAAACTGGTACACGTGCCTAATATCGGGTAGGACCCTCGGGCGCACGCAGAAGTGACGCAACACGTCGTGGCATGGACTCGACTAATGTCTGAAGTAGTGCTGGAGGGAACTGACACCATGAATCCTGCTGCGCTGTCCAAAAATCCTAAAAAGTACGAGGGGATGGCTATTTCTTCTGAACAGCAGCTTGCAAGGCATCTCAGATATGCTCAATTATGTTCATTTTTGAGGAGTGTGGAAGCCAGTGGAAGTGTTTAAATTCAGAAGAGTGTTCCTGGAGCCACTCTGTAGTAATTATGGACGTGTGAGGTGTCGCATTGTCCTGCTGGAATTGGCCAAGTCAATCGGAATGCACAATCTACATGAATGGATGCAGGTTACCAGACAGGATACCTACGTACGTGTCACCCATCAGAGTCGTATCCAGACGTACCAGGGGTCCCATATGAGTCCAACTGCACACGCCCCACTCCATTACAGAGCCTCTACCAGCTTGAACAGTCACCTGCTGACTTGCAGAATCCATGGATTCATGAGGTTGTCTTCATACCCGTACACGTCCATTGGCTCGATACAATTTGAAACGAGAGTCGTCCGACCAGGCAAAATGTCTCCAGTTATCAGTAGTCTAATGTCGTTGATGATGGGCCCAGACGGGGCATAAACCTTTGTGTCGTTCAGTCATCAAGGGTACACGAGTGAGCCTTCGGCTCCAAAAGCCCATATCGACGATGTTTCGTTGAACGGTTCGCACGCTGACACTTGTTGATGGCCCACCACTGAAATCTGCAGCAATCTGCGGAAGGGTTGTACTTCCGTCACGTTGAATGATTCTCTTCAGTCGTCGTTAGTACCGTTCTTGGAGCACCTGTTTTCGGCGGCAGCGATGTCGGAGATTTGATATTTTACCGGAATCCTGATATTCACGCTACACTCGTGAAATGGTCTTACGGGAACATCCCTAGTACATCGCTGCCTCAGAGCTGGTGTGTCCCATCGCTCATGAGCCGACTGTAACAGCACGTTCAAACTCACTTAAATCTTGATGACCTGTCATTCTAGCAGCAGTAACCGATCTAACAACTGCGCCAGACACTTGTTGTCTTGCATAGGCGTTGCCGACCGCAGCGCGGTATTCTGTCTGTTTGCATATCTCTGTGTTTGAATATGCATGCCTATACGAGGCCAGTTTCTTTGGCGCTTCAGTGCTCTATACACTCACATTTACGTTCATAGTCTGAGAACCACAGTTAACAGAATGACAGTGGGATCTTAGGAAGTTACTAGATGTTAGGGACGTGAATGCAACGCAGGAAGAATGGCTGCTGAAATGACTGTGTAAATGCTGTGAGAATACCTCGAGATTCTAAACATAATACCAGTTCTTGAAATTTTGTACGTGGGCATTCGCCGAATAGTTGTCGTCTGTCTTCCATAGCCTCCAAATCCAGGCTATCTACATTTTGGTGACGCTCTTCCGAGAGTCAAACAAACCTATGACCATTTGTGTCGCCCTCCCTTGACCTGCTTAGTACCCTGTTAGTATTATTGGATTTGGGTTCCACACAATTGAGCAATACTCTGAGACACACAAGTGACTTTCAAGCAGTCTTCTTTTTAGACTCAATGCATTTTGTTTGTAGCCTAACAACAACCTAAGTATGACCTCTGCCTTATTATTGACAAAGCCTATCTCATCATTCCATTTCATATCCTTCCAATGTAAATCATTTTCAATGAGCGAGCTCAAAACAGGAGGCAACCTCCACCTTGCTGCACTCACTGGACAGTGTGTCTGAGGCGTTCATCCTGACCAGGTTGCCTGCAAACACGTCTCCAACGATTGTCTGGTTGAAGGCACATGCGACACTCATCGGTGAAGAGAACGTGATGCCAACCACGAGCGGTCCATTCGGCATGTTGTTGAGCCCGTCTGTATCGCGCTGCATGGTGTCGTGTTTGCAAGGACGATCCTCGAAAAAATGTTCAAATGTATGTGAAATCTTATGGGACTTAACTGTTAAGGTCATCAGTCCCTAAGCTTACACACTACTTAACTTAAATTATCCTAAGGACAAACACACACACACTCATGCCCAAGGGAGGACTCGAACCTCCGCCGGGACCAGCCGCACAGTCCATGACTGCAGCGCCTTAGAACGGCCGCTACGGTCGCAGGTTCGAATCCTGCCCCGGGAATGGATGTGTGTGATGTCCTTAGGTTAGTTAGGTTTAATTAGTTCTAAGTTCTAGGCGGCTGATGACCTCAGAAATTAAGTCGCATAGTGCTCAGAGCCATTTGAACCTTTTGCAGCGCCTGAGACCGCTCGGCTAATCTCGAGCGGCGGCGATCCTCGCGATGGACGTCGGGAGTGAATTTGCGCATCGTGCAGCCTATTGCGCACAGTTTGAGTCGTAACACGAAGTCCTGTGACTGCACGAAAAGCATTTTTCAACATGGTGGCGTTTCTGTCAGGGTTCCTCCGAACCGTAATCTGTAGGTAGTTGTCATCCACTGTAGTAGTAGTCTTTGGGTGGCCTGAGCGATGCTTGTCATCGACAGATCCTGTCTCTCTGTATGTCCTCCATGTCCGAACAACATCGGTTTGGTTCACTTCGAGACGCCTGGACACTTCCCTCGTTGAGAGCCGTTCGTGGCACAAAGTAACAATGTGGAGGCGATCGAACTGCGGTATTGACCGTCTAGGCATGTTTGAACTACAGAGAACACGAGCGGTGTACCTCCTTCCTGGTGGTATGACTGGATCTGATTGGCTGTCGGACACCGTCTAATAGGCTCTGCTCAATTAAGGTTGTTTACATCTTTGGGCGGGTTTAGTGACATTTGTGAAGAGTAAAAGGGACTGTGTCCGTGACACATAATCCACAGTCAACGCGTATCTTCAGGAGTTCTGGGAACCGGGGTGATGCAAAACATTTTTTGATGTGAGTAGTTTAGGGTTTTAGAAGTGCATATCTGTGAGAACCATGCTTCTGCTAAATATTATTTAAGCGTTACAACAACGTCGCTCAATCCCGCGTCCGGCCATCCTGATTTAGGTTTTCCGTGATTTCCCTAAATCGCTCCAGGCAAATGCCGGGATGGTTCCTTTCAAAGGGCACGGCCGACTTCCTTCGCCGTCCATCCCTACTCCAATGAGACCGATGACCTCGCTGGCTGGTCTCCTTCCCCAAACAAACCAACCAACGACGTCGCTTACAGTGTACTGGACCACACACTGACAGAAAAATAAATCACAACACCAAGAAAGAGTTGTGCCATCTGAAAGATGATGTCCATTCAAATTTCGTGCCAGTCGCGTAAGAATGGCGTTACTAGCACCACCGTGACGTGGCTGTAATTGTCGTCGGCGTTAGTTACTTCTGGCATTGGACGAGGTGAGTTGATGCTAGTCAAGGATGCTTTTACGGCGACAAATACACCATTATCAGCACCTCACTGAGTGTAATAGGGCAACGAGAAGCTGGATGTTCCTTCTGAGATACTGCAACGAGACTTGGCAGGAATGTAACAACTGTACATGATTGCTGGCAGCGGTGGAAACAAGAATTTACGGTTAGAAGAAGACCGTGCTCCGGACAGCCACGTGGCGCTAGGGAGAGGGAATGACCATCATAATAGGCGTATGGCTCTTGCGCATCATAGTATTTATGCAGCAGCAATTTGACCAGCATATGGCACCACAGTGACACAACGAACTGTTAGAAGTCGGTTACTCAAAGGACAGCTCCGAGCCAGACGCCTTGTAGCGCGCATTCCACTGACCTCAAACCACCGCCATTTACGAATTCAGAGAAGTCCAGCGAGAGTTCATTGGAGCGTTGGGGAAAGGTCTGTTGTGTTTTCTGATAGAAGTTGGTTCTGTCTCGGTGCGATGCGCTGGTCAGACGGAGGCATATTGAGCGCCTGCAACTAACCCGTCTGCGTGAGATACACACCTTACGGACACCTGGAACTACACTGCTGGCCACCGTAAATGCAACACCAAGAAAGACAAGAGGTAGCACAACAAAATTTATTTTGTAGATAACATGTTGACCAAGTATCAAATGATTACGTTTACAGACGTCTGTGACATGTGGTTCCTGCCAGAATCAGTAGCCAGGGTAGCCGCCATTGTTGGAGATCACCGCTGCCACACGTCTCGGCATTGAGTCAAAGAGACGTTGGATGTGTTCCTGTGGTACATTAGCCCAAGCAGCTTCCACACGTTGCCAAAGATCATCTGGTGTGGCAGCTGGGGATGTAATCTGGGTCACTCGTTGAGCAACCATGGACCACATGTTTTCTATCGGCGAAAGATCCGGAGAGCGAGCCGGCCAGGGAAGCAATTCAATCTGGTTATTGACGAAGAACCTTTGGACAATGCGTGCCACGTGTGGTCGCGTATTATCCTGTTGAAATATGGCTGTGGCCGAGCCCTGAAGGTAAGGAAGGACAACTGGCTCCAGCACCTCGGATATGTAGCGCCGGCTATTTAAAGTACCGGCAATGCGTACTAGAGGCGTGCGAGAGTAATATCCAATACCGCCCCATACCATAATACCCGGTGCAAGACCAGTGTGGCGGTGCATAATGCAGCTGTCCAGCATCCTCTCTCCACGGTGTCTCCACACTCGAATCCGACCATCGTGGTGCTGCAGACAGAAGCGTGCCTCGTCAGTAAAGACAACGTCATTCCATTCTGCCGTCCACATCCGTCTGTCATCACACCATTGGCGACGGAGACGTCTGTGGTTCTGCGTCAATGGTAGACGAAGCAATGGACGTCTTGCGGACAGACCACTCTGCTGCAAACGGCGTCGAATGGTACGCGCAGACACTGGATGATGCGTTACAGACGCAATGTGCTGTGCTATGGTTCGGGATGTCACTGAGCGATCCGTCACTACCATGCGCACAATTTGCCTATCAGCACGTGCAGTGGTGCATCGAGGTGATTGCGATCGACCACGTCGGTCCGTCGTACCCTCCTGCATCCAACGGTCACATATCCGCATTACAGTTGTTTGGTTTCGTCCAACACGACTAGCCATTTCTCTGTATGATAATCCACAATCTCGGTAAGCCACTATCCTTCCCCTGTCGAACTCGGATACTTGATCAAAAGATGTTCGCTGTTGTCTACGAGGCATAACTGATCGTCTTGCGAAACAACCACAAGGTAAACACACGTGCCGAACGTACACTGGTCGAAATCGCCAAACCTTAAATGGCGCTATGAGGTGGCGCCACAGGCGCGCGAGATGTGCGTCTGCGCTGAAATTCTAATCAGTTGCATATCTCATCGCTGTAAACCCATGGTGTAAATTTCACTTGATTCGGATGCTTCCTTCAGGGTGTTGCATTTACGGTGGCCAGCAGTGTATTATCTGGCGTGCGATTTCACATAACAGCGGAAGTACACTCGTGGTTATCCCACGCACCCTGACTGCAAATCTGTACATCAGTCTGGTGATTCGACCTGCTGTTGCTGCCATTCATGAGCTGTTATTTCAGGAGGTGTTTTCTGACAGGATACCGCTCGTCCACGTACGGCTGTTGTAACCCAACATGCTCTACAGAGTGTGTGCATGTCCCTCGGCCTACTCGATCACCACACCTGCCTCCAGTCGAACACGTATGACACTTCATCAGACGACACGTCCAGCGTCAGTGTCATCCACAAACAGCGTTAATCGTCCCTGCAGTGACCGAGCAAGTGCAACGGACGTGGAACTCCTTTCGACAAACTGACATCCGACACCTGTACAATACAATGCATGCACCCAATATTCTGACGACTACGCCGGTTATTAAAGTACCGGCATTTCACATTTGCAAGTGCTTATCTCGCGCGTACATTTACCTGTGATCTTGCAATATTAATCACTTAAATATGTTACCTACACGAACGTATTCCCGAAATCTCATTACTCGACATTAATTAATTTATGGTGCTGCGAATTTTCTTTCTATCAGTGTATATGACTCCTATGTATACCCCTCCGATACGAATGAACCTGTGAGCCGTCACATTTCTGGGTCCTTCCTAACTCCGTCAGTCTGCACGAATGGCTAATTCTGAAGGGAATACGCATCATGTATGCACTTACATTTCCAAAAATACATTTCCTGACGTCGCAGACAACGTTTTATGCCCTTGGCCACATAGTATAAGTAATGTAATTTCAACGTAAATCGTGCTTCATATTCGATACCTCTACGTCTCCAGGCTGTGGCATTTCAAATACGTTAAGCATTTTAGGTTTCCATGTAACGTACTTAATCGAATACATAATTATCTCCAACAGTAAAAATATCAAGCCGAATGTGGAGAAAAAACACGAAGGGAAATTTAAAATTAAAGTAGAAACATGTATTCTTATTAAAACAATAAAATTTCAGAATTCATTTAACGTTCACCGGGAAAGAGAAAACAGTGCTCATGTTATTCGCAACTGACTGCTGCACCACTGAACCACATTAATTGAAACGCAAACGAATTTTTAATTCAAATTTAGAAGAGCAGAAAGGCGCTGGCACTGTTTGACTCATGGAAAAAAATTCACGGTAAATGCGTCGTATCAATGCCTGGCGTTAACGTTTTACTTGGGGAACTCGTCGCATTTAATAAGAAATGACATCACGGTCAGTATCTTATTCATTTCTAAATGTAGGTTAATTATTGTTCTTACTCGCGCTTACGCTTACCTGATAAGTGTTCTTTGTACTGTATTTCACACAAAACCATCAGTATCGTTAAATCCTTTTTTCGTCACCCAAGCATATATTTCCGTTACAGAACAGGTCTTTATTTATTATACATGATCCGTGCAAGGCGTGGGAGCTATAGTTTATTTTTTTTTTTAATTTTTGCCTGACTCGTGGGAAGGTGTTTAGTTTCTGCGCCCACAACGGCAGACGGCGCTTCGCCTACTTTAGCGAATCCGTTAGGTGCGTTTGAAAACCCCTGTTGTTAATGTGGCTCAGTGGAAGAGTTCTGCTTGGCGTCTTCTACTTACGATGCGGTTCCTACAGTCCGGGCCTGTCGCTTAACTTCGAGAAGCGCCTTAAGAAGAAAGTTAGCCAAAGTTCATCAGTTGTGGGAACGCGACATTGACACCAGAACGATCACACATGAAAAGATTACTTGCTGAGACCTTGATGCTAAAATTGTTCCTGCAGATCTCAATGGAAAATGTCCACTGAGCATTCAGATATTTCTGCTAGCCATGGTTAATATGTCATGTGCTTATGAATTCTATTTGTTGTGAGTGATGATGTTTTCCTTATCTTTAGCTTTATGCTAAATTGTTTCTATGTATCTCGCGGAAAAAGTGGCACTGAATATTCATTTACTGCTGTTAGTAACGGATAATACTTCATGTCTACGTTTATCTGTTTTATTAATTGTTAGTAATGATGTTTTCCTTTCCTTTCTCTGGGTCGAATGATAGCGGATGAATAGCGTCTTAATCTTTTGCATTATTACCTCAGCAGGATAACTATTATCATCATTTTCTTAAGTCGTGTAGTTTCGAGAGTGCCAATGGAGGACATAGTTTCTGCAGCATTTAACCACAACTCTTTTGTGTATAATTATTTCAGGATAGATAATTGGCACCTCGTGTGTTTTGCTAACTAGATTTTATCACTAGTTCAAACTGGTGTTGTACGATCTAAACGCTTATTTTTAATGGTCTTTCTTTCTCTTTGTTAAAGTTCTCCTTAGCATATTTATTATTATTATTATTGAAAGGCTCCCGCGGACTGTTTATGTAAATATCAGCGAAGAGGAATTATACCGTTATTTTTCTGAAATAAAATTTGTTTAATTAAACATCTTGGTAGAAGCCTTTTTATTGTTCATCAATCTTACTGGTATTGTCTAACTCAAATGAAGTAAATGATTTTTTTTTATTATTCATGGTGTACGGATGTTGTTCAGGACACTGTATGTTTGTAATATTGGGTGGAAGACTTAAGTTAATAAAACGTTGTGCTAATACAAAGGTCAAAATCATTCTTGGCTCCTTACCTCTTACCTGCTCTACATCTATCCGTATTGTCTAAGATCTAAGATACCATAAAACCAGTGTTGTTGTCACTTTGTGAAGTACGTTTTTACTTCAGCTAATACATTAATACGAGGCCTTTCGTCAACAAAATTTAATATCTCCAGACATCCATGTACATTATTTGCGAACTCCTCCACAGACATACGGGTCTTACACGTTAATTTATCAATAACGTAGGTGAAACCTATAAGAACGATGTTTCCCTGGTAGATTAAAACTATGTGCCGGAACGAAAGTCGAACACGGGACCTTTGCCTTTCGCGGGCAACTTCTCTGCCATTTGAGCTACCCAAGCACGACTCACGACCCGTCCTCACAGCTTCAATTCTGCCTGTAACTCGTTTCCTACCATCCAAACTTCACAGAAGGTCTTCTGCGAACATGTTAGATGTGTTTGAAAACCTGTGTTGTTATTGCGCTTCTGGTCTTAAATACGAAAGCTGCTTTTGGTGCAGCTTTCTTCTCTCTCAGTCTCTTTATCTCTGCATACCTACTGCAGGCTACATCCCTTTGAATATGTTTACTGTCGGTAGTCGAGCCTTGATCTACAATTCCTACCGCCCCAAGCTATCCTATATTCTACATCTAAACTACTGGCCATTAATATTGCTACACCAAGAAGAAATGCAGAAGATATATGGGTATTCATTGGACAAATACATTATACTACAACTGACATGTGATTACATTTTCACGCAATTTGGGTGCATGGATCCTGATAAATCAGTACCCAGAACAACCACCTCTGGCCGTAATAACGGCCTAGATACGCCTGGGCAGTGAGTCAAACAGAGCTGGGATGGCGTGTACAGATACAGCTGCCCATGCAGCTTCAGCACGATACCACAGTTCATCAAGAGTAGTGACTGGCGTATTGTGATGAGCCAGTTGCACGGCCACCATGGACCAGACGTTTTCAATTGGTGAGAGATCTGGAGAATGCGCTGGCCAGGGTAGCAATCGAACATTTTCTGTATCCAGAAAGACCCATACAGGACCTGCAACATGCGGTCGTGCATTATCCTGCTGAAATGTAGGGTTTCGCAGGGATTGAGTGAAGGGTAGAGCCACAGGTCGTAAAGCATTTGAAATGTAACGTCCAATGTTCAAAGTGCCGTCAATCCGAATAAAAGGTGACCGAGACGTGTAACTAGTGGCACCCCATACCATCACGCCGGGTGATACGCCAGTATGGCGATGACGAATAGACGCTTCCAATGTGCGTTCACCACGATGTCGCCAAACACAGATGCGACCATCATGATGCTGTAAACAGAACCTGGATTTTGCCATTCGTGCACCCAGGTTCGTCGTTGAGTACACCATCGTAGGCGCTCCTGTCTGTGATGCAGCATCAAGGGTAACCGCAGCCATGGGCTCCGAGCTGATAGTCCATGCTGCTGCAAACTTCATCGAGCTGTTCGTGTAGATGATTGTTGTCTTGCAAACGTCCCCATCTGTTGACTCGGGGCTGCACGATCCGTTACAGCCATACGGGTAAGATGCCTGTCATCTCGACTGCTAGTGATGCGAGGCCGTTGGGATCCAGCACGGCGTTCCGTATTACCCTCCTGAACCCAGTAATCCCATACTCTGCTAACAGTCATTGGATCTCGACCAATGCGAGCAGCAATGTCGCGATAGGATAAACCACAATCGCGATAGGCTACAATCCGTCCTTTATCAAAGTCGGATACGTGATGATACGCATTTTTTCTCCTTACACGAGGCATCACAACAACGCTGGTCAACTGCTGTTTGTGTATGAGAAATCGGTTGGAAACTTTCCTCATGTCAGCACGTTGTAGGTGTCACCACCGGCGTCAACCTTGTGTGAATGCTCTGAAAAGCTAATCATTTGCATATCACGGTATCTTTTCCCGTCGGTTAAATTTCACTTCTGTAGCACGTCATCTTCGTGGTGTAGCAATTTTAATGGCCAGTAGAGTACATCTACATGCGTACTCAACAAACCACCAGAGAGTCCTTGGCGGAGGGTCCCACTTACCACTTCTAGTCATTTCCTTTCCTATTCCACTCGCAGATACAGCGCAGGAGATACGACTGTCTATAAGCTTCTGTACAAGCCCAAATTTCTCCCATCTTCTCTTCGCGATTTGTATTCGAAATGTACGTTGGTGGCAGTAGAATAGTTCTGCAGTCGGCCTGAAATGTCAGTTTTCTATATTACCTCAATATCTGAGATGTATTCGCAGTTGCGGGTATGGACAAGCATCAGCTGTATAATGGAATTACGACTGTGAAAATTTTTTACCGCACCGGGACTCCAACCTGAATTTGCCGCTCGTCGCTAGCGGTCGCCTTACCATTAGGCTATCCGAGCACGGCCCACGGCCAGGCGACATGTGGAAGTCTGGGTCTGCCCGGATTGCCTAATTGTGAGGCGACCGCTCACGATCAGTGAGGAATTCGGATTCGACTCCCACTCCAGCACAAATTTTCATCATTGCCATTAGACTGTACAGCTGATGGTAGTCCATACTCGCGACTCCGAACGCATTTCACGTATTTCATAACGACTTAGTCGCAGCAGTGCCCGTTCCTTCGGACATGCGTGTATGAACGAAGGAAGATTGTTTCGTGCCCCGAACAACATAGGCACTGCTACATCTTATTCCTCAATATTGCCTCACGAAAAGAACTTCGTCTTCGCTCCAAGGATTCCCTTCTCAGTTCACGAAACGTTTCTGTAGTACTTGCATGCTGATCGAAGCTACTGGTAACAAATCTAGCACCACGCTTCTCAGCTGCTTCGATGACTTCTTTTAATCGCACATGAGGGTATCCTGTACATTCTAGCAGACCTCAAGAATGCTGTCTCTTTTATAGATGGGCTATACTTACCCAAAAATCTCACAATAAAACGTAGTCGATCATTTGCCTTCGCTAGTATCAAACTGAGGTTCTCGTCCCGTTTCATCTCCCTTTGCAACGTTACGCCTTGGTTTAATCGATGTGACTGTGTCAAATAGCACACTACTAATGCTGTATTCGTACGTTACAAGATTGTTTTCCCTGCTCATCTTCATTATCTTACATTTCCATACATTCAGAGTAAGCTGCCATTCGTGACAAAAAACAGCTCCTTCCTATATCAGCGTAGTTAAGTTGGCAATAAATTTATTTTCTCCACATTTTGATTCAATGGCTCTTCATTGGTTATGTGATTTACCTGCCCAACATAAACTATTCTTTTTGATTTGCAGCTCCTTGTATTGGCCGTGTTTGCAGTTGAAATTTTTGGATGTGAGGTCCGCCAGTTATGCAAAACACCGTTTTCCTCAGTACCCCAAACATGTTTCGGCACCACTGTGCCATCATCAGTGGGTTTTCGTTTTTATTCATTCTGCAGTGTGAACGTTTTTGTTAAATGATTATAAAATTATGTGCATTTTTAGTTCAAACAACAAATCGTTTCTTTTTGTAGATACCTTTACATTTGGTGTGCATGAATTTTCTGGATCACTTGTGTGTTAATTACTACAGGTAGCTTGTCATCTGCAACATAACGCAGGAGAGCTTCTGTAAAGTTTGGAAGGTAGGAGACGAGATACGGGCCGAAGTTAAGCTGTGAGGACCGGGCGTGAGTCGTGCTTCGGTAGCTCAGATGGTAGAGCACTTGCCCGCGAAAGGCAAAGGTCCCGAGTTCGAGTCTCGGTCGGGCACACAGTTTTAATCTGCCAGGAAGTTTCATATCAGCGCACACTCCGCTGCAGGGTGAAAATCTCATTCAGAATACTGGTTATAGTTGCGTATGCATGACAACATCTCAGCACGACGCGGAAAATGGAAGTGCTTGCCACACGAAAACGTAAGTAAATACGAAAATTGGAGCGAAAACATCGCGAAAAACTAAATTACATTCTAGAAGATAGGTTAACTCCGAGCAAAAAACTTTCTCATCAACATCGTTTGGTTGCAGATGTCAAGCTACCGGTAGTAATTAACATACAAATGATCCAGAAAATTCATGCACGCCAAATATAAAGGTATTTACTAAAAGAAACGATCTGTTGTTTGAACTAAAAATGCACATAATTTTATAATCTTTTAACAAAAACGTTCACATTGCAGAATAAATAAAAAAGAAAACCCACTGATGATGGCACAGTGGTGCCGAAACATGTTTGGGGTACTGAGGAAAACGGTGTTTTGCATAACTGGCGGACCTCACATCCAAAAATAAACTATTCTTCTGCAGCTCTGTAAGCACATTCCTAAACCTATACTCTTTCCTGATCTGTGTTCCTTATCGTTTCCGTCATTACCACGAATATTTTATTTCAAGCCTTCCTAACAACTTAATTATCAGATATTAATATGTTCTCTTTTTTAAAAATCTTTTCTTGCTATTTAGCGGTCTCCAATTTATGTCGCCTTTGCTTCTGACAGCTACAGATATTTTACTTGCCAAAGTAAAAAACTTCATATACTACTTTTAGTGGCTCCTTTCCTAATTTAATTCCCTCAGGGATCACTTTATTTAGTGTCCTACATTCCATTGCCCTTACTTTACATTAGTTGATGTCAATGTTATAATTTATTTTCACGACATATTTCGTTCGCTTGATCTTGCAAGTCCGTTCCCGTCTCTCATAAAATTGGAATGCCATTCAATAGCCTTCAAGCGTTTATTTCTTCTCCCTGAAGTTTAATACCTTTTCCTATTTTTTTGGGTAACCTTTACTCCTTGCTCAATAAACGTGGTGCGTAGGTGAAAATCCTGCCTCACTCCCTTTTGAATCACTGCTTTCCTTTCATGTCCTTCGATTTTGATAGCTGCTGTTGGTTGCTGTAGAAGTTTTAGATAATCTTTTGCTCCTTGTAGTTTTATCCATGATCAATTCGGAATTTCAAAGAGTGTGGTACGTCGGACATTGCCATAAACTTTTTCTGAGTTGCAAATGCCATTAATGTGGGTTTTCCTTTCTTGTAAAAAGGTAAAGCCGTATGGTATGGTTGACTGGCATATACCGAGAGGCAGTTCAGCAGCCTAATTGGGAAGGTTTTTTCTATACGTTTGGCACAATGGCACCTTTCTTTCGCTAAGTGCGAGAGCCGTATATCAAGTGAGTCTGATTCGTGTAGATGACCGCAACTGTGTGTGTGTGTGTGTGTGTGTGTGTGTGTGTGTGTGTATGTGTGTGTACGTTGAAGTAGCCTACACCTCTCGAATGAGGCAGTGTGGGTGCTGAAATATCGGACTCTTTAGTGAACTACCGTTAATTACGTGGGAAAGAAGTGTCACAAATACAAATAATCCTCATTCGATACTTCATACTAGTCCCACAGAAATACTATAGTAAGAGTAAGAAAATTTTTGTAAGCACTGCTGTCACCTACGTCAGTGGTGAATGTATCTCACTAAAAATTCTTCCAGGTGCTTAAAGAAAAGAGGTAATCAGCAGACGAAGGATTTGATGGGGCTCAGATGCAGCTCCATAGATTTTGCACCATGTAACGGGACATCCTCTTTTAGCATTACTTTTCCTCAACTGTAGTTGTCGATGCCAGTATTACTTTTCGTATTTTGGGCAGGTTGCATGGGGGCTTAATTAAAATAAAATGCAAATAATATTTTAATTTTTTGGTTTAGTAGCTGTCTGTTCGATTACGAAGTCTCGTAACGGTTGGCCCTGACTAGTATTATTACGCAATCTGACTGCATAGAACAACAACAAAGAATGAAACGGAAATTTTCATTAACACAATTAATTAATTAAGTCCCCAGCAACTATAAAACCTACGAAACCAAAGCACAAGTGTAACTGTTCTGTGTGTGGAAGTATGACTCAACGTACGCACCTGGCACGGTTCTTCTTCAATAACACAAGAAATTTTAAATATCATTTATACTGAATTAATTAAAGAAAATAAAAATACCATAATTACTCAAGAAAACCAGAATTACACTCTAATACAAGAACACAAGCCAGATGCTTTGTTGACTGAACCTGTAATGACGCATTATTTAAAACATGGAAATAATGAAAAATAAATCAAGTTTCGTTACCTTCATATATTGACCAAAATCACTCTAATCATTACAATATATCTCCACACCGACTCGCTATTACCACATCTCAACAAGAACTTTTCAGTATCACATCTCAGCAAGCACTCTCTACTAGCACATCTCAACAAACACTCTCTGCTACGAGTTCTTAACAAACACTGACTACCACGAGCTCTCCCCAAGCACTGCCCACTACGACATCTCAATAATCACTGCCAGTGGAGGCGGCACAACAATACTCTCTAGCGCGATCTCTGGCGCTGTGGCTCAGTGTAGCCACCTTTCAAGGTCAGTATTATCTCAGTTGCTTTTCCGCAAACTTTCATATCATTTTATACACAGTGTGTCATGTTTCAGGCTAAAACTTATGAAAATGAATTACTTTATAAAATGTTTTAGTGTCGATTTTATAAACGATAAGTATTAGTTCTGTATGTACAGTTAAAATTATTTTTTAAGAAACATTTCAAATTACGAATTATTGGCACACTTAAAATTTCTATTATTAATTACGTGATACTGTACTGGTTGCTATGTTTATCTCTAGACTCATTTATGATATAACAATCGAAAGTAATAATGTCACAAACTAGAAGAAATTCATTGTTAAGAAAAATTGTAAACTTTTTGAAATATGATTATTCCCGCAGAGTGTGAGAGTCGGAAGCATGCCTCTGATGTGACCGGACTTATTTTTTTTATTTTTGTGCTAACAGTGTAATTTCGGCTTTGTTGACGTCAAAATCGAAAACACTGTATGATATACTAAAATGTGACAAAATATATTGACGTAAAAACAAAACTTCTCTAACAACAATCTTCAAATTTATTTAGTTCAATTCAACCGTGAGGACCTAAAATGTAACATTTTCAGCTTCAAGAATCAGACCTCTACACAAGAAGAACTGGAGCCAGGTACACACGACAAGCTAAGTAAACTAGGAAGTATTTTAAACATAGCTGCGCTACAGCAACAGTTCCACGTCATAAGAATAAAAAACAGCCAACCAGTTGCGAAAGATAAAGTAATCTTTACCTAGGTTTCAATAGTTATAAAACTATCTTCTTCAGAAGATGGCAGTGTTAAATTGACATGGTGTATTATATCTTAGTCGTTTTTACAACCATCTACGTAATTCAGTTAATACATATAAAACATAGCCCTGAGTACAGGGTTAGTCAGACACACAAATAAGAACATAGTGGCTAAAGAGCGTACGGCCGACTGACTAACCCTGTACTCAGGGCTATGTTTTATATGTATTAACTGAATTACGTAGATGGTTGTAAAAACGACTAAGATATAATACTCCATGTCAATTTAACACTGCCATCTTCTGAAGAAGATAGTTTTATAACTATTGAAACCTAGGTAAAGATTACTTTATCTTTCGCAACTGGTTGGCTGTTTTTTATTCTTATAAACTAGGAAGTTTATTGTAATCTTCGCTCCTCTGAAAATCTTCATAAAAGACTTTGCTTAATGTGGGCAGTAGATGGAAGTAGGAAGGAGGGGGTAGATTACAGGCATCGGTATAATCATAGTGGTTAGTGCTACCGTAAATGTTGAAATCGTAGAAAAGAATGAGAATGAAAATTCAACCACAAACTGTGTGCTTGATTTAACCTCAGTTACCAAACTAAGCGGAATGCGTGCCCTCGGGGAAGGTGTGGATGGAGGCTAAGGGAAGGAAAGGCACTGAATATGTATGAGGCAGTCAGTATCTTCCTCTCTCTCCATCCCCACTGCCGCCCTGTATCACGGCACGCAGGAGAATATTAAATCGCCGGACAGTTTTCATGTTCAGCTCTGCGACCCTTCTGCCCCCCTTGGGGCACTTCATCTGCGGGATGCAAATGGAATTTAGTCTGGTGGCACAAGAGAACAACGCAAATGCTCGCCGAATTCTGTCGTATACTACTACGGCGTTTGTTGGAAAATGACCTTCAACAGCGTAAACCAATAAAAAGTCTTACTGTCTGGGGAACATGCAATATACAAGGTGTTACAAAAAGGTACGGCCAAACTTTCAGGAAACATTCCTCACACACAAATAAAGAAAAGATGTTATGTGGACATGTGTCCGGAAACGCTTACTTTCCAGGTTAGAGCTCATTTTAGTTTCGTCAGTATGTACTGTACTTCCTCAATTCACCGCCAGTTGGCCCAATTGAAGGAAGGTAATGTTGACTTCGGTGCTTGTGTTGACATGCGACTCATTGCTCTACAGTACTAGCATAAAGCACATCAGTACGTAGCATCATCAGGTTAGTGTTCATCAAGAACGTGGTTTTGCAGTCAGTCCAATGTTTACAAATGCGGACTTGGCAGATGCCCATTTGATGTATGGATTAGCACGGGGCAATAGCCGTGGCGCGGTACGTTTGTATCGAGACAGATTTCCAGAACGAAGGTGTCCCGACAGGAAGACGCTCGAAGCTATTGATCGGTGTCTTAGGGAACATGGAACATTCAAGCCTATGACTCGCTACTGGGGAAGACCTAGAACGACGAGGACACTTGCAATGAACGAGGCAATTCTTCGTGCACTTGACGATAGCCCTAATGTCAGCGTCAGAGAAGTTGCTGCTGTACAAGGTAACGTTGACCACGTCACTGTATGGAGAGTACTACGGGAGAACCAGTTGTTTCCGTACCATGTACAGCGTGTGCAGGCACTATCAGCAGCTGATTGGCCTCCACGGGTACACTTCTGCCAATGGTTCATCCAACAATGTGTCAATCCTCATTTCAGTGCAAGTGTTCTCTTTACGGATGAGGCTTCATTCCAACGTGATCAAATTGTAAATTTTCACAATCAACATGTGTGGGCCGACGAGAATACGCATGCAATTGTGAAATCACGTCATCAACACAGATTTTCTGTAAACGCTTGGGCAGGCATTGTTGGTGATGCCTTGATTGGGCCCCATGTTCTTCCACCTACGCTCAGTGGAGCACGTTATCATGATTTCATACGGGATACTCTACCTGTACTGCTAGAACATATGCCTTTACAAGTGCGACACAACATGTGGTTCATGCACGATGGAGCTCCTGCACATTTCAGTCGAAGTGTTCGTACGCTTCTCAACAACAGATTCGGTGACCGATGGATTGGTAGAGGCGGACCAATTCCATGGCCTCCACGCTCTCCTGACCTCAACCCTCTTGACTTTCATTTATGGGGGCATTTGAAAGCTCTTGTCTACACAACCCCGGTACCAAATGTAGAGACATTTCGTGCTCGTATTGTGGACGGCTGTGATACAATACGCCATTCTCCAGGGCTGCATCAGCGCATCAGGGATTCCATGCGACGGAGGGTGGATGCATGTATCCGCGCTAACGGAGGACATTTTGAACATTTCCTGTAACAAAGTGAAGTCACGCTGGTACGTTCTGTTGCTGTGTGTTTCCATTCCATGATTAATGTGATTTGAAGAGAAGTAATAAAGTGAGCTGTAACATGGAAAGTAAGCGTTTCCGGACACATGTCCACATAACATATTTTCTTTCTCTGTGTGTGAGGAATGTTTCCTGAAAGTTTGGCCGTACCTTTTTGTAACACCCTGTATGTGGAATAAAACGTGACAAACTGCGTTCGGAATAACAACGATCCCGCTCTATTATCAAAGCACTTTGATTTTATCGTTTGTCCCTTGAATGTTCTTGAGATCACGTGATCAACAGCTTCAGTTGTTGCTTGAAAGTGCTGTGAGTGTCTTTTCGTTGTTTTTTTGAGCCTTCCAAGTAAAGGATGCTGCAGGAGTTATTCGATGAGAGACTATAGTTTACAGGTAATCAAAACGAAAATTGGGAATCTGCCAGAGAACGCGTTGATTTCAAAATAATCCAGTGGGCAGTGGGAACGTCTCAATCGTTCAGATCACCAGGCCCAGTTGGTATCTTTCCAGCTCCATCGTAACACGCAGGACAGGATTTACTTAGATTTCTAGGTACACTGTTCAGGGTCAGCCTGGCAGCAGTAATCATTCGAATGCTTGAAGAACATTGTTTTAATTCCGAAGACACGAAGAACTGACCATAACAATGCCATGGATATGAGACCGATTTGTCTCTCCTCCTGTCTTCTGAAGACATCAGAAGAAACATGACCATGTGCGAGTAGGACTGACACACTGGGGGATCCGTACAAACTGAATTATTTATTTACGTAATTTATCTATCCTCGGAACCGAGAATATCAACGGCTTTTGCCTATTATCGACACCGATACTGGCAAGATGTTGGTCTCTGGAATTCCACAACCGTATCAAAATCTCTACAGTAGATCCTCAGACTAGCACGGATACACAAAAACAACGAGTACGGAGCTTTATTTTATACATGTAGTGAGAGAAGATTCAATAAAAGATTTTCTTATTCATGTACTAAAACATGATTTCATCTTACATTTTATGTTTGCATGCAATAATGTACGTCCAGTACGCTTTAGACGGATGATGAATGCAATATATGTTCAAATGGCAAAAGATTTTTTTATGTGGTATAATTTAACAAATTTCAGATTTTTTACTTTACTTGCACTGTGGATCCTTGCTCCTTGCCCAATTTCGTGATGCAAGGTCAACGGAAAGTAACCTATAGGTTTTGAAGAATGAGTTTGTAGATATTAAAATATGTGACACAAATAACCGAATCTTTTGATCACATTGACTCAGAAGCTTAATTACTTATACCGCCAAGGGACGTACATTTGAACTTGTTTCGCCAAACTTCTCCAGAGATAAAGGGGCCTTAAAAAGGACGGACGGTCAGACAGGCAGATAAAAACGACAAAAAAATATTTTTTCAAGTGATGTAATTATAAATTAACAATTTTCGGATTTCTTTCCCTTTACTTTTACTGCGAAGTGTCGGGACTCTGGCCTAAACGTTTAGGCTGGAGGTTTTAGCATATTGCAGAGTGGCTGGCTTCTCCCTTTTTTTCCTTGCGGTCAGCCAGCCACTTCCATTTGCTATATTATTTTAGTTCCCTCAACCTCTTTTTTCCTGTGTTGTCCATGTTTTACTGCTGACGACATGCTTCGTCCCACGCTTCGGTGTGGGTAGGCACGTATTTTTCAAACCTTGTTATCTGTGTTTTGCGTTCTGTTTTACCTTACTGTTCTATTTTCTTGACACCCGTCTCAATCTGTTACTGAGCGGGCGCTGAAGACCTTGCTGTCGTGCGCCCAAAAAACCCTCTATTAGTACTACTACTACTACTTTACTGCGAAGGCTTATTTCCTGCCGAAATTCCATCACTACAGGTCAACAGAAAGCACTCTAAAGGTTTCGATAGTGAGTTTTCGATTGTCAAAATGTGTGACATAAATGGCTATATTTTCTGATTGCTGTGACAGAAACTTACAATTTTTACGCCACCAAGAGATCATAGCACCACATATATGCAAATAAGGTGGGGGCGGTCAATGATCTCTTCAGTGCAGAGGCTCGATATCATACGGGAATCGGCGAAATGCCTCGAGTAATAATAGGCAAGGGGCACACACATTCGCAGTGTGTTGAAAAGTTGGGAATTTTGGATCTTATGGGAGGCGTGCTGGGGTGACCGTGCAGTCGCGATGATCTCTGTGTCCGGAAGGCTCAGCAATCAAAGCATCTGCCTAATAAGCCGGAGAACCGGGTTCGAATACCGATGCAACTTTCCCACCGATTTAAATCACTGGCCACTGGGAGATAATGCCTGTAATTCCTTTGTGTCTTAATAAATTTGAACTTGATACGCCAAATGTTCCTTAGAAAAACGGTCTCAACAGACGGACAGACAACCTGACAGATTAAAAAATGACAAAAAAATATTTTATCGTGAATATAATTAGAGATGAACAATTTTCGGGTTTAGTAATTTACTTGTACTGTGAAGCCTTTCTTCTTGGCATATTTCAGGATGGTAAGTCAACGGGAAGCACACTATAGGTTTTGATGAATGAGTTTTCGAATGTCAAAGTATTTCTGACATAAATGGCCGTTAAGTACATCTTGTCATTCTGTCATTCTGTACTTAAGTCGTGGAACTTTAAACTTTACAATGTTCCATGTACGTAGCCGCCACTTCCAGCTCATAAAGAAAAGATCATTACTTACTGCGAGTAACTTGTGACCGATGGCTGCTGTATGATACCACGTTTCTTGGGTAAACTGCACGGCTTACCAGTAGATACTAACCTTTGGAGTAACTCGGATGTCCGGTGGCCGAGCAGGTCTTGGCGCTTCAGTCCGTAACCGCGCAACTGCAACGGGCGCAGGTTCGAATCCTGCCTCGGGCATGGATGTGTGTGATGTCCTTAGGTTAGTTAGGTTTAAGTAGTTCTAAGTTCTAGGGCACTGATGACCTCAGACGTTAAGTTCCATAGTGTTCAGAGCCATTTGAGCCAACTCGTATGTCCCGATTTTCGTGAATTTTAAGTTTCCGTTGAAGCTCAATTTTCTTACGTGATACTTCACTTTTTTTTATGGTTGAACAGTTCAGAGAACTCTAGGTTCTATTGAAATAAGTATTGATGTGTCTTTAAAATTGTGTTTTCTTTGACAAAAGTTATTACTTTGCGTTCACTATCGTACTGAACAAGAAAATAATGAATGGTTTAGACTTATCTTAATTCGACATGTACTTTATTATATCTAGGTAAACAAAATAATGATTCTATCGAAGAATAAACTGTTGGTAAATAAAGACTTAACAGAAACTTTTGAGTGATGGGTGTTGGTTTCATCTTTGTGGCCACGTAAATAGTCAGACCTATCGCTTCTGGACCTCCGAAAACTTCCACACTGTGCAACATATTCCACTTCACCTTAAAAAATTATTGTAGCTTGGTGTGCGAGTCCTGGTAGTCGAATTATTGGCCAGAAGTTCTTTCAGACCATTGACAATGCAGTTTTTTATCTTCACATCTCCGGCAATTTCTGCTCTCAGTTGAATGAACACGCTTCGCCAGCCCCAGTCTCTTATTCACAAAGTCTTCACAATAAACAAACATGAATGGCAGCCTCGGTCGCCGGAATTTTAGGTGTTGCACAAACACAATATTCGATTCAAGGTAACTTTACACCAGACGTAATGCTAGGTAATAAAGTGTAGAGTAAGGAAACATATCAGTTACCTGACACATATAAATTTCGTTACAGAAAATAAGGCACCAAGCCCATACGTTTAATTATCAAACAAGATGTAAGACCTCAACCTAGCAAGATAAGGTGCTTTGAAATAAACCTGACGAAATCTAAAAGTTTTTAAATTAAAAGCTGCATCATCGTAACGTATGTAAGCCATGTTAAACAATTTGAAAGAAATTGTTTGATAATAATTTAAAACTAAGTGAAGACTTATACACAGAGGATCACGTAAGAAAATTGAACTACAACGGAACCCAAAAATTCAGGAGAGACGGGTATATTAATGTTGACTGAACGCTTTGCAGCGCGATCCTAAACACACATATGCTTCCCACATACAGGACAACCAAGTCCAGAGTCTGCTCTGTTAGTCAAAGACCTTGTAAGAGCTTTTGAGACCAGTTAATAACATTATAAAAATTAGAAAAGCACAAAACATACAGGTTGATAATAACGCTTACAGTTATTACCGGTATTTATTTATGAGAATATGACTTTATATGTTGCGTTGACGAAGGTATGCTTAACTTGACTGAGGCGTATTTTTCACTCTGATCGTCAAACAGGTGTTTTGCAGTTCAGTGTTTTTCTACGAATAAGTTACATATGTATTGTGTTCAGCATCAGGACTAACAAAAAACGGAGTGAATTTTGATGCGAACAATTTCATGAATTATCTGAGTCTGAATTCAAAATTATGACGTTAATTTCCATATTTCAGATTTGAATCTTTTCTGTTTGTAGTAGAACTGACGACAACTAAGAAGCGTTTCAGTGTATTTTTGTTTATTACTGAAATTAACACGGCTATACTGATGTTGTTAACGATTAAAGATTCTTTTACATGTAATATGTATTTTGTCTGTTTCAAAATCTATGTTTTTTAGGTAACTGTGCATTTACAAAATTGGTTGTGAGCCTACATTAATGATTATTTTCCATAATCTGTAAAATGTTATCAAACTAGTATTATATTTCTGGTGTATTGATCTAGTGGAGAGCCTACAAATGCCATCTACCGAAATATTATATGAAGAGATTACTTGGTAAGATCTCTATCCACACAAGATCGTAAAGATGAATTACTCATAATGTTACAATACGCGCTGGAGATATTGCTGGCATTGCTTCTCCGTGTCGTTGAAGCGCAGAATGAATTAGACTGAGGACAGCAACCTTGTCTAGTGTCTTGATTGGTTGAACAGGCCTTACTGTCTCATCGAAGGTGTTGCGTAAACAACAGTTGTGTATTTGTGTAGTCTGTTATAATAGCAATTTTATCCTGTCGAGTGCCTTGGTATAGCTGATGAACACAACACACGTTTAAAAATTAGCTTCACTCCCTTTTCTGCTTCAGCTGTTGTATAATATATGCTGCTTGCGACTGACCTTTACAGAAACCAGTTTGTTCTTCTTGTAAAATATTTTCTGTTTTCTTTTGAGCCATTGTAACTACGATCCTTTGATTTACGTAAGTGTGATGTGTTACAGGGTGACAAAATAAACGTACTGCCTCTTTGTGCTACTAATATTTGTTCATTTCGAACCGGTTTTTGGCCCACTGTGTGCTGAAAAACGAAGATTACAAAAGAAAAGGATAGTCGTAACACACGGAACCTTTGGTCATGATAGTAGATGATACTGTCAGTTCGAGTCTTCATCCATCGTCGTATGCACCATACGTACACAATTAATGTTACATAACAATTTACAAAATGAATAGTATCAATCACAGTCTTTAACGAAAACACTCAATACTAAAATATACGAGTTATGTAAATGTACTAGTAATAATGAGCGCTGTAAGGAAAAACACAGTAATGTGTAATAACAACTCTAGTGTGTTGCTAGTAACTGGGAATACTGCGAGCCTTGGTATTAAAGACAGGTGTGTGTGACTGATACACTGCATTGCAGCTTTCGAGTGCGGGTGTGCTCAATTCTAAGCGATTATTTAGAGCGGAATGGGGGCTTGGCACTAAATGCTTACTTATTAGTTTCTCCATATTTGGACACGGCTGTTTCTCTGTAACTGCATATTCCATTAATGAAAGTTCTCTGTTGTGAAGCAACCTCAAAAACATTGATATTTTGACTTGTTTTACAACAGCATAATTTTCACTTCCACTTTGAAATGGTCCGGTTGTGAAGGCCGAAGTCGGTCATGGACATAAAGATTATACACTACTGGCCATTAAAATTGCTACACCACGAATATGACGTGCTAAAGACGTGAAATTTAACCGACAGGAAAAGACGCTGTGATATGCAAATGATTAGCTTTTCAGAGCATTCACACAAGGTTGGCACCGGTGGCGACACCTACAACGTGCTGACATGAGGAAAGTTTCCAACCGATTTCTCACACACAAACAGCAGTTGACCGGCGTTGCCTGGTGAAACGTTGTTGTGATGCCTCGTGTAAGGAGGAGAAATGCGTACCATCACGTTTCCGACTTTGATAAAGGTCGGATTGTAGCCTATCGCGATTGCGATTTATCGTATCGCGAAATTGCTGCTCGCGTTAGTCGAGATCCAGTGACTGTTATCAGAATATGGAATCGGTGGGTTCAGGAGGGTAATACGGAACGCCGTGCTAAATCCCAACGGATCGAGATGACAGGCATCTTATCCGCATGGTTGCAACGGATCGTGCAGCCACGTCTCGATCCCTGAGTCAACAGATGGGGACGTTTCCAAGACAACAACCATCTGCACGAACAGTTCAACGACGTTTGCAGCAGCATGGACTATCAGCTCGGAGACCATGGTTGCGCATATCCAAGCTCTGTTTGACTCAATGCCAAGGCGTATCAAGGCCGTTATTACGGCCAGAGGTGGTTGTTCTGGGCACTGATTTCTCAGGATCTATGCACCCAAACTGCATGAAAATGTAATCACTTGTCAGTTCTAGTATAATATATTTGTCCTGTGAATACCCGTTTATCATCTGCATTTCTTCTTGGTGTAGAAATTTTAATGGCCAGTTGTGTAATAGCAACTGGAGTGTCCTTTTGTTAACTGATGAATTATTTATCTTGTGTGTTTCTAATTTGTTAAGTTTTTATCGATTTATTGGCTATATGTAGTACGTTTGTGATGAAGGGAAGTATAGGTGCAAAGTGCTAGGACTCTGTGCAGGGCAATCCATTACAGGGAGTTTATTGTCGTGTAACCACTCCGCCACTGGCCATGCTTTATGAACAGGTGCTCGATCGTGTTGAGAGAAGCAATCACCATCCCTGGATTGCTATTCAACATTGGGAAGCAAGAAGGTGTTTAAAACATCAATGTAGGCCTGTGCTGCGATAGTGCCACGCAAAACAACAAGGAGTGCAAGCCCCCACCTTGAGAAACCCGACCACACCATAACACCACAGCCTCCGAATTCTAGTGTTGGCACTAAACACGCTGGCAGATGACTTTCACCAGGCATTCGCCATACCCACACGCTGCCATCGGATCGCCACATAGTGTACCGTGATTCGTCACTCCATGCAATGTTTTTCCACAGTTCAATCGAAAAATGGCTCTGAGCACTATGGGACTTAACATCTGAGGTCATCAGTTCCCTAGAACTTAGAACTACTTAAACCTAACTAACCTAAGGACATTACACACATCCATGCCCGAGGCAGGATTCGAATCTGCGACCGTAGCGGTCACGCGGTTCCAGACTGTAGCGCCTAGATTGGTTGGTTGGTTGGTTTGGGGAAGGAGACAGACAGCGTGGTCATCGGTCTCATCGGATTAGGGAAGGACGGGGAAGGAAGTCGGCCGTGCCCTTTCAGAGGAACCATCCCGGCATTTGCCTGGAGTGATTTAGGGAAATCACGGAAAACCTAAATCAGGATGGCCGGACGCGGGATTGAACCGTCGTCCTCCCGAATGCGAGTCCAGTGTCTAACCACTGCGCCACCTCGCTCGGTGTGTAACGCCTAGAACTGCTCGGCCACACCGGCCGGCCACAGTTCAATCGTCCAATGTTTACGCTCCTTACACCAAGCAAGGCGTCGTTTGGCATCTACTGGCGTGATGTGTGGCTTATGAGCTGCCGCTCGACCGTGAAATTCAAGTTTTCTCACCTATCCCCTAACTGTCATAGTACTTGCAGTGGATCCTGATGCAGTCTGGAATTGCCGTGTGATGGCCTGGATAGATGTCTACCTATCACACATTACGACTCTGTTCAACTGTCGGCGGTCTCTGTCAGTCAACAGACGAGGTCGGCCTGTACGCTTTTGTGTTGTACGTGGCCCTTCATGTTTCCACTTGAGAATCACATCGGAAACAGTGGACCTAGGTATGTTTAGGAGTGTGGAAATCTCGGCTACAGACGTATGACAAGTGACACCGAATCACCTGACCACGTTCGAGGTCCGTTAGTTCCGTGGAGCGCCCCATTCTGCTCTGCCACGATGTCTTATGACTACTGTAGTCGCTGGGTGGCAGCACGATGCAGCTAATATGAAAAACGTATGTTTTTGGGGGTGTCCGGATACGTTTGATCACAGTGTATATAAATACAACCCGAGACAGTAGAAGGGAGCACTTCGCACCGAGATATCAAGCCGTCCGCGTCAGTAAAACGAATGTGTACGCTACACCGTGGGTGACGTCACAGCCAGATAGCTACCGAAAGCGTTTTCGGTGAATATTGACAAAGCTGCGTGGCAACTGGCGAGATTAGTTTCCGCTTTTAACTAGAGCTGTTAACTTTGATGATTAGAAGTGAGGCTGATATACCATTTTACTTGGAATTTGCCCGAAGAGGTCACCCCTGAACTGTTAATAGTGCTGTTTCCGACAGGGACATTATTATTATTATTAGGAATATTATTACATTTTGATCTTTTACTGAATATAATAATCAGTTACAGCTAAAAACTTTATATTTAGTTATAGTTTGTGATCCCGCAGAGTAAATAGCAATGTAGGAACATTTTGTATCAGCAAGTATGAAGAGTAATGTCGATATTATGGACAGTATGACCTCCATCGCTTTCCGGCTGTCAGCAGAAATAGGCTCTTGTTAAAGGCGAAGACTATTTTACCCGCCGCCCCACAGGATACCGCAAAGTTGGTGCAGTGGCGGTAATCTGACCCGCCACAGCCGCAACACGCGGCGTCGAACAGTCGACGCGTAACGGCCCACACACAAGCCGAACAGTTCCCCAGCGACGAGCCAACAACGTAGTCGATGGCGGCCATCCCTCTCCCTGGTCACGTCACTAGGTGCTGTCTCCTCTCTCTGCGGAACAAGGCTATACGTTAATGAATGGTTCAAAATATGCATCACTGTCATGACGGGACGCCCCTTAGGGCTGAAATGATTAACCCTTTTCCTGTAGAGCAATATTTTATCTCGTTCTAACTCTGTAACATGCCGATGCTACACTCCTGGAAATGGAAAAAAGAACACATTGACACCGGTGTGTCAGACCCACCATACTTGCTCCGGACACTGCGAGAGGGCTGTACAAGCAATGATCACACGCACGGCACAGCGGACACACCAGGAACCGCGGTGTTGGCCGTCGAATGGCGCTAGCTGCGCAGCATTTGTGCACCGCCGCCGTCAGTGTCAGCCAGTTTCCCGTGGCATACGGAGCTCCATCGCAGTCTTTAACACTGGTAGCATGCCGCGACAGCGTGGACGTGAACCGTATGTGCAGTTGACGGACTTTGAGCGAGGGCGTATTGTGGGCATGCGGGAGGCCGGGTGGACGTACCGCCGAATTGCTCAACACGTGGGGCGTGAGGTCTCCACAGTACATCGATGTTGTCGCCAGTGGTCGGCGGAAGGTGCACGGGCCCGTCGACCTGGGACCGGACCGCAGCGACGCACGGATGCACGCCAAGACCGTAGGATCCTACGCAGTGCCGTAGGGGACCGCACCGCCACTTCCCAGCAAATTAGGGACACTGTTGCTCCTGGGGTATCGGCGAGGACCATTCGCAACCGTCTCCATGAAGCTGGGCTACGGTCCCGCACACCGTTAGGCCGTCTTCCGCTCACGCCCCAACATCGTGCAGCCCGCCTCCAGTGGTGTCGCGACAGGCGTGAATGGAGGGACGAATGGAGACGTGTCGTCTTCAGCGATGAGAGTCGCTTCTGCCTTGGTGCCAATGATGGTCGTATGCGTGTTTGGCGCCGTGCAGGTGAGTGCCACAATCAGGACTGCATACGACCGAGGCACACAGGGCCTACACCCGCCATCATGGTGTGGGGAGCGATCTCCTACACTGGCCGTACACCACTGGTGATCGTCGAGGGGACACTGAATAGTGCACGGTACATCCAAACCGTCATCGAACCCATCGTTCTACCATTCCTAGACCGGCAAGGGAACTTGCTGTTCCAACAGGACAATGCACGTCCGCATGTATCCCGTGCCACCCAACGTGCTCTAGAAGGTGTAAGTCAACTACCCTGGCCAGTAAGATCTTCGGATCTGTCCCCCATTGAGCATGTTTGGGACTGAATGAAGCGTCGTCTCACGCGGTCTGCACGTCCAGCACGAACGCTGGTCCAACTGAGGCGCCAGGTGGAAATGGCCGTTCCACAAGACTACATCCAGCATCTCTACGATCGTCTCCATGGGAGAATAGCAGCCTGCATTGCTGCGAAAGGTGGATATACACTGTACTAGTGCCGACATTGTGCATGCTCTGTTGCCTGTGTCTATGTGCCTGTGGTTCTGTCAGTGTGATCATGTGATGTATCTGACCCCAGGAATGTGTCAATAAAGTTTCCCCTTCCTGGGACAATGAATTCACGGTGTTCTTATTTCAATTTCCAGGAGTGTATATTCCATGATGACGACGAGAAGTATTCCCACTATGCGTCACGCTGCCTACCTCACTGAATTTGGCGTAACATGTAAATTTTCCTTGACTCAAGAAAAGGCGTTCTCGGTTTACGTGTACCTCATCTAGGTGCGGTTTTACTCACTGGTTGGTGGTAGACTCTTTTACGCATTATTGTTGTGTGGATTTATTTCAGTTATTCTCGCGGTGCGTTACACTCTTCACATACGAGGGTAATCCCAAAAGTAAAGATCTGGCAGGGGTGGCCGAGCGGTTCTAGGCGCTACAGTCTGGAACAGCGCGACCGCTACGGTCGTAGGTTCGAATCCCGCCTCGGGCATGGATGTGTGTGATGTCCTTAGGTTAGTTAGGTTTAAGTAGTTCTAAGTTCTAGGGGACTGATGACCTCAGAAGTTACGTCCCATAGTGCTCAGAGCCATTTGAACCATTTTGAACCAAAAGTAAGCTCTCCTATGTTTTTATATAATTATATAGACCTGTCTATTTCTACAGTGGTTTACATCGGTTTACAGCTTGAACATGTAGCTATTTTTCGACATAATCACAATTTCTGTCGATGCATTTTTGTAGACGCTGTGGCAGTTTTTGTATGCCCATGTAATACCAGCTCGCCGCCATGCTGTTCAGAAAGTTATGAGCCTCTTCTTTCACCTCGTCGTCCGAGCTGAATCGCTGGGACCACAATTGACGCAGACAGGTACTGTAAGACTCTGAAAAATCTCAAACGGGCAGTCCAGAACCGGAGAAGAGGAATGTTCAGCAAGGGCGTACACATTCTCCATGACAACGCTCGCCCACACATCGTTCGGCAAACCGTTGCTCTCCTACAACAGTTTCAGTGGAAAACAATCGCCCACCCACCCTATAGTCCTCACTTGGCGCCCAGTGACTATCACCTGTTCCCTAGGTTAAAAGAACATTTGGCCGGACAGCGGTTCAGCTCCGACGACGAGGTCGGTTCTGAGCAGCATGGCGGCGAGCTGGTATGACATGGGCATACAAAAACTGCCACAGCGTCTACAAAAAGGCATCGACAGAAATTGTGATTATTTCGAAAAACAGCTAAATGTTCAAGCTGTAAACTAGAAACAAACATGTCTATGTACTTATAAAAAAATAGGATATCTTACTTTTGGGTTTACCCTCGTACTTAAAATTGGCTAAACACCGCACTCTCAATTAGGTGACAGTAATAGTAATGTGGTTACTGTCATCACATTAGACGGTCTTCTCGAATGACTGATTCACGTAAAAGGAACTAAAAGGTTATATGTATAGGAATTATACAGTTTTCTTCGGATAATATTTCATTAAAAGAAAATACTAGTTAATTTAACGACTTGCGTTCAGTAGGTACTGCAACACGTTTTTTCCTAAAAGGAGGTTGTTTTTATTCAGGATTCCAGTACATGCCGTTATTCCCCTCCGCCGGCCGGAGTGGCCGAGCGGTTCTAGGCGCTGCAGTCTGGAACCGCGCGACCGCTGCGTTCGCAGGTTCGAATCCTGCCTCGGGCATGGATGTGTGTTATGTCCTTAGGTTTAAGTAGATCTAAGTTCTAGGGGAGTGATGACCTCAGAAGTTAAGTCCCATAGTGCTCAGAGCCATTTGAAGCATTTTTTATTCCCCTCCCTTTTCAGAATTCCAACACACCATATTATTCCCCACTCTTCTGGCTACAAAAGCTTATTTTTCAATATAATCTCCGTTCAGTGCGACGGCCTTACGCTACCTTTCTGGGAGGGCCTGCGTGCGTACAAGGTACCGCTCTAGTTATCGATCTGGGAACCGACGTCTTGCTAAGTCAGTAATGCCCCCCCCCCCCCCCCCCGCGTCATACACATGCTGTGTCCCGCGATCCTTCACTGGGCCAAACAGATGGAAGTCGGAAGGTGTGAGATCCGCACTGTATGGCGGACGCAAGAACAGTCCAGTGAAGTTCTGTGAGCTCCTCTCGGGTGCGCAGACTTATGCGAGGCCATGCGTTGTCCTGGAGCAGGAGGAAGAGGAGGAGTTCGCACTTTTGTGGCGACGGACGCGCTGAAGTCGCTTCTTCAATTTCCTGAAGGTAGCACAGTACAGTTCCGAGCTGATCGTCTCACTATGAGAGAGGACACTGGGGACAAGAGTGTCAGCACTATACAACAGGGCGTCGAGTTCTGCAGAGACGTGTTTCATTCTAATCCGTCGATCACCCCGAATGAGAGTGTCCACACGTTCCAACAATGCAGGAGTCACTGCTGTGTGCGGCCGGCTGGCACGCGGGAGACCGGACAGGTTTGCGCGACCTTGTTGCCATGACGACAGGCGCCTCGCACAACGACTCATCGCGCCTTTGTTCACTGGTAAGTCACCGTAGACGTTCTCCAAGTGCATAGGTGTATCTGCGATGTTCTGGTTTTCCGTTCAAAGAAACTCAGTGACAACTCTCTGCTTGGAACGCACCTCCATTGCAGACGGCGTTCCGAGGGCTACGCAGAGCGCCGCGACGTTATCGGAATTTCATGATACTGTAGGGGCTGACACAGCAATACTCCACGATGTTCCACAACAAACTCCACATTTTTTAACTGAAACTGGCCGAGATAAAAGTTTAGCCTTACTTATTGAACGCCCCTCGTATCTATGAAGAGCGATGATTGCAGTATGTTTTAGAAGCTATTTTTAAGAGGGTCAAGCGGGAGTTACCGATTATTAGATAACTTTAGATAATTAGAAGCTGTTATAAAACGTAGCTTGTTCACACTAGAAATACTAATGTGGTGTCACCGCCAGACACCACACTTGCTAGGTGGTAGCCTTTAAATCGGCCGCGGTCCGTTAGTATACGTAGGGCCAGCGTGTCGCCACTATCAGTGATTGCAGACCGAGCGCCGCCACACGTCAGGTCTAGTCTAGAGAGACTCCCTAGCACTCGCCCCAGTTGTACAGCCGACTTTGCTAGCGATGGTTCACTGTCTACATACGCTCTCATTTGCCGAGACGACAGTTTAGCATAGCCTTCAGCTACGTCATTTGCTACGACCTAGCAAGGCGCCATATTATTCAAGAATGTGTTCTGAACAGATAATATTGTGAATCATGTACCGTCAAGAGCGACGTTCATCATTAATGGATTAATGTTAAGTATCAAACTAATTACGTCCGCTTTCTGAATTCTCATTCCTTGCCATGTTTCAGACCTCACGGCAGTATAGTTCTTCCCTCCTCACGCCAGCCTGCGTGAGCTAAAACGCGTGCATTTCGGCCTCCTCTAGTAACACGGTGTTGGCTCTTCAGCCAACACAAAAACTGATACACCGGAAACAAATATTTCTCATGAAACTGAGCGCGAGACTGATGATTTTCTTCTCACTACTGTCAGCGACCAATATAGTCGATACTAGTGAAAATTGCCCATGTGGAGGAGATCTACGGAAGGCTGGACCTCTGCTCAGTACATTGAATACCGTATGAAAAAGAAGAAAGAAACCTACCTCGTGCCAACCGAGCATCATTTTCACCGCAGTACGCTGTCTGCAGCTGCTCATTTTGGTAATCTGAAGAGTGCACACTACAGTTAGACATCTGTAGGTACTACCTCGAAACCGTAATATGTGACATAGCGACATCCACTAATGACGATGGATAAACACAGAGTATGGTTCACCACAAGATATCTCGAGCTGTCGCCTTAAAAAAAAAGTATCACGCACTTTATTCTTGCGTATTATTCAGATGTTTAATACGGAATTTGTTTGACCAGTAACAGATGCTCAACAGTGCTCCAATATGAGACATAATTTATCAGCCACTCGAAAGAGTTCTTCGAAGTTGCAGGATTGTTGCGTAATTGGGGATACTACGAAACCAAGTCTTCTTTCCACACACCATCCACATACACGAAGGAAGCAAACGTTCTGTGCTGCAGATTTTACGCCATAATTACGGCTGCACGTTGGCGTTTCGCCATCTCAGCCAAATATTTAAATAAATACCTCATGTGACGCAAAAGTAAAAATAGTGGTTCACTTTCTACTTAATAATTGCACTTGCTGTCAGTATGTCTTCTTGTATAAATTCAGTCATCAACAAGCATATCATCAGCTCTGGTAATTTTTCGAAGAACCTAGATAACAGAGCGCAACATTTCATTCTCAATGGAGAGAAGTCTTCCGAAGTAAGAGTGATTTCAGGTGTGCCGCAGGGGAGTGTCGTAGGACCTTTGCTATTCACAATATATATAAATGACCTTGTGGATAGCATCGGAAGTTCACTGAGGCTTTTTGCGGATGATGCTGTTGTATATTGAGAGGTTGCACCAACGGAAAATTGTACTGAAATGCAAGTGGATCTGCAACGAATTGACGCATGGTGCTCGCAATGGCAACTGAATCTCAATGTAGACAAGTGTAATGTGCTGCGAATACATAGAAAGAAAGATCGTTTATCATTTAGCTACAATATAGTTGGTCAGCAACTAGAAGCAGTTAATTCCATAAATTATCTGGGAGTAGGCATTAGGAGCGAATTAAAATGGAATGACCATATAGTATTAATTGTTCAGTAAAGCAGCTCCCAGATTGAGATTCATTGGAAGAATCCTAAGGAAATGCAGTCCGAAAACAAGAATGTAGGTTACTGTACACTTGTTCGCCCACTTCTTGAATACGGCTCACCGGTGTGGGATCCGTACCAGATAGGGCTGATAGATGAGATAGAGAAGATCCAACGGAGAGCAGCGCGCTTCGTTACAGGATCATTTAGTAATCGCGAAAGCGTTACGGAGATGATAGATAAACTCCAGTGGAAGGCTCTGCAAGAGAGACGCTCAGTAGCTCGGTACGGGCTTTTGTTGAAGTTTCGAGAACATACCTTCACCGAGGAGTCAAGCAATACATTGCTCCCTCCTACGTATATCTCGCGAAGAGACCATAAAATCAGAGAGATTAGAGCCCACACAGAGGCATACCGACAATCTTTCTTTCCACGAACAATACGAGGCTGGAATAGAAGCGAGAACGGAGAGAGGTACTCAAAGTACCCACTACCACACACCGTCAGGTGGCTTGCGGAGTATGGATGTAGATGTAGAAGTAGAATAAAACAAACATTCTGTGAGCAGAGTTTACGGCATCATTACGGCTGCACGTTGGCGTTTCGCCATCTCAGCAAATATTTAAATAAATACATCATGTGACGCAAGAGTGCAAATAGTGGCTCACTTTTGACTTAATAATTGCACTTGCTGTCAATATGTCTTCTTGTATAAATTCAGTCAACAACAAGCATATCATCACTACTGGTAACTTTTCGGAGAACTGTTAAATTAATTTTTTGCAATGCTAGTCCGTAAATAACATAAATTGCTCATTATTATGTCGAAATGCGTTTGTTTCACAGTTACGGTAGCCGAAGGTGCAAGAAGACTATCCGCATCACGAAACAATATTTTGCAGTATTGAAAAAGAAGAATATGACGGACAATAGAACCTCACCTCGTTTATTACAACCTTTCCTTACATCAGTTCACTGATTCGTAGATATTATGTTCAATTTGCCAAATTAATTGTTGGCGACTGTTTATATAAATAATGACTATCCCCCAGCAAAGCCCAATCGATAGAGCAGAATTTCATATTGCTGGAGTGTTTAATAGAAGGACGTTACAGAAATTTTGTTCCAGTCATGCTGACTTAGAAAGTCGGTTTTATGCGCAAAATACTGTCAGAAATGTCCAGTTAGTTCGTATTTCTTCGGTTGAAATATAATCAGAACTGCTGTAAAAAGTTTACAGATGTATAAAATGTATGGAATTGGTGTAACGTGCCATGGTGACTGTTCATTCGGTAGTATAGGGGCACACTCATTCGTGTCACTTCTATGACATCGAACTTTAATGTTGTTCCCATTGGTTTATATTTCACCTAAAAAACACATGTTATGTGACCAGTTGCAACTGTTTGTTAGTGCATTAGCAAAATATTTAGACGAGCACTGTTTTGAAATAAACAACGTGACGGTTACCGACCGTTAAGAAGCCACAGCGGACGGTGCCTTTGATACTGGAACTTGCTGGAACACAGTACGCCCAGTCTGTTGCTAGGCGGCACGTAGCGCAGTCATCACTCGTTACTCACCTGGAACACAACGAAATAAACGGAGAGTCAGAAGCAGAAAGCAAAACACAAATGATTTTCAAGCTTTCCGCCAACACAACCTTGCTCCTTGGCCACAATACACGTGCTTATCGAACGATATCATACGTTCGTATTTACCGTTACTCCTGCTTCTGATGAAATGAACAACACCTTTTTCTCCTTTTCTCAGTAACAGCTGTCTTCTGTTCTTCACATACTGCAGTCTCTGTTTCATCACTCTCCAAATATATTCTTCAATTAGCTTTCGGAGTTTCAGAGGGGCATTAGGCAATTTTTGACACAAAGAGGGCAAAGGAAAACAGTACGAGAGTAATAGGGTGGCTATGAGAAAAGGTTCCGTGAAGCAACCTAGGAACTACTAGGTAGAAAAACAAAGTGCAGCTGAAATACATGGTAACATAAGAGATACTGGAATTACTTGAAGAAAGTTCAAAATACAGCTATAAATGCAGTAAATCAGCCAGCAAAGTGGAATACCGACATCTAAAAAATGTGTTTGACAGAGTGTGAGAAAGTTTTCAGAGAATGCTACCAATCATAAATTTTTGTTGAGTTACATAAATTATCAAAGAAACCTGTTTCGAGGTGCAGCCTCCTCTTCAAACTACGACGACATGAAAATATAGAGAAATCGTAGAGTGCAATATTGGAAGATTTATGTTTAAACACGAATGAAATTTCTCATACAACATGGCTGACAGGAAATAGTACAATACATTTTACATGAAGAAAGATTCGTATGAAGTGCGCACTGTTTTTGGACGATACTGACCAAAGATAAGCTCGGAGATAAATTTCTAAGTGATCTGAAACTAATCTAAATTTTGTCCTTTACATGGACTGTGCTGGGGTCCACTACTTCATGCCAGCAACGAAAAAGCAATTAAATAAGTAGCTAGAAAAATGCTATCCAGCACCAAGAAAGAAGATGTATCCTTTAAACATAAAGGTGATAACTACTACATTCTGAAATGCAAAAGCCGGCCGCTGTGGTCAAGCGATTCTAGGCGCTTCAGTCCAGAACCACGCGGCTGCTACGGTCGCAGGTTCGAATCCTGCCTCCCTGGATTGTGTGATGTCTTTAGGTTAGTTGGGTTTAAGTAGTTCTAAGCCTAGGGGACTGATGACCTCAGATGTTAAGTCTCATAGTGCTTAGAGAGATTTGAACCATTTTTTTTAAATGCAAAACGAATATGAATAATTGATAATCTTGAGGGAATTGGAACGATTACTAGCAAACATTCTACGAGGGCAGTTCAATAAGTAATGCAACACATTTTTTTCTGAAACAGGGGTTGTTTTATTCAGCGTTGAAATACACCAGGTTATTCCCCAATCTTTTAGCTACACAACACTATTTTTCAACGTAATCTCCATTCAATGCTACGGCCTTACGCCACCTTGAAATGAGGGCCTGTATGCCTGCACGGTACCATTCCACTGGTCGATGTCGGAGCCAACGTCGTACTGCATCAATAACTTCTTCATCATCTGCGTAGTGCGTCCCACGGATTGCGTCCTTCATTGGGCCAAACATATGGAAATCCGACGGTGCGAGATCGGGGCTGTAGGGTGCATGACGAAGAACAGTCCACTGAAGTTTTGTGAGCTCCTCTCGGGTGCGAAGACTTGTGTGAGGTCTTGCGTTGTCATGAAGAAGGAGAAGTTCGTTCTGATTTTTGTGCCTACGAACACGCTGAAGTCGTTTCTTCAATTTCTGAAGAGTAGCGCAATACACTTCAGAGATGATCGTTTGACCATGGGGAAGGACATCGAACAGAACAACCCCTTCAGCGTCCCAGAAAACTGTAACCATGACTTTATCGGCTGAGGGTATGGCTTTAAACTTTTTCTTGGTAGGGGAGTGGGTGTGGCGCCACTCCATTGATTGCCGTTTTGTTTCAGGTTCGAAGTGATGAACCCATGTTTCATCGCCTGTAACAATCTTTGACAAGAAGTTGTCACCCTCAGCCACATGACGAGCAAGCAATTCCGCACAGATGGTTCTCCTTTGCTCTTTATGGTGTTCGGTTAGACAACGAGGGACCCAGCGGGAACAAACCTTTGAATATCCCAACTGGTGAACAATTGTGACAGCACTACCAACAGAGATGTCAAGTTGAGCACTGAGTTGTTTGATGGTGATCCGTCGATCATCTCGAACGAGTGTGTTCGCACGCTCCGCCATTGCAGGAGTCACAGCTGTGCACGGCCGGCCCGCACGTGGGAGATCAGACAGTCTTGCTTGACCTTGCGGCGATGATGACACACGCTTTGCCCAACGACTCACCGTGCTTTTTTCCACTGCCAGATCACCGTAGACATTCTGCAAGCGCCTATGAATATCTGAGATGCCCTGGTTTTCCGCCAAAAGAAACTCGATCACTGCCCGTTGTTTGCAACGCACATCCGTTACAGACGCCATTTTAACAGCTCCGTACAGGGCTGCCACCTGTCGGAAGTCAATGAAACTATACGAGACGAAGCGGGAATGTTTGAAAATATTCCACAAGAAATTTCCGGTTTTTTCAACCAAAATTGGCCGAGAAAAAAAATGTGTTGCATTACTTATTGAACTGCCCTCGTATATCTCATCTGAAGTGGCAAATAAAAATTTGTGGCAGAGCCAGGAATTTAACCTACAAGGTGTAATACAACTAACGAATCAGTTTTTCCATTGCAACGGGAAAGTTAGACATTTCCCTCAATGCGGCGCCGGCCGAAGTGGCCGTGCGGTTAAAGGCGCTGCAGTCTGGAACCGCAAGACCGCTACGGTCGCAGGTTCGAATCCTGCCTCGGGCATGGATGTTTGTGATGTCCTTAGGTTAGTTAGGTTTAACTAGTTCTAAGTTCTATGGGACTAATGACGTCAGCAGTTGAGTCCCATAGTGCTCAGAGCCATTTGAACCTCAATGCGGCCCACATCGTTTTCCTTTAATGGTGTAAGAGCCTGGCGCCCTGTAACGCCAGTCTCCGGCTGGGAGGTGTTTTAAACAATAAGGTCTCGACGCACGCGAAAATAAGGCCATAGTACAGAAGTTCACTTGGAGTGTAAGATGATGTCACATTGGCACTAAACTGCACCACAATTCCGCCGAATGCAACCGTGAACGTGTCACACAGCGGGATCGTTGTCACACACGCTCTTACCCACATTTCACTCCTTCACTTAACGCCTCTGCGATGGAGGTCAGAACCGCGACGCCCGGCGTTGAAATCAAGCGGTTTTCTTGTGTGTGGCGGAGGAAAACTTTCCAGACGCACAGCTGCTCAAAATCGACAAGAAAGAGCCTCTGAAGGAGGCATAAATGGCGACAATTAAACCACCGCTTCCCTTGGGGCGTTCATTTTCACACATTTTGCCAACGTAAACGACACTTTGCAGTGCGGTGTGCAACAGAACGACGTGCTCGACATCCTTTGAGACTGCCGACATGCACTATTCAACTAATCTCTAAGGAGTGGGAGACAATTATGCGGTTTTAAAAAAGTGACCCTTCAGTTGTTTTGTGCAGAGTAGACTTCCTCTTTAACGATAAGGCGACAGGCCGCGAAAAGCAGGAAAGAAAGATAAACAGGTACCACTTAGCTCAACACTGCATTAACCCAAAGAGGTAGCCTGTCGGTGGGAGAATGAATGATTTCGGAAAAGGAGGTTTGAAACGTCCGCGATTTCATAAGACTTGCCACAGAAATCATTCTCACTTCTAAAGACACCTCAGCTGTGAAAAGGTCTGTGAAGACGTAATTTCAGCTATTAATCTGTGAAAAATCCAGAATTTCGCTTTCGAGGCAGAATCAGTATACTGTAAAAGACGTCGGACAAACAGCGCTGCCCGGATAAGGTGGAGTACTAATGGTAGGCCTAGAGCAGTGGTTGTCAAACTTTTTGTTAGAGAGCCAGTACTAATACTGTAGGGCTGCACCTCGCGTCGCATGTATCAAAATCTTATTACGGATTGGTAACCCGTATAAACTACCGTTTTATGACCCATCAATAGAATAGCCCCCAAGTATTGATCGTTAAAAGTCGAAACCATTGGGAACAATTCATGTCGACTCTTCTCTGTTTCAGATTCCTCTTCCATCTTCCGCGACCACAAAACTGTGACACACTGTCTGACGAAGTGTTGCTGTTTGTCTCCGTTAGCGTATCAATAATTGATTAATAACAGTCGTTGTGCTCAGATTTAAATGTATTATGCAATATGAGTCACGATCACAGGTGTTTACTAAATATTTTTGAAGTAATTTTTCTTGTACGTATTGCGTTGCCTTACTACTGTTTTACTTAATTTCATATTTCTTGCTACGAATATGTAGCACATTTTCAGATTTCCGTCTCTGTAATGCGTACTCACAAATCAAGGTTACTTCATCTTCATCTTCAGGTATTAGGCAGAAATTGCCTGTTACGGTACCCATCTCTGTCGCGGTCTTCCTCTGTCTCTTCTCCCATGGCACTTATAATTTCTTGCCTTTAAGGGACGTCTCTCACTCTCTGTTCTTTGTAGGTGTTCGTTCCATTTTCTTCTGTAATCTCGAATTTTATCATTGAGGCTAAAGATTTGCAGTTCTTCTGTAATATCTTGATTTCTTAGCCTGTCTTCTCTTGTGCAGCCTTTAACACCTCTAAGGAATTTCATTTCTTGTGCCTGAATCCGGCTTTCTTGCTTCTTGGTAATCACCCATGTCTCACTTCCATAGAGCAGTGTGGTAACTGCAACACTTTTGTAAGATTTAATTTGAGTGTCTTTCCTGGTTTTGTTTTTTAGGTTCCTGTTGATTGTCCCACATACCCGACAGAATTTACTAAGCTTAATTTCAATATCTCTCTGTAGCCACATGTCATTTCAAAAAAATGGTTCAAATGGCTCTGAGCACTATGGGACTCAACATCTTAGGTCATAAGTCCCCTAGAACTTAGAACTACTTAAACCTAACTAACCTAAGGACATCACACACACCCATGCCCGAGGCAGGATTCGAACCTGCGACCGTAGCAGTCCCGCGGTTCCGGACTGCAGCGCCAGAACCGCTAGACCACCGCGGCCGGCTACATGTCATTTCACATTCGAGATTGTTGAAATGGTTTACTTGCTCTAAAATCTTCTCATCTATGACTATTTTGGTTCTCATTGGTTCTTTCCCGATGAAGGCCATTGTCTTAGTTTTGAAATTTCCATGTTAAATTTTGCACTTATTTGTTTTTAGCAAGTAGATTCCTTTCTGATGATCATCTTCCTTATCTGCTAGGATCACTGCATCATCGGCATCCTCCAACAATCAAAGTTTGGTAAAGGACCCTGGAGTCTGCTCAGGCTGCCGATACCTGTTTGCAGAGACAAAACTCTGTCCACTGTCCACTGAAATTTGAGAAATCAGACATCAATCAATTCAATGCAGCTCTGCCAACAAACCCTACCCCTACATCCTTGAAGGCATGAATCGTGAGACCCCTAGACAATGCATGACACAAAGTGGACACAGGCCAATGGGAGAGGATGAAAGGCGAACTTACTTCCGGCGCCTTTAAATAACCGGAACATAGCAGCTAAGGGAGACAACCCCGAAGAGAAAATCCTGGACCTCGTAGAAGGTGGTTGAGCAGATGGCTGGTAACCAACTCTCAGACAACACAGACTACTCCCAGTACCCAAATGAGCCTCGGAAACAGGACGGTCTCAAGGGTAAATCCAGGTTACTTCTGTATCACAATTTATACCGTAAGACCACACCCGTGAGTTGTGTAATGGAAGACATAGAATAAAACATTCCCCTTTTCACATCCTCTGACCCTGCAGTGGCCTAACTACTTACCCTTCTGTCCCTGAGGTAAGAAGCCTCACTGCCGAATTCCCCAGCATAAATTAAAATGAAGTACACCTTAACAAATTACCCTGTCCGTAAATGTTTTTGTTTGTTGTGAGAGAGAAGAAGTCATTGTGTCACTTACTTTCATATTCAAGCCTACTCTTGAATGTTATTACACCCTAGACATCAACATGAGCCAACACCGACGGGAGCATGTACATTGTTAACGCATGAAGGATCTTTGTGGTAGCTCTCCTTCGAATAGTGTTTTCTGGAGTTGAGAACAAGCCAGTGGTTTGGTTATTTGACAAAAAATCTCGTAACAGACATTTGGGGCTTGGAAGCCATGTGCAGCTGTTAGGGAAAGGATCACCTCAAGGCACTTACCGGGACAGAACGCTCGTCCCATGAATTTCTCGCACCAGTGTGCAGACAATGCTTTCGGGCAAAGAGGCTAAAAGCTGTCTACCTGGATCTACCTGTTATACACGCGTCTGACGACGGCAGCGACAGGGGCGCAGGAGAGAAGTGGGCCACCTGGCCAAGGCGCTTCGACAGAGTCGTAAACGCTCTTTTTTGTAAGGAGATGGCGTCTATAAAAATCCGCGAGTTTTTATGTTACCGTTGGACCAGGCACTATCGATAAAGCTGTCAGTTGGTGTCCTCCCTTTGCCTGCCGAGATTTTAGGGAAGCCTCGGGCCTTCGGAAGAATTTTAGAGTAGAACGTTAACATTTATGAAGGCTCTGAAATCGTCTATGTTGGGACACAAAAGTACTACTCTTAGTTTAGCCGATGTCCCTGGTCGGAGACGCAATAGCATTTTGGCCGTCCAGACAATGATCTCTGTAGTAAATGTGTTGTTCACTTTAGGGCTAAATGGAAACTCAGAACATCCTGCCTAAAGGGGGCCGTGGGAATGACAATTCTGGAGCATAACGTCTTCTCCTCCATGCGCCGGAATTTACGAGTCAGGGATTGGCTGCTTCTCCAGCCGGGAAAAATATTATCAACTTCGATTATATTGGCCGGAAGGTAGAGCACATGAGCTAGGAGGAAGAAATGATGCACGTGGAGCCTTGTGACTGGCGCGAAACCTTCGTGGGCGTGGTGCTAGGCTCAATGCAAAGAGGGGACTGGAGAAAAAGGGCTTTTGATTCAAACTCTGGTCTGGAGAGGAGATCCTGGTCTTGACTCTTGTTATGAATGTGTTGGGCTTGGGACGCTCGTTCTGAGCGTGACTGCGCACTGCAGTGGTCTTGACTGAGGAGCCAGTGGTCATATCCTTTAGCTGTACCGACAGTTTAGATCTCAGTCATCTCGAACAACTTGCTGTACCGAGGACAATCTTATTCATATCAAATCTGCCGCCTTGACGTTTGATCTCCATGTGCACACTGCCGTATAAGGAAGTCAAATTGGTGCAAGGTATGACCGACGAACAGGAGAGTCACTTGCTGGAATTTGGCGAGATTTCAGGGCTCCAGCGGAGAAAGTAATTGCGATCCATCTTCAGATCGACAGCACCCGATTTGCATATTTCGTGCCCATGATAACGAATTAACAGGCCCCACATATCGCTACTCTGCAGACGCTTGCGCCATGACTGTCACCTGAGACAGTGCTACTCATGGAGGAACGGGTACTACATTGCTTGTTAGGGCAAACAGAATCAGTCTCGCCACTTGTTCAAAAATGGCTCTGAGCACTATGGGACTCAACTGCTGAGTTCATTAGTCCCCTATAACTTAGAACTAGTTAAACCTAACTAACCTAAGGACATCACAAACATCCATGCCCGAGGCAGGATTCGAACCTGCGACCGTAGCGGTCCTGCGGTTCCAGACTGCAGCGCCTTTAACCGCACGGCCACTTCGGCCGGCTCGCCACTTGTTCTCAGCTGCACCAATGTAGTGTAACTTCTGTGCAAAATAAATCCATCAAAGTCTATTCAGTGTTAGATACCTCCAGTGTTAGATACCTCCAGATTATGTAATCTATATTTTGATGATGATAATGATGATGATTGGTTTGTGGGGCGCTCAACTGCGTGGTCATCAGCGCCCGTACATATTCCCAATCTGTACACAGTCCAATCCAACCACTTTCACAAATGATGATGGAATGATGAGGACAACTCAAACACCTAGTCCCCAGGCAGAGAAAATCCCCAACCCTACCGGGAATCGAACCCCGTGATCCAGAGGTAGCAACGCTTGCCACTAGATCACGAGCTGCGGACTCCATATTTTGAGCCTGTGTAAATAGATTAAATAGATAAACCTTAGTCTTCGCCAGGTAAACGCCACCCAGTGGAGTGCTAATTATTTGTTGCTTCTGTTTGTGTTGGCAAGCTTCTATTTGTGTTGGCAACAGTTCATGATTAATTTCTCATCTCACTTGACTTGTGTTTTTGGTCCTATTTTATGATCAATAAACTTTTGCCTTTTTATAAAAGATTAATCCTATGTTAATATGAGGCGAGTTTTTTGAGTACCGTTTTGAAATTTAAAAAAATACGTGCTAACATATCTCAATAATTTTATTTTTACATGAAAGCCTGTACCTTAATCTACGCACTGTAGCAATTTCAGTCTGATTCTTCCTTGTTTACGTTGTGTACTGAGTGTTTAAGATGCCTCCGATAATCGTGAGTCCCGCCGACTGTGAAGTACGGGCTGTTATAAGATTTCTTAGTGCTAAAGGCCTAAAAGCGATCGATATTCATCGTCAGATCTGTGCAGTTTACGGAGGAAACATTATGGGTGATGGAATGGTAAGAAAGTGGGTGAGAGCATTTAAAGATGGCCGCACAAATGTGCATGATGAACAACGGAGTGGGCGTCCTTCGGTCGTTGGTGAAAATTTGGTGCAGGAAGTGGACAATAAGGAGAGAGAAAACAGACGCTTTACGATTTCCTCCTTGCGGGGTGACTTTCCTAATGTTTCTCGTAGTGTTTTGTATGGCACTGTGAGCGAGCACTTGAATTACCGAAAATTGTGCGCACGTTGGGTACCGAGAATGTTGACGGATGTGCACAAAACCAAACGTTTAGACAGTGCATTGACTTTCCTGGAGCGGTACCACAACGACGGTGATGATTTCTTAAGCCAAAATGTTACGGGCGATGAAACATGGGTGGCCTACGTCACACCAGAATCAAAGCAACAGCCCATGGAAGTTGAGCAAGGGCATCGTTTTGCTGCAAGACAATGCCCGTCCGCATGTGGCGAATCAGACCAAAGATCTCATCACATATTTTCGATGCGAAACTCTAGATTATCCTCCGTACAGCCCCGATCTTGCGCCCAGTGACTACCATCTGTTCCTGCGCTTGAAGAAACACCTGGGCGGTCAGCGTCTTCAAGACGATGATCAAGTCAAAACAGTGGTGATGCAGTGGTTAACAAGTCAGGCGGCCGACTTCTATGAGGAGGGTATTCAAAAACTGGTACAACGTCATGACTAGAGCCACAATATTGACGGAAATTATGTAGAAAAGTAGATTAAGTTACAGGCTTTCATGTAAAAATAAAATTATTGAGATATCTTAGCACGTCTTTTTTTTTAATTTCAAAACGGTACTTACTTAAAAAAACACCCCTCGTGTATTAATCATCCATCAGTACTTGACTACAGTAATGATATGGCCACCATTTCATTAAATTATTCGAATGTTCAAGCTTTATTTGAAGATTCTGATAACAAAAGTGATAACTTCCAATTCAGGCTAGCAACAACAACCACTGTCAGAGGGCAGAATCAATTCAGCAGATACATGGCCAGGCAGACAAGTGGAAGGCTTACAAGTTAAAGTGATTGCTGTCAGGATCTAAACTTAAAGTCGCCTGTAGCTTTCAAATCAAGCCGCAAGACCAGTATAGTCTTGTAGTTACTATGCAGGTAAGAAGTTCTTAACGTTAGCTCAGAGCTTTGGATTTGGCTGGTAGTTGCTAGAGTCATATTTTTAGAAATTACGGCTCAGAAATGCTTTATTCGGGTCGCATGCAGCCCACGGGCCACAGTTTGATGCCGACCACTGGAATAGATCCTTTCACTTCACTTTCGTACCTGAGGCAAGTGAGCTTCTCAAAAATTCATTACGTTACAGAATGAATCAAAAAATACTTGGGTACCCTCCCAAGTCACGTCAAAAGAACTCCACGATATTTCGGAAAACAGCCTTGTTGCCATCTTCAGGTGGTCCCTGATGATTGCTGTCCCACTTTTGTCGGCGCCCAATACAGGGTGTTCGGAAATTCCCGCTACAAACTTCTAGGACTTGTAAAGCGGAGTAAGTACATAATATTTTGAATAGGAACCCAATTCCAGAAACGTACCGTTTCCGTTCTATGACGGTTGCAATACAGATGTGTAACGCGCCCACGTCTGCTGAGGGAAAGAGAAAAGTCTCAGAGTTGCTTTTCCTGGTATGCAAGAGGGTAGGCAGGATGATGTGTACTACGTCAGATGGTGGCCTGATATCACCTATCATCTGCCTTGCTGCGAGATTCCCGTAGAAACAGAGGAAGACCTGCTGGCACAAGTTCTGGCCGCTGCACTAGAAACTGAAGAGACACCAGGTGGGATGGAGAGTGAGCACCAGAACATACTTCGTAGGTACAGTGTCTGTAACAACGTTTGTGGTCGCCACATCGAGCCGCTGTCAGAATGCATCTGTACGTACAGTATGCCGGGTTACATTTTTGTTTAGGGATAACGTAAATAAGAGGGTTGGAACTTTAATAGCGGCAACTATTTATTTACAGCTCGTACAAAATAGATACGTATTTCAAAGTTTTACTGACCTTCAGAGTAGTCACCAGCATTGTGTATAACCCACTGCCAGCAATGTGGAAGTCGTAGGATACTCTTTGCTTGAACATTGTCCTGCAAAATGATGGTCAGGTCCTGCAGAAAGTGTCATCACTTCTGCCTCTGTGCTGTTCATTTGTGGAACACAACCTACGACCAGCTTAGAGACAGAAGTGATGACACTTTCTGGAGGACCTGACCATCATTTTGCAGGACAATGCTCAAGCACGTACAGTGCAAGCTGTTACTGATTTGTTTGAGTGATGGGGTTGCTAAGTGCTATACCACCTACTGCATCCCCTAACTTAAGCCCTCGTAAGTTCAATTCGATTTCTAAACTGAAGGAAACACTTCACGGCATTCGCGTCGGAACTGCTACAAATTCGTCGGGCAGTAGACCGCGCCGCTCGAACTGTCAGCACAAATGGCACTGCTAAGAGTATCCTACGACTTCCACATCGCTGGAAACGGGTTATACACAAAGCTGGTGACTACTCTGAAGGTCAGTAAAACTTTGAAATACGTATCTATTTTGTACGAGCTGCACATAAATAGTTGCCACTATTAAAGTTACAACCCTCGTACTTAAGTTTAAATGTTAATGCAAACAAATGCGCGTAAGTGACAAATGGCTGTTTCGATATGTTTCCTTTCGAATTTTTACCTAGTAACTGTACTGCGTCACGCCTAATTCAGTTCTGCAATTCTGCAAATTCTCGCCTCCAGTGTCCCCGCTATAGCTCGTCGGTGCAGACCTCACTGTAAGGGAATGATTTTCTTTCTCCTGGCTCAGTACAGTGTTCCACACCTGGGTCAGTTTGTTAATTAAGCCATCTTGCATGTTAATTTCGATGGTCTGTTCAACCCTCCGCTCACTAGGTTGACCGGAAGGGCGTTAACAACAAGGTCGGGATGAATCCCATTCGGGTAGTGCGTACCATGGAGCAGGCGACCCCTCCAGTACTGTGATCGTGACAAGCTAGAAGGATTAGCCGAGCGGTCTGTGGCGCTGCTGTCATGGAGTGTGCGGCTGGTTCCGGCGGAGGTTCGAGTCCTACCTCGGGCATGGCTGTGTGTTTGTCCTTAGGATAATTTAGGATAAGTAGTGTGTAAGCTCAGGGACTGATGACCTTGGCAGGTAAGTACAATAAAATTTCACAAACATTTGAACATTTATAAAACCTACCAAAAGTCATATACAAATGTAAGAACACTGCACTGTTACACAATGCATATCCGTCTGGTCCTACATTGAAAAACATACCGATAAAATACACGTTGCGTATGAGCCTATGGGTTTTACTCTTAAGAACCACTTAATATAAGAAGTACAACTATGTGGCAGCCTCATGTAAATGAAACCACAGTCATCTAGCAAAACCAATATCAAAAAGTTATGTCACCTTATGTCGACTACATACTTATGTAGTCGTAAAAGACCCTGCTCTGTAATGTTCACGGCGATCACCGAACCAAAACCAAGAAAACATAAAACTGGGGGAGGGGGGGGGGGGGGTAGCTTGCCTATCGCCCTAAAATGTAGAACATTCTCCCCACATTCATAAAAGAGTTGACTGCGTTCCCATGGTTCACTGTTGCTTCAAAGGGCTCTATAGGACCTCGTCAAAGATACTAAGGAAATTATGGTCTGCAGATTCGAGTTGATCATTAAGCAATAAGTTAGTTTCGCCGAAACCAGTAATCATGGAATAAAAAGAATTCCTGCGATCTTGGCTACCAGTTTATTGTTTTACAGGAAAATATCTGAACGAGAATGATGTTGTTGGGGTGAGTCACAGAGCCGTTGGGATCATCCCAATGCGTGTGAAGAGAAATCTCTTAAGGTACAGTGGTGAGTTTTTTTCATTTATCGTGTCTGGCCATTCTTTCCTGGCCAACCATAAAGTTTCACTTTGTCCTCGTACAGTTTACAGTTTACATCCTTACTGAACAAGGCCTACCAATTGCACTTTAGTAAATCTGTACATTCAAAATCTCCTACAGTGTCAGACTTTTATTTATTTAATTAGAACTTCCGTTTTCTGTTAAAATTAATATTTGTTCAGCACTCATATACAGAATCATGTTCACAGCTACGTAGGGAGACTAGAATAGAAATGGTGGCTGTCAAAGCTAGCCTGAATCTAGTAGGCTCTGAGAGAGTTGTCTAAGCTCGAGAGCCTGAGAGGGGGCAGAAGGGCTACGCTTGGTGCCTGCTGGCCTAAGAGGTGAACTTCCAGATGTGGGCCCACTGGGCAGAACAGAGATAGGCAGCGAACTTTGCTGTTCACGACGCACTTGTGAAAAACCCAACGGCGAGTTTACTGAATAAAACTTCGGAGTGGGGGGCTTGAGAAACCTTGAATGAGAGCACATCGCATTCATCGTAACGTTAATTTCCATACGATATAATAGAACTACAGAAAATCCAAGTACATTCTTTAACTCAGCTCAGTGAGGCAAATTGGCTGGCTCTGAGCACTATCGGACTTAACTGCTGTGGTCATCAGTCCCCTAGAACTTAGAACTACTTAAACCTAACTAACCTAAGGACATCACACACATCCATGCCCGAGGCAGGATTCGAACCTGCGACCGTAGCGGTCACGCGGCTCCACTGAGGCAAATTCTTTTGACTATTTCCGACAGTGTGCTTCAGCTGTTAGCAGAAATACAATGTAAATTCAGTTTGATAATTTTAAACTGGTTATAGGTTCAGAGATATGACGCATGAACTACAGGTATAATGTTTACTACTATGGGTGGCAAATTCCGTGGCAATCCAGTCCGTGATCTTACACTACAGCATAATTATGGGAAACATTCAGACTGGAGCAGCACCCTGTTTACAACAAATTTACACTAAATAAGTTGACTAAGTGGGAAACCCATCAATACCCTTATCTTATACAAACAGAATAGTCGATATTACGATATGTTTAGTGAATAAACGCAAGTGGATTAAACCAGCAACAAAAATTAATCTTTATTTAAAAAAGGGAATGTTTGATTTACCCGAAGGGGAACCACCACAAAAAACGACTGGAAGTTATCTACTTACATATCCTCTAAATATTCCTAAGTAAATTTTTGTGTATGATTCCTCTGTGTTAAGTGCCTCATGTGAAATAGCTATTCATGCATGTGTGAAGTCTCAGAATGATCGGCTGCTAAATGTACATCTTTTTCACGTTGCATTAACTACATTCTAATTTTGTATGATGGGTCATTGATATAATTTCGCTAAGCAGAATGCGAAAAAGTGGCATGGCGACTGATCCGGAAGCACTCTAGGGCTATCTGGATGGGCGTCGCACTTGGTTGCCCTGAAGTTCTGTTTCTGAACGGTGTGGTCAGTGTGACATATCGCTGGGCTTTGAAATTTCACGACTCGGCGATATCGCGATTGACATTCTTATTTAGAGAAATAACGTAATTTTCTTTTTGTATTGTTGGACAGTGTGGTGACACTGTCGAACTTACATCGAATAGTTTGTATATTTTGTGGAGTGACTGTAACTTTCCTAAGCTTCGTGTCTCTCCTACGTTATCAGTCTGTAATTAAAAAACTTTGTCGTTGCATGAAACAGTCGAAGCTCTCATTGGATAGGATCGAGAGCGTTTGAGAGACAGAACGGTTGAAGTTAATAGATCTAACCGCGGAAATTCAAATTTTGTAAAGCCATCATTATTAACGAATTTTATTCAGTGCCAAATTAAAAGAGCTCGGACTAGTTTCTATTCGTCGTTTCTAGCAACCGAGCATTACTTCCGCTTTAAATAAACTAAATTTAACGAGTTTTTTCTTAATCTGCACAGTGCGTTAAATAGGCGTGCACGATCTGCTCTTTGATATTGTTGACGAAGCATCGTTTACACACTCCACTACTAAACTCAAAAATCAATGTTAATTTGTTGGAGCTCATTAGCAGCCTACATCTAGTTCTCTAAAGGCGGCCACGTCGTACGTGGAGTGTCGCTGGCGATAGGTGTAAGAGCACAACGTGAGTAACACTTTCATTTATGTTTTTGAGTGCCTTGTAACACAAAATATATGTAAGCACACCGTGAAAAAAAAAATTATAACCACCCAGGTGACATCACGTGAATAACGCCTCTAGCCTTGATGATGAGATCAGTTCGACGACAAATTTCTTCGAGGGTGCCATTGCCGGATGATTAGACAGCGTAGACGTACCAGATGTATTGGATGTTGGTCACTGAGTTTCGCTCGCTTTTTCAAACACTTTTTCTATGTAAGATTGCGTGATTTAGTGGGCCAGTCTAGATGCGGTAAGGTGCTTGAGCGTTCCTCATGCAAGTAGCGTATGCATGCAAGTCTGTGTACGCGGCTGCTGTCAAGATGACAGTGTCCACTGAAGGTGTACAAGAAAGATTAACGCTTGATCAGCAAGACTGTTCAAATACGCGGTCCAGTCACATTAATGTGACCACTGCCTATGTTAGACATCAACTTGCAATAGCCGCTCACACACAGCAGGTGGTACACGAGCAGCGGAAAACAATGTTACCATTGCAACTTCCTAGCAAATTAAAACTATTTGCCGGACCGAGAATCGCGATCGGGGTGTTTGTATTTCGCGGGCAAGTGCTCCACCAACTGAGCTACCCAAGCACGACTCACGACCCGTCCTCACACCTTCAATTCTGCCAGTACCTTGTCTCCTACCTTCCAAACTTCGCATAAGTTTTAATCTGCCAGGAAGTTTCACACCAGCGCACACTCCGCTGCAGAGTGAAAATCTCATTCTGCAAACATCCCCCAGGCTGTGGCTAAGCCATGTCTCCGCAATATCCTTTCTTCCAGGAGTGCTAGTTCTGCAAGATTGGTTGAAGAGCTTCTGTGAAGTTTGGAAGGTAGGACACAAGGTACTGACGAAAGTAAAGCTATGAGGAGGGATCATGAGTCGTGCTTGGGTAGCTCAGTTGGCAGTCGGCTCTCAGCCGTGGCAGCGTGCGGACGGCCCCGCGCGCCGGCCAGTGCTCCGCTGCAGGCGTTGTTTACTTCCGCGTCGTAGCTTTAAGGCTTGTGCCCGTCCACCGTGAACAACATGTCGAGCGCTTACCGCCGTGCGACCCTTAAAGTTTCCTTCCCAGCTGAACATGCGCGACCTCGTGCACATGAAGTTGAAACGTTCATACGTGAAGAAGTTCGTTTAGATCCTAACCACGTTATCGGAATCCATTTTTCGATCACGAGTAGTGTCGTTCATATTAAAATGACAAACACCGAGGTGTGTGAAGATGTTATTCGCCGCCATGCCAATGGACTTAAGTTCAAATACTCTGATGGTCACGTCGGAGCTGTAACACTTGAACTCGCAGAGTACGGTCAACGCACGATTAGGGTGTTTGAACTACCTTTTGAAGTGCCGAAGGACGAAGTTGTCTCTGCGTTACAACCATACGGTAACGTCATCGGTTACGTAGAGGAAAAATGGCAAACCTTCACGACCTACCATATCCTTAATGGTGTGCGTCAGGTCAAAATTGAACTGAAAAAACATATTCCATCATACCTGACCATTGGCGGGGTGCGAGCCATTGTCATGTGCGACGGCCAACCCCGAACATGTGCGGGTTGTGGACAAGAAGGCCACGTCCGATCCGCCTGCATGCGACGCCGCCTGATCCAGACGCCGGTCGGCGAGGAAGCGTCCCCAGCAGTGATGACTCAGATCCCTGTCACATACGCTAAGGTTGCCCAGGAAGGTAGCACGTCTACACAGAGTCTTCCTGCTCCGTTGACGTCGTCTGATCAGGTAGATGCAACCGCTCCTGAGATTCCTTCTGAGGTGCCCCAGACGCCAGATCCTAACCTGCCGAATCATCGCAGCACTGTGACTGAAAATGCTACTGAGATGGATGTTGATCCGGGAGTGGTACCTACTTCTGCTTTCCTTCAGACTGGTCCAGAGTCAGACGAAAGCCACCCGCAATCGGACTCTGAACGACATGTTAGAAAACAAGGGTCGACACGAAAGAGAAAGAAACGTAGCCGTACACCCCCTGATGAATCCATTCTACGGATGGATACCAGGGATGCAGACCCGAAGATGGACGACAAACCGCTCTTTGATGACCAAAAGTCTGATGCGAAAGACCCGCCACAGGCGACCACTGGCAACGAACACCCCTCCTTACTGACGCCGTCGCCCCCACAGGTCGACGTTAGCCTATCCGATGAGACGAAAACTACGTCTCCTCTCCACGTGGATGACGTGCACAGCCGATGCCCTACCGCAGTATCAGTCTCCTGGGCAGACGACGTGGAGATCGAAGGGACTGGGGTGGACGCTGCTGATGATGGGGCACCCCCATCGGTTGCGCCCGCGCCCGCAAACTCTCCACAATAGCAGCCTCTTCAGCGGACCGGCAAGATCGACGACCTCTCGTTCCTGAAGAAGAAGCCCCACCTGTGCCTGTGGGACTCCAACACCAGCATTATCGTGTCGCAACGATTAACCTCGCGACCATTCGTGCGCCCCACAAACTAGCGCTGCTCCGCGATATGATTTATGATGCGGACATAGATATTGCGCTTTTTCAGGAAGTGCATGTCGCCGATTTTTCACCACCACATGGCTTCACGGTGCATCTTTCTCCCGCTTCGGACACCGGTAGTGGTGTTGCCATCATCTTACGCGAAGGTCTTCCTGCCGAAGATGTCCTATACCTCCCCAGCGGCAGAGGTATGGCCCTTACTCTCTTTGGTGTACGCATCGTCAACATTTATGCGCCGTCGGGCTCCAGCTACCGTCGTGAACGCAATGCCTTCTTCGCGAATGAAGTCACACCCCTTTTTATGGGACCACACGATGACTGGGTCATGGGTGGAGACTTCAGCTGCACCCAGCGACCTCAGGATCAATTGCCGCGTCACTCACCATGCGCAGCTCTGGAAACAGTCGTCACGCGGCTACAATTTGTCGACACGTGGAGACATGTTCACGGTGATCTTTTGGGCTTTACGTACTACACTGCGCACTCCTCTAGCCGACTGGATCGCATCTACATCTCGCGATCCCTAATTCACCACACTCGACAGGCTGAAATCTGGCCTGTTGCTTTCTCAGACCATGAGGCTTACTTCTGTGATGTTGTTCTCACAAGACAGGCAGTATGGCACGGACGTGGTTTATGGAAACTGAACACGGCACTTCTTAATTCACCTGACTGTCGACTTCTAATAGAAGACACTTGGATTACATGTAATAGACGCCGACCCACGTATCCGTCTACCATATCCTGGTGGATCCAGTGTGCAAAACCTGCTCTTCGAAAAACTTTAATCCGGTATGGCAAAGATGTTGTCGCCTGGAGGAAGAGCACTATGTTTACTACAGGATCCTACGAGAATGCTCCACGATACCAGCCTCCCCTGAGCGCCATACAAGGATGAACCAAGCTAAGGCCCAAATCTCCAATCTCATGCGACGGCATTTGGAAGGAGCGATAGTACGATCTCGTACTGCTTATCGCATGCCTCATGAACATCCGTCGATGTACCATATCATCCAAGAACGACAAAATCGACGCCGAAAATTGATTCACGTCCTAACGGATCAAGAAGGGCGTCGCTACGTAACCCAATCTGCAATAGGGAATGTGCTTCACGCCCACTACCGGCAGCTCTACGCCGCAATTCCACATTCCCCAGAGTTGATCGAGGAAGTCTCACAGCTCAACTTCGGTGGTATCCCAGGAGATGCGGCGATTGACTTGATGTCGGAGGTGACTGGTGAGGAAGTCTGCGATGCGATCCGGGCAGGAACCATCAATCGCTCCCCAGGACCCGACGGTCTTCCCCTCGAATTTTATCGCACCTTCCGTGATTTGTTAGAATCCACCTTCACCTCCATCTGTCGGGAACTGATGTCTCCGGAAGTACCCGTGCCGGACGCTTTCATGGAAGGAATTATTATTCCTGTACATAAACCGCACGGTGGCAACAATATCAGTGATGATCGGCCCCTCACCCTCCTTAACAGTGATACGAAAATCTTCACTCGCCTTTTGGCAGCACGACTTAAAAACGTTGCCCGATATGTTGTGTCGCCAGACCAAGCATCTTTGGGAGGAGATAATAATATTCGCACGGCTTTATGCCGCTACAGGGATATGATCGCCGTTACCCAGGCACAACGCCTCTCTGGGGCACTTCCGTCTTTGGACTTTAGTCAAGCTTTTGATAGGGTTGACCATTCGTTCCTTACGGCCGTTCTCCACCATATGGGTTTCCCAGTCGCCGTTATCACGGTAGTGATGCGCCTTCTGCGGGGTGCCTCATCCAGGATTATGTACAATGGCAGACTCACTCCACCGATAACAATAGGTCGATCTGTACGTCAAGGTTGCCCTCTATCAGCAATTTTGTACGCCTTTTCCTTGGAATCCTTGCTATGTGGACTAAGACAACGTTTGGTAGGGTTGTCCATAGATCGCTACCGATTCTGTTGCACGGCCTATGCTGACGATGTAGTCATCTGTTTACGTAATGCCGACGAGGTTCGAGCTGTTTTGGCGTGGGTAGCGACTTATGGTGAGGCGTCGGGTAGCTCTTTAAACGTACGTAAGTCACAAGTTATGTTCATTGGCACGGGACTTCCCGTGGAGTGCGTTACACCTCTCACCATCGTTGATACCATTCGTTGTTTGGGAATAGATTTTTCATCTGATCTCCGGCGTTCAGCCACCATCAACTGCCGACGCCTCCTTTTAATGATCACAGCAGGTCTTATGGACCATCGCCTTCGATCCCTAGATATTCTCCAACGAGCTCGATATGTCAATACATATATCGCATCCCGAGTTCCCCATGTAGCGCAAGTTCTACCTTTCCCGCTTACTGTGGCACGTCGCATGTTGGCAGCGATGGCATCTTTCGTCAGCTCTGGGATGTTGTTCAAAGTTAACTATACAACCCTTACTCTTCCCCGTGAACGAGGTGGGATAGGTCTGTTTCACGTGCCGGATAGAGCTCGCGCCCTATTTATCAGCTCCCAGATGACGGTATGGAACCGTTGCCCAACGAGCCTCACTGGTCTCCTCCTGTCGGCATACTCGCCGGTTTCACTGTCAGCCCCAGTGCTGATCTCGGATGTTCCGGCCCAGTTCCATTATATCCGGTACTTCTTTCTGGAACTCAGTTATCTACGCCTCACCTTACCAAGACAGCTTTTACTCAAGACAAAGGCAGTATACAATGTCCTCCAATTAGGTTGTCCACCTAACCCGATTGAACAAAAGTTCCCCCAGGTTGACTGGCGTCATGTATGGCGCGCGGTGTTCGCCTGTTACCTTGACACGAATGTTCAATCTGTCTGGTACCTAACTGTCAATGGTAAGCAAATCAACCAATTTCGCCTTCATCGTATCCACCTCGCCCAATCACCTCTATGCTCCACGTGTGGAGTGCCAGACAATGATGAACATCGGTTTGTTTGCGGACCGGCGGCGGAGGTTTGGCACTTGGTTCGACGTATTGTGGCTTTTCTAACGCGGGACATTCCGGATCGGATTACTCCCCTTTCATTATTATTTCCGGAACGTGAATATTTTCTTCGGACAAAGGCCAATGCTGTGAATTGGATTCGCGGACATGCCATTCACTACTTATTTGGACAAACTGTAGACTCTGTACTCGATTTTTGGACATACCTCAATGACCGTCATTATGTCGTTGTCGGTCACCCAAAATACAGACAATTTTTCTCGAACTTCCTTGGGAGTGCTTTCCACGAGCCGCCTCGCAGCTGGAATGTGTTAAGCCAAGAGAGAAGGTTTCCTGTTTGAACCAATGAACATTTCTGAACAATTGAACGGAACACATCAATTTCGAGAAGACGTGACTCAACATATTACCAGCGGGGCGCAGAAGGCCTCTGATCAATTACACAAAAAAAAAAAGTTGGTAGAGCACTTGCCCGCGAAAGGCAAAGTTCCCGAGTTCGAGTGTCGGACCGGCACAAAATTTTAATCTGCCAGGAATTTTCATATCAGCGCACATTCCGCTGCAAAGTGAAAATCTTATTCAGTGTAACCGTTGATGTAATACGGAAACGGAGCGATTTCTCTGGCATCCAAAAGGGCGCAATCATTGGTTTTTGGGGCCAAATTTGGAAGCATTTGCGAAACGGCTAAGTTTGTAAACTGTTCGCGTATCGCAGTGGTTAGAGAGCATGGTGGAGGGAGAAATGGCGCTAATTACAATCAGGACAGAAGCAACTATGGTGCACCACTGGCCATAGATGACAGGTGTGAATGACTGCTGCGGAGATGTGTACGGGCGAACAGACCAGCAACTGTTCCATAAAAACACGGGAGAACTGCCGGATGTCAGTAACGTCCTGCCGCGATATTTCGGAGCAAAGTCTTCTGGCCATCTTCAGGTGAGTACCACTGTAGTAATACTGGCGAGTACGCGCTGAGCTCAGCTATTTAAAGCCATACTGACAAGGGAACCTCCCTATCGCACCCCCCTCAGATTTAGTTATAAGTTGGCACAGTGGATAGGCCTTGATAAACTGAACACAGATCAATTGAGAAAACAGGAAGAAGTTGTGTGGAACTGTGAAAAAATAAGCAAAATATACTAACTGAGTAGTCCATGGGTCACATAAGGAATATCATGGACAATCTGAGCTCAGGAACGCCGTGGTCCGGTGCTAGCGTGAGCAGCTGCAGAACGAGAGGTCCTCGGTTCAAGTCTTCCCACGAGTGAAAATTTTACTTTCTTTATTTTTGCATAGTTATTATCTGTCCGTTCGTTCATTGACGTCTCTGTTCACTGTAATAAGTTATTTTCTGTGTTTTGCAACCGCATCGCAAAACCGTGCGATTAGTAGACGAAAGGACGTGCCTCTCCAATAGGAACCGAAAACATTTGATCGCAAGGTCATAGATCAACCGATTCTTCCACAGGAAAACACATCTGATATATTCTATACGACACTGCTGACGGCATGTGCGTCACATGACAGGAATATGTTGTCGACCCACCTAACTTGTACACTTGGCGAATGGGTAAAAGGATTCTTCTACTTTGCCCGATTTAGGTTTTCTTGTGGATGTGATAATCACTCCCAAAAAAGTGATGAAAACATGTTTGTCACATAAACTGAAAATAAAAAGTTAAACTTTTCACTCGATGGAGGATTTGAACCAAGGACCTTTCCTTCCGCAGCTGCTCACGTTACCACGAGACCACGGCGCTCCTGCGTTCCCAGTCTCCTTGATGTTGCTTATCTTCCCATGAACTACACAGTTTGTATATTTTCTTACAACTTCTTCCTGTTTTCTCAATTGATCTGTGTTCAGTTTATCAAGGCCTATCCACTGTGCCAACTTATAACTGAATCTGAGGGGGGTGCGATGGGGAGGTTCCCTTGTGAGGTGATATTGCGCACGCGATGCTCAGCGTACGCGTTCATAACTGCGTGGCGTATCGATACGGCAAGCTTTCACCGTGCAGGGCGCGAGGCGCAGCTCACGGAGTTGTTATGAACGCGCACGCTGAGCAGCGCATGCGCAATGTCACCTCAGTATGGCTTTAAATAGCGAAGCTGAGCGCGTACTCGCCAGTACTACTACAGTGGCCAGAAGACTCTGCGCCGAAATATCCTGGCAGGACGTTACTGACATCCGGCAGTTCTCCCGTGTTTTTGTGGAGCAATCAGTACGCCAGAAAAGCTTTAAACATCACATCAGACGAGCAACTCTTGAACAACTGACCGCCCCGATGAACTGAGGGCCTATTAACAGTGTCTCATCAACGACCGATCAGCAGACACTGCTGCATATTGTGCCTCTGCAGCAGGCGCCTTGTTCCATATCGCTTACTATTCATCGGCGAAAGAGGCTGGAATCTCCACGCCAATACCGGAACTGGACGTCCACTGAGTCGCTGCAGGTGACCTATAAAGATCAGTCGCGTTTGATGCACAATCGGACAGAGAACCAACTCGTGAGGGTAACGTCTTTGACCTCCTGGCAACAAACAGACCTGAACTTATTGGATTAGTTAACAAAGAGGAAGGTAACAGTGACGATAAGCCTATGACAGCATCTATGATGACGGGTCCTGCAAGAAGATGTATTTGCTCAACAAGGGTGACAGGATACAAATTTCAGAATATCTCAACAGTCAGAATCAAATATTCGGTGATGAGAACGAAGGCGTGGAGAACAATTGAAAAAAATTCAAAGGCAACGTTCAATATGCCCTAGACAAGTATGTTCCGAGTAAGGTTTTAAGGAATGGGAAAGATCTACCATGGTTTAATAGCCGTGTTAGAAAAGCGCTACGTAAACAGAGAGCATTTCATCTTAGATTCAAGATAAGCAAAAACCTAGCTGACAAACAAAAGCGAAACGAAGCGGAAATGAGCGTAAGGAGAGCAATGAGAGAAGCGTTCGATTATGTTGAAAGTAAGACGTTATCAACCGACTTAAGAAAAAACCCCAGGAGATTTTGAACGTATGTAAAATAAGTAAGTGGGTCAAAATCGTCTAATCGTAATCTCAGCGACCTCACCGGCACCGAAACGGAAGATAACAGAAAGAAGGCCGAAATACTGAATTCTGTCTTCCGAAGTTGTTTCACCGCGGAAGATCGTAACTGTCCCTTCTTTCAATCGTCGTGCGAACGTCGAAATGGGAAATATTGACACAACTGATCGCTGAACTAGAAAGCAGCTACAATCGGTTAGTAGTGGAAAGGCGTCAGGACCAGATGAGATACCTATGAGATTCTATGAAGATTATGCGGAAGAACTTGCTCCCCTTAAAAAAGCATTCATCTGTAGTAGATCGCTTGAGCAACGAAAGGTACCTAACGCCTGGAAAAAAGCGCACGTCATTCCCGTTTTTAAGAAAGGCCGTACGACAGATCCACACAATTATAGAACTATATCGTTGACATCAATCTGTTGTAGAATTATGGAACATATTTTATGCCTACGATTTTTTTTTTGAACATGTAGATCTCCTCTATAAGAATGAACATTATTCCGCAAACAGAGATCCTGGGAGACTCAGCATGGCTCTGTTACTCCAGGAGATCCACAGCGCAGTGGACAGCGGCGCTCATGCTGATACCGTGAGGCATTTGACACCCAGCCGCATTCCCGTGCAATGAAAAAAATACGAGCTTACGGAGTATCGGAGAAGAGTTGCGGCTCGATCCAAGACTTTCTTGTAGATAGAACTCAACACGTCACTCTTAACGGAACTAATTCGACAGATGTAAAGGTAATATCAGTAGTACCTCAGGGAAGTGTGATAGGACCGTTGCTGTTTACAATATACAGGGTGAGTCACCTAACATTACCGCTGGATATATTTCGTAAACCACATCAAATACTGACGAATCGATTCCACAGACCGAACGTGAGGAGAGGGGCTAGTGTAACTGGTTAATACAAACAAAAAAACAAAATGCACGGAAGTATGTTTTTTAACACAAACCTAGGCTTTTTTAAATGGAACCCCGTTAGTTTTGTTAGCACATCTGAACATATAAACAAATACGTAATCAGTTCCGTTTGTTGCATTGTAAAATGTTAATTACATCCGGAGATATTGTAACCTAAAGTTGACGCTTGAGTACCACTCCTCCGCTGTTCGATCGTGTGTATCGGAGAGCACCGAATTACGTAGGGATCCAAAGGGAACGGTGATGGACCTTAGGTACAGAAGAGACTGGAACAGCAGATTACGTCCACATGCTAACACCTTTTTATTGGTCTTTTTCACTGACGCACATGTACATTACCATGATGGGTGAGGTACACGTACACGTACACACGTGGTTTCCGTTTTCAATTACGGAGTGGAATAGAGTGTGTCCCGACATGTCAGGCCAATAGATGTTTAATGTGGTGGCCATCATTTGCTGCACACAATTGCAATCTCTGGCGTAATGAATGTCGTACACGCAGCAGTACATCTGGTGTAATGTCGCCGCAGGCACATCACGGTACACATTCTCCTTTAACGTACCCCACAGAAAGAAGTCCAGTGGTGTAAGATCAGGAGAACGGGCTGGCCAATTTATGCGTCCTCCACGTTCTATGAAACGCCCGTCGAACATCCTGTCAAGGGTCAGCGTAGTGTTAATTGCGGAATGTGCAGGTGCACCATCATGCTGATACCACATACGTCGACGCGTTTCCAGTGGGACATTTTCGAGCAACGTTGGCAGATCATTCTGTAGAAACGCGATGTATGTTGCAGCTGTTTGGGCCCCTGCAATGAAGTGAGGACCAATGAGGTGGTCGCCAATGATTCCGCACCATACATTTACAGTCCACAGTCGCTGTCGCTCTACCTGTCTGAGCCAGCGAGGATTGTCCACGGACCAGTAATGCATGTTCCGTAGATTCACTGCCCCGTGGTTTGTGAAACCCGCTTCATCGGTAAACAGGTAGAACTGCAACGCATTCTCAGTTAATGCCCATTGACAGAATTCCACTCCATGATTAAAGTCATCACCATGTAATTGCTGATGTAGCGACACATGAAACGGGTGAAAGCGGTGATGATGCAGTATGCGCATGACACTACTTGCACTCAGTCCACCGGCTCTCGCAATGTCCCGTGTACTCATGTGTGGGTTCATGGCAACAGCAGCTAACACACCAACTGCACCCGCTTCTCCTGTCACGGGCCTGTTACGGACCCGTTTGCGTGCTACAACCATACCTGTTGCATACAGTTGGCGGTAGATGTTTTGCAATGTGCGGCACGTTGGATGCTCTCTGTCCGGGTACCGTTCTGCATACACCCTGCAGGCTTTAGCTGCATTTCGTCGACACTCGCCATAGATGAGTATCATCTCCGCCTTTTCAGAGTTCGAATACACCATGGTCACGGTTCCTACAACACTACACTATCACAGACGTCTGGTAACACGGTGTACTACAGTTGGTCTGCGTGCGGAGACGACTGCAGAATAACAATAGCAGCAAGCGCTACATGCGGACACTGCGACATCTAGACCAAACCACAACAGTGCACTACAGCCACACTCGTAAACACGGTCGTCATCGTAAACATGTCCCTGCAGATGCTGCTCGCCGACCGTGGCCCGTGTTTGTTACAACACGCAACTGAACGTCGGAGGTTTCAAGCGTCAACTTTAGGTTACAATATCTCCGGATGTAATTAACATTTTACAATGCAACAAACGGCACTGATTACGTATTTGTTTATATGTTCAGGTGTGCTAACAAAACTAACTTGGTTCCATTTGAAAAAACGTTGGTTTGCGATAGAGAACATACTTCCGTGCATTTTTGTATGGTTTGTATTAAACAATTACACTAGCCCCTCTCCTCACGTTCGGTCTGTGGAATCGGTTCGTCAGTATTTGATGTGGTTTACGAAATATATCCAGCGGTAACGTTAGATGACTCACCCTGTGTATATAAATGATCTAGTAGAAAGCATAGGACGCTCTTAAAGGCCATTCGCAGACGATCCAGTTGTCTATACCAAAGAAGCGACGTCAGAAAATAGTAATAATTTGCAGAACGACGAGAACTGATGAATGGTGCAGGCTCTGGTAGTTGACCCTGAACGTAAATACATGTAACATATTGCGCATACATAGGAAAAGCACTACTGTACAGCTACGCTATTGATGACAAACAGCTGGAGACAGCATCTGCCGTAAAATGTCTAGGCGTAGCTATCCGACCTTAAGTGTAATGGCCACATAAAACAGAAAGTGGGGAAAGCAGACACCAGGCTCAGATTCATCGGAAGAATCTTAAGGAAATGTAACTTATCCACGAAAGACGTGGCTTATAAAACTCTTGTTCGCCAGATTCTTGAGTACTGTTCATCTATCTGGGATCCCTATCGGGTAAGACTGATAGAGGAGATAGAAGATCCAACGAAGAGCGGCGCGTTTCGTCACGGGATTGTTTAGCTGGCGAGAGAGCGTTACGGAGATGTTAAACAAACTCCACTGGCAGACGTGAGAGACGCTGTGCATCACGGAGAGATTTACTATTGAAATTTCGTGACAGTGTAAACAAGGGGTCGGACAACATATTACTTCCCCCCACATACATCTCACGTATTGACCACTAGGAGAAAATTCGAGAAATTAGAGCCAATACAGAGGCTTACCGACAATCATTCTTCCTGTTCCGGCGTATCGACAAGCTCGGTACTAAGACGAAGATCGCAAGAGCAAAGAAGGCGGTGAGACTTCAGCCAATAGCCCGTTGACAGGGACCATACCACAACAGGAGCGCCCTCTAGCCGAAGAGAATATAAGCACCGCTCCTGCCACCATTAGCCGGACAGTATTAGCAGAGGATTGACAAGGCCTAGCTGAGAGTGCTACGACAGCAGTTAGTAGTGATCCGTATCAATTGTTTACACGGTCATTGTCTATAGCAATGATCATTACTTGTTTGCAAGTCGCCCATAGCTTGCGGCACCCTTGTAAATTAAAAGTCAAGTATTTTCAACCACCTTATTGTTATAAAACAGTGTGATTTGCTTGAATTGTTGTATAGCATCCCGAGAACGCAACACCCTTTAGGCACCCTATAGGTATTCAGTGCTCCAGTTACGATCGTAGCTGAACGCCACGCATTGCTCAGCGAATTCTGAGCATGACACTCGAAGCACTCCCATGCCTTGTAGAACCTGCTGTAGCTCAGTTTCAACTTGTGGCTAAAACAGTGAACACATATTGAACATTTCTCGAACCAGTGAAAACCGACGTCGTTTTGCTTTTTTGCGTTTGCTGATATCAGGAAAACTATAAACCAATTTTCCCAGCCGATGTGGTACGACTTTGTCCTGGTGGATGGGTCTACCTAACAGTGCCACAACTCTTGATCGCCGAACCTGTGCACTCATGCATATTATTAATCGTAGAGAGTATTTCACCACAACGGTTTCTTTTAACTGTCGACTTTCTCGACAACGGCTGAGAAGTGCATCTTGGTGCTTTGCCACATTACACCTCTGGCCATGAGCTTTTATTATGCGCAGTATGAATCGAATCTGAATTTCACAATTGGCGGCCTCCCCTTGTGAGATCTAATCGAAAAATCAGGCAATGTAATTCACAATACTTTAATTCAGCCAATTCCTGAGTATCGCCTATCGACGTGAAATCGGTACCTGCTAGAATTATCAGAGTAGAGAGAATATATATATATATATATATATATATATATATATATATATATATATATATTAACTAACTAACTAACTAACTAACTCCGTCTACAGGCCGCAAGCGACCCATCGGGACCATCCGACCGCCGTATCATCCTCAGGTGAGGATGCGGATAGGAGGGGCATGGGGTCAGCACACCGCTCTCCCGGTCGTTATGACGGTTTTCTTTGACCGGAGCCGCTACTATTCGGTCGAGTAGCTCCTCAATTGGCATCACGAGGCTGAGTGCACCCCGAAAAAAGGCAACAGCACGTGGCGGCGGGATGGTGACCCATCCAAGCGCCGGCCACGCCCGACAGCGCTTAACTTCGGTGATCTCACGGGAACCGGTGTATCCACTGTGGCAAGGTCGTTGCCCATATATATATATATATATATATATATATATATATATATATATATATATATATATATATATATAGCTTTCCTTCGAGGGTCCGTTTGGCATGAGAGACGCTAAAAAATACCCCTTTAGCGTCACGGAGGTCTTTACCACGAAAATCCTGATAAATCATGTCAAAAAATTTTTCAGCCAACACATTAGTTCCTGCCTAATACGCCTCTCTAAAATTAGAGAAAATGGTGCCCTTATTGAAGTTTCCTAATAAACGTCCGTTCTTCACATCATTATCGACTGCAACAGGGGGTGGTAAATGATAGAGGTATGGGAAAGTGCTGTCCTCCATACATCGCATGTTGGCTGGTAAAGTGCACATGATGCTCAGAAACATTCTGAAAAGCTTTTAACGGTGTTCCACGGGATGTTCTGCGGCGTTCAACGACCTGATTGTCTAACTTCAATGTTAATTAAATCGGAAACGATCCAACATACAAAATTTTTTCATGACCCTTATTTCTCAGGACAACCTAAGCTACAACACCCTTACAAGCTTTCCAGATTATTTTTTACCACGATATATAATCCTTGATTGGGAACTGAATTCGATTAAAATGTGATTCTGTAAATCGGTTGGGATCATTATATAGGAGATATAAGGGACCTCTTCTGCTGCTGAATCTGTGAAGACAGCAGTTTCAACGATAGTATTTCACAAAGTTTTAAACAGCAAACGGGTAGGATTAGAAAGTTTGGGACGATAGAGATTCCGTGGTAGTATTCTAATCATAAGCTGAAAAGCAATAATACAGCTTTCCGTTTTTCTGTTAAACCCGACTGCGAGGAAGGAAACAAAACAGCACACAGTTTTGTATGCAATTTTTGTTTAAAATTGTGTATAAGGAGAAAGAATATATATGGGAGAAACAATTTGCCTAATGGTATCTCTCACAGTCGGTTTTGACAGGAAGCCTGTACGTCTTTCTTTAAAACGATATGTACCCTATGTTCATCTGAAAATTTATTACAGTATTCTGCACAAATTTCAATCGGTTTAGAACTATTCAATACTTGGGCTAACAACATTCTCCCTTTATATTACATACATATATAAATTTACCATATATGCTAAAAACCATTTATTAGAGTAGCGTGTAAGAATCTGAAGTAAATCGGTCAAGAACTTCTAGAGATTATTGTTAACAACGTTTCCCCTTTACAAAACATATATCTCTATCTACATACCACACACACACACACACACACACACATATATATATATATATATATATATATATATATATGTGTGTGTGTGTGTGTGTGTGTGTGTGTGGTATGTAGATAGAGATATATGTTTTGTAAAGGGGAAACGTTGTCGAGAACGTTTCGAGATTTTGGTGAAACCGTTTCCTAGTTATTCGTTATTACATAGATATTTGTATACCACACAGATTCAAAAATACGTATCTTACGTCTGTGCGAACGTTTACTAGAATATCGTGTAAAAATTTGAAGTCAATCGGTCAAAAACTTTCTTCGTAACAACGTTAAACAGTGACTTGTATTTATACAGCAGTATAGATTTAATATGTATATTTATATACCACATATATTAGAAAACTACATAGCGTACTTCCTTCCTAGACTTCATTACAACATCTTGTAAGGATTTCAAGTACACACACTTCGTATAGTGTATAATCATAAATATTTTAAAAAATTTTAGCCTATGTCTGCCAGAGCGTTTTTTGAATATATATATATATATATATATATATATATATATATATATATATATATATATATATACTGGAGGTTAAACAACGACTAATATGTATATGCTGTAACGATCCCCGTAGGTGCCGACAGCAGGACGGAATATTGGAAGCCCAGACATTCGATAATTTATGCATCAATTTGTCTTCAGAGGTACGACTGCCGAAGTTTTATGCAATATCGCGTGAATAGTTTGCCCCGTGTGTCGCATCTAATCGAACGAGTGATGACTATCAGTTTTAACGGAGATTGGTTCTACACAATGGCAGCAGTTGATTCACGATAGCTAATCTCCATCGCTGAAATAACATTTTCGTTATGTCTCATGCAGCTGTCCAGTAAACTTCATTGCAAATTCGTGCACCAGCCCGTATTTGGCTTCTAGCGGAAATATCATTTACGAATGTTTTACAAACTCGTGCCCTGCTACAGATGTAATATCTTCTCATTACCGGGCTCCGGCCCACGGACATTATTAGACAAGCAAAAGAGTTGTGTTACTGCGCAGCGCTGGAAAATAATGAAGCCTGTAATACAACACCGTATCTCTTACGTTGCGAAGGCGGCAATGTTTCCGATAAAAATCTGTAACCGTACTACCTTCTTTATCATTATTAATGTTATTATTACGGCTCTGCTGATACAGCAGAGTTTTCGAGTTTCCTACTAGGAATATGTGAAAAGGAAGGAAGGGAGATTGCAGTTTAATATCCAGTCGACAGCACGATCAGCAGAGACGGGGAGAAGCTGAGATTACGGAAGGGTGGGGGAGGAAATCGGCCGTGCCCTCCTCAGAGGAATCATCCCGGTTGGTTGGTTGGTTGGTTTGGTATAAAGGGACAGAACTACAGGGTCATCAGTCCCTTTTTCCTGACGCAAGCAAGACTCAAGGTACGAAAACATCGAACACCACACCTAAAAAGAAAACGAATGGATCGAACAACAAACGAGGAAAACATACACCATAAGGAAAAGTAGAAGTTTGTATTGAAGCCATGGAGCAGATGGTCTGGGCTGGCTGATCACAAGAATAAAAGAGGGTGAGCCAGCCACTCTGCAATACATTAAAATGTCCACCCCACAAAGACAAGGCGAGATGATGTAGGGAAAAGACGACCACGAAGACAAACAAGTGCAAGAAAAGTGCGACAGAGTTAAAATAAAGGGAGGGTGGCGACCTCAGAGAGAAGGCTAAATGCCCACCCTTAGATGGTACGATAAGAACCCCCCTCACGATTAAAACGTAAAACTAAATTTGCTGCTGAGGCATTGTCGCCCAACACCGAAGGTAGGGTGCTGGGAAGGTTAAAAGTCCGCCGCAGAGCGGCTAAAAATGGGCAGTCCAGCAAGATGTGGACGACAGTCATATGTGAGCCACGGTGACAGTGAGGTGGGTGCTCCCGACAGAGGAGGTAGCCATGTGTTAACCACGTATGGCCAATGCGGAGCCGGCAGAGCGGGATTAGCCGAGCGGTCTAGGGCGCTACAGTCATGGACTGTGCGGCTGGTCCCAGCGGAGGTTCGAGTCCTCCCTCGGGCATGGGGGTGTGTGTTTATCCTTAGGATAATTTAGGTTAAGTAATGTGTAAGCTTAGGGACTGATGGCCTTAGCAGTTAAGAGTCCCATAAGATTTCACACACATTTTAACATTTTTTTGTAAACCACTTCATGGTCCTGGTACATGTCAAGAATCGAGAGGAAGTCCTTAGGAGTATGTGAAAGGTCAAGGCGAAGCTTCGGCCTAGGTGTACACCATCGAGGTGTACGTGAATGGACCTCGAGTATAGGTGGTAAAGGCAAGGACAACAGACAGAAGAGATCGGACACGAACTGCAATCTTAAGCCCTGACCTGGGCCTCTGATGCGGCAGATGAACCGCCGTGGATGGGGAAAGGAGACGGTAATTCGCATGCTCAGGAGAACTATGAATGTGTGCAACGTAACTGGCGAGAAGTTGTGCACGCCTAACCTTCAATGGAGGGACTCTGGCCTCCACCAGGACGCTGCTCACCGAACTAGTCCTGAAAGCGCCTGTTGCCAGCACTTCCGCTTCAGCTGACGAAGATTAAGGTAAAGTTCTGGTTCCGTATGAACGGTACGACGCCGACAGAAGTGCATCACACACGACTTCGCGGCTGAAAACTGGAAGCTGCGGGCTAAGACCCATGACTGCACCTTGTGGATGGCTCCCTGTAGGAGCCGCTCGGCAACACCAGGACTGGAGGAGTTGAACGAAATGCAGAAGTCGTCTGCATTCACAGAAGGTGAGACCGACTGCCCGACAGCTGCTGCTCACCGTTAATGGCCTCTAAAAATAGAGATATACTCAATACAGAGCCTTGCGGGACCCCATTCTCCTGGATATGAGGGGAACTATGGGAGGCACCAACATGGACACGGAAAGTACGGAGCGATAAGAAATTTTGGATAGAAATCGGGAGCGAGCCCCGGAGAGCCCACTAATATAATGTGGCAAGGATATGTTGCCGCCAGGTCGTGTCGTAAGCTTTTCGTAAATCAAAAAAGACGGCAACCATGTGTTGGCGTCTGGAAAAGGCTCTTCGTATGGCAGACTCGTGGGAAACTAGATTATCAATGGTAGAGCGACCCTGGCAGAAACCGCCCTGGCATGGAGCCAGTAGGCCACGTGACTCGAGGACCCAACACAACCGCCAGCTTACCATATGTCCTAACAGCTTACAAAGGACGTTGGTGAGGCTGATGGGCCGATAGCTATCCACATCAAGCGGGTTTTAACCGGATCTGAGTACTAGAATGATGGTGCTCTCCCGCCATTGCGATGGAAAGACGCCATCACACCAGATCCGGTTGAAGATGACGAGGAGATGTCGCTTGTAGTCGGCCGAGAGATGTTTGATCATCTGACTGTGGATCTGACATGGCCCAGGAGCAGTGTCGGGGGAATCTGCAAGGACACTCAGGAGCTCCCACTCTGTAAGTGGAACATTGTAGGGTTCACTGTGACGTTCAGTGAACGAGAGGGTTTTCCTTTCCATCCGCCGTTTGAGGGTGCAGAATGCTGGAGGCTCGAGCATAGCGCTCAGCAAAGGGCTCAGCAATTGCATTTGCGCTGGCAGATAACACGCCATTGATGTTAATGCCAATAGCATCTGTCGGGGTTTTTTACCCAAAAACACGTCTGATCTTCTTCCAGACTTGGGAAGCTGACGTATGGCACCCAATGGCCGACACGCCTGCTTCCGTCTTTTTATGTTGGCGAACGCGGGCACAGGGCCGTTTAAAAGCTATAAGGTGCGCTAGGCAAGGGCGCTGCTTATGTCGCTGTAGAGCTCGCCGACGCTCTTTAATAGCCTCATCGATTTCCGGCGACCACCCTAAAGAACAAGGTATCGTATTTTCCGCTGCAGAAACGTGTGCTGTGACCTGTTCATCGATGGTACCATGTGGGGTAGATTCAACGGTGACAGCAGAGGTGTAAGCTTCCCAGTCTGCCTTGTTTAAGGCCCATCTTGATAGACGTCCGGGGAAATGGCGCTGGGGGAGTGACAGGAAGATGGGTAAGTGGTCACTACAATACAAGTCATTGTGGGCTCTCCAGTGGACACATGGGAGAAGTCTTGGGCTGCAGAGGGATAAGGCCGAGTAATTACCATGAGCCACACTGAAATGTATTTAAGGTCGAGTTGAGACAGGAAAGTTTCGACACCTGTACCCCAGCCAGTAAGCACAGTGCCACCCCACAAGGAGTTATGGGCGTTAAAATCTTCCAAAAGTAGGAAAGGTTTAGGGAGTTGATGAATCAGTGCAACCAATGCGTTCAGGTGTACTGCACCATCTGGAGGAAGATATACGTTGTAGACAGTTATTTCCTGCCTCGTCTTTGTCCTGACAGCCACAGTGTCAAGAGGGGTCTGAAGGGGCACAGGTTCACTGCATACTGAGTTCAGGACATAGACACAAACTCCACCTGACACTCTATTATAGTCGCTATGGTTCTTGTAATATCCCCTATAGCCGTAAAGGACAGGGGTCTGCATTCCCGGGAACTATGTTTCCTGGAGGGCAATGCAGAAAGCAGCTGTAAAGCTTAGCAGTTGCTGTAGCTCAGCCAGTTAGTGGAAAAAACTGCAGCAATTACACTGGAGAATGACGTTATCGTGAGGCTGGGAAGGGATGAAGCATGCAAGGAGGCAGGTTACGCCTCAGGGAAACCTGCTGCCATCGACTGAGTATCTGTATCCATTCCTATTGTGGATGAGGTATCAGTGAGATCCAGGTCCTCAGGGGATGCTGAGATCTCCACCTCATCCACAGGTGCAGAATTGGTAGGGAGTGGTGGTGTTGGGGCCACCAGAGGGTCCTTTTTCCTAGCAGACTTCTTTGTTTGCTTGCCCTCTTGCATCTCCTTAGGGGCTTGCTGGAAGGACTTCTCTGAAGGCATGAAGGAAGACCGTGGAGCTCTTTTTCCTTTAGCCACTGGCGAGTGTCCTTCCACATTAGAGGAGCCAGAGGAGGCTGTTTCTTCTCTGGATGGGGGCTGGGGACCGATGTCCCCTTCATTTGGAGGAGGAGAGCCTTGCTCCCGAAGTAGGTATTTTGGGAGGAATGGAAGGATATTTTCCCCCTAGCACCAAGGGAGCAGATGTATTCTAGAGGCCCAGATGACCCACTGTTCATGGCACACAGTGTGGTATGACTGTTTTTTGTGATGGCGACGGTAATGTACACTCCTGGAAATGGAAAAAAGAACAGACACCGGTGTGTCAGACCCACCATACTTGCTCCGGACACTGCGAGAGGGCTGTACAAGCAATGATCACACGCACGGCACAGCGGACACACCAGGAACCGCGGTGTTGGCCGTCGAATGGCGCTAGCTGCGCAGCATTTGTGCACCGCCGCCGTCAGTGTCAGCCAGTTTGCCGTGGCATACGGAGCTCCATCGCAGTCTTTAACACTGGTAGCATACCGCGACAGCGTGGACGTGAACCGTATGTGCAGTTGACGGACTTTGAGCGAGGGCGTATAGTGGGCATGCGGGAGGCCGGGTGGACGTACCGCCGAATTGCTCAACACGTGGGGCGTGAGGTCTCCACAGTACATCGATGTTGTCGCCAGTGGTCGGCGGAAGGTGCACGTGCCCGTCGACCTGGGACCGGACCGCAGCGACGCACGGATGCACGCCAAGACCGTAGGATCCTACGCAGTGCCGTAGGGGACCGCACCGCCACTTCCCAGCAAATTAGGGACACTGTTGCTCCTGGGGTATCGGCGAGGACCATTCGCAACCGTCTCCATGAAGCTGGGCTACGGTCCCGCACACCGTTAGGCCGTCTTCCGCTCACGCCCCAACATCGTGCAGCCCGCCTCCAGTGGTGTCGCGACAGGCGTGAATGGAGGGACGAATGGAGACGTGTCGTCTTCAGCGATGAGAGTCGCTTCTGCCTTGGTGCCAATGATGGTCGTATGCGTGTTTGGCGCCGTGCAGGTGAGCGCCACAATCAGGACTGCATACGACCGAGGCACAGAGGGCCAACACCCGGCATCATGGTGTGGGGAGCGATCTCCTACACTGGCCGTACACCACTGGTGATCGTCGAGGGGACAATGAATAGTGCACGGTACATCCAAACCGTCATCGAACCCATCGTTCTACCATTCCTAGACCGGCAAGGGAACATGCTGTTCCAACAGGACAATGCACGTCCGCATGTATCCCGTACCACCCAACGTGCTCTAGAAGGTGTAAGTCAACTACCCTGGCCAGCAAGATCTCCGGATCTGTCCCCCATTGAGCATGTTTGGGACTGGATGAAGCGTCGTCTCACGCGGTCTGCACGTCCAGCACGAACGCTGGTCCAACTGAGGCGCCAGGTGGAAATGGCATGGCAAGCCGTTCCACAGGACTACATCCAGCATCTCTACGATCGTCTCCATGGGAGAATAGCAGCCTGCATTGCTGCGAAAGGTGGAGATACACTGTACTAGTGCCGACATTGTGCATGCTCTGTTGCCTGTGTCTATGTGCCTGTGGTTCTGTCAGTGTGATTATGTGATGTATCTGACCCCAGGAATGTGTCAATAAGTTTCCCCTTCCTGAGACAATGAATTCACGGTGTTCTTATTTCAATTTCCAGGAGTGTAGCTGCATCATATGCGGATGTCAACCAAACGGTTTAGCCTTTTAGTAAGTCAACCATATACTCCATGATTTTCCACTTCTATTAGAGGACTGTGCAGTCTGGCGAACGGGGGAGTGATGTACTCTGCAGTTGATACAAGTGGGAGGAGGTGCACAGGGAGTATCTGGATACAAGTGGACGTCTGCAGTCTCGACACGTGGCGTTGCAAGTGCAGTGGGAAGACATGTGCCCGAATTTCCAATACTTAAAGCACCACATAGAGGGAGGGACATATGGTTTAACGTCACAGCGGTAAACCAACACCTTGACCTTTTCAGGCAATGAATCACCCTCAAGGCCAAGATGAAGGCAGTGGTAGCAACCCTCTTGTCTTTGGGTCCCCTGTAAACGCTCCGGATGAAATGAACACCCCCGCCGTTCTAGATTGGAGCGGAGCTCGTCGTGAGACTGCAAGAGGAGGTCGCGATGGAAAATAATCCCCCGGACTATGTTGAGGATTTTATGGGGAGTGACGGAAACAGGAATATCACCCAGCCGGTCACAAGTGAGTAAAGTCTGGCATTGTGCTGGGGATTCTGAATCAAGACTGCACCGCTTCTCATCTTGGGCAGCGCTGTCACTTCCTCAGACTTATCCTGAAGATTTTCAATAAAAAAATTGAGGCTTCATAGGTAGAAAGGAGTCCCCATCCATTCCGCTACAGACTGAATACCGAGGCGAATATGAATTTCTTCTTTCTGTAGCCCTTTGTCCCTTCCTTGGTGTAGCGAGGGAGGGAAATGATGTAGGGTCCAAAATGGTTCTGAGTACTATGGGACAACATCTGAGGTCATCAGTCTCCTAGAACTTAGAACTACTTAAATCTAACCAACGTAAGGACATCACACACTTCCATGCCCGAGGCAGGATTTGAACCTGCAACTGTAGCGGTCGCGCGGTTCCAGACTGAAGCGCGTAGACTCGCTCGGCCACACCAGCTGGCGATTTAGGGTCATATCTGTTAGCATTATATTCGATCTTGCCCTTCTCAGAGACTGCTGGCGCCGTACAGTCACCAGCAAGAGAAGACTTAGTCCGCTTCATTGCGAGTCACCCGCCCTGATGCTACCCACCGATCACGGGCTCTCCCCACAGGCGCCACCCACCCACAACAAAGGCCATCTGGCATGATGGCCGTTGTCGGGAGTCCCGATTCCCCAGGAAGACAGGCATCTACTCCTTGGCATGATGCTCAGACATCAGCAGTGCGATCCCTTTGTTGTCAGGGGGCTACCACCAAATGGGTACATGGCGGTCCCTATGTGACTGGCTACTGTGCTAGATAATGGTCGCAGAAAAATACAGTACTGTCATGGGGGCGAAAGAGGACAGGAGACAACGGAAGAAGATGACATACCCCGAAAAAGCGTCCTCGCCCAAATAGTTGAACTGCAAGTGGAGATACAAAGCGATGACAAGAGGTTCAGGAGATCGAAGGTAAGGGCGCTACGGATAACTCATGCAGCACGTAAGGCGTCCTTCCCCATACGTCCCGCTCTGTAGAATTTGGGAAGTGGCAGGTCGAACAATAAAATGGGACCTCAGCTTACAGGGCCGAAAAGTATGAGACTCCTTTTTTAGTCGCCTCTTACGAGAGGGAAGGATATCTCGGGCCTATTCTAACCCCCGAGTCATCCCAGCATTCGCCTGGAACGACTTACGGAAATCACAGCAAACGCAGATCTGGCTGGTCGGACGAGGGTTTGAACCATCATCGTCCCTAGTGTGAGTGCAGAGTACTAGCCACCGCGCCATGTCGCTCTGTGAAAATGAGATACTTAACTAAATTTCAAATACGTACGAGACTGCTGCAGGCGAAATTGTGGTTTCATAGCCTTGGATGATATTCCTTGGCTATTTAAAGCTGCTTCCACAAGTCATTTCGATAACATCGATCAGTTGCACAAGCGTATAATGGTATTTACCGCTACGAATGCTATTGTATATTACGTCTAAAATCGCTGACTCTTTAATATAGTGCATATTATTTTAAACTGCGGGCAACCTCAACCACACTTCTGCATTTTGAAAGAAATAATCCGCATTGGCTGTAAAATACTTTTATTCGTTTCACACGTTATATTCCCAGTAAATAAACTGCCGGAAAATAAAACTGTAAGCACACTTCGAACAAAAGATAACGTAGCAGCTTATCTCCCAGAGTGCCATGTTTGCCTATCTTTTAGTAGGGAATGCCCACAGACAGGATTCAGTGTCATGCAAACGCGGTTCTAGGCGCTACAGTCTGGATCCGCGCCACCGCTACGGTCGCAGGCTCGAATCCTGCCTCGGGAATGGATGTGTTTGATGTCCTTAGTTAGAATTAAGTAGTTCTAAGATCTAGAGGACTGATGAGCTTACCAGTTAAGTTCCATAAGATTTCACACACATTTGAACATTTTTGTACCAGGTACTGATAAGTCCTGAAACATCAAAAAAATGGTTCAAATGGCTCTAAGCACTATGGGACTTACACACTACTTAACCTTAATTATCCTAAGGACAAACAGATACGCCCATGCCCGAGGGAGGACTCGAACCTCCCCCAGGACCAGCCGCACAGTCCATGACTACAGCTCGCAAGACCGCTCGGCTAATCCCGCGCGGCTCAGTACCTGCTAACTCAGAACCGCTTGTGCTATTGATCTGTAAGTGTCATCATTTAATGTACTCCAAATGCACTGTTCCAACAACAAATATTGAGTGAATTGGAAATCTCTGAAAGTATATACTGTTTATTTTTTCGACTATGTAACTTTAACACCAATTAATAACGCTTATCCACCACTTTACGAGAAGCTTCCAGGACGCACAGGTGCTAAGCCATTCTGTCATCTGCTTACATTAATTCTGTCAACACAAGCCGGTGAGAAAGAGTTCGCGAACTGCCGCATCTCTTCTCACATTTAAGGTAAATATTGAAAGGTGGCTACACTGAGCCACAGCGCCAGAGATCGCGCTAGAGAGTATTGTTCCGCCGCCTCCACTGGCAGTGATTATTGAGAACTCGTAGTAGTCAGTGCTTGGGGAGAGCTCGTGGTAGTCAGTGCTTGTTAAGAACTCGTAGCAGAGAGTGTTTGTTGAGATGTGCTAGTAGGGGGTGCTTGCTCAGATGTGATACTGAAAAGTTCTTGTTGAGATGTGATAGTAGCGAGTCGGTGTGGAGAGATTGTAATGTCTAGAGTGCTTTTCATCAATATAAATTAAGGTAACAAACTACTTTTCTTTTCTTTCCCATTATTTCAATGTCCTGAATAATGCGTCATTACAGGTTCAGTCAACAAAGCATCTGGCGTGTGTACTTGTATTAGAGTGTAATTCTGGGTTTTTTGCGCAATTATAGTATTTCTAATTTTCTTTTATCACGTCGGTATAATTGGTATTTAAAAATTCTTGTCTTGTTGAAGAAGAACCGTGCCAGATGTGCGTTGAGTCATACTTCCACATACAGAACAGTTACACTTGTGATTTGGTTTCGTAGGTTTTATAGTTGCTGGGGACTTAATTAATTAATTGTGTTAATGAAAATTTCCATTTCATTCTTTGTTGTTGTTCTATGCAGTCAGATTGCGCAATGATACTAGTCAGGGCCAACCGTTTACGAGACTTCGTAATCGGACAGACAGCTACCAAAAATTAAAATTATTTTCATATTTTAATTAAGCCCCCATGCACGTGGCGACCGCTGTTTCGGATCGTCCCTTGGAATCTTCTGATTGTAAAAATAGTAGACAGTAGTATTGTTGTAGTAATTTGTAGTTTAGTAATTGTAGTCTATTTTGCATGTGTAGATTTGGTAATTGTCATTCTTCTAATGGTATTTTTTTTTTGCAAAATTTCATTTCTGTTGTCTTGTCTACGGGTTTGAGAATTAGTGCAATTATTTCAATTGTTCGATTAATCGTGTTTGAGGGAAACATTTCGTGTGAATGGTATTGTTGGAGATAAAGTGTCATTGTGTGTAATTTTCATATAGTGACGAGTTTTGTATGTTTTGTAAATGATTACACGATCGATGAAAAAGGCAAAAATGATGGATAGTGATAATGACGAAATTGTTAACATGGCGAACTCGCCAACAGAGGAAATCAGTATCATGAATAATGAAGTGGAAAACAATTTAATAAGTCGGGAAAATAGTCCGGAACCATTTCAAAATTTTTCTCAATCAGAAAATTCACAGAATACGAGATTAACTATAGAAGATTCTGAAATAGTATCGAACACAGATAGCTTTACAGCCATGACGAAAGAAGTTGGTTTCGCGGGAAATGTTAGGGGCGAAAAGAATTTCGAACCGGCTATTATGGAGCAGTTGATGGGTGCAATATTAAATTTTGGATCTGAATTAAAAACAGTGACAACACGGTTAGACTTACAAAGGGAAACAATGGAAACAAGGTTAGACTCTCTGGGATCACAAATGGGAACAATGGAAACACGGTTAGACTCACAAATAGGAACAATCAAAACCGAGATGGGAACTTTGGGATCTGAATTAAAAACTGATATGGGAACACTGGAAACACGGTTAGATTCACGAATAGGGACATGTTTCAAAAACATGAAAGATGAATTAAAGAAAGAAATCAGAGAAGAAGTACAACCGATTTCGAATTCTCACAATAATAGATTAATTGCAGTAGAGATTAGACAAAGGGAACAAGATAGAGAACAGGAAGAAAGAGATCGCGTGATAGTACAAAAATTTTCAGAGTTAAATTTACAACGTGCACATGATAAGGAAGAAATATTTGAGAGAATCGAGGAATCCGTACCAAATAACAGAATAAATAATCTAACACAACAATATCAACAGTTAACTACCAAATGTGTCAATACTGAAACCCGAGTCGCGACACTTACGGAAGACGTAAGTAAACAGAAAGAAAAAATAGGTGACTTATCGGAAAGAGTTGAGGAGATTTCAGATTAATTGACAAGTCTTAGTTTAAATGGGGATAGAGATTCAGATGATACAGCTCCATTACCATTTGCAGAAACCGAAGAGTACCAGAACATAAGTAAGCATGTTGAAAATCAGGGAAAATTTAATGAACGCGTTAAAAGGGAAGTTGAGGCATTACGAAAGCAAGTCAAACAAATTGAAGGCGAAATCGTAGGAAAGGACAGCAAAAGAAATTTGGAATCACAGTTAGCGGAGGGGTTTGAAGAAAATAATTTGTTTCATTTACGGGATGCAACAAGGGAGCGCCAGGCGCGCGAACTTGACAATAATCAACATTGGGACTGGGACAGACGCGGTAGGTCTTTGTCGCCACGAGGCGAAAACTTTGACTATAAACACTTTTTGACTGTTCGGAAATTTAAGATCTTCCGCAATTCTAAGAGTGACATACATCCATGTGCATGGTTAGATCAATTTATGTATGCACTCCCACCAAATTGGCCACTAAGTCACAAACTGGAATTTATGTGTGGATATTTAGAAAATGAACCGGCGACGCGGATGCGCGCACTCATTAGAGATTGTAATAATCTGAATGATTTTTATCATGCATTTCTATCGGCATATTGGTCCGAAAACACGCAAGACAGAGTCAAACACAGTCTTATTATGCAGCGTAATTTCAAACAGTCTGAGTTCCGCACGCCAGCGGAATATTTTGAAGACATGATTCGAAAGAATCAGTTCCTTTCCAACCCTTATAGCCCGACTGAATTAATTCGCATTTGTTTAACTAAGCTGCCACAATCCATAAGACAAATTGCTTTAGCTGGAAGATGTAAAGACGACATTGAGACTTTTAAGACTTTGTTACAAGAACTTGAGTATGACAACGACGACGGGACTTCTTGTAACTTTTTCAGTAACAGTAATTACGATAGATTTTCAGAGAAAAGGGATAGTGATCGGAACGGGCGTTATATGGGTAATTTTGAGAATGACAGACGTAACAGACAGGACAATAGATACCAGCCTTATGACAATAACAGACGTTCTAATAGAAATTACACAGACAATTATAATAACGGTAATTCTTACCGGAATGATCAATGACACGGAAACAGTAATCGGTATCATCAAGACAGAAATTATTCATACAATAATAGAAACTCTTACTACAGAAATAACCAGGGTAGTAGGTCTAACAATAATTTCAGAAGTTACAGTCGAAATTATACAAGAAGTAGTTATGCAGACAGACAGGAAAACAGAAATTTTAGTAACAGACACAACCAAGAATTTGCATCTAACAGACAGGAAGGACCTAATTGGCATCCTCCGCGTGACATAAATTCAGAGAGACAAGTGGAAATAGTAGAAATTGATCCGCGAAATGACGGGAATAATCAAAGACGTGACGCAAACAATCGACCATGACTTGCAGCTTCGGCTTCTGGCAGCAATATAGACGGTTCAGAAAGTAATGACACTACAACTTTACACTACGTACGCCTGGAAGATATGAGAGACATTTTGCTAGGCGAAAAGGAAAATAATGTAGACGCATTTTTACATCCTGTTATTGAAGTATGTGTGGGTAAGAATAAGTTCACTGCAGTTTTAGATTCTGGGAGCCCATTGAACGTCATTAGTGAATCAGTTTTTCGTATATGTGAAAGAACTATTGCCTGTCCTGTGTTACCTATTTCTAAAACTACAATTCGAGGAGCGATTTCTGGAAAAGGTGTGGAAGTTAAACAACAGACCAACCTAAATTTCATTTGTCAAGGATACGAATTGTCTGCTAATTTTATTATTGTTCCATTACTCAGTACACAGATTATATTAGGTATGGAGTTTCTTAACACACATAAGGCAATTTTGAACTTTAAAGAAGGAAGTGTGAATTTGACTGTTGCCGGAATGCCGAAATGTTTGAAATTTTTCGAGTGTTTAGCAAGATCTGAATCAGATACAAAATGTTTAAGGTTTCTTACTTCTGATGTTTTCGTTGAGCATTATGACGACAGTGTGTTTATTCATGACAATGACAATAGATACAGGGACGCGATGGAGGATATAATTAATAGCGAAGAATTAATTAATGAAAAGGTTAAGAAAGCTGAAGTGCCAGATGACGTTGCAAGAGAAGAGCTGCACCACATTTTGACTTCACATGCTACAGTATTTAGTCATCACACAGGAACTATACAAGGCTTACAATATTTATTTAAAGTAAAAGAACACACACCATTTCGGGGGAAAACGTACGCTATTCCTTTGGCTTACAGAGACAAGGTTAAGAATGAACTTCAATACATGTTAGATCAGGGCATTATTGAGCCTGCAGTCAGTCCTTATACTAGCCCATTACACGTTGTTCTTAAAAAGGATGGGTCAATTCGTTTGGTTCTGGATTCCAGACAGATAAATAATATCATCATTCCTGGAACAGACCGTCCACAAAATTTAGATGAACTTCTTCAACATTTCCATGGAATTAAAGTTTTATCCACGATTGATATGCGCGCAAGTTTTTGGCAAATAGAACTCCACCCTGATTGTAGAAAATACACTGCATTTTTAGCCTTTGGTAACTGTTACCAGTTTCGGAAATTACCGTTTGGACTTACTGTATCTTCTGCAGCATTTATTCGCAGTTTAAATGAAATTTTACCTGTTTATCTTCGTGACAATATTACTTCTTATGTTGACGACATTCTTATTGCTAAACGTTCTTGGAGTGAGCACAACAAAATTTTGGATTCATTATTACGTATTTTTGCAAGAGTTGGCATTACAGTGAACTTGGAAAAATCTGAATTTGGTCGTTCACAGGTGAAATTTCTCGGTCACATATTTCTACAGAAGGTATTCTTCCTGATCCAGAAAAGCTAGACGCAATTCGTAATTATGCTGTTCCTACTACAAAACGTGATGTTCGTAGTTTCCTTGGTGTCTGTAATTTTCTTAGACGCTTTGTTAGATTGGACAATTTGGCCACACCTCGTCTATGTGAACTATCTGTAAAAAATTCTAATTGGTGTTGGGATGAGGAAGCTCAGTCAGAATTTGAACAACTTCGTGATGCTTTAGTTGCTGCTCCACTTCTTTCACATCCGGATTTATCTAAAGATTTTTGTTTGGCGACGGACTCATCATACAAAGGCCTAGGTGCACATTTATTTCAAGAGATAGAAGAAAACGGCGTTGTAGTACAGAAGACTATTGCATTTGGAAGTCGTGTTCTCTCTAAATTCGAAAAGAATTATTCGATTACGGAACTTGAAGCTTTGGCTGTTGTTTGGGCTTTCACAAAATTTCGCACATTTTTGTTCGGTAGACATACTAAGGTTTACACTGATCATCGAGCTTTGGAATTTCTTATGTCGACAAAATTAACCCATGGCAGATTGTCACGATGGGCGTTGTACCTACAGGAATTTGATTTTAGTATTGTTTACATACAGGGATCTTCAAATATTGTTGCTGATGCTTTATCACGTGCACCTATGGGTTTGAAACAAAGTGCTGAAGAGGACTGCAAAGAAAACCATTATTGTTTGATGTACATTCAAGGTGTTGCGTTTGAGAATTTTATTTCTTCTTCGCTCCAGGACATCGCTAAGGAGCAAAATAAGGATCCAATCTGGAAGGACATTAAGGAGAAGTGGAGGAGAAAGGAAACCGTAGCGATCAGACAGTATTATTTAGTTCGCAATGACATTCTTTTTAAACGGAAATCGGTCGACAACTCTGTTTGGTTAGTTTGTATTCCTGATGAGTGGGTCAATAAATTGATTTGGTACACACATTTCAGTTATGCGCACTTTGGTCCCAGAAAATGCTTTCATAAATTACGAGAAAATTGCTACTTCAGTAACATGGAAAAACGTATTCGATCTGTTCTTGCCAAATGCAAATTATGTCAAAAGGCTAAGCCGCCAACTGTTTCTCACAGAGCACCGTTGTTTCCTATCATTCCAGCGAAATTAAAGGACATGGCTGCAGTCGATTTGTTCGGTCCAGTGGTTCGTTCTACTAATGGTTTTGCGTACATTTTCGTAGCAGTGGAATTGACATCAAAATATGTGTGTTTTACACCTTTACGCAAAGCAACAGCTCGTTCAGTATCTAATGCTTTCATCAAACATTTTCTTAAAGAAGTTGGTCATGTTGATAAGGTTATATCAGATAATGGATCACAATTTCGCTATAAAATTTGGCTTCGTACTCTACGGCGTCGTAAGATTAAACCAATTTTTATTTCACTTTTTCACCCTCAATCTAATGCTTCAGAGAGATGGATGAAGGAAATCAATAAATTGTGCCGTCTTTATTGTCATCAGAATCACAGAACTTGGGATCAGTATCTTCATATTTTTCAAAACATTCTGAATGAACTTCCTAATGACTCAACTTCTTTACCGCCTCTATTGATATTAAAAAATAAAGTACCAACAAATCGCATTTCTGAAATCGTTCCTTTTCCGCCTTCACGGAAACTGCGGCATTCTGAAGTTGTCAACCTGGCTCTACGAAATATTGCATCTGCGGCTGCTAGAAGAGAGAAATCAGCGAAACGTCCTGGTCGTTTAAAAATTTTGTCAGTTGGTCAAAAGGTGTTAATTAAGTCTCATCGTTTGTCTCATAAAGAAAAAGGCTTATGTCGCACATTTTTTCTGCTTTATAACGGTCCATACAGAATTCGCAAAATTATTCATGATAACACTGTTGAAGTAGAAACTCTTAAATCTCGGCGCTCTAAGGGAATACATCACATATCTAACGTTAAAATTTTTGTGGAATGACATACTTGTGAGAAACTAACAGCTACGTAAACACACGGAGAGTACAAGGATACCGCGCTGTGTTTTGGCGGCGGCACATACTCAAAGCAACAGTCAGTCTGCGCGCCGCACAAGGCAGTCGTTGACCGCAAACAATTACTTCCTACGTCACGCGCCTACAGCTGATCGAGCGCTCAGTGTGAATGCACTGACAGCCGTAAACAAATACACAGTCTAATTTCTCCGATTAAATTCAGTATAAGCTATAGTGACTTGATGAATTATGTTATTAACGTTCAGTATTTTTCAGGATACGGTTGTATAAAATATTTAAGACCTTCAGGTAAATTCTGTGTGTGTCCGACGTTAAGAGGACTTGCTATGGAGAAAATTTCAGGAAGAATGTAATTTCAAAAAAAAAAGAAGTAAAAAACCAAAAAGGTAACGATTAATTGAGTTTATTTTTCAGGTAACATATTTCCACTTAGGTACGTACTTAGGACGTAATTTGCTGCTTGCGATTACGTGATTCATACTTTGTGCTAAATTTCATGTTCTATGAATTTACTTGTGAAGCGACGTGCTTACGCACATTAACTGATTTTGACGATGATTGATTAATGAACAGGCTTTTTATTTGTATATATTATGCATCGCTTGGCTGCACTGCTTTTTCACTGATGTCATATTTTTCTATTATGTGCCTGCTGTGCTTATTTATTTAAATTATAATTGTCACCTGATTAATTGTGCTGACTGTAGTTAGGTATGTAGGTTACACTTTGTGATTTATCTGCTTGCGCCTTCATGTTTACTTATTAAGATTACATATGAACATTTATTTGCTTATGCTGAATGATGCTAATGACTTGTTTATTACGTAAGATATATGTTTGCTGCTGTGCGTATGGATTGCGTATTTACACACTTCTGTTTTGTTGTCATAACTACTCTTTAATTTAGAATATAGAAATGCTGATATACTGTGTACGAACATAGAGTTTAGGTTACACTGTGGTATTAATTATAGATTGTTTGCTTGGCAGAGCCTCGTTGTAGGGATTGTGCTGCATCCACTTGTTGACATTCTGTTCTCTATTGGTATATTTACTCGCTATTGCATGTTTTGCTTACGCTCAGTGCTTTATATTTTTAAGATAAGAAAATGAACTGCTATAATTCGACGAACGACATTAGTACGAGAAACTTCATAGAAGTCACATGAGCTGGAGGTTTTATGGAAGCTGTATAAATTTATGCTAATAGGAAGGAAGATAACGACATGACATACCAACACTAGGTTTAGACCATCGACAGTTATTACACTGCATTTTTCGTGAGTAATTGAAATAGGAAGTGACACTTGACACAAGAAATACTCCACATGTTTGCTTCTGCCATGATTCTTGAAGTGGTGTACACACTGTGAAATATTATGATCATTCACACTCCGTAATCGTAATTAATTACTGAGAGTTATTCGAACTAAGTCTGTTAGAGGTCATGTACGCATTTCTTTTATTTAATGATGGACAAGGTAAACAAAATGTATCCTATAATTTATAATGAGTAGCAGATTTGGATCAGATGGATTACACGGGAGGTTGTGTGTTGACATTGTGTCTTCGGATTGTATGAGATGATGAATTGAGGTTTGCATTAGGATTTTGTCTGCACTTGTTCGAGGAGACTGACTAGAGGAAAGAGTTGTTATGGAAGTGAAATGATATTGGCAATGAGGTTATATATATCGACGTATTGAAGAGGTATGATTGAGGTATTGAGATTATGTGAAGTTGATGATTATTGGAGTTTTCGTGGACAAGAGGTAAGGTAAATGATATTGATGATCGACGTATTGAAGAGGTATTATTGAAGTATTGAGATTATGTGATGCTGATGATTATTGGAGTTTTGGTGGATAAGAGGTGAAGTAAGTGAGGAGCATATTTTTTTTTTTTGTTGGTCTATATGGAACAAGGAGGATAAAGATGGCAGACTAGAACACTCAAGTAGAAGGAAGATTGTCTACACACACACTTTGTTAAATCACTAAGCAGTATATACTTTTTTTGAAGAGAGGAAGTATTTGCATATCTTGGCTCACTGACAGTTGTTCAGCAACCGTACATTTTGATCTGGCTTGGCAAACATTGGTCTTGACATGATGACTATGACATTGACTAACTATTATTGACTGTTATACATTGCTGCCACTACTACTTGATACACATGATGAACATAAAATTTTAACGGAATTGCATTTACACAGTTAACACTATTCAATTACACAGTAGCACTAATGTGGATGAAAGATGAGTGAGTGTGTTTTGTGTGTTTTCCTTTTATAATCCCAGAGAAGTGATCCCAACCTATCTCCTAAATATTATTTTACTTGTTTGTTGTGGCTTGCACTGACACCCATAAATATTATAGGTTTACTGGTATTTGTGTATTGTAATAGTTAATAGGACAATTATCTGATATCATTTGTGTGTTTGTTATGATTTGTATGTTTAGTGTAAAAGCATTGTATGTGTATTCAAACTATTGTTCATGCCTGAACTGTCTGATTAGTGATGGTGCTGCACTTTTCAACATGATGTGTGACATTTAGTCATGTTTAATTTCTGCTGATGAACAGTGTGATTAGTGAAAGTGAATATTATGGACTGCGGTCTGCACCTGTTCAACATTGCTGGTGCCACTAATGGAACTGCTTATACGGAAATGGTGTTACTTGTTGGTGTCTGCACCTATTCAACATTACTGGGTGCCACTGATGGACTACTGCTACTGAAAAGATGTCACCTGTTGATATCTGCACCTGTTCAACATTGCTGGTGCCACTGATGGAACTGCTTATACTGAAATGGTGTTACTTGTTGGTGTCTGCACCTATTCAACATTACTGGGTGCCACTGATGGACTGCTTCTACTGAAAAGATGTCACCTGTTGATATCTGCACCTGTTCAACATTGCTGGTGCCACTGATGGAACTGCTTATACTGAAACGGTGTTACTTGTTGATGTCTGCACCTTCTCAACATTGCTGGGTGCCACTGATGGACTGCTTCTACCGAAATGATGTCACTTGTTGGTGTCGGCACCTGCTCAACATTGCTGGGTGCTACTGGTGGACTGCTTCTACTGAAAAGATGTCACCTGTTCCTGTGTGCACCTGCTCAACATTACTGGTGCAACTAATGGAACTGCTTATACTGAAATGGTGTTACTTGTTGGTGTCTGCACCTATTCAACATTACTGGGTGCCACTGATGGACTGTTTCTACTGAAAAAATGACACTTGTTGGTTTTTGCACCTGTTGACCATTGCTGGGTGCTACTGCTGGAACTGTCAACTGCTTATTCTTGAGCTATGGAAAGCGTTTATGTGAATATTTGTATAAACTGATTTTTTTGTGTATTACTGTTTGTGAAAAGTTATGAGACTCTTACCTGCACATATTCGTCATTGCTGACGCTATTGATTGAACTGTTTAACCACATAATACTTGTGTAAACTGTTATGTAAAGTCACATGTATGAAGGAATTTGTATTGCTTACTGTATTTTATATATTAGGTTATTGAAAGGTCAGTGCAAAGCCAAAATTTTATCTAGTTATATGATATTTACGCATTAATATTATCTTTTATTTTTGTCTGTATTTTTTTATACGAATTTGGTGGTATTTTCACCACCAATGCTGGCAAAAATACCATCAAATTCTAGCCGTGGAGGAAGGGCATATGAAAGGTGGCTACACTGAGCCACAGCGCCAGAGATCGCGCTAGAGAGTATTGTTCCGCCGCCTCCACTGGCAGTGATTATTGAGAACTCGTAGTAGTCAGTGCTTGGGGAGAGCTCGTGGTAGTCAGTGCTTGTTAAGAACTCGTAGCAGAGAGTGTTTGTTGAGATGTGCTAGTAGGGAGTGCTTGCTCAGAAGTGATACTGAAAAGTTCTTGTTGAGATGTGATAGTAGCGAGTCGGTGTGGAGAGATTGTAATGTCTAGAGTGCTTTTCATCAATATAAATTAAGGTAACAAACTACTTTTCTTTTCTTTCTCATTATTTCAATGTCCTGAATAATGCGTCATTACAGGTTCAGTCAACAAAGCATCTGGCGTGTGTTCTTGTATTAGAGTGTAATTCTGGGTTTTTTGCGCAATTATAGTATTTCTAATTTTCTTTTATCACGTCAGTATAATTGGTATTTAAAAATTCTTGTCTTGTTGAAGAAGAACCGTGCCAGATGTGCGTTGAGTCATACTTCCACATACAGAACAGTTACACTTGTGCTTTGGTTTCGTAGGTTTTATAGTTGCTGGGGACTTAATTAATTAATTGTGTTAATGAAAATTTCCATTTCATTCTTTGTTGTTGTTCTATGCAGTCAGATTGCGCAATAACACTAGTCAGGGCCAACCGTTTACGAGACTTCGTAATCGGACAGACAGCTACCAAAAATTAAAATTATTTTCATTATATTTTAATTAAGCCCCCATGCAATATACAAGAGGAGGTTGAGGTCTGCTGATGACTGTGGTGTCACCGCCAGACACCACACTTGCTAGGTGGTAGCTTTAAATCGGCCGCGGTCCATTAGTACATGTCGGACCCGCGTGTCGCCACTGTCAGTGATCGCAGACCGAGCGCCACCACACGGCAGGTCTAGAGAGACTTACTAGCACTCGCCCCAGTTGTACAGCCAACGTTGCTAGGAAAGGTTCACTGAGAATTACGCTCTCATTTGCCGAGACGATAGTTAGCATAGCCTTCAGCTAAGTCAATTGCTACGACCTAGCAAGGCGCCATTTCTCCTTTGCTATGTATCTAATGAAGCATACCTCACGCCAGCCTGCGTGAGCTTATAGCGTGCATTTCGGTTTCCTCAAACAACACGGTGTTGGCACTTCTGTCGACACATCAATGACGCCAGTCGTAATTGACGAAAAAGTATTGCTTTGTCAACGTGTGATAATAAAAAACGATGGCGTGCCGAACGGAAATGCGTCAGAACTTTTTATGTGAAAACTCAAAGGTTTTTAAATGAACCAAACTGTTTTAACATTCTTCATCTTTATCCTTCACATTTACATATTTATTTCTCATCAAAGTCACCCTGACGACGAACACATTTCTCCCAACGAGAGACCAGTTTGTTGATACCGTCACTGTACAATGTTTGTTGCAAAGCCACAACCTCATCTCTGCTTGCACTGGTACACCACTAACAAAGTGAAGTCCTCCGAAGTAAGAGTGATTTCAGATGTGCCGCAGGGGAGTGTCGTAGGACCGTTGCTATTCACAATATACACTCCTGGAAATTGAAATAAGAACACCGTGAATTCATTGTCCCAGGAAGGGGAAACTTTATTGACACATTCCTGGGGTCATATACATCACATGATCACACTGACAGAACCACAGGCACATAGACACAGGCAACAGAGCATGCACAATGTCGGCACTAGTACAGTGTATATCCACCTTTCGCAGCAATGCAGGCTGCTATTCTCCCATGGAGACGATCGTAGAGATGCTGGATGTAGTCCTGTGGAACGGCTTGCCATGCCATTTCCACCTGGCGCCTCAGTTGGACCAGCGTTCGTGCTGGACGTGCAGACCGCGTGAGACGACGCTTCATCCAGTCCCAAACATGCTCAATGGGGGACAGATCCGGAGATCTTGCTGGCCAGGGTAGTTGACTTACACCTTCTAGAGCACGTTGGGTGGCACGGGATACATGCGGACGTGCATTGTCCTGTTGGAACAGCAAGTTCCCTTGCCGGTCTAGGAATGGTAGAACGATGGGTTCGATGACGGTTTGGATGTACCGTGCACTATTCAGTGTCCCCTCGACGATCACCAGTGGTGTACGGCCAGCGTAGGAGATCGCTCCCCACACCATGATGCCGGGTGTTGGCCCTGTGTGCCTCGGTCGTATGCAGTCCTGATTGTGGCGCTCACCTGCACGGCGCCAACCACGCATACGACCATCATTGGCACCAAGGCAGAAGCCACTCTCATCGCTGAAGACGACACGTCTCCATTCGTCCCTCCATTCACGCCTGTCGCGACACCACTGGAGGCGGGCTGCACGATGTTGGGGCGTGAGCGGAAGACGGCCTAACGGTGTGCGGGACCGTAGCCCAGCTTCATGGAGTCGGTTGCGAATGGTCCTCGCCGATACCCCAGGAGCAACAGTGTCCCTAATTTGCTGGGAAGTGGCGGTGCGGTCCCCTACGGCACTGCGTAGGATCCTACGGTCTTGGCGTGCATCCGTGCGTCGCTGCGGTCCGGTCCCAGGTCGACGGGCACGTGCACCTTCCGCCGACCACTGGCGACAACATCGATGTACTGTGGAGACCTCACGCCCCACGTGTTGAGCAATTCGGCGGTACGTCCACCCGGCCTCCCGCATGCCCACTATACGCCCTCGCTCAAAGTCCGTCAACTGCACATACGGTTCACGTCCACGCTGTCGCGGCATGCTACCAGTGTTAAAGACTGCGATGGAGCTCCGTATGCCACGGCAAACTGGCTGACACTGACGGCGGCGGTGCACAAATGCTGCGCAGCTAGCGCCATTCGACGGCCAACACCGCGGTTCCTGGTGTGTCCGCTGTGCCGTGCGTGTGATCATTGCTTGTACAGCCCTCTCGCAGTGTCCGGAGCAAGTATGGTGGGTCTGACACACCGGTGTCAATGTGTTCTTTTTTCCATTTCCAGGAGTGTATATAAATGACCTTGTGGATAGCATCGGAAGTTCACTGAGGCTTTTAGCGGATGATGCTGTAGTATATTGAGAGGTTGTAACAATGCAAAATTGTACTGAAATGCAGGAGGATCTGCAACGAATTGACGCATGGTGCAGGGAATGGCAATTGAATCTCAATGTAGACAAGTGTAAGGTGCTGTGAATACATAGAAAGAAAGATCCTTTATCATTTAGCTACAATATAGCAGGTCAGCAACTGGAAGCAGTTAATTCCATAAATTATCTGGGAGTAGGCATTAGGAGTGATTTAAAATGGAATGACAATATGAACTTAATCGTCGGTAAAGCAGGTGCCAGTCTGAGATTCATTGGAAGAATTCTAAGGAAATGCAGTCCGAAATAAAGGAAGTAGGTTACGGTACACTTGTTTGCCCACTGCTTGAATACTGCTCACCGGTGTGGGATCCGTACCAGATAGAGTTGACAGAAGACATAGAGAAGATCCAACGGAGAGCAGCGCGCTTCGTTACAGGATCATTTAGTAATCGCAAAAGCGTTACGGAGATGACAGATAAATTCCAGTGGAAGACTCTGCAATAGAGACGCTCAGTAGCTCGGTACGGGCTTTTGTTGAAGTTTCAAGAACATACCTTCACCGATGAGTCAAGCAGTATATTGCTCCCTCCTACGTATATCTCGCGAAGAGACCGTGGGGATAAAATCAGAGAGATAGAGCCCACACAGAGGCATACCGACAATCTTTCTTTCCACGAACAATACGAGACTGGAATAGAAGGGAGGTCCGATAGAGGTACTCAAGGTACCCTCCACCGCACACCGTCTGGTGGCTTGCGGAGTATGGATGTAGATGTAGATGTAGATGTAGATGAAGATGTTCATTAAGTTATGGAAACAGACGAAAATCGGAAGGCGGCTACGCCAGGACTGTGTGGAGGACGATCGATAACAGTGGAGAGAAGGCATCAGTTTTTTGTGGAAATCGCAGTGCTCGTGTGTGGTCTGGCATTGTCATACTGAGGGAGATGGTGCACCTGTGGACGAGCGCTTATAATTCGAAACTCTACTGCAGCACACTGTTTCTCACGCACTGACACATCGCCATGTTACACGATACAATTCAGAGGCCTCTAACAACACTTGTTTTATTTAAAAAGCTTTAAGAGTTTTCACGTAAGTCATTCGGAGGCGTTGCTTTTCAGCACGGCCTTGTCAATAGGCTTATGAGTGAGTCGACTTGTTCGTAAGTGACAGTAACACTCCTCTTCAAATGTTGCTAGTAAAGGAGAGCTGACTGCCACTTGCCACGAATTTCTGAGCCAGATTCTCGAAATATAGTCACAGACCAAGTACACACACTATCTGGTGAACCCGTAAGTGGGTATGACCACTAGCAGTCACGAGAGGTAGACCTGCCACTATAAGAAGGGCCGGTGATTACTGTGTTATCATTAGAGAAGGAGAAACAGCATAATGGGTCAGGCAGCAGAGAGCTGTGCCTTCAAACGCGGTCTAGTCATTGGATGTCATCTCGGTAACAAATCCACAGGGGCATTATTCAAACACTGATAAGGCTGTAGTCAGCGCTAAGCGATGCTTGGCGTGGCGCGAAGATCAATGCCACTGAACAGTGGGTGAGCGAAAGCAAGTGAGTTGGAGTGTTGGAACGGCTCGTGTTTAGTGAATTCGAGGAGAACGCTGCCTGCCAACATATGTAGTGCCGACAGAGCGCAAATACAGCGGAATTGGCATATTGTCCCCATACTGCGCTAAGAAAATCGCTAAATGCGAAGCGATATGAAGACATTTTACCGCTCTGTGTACTGCGTACAATAGGGGAACTATTCGAAGGCGATGATTATTCATATCAACATAACAATGCATTCCTTCATAAAGCTGAGTCTGTGAGACAATGGTTCGAGGACAGTAACGTTCCTAAAACTGACTGGCGCGCCCAGAGTCTCATTATCTTCTCTACTTTCAGCTCTTGGTGAAAAATGGGGTGCCTTTCCTCATTGAAAGGCCTTAAATATAAACGTAGGCTTCCGCGGCCACTGTCAGAGTCAATAAAATTTATCTGGGTTTGTGATCACGTTGTCAATATATAAAACTACCGACGTTTCGGTCCTCTTGCTAGTGACCTTCCTCATGGGATTTTTGTGTACTGTAAACAAAAACACCCTGAAGAGAGTCACTTGCAGCAGTGACCGAAACGTCGGTAGTTTTACATATTGACAGTGCGGTCACAGACAAAGAAAAATTTTATTGATTAAAGCACCTTATTGAAAGTGTCCTCAGTGGAGTTCAAAACCTCATAAAAGTGAAGGGCCGGCCGCAGTGACCGAGCAGTTGTAGGCGCTTCAGTCCGGAACCGCGCTGGTGCTATGGTCACAGATTCGGGTCCTGCCTCGGGCATGGATGTGTGTGATGTCCTTAGGTTAGTTAGGTTTAAGTAGTTCTAATTCTAGGGGACTGATGACCTCAGATGTTGAGTCCCATAGTGATTAGAGCCATTTTGAAAAGCGAAGGATGGGCACACAGCATGTTAATGTCCGCTAACAGGTGTCCAGCAGATTTTGATCAGATAGTGTATACCCGCGCACCTGTGTGTGTGTGTGTGTGTGTGTGTGTGTGTAAGGTGGACAAACGTGCAGGCGCGTGTGTAGGGACACTACCATCAAACATATACATGCAGAGCTGCTGGCAATCTTCCTCACTTTGTGGTTATAAGTTGTCAACTGTCAACCGTCAGCTGTCTTCACTCGCCAAGTAGAGACTGGGCAGACACAGGCAAAGACATAGTGAGAGAGAGAGAAAGGGGGGAAGGAGGGAGAGGGGAGCGAGGGAGGAAGAGAGAGAGAGAGAGAGAGAGACTGACAGGAGCTAAGGCATGTCCACCCTCGGCTGTAACGCAGAGCTGGCACTTTGCTGCTTGCCGTGTCGTACTGCGGCTGTCAGTCTCTTAGGAGATTGGATGTCTCAGGAAAAACACCTCCTGGGCAGGCGTCGTGGTCACAGAGAAGAGAGAAGAGTCTGCCACTTGTGGCGGCAATGTAAACGTGGTGCGGTCGTCTGCCTCATCGATTACCAAGGGAAGAATACAAGGAAAGAAAAATACGTGTAACGTCTGGTGGTTGGCTGATACAGCAAAGATTCATTGTTCGTCATAGGTATTCCTCGTAATGTATAATGTGTGGTCGAATGAAAATGAAACAACTGGAAAAAACATGAGTATACGGTTTATTAATTCGAAAGTCGTCGCTACAACTTAATAAATTTACCCTTTTCGCTACTTGTAGGCCAGCTCAAATGCTGAGAAGTTGTTTCGAGTACACTCTGGGGATCCCTTGGACACAGTTCATTCAGTCGCGACTTTTCGCCGTGCGATTTCCGTATTTTTGGAGCGCTAAAGAAAGGCAGTCGTCGTCGACGATTTGCTTCGGAAGAAAAAATACACGCCTGGGTATAATCATGGTTCCGTAGGCAAAACCAGAAAATTTTGCCCATGAAGGCATTGACCCTCTTGCACCACAGTGGGATAAATGTACATAAACACCGCACAAAGAAAGAGTTATCCGCAGGGGACGGAAATCGGTGGATGTGACGTTTATGTACAGACAAACAAATGATCACAATTTTACAAAAACCCATTGATTGAATATTAATAGTAATATTAATACATTCATCATTAATATACAGTACAACATGAACAGAGAGGATGCGATGGCCTCATAGGCTTGCAACAACCTAGCTGCCAGACATAATAGCGCAACAGACTGCACAAACAACGCTGTTTTCTATTGTCTCATAGAGTATGAAACGTGTGGAAATCATCGGTGAATAGAGTCTGGATTCCTGGTGTCCTCATACGAGACATACATTATGTGATCAAAAGTATCCGAACACCTGGTTGAAAATGACCTACAACTTTGTGGCGCGTCCATTGGTACTGGTATTCAATATGGTGCTGGCCCACCCTTTGCCCTGATGACAGCTTCCACTCTCGCAGGCATACGTTCAGACAAGTGCTGGAAGGCTTTTGAGGGGATAGCAGCCCATTCTTCACGGAGTGCTGCACTGAGGGGAGGTGCCGACGACTGTCGGTGAAGCCTGGCAGGAGACCTATAGGATCAGGTCAGGTCTCTGTGCAGATCAATCCATTACAGGGATTTTATTGTCGTGTAACCACTCCGCCACATGCCGTGCATTATGAACAGGTGCTCGGTCGTGTTGAGAGATGCAATCGCCATCCCCGAATTGCTCCTCTATAGTTGGAAGCAAGAAGGTGCTTAAAACATCAATGTAGGCCTGTGCTGCGATAGTGCGACGCAAAACAACACGGGATGCAAGCCTCCATCATGAAAAACAACACGACCACACCATAACACCACCGCCTCCGAATTTTACTGTTGGCACTACACACGCTGGCAGATGACGTTCACCGGGCATTCGCCATACCCACATGCTGCCAAAGGATCGCCACATGGTGTACCGTGATTCGTCACTCCATACAATGTTTTTCCATTGTTCTATCGTCCAATGTTTACGCTCCTTACACCAAGCAAGGCGTCGTTTGGCATTTACCGGCTTGATGTGTGGCTTATGAGCAGTCTCTCGACCCTGAATTCCAAGTTTTCTCCCTCCCTCCATAGTACTTGCAGTGGATCCTGATGCAGTTTGGAATTGCTGTGTGATGGTGTGGATAGATGTCTGCCTATTACGACCCTCTTCAACTGTCGGCGGTCCCTGTCAGGCGACAGACGAGGTCGGCCTGTACGATTTTGTGCTGTACGTGCCCCTTCACGTTCCCACTTCACTATCACATAGGAAAAAATAGACCTAGGGATGTTTAGGGGTGTGCAAATCCCACGTACAGACGTATGACGCAAGTGACACCCAATCACCTGACCACGTTCGAAGTCCGTGAGTTCCGTTGAGCGCCCCATTCTGCTCTTTCATTATGTCTAATGACTACTGTAGTCGCTGATATGGAGTACCTGACAGTAGGTGGCAGCACAATGCACCTAATACGAAAAACGTATGCTCTTGGGGGTGTCCGGATACTTTTGATCACATAGTGTATGTCTCGTATGAGGACACCAGGAATCCAGACTCTATTCACCGATGATTACCACACGTTTCATACTCTATGAGACAATAGAAAACAGCGTATCCCAGCAGTACTACTATGAAGCCAGTTTCATACAGTTATTAGTCGACCACAGTACTATCACAGTCTAGTAAGTAGAGTCAGGACGCTTTCTCGTGTAAAACGTGGTACCGTTTGAGAGCTGGAGCGATACTAGCGCTACAAGCGGTGAGACAGAAGACTTCCACATACGTTGTAAGGATAATGTTCGATTTTAATTATTCTCTTCTTAAATAACGATACTGTTGTTATATTTTTGCGTTCCACGCTTTGGTTAATTACAAAGAGGCACGAATTATCGCGAAATACATGCAAAAAGAGCAGAATCACACAGTTCCTATGACGTAAGCTACAACTTACTGATGAAGTAAAACTTCCAGATATGTGAATATTTTCAGCTTATTCTGCTGAAATCGAGAGAATATAGCCGGCCGCGGTGGTCTAGCGGTTCTAGGCGCTCAGTCCGGAACTGCGCGACTGCTACGGTCGCAGGTTCGAATCCTGCCTCGGGCATGGATGTGTGTGATGTCCTTAGGTTAGTTAGGTTTAAGTAGTTCTAAGTTCTAGGGGACTGATGACCACAGATGTTAAGTCCCATAGTGCTCAGAGCCATTTGAACCATTTTTCGAGAGAATATAAACACATATTTTATGCATGACAAGAATGTATTTCTGTTTATGTCTGTTTTATTATCATATGTACTTTCCTTGACACTGAAATATTTTGTATGTAGTGTAAACATTCACCTATTCTTATGCTTCACTCGACTTTCTAATACACGAATAATTTTGTAAATGTAATTACTTTTACTTCAAAAGCGAACTTGAAAATTGTGGCCGTTCGTGGCTCAGATTTAGCAACAATTGCGCAATTGGTTTTGTCAGTGTTGGGAAACAGTTTTATTGCTTTGGACGATTGATTATCACATCTTTGCTGTCTTCACTTAAGACACAGTTGTGGTGGCTTATTTCATACGTTAAAAATGTAGGTATTACATTCCATACAGGTTTGCTACGTTTCTTTTTCATTGATTTGGTTGAAAGTGTAGCGAACAAAACTCTGCTTCGTTAGGTAGATGTACGACGTCTTTCTGCAAAAGGTCCAGTCTTATTGTGCTTATCAGCAATTTTTTGCTGTTAAAGGAAAAGGATATTGTTCATTAAATGTCAGTACGTTACAAGAGAATGGTAAATGAATTGTCCTGTAATGTACCATTTGGTACCTCCCAGAGTTCTTACGTAACTAAGTAACGACGATTGCGGTGTCATGTTTTCGTTGTTATCGATCGCTGTGTCACTACGTACACTCTCCATTGAAGGAAGTACGTTGTGAATCATTACAAACGTTAGTACTTACACTCACCCGATATTGTATTCAGAAGTGTCGCTTTCTGACCGCTTGGGGATCATCTGCCGCTGTGGGTAACTAAAACGAGACGCAGTGTCGCAGGTGTTACATTAGCCTGTGGTATTATTGCAGCTCGGATTGAGTGCCTCGGCTCAGTTTATCATGGGTTACTATCGTGATGTTTCACGAGGACACGCTGAACCTCTGGATAGTACATACGCCGCTGTCCTGAAACCATTCGTAGTGCGATGCGATTTCCGCGGCCACTGCTGTACTTGTTCACTGTAACGTCACCGCATGTTCCCGATAGCAGCTAGGGGAGGCCAGGTGCAATAATATCGTGGTCGGCTAATACCCACTATTTTCTCTTCAGCGGCACAATAATATTAACGATTTTAAAATGATGGTGTCATGTTCAGTAGATGCGGCATGAAGATTCCTAATGAACACCAATAGACTCAGATAAAGACGACAGCAACCATGGCCGAATCGTAGTTTTCTTCTCAGTACTATTTCGGAACATGACACGACACCTTATCCAGTAAACTTCTATGTTAACTAACTCTTAATCCTGAAGTCTACACAGTTATACAATAAATCTTGTCATAATTTATCACAGTGTAAGATACCACACAAACCACTTCTACCGGTCTGAGAGGGTATTTTTTTTTCACACATTTCCATGTATCACAATGTCGAGCAGCTGATTAAAGGTATTTTCCTCTGAAGGGTTTGTCTAAGAAGCACAGATGTTTGTTGTAATGTACATTAATTGAGATTATGATGTTGTGCTGCATGTGTATTACAAAATTCAAATGGCTCTAAGCACTATGGGACTTAACATCTGAGGTTATCAGTCCCCTAGTCTTAAAACTACTTAAACCTAACTAACCTAAGGACATCACACACAGCCATGCCAGAGGCAGGATTCGAACCTGCGACCGTAGCAGCAACGCTGTTCCAGACTGTAGCGCCTAGAACCACTCGGCCACAACGGCCGGCCATGTGTATTACACTGCTTGGCAAATGAATCTGGCGAGAACGTCTAGACCGTCGACCACAGATGCTGATTTTCTTTAGTCTTAAGAGTTAATCCTCAGCGATCATATCAACCACATTGGGTTGTTAGATTCTGGAGTTGCATATTAAAACACGGCAAGGTGTGCGAAAGTGCGCTGTCCTATTCTCTGATGTTGACGTGGGTACCTGAGTCACGTTTGTAAAAAAAATTGGAAAGTGGTACTGGAAGAGTTGAATAAAGGTTGGCAGGTAATGACTGAGAGGTGAAAAAGTTTTTCTTTTTTTTTTGGGTGGAGTAGTGGCAGGCAGCCTAAAATTTACTCTGATGTTTATTTTATTCGATATAAGTACGAAGCCCAGGTTAGAGAAAGATAAAGCATTTTAAGATTTTTTGCTGTGACTGAACACCACGAAAACCGGTGTTTTCAATTTGAAGAATAAATAAGCACTCATTCAGGATCGTTGTGTTAGTTATTTTGTGTACATTAATAAAATTTAAGTTAGGGAATAATCATGTTACCTCACCATCTCGTCGCAGTCAGGTGCAAATCCATTTTAAAATGCAAATTAGCAGTAGTGCGACGAATTTAATATTAGCCGTTACTGTCGCATTACGTTACTGACATTAAAATAACAAAAAATGACATCAAAAACAGTAGAAATACGTCTTTACTATATCAGCCTCAAAAAATCCAGGTGAATTATAATTTTCGTCCATGATGGCATGTGGACCTGAAAATGTAACATACATTTTTGTCCAAATTCTTGTCTATGTCTGGCGAAATTTTCATCATTTTTCGCCGAAATTAGCATTTTTTTGTGTAAATGAGTGACGTAAAACTCACTAGGGAGTCGCTCCACTTGCCCGAAGACGTAGCCTTAGTGCTTTGATATTTACTGTAAAAATCAACAATTACAAAATCTGCCGAGTACTGATTTCTAGCTTTCGTGGGCGTTTATAGTCATGTGACCATACTTGACAACACTACAGAGAGCACTGACAAATTACTTAACATATAAGTAGAAGATAAACTAACTCTATTCTCACGTTAGACAAGACTTTGTGGTCGAAATACATTAACAGGTTTTGTTTCCCGGTCGCCCTGTAGTGCAGAGTACGGTCACCATAAACTGACAGTCGGCCGCGAGCGTAGGCGAACTAGAATTTTGACCACCAGAGGGGAGAGGAGCGATGTGGGGAAATAATCCCTCTCGTAGGACAGCCGTGATCTGTGTTTCTGCGAAAACAGAAACTGACAAATAGCCCCTGACGGGCCACCGATCCCTTCTGGTGTTTTAATAGTCGTAATCGAACTCCGTGTTGGACCACGATTGATTTCTTCATCCATTTCAAAATAAGAAAACGAAACAACGAGGAACTCAGAACGCAAAGCATTGTGTAAAGACTGTCGCGCAATTGCTTGCTGTTGCTGGCAGAGACGTAAACGATGTACTTCAGGCCTGACATCTACCTATATTTGACGCTACCACGGCTCAAAGCACCCGCCATCTAAAACTGCCACTTTAAAGTGTTCGCATTATACTTTGAACTTCAGCAGGGGGACAAACATACACCTTTCTTTGTTCTAAGATGCTACGTCCCGCGGTCCAGTCCTATTTTGCATTAACGGTGTGTATCTCAACGCAGACTATTCAACCGCCCACAACTGTATTGGCATCAGAGCAACAAGCGCAGTGGCAGATCGCTGCGTTCGTGCACCTTTTATGTTTCAAAAATGTTCTTCCGCACGTAATCTCTACAAATAAGGTTGCACTTGATGATTTCCAACACCAATAACCGAAAACTGAATACGTTTCCTATATTTCTCTGCAGAGAATAAATCTATTTCAAACTATCTCTTTTAAAAATGAATTATCTGGATGAAATTCTCAATGTAGTCTCGTTTAATAGGTAGTTTGTTTTCGTCTTTTGAAGCTGAATTCGTATCTGTAGACAAGGTGATCAAGCTGCCCCTACCTATGGGTTTCATACAACCTGAAACGCCTTCAAATACCATACACATGATATTCACATTCTCTTGCTGGATAGGTGCAAACTGTTAGTTCTACATAAAAAATGAACTCGAAATTTTTGAAATAAATTTAATTTACCTAAATCTGGTACTGGACTACGTTTTCGTAGGTTGTTGTTGTTGTGGTCTTCAGTCCAGAGACTGGTTTGATGCAGCTCTCCATGCTACTCGATCCTGAGCAAGCTTCTTCATCTCCCAGTACCTACTACAACCTACATCCTTCTGAATCTGTTAAATGTATTCACCTCTTGGTCACCTTCTATCCTTTGATGCCTCAGAATATGCCCTACCAACCGATCCCCTCTTCTAGTCAACTTGTGCCACAAATTTCTCTTCTCCCTAATTCTATTCAGTACCTACTCATTAGTTATGTGATCTACCCATCTAATCTTCAGCATTCTTCTGTAGCACCACATTTCGAAAGCTTCTATTCTCTTCTTGTTCAAACTATTTATCGTCCACGTTTCACTTCCATACATGGCTACACTCCATACAAATACTTTCATGAACGACTTCCTGACATTTAAATCTATACTCAATGTTAACAAATTTCTCCTCTTCAGAAACGCTTTCCTTGCCACTGCCAGTCTACATTTTATATCCTCTCTACCTCGACCATCATCAATTATTTTGCTCTCCAAATAGCAAAACTCCTTTACTACTTCAAGTGTCTCATTTCCTAATATAATTCCCTCAGCATCACCCGACTTTATTCGACTATATTCCATTATCCTCGTTTTGCTTTTGTTCATGTTCATCTTATACACTCCTTTCATGACACTGTCCATTCTGTTCAACTGCTCTTCCAAGTCCTTTGCTGTCTCTGACAGAATTACAATGTCATCGGCGAACCTCAAAGTTTTTATTTCTTGTCCATGGATTTTAATTGCTAATCCGAATTTTTCTTTTGTTTCCTTTACTGCTTGCTCAATAAACAGATTGAACAACATTGGGGAGAGGTTACAACCCTGTCTCACTCCCTTCCCAACCACTGCTTCCCTTTCATGCCCCTCGACTCTTATAACTGCCATCTGGTTTCTGTACAAATTGTAAATAGCCTTTCGCTCCCTGTATTTTACCCCTGCCACCTTAAGAATTCGAAAGAGAGTATTCCAGTCAATATTGTTTTCGGATGAGGCCATAATTTTCTGATTGTTCAAGAAAAGTACAAAGTGGCCTTCAAACGTTTCTCTGGAATAACTCGAAACCTGTAGTCCTCCAGCCGAAACTTATCCCAGTGAAAAATCTAACTACATTAATTTTCCTTCAAAAGGGATCTGTTCATTTCTGCTGTAGGACTAATAGTCAGCACGTGGCGAGCGACAGAAAAGGAAAATCTCGTACGTGGTTTTTGAAGGTGTTGCAGGCTGCATAAAACCCCTAGGCAGGGGCAGCTGGACCACCCTGGGTGCCTCTATTGCAAACTGAATTTTTCAGCTCGTTACTGGAGGGGTCCGCACCATTTACACCAATGAGAACGGCGCGTGAGCGCATGGGGCGTCGCGGTGACCAATCCGCCGATTCGCCGTCCAATTGATGGCGCGGCGCGACCGTAATCCGTCACGGCGGTTGCCTGTGGCAGGCAGGTAGGAGCCACCAATCCACCTGATTGGCCAGCTGCCGCCGGCGCCAGCGCCGTGTAGTAAACAGGAGAGGAGAAGGATTACACCGGCCGCTCCGCCTTCCGACTGCTCCGTACCGTCGAGGCTGCAAAATACGTGATTTATCTCAAAGCGACTGATTTCATTCGTTAGAAGGATGCCAGCAAATTAACCAATGTGTGCACAACGCTCTGCAAGTAGACACAAAGTTGTTAATATCTGGGACAGCAAAATTAGTTTCTACTCCTACACAAATTGTAAGACGTATCAAGTGAACTCAGTTATTATGACCGATACAATTTTAACCACTTTCCTAGTACGCAGCATCAATGTTTCCACCATTAAGTGTCGGGTGTAAACAAATTATCTTTCATCTTAAAATAATCAAAGTAAATACATCATGGCATAGGACAGAGTTGCCAGTCTGAAGAACACCACATAAGAAATTGCTGTCAACGCCGTCAGACGCGACGCAACAGGCATAAAATTTGCGTGAAGTGGGCAACACTTGGGTTATGTAAATCATTAGCATTTCAGTCCAACCACGCAAACTAGGCAGAAATGACGCCATCTACAGTCTGTACAGACTGCCCTACTTATTTTGACCACCTCAATAACTTTCCGCCTGGATGTATATTAAAAAAAAAAAAGTATCAAGCAAATAATGTTTAGCTGTTGTTTTTCTTGTTGTGATCTGCAGTCCGAAGATTGGTTTGATGCACCTCTCCTCGCTACTCTATCCTGTGCAAGCTCCTTCATCTCCGAGAACTACTGCAACCTACATCCCTCTGAATCTCCTTACTGTATTCATCTCTTGGTCTCCCTCTTCCAATTTTACTACCCACGCGTCTCTCCAGTTCTAAATTGGTCTTCCCTTGAGGTCTCAGAGTAAGTCTTATCAACGGATCCCTTCTTTTAGTCAAGTTGTGCCACAGATTTCTCTTCTCCCCAATTCTATTCAGTACATTTTGGGAAAAATGACAGTGTTTGAGGGAACGGTTATTGAAGTATTGTAGTGTATTACTTTTTTGTTTTTGACTCATTTACTTTCTTATGATTCAGTCATAGCCGATTTCCGACGTCAAAGATCATCTTCAGATGCTAAAGGCGTCATTTGATGAACAAGTGTTCATATGCGTTGTCATTTGCCTTTTAATATCCCCTCATTCGTTACATCATCTTCAGAGTCTTCCGTAGCTCCACGGTTCAAAACCTTCTATTCTCTTCTTGTACAAACTGTTTATCGCCTGCGTTTCACTTCCATACGTGGCTACACTCCAGACAAATACCTTTAGAAAAGACTTCCTTATATTTAAACCTACATTTTTTATGTTAACAAATGTGAGTTCTACAGGAGCACATTGCTAGTCTATATTTTATATACTCTGTACTTCGGCAGTCATGGTGGTGGACATACTGACGTTCTGGACAAACGACTGGAGTGTTATTACAGTTATAAGAAAGTAATTTGTCCGTGTAAAGGGGCTTTCTGCTCACCCTGTAGATGTATAACAGCATTTTCCACTAAAGGCAACGTTCCTGGTTCGAGTCCCAGTTTGGCACACAGTCGGGAAGCTGCAAAGATTAGAAAATTTGAGAAAGATTATTGAGAACTTTGGCTGTAATAAATACGCAGAGGCGCAAAGATTTAAAGAGTTGCTAGGAACGAGGGTGGCATCAAATCCTGCGAAACCTTGACTACACACAGAAAACAGAAAAGCTGAACAATCGTTAGTAGCCTCCGGGTACCCACAAATACAGAGGTGCTAGTCGGTCCAAGCACTCATATCGTACGATACACGAGGACTGAAATTTCGGGTCACGTGATTTGTCTAAAAACATTATTTCATGTAGGTGAACTTTCCCAGTAAAGCTTTTGCGTTTCGCTGTAAAAAAATAAAAAAAAAATAAAAAAAAGAGAGAGAGAGAGAGAAGAAGAAGAAGAAAGAAAGAAAACCTATTTTTGGACTCACGTGTGTTCTCTGCTATGCAGTCTTTCCCATTCGATTCTGATGAAACAATTGGGTAATAGTAAACTTTTTTTTCTGAATCTCATAACCATCCATTACAACTTGACAACGAACTTGTTTCCTTTTCGTTATTTCCCATAGTTACTGTGATGCTTCAAAGTAAAGTACATTGTGCATATTTTGAAAAGTTTGCAGTTAAAAATTGTAATCACTGGGCTGTTTACGTTTGGTGAGTTTTATGCCATGCATTACTGCATACGAAATATAGCTAACACATCGAAATCGTTTAAATATACTAGAGGTTGAAAATACCGCTCCAGCTGTAAATTTCTCATATTATCACGTCCGCTTTCGGGCTCTCATAAGCCCAACCTCTGATGTCGCTTGACGTGGTGTCGCCGACACCTGAGGATGAGCTTATGAGAAGCCGAAACCGGTCGTAATGATAAAAGGAATTTACAACTGGAGCGGTATTTTGAATCTCTAGTAAAATGCTCAGCTGCATTCGTCCAACAGGATTGCGTTTAAATACAGCTAACATAGCAAATTGTTTTTAACGATGGAAAGAGACGCGTATCCCTTTACATTCTCGACAAAGTGCTTGAGACGTCTTGTCCGCGACGAGGTTGGCATCTACGTGCCATAAGTGCTGCTATTGCAACTGCTGTGGGGAGTGCGCAATTACCCTGTGTTTCGCTTCTTCGTATGCTGTCGATACAAAACGAAGCTGGACACGAAAGAAAAACTTAATGAGTCACCAGCTCATGATGCTGACTGTATTTTTAGGGTTTCGTACCCCAATCCGTAAAACTGCAACCCTTATTATTTTGTTGTCCATCTGCCTGTCCGACCGCTAAGAAACCTTTTTCTCCGGAACGGGAAGACGTATCAAATTGAAATTTATATCGCATACGAATGTCTATGGACTATCGTCTATGGTCTATGGTCTCTTGGCGATGTAAAAGATTTAAGCTTCTACATCATACAACAAACATATGTTGATACTCGCAAACTCACCCATGAAAAGGTACAGGGTACTTTCCGCTAACCGATAACCATGAAATCTGGCAAGAAGCAAAGTTTTACAGTACAAGTGAAGGGGGAAGGGGCGAATTGATGATGAGTAGCCTTCCCCATTGAATGAAAACGACGCACGATGATGGAATCACCTCAGTTCATCACATTTGCAGTTATCGAGTGCACTAACGTGGATCAGTGTGGATCAATACGTTCAAACGAAGTCCATCAAACACCACAGGTTTTCCTTCCTGAACTTGGAATATCATTAATGTCAAAACGATCGTCCTTAAAACGAGAAAACCATTTTCTTGCCTTGCTCTGTCCAGTTCCATTATCCCCACACGCGGTGCAAATGCTTCTAGCTACCTCCTCTGTTGTCACCCCTCTACAGAACTCAACCAAAAGCGTATACCGGAGAGGTTCCCATTTCTGCACTTCGCACTCCTTTTTCTAGTGTCCACAGATCGAATACCTATCTCCAAATGACAAAGTGACAATAGGCAAACTCATCCAGCAACGGTCAACCACAGATGAGAAATGACAATAGATAAATAAACTCACAGTAAAGAGAATTTCGACGTGCAAAACAAAAACACTACCAACTTACGCACCAATCTTATACACTACTGGCCATTAGAATTGCTACACCAAGAAGAAATGCAGATGATAAACGGGTATTCATTGGACTAATATATTATACTAGAACTGACATTTGATTACATTTTCACGCAATTTGGGTGGATAGATCCTCAAATCAGTACCCAGGACAACCACCTCTGGCCATAATAACGGCCTTGATACGCCTGGGCATTGAGTCAAACAGAGCTTGGATGGCGTGTACAGGAACAGCTGCCCATGCAGCTTCAACACGATACCACAGTTCATCAAGAGTAGTGACTGGCGTATTGTGACGAGCCAGTTGCTCGGCCACCATTGACCAGACGTTTTCAGTTGGTGAGAGATCTGGAGAGTGTGCAGGCCAGGGCAGCAGTCGGACATTTTCTGTATCCAGAAGACCCTGTACAGGACCCGCAACATGCGGTCGTGCATTATCCTGGTCAAATGTAGGGTTTCGCAGGGATCGAATGAAGGGTAGAGCCATAGGTCGTAACATATCTGAAATGTAACGTCCACTAATCAAAGTGCGGTCAATACGAACAAGAGGTGACCGAGACGTGTAACAGATGGCACCCTATAACATCACGCCGGGTGATACGCCAGTATGGCGATGAGGAATACACGCTTCCTATGTCCGTTCACCGCGATGTCGCCAAATACGGATGCGACCATCATGATGCTGCAAACAGAACCTGGATTCATCCGAAAAAATGACGCTTTGCCATTCGTGCACCCAGATTCGTCGTTGAGTACACCATCCCAGGCGCTCCTGTCTGTGATGCAGCGTCAAGGGTAACCGCAGCCACGGTCTCCGACCTGATAGTCCATGCTGCTGCAAACGTCGTCGAACTGTTCGTGCAGATGGTTGTCGTCTTACAAACGTTCCCATCTGTTGACTCAGGGCTCGAGACGTGGCTGCACGATCCGTTACAACTATACGGATAAGATGCCTGTCATCTCGACTGCTAGTGATACGAGGCCGTTGGGGTCCAGCACGGCGTTCCGTATTACCCACCTGAACACACTGATTCCATATTCTGCTAACAGTCATTGGATCTCGACCAACGCGAGCAGTACTGTCGCGATACGATAAACCGCAATCGGGCCTTTATCAAAGTCGGAAACGTGATGGTACGCATTTCTCCTCCTTACATGAGGCATCACAACAACGTTTCAGCAGGCAACGCCGGTCAACTGTTGTTTGTGTATGAGAAATCGGTTGGAAACTTTCCTCATGTCAGCACGTTGTAGGTGTCGCCACCGGCGCCAACCATGTGTGAATGCTCTGAAAAGCTAATCATTTGCATATCACAGCATCTTCTTCCTGCCGGTTAAATTTCGCGCCTGTAGCACGTCATCTTCGTGGTGTAGCAATTTTAATGGCCAGTAGTGTAATTTTTTCACGATGTTACCTGTATGATTGAATTTATTCGCTCATTTATGTTAATTGGAAACTAACCGTTTTAAAGCAGACCTGACGGAAAGGCGGAAGGAGGCAGTGAATGAACAAGCAGACAAAGCAGCAGCGACACTGTGGCTGCGCTGGCCGCCGTAGGTACCCGAGGAGCGGGGGTCTGAGCAGACGCCTTCCAGTCTTCGCCGCGGGGAAGGCCCTTCCACTTCTACGCTCCGTCGCTCTGAATCCGTGCGATGTGACTCCAATATCGTGCAAGTTGGCGCCGCCAGACGTCAGGAAATACAATTCTGGAGGGACGGACCCCCGCCACGCCGCGGCGAGGGCGCCGGACTCTGGTCCATTATATCGACTGGACAGGCGGGGAGGGCGGGATGTGGAGGGGGGAGAGGTAAGGGGAGGCAGGGACCGCGTCCCGACGGCCCGGGTCAGCGACTTATAAGACTGCGGTCCCCTAATGGCGAAAGTAAGTATTAAGGGGCAAGTTTTAATGAGCGACCCGGCGCAGCTCGCAGTCACTGGGACAATTAGGAGGGTCTTCGCAGACGGCGCCGCCGTCGGAAGCTGTGGCCTCGCCTGGCCTAGAGGAGCCAGTGCCACTATCGTCGTGGGTGGGGGGGGGGGGGGGGGAGGGGCGCGGTGACGTCACGGGCTGCTGCTCCTGCCTGGCTACTGCCTGCTTCCTGCGTGGCGGCCGAGCCACCTGCTGGCCGCGAGATTAGCGCAAAACTCGCTAATGAGCGGACGCCCACGAGGTCGCTGAGAGGCGCCAGCGGCCGTCGACTTCTCACCAGCGCGCTGCGAGCCGAGTCGGAAAATTTGGCAGCAGGGTCCACAGCAGGAATAACATCACACATTCGACATATTTCATCGATAAAGTGTTTTACGTGTCACTCTTCTACATCTACATCTACATATATACTCCGCTAGCCACCAAGCGGTGTGTGGCGGAGGGCACAATTCGCGCCAAAGTCAAATTTCCCCCCCTCTGTTCCACTCGCGGATCGCACGAGGGATAAACGACTGTCTGAACGCCTCAGCATGAGCTCTTATTCCCCCTTATCTTTGAATGGTGATCATTACGCGATTTGAGAGTTGGTGGTAATAATACCGGGTGATCAAAAAATCAGTATAAATTTGAAAACTGAATAAATCACGGAATAATGTAGATAGAGAGGTGCAAATTGACACACATGTTCGGAATGACCTGGGGTTTTATTAGAACCAAAAAAATACAACAAAAAATGTCCGACATATGCCGCTTCTTCTGGTCAGAATAGCAATAATTAGCATAACAAAGTAAGATAAAGCAAAGATGATGTTCTTTACAGGAAATGCTCAATATGTTCACCACCATTCCTCAACAATAGCTGTAGTCGAGCAATAATGTTGTGAACTGCACTGTAAAGCATGTCCGGAGTTATGGTGAGGCATTGACGTCGGATGTTGTCTTTCAGCATCCCTAGAGATGTCGGTCGATCACGATACACTTGCGACTTCAGGTAACCCCAAAGCCAATAATCGCACGGACTGACGTCTGGGGACCTAGGAGGCCAAGCAAACGACGCGCGCAAGAGATCTTTCACGCGTCTAGCAATATGAGGTGTCTTTTTTTGTTCTAATAAAACCCCATGTCATTCTACGCATGTGTGTCAATTTGTACCTCTCTATCTACATTATTCCGTGGTCTATCAAGTTTTCAAATTTATACTGACTTTTTGATCACCCGGTATATGCTCTACACCCTCAGTGAATTTAGTGAGCAGCCCCTTCTGTTTAGTGCGTCGTCTATCTGCAAGTGTGTCCCACTTCAGACTTTCTATGAGATTTGTAACGCTCTCACGATGGCTAAGTGTATCAGTCACGAATCTTGCCGCTCTTCTTTGGACCTTCTCAATTTCTTGAATCAGACCCAACTGGTAACGGTCCCATACAGACGAACAGTACTCTAAGACTGCACGAACTAAAGTATTGTAAGCTATTTCCTTTGTTGAAGGACTGCATCGCTTCAGGATTCTACCAATAAACCGCAATCTAGGGTTCGCCTTACCCATTACTTGTGTAATCTGATCATTCCATTTGAGATCATTTCGAGTAGTCACACCCAGATACGTTACTGAGTTACCGCTTTATTTTCTACTCATACGTTAAAGGGCATTTTCGCCTTGTTATACACAGTAGGTTGCACTTACTAACAATGAGAGATAACTGACAGTCACTACACCACGCATTTATTTTCTGCAAATCCTCATTGATTTGTTCACAACTTTCGTCTGATACTACTTTCCTGTAGACTACAGCATCATCGTCAAACAGTCTAAGGCCGCTGTCAATACCATCAACCAGATCGTTTATGTAAATCGTAAAAAGCAGAGGACCTATTACGCTGCCCTGGGGCACACCCGAAGTTACTCTTGTTTCTGTTGAAGTTACCCCGTTCAGAACGACATACTGCTCCCTGTCTGTTAGAAAACTTTCTATCTCACCACATATGTCACTGGATAGACCGTAAGCGCGCACTTTTTGTAGCAGGCGACAGTGCGGAACTGAGTCGAAAGTCAAGAAATATAGCATCAACCTGGGAGCCGGTATCTAGAGCCTGTTGTATTTCACGTACAAAGAGGGCCGGCTGTTACTCGTACGACAACTGTTTCCTAAAACCGTGCTGGTTTCTGCAGATGAGCTTCTCAGAGTCTGGGAACGTCATTATGTCTGAACACAAAATATGTTCCATGGTTGCCGCGCCGGATTAGCCGAGCGGTCTAGGGCGCTCCAGTCATGGACTGTGCGGCTGGTCCCGGTGGAGGTTCGAGTCCTCCCTTGGGCATGGGTGTGTGTGTTTGTCCTTAGGATAGTTTAGGTTAAGTAGTGTGTACGCTTAGGGACTGATGACCTTAGCATTTAAGTCCCATGAGATTTCACACACATGTGAACACTTTTTTTTTTTTTTTGTTCCATGATTCTACAACAAATCGATGTCAGTGAAATTGGCCGGTAATTATGTGCATCCGATTTTCTACCCTATTTATAGATTGCTATGACTGGACCTTCTTCCAGTCCCGTGGAACTTTCCGCCGTTCCAATGATCTCTGATAGATGACGGATAAGAATAGTGCTATATTTGTAGCATAGTCAACATAAAATTTTACGGGGATACCGTCTGGGCCAGATGCCTTTCTGGCGTCTAAGGATCTTAACTGTTTTACAATCCCAGATACACTAAACACTATGTCAGCCATTCTTTCGTTTGTTCGATAATTGAAAGGAGGAATGGTGCTGCAGTCCTCTATCGTAAACGAGTTTTTGAAAGCTATGACAGTAGTAAGTAAAGTTATTAATCAGTAGATGAGGACTCTACCAGTGACATCCACACTACATGATGAAAAGTATCCGGTAAGTTATTGTTTGAACATAAGGTGTTCCACCCCTCCCCTTTACAACAACTTGCACTCTGCAATGACCTGTCCGAATGTCTCTGGAGGAGTAACACCCATTCTACATCAAGAGTCGATGCAAGATGCTGGAACCTGAAAGGAAGTCGATGTTCTAAAATGTCCGAAAAGTGTTCCAATAGGTTCACATAGGGACAATCCATTTTTCGAACATTATTGTCCACAAACAATTGCCACAAAGACGCTGCTTTTTGGCAGGGTTTATTGTCATAGTGATGCAATCATTGTCTCCAAAATGTTTGAAACCTGGTTGTAGTCGAGGGAAGGCAGGATTCGTTTACGACTGTGGATGAGGCCGTAATTAGTTACTATTGGTTGCCTTTTACAATTACGCACAATTTATTTTAAACCAGTAATTCCATAGTCAACAATAAATAAAAAACACCACACGTTCTTAATGAAGGAATAAACAACAGTGTAAATAATAGTGTTTTCAGTGAGTTACAATTCAGCGAATCACCATTAAATACAAATACAACAGATAATGTTTTAAAAAGAAAGCCACTGTGATGTGGGCAGAAGGCCTTACACTCCAGGAATTGCAATAAATTAAGAATTGTTTAAAACTCTCTGCAACTTACAAATTACAAGAATTGAAATGTTAAAGGCAAGTCGTCAGAAACACTGCAGACGGCATCAGACGCCAGGAATGGCAGTAAATAAGGTTCTAAAGGCTTAATACGTAAATACAAATACCAAATTAGAATTTTAAGGCAAGGGACCACAACCACGGCTGAAGGCCTTACACGCCAAGAATGGCAACAAATTAAGAATTGCAATTTACAACTTGTCCCGAAAATGTTTGAAATCTGGTTGTAGTCAAGGGAAGGCAGGATTCGGTTGCTTACAGGTATTGAAATACTAAGGTAAGTCGCCACAAGCACAGGAGAAGGCATCAGACGCCAAGAATGGCAGTGAAGAAGGCTTTAAGGTTTACTGCTAAAATACAAATACTAAATTAAAATTTTAAGGCAAATGACAACAATCACGGTTGAAGGCCTTACACGCCAGGAACGGCAATACTATAAAAAAAATTTTGAAACCTGCCGGAAAACAGCAAATACAGTAGCAAAAGTTAACTAAAAAAACAAGCAACTGATCACCAAACGAGTGAAATAAGTAGATGGTTGTGGTGTCACCGCCAGACACCACACTTGCTAGGTGGCAGCATTTAAATCGGCCGCGGTCCATTAGTATACGTCGGACCCGCGTGTCGCCACTGTCAGTGATTGCAGACCGAGCGCCACCACACGGCAGGTCTAGAGAGACTTCCTAGCACTCGCCCCAGTTGTACAGCCGACGTTGCTAGGAATGGTTCACTGACAATCACGCTCTCATTTGCCGAGACGATAGTTAGCATAGCCTTCAGCTACGTCATTTGCTACGACCTAGCAAGGCGCCGTATTCAATTGATATTTATCTTGAGAAGCATGTACAGTCAAGAGAGATGTACACCAATTATGGATTAAAGTTAAGTATTCCAAGAACTACGTTCTTTTCTTATTAGACTCAACTCCTTTAATTGTTCCAGACCTCACGCCAGTCTGCGTGAGATTAAACGCGTGTATTTCGGCCTCCTCTAGCAACACGGTGTTGGCTCTTCTGCCAACACTACAATGGTAAAGTTTGTAACACAAGGGGCCGCAGACAGTGCTCCAGGAATCGACCTCTGAGAAGGTCCGACAACAAACACTTTTGCGGGCGATGAGACAGGCAGCGAAGAGTTGCGTTCTCTTCACAAAATGGTAACTCAGATTAGTGGCCGTCTAACGAATGACTAATGATAATCTTGATGAAGCTACGTGACGTCCGATCAGCCAAATGCAATGATGGAACAATACGCCAAAACCGGAACCGGCGGTCTGCACTATGTCCAGAGTACTGTGTTTAGAGCCCCCAGAACGACGAAGAAATCATTACCACCAGAGTAGAGGAATCACCAACCGGCCTACAGTCAAGAAAGCTGTCAAAGCTACACGCCTTACGGGACAGCAGCGGCAAGGCGAGGAAATGTACACTCCCGTTACATACACTAACCCCCAGGGCAGGTAACTGGGGCATAACCGGCCACCAGGCAAGAAAAATTACCGCTGAACAATTTGTAACAAGTTGCCGGCCGGAGTGGCCGAGCGGTTCTAGGCGCTGCAGTCTGGAACCGCGCGACCGCTACAGTCGCAGGTTAGAATCCTGCCTTGGATATGGGTGTGTGTGATGTCCTTAGGTTAGTTAGGTTTAAGTACACTCCTGGAAATTGAAATAAGAACACCGTGAATTCATTGTCCCAGGAAGGGGAAACTTTATTGACACATTCCTGGGGTCAGATACATCACATGATCACACTGACAGAACCACAGGCACATAGACACAGGCAACAGAGCATGCACAATGTCGGCACTAGTACAGTGTATATCCACCTTTCGCAGCAATGCAGGCTGCTATTCTCCCATGGAGACGATCGTAGAGATGCTGGATGTAGTCCTGTGGAACGGCTTGCCATGCCATTTCCACCTGGCGCCTCAGTTGGACCAGCGTTCGTGCTGGACGTGCAGACCGCGTGAGACGACGCTTCATCCAGTCCCAAACATGCTCAATGGGGGACAGATCCGGAGATCTTGCTGGCCAGGGTAGTTGACTTACACCTTCTAGAGCACGTTGGGTGGCACGGGATACATGCGGACGTGCATTGTCCTGTTGGAACAGCAAGTTCTCTTGCCGGTCTAGGAATGGTAGAACGATGGGTTCGATGACGGTTTGGATGTACCGTGCACTATTCAGTGTCCCCTCGACGATCACCAGTGGTGTACGGCCAACGTAGGAGATCACTCCCCACACCATGATGCCGGGTGTTGGCCCTGTGTGCCTCGGTCGTATGCAGTCCTGATTGTGGCGCTCACCTGCACGGCGCCAAACACGCATACGACCATCATTGGCACCAAGGCAGAAGCGACTCTCATCGCTGAAGACGACACGTCTCCATTCGTCCCTCCATTGACGCCTGTCGCGACACCACTGGAGGCGGGCTGCACGATGTTGGGGCGTGAGCGGAAGACGGCCTAACGGTGTGCGGGACCGTAGCCCAGCTTCATGGAGACGGTTGCGAATGGTCCTCGCCGATACCCCAGGAGCAACAGTGTCCCTAATTTGCTGGGAAGTGGCGGTGCGGTCCCCTACGGCACTGCGTAGGATCCTACGGTCTTGGCGTGCATCCGTGCGTCGCTGCGGTCCGGTCCCAGGTCGACGGGCACGTGCACCTTCCGCCGACCACTGGCGACAACATCGATGTACTGTGGAGACCTCACGCCCCACGTGTTGAGCAATTCGGCGGTACGTCCACCCCGCCTCCCGCATGCCCACTATACGCCCTCGCTCAAAGTCCGTCAACTGCACATACGGTTCACGTCCACGCTGTCGCGGCATGCTACCAGTGTTAAAGACTGCGATGGAGCTCCGTATGCCACGGCAAACTGGCTGACACTGACGGCGGCGGTGCACAAATGCTGCGCAGCTAGCGCCATTCGACGGCCAACACCGCGGTTCCTGGTGTGTCCGCTGTGCCGTGCGTGTGATCATTGCTTGTACAGCCCTCTCGCAGTGTCCGGAGCAAGTGTGGTGGGTCTGACACACCGGTGTCAATGTGTTCTTTTTTCCATTTACAGGAGTGTAGTTCTGAGTTGTAGGGGACTGATGACCTCAGAAGTTAAGTCCCACAGTGCTCAGAGCCATTTTTTTTTTTTTTGTAACAAGTTGAACGCAGTAAATATTAATAAGAAGTCGAGGAAAGCTGATCAGATCCGGCTTCCCCAAGCACTCCACTCGCTGCTCTTTGCCTCGGCGACACTACGAGCAGCAACAAGAACCCAAGTCACCGGGGATTTGCGGGACATCACAGTGGTGGAGGTTTCTCTACTTGGATTGAAATGCGCTCATCGTAAAGCTTGCTGGATCCGGTTTGCGACGTGGTCGTGCACCCTTGTGACCACAGGCCTTCCATCCAACAGTCTATGTGCGCCGCGAGCGGTCGCGGCGTGTTCGCGCACTGCACGGACATGGCTTCTCCTCAGTCCCCAACCGAACTCCCCACTCACACGACCCGGAAGAACAATGGCTTCGCCTCAAAAATAGGGCGTTACTACATATTGATAACCGCCGCTGCTGCCACTAGCAGACAGGCAACGCTTGTAAACCGAGTGGTGCCTGTCAGCACGAGAAGAAGACAAACAACCGCAACCATGTCAACTAAACGATACCGTCTGGCCTGCAACAGAGGGCGGAAACCTACAAACAGCACCAACGCGAGCCGCAGCACGGCTCAATGTTCCTCTACTGTACGCAGTACACAGTGCCCTAAAATGTCTTCATGTTCTTCCGCATTTAGCATTTCGTTTTTGCCATTATGCATGATGGAAGGCAACGTTCTCCAGACATTGACTGAACCAAAACCCTTCAAGAATTGCCAAGGGGTATAGCGTGACCCATCACTTCAAACCATACTTTTCGAGTAATCCACAGTCCACTCGCGTCACTCTTTACACCACGTCAAGCATCCCTCACTACTGCCTACAGAAATGTCAGACTTATGAGGAGCCTCTCGACCCCAGACTTCTTAGATCTCTACGCACAGACATTTTGCTAACTGGGCTGTGCTGCAAGTACTTTGGGACTCACTATTTCTACCTTCTACTCGTTTCACACGATTTTTTACGACTACCCGCCGCAATGGCTCTGAGCACTATGGGACATAACTTCTAAGGTCATCAGTCCCCTAGGACGTAGAACTACTTAAACCTACCCGAGGCAGGATTCGAATCTGCGACCGTAGCGTTCACGCGGTTCCAGACTGTAGCGCCTAGAACCGCTCGGCCACCCCGGCCAGCCCGCCGCAATGATCAATGATATCTGTCCCTCACTGCATGACATCTGCCTGCTTTTGATTTAACCGGAGTTGTTCCTTCCCATTTCGATTTCACAATCACGCCACCAACAGCCGACTTTGGTAACTTTAAAAGTATTTCACCAAGGGGCCATCCAGTTACTAGAGCCCGTTAGGAGTCCCTGAACACTCCTGGCCTATCCATTATGCTGCCGCAGCCTCTCTGCTGACCACATAACACTCCCCAGCCGCTTTCACACAGCGCGCCCGCCTCCCGTGACATCTGTTGGTCAGTTCAGTATTACGTAGGGGTCCAGACATTTTTAGTCAGTGCATGTCAACTGGATGTCGAACTTCAGCTCTCTAAGTGTGCTCACTCAGACTTCGTATCATGTCCAGCTACAAGAAGTCGATCATGAAGTGTCGCTGAAACGGAAAAGAAAATAACTACCGATTCCGTTCCCACGAGAACCTATTACATCCCATGTTCCAGATTCTTGAAGAAGATAAGGCGGTTTCAAGACTAGCACAGAGAAACGGTGACAATTTTGCTGTATGAGATGAAGAACCGCGTTTGATTCTGACATTCACAGGCTAATGAGAGAACTAATTCTGCACTATTTTACTTATACATTTCGTTATGAGAAAAAACGACATAAGCTGCAGCACAAGCCAGAAAATCACTTACCCTAAAACTCTTCCATCTGGCAAGCACGATGTATGAGGCAGGCAAGATACCCTCACTTCAAGAACAATATTGCCTATCAGTTTAATAAATCACAGTGCAGAATACTAACGCGAGTTCTTTACAGAAGAATGGAAAAACTGATAGAAGTTGACCTCGGGGAAGATCAGAAAAAGGACTGATTTGTTTATTCCTAATGCCTACTTCTAAGACCTAGCGGTAGGCACAAAAACAAAGCAATTCACCGCCTTCCGGACTGTGTAGTTCCCAAGACGTGACTGCTCAACTGTGGCAGTATATGCGTAGCCACGAAATTTTGCAGTCATATGTCAACATTCAAAATATTATTTGAAGGTGTCACAATTATCTGATTTAAATGTATTGTGTACCAAAGTGTTCAGGAAAGTCCAAAATACATTATGGAGTAGAAAACAGAAACTGTCAAATTTCAACGAATTTCCCGTACGACGTCCACTTGAGAAGAGCATTGCATAACTTGAGCTGCTTGCGTGCACACTTCGGCAGAGGTAACCAGTACGTAATCAAGTACTGCAAGAGCCACCCTCACCAGTAATTATACAACAGACAGAGATAGTACTTACAGGACGAGGACCTCCCACACACAACGCGTGACAGCATATTTGAGGTGCCACAGCTCAACGCGAAAGTTGTAAAGGGCCACCCAACAATCGTACAAGACCGTTCCTGGATGAGGAAACCCCTTAGCCACCTGAATTAACACAGCCGAAGGTGGCAGAGGCAGACGGAAATCCTGGCACGATGATAGGCTGTAGGCGGTTGTATTCAGGCCTCTGCACGGCTACACTGCACATTCCGCAATTAACACTAGGCTGACCCTTGACAGGATGTTCGACGGGCGTTTCATAGGACGTGGAGGACGCATAAATTGGCCAGCCCGTTCTCCTGATCTTACACCTCTGGACTTCTTTATGTAGGGTACGTTAAAGGAGAATGTGTACCGTGATGTGCCTACAACCCCAGAGGATATGAAACAACGTATTGTGGCAGCCTGCGGCGACATTACACCAGATGTACTGCGGCGTGTACGACATTCATTACGCCAGAGATTGCAATTGTGTGCAGCAAATGATGGCCACCACATTGAACATCCATTGGCCTAACATGTCGCGACACACTCTATTCCACTCCGTAATTGAAAACGGAAACCACGTGTGTACGTGTACCTCCCCTCTCATGGTAATGTACATGTGCGTCAGTGAAAAAGACCAATAAAAAGGTGTTAGCATGTGGACGTAATGTGCTGTTCCAGTCTCTTCTGTACCTAAGGTCCATCACCGTTCCCTTTGGATCCCTACGTAATTCGGTGCTCTCCGATACACACGATCGAGCAGCGGAGGAGTGGTACTCAAGCGTCAACTTTAGGTTACAATATCTCCGGTTGTAATTAACATTTTACAATGCAACAAACGGCACTGATTACGTATTTGTTCATATGTTCAGATGTGCTAACAAAACTAACGGGGTTCCATTTAAAAAAACGTAGGTTTGTGTTAAAAAACATACTTCCGTGCATTTTTTATGGTTTGTATTAACCAATTACACTAGCCCCTCTCCTCACGTTCGGTCTGTGGAATCGATTCGTCAGTATTTGATGTGGTTTACGAAATATATCCAGCGGTAACGTTACGTGACTCACCCTATATATATATATATATATATATATATATATATATATATATATATATATATATATATATATATATATAATGATTTTTGAGCACTATTAAGGTAAATACATTGTTTGTTCTCTATCAAAATCTTTCATTTGCGAACTATGCTTGTCAGTAGTTAGAATCTTTTATTTAGCTGGCAGTAGTGGCGCTCGCTGTATTACAGTAGTTCGAGTAATGAAGATTTTTGTGAGGTAAGTGATTCATGAAAAATATAGGTTATTGTTAGTCAGGGCCATTCTTTTGTAGGGATTTTTGAAAGTCAGATTGCGTTGCGCTAAAAATATTGTGTGTCAGTTTAGTGTTGATCAGAATACGTAAAGAGCGAAATGTCTGAGTACGTTCAGTTCTGCTCAGCTGTTTGAAAATCAAATAATGTAAGAAGTTTATCAGAACAGTCATTCATAAATTTTTCTAAGGGGACGTTTCAATATTTTTCGTTAATTTTGGAGGACTTGGGAGTTACAGTATTCAGTCTCGATACGACAACTCTGTGTTGACTAATCCCTGTACCCATTTTAATGTTCGTTATTAGCTCAGGATGATTTGTTGCCAAGAGGTCAAGTGTGTTTTCAGAACCGTTTACTATTCGAGTGGGCTCATGAACTAAGAGCTCGAAATAATTTTCATAATGATTAAAAGAAGAATCTTTGTCGTTTGCTACATTTTCGCTGCCCATTGCGACGTTGTTAGGGTAATATTTAGGGTGGGGAAGAAAGAGAGAGAAAATGTTTGATCCCGGACGATATCAACCATGTGCGAAGTAAAATTTAAATTATTGGTGAAGGGGGATATGGCGAGGGATAGGAATAAATATTTGTTTTTTAAAATGGTCTGTTCTTCTTGCTTAATGAATTACGAATGGTGAATCTATTAGCTGTTGCTTCCAGCAAAGTTCAACTCATGAGACAGCATGCGCTTCAGCACGAATAAAAAGTTGAATAAAGCAAGAAATACAATGTTCATAGCGCTTCGTAGTGCGTTGTTGGATTTCAAAATACTGGTTTCGTCACTGACCAAGGGCAAATCAACGCATCCGTCGCTCTCAACCCTAAATGAAGGCAGTCGTGTTTATTAAAATTGCAGGCAGGAATTTGCGGTGAAATAATGTTGACTTTTCATCGACTGAATTTATTCAGCAACAAAGAAACGAAATATTCTTTAAAAGCATTCAGCACAGTTTGTTATTAAAACAATATCTGTCCGTGCAGGTGCAAAGGCACAAGAATTATTCAAAGTGCTTCAGCACACTTCTAAGTTAAAGTGCTGTAATCGTGGACTAACGATTTTTTTAACTGCAGATCATCATGAAAGTTAACGGTAGACCATATCATAGATGTTTAGACAAAGGCGCTAGCCGAATATTATTCAAGGTCCAAAAGCTGAACAACGTTTTCAACTCTTTCCAAAATATTTACAAGTCTCAACCATCCGTTCACGCGACATTGAAATTCTTCTACGTACGAACAAACAAAAATTATTTCAGAGTTTGTCACAACCGTTGCATGCGAAACTTTTACAAGTCCAGATCGAATACTCAGAACATATTTCGGTTACAGACGTGAGGTGACTTCCAGCCGCACATACGATCTGTTTGTACGCGAGCTCTGCTCCAACTGAGAGCCGAAATTGTCATGCAAAAATGGCCGCCAATACTAACAGGCCCACACTGGCGTGGGTGAACTCGAGTATTTACGACTTTCGGAAACATATAAATCTAATATTACGCAGACATATTACACATGAATTTGGACGCAAATGTCACCAGCTTTTCAATGCTTCACGTAGTTTCCGTTTATCTTTAATGTTTTTTTTTTTACAAAAAACAGTGTTTTTGCTTATATGGACGCTATTTTGAATCTTTATATCACTAATAAATACTAAACAATTCCAGCCATACAACGATAGTTACCTATATTCACTATTTCTGTCGCCAATTTCACTGTTTCATGCTTTATTTACTAGAAAAATCACTTTTTCAAACGCAAAATGTCTACGATGAATATAATTACAGTTAAACTTTCAAAACGCTGTAGAAATAACACCACTGATCAGAATGATGTCTAATTGTAACGGAAATCATATGGTAGAAGAAATAAATAGTGTGAAAATTGATCAACAGACGGTGCGCTGTATGTGTCAGAATACATAGTAGCGTTTAGTAAAGGCTATAATGCACAGATAGTATTCGGAACAGAAAGCTGGTTGAAGACAGACGGACAACGAAATCCTAAGTTCAGACTGGAATGTTTATCTTAAGGATAGGTTAGTCGCCAATGGTGGTGGCATGTTTATTGCAGTAAAAATTTCGATAAAATCTAGCGAGGTTGTCACGGATTCCGAATGTGAATTAATCTTGGTGAAATTGAGTATCAAAGCACGGTCAAAAATGGTGATCGGCTGCTTTTATAGACCTCCTGGGTCTAGAGCGCTTCAGACAAAGCTTGCAGAATATCATTAATAGTTTTCCTGATAATGCCGTTGTAATAGGGGGTGACTTCAACTTTCCAGGTATAAAGTGGGAGTGTTGTGCCATCAAAACTGGTGCCAGACACAGGGAATCTTGTGGCACTGTTCTAGATGTTTTGTCCGAAAATTACGTTGAGCAGGTAGTTACAGAACCATCTCGTGACGGTAACGTCTTATATCTCATGGCAACAAAATGATCTGAAATTATCGCATCAGTTAACGTAGAGGAAGGTATCAGTGATCATAAGCCTGTGACAGCATCTATGACGACGGGTCCTACAAGGAATGTTAAGAAAGGTAGGAAGATATATTTGCTCAGCAGTGGCGACAGGATACAAATTTCAGAATATCACAGCAGTCAGCATCAAATGTTCTGTGAAGAGGACGAAGATGTGGAGAACAAATGGAAAAAAACCAAAGACACCGTTCAATATTCTCTAGACAAGTGCGTTCCGAATGAGGTTTTAAGGGATGGGAAAGATCCACCATGGTTTACTAGCCGTGTTAGAAAAGCGCTATGTAAACAAAGAGAACTTCATTTTAGATACAAGAGAATTAAAAACCTAGCTGACAAACAAAAGCTGAACGAAGCGAAAATGAGCGTAAGGAGAGCTATGAGAGAAGCGTCCAATGATTTCGAAAGTAAGATGTTATAAACCGACCTGACTAAAAACCCTTAGAGATTTTGGTCGTATGTAAAATCAGTTCAAATGGCTCTAAGCACTATGGTACTTATCATCTGACGTCATCATCCCCTAGACTTGGAACTACTTAAACCTAATTAACCTAAGGACATCACACACATCAATGCCTAGAACCGCTCTGCCACCCCAGCCGGTGAGTAGATAGAATCTTTTATTTAGCCGGCAGTATTGGCGCTCGCTGTAGTGCAGTAGTTCGAGTAACGAAGATTTTTGTGAGGTAAGTGATTCATGAAAGGTATAGGTTATTGTTAGTCTGGGCCATTCTTTTGTAGGGATTATTGGAAGTCAGACGGCGTTGCGCTAAAAACATTGTGTGTCAGATTACTGATGATCAGAATAAGTAAAGAGAAAACTGTTTGAGGACGTTGTATTTTGCTCAGATGTTTGAAAATCAAATAACGTATAAGTTGTCAGCACAGTCATTCATAATTTTTCTAAGGGGTCGTTTCATTGGTTCTGAAGTATTGTCATCGGCAGAATGAACTAAAATGGTTCACGTCTTTCTGTCGGTTCTACAGAGTAGAGACAATAACATTACAGTCACCAAGATAGTTGTAATAACGGAAAGCTGCTGCAGAGGGGGTTAATGTTGACTTGTGTTTACTCTACCAAACGAATTACACAAGCAGTTGGGTTCAGATAGTGTAGTTAGCTGGTAGTGCAATGCAACAACAACGTGACTTACCCGAAGGTATGGCATGGAGAGCCATAGGACGGTTGGAAGTGGGGCAGACACAGAGGGAAGTGGCTGCAGCTATTGGAGTGTCCCAAAGTGTAAAATGGTTCAAATGGCTCTGAGCACTATGGGACTCAACTGCTGTGGTCATCAGTCCCCTAGAAGCTAGAACTACTTAAACCTAACTAACCTAAGGACATCACACACATCCATGCCCGAGGCAGGATTTGAACCTGCGACCGTAGCAGTCGCACGGTTCCGGACTGCGCGCCTAGAACGCCAAACTGTAATTTCGAGGACCTGGACGCGATTTCAGACAACAGGAACTGTTAAAAGAAGGCAAGACCAAGGTCTTGCATGGGTAACATCAGCAGGAGATGTCCATTATCTCTGGTTAACAGCCCGTCGAGATGGGAGGCTGAATGCAACTCAGCTGCAACGCACCCTCCAGGCAGCAACGGGACGTACAATGTCAACACAGACAGTCCGAAATCGCCTTCGGGAATGTGGCCTCTACGAACGGAGGCCTATGGCGTGTGTCCCATTAAAACCACGACACCGTTCAGCCCGCAGAAACTGGGCGGAGGAACATCAGGATTGGAGTCGTAACGCATGACGCCAGGTGCTGTTTACAGATGTTCAGCCGGACAATCGTCGTTCCCTCATCTGGAGAGAACGTGGAACTCTAAACAATCCTGCTTATGAACAGGAAACTTCAACATGTCATGGTGGTGGACGAATGGTGTGGCCAGGAGTCAGTATTGGCGGACGTACGGACCTCTATACCGTTCAGAATGGCACTTTGAGTGCTCAGAGGTGTAGAGACAACATCATTCGAACGGTAGAGGACAAGGGGTTATTTTTAGGAAATATGGTGCGAAATTGTGATTTAGAGTGTTTCAGTGCGCGATGCGCCAGCCTCACTGCAGACGGCAGACGAAGGCTAGTCGGCGAGTTATGCAGGTGGCACAGTTTTGCAACGAGCGCCGGTATGTGTGTACGTGCGCGGCAGCCATCAACAGCCAGAACGCAGCATTAGCAGAAATACGCAGGCGCGGGCCGCGTGCGGCGCGGTTGCGTTAGCCAAATCATCGAGAACATTCTAATAAACACGGCGCCGCGTAACCAGTCGATTCAGGAGCGGTCTGCACTATTTAAGGGCATCAGAGGTGGGCGTCGGCATCGGTTCGACCGATTGGGCGTTCGGTCACTGTTACGTCGTCGTCATCAGTGACTCTGTCCCCGAGGACCGGCCGGCGGAGGGCGTTGCCCACTGCTGCACCGGCGACTCCCGGCATCGTCACGAGCTGCAGCGTCTGCAGGAGGTGAGCTAGGCCGTGCCTCCTACTGCTTGCGCAGCCACTGACCGAGCACGGCGTCGCATACCCCAGTATGCGCGCATCAGCACATCTCCACCACAACCTGAGCAGTGGGGCTGAGCTACCGGAAAATGTATTGGCAGAACCAACAATAAAGAGGAAGACTGCTAAAAACAGCCACCTTTTTCTACCCAGCCACACCCTCCAACCCCGACGACGTCGCCCACTCCAGTCATCCTATAACAGAACTTTTCTTGTGCCTCACGCTGGTGCCATAGGAGATGGGTTCCTTCTGATGGATATAACGCTCGTCCCCAGAGCTGCACCGGTGGACAACGAGCTTGAAGTTGAGGGAACTGAACGAATGGAGTGGCCAGCTTGTTCACCGGACTTAAACGCAATTGAGCATATCTGGGATGCACTTGGCAGATGCACTGCAGCCAGACCAGCACCTCCCACAACGGTTGCAGAGCTTTATATTGCACTCACGGAAGAATAGCCAAATATCCCTCAATAGCTGATCGATAATCTCATACTGTCCATGCCACGCAGGTGTACAGCTATACTGGCCGTCCGAGGTGAGCCCACACAATATTAGAGGGCAACGAGAATGACTGTTTCGCTATTGTGGTAGCCCCCTGGTGCCTCCCTCTACGTAAACGCCATCCAAACCTCAAGTAAAGAATTGAGACAGCAAAATATCGTACTGTGCCACACCTAAATTACAATTGTAAAAGATATCTGAATAAAATACGTTACCAAATGTCTATTGTGTATGACATCTCACATGATCCCCTAATTGTTTTGAGGAAGAAGGCAAACCAACTCTAACGGTACAATCGAGTTTTGAAGGAAAAGAATAGAACGCCAGAAATGACAACCATGCATTTAGGTCAGAGTACGAGTCTAAATTCGAAACCGTAAATTACACTACTGGCCTTTAAAATTGCTACACCAAGAAGAAATGCAGATGATAAACGGGTATTCATTGCTACAACATTATACTAGAACTGACATGTGATTACATTTTCACGCAATTTGGGTGCATAGATCCTGAGAAATCAATACCCAAAACAACTACCTCTGGCCGTAATAACGGCCTTGATACGCCTGAGCATTCAGTCAAACAGAGCTTGGATGGCGTGTACAGGTACAGTTGCCCATGCAGCTTCAACACGATACCACAGTTCATCAAGGGTAGTGACTGGCGTATTGTGACGAGCCAGTTGCTCGGCCACCATTGACCAGACGTTTTCAGCTGGTGAGAGATCTGGAGAATGTGCTGGCCAGGGCAGCAGTCGAACATTTTCTGTATCCAGAAAGGCCCGTAAGGACCTGCAACATGCGGTAGTGCATTATCCTACTGAAATGTAGGGTTTCGCAGGGATCGAATTAAGGGTAGAGCCACGGACATCTGAAATGTAACGTCCACTGTTCAAAGTGCCTTCAATGAGAACAAGAGGTGACCGAGAAGTGTAACCAGTGGTACCCCCCCATACCATCGCGCCGGGTGATACGCCAGTATGGCGATCACGAATACACGCTTCCAAAGTGCGTTCACCGCGATGTCGCCAAGCACGGATGCGACCATCATGATGCTGTAAACAGAACCTGGATTCATCTGAAAAAATGACGTTTTTCCATTCGTGCACCCAGGCTCGTCGTTGAGTACACCATTGTAGGCGCTCCTGTCTGTGATGCAGCGTCAAGGGTAACCACAGTCATGGTCTCCGAGCTGATAGTCCATGCTGCTGCAAAAGTCGTCGAACTGTTCGTGCAGATGGTTGTTGTCTTGCAAACGTCCCCATCTGTTGACTCAGGGATCGAGACGTGGCTGCACGATACGTTACAGCCATGCGGATAAAATGCCTGTCATGTCGACTGCTAGTGATACGAGGCCGTTGGGATCCAGCACGGAGTTCCGTATTATCCTCCTGAACCCACAGATCCCATATTCTGCTAACAGTCAATGGATCTCGACCAACGCGAGCAGAAATGTCACGATACGATAAACCGCAATCGCGATAGGCTACAATCAGACCTTTATCAACGTCGGAAACGTGATGGTACGCAATTTTCCACCTTACACGAGGCATCACAACAAGGTTTCACCAGGCAACGCCGGTCAACTGCTGTTTGTGTATGAGAAATCGGTTGGAAACGTTCCTCATGTCAGCACGTTGTAGGTGTCGCCACCGGCGCCAACCTTGTATGGATTCTCTGAGAAGCTAATCTTTTGCATATCACAGCATCCTCTTCCTGTCGGTTAAATGTCGCGTCTGTAGCTCGTCATCTTCAAAAAAATGGCTCTGAGCACTATGGGACTCAACTGCTGAGGTCATTAGTCCCCTAGAACTTAGAACTAGTTAAACCTAACTAACCTAAGGACATCACAAACATCCATGCCCGAGGCAGGATTCGAACCTGCGACCGTAGCGGTCTTGCGGTTCCAGACTGCAGCGCCTTTAACCGCACGGCCACTTCGGCCGGCTCGTCATCTTCGTGGTGTAGCAATTTTAATGGCCAGTAGTGTATAATTACTTTTTTATTTTTATTATTTTACTTGTTTTCGCTTTTGTTATTATTTATTTATTTATTTGCTTGTACGCTGTAGAAGTTATTAAAATACCCGTTACTCACTCTAAAACTTAAAATAATTTAAGCAAAGATATAAGGCAGAAATAAATTATAAAACCAGAAGTCATTAACAAAGTAAACTCTCAACCAGTGTATGGCACACAGAGGGAAGAATATAGTCACCCCTCATAGTAGCTATCTCTACATAATGTAATATGACAATTATTATAATAAAAAACCTGGGTAATCGTTAACTGTAATAGCAAAAAAATTTATGAGGAAAGTTGGTATCCTAAAAGAATGTGAACTGATCCTGAAAAAAACATGGCTTTTCGAACAAATGACTAAGAGAGACCGAATAATATTAAGTAGACAGGATGTGAACAAATATCTGTAAAATTGTAGGATCGCTGCATAGGTATGGAAGAAGGGACAAGAACGAAAACAGTATGTCCAGAGTACCTTAACCGTGAATAAGCAGAAACATATTACATTAAAAATGCTACAGAGGAAATTCCCAGCAAAAAGTGCTCGTAAAGATCAGTCGTAAGACAAAGAAATGTGTAGATAGAAACATGGGTGGTATGTTAGAACAGTCCACATGCAGGGAAGACAACTCAAACCATAAAAACTAGTAAAAAGGCAGAGTCTAATCGAACTCCTGTCAGCTGGTCACGAGAATACATAAACATTAAAGATGAAAATATATTAACGGAATGACAAAAAACTTTAAAGTCAGAAGAGAGTGCTAAAATCTAAAATCTGAAGCAACACATATTATCATTAGATCCTTCGAGAAACTAATCAAACCCAAAAATTAACCAGTCCGTTCATAGCAGAACTTACTGTCCTCTGACTGCTACGATACGTGAATAAACAAATAAATAAAAGTAAGGCATGATGCTAAAAAAATAATGAAGTAACTCTATCACATTGCGATATTTATCAAATAAAGCCAAAAATGCAAGCAATGGGACCAAACCACACTACAGATGTAATAGTTAAGGTAAGTTAAATTGGACAATATATCCGTTATAGGAGACACTATGTACAGAGTACCTTAACAGTGAATAAGCAGAAACATATCACATTAAAAAACTACAGATGAAACGCCCAACAAAAAGTGCCCGTAAGGGTGAGTCGTAATATAAATATCCATAAACTGATGGCAGTACGATGCAGCATCGTATACAGACATTGTGCAGCGTCAATAAAGGCGAAAAACCTCTACTCATCATGTCACATAAAAAAACACACACAAAGACGAAAAAAAGTCAACTTTGAGTATGTTCCAACATTATCACGCCCATACAACAAGTACTTGCTGCGTGGCAACGTGTGTAAATACCAAAAGGTGTTACTTAGGTTAACCAGAACACTCAGTTTAAGAAAGTAAAATGTAGTGGACTATTGATCATGCAGGTGTAAGCATACGTCATGAAAGACCAAAAGAGAAGTTCACATAATGAAAACAGTGGTCTTACTATGCAGAAAACCGATAGTGTCTACGATTACAAGAACGTAAGTGCGAAGTGAAAACAGCCATAAAATAAAGGTTTAGGTAACCTTATGTCATACACCGCGTGCAAAACTTTATATAAAACATAGAAAATATGTGACATCGTACGATGTTGAAACCAAGTAATTTGTTAACATGTCAGATTGGCTGATCCATGGAACACACACTTACGAAATTCATTAGTTTGTTCTAAGAAACGTCTAGCAATCAAACAAATAGTAATAAATACAGTCAGGGCACTCACCTATGCACGAAACAAGGTTACTCGTCGAGCCGTTTGAGCTATTATAGCGACCACTTTATCCGACTGGATTCCATAGAATTCTAAGAACTATGAGGTAAAACACAGGATAAGTAACGAATGCATAACACACTGGTACAAAAAAGGACATGTAAGAAGACGTACCTCCTCGGTCGACATGGACACTACTCATCTTAATGACAACTGTCAGCCTAAGTCTTCAAAGATGAGGGTAACAAATAATCATGTAATCGTTGGTCCACTTTGGAAGAAGACAGTACTGGATAAGATCGATATAAAACATGAATGTCCTAAAACAAAGAAATATACACACATCAAAAAAAGTTTTGCATCACTCCGGTTCCAAGAACTCCTGAAGATAGACGTTGATTGTGGATATTGTATCACAGAAACAGTCTCTTTGACTGTTCATAGATGTGACTAAACCCGCCCAAAGATATAAACAACCATGCACGAGCAGCGCCTATTAGACGGAGGGGGTCAGACAGTCGATCAGTTCCAGTAATTCCACCAGGAAGGAGGTACACGGCTCGTCTTGTCTGTAGTTTAACCGTGCCTAGACGATAAATACCGCGGTTTGATCGCGTCCGCATTGTTACTTTGTGCCAGGACTGGCTCTCAACAAGGGAAGTGTCGAGGTGTCACGCAGTGAACCAAAGCGATGTTGTTCGGACATGGAGGAGGTACAGAGAGACAGGAACTGTCGATGACATGCCTCGTTCAGGCCGCCCAAGGGCTACTACTGCAGTGGATGACTGCTACCTACGGATTATGGCTCGGAGGAACACCGACAGCAACGCCACCATGTTGAATAATGCTTTTCGTGCAGCCACAGGACGTCGTGTTACGACTCAAACTGTGCGCAATAGGCTGCATGATGCGCAACTTCACTGCCGACGTCCATGGCGACGTCCATCTTTGCAACCACGACACCATTCAGCGCGTTACAGATGGGCCCAACTACATGCCGAATGGACTGCTCAGGATTGGCATCACGTTCTCTTCACCGATGAGTGTCGCATATGCCTTCAACCAGACAATCATCGGAGACGTGTTTCGAGGCAACCTGGTCAGACTGAACGCCTTTGATACGCTGTCCAGCGAGTGCAGCAAGGTGGAGGTTCCCTGTTGTTTTGGGAAGGCATTATGTGGGGCCGACGTACGCCGCTGGTGGTCATGGAAGGCGCCGTAACGGCTGTACGATACGGGAATGCCATCCTCCGACCGATACTGCAACCACATCGGCAGCATATTGGCGAGGCATTCGCCTTCATGGACGACAATTCGCGCCCCCATCGAGCATATCATGTGAGTGACTTCCTTCAGCATAACGACATCGCTCGACTAGAGTGGCCAGCATGTTCTACAGACATGAATATCGAACATGCCTGGGATAGATTGAACAGGGCTGTTTATGGACGACGTGACCCACCAACCACTCTGAGGTATCTACGCCGAATCGCCATTGAAGAATGGGACAATCCGGACCAACAGTGCCTTGATGAACTCGTGGATAGTGGATAGTATGGAAGAGGACGTGCCACTGGATATTGGAGGTACCGGTGTGTTCAGCAATCTGGACCACTACCTCTGAAGGTATATGGTACATGGTACTGTATGGTGGTACAACGTCCAATGTGTGGTTTTCATGAGCAATAAAAAGGGCGGAAATGATGTTTACGTTGATCTCTATTCCAATTTTCTGTATAGGTTCCGGAACTCTCTGAGCCGAGGCGATGCAAAACTTTTTTTGATGTGTGTAGAATCGTATACCGTTAAAAGGAGGCAACCCACATGTCCTTAGTAAACCGTAATCTGTCGTATGATGTAATGTGATGAAGAAAGGCAAGTAATAAAGACCACAGTAGTGGACGTATAAAGTAGTTTTAATAAACGTGATTTCAGTCCTCATGGGAGTAGGTTGTAATGTCTTGATACCAAGAAGTTAACTCAAGGCTTGTAGTTGTAATTAAGCACATATGGGGCAACATTTTAAGTAAGGAAAAAAGTTATGAAATATTTCGTGTAATGGCTTGTTTTTTGGATCAGTTTGTTCATTTAATAAATTATTAGGATTCTTTTCTAAATGAATGTAAATCCCAACGCCGACTAACAAGTCCGTTGTCCCACCTTTGTCGATGAAATGTAAAATTCCCAAATTACTATCAATTCTAGTGAGCCTTTGTTGTGTCATTTTCAGATGTCTGTTAAATTTAGAATGCTTGATGGTATGTCAAGAAACGTGCTCACGGAATCTTGCTTCAAAAGATCTACCAGTCTGACCTATACACAATGAGCCACAATCGCAACTTATAATTTTAACAGTGCCCAATTTTAGCAATGTCTCTGAACGGTCTGTAGAGAGTATTGGCAATACTGACAAGGTATTCCTGTTATTGAAGCCTGTATTAATGTTGAATTTACAAAAGCACTTAAGATATAAATGGATTTTGTGGAGCAGGAAAGCGTCCTAACTAACGGTGCAGAAGGATGGACCCTGGGGGGGCGCTCAGGTAAATACAGTGCAGCCAGTAGACATAGATGGAATAAGGAGCCCAGACAGGCGATCCAAAAAGACGGAGGAGAAGAAACGAAGGAAGTAGGGAGATAATCGACAATGGACGTGGAACAGCCGGTTGTACAAAGAATTGAGAACTGTGCTCTTCAGTAGTATGGCCACGCATGGAGAATGGAGTAAGGACGATGACCAAAAACAGTCTTGTAATGGCCTCCGCCGGGAAGGAGAAAGTATGGACGGCTTAGAGAAACGTGGAAAGAGGCTGTAATTGAAATGATGAGGAGGTCTAGGGGTAGCGTCTTTGATTCATAATCAAAACGTCTTCGGTCCCGGGTTCGATCCCCGCCACTGCCTAAATTTTGATAAATAATCAGCATTGGCGGCCGAAGACTTCCGGCATAAGAAGTCAGCCTCATTCTGCCAACGGCCTTGTCAAAGAGGGCGGAGGAGCGGATAGAGGTTCAGGGCACTCTCTTGTCCTAGGGGTGGGAAATTGCCCCTAAAGGCGGAAGAATCAGCAATGATCAACGACATGAGGATGCAGAAGGCAATGGAAACCACTGCATTAAAGACACGTAACGTGTATCCACAGGACATGTGGCCTGTAATTGAAGAAGTGTCATGATGATCTCTCCATTGGCAAAAGATTCCGGAATAGTACCCCATTCGGATCTCCGGGAGGGGACTGCCAAGGGGGAGGTTACCATGAGAAAAAGATTAAATAATCTACGAAAGGATAACGTTCGACGAGTCGGGGCGTGGAATGTCAGAAGCTTGAACGTGGTAGGGAAACTAGAAAATCTGAAAAGGGAAATGCAAAGGCTCAATCTAGATATAGTAGGGGGTCAGTGAAGTGAAGTGGAAGGAAGACAAGGATTTCTGGTCAGATGAGTATCGGGTAATATTAACAGCAGCAGAAAATGGTATAACTGGTGTAGGATTCGTTATGAATAGGAAGGTAGGGCAGAGGGTGTGTTACTGTGAACAGTTCAGTGACCGGGTTGTTCTAATCAGAATCGACAGCAGACCAACACCGACAACGATAGTTCAGGTACACATGCCGACGTCGCAAGCTGAAGATGAACAGATAGAGAAAGTGTATGAGGATATTGAAAGGGTAATGCAGTAAGTAAAGGGGGACGAAAATCTAATAGTCATGGGCGACTGGAATGCAGTTGTAGGGGAAGGAGTAGAAGAAAAGGTTACAGGAGAACATGGGCTTGGGACAAGGAATGAAAGGGGAAAAAGACTAATTGAGTTCTGTAACAAGTTTCAGCTAGTAATAGCGAATACCCTGTTCAAGAATCACAAGAGGAGGAGGTATACTTGGAAAAGGCCGGGAGATACGGGAAGATTTCAATTAGATTACATCATGGTCAGACAGAGATTCCGAAATCAGATACTGGATTGTAAGGCGTACCCAGGAGCAGATATAGACTCAGATCACAATATAGTAGTGATGAAGAGTAGGCTGAAGTTCAAGACATTAGCCAGGAAGAATCAATACGCAAAGAAGTGGGATACGGAAGTACTAAGGAATGACGAGATACGTTTGAAGTTCTCTAACGCTATAGATACAGCAATAAGGAATAGCGCAGTAGGCAGTACAGTTGAAGAGGAATGGACATCTCTAAAAAGGGCCATCACAGAAGTTGGGAAGGAAAACATAGATACAAAGAAGGTTGCTGCGAAGAAACCATGGGTAACAGAAGAAATACTTCAGTTGATTGATGAAAGGAGGAAGTACAAACATGTTCCGGGAAAATCAGGAATACAGAAATACAAGTCGCTGAGGTATGAAATAAATAGGAAGTGCAGGGAAGCTAAGACGAAATGGCTGCAGGAAAAATGTGTGACATCGAAAAAGATATGATTGTCGGAAGGACAGACTCAGCATACAGGAAAGTCAAAACAACCTTTGGTGACATTAAAAGCAACGGTGGTAACATTAAGAGTCACAGGGTTATTTGGTAACCGTGATAGCGTTACGGAGATGTTTAATAAACTCAAGTGGCAGACTCTGCAAGAGAGGCGCTCTGCATCGCGGTGTAGCTTGCTCGCCAGGTTTCGAGAGGGTGCGTTTCTGGATGAGGTATCGAGTATATTGCTTCCCCCTACTTATACCTCCCGAGGAGATCACGAATGTAAAATTAGAGAGATTAGAGCGCGCACGGAGGCTTTCAGACAGTCGTTCTTCCCGCGAACCATACGCGACTGGAACAGGAAAGGGAGGTAATGACAGTGGCACGTAAAGTGCCCTCCGCCACACACCGTTGGGTGGCTTGCGGAGTATGAATGTAGATGTAGATGTAGATATAGCAACGGGAATTCCGCTGTTGAATGCAGAGGAAAGAGCAGATAGGTGGAAAGAATACATTGAAAGCCTCTATGAGGGTGAGGATTTGTCTGATGTGATAGAAGAAGAAACAGGAGTCGATTTAGAAGAGATAGGGGATTCAGTATTAGAATCGGAGTTTAAAAGAGCTTTGGATGACTTACGGTCAAATAAGGCAGAAGGGATAGATAACATTCCATCAGAATTTATAAAATCATTGGGGGAAGTGGCAACAAAACGACTATTCACGTTGGTGTATAGAATATATGAGTCTGGCGATATACCATCTGACTTTCGGAAAAGCATCATCCACACAATTCCGAAGACGGCAAGAGCTGATAAGTGCGAGAATTATCGCACAATCAGCTTAACAGCTCATGCATCGAAGCTGCTTACAAGAATAATATACAGAAGAAAGGAAAAGAAAATTGAGAATGCGCTAGGTGACGATCAGTTTGGCTTTAGGAAAAGTAAAGGGACGAGAGAGGCAATTCTGACGTTACGGCTAATAATGGAAGCAAGGCTAAAGAAAAATCAAGACACTTTCATAGGATTTGTTGACATGGAAAAAGCGTTCGACAATATAAAATGGTGCAAGCTGTTCGAGGTTCTGAAAAAAGTAGGGGTAAGCTATAGGGAGAGACGAGTCATATACAATATGTACAACAACCAAGAGGGAATAATAAGAGTGGACAATCAAGAACGAAGTGCTCGTATTAAGAAGGGTGTAAGACAAGGCTGTAGCCTTTCGCCCCTACTCTTCAATCTGTACATCGAGGAAGCAATGATGGAAATAAAAGAAAGGTTCAGGAGTGGAATTAAAATACAAGGTGAAGGGATATCAATGATACGATTCGCTGATGACATTGCTATCCTGAGTGAAAGTGAAGAAGAATTAAATGATCTGCTGAACGGAATGAACAGTCTAATGAGTACACAGTATGGTTTGAGAGTAAATCGGAGAAAGACGAAGGTAATGAGAAGTAGTAGAAATGAGAACAGCGAGAAACTTAACATCGGGATTGATGGTCACGAAGTCAATGAAGTTAAGGAATTCTGCTACCTAGGCAGTAAAATAACCAATGACGGACGGAGCAAGGAGGACATCAAAAGCAGACTCGCTATGGCAAAAAAGGCACTTCTGGCCAAGTGAAGTCTACTAATATCAAATACCGGCCTTAATTTGAGAAAGAAATTTCTGAGGATGTACGTCTGGAGTACAGCATTGTATGGTAGTGAAACATGGACTGTGGGAAAACAGGAACAGAAGAGAATCGAAGCATTTGAGATGTGGTGCTATAGACGAATGTAGAAAATTAGATGGACTGATAAGGTAAGGAATGAGGAGGTTCTACGCAGAATCGGAGAGGAAAGGAATATGTGGAAAACACTGATAAGGAGAAGGGACAGGATGATAGGACATCTGCTAAGACATGAGGGAACGACTTCCATGGTTGTATAGGGAGCTGTAGAGGGCAAAAACTGTAGAGGAAGACAGAGATTGGAATATGTCAAGCAAATAATTGAGGACGTAGGTTGCAGGTGCTACTCTGAGATGAAAAGGTTAGCACAGGAAAGGGATTCGTGGCGGGCCGCATCAAACCAGTCAGTAGATTGATGACAAAAAAAAAGAGGAGGAGAGGTCTGAAGAGCAATACTGCTATGATCGTGAAAGTTGGCGAATGGGAATAGGGGCAACTGTTGAAGAGTGGAGAAGTCCTTCAGATTACAAGTAAGTAAATTTAAATTTTCCTTTCAAAGATTCTTAATTTTGCTTCTCTCACTCTCTCTCTCTCTCTCTCTCTCTCTCTCTCTCTCTCTCTCTCTCTCTCTCTCCCTCTCCCTTATTGTGTTCACGTTTTACAAGCGTATGTTAGAACAGGTGAGATAATAATTTTATATCTTCGAATTTCTTGAAATAAGTTTGTTTTTCAATAGGTCCAGTAACACAAAAATTGGCGTTTTGTGTTCTACCATTTATTATTTCTTTGACTCTGCCGTCCGTAATTAGCAATGTTTTTAGACAAGTCAACTGATGTAGTGTTTCGATGTTCTCTGCAACAATTTAAAGGTACGATCTGCTTTCGCTTGCTGCGAGAAAAAATTCTAATCCTTTTCCAAGTAAGTTTCCTGATGGTCTGCTCCATGACGAGGTTGAAATGTGATGATGATAAACCATCTCCTTGTCTGACTCCAGAAGTAGTGAGGAACATTTCCGAGCGACTGTTTCGTATTTTAACTCTAAAATTTTGATTTTGAATCCACAGTTTTACCTGATGTACATTATTATAATTCAGTGCTAATTTTCAGTTTGGTCTCTCAAGTTTTTCCTTGCGTTGTTGATGATTAGGGCCAAAGAGTACATCGTCAATAGCTTGTCAAGAATATGGCTCAGGTATGTCCCACTATGTTCCACTGACACGTATTCCTTGTTCGTTTCACGGGACTAATGATCTGAGAGCGTTCTCTAACACTAATAACAACAGTTTTGGTCAGATTGGATGACTCCTTCACTATTTTGAATTTCTCACTACTTTTATGGAGTTATAATAAACTGTTAAGTCGGTTCCTTTGATCGGATAAAGTTTGGGACTTAGCGTTACTTGCAAAAACTAACACACTGTGTTTTCGAAGAAAATGCGCGATCAGTTGTAGCACAGACAATGTCCTGTCCGCCTAGCCTGCATATATTTATAATGGTACGATCAGTTTCGATTCCATTGAACCATCTTCAGACCCGCGTGCGTCGGTTATGTAGTAACCCCACTATTTGTACAAGCAATATGCATGCTACGCTGCAGAGCACTACACTGCACATGGGACTTATCTCGTATTTAGCCAGAATGGTGGCTGTAAGTATGAGAATTCCAACCACCAGTTCCGGAGCGCTAACGTTACGTAGTAACATCGGTTCTGCTTATCTGACTCAGGTGAACCGAGTGTAGCAGGGGTCTAACATAAAAATCGCCGTACGTTGTACCGTAAAGCAGACATACTCTAGAATTCGCGATGTGGCTGCGCTACACATCCAGGTTCCGCCGCTCAAGGAATAAATGACTCCCCTTACTACTCACAACATTCATTAAATAAAAGGAATTGTACGAGGGCAGTTCAATAACTAATGCAACACATTTTTTTTCTGAAACAGGGGTTGTTTTATTCAGCATTGAAATACACCAGGTTATTCCCCAATATTTTAGCTACACAACACTATTTTTCAACGTAATCTCCATTCAATGCTACGGCCTTACGCCACCTTGAAATGAGGGCCTGTATGCCTGCACGGTACCATTCCACTGGTCGATGTCGGAGCCAACGTCGTACTGCATCAATAACTTCTTCATCATCCGCGAAGTGCGTCCCACGGATTGCGTCCTTCATTTGGACCAAACATATGGAAATCCGACGATGCGAGATCGGGGCTGTTGGGTGCATGAGGAAGAACAGTCCACTGAAGTTTTGTGAGCTCCTCTCGGGTGCGAAGACTTGTGTGAGGTCTTGCGTTGTCATGAAGAAGGAGAAGTTCGTTCTGATTTTTGTGCCTACGAACACGCTGAAGTCGTTTCTTCAATTTCTGAAGAGTAGTACAATACACTTCAGAGTTGATCGTTTGACCATGGGGAAGGACATCGAACAGAATAACCCCTTCAGCGTCCCAGAAGACTGTAACCATGACTTTACCGGCTGAGGGTATGGCTTTAAACTTTTTCTTGGTAGGGGAGTGGGTGTGGCGCCACTCCATTGATTGCCGTTTTGTTTCAGGTTCGAAGTGATGAACCCATGTTTCATCGCCTGTAACAATCTTTGACAAGAAGTTGTCACCCTCAGCCACATGACAAGCAAGCAATTCCGCACAGATGGTTCTCCTTTGCTCTTTATGGTGTTCGGTTAGACAACGAGGGACCCAGCGGGAACAAACCTTTGAATATCCCAACTGGTGAACAATTGTGACAGCACTACCAACAGAGATGTCAAGTTGAGCACTGAGTTGTTTGATGGTGATCCGTCGATCATCTCGAACGAGTGTGTTCGCACGCTCCGCCATTGCAGGAGTCACAGCTGTGCACGGCCGGCCCGCACGCGGGAGATCAGACAGTCTTGCTTGACCTTGCGGCGATGATGACACACGCTTTGCCCAACGACTCACCGTGCTTTTGTCCACTGCCAGATCACCGTAGACATTCTGCAAGCGCCTATGAATATCTGAGATGCCCTGGTTTTCCGCCAAAAGAAACTCGATCACTGCCCGTTGTTTGCAACGCACATCCGTTACAGACGCCATTTTAACAGCTCCGTGCAGGGCTGCCACCTGTCGGAAGTCAATGAAACTATACGAGACGAAGCGGGAATGTTTGAAAATATTCCACAAGAAATTTCCGGTTTTTTCAACCAAAATTGGCCGAGAAAAAAAATGTGTTGCATTACTTATTGAACTGCCCTCGTAGAACACTGCATTTAATCGAAATTAAATATCAGCATAGTCATCACACAGTTACTCATGTATTCTCATCATCTAAAGGAAAGAATAGCAATCGCTAAACACTGATGTATCAATATTGATGTTCCAGTAACAAAACACTTGCTGCGTCTTGTCGCAGTACCTAATTATCTTTTAATGCAAATTCAGCAATATTAATTTCAATTATGAGACATCTACGTCAGTGGACAAGGAACACAAGACAAAGATTGGTGTTGTGCGAAGCTTTAGTTAGATCTTCTTCTAGCACGGCAGCAGCAAGTGCAAACTCCATGCTGTCCGGCTCACTGTTTTGTCGGCCCATCCGCTCTCGCACCCTTCGTACCAAGTACTCAGTCTCCTGGACTGAAATACTGTGTGGCGGCTCTAATACTCAAGCGCAACAAATTTTCCAAGACCAATTAACGACAGAATTACCCTCTGCTTGCAGCCCTTATCCCATCACTCAGCAAACACTTCTAACACACCAAACCAGTTTCTTTTTTTTTATTTTTGCTGTCGCTGACTTACTGCGTAATATGTAATATGTACGAGTCTCGTAAGGGGTCTGCGTCAGCCTATCAACAGTCTGCCAGCTGTCCTGAGTTACTTGCTCGATATCCCATTCATAGGCACATTTCTCTGGGCTTATCACAGGTGACAGTTGGTGGTTCAGAGTGCCTTGCCATGAACAACCTACGCCATAACGCTGAAAAATAAAACAATTTTAGGCACCCATTTTTTTGGAAATTGTGTTGGAAGATGGATTCCCATGGACCATGAGAAGGTATTCGTACTACCAAAATTTTTAGGAATTCTTTTATTATAAAAATTTACACTGCAAAACAAAATAAAAAATATACATGACTGCTAGATTATCTTTTATTCACAAAATATTAACAAAAATTTAATTACTGGATGTTTTGGAACTGTCTGAAACATGGATCTACACACAAAGCGACATTTCAATTGCAGCATATTAGTCCTGCACATCTTGTACTGCACATGCGACTTTACTGCCTTTACTTCACAATTCTCTTTGTCAGATGTTCACCAACATTTGAATGTCTGAGTTCACCAGGAACACCAATGCTGGCTGCTTTATTTTTAAATAAACACAGGTGGACACCTACGATGTTTCCGTGGTGACAATCTGACAGTAATTCTCTTGCTAATTGTAAACTGTATGTTAGCTGCTCTCCATTTCCTGTGACTACTGCGCGCATTATAAACGCATTTACAATGGCAACATCAACTAGAAAATGAAACATTCCGTGCCACCATTTTAGAGATCGCCGTCCAACTTCATACCGTTCTCGCTTCTAATCGAACAGATCCACTCCGCCCATTACACTGTTGTATAAACTTATGGCACTTGCACAAGCTATGCTACACATGGAGCCATCTCTTACTTTGCTGGAAATGAATGTTACATCCTTGGGAGATGTTTCTGAAGACAAAACTGTTACTGTTCTTTTCTCTTGCCACTTTACCGCAAGGACTGAATCTTTTATCTGTTCCTTCAACTCGCCTCTTGAAAGTTGATCTTTTTTTTTTTTCATTATTTCTGGAAGACCTTTTCTGTTGACTTTGACAATATCTACAGAATATATTCCATTATCCAATAGTGTTTTCATTATGGCGTCCAAAGTGAAATAGTTATCAAATGCAACAATAAATTTACTAATTTTCAAAGTTGAACACAATTCAAGCACAACCCTTTCACCAAGAGAAATTTTGGCACTATTGTCTTCCACTTTTGCACAATACATAGCCTATCTTAGCATCAGCCAGGCACCAGACCTGGACCCGCTTCATGGGCATATATTGTTTTACGCTCGATCTTCCCTTGAAAGGTATCATAGCTTCATCAATGGATAATATGCCTGAAAGATTATATCCTTCTAAGAAATTACTATTTAGAGCGTCAGTTAGTGGTCTCACTTTATATACTTCATCACATCCAGGAACACCATTCATCACTGCCTTGAATTATCGTGGAGATGAAGGTTTCCTAAAATTTTTTGAACCTTTTTAGAGTTACCACTGTCGACCCTGATTTAACATGCAAAAGAGGATCTGAACTCCAGTAATTTGATAAATGTGGCAATTTGTGGATGCTCATAATGATGAGCAACCCGACAAATACTTTTATTTCAGAGGCTGTCGTGTCCACCCAGTTCTTTGTTGTTACAGGTGTTTCAGAGCTCATATGAAACTTTTGTCGCTGTTGGGATGTGTAACACCTACAGCGCTTCTCGGCGTTGAGAAAAACAAAAATAGCTCCCAAATTAACTCCCATGTTCTTAATATAACAATTCACAAAATGACCCAAGTCCCTCCACAAATAGTAATTACGAAAAATAGATAAAAAGCAAATAGAGGAAAATATCTAGTATAGAAAGCAAAAGAAGAGAAAAGGAAAATTTAATTATAAATTTTAGAAACATGGGAACGGGGAAAAACAGTAGAAAATATTAAAATATTAGTTATTCCAATACGTAAGAAAATCAATATTATAGTCATAGAACGTAGGTCAGGGACACCAAAGATAGTGTTTATTAATGTATAAATAGCCATACGTTGTAATTACGATACTCCAGTCTCTAGTCTGTTCTAGTTGCGAAGTTATTTAGGAAGTACAGCTTTAGAGAACAACAATTGGGACTTTATTAAACGGGGATCAATAATATCTCGTGACGAGATTGTTTTTGAGGGTTGTCAATTCAAGACTTTAATTTGGACATTTATCAAATTAGATAAACGGGAAGGTGAATAGTAATCTCTTTGGCTTTAATGTCAATTCGCGTGAATATTTAAACTCTTTACTGAATTGAGAATTTTAACCGGATTCGGACTTTGAATTGTAATAGTGGGAAACTTTAACTTCACGCGACAGTTTGCGGATATTATATAGAAATAACTTATTTACCGTAAGTGACAGGATATTATCTAACATCTCTGATGCTAGTGGTAATCCTAATTAGACATCTAATTAAAGAACTTCTTTGAATGAGATCGTATGAGTGATCCTACTTTTTAATAATTCTTGTCAATAAACTGACGTTGTTAATTTGAAACATAATACAAGTCTTGAACATTAATTTAACTTAGATTAATAAACGTTAAGATTACGTGATATATGCCAAGAACACACTAGCGATTCGTAACTAAAACAATTGAACGAAAGGTTAAAGTGTCGTCGTCTGTAAACATTGGTAGTAAAGCTACTAAAATTTTTTTCTCTCAGAGTTGGGAAGACTATACGTGTAGTGACTCACGTTTAACATTGGGTTTTAAAAGTAATCAAACTGATACTTAGCCGGGACAATATTAAATAAAAGTAAAACCCTTCAATGACAGTCAATGTGTAAAAAATAAAATCAAACTTTCACCTATTAGACGAAAAAGCGAAAACAGAAAGAGGGCTGCTACAGATGCATACAAGTTTATTTGTTCAACCGTATTCCGAATGACACTTTCGTTGAACATATCAAGAAAATACTCGTATGGACGATGCTTTCTCTGACAATTCTAAGCTTTCTCTAACAGGATCTATGTCTAGACAACGAGGCAGTGCTTCATCCCAGTCAGTTTCAGTCCTCTCATCACTACCGCTCAGAACCGAAATTTTTGTCGACTCTGCGGAAAAACCTGCAGGTACCGAACACACTCCGTGGACTGAAACATTGTCTACTACTGAGGGCACTTGTTGTTGAAAATCAGCAGGAGACTGTGGGAGGACGTTCACTATATTATTTTCCTCATTTGTTGAAACATCGTCTGGTTCAATGTTCTTCAGGAAGTGAGAAGAGATACTCCAGCACTTCTTCCTGTCTGGCAAAGTAAGTCTGTAATGAAATACCTGAGATAAGTAATATGCATAACAACACCTCAATAAACAGGCGTACTGTCTACGCTAAATGTGTGAAACAGTAATAAATGTGCTGCCAACTTGGACTACGGGAGCAAATGTTCCCTCATGTTTACAACATATTTTTGATGTGCTACAATGGACTAAAAATTTTCTTTCATGCATAAGTATCAGGAAAATTGCATAAAATATCAAATAAGTACCGTGCAGTTACTTACAAACGCCACTGTCTGCAGATAAACAAAACCACAAAATAACACCGAAACGACGTATTTCTGGCACCAAACTGAGTAGAACAGACAAATAACACTCCGCCAATTGTTGCCAGTGCAACTGTTGCCAGCGGCGGGAATTTTCATATGCTTCTCATTCTAATCTACAGATGGCAGCACCATCAAGACGTCGGAATCTCGAGTCCCTTGGACAATGGAAGACATTAAAGTATGTGAATGCTGTCGCTGACTACCTGCGTAGTATGTAATATGTAAGAGTCTCGTGAGGGGACCGCGTCAGCCTATCAACTGCATGCCGAAAAAGCTGCCTTGATGACAGGAAAATGATCACCGTTTCCTTCCGTCATCTTCTGCCGGGTTTGATGCGGCCCATCACGACTTCCTCTCCTGGGTCAACCTTTTCATCTCAGCGTAGCACTTTCATCCAACTCTCCTCAGTTACTTGCTGGATGTAATCCAAACTGCGTCTTTCTCTACAGTCTTTAGCATCTGCACTTCCCTAATCTACCACTAAAGTTATTACGTAAAGTCTTAACACATATCCTATCATCCTGTCCCTTCTTCTTGTCAGTATTTTCCGTGTGACCCTCTTTCCGACAGTTCTCTACAGAACATCTTCATTTCTTATCTTATCAGCTCATAAACCTTATGCATCCTTCTATGGCACCACGTCTTACATGCTTCAGTTCTCTTCTTTTCAAATTTTCTCAGACTATGATTCACGTCCATACCATGTTATACTCCAATCGTACATTCTCACAAATTTGATCCTCAAATTAAGGCCTATGTTTGATACTGGTAGACTTGTTTTGGCGAGGAATACGCTATTCGGTGTGCTAGTTTAGTTGCTTCGTCCGTCAAGTACTTGCTTAACTTCATCTACTTCGTGGTCCCTCGGGTTTGATGTTAAGATTATCTCTAATCTTATTTCTGCTGCTACTCATTGTTTTAGTTTTTCTTCTCTTTACTCTCAATCAATACCGTGAGTTCGTTCGGCTGTTCAATCCATTCAACAGGTCCTGCAATTCTCCTTACTTTCATTGTGGAAAGCAATACCATTAGGGAAGCTTATCACTGATATTGGCAATGTAAATTCGATTCCTGAACCTTTCCCTCACTTCCATCGCCGCTGAATAGATATATAGATTGAACAGCAGAGACGAAAGACTATTTACTGTTGCATACCCTTTTAACCCTCTTTATTCTTATTTTGCCCTCTTTGTTTCCCTCTAACTCATACACATTTTGCTGAGATTTTTTAACATCTTGCCCCACTGTATATTGTTGAACGTTTTATCTAGGTCAACAAATCTTACGATAGTGTACCGATTTTTATTAAGTCTTACTTCCATTATCAAGTCTGAAGTCAGAAATGCTTCTCCGGAGTCATTACATTACCTAAGGCCAAACAGATACTCAATTACTCTCTCTCTTCTTCTGTATGTTGCTCCAGTTAGCAATTTCTCCCCTTTATCTGCCCTTGTTCTTTACGAGATTGCGTATGTGATATTTGTCCGAAAGTCAGATCCTTTATTCCCAGACTCATAGACCCTACAAACCTAATTCAAAACATAGATTGCTACTTCCCCAACGTTTTGAGAAATTCCGATGAATGTTAACTATGCCTTCGACCTCATTACACGGTAAGTTTTCCAAAGCCCTGTCAAATTCTGATTCAAGTGCTAAACCCATTACATCTTTCATATCAACTTCCCTTTCTTATTTTCACGTCATCAGACAATTCCTCCTCCTCACAGAGGGCTTCAGTGTACACTTTCCAGTTACCTGCTCTCTCCTCTGTGTTTATCAGTGGAATTCCACTTGAAGTCCTAATATTCACAATCAATCTTTCCGACGGCTATTTGTTTTCGATTTCTTCGCATTTTTCCTACAGCATTTTCACCTTTGATTCCTCTTACTTCCCTTTTTGTTTCACATCTAAGTAATCTATATTTCTGTATTCTGTCTTTTCGTACTTTCTCTTTCGTCGCTCAGTTGAAATATTTCTTCTGTTATCCAAGGTGTATTCGCAATTGCTTTTCTTGTACCTATATTTGTCATAGAAATTTCTGTGATGGCGCTTTTTAGAGATGTCTATTTCTATTCAACTAAATTGCCAGCTATGACAATCACTATCGTACTGTCTACAGCCTTATTAAATTTCAAACGCACCTAATCATACCTCAGTAGGCTTTGCATCAGTACCAGTTTCGTCCACTTCTATTCTTCCGGACTGTTCCCTTAAACTTTAGTCTATTCTTCATTAACAATTTGTGACCTCAGTCTGTAAGTGCTGCTGGGTACCCCTTACAATCCAATATTTTGTTTCGGAATCTCAGTCTGACAGTGATGCAATGCAGCTGGAATCTCCCCCTATCTCCACATCTTTTCCAAGTACACGTTATTTTTGTGATTTTTGGACAATGTATTCGCTATTAGTAGCTGACGTGTACTGGAGAATTCAATTAGCCTTTCTCCTCTGCCATTGCTACTACCGAACCCACGTTTTCTGGGAACCGTGTCCTCTATTCCTTCTCCAACTACAGCGTTCCAATCACAAATGATTACCAGATTTTCAGCTCCCTTTATAAGCTCATTTATAAGTTCAGTATCCTCATATACTTTCCATATCTCTTCAACGTCTTTCAACAAGTGTAACGGAACTACTGTTGTTTGATCTAATCAAACTGTCTCACTCTCTGTCTTCCCTTCCTATTCAAGACGAATCTTGCTCTCATGGTACCATTTTCTTTTGCTGTTGGTATTACCTTATATCTTTCTGGCCGTAAATCCCTATCTTCATCCCAAATCACTGTACTGACCCTCACTATATCTAGACTTTGTATTTGCGTTTCCCTTTGAACATTTTGTAGGTACCGTACCTATGAATTCATACAAATTACTGTAACGACTCCTCCGAGAAATTCCAATGGCATATTTTAACAGAAGAACATCCGGTCCCGTGAGCGAAAGTGCCATAATTTCGTGGAGTAGAGATCTCTACCCTTTTAGATAATATTTATGACGATATTCTATCTACTGATAAATGCAGCCAATTTCGATAACTTGTAGTTTTGATATATTAAGAGAGAATATTCTTATTTGAAAAGAAAAAGTTTTGAAGCAGGAAACGTTTAATTTTTTAACTTTATTGCCCGATGGGCATTTATTTGGTAATTTGCACGCTGATTTGATAGTGACGAAATTCATTTGATTTTTATAAATGCAAATTTACTTTCTTATTGCTCTAAAATTCAAAAAGAATTTACCTAATTAATTACACTAAAGCTACATTTATAAAGATATCAGAGATATAACAATCCTTTTAAAATGATAATAGTGTCTGGAAATCGGCCCTAGTAACATTTTTTAAAGTTCTATCTAGTATCTTATACCAATGTTCGCTTCAATGAATTATCGCCAAAAGTAGCATCATTATACCTAACATGTAACTGTCAATTCAAGAACCATCTTACAGTAAAAAATTGGAAGATATGTTAAAAAGTACATTCTTCGTCCATAAGGAAAGTGAGTGTTGGGCAACTGTTTATTACAACTGAAATGATATTTGGTGGCCGGCTATTTGATGTAATCATAGGGGAAGGCCATATTAAAACAGAAGAAACACTCAAACTTCCCTAAATTTTGGTTCTTGAACGTCTTGATATTGACGGCAGAGTGGTTATAAGTAAAGACGTGTCTACGGAAGGTACACCATCGACCACAAGATAAGAGAAATTCATCATCCGTTAAATCTCAGTTCTTGATTCCCACTTTAAATCAACCACTGTGTCTTTTAATTTGTGAGGGTGCAAGTGTGGATGCATGAATGAAGTATTCCCTGATATGCTAAACATACATAGCGAATGTTACACTTACTACCTGTTTTGCATTTCTGTGTCAGGTGCCTGAACACATAATTTCTAGCATCCATGTCCCACCGTCCTAAAACAAAAAATTCAACCAAATTCTGCATAAAATTAACGAACTGTAAGTTATTTAAATGCACGACAACAAATCAAAAACACCACACAACGCAGATTTGAATCAACAGCGAAACTGAACGGATGGGGGTCCATGACTGATTTATGACAAGGACGACTGCTAATGACTCGATGGATTTAGATAGATAGTGAATTCGACGACTGACTTGATCCAGATACATCAGGAAGTAACTGAGTTGTTCAGCGATTATATGAAGTGAGAGACACCAATAACCAGACTGCACTAATGGTCAGTCACCACTGGGTCACATCACGCTAATGCCGTGAAATATCATCTCTAGCCTTGATAATGCCCTCAATTCGGTGGGGCAGAGAGGCCGTACGTTACCTCATTTTTTCATACTATAGCACATTTACTGATGTGTAGGTCCCCTAGAGCCGTCAAATTTGCGAGGATGTTGTATGGTACGTTCCCCTGCTGCTCCAAACAGTACCAGTCTTTTTCTAGATAGCTAGAAGCCTTAGGAAGAAGAGAGTGTTAGCTATTGACTGGTCCAGATCATACCTATGAGATTGTATACGAAGGTTACAGATAACATATATCTCAAATAACTGTTAACTCTCAGTAATAGACTCATGAGAACCAAAATACATTAATGCACAGGTTCTCCATGGTAGCATATTAGCACCATTACTGTTCCTGATACACATCCATGACTTTCGCAGTATTTGAGTCATGGGGAATGAATTCTCTTCGGTGATGATAGTGAATTTAAAGCCAGTGAGAAAACAAGAGAACTCCTGGCGGGGCCGGCCGCGGTGGTCTCGCGGTTCTAGGCGCGCAGTCCGGAACCGTGCGACTGCTACGGTCGCAGGTTCGAATCCTGCCTCAGGCATGGCTGTGTGTGATGTCCTTAGGTTAGTTAGGTTTAAGTAGTTCTAAGTTCTAGGGGACTGATGACCACTGCAGTTGAGTCCCATAGTGCTCAGAGCCATTTGAACCATTTTTTGAACTCCTGGCGGAGAAAACAAATGGATGCTTCAAGGAAGTTGACAATTTGAGAATAAGCAATTAAGTGACGTTGACCACAACGAAAACTAATGCCATGAATTTCAGTTTAAAGAGGAAAAATGACACAGAAAAATTAAATGTGTGTGGCACGTGTGCAGACAGAGTAACAAGTGCAAAATTTCTGGGAATGAATATTTATCCTAATCTGAAAAAATGTGAACACACAAAGATGCTTGCAAACAGAATGTCATCTACATGTAATGCATCTGAGAGTCCTGTCTTAAGTGAAGGGTCCAGTCTTCACACTTATATCCTGAGTTTAGCTTTCCATGGTTTCCCCAAATTACTTCAGGAAAATGCCAGAATGGTTCCTACTACGAGATCACGGGCGACTACAGCTCCCATTTTTGTCGAGCTAGAACTGTGAGTATATAAATGTCTTTATTTGTGAATTCATTTATTTTTACTGTTCTTAAATTGCAATACCAAGACTTGTTTTTTCAACAAGTGAGTAGCTTGAAGATTTCTTAAGTAAGAGAACCTAGCATGTTATTCTCGACCGCGAGTGTTCACCAGAGACAAGGGTATCGGCAGGAGTGTCGCAGGGAAGTGTGATAGGACAGCTATTGTTCTCTATGTACCTAAATGATTTGGCGAACAGGGTGAGCAGAAATCTGCGGTTGTTTGTTCATGATACCGTGGTGCACAAGTAGGGTGTCGGTGTTTAATGAGTGTAAAAAGATACAAGACTACTTATACAAAATTTACAGTTGGTGTGATGAATGGCAGCTAGCCTTAAATGCGGAAAAATGTAAGCTTTTGTGGATGAGTAGAAGGATCAACCCCATAATATTTGGATACAGTATCTAGCAATACCACCACTTGCAAAGTAGGTTAGAAATCAGATTAATAATGTTGCTCACGCAGCATATGTTCGCTTTATCGGGCAACAACAAAGTTATTGACTGTGGATGGTATCGTCAGAATGGAAATAATGAAGTCACTGTAAAAAAGTCATTAATTTTGGTAATTATCTTGATTGGATTCCCACGTAGATTTCGTCGAAGTTGTTATGGCTCATCTTGTTGATTCTAGGGTGATTCCATTTTTGACTGCTAGAAGGTCCAGATCTGTATTTTAGCAATATTTGAAGACCTAACAAATGCGTTTTTCAGGAAATTCTTAATGATCAAACAATCCCAGATCAGAACAATGGTATGGTAGAAATAATTTTTGACTTGGTGTTGACGATCGACATTTTTATTAAACTTCTTGTAAATTCAGATATTATACTTCTTCTTAATTGTCACATCATCAAGAAAACAGTTTTGTATCAATCTTCATATATTTAATTTCCACTTTAACCAAACACAAGACTTGACTGTTCTTTTACAATGCGAAATAACAACTTTACTTCTGCAAAGTGAAACAAAGACTGCTCTGTGCGCATTCGCACCAAAACGGTTACAAGTAAGTCAAAGATTATAACAGTCTCACAGAAATGAATACACATAAGAGCCATATCACTGTAATATATCGATACATCGGAGTACCTATACATTAATAAAACCAAATGTGAATATTGTCACAAAAATATGTCTGTTACTTCGCAGAAAAGTATTACGATATTACTGGTATCTAGAACTGGGCTTGGAGTGCCGTAATGGTCACGTAAATAAAAAACCATTACAAGTATTACTAGTGTCCTGCTTGACGCACTCAAGTCGTTTAAATATCTGGGTGTAGCGTTGCGAAGCGATATGAAACGGAACGAGCATGTGATAACTGTTGCAGGGAGGGAATTGGTCGACTTGGAGAGTTTTAGGAAAGAGTGGTTCACCTGTAAGGCATCCGCAAATAGGACGCTGGTGCGACCTATTTTTCAGTACTGCTCGAGTGTTTGGGATCCGTAGCATGTCGGTTTGAAGGAAGACATCGAAGCAATTCACAGGCGGTCTGTTAGATTTGTTATCGGAAGGTTCGAACTGCAAGTGTTACGGAGATGCTTCGGGAATTCCAATGGGAATCCCTGGTGGGAAGGTGACGTTCTTTTCGGGCAACACTATTGAGAAAATTTAGAGAGCCGGCATTTGAAGCTGACTGCAGAATGATTCTACTGCCGTCAACACACATTGCGCGTAAGGACCACGAAGATAAGAGAAATTATGGGTCATACGGAGGCATATAGACAGTCGTTTTTCCCTCGTTCTATTTGCGAGTGGAAAAGGAAAGGAAATGAATAGTAGTCGCACAGGGGACGTTCTCCACGCACCGTACGCTGGCTTGCGGGGTATCTACAGGGTGTTTCAAAAATGACCGGTATATTTGAAACGGCAATAAAAACTAAACGAGCAGCGATAGAAATACACCGTTTGTTGCAATATGCTTGGGACAACAGTACATTTTCAGGCAGACAAGCTTTCGAAATTTCAGTAGTTACAATTGTCAACAACAGATGGCGCTGCGGTCTGGGAAACTCTATAGTACGATATTTTCCACATATCCACCATGCGTAGCAATAATATGGCGTAGTCTCTGAATGAAATTACCCGAAACCTTTGACAAAGTGTCTGGCGGAATGGCTTCACATGCAGATGAGATGTACTGCTTCAGCTGTTCAATTGTTTCTGGATTCTGGCGGTACACCTTGTCTTTCAAGTGTCCCCACAGAAAGAAGTCACAGGGGTCATGTCTGGCGAATAGAGAGGCCAATCCACGCCGCCTCCTGTATGTTTCGGATAGCCCAAAGCAATCACACGATCATCGAAATATTCATTCAGGAAATTAAAGACGTCGGCCGTGCGATGTGGCCGGGCACCATCTTGCATAAACCACGAGGTGTTCGCAGTGTCGTCTAAGGCAGTTTGTACCGCCACAAATTCACGAAGAATGTCCAGATAGCGTGATGCAGTAATCGTTTCGGATCTGAAAAATGGGCCAATGATTCCTTTGGAAGAAATGGCGGCCCAGATCAGTACTTTTTGAGGCTGCAGGGACGATGGGACTGCAACATGGGGCTTTTCGGTTCCCCATATGCGCCAGTTCTGTTTATTGACGAAGCCGTCCAGATAACAATAAGCTTCGTCAGTAAACCAAATGCTGCCCACATGCATATCGCCGTCATCAATCCTGTGCACTATATCGTTAGCGAATGTCTCTCGTGCAGCAATGGTAGCGGCGCTGAGGGGTTGCCGCGTTTGAATTTTGTATGGATAGAGGTGTAAACTCTGGCGCATGAGACGATACGTGGACGTTGGCGTCATTTGGACCGCAGCTGCAACACGGCGAACGGAAACCCGAGGCCGCTGTCGGATCACCTGCTGCACTAGCTGCGCTTTGCCCTCTGTGGTTGCCGTACGCGGTCGCCCTACCTTTCCAGCACGTTCATCCGTCACGTTCCCAGTCCGTTGAAATTTTTCAAACAGATCCTTTATTGTATCGCTTTTCGGTCCTTTGGTTACATTAAACCTCCGTTGACAACTTCGTCTTGTTGCAACAACACTGTGTTCTAGGCGGTGGAATTCCAACACCAGAAAAATCCTCTGTTCTAAGGAATAAACCATGTTGTCTACAGCACACTTGCACGTTGTGAACAGCACACGCTTACAGCAGAAAGACGACGTACAGAATGGCGCACCCACAGACTGCGTTGTTTTCTATATCTTTCACATCACTTGCAGCGCCATCTGTTGTTGAAAATTGTAACTACTGTAATTTCGAAAGTTTGTCCGCCTGAAAATGTACTGTTTTCTCAAGCATATTGCAACAAACGGTGTATTTCTATCGCTGCTCGTTTAGTTTTTATTGCCGTTTCAAATATACCGGTCATTTTTGAAACACCCTGTATGTACATGGGGATGTAGATATGCAGTATCCCTGTAAAAGAGGTACATGTATGAATAAAACTATTTCTAGTTTTACTACTATGGGATTAATATCGGGTAATTTAACGCGCCAGTTGATGTGTGTTAGAGTGTTAATCACATCAGGGACGAATGAGTGCAGACCTGAAAAATACATGGAAAATGGGAGAGTCTGCAGAGTAATGATCTTGAATATGTGGAAGGAGCAACTCTCGGTCACCGAGAATGTTGAGATGAACGTGCCTGTTCAGTTTAACGGTAAGGTTAATTAGTGGGACCAAGTCATAGTACGAAAAACGCCACCAAAACATCACAGACCCACTTTCACCCTGAACTAAACTCCCTGCACGCTGTGGGTCAAATGCCTCATGAGAGTGTCTGTGCATCCGACGCCTTGACCCATTGAAAAGAGATAAAATCTTGACTTGTTAGCTACTGTATAGTTTGTACTGCTTGACCCACTGAAGACGTATGGTGTATTTGCGCCGATGTGAACAACTACTTTTGCGATTGAGCCGACGCCAAACGTCTACTGCATGCAGTTCCCTTCGGAAAGTTTTCTTGGAAGAATGTTCACACGCATATGCGTTTACTGTCGGACTCGAAACCTGTTGCCTCTGAGACGGCGTGACGCACCTCTGCTCCCCCGATCGGCTACTATCTTTTTACAGGTGTTCTTGCGCCTTGTTGCATGGCTATGAGTGGTAAACAGATCCTGGTTGACAGGTTGGTCTGTCTGCGTTTATACACCAAAAAACAGGGCATATTCAAGAGTGTTGTGGTCATGGCCAAGTCCAAACACGGCAGCTACTTCCTCCATTCTGTTACGTCTCCACGTCGTCCAATTTTACTGTGCTGATTCAATACAACCGAATGACAGACACACACACACACAAACACACACACACACACACACACACAAACACAAACACACACACACACAGACAGACACAGACACCGCTTCACTGCCATGACGTACGTGTTTAGTGGAGAGGACGCGTGACCGCCGGATACAGTTCTACAACATCTACAACTCTCCAAAGCGACCTGTGTGTGTGTGTGTGTGTGTGTGTGTGTGTGTACGTGTGTGTGTGTGTGTGTTTTTTAAGGAGTTACTGATACCTGGTCCAGAGAACTTATATAACATTTGTAGGCTACCAAGAGGTGAAACTGAATTCATGTACAAAAACAAGTAAACACTGCCCGTACAAATGAGCTGAGGTGACATTTATTAAAGTGATCACGCAATTCTCGTTTTATCACGTTTTTTGAACGAGTTGTGTGAAAAGGAAGTGAACACCTACATGCGATGCATGCTAAAATTACATAGAAAATAGAGTTATGGAAGTTTGATATATCGAGAGAATCTATCGGTATTATGGCTGTACCAGGTGGACAGTGCGAAACTTCCACATTTTGATAGTTTTAAATAATGACAGTATTTGGAGTAACCTTGTGGATGACATCGGAAGTTCACTGAGGCTTTTTGTAGATGATGCTGTGGTGTATCGAGAGGTTGTAACAATGGAAAATTGTACTGAAATGCAGGAGGATCTGCAGCGAATTGACGCATGGTGCAGGGAATGGCAATTGAATCTCAATGTAGACAAGTGTAATGTGCTGCGAATACATAGAAAGATAGTTCCCTTATCATTTAGCTACAAAATAGCAGGTCAGCAACTGGAAGCAGTTAATTCCATAAATTATCTGGGAGTACGCATTAGGAGTGATTTAAAATGGAATGATCATATAAAGTCGATCGTCGGTAAAGCAGATGCCAGATTGAGATTCATTGGAAGAATCCTAAGGAAATGCAATCCGAAAACAAAGGGAGTAGGTTACAGTACGCTTGTTCGCCCACTGCTTGAATACTGCTCAGCAGTGTGGGATCCGTACCAGATAGGGTTAATAGAAGTGATAAAGAAGATCCAACGGAGAGCATCGCGCTTCGTTACAGGATCATTTAGTAATCGCGAAACCGTTACGGAGATGATAGATAAACTCCAGTGGAAGACTCTGCAGGAGAGACGCTCAGTAGCTCGGTACGGGCTTTTGTTAAAGTTTCGAGAACATACCTTCACCGAGGAGTCAAGCAGTACATTGCTCCCTCCTACGTATATCTCGCGAAGAGACCATGAGGATAAAATCAGAGAGATTAGAGCCCACACAGAAGCATACCGACAATCCTTCTTTCCACGAACAATACGAGACTGGAATAGAGGGGAGAACCGATAGAGGTACTCAAGGTACCGTCCACCACACACCGTCAGGTGGCTTGCGGAGGTTGGATGTAGATGTAGAACGGTAGTTGGAGGACTAAGGGTAGTTGTGGGAATGCCGCCTTTCTCTATGAGCAGGGGTATGAGTGGAGCCACGCTTTTGGAGCTACGCTTGTCATTGACAGCTTCTTACGTCCTTTTCCTTGGCATCGCAAACGCGTCATTTATTCGTGGAGGTTTAGAGCAACTAAAGGAAAGACGGAAAATAGAAAAAATGTTATTCATTGTTTATGACAATAGTATTTACACCACCCTGTTGTTGACAAAAGTTAATAACTAATGAGCAAATACAAACACAAAATAAAAGAAGTGAAGAAATATAATTTACTGCTTATGAGAATATTTGACTGTCATCAGTTGCTTGTAATTTCCTTTTACCTGTTGCTGGAGAGATGTTTAATGAGAAATACGAATGTAAAATACAAAGAAGTAAATAAATGCGAAATGTATAGGTTAGAACGTAGTGTTCGCTTCTTACCTTGTATATCACTTAGGCGACAATAACCTCTAACTAATTTTGAGGTTTTATTTGCACTTCGTACTTATGCAACCAAGTTAGGCTATAGTAGGAATAGCTAAATCACAATTCAAGACGACAACTTGAGAGAAGTCAACTTCTACGATGGGCAGAGATAATGGACTACCGCAATTGTCACCGTTACTATCTATGACTATCCAATATACGAACTATTCAGTTAATAAGTATTTTAAAACAAATTCAAATGTGTAATAAGATAATATGAAAATTGAATCTCTTATTCGTGTTTAATAAACAGATTCGATAAAGTATGGGTATGAAGATGGGTACCCATGATGCTGTTACATCTATGGTGGATAAAAGTCTGTTTTATTTTACTGTTTTCCACAAACAGTACGTTTTAGAGCGAAATCCGTATTGAGTATCAGAATCTGGTTAGAAAAACGTACTAACGATATCTCTTTCATCCCTGTACGATTAGTATATGCTCAGAAAAAGGGATATTCACTTGAGAAATAATATATACGATCAACAGTGTAACGTCGATATAATTTCTAAAAACAATCAAATTTCCTCTGAGTCGATTATTTTACCTCCATTGGCTTAAAAATGCTTAGGAAAATGCGAACTGGGAACTACTATGATGAGAATAGAACTGGAGCGGAAGGTTAGAAGAGTGTTTAATCACGACTAAAGCACAAAAATAAACATCAGAAGAGACAGGAAGAGGCCAGGATTGGAAAAATAGTCAGATAAGGATGTTCCCGTTCCCCTTATTTATTACATGTCTTCATTGAGGAGGTTAGTCTGATCGTTAAGGGGAGGACAAAAGGAATAAGGAAAGGATACATTGTATCGGATACGCTGATTACGCCGTAATACTTGCAGAGTCCGTAAAAGAAATTGATACAATGCTGCAAGTCCTATCACACGGTCTCAAATTATGGAAATTAAAAGTGAATAAACAGAAAACAATAGTAACGGTACACGGAAAAATGAGAGACATTGATACATAAGAACTGATTACGTCAAAAAAGATTAGGCGAAACAATTCTGTTATCCCGTCAGTATAATCACAGAGAACATTAGATTCCTAATGGAAGTGTAGATACGGACTACACTGTCAAAACAGGCGTCTATGACTAACAAAAACATTTTTATCAACGAAAATATGAAAATGCATCCCAGAGAATCCTTCGGAAGAACATTTGTATGGAGTATACTGCCCTGTGGAGGAGAAAATCGCATCGTTGGTAGACTGGAAAGGAATCGATCTGAAGTTGCTGAAATGTGGATGTGGCGGATAATGACAACAACGAGCTGTGCGGAAAGAGAAATCAACCTAGAAGTCTTAAGGAAAGTTTATGAAGAGAGAAGACTATTGAAGGAAATGGAAAAGAGAAAAATAAAATTCATCGGACATGTCAACAGACAAAACACTTTCATCATTAACGTTCTTGAAGGGAAAGTACTGGGGAAGAAATGAATAGGATGAAGTACTTGGAACACATAGAAAAGAAGATAAGATGTGACAATCACATTGACGTTAAACGAAACGAATGTCCAGCGACGGAAGACGATGTTTAACTCGACAAGATGCCTTTAGAATTTGTAGAGGCAGTTCTCCAATAAACGGTGTCGAACCTTTGAGAACTTCACAGATATTGAGTGGAGGGAGATTCCACGGGAATATGCACAGGGTCTTTCTGATTCTATGTACAACGGTTTCAGAAACAGATTTCAACGCAGAATTCTGGTAGTCGGTTACACATGAAGCACAGTTCCGTAATCCTAATTTTCTATGCAATGTCATGTTCCCAACAAACGGTATACAGTTCATTTCACACGTACTACCCCTCGTCTTGTAATTTTGAGAAAAGTGGATGTGTTTCCAAATGGTCCATACGTGCTGCCCGAAAACAACCGCTGAGTGCCACAAGTATAAAAGTGCAGTTGCGCCGTAATGCCGTCGGAATCCATCAAAATAACAACGTTACGGATGATGTATGATATTAAACTTTTATAGCCCCCACGTTACTGTAGTTATATAGCTCGTAAAGAGTAAGGCAATATACGGGAACACAAACGTAACTGCTGTTTCGAACATGGCCTCGCTCAACTATAAAAAAGGTAGTAAAAGGACATCCAGTTTGCTGAAAACCGAGAAAACATAGAGAACATTTCGTTGTTAAGAGAGCAAAAATACCACTGACACACATCATTGGTGTATATACTGACAGAACCAGGGAAAATAAAGAAATAATGAGCCGCAGTGGAACAATTATCAGTAACCGTATTGCAGTGGAAGGTCTTCGCGAAATGGGTGTGGATAACCCAAATAGAAACAGTAGTTCAAATGCCCAAATGTGTATGAAATCTTATGGGACTTAACTTCTAAGGTCATCAGTCCCTAAGCTTACACACTACTTAACCTAAATTATCCTAAGGACACACACACACACCCATGCCCGAGGGAGGACTCGAACCTCCGCCGGGACCAGCCGCATAGTCCATGACTGCAGCGAGAAACAGTAGTCATTAGCATAATATTGATAAAGAAATGAATATCCATTTCTCACACATGTATAGCCAATCAGGCTTTCTATTAACCACTGAGAGTGCCAGTTTTTTCACCTTTTCCTCCATTGTACAAACTGTATTTGTCTCCTCGGCTGAAATCAGTATATCCTTTTGGGAACGATAGTGTATCTCGTTCAACATACGTGATTTACCCTTTAAATTCCGTAGTCATGTATGCCGTCTCCTGGTGTTTTTAATTTTCTTATTTCTAAATTTATTTCATTGAATGTCCGTTTCAAAAGAGTTTATTTTGTACGATTTCATAAATACCTCTGTCTTTAATTTATTACAAGAAAGTATGTCTTCATTTAATTGATTCCTCCACATTTTGTTTCAGTGTCCACTACTTCTCAGGATAATACTGTATATTGCAGAAAGTCGAATGAATTCGCTTTTCAGCAAAATATATGTCTGAATGTTTCTCTGAAACGTTCATTACTAAGATGTATTTTAGGAAGTCAAAGAAATCAATCCTTTCAGTTCTTTTCTATTTAAAAAAAAAAGGTCATAATTCCACACCGAAGAGCTGTTAGTTAATGTTTCTTTATTCACGACCAGTTTCACTCTTCACCTGACCAGCAGATACCCCGTATACCAAGAAAGAGGACACATGACACACACTTTAGTGTGCTCAACGCCATCTGGTATACATGTTCACGAAAACGTTTCGTAATCATCATCATCATCTTGGACAGTTTCCAGCCACTGGCTGGGTCTGTCGGGAACACAAGCCTCTCCATCGTGTTCTGTCTTTCCACCATTCCCCCTCTTCCACCTTCGTCCAGTTCTCTCCTCTTCTCGTCACACATTCCTTCACTCCCTTCACCCATCTATCTCTTGGTCTTCCTCTGGGCCTCTTCCCCTCCAATTGCAGATCAAACATCATCTTTGGAATTCTTCCCTCATCCATTCTCTTCATGTGTCCATACCACTGCAGTCTTGATTTTTCTATCCTGTCCTGTACTGGTTCCTCCTTTAGTCTTTCCCTCACATACACATTTCGGAATCTGTCTCGTCTTGTTACACTCAACCTGCTCCTCTGGAACTTCATTTCACTAGCCTGTATTCTACTTTTGTCGCTTTTGTGCATTACCCATGTCTCACTTCCGTATGCCAATATGGGGACAAAGTAGGTTCGGTATATAATTCCCTCGGATTTCTGTGGCACCTCCTTGCTCCAAATAACTTTTCGTAATGCGAGACTTAAAGTAGTTTAGAATAGCTTACATGGCAATAATAAAACAGTGGCGTTAAGCAGCATAAACTCGATATTACGTCACTATTTAAGGGTAAAACGCATAAAGTAATGGAACTGACAGTGTTCGTACTTTCTTATTGGCAACCAATTAACTACTGCTCTCTTACGTTCCCCGACTTAAGCCTTGTTGGCCGCACATTAAGCCGTCAATTGATGCTCCTAGTTATGTCTTCGCAATGTTTCATTACTGCGGAGTGTTCTTACCAGGTCATCCCCAAGTAGAGCAGTCATTAGAGATAAAATACTACGCAAGTCACGTATGTAATTTTTCCATGATCTGAATCAATTTCGGTAAACATATCGTCTATACTGATTGTGCAAAGGCGCGGCCTGCTTGGACATATTTCTTCCCTCATGCTGCTTTCAAGGCTGACAGCATGTCGCATGTACGAGGGTCGTTCAATAAACAAGGCATCAGATGTTTTCTAGAGCAGTTAATACACTACTGGCTATTAAAATTGCTGCACCACGACGCGAAATTTAACCGACAGGAAGAAGATGCTGTGATATGCAAATGATTAGCTTTTCAGAGCATTCACAAAAGGTAGGCGCCGGTTGCGACATCTACAACGTGCTGAAATGGTTCAAATGGCTCAGAGCACTATGGGACTTAACATCTCGGGTCATCAATCCCCTTGAACTTAGAACTACTTAAAGCTAACTAACCTAAGGACATCACACACATCCATGCCCGAGGCAGGATTCGAACCTGCGACCGTAGCGGGGGCACGGTTCCAGAATGTAGCGCCTAGAACGGCTCGGCCACCCCGGACGGCTAATACCGGCAGCAGCAGTAGACAGTATAGGTGGAGTAGAATACGATATGAATACGAAATCAAGGCAGAGGGGGAGTTTATATGAACCATTCAATGACAGGCATGTTCTCATCACAGTCCGCAATAAACTAACACCGACCACTATGGTTTAGGTATACACGCCGACATCGCAAGCAGAAGATGGAGAAATAAAGTATGAGAGGATATTGAACTGGTAATTTAGTCCATCAAGAGAGATAAAAATCTGATAGCCATGGGGGAGTGGAATGCAGTTGTAGGGGAAGGAGTGCAAGAAAGAGTTATGGGAGAGTACGGGCGTGGTAGTAGCAATGAGAGAGGAGAAAGACTAATTGAGTTCTGCAATAAATTTCAGCTAATAATAGCGAATACTCTGTTCAAGAACCACAAGAAGAGGAGGTATACTTGGAAAAGACCAGGACATGCGGGAAGATTCCAGTTAGGTTACGTCATCAGATATTGGACTTTAAGGCGTACACAGATCACAATTTATACTGATGAAAAGTAGACTTAAGTTTAAGACAGTAGTCAGGAAGAATCATTGGCAAGGAAGTGGGATACGGAAGCACTAAGGACTGAAGAGACATGCTTGAAGTTCTCTGAGGCTATAGATACTGCGATAATGATTAGCTCAGTGAGTAGTTCAGTTTAAAAGAGGAATGGACATCTCTGAAAAGGTCTATCACCGAAGTTGAAAGAAAAAAAAAGGTACAAGTAAGGTAACTGCGAAGAAACCATGGTTGACAGTAGAAATAGTTCAGTTGATCGACGAAAGAAGAATGTTCACCGAAATTCCGGAATACACAAATACAAGTTACGTAGGAATGCACTAAATGGGGAGTCTAGGGAAGCTAAGGCGAAATGTATGCATGGAAATGTGAAGAAATCGAAAAAGAAATGATTGCCGGAAGGACTGTCTCAGCTTATAGGAAAGTCAAAGCAAAATCCGGTCAAATTAAAAGCGCGGGCAGTGGCATTAAGTGTGCAATGATAAGTCCACTGTTAAATGCAGAGGAAAGAGCGGACAGGTGGATACAGCACATTAAGGTCCTTTATATTGGGGAGGACTCGTCTGGTGACGAGAAGAAGAAACAGGATTCGACAGGGAAGAGATAGGGGATCCAGTACTACAATCGGAATTTAATGGAGTTTTGGACTACTTAAGGTCAAATAAGTCAAAAGGTATAAATAGCATTCCATCGGACCTTCTGGGGGAGTGGCAAAAAAACTACTACTCCCGTTGTTGTGTAGAATGTGTGAGACTGGTGTTATACTATCAGACTTTCGGGGCAATATCACCCACACAATTCCGGAGACAGCAAGAGCCGAGAAGTGCGCAAATTATCGCACAATCGACTTGATATCTCAACCATCCAACATGCCGACTAGAATAATACACAAAAGACTGGAAGATGACATCAGTTTGGGTTTGGGAAAGATAAAGTCACCAGAAAGCAGTTCTGCTGTTGGTAATGATAAGCGAAACGGTCAGGGCAACGTAAAATGATACAAGATGTTCTAAATTCTGAGAAAAAGCTATAGGGAAATATGGGTGGGATAAAATACGTACAAGGACCAAGAAGGAATAACGAAGTGCTCGGATTAAAAAGGGTGTACGACAGGGATGTAGTCTTTCCCCCCTACTGGTCAATCTATACATCGAACAAACAATGACAGAAATAAAAGAAAGTTTCAGGAGTGGATTTCAAATTCAGTGTGAAAGGATATCAAAGTGGTACGACTCACTGCTGACATTGCTAGCCTCAGTGAAAGTGAAGAAGAATTACATGATCTACTGAATGGAATGAACGGTTGAATGAGTACAATATATGGACTGAGAGTAAATCGTGAAAGACGTTGTAACCTCCCCGCAAAAATGTTGAATGAAAAACATGAAAATGGAGCCAAGCGTAACCTCCCCACAAAAATTTAAAAAAAATGATAATTGACCATGAACCCACAATAATATTAATTAAATAATGAACCATGAACCGAATGTAACATCTCAACAGAAATAATCATATCTGGTAAATTTTATAAGGGCAGCAGCGCTGACTTTCGGCCCTGTATTCTGAATAAAAAAGCAAAAATTCTTACCTCAATAAAAACTGCATCTATATCTGCTCTTAATTATACATTCTTCGACACAGCTTCGTGCAATGCTGCCGTATATATATTTATTTATTTATTCTTGGAGGGAATGCATAGGAAATATTCTTTAAATTGAAATGAATGTTTTTCTTTAAAAGAGTTACTTTATATTCAGAAGTCATTATTGAAGTGACATACTATTCAGAGCTGATCAGTATTACTCAGAACTCTCTTAAACTAGTAGCATTATTTGGGACTGGTAATTACTTTGTTTGCTTTTGAGTTATTGCTGCAAATGAAGATGTGTAACGTCATTCGTCATGAGTCAGCTCTAGCAAGGTTATGAAACAAGTAGAGCATATGTGATCACATTCATAAACGACATAGGTTTAATAAACAACTATTTATACCACATTAATTTCATGAATAATTTCTCCTACAAAATATACAAAATGGATTATGAAACTGAAAGAAGAAACGCATATTATGCTGAAAAGTAGTGAACTTCGAATTAACAGGTAGTGAAATGTGTATAAAAGTATATATGTTCTCTAGCTGTCCTTTCCAAGACCTTCAGTCATCATACCATGCGATATAAGACATACTGTCAAAACGAACTGCAACAAATACTTAAATAACTACATAGCATCTCTTAACTAACAGTAAATATATAAACTTCGTCATTATTCTCATCTGCAAAGAAAAAACTTCATTATCCATATTATCATAACTCCATTATTATCATCACCTGTAAAGAAAAACTTCATTATCCATAGTAGCATATTCTTCATCATTATTCATCACCATTCATTATCATCTACAAAAAAAATCACTTCATTATTCATTATACAACTATTCCTTATTTCTAGCATATTTCACCACTAAAACTAAGATGTGTAGTTCTGTCTGACAGCCTGCATCAATCGCCTCGTATTCTGAAAGAAAAAATTAGTTAAGACTGCTATCATACGATGTGTATAGTATATTCTTGTTAATGCTTGTTAATTCTGATCCATTTACTCTTCGTCACGACGTATTGTATCTTCTTTCGTTCATTCCGAAGGTGATATTCCCATTTCTGTTTAATTTATTTCTTTTACACGTTATTTCTTTCTGAAAATGATGAACAAGGATTAATGTCTTGCATTTAATTCATATACCCATTAGATAAAAACTGGTTTATAGTAACATAATTGAGCATATAGCATAGCATGACAGAAAACGTAATATGTCAAAAACATCGACAGTGTTCAGAAGCAAAAATGTACACAGTGTACCACAATGTAGCATCAAAAAACAAAGTAAAGTAGTCACGATGTTGAGATATCATAAGGCAAAATTTTAAAGTCAACTAGTGTTTGTTATATCTTAAATATTTCATAGTGCATACAAACAAAACAGGAAAACAATCATATATACATAAAAAATGGAAAATATGCACGGTCTGATGTGTAACGACAAGAAATGTGATTTTCTTTGTGTGCTGCTTGTATGTTGTGTAGTTAATGGAGGCGAGAATTGAAGACATTAATGGAGAGAAAATTTAATAAAATTAATATATCACTAGATAGAATTGCATAATGATTCGTAAGATACGTAATTTTATCTGGAAAATGTGCACTGTCTGATGTGTAACGACAAGAAAAGCGACCTGCTAACCTTACCTTGCCGGGCATTTGCCAAGAAAAAATACGACAATCATCAGTAAGTAGTCACATAAATACAATTGCATAAGTGGTCATAAAATTTATAAGTTCATCTGGAAAAATATGCACGGTCTGATGTGTAACGACAAGAAGAGCGACCTGCTAACCTTACCTTGCCGGGCACTTGCCAAGAAAAAATTACGATAATCATCAGTAGGTGTTCATGTGAACATAATCGCATAAGCGGTCATAAAAAATTAGGAAATGGCATTACAGTGTGATAAATCATAAAGTATCTTCATTCAATAAAAGGTTTGACGTTCGACACGTGGTGGTTCCCTTTGGTTTTTCTGGTTCTCAAAGTTTCGACGTGTACTACATTGGGGTGAGGAATGCTGCGAATTCGATATGGACCTGCGTATAGAAGCTCAAATTTACTGCATCTACTCTTTCCTTTGTTGGATAAATAGTGTGTACGTACTAATATCTTCTGTCCAACGTGAAAGTCGCGGCGTATACAAACCTGTTTTTGCTGTCTTCTCCGGCGCTCTGCGGCACGTTTGATGTTGTTCAGCGCAATGTCAATTATTTCATGGTGTCGAAGTCGACGAGATGTAGGAAGGGTTACTAATTCTTTAATTTTGTTAGGTGGTTCAACATTTTTCAGTATAATAGACGGAGATAGCATAGTAGATTCATTTGGTATGGAATTAATTACATCCTGGAATGAGAGTATGTGTGTGTCCCAATCAATATGTTTTTTATGGCAGTAAATTCTACACAGTTTACCAATTTCTTTCATTAATCGTTCACAAGGGTTCGAAGAAGCATGGTACCTGGATATATAGACCGGAGAAATGTTTCTAGCTCGTAACATACGTGTCCATATAGCAGTTCGAAACTGTGGTCCATTGTCGGAAATTACTTTCAACACATGCCCTACATGAAATAGAAAATGTTTTACAAATGCTTTCGAAACAGTTTTAGCAGTAGCTTTGCGTAACGGAGTGAAGGTAACAAATTTTGAAGTGAGTTCAACAGCGACAAAGATGTAGCAAAAACGTCTATTAGTTCTGGGAATTGAACCAAAAATGTCTACAGCGGCCATATGTCTTAATTTAACAGGAACAATGGGATGTAATGGAGGAATATGTGAAGTCGTATCTGATTTAGCTTTCTGGCAGATTTTGCCATTCGGTGTTCAATTGTTTGATAGTATTAATTTCGTCCGATACTGTAGCAATATTGTTGTCTACGTATGTTTTTGCTTTCGTAAACAATTTACGTTTATCTTCCTGTCTCTGTGCGGTAATTGTTTCCATGACTTGTCGTTTTACTTTATTTTGTTTCTGTATACATTTACGGAAACGCGTTTCACTGTTTTGTAGGTGGTGATTAAAACGTTCGTCAATTTGACTGTTCTGTTGGTCGAATTTCGCGTCTACTTTTGCATCGAGTGTGCACGAAAGTTCTGCTGTCATTAATTTAAACTCGTCGCGTAACTGTGTTGCTTTTTCAGAGCATTGTTTACCACTGCACTAATTTCGCCTCTAAGTGATTCTGTTGTAGCTGTGTGCATATCTCTTACATCTTGAGCAACAGATCTAATTTCTTCACTACTTTTCATAGCGCAAGCCTCAATTTCCTCACGTAATTGTTCTTTAATATCATGACACTGCGCGCAACGCCTGTAATCTGTTCACTAAGCTGTCTGGAATTGTTGTCTAATTTTTCATTAAGATTGTCATGTTTTTCATTAAGTTATTTGAAATTTTCATTAAGGTTGTCTTGTTTTTCATTAAGCTGTTTGATCTGTTCACTAAGTTGTTTGGAATTGTTGTCTAATTTTTCATTAAGTTGTTTGTAATTGTTCTCTTGTCTTTCATTCGACTGTTTGGAATTGCTGTCTATTTTTTCATTAAGTTGTTCAAAAAATGCCACAACTTGATCCAACCCAATATTACCTACTCTATTCTCTGTTCTGTTTGATGGCGTACCTGCAATTGTCACGTTTTGTGTGACCATTTGGTCATTCTGTAATTTCTGAAAGGGTTTGCCAATCGGATGTGCACTATCGGTCACTACACCGGAATTAAATAAAGCTGTCGTACTCTGATTACACTGTTCATTTTCATTATAAAAATTTATCTGTTTGTCACGTAAATCCTGCAAACCGGGTGTGTCAAGCTGGGCAGCGCTCATTGCAACAGAACGTCCCGCGTCATCAATTGTCGTTAAATTAACAGAGGACACAATTGAATTTGTCTGTTCATCACTAGGATCAAAATCAACATTAGTGGTCGGTACACACTGATTGTCTGTAAATGGAGGATTGTCATCATTACACAGCGTGTCGCAAGTACTATCGGTCAAGTTATTTGAGTCGCCTATTTCACTCATTGTACATCGCGATGTACTGTTAACAGTTTTTCGCGGCATTTTTACACAAATCAAAATTGTTCACAAATGAAACAAAGACAATGTAAAATCCAACAAACACTATTACAACAAAGAGCAACAAATTGCCGATGATCTGTGGAAGAAAGAGTGACAAATTAGGAAATGCGTTGCGCCAAATGCTAATTACATTTAAGTAAATAAGAGCAGATATATGACTACTTCTCAGAAGATTCACAAAGAAATACGATCCTGGCCGGATGTCGCCAAGTGTAACCTCCCTGCAAAAATGTTGAACGAAAAACATGAAAATGGAGCCAAGCGTAACCTCCCCACAAAAATTTTAAAAAAATGATAATTTACCATGAACCCACGATAATATTAATTAAATAATGAACCATGAACCGAATGTAACATATCAACAGAAATAATCATATCTGGTAAATTTTATAAGGGCAGCAGCGCTGACCTTCGGCCCTGTATTCTGAATAAAAAAGCAAAAATTCTTACCTCAATAAAAACTGCATCTATATCTGCTCTTAATTATACATTCTTCGACACAGCTTCGTGCAATGCTGCCATATATGATTCTTGGAGGGAATGCATAGGAAATATTCTTTAAATTGAAACGAATATTTTTCTTTAAAAGAGTTACTTTATAAAAAAAATTATTATTGGGGCATTTTTTGAACAAATTAATTACAATTAACATACATTATTAGATATGCGCAATGCTGCTTCTTTACCTTCTACAACAGTACTCATCCTCCAGAGTCCTGACCAGAGTCGCGAGCAGAGCACACAGCCGACGCATGCCGACTCCCGCAGACTACTACCGTCCACTCGCTACTGTATCCGACCGACTACTACTGTCAGACTCGCGCAGACTAGCGACAAGCAACAACTAATAATAAACTACTCTCTGGTCAGAGATTCTGTCATGCTTCGCCCATCGCCGGCGAAGCATACTCCTTACAACGTAAGTATCGAGAAGTATCAGAAAAGAGAATAGCGAGAAACGTAACATGAGAGTTGGCGATCACGAAGTTTGGGAATTCTGCTAAGTAAGGCAGCAAAACAACACATGATTGACGGAGCAAGTAGGGCATAAGAAGGAAACTAGCGATGGCAAAAAGGACGTTCCTGGCCAAGAGAAGTCTACTAGTGTCAGACATAGGCCTTAACTTGAGAAATAAATTTCTGAGAATATAGAAGGTTCTCCGTGGAATCTGGAAGGAAAGGAATATTTGGAAAACACCGACAAAAAGAAGGCATAGGATGACAGTACACGTGTTAAGAAGTCAGGAAATAACTTTCCTGTTACTAGAACGAGCTACAGACGGTAAAAGTTGTAGACGAAGATAGAGACTGGAGTCAATCCAGTAAATAACTGAGGACGTGTGTTACAGTTACTACTCTAGGATGAGAAGGTTTGGCACAGGAGATAAATTCATGGCGGGCCGCAGACACCCAGTCATAAGAGTGGAAAAAAAGTCGTCATCTGATTTACTCTATGTGTGTGCACTATTAACAACACTTCAAAAAATGGTTCAAATGGCAATGAACACTATGAGACTTAACGTTTGAAGTCATCAGTCCCCTAGAACTTAGAACTACTTAAACCTAACTAACCTAAGGACATCACACACATCCATGCCCGTGGTAGGATTCGAACCTGAGACCGTGGCGGTCGCGCGGTTCCAGATTGTAGCGCCTAGAACCGCCTGGCCACCCCGGCCGGCAACAACATTTCCTCCAAAATAGATTCGGCGGGCTTAACTACTGCACGATAAACTTCCTGTAATGCAAACGGGACCCTAACCAATTACTGCAAGCGAATTTTGTTTACATTGGAGATCTTCGCCCGTGAAGTCACATACGCAGGTGAGCCCTTCACGCTAATCACAACAGCCTGCCTAATTTTCAATGCTAGTGACGCTGCAGACTAGCTGGCACCAAGTGGATATTTTGCAGAAAATACTATGACGGAAATGGAAATTGTTAGAGCATAAACGCTACCCAGCTGATACGCCAGTATTTCAATGCCTTAGGGATACGTTGATTAAAATTTCGTCAGTATACGAGCTTATTTTCAGCATTTTCAGTAGTCATTCCTACAGGATGGTGAGAGTACATGATGGTTGTTGGATTTGTATTTCGTCACTGGAATTCTTCAGGAGGAGGTAACAACATCCGAGCGGTGCTCAATAAAAATACGCAACACCTTTTTTTGAGCCAGTTTCGGATGAAAAAAATGCGGAATTTGTTGTGGGTAACCGTGGAATATTGCCACATCAGCCTCTATAGTTTCATGAAGTTCCTATAAGTAACGGTGCTATACGTAGCCTTCAAAATGGCGTAGCCACGCTGTGTGGCCGCGCGGTTTGAGGCGCCATGTGACGGACTGCGCGACCCCTCCCGCCGGAAGTTCGAGTCCTCCCACAGGCATGGCTGTGTGTGTGTTGATCTTAGCATAAGTTAGTTTAAGTGACCTCAGCAGTTTGGTCCCTTAGGAATTCACACACATTTGTACATTTTCTTTCAAAATGGCGTCTGTAACGAAGGTGCCTTCCAAGCAGAGGGCAGTCATTGAGGTTATTTTGGTGGAAAAGCAAAGCATCGCAGATATTCATGTGCGCTTCTAGAATACGAAGACCTGCCAGTGGACAAAAGTATGGTGAGGCGTTGGGCGAGGCGTCTGTCATCGCCGCAACCAGGTCCCACAAACTGGTCCGTCATCCCGCGTGCCTGTCGGCCACGTAACTGTGAATCCCTCAATGTTACAACGTGCGGACACTCTCACTTCAGGTGATTGCTGGCCGACATCAAACACCTCTCTGTTTAACTGGACATCTCTGTTGGTAGTGCTACACACCGGAGACGACCTCACGAAACTTCATTGGACTTTTCTTCGTCATCCACCCTACAGCCCGGGTCTCGCACCTTGCGACTTCCCTCTACACTGAAGAGCCAAAGAAACTGGTACACCTGCCTAATATCGTGTAGGGTCCCCCCGAGCACGTAGAAGTGCCGCAACACGACGTGACATGGACTCGACTAAGTGCTAGATGGAACTGACACCATGAATCCTGCAATGCTGTCCATAAATCCGTAAGAGCACAACAGGTGGAGGTCTCTTCTGAACAACACGTTACAATGCATCGCAGATATGCTCAATAACGTTCATGTCTCGGGAATTTGGTGGACAGCAGAAATTTTTTACCTCAGAAGAGTGTTCCTGGAGATACTCGGTAGCAAATCTCGATCTGTGGGGTGTCGCATTGTCCTGCTGGAATTTCCCAAGCCCGTCGGAATGCCAAATGGACTTGAAAGGATGCAGGTGATCCGACAGGATGCTTACGTATGTGTTACCACTCAGAGTCGTTTCTACACGTATCAAGGGTCCCATATCACTCCAACTACACCCGCTCCACACCATTACAGAGCCTCCACCAGCTTGAACAGTCCGCTGGTGACATCCGGGGCCATTGGATTCATGATGTTGTCTCCATACCCGTACACGTCCATCCGCTCGATACAATTTGAAACGAGACTCGTCTGACCATCCAACACGTTCCCAATCATCGACAGTCCAATGTCGGTGTTGACGGACCCAGGCGAGGCGTATAGCTTTGTGTCGCGCTGTCACCAAGGGTACACGAGTGGGCCTTCGGTTCCGAAAGCCCATATCGATGATGTTCCGTTGAGTGGTTCGCACGCTGGCACTTACTGATGGCCCAGCATTGAAATGTGCAGAATTTTGCGGAAGGGTTGCACTTCTGTCACTTGTGTCTCTTCAGTCGTCATTGATCCCGTTCTTGCAGGATCTTTTCCTGAGTGCAGCGATGTCGGAGATTTGATGTTTTATCGGATTCCTGATAGTCATGGTACACTCGTGAAACTGTCGTACGGTAAAATTCCCACTTCATCGCTACCTCGGAGATGCTGTGACCCGTCGTTCGTGCGCCGACTATCACACCACGTTAAAACTCCAATCTTGATAACCTGCCATTGTAGCAGCAGTAACCAATCTAACAACTGCACCAGACACTTATTGTCTTACATAGGCGTTGCCGACCGCAGCGCCGTATTCTGCAAGTTTATATATCTCTGTGTTTGAATACGCATGTCTGTGCCAGTTTCTTTGGCGAGTCATTGTTTTCGGCCCATAGAAGGATGCACTCTGCTTGAAGCAGTAAGTCGATGATGGGAATGTTATTGATGCAGCAAGACCTCGACGAGTACAATGATACCATGAGGGCATACAGACCCTCCCACAAACGTGGCGTGAGGCCGTCGCAATGAAAGAAGATTGTGATCAAAAATTGGATTTTGTACCCGAAAGAGTCGGAATAATATGGTGTATTGGAATCCTGAATAAAAACAACCCGCTTTCAGAAAAAAGTGCGTTGCATTACTTACAGAACGCTGCTCGTTGCATGCCCAAAGGACGTACACATTACCGCCATCCTTCAATCCTTCAGCCTTTGAGAAAGGTCGAATCATTGGCATGAGCTATAGTGCGGGCACCGTATCGACACATCGCCGGACGTACTCGACATGACAGCAGAACTGACCTGTTATTCGCTGAAGGGAGTCCGACTAATTGGCAATACTTGCCAAGAATTTTATACCCTATTGTCGTACTCGTCTTGGCCAGGTTGCTATGTGGTATATTAGGGAAAGACAATGCGAGACACCACATCACAACTGCATTGAATAACATACCGACCCTTAACTTATTTGCATGTTTCCATGATTTGGCAGCCGCAGGATGGGATGAGCTGGCGATATATATATATATATATATATATATATATATATATATATATATATATATATATATATATATATACCAAAAATTCCCCAACAATGCAATCCAGTTTCACTTGCACCAAATGAAGAGGAAATCATTAAAGAAATTCATAGGTTGAAAAACAACAAAGCATCTGGTGAAGATGGAATTGTTGCAGAACTTTTAAAGGCAGCTGGTCCAAAAACCGTTAAAGAAATTACTTCAATCATGCAAAACATTTGGCAAACTGAAAAAATTCCTGATGAATGGAAAACCGCCTTGATTCACCCACTTCATAAGAAGGGAGACAAAACTGATGTTAATAATTACAGAGGAATTTCTCTTCTTCCAGTCACATACAAAATCCTCTCTCAATGTCTTCTGAACCGAGCACAACAGCAACTTGAATGGAAAATTGGCGAATATCAAGCAGGTTTCAGGCCAAATAGATCTTGCCCAGAACAGATTTTAGTCCTCAAACTAATTCTCAGACATCAAAAAATTTACAATAAAAAACTAGTTTGTACCTTTGTAGATTTTAGAAAGGCTTATGACTCAGTGGATCGTGAATCTCTTTTCCAAATTGTAAAAGAACAAGGCCTGGATCCTAAAACCACGGCAATTATCAGAGACACGCTAACTGGTACAAAATCAAAAGTAAAGTTCAGAGGAGAAATTTCAGAATCCTTTGAAATAAAAACAGGCGTGAGGCAAGGTGATGGACTCTCTCCGTTGCTATTTAACTGCGTTCTAGAAAAAGTAATACAAGAGTGGCGCGAACGAAAATTGGAGTTCAAAATTGACCAACCAGTGAAATTAGGACGAACAAATATTCGAATAGACTGTTTGGCCTTTGCAGACGACTTGGTTATTCTAACGCAGGACATCCAAATTGCTCAGAAACAAATAGAAATCCTTAAAGAAACAGCAGAAAGAGTAGGTCTCCAAATCTCATTTGAAAAAACACAGTATATGACTAGCAACAAACCGGCACCCAAACTTTTGGAAACTAAGTATGGAAAAATCAAAAGAGTTTCGCAATTCAAATATTTAGGTGAAACAATCTCAGAGACTGGTCTAGAAAAAGTTGGAAATGAAATTCGTTGTCAAAAGATGGAGACAGCTTTTAGACTTACAAAAGACATCTACAACAAAAAATGTCTCTCGAGGTACTCTAAATTGAGACATTACAACACAGTCATAAAACCAGAGTGCCTTTATGGGGCTGAAACGCTAATTTTAAACAGAAAAAAGGACATTCAAGAAATCCAAAAAAGAGAAAGAAAAGTAATCAGAAAAATTCTAGGTCCAAAATATACTGAAGAAGGAACATACAGGCTAAGAGCAAATAGTGAAATTCAACAATACACCAGCATATATTCAGATATGAAAAAACGCAGATTAAAATTTTATGGGCATATTAAAAGAATGGATGCTACCAGACTAACTAAACAAGTAGTGGAATTCTACGAAAATAGAAGTAAAGCTAAATTTGAGACAATAAAATGGATTGCTGCTATAAAAGAGGACATGAAAGAGGCAAATATAAAACAAGATGAAATTCAAGACAGAAAATTATTTAGGCAAAAAATTCATGACTGGGTAGTTGGTCAAGCTGAAAAACCAAAGAAAACTGGAACCACATGGTCTGATGAAAGGAAAAGAGCTCATTCCGAGAGAATGAAAACAATTTGGGCAGAGAGAAAGTCTAAAAGAAAATAACTGAATGCCCCGTGATTGTACTTCGCGTGGTCCAGTAGGGCCCAAACGTGAATAATAATATATATATATATATATATATATATATATATATATATATATATATATATATATATATATATATATATATATATATATATATATATATATAGCAGGCTCCAGCCAGGAACTGGTATGAACTGGATGAACTGGATGAACTGGCACAGTTTACGTTCAGGCAAGATTAAAAATTAGTCACGGTGACATTCGGTGTGTGATTCAATAGAGTTGCTAAAACCAAAGCGACGTCGGAACAACAAGGGAAAGCGCTGCATGCAGCGAAGAAATGGCAGAAGTAACATCGATAGTTCATTCAGCATTGAGGCTTGCTTGCCTTTGAGAGCGGCGACATCAGAGGCTGGATCACGCACGCTACCAGGAACTGATCAGCCACCTGTGAACACTCCGCCTATGGCCTTTATATGGGTCAACCACACACGGATCGACAGCCCCAGTGGGTTGTGCTAATCCACTACCACACCTCAGAACCGCCAAGTTACGGCTTGGTATCCACCTTTCTGTTACGCCGCCGCCAATGTAGCCCCTGCGGGCCGGCAACACATCTAACACCACACAGGACCGAGGTTGTCTATGCCCAAGGCGTAAGCAATGGTAAACATCGGCTGTTTTGGAAACAGACATTCCGCGTACTACTTCCTGCAGAGGGGTTTCGAGATGGCCTGCAGGAAGTATTAGTACACCAACATCTGATTGGCTGGTCAATACTAGAACCAGCACCGGACGTCAGTTCCCGCTGAATACCGACCTCAAGGACGTCTCCACGGAAGACCACATCTTCGCCATTGGAATAGGACTTGGAATTAAGTGTATGTGTGTTTCCACGGACTCTTGTGGGAAACTTTCAAGTTATCTTTTGTTGGCTCTAGTAGGAAATTCTTACTGGCTTTGTCACTGTTACTTTTCGTTGTTATTCAGTCATTTCCATGTAGACTCACTTAATAAAAGTTGTGTTGTAAAAACTTTCAAATTGTCAGTTACAACACTTTCCATATACTTCTTCGGCACTAGCCGTCAACAAAGAGATTTCTTTTTGCCACATACGCTGAGACTCGATAATGCTTTGTGTCACACTGCCTTAATTAGTGTTGTGAGTCCTTGAAAAATGTGACGTGTACAGAGCATTACATCTCACAAGCAAATCTTACCGTCTGGCATTCTTCAATTTTCTTCAGACTCATAGTATTCGAAACTGAGTGGCAGTCATCAGTTTCCTAAGGCAGCACAATGCACTTAACAAAAACACAAAAGCCGGCCGAAGTGGCCGTGCGGTTAAAGGCGCTGCAGTCTGGAACCGCAGGACCGCTACGGTCGCAGGTTCGAATCCTGTTTGTGATGTCCTTAGGATAGTTAGGTTTAACTAGTTCTAAGTTCTAGAGGACTAATGACCTCAGCAGTTGAGTCCCATAGTGCTCAGAACCATTTGAACCAAAAACACGAAAAATACACTGCCTAACAAAAGAAGTGAAGCACCCACGCTGGGGGAGAGAACGAAATGTCACTTCATGAGTCGAGAGGGTTTGTCATGCTATTTCACTTATTACAATATCAAAGTCAAATTTTCAAAGAATTTGGCAGCATCAGCCCGCTTATCAGTATTATGTTGCATCCCCTATTTAACTGTATGCACGTACTGTTTCTTTTGGGAAGGGTGACGTAAAGTCATTGTATCGTTTTCTGGGTACATTACATGTTAAAACTTCCTGGCAGATTAAAACTGTGTGCCGGACCGAGACTCGAACTCGGGACCTTTGCCTTTCGCAGGCAAGTGCTCTACCAACTGAGCTACCCAAGCACGACTCACGCCCCGTCCTCACAGCTTTACTTCTGCCAGTACCTCGTCTCCTACCTTCCAAACTTTACAGAAGCTCTCCTGCGAACCTTGCAGATCTAGCACTCCTGAAAGAAAGTTTGGAAGGTAGGAGACGAGGTACTGGCAGAAGTACAGCTGTGAGGACGGGGCGTGAGTCGTGCTTGGGTAGCTCAGTTGGTAGAGCACTTGCCCGCGAAAGGTAAAGGTCCCAAGTTCGAGTCTCAGTCCGGCACACAGTTTTACTCTGCCAGGAAGTTTCATATCAGCGCACACGCCGCTGAAGAGTGAAAATCTCATTCTGGAAACATTACATGTTCTCCGCGACACAGGTGTGAAGGCGTCATGAAGTGCCTGGTGCTCAATAAGACGCGCTACCCTTCTAGTGGGTAGACGTGTTCGACCAGAACCTTAGTGAAAAGTATGCCTGACCTCACGTTCGCGTGCAGTCCCACATCAGGGCACTGCGTGATTCCACGAGCTGGCGAAATGAAAGCCCACAATGAGGTGTCGCTTTCAACCTCTGTAAGGTGCTGATAACGCTGCCTCACACCGGTACGCTGCTCTTCCGTGTACTTCACTGTGATCACCCAACACCTTATCCTGTTCACTCCTGGTAGCAACACAAAACGCCAACAGTACTGACATACTTTGTTGGCGTTCTACCTGACACAAAGAACTGCAACTCTGATCATTTACATAATCGCAAATGGCGTACGTGTAAGAAGTTACACTGACGTCTCATCATTGTCCTCCTGGGTGCTTCACGTTTTTTGTCAAAGAGAGTAGTTGCTTTCTAGCTTCCGAAAAATTCTGAATGCAGTAAATTTCAAACATTTTAACACAGCCGTCGGTAACTGCAAGAATAATGATCAATCTTTGTAATACCGATATTGCTGGCTAAGTCATAGCTAGACGGAATAGTTTCATTTCTCTCGCATTCCTTATCAACAAATACTGATTCATAATTTACATTAAAAATAACATCATTTTGTCTGTAATTCCGTATTTCATGGAAACATGAGTACAATAAACAAAAATATGATGGAAATATTAAAATTATATTTATACAGAATGAAAAAAGCTACTTATAAACAAGATTAGAGTGCTTAGAGAAGACAAAAAGAAACACTTCTTTTGGGCGACAAAACTGTCACAGGTACTCAGTTTTCCGTCGGAGAGTTCATAAAGATTTTGGCGCTGTGATGTTAATGACGATATCCAGCTGCCGTGTGATGAATATCATTTTTGAGATATTGCTGAATACACACATTTAAATGAATGCACAACTTGCATCTGCATGTCAATGATTGTCTAACACACTCGAAACAACTATGCTCCCAACGATTTCTCTAATTGTTGGATTGGGAACGATAGTACCTTGGCGACCACGTAATCCCAACTCCACTACTATGGATTTATTTTTGTGCGACGGATGAAGCGCCTTGGCCGTACAATATACACAAACACAGTTCAGAAGAGCTGGCTGTCCGTTTGGCTGAAAGTGCAGCACTTGGTGGTTGTTTTCTCCGTGTTAGACGGTGCCAGCTGTGCAATGTTGTAAACGGACGCCATTTTCAGCGACTCCGCTAAAGCAACGTTTATCACATAGCAATTTTAGTAGCATCTTTGAACTTAAGTAGTGTCAAATTCTTCACGAACATCTAGTGCGTAAATGGTCCACCTGCGATATTTTTATGACATTAAGAACTTGGTATTTTCTTATCTCCTATAAATGCTCTGCAATGTTGTATACGTAGTTCTGTACACCCAGTATAAATAATACTTATAATACTGCTTATTCATAACGTCTTCGAAAAATTATATTTTCCACGTGATGTGTCCGATTTTCATGCTCGGATAGTATCTGTTATTCCACGCATGGTCAACGTAGTTGAGATTTTTTCAATAACTTGAGCACAGATGAGTTGTCCTACGCAGCAATAATCACCGTTTTCCCGAGTTGTGGGCCAGTAATTTATCGCAGCAACGAGTTACATTGCGTAACTCTGCTTAGTGCCCGCCCACGTACCACACAGCAGGGGCGACCATGAATTTAGCCAGTGAGCCGTGCCATAATTTACAGCCTGTCTGCACTATTACTCTTCCACCACGTCCATTATGAGCATGACGAGGAGGAAACTGCGGATGTGCTGAATGTAAATGGCAATGGAGTCACAATGCATATGACTGTTTCATATTTCACATTTTTCAAGAACATAAATCAAAAACAATCCAATTTTTCAGTATTATTTAATTATTTTTGGCGCACTGAAGGCCTAATATAATTCTTATCTGGTACGAACTCTCAGCATATGGACAGATTTCACGAAATTTCGCATTCAGGTTGTAAGACGTGTATATTTCTATTGTCCATTGTCAAACCAAAATTTATGAAAGATGTTTATATTTTATTAACAGGATTAAGTAGGAATAATTAATATTTGTCATGTTGGAAATAATTGTGGTAGCAGGGAATGTCTGCACCAAAGTATTGTTGGCAAGAGAGACCGCACATTGATATAATTTTAAAAAGGGCGGGAGAGACCGCGTATGTATACATTTTAAGAAAAGAGCGGGAAAGACCGCGCATTAGTACATTTTATAACTGTAGCAGGGATAGTCTGCACCAGAAAGCATTTTTGGCAGGAGAGAGCGCACTTTAGCGTTCGTAGGAAGTCAGTAGTAAGCGAAAAGTGAAGCGAGTAGGTAGCAGGTCTGAAGCGAGAGGTTGAGAGGAGCGGTGTGCCTGCCAGCCACCAGCTATGATTTATAAGAGATTATAAACAGGTGTACAGAGACATCAGCTAACTATTATCATAAGAGGAACTAATATTATTGAATTATTTTCTTTGCGAAACTCAAGACTGCTGAAGGTATGTTTGCGCAATGATAGTTGTAAGATTATTGTAAAAAGTAAGTCCCATTTGAACGTTTGTAAAATCATTTCATTACCAGCAGTAAATGAAGAAACGTTTTCAGAATATAATTAATTTTTGCCAGCAATGTTGCATTACTGATTATAATCCATCCCAAAAAACATCAACGTAAAACTTTGCAAAAATTTTATCGTTGTCAAGAAAAGGTTTAACTATGAATTACGTAACTTCAGTCAAGTCAATTAAAGAATAGCGTCAGTTTTGCTATTAAAGAATAACGCCAGCTTTGGTAATAAATACAGCCACTTATTATGACAGCCCACCAGCAGTTAACAGAGTATAGTAAACCAGAGTAAGTATATTCATGTCGCAGTTCGATGCAGCAGTCAGATGGCGATCCAGTAACAGTAAAAAAGAGGTAAGGAACAGTTTTGGGTTATTGCAGGTAACGACTAAGGGCCACGACGACGACACATTCTATGTTTCATCGAAATAATCAGAAAATCACTTTTAAGGAGCAGCAATTAAATTTGTATGCGAAGATTGAGAAAGAGAATAAATTTCAAAGGGAAGATTTCAATTGTTATTATTAAGCAAGAGATAGAAATCCTAAGCGAAGGTTCCGTAGGTTATTGGTAGAAGCGAAGGTTGCGTAACACAAAAGAGATATAGAGGAGACGGGAAGGTTTCAAGGTTGCCACGTAATTGTCGCTACCTTAGTTTCATAATGTAAAAAATGTCTTTTACACACCTATGTTGGTCGAAATATTGAAGCGCTTGTGCAGCCTCAATTATGGATATGTTGAAACTCTACATGAGGAAAACAATATGGACATCCTGGACAATTTTAACATGAAAGATGGTGGTAACTTGCTATGGGACCAAACTGCTGAGGTCATCGGTCCCTAGGCTTACGCACTACTTAATCTAACTGAAACTAACTGACGCTAAATATAACACACACCCGTGCCCGAGGGAGGACTCGAACCTCCGACGAGGGGAACCGCGGGAACCGTGGCAAGGCGGCAGAGACCACGCGGCTATCCCGAGCGGCCTAACTAGAAAGGATTTGTCTTAAAACCGGAATGACATTCCATATTAGTCAGCTTCATCTGCACATGTAGAGGGGCGCTTTCAGCTGAAACGGCAAACTGTATCGAAAACAGCTCGGAAGCAGTTGTAAGACTGGCAGTGTTCTGAAAAACTCTTCTTAGAAAATAAGTGCTTCAAATCTCGCGTTTTCTTTAACGCCGATGAACTTAGGCAAGTAGACTGTGTTTGTCAGAATTTGTCCCTTCTATATTTGAATTTGCTTTTTAATTGTATCCTCATCAAATCAGAATGAAACATTATTTCTCACCTTGCAATGTGCAGTCAAGCCCACTTAAAATGCGCGATTTGCAATAGATTGTGGACGTTGTAATTTTCGTTCCTGCAGTCGCTTTTCCTTCATACATTTAGCAACCACGTGTTTTAAATCGAAAAGTCGTTCCAGGTTTTCCCCTTCACTTAACCGACGTAGTTTGCAGTGATGTATAAAGTCTCCATAATCTTCGTTCAGTTGCATTGTAAACTGTTGCAACTAAGATTGGAATAATGCATAACACTTCACAAATTTTACTATTTGTACCACCAATTTATTCACGCGCTCCTTGCCTCTAAATTTAGCTTCTTGATGCACTGGGTACTGAATACCGACTTTCGATCACCGAGCGAGGTCGAGCAGTGGTTAGCACACTGGACTCGCATTCGGAAGGACGACGGTCCAATCCCGCGTCCGGCCATCCTGATTTAGGTTTTCCGTGATTTCCCTAAATCGCTCCAGGCAAATGTCGGGATGGTTCCTTTGAAAGAGTGCGGCCGACTTCCTTCCCCATCCTTCCCTAATCCTATGAGACCGATAACCTCGCTGTTTGGTCTCTGCTCCCAAACAACCAACCAACCAACCGACTGTCGATCGTTCTAATGTTTTGCTCTTTGTCAACTAAATCTTCAAATTCTTTCTCTATGGTATTGTAATGTCGTTTAATACCAAATTTGCAGTACTTGTCGATCATAAAACAAACAAACGCCGTCCGAACGGACCTTGAAGGCCCAGAGGTACCGACCGGTCGCCGTGTCATCCTCAGACCTTAGGCATCACCGGGTGCCGATGCAGAGAGGCTCGTGGTCAGCACACTGCTGCCCCAGCTGTTGTCAGTTTTCGTGACCGGTATCGCTACTTCTTAATCAAGTAGCTCCTCAATTGATCTCACAAGGGCTGAGTGCATCCCGCTTGCCAATAGTACTCGGCAGATCCGAACGGTTACCCATCAAAGTGCTATCCAAGCGCAACAGCGCGTAACTTCGGTGATCTGACGGGACCGGTGTCACCACTGAGGCCAGGCCGTTGCGACTACATACACTACTGGCCATTAAAATTGCTTCACCACGAAGATCACGTGCTACAGACGCGAAACTTAATCGACAGGAAGAAGATTCTGTGCAAATGATTAGCTTTTCAGAGAACGCACACAAGGTTGGCGCTGGTGGCGACACCTACGACGTTCTGACATGAGGAAAGTTCCCAATCGATTTCTCATTCACAAACAGCACTTGACCAGCGTTGCGTGGTGAAATGTTGTTGTGATGCCTCGTGTAAGGAGAAGAAATGCGTAACATCACTTTTCCGGCTTTGATAAAGGTCGGATTGTAGCCTATCGCGATTGCGGTTTATCGTATCGCGACATTACTGCTCGCGTTGGTCGAGATCCAATGACTGTTAGCAGAATATGGAATCGGTGGGCTCAGGAGGGTAATACGGAACGCCGTGCTGGATCCCAACGGCCTCGTATCACTAGCACTCGAGATGACAGGCATCTTATCCGCATGCCTGTAACGGATCGTGCAACCACGTCTCGATCACTGAGTCAACTGATGGGGATGTTTGCAAGACAACAACCATCTGCACGAACAGTTCGACGACATTTGCAGCAGTATGGACTATCAGCTCGGAGACCATGGCTGCAGTGAACCTTGACGCTGCATCACAGACAGGAGCGCCTGCTATGGTGAACTGAACGACGAACCTGAGTCCACGAATGGCAAAACGTCATTTTTTCGGATCAATCCAGGTTCTGTTTACAGCATCATGATGGTCGCATCCATTTTTGGCGACATCGCGGTGAACGCACATTGGAAGCGTGTATTCGTCGTTGCGATACTGGCTTATCACCCGGCATGATGGTATGGGGTGCCATTGGTTACACGTCTCGGTCACCCCTTGTTCGCATTGACGGCACTTTGAACAGTGGACGTTACATTTCAGATGTGTTACGACCCGTGGCCCTACCCTTCATTCGATCCCTGCGAAACCCTACATTTCAGCAAGATAATGCACGACCGCATGTTGCAGGTCCTGTAAAGGCCTTTCTGGATACAGAAAATGTTCGACTGCTGCCCTGGCCAGCACATTCTCCAGGTCTCTCACTAACTGAAAACGTCTGGTCAATGGTTGCCGAGCAACTGGCTCGTGACAATACGCCAGTCTCTACTCTTGATGAACTGTGGTATTGAGCTGAAGCTGCATAGGCAGCTGTACCTGTACACGCCATCCAAGCTCTGTTTCTCTAAATGCCCAGGCGTATCAAGGCCGTTATTACGGCCAGAGGTGGTTGTTCTGGGTACTGATTTCTCAGGATCTATGCACCCAAATTGCGTGAAGATGTAATCACATGTCAGTTCTAGTATAATATATTTGTCCAATGAATACCCATTTATCATTTGCATTTCTTCTTGGTGTAGCAATTTAGTGGCCAGTAGTGTAATAGATATTGACAATTTTCATCCTGCTCCTCTGTCATTCCCAATCAGTTTTAAATGGATCGCTAGATTGCCTCTTTTTCGGATAAACAGACGCTGGACCGGCGAACGTCCTTCATACCATGAACAAAGAGGGAAGGGTAAACACTACGATTCTGCCGAAAGGAAGTGAGTTGTGCTGACCAAAAAACAGCTACACCGTAATGCAAAATGAAATGTCGTAGTGTACCGAGGAACGAGCAAGGGCAAGACACTCCCAGCCTCGGTCCGCGCGAGGCCAGCGTGTAGGGCGCGCCTGCGGTATGGGTCGCCTTGGCCAGTTTATTTATTTATTTGGCCTTCCGAGCAGTAGCTCGATTTAGCCATCAATAACACATAGTTACAATGTACGTATCAGTGAATAAAAGAATACAGAAACGCATATTTCGAAGTAGAAAAAACACAAACTATCACAGCTGTGTCCACTATATTTTTGCAACAATTAGGTTAAAAGGTAGTTAGAACTGTGTTGAGCTTCAGTTCCCATCTTTCGCGAAATATCTTCAGACAGAAAAAATAGAAAGTTGCCAAAATAAATACGGTGTCCTAAATTGCTTGGGATTTGCTGATGACCTAGCATTACTAGCTAATAATATTCAGGAAGCCACGAAACAAATAACAAGCTTACAAAATATAGCACAAAAATTAGGACTCCAGATATCATTTGAAAAGACTGAAATAATGGTAACGGATCCACTTGTAATAGATCACATCACAGTGAACTATAGGGAAATTAAAATAGTGAAACAATTTAAATACCTGGGTGAAATTATAACACATAAATTGGACGAGATACCTGCATGGCGAGCAAGAACTAATAAAATGATAAAAGCTCAAAAACTAACATGGTCTACGTACAATAAAAAATGTCTATCAATTAAAACAAAATTGAAACATTACAAGACGGTGGTTCAACCAGAGGTTACATACGGAAGTGAAACTCTTTTTAAAGTCACCCAGAAAAACAGAATTGACAAAATTTTAAAAGTAGAGAGAAGAATTGCTAGAACATGCATAAATAAGAAATATCAAAAAGCTGGGCAATGGCGGATAGTTCCAAATGAAGTGGTATACAGAGAACTGGAGCCCATCACTGATACTATACGAAAGAAAAGGATCTCTTTTTGTGGTCACATTCTGAGGACACCAGAAACCAGATTATCAAGGAAAATTATTGAGAAACTCTGGAATTTGAAACAACAAGGAGGATGGCTTAAGGAAATAAGAGAGGATATGGAAGAACTGGAAATAACTCTGGATGATTTGCAGAACAAAACGCCAAATTTAAAGAAGTTGAGGGACACAGAAATAAGATTTAAACCAAAAATTGACAAACGACATACAATGAAAAGGGTATTTACAGATAAGGAACGACGAAAAGCATCGGAACGAATGAAGAGATACTGGGCCACTCGGAAGGGGAAAATACCAAAGAAGAGGACCAGAAATGATTGACTGAAGTGGTCCAATGAGGCCGTAAAAGCAGAAGAAGAAGAAGAAAATACCCGGGTAATGTTGGGTTTGACAGCTAGTCGTAGTTTAACTATGCCCGAATTTAAGGACACAGAAACAACGTTGGGATACTTTATTTTATGAGGACGCCATTGGCGCAAAGATAGTGGGAGATAACTAGCAGCTGGTCGCTCAAAAGTAACCTATTTTTGTAGAAACTTGTATTTAAGGCAGCATTATACAGGAGGATGACACAAATATGGAAACACCACAAACACAATATACCCTGAAGAGCCAAAGAAACTGCTACACCTGCCTAATACCGTGTAGGGCCCCCGCGAGCACGCAGAAGTGCCGCAACACGACGTGGCAGGGACTCGACTAATGTCTGGAGCAGTGATGGAGGGAACTGACACCATGAACCATGCACAGCTGTCCATAAACTCGAACAGTACGAGAGCGTGGAGATGTCTTCTGAACATCGCGTTGCAAGGCATCCCAGATATGCTCAATAACGTTCCTGTCTAGGAAGTTCGATGGCCAGAGGAAGTGTTTAAACTCAGAAGAGTGCTCCTGGAGCCACTCTATAGCAATTCTGGACGTCTGGGGTGTCGTATTGTCCTGCTGGAATTGCCCAAGTCCGTCGGAATGCACACTGGACATGAATGGATGCAGGTGATCAGACAGAATGCTTGCGTATGTGTCGTATCTAGACGTATCAGGGGCCCCATACCACTCAAAATGCACACACCCCACACCGTTACAGAGCCTCCACCAGCTTGAACAATCCTCTCCTGACATGTATGGATCCATGGATTCATGAGGTTGTCTCCATACTCGAACAGGATCCTCCACTCGATACAATTTGAAACGAGTCTCGTCCGACCAGGCGACATGTTTCCAGCCATCAACTGTCCAATATCGGTGTTGACGGTTCCAGGGGAGACGAAAACCTTTGTGTCCCGCAATCATTATGGGTACACGTGTGAGTCTTCGGTTCCGAAAGTCCATATCGATGATGTTTCATTGAATGGTTCGCACGCTGATACGCTGATGACCCAGGAATAAAATCTGCAGAAATTTGAGGAATGGTTGCGCTTCTGTCACGTTTAACGGTTCTCTTCAGTCGTCTTTGGTCCCGTTCTTGCAGAATCTTTTTCCGGCCGCAGTGATGTCGGAGGTTTGATGTTTTACCGGATTCCTGATATTCACGGTACACTCGTGAAATGGTCGTACGGGAAAACCCTACCTCGGAGGTGCTGTGTCCCATCGCTCGTGCGCCGAGAGTACCACACTCAAACTCGTTTAAATCTTCATAACCTGAGACTTGTTGTCTTGTACATGTGTTGCAAGCGCAACGCCATATTCTTCCTGCATACTTATTTCTGTACTTGAATACGAATGACTACACCAGTTTCTTTGGGGCTTCAGTGTATATATGGTGTCCAGCCCGTATGGAGTCACAAAATGAATTTTTGCGTGGACGGGAGTCTTACTGTCAGAATTCGCGGTTCTGTTATTCCAGTATCACTCAAACATACATCGCGCGAAGACAGCGACTGTTGTTGTTGTGGTCTTCAGTCCTGTGACTGGTTTGAAGCAGCTCTCCATGCTACTCTATCCTGTGCAAGCTTCTTCATCTCCCAGTACCTACTGCAACCTAATTCCTTCTGAATCTGCTTAGCGTATTCATCTCTCGGTCTCCCTCTACGATTTATACCCTGCACGCTGCCCTCCAATACTAAATTGGTCATCCCATGATGCCTCAGAACATTTCCTGCCAACCGATCCCATCTTCTAATCAAGTTGTGCCACAAACTCCTCTTCAGCGACTATAAAGTCAAAATACTCGATCTGGTAAGTGCACTATGACCGAATGAAATAAACTTTAGAGGAGGCGTTAAGTTCCTTAAATATTTGTTACAGCTAAAGGTTATCTTGTAATCTCTTTCTGAATCTAGCAATTAGTTTTTCGTCCTAGTATTGTTCTTATCAAACAAATTACACTCCTGGAAATGGAAAAAAGAACACATTGACACCGGTGTGTCAGACCCACCATACTTGCTCCGGACACTGCGAGAGGGCTGTACAAGCAATGATCACACGCACGGCACAGCGGACACACCAGGAACCGCGGTGTTGGCCGTCGAATGGCGCTAGCTGCGCAGCATTTGTGCACCGCCGCCGTCAGTGTCAGCCAGTTTGCCGTGGCATACGGAGCTCCATCGCAGTCTTTAACACTGGTAGCATGCCGCGACAGCGTGGACGTGAACCGTATGTGCAGTTGACGGACTTTGAGCGAGGGCGTATAGTGGGCATGCGGGAGGCCGGGTGGACGTACCGCCGAATTGCTCAACACGTGGGGCGTGAGGTCTCCACAGTACATCGATGTTGTCGCCAGTGGTCGGCGGAAGGTGCACGTGCCCGTCGACCTGGGACCGGACCGCAGCGACGCACGGATGCACGCCAAGACCGTAGGATCCTACGCAGTGCCGTAGGCGACCGCACCGCCACTTCCCAGCAAATTAGGGACACTGTTGCTCCTGGGGTATCGGCGAGGACCATTCGCAACCGTCTCCATGAAGCTGGGCTACGGTCCCGCACACCGTTAGGCCGTCTTCCGCTCACGCCCCAACATCGTGCAGCCCGCCTCCAGTGGTGTCGCGACAGGCGTGAATGGAGGGACGAATGGAGACGTGTCGTCTTCAGCGATGAGAGTCGCTTCTGCCTTGGTCCCAATGATGGTCGTATGCGTGTTTGGCGCCGTGCAAGTGAGCGCCACAATCAGGACTGCATACGACCGAGGCACACAGGGCCAACACCCGGCATCATGGTGTGGGGAGCGATCTCCTACACTGGCCGTACACCACTGGTGATCGTCGAGGGGACACTGAATAGTGCACGGTACATCCAAACCGTCATCGAACCCATCGTTCTACCATTCCTAGACCGGCAAGGGAACTTGCTGTTCCAACAGGACAATGCACGTCCGCATGTATCCCGTGCCACCCAACGTGCTCTAGAAGGTGTAAGTGAACTACCCTGGCCAGCAAGATCTCCGGATCTGTCCCCCATTGAGCACATGTTTGGGACTGGATGAAGCGTCGTCTCACGCGGTCTGCACGTCCAGCACGAACGCTGGTCCAACTGAGGCGCCAGGTGGAAATGGCATGGCAAGCCGTTCCACAGGACTACCTCCAGCATCTCTACGATCGTCTCCATGGGAGAATAGCAGCCTGCATTGCTGCGAAAGGTGGATATACACTGTACTAGTGCCGACATTGTGCATGCTCTGTTGCCTGTGTCTATGTGCCTGTGGTTCTGTCAGTGTGATCATGTGATGTATCTGATCCCAGGAATGAGTCAATAAAGCTTCCCCTTCCTGGAACAATGAATTCACGGTGTTCTTATTTCAATTTCCAGGAGTGTATTTTCACGTAAGCTGTACCACAATACCCTTTCCTTATGTGTGTGTGTGTGTGTGCGTGTGTGTGTGTGTGTGTGAGTGTGTGTGTGCGTATGTGTATGGGGGTTACCAGTCTTCCAAGTAGTTTGATGCGGCCTGTAAAGAATGACTCCCCTGTTCCGACCTCTCTTCATCTCAGAGTGCGACTTGCTCCCTAGGTCCTCATTTATGTGTTGGAATATTCCACTTTTCACCTTTCTTCTAACTAGAGGTCCCTCAAGTAGTATGGAAGCTATTTACTGATGTGTTAACACGTGTCCCATCTTCCCACTCTTTCTTCTTGTCAGTGTCTTCCACATGCTTCTCTTCCCGGTGATTATGCGTAGAACAGCCTCATTCCTTAGCAGCACACTTAATTTTCAACATCTTTTATAGCACCACATCTCAATCGCTTAAGTTCTCTTCAATTAATCTTTTGTGACAATTCGTGAATCACTTCTACATAACTCGGTGCTTCAAACGTACACCCCTCAAAAAAATTCGTTAGACAGACTAATAAAATTTTATAAATCAACTTGATATGCCCCTAATAGACCTGTAGACGTGTTGTTACTGATATTCTGACCAAGAGGGCACAGACGATATGTCTCGTAGTAACTCCTGTAAATTGCTGGATGGCACTAAATCACCAAAAACACTTCCAAATATGCTGCGTCAAAAGGAAAAATAAGTACCAAAACCAACGAGTTTCAATTATGTCCAGACACATATATCGTAAAGGAGGTGTTTGTGGCAGAAGATTCACATTTTCTCCATAGTTAGTAAGTAGCATAAGAATTTTAGCAACGAACGCATACATTTACGCGAGTCATGGGACAGCGATATGCACGCACACAGATGGCGTTAGTATCGCTTACGCAGTGTATGAAACGGCAGGGCATTGGCGGAGCTCTTATTTGTACTCAGGTGACTCATGAGAAAATGTATCCGACGTGATTATGTCAGCGCGACGGAAATTAACACACTTTGGTCGCAGAATGGTAGATGGAGCTAGACTCGTGGGACATTCCATTTTGGAAATCGTTAGAGAATTCCATATTCCGAGATCCATAGAGTCAAGACTGTACCGAAGTACCACGTATCATGCGTTACCTCTCACCACGGCCAACGCAATGGCCGACGGCCTTCACTTAACGATAGAGAGCAGCGTTGTCAGTGCTAACAGACAAGCATCAAATGGCTCTGAGCACTATGGGACTCAACTGCTATGGTCATAAGTCCCCTAGAACTTAGAAGTACTTAAACCTAACTAACTTAAGGACAGCACACAACACCCAGCCATCACGAGGCAGAGAAAATCCCTGACCCCGCCGGGAATCGAACCCGGGAACCCGGGCGTGGGAAGCGAGAACGCTACCGCACGACCAGGACAAGCATCACTGCGTGAAATAACAGCAGAAATCGATGTGGGACGTACTACGAACGTATCTGTTAGAACAGAGCAGCGAAATTTGGCGTTAATGGGCTATGGCAGCAGATGACCCACCAATCGAGTGCCTTTGTTCAAATGGTTCAAATGGCTCTGAGCACTATGGGACTTAACATCTGTGGTCATCAGTCCCCTAGAACTTAGGACTACTTATACCTAACTAACCTAAGGACATCACACACATCCATGCCCGAGGCAGGATTCGAACCTGCGACCGTAGCAGGCGCGCGGTTCCGGACTGAGCGCCTAGAACCGCGAGACCACCGCAGCCGGCAGTGCCTTTGTTAACAGCACGATATCGCCTGCAGCGCCTCTCCTAGGCTTGTGACCATATCGGTTGGACCCTAGATGACTGTAAAATCGTAGTCTGCTCAGATGAGTCGCGATTTCAGTCGGTAAGTGCTGATGCTAGGGTTCGAGTGTAGCGCAGACCCTACGAAGTCATCGATCCAAGTTGTCAACAAGGCACGGTGCAACTTGATGGAGGATCCATAATGGTGTGGGATGTGTTTACATGGAATAGACTGCCCCCCCCCCCCCCCGGTCGAACTGAACCGATCATTGAACATTTGCAGCCACTCATCGACTTCGTGTGCCCAAACAGTAATGAATTTTTTTTATGGATAACAAGGCGCCGTGGTTCATGGTGTGGGTTCCTGTAGTCATGTCCTAGTTCATGAACCACGGGCAACGTATGAGTGGCCAAGTAAGTGATCCCGACAGTCGGGATACCAGTTACTTTGGAATAAGGCTGGGCATCTCGGACATATTCTGAGTCGTGGTCACCTTTGTGCTCATACGGCAAAGACTACCAAATCCACCGGTTAGTCCCTCAGCCGTTAGGGGTAAAACCCAATGGGACTCGGGGCAAGTAAGGCTAGCAACCTGCTTCCCTGGTACTTTAAATATGATGCTGGCAACAATCAGAGCAAAATGCCTCGGACCTTTGGAGGTGACGGAGTCCCACCTCTAACTGACAAACCAGGGACTCCTAAGATACGACTTGGCAAACAAATGGTAATGAGATAGGGAGCTATTAATATCAATGGGGGACACTCTGGGAAGAAGGTAGAGCTGGCAGAGGCTGCAAGTAAGATGGGGCTGGACGTTTTAGCTGTTAGTGACATTCGGATAAGGGGTGAGAAAGAAGAGGAAGTGGGAGAATACAAGGTCTACTTGTCAGGAGTCAAAGCAGGAATAGCACAATGGGGTGTAGGGCTTTACATCAGGAAAGAAATGGAACCCAGCGTAGTTGCAATAAGGTATGTAAATGAACGACTGATGTGGATAGATTTGACAGTGTCTAGCAGAAAATTAGGATTGTGTCAGTATATTCGCATTGTGAAGGGACTGATCAAGATAAGATGGATAGTTTTTATGAGGCACTCAGTGATGTAGTTGTTAGAGTAAAGGACAAGGACAGTGTTCTGCTCATGGGTGATTTTAACGCCAGGATTGGAAATCGAACAGAAGGGTATGAAAATGTTATGGGCAAATTTGGAGAGGATATGGAGGCCAACAGGAACGGGAAGCTACTCTTGGATTTCTGTGCTAGTATGGGCTTAGTAAGAACATTCACCGGTATACTTGGGAAAGCAGGGGAACCAGATCTGTCATTGACTATATAATAACAGATCAGGAATTCAGGAAGGCTGTGAGGGACACACGTGTATTCAGGTGATTCTTTGATGACACTGATCATTATTTAATCTGTAGTGAAATGTTATGTAGTGAAATGTTATCAGGCCATAGTTGCTCGTGATTGGTTTGAAGAACATTCTGGACAGTTCGAGCGAATGGTTTGGCCACCCAGGTCGCCCGACATGAATCCCGTAGGAGGTGTATGGGACATGGTCGAGAGGTCAGTTCGTGCACAAAATCCTGCACCAGCAACACTTTCGCTATTATGAATGGCTGCAGAGGCAGCGTGGCTGAATGTTACAGCAGTGGAGTTCCAACGGCTTGTTGAATCCATGTCACGTCGAGTTGTTTCACTACGCCAGTCAAATGCGGTCCTACACGATATTAGAAGGAATTCCATAAGTTTTGCATCTCAGTGTAATGTAGATGTATACTTGCTGAATGCTGGATACAACTTAGTTTGTAGACTAAATCATAAAGGAATAACCAAGATAGAAAATCGGCGTAACTGTCGTTTAACGCGTTGACAGTCCACAATTGAAGATGCAAAATCGAGATAATGTAATAACCGAGAGATATGGGCAACAAGATTCACATGCAAATTCGATACACTTTAAAACAGTCATATCCTAAAGTACAAGATTTTCAGTTCGTAACGTCAGCGCTAATTCCCGGAAAAAATGCGCTGTATAATTGCAGAGTAACCAAACCGATAAGCAGTTGCCTCACGAGTGATGAAATAATGTTTCAAACAGATAAGTAGTTGCGTCATAAGTCATGAAATAATGTTTCAATACTCTTGCGACGTTTAAGCGAGTGCTTAGGACGCAAGGTAAGGCAAGGCACATATTCGGCTAGTACCAAGTTAATGTGGAGCCGAGAGCACTGATCTTTTCTCATTCGTATCTACACATCAAATAAAAAGAAGAAAAGGAACATTAAAACCGTAGAAACAGGAAAATTCTGCAATTCAGGCAGGAAAATCCCGAAGAGTTGTTGGCTCGGTACTGACGCCGCTGTGACCTTTCACCCAGTACTGAGCCGTCCAATTCGGTCGTCGGAAATGAAAGCACGCGATAAAATGGAAAAAAAAATATAACGCCCGTTCTCACTCCACGAACCATTGATCCCCTGTCCTAGCGGGAAAACGTTGCTAATACGTGCTTTTATTATCCAGAAATGTAATGCGGATCACAATAACTTAGTGTTGGCGCGTCAGTCCAATGTATTTTTTTATCTTTTTCGTTACATTCTTCCGTTTTATTCGTACAAAATGCAATTCCCAGTCCGTCATAATGAAAGATATTTGTCTCTGTCTGGGGACAGACGGTTGGAGCTGCTTCACAAAAGCGAGCCACGTTATGCAACAAGAATGCTAGATTATGCTGAGCAGTTTAGTTTCATTTGTGCGAGAAAACAGTAATGAGCAGTATGTCTCACGATAGATACAACGCAAATAGATTTTAAAAGAAGCGAAATTTGCCTCTATACAGTACGATGTTAACAACAAAATTAAATTATGCAGTAATGCATGTACTTTTTGATCAGTTTGAATTTATAGATACGAAACAGCTACACTAAACATAAAACGGCACTTTGAGTAAAAAAAACTGGCACATTATGGCCAACTGAAGACTCTTTTCTACTTTAAAACGTTTAAAAATTCCGAAATAAGGAATTACAGTCATTACTCAGTTACGTACCGCTGCTGGTTTGTTACTACCGATAAGCAGACTTTCACTAAAATGCAAAACAAAACTCGAATAGGGAATTTAACGCTAATATATCGACCCTCAACTTAGGAATTTTGTGTATTAATCAATAAGAATTTTTGTCTACCATTGTTATCATCTGAAAACCTTCATCATTCGAAGTAAAGTCTGTATCAGCGGAAAAATGCCCCTATGAGAGCACAAAAAATGCGAATATGTACCTGTATATTGAAAAGGTGCTATAAAGGATGTTGAAAACAATTAACGGCGGAAGCTCATGATGTGCGTCACCGAGTGAATTATGAGGCGTCGTGGTTTCTGTGGTCACGTTGTTGGACTGCGAAGTGCGAGGTAAGCGTTCAGATCCCTCTCGCTTACCTTTTCTTTCGCAAAATTATAAACGTTTAGAACTATGAGTTTCAAAAAAGGCTATTATTTCACTGCTGAACGCCTCCAAACAAGAAATCTTAAAAGTCAACAAAATGAAAAATGCAGTTGAAATAGCAAATAAAATAGTTAAATGGTTCAAATGGCTCTGAGCACTATGGGACTCAACTGCTGTGGTTATCAGTCCCCTAGAACTTAGAACTACTTAAACCTAACTAACCTAAGGACATCACACACATCCATGCCCGAGGCAGGATTCGAACCTGCGACCGTAGCAGTCCCACGGTTCCGGACTGCGCGCCTAGAACCGCGAGACCACCGCGGCCGGCAATAAAATAGTTAAAATACATATAGTATCACAGGTGGGCAGGAAAGCCTCAAGGCGAAAGTAGATAGAACACACATAAGCAAGGTGCAACACAAGCGGCTGAGGGCCACAATTAAATTTGAAAATTTTAAAATATATTACCATAATCTTTTAAGGCAGAAGGCCGCAATGTTTTTGCTTAGTACGAGACACGTACGGCTCACTGCCGCTTGCGAATCGACATCGTCCATAACTTCAGCTGCTTACGTTCTCCAACATCTTGTGAACAGGCCCACACAGTCCGTGTTTAAAAAATTATTTCTGGTAGCACTCAGTGAGCAGTTTGCATTATTAATACACCGCAATGAATCAGTGTATCAAAGCAGCTCTTTCACATTTCGTGCTCTGGTTGGAGAGACTCACTAAGAGAAATCTGTGTTTACATGCGTTGATTGCCGATGATTGACTATGTTCACAGCCGCCAATTATTACGTCCATTCCAGTTAAATCTAATATTATTAAATGTAGAGAGTCACGCAGCATACGAGGAGTCGCATCAAGTAAACTTGTGTAAATGAAAAGAAATGAAATCGTTTGGCATTGATGGCCGAGAGTCCCCACCTGGGGACGCTCGACCACTAAGTTGCAGCTCTTTTCAGCTGACGTCACACTGGAAGACCTGCGTGTCGATTATGACGAAATGATGGCGAGCACAACACAACACTCAGTCCTCCTGTGGAGAAAATCTTCGACCCGCCCGGGAAGCTGAAAGGTAGTCAGGCGCGCCTACCGTTCACCTAAGGAGCTGACGTGTATGAGTAATAAGGGCAACTCCGCAGCTCGTGGTCGTGCAGTAGCGTTCTCGCTTCCCGCGCCCAGGTTCCCGGGTTCGATTCCCGGTGGGGTCAGGGATTTTCTCTGCCTCGTGATGACTGTGTGTTGTGTGATGTCCTTAGTTTAGTTAGGTTTAAGTAGTTCTAAGTTCTAGAGGACTGATGACCATAGATGTTAAGTCCCATAGTGCTCAGAGCCATTTGAACCAGCCAATAAGGGCAACAGGTTCGGGGCCGTTGACGATAACCCCTCAGAAATGAGTGAAATGGTTCAAATGGCTCTGAGCACTATGGGACTTAACATCCGAGGTCATCAGTCCCCTAGAACTACTTAAACCTAAGTAACCTAAGGACATCACACGCATCCATGCTCGAGGCAGGATTCGAACCTGCGACCGTAGCGGTTGCGCGGTTCCAGACTGAAGCGCCTAGAACCGGAAATGAGTGAAATTCGTAGAAATTGTAGCTCTGCAGTGAGTATAAAAGCAAAGCTTCGAAACCTTACTTACATTAATTTGTCAGTCTCGGTGACTAAATGAATTGTGAGTCAACTACACCGACAACGCGGGAGAAAATCCCAGTTGTTGTTAACCCCGTCTTTTAGTAGGTTAAGTTACAATAAAATGCCGCCATTAAAGGTTTATTGAAGCTTCTCATCAAACAAGCCACATTAAGGAATATATTAACCAAGAAGTATACAAATAGTACAACGACAGCTTAAAGGAGACAGCTTGAAAGAGATCTTCAGGAAATTTGCACCACAGATGACGTCGTACTGCATAGAGAACTACCACGTGAAGATGTATGAATTTGGCTGCAATAATTACACGTCTGTTGTTTGATACTGATAAACAATATTTTATTCAAAATAATCTCCACTGCTATTTATACCTTTCTCCCCCCTCTCCGGCGAGCTATGAATGCCAGACCAAAAACGGTTCTTCTTTTGAAAGGAACCAGTCAGAAAGCCATTTTCGTACATTTACATAAGAACTGAAGCGTTGTTCAGCGAGAGGGTAATAGACGATAATCGAACGGAGCCAAGTCTGGAGAATAAGCCGCATGTCCTAGTATTTTCTAACTGAACGCCTCGATTTGCTGGTGAATCCTGTTGATGCCTTGGGCAGATACAGGGAATATTTTGAAGAGTTGCTCAATGTAGGTGAAAATACAATCAGTAATGTCTCAGGTTTCGATGTACAACGGGATAGGAATGATGATGGGAATAGGATCACATTTGAGGAAGTGGAGAAAATGGTCAATAGATTGCAGTGCAATAAAGCGGCTGGGGTGGATGAAATTAAGTCGGAATTCATCAAATACAGTAAAATGTACGGTCTTAAATGGCTACACAGGATAATTGAAATGGCGTGGGAGTCGGAACAGGTTCCATCAGACTGGACGAAAGCAGTAATCACACCAATCTTTAAACATGGAAACAGAAAAGATTGTAACAACTACAGAGGTATCTCTTTAATCAGCGTTGTGAGTAATATCTTCTCAGGTATTGTTGAAAGGAAAGTGAGAGTATTAGTTGAGGACAAATTGGATGAAAATCAGTGTACTTTCGACCAACTTTGTTGTATGGAGCGAAAGCTGGGTGGATTCGGGTTACCTTATCAATAAGGTTGAGGTTACGGATATGAAAGTAGCTAGGATAATTGCAGGTACTGGTAGATGGGAACAATGACATGAGGGTGTCCACAATGAGGAAATCAAAGAAAAACTGGGAATGAACTCTATAGATGTAGCAGTCAGGGCGAACAGGCTTAGATGGTGGGGTCATGTTACACGCATGGGAGAAGCAAGGTTACTCAAGAGACTCATGGGTTCAGCAGTAGAGGGTAGGAGGAGTCGGGGTAGACCAAGGAGAAGGTACCTGGATTCGGTTAAGAATGATTTGAAGTAATAGGTTTAACATCAGAAGAGGCACCAATGTTACCACTGATAGGGGATCGTGGTGGAATTTTATAATGGGGGCTATGCTCCAGACTGAACGCTGAAAGGCATAATCAGTCTTAAATGCTGATGATGACGATGATGAACGCCTCGATCGTTTCCCTGACCCGTTTTGCTGTGTGTGATGGGGTGTTATCGTGGATCAATATGACTTTGTGTTGCCTTTTTCCATGTTTTTCGCGTAATGCTGTTGGTAGCGATCAGTGTCAACGGTTTCACCAGATTTTAGCAGCTCATGATAGATGTCACCCTTCTGATCTCACCAAAACAGGATTGTCTTCTTTCCAAAGAGATTTGGTCTTGCAGTGGATGTCGATGGTTTGCCTGGATTCACCCATGATTTACGAAGCTTAGGATCCACTTTTCATTACCTGTTATTATTCTATGGACAAACGATTTTGTTTTCTATCTGACGAGCAGCATATCACAAGTGTTCTTTCCGTTTCCTTGCTGTCTTTCATTCAGTTCATGCGGAACCCGTTTTCCCACTTTCTGCAACTTTCCCCTAGCTTTCAACCGAAAAACGTCTTTCTGCGACACAGTCAATTGTCCCGAGAGTTCCTATTAAGTTTTAGTATCATTTTCATCCTATAAAGCCTGCAATTCACTGTCTTCGAACTTTTTTGGTGGTTTCCCGCGCTGGTCGTTTCTCACGTCTAAACCACCGTTTTCGAATTTTTTTAAACCACTCGAAACACTGTGTTTTCCCAAGATCATGTTCGCCGGTAGGTTCGACAAGTATTCGAAGCGATTCTGCAGCGGTTTTCTTCAAATGATAGCAGAAAACCAATCCTGTCCACAAATCGTAGTTCGTAGGCACAAAACTCGACATGTTTACGGGTTCGAAACAGCTACCGATGTATGGAACTCGGGTTACTGTGTGTCGACATTCGTCGTCAGCCTTTACAGGAAGCAGATGGCGCTGCAGACTCCGTCTCACGAGCCCTACACTGACGGTTAGCACCATCTGTAGGGAAATTTCATTTTTCAAACTTCTACACCTGGTATTCTGAACAGTTGTACGGATTCACCAATTTGCAGAGAAACCGAGAACTTGAACCGAGAGAAACTGAACAGCATAACTGACGATATTTGGGAATAACAGACACATACTTCTGCCCAGTTAGTACAATTGCCCTCCTGAGACGTGGATAACTGTCTGACAGAAAATAATAGCAAAATGACTAAAAAAAGAACTGTTGCTCAAAAAGTATATTCACAAACATATACACAGTTAGATAAATCAATATTTCAAAGTTTAATTGTCACTACCAGCCTAAGGAAGATAGATATTTTCCTTCGCATCACTTTAGTGAACTTCGGAAAAATTGCACAGTTTTAATAAGCGTTGGACACTGGTGATGACATCAACATGCGCTGCCCTATCGTGTATAAACTGGATATACATTGTCAGTATGTGGCGCAGAGATGTTTCTACATCATGTGCACTGCACCAGCGTGTATCCTCTCGTACCAATAATGGAAACCACATGTCAGGGAACACTCTCATTCCAGAAGTGTGCTGACAGAAACGTCATTCTCCGTCAGTGGCTGAACAAAACGTATGGTCGGTTTCCACTACTACAGATCGTTTTGCCTCACATCCAGCCAGTCTTTCATCCATTGGCGCATCGGCCTGAGCCTCAACCAGGAGGGCAGTGTAAGGAACTTCTGATTGTGCTTTCTACAGGTATTGTGCAGGCCTTCTTAGCTGCTGCATCTAGAATTTTGCTGTTTCCAGTGCTCTCGGATGTCCAGCCGGATGCGATCGTTGAAGTTCCACGATATTCCGGCGAATAACCTTTCCGCCATCAGCAGGTGGTTCTGATGGAATCAGATCGTTGAAGTCCCACGATATTTCGGCGAATAACCTTTCCGCCATCATCAGGTGGTTCTGATGGAATGGTCTGTCTGCTCATAACAGACAGACCATTCCATCAGAACCGCCTGATGATGGCGGAAAGGTTATTCGCCGAAATATCGTGGGACTTCAACGATAGCATCCGGCTGGACACCCGACAGCCCTGGAAACAACACATACGCCGGGCAAGATTCCGATCACATAGAACTCTGCTGCCCTTAATTGACCCCCGAGCTGGTGCTCTTAAAACTACCCTAGTTCTTGCAGGCGTCGTGTTTCGGGTTCTCAAGTGTAACGTTTCCGTTACCAAAGGTGAAAAAATTTAACGTAACTATCATAAACGTCGATAAGTGATAGATCCTTATTTTGTACGGAAACGACGCTGAATGTACCACCTGCTGTTAATGAAACAGGATTTCTTGCAAGAGGACGACATGGCTATCAGATTTTTGTATTTTTAGGGTTCCGTACCTCAGTTTGTATAAAGGGAATCCTTATACGATCACCTTGTGCTCCGTCTGTCTGTCCAACTGTACAATACCCTTTGCTTCAGGAATGGGTGGATATGTCAAATTGATATTTGGGTCACACATTAAGGTCTACGTTCCCTTGATGCTGTAAAAAAGTGAAGTTTCTATGTCAGTACAATCAGAAGACATACGATCATTGATGTCACATGTTTTGATACTCGCAAACTCACTCCTCAAAACCTGCAGAATACTTCCCGTTAACCTACAATCATGGAATTCACAATAAGTAGGCTAAGGGTTCACATTACAACCAAACGAAAAATATCCGAAAATTGTTAATTTGTAATTATATCACACGAAAATTTTGTTTTGTGTCATTTGTTATCAGATTGTCTAGCCGTCTGTCTGTCCAGACCCCATTTTCACATGATTGGGTAAATGTATCAAGTTGAAATTTATGTCACATACTAAGCCTCTTGACGGCATCATAAACGTTAGCTTTTCAGTACGTCCAGTCAAAAGATACGCCCATTTATGTCACATATTTTGGTAGTCGCAAACTCACTCATCAAACCTTAAGGGTAATTCCCGTTGGCATAGAATCCTGAAATTTAGCAAGAAGAAAGGTTTCACGGTACAAGTAAAGAGAAAAATCCGGAATTGTTAATTTGCAATTATATCACACGAAAAAAAATTATCATTTGTTATCCGACTGTCTGTCTGTCCATCCGTCTGTTAAGACCCCTTTTTCATCAGGAGTGGGCCATTTATGCTACATATTTTGACACTCGTAAGCTCACTTAATAAAACTTACAGGGCACATCCCCTTGACGTAGTATAATGAAATTTAGGAAGAACACAGGTTTCACTGTACAAGCAAAGGAAAAGAATCACAAAATTGTTAGTCTGTCATTATATCATACGAAAAAAACATTCATTTTCACATTTGTTAACCGACTTCAAACTTGAAATCAGAACATTCTCGCAAGTGTTAGAAACGCTGGGACCGATATCTTGCCAGTAACAATGTCGATAACAGGTAAAGATCGTCGAAATCCTCGATTTTCGGAAAGGATGAACTGTCTGCGGAACCCTCGTCTTGCGAGTCCTACTCCATCCTGGCTAATCGTTTCTATATTTATGGCACGTGAAGCTCAGAACGAAGATATCCCCCGCTATTCGATGCAACTCTAAAATATTCTCGAGAAAATAGACTCTGAAGTTTTGCAAGCGTCCTAAATATCTTAAAGCAAAATGTACTTATTCGATGCTCCACGTGACTTTGTGGTAGAAAGTTTTCTTGCTATGTGGGCAGCCCTGGTAGTGAATTTTAAACAAAGCTGTACGTTCTATGAGCGTTTCTCTCAAGTGTAAGATACATAAAGATGAAAAACTTTAATTTGCTTTTGTTTCTTATTCAAGATAAGTTCGATAATGAAGAAATGATATTTGCAATAAAAACTGGATTTCGGCGTGCAATGTTTAATTAGAAATAAGAAGACGCGCGTTTTTCATGAAAATGACAGTTACATAAGTGCCAATTAGAAATTTTAGTGACGTAGGTGATAGAAATGAACAAAACAGAAGGAAAAAATTACGACCATAACGAGACGCGACCCAACGAACTAGCTATTACCAGTCCTGAGCGTTACCGACATTTTTTTCGTCTTTAAGTATTTTACAAGTTTATCAGAGACACAGAGATTCAATTGGATACCGAATCACAGAATGCCACTAATATTCAACACCATTTAAAAGCCTTTACCATAGTTTTACTCGTTTCTTGTACCAGTTAAGGATAGTAGAAAAACTTAACGGTGCTGCAGAAACTTCTGCAGGTGAGATGTATGAAACGGTTAAAGAAGCCATTCATAGGCAGCTTACGAAGCACTCGGAGAAAAGAAATCCAAAAGAGAAATAGAAAATCTGATGAGAGGTAGACCAACACAATGCAAGAGCAAGTGAAATAAGAACAAAGCTTATAATGAAAAGTTAAAGTCAGACACTGATTGACGCGAATACAGGAGAGAAGAATGCATACACAGAAAACAGCGATTAGAGGTAAAAACAGAGCTTGGCAGAAAATTGGCGAAGAGATAGAAGAAAGAATGGCGAACAGACGAGCAAATAAAGCCTGGAAGATACTAGAAACAGCGAGAATGCAGAATACATATTAATCAGACACAAATCACATTGACATGCAAGAATACGTACAAGATTACCAAGGACTACAAACTGAGAACAGTGCGTCACTCACTGACAATGGTTCAAATGGCTCTGAGTACTATGGGACTTAACATCTATGGTCATCAGTCCCCTGGAACTTAGAACTACTTAAACCTAACTAACCTAAGGACATCACACAACACCCAGGCATCACGAGGCAGAGAAAATCCCTGACCCCGCTGGGAATCGAACCCGGGAACCTGGGTGTGGGAAGCGAGAACGCTACCGCACGACCACGAGCTGCGGACCACTGAGAATCCACCGGAAACTGACATAAATAATGATAATATCCCGCTTTTAACCCGAAGGAGGTCCAATATGCAACTAATGCAATGATAAACGCAAGGGCACTGGATCCAGGATTAACTTACGTAGAACTGATTAAAGGAGAATCGTTGAAACGTTCTGAAACACTGGCAGTGACTTTTCACAAATGCCTTACAGGCGACGAACCTCCAAAGGAATGGAAAAAGGCCACGATTACTTCAGTATTTAAGAAGGGAAACGGAAGTGATTGGGCAAGCCATCGCGGTATTACTGCAATGCCATCCATGGTGAGAATCTAGAGTCGTACCTTAAAAAAAAGGAGATACAAGAAGAAATAACTGAATCTAAAGAACAAAATGGATTCTGATATCGTCGCTCCTGTACTGATGGAGTATTTATCCTCGAAAAACGTAGTTTAGGAAAGGACAGCAAGAGGGCTTACTACCCACCTGGTCTTTGGGCACTCTCGAGATTTTGAGGTGACAGAGACTCCATGCCCGGAATACGCACTCATCCCTACATTGTTTAAAATCTACTTAGAGGAGGCGTTGAAATCTTGGAAAAGGAAATGCGGAGCAATCATAGATTATGAAATCCTGTTCGCCTTATTTTTTGCTGTCAGCCAAGTGACAGTAGCTGAAGGTTAGATACATACTGATTAAATGCTTCGGAAAATTCGAAGAATAATACGAAAAATGTGAATTTCCTATAAATATATCTAAAACAAAATATCTGAAAGTGGAAGAAAATACTGTTAATGATGTAAAAGTGGGTGCTGATGCTCTTGAAGGGTTGGGAGTGACGCTCTCGTCAAACGGTAGAAGTGCGGACAATATGCTGAATAAAACTGGCCAGGGCAAGCGATCCATAAAACAACTAAATGGCAAAATGGCATCCTCCGAACCATAACATAATATATAGAACAATACATACCATCCATCGTCTGTTGTTGAAAGTATCACATCGTATGGCGCAGAGTTGTGAGAACTAACTGAAAGCAAAAGGACCGTCTGTTGGCTGTCCCGATGGATTTTTGGAGACGGAGTTGTTGATTTTCCAGAACCTCATCAAGTTAGAGGTGACAGAATCAGAGAGGTCTTGAACTTCAAAAGCACGCTTCCAGACTACACGGAAATGACAGTAGTCTCCCTCCCAAATAAGGTCACTTACAATGTACACTATGCAGGGTGAGTCACCTACATTACTGATGGATATATTTCGTAAACCACATCAAATACTGACGAATCGATCCCACAGACCGAACGTGAGGAGAGGGGCTAGTGTAATTGGGTAATACAAACCATACAAAAATGCACGGAAGTATGTTTTTTAACACAATCCTACGATTTTTTACATGGAACCCCGTTAGCTCAACTGAACATATAAACAAATACGTAATCAGTGCCGTTTGTTGCATTGTAAAATGTTAATTACATCCGGAGATATTGTAACCTAAAGTTGACGCTTGAGTACCACTCCTCCGCTGTTCGATCGTGTGTATCGGAGAGCACCGAATTACGTAGGGATCCAAAGGGAACGGTGATGGACCTTAGGTACAGAAGAGACTGGAACAGCACATTACGTCCACATGCTAACACCTTTTTATTTGTCTTTTTCACTGACGCACATGTACATTGCCATGAGGGGTGAGGTACACGTACACACGTGGTTTCCGTTTTCAATTACGAAGTGGAATAGAGTGTGTCTGACTGGAAACGCGTCGATGTATGTGGTATCAGCATGATGGTGCACCTGCACATTCCGCAATTAACACTAGGCTGACCCTTGACAGGATGTTCGACGGGCGTTTCATAGGACGTGGAGGACGCATAAATTGGCCAGCCCGTTCTCCTGATCTTACACCTCTGGACTTCTTTCTGTGGGGTACGTTAAAGGAGGATGTGTACCGTGATGTGCCTACAACCCCAGAGGATATGAAACAACGTATTGTGACAGCCTGCGGCGACATTACACCAGATGTACTGCGGCGTGTACGACATTCATTACGCCAGATATTGCAATTGTGTGCAGCAAATGATGGCCACCACATTGAACATCTATTGGCCTGACATGTCGCGACACACTCTATTCCACTCCGCAATTGAAAACGGAAACCACGTGTGTACGTGTACCTCACCCCTCATGGCAATGTACATGTGCGTCAGTGAAAAAGACAAATAAAAAGGTGTTAGCATGTGGACGTAATGTGCTGCTCCAGTCTCTTCTGTACCTAAGGTCCATCACCGTTCCCTTTGGATCCCTACGTAATTCGGTGCTCTTCGATACACACGATCGAACAGCGGAGGAGTGGCACTCAAGCGTCAACTTTAGGTTACAATATCTCCGGATGTAATTAACATTTTACAATGCAACAAACGGCATTGATTACGTATTTGTTTATATGTTTAGTTGAGCTAGCAAAACTAACGGGGTTCCATTTAAAAAAACGTAGGTTTGTGTTAAAAAACATACTTCCGTGCATTTTTTTATGGTTTGTATTAACCAGTTACACTAGCCCCTCTCCTCACGTTCGGTCTGTGGAATCGATTCGTCAGTATTTGATGTGGTTTACGAAATATATCCAGCGGTAATGTTAGGTGACTCACCCTGTATACAAGATGGTCAAAACGGATACCGCAGTGGCACACCTTCGAGATGCTGGAAACGTGACGTGATAGAAGCAACGGCGGCGAGAGGCCTGGAGACTGGAACGACCGCAGACGATGAAAATTTGGATGCGAGAAATGACGGCAGTCGTAAAAAAACTCGTTGATGTATTGCGATTCGCGGAAATGCTCGTAGAATACGTATATTTCTTTAAAAATATGCATTGCTCGGGGAATCGATCCCAGGACTGCCACGTGGAAGGTGAGTGTTCTGTCAAACATCCATGCTGCCTGTCGGAACATCGATCTTACATTAGGCTGTTAAAGACACTCGGAAAACTTCAAAGTCGGTTTTCTCGGAAATTTTTGAGAGTTGTATCCAACTCCTTTATGGGAGTGTTATTTGCGACCTGAACTTCACGTACCATATATATGAAAAATTGCAAAAATTTAATTATCGTTTGGTCCCCATGTTACTCATATCACACAACGTAACGACCGAGAGACGTGAAGTTATCTGTAGTGCTGCTACTCTTTATCGTCTTGCATTACATGAAATACAAGCGGTCGTCAGTCGGTGAAGACATCGCTATTTCAAAACGACTGGAAATTTGCACAACATTAGCGGCAAAATTACCATCTAAATCAAGATGTTCTAATCACAGACTGCTTTAATTTCTCAGTTACAGTACACTACTGAACTATACTACAAAGTAACAGAGGCTTGCCTTTAGTTTTGAACTCTATGAACCGTAGCTTGTTGCAGAAGAGAAAATAACGATGAGGAAACATTATATTGGTTGCCGTAATTATCTTACCTCGTGGTAAATGCTGGCGATATCCATACACTTCGGATATAATCAGCATCGGGGCGATCTCTAAAATTCTGAACACTGATTAAATTTCCAACTGCCAAGATCGCGAAAATCATTTAATCATACAGCTGATCGGTTTCGTCAAATCTCAGTTGCCATCTTCGGATCTATGTTTACATCATACACAATCTGCTCTTTCGGTACCGTAAATGGTACTATACAGTGTACGTCCATGTTAGTATCGCGAACTATACTTAAAGCCTTCTCCTTCCGCACAGTAAGCGGTCCTATACAATATACGTCCATATCGATATCGTGAGTTATACTAGAAATCGGCATCTCAATTTTAAATAACACATATGTACACGCAATAATACACTGTGTGATCAAAAGTATCCCGATGCCTGGCTGCAAATGAGTTCGTGGCGTCCTCCATCGGTAATGCTGGAATTCGGTATGGTGTTGGCCCACCCTTAGCCTTGATGACAGGTTACACTCTCGCAGGCATTCGTTCAATCGGGTGCCGGAAGGTTTCTTGGGGAATGGCAGCGCATTCTTCACGGAGTGCTGCACTGAAGACAGGTATCGATGTCGGTTAGTGAGGCCTGGCACGAAGTCGGTGTTCCAAAACATCCCAGAGGTGTACTATAGGTTTCAGGTCAGGACTCTGTGCAGACCAGTCAATTACAGTGATGTTATTGTCGTGTAACCATTGCGCCACAGGCCATTATGAACAGGTGCTCGATCGTGTTGAAAGATGCAGCCGCCATCCCCGAATTGGTCTTCAACAGTGCGAAGCAAGAAGGTGCATAAAAAGTCAATGTAGGCCTGCGCTGTGATAGTGTCACGCAAAACAACAAGGGGTGCGAGCCCCTCCCACGAAAAACACCACCACACCGTAACTCCACCGCCTCCGATTTTTACTGTTGGCACTTCACACGCTGGGCATTCGCCATACCCACATCCTGCCATCGAATCGCCACATTTTGTATCATGATTCGTCACTCCACACAACGTTTTTACACTGTTCAGTCGTCCAATGTTTAAATTCCTTACACCAAGCGAGGCACCGTCCGGCATTTACCGGCGTGATGTGTGGCGTATGAGCAGCCGCTCGACCATGAAATCCAAGTTTTCTCACCTCACGTATAACTGTCATAGTACTAGCAGTGGATTCTGATGCACTTTGGAATTACTATGTGGTGGTCTGGATAGATGTATGCCTATTACACATTACGACCCTCTTCGATCTCTGTCAGACGAGGTCAGCCTGTACGCTTTTGTGCTGTACGTGTCCCTATACGTTGCCACGTCACTATCACATCGGAAATAATGGACCTAGGGACGTTTAGGAGTGTGGAAATCTCGAGTACAGACGTATGACACAAGTGACACTCAACCAACTGACCACATTCGATGTCCGTGAGTTCCGCAGAGCGTCCAGTTCTTCTCTTTCACGATGTCTAATGACTCCTGAGGTCACTAGTATGGAGTACCTGTCACTAGGTGGCAGCACAATGCACCTAATACGGAAAACGTATGTTTTGGAGGTATCCGGATACTTTTGATCACATAGTGTATGTGTATACATAGCGGTTATTTTAAAACTGACACGCCGCCTTCTACTATAGCTCACGATACCAATATGGACATATATTTTATAGCACCACTAACGGCCCTGAAGAAGAAGATTGGGTAACGATGAAATCGTAGGTCCGAAGATGGCAACAAAGAATTGCCGAAACCGATTATCTACATGCATAAATGATTTTAGCGGTCTTGGCAGATCGAAATTTATTCATTGACGATATATGCCTCACTGATGGCCACATAGAAGAAAAAAGTCCTTTAAGGCGTTTATTAATGGTTTTGTCAACGGCTGCAGTTATTTATTAGGAGACTGGTTTCGAACTGTTACAGGTTCATTTTCAGGCCTGGCTCACTGAGGCTGCACTGACAGTGCCTAATCGTAATCATCAACAACCGAGCTAGGTTAATAGTTGGCTCCTTTTACCGACCTCCCGACTCAGCAGCAATAGTGGCAGAACAACTGAGAGAAAATTTGGAATACATTTCACATAAATTTTCTGAGCATTTTATAGTCTTAGGTGGAGATTTCAATTTACCAGATATAGACTGGGACACTCAGATGTTTAGGACGGGTGGTAGGGACAGAGCATCGAGTGACATTATACTGAGTGCACTATCCGAAAATTACCTCGAGCAATTAAACAGAGAACCGACTCGTGGAGATAACATCTTGGACCTACTGATAACAAACAGACCCGAACTTTTCGACTCTGTAAGTGCAGGACAGGGAATCAGTGATCATAAGGCCGTTGCAGCATCCCTGAATATGGAAGTTAATAGGAATATAAAAAAAAGGGAGGAAGGTTTATCTGTTTAGCAAGAGTAAAAGAAGGCAGATTTCAGACTACCTAACAGATCAAAACGAAAATTTCTGTTCCGACACTGACAATGTTGAGTGTTTATGGAAAAAGTTCATGGCAATCGTAAAATGCGTTTTAGACAGGTACGTGCCGAGTAAAACTGTGAGGGACGGGAAAAACCCACCGTGGTTCAACGACAAAGTTATGAAACTACTGCGAAAGCAAAGAGAGCTTCACTCCAAGCGTAAACGCAGCCAAAACCCCTCAGACAAACAGAAGCTAAACGATGTCAAAGTTGGCGTAAGTAGGGCTACGCGTGAAGCGTTCAGTGAATTCGAAAGTAAAATTCTATGTACCGACTTGACAGAAAATTCTAGGAAGTTCTCGTCTTACGTTAAATCAGTAAGTGGCTCGAAACAGCATATCCAGACACTCCGGGATGATGATGGCATTGAAACAGAGCATGACACGCGTAAAGCTGAAATACTAAACACCTTTTTCCAAAGCTGTTTCACAGAGGAAGACCGCACTGCAGTTCCTTCTCTAAATCCTCGCACAAACGAAAAAATGGCTGACATCGAAATAAGTGTCCAAGGAATATAAAAGCAACTGGAATCACTCAACAGAGGAAAGTCCACTGGACCTGACGGGATACCAATTCGATTCTCCACTGAGTACGCGAAAGAACTTGCCCCCCTTGTAACAGCCGTGTACCGCAAGTCTCTAGAGGAACGGAAGGTTCCAAATGATTGGAAAAGAGCACAGGTAGTCCCAGTCTTCAAGAAGGGTCGTCGAGCAGATGCGCAAAACTATAGACCTATATCTCTGACGTCGATCTGTTGTAGAATTTTAGAACATGTTTTTTGCTCGCGTATCATGTCGTTTTTGGAAACCCAGAATCTACTCTGTAGGAATCAACATGGATTCCGGAAACAGCGATCGTGTGAGACCCAACTCGCTTTATTTGTTCATGAGACCCAGAAAACATTAGATAAAGGCTACCCGGTAGATGCTATTTTCCTTGACTTACGGAAGGCGTTTGATACAGTTCCACACTGTCGCCTGATAAAGTGAGAGCCTACGGAATATCAGACCAGCTGTGTGACTGGATTGAAGAGTTTTTAGCAGACAGAACACAGCATGTTGTTAGCAATGGAGAGTCGTCTACAGACGTTAAAGTAACCTCTGGCGTGCCACAGGGGAGTGTTATGGGACCACTGTTTTTCACAATATATATAAATGACCTAGTAGATAGTGTCGGAAGTTCCATGCGGCTTTTTGCGGATGATGCTGTAGTATACAGAGACGTTGCAGCATTAGAAAATTGTAGCGAAATGCAGGAAGATCTGCAGCGGATAGGCACTTGGTGCAGGAAGTGGCAACTGACCCTTAACATTGACAAATGTAATGTATTGCGAATACATAGAAAGAAGGATCCTTTATTGTATGATTATATGATAGCGGAACAAACACTGGTAGCAGTTACTTCTGTACAATATCTGGGAGTATGCGTGCGGGAAGATTTGTAGTGGAATGATCATATAAAATTAATTGTTGGTAAGGCGGGTACCAGGTTGAGATTCATTGGGAGAGTCCTTAGAAAATGTAGTCCATCAACAAAGGAGGTGGCTTACAAAACACTCGTTCGATCTATACTTGAGTATTGCTCATCAGAGTGGGATCCGTACCAGATCAGGTTGACGGAGGAGATAGAGAAGATCCAAAGAAGAGCGGCGCGTTTCGTCACAGGGTTATTTGGTAACCGTGATAGCGTTACGGAGATGTTTAGCAAACTCAAGTGGCAGACTCTGCAAGAGAGGCGCTCTGCATCGCGGTGTAGCTTGCTCGCCAGGTTTCGAGAGGGTGCGTTTCTGGATGAGGTATCGAATATATTGCTTCCCCCTACTTATACCTCCCGAGGAGATCACGAATGTAAAATTAGAGAGATTCGAGCGCGCACGGAGGCTTTCAGACAGTCGTTCTTCCCGCGAACCATACGCGACTGGAACAGGAAAGGGAGGTAATGACAGTGGCACGTAAAGTGCCCTCCTCCATACACCGTTGGGTGGCTTGCGGAGTATAAATGTAGATGTAGATGTAGATGTAGATGATATCACACTCTCTATAAATGCTAATGAGACGAATGCCACAATCCAGATATGCCTGTTACCAAGTAAAATTCAAGTTATTTATATTTATTGTTAAGATGAGGCACTGTCAGTGCGGCTTTAGTGGGCCACGCTTGAAAATGAATCTGTAAGGGTTCGAAAATAGTCACCTAATAAATAACTGCAGCTATTGACACCACCATTAATAAACGCTTTGAGTATTTTAAATGAAATTGCTGCTCCCCGTCAACAAAATTTTGAAACTGAAGAAACACTTCTTCGTTATAGAACTTGACTACCAAGACTCCAGTACTCACGGCTCTCACAATTTAACCAACAAACCAACTTAGTCATCACGCCTTTTCCATCAACGCAGCACAGGGATGACACTACACGTTTACACACACAATTAATTACGGTAATACATTAAATTTGAACGTAAAACTTTTGGAGGTGTAGTGAAATAAATTTTGGAATGCTGTTTAAATTTTAATCCTCAAATTGCAATAACGCGAATTATTGAGAATTTTGAACTATACTTTTCCGTAATTTAACTCTCTAAGGGACAAATTCTGTTCGCTAATGGACCTGTAATACAGGATGTCCATGAAGTTCCGCTATCATTTCAAAAAGTCACACCTTGGAAACACTTAGAGACGGAATTTCGTGGTTTGTTGTAGAACGTCTAGCAGCCCTCAAAGTTTTTCTGTTACTCCTGAATTTCGTTGTGTGCCCCACCTTATCTGTTTGCTTTACCGAGGAGAGAGGTTTTGTGCGGACGTCGAATGACGTCCCTCAAAGTCTAACGATGAAAACCTTACTTAGTTTTTTTGTTTGTACCGTGACGGCGCCAAACTCGTCGCTCGTAGAACTTCCGGGCTATAGTCGAGTTCTGCTCATGCGCGAGTCAGCAATGCACCATCAAGAGTTTCGATTGCTTCACCGATTCGTGAACCAAGTGTCGACATGTCATTGTCTGGTGTTGTGCACTTGCGATTCTTGACGTAACCCCACGAAAAGAAACGGTGTGACATTGAGAGAACGCAGGGGTGATGCTACGAAAACAACACCCAGTCACCTCCCAGGAAGGGTGTCATACAGCACGTCCCGTCCAGGTGGAGCTGCGCCATCATGTTGGAAGATGATGGATAATTACTGCTTTTCGATCTGTGACAGCCCAGCATGTCCAGGTCAACATTTCTCGTTAATGATTTTACTTTCGTGTGGAGCCACGGTCATATAAAGCCCTTAGAAAGGTATAACCGCCATTTGATTGTGTAACAGGTTTCATTCCACAATCTAGATTTATGCCTTAAGCCATTATCAAGTTTTACATTGCAACAGATAAAAGCACAATACATCTTCTGCCCACTTCGCAGATAATGTAACCAGCTTTAAAAGAGTCCCACTACTTCTTCCCATGGCACACCACAGATCACATGGTGCAAACTTCGATGCCTGTATGATAGTCTTTGACGATCATTTCACTTATTTTTATGTCAGTGGCTGGCTGGATGCAGTGTAGAAATGTTTAAAAAATGTGAATTGGTGATCTGTTTTATTCCACAACTATTTCATGTGTAAATGTCAGCTAATAGCCAGTAAATTAGCCCATTACACATGTTCTCGCATTTACTTTTGACAAAATTGGTTTATATAACCGAAGATAGGGCTTTGACGATGACTTGTATTCCACTCCAGCAGTTGCTGTTTAACCGATACTTTATCTAATATTTGTACTTCTATTGTGCTTCAATTTGATGTTGTTGTTGTTGTAACACTCGATAATCGCCTAAGGCTGAAATCTTGATTTTGAAATAAAGCCTGTTGCTATATCTTTCAAAAAAAAATTCCAATTAAGCGTTTCTCTCTGAAGGAAATGACCCTATCGCGCATTAAGCCACACCTAATAGAAGTTTACAGTTGCACAACGGCGAGGTTCTCACAGTGTACCAAGCACTAAGCTAGAGATGTGCTCACGTGTGTTGTGTGGGTTTTCATAGCCCGAAATCCTAGTGTTGTGGCAATTCTCGTGTCCACAAATCTGAAAATAGCCACTTTCTCGGGTAGTAATTTTCACCATCTATGGAGGCCAGCGCTCAACACGCGAATCCATAGAACAAGACCGATCGTTTGGCCTCAACGCTTGGGCCATTTGAACTTTCTATTCTATTACGTAACAATTCAGAGCACTCGAGATTTCATTCCTCCCGCTGGAGGTTCGTGTCCTCCCTCGGGCACTGATGTGTGTGTTTTTCTTAGCATAATTTAGTTTAAGTAGTGTGTAAGTCTACGGACCGATGACCTCAGCAATTTGGTCCCTTAGGAATTCAGCCTGTCTCTTTAAAGTTTTTGAACCACCTAATTATGCTTGTTTTTGCCGATGGTGCCTTCCCAACCTCGAGTCAATAATTCCGCGTATCGTTATCATAGTTTTGGATTCTACATGCCAGATGAAAAATTGCGCTTTCTCTCCTCTGTCACCATTTTCATGCACTCCAGGTGACATCTCCTACATAGTACAATGGGGAAAAATACTTTGAAAAAAGCTAAACGTTTTACAACAAATAACTCTCCCCTGTCTTTCAGTTTCCAAGTTATGATTTTGTCAATGACATGCAGGCTATTTAGATTGTTTTGGGGTAAAATAAAATTTGTTATATATTCAACATTTAACTTGTATATTCAGACACTTAAAAATTTCGATAGTGCGTGTCATAATCCAGGACTATCTTTGAGTTGTACTTTCCGTTGAGATCATGTCAAGGTGCAGGAATTTGGGCGAGGTGGAGCTGATGGTGCAGCCCCTCGTTCCGACGTACATTCCGCTTTAGTGCAGTAACGGCCAGCGGAAGAACTGCATAGCCAATTTCTTCACAGTTATGGAACATCTGTACGCGGTGCGCTGTCGCACTCACCTCCCCCACCACAACCTACCAGCTCCCATAACTGAGGTGATTCCTCTGACTAACGGTTTTTGGTCTCAAGACTGCTTTTTCATCGTTCGCCACATGATTATCGCTCTGTATAATCGATGAAATAATCAAGTGATGTATAATAAAATACACTCCAACCCAAAGAAAAAGAAAAAAATTGACGCACCACGAAGGTGTAAAACAAATCATGATAATAACAACCCCACTATATCACCGGTTCTGCCAGCAGGTAAGCTGTACGTACTACGCACAAGTATCCCGAAACTTTGATTCCCACAATTTTCTAGTTATGGGAAACGTTCGAACTAAATTCAGTTGTACACTGCAACGAAATCAAACCTGGGTTCAAATACGTGTCAGTCGTAAAACTGAACGATCGACCATTACAACGGATCATACATACAGATCATTCAGAGAATCATTGGGTCCACCTTTGTACACTGATCCGTAAAACTTCAGCGGAAACTGCGCATAAAAAGTTGAATGGGTACAATACTCTTTACATATGATCTTTGGATACATTATGAGCAGACAACAGAGAGCACAATTATAATTGTTACGGAGCGACCGAGTTTGGAGGCAGAAGCGTTCAGGCAGAGCTGATAGTCGCTCATTGGAAGCAGTACCGTACAGGCAGAGCTGATTGTCGGTCATGGATACGGTCATTGTGTAATGGCACACAGTTTATTTGAACTGTTCTCTAACTTTGTCAGTTATTACCAGTGCTCGTGCGTTTAACGAAGTAAATGTAGTATAGTAAAATCCGCGAACTGCTCAGTTCTATAGTATATCGCCCAACACCACATACAATAATCAGTAAAATTAACAGTAAGAAAGTAGTATTTCCAATTTAAATCAATTAAATTCAGGAGGCCCGTTGACAAAAACGAATCTATTCGTTGCTCAGACGCGGGGAGAATTCTTTCATATCGTGGTGTGTGTTCGGATTTCGAGTCCAGCACAATTATGGATACGACGGAGAACGTATCACAGCAGCTGGTGGGTCCGCAGCAATTCGGAACAGCAGTGTTGCGAATGGAATTCGGTTCAACGTTGAGTAGGAGTGTCTGAGAAAGGAACAAAACGGTGTTAATAACGTTCAATTACACGGAAGAACTTTTTTAATTACGCGTAAGCCCCAACTTATAACAAGCAGTGACTCTTTATAACATTGTCAACACGGTCGACACTAAGCAAAACGGTTGTGTTCTTACTGAGGAAGGAGAGTTTAACGATTCAGCAAACGGAGAACAGAGTAACGTTCTAGAAAATTCCACAGCCGAATTAACAGAAAACAACAATAGTGTTAACTTTGATTTGCCAAAGCCTTGTTCAACGTCATTGGCTACTCAACAAATGCGAACCACTATTGTTGGTATGATTTCTTTACTCAGTTATTAGGGAAAATAGAATTAATCATGGATGACAAAAGCAAAGAATTGCAAAGGCAACTATAATCTATTAGGAAGAAAAGCAAAATAATGCGGAAAAAGAGAAAATCGAAGCTCAATTGAACACGTTAACAGATAGTGTTAATAATTTGCGAACCGATCTTACAAAGACTTTCGATGAAGAACATTATCAACTGAAAAGGAATGTTAAGTCAAACACAAAGAAATTGAAACGGAAATATAAGAATTTCGGACCCAAGTTGACGAAAAAAGCAGGCAAACAACCGAATTGCGTAGTAAAGCTCATGACATAATACGGGCGCAAAATCACGAAATCATTAAAATCAAGAATACGTGCAAGAAGGAAAAAGGATCGATAAGTATATTGGTTAATAGCATACGAACGCAGTGTAACTAATTGATCTATCAAGTAGGCAAAATATGTTACATAATTACTGGCAGTAAGGAAAAATCGAAAATCAAATGGCTTTGAGCACTATGGGGCTTAGCTTCTGAGGTCATCAGTTCCATAGACTTAAAACTACTTAAACCGAACTAACCTAAGGACATCACACACATCCATGTCCGAGGTAGGATTAGAACCTGCGACCTTAGCAACAGCGCGGTTCCGGACTGAAGCGCCTAGAACCGCTCGGCCACAGTGGCCGGCACGAAAAGTCGATCTCATTTAGTAAAGATGAAATTAATGCTGTGTTATGCAAAGCAGATAGCAAGAATGTTGACGGGTTGCATGTAATTCTTGACAGTCCACTGGGAATCCGAAATTTCCGGAACTATGATCCGAAACAAGATATACATGTTGTTGTCTTTTCCGAAACAAGATATACATGTTGTCTTTATGAAGCAATTTAAACACGCATCTCCAAAACCTTATAACGAGCTTACTACAATTTACACTTGCGTCAGTCACACGAAGGGGGAAGCGCATGTGTGGGGTATCCGAGAGTCCGAAAATCAGCTCAACATGAAAAATCTGAGTCCGCAATTTTAGATAAGTATTGGTCTAAAGAGAAGCAGTGGGACGTTAAATCAAAAATTCTTACGTCCCCCAATTATACAAGACATCACGGTACCATGCGCAACCGTACACAGAAGTACTGAAACGACAATGCATATTTAAACGATCCGATCCAGAAAGGAGAACTGATGTTGATTTCAACATAGAAATTACCCTTGGCAATTCGCGAGAAGCTAGCGCTTACGTGACAGTTAAAAACGGAGCAAGAGTGTTTGTTAGCTGACCGCGTGGAAGCACTTAATACGGAACGGGAACGTAATAACAACAGTCATTACCAGAGTCTGAATAATGGCACGCTACGGGAGGAATTCCAAGAGCACGGACGACCAAGTAGGTTTGATCGCCGTGGTGACCGGAAGCATCGACGAAATAATTATGACACACGAGATCGATTCAACCAAAACAGTTCGCCGAACCGGCCACCTAACAATAGAGAAAGAACATAATATCGATCACCGCAATGTGCTAGAAGCCGAGACCGTAGTCAGCGGAATAATGAACCGTTAAACTAAACTAAGTTTCGGAAGCGACCCGCTCAGAAATTCAATTACAAGCGGAAGGGTCAGAAATTATGATGAACGCGATTCAGTGCGAACGCGTTGATGCGGTAGAAGAAGATTTGTACCAGGAAGAAACAGAAAAATTAATTTTAATGCCTATTGTTGATATCGAAACTTATGGTATAATTATAGATTCAGCGAGTGAAACGAGCGAAATTTCTGAAAGCTTATTTACACAGTTAAATAATAGGATGGCATTCCCTGTTAAGGGCGCACGTATTATCTGTGCAGTCCATAGCAGAAGCAAACCATTAAAATCTATGCCTTATTGAAGTTTCGGATTGAAGAGGATGAATACGAACAGAGTGTAGTAATTGTTGGATCTCTTAATATTAGACTGGTTGTGGGAGAGCAGAACTGTGTTAAGCTGGAAGGCCCTACGATAAGGGACGGACACCCACGTCGCCAGCTAACCGCTAGGACCACCCCCAGCCCATGCTAAAAGCTAGAGCCCTCCAGAAGAACAGTATAGATCTTACGATAACACAAAAAGGGCCACACCACCCGCAAGTTTTAGTGTGAGACTTTTTCACGTCTCTGTTACGTTAGGACCACCCCCCAGCCCATGTTAAAAGATAGAGCCCTCCAGAAGAACAGTATAGATCTTACGATAACGCTAAAAGGACCACATCAGCTGCAAGTTTTAGCGTGAGACTTTTTCGCTTCTCTGTTACGTTGCAAACTTTAAAAACATTGCCCCACCACGAAAAGTATAACGTTTCTCATTGGATAGAATTTTTGTAGGCGGAGCTTAAGGTTAACATTGAGACCCTGATTGCTCAGATGAAAACACAGCCAGATAGTTTTTTTTTAAACCAACTTCGGTAAATTGTAGTAAGGAGAAGTAGGAGAGAGTTGCTTGAGAGTTGCTTCCGAGACGGCGAGGTGAGCGGAGCTGTGCTGCCAGCCGCCCCCTGACAAACACCTACAAGGTAATGAATGCACGCGATGCCGCATAACAGCGCATAAAGCTTCACTCAGAGCTGCAGAAGTCTCATCTGTTACACCCCTTTTTGTGTAATACTAGTGTCGATCGTCAATTAAAGCTCATGGTGTTCACATTTGCCACTTGAAGTAAAAATCTGAAACGCGATGATTTTTCTGTTATATAGCTATTGAGAAGCCACATCAGCCACTGTAATTTACGACAAGTTAGATAAGTAATTAAAGATAATTGAGGGTCACTGTAGACCATTTTAATAATTTGCTTTTTTGTGAAACTTAATTTAAACCTAGATTATAGATGTGATATGGCATAGGTCATCCTTCGATCCATTGTAGAACTTAGAAACCCATTCAGGGAATATTCGTTCACATTTTTGTTGAATGCAGTTGGTTTTTACCATCCTGTATAAAAACATTTCCTTTTATCAATAGTGCAATTTTAAAAAAATGTTTTGTGAGTAGAATAAAATTTCCAGTGGTAAACTTAACTGCTTTTTCGACGTTATTTTACCAGCTAACTAAAAATAGGAAAGCCTTGAACCTCTTCCACTAAATTTAGTTAGTATTAAGATTCTTTTACAGGGAGTGCAGTGGGGCTGACGCTGAGATCATTAAGTGTTTGGTTATATCATCGCTAGTGTCACTGAACTCTTCTGAATTCTACATGTCACGTGTGGTCTGACGTCTCCTTACCAGCAACAGGTCCCAGGTTCAAACTAGTCAATTCCCTAAAAAACACGCTCAGAGCGTCGTTGCGCGAAAGTGGTAGGGAGACACGATATAGAACAAACAGACACCATGCAGAATGTTTAGAAGAGAAGAATATTTTGTTTGAACGATTAATAATTCAAGATGACAGTAGCGGTGCGTGCGCCAAGATAATGTTAATGCCTTTTTTAGGAGAAAATGAAATGGTAAATGCTGGTCATTCCGAGAACGATGTTGGACTGCAGAGGAAGAATGATGACGAGGACGCTCTGAAAAGTATACAAATAAAGATTAGATCGTTAATCGAATTGTCTGAAGCGGAGTAAGAAGAAGTGCTTGAAGTGATGAAATTTTACGCCGTTTATTTTCAAAATTACCTGGCTTAATTAAAGGATCTACTTGCAGAATTAAATCGACGAGAATGAGCCGTTTCACAGTTAATCATATACCGTACGATTATCCAGGAGGGAAACCGTTAGAGAATGCTGAATAACCAAATAATTGAGCGCTCAGATAGTGAATACTCCAACACAATACACGCTGTTGCTAAGAAGGACGGTAGCGTTCGTATTGTTCTGGATGCCCGAGCGATGAATCGCGTAATTCTGTCGCAGCGTGGTCACCATTAAACTTTAAGAGTGTTTACTAGTTCAAAGGAGCCAAATATTTATTAAGTCTCGACTTGCCTAGCAGCTGTTGGCGACTACTCCTAGTTGAAGATAGTAGAAAATATGCTGCCTTCCTATACAACGTGTAAGTAGGCTGTTTAGGTTCTTATATTGGTAACGCCGCCGCCACGTAGCGCTCTGTATGAAAATCACTGGCTGTGCTGTGTGCAGTCTGAGGCTGGTTTGCATTGTTGTCTGCCACTGTAGTGTTGGGCAGCTGGATGTTAACAGCGCGTGGCATTGCGCACTTGGAGGTGAACCGCCAGCAGTGGTGGATGTGGGAAGTGAGATGGCAGCGTTTTGATAGCGGATGATCCAGTCTTACAAATTTACTGTCTCTGTCCAGATCATCCGCTGAACACTATTAAGGTAAATACATTGTTTGTTCTCTATCAAAATCTTTCATTTGCTAACTATGCCTATCAGTAGTTAGTGCCTTCAGTAGTTTGAATCTTTTATTTAGCTGGCAGTAGTGGCGCTCGCTGTATTGCAGTAGTTCGAGTAACGAAGATTTTTGTGAGGTGAGTGATTTGTGAAAGGTATAGGTTATTGTTAGTCAGGGCCATTCTTTTGTAGGGATTATTAGAAGTCAGATTGCGTTGCGCTAAAAAATTTTGTGTGTCAGTTTAAGCACAGTCATGTATAATTTTTCTAAGGGGACGTTTCAAACGGAAGATGTTATCAGTTCCAGAAGTCGCTGTCTGGTTTCTCTATATCTTCAGAAGCTTCTATGTGAGCGCTTGATGAAGTGTTAGGAGAAGAGTTACTAAAGAATCTGACGCTCTACGTTGATGACATTTTAATTAGTACTGCCCCCTGAGAGGAAGATCTGGATATTCTTTGTCGAGTACTGGACGCTTTTAGGAGAGCTGGAGTTACCATTAACTGGCAAAAATCGGAATTCGCCAAATCACGGGTTAAGTTTCTTGGTCATGTTACTTCGCCACGTGGAACTGAAACGAATACGGCAAAAATGGACACAGTGAGGAATTTTCCGCTGCCGAAATGCCGCAAGCAGCTGAAATCTATTATTGGTTTCTGTAATTTCTATCGCCGTCTTCTGCCTGGATTTTGTGTATTTTCCCCATTGTTAATGGAACTATTAAAAAAAGATACCATTTGGAAGTGGGGAGAGGAACACCAAGACGTGTTTGAATTGATTAAAAAACAACTATATGAATCACCAGCACTGCACCACCATACTCTAAATAAGAAATTTTATCTCGGAACTGATTCAAGCGCAGAATTATATCAGCTAAAAGAAATTTATGAAGTAATTGAGCAATACCCAACTGCATTCTCGAGCAGTGGTCTAATTAAATGTGAAAGAAAATATACTGTCACAGAAAAAGAAGTACACGCTATCGTGTGCAGTTTTGAAAGTTTTCGCTTTTACGTGTTTGAAAGACACAAAGCAGTAGTGACATCATAAAGCATTATCAACCTTACGTAACTGCAAATTGATGTACGACTGCCTCATCCGCCAGGCGTTGGCTCTTCAACAATATGGCTTCGAAAGTACACTACATACCAGGAAACCAAAACATAGTACCAGATGCGCTGTCAAGGTTATCTGAAGGATATAAAGCCGTTAACGTTGCACACCCGCGGCAGAAAGACATGAGGGTTCACTTTATGAAGGGCGTGGAAGTTGAATACATATGGAAAATACTCTGAAACATAAAACATGAACTGGACGCCGACAAAAACCACTTAAAATGTTAAAGGTGAAATACAATGATTCGAATGCTGTAGGTGACGACAAAATAGGTCAGAATTATTTAAAACAGGTTGGAATTGTACACTGACAGAAAAATGTTTAATGAAATCAATGGAAGTTACGGTATGCATACCTATACATGTTGTACACGATATTATAAAACATGAACATATTGGCTATGGTCATTTTGGACCACGTAAGTCCCTGTTGAAGTTACAGGAAAATGTTATTTTCGACAATGTGGCTACGGAAGTCCGCCCAATACTGAAGTCTAGAGAAGTGTGTCAAAAAACTAAAATGACTACTGTGCATCACAAAGGGTTTTTACAGAGTATAAAATCTGAAGACCCTGGAGAAATACAGGCCCTTGACCTCTACGGACCCCTGCCTCGATCAAATTTTAGTTGTGATGGACTTTTTTTTCGAAATTTACACGGCTTTATCTACTGAGAAAAGCCAATAGCAAAATTATGATCAAGTAACTGAGAGAAGAATACTTCGTGAATACAGTTAAACCAGAGATAACAATGGCTGATAATGGCTCACAATTCCGTTCACAATGTGTGGGAAGCTTTTATGCATGATAACGGGACCAGACATTTTGCTATCTCAGGTTATAGGCCGCGTGCCAACCATTCTGAGCGTCCTATGCCGGAGTTAAAACGATTTCACCGCGGCTATTGCAGTAAGAAACAACTAAATGGATTGATCACTCTGATTTTGAAACTGTGATGAACAGCTTAGCTCATCATTCGACAGGGATTACCACCATGTACTGTTCTCTTTGGCAAGAAGCTGGACAGCATATGTCACGAATGCATAAGATGACATCATTCAAGAAGAACATTTGAAAATCGCGTTTGAAACAATGAACAACCGAGGGAGTTAGCACATGACAATATCGTTTGGCCTATCCTCTATAATTTCCGTGACTTATCGGAATGCACAAGAAACTGTCCACTATTAACCACGAAACGGCCATTTAGGATCAGAAAACTAGTACGTCTAAATTCAGTGGAAATGGAGAAAATATAGTCTGGTCAGTATCACAGTCCTCAACACATCGAAAACATCAAAATGTACCATCAGTGAGAAACAGTACAAAGATAAAATTTTGTGAGCAATGTTATTGTGTTTACAAATGATAGTACAGTGTATTATAGAAATGGAAAGCAGTCTACAGCTATTGTAAGCTAGGATTAACAGACTGAAGTGGTTAGCTATAGCGAATTAGGTTTAGGCAAATACTAACGTCAGATTTGTCATAATCTGTGCTGCACTACCATGAAGGACGCTGCAGTCGACGATGTTTGTGTCGCGTGGTGCGAGTGTTTTGTCAGCAGAGGCTGGTTGGAGAAGGGCAGCTGATAGGCTATCGATATATCACATTTTTTCCGGAGCGTATCTCTATACATCGGCGATGATTTCCCTAGATATGTCGATATTTCGATATGAAAACGGCAATATTGAGTGCTGATATTTTTATTTTATATCATATTTTTCCACAACTTTCGAAAAATATATGAAGTTGTTCTTTTGAAATTGTAGTAGGACATAATTTTACTTTTCCTGTGTGAAGAAGTCACACTACCTTTTGAGATTTCATCACGCTAAATCTTTCTCTTTGACTGTATGAAGCAATTATGTGTGGCACTTACGAAGAACTCCGATTGCGCAGGGCGATGGCGGTGTGAATGGAATAACAAGATATCTGATGTGAAGGAGCAGCAAACCAGGAGTGTTAAAGAAAACCGCAACCAATGTGCTAATTCTTCGAATCGACATTTTTCGAAAACAGTTGTTGAAAATGATGAACAAAAATCTAAATGTCAAGACTGGTCGTTGCGTTGGGCGCAGACGTGTGAGGGGAAATGTCCACGTAATCAGCACTCGGCGCTACCAACATAAACGGCAACATTTAGCTTCACCATGCAATTTTCACGCTACAGCTCTTAGGTCGGTGGCGTTTGCAGAAATGAGAAAAACAGGGAAACCAACATGACGTGTTCCGCACAAATCCGCTATGTGACGAAACTAAACGATGGACTCATCAGACACCTTTTATTGTGCCATTTACACGCAGTTACTATTGTCAGCAAACTGGTTATCGCTAAGCGTGAACGTGCACCGTTTTCCTTTGAATTCTTCCTTTAAGGGGGATAGGCAGATTGCTAGCTTGTTGATTTATAGAATAACTAATAATAAATCAATACTTTAATATACAGCTTGTGACGTTGCCCTGCTTTATTTCTTCGTTGACAGTCGTCGATGTAGACATACTACATTTTTATATTGCCTGAAAAATGATGGTGGAAGTTCAACACTGACTACTATAAATGATGTAGCCGACAGTTGCACAGGTACGTCGATATTTTTGCAACGATATATCGACTAGCCGATACCGTTGTAAGTATTTCGAGAGCAGTAGTGATATTTTTTTAAAATATCGATATATCGGATTCCTGATATTTTAATAAATATCAACAGTCTTACTGGGAGGGGTAGGCAATGCCCGTGCAGCTTCCGTGTTCTTGCATGAACGTGAGCCATGTCCAAGGTGGCCGCCTTGTCGGTATTGAGTTAACGTCCGCTCCGGTATTATCACTTATTTATAGTGGAAAACGGAACCCATTAACTTTCGCTCTCGGTTCTAGAATGCATGTAGTGTCGTTGATGTCGCACTGACTGAGAGCAGTCCATGTGGTTGATACTTTAATTATAAAACACGTGTAAATATTCTTCGTGATTTCGTCTCTGTTACTCCACGGCCGGGGTCATGGCGAGCCGCGTCGGTTTGGGCGTCGGTTTGTGAAACATCAGCGTGGCTTAACATCGGCAGCGGCACCGGTACCAGCTAACACATTGTAAGTAGGCTGTTTAGGTTTTTTTTATTGGTAACGCCACCTCTGTATGAAAATCACTGGCTGTGCTGTGTGCAGTCTGTGGCTGCTTTGCATTGTTGTAATACTCGCCATTATAGTGTTAGGCAGCTGGCTGTGAACAGCGCGTAGCGTTGCGCAGTTGGAGGTGAGCCGCCAGCAGTGGTGGATGTGGGGAGAGAGATGGCGGAGTTTTGAAATTTGTCATGAACTGCTATATATATATATATGATGACTATTAAGGTAAATACAACGTTTGTTCTCTATTAATATCTTTCATTTGCTAACCATCCCTATCAGTAGTTAGTGCCTTCCATAGTTTGAATCTTTTATTTAGCTGGCAGTAGTGGCGCTTGCTGTATTGCAGTAGTGGGAGAAACGAAGATTATTGTGAGGTTAGTGATTTGTGAAAGGTATAGTTTAATGTTAGTCAGGGCTATTCTTTTGTAGAGATTTTTGAAAGTCAGATTGCGTTGCGCTAAAAAAAAATACTGTGTGTCAGTATAAGCACAGTCGTATGTATAAATTGATAAAAGGGGACGTTTCATATGGCGACCCTGCCAGGATACCTCACTGGAATCTTCTGATTTTTTCTTGTAGTTTGTGTAATTAGTGTAGCTATTGTTTATTGCTAGCACGTAATTATAGAGAGAATTTCCATTGTAGTTGTAGTTTTTCATTGTTGTACAGTAAAACAGTTGTGGCATGTATGTAGATTTGCACCAAGTATTTCGCAGCTGCAATTAACTAGATATTATTTTCAGTGTTATGTTAATGTGTTCTCTTATTTTTGCTCTTCAAATTGTGTTTTTCTGTGTTGTCGTGTGAAATACTGTGACAATAATGGCGTGTGAAAAACGTAATACTAGGCTCCAAAGTAAACTGAGAAATGACAGTAAAGACGAAAGCAGTGTGTTAGCGCCACCGAGTAATGAATTAACTAATGTTCAAAGTAGTAATTTGGTAATTGTGCATAGGGAAATGGAGCGGGCGGCAAACAATGGTGTAGACAGCGAAACAATTAGAGAACAGGGAAGCATTATCGATCGATCGGTCGGCGACAGCTCGCCTCAGGAATCCGAAATGACAGGAAACAATCTCGCAAATGCTGTGGATTCAGGATTTGGGTCCTCACCGTTTTCTCAAATAAGTCAAGACACATTTTCTGCTTGTCAAAATGTGAATGTTGCCGGTGCAACTTCACTGCCGAAAAGCACTGAGGAACGTGTTTCAGACACCAGTGCATTGTTATTACAGTTAATGCAACAAATGGGACAAAGGCTACAAAAGTTAGACACAACGCTTGAACAAAATCAGAAACAAATGGAACAAAATCAGAGTCAAACACAGCAAAAGTTAGACACAATGGAACAAAATCTTCAAAAGTTAGACACAGTGGAACAAAATCTTAAAAAGTTAGACTCATTGGAACAAACTCTTGAACAAACACGTGAAGATTTAATTACTGAGTTACATAACATTGAATCGAAATGTCAAAAAGTCTGTAATGACGTAAAAACACAAAATTGTGAGCATTTCCAACCTATTTTTTCGCGGCATGAAAATGCATTACAGAATCACGAAGCAGCCATAAAAGAACTGCAAATCATTGTTCATGAAAATCACGACACCCTGCAAGCTAAAATTGATTCAGTTGCATCTTGCTAAAATTGATTCAGTTGCAACTTGCAAAAACTCAAGAAAACTTAAAGGAGACAGTAGATACTCTGAAACTTGGTTCAGAAAAATACACTGAGGAAATGAGTACACTATCGGAGAAAGTAGCCGAACTTTCAGATCAGTTCATTAACTTATCTACAAAAGTAGATGATAATCTGAATGACACAAAACCGGTAGTCTTTAATGACACAGAAGAGAGCGAACAAATTAGGAAACTGAAACAAAATCTGAATCAAATTAATACGCAACACCAAAGAGAAATCCGGGAAGTACAAGATCAGCTGACACAGGTAATACAAGAATTACGTATTTCAGAGGACACTCGCGCTCCAACACGGGAAGAGGGACTTAGAAATACGGAAAAGCCGCAAAATAATAACACAGGGCATTTCGGAAATTATGTAAGAAATTGGCAATGTGCACCGAATTTTGAGATTGAACCGCCGACACGACGCAACAATGACCGATATGCTACTCGCCGACACGATGATTTTGACTATAAGCTGTTCATTACTACACGTAAATTCAAAACGTTTAAGAATTCTGCCAACGACATTCATCCACAAGCGTGGCTTCATCAATTCTCTCATTGTTTTCCTCCCAACTGGTCGTTAGAACACAGATTAGAATTTATGTGTGGCTATTTAGAGAATGAACCAGCTGTAAGAATGCGTTCGGTCATTCACGATTGTCATAGTGAAGGAGAATTTTACCATGCCTTCCTCTCAGCATATTGGTCTCAAGCCACACAAGACCGAGTAAAACATGGCATCATAATGATGAAACATTTCGAACAATCTGAATTCTCCAGTCTTGTGAAATATTTTGAAGACATGTTGCACAAGAATCAGTACCTCTCAAACCCATACAGCCCCTCAGAACTCATTCGCATTTGCTTAATCAAACTGCCTGAACATTTACGACATATTATTTTGGCAGGACGTTGCAAAGACGACATTGAAGCTTTTCAGGGACTGTTACAAGAACTGGAAATTGACACTGACAATCGCGGAACGCGAGAACAGGAACACAACAATTACAGGTCACATCTGTCACAATTCCGCGATGACAGAAATAATACACGACAAGGCTATTCTTATAACGTAAATCGTGACCAAAACAGACACCACCCGTATGACAACCGTTGGCAGAGTAGTAATAATTACAGGGAAAGATCACCTCTCCGCGGTAATGACTATTACAGAGACAATCAGAGAAACAGAAAATATGGGAACCAAAACAATTATTATTACGGGAGACAGAATAACTTTAGACGCAACGGTCCAGCGCGCAGTTACGATTCAGGGAGAAATTCTCCACCACTTAACCGACAAGAAAGAAACTACAGCATCTACCGACATGACGACAGACGATGTGATCGTAACGACAGACCTGAATTGCATCAGAACTGGTGGGATTTAAACAGGGCAGGGCCCTTTCGTCACGGTGAATTTGTAGAAGTTAGGTCTCCAAATCCCAATAACGACGCACGGCAACAAAGAGACAATAGGCAATGACTCATACTGCAGGCAGCCACAAAAAACACGTATGAAACTAACGACGCAGCTGCCGTAGCTAGTAATTACGTAAAAATGGAAGACATTAGGGACATCTTACTCCAAGAACACGACGTAAAACATAACAACATTGCATATCCTGTGATTCACATTACAGTAAATGACGTAAAATTTACGGCAGTACTTGACTCTGGCAGTCCCGTTTCAGTAATTAGTGAAACAGCCTTTAGCAAATGCAACAAATCGAACGATTGCCCCACACTTCCGTTACGTAAGATTAAATTACAAGGTGCAATCTTTGGAAAAAGTGTAGATGTACGCCAACAAACCAACTTAGAATTTTTTTGTCAAAGCCACAGTTTCTCTATGAACTTTCTTATTGTTCCATTACTGTCAACGCAAATTATATTGGGAGTAGACGTTTTGAATGAATACAAAGCAATCTTAAACTTTCACGATGCTGAAATAAGTTTAGAGAAAGAAGGTAAGTCAATAGCTTTGAAATTTGAAGATTGGCTCTCAAACCATGACGAGGAAATTAATCGGCTTTACCTTCTGTTAGACAACAGTTCGGAATTTTCTACGGAACTAGACACTACCAATCACTCTGCAAGTACTGACAGGGATGATATCGACGGCATATTTGAAACTAATGAGTTAATTCAGAATAAAATTCAAACAATTGAGAATTGTAATGACACTGATAGGCAGGACCTTTTTGAAATTTTACAAGCACATTCCACAGTTTTTACTCACAAAACAGGAACAATCAAGGGATTTCAATACCAATTTCGTGTTTGTGAGCATACTAAATTTTGTGTTAGACCATATGTAATTCCAGCACATTATAGGGACCGTGTTAGAACAGAAATACAATCTATGCTTGACGAGGGCATTATTGAGCCTGCAGTAAGCTCATACAACAATCCATTACGTGTTGTTGAGAAGAAAAATGGATCGATCAGGCTTGTCTTGGATTCGAGACAAATCAATACTATCATCATTCTTGAAACAGACAGGCCGCAAACGTTAGAAGAACTTCTTCAAAATTTTAATGGTGTAAAAGTGTTGTCTTCCATTGATCTCAGATCCAGCTTTTATCAGATCGAACTTCATCCAGAATGTAGAAAATACACAGCTTTCCTTTGTTTCGGCGTTTGTTATCAGTTTCGGAAACTTCCCTTTGGTTTGAACATTTCTTCAGCAGCATTCATTCGCAGGCTAAATTCCATATTACCTGAGTTCTTAAAACGTCACATCACCTTATATGTGGACGATATTCTAATAGCAGAAGCTTCATGGGAACAACATAATCGCATCCTCAACAGTTTGTTACGTATTTTTGCAGAATCTGGAATTACAGTTAACTTGGAAAAGTCTGAATTCGGTAGGTCAAAGGTGAGGTTTTTGTGACATATTATTTCTTCTGAAGGCATTCAGCCGGATCCTGAAAAGTTAGAAGCAATCAGAGCCATTCCAGTTCCATCCACAAAAAGACAAGTCCGCAGTTTTCTGGGTCTCGTAAATTTTTACCGTCGTTTTCTGAATATGCAAATTCTTGTTACACCAAAACTTTGTTCTCTCACTGGAAAAAACACTATTTGGAACTGGGACGAACAAGCACAATTGGAATTCAATTCTTTGAAAGAATCGCTTCTTAACGCGCCAATACTAGCTCATCCAGATCTGTCACAAGATTTCTGCCTTAGCACGGATTCTTCTAAAGTCTGACTTGGTGTCCATTTATTTCAAGAAGCCATAGAAAATGACACTACTGTTCAGAAAACCATTGCTTTTGCTAGCTGAGTGCTAACAAAATCTGAAAAAAAATATTCCGTTACTGAATTAGAAGCTTTAGCTATCGTTTCGGCATTTAACAAATTCCGTTTCTTTCTTTCTGGTAAGCACGTAAAAGTATACAGTGATCATCGTGCATTACAATTTCTTATGTCTTCAAAATTAAATCATGACAGGTTAAAACGTTGGGCATTGTTTCTGCAAGAATTCCGCTTCACAATAGTCTACATTCCCGGCAAGGAGAACATTGTTGCGGACGCACTGTCACGCGCACCAGCTGGGCTTGAGAAAAGTAACATAGAAGGTAACCTCGAGAAAAATTTCAGTATTCTTTACATTCAGAAAGTCGCCTTTGAAAACTTCATCACCACATCTTTAAAGGACATTGCTCATGAACAAGATAAAGATCCGATTTGGAAAGACATCAAAAGCAAATGGCATGAAAAGACACACACACAGATTCGGCATTATTATCTGGTTAGAAACAACATACTGTTCAAACGCTGCACTGTTGATGACAAGCTATGGGTACTTTGCATTCCTGACGATTTTGTTAATAAGCTCATTTGGTACATTCATTTCAGCTACGCACATTTTGGTCCACGAAAATGTTATCATATTCTTCGAACGACTTGTTATTTTAACAATATGGAAAAGAGAATTCGAAGAGTCTTGTCTATTTGTAAACTTTGTCAAAAGGCGAAACCATCTACTATCTCACCTCGTGCTCCGTTGTTTCCTATCATTCCTTCTAAATTAAAAGAATTTGCTGCAGTTGATCTATTGGGACCCCTTGTCAGAACATCGAATGGATTTTCGTACGTTCTAGTTGCTGTTGAACTTACTTCCAAATTTGTTTCTTTCACTCCGTTACGTAAAGCCACTGGACGATCTGTATCCAACGCCTTTGTTAAAAATTTCTTACGTGAAGTTGGCCACGTTGCTAAAGTCATTTCAGATAACGGACCGCAATTCAGATCTGCTGTTTGGTCACGCATGCTTCGCAACCATAAAATCAAACCTGTTTTTATTTCATTGTACTCACCACATTGTAACCCCTCCGAACGGATTATGAAAGAAATCAATAAGCTTTGCAGACTTTATTGTCACAGAAAGCATCAGCATTGGGACAGATATTTACACTTATTTCAAAACGTGCTGAATGAAATGCCTCATGATTCCACTGCTCTACCACCTACTCTTGTACTAAAGAATGAAGAACCACCGAACAGAATCAGAGAGCTTGTACCTTTCCCGAATACACGTAAACTTCGACACAAAGATATAATTGATTTGGCTCTTAAAAATATAAAATCTGCAGCAGACAAAAGGAGAAAACTACACGGTAAAGCAAATGCAAAGAAATTGTATATTGGTCAGAAAGTTCTCATTAAAGCTCATTCATTGTCACATAAGAAGAAACACTTGAGTCACAAATTCTTTCTAGTTTACAATGGACCTTACAGAATCCGATGTATACCACATGATAATTGCGTTGAAGTTGAAACTCTGCGTACTAGGAAGAGTAAAGGTTTACACCACATTTCACACGTAAAACCGTTTATTGAGAGATAATGTGCTTTTCTAACTTGAGATTTAATGCAACATTTTGGTTCACTTGAAAATACATTCTGGATTTAAAGTACTTTCTGTGAGATACCAGATGACACAGTGGTTAGTTTAAGTGACAGCTACACGATTTTTATCACGACGCTACTAATGAGTGACAGTTTACAATGTTGCTGTTGCAGTGTTTCTGTTTTATATCTGCACAGTTTTTCTGTATTGTTCTGGAAAGTAAAACATGTTTTAGTAGTAACTTTTGTGGTATAGCAACAATGAGACAGCCTTTTTCGTGGCACAACAATACGTTACTGTACAGTACTTTCTTCATCACGCCAATAAGCGTAATAACTATGGTATCCATACGCAAAGCATTTCACTTTCGTTTATGATGAGGTAAGTATATTGACTTCAGCAGAACTTTGCTTACAGAGGACGATAACTATGACACTTCCACAGAATTATCTTAAGCAAGACGCACATTCAGCACTACAGGAGACGCATTTGAGTAATTACTTTTGTACTTAAAACATTTATTTTTAAAGATTTTTGAATTACAAAGAAAATGTTCCGTGATACATTTCATCCCATTGCTGTAATCTGTAACACTTGAGGGTATAATTACATTAATCCTCAGGGGGGTACACACTTACTTTGTGTACCATGTGTTTGGCAAGCACAAGGAACCCTAGCTAATGTGGTATTTGCTTATACAACTTTACACATCGGTACCATATTTCTCTAACACACAAATTACACAGCTATCTGATTATTTACCTGAGAGAAACAAACATTTTTTTTACTATATTAGTGACAGATGTTTACGTAATTACACAGTTGAATAATTTCACACTTATGAAATTGTATTTTGTCAGTACTTTGTGAACTGTTCATATTTTTTCGGAGCCATTGTGGTACTATGAGAGCTTTGAATGATGTATTTGGTATGGGATCATGATTTTTAAAGTACGTTTGAGGTTGATGACACTATTGAAATGAGCAGAGAATTTTTTTAGGTTTTGAAACTATTGGAGGAAGCTACGACGATTTTGAGAGTTGACTGAGGTGTTATGATGTTATTTTTACGACGATGATGTGTATTATGCTGCTGAGGTATGTTTATGGTCAAGAAGCTGATGCTATATGAGGAATTTGATTATGCTACATATTTCATATAATGAAATATTAAAGAAGCGTCGACGAATATATATATGTGTAATAAGGTAAGGAGTAATGAGTAGCGGTTAGGGACACTGACTTGTGAAAAAGGATGTTGAAAACCAAGAATCGTACTTTAAGAGGTAGGAAATGTGTGTAAATGCGTGAATGTATCACAATGCCGGCGAAAAATTTTTGGACACTGTTATATTTATAGGATTTTGTTTCTACACATTTGTAACGCAAATTTTCGACCTGTGAATTTTTTATATGAGACTGTCACTGTAGCGAAAACTGCTGTCGTAAATATTTCGGTATGAAAGGTAAGTGACCGTGACGTAATTCGTTGTGAGCGGCCAGGTGTGCCAGCTGCCTTGAGAAAAAGCCATTAGGTGGTAGAAAAAAAAAAGGGAGGCCATTATCGTCGCTATTGACATTCCTTTGTAGAAAGCATCGTAAATACGACACGCTAATAATAACTTGGAAACATTCTTACAACTGCACACCTGATTAGGACAAGTGTCTTTCTACAAGAGTTGAGAGAATTTCTACTAACTTATGAAATGTCACATGACTATTGAATGATATTTTTATGCTTTGGTTTGCGTAATTGCTTATTTCATTTGATATCTGGTTTCCAGCTGTCTTGCAGCATTGGTTTCATAAAATAAAATTAAATGCATTTGCTAATGTGAACACTTTCTGTCAACAGATCTATTAAATAATTACTTTATGATCCACATTCTTCGAAAAAGGAGCTCTTGGAATGGAAAGAACAATAAGAAGGGACTAGTAACAGGAACTGCATACATAATTTTCTTTTCAACTACTTGGTAATTTTTTTGGTAGAGTAAGTTATCGTGATGCATCACTCTAGTGTTAAGATGTGACATAGGTATTACACATGGCCATTTTTAGTGTAATATTTTTTCTGCTTGAGCTATGTCATGTTTAGAGATAAGTTTTTTTTGCTGCTGCTGTTTGCCAGGCATAGTGCTACTGAATTTTAATTTGTGTTACTCTGCTAAGCCAGATTTATTTTTCTTGTTTGCTGCTCATTGCCTTATGTTAGTTGTAATTTATGTTGCTTGCTTCGCCATTTGTATTTTTGATCATTACTGTTTGTGTTAATTGTTTTGTGCTACTGCATTCCCTCGTCCCTTAGTTTAGCATCTGAGCTCAGTAGATTTAAGTTAGCTTAAGAGGGGGTAGACTATATAAGAAACTAACTATGATGAATTGGAAGCAATGCATTGACAAGGTATATAAAAAAAAGATTTGGGCCAAAATGAGTATTGTACAATGAGCCATATTTATTTTGAAAGAAATATCGTTAGAATACAGAAAAGAGGTATAGATAGGACTTTTTGGGAATAATGATGAATGACGGGAGATCTCCGAGAAGTAAAGAAAGTTTTGTTTGCAAAATACTGCAGTAAAAGAAACCCTGTCCTTTCCTTGTGTTATCCCACTATGTGTTTGTGTTCCCTTGTGTATTTATGTTTTCCTGTATTTATATGTTTATCTGATAAGACTTATGTTGTACAATTTTTCTAATACTAAGCTACATTCACTATGATGAGGAATACTATTATCCTCAAATATAATTTGCATTAATAATATGTTATTTACTTTGTAAAGATGTTTAGACATTATTTATTCTGTTTTGTTGCTCATGTGTGAAGTTGATGTTTCAAAAGTTATTCTGATCTTTATGTCATTATTTTTGTAACACTGATTTATATGTTATTTCTATTCTTTTGTAAAGCCCCTATTACTGCAAATGTTATTTGTATTGTTATGTTCTTTACTGATGTGTTTTGTACCTTTGTTATTGTGTTCTTATGTTATAAAATTGTACTTGTCACCAGTTCATCATATTATTAACTTGTAAGTTACATTACACTGCACACGTTTCTGTTGGCCATAGTATATGGACAATATGTGAGAAGTAGGGACTGTTAGTGTTTGTATGTGTGTTAAAAATACAGCAAGGGACTGGATAACAGCATTGCTGGTTCTAAGGACAATTCCAAAAACTTTGTGAGTGCACAAGTGGTGGTTATGGACTTGCTATATTATCCGCAAGACTCTTCAATGGTGATTGTGCACCTGCACAGTCACAACGGATGGCTGCTGGCCATCTCTACAAGGACTACAGTGGGTCTACATCTTTGATGATCCATCAATACCATTATTTCTACAAGGACTACAGTGGGTCTGCATCTTTGATGACCCACCAGTACCATTATCTCTACAAGGACTACAGTGGGTCTACATCTTTGATGATCCATCAATACCATTATTTCTACAAGGACTACAGTGGGTCTGCATCTTTGATGACCCACCAGTACCATTATCTCTACAAGGACTACAGTGGGTCTACATCTTTGATGATCCATCAATACCATTATTTCTACAAGGCATGCAGTGGATCCGCGCCTCTGGTGGCCCACCAATACCGTAATCTCTACCAGGACTACAGTGGGTCTGCTCTGTGATGACCTACCTACCAATATTCTTCAAAACTTTGACTGACTCAGCTGTGGGTTTGCTCTGTTGTGGCCCATTACCTGCCGGCATGTCAAGAGTCAGCACTGTCTTTCCGTTGGAAGGACAACACTACTTCTTCAAGACTGCTTGGAAATCCACTACTTCCGTGTGCATTTTCTTTTACTGCTCAGACTTTGAGAAAAACACTGCTATTTTAACGTCATGAACGATCAGGACTGTCTTTATGGACTGTGAGAAAATTTGAGCTTTTGACCAACATTGTATCAATAAGTGTGTGCATTTGATTTCTTTGTTATTGTAATTATGAAAAATTTTTTCAAATCTGTATTGGGCACTGCCCAAACCAATTTGTAAAATTTTTTGTGGGGAGCATGGGGGCTATGTAAGTAGGCTGTTTAGGTTTTTTTTATTGGTAACGCCACCTCTGTATGAAAATCACTGGCTGTGCTGTGTGCAGTCTGTGGCTGCTTTGCATTGTTGTAATACTCGCCATTGTAGTGTTAGGCAGCTGGCTGTGAACAGCGCGTAGCGTTGCGCAGTTGGAGGTGAGCCGCCAGCAGTGGTGGATGTGGGGAGAGAGATGGCGGAGTTTTGAAATTTGTCATGAACTGCTATATATATATATGATGACTATTAAGGTAAATACAACGTTTGTTCTCTATTAATATCTTTCATTTGCTAACCATCCCTATCAGTAGTTAGTGCCTTCCATAGTTTGAATCTTTTATTTAGCTGGCAGTAGTGGCGCTTGCTGTATTGCAGTAGTGGGAGAAACGAAGATTATTGTGAGGTTAGTGATTTGTGAAAGGTATAGTTTAATGTTAGTCAGGGCTATTCTTTTGTAGAGATTTTTGAAAGTCAGATTGCGTTGCGCTAAAAAAAATACTGTGTGTCAGTATAAGCACAGTCGTATGTATAAAAAAGGGGACGTTTCAACATCACCGGCCACGGGGGACATCGGCTTCAGCGGCGGAGGCGGCGTGTGACGTCAGCGACTGCAGAAACAGCAGACACGCCACCAACAATGGAGCCTGTGTAGGAGCAGCAACAAGGAAAGTAGCAGCAGGGCCGTAAAACGTTATTAACCAGCGTGTGACTTTTTTGTGCCCTGTATTTTCTGGTTCAACGCTACAGCCAAATAGACTGGAAACTGGCTATATTTTATAAAGATAGAACAGATTTTTGCTCCCAACACGTAACGTTGTGAAGAATTTGGGATACGCCCATTGTGCGTCTCTGACTGCGCTGGCTCCAATATCCTCGTGAAAACGTGGATACTGCAGAAAACTACTTGGTTCTGCTGGCGGCAGCCGCCGCTAGTCCATGCAGCGACGGCGGATCATCAAAAATAGTAATCACAGTTACTTTAGAAGGAAAACAGAATGACAGCATACAGAGAGGCAGAAAAACAGGTGCTACAAAACGAAGTACCTCTGCTGAAATGGCATCGTCGATAACACCTTCAGATGCGTCGACTGCGGAAAAGGATACGAACTGAGGCATAAGAGAACTTAACAGTTATACTAGCAAAAGTGAAAAACAAAATCTGGGCACTCGCCATCACTGAAGAAAAATTAGAACGGCAGAATGAGGAGTTAAGTATAGAAATTGAGCATTTACGTAAAGAATTAGCTAATGCCAACCACGAGATGCGCTGGAACGAATTCACCATCTGCTATCAGAAATAACCGATCACAAATCAGAAAATCAAAGATCAAGTACATAAAGTAAGTCAACTCCACTGTTCTAAATGGCTCTGAGCACTACGGGACTTAACATCTATGGCCATCAGTCCCCTAGAACTTAGAACTACTTAAACCTAACTAACCTAAGGACATCACACAACACCCAGCCCTCACGAGGCAGAGAAAATCCCTGACCCCGCCGGGAATCGAACCCGGGAACCCGGGCGTGGGAAGCGAGAACGCCACCGCACGACCACGAGCTGCGGGCACTCCACTGTTCTGTGCGGCAGCTGCGACCGCTGTCTCAGCTTCGAAACCGAAGAGCAAAGGAGAAGAACGCATACAGCAAGCCAAAACAAAACAGTCAAGTGTTCTCTTCTTCAAACGGGAAAACAAACAAGACGCCAGGGCCATATGTGAAACAGTCACTACAACACTCAATACCAGACCAGATAAAGTAAAAAGAAAAGCAATCAGATTCATAACAAACAGAGTCATCTCGGAAACGGAACACAAACAGGTAAAAGGAAAATCATAGAAAAGACAGCCCAGCTAAAAGATATCAGATGTGAAGAGCTGAGGAAATTCCGATCCCTCCTTCAGTGTATCAGATCGCAGCTACTCTAACTGATCAGGACTTTCTGGATGAGCTACACTGAAGCGCCAGAGAAACTGGTATATGCATGCGTATTCAAATACAGAGATATGTAAACAGGTAGAATGCGGCGCTGCAGTCTCCAACGCTTGTTCAGATGGCTCTGAGCACTATGGGACTTAACTGCTGAGGTCATCAGTCCCCTAGAACTTAGAACTACTTAAACCTAACTAACCTAAGGACAGCACACACATCCATGCCCGAGGCAGGATTCGAACCTGCCACCGTAGCGGTCGCGCGGCTCCAGACTGTAGCGCCTAGAACCACTCGGCCACTCCGGCCGGCTCCAACGCTTGTATAAGTGTCTGGCGCAGTTGTTAGACCTGTTACTGCTGCTACAGTAGCAGGTTATCTGTATTTAAGTAAGTTTGGAGGTGGTGTTATAGCAGGCGCACGAGCGATGGGACAGCATCTCTTAGGTAGCAATGAAGTGGGGATTTTCCCTTACGACCATTTCACGAATGTACCGTGAATATCAGGAATCCGATAAAACATCAAACCTCCGACATCGATGAAACCGGAAAAGGTCCTGCAAGAACAGGACCAATGGCGACTGAAGAGAATCGCTCAACGTGACATAAATGCAACCCTGCTCTAAATTGCTGCAGATTTCAATGGTGGGCCATCAACAAACCATTCAATGAAACATCATCGATATGGGCTTTTGGAACTGAAGGCCCACTGGTGTACCATTGATGACAAAAGTTTTACGCCTCGCCTGGGCCCGTCAGCACCGGCATTCGAGTGCTGATGATGGGAAACATGTTGCCTGGTCGTACGAGTCTCGTTTCAAAATGTATCGAATGGATGGACGTGTAGAGGTATGGAGACAGCTTCGTGAATCCATGGACCCTGCACCAAGCGGGTAGCCGCGCGGTCTCAGCCGCCTTGCACAGTTCGCGTGGGTTCTCCTGTCGGGGGTTAGAGTCCTCCCATGGGTGTGTGTGTGTTGTCCTTAGTGTAAGTTGGTTTAAGGTAGATTAAGTAGTGTGTAAGCATAGGGACCGATGACCGCAGTAGTTTGGTTCCGCATGGCTGCGTGGGATTGTTCAGACTGGTGGAGGCTCTGTAATGGTATGGGGCGTGTGCAGTTGGAGTGATATGGGACCCCTGACATGTCTGATACGACTCTGACAGGTGTCACATACATAAGCATACTGTCTGATCACATACATCCATTCATTTCCATTGTGCATTCCGACGGACGTGGGCAATTCCAGCAGGTCCAGAATTGCTACAGAGTGGCTTCAGGAACACTCTTCTGAGTTTAAACACTTCCGCTGGCCACCAAACTCCCCAGACATGAACATTGATGAGCATATCTTGGATGAGTCGCAACGTGCTGTTCTGAGGAGATCTCTACCCCTTCATACTCTTTCTGATTTATGGGCAGTCCTCCAGGATTAATCGTGTCAGTTCCCTCCAGCACTACTTCAGACATTAGTCGAGTCCATGCCACATCGTTTTGCAGCACTTCTGCGTGCTCGTGGAGCCCTACAAGATATTAGGCACGTGTACCAGTTTCTTCGGGTCGTCAGTGTATATGACATCAACTTAAGTGAACACATCTCTAAGGAATAGTTCTACAAGGAACTCAAAATAAAGTTCAAAACAGGCCCAAAAGGTAAAGGAACAGTTAATGACGTCCTGGAAGTCACTCCAAGGGTTCAGCTCGAGCTCTTATACATAAAAATTTCTGTTTCAGCACGGAAGTGCTTCATTTCTGGGGACGAGGTCATCTCCCAAAATATTGTGATAAAGAAGCCAGAACGCCGAGATGAAGCCACAGTTGGATGTAGACCATGCAAATATAGAAAGAGGACAAGTGATAACGGTGGGGGGGGGGGGGGGGGCAGACTGCCCTACTTACATGCAGTTGTACGAGAGGCAAATAGAGCACACAGAATATGACATCATCGACAACGTTCACTAGCATGGAGTACAACTACAATGGTCAGACACTAAAGTGCTCCTTAAATACGGGTGTAGTTATGCAAAGAAACAATACATGCAAGTCCAAACACACGTCTCCAACAACTAAAATGAGAGACTGACGGTGTGCAGTCGCTTGGTGACATGAGGGTAAAGCACAATTGACAGATCTGGAAACAAACAGTATTACATCGCTGCAAATGTGTGACATAATACAAAGATATTTTAACATCACTGATTACAAAGACGACATGTGTGTGCAGGGCGCCATTGACTAGCACGCACGAAGGCAGATAAAGCACGAAATTCTCCAGTGGGCAATGTTCCATACCGGACTTCTGGTACTAGTGGAAGAGCTGAAAGAGGACGCTTTCTCCCAATGTAGCTAGGAATGTAACAAAACAATCAGAAAAGGAACACAAAATGATGCCCTAGGGCAGCTCAGTGATACCAACACATATTTATCTCACAACACCGAAAAGCAAGGAACAGATAGTCATATTGACACAGCAGTGCAAGAAACACAGAAAGATGCATCTGTTAACAGTTCGCTAGGTAATAGCCCATCGTTAAAATTACATTCAGAATATGACTCTAGCAAATACAGACAATACATAAGCCCTGTACATTTTATGTATGGTGGCACCACTCAGCAGAGACACAGAAGGGAAAGCCACAGATAAAAACACTCAGCTGCCAAATAACCTCAAGACAGGCAAACAATATTCCCAAAACAGAGATACTGGAAGTCCAATGCTAAATACAATCTACCTAATAATACACTTAAAAATGCTTCACCCACACACAATTCCCAGTGCACACAGACAACAGAGGAAGACAAATGTCATACAGAAACCCAAAACAACACAATAATAACGTAATTGATTATGGTAATCCTGGGAGTAGCTTACGCATAAGTAGGTTAGCTAATAGGGAAATTTTCCAGACTTCTCTGCGTGAGATGATAAGACTTGGGCACCCAGAAGGGGAAAAAATACGTTTCGCTACAACAGAGCAAACCGATTCTTAGGACATCGAACCTGCCAACCGATCGTCGTGAGCTCTGCAGAGCGAAGGACAAGCATGCGCATAAAGAGGTGAAGGTTTAAACATAGATAAAGTTTATAAACACTTCATCAAGGCGCATGGGCGAGTTTATTAAGACTCTAAAGAGACAATACTTAAGTGGTATGGCACAGGGGAGCATATTGCAGAAAAATGCCAATTAAATCTTGGGAAGGTTGAGACATGGAAAAAAGAGTGGGGAACATCTGAAAAGGGCTGTCGGGTTTTCTCCTTCTTCCTGAACATCCGGGAACAGTTGAGGCTCAGACATGTTGACCATAGTCGCGGTATGGTACACTTCCTGACAGGCTATGGCCAATACTGTACACACCCGCACTGCTTGGGCCTTAGCCAAAGTGTTATGGGTAAGCGTAGGCTACGTAGATCCCCCAGACACATAACACTAAAATGTGGCACACTCACACATGTAAGACATACGTCAGAAATCGAAGAAATAGGATAAGCTTTAAAAGACCCAGATAACTGGAGCATGCTTCACTGTATCAGTGCTACACAAGGATTATTTTTTTCTCTTTATTGTAATTTAATACCCCTGCCCCATACAGTCCACTGCTCTTCAGCCAAATGGCTTTACAAAAATACAGAAATGGGAACTCTTACATAAAAGGAGGACATAAAAAACACAGTAAATGGGGATGATGGGAGATGGTTCAAATGGCTCTGAGCACTATGGGACTTAACTTCTGAGGTCATCAGTCCTCTAGAACTTAGAACTACTTAAACCTAACTAACCTAAGGACATCACACACATCCATGCCCATGGCAGGATTCGAACCTGCGACAGAACCACTCGGTCACTCCGGCCGGCCTGATGGGAGATAAAATATACACTAATATGGGGACATGCACTGAGGGACAGCTAAAAGTCGGAAAAAAGTTAGGAGAACACAGCTGGCAATTCGATGTGCACATAAAAAACACTGGACGCAAACGTAGCATAAAAACAGTATAAAAATCACACAGAGCGAGACAATTAAAAACCACTGGAAACGACAGAGCACTCATGAAGAATAAAACCGGCTGGTAGGGACCTGCCAGGGGACTGGTGGATGGAGAGGAGGGAAAAAAAGGGAGGAAGGTGCATTGGGGGGGGGGGGATGGGAGGAAGAGGGAAAAAGGGGGCGGCAGGAGGCGCACCAAGAGGCAGGTGATCGGCGGGGTGGGAGACGAAGAGGAAGACAACGCAGGAGGGAGTGCAGAGACACAGAAGAGGGGGTATGGGAGGGGTGGAGGAGGGGAAAACTGCTCAGGAGAAGGGAAGGGGAGGGGAGGGGAGGGAACACAAGGCTTACAAGCGGCAAGAACCATATACGAGATAACGACCCGAAACACACCCTACACTAAAACACAATGAATGGGGCAACAGAGATTCAAGCACTGATATAGAAACAAACGAACATATAGAAACAGATGATGACACGAAGACTACAGTATCACCACATACATACACTATATGACCAAAAGTATCTGGACACCCCCCAAAAAATACGTTTTTCATATTAGATGCATTGTGCTACTGTCAGGTATTCCATATTAGTGACCTCAGTAGTCATTAGACAACGTGAGAGAGCACAATGGGGCGCTCCGCGGAAGTCACGGACTTTGAACGTGGTCAGGTGATTCGGTGTCACTTGTGTCTGTACGCAAGATTTCCACACTCCTACACATCCCTAAATCGACTGTTTCTGATGCGATAGTGAATTGGAAACGTGAAGGCATACATACAGCACAAAATCGTACACGCCAAACTCGTCTGTTGCCTGACAAAGACCGCCAACATTTGAAGGGGGTCGTTATGCGTGATAGGCAGACATCTATCCAGATCATCACACTGGAATTCCAAATTGCAAGAACTGTGACAGTTAGGCGGGAGGTTAGAAAACTTGGATTTCATGGTAGAGCGGCTGCTCGTAAGCCACACATCACTCTGGTAAATGCGAAACGACGCCTCGCCTGGTGTAAGGAACGATTGAACAGTAGAAAAACGGTGTGTAGTGACGAATCACGGTACACAATGTGGCGATCCCATGGCACAGTGTGGGTATGGCGAATGCCCGGTGAATGTCACCTGCCAGAGTGTGTAGTGCCAACAGTAAAATTTGGAGGTGGTGGTGTTATGGTGTGATGGTGGTTTTCAAGGACGGGGCTTGCTCCCCTTGTTGTTTTGCGTGGCGCCATCATAGCACAGGCCTACATTGATGTTTTAAGCACCTTCTTGCTTCCCACTGTTGAAGAGCAATTAGGGGATGGCGATTGCATCTTTCAACACGATCAAGCACCTGTTCATAATGCACGACAATAACATCCCTGTAATGGACTGGCCTTCACTGAGTCCTGAACTGAATCCCATAGAACACCTTTGGGATGTTTTGAAACGCCGACTTCGTTCCAAGTTCACCGACTGACATCGATACCTCTCCTCAGTGCAGCACTCCATAAAGAATGGGCAGCCATTCCCCAAGAAACCTTCCAGCACCTGATTGATCGTGTGCCTGCGAGAGTGAAAGGTATCGTCAAGGCTACGGGTGGGCCAACACCATACTGAAATCCAGCATTACCGATGGAGGGCGCCACGAACTTTTAACTCATGATCCAGATCCAGATATCTGGATACTTGATCACATGGTATGCACGGCACAGTAGCAGATCAAAGAACTGCAACAATACTACAGTTAATAGAAACATGCTATATTAAGTTAGTAACAGAAATACAACAACTAATTTTCCTGTTTGTACAAGTAAAACAAGTAATTATTTAGTTCTTTGTATCATTAGTTTCAAACATGTAATTGTGTAATTTGTGAAATGTATAAGATGCAAGCTGTAAAACATAAAATTGTGCATAAACGTACGTATGCAGTGTAATAAGACATGAACACCCAAACACAAGCGTACATCATAGATAGCAAGCGCACTACAAGGAGACGAAGTTAGAAGTCATGTCCCGAGGCTCCTTTTCTGCTTAGGGCGCCGTTGAGTGGAGGAAAGAATTGTAGTAACAAATAGTACTGTCATACCTTCTACACAATTCACGTAGAAGATAAAATAGAATATAATATGGTTATTCAGGTGAGACACGCTCCAAGTGTTTAACGTAGCCCTCCCACATGAAATAGCGGGGCGAATTAGGGACCTCTTCTACTATCTAAATCTTTCCTTTCGTATATTATATTCTTCTTAAGAATATAGCATTTTTTTCTAATTGTACTTTATGTTTCTCGTGTTTCTTATTTTGCTTTTATTTTTAATTAATAATTTAATTACATACAAAACGAAAAAGTACTAAAATTCTGAGAATTGTCTAGTTTGTAGTTGCAAACGACCCACTATAGTTAGGAAGGCGATGGGTAACTCTGCAATATTAATAAACAAATAATAATAAATATCGCACCACTGCTGTAAGAACGTTTTCATGTTGGTGGGCCATCTGGATGCGCACGCATCCCGGTTGTAACTGCTCGAGAGCTGTTAAGTTGGCTAACTGTCCCAAGGAAGCAGGTTTCCGGCGAGTTATGCCGATGCACGTGCAGCCATCATTTCACGTGTCTACAACTGCTGGCCAGGCATAACATTTCCACGCTGTCTGGAAGTGGGGCACTTGTCAGTGGAGGGAACCATGGGATGCTGGCATCCCCACTCATTTTTTTACCTGTCGATCGACGGCGCAAACGATGTTTTGGCAAATGTGGACGCAAATTCGTCGTTCCAGTTGCTGAAACGGTGATAAAAAAGTCTTCATTCCCCTGTGGCGTCGGCGCCACAACCTTTGTTCATCGAGATACGACATAATTGCATGCGATTTACACCAGATCATACAGTAAATTTTCTAAATCAGAGTACTGGTGTATTTGTTTACTGTGATTATTTGACCCCAGCGGCGCTAATGCCACAGATTTAGTGCAATTATGTGTGATGGTCTGCTCAACATACAGGGAGGGACCAAAAGCAGATAAACAGTAAACTGATTAGCAACAGCTATGCACAGTCCAACGACAGTGTATTCTCATATATGTTTAGTGCAACGACAGTGTATCCTCAAACATGTTTTGATGTAAATATTGGCTACCTATAACAAGGTACGTCAATACTATAGTAAACATTACATAACTCGTACACTATGTGCCACAGTAGTTCATTGCTTTGACCATTTTCTCATTATACCTGTGGTAATGTTAGGTAGATAGCAAGATCATAACATTTCCATGTATATCCTCTTTATTTGCGTAATCGTAAGCTGTGATTTACATTTTTTATGTAACTGGATTTAAATCATTTACCCAAATTATGTCTTTGTTTATGAAAACTAATGAGTGTTCATAATAAAATTATGAGACTGATTGTAGTGCATTGCCGCGAGGGATTAGCCGAGCGGTCTAATGCGCTGCAGTCATGGACTGTGAGGTTGATCCCGGCGGAGGTTCGAGTCCTCCCTCGGGCATGGTTGTGTGTGTTTGTCCTTAGGATAATTTAGGTTAAGTAGTGTGTAAGCTTAGGGACTGATGACCTTAGCAGTTAAGTGCCATAAGATTTCACACACATTTGAACATTTTTTTTTAGTGCATGACTATGGACAGTGAAGTCAAACGTATAGGCCATTTCAGACATATTGTTTCATTTAGATGGCATTCAGCCACCAGATCAGTAAGAATATTCTTTCATGATTTATTGATTTTTTTTATGTCTTAAAGCTCATGCATCTGCATTGCACGTAGTTCTTCCTTTATAAATATGGCGATACTTTAGCATCTTAGTGAAGCGGTTGTGTCTATTCGTACACTTAGTTTATTTTTCACAAGATATGTAGCATCTACCTTCCTGTTTGCTTTCTTTTGACTTTAATATTAAAATCGCATGTCTCCATTTAATTTGTAAATAACAGAGTAACGTTTTGGTGGGGATATGTAAGGATACAATATCCTTTACATACGATCTTTGGGTCTATTATGCACAGGCAACAGAGAGTGCAGTTGTAATTGTTGTGGGGCGACCGAGCTTGGAGCCAGCGGCGTTCAGGCAGAGCTGATACTCGCTCACGCATACGGTTATTGTGTAATAGCACACAGTTTGTCTGAAGTGTTTTTAGTTTTGTCTGTTAATATCATTGCTCGTGTGTTCAACGAAATAAATGTTGTACAGTAAAATCCGCAAATTGTTAATTTCATTTGTATACTGCCTAGTCTCACACAGTAATGGGTAAAGTTAATAGAACGAAAGCAGCATTTCCAGTGTAAATCAATTAAATGGAAGCCACATGTTGACAAAAACGATTGTACTTGGTGCGCAGACGCGGGGAAGAAGGCTTGCAAAGTGGACGCGGTAACGGGACTTGTTTCTATTTGGAACGCAGATTCATCATCTCCTGGTTGTCGCTTTGTGCAGCGCAATACATTGTTTTTTCACTGACGTCGCTTCAAAGGGACAGATGGTGGTGTTATTAACATCATACGATTTGCCGATATAACGAATTTTCATGCTAATGGTTTCGCCAATAAACAGAGCAGCCCCAATCCGCAAAACGAGTATCCACGTGTCTATGTTCCACAAACAGTTTAGTCACAAAGACTGATTATAGAACGTCATTAGCCATTTTCCCATGTGTAAATGAGACTCATCAACTAGGTACATCCACATAATGTGATAGCACGTGGACTTTAAAACTGTATGAAATTATTCACTAAATGCCTATATATATATATATATATATATATATATAGAGAGAGAGAGAGAGAGAGAGAGAGAGAGAGAGAGAGTTCATCAAATCCTTATATATATCCATTGTGAGAAATGGAACTGTTACAACGTCGTCTTCCGTCTTCGATCACTTTTTGTATTTCAGATTAGTCGTCACCAGTTTCTGTCGATACAAGATGAACTCGATTTGTGACTCTTCACCATCCTACGGCAGTTTTAATATGAAATTCATTTTGACCTATTTGAAATATTACCGTTGTTCTTTGGTCTTGCATCGACAGAAACTGGTGACGACTAATTTGAAATACAAAAAGTGATCGAAGACGACGGTGTAACAGTTCCAGTTCTCACACTGAAGAAAAGAAGTATCTGATATTCATATTATTAGCGATCAGGTTGTTTATGGTGCTCCAGAATAAGGTCAGATTCAATCGTATACTGAGGGAGAAAACGACGGGATCAGTTTAAAAATTCCTCTTTGCTCTTTTGGGCAAGGTAGTAGTGCGAATCATATGTCATTGCTTTCCCCATACTTTATGTAAATTATCAAATGAGTATCTGTATCGTACGACTGCGATGACTTCTTGAGCGCTCTGGTGGACTGTTAGTCCCGTTGTGAAACAGTACGGGGAGAAATGAAAGTAGAGGTGAAATTTGTTGCCGGCACACAGCCTACGCCTCTCGTACAGAACCAAGGAGTCCGCCGAGCTTTACGTCCCTAACCAACAGACAGCTCATCATCAACAGTGCAACAAACTCTCACTCCACGACATAGTTCGAGGAATTTAGGGATTTGATGCAGGTTTCCGTGCAATTTCTTATAAAGAGTCTTAACAACCATCTCCATTCCTTGCCGACTAACTATACATCGTCACTCCAAAAAGTTTAGAGACTAATAAAACATAAAGAAAACTGAAGGTGGGGGTTTTAATGCTTCAGGTGTTCTAAATAGCTTCCATCCACTTGAGTAAACGCACAGAACGCTTATACAGGCATGTGAAATCGCCAGGAAAGTGCTTCCCTGGAATTTTGTTCAGCTCACACGTCACACTGGCCTGAATGACGGTCATGTCATCAAAGCGTTGATTCTGCACGTGAATTTAAGCACTTTGTAGTTTTGTGGTTATTAGATTGTACCAAGTCTCGTCACCTGTGATGAGTATTTTCTTCGCACAAACAAGTTTCCTATCCCTCAAAGTATCCTTGAGAACGTCTCTTAATCGTGATTTAGAGATGTTGCTCTATTACGATTTGTGACACGACAACGTTGATACATTATGGTCGCACGTCCACTATTTAGCACTACCTGCTCACAACTTTCTGGCCAAATATGCATGTTTGTTTACAGTTCTTAGTTCAAGCTGCTGCCGTGGTTACCGTGCTGACGTCACTTACACGCGAGTCATAAAACCACTATCCGAAATTTTGAATGGATGGTGCAGGTTGTGAAAATTCCTTCCACCTCAGGAACAACCAATCAGCACTGTACTAACCAATGTTATGGAATAGGGTACATTCAGAATACTTCAGATTTCTTTAACAGCCAAATACAAAAGCGAATGAGCGACTGAAGCGTTTTTTCGTTCCAGATATGGCTCCTTACTAAAGACTAGTTTTCGTAAGTATTTATGCATCAGATGTAAAAACTTCATCTCAGTACGTTACGTCACTTTCAGTTTTTGTTCTCAAGCCAGCTCAGAAAGACTTCCAAGGAACCCATCTTCTATTGATTAACGCACTGTTCTCATATTTGGAATGATCGGCATCTCATCCCCAAAGATGTCATGCACTATTAAGTTTAACATTGTTCCCTGACATTACGTTAGTAGCGAGACTGATTCTTGAAAGAGACCACGATCGGTGTCCCTTCACCTGCGCTGAACCCACTGCCCTCTCTGAGCCGCCACCATTCCCTGTGTAAATATACACCAGAGCTACTGCTTATCCTTAATGACCTTGTAATCAAAAAGGCTTTCACCTACTTCCACCTCCTCCTCTATCTCAGCTTCCTCCATACCCATTTTCTGCTCTCCAGCTCATTTTGTCACGCAGTCATTCATATATGAACATGGGAAACAGGACCTTAATTGGTAAAACCAAGGAACCCTTGTCCGCATGTCTGTTTGCCTGTCCATCCGTCCGACTGTTAAAAAGCCTTTTTCTGTTGAATGGGTAGACGTATTACGATGAAATTTATTTCATGTACTAAGGTATATCATATCTTGGCGGTGTAAAAATTTGAAGTTTCCAAGTCAGTTCAATCAAAGAGACGGCCATTTGGTAGTCGCAGACTCACTCATCGAAACTTCTCATCGACGCAGAATCATGACATTTGGCAAGAAGCAAGGTTTCGCAGTAAAACTGATGTAAAAAATTAAAATTGTTGATTTGTAATTATATTACACGAAAAAAAAATTGTCTGTGGTATCCAACCGTTTGTCTGTCCATCCGCTGGTAAGACCCCTTTCTCTAAGGAAAGTGTAAGTGTATCAAGTTGAAATTTATGTCACATATTGAAAGACTATGGCCGCATGATGGTGTAATGAACGTAAGTTTCTAAGTCGCTGCAGTCAGAAGGAAAGGCCATTTACGTCACATATTTTGATACTTGCAAATTCACTCATTAGGAGCTATCGGGTACTTCCCTTTGACCTAGAATCATGAAATTTGGCAAGAGGCAAGGTTTCACCATATGACTAAAGAAAAAAGTGTTAATTTGTAATAATATCACAAAAAATATTTTGTTTCGTCATTTGTTGTCCGACTGTCTGTCTGTCCATCTGTTAAGATCTCCTCTTCTCAGGAACAGTTAGACGTATCAGTCTGAAATGTATGCCACATTCTAAGGTCCATGGTTCCTTGGCTGTGTAATAAATGTAACCCTCTAAGCCAATGCAGTGGAAAGACACAGCCATTTATGTCACATAGTTTGATGCTCGGGAACTCAGTTATTAAAATCTATAAGATACTGCTGTTAGCCTATAATCATGAGGACATTAGGTGAGAAGAAAGATTCACAACAAAGGTAAAGGGAAAAAGATCAGAAAATTGTTAATTTGTAATTATATCACACGAAAAAATATTTCTTGTGTCACTTGTTACCCGATTTTAACTTAAAACATATAGATGTCAGTAACAGGTAAAAATCATCTATATTTTCCATTCCCAGGATGGATTAACTGTCTACATAGAGAACTGCGTTTGTACCGAACCCTCAGAGTATGGGTTCAACTCACACCTGGCTTTTTTTTCACTGCGTCCTGCATGTTATTTGGTTTTATAATGTGTTGTGACTGTTTTGTTCCTAAATAAAAGTATGAACATAATCTTCAAAAAATCAAGTGTTAAGTTAAGAAAGGCTGCACGGGACCATCGAGAGATTTGTGTATATTATCTGCAGCTGCAGTCGCAAATCGGTAGTTTTGTTATAAAGAGTAATGGTGAGTAAGTAAGCTGTAGTACGTGCAATAATGTCAGCTACCTCCACGTGTCTACTTGTCCGGGTAAGCATAGCTTGTAATGTGTGCCCCCCCCCCTCCCCTCCCCCTCGAACTGCACGACGATGGTGCACACTCATAATCGCTGTCAAGCAGCGCCTGCAGAGACGTGTGTGCAGAATCGCGCATTTATGCATCGTGCATTTTAATGTAGTCTGTGTTCTCCATTGGGGTCGAAGGTACCAAATTTCATCAAAATTTATTTGTGTAAACGTAAGAGATAGAGTTACTTCTGTATTTATAATATCAGTTTGGATGCCATTATGGAATCATATAAATCATATTCATATTGATGAACATGATACGCACAACATGAAGGAATTATACAAGCTAGTAAGCAAAATAACAAATGGTGAACGAAATGAGGAGAATATGAGTAGCACGACTAGCACAGGGAAAAAAAGAGCATTCCTCGCAAAATGAAGTCTACTAATATCAAGTGTAGGCTTTAACTTGAGGAAATTTCTGATAAACTCTGGAGCACAGCATTGTATGGGTATCATATACTGTGGTGGAGGGGGGCAGGGGAAGAAGGAAGTAACAGAATAGCAGATGAAATGTTAAAGAAGAATGCTGAAAGTGAATGGCGGCTTTCAATAGAAATGTCGAGAGAACGAATGAATGGAAAATATCAACCTGAAGGATTTCGTTGCTAAGGGTAATTCTTTCAAGACACGAGAGGGTGGCGCACAGCGCAAGTGTTATAGCGGAAGAAGGGCTTTAGAGCGTAGAGAACAAGTAATTGTAGAGATAATTGCTACTCTGAAATGAAGATACTGACATTAGAGAGCAAATCGTGGTGGGCCACATCACACTAGTCAAAACTAAAAAGATGATAAGGAGAACAAAACTGATGCTGTAACCTTGTATTAGGATACATAATTCTAATTGACATCTATGTTACCCCGCAACGTCAGAGACTATGACATAGCGAACATTCCCAAGTAAGCGAATTTAAATTACATTCATAGGAGCCATAATATCTCCTTCGTGCTAATAATGATAGCGACTTGTTATGGCAATGACTGCTTGAGATAGCGCTGACCAGCCACTATGGTCCGTGACAGGTCCGTTGCCGCCCAGGACAAACGGATCTTGTCCACAGCTGAATCCTATCTAGATGGCGTCATATCTTCAATGACACTGAAGGCAGCTGATGTGAAAACACAGTCTTATATATGTTTGCAGGATATCGTTGGCGTTGTAATTGCTGATATTATCTTTGGAGCGTTCAACCATCCAGAGACATCACCTGAATCCTAAAGATGATCCCAGCAGAGGGATCAAAACCTCGAGCACTGAAGAAGTTTGGAGAGGAATGTGACGCAGTCTGAGGACGCAGGATATGTTATTATCAGGCATCATCCAGTCATCATTAGGCACCATCCAGTCTGCAGAGGATTTCTAAAACATTTCTGTCACAAACTGGAAACAATACAGTGGTAAAATGCATTTCTGAAGGTACAGATCACCTGCAAGTTGCTAGAAGTGAAAAAATGGACGCACATGTTTTAGCTGTCGGTTACTGTGTAATTCGGTGATGAGAGATAACTGCAGACGTATCACAGACCCTACCTCATACCAAGTACACACGTTCCGTACTAGATCAGCTGCACCACCTATAAGAATTGCGCCATGTCTGCAAACGCGATGCTTTACCTAGAACAGATTTCAACCTCTTTCCGCGTTTCTAACGTCCTATTGCGGTGTTTCTGCGCCCACGCAAAGTTCTGTTCGTTGGATAGTACGTTGAGAAAGGAACACATGAGGAGCAATTGCTTCTGTATCTTACAGTGCGGAAATTGGGTACTGTGGGTGATCACTAGTTCCTTCCCAGCACTGAATCGGCGTGTGATTTTCTGTAACGTGACCCGTTTGTATGCTGTAACATATTGCTAGGGCCAACGGTAACTGCAGTCATCAACTTGTTGTGCATGCCAGATTACTGAGGCGGCATCGATTTCACACAAATCAATGTACTCATGGTACAGCCTTGACAAGGCGACAACTGAGAAACTTACTACCCTCAACGACTTACCAAAGGGAAAGTCCCATTCATCAGACACGCAACGATCTCTCCTCCATTTGGCGTGCTGACATCCCGCGTATTGGATACCTGCACATGCCTAGCTATTCCATTCGCCCTGTCCATATGATCAGACGCCAGAAGACATCTCTGGTACATTTAAGAAAACAAAACAAGATAACAGAACAATAACTGCAGAATGAATAACGCTTAAACCAATATCACTGGTAATAATAATAATATTATGGCCTAGACAAGACAGCCACACTTGTATTAAAGCAGAGAAAACCTCACAAAGTGAAGGCATGAAAGTGCCAATCGAGCCAGTCATTAACTACCACCAGCCAGAAGCCTACAGATACCTAGGTATTTCACAGATGAATAATATTAAAAATGGGCAGGTATAAAATGTGTTCAAATGATTGCAACGATTTAAAAAGCAAACTGAGTGATTGAAATATCATCAAGGGAATCAATACCTGGGGCATACCCGTCATCAGACGCAAGAAAGGCATTGCGAGGTGGACACAGATAGAGTAGCTTTATGTAGCTTTATACATCCGTACAGTTGTTTATTGACCAATCGTAAACTTCGTTGAGAGTTTCATTTGCTTTTTCTGCAAGGAGGTCTCTTGTCGTCTCAGTAACTGTAATATTGCTGTCATCAGTGAAGAGAATTTTTTCACCATGAGTAACACTACTGGGAAAATCACTGATGTGTATCAGGAATAGTATTGGTCCTAATATGCTATCTTGCGGATCCCCTATATTAATGTATTTTGGTTCTGATAACTGTTTTACTAAATGTTTAGATCTCTTTGAAGTATGTGTTATCTCTACTCTTTGTACCCTATCTGCTAGGTATGAATGAAACCAGTCATTAGCTACCCCTATTATTCCTAATGCTTCTCATTTATTTAATAGAATCTTGTGGTCGACTGTACCAAATGCCTTAGAAAGATCCAAAAATATGCCTGGCTCATCTTTGTCAAGGGCATCAAGTACGACTTTTGTGAATTCTGCTATGGCTGACTCCATATTTTTGCCACTTCAGAAACCAAACTATGATTTGCTTAAAAGATTATATATATTCAGGTAACTCACTACTCTTTCATAATTGCTTCTATTATTTTTGAGAATGGTGACAGCAGGGAAATGGGCCAGTAATTTTCTGTCATCTGCATTACCTTTCTTAACCAAAGGTACAACTCTTACCTGTTTTAACTGCTCCGGAAATGTCCCTGATGTGAAGGATCCATTTATTATATTTGTTAAGGAGCCTTCTATAATCTCTATGCGTTGTTTCAGTGTATACATTGGTACTTCATCTAAGCCTACCGACTTTTTAATTTTTTAGTTTTTGAACTGTTTTATTGACTTCATTCTCTGTGGTTGCAAGTAACATCATTGTATTTAGTGCAACAATATTTACAGGTGTTATATTTGTTTTGGGGAATTTTTGCTGTAACTGATGGTAGAATTGACGAGAAATACAAAACTTGTTAGATAAGAGGATCTGAAAACTGAACTACAGACATTGTAGCGTAAACAAGTAAAAGTTATTCCAGTGGTTCTCGGCACACCGGAAGCTGTATCAAAGGATTTTAGTGGCGACTTGAAAACTGTTGGCATTGACAAAATAGCATCTGCCAACTACAAAAGTCTACACGACTTATCCACTGATACAGCACGCAGTCCTAGATGGTTGGGAAGCATTCAGTTAGTGATAAAATACGAAATCATCTGTGGTTATATCATTTGCTGCGTTTACTGTTGTAATAATAATAATAATAGTAATAATAATAACATATGTGGAATACATTACATTAACATTTAGAGTAGTTGTGTACCTATTTCCAACCTAAGTGCAGAAGACCGAGTATGCATTAAACATTCCAGTGAGAGCCAACTAATTTTCTATAGCTATCGAACTCCCAAAATAGTAAAAACAGGTATAGCCATTGAAGAGAATACAAAATTATATTGGAATAACGTTATAGCCGTACTCTCGGACATCCGTAACATTTGAACGACAGAAACAGGGTTTTCAAAAAGGACTTTACAGCTTTTAAATATCATATAAATTAATTCATAGTGCATACAGAGATGATTGTAGTGTGAATTTGTAGGGAAATACATCAAGTTTTGTCTCGCGTAGTTCGCTAGTGCCGAATCGCACCGTAAGGAGCGTTAGCGGCAGTTGTGTTAAAGATGGCTGCCTTCAGTGGACCCGAGCATGCCAGCTATGCATTTTGGTCTGAAGAATCGAAGTCGGCGACAACAGTTGAGCGTAATTTCCGCACCAAGTACGCTAAAGATCCTCCTATTAGGCATACAATTTATGAATGACATAAATGTTTTGTAGAAACAGGGTGCGCAGTAAGACATGGGAATTCATCACGTCGTCCAAGCACATCTGACGACGTCGTCGAGCGAATGAGACAACGTTTTGTCAACAGCCCTATGAAATCGGCCCGGCGCACATCTCGCGAACTGAAAATCCCACATACAACCGTTTAGCGTGAGTTGAGAAATCGTTTGCATTTGAAACCGTACAGACTGACGATCGTACAAGCAATAAAAGACACTGACGAAATTGCTCGCAAGAACTTCCGTGCGGGTATGTTAAACCGATTACATGAGGATGAACATTTCTTCGACAAACTCATATTTTCTGTCGAGTGAACTTGTTACTTAAGTGACAATGTTAACACACAAAGCTGCAGGATTTGGGGCAGTGAAAATCAGTATCAAACGCTGCAACATGTTCGTGATAGCCCTAAACTGAACGTTTTTTGTGCATTGAGCAAGAACAAAGTGTATGGCCCCTTTTTTCTGTGAGAGAACCATCAATGGGATAGTGTATTTGGATATATTACAACAATTTTTGATACCACAGATCGGTGAGAATGACCAAGAACGAAATGTTTACTTCGTGCGAGATGGAGAACCACCCCACTACCTGGCTGACGTCCGGGATTTTCCCAGCGACCGCTTTCCAGGTCAATGGATTGGCCGTGATGCGCCAATTACATGGTCCCCACGTTCCCCAGACCTCACACCACTCGATTTTCTTTTTTATAGGGATTCATCAAGAATATCGTGCTTGTACCTTCTCTGCCGGCTTCTCTGACTGAACTTAGAATAAGAATTTACGCCGCCACTGGGCAAGTTACGCCTGAAATGCTACAGCGAGTTTGGGAAGAAATTGACATCTGCTGGGATGTGTGCAGGATAACCAACAAAAGCCACATACAACATGTATAGATCAAGGTAAAAAAACTTGATGTGTGTCCCTACATAATAATACTAAACCCATCTCTATGTCTTCTTTCAATAAATTTATATGAATTTTTGAAGTTGTAAAGTCCTTTTTGAAACACCATTTAGTAAAATGAGGAACTTCTGTTGTGATGATGCCTCTTCTTTCGAATTTATACATACTCTATATGACCAAAGGGCAACGGTCTTGCCGCAGTGTATACACCGGTTCCCTTCAGATCACCGAAGTTAAGCGCTGTCGGGCGTGGCCGGCACTTGGATGGGTGACCATCTGGGCCGCCATCAGCTGTTGCCATTTTTCGGGGTACACTCAGCCTCGTTATGCCACTTGACGAGCTACTCGACCGACTAGTAGCGGCTCCTTTCAGAGAAAACCATCATAACAACCACACGCCCCTCCTATCCGCATCCTCAGCTGAGGATAACACGGCGGTCGGATGGTCCCGATGGGCTATTTGTGGCCTGAAGACGGAGTGCTGTATGACCAAAGGTATCCTGACGCACCTGTGTAATACGGAATTGGATTGTATATAACGCGAGAAGCGGATGCGCTAGTAAGAAAGGAGCAAGGAGTATTTTTTTGTCAGTAAATAAGCAGTAACAGCAGAAACTGTCAGACAGGAGAGGTCAGTGACTTCGAATGCGAAACTTGAAACTTCCTGGCAGATTAAAACTGTGTGCCGGGCCGACACTCGAACTCGGGACCTTTGCCTTTCGCGGGCAAGTGCTCTACCAAATGAGATACCCAAGCACGACTCACACCCCGTCCTCACAGCTTTACTTCTGCCAGTAGAGCACTTCCCCGTGAAAGGCAAAGGTCCCGAGTTCGAGTCTTGGCCCAGCACACAGCTTTAATCTGCCAGGAAGTTTCATATCAGCGCACACTCCGCTGCATAGTGAAAATCTCATTCTGAACTTCGAATGCGGTCTAGTCATTGGGTGTCATCTTAATAACAAATCCGTCAGGGACATTTCAATCACTGTAATGCTGCCTTTGTCGACTACTGGTGATGCGACGTGAATTTGTAATGCGGAGGAACAACCACAGTTAAACCAAGACCAGGTAGACCTCGTGTATTTACGGACAGTGACCGCAAGAGCATTCCGGATGGAGGTTGTGAAAAATAGCAGCGGAAGGAATCACTCGTGAATTCCAAAGCGTTACCAGCATTTCAGCTAGCACAACATGCCTAGGGAGATAAAAGGAATGGAGCACAATGGTCCAGCAGCTCCCCATCACCCACACAATTCTGTAGTGAATAGTAAGCGACTCTTGAGGTAGGGCGAAGAGCGACGCCACTGTAGAATGAGTGACTGTGCAGCCCGATGGGTGGGTTTTGGCCGGCGAATATCTGGAGAACGTTGCCTCCCATCATATGTCAACAGTTAAGAACGAAAAAGGAGGTGTTATACAGCGAAGAGCCAAAGAAAATGGTACAGCTGCCTAATATCGTGTAGCACGCAGAAGTGCCGTAACACGACGTGGCATGGACTGGACCAATGTCTGAAGTAGTGCTGGAGGGAACTGTCACGATCAGTCCTCAATGGCTGTCCATCTATCCGTAAGATTACGAGAGGAGGGCGGAGATCTCTTCTGAACAGCACGTTGCAACGCATCCCAGATATGCCCAATGATGTTCACGTCTGGGAAGTTTGGAAGTGTTTAAACTCAGAACAGTGTTCCTCGAGCCACTCTGTAGCAATTCTACACGTGTGGGACGTCGCGTTGTCCTTCTGGAATTGCCCAAGTCCGTCAGAATGCACAATGGTCATGAATGGGTGCAGGCGATCAGAAAGGATGCTTACGTACGTGTCACCTGCCAGAGTCGTACGTAGACGTATCAGGGCTCCCATATGATGTACTCTTTCTACGGGGTCAAACTATTCTCCCAACCAGTTTCAATAACAAGCGACAAACAATCAGTTATCTTTAACGGTAATGATGAGGGAAAGAATTAATTCGCCCCAACGCATCACTTTAGATTTTGCATTTGTTATCACACCCTTCACTGTAAACCACAGAACAAGCAAGTGTAACAATGAGAGAATATTTTCACTCGAAATACTTGCTATATAACTTAAGAATTAATAAGCAATAGGAATCTAAAATTAGTCCTTTTTAACAAACATTTTTAAGACCATAAACAATAAAGATCAACGGTTAATAAAGTCCCACAAACTTGAGCATGGATCACCTTTTCAGACTCTGAATGAAGTCAGTGGGTGATATAGGGGACAACCAGACGTACATCAAATGTTACACCATTACGGACGATCACTCATTAAGAATTATAACCACAAATTAAAGAAGATTCATTTAAAGCAGTTAACATCAATAGCAAATAATTAAGTCACGTCTCAGAAAATTTGTCAAAACCAAATCTTTCAGTTCTATAACAATGTTGGATAGTGGAATATGCCGTATTACCGACACAGAAGGCTAAATTTTATCAAACAGCAATTTCTCCAAGCCTGGAACTATCTTAATAGTGTACAACACTTAGGTTATGCAGAACTACTCTAATTCGCTTTTCTTGGGCATAACGATGGAGTAGATAATTAACCTCTTATTTCATTCTCCTGGAACATTGAGCGGCAATAGATACTCGGGCAACTCTTACCGCAGGGTGGGTCGGGAAAGAGGATGGCTCCACCAGGAGTTGGAAACATTTACCCGAACTGGAAAGGAAACTCGTCTAACACGAGCCACTAGGTTGGACGAAGACCAGCTTAACCAAAGCCTGCTGGCCAGCGGACGAAAATTTCAGAGGCAAAGGTAGCTTTATTTGTGCTCACAAGAACTGATAACTTCTGCAAATGAGATTCCAGCAGAACTACAGCCGTAGTATCAATACAGGACTTCGGAGCTGAGGAGAGCAAGTCAACAACAGTCTCTATTCAATAGGCCCAGCATTTCACACAGACCGAGCAACCGACATCAGTCGTGGCTAGGCGGATTACCAAATGGAAACTCTAGCACTACCTTAAATATAATTAAATAGAGCACTTAAATGCCACAGGGACTAAACTCCTTAACACAAGAATATATACACAATAACGACTAAATTTAAATATGCCTTCGTACTAAACACTACAGATATTGGCGAACATTAACATAATCTCGCATTTCAGACATCCATAAAATTAATTGGCTCTATCTCTCCGCCAGACAGTACAAGGTTAACATTTTACAACGTGCTTACCCGAACAGTGAAAACAACGGTTTGCAGAAGGTCCACAGCCAAAAAATTTTTGTTTTTTGTTTCTTTACGACTCGCGCCTTAAGTCAGTATGGCGTAGAAAGGCACGATCATCTAAGGGGGCAGTAACACACACGCAAGGCAATTTCCGATCACAAACACAAAGCAGAGAAACGTTGCCACACAGTTATTAATAGCTCCCACAACACCGGAAGATTGGCCCCGCCAGACGACGACCGTTGCACTAACTAGATGAAAAATCTTACTGTCAGTGACCACACCACCTTCCGGAGGTTACTGTCAGCCGCAGACGGACTTCATAGCTTGCCCAGACCATGTACGGAAACCAAACGTTGTCCACAGATTTACGGCCTCTTGTGTCCTCGCGCCCCGGGTTTTTGGGCCCATCCAGACTTAGCATAGATGGACCGAGCGTCCCGCTGCAGAACGGTTGTCCAGGGCCAAACACTCGTCTCAACTGCCTCCTCAGCCCTGGGCACGGCAGGCACCGCCTCCTCCCAGCGGGCGCGCGGAGGTTCCGCAACGCCCTCTAGGAAAGCGCGGAAACTCCAAACAGGAGTAAAGCAAGGGAAAAACAGGAACCGTGGTAAACGACACGGATCACCATATCGCGGCAGCTGCACACGCCCCACACCGTTACAGAGCCTCCACCAGCTTGAACAGTCCCCTGCTGACATCTCGGGGGCCATGGATTCATGAGGTTGTCTCCATACCCGTACACGTCCATCCGCTCGGTACAATCTGAAACGAGACTCGTCCGACCAGGCAACATGTTTCCAATCATCAACAGTCCAATGTCGGTGTTGACGGACCCAGGCGAGCCGTAAAGCTTTGTGTCGTGCAGTCACCAAGAGTACCCAAGAGTGGGCTTCGAGGCTCTGAAAGCTCATATCGATGATGTTTCGTTGAATGTTTCGCACGCTGACACTTGTTGAGGGCCCAACATTAAAATCTGCAGCTATTTGCGGGAGGGTTACACTTCTGTAGCGTTGAACGATTCTCTTTAGTCGTCCTTAGTCCTGTTCTTGCAGATCTTTTTCTGGCCGCATCGACGTCGGAAATTTCATGTTTTACCGAATTCCTGATATTCACGGTATCCTCGTGAAATGGTCGTACGGGAAAATCCCCACTTCATCGCTACCTCGGAGATGCTGTATCCCATCGCTCTTACGCCAACTATAACACCACGTTCAAGCTCACTTAAATTTTGATAACCTGCCACTGTAGCAGCAGTAACCGATCTAACAACTGTGCCAGACACTTGTTGTCTTATATAGGCGTTGCCGGCCACAGCGCCGTATTCTGCCTGTTCAAATATCTCTGTTTTTGAACACACATGCCTATACCACCTTCAGTGTAGTATGGGGTTGTTTTTCGTGGTTAGTGTGCGGTCCACCCTCTGCTTTTAAGCAAAGCATACGATCACATTTTAGAGCTTTGTGTTCTGCATACTGTACAGGGCAGTTCGGAGGCGTTGATTGCACCGGCGTAACTAAGCACGCTGTCATACCGCAGTATTTCTGAGGCAGTGGTTTGTTAACAACACTATTCCTGAAACGCATCTCCTTTGTGAAGGATTAGAACGACCACATCGCTCCAGATCCCAGCGACCAACTTCATTGCCTTCTCTGTCTTCGGCTCTAGAGCAAGAAAGAGCAGTCGCTCCTTCGCAGTCATTGTTACCTGAGTGCAGGCGTTTCCAGCAGAATTCAAGCCATTATAAAGGGGAAGGGTGGACACTGTTACGTGTCCCGTCACTTTTCACCAGACAGTGTTTGTATTTCTTTCATTAGATCTAACGATAATGGGCTAAAATGGTTCAAATGGCTCTGAGCACTATGGGACTTAACAGCTATGGTCATCAGTCCCCTAGAACTTAGAACTACTTAAACCTAACTAACCTAAGGACAGCACACAACACCCAGCCATCACGAGGCAGAGAAAATCCCTGACCATGCCGGGAATCGAACCCGGGAACCCGGGCGTGGGAAGCGAGAACGCTACCGCACGACCACGAGATGCGGGCGATAATGGGCGTTGTGACAACATCCCATGAGAAACGTTTCAGATGTTGCACTACTGAACTGGTGGTCCTGGTTACGCAGTACAAGTACAGGTTGTTTCAAAAGGGATATACGTTTTACAAAGTATTATTTTGTCCAAACTATCGATCGCTGCGCCTCGGTTCGGCTATTGGAGAAACGAATACATAGTGTAGTTTATATTAATAGCCGCTGGATGTCAGTTGTCTTCTGTTTTGCTTGGTAACCGTCATATGTTTAAAATGGCTACTCCGCAGCAGAAGTCATTTTATGTTCCCCATTTTGCGAAGTGTAATTCCGTGATTGCAGTGCAAAGACGTTTCAGGTTGAGGTACCAAATTGATTCTCCGAATGGGTGGAAGATTCGGAGATGGTGTCGACAGTTTATAGATAAAGGATGTGTATGTAAAGGAAAGAGTCCTGGCCGCCCTCGTGTTCCTGAAGAAAGTGTTGCGCGAATTTTAACTGCTCTCCAACGTAGTCTTTCCAAATCAACTCGTCGTGCCAACCGAAAGTTACAACTGCCTACAACAACAATTTGGCGTGTTTTGAGACGTCGCTTGGTTATGAAGCCGAACAAGCTACAGCTGTTACAAGCTGTGCGTCCTGATGACAAACGCAAACGTGTACAATTTTGTAATGAGATTCTTGATGCTATTGACGATGTTAACACTTTCGCACAAAGCGTCGTTTTCAGTGATGAAGCGACTTTTCATGTTAGTGGTCACGTAAACAAACACAATGTTCGAATTTCGGGCCAACAGAACCCACATGCAGCCATTGAACATGTACGAGATTCGCCCAGACCCATATCCCGTATCATCTGTTCACGGTCCAATCTTCTTTGATAGAAACACGGTTAACGGTCAACAGTATCTCGCTATGTTACAGAACTGATTGTTTCCAAGGCTGCACGAAGACAACATTTTTCAACAAGACGGGGAGCACCCCCTCACTGCAGTCGCCAAGTGCGTGAATATCTGAATGAAACTCTACCGAAACGATGGATTGGTCGTCAAGGAGCTGGCGACTTTGCATGTTTCAGCTGGGATCCGCGGTCACCTGATTTGACGCCCTCCGACTTCTTTCGTTAAAGACAACTTTATGTACCACCACTCCCACAGAAGCTGGAAGAGTTGAAGAACCGGATCCGTACCGCCATACCACCAGTGACGAAGGACATGCTTGCCGGAGTATGGGAGGAATTTGAGTATCGACGTGATATTGTTCGTGTCGCTGATGGAAGACGTATTGAACATCTGTAATCTGAACTTGAGAGGGTCGTAAATATGTGTGTAAAGTTTCATAATGGTATGTCTTAAAGTTTAATAAATATACGCATTCGAAACACACATATTCTTTTTGAAACGTCCTGTATTTGCTGGTACATCAGAAATGCTATTCCGTAAGAATTCCGTGAACGTACTTCCAGAATTTCAATCACATACAAGGTGAATTGGGAAAGGAAGGCCCGACCCGTCGCGAAATGGAAATCATTGTGAAAATCCGATAACGCTTTGCACAGATGTGTTGGGCGGTGCCTCTAGTACTGCCGTCGATGGTGTCGCGTCGCTCTTTTCAGTCCTGAGAGCTCTGCGAGGACGTAACGATGCCTGGAAAGTGGCGTCTCCCGCCAAGCACGAGGCCTCGGTGAGAAATTTCGCCTGATACCCACATCGCATAACTGTCATGCGTTTCCTTCTTCGAGACAATTGTCAACCGCATTCTGCAGGGGCAATGAAGATGCTCCTGCAGCGTTTTCAATTGGAAGTGTTTGATAACACACAATACAGCACGTACACTATCGGCCATTAAAATTGCTACATAAAGAAGAAATACAGATGATAAACGGGTATTCATTGGACAAATATGTTATACTATAACTGACATGTGATTACATTTTCTCGCAATTTGGGTGCATAGATCCTGAGAAATCAGTACCTCTGGCCGTAATAACGGCCTTCATACCTGGGCATTGAGTCAAACAGAGCTTGGATGGCGTGTACAGGTACAGCTGGCCATACAGCTTCAACACGATGCCACATTTCATCAAGAGTAGTGACTGGCGTATTGCGACGAGCCAGTTGCTTGGCCACCATTGACCAGACGTTTTCAATTGGTGAGAGATCTGGAGAATGTGCTGGCCAGGGCAGCAGTCGAACATTTTCTGTATCCAGAAAGGCCCGTTCAGGACCTGCAACATGCGGTCGTGTGGTATCCTGATGAAATGTAGGGTTTCGCAGGGATCGAATGAAGGGTAGAGCCACGGGTCGTAACACATCTAAAATGTAACGTCCACTGTTCAAAGTGCCGGCAGACAAGAGGTGACCGAGACGTGTATCCAATGGCACCCCATACCATCACGCCGGGTAACACGCCAGTATGGCACGCTTCCAATGTGCATTCACCCCGATGTCGCCAAACACGGATGCGACCATCATGATGCTGTCAACAGAACGTGGATTCATCCAAAAAAATCACGTTTTGCATTCGTGCACCCAGGTTCGTCGTTGAGTACACTATCGCAGGCGTTCCTGTCTGTGATGCACCGTGAAGGGTAACAGCTGCTGCAAACGTCGTCGAACTGTTCGTGCAGATGGTTGTTGTCTTGCAAACGTCCCCATGTTGACTCAGGGATCGAGACGTGGCTGCACGATCCGTTACAGCCATGCGGATAAGATGCCTGTCATCTCGACTGCTAGTGATACGAGGCCGCTGGGATCCAGCACGGCGTTCGGTATTACCCTCCTGAACCCACCGATTCCATATTCTAACAGTCATTGGATACGGAATGAGATTTTCACTCTGCAGCGGAGTGTGCGCTGATATGAAAATTCCTGGCAGAATAAAACTGTGTGCCGTACCGAGACTCGAACTCGGGACCTTTGCCTTTCGCGGGCAAGTGCTCTACCAACTGAGCTACCCAAGCACGACTCACGCCCGGTACTCACAGCTTTACTTCTGCCAGTACCTCGTCTCCTACCTTCCAAACTTTACAGAAGCTCTCCTGCGTAACTGTAGAACTAGCACTCCTGAAAGGATATTGCGGAGACATGGCTTAGCCACAGCCTGGGGGATGTTTCCAGAATGAGATTTTCACTCTGCAGCGGAGTGTGCGCTGATATGAAACTTCCTGGCAGATTAAAACTGTGTGCCGGACCGAGACTCGGGACCTTTGCAGGAGACCTTCTGTAAAGTTTGGAAGGTAGGAGACGAGGTACTGGCAGAAGTAAAGCTGTGAGGACGGGGCGTGAGTCGTGCTTGGGTAGCTCAGTTGGTAGAGCACTTGTCCCGTGAGTTTCATCTCTGTTCACATGAACCGCTATGGAGACAACATTTTGGCACAGGCAACGAGCTGTAGGCCAGCGTAGAGAATTGGCGGAAAGCACAGGTGGCTTTTGGGAAGTTGGTACAATGCTACGACGAACGTCTAAGTCGGGTCGGCGGCTATGTAGATGAGTAGCTGGAAGCTATAGCTATCTGTCGCAATTAAAACATTTTTGATTTTCACAGTGGTTTCCATTTCGCGACCGATCGGATCTTACTTTTCGAATACGTTTCGTATTGCGGTAATCGGGTATTTGGATTGATTGCACCCCTGAGTAACAGACTGCAACGTACAGGATGTTATTACTAAAACAATTTGCTGCAAATTACGGTAGATCGCACCGTAACTATAGCGACGAGAGAAATTACGCAGTTCACTGTAGCGTCAGGAAGAATTATGTAACGCTGCTCGACGGTAATTGAATTATTATCTCGGTTTAATGCCAATCTCATCACAAAATAGCGCCAGTTCCAATCAGAAAATTCACTGGAACACCAGTCTCTCTTAAACCACTGTATGACGGTACCGCTGTATTACCAGAACATTCAACGCTAAATTAATCGAGAATAAAGCCTATAAACTGGAAGGACTTATTACTGAGAGCCTGTAATTTGCAGCGGCACTCATTTCATTAGCTTCTTCATTATTATACATTGTTTGATGTGTTGTCACATATCTTACGTATCTCCCCGACGAAACCGCAGCCGCGCAACATGTAGCGAACAAAGCAGTCGTTTTAACCGCTTCTTAGCTAATTTATCTTCCTATCAGAATAAAATTTTTCGGTAAAAACGTGTACGTGTGAAATTATAAAAGATCTCCAACCACCGTACTTCACAATCGTCAGCACTCTAGGAACGATCACTAACAAAGAAAAGTAGCGCATCTCATGGTGTCAGTTTACAAGTCACTGCCAACATAAAAGCGCCCCTAAAACCTGACAAATGATTTTCTGATTGTAGGTGTTTACTGCCGAACGTGTTTCAAAACCTGTCTCTTATGTACCTCAGTATACACTGAACTGAAGAATGGCAACACATTTTACGCGCATTACATTGTAATAACATGACTCGTTACCGTAATTTGAAAGGAATCACGGAAAGGTTCTAAAAACGGTCTATGAATAAAAAATTATAAAGTATAGCCTGATTGTGCTGTTTTAACAACGAAACTCAATTTTTGATAACTGTTGCTTTTTAGCTTGTAAATGTAACAGTTTTCTCGTTATTTAGATTCGCAAATACTGTGTAAACATTTCTACTATCGATGGTCTTTGTTGAAATTTAACCGTGGTATTCATTATAACGACGATTACGTACTCTTCTGGAGCCCAAATTTCAATGTGAGTAAATATCACCTATCTGTTAGTGCATCTGCAATATCACCTGCACATTCCAGTTGCTGTTATTGGATTTACGAATGTTACGCGCCACTTACCACAGTGAGTAAGTTGCTGAAACGTCTATCACAACGGTTATTAAATGAGTTGGCGCACAGTGCATATTTAGCGTGGTCTACCATACTTTTGTAACCCAAACATACATCAAAACATTCCAGATAGTATTCTCTTATCATCTGAAAACTCTCACAAAAAAAAAAAAAAACTGTGAGCAATCATTTGTGAATTCCTCTTTAACCATCGAGATATGAAACGTAACTTTTATTTTCTAAAATTAAACTGTACTGTTTTCTGCTGAGATTCATTAATTCATTAAGTCATCTCTGGGATTCTCTGTGGTGTAAAAGCGATGTGATATTAAAAATTATCTGGAAAAGGACAGTTCCAGCTATTAATTTTGTTTCCTGTGCATAAATCCACGCGACAATCACCACAGACGTAAACGAAGAGCGGAACATTTGAAAACGTAGTCTCTTAATATGGAAACACGGAACATCAGCGTGTAATGAATAACAACCCATGGGAAGGAAGTTGGTGTACGACTGAAGGAAATTCGTGCTGTCCGTACTTCTCCATTCATACTCCTCACTGAGTAGCTGCTGGCATATGAGACTTGTAATACAGTGAAAAACTATCTCGCAACGAATAACAATCAGATAAGTTTTATTTGGAAATATAACATCAAATGGTTCAAATGGCTCTGAGCACTATGGCTTCTAAGGCCATCAGTCCCCTAGAACTTAGTACTACTTATACCTAACTAACCTAAGGACATCACACACATCCATGCCTGAGGCAGGATTCGAACCTGCGACCGTAGCGGTCGCGCGGTTCCAGACTGTAGTGCCTAGAACCGCTCGGCCACCCTGGCCGGCAAATATAACATCAACCCAAAGTTAATGAAAAGATATAGCAAGTCAATCTTTTGCCGTTATTGATTTGTCACGACAGAATTCATAAACGAAAATTAATATGATTGTATTCGTAAGGCTAAGTAACAAGTCAACTGAAAAAATTTTCATTTAGCACCACATGCACTTAAGGTTTATTTGAAGTAAAAAGTGATTGGAAAAATAGGATATTCATCATCATAACTATATGTGGAGGAAGACAATTAGTTGGAATTTTACGTTTCACTGTTCATTGGTAAGAATCCTAGATTGTATGACGTATCAAGTACATCAAAGCATTTCCCGTGTATCGCTGTTCTTTCATGAATATTTGAAGCTACAGATGTACGGTTTCCGACAAGCAATGATGCGCAAACGAAAGACATCTCTTTGTGTAATTCACACTGAGGAAAATATGCTCTTTTACGTGGGACTGTGTATATTTAATTACACCCAACAAATACTGCAAAGAGGAATATACTGCCATAACGTTCGCTAATGTTTGCAGTGCAAATTTTCACAATAACGTACGTGAAACGTGTTGAATATTGGACACGCAGCGCCGGTCCGTTTGCTTTAAGAATTTTTACGTTGCACTAGAGCTGAAAATGTCAATTGCCGGCACCCTTACGCCTTACATCTGGAACATTTCAAGACTGATTTAGAGAAATGTTTTATTATAGTCACTAATAACTGTTGTTTGCTATATTTCTCTTTTCAAGAGCTTTCGAGTATCGTTAAGCAAGACAGTAAAAATGTTTCAAGTGTTAACTATCCACCAAAGCCATCTCGATTTGTGCAGAGTTGTTTATTGATAACATTGTTTTGTTACTTTGAATAGTTTCTGGAACATGCATGGTGAACCCCATCAACATAATTTTGCACGTTGTTCAGGGATATTTTCTGAGTGTTTGGGTATAAGTAATCCGAAGTATTCGGTGGTTTGCTATAGAGTAATTGCATTTCGTTTGACTTATTACGTACTTTCTTCATGTACTGCACTTAAAATATCTGCACGGCAGTGCAAATCTGACCGGTACATACTGTGTCTCGTGTTTGGAAACAAACTTAGTCCACTCGCCCACGCTACTCACTGCTGATAACAGCAATACCCACATTATTTTTCGCCTTCGCAGTTTCATTAAGTACTGCTCGTTTTGTAACACCACAACTCTGTGGATGATCGTACATTTTCTACATTTGCTTTATTAGTTGTGCTGAATATTATTCCTGTAAGTATGTTGTCAAGTTACAAATGCTATTTGTTATTTAAGAAAGAGAATACGCGAGGAATGTTAACATTTCGTAAGTAGACACGATGACCTCGTCAGGGCAAAAGCTATTGTCAAAGAATATAATAAATTGTAAATGCATTATCGCTGGGCGTGCGAGCGCGCCAAAAGAGTAGCAGTTGGCAGTCGCGAGGAGACGGCTGGTGTCGTCGGTTGTGTGTACTCTCCGGTGTGGCTATGCAAAAGTGCGGAAACAAAAAGTCTGTTTCCGACGTGCGGAGCAGTGCAAACTGAAATGGTTGTTTTGGCGGATGTTTAATATGGGAAAGCTATGGCATTTATTGGGCATAGTACAAATGCAGCTAGAGTAATTCACATAACATCAAGAGTACTGTTGGCCCTTGTTATTGACTATGGTATGGCAAGAAGGTCAACCTGTGCCCTGTTTATCGCTAAATGAAGCCACTCGACAAACCAAAGGCATCATGAAGCGAATTCTAGACTTTTTATAACTAGAAGTGTAATAGACTCACCAGCGTAGTTGGAATTTTATTGCTTGAAAAACATTGTTTTCGTGCATATTGTCGCGTAAATAATTTTCCTAAGTCGTTATCCAAGTAGTATCCATCCTATCCCTTTGTATGAACCGAGATAATCAGAAAATAAACTGAAAATAAAGTGAACATTAATTTATTAGACTATCAAAACATAATTTTTCCAACTTTTGGACAATTACACAATATGTATGAAGATAGCAACTGTTCTCGAAAGAACGGATATCATTGATGACCGTGCAGCTTCTCTACAATAAATGCTAATAATGAAATCTTTGGTTGTAGTATCAATAATGTCAAAAATAGAATGATGCAAAAGCCAGTATTAATTCATTTGCTAAAAATAGAGTAACTTTCATAATAAAAAAATTGGTAGTAAAATCTTACGTAACTTTGACACTGAATTTCATTTTCAAAGCACAGCTCTAAGTTATAGCTTGTGGTATAATTCGTAACTTTTATTACAAAGAAGTATCAAAGTAACTGCTACAATTACGAAAGTTCTTACCAATGAGTAAATTCAAGCAATCTTTCTGCTTGATACAATTACGACAGTCAGTATTACGGTGTGTAACGTAACAAAAGCCGGCCGCTGTGGCCGAGCGCTTCTAGGCGCTTCAGTCCAGAACCGCGCTCCTGCTACGGTCGCAGGTTCGGGCATGGATATGTGTGATGACCTTAGATTAGTTAGGTTTAAGTAGTTCCAAGTCTAGGGGACTGACGAGCTCAGATCTTAAGTCCCATGGTTATTTCAAAGAATGATTGCCTTTCGAAGTCGCGGGGTCCAAACGACACATATCGATCGTGCGATCCTAAGTCGATCATGCGACTGTGGTGGCGGGCGTTATGATCAGTTATTTGTGATCGTCATTTTTATCTGTTTTCCGTCGTTCCTTTAGTTGCTCTAAATTACATACCTTCGCCAATTAATGGCAGAAAGGGAATTCTTCCCGAAGCGTACACATCACATGGACTTTCAAATGACGACAACACCAACGACGAGTGACGTAAGTCATCTCCTTTGTAACGGTCTTCGTCATTGCTGTAGTGACCACCGTAAACATACTCATAACGCCTACATCCGAGTCGCGTGATCGACTTAGGATCGCACGTTCGATATGTATCGCTTGGATGCCGCGACTTCGATAGGCTATCATTCTTGGAAATTACCAGTCCCATAGTACTTAGAGCCACTTGAACCATTTGAACGTAACAAAAAGTTTCTGTCCACAGCCAGTAAACAATCTTACTTTAATTGATCTTTGAAAATTAATATGGTATGTTCTTTGTGTTTGCTACTTGATTATTATTTGACTGCTGTGATATGTGTGGTGTGAAGTACTTGAAAGTGTGCGTTAGGTATTGTTCCTACGTCATGACGACAATAACTATTCTTACGTAAGATTGCTTACGAGTATGAAGTTCGGTTTCAGTTTAATTGTTCTTGTTCCGTAAAGGAACTGGCGACCGTTGGTTATTTCACTAATGACATAGTATGAAAAAAATGGTTCAAATGGCTCTGAGCACTATGGGACTTAACTTCTAAGGTCATCAGTCCCCTAGAACTTACAACTACTTAAATCTAACTAACCTAAGGACATCACACACATCCATGCCCGAGGCAGGATTCTAACCTGCGACCGTAGCGGTCGCGCAGGTCGAGACTGTAGCGCCTAGAAACGCTCGGCCGCCACTGCCGGCCATAGTTTGAAAACCTTTCGTCCAAATTTTCCACTAACTACTTTTAATTAAAAAAACTAGTTTACGTAATTAAAAATATATAAAGTTAACCGAACTTTGTTTTAATCGTCATTGCTAAAGTACTGAGCAGCGGCGATTCGGTTGCCACTTCATCTACTTCTCTCGGTTTTGCATTATTCTTCTGAATAGATGGCTTTTCCGGACAGATTAGGGACTTTAGGTACACGGTCATATAGAAAAGCCTAATTAGGGTTATAGTTTCTGCTACGGATTTGTTCTCTCGGCAGCGTTAGTTGCTAATCAAGAGTCATACAAATCACGGATAGGTTTCGTGTTGAAGAGTTGGCCGATGAACACCTCGTGTACTGGTTCACTGAACAGAATGGAACGAAGCTATGATGAGCTGTTCCCACATCGACGGCAACCACATAGCAGCACTTCCCATCTGGACGTAGTTGCTGCCAAGAAACTGGATCCTTCCGTCTTACAGTGGTTGCCTATTACAGGCATTTTCAATGTCGTGAAGGTTTCTTCCCAGAAAGAAATAAAGGAAATCATGTATACTGTGTAAACTGATGGTGGACGGGAGAGAAATAGAAGGAACTAACGACATAAAACATAAATATTATGTAAACTGATGGTGGGCGGGAGAGAAACGGAGGGAACTAACGACATAAAACATAAATATTATGTAAATTGAAGGTGGAGGAGGAAGAGGAACTAAGACATGTCCGAAAGGGCAGACACCACACATTCATTTAATTGATTCGTATCGATGGGCTATGAATCCACCACTTTCTGTACTAATGCACAATCGCGTTCGTCCTCCTGCGGGAATGTCAAAGTAGCGAGCAAGGGCGACATGGAAGAAAGAGAGGAAGACTGGTTTAGCGTGCCGTCCACATCGAGGTCTTTAGAGACGGAGCAGGAGCTCGGATTGTGTCGAGGACGTGAAAGGAAATCGATCGTACCCTTTCAAGGGAACCATCCCAACGTTTGCCTAGAGCGATTTGGGCGACGTGGGTTTGAACTGTCATCCTCCCAAATGTGTGCCGCTAGGAAAGATGCCGCTAGGTGGGAATGGCGGTCGGTCGAGAAGCGCACCGGGATAGTCCACGCATTTGCTGTTATCACTGTGGCCTGGTGGCGCAGTGGTTAACGGAATTGCCTAGTAAGCAGAAGAATCCCGGTCGAGCACACATTTTCTTCTGTCGTCACTGACTCCCCATAAAGTCCCAATGCAGCTGGTATTATTAATTCTTTTTTTTCCTTTCCTTTCCTTTCCCCCTGCCCACCTCCACCTACGATTTCATAATATGTCCACAACTGCGCATTCTGCATGGTGTCTGTTCTCTCAGACATGCCCGAAAAAAAGACACCACGCAATCATATAATAAAGTTCCCGACAGGTTAAAAATGTGGTACAGGAAGGGACTCGAACGTATGACCTTTGACTACAGCGGGCAAGTGCTCTACCGCTTTTTTTTTTTTTTTTTTGCATTTTTGTTCGTTGTTGATCGTTGTGTGTGGTCGTTGCGGACGTCACATGACATTCGTTGTTGATCCTTTCACTCAGTTTTTTTTTATTACAGAGGCCAACCAGATCTCTGACCGAACACGCTGAGCTACCGTGCCTGCATCTGAGCTATTCAGCCCCGACGCGTAACCAGCTATACTTCGACAGTACTGCGTCGCCCACCCTCCAAACTTCACAGACGTTCGCTCACCTAGGTGTGGCTAAGCTACGTCACCGCAGTATCCTTTCTCCCAGGAGTGCTAGGCCGTAGGTATGAAGCAGAACTTTTGTGAAGTTTCGAAGATGGAAGATGAGATACTGGTGGAAATATAGCTATGATATTTGGATGGTTCAGTCGGTAAAGAAAGGTCCCACGTTCGAATTCCCGTCCAGCAAACAGAGTTAATCTACCAGGAAGTGCGCACACTCCATTGCAGAGTGAAACTTGTTTATGGAAGAAACAACTCACATTTATATTATTACATAGTAGTGTATATATACAGGGTGGTCCATTGATAGTGACCGGGCCAAATAAGCATCAAACGAAAAAACTACAAAGAACGAAACTCGTCTAGCTTGAAGGGGAAAACCAGATGGCGCTATGGTTGCCATAGGTCAAACGGATATCAACTACGTTTTTTTTTTAAATAGGAACCCCCATTTTTTATTACATATTCGTGTAGTACGTAAAGAAATATTAATAGTTTAGTTGGACTACTTTTTTCGCTTTGTGATAGATGGTGCTGTAACAGTCACAAACGTATAAATACGTGATATCACGTAACATACCGCCAGTGCGGGCGGTATTTGCTTCGTGATACATTACCCGCGTTAAAATGGACCGTTTACCAATTGCGGAAAAGGTCGATATCGTGTTGATGTATGGCTATTGTGATCAAAATGCCAAACGGGCGTGTGCTATGTATGGTGCTCGGTATCCTGGACGATATCATCCAAGTGCCCGGACAGTTCGTCGTATAGTTACGTCATTTACGGAAACAGGAAGTGTTCAGCCATATGTGAAACGTCAACCACGACCTGCAACAAATGATGATTCCCAGGTAGGTATCTTAGCTGCTGTCGCGGCTATCCGCACATTAGTAGCAGACAAATTGCGCGAGAATCGGGAATCTCAAAAATGTTGGTGCTGAGAATGTTACGTCAACAACGATTGCACCCGTACCACATTTCTATGCACCTGGAATTGCATGGCGACGACTTTGACAGTCGTTTACAGTTCTGCCACTGGGAACAAGAGAAATTACGGGACGATGACATGACTGCACTCGTTCTATTTAGCGACGAAGCGTCATTCGCCAACAGCGGTAACGTAAACCGGCATAATATGCACTATTGGGCAGCGGAAAATCCACGCTGGCTGCGACAAGTGGAACATCAGCGACCTTGGCAGGTTAATGTACGGTGCGGCATTATGGGAGGAAGGATAATTGGCCCCCATTTTATCGATGGCAATCTAAATGGTGCAATGTATGCTGATTTCCGATGTAATGTTCTACCGATGTTACTACAAGATGTTTCACTGCATGATAGAATGGCGATGTACTTCCAACATGATGGATGTCCGGCACATAGCTCGCGTGCAGTTGAAGCGGTATTGAATGGCATATTTCATGACAGGTGGATTGGTCGTCGAAGCACCATACTATGGCCCGCACGTTCACCGGATCTGACGTCCCCGGATTTCTCTCTGTGGGGAAAGTTGAAGGATATTTGCTATCACGATACACCGACAACGCCTGACATGCGTCAGCGCATTGTCAATGCGAACATTACGGAAGGCGGACTACTCGCTGTTGAGAGGAATGTCGTTACACGAATTGCCAAATGCATTGACGTTGTGAGACATCATTTTGAGCATTTATTGCATTAATGTGGTATTTACAGGTAATCACGCTGTAACAGCATGCGTTCTCAGAAATGATAAGTTCACAAAGTTACATGTATCATGTTGTGTACATAGTTCCGCGCAGTCAGCGCGTACACAACTTTCCCACTAGAGCGCGCCCCGCTAAGCACAACAGCGCAGGCGCAGCGCTCGTCCGTCTCCGCACTACGAGATGGCGCTGTCTTAGAGACGGACCAAATTCTGCTTCCGCCGATCCCCGTATTAATATGTAACGCAGGCAATGAGATTGCTGCTAACGTAGAACCTTTTCTCCTCGCGGATCACACTCGCGCAGTGATACCTGAACGCGCGAGGTATTATAACGAGTGTACAGACCTCCGATTTGTCAGTCTGCATCAGTCTGCATTAGTCTGTAGTCAAGTTTCAGTCTGCACCTAAGAAGATTACCATATTCCTGTACATAGCCACGAAGAGAAATGTATAGACACTTTGTCAAGTATCAGAGATATGTGAGAATAAGATTAACGTACCAAGACCAAAGGAACTTCAGATTGTCAATTGTAAACAGCATTCAGAATCAAGTTACGTAACATCTATGATTTTTATTATTTTAATAAATGTGTGTGAAAATTGATCAAGTTTTGTTTAAAGTTGGTCTCCGTCAATCTGCTGCTCTAAGCGTGCAAGTGGCATTTCTATCATCTGACCTAAGGGCAGAAGATAAACACGCCACGATAAGACCACGAGACATATTGCTGACACTCGTTTACGTCGTTAGAGCGACAAGTCAAATAATCTGATGGTGTGTGTACCGAAGGTCTTCAGTACGCACACCACATATCACATTGGAATAACCGAAATAAAATGTTCAAACGTACCTGCGTTCTGTATTTTAATTTAAAAAAACCTACCTGTTACCAACTGTTCATATAAAATTGTGAGCCATATGTTTGTGATTATTACAGCACCGTCTATCACAAAGCGAAAAAAGTGGTCCAACTAAAGCATTCATATTTCTTTACGTACTACACGAATATGTAATAAGAAATGGGGGTTCCTATTTTTAAAAAAGGCAGTTGATATCCGTTCGACCTATGGCAGCGCCATTTAGCGGGCCAACCATAGCGCCATCTGGTTTCCCCCTTCAAGCTAGACAAGTTTCGTTCTTTGTAGTTTTTTCGTTTAACGCTTATTTCGTGAGATATCGCTAAATAGGGGACATAGTGTCACAGACATGATACGTGAATTGGAGTGGCAATCATTAAAACAAAGGCGTTTTTCGTTGCGACGGGATCTTCTCATGATATTTCAATCAGCAGTTTTCTCCTCTGGTTGCGAAAACATTCTGTTGGCATCCACCTACATAAGGAGAAATGATGATCACGATAATATAAGAGAAATCAGGGCTCGCACGGAAAAATTTAAGTTCTCGTTTTTCCCGCGCGCCGTTCGAGAGTGGAACGGTAGAGAGACAGATTGAACGTGGTTCATTGAACCTCTGCCAGGCACTTTATTGTGAATAGCAGAGTAATCACGTAGATGCAGATGTAGATGTACGTCGCTATTGAGTGTGTCTCTAAAATATCGATATATCGCTGTTTATCCAAAAGATATCGATATTCGCGTATCGACATCGAAATGTCAGTATCGAGTGCCGATATTTTTACGTCATATTATATTTTTTCACAATTTTCGAAAAATATTTGAGATTGTTGATTCGAAATTGTAGTAGGACATAATTTTACTTTCACTATGTGAAGGAGTCTTCAATCTCTCTTTCTCGTTGACGGTGTGAAGCAAGTACAGATGGAACAAAGAAGAGGGTCTACAGAACTGAGGTGTGGGGGTGTGAATAGAACAACAAAATATCAGATGTGAAAAAGCAGCACACCAGTTGCGCTGGAAAATGTGCCGATGGTATCATCGCCACGTGTCCGACGCCTTTGAATGCCGCGCGCAACCTTCCCGTGCCGGTACTACAGTGTGGCGCGACCAGCGCCACTCAGGTGTCGCCCTCCGCCGACTGCCATGAGTGGCGTCCAGAGCCAGATACGCGGAGAACGGTTTCAGCCAGGGAGCGAGATGAAAGAGCGGAGCCCCGGACTGCGTCACCTGCTACACGACGTGTTCCGGACAGAAGATGCCTTTGGTCGGTATCGGTGACGCAGTGGGTAGTACCGGTCATTACCTTTTACGAGTCACAGTGACCTGTGGTGATTGGAACGGTCGTCGCCCAGCGGTCTGAATACTGGGCGTGTTCTCTGTATCTCAGCTGTGGCGTATATTTAACTAAGAGAACTCTGCAGGAGGGGGAGTCCGAAAACTTGTCATGATACTCGTATGTACGGTATTCAGATGGTTATCTTCGTGTCCCTTCCAGAGACAAATTCTGATAGCTGTGTTTTCTTTTGTGTCTGTTTGCATTGAGCAAAGGTAGACGAATGAGGAACTGCAGTAATTTTGATAGGATGAGCGCATTTGTTATATTCGCTTCTGGTTGTAAAGATTTTCTTGGGCAACGTACCACACAATTAAACTAAACGTTTCATTGTAAAGTTTTTTTTACATGTTGTTTTAAATCAATTTTTTTAAAGTTTTGTTTTAAGAGTATTAGTGGATTTTACTAGATGGTTAGTTACAAAAAAAATTATGCTTAGAATTGTTGTATTACGAGTACTTCCTCACCCCCAGCCCTAATGATCTGTTACAAAAAACAATTTTTAACCCAACTAGTGTGCTATTTCTTCACATCGGCGTTCTTCAAAAACGGTTGCTGAAACTGACGAACACAAATCTAAATGATGAGACTGGTCTTTGCGGTGGGCAGAGTCGTGTGAGGGGAAATGCTGAGGTTATCGGTGCTAGGCGCTACCAACAGAAACTACATCCAGAATGAGATTTTCACTCTGCAGCGGAGTGCTCGCTGATATGAAACTTCCTGGCAGATTAAAACTGTGTGCCGGGCCGAGACTCGAACTCGGGACCTTCGGCAAGTGCTCGCCCCGACCTCACAGCTTTACTTCTGCCAGTACCTCGTCTCCTACCTTCCAAACTTTACAGAAGCTGTTCTGCGAACCTTGCAGAACCAGCACTCCTGGAAGAAAGGATATTGCGGAGACATGGCTTAGCCACAGCCTGGGGGATGTTTACAGAATGAGATTTTCACTCTGCAGCGGGGTGTGCGCTGATATGAAACTTCCTGGCAGATTAAAACTGTGTGCCGGGCCGAGACTCGAACTCGGGACCTTCGGCAAGTGCTCGCCCCGTCCTCACAGCTTTACTTCTGCCAGTACCTCGTCTCCTACCTTCCAAACTTTACAGAAGCTGTTCTGCGAACCTTGCAGAACCAACACTCCTGGAAGAAAGGATATTGCGGAGACATGGCTTAGCCACAGCCTGGGGGATGTTTACAGAATGAGATTTTCACTCTGAAGCGGAGTGTGCGCTGATATGAAACTTCCTGGCAGATTAAAACTGTGTGCCGGACCGAGACTCGAACTCGGGACCTTCGGCAAGTGCTCGCCCCGTCCTCACAGCTTTACTTCTGCCAGTACCTCGTCTCCTACCTTCCAACGTTTACAGAAGCTGTTCTGCGAACCTTGCAGAACCAACACTCCTGGAAGAAAGGATATTGCGGAGCCATGGCTTAGCCACAGCCTGGGGGATGTTTACAGAATGAGATTTTCACTCTGCAGCGGAGTGTGCGCTTACATGAAACTTCCTGGCAGATTAAAACTGTGTGCCAGACCGAGACTCGAACTCGGGCGCTTCGGCAAGTGCTCGCCCCGTCCTCACAGCTTTACTTCTGCCAGTACCTCGTCTCCTACCTTCCAAACTTTACAGAAGCTGCTCTGCGAACCTTGCAGAACCAGCACTCCTGGAAGAAAGGATATTGCGGAGACATGACTTAGCCACAGCCTGGGGGATGTTTACAGAATGAGATTTTCACTCTGCAGCGGAGTGTGCGCTGATATGAAACTTCCTGGCAGATTAAAACTGTGTGCCGGGCCGAGACTCGAACTCGGGAACTTCGGCAAGTGCTCGCCCCGTCCTCACAGCTTTACTTCTGCCAGTACCTCGTCTCCTACCTTCCAAACTTTACAGAAGCTGTTCTGCGAACCTTGCAGAACCAGCACTCCTGGAAGAAAGGATTTTGCGGAGACATGGCTTAGCCACAGCCTGGGGGATGTTTACAGAATGAGATTTCCACTCTGCGGCGGAGTGCGCGCTGATATGAAACTTCCTGGCAGATTAAAACTGTGTGCCGGACCGAGACTCGAACTCGGGACCTTCGGTAAGTGCTCGCCCCGTCCTCACAGCTTTACTTCTGCCAGTACCTCGTCTACTACCTTCCAAACTTTACAGAAGCTGTTCTGCGAACCTTGCAGAACCAGCACTCCTGGAAGAAAGGATATTGCGGAGACATGGCTTAGCCACAGCCTGGGGGATGTTTACAGAATGAGATTTTCACTCTGCAGCGGAGTGTGCGCTGATATGAAAGCAAGCCACCGCACGGTGTGTGGCGGAGGGCACTTTACGTGCCACTGTCATTACCTCCCTTTCCTGTTCCAGTCGCGTATGGTTCGCGGGAAGATCGACTGCCGGAAATGCTCCGTGGGCGCTCGAATCTCTCTAATATTACATTCGTGATCTCCTCGTAAGTAGGGGGAAGCAATATATTCGATACCTCATCCAGAAACGCACCCTCTCGAGACCTGGACAGCAAGCTACACCGCGATGCAGAGCGCCTCTCTTGCAGAGTCTGCCACTTGAGTTTGCTAAACATCTCCGTAACGCTATCACGGTTACCAAATAACCCTGTGACGAAACGCGCCGCTCTTCTTTGGATCTTCTCTATCTCTTCTGTCAACCCGACCTGGTACGGATCCCACACTTATGAGCAATACTCATGTATAGGTCGAACGAGTGTTTTGTAAGCCACCTCCTTTGTTGATGGACTACATTTTCTAAGGACTTTCCCAATGAATCTCAAACCTGGCACCCGCCTTACCAACAATTAATTTTATATGATCATTCCACTTCAAACCGTTCCGTACGCATACTCCCACATATTTTACAGAAGTAACTGCTACCAGTGTTTGTTCCGCTATCATATAATCATACAATAAACGGTCCTTCTTTCTATGTATTCGCAATACATTACATTTGTCTTTGTTAAGGGTCAGCTGCCACTCCCTGCACCAAATGCCTATCCGCTGCAGATCTTCCTGCATTTCACTGCAATTTTCTAATGGTGCAACTTCTCTGTATACTACAGCATCATCCGCGAAAAGCCGCATGGAACTTCCAACATTACCTACTAGGACATTTATATATATTGTGAAAAGAAATGGTCCCATAACACTCCCCTGTGGCACGCCAGAGGTTATTTTAATGTCTGTAGAAGTCTCTCCATTGAGAACAACATGCTGTGTTCTGTTTGCTAAAAACTCTTCAATCCAGCCACACAGCTGGTCTGATATTCTGTAGGCTCTTACTTTGTTTATCAGGTGACAGTGCGGAACTGTATCGAACGCCTTCCGTAAGTCAAGGAAAATGGCATCTACCTGGGAACCTGTATCTAATATTTTCTGGGTCTCACGAACAAATAAAGCGAGCTGGGTCTCACACGATCGCTGTTTCCGGAATCGATGTTGATTCCTACAGAGTAGATTCTGATATTCTAGAAATGACATGATACGCGAGCAAAAAACATGTTCTAAAATTGTACAACAGGTCGATGTCAGAGATATAGGCCAATAGTTTTGCGCATCTGCTCGTAGCACCGTTCGTTAAGTCGCGCGTTTGGATGGCCGCTGGTGGCTAAACAATCGAGGGTCTACTGTGCCACTTTGTGGCGTTCGCATAACCGCGATAAGTACTATTATGTAGGATTTAGCCGTGGAGAAACATGTTTTAGTTTGTTTGACCCAGTTTTCTCGCAATTCTACACTGTTTCTCGTGGAAATATTTGCGTGATATTCGCCGAGACCCCCAGCCCCTACGTGACATTGGGTGAGATTCGGCTCTACCGCCCTCCCTCTGCCCCCCCCCCCTCTTCCTCAAATAATAAATGGACAAGTTAACATAGCCCGTCCCACCGACTTCGTTCTGTGGCGTCTACTCATGTGTAAGGCCTCATTCGTTAGCCAATGTTCCACAAGGCTGATATTCTGAAATGGTACCGAGGTTGGCTTACCACTCGCACTCGTTCGATACGACTCCTACGTTCTCGGCAGGTCGAGACAAACCGAAGGTCAAGTCGCATCTCTGAACGCGCTGATCTCGCGCCCACTTGAGAATCACAAGGGCTCCGTCGTCACCAATTAGAGACGATTCACACCATCGGACATCGCCACCGCCAACGTACAGAACAAGCAGACTGTTACTGTCTATTGACTGTTCGCAGTGGAGCTTCTACTTGCATTATCGCTTATTCCAGCCTGATATTCTCCCTTGTCTCCCTTTACTACGAGGAATTCTCTTTCAAAAATGAATTTTTTATAAATGAAATGAATCGATTATTCAGCACTTAGACGAGTCTGAAACTGTTATCATACGTCTGCAGATGTTAAACGCACACCTATCGTATCGGTTACCACTTTTTACCTTCGACAATATGGCTGTTGTTGAAGTTTAACGAACCACTCAGAGCGAGTCAATAGACACAAAATATCTGCGCGAAGACAACGATAACTAATTAACTGGCCTGGATCATTTGTACGCCACCGCCACAGGGAATGGAACTGTGAATAATCTCGCTGTTGCAACCGGGCAGGGAATTTAAAGTCTGTTCTTTAGTTCAAGTTTGATATTTACTGCTGTGTCGTCTGCTTGTCAACTCTCTCTCTCCCTCTCTTTCTCTATCTATCTATCTATCTATCTCTCTTCTTCTCTGTTTACCTGTTGCTCTTTCTCAAATAGCACGCGTTGATGTGACGAACAACAAGACATTCCTCATGGAAAATAATAACTTTTACATGTTTTTTGAGCAAAAGAAATACCTGGATGTTGAATCAGTCGCAATTAGTCCTCGAAAACAAAAAACAAAGGATTCGGTACAATATTAAATTTGAAAGCTGTACAACATATTTTTCAAAAACGGTAGAAAGAAAGTTGACAGTCTACATGGTTAGGTAAACGGCATCAGACCTGCAGAAAACATGACATTTCCCCAGCGATTTTGTTGCTTTGTCGGGTAGAAAATTCAGCAACAGATTCAAACCACACCGAAGACCCAAAGAAACTGGTAAATATCGTGTAGGGCCCCCGCTAGCATGCCCAAGTGCCGCAACACGATGTGGCGTGGACTCGACTAATGTCTGAAGTTGTTCGTGAGTGAACTAACACCATGAATACTACGGGGCTGTCTATAAATCCGTAAGAGTAGGAGGGGCTGGAGATCTGAACAGCACGCTGCAAGGCATCACTGGTATGCTCAGTAATGTTCATGTCTGGGGAGTTTGGTAGCCAGCGGAAGTTTTTAAATTCAGAAGAGTGTTCCTGGAGCTACTCTGTAGCAATTCTGGACGTGTGGGGTGTCGCATTATCCTACTGGAATTACCCAAGTCCGTCGGAATGCACAGTGGACATGAATCAATGCAGGTGATCAATAGGATGCTTACGTACGTGCCAAATGTCTGAGTCGTATCCAGACGTATCAGGGGTCCCATATCACTCCAACTGCACTCGCCCCACACCATTACAGTGCCTCCACCACTTTCAACAGTCCCCTGCTGACATGCAGGGACCATGGACTCGTGGGGTTGTTTCCATACCCGTACACGTCCATCCGCTCGATACAATTTGAAACGAGGCCCCTCCGACCAGGCAACATGTTTCCAGTGATCAGCTGTTCAGTGTTAGGCCCAGGCGAGGCGTATAGCTTTGTGTCGTGCAGTCATCAAAGGTACACGACTGGGCCTTCGGTTCCGAAAGCCCATTTCGATGCTGTTTCGTTGAATGGTTCGCACGCTGACACTTGATGAAGGCCCAGCATTGAAATCTGCAGCAATTAGTGGAAGGGTTGGACTTCTGTCACGTTGAACGATTCTCTTCAGTCGTCGTTGGTCCCGTTCTTGCAGGATCTTTTTCCGGCCGCAGCGATGTCGGAGATTTCACGTTTTACCTGATCCCTGATATTCCCGATACACTCGTGAAATGGTCGTACGGGAAAATCAACACTTCATCTTTATATCGGAGATGCTGTGTCCCATTCCTCGTGCGCCAACTACAACAGCACGCTCAAGCTCACTTAAATCTTGATAACGTGCCATTGTAGGATGCTTACGTACGTGTCACCTGTCAGAGTTGTATCTAGACGTATCAGGGGTCCCATATCACTCCAACCGTACGCGCCCAACAGCATTACAGAGCCTCCTCCATCTAACAACTGCGCCAGACACTTGTTGTCTTACATAGGCGTTGCCGACCGCAGTGCCGTATTCTGCCCATTTACATATCTCTGAATACGCATGTCTATACCAGTTTCCTTGGCGCCAGACAACAAAAGTGAAGCACTCAGGAGACATGGTCGGATATCAGTGCAATTTGGTACACAAAAACACCATCAGCGGGAATATAGATGACTAGAACTTCAATTGTCCGTGGCAGGTAGAAAAGCCAGCAGACTGTAATAGCGTTGTTCTGATTAGTGTTGTTACCAGGCCTGGGAAGTTATAAGACAGCATCAGACGTTGAGTGATGCTGTAAGGTATGTAGTGGTGTGAGACAGCGTTATGAGCACCTGACAGAGTTTTAAAGGTGTGTGAGCGTGCGTCTCCATTTGGCCAGGTGGCTCAGTCGTGCAATACCCATATTTGTGAGGCATGCCGATATAACAGTGGCCCGATGTTGGATTGCATGGGAATGTCAGGCCAGGCACACTTGTTATGAAGGTTCCGTTCGAGCACATCTGACAATCACAAGGGAGGACAGCCATATTGAGCTAAGCACATCGTAACCCCTCCACATCTGCTCGTGCCATCCGGGAACAAGACGCAGACTCCTTTCAACATCGTATGGCACACCATATTGGTTGGAGATAGGCAGCAGTCTGACTGGGGAACTAGGCCTAACGAGTTATGTGTACGCTGGCGTTGGCACCACAATACAAACAACTGCGTTTGCAATGGTACTGGGACCGCGACGCGTGGAACGTTGACGAATGGCGTCGCATTGTGTTCATCGGATGACCACTGCCGGCGACTATGGCGGCGTCCGGGTGGAAGGTCTCTTTCTTCAGATGTTTTGGAGAGCCAAGGCGGTGTTACATCTGGCTGCATGGACTGGGTTGCCGTCGGGCATGACTTCAGGTTGCAGCCAGTGATTGAGGGAATCCTGGTGACAAAATTGTACGTCAAGAACATCCTGCAACTCATTTGTTACCTCTCAGTCATAGTGCAATTTTTCAGCAGGACAATGCTCACACACATGATACTTGCCGTTATAAACGGAATGTTGAGACACTCTCATAGCCACCAACATCGACAGACCTCTCCCCAATGCATTGTGTGTCGCAGCACCTAGAATGACGAATCCATCCGTTTGCCAGTACATCAAGGATCAGCTACAATGGTTGTGGGGCAGCTTACCTCAGGAGAGAATACAACGTCTTCATGACACCGCGTCAGTCCGTGTGTATACATGCCAGAGTGGGTTCAGAGTCATACTGGGAAGTGAGCTCATGCCGTCTAATTCTTTATAAATTTAACTCGATTTGTAACCACTGAAATAACGTTATGTATCCTCTCAACCACAGGTTTCATTTCATTTCCCCCTCCCCTTGTAAGGCTTCTGCTTTTTCAAAAAAAAATGTTCAAATGTGTGTGAAATCTTATGGGACTTAACTGCTAAGGTCATCAGTCCCTAAGCTTACACACTACTTAACCTAAATTATCCTCAGGATAAACACACACACCCATGCCCGAGGGAGGACTCGGACCTCCTCCTGGATCTCTGCTTTTTCCTCAGGCAGCCTATTCTGATAATAGTAGCACGGGAATGAAAGAAAAAAGCTGCCTTAAAGCTGTGAGAAGGAGTGTACCTTTAAATGGTATGGTTTACTACGAGTATACGAGTATAATCATAGCCTGCGGTGTGGGTTCTAAAGCATAAAATTAAGTTACCGATGTTAACACGAATATAAGTGCAGGTGACATGGCGCAGTGTTCGACCTGGTTTCCGCTACTCTGACGAGAGACGGCAGTGCCACGCTTTTCCACGGCACTCCGAGCCGCCCTGGACAGTGGAGGACTCTTCCCCGTTCGGGCGTACATACTGTATATATCTCTGCTGCCGCGACACAATGTCGCTCAAGCTGCAGCGAGGGCGGCGGAAAGCTCCAGCGAACAGAGAGATTTCTCTCGTGTCGACAAACTCACCTGAAAATGGGAAGCGTTCACGAAAAGAGAAAGAGGGCGGGGGCGTCTATTCGATTCCAAGAACGAAATGGAGAGTGGTAAAGGAGAGCGTGTGTCGCTCAGTATCTACTGGGGATGGACATACACTACTGGCCACATCAAGAAGAAATGCAGATGATAAACGGGTATTCATTGGACAAAGATATTATACTAGAAGTGACATGTGATTACATTTTCACGCAATTAGGGTGCATAGATCCTGAGAAATCAGTACCAAGAACAGCCACCTCTGGCAGTAATAACGGCCTTGATACGCCTGGGCATTGAGTCACAGCTTGGATGGCGTGTACAGGTACTGCTGCCCATGCAGCTTCAACACGATACCACAGTTCATCAAGAATAGTGACTGGCGTATTGTGACGAGCCAGTTGCTTGGCCACCATTGACCAGACGTTTTCAATTGGTGAGAGATCTGGAGAATGTGCTGGCCAGAGCAGCAGTCGAACATTTTCTGTATCCAGAAAGGCCCGTACAGGACGTGCAACACGCGGTCGTGCATTATCCTGCTGAAATGTAGGGGTTTCGCAGGGTAGAGCCACGTGTCGTAACACATCTAAAATGTAACGTCCACTGTTCAAAGTGCCGTCAAAGACAAAAAGAGATGACCGGCACGTGTAACCAATGGCACCCCATACCATCACGCCGGGTGATGCGCCAGTATGGCGATGACGAATACACGCTTCCAATGCGCGTTCACCACGATGTCGCCAAACAGAACCTGGATTCATCCGAAAAAATAACGTTTTGCCATGCGTGCACCCAGGTTCGTCGTTGAGTACACCGTCGCAGGCGCTCCTGTCTGTGATGCAGCGTCAAGGGTAACCGCAACCATGGTCTCCGAGCTGATGGTCCATGCTGCTGCAAACGTCGTCGAACTGTTCGTACAGATGGTTGTTGTCATGCAAACGTCCCCATCTGTTGACTCGGGGATCGAGACGTGGCTGCACGATCTGTTACAGTCATGCGGATAAGATGCCTGTCATCTCGACTGCTAGTGATACGCGGCCGTTGGGATCCAGCACGGCGTTCCGAATTACCGTCCTGAACAAACCGATTCCATATTCTGCTAACAGTAATTCGATCTCGACCAACGCGAGCAGCAATGTCGCGATACGATAATCTTCAATCGGATAGCCTACAATCCGACCTTTATTATAGTCGGAAACGTGATGGTACGCATTTCTCCTCCTTAGGCGAGGCATCACAAGAACGTTTCACCAGGCAACGCCGGTCAACTGCTGTTTGTGTCTGAGAAATCGATTGGAAACTTTCCTCATGTCAGCACGTTGTAGGTGTCGTCACCAGCCCAAAACATGTGTGAATGCTCTGAAAAGATAATCATTTGCACATCACAGCATCTTCTTCCTCTCGGTTAAATTTCGCGTCTGTAGCACGTGATCTTCGTGGTGTAGCAATTTTAATGGCCAGTAGTGTAGTACGGCATTTGAAGATGACCGTCTCCGTGATGTGTATTCATGGATCCATGTTATTTCCACGGGTAACAAAAATTTGATTTTCGCTCTTTCGCACAGTTATTGACAGACTTTAAAAAATCCAAGTGATGTCACAATTACACTCATTAAGCGGTATAACCTTAAATTTAAGATTTAACATAGTAAGTATTAAAATCAGAAGCAGTGTATATTTCTTGAAGCAATGTAACTGGCAGCGCATAGGTTTGCCAGATTTTATTCATCCTACATTTGAGAATGAGGTCGCGTAGCGGCTTTCAACAAACTTTTTGAAACTTCCTCTCTGAGACCACTCCAGAAAACAGTGAGAGAATAATATGTATCGCTTACATTTCCGGTGTTCATACAGGGAAGTTTCAGCATCCGGCACAATATTTTAATTTATTACTTCTTTACAACTAACACTGTTCGTAATTCATTTTTCATACAACTTTCTCATATCCCACTGAATACACTTCAAGAATTGTATTATTGTACGACAGAAATTTCAGGAGATATAACGTCATAAAGATTGAGATCCGTGTAAAATCAGCTTTTGTTTATTACATTATTTAAGGTCTCGGGTGTAGGGGTTTATTGCTCATTAATACTCGTATTTCACAATACGACATCCTGGTACCACTAACAGCAGTTATAGATGATAACATATCTTTTGAAAAAGACACACTGGTGAATTCTTGTGCGTAATCAAATAATCCAGAAGGGTATGACCGTAAAAAGTCAAATGGTATTCCTACTTTTGGACTGCCACGTAACAACTACTAAAACTGTTTCACTTAAAATGTTTGACAGTTCGTTTATGTTGAATGAACTGCAAAAACTGTTTGTTGTGGTACTTACACAAAAGCAATTCTTTGAAAAACCAATATCTTAACACATTAATGATATACCAATCATTATTCTCTGATGATCATTCTCTTTGTGGAATATGCGGCACTAGACTGTCTTGTTCCTTTTCTTCTTGTCGCATCGACACAATATGGATTTAAATTGCACTAGATGTACCCTTTGCCAGTAGCAACTGGAATATCGCATTGCGAACTTATTTTCACTCTGTAAAACCACCAGTCTCTCAGTTTTCGTGTCTAAATTAAATAATGCAGTTAATTTCTGGCCTTTTAAATTAAGTTGGAAGGGGCTTGCTTGATGACGCATCGATCGAATGCTTTAACCGTTCTACAGTTAATTATTTTATTACTAAATGGCAGAGCCGGCATCTTAATTAGAAGTCGATTAACTTGTCCCAGAATAACTTCTTCTGTATGAACATTAATTACTTACGCGGTCATTCATGTCCAAGAGCTCCGTTAGTCAAGAATGGTCTTTCGATCTGAAGATAATTTTTATTCAGTCAATTAAATGCAATGTGCATAGTTTCATTTGAAGTAGAAATAATCAGCATCTATAATAATTTCAGTTATCAACGAGAATAGTGACTGTCGCCTTTTTTTATCATCTCGGGGATGGGTCCTATCTTTTGAGGCTTCGTGATACCTCATAGCCTGGAAGACAATCAATTTTTACGAAAGGAGCCCTTGAATATCACGATTAGAAATTAAATAGTTACTTAAGAAACAATTGAGACAATTCACGATATAAGACAATAGGATACAAAAGTATATACAGTAGAATTAGACCGAATGATTTATTAGCGGCGGAAAAAGAAATGGAGAACTCCTGCAGGTGAAATAGGTCATTCACGATTGGGAGCTAGTAACAGTCGAAACGCCGGTATACACCGAGTGATCAAAAAGTCAGTATAAATTTGAAAACATAATAAATGACGGAATAAGGTAGATAGAGAGGTAAAAAATGACACACATGCTTGGAATGACATCGGGTTTTATTAGAACAAAAAAAAAAGTTCACAAAATGTCCGACAGATGGCGCTGGACAGCAAAACGTCAGTGACTGCGCATGACAATCGTGTATAAAAGGAGCTGTAATGAGAGAGAGAATCTCCCCCTCCCAGATGATGCCCTCTCTCCCTCCATTTATCCCTCCTATCAACTCTGATCCTCACTCCCCCTCCTTTCCTCTGTCCTTTCCCTGGGCTCCCTCTTCCCCCCTTCCGTCCTGTTTTCTCCCCACTAAATCTCTCCCTACCTTCCTTGTCCCCCCCCCCCCGACTCCTTTTGTATTCCCCTCCTCTGCCTACCCCACTCCCTGTCGCGTCTGCCCAGCGCCCCCCACCCCTCTTATGGGTCATCATCCTCCATCAGCTCCTTTCCCGGCTCTCCCCCATTTTTATTTTCCCATCATCTGTCCAGTTTCCCCCCACCTGCTCTCGGCTGTGGTCTGTCACATTTGACAACTTTTTAGTGCAGTGTTCCAGTGACTGTTCAGTGTTGTTCGTCTTTCTCGTGTTGCGAACAGAAACCATGCTGTCGCTGGGTGTGAATTTTATGTCTTTTGCGAACAGAAACCAGACTGTCGCCGTGTTTTTTTAATTGTCTGTCTATTGTTTTACCTGTCTGCTTTGTATGTATTTTCTTAGCGTCATCATCCCTCTGTTCTATGTTTTAAGTTCCACGATTTCTTTTCGCCATGTTACTCTTTAAGTATCCGATTTTATCGCCTGTTTTTATTATTTATTCTCTTCATCTTTCTCACAAAGTCTGTAGGCTGAAGAGCGGCATACTAAGCTGCTGCCAGCCCGCCCCCTTCGGGGGGAATTGAAATTCAATAAAGGAAAAAAAAAAAAGAGAGAATCAGATGCGCCAGCAGTCGCAGCATGTTGACGTTACCTGAAAAGGCGCTTTTAGTGAAGCTGTATTATCAGAATAGGGAATGTGCTAGTTCAGCGTTACGATCCTATCGCCATAGGAAGGGGATTCGAACTGGTAAAGGTCCGTTGACAATTGCAACTGTGGCGAGAATGATTTCGAGGTTCGAAGCCACGGGTTGTTTGGACGATATACCCCATAGTGGCCGACCGCGCATAAGGCGTAATGCTGCTGAGACAGTTCAGGAAGAAATGGAGACTGTAGCGCGTTCGTCTATGCACGGGGAAGTCAGCGCTCGTGCAGTCGCACGTCGCACCGGCATTCCATACACTACTGTTTTGTTGGCACTGAGGCGTACCCTCCGATGCTATCCATACAAAATCCATCGACATCATGAACCGTTACCTGGCGATTTAGTGAAGCGGAGGGCATTTTCGGTGTGGGCGTTTCAAAAGATGGCGGAAGATGACGAATGGTTGAGTAACGTATTGTGAACCAAACGAAGCTCATTTCACGCTCCGAGGGTCTGTCAACGCCCACAGTAGCAGAATTTGGGCTACCGAAAATCCTAGAACTGTCGTGGAAACTCCATTGCACTATGAGAAAGTCACAGTATGGCTTGGATTTACCACATCTACCGTTATCGAGCCGTTTTTCTTCGAGGAAATGCGTTATCCTGGTTTTGTAACTGCTACCGTGACGGGTTGCGGGTTCGCCGATATGTTACAGAATCGCATCATCCCCAGCCTGGCTGATAAACACCTGCTGGAACGTACGATGTTTCTGCAGGATGGCGCTCCACCCCATATTGCTAGACGCGTGAAAGATCTCTTGCGCTCGTCTTTTGGTGATGATCGTGTGCTCAGCCGTCACTTTCGTCATGCTTGGCCTCCCAGGTCCCCAGACCTCAGTCCGTGCGATTATTGGCTTTGGGGTTACCTGAAGTCGCAAGTGTATCGTGATCGACCGACATCTCTAGGGATGCTGAAAGACAACATCCGACTCCAATGCCTCACCATAACTCCGGACATGCTTCACAGTGCTGTTCACAACATTATTCCTCGACTACAGCTATTGTTGAGGAATGATGGTGGACATATTGAGCATTTCCTGTAAAGAACATTATCTTTGCTTTGTCTTACTTTGTTATGCTAATTATTGCTATTCTGATGAGATGAAGCGCCATCTGTCGGACATTTTTTGAACTTTTGTATTTTTTTGGTTCTGATAAAACCCCATGTCATTCCAAGTATGTGTGTCAATTTGTACCTCTCTATCTACATTATTCCGTGATTTATTCAGTTTTCAAATTTATACTGACTTTTTGATCACCCGGTAGAATAAATCGCATACCATAATGTCGCAGTGAAAAGATTGACATTATGTTAAAATACTCCCACAAATCCCAGCAACGCACTGATTCACATGCAGAAGGGTGCTCTAAAGAATTCTCCGTCTCAATCTGTTGTATTAATTTTGAATCTCAAGATAATTTTCATGCAGCCATCCAAGTTCGTCTATCCAGTCCAAGTGTCCCCCTCTGCGCCTAGCCACCAGAGCCTGTTTCGGTTTCACTTGAAACCACCGACTTTACTCAAATCATGGTTATATCCCACCAGACATCTCTCGATTCTCACAAATTCCAGACGCCTGCACATGTGGGTTCCATTTACTTCATCAATTTAACAAGACTGAAGTTTAATCAGGCACACTTTAATAAACATCAACGTACGATGCATCAGAGGTACTGTGCAAATACTGTGATAAACAGGAAGCCAAGCACTTGTAATTCCATTGTTACATTAACCGAGCAACCTGATGCACTGCGAAAAGAACTAAAGATAGTGCAGGCCATCTCCTTACAAGTGCTGAAGTGCTGTTGCAAGAAGCTGTACATTACAGTACAAGTGTGTCAGAGAAAAAAAGATCTTTATTACGCTGTGACTAGCAATTGCATATGGAAAAGAGGAATACTTGTTATAAATTACGGAAGTAGAACATTTTTGAGCTATAACTGTAATTCTGACATTTCATAGTGATTGTACAGGGTGTTTCAGAAATGACCGGTATATTTGAAACGGCAATAAAAACTAAACGAGCAGCGATAGAAATACACCGTCTGTTGCAATATGCTTGGGACAACAGTACATTTTCAGGCGGACAAACTTTCAAAATTACAGTAGTTACAGTTTTCAACAACAGATGGCGCTGCAAGTGATGTGAAAGATATAGAAGACAACGCAGTCTGTGGGTGAGCCATTCTGTACGTCGTCTTTCTGCTGTAAGCGTGTGCTGTTCACAACGTGCAAGTGTGCTGTGGACAACATGGTTTATTCCTTAGAACAGAGGATTTTTCTGGTGTTGGAATTCCACCGCCTAGAAAACAGTGTTGTTGCAACAAGACGAAGTTTTCAACGGAGGTGTAATGTAACCAAAGGACCGAAAAGCGATACAATAAAGGATCTGTTTACAAAATTTCAACGGACTGGGAACGTGACGGATGAACGTGCTGGAAAGGTAGGGCGACCGCGTACGGCAACCACAGAGGGCAACGCGCAGCTAGTGCAGCAGGTGATCCAACAGCGGCCTCGGGTTTCCGTTCGCCGTGTTGCAGCTGCGGTCCAAATGACGCCAACGTCCACGTATCGTCTCATGCGCCAGAGTTTACACCTCTATCCATACAAAATTCAAACGCGGCAACCCCTCAGCGCCGCTACCATTGCTGCACGAGAGACATTCGCTAACGATATAGTGCACAGGATTGATGACGGCGATATGCATGTGGGCAGCATTTGGTTTACTGACGAAGCTTATTTTTACCTGGACGGCTTCGTCAATAAACAGAACTGGCGCATATGGGGAACCGAAAAGCCCCATGTTGCAGTCCCATCGTCCCTGCATCCTCAAAAAGTACTGGTCTGGGCCGCCATTTCTTCCAAAGGAATCGTTGGCCCATTTTTCAGATCCGAAACGATTACTGCATCACGCTATCTGGACATTCTTTGTGAATTTGTGGCGGTACAAACTGCCTTAGACGACACTGCGAACACCTCGTGGTTTATGCAAGATGGTGCCCGGCCACATCGCACGGCTGACGTCTTTAATTTCCTGAATGAATATTTCGATGATCGTGTGATTGCTTTGGGCTATCCGAAACATACAGGAGGCGGCGTGGATTGGCCTCCCTATTCGCCAGACATGAACCCCTGTGACTTCTTTCTGTGGGGACACTTGAAAGACCAGGTGTACCGCCAGAATCCAGAAACAATTGAACAGCTGAAGCAGTACATCTCATCTGCATGTGAAGCCATTCCGCCAGACACGTTGTCAAAGGTTTCGGGTAATTTCATTCAGAGACTACGCCATATTATTGCTACGCATGGTGGATATGTGGAAAATATCGTACTACAGAGTTTCCCAGACCGCAGCGCCATCTGTTGTTGACAATTGTAACTACTGTAATTTCGAAAGTTTGTCTGCCTGAAAATGTACTGTTGTCCCAAGCATATTGCAACAAACGGTGTATTTCTATCGCTGCTCGTTTAGTTTGTATTGCCGTTTCAAATATACCGGTCATTTTTGAAACACCCTGTATTAACAATAACAAAAATTTATTTCACTCTTAGTGGTAATTGTTCATAAAACAACAATTTAACTTTTTGAAAACGTTATTATTACTAGTATTATTGCGCTTCTAGAATGAACTGACAAACAATGAAAGAAATTGAGTTAGACGTTAGTTTCGTATACAGTAACACTAATAAATTACAATTTCAGCCAGGCCGAGCCCCACAGCTCTCCGCAGGCGCGCGGTTCGAGCACAGTTGCGAGGGGGGCCGAGGGGTGAGAAGGAAAACGAACAGGGGAAGGAAAGCTGCAGCCAGATGACGCTACAATTTATGTTCGGCATTAGTCATCCTACGGCATCTACACACTTGTATAAAGTAACAGATAGAGTGGAGATGCCGCATTGTTCAATGCGGAATGGGAATTGCTTTACTATTTCGTATCGTTTCAAAACCATGAGCTGGAAAAAACTCTCATTCGTGCGCCATTGCAACACGTGCAACAAAGACGGCATAATGCACCTGTCTTGTAACGAACGACAGAGAATGGTGGCTGAAGCCGAAGAGGCGCTTGGAGGGAAAAAAATACTTAGTCGAGAGTGAATACGATGTTATACGGTGTCCAGCCACATTAATGTGACCACCTGTTAAAATCCTGCATAACCACTCCCTGAAGAGTGGACAGTTGCTAGACGTGCAGGAAGGGAGCCAGTGAGGTTCTCGAAGGTTCTATCAGGGTTGTAGAGCCATGACAACTCCAGTCCGCGGCCAGTTGCACTGGATTTCTCGGTTGAGGATGGTGCAAACAGTCTCATCGATGTGATCCCACAGACTCTCAGTTAGGTTTAGTTCCGGAGAGTTTGTGGCCAGGGGTGTAAGGTAATCTCATCCTCGTACTCTTCCACACGCTCGTACACTGCGATGTAGGTGAGGTGAGATGTTGCATTGTGCTGCTGGTAGATGTCACCGTGCCGAGACGAAACACACTTCGCGCAGGGGTGGAGTTGGTCCCTAAAGATACATGCGTGCTTCTGTTGATCCATTGCACCTTCCAGAATGGTGAGATCACCCAGGGAATTCCACGACCATAACGTTCCTTGCTCCGGCCCTAACCCTTCCGATCATTGCTGCAGGGTGCGTAATGTTTGACGAGGCCACCTCTCGCAACTCAGCGGACGATCAGTTGCGTTACGGTATTCCAGCCTTCAGTATGGGTGCTTGAACCTGGCGCCTGCTGCAGAGACCCATTCCCAGCAATGTATGCTGAACGCTCGTTGAGGACATACTGTTGGTAACCCCTTGGTTCCTCTGGGCGGTCAGTTGCTCAACAATTACACTTCTGTTTGTCCGTACACATCATCTCAATCATCGTTCACCCCTGTCATCTACGGCCACTGATGCATCAAAGTTGCCTCGGATACCGCCACTTAGCCATGCATGGTATATACTTTAACCACTGCGACACGCAAATAGTTTACAGATCTGGTCGTTCCGGAAATGCTTCTACCCTTGGCCCAAAAGCCAATGATCACTCCCTTTTGGCCGTCAGAAGAATCGCTCCGTTTCCTCATTACGACAACGACTACACTGTTTCCAGCCTCTGTATGTTCATCTTTTCAGAGACGGTTGCAGGATGTCAGATCAAATACTTTCCAGCTGTCTAATTTCCAAATTGTTATTTTATTTGGCTACCAGTTTCGGCGATTAACTACACCGTCTTCAGCCCACTGACCTCGGTTTCGGTCAAAATAGGGGCCAGCATTCAAACACTGGTATCTGTACATTTCAGGATCATACAGCGAACACTTCAACCATAATTTGCCTAGGGGCTTCTCCACTTTTATAATGCAAGAAGTAACGATTCTGTGTGGCATGGATTTGACAAGTGCTAGGCACCAGATATCTAGGCACAGGTCTCGCAGTTCTCGAGTATTACCGGCCGGTACTTTGTGGCGTTAAAGTCATAGCCGTATGCGTCCCAGATGTGTTCCATCTTGTTCATAAAAGGCGCATTTGGTGGCCAAAATTTCCATAGCTGTATGCGTCCCAGATGTGTTCCATCGTGTTCATAACAGGCGCATTTGGTGGCCAAAATTATCATAGCCGTATGCGTCCCAGATGTGTTCCATCTTGTTCATAACAGGCGCATTTGGTGGCCAAAATTACCGTAGCCGTATGCGTCCCAGATGTGTTGCATCTTGTTCATAACAGGCGCAAAAATGGCTCTGAGCACTATGGGACTTAACTTCTAAGGTCATCAGTCCCCTAGAACTTAGAACTACTTAAACCTAACTAACCTAAGGACATCACACACATCCATGCCCGAGGCAGGATTCGAACCTGCGACCGTAGCGGTCGCGTGGTTCCAGACTGTAGCGCCTTTAACCGCTTGGCCACCACGACCGGCATATCACAGGCGCATTTGTTGGCCAAAATTACCATAGCCGTATGTGTCCCAGATGTGTTCCATCGTGTTCATAACAGGCGCATTTGGTGGCCAAAATTACCATAACCGTATGCGTCCCAGATGTATTCCATCGTGTTCATAACAGGCGCATTTGGTGGCCAAAATTACCATATCCGTATGCGTCCCAGATGTGTTCCATCGTGTTCATAAAAGGCGCATTTGGTGGCCAAAGTTTCCGTAGCCGTATGCGTCCCAGATGTGTTCCATCGTGTTCATAAAAGGCGCATTTGGTGGCCAAAATTACCATAGCCGTATGCGTCCCAGATGTGTTGCATCTTGTTCACACCAGGCTCATTTGGTGCCCAAAATTTCAACGTGAATTCACAACCATGCTCCTCACATCACTGTAGCACGTTTCTGGTCTTGGGACACAGACAGTTATCCTGCTGGAACATGCCTCTGGGGATGACATTAGGTATGATGTAATGCAGATATTCCTTAATAATATTCACATAATCCACAATTGGCATGGTGCCTTCGACTACTACCGCACCTCCCGTAGACGCCAAGGTGAATCTCCCCCATAATATAATACCCTGCCCCACCAGCATGCATACGCTGCGCATTGCATGTTTCCAACTGTCGTCCGTCTGGATGACGGGGTAGCTCGACAGGACTGTGGGTCATGTTTAATAAGAAAAGTGATTCACACAACGAGGCTACAGATTTCCATTGATCCACGGCCCATCACTATCCTAACTGACAATGTCGTTTGGTGAACATGGAAATACAGGGGAGCCGTCTGCAGAGCAGCCCCATCTTCTATACTGTGCCCTGAACGGTGTGCTCCAGTAACATACCCTGTCGCCAGATCTGCCACAGTTCACCTTCTACACTGCGGCGCCATGGATACTTCCTACTATCGTGTCGAACCTCCTTTTGCCCAGAGTAGTGCAGCAACTCGAGTGGCATGGACTCAACAAGTCACTGACGCTCCCTGCAGAAACATTGAGCCTCGCTGCCTCTATAGCTATCCATAAGTGCGACAGTGTCGTCGGTGCATAATTCTGTTCAGGAGCTGACCTCTCTATTATGTCCCACAAATGTTGGAGGGGTTTCATGTTATGCGATCTGGGTGGCCAAATCATTCGTTCGAATTGTTCAAAATGTTATTCCAACCCTTTGCGAACTACTGTGGCCCAGTGACATGGCGCATTGTGATCCATAAAAATTCCGTCATTGTTTTGGAACATCAGGTCCACGAATGGCTGCAAGTGGTCTCCAAGTAGCCAAAAATAAGCAATTCGTGTCCATGACCGGTTCAGTTTGAGCGGAAGATCCAGTCCACAGCTTGTAAGCGCAGCCCAAGCCGTTACGGAGCTACCACCAACTTGCACAGTGCCTTGCTGACAACTTGGCTCCATGGCTTCGTGGTGTATATGCCATACTCGAAGCCTACCATCAGTTCCTACCAACTGGAACTGGAACCCACTTGTCCAGGCCGCAGTTTTCCGGTCGTCTAGGGTCCTACCGACATGCTCACGTACCCAGGAGAGGTGCTGCATACAAAGGCACTCGCATCAGCTCTCTGCTGTCCATTAACGCCAGATTAAGTTCGTCTTACGACCTACATTTATTTCTGCGGCATTTCACGCAGTGTTGCCTGTCTGTTAGCACTGACAACTCTACGCATATGCCGCTGCTCCCGGTCGCTAAGTGAAGGCCGTCGGCGACTACGTTGTCAGACGTAATACCTGAAACGAGGTATTCTCGGCACACTCTTGATACTGCGGATCTCGGAATACTGAATTTCCTAGTGACTTACGAGATGGAATGTTCCATGCGCTCAGCTCAAACCAGCATTCCGCTTACAGACTCCCTTAATTCGCGTCGTGCGGCTGTAACCACGTCGGAAACTTTTTCACATGAATAACCCGAGACCAAATGACTACCCTTGCACGCCCTTCTGTGGTTCTAGGCGCTTCAGTCCGGAAGCACGCGGCTGCTACGGTCGCAGGTTCGAATCCTGCCTCGGGCATGGCTGTGTGTGATGTCCTTAGGTTAATTAGGTTTCAGTAGTTCTAAGTTCTAGGGGACTGATGACCACAGCAGTTGAGTCCCATAGTGCTCAGAGCCATTTGAACCATTTTTTTGTTAACTCCCATAGTGCTTAGAGCCATTTGGACCATTTATGCCCTTCTGTACCTCGTGTACGTGATACTACCAGCATCAGCATATGTTCATATGTCTTCCCCATGACTTTTATCGCCTGAGCTTGTGCTCAACTGGTCCCATAGCGGAAAAGTTATGGGGTGCATTTGGTTTCTTCCATTATACAGGACTTTTGGGATGTTGAATCCGAATCTGAGGTTTTGCAGCATAACATCGTGACGCAACATTGAAAAAAATGCAAAGAAAGTTAAAAACTATCTCATCTTTTGGAGCTTTTCTGCTTATAACTCGGAAACTATCCACTTATCGTAAATAACGTTGCGGTTCAAAATGCAAGTACATGAAATTTCACTATTTAGGTTTTCGTGTCCGACATATCAGTGCCAGAACACTGTAAACGACAACTGCACGTATAATTTTTGCTTATCTAAAAGTGTAAGAATAATTTTAATGAAACTTTGCCTACTTGAGCCAGTGTAGACGGAAAACTATCTACCGTATGAGTACCAAACTTTATAAGAATGATACCCAGACTGTGTGCTGCAAGATTTGTGTTGTTACTGATGTTCAGTGCCCTGATCTGTTAGACGCCGGTAGTTGGATGTCGGCTTAGGCTTGAAACACAAGCATCAGAGAGCAATCCAGCGGCAGACTGTCAACGTGGGTCTGGGCAAGTTGAGCGGGGCTTTACTCATAAAGCTGTTTCATCAAAACAACAGCAACGGCGCTGCTCTCTTTGCGAGTACCGACACATTACAAGTTAGCGGAGAAATTCTCTTTCAGCACCGGGGTTGAACAACATGATTCGGAACTTCGAATTACCTGGAGATTTGGGAACTGCTCGCCGGACAGGCCGTCGGCCAATTGCGCCACAAGTTGTTACAGAAGATACCGTTTGCCGTGGCTGAGAATGCTGGATGCAATGTGCGATTTTCAAGCAGTGCACGAGCTGTGTCACGAACGCTGAACATTCCGTGGTCCACCGATGTTTCGGGCAGCAGTAATGCAGTTTCTAGAGCGGTTCCAGGCTGTCGTGGGTGCGGATGGTCGTCACATTTGAGGAACGTTTGTATCCTGGAGTGTAAATACGGCACGCAATTAACAAATGCTACCCTCTCGTGTGGAAAGTAAAATGTATTTCTTTCAGTGGTTTTTCCACTAAATTTCATCGTTCTACGAGCACTCGTTTTTAGTGGGGGTCCTGTCAAATAGCTAAAAATTTAATTACAGCTACTCTGTATGATCATATGTAACATCTGTGATAATTTTTCAAAATGTTTCCTTGGAATTTCAACTTTTTGTAACTTAATTAAAGAACTTGAACATTATATATTTTTTTTTAAAAACGGGATGCAGCTTTATGTAAAAGATCTACTTTATGTAAGTGCAGACAATTGACTGATACCTTTCAATAATAAGTTAGAGTTTTGGAGAGGAGAACGTGGTCTTTTGCAGAGACAACCGAAATACGTTAATATAGAATTAGCGCTCCAGCACCCGATAAAAAACCTTAACAGTGAAATTTGTAGGAAATGTTATGTATTTTTAGTTCACGTAGGGAGATTATTTACGAAATGTTGATACACTGTATGATCAAAAGTATCCAGACACCCACAAAAACATACTTTTTTCATATTAGATGCATTGTGCTGCCACCTACAGCCAGGTGCTCCGTATCAGCAACTGCAGTAGTCATTAGACATCGTGAGAGAGCAGAATGGGGCGCTCCGTGGAACTCACGGACTTCGAACGTGGTCAGGTGATTGGGTGTCACTTGTGTCATACGCCTGCACGCGAGATTTCCACACTCCTAAACATCCCTAGATCCTCTGTTTCCGACGTAATTGTGACGTGGAAATGTGAAGGGACACGTACAGCACAAAGGCGTACAGGCCAAGCTCGTCTATTGCCCAGCCGCGAGGGATTAGACGCTGCACTCATGGACTGTGCGGCTGGTCCCGGTGGAGGTTCGAGTCCTCCCTCGGGCACGGGTGTGTGTGTTTGTCCTTAGGATACTTTAGGTTAAGTAGTGTGTAAGCTTAGGGACTGATGACTTTAGCAGTAAAGTCCCATAAGATTTCACATACACGTAAGAGACTGCCCACAGTTGAAACGCCGGCCGAAGTGGCCGTGCCGTTAAAGGCGCTGCAGTCTGGAACCGCAAGACCGCTACGGTCGCAGGTTCGAATCCTGCCTCGGGCATGGATGTTTGTGATGTCCTTAGGTTAGTTAGGTTTAACTAGTTCTAAGTTCTAGGGGACTAATGACCTCAGCAGTTGAGTCCCATAGTGCTCAGAGCCATTTGAACCACAGTTGAAACAGAGCGAGGTGGCGCAGTGGTTAGCACACTGGACTCGCATTCGGGAGGACGACGGTTCAACCCCGCGTCCGGCCATCCTGATTTAGGTTTTCCGTGATTTCCCCAAATCGCTCCAGGCAAATGCCAGGATCGTTCCTCTGAAAGGGCACGGCCGACTTCCTTCCCTAATCCGATGAGACCGATGACCTCGCTGTTTGGTCTCTTCCCCCAACCAATCAAATCCAGTCCCACAGTTGAAGAGGGTCGTAATGTGTAATAGGCAGACATCTACCCAGACCATCACACAAGAATTCCAAACTGCATCAGGATCCACTTCAAGTACTATGACAGTTAGGCGGGAGGTGAGAACGATTTCATGATAGAGCGGCTACTCATAAGCCACACATCACGCCGGTAAATGCCAAACGACGCCTCGCTTGATGTAAGGAGCGTAAAAATTTGGCGATTGAACAGTGGGAAAACGTTGAATGGAGTGACAAATTATGCTACACAATGTGGCGATCCGACGGGCCCAGGGTGTGCGTATGGCGAATTCGTGGCGAACGTCATCTGCCAGCGTGTGTAGTGCCAACAGTAAAATTAGGAGGCGGTGGTGTTATGGTGTGGTGGTGTTTTTCGTCGAGAGCGCTTGCGCCCCTCGTTGTTTTGAGTCGCACTATCATAGCACCGGCCTACATTGATGTTTTAAGCACCTTCTTGCTTCCCACTGTTGAAGAGCAATTCGGGGATGACGACTGCTTCTTTCAACACGATCGAGCAACTGTTCATAATGCAGAGGCTATGGCGGAGTGGTTACAGGACAATAACATCCCTGTAAAGGACTGGCCTGCACAGAGTCCTGATATGAATCCTTATAACACCTTTGGGGTGTTTTGGAAAGCCGACTTCGTGCCAGGCCTCACAGACCGACATCGATACCTGTCCTCAGTGCAGCACTCCGTGAAGAATGGACCGACATTCCCGAAGAAACCTTCCAGCACCTGATTAAACGTATGCCTGCGAGAGTGGAAGCTGTCATCAAGGCTAAGGATGGCCAACACCGTATTGAATTCCAGCATTACCGATGGAGGAACGCCCACAAACTTATAAGATACACTCCTGGAAATTGAAATAAGAACACCGTGAATTCATTGTCCCAGGAAGGGGAAACTTTATTGACACATTCCTGGGGTCAGATACATCACATGATCACACTGACAGAACCACAGGCACATAGACACAGGCAACAGAGCATGCACAATGTCGGCACTAGTACAGTGTATATCCACCTTTCGCAGCAATGCAGGCTGCTATTCTCCCATGGACACGATCGTAGAGATGCTGGATGTAGTCCTGTGGAACGGCTTGCCATGCCATATCCACCTGGCGCCTCAGTTGGACCAGCGTTCGTGCTGGACGTGCAGACCGCGTGAGACGACGCTTCATCCAGTCCCAAACATGCTCAATGGGGGACAGATCCGGAGATCTTGCTGGCCAGGGTAGTTGACTTACACCTTCTAGAGCACGTTGGGTGGCACGGGATACATGCGGACGTGCATTGTCCTGTTGGAACAGCAAGTTCCCTTGCCGGTCTAGGAATGGTAGAACGATGGGTTCGATGACGGTTTGGATGTACCGTGCACTATTCAGTGTCCCCTCGACGATCACCAGTGGTGTACGGCCAGTGTAGGAGATCGCTCCCCACACCATGATGCCGGGTGTTGGCCCTGTGCCCGCATCTCGTGGTCGTGCGGTAGCGTTCTCGCTTCCCACGCCCGGGTTCCCGGGTTCGATTCCCGGCGGGGTCAGGGATTTTCTCTGCCTCGTGATGGCTGAGTGTTGTGTGCTGTCCTTAGGTTAGTTAGGTTTAAGTAGTTCTAAGTTCTAGGGGACTTATGACCACAGCAGTTGAGTCCCATAGTGCTCAGAGCCATTTGAACCATTTTGTTGGCCCTGTGTGCCTCGGTCGTATGCAGTCCTGATTGTGGCGCTCACCTGCACGGCGCCAAACACGCATACGACCATCATTGGCACCAAGGCAGAAGCGACTCTCAACGCTGAAGACGACACGTCTCCATTCGTCCCTCCATTCACGCCTGTCGTGACACCACTGGAGGCGGGCTGCACGATGTTGGGGCGTGAGCGGAAGACGGCCTAACGGTGTGCGGGACCGTAGCCCAGCTTCATGGAGACGGTTGCGAATGGTCCTCGCCGATACCCCAGGAGCAACAGTGTCCCTAATTTGCTGGGAAGTGGCGGTGCGGTCCCCTACGGCACTGCGTAGGATCCTACGGTCTTGGCGTGCATCCGTGCGTCGCTGCGGTCCGGTCCCAGGTCGACGGGCACGTGCACCTTCCGCCGACCACTGGCGACAACTGTGGAGACCTCACGCCCCACGTGTTGAGCAATTCGGCGGTACGTCCACCCGGCCTCCCGCATGCCCACTATACGCCCTCGCTCAAAGTCCGTCAACTGCACATACGGTTCACGTCCACGCTGTCGCGGCATGCTACCAGTGTTAAAGACTGCGATGGAGCTCCGTATGCCACGGCAAACTGGCTGACACTGACGGCGGCGGTGCACAAATGCTGCGCAGCTAGCGCCATTCGACGGCCAACACCGCGGTTCCTGGTGTGTCCGCTGTGCCGTGCGTGTGATCATTGCTTGTACAGCCCTCTCGCAGTGTCCGGAGCAAGTATGGTGGGTCTGACACACCGGTGTCAATGTGTTCTTTTTTCCATTTCCAGGAGTGTATTTTCAGCCAGGTGTCCGTACATTTTTGCTGCATTATAAGTAAAAATCCGATGATATATGAGATTTCTTACCTTTCTTGCGGTTTCGTCAATGCCGTGTCATTTGATTGGTAAACCTCTGATTCAGTTAGAGCACCCCAAAAACACATATTATGGAAGGACTCAAAATCACTCCACAACTTTCCTGGTAGAAACACAATTTGATTGAAGTACTGGTTTTCAGAACGGGCAACTCTCCAGTCTCGACGTTCCGTGGTGAGGAGTGCACGTCCAACACGCCTATTCTCTGTAGATGGTCCCGACGGTAACACAGCTGACCATCTCCGATGTTTCCGAGTTGTTCATTTCAAGGCGCCGGGACAAAACAGTTCAGTCACAACGTGCGTAAAGGTCATAATGTTTAGGCTCATCTGCGTAAATCATAAATGGCAATAGAGAGCTACAACTGCGACGCAGAGGTTCTGTGGGCTAGTGTCAGGCGATCGATCAATGTGTTTTGGGTTCGATTCACAGTTGGCCCTAGGAAGTGAGGCAGACTGAGATTTAACGTCCCGCTATGTCGAGGAGACGGTGCATAAGATCGTACTGAGGGAACTATGAGGGAGGAAAGCGCAACACGTGACTGGATGGTGGTTCGAACGTCCGCTCTCCTAAGGTACCCGTCCAGTGCTATGTAGCCGTGCCACTTCGCTCACTCCGACCTAGCACTGCTCTCTCATTGCCTCTTTATCGCTGGCGAGTGATTGCTCATTTGCGAACTGCAAAACTGCGTCATCTACATGTACGTTGCTGTGTTTATTCTTATCTTCTGTTTCGAACGTCACATCAAACAATACGTCCCTGTCAAACACGCTGGGTAATGTTGAAAGGTCGGAGAGGAAAGGCCGCTGGACCTCATGGGATACCAGTTCGATTTTACACAGAGTACGCGAAGGAACTTGCCCCCCCCCCCCCTTCTTGCAGCGGTGTACCGTAGGTCTCTAGAAGAGCGTAGCGTTCCATAAGATTGGAAAACGGCACAGGTCATCCCCGTTTTCAAGAAGGAACGTCGAACAGATGTGCAGAACTACAGACCTATATCTCTAACATCGATCAGTTGTAGAATTTTGGAACACGTATTATGTTAGAGAATAATGACTTTTCTCGAGACTAGAAGTCAACTCTGTAGGAATCAGCATGGGTTTCGTAAAAGACCATCGTGTGAAACCCAGCTCGCGCTATTCGACTCAGAGGGCCATAGACACGGGTTCTCGGGTAGATGCCGTGTTTCTTGACTTCCGCAAGGCGTTCGATACAGTTCCCCACAGTCGTTTAATGAACAAAGTAAGAGCATATGGATCATCAGACCAATTGTGTGATTGGATTGAAGAGTTCCTAGATAACAGAACGCAGCATGTCATTCTCAATGGAGAGAAGTCTTCCGAAGTAAGAGTGATTTCAGGTGTGCCGCAGGCGAGTGTCGTAGGACCGTTGCTATTCACAATATACATAAATGATCTTGTGGATGACATCGGAAGTTCACTGAGGCTTTTTGCGGATGATGCTGTAGTATATCGAGAGATTGTAACAATGGAAAATTGTACTGAAATGCAGGAGGATCTGCAAAGAATTGATGCATGGTGCAGGGAATGGCAATTGAATCTCAATGTAGACAAGTGTAATGTGCTGAGAATACATAGAAAGAAAGATACTTTATCATTTAGCTAAAATATAGCAGGTCAGCAACTGGAAGCAGTTAATTCCATAAATTATCTGGGAGTAGGCATTAGGAGTGATTTAAAATGGAATGATCATATATTTTTGGAAGAATCACAACGAAATGCAATCTGAAAACAAAGGGAGTAGGTTACAGTACACTTGTTCGCCCACTGCTTGAATATTGCTCACCAGTGTGGGATCCATACCAGGTAGGGTTGATAGAGGAGATAGAGAAGATCCAACGGAGAGCAGCGCGCTTCGTTACAGGATCATTTAGTAATCGCGAAAGCGTTACGGACATGATAGATAAACTCAAGTGGAAGACTCTGCGGGAGAGACGCTCAGTAGCTCGGTACGGGCTTTTGTTGAAGTTTCGAGAACATACCTTCACCGAGTATTCAAGCAGTATATTGCTCCCTCCTACGTATATCTCGCGAAGAGACCATGAGGATAAAATCAGAGAGATTAGGGCCCACACAGAGGCCTGCCGACAATCTTTATTTCCACGTACAATACGAGACTGGAATAGAAGGGGTAACCGATAGAGGTAGTCAAAGTACCCTCCGCCACACACCGTCAGGTAGCTTGCGGAGTATGGATGTAGGTGTAGAAAGGTGAAGACCTCCTCGAATACGACCATGCTACTCAGTCTCTGTAGCCGTCGAAGGTTCGAAATCCGACTTGATCACAGAAATGGAGGTGGAATTTATATATGTCTTCATCTGTGTACAGCGTCAATTAAGAATCAAAAATATAAAGAAGAGTACACACTGAAGAGCCAAAGAAACTGGTACACCAGCCTAATATCGTGTAGGGCCCCCGTGAGCACGCAGAAGTGCCGCAACACGGCGTGCCGTGGTCGCGACTAATGTCTGAGGTAGTGCCATCAACCCTGAAGGGCTGTCTATAAATCCGTAGAGCACGAGGGACCGGAGATCTGAATAGCACGTTGCAAGGCGCCCCAAATATGCTCAATAATGTTCATGTCTGGGGAGTTTGGTGGCCAGCGGAAATATTTAAACTCAGAAGAGTGTTCCTGGAGCCATTCTGTAGCAATTCTGGACATGTGAGGTGACACATTGTCCTGCTGGAATTGTCCAAGTCCGTCGGAACGCACAATGGACATGAAGGTTCAAAAATCGTTCAAATGGCTCTGAGCACTATGGGACTTAAACTTCTGAGGTCATCAGTCCCCTAGAACTTAGAATTATTTAAACCTAACTAACCTAAGCACATCACACACATCCATGCCCGAGGCAGGATTCGAACCTGCGACCGTAGCGGTTGCGCGGCTCCAGACTGTAACGCCTAGAACCGCTCGGCCACTCCGGCCGGCGGACATGAATGGATGCAGGGTGATCAGACAAGATGGTAACATACGTGTCACCTGTCAGAGTCGTATCTAGACGTATCAGGAGTCCCATATAACTCCAGCTTCACACGTCCCACTCCGTTACAGAGCCCCCACCAGCTTGAGCAATCCCCTGCCGGCATACAGGGTCCATGGATTCATGAGATTGACTCCATACCCGTACACGTCTATCCTCTCGGTACAATTTGAAATGAGACTCGTGGGACCAGGCAGCATGTTTTCAGTCATCAACAGTCCAATGTCGGTGTTGAGTGTTGACGGGCCCTGGCGAGGTGTAAAGCGTTGTGTAGTGCCGACATCAAGGGTACACGAGTGGCCTTTCCACTCCGAAAGCACACATCGATTATGTTTCGTTGAATGGTGCACACGCTGACACTTGCTAACAGTCCAGCACAGATCTGTAGTAATTCGTGCAAGGGTTGCACTTGTATCACGTTCAACGATTCTCTTCGGTCGTCCTTGGTCCCGGTCTTGCAGGATCTTTTTCCGGCCGCAGCGATGTCGAGGAGTTGATCTACTACCGAATTCCTGATATTCACGGAACACTCGAGAAATGGTGATACGGGAAAATCCCCACTTCATCGCCACCTCGGAGATGCTGTGTCTCATCGCTCGTGCGCCGACTATAACACCACGTTTCAAACTCACTTAAATCTTGATACCCTGCTATTGTAGCAACAGTAACCGATCTAATAACGGCGCCAGACACCTGTCGTCTTATATAGGCATTGCCGAGCGCAGCGCCGTATTCCACCTGTTTATATACACTCCTGGAAATTGAAATAAGAACACCGTGAATTCATTGTCCCAGGAAGGGGAAACTTTATTGACACATTCCTGGGGTCAGATACATCACATGATCACACTGACAGAACCACAGGCACATAGACACAGGCAACAGAGCATGCACAATGTCGGCACTAGTACAGTGTATATCCACCTTTCGCAGCAATGCAGGCTGCTATTCTCCCATGGACACGATCGTAGAGATGCTGGATGTAGTCCTGTGGAACGGCTTGCCATGCCATTTCCACCTGGCGCCTCAGTTGGACCAGCGTTCGTGCTGGACGTGCAGACCGCGTGAGACGACGCTTCATCCAGTCCCAAACATGCTCAATGGGGGACAGATCCGGAGATCTTGCTGGCCAGGGTAGTTGACTTACACCTTCTAGAGCACGTTGGGTGGCACGGGATACATGCGGACGTGCATTGTCCTGTTGGAACAGCAAGTTCCCTTGCCGGTCTAGGAACTGTAGAACGATGGGTTCGATGACGGTTTGGATGTACCGTGCACTATTCAGTGTCCCCTCGACGATCACCAGTGGTGTACGGCCAGTGTAGGAGATCGCTCCCCCCACCATGATGCCGGGTGTTGGCCCTGTGTGCCTCGGTCGTATGCAGTCCTGATTGTGGCGCTCACCTGCACGGCGCCAAACACGCATACGACCATCATTGGCACCAAGGCAGAAGCGACTCTCATCGCTGAAGACGACACGTCTCCATTCGTCCCTCCATTCACGCCTGTCGCGACACCACTGGAGGCGGGCTGCACGATGTTGGGGCGTGAGCGGAAGACGGCCTAACGGTGTGCGGGACCGTAGCCCAGCTTCATGGAGACGGTTGCGAATGGTCCTCGCCGATACCCCAGGAGCAACAGTGTCCCTAATTTGCTGGGAAGTGGCGGTGCGGTCCCCTACGGCACTGCGTAGGATCCTACGGTCTTGGCGTGCATCCGTGCGTCGCTGCGGTCCGGTCCCAGGTCGACGGGCACGTGCACCTTCCGCCGACCACTGGCGACAACATCGATGTACTGTGGAGACCTCACGCCCCACGTGTTGAGCAATTCGGCGGTACGTCCACCCGGCCTCCCGCATGCCCACTATACGCCCTCGCTCAAAGTCCGTCAACTGCACATACGGTTCACGTCCACGCTGTCGCGGCATGCTACCAGTGTTAAAGACTGCGATGGAGCTCCGTATGCCACGGCAAACTGGCTGACACTGACGGCGGCGGTGCGCAAATGCTGCGCAGCTAGCGCCATTCGACGGCCAACACCGCGGTTCCTGGTGTGTCCGCTGTGCCGTGCGTGTGATCATTGCTTGTACAGCCCTCTCGCAGTGTCCGGAGCAAGTATGGTGGGTCTGACACACCGGTGTCAATGTGTTCTTTTTTCCATTTCCAGGAGTGTATTTTCAGCCAGGTGTCCGTACATTTTTGCTGCATTATAAGTAAAAACCCGACGATATATGAGATTTCTTACCTTTCTTGCGGTTTCGTCAATGCCGTGTCATTTGATTGGTAAACCTCTGATTCAGTTCGAGCACCCCAAAAACACATATTATGGAAGAAATCAAAATCACTCCACAACTTTCCTGGTAGAAACACAATTTGATTGAAGTACTGGTTTTCAGAACGGGCAACTCTCCAGTCTCGACGTTCCGTGGTGAGGTGTGGACGTCCAACACGCCTATTCTCTGTAGATGGTCGCGACGGCAACACAGCTGACCATCTCCGGTGTTTCCGAGTTGTTCATTTCAAGGCGCCGGGACAAAACAGTTCAGTCACAACGTGCGTAAAGGTCATAATGTTTAGGCTCATCTGCGTAAATCATAAATGGCAATAGCTACAACTGCGACGCAGAGGTTCTGTGGGCTAGTGTCAGGCGATCGATCAATGTGTTTTGGGTTCGATTCACAGTTGGCCCTAGGAAGTGAGGCAGACTGAGATTTAACGTCCCGCTATGTCGAGGACACGGTGCATAAGATCGTACTGAGGGAACTATGAGGGAGGAAAGCGCAACACGTGACTGGATGGTGGTTCGAACGTCCGCTCTCCTAAGGTACCCGTCCAGTGCTATGTAGCCGTGCCACCTCGCTCACTCCGACCTAGCACTGCTCTCTCATTGCCTCTTTATCTCTGGCGAGTGATTGCTCATTTGCAAACTGCAAAACTGCGTCATCTACATGTACGTTGCTGTGTTTATACTTATCTTCTCTTTCGAACGCCACATCAAACAATACGTCCCTGTCAAACACGCTGGGTAATGTTGAAAGGTCGGAGAGGAAAGGCCGCTGGACCTCATGGGATACCAGTTCGATTTTACACAGAGTACGCGAAGGAACTTGCCCCCCCCCCCCCCCCTTCTTGCAGCGGTGTACCGTAGGTCTCTAGAAGAGCGTAGCGTTCCATAAGATTGGAAAACGGCACAGGTCATCCCCGTTTTCAAGAAGGAACGTCGAACAGATGTGCAGAACTACAGACCTATATCTCTAACATCGATCAGTTGTAGAATTTTGGAACACGTATTATGTTAGAGAATAATGACTTTTCTCGAGACTAGAAGTCAACTCTGTAGGAATCAGCATGGGTTTCGAAAAAGACCATCGCGTGAAACCCAGCTCGCGCTATTCGACTCAGAGGGCCATAGACACGGGTTCTCGGGTAGATGCCGTGTTTCTTAACTTCCGCAAGGCGTTCGATACAGTTCCCCACAGTCGTTTAATGAACAAAGTAAGAGCATATGGATCATCAGACCAATTGTGTGATTGGATTGAAGAGTTCCTAGATAACAGAACGCAGCATGTCATTCTCAATGGAGAGAAGTCTTCCGAAGTAAGAGTGATTTCAGGTGTGCCGCAGGGGCATGTCGTAGGACCGTTGCTATTCACAATATACATAAATGATCTTGTGGATGACATCGGAAGTTCACTGAGGCTTTTTGCGGATGATGCTGTAGTATATCGAGAGATTGTAACAATGGAAAATTGTACTGAAATGCTGGAGGATCTGCAAAGAATTGACGCATGGTGCAGGGAATGGCAATTGAATCTCAATGTAGACAAGTGTAATGTGCTGAGTATACATAGAAAGAAAGATACTTCATCATTTAGCTACAATATAGCAGGTCAGCAACTGGAAGCAGTTAATTCCATAAATTATCTGGGAGTGGGCATTAGGAGTGATTTAAAATGGAATGATCATATATTTTTTGGAAGAATCACAACGAAATGCAATCTGAAAACAAAAGGGAGTAGGTTACAGTACACTTGTTCGCCCACTGCTTGAATATTGCTCACCAGTGTGGGATCCATACCAGGTAGGGTTGATAGAGGAGACAGAGAAGATCCAACTGAGAGCAGCGCGCTTCGTTACAGGATCATTTAGTAATCGCGAAAGCGTTACGGACATGATAGATAAACTCAAGTGGAAGACTCTGCGGGAGAGACGCTCAGTAGCTCGGTACGGGCTTTTGTTGAAGTTTCGAGAACATACCTTCACCGAGTATTCAAGCAGTATATTGCTCCCTCCTACGTATATCTCGCGAAGAGACCATGAGGATAAAATCAGAGAGATTAGGGCCCACACAGAGGCCTACCGACAATCTTTATTTCCACGTACAATACGAGACTGGAATAGAAGGGGTAACCGATAGAGGTAGTCAAAGTACCCTCCGCCACACACCGTCAGGTAGCTTGCGGAGTATGGATGTAGGTGTAGAAAGGTGAAGACCTCCTCGAATACGACCATGCTACTCTGTCTCTGTAGCCGTCGAAGGTTCGAAATCCGACTTGATCACAGAAATGGAGGTGGAATTTATATATGTCTTCAGCTGTGTACAGCGTCAATTAAGAATCAAAAATATAAAGAAGAATACACACTGAAGAGCCAAAGAAACTGGTACACCAGCCTAATATCGTGTAGGGCCCCCGTGAGCGCGCAGAAGTGCCGCAACACGGCGTGCCGTGGTCGCGACTAATGTCTGAGGTAGTGCCATCAACCCTGCAGGACTGTCTATAAATCCGTAGAGCACGAGGGACCGGAGATCTGAATAGCACGTTGCAAGGCGCCCCAAATATGCTCAATAATGTTCATGTCTGGGGAGTTTGGTGGCCAGCGGAAATATTTAAACTCAGAAGAGTGTTCCTGGAGCCATTCTGTAGCAATTCTGGACATGTGGGGTGACACATTGTCCTGCTGGGATTGTCCAAGTCCGTCGGAACGCACAATGGACATGAAGGTTCAAAAATCGTTCAAATGGCTCTGAGCACTATGGGACTTAAACTTCTGAGGTCATCAGTCCCCTATAACTTAGAATTATTTAAACCTAACTAACCTAAGCACATCACACACATCCATGCCCGAGGCAGGATTCGAACCTGCGACCGTAGGGGTTGCGCGGCTCCAGACTGTAACGCCTAGAACCGCTCGGCCACTCCGGCCGGCGGACATGAATGGATGCAGGGTGATCAGACAAGACGGTAACATACCTGTCACCTGTCAGAGTCGTATCTAGACGTATCAGCAGTCCCATATAACTCCAGCTTCACACGTCCCACTCCGTTACAGAGCCCCCACCAGCTTGAGCAATCCCCTGCCGGCATACAGGGTCCATGGATTCATGAGATTGACTCCATACCCGTACACGTCTATCCTCTCGGTACAATTTGAAACGAGACTCGTCCGACCAGGCAGCATGTTTTCAGTCATCAACAGTCCAATGTCGGTGTTGAGTGTTGACGGGCCCTGGCGAGGTGTAAAGCGTTGTGTAGTGCAGTCATCAAGGATACACGAGTGGCCTTTCCACTCCGAAAGCACACATCGATTATGTTTCGTTGAATGGTTCACACGCTGACACTTGCTAACAGTCCAGCACTGAGATCTGTAGTAATTCGTGGAAGGGTTGCACTTGTATCACGTTCAACGATTCTCTTCAGTCGTCCTTGGTCCGGGTCTTGCAGGATCTTTTTCCGGCCGCAGCGATGTCGAGGAGTTGATCTACTACCGAATTCCTGATATTGACGGAACACTCGAGAAATGGTGATACGGGAAAATCCCCACTTCATCGCCACCTCGGAGATGATGTGTCTCATCGCTCGTGCGCCGACTATAACACCACGTTTCAAACTCACTTAAATCTTGATACCCTGCTATTGTAGCAATAGTAACCGATCTAATAACGGCGCCAGACACCTGTCGTCTTATATAGGCATTGCCGAGCGCAGCGCCGTATTCCACCTGTTTATATATTGAAAGGTGGCTACACTGAGCCACAGCGCCAGAGATCGCGCTAGAGAGTATTGTTCTGCCGCCTCCACTGGCAGTGATTATTGAGATGTCGTAGTGGGCAGTGATTATTGAGAACTCGTAGTGGGCAGTGCTTGGGGAGAGCTCGTGGTAGTCAGTGCTGAGATGTCGTAGTGAGGAGTGTTTGTTGAGATGTGCTAGTAGGGAGTGCTTGCTGAGATGTGATACTGAAAAGTTCTTGTTGAGATGTGGTAATAGCGAGTCGGTGTGGAGATATATTGTAATGATTAGAGTGATTTTGGTCAATATATGAAGGTAACGAAACTTGATTTAATTTTCATTATTTAATGTCGTAAATAATGCTTCATTACAGGTTCAGTCAACAAAGCATCTGGCTTGTGTTCTGGGATTAGAGTGTAATTCTGGTTTTCTTGCGCAATTGTAGTATTTCTATTTTCTTTAATTAATTCAGTATAAATGATATTTAAAATTTCTTGTGTTGTTGAAGAAGAACCGTGCCAGATGCGTACGTTGAGTCATACTTCCACACACAGAACAGTTATACTTGTGCTTTGGTTTCGTAGGTTATATAGTTGCTGGGGACTTAATTAATTAATTGTGTTAATGAAAATTTCCATTTCATTCTTTGTTATTGTTCTATGCAGTCAGATAGCGTAATAATACTACTCAGGGCCAACCGTTACGAGACTTCGTAACCGAACAGACAGCTACTAAAGCAAAAAATTAAAATTATTTTAATTTCATATAATTAAGCCCCCATGCAATATGTCTGTATTTAAATACATATATCTATACCAGTTTCCTTGGCGCTTCGGTGTTTATGCACCGGGTGACAATCAATCGCAAATATCATCTAATACTGAGTGAAACGCTAAAGATCCTAACCCCAAAACTAAAATAAATCCAAAAACTGAAAGAAATGGTTGCGCTATGGACACTGTATGTCGCGTTCCACATAGCCCGCAACCACATACCCAATGACCACGTCGTGCTACATTTCCCGCTGTTAACGAATCTTCTGCATTTATCACTTGTTTGTGTACGTAGAGGGTGCGAGAACTTAGAAGGAAAAAGCGTTTTGTCCTTATACAATATATCATCGCCACAGTGTCTTCGAATGACAGTTCTGTAACAAACACAAAACGCCGTGTTAGAACCAGAAGATCGCCATAAACAAACTTCTCTTTTTTTTATTTTTTATTTATTGACTTTCGGGACATGGCCAAACAGCCATTTCAAGTGTGGCATGTCAGTTACAACGATACAAACGTAAGGACGACATACACTCACCGAGCGAAGAAAATGTCCGATTCGGCCGGGAGTCGAACTGGGTCTCTTCGGTTAGGAAACCGCCGCGCTGACCGTACAGCTACCAAAACGGACAGACTTCTATTATTTCTTCGTCTCCTGCTAGATAGAGAAGCACGCCTCACAGTCCCCAGTTTTCAGAAAACAGATATCACGCTTTGTTCAAGAGGAATTTTGAATCACTACCCAATATGCTACAGTAAAACGTCACACAGATTAGCTCCCTGATTCCGCAGTTTGGGCTTGTAGTTGTAGACGGTTAAGTTGAAACCGTAACACACACAGTTTACGGAGTCTACGTAATTACCTTGTCTACATCTAAATCTGTGTGACTTCTCTGCACATTTAAGAGCCTGGCACAGATTTCTTCAAACTACCTTGAAATATTCCTCTACCTTTACACTCTCTAATGAACACTTAAATCTTTCATTTTGAGCTCTGACTTCTCTTTTGTTACTATAATGATCTTTTCTGCCCATGTACATCTGCGACAGTAAAATATTTTCATATTTAGAGGATAAAGTTAGTGACTGAAATTTCGTGAAACTATTTCGAGGCAACGAAAAATCCTTTGTTTTAATGCTGTCCACCCCAAATCCTGTATCATTTCAGGTACACTCTCTTCCCTATTTTGCGGTAACACAAAACAAGCTGCTGTTCTTAACTTTTGCGATATTCTCCATCAACCCTATCTGGTAATGATCCCATGCCGCTCAGCAGTACTCTAGCAGAGGGCGAACGATCATAGTGTAAGCAATCTCTGTAGTAGATTTCTTATATCTTCTAAGTGTTCTGCCAATAAAGCGCGGTCTTTGCTTTGCCTTCCCCACAAAATCACATACATGATCGTTCCAATTTAAGTTGTTCTTAACTGTAATCTCTAGATATTTAAGTTTGTGTGATTGGTAGTGTAGCCGGAATTTAACGGATTTCTTTCCATACTCATGTGAATGACCTCACACTTATTCTTATCCAGAGTCAACTGCCCTTTTCACACCATACAGACATCGTGCGTAAGTCAATCGCGTCCGTCACGTCGCGTGAAACATTTGCCTGGCAACTTATGGAAGGAAGGTATAAACAAAAAATTATAGACCAAACACCTATTTTCTACGTTTATCACGAAATGTTAATCTCTTGATTTGTAACGAAACAGTACTAGCATGACAAAAGGAAAGTTACTTAGATTCCCAGCTTTTTACAAAAATGAAACGACTGTTATTCGTAGTTTCGTTTACAGTAAAATGTAGCTGTGCTACTTACAGGAGCTGCAAATGATACCAAGCGATATTGTTTACACAAAATTCTTACAAAATAAGGACGGTTCAATCCCGTCTCCAGCCATCCTGATTTAGGTTTTCCGTGATTTCCCTAAATCGTTTCAGGCAAATGCCGGGATGGTTCCTTTGAAAGGGCACGGCCGATTTCCTTCCCCATCCTTCCCTAACCCGAGCTTGCGCTCCGTCTCTAATGACCTCGTTGTCGACGAGACGTTAAAACAACACTAACAAAATAAGGAATAATGTAGTTCAGTGAAAACTAAAATGATATTGTAGATTTTAACACGTGAAGGATGATGGGCGTAGAACAGAACAAAACAAAATGGATGTAAACTCCATGGAACAGAAAATAAATGACTCGAGCATTTGAATATGAAGTCATGCTAGCCAAACGATAGTCATAGACCGGATAAAAGAACGCACGCTCAGGTTATTACAACCCAAAATAAATAGGAACATATAGACCGCACGTAAATGTTAATATCTTCACGAAATCAACAGGAAAATGAATTAGAACAGTCTAAAAGCCGAGAATGAGTGAAACAGATTGAAAGACACGGTAACTTAATTGAGAACATGCTGAACAAAAAATTGTATACTAGAGTATACTAGAGTAGTGTGAAAGGAAGTCAGAAGGAACGTTATAGTTACAACAGTGTCTGGTCAAGAATAGTTCTCCACACTCGCTAAATATTGTTGGACGGATATCCACCCAAACCATCCCCTCCCTCGCCCCCCCCCTCCTTTTGGTAAAAGCTTTGAAATTAAGCGAAGTAAAACGTAGATATACGTCAGTAACAAAAAATAATTTTCTCAACCTTATTATAATGGTCAACAGTAAAAGAAGAAACAATTCATTTTCATTTTAGTTAATTCCATGTATTATTAAAATCTGTTAGTGAAAGCGGAAACAACTCTGTCTCTTGTGTTGTTCTACCTTCAATAAAATGAAAAATGAAAAATATAAAATATCTCTTATTTTTAGATTAAAATTACCATTTTTTTAATTCTATAATTTATGAATTGCTTCAGTTCACATCGGAAAAAATGGGGCAGAAGTACAAGAAAAATCAACCGATTTTATACAGATGTTTCGAACATAATACCTTGTTCAACTGCGGAAGTTGCGTGTTACTTGAGAAGTAAACGCACCAGCAAACTGTAGCATGTAACGTGCTAAAGTAGTATTGTATTTTTAGTTCGGGTAAGCCTTGGGTGAAATTTGAATCCAGTTAGGCGAGAGAATATTCGAAAAGTTATATTCCATTTAAATTTGTATTAATTAGGATAATATTTGATACTGAAATCAACGCTGGCTCGCAACGTGCCCTTTGCAAGTACCTCGCAAACGGCTCGCTTGTGGACCCATGTTTGCCGAATTTTTTTTCCTATCGTATTGTATACTTTCACCATTGTCAGGTTTCGCTACTAATTATGATACAGCCTGTAAAGAAGACTTAGATTTGTTCCCCAAGCAGTCGCTTGTGTCGCTTGGGCTTCAAACCAGCCCTTTAGAAAGTAACAGGAATTGAAGAAAGTTACCGAAGATACGGAAAACATAGAAAGTAATCTCAAAACGGAAGTGTACTTATTTGAGGACCTTTGCAGAATTATAGTGAGTAGTTTACTCATATAAATACACTCCTGGAAATGGAAAAAAGAACACATTGACACCGGTGTGTCAGACCCACCATACTTGCTCCGGACACTGCGAGAGGGCTGTACAAGCAATGATCACACGCACGGCACAGCGGACACACCAGGAACCGCGGTGTAGGCCGTCGAATGGCGCTAGCTGCGCAGCATTTGTGCACCGCCGCCGTCAGTGTCAGCCAGTTTGCCGTGGCATACGGAGCTCCATCGCAGTCTTCAACACTGGTAGCATGCCACGACACCGTGGACGTGAACCGTATGTGCAGTTGACGGACTTTGAGCGAGGGCGTATAGTGGGCATGCGGGAGGCCGGGTGGACGTACCGCCGAATTGCTCAACACGTGGGGTGTGAGGTCTCCACAGTACATCGATGTTGTCGCCAGTGGTCGGCGGAAGGTGCACGTGCCCGTCGACCTGGGACCGGACCGCAGCGACGCACGGATGCACGCCAAGACCGTAGGATCCTACGCAGTGCCGTAGGGGACCGCACCGCCACTTCCCAGCAAATTAGGGACACTGTTGCTCCTGGGGTATCGGCGAGGACCATTCGCAACCGTCTCCATGAAGCTGGGCTACGGTCCCGCACACCGTTAGGCCGTCTTCCGCTCACGCCCCAACATCGTGCAGCCCGCCTCCAGTGGTGTCGCGACAGGCGTGAATGGAGGGACGAATGGAGACGTGTCGTCTTCAGCGATGAGAGTCGCTTCTGCCTTGGTGCCAATGATGGTCGTATGCGTGTTTGGCGCCGTGCAGGTGAGCGCCACAATCAGGACTGCATACGACCGAGGCACACAGGGCCAACACCCGGCATCATGGTGTGGGGAGCGATCTCCTACACTGGCCGCACACCACTGGTGATTGTCGAGGGGACACTGAATAGTGCACGGTACATCCAAACCGTCATCGAACCCATCGTTCTACCATTCCTAGACCGGCAAGGGAACTTGCTGTTCCAACAGGACAATGCACGTCCGCGTGTATCCCGTGCCACCCAACGTGCTCTAGAAGGTGTAAGTCAACTACCCTGGCCAGCAAGATCTCCGGATCTGTCCCCCATTGAGCATGTTTGGGACTGGATGAAGCGTCGTCTCACGCGGTCTGCACGTCCAGCACGAACGCTGGTCCAACTGAGGCGCCAGGTGGAAATGGCATGGCAAGCCGTTCCACAGGACTACATCCAGCATCTCTACGATCGTCTCCATGGGAGAATAGCAGCCTGCATTGCTGCGAAAGGTGGATATACACTGTACTAGTGCCGACATTGTGCATGCTCTGTTGCCTGTGTCTATGTGCCTGTGGTTCTGTCAGTGTGATCATGTGATGTATCTGACCCCAGGAATGTGTCAATAAAGTTTCCCCTTCCTGGGACAATGAATTCACGGTGTTCTTATTTCAATTTCCAGGAGTGTATTTCAGGATATTTGGAAAAAGTAATCAACTGTAGCCCTAATCACATAAATTAAAATTAGGATACAAACAGTTTTTCAAACACGGAATTGTTAACAATAGTAAACGGCGTTTAGGACCCCCAGGTCAAAAAAACGAGAAGCCCACCTGAAGAAATACGAACACAGGAGAGGAAATGGCGATGTAAATAGACGAAAGACTACAGGAACTTCAGAAAACAAGAAAAAAGGGCGAATTGAATATAATTTTTGTCAGTGATGAAATGGAAAAAAATTGGATCGAAACTATACAAGAAAATGAAATAATGGAATTGGAAAAGATATGGTACTGAATACCTATTGTCCATGTTTGAAAATATCGTAAGCTAGGTCGATATAAAATTATTTCAAAATAAAGAAAATCACAGCAGGAAGATCAAAGAGGAAGCCGAAAGTTAGAAAACGGTGTTTATAACATGTAATATCAGAAGCGCAAAGAAGCATTAACAGGAAGACGAATCAACGCAATGAATAGCAACAACGGAAAGTATTACGGACACATAACACAGGCCAAGACGACCCGTAGCCCTCGTTTCGCTCAGATAAGGTGAACGGGACATTTTATAAGCTACACAATACGCATCAGAATCAACCCTTAATAAATCTGACCGCCCCCCCCCCCCAACGAAATCACCCCGGAAATAATCATTACAGCGTATGTGACGGCGTAATAATTCGTGATAAAAATCGTATTTTCTATTTCATGAAATTGTATGCAAAACGTGAAAGATTGATTTTAACTGAGCTGCAAGATACCAATACCCACTAGTCGTAAATTTCAGGGCGTGGACCTCACCACATATCATTCCAGAGTGAGACCAATTAGTAAGAAACCTCTTTTTAATGAATTACACTTTCACGCAGAAACGTTCCCGGTTATGTACAGCCCAAGGACCATCTACTTTTCCCAAATCACAATCCCAAGCATCTATCCTCAGCAGTCTTAAATTATGAACCCGTTTTTCACTTTCAATTACGTTCAGTTTCTTTTATTAGGTCCTGTCTTGCAAACACTCAACTGCCGAATAACATGGTTATTAGCAACAGACATCTTACCTATTCTAAACATAATTTAACGACTTATCTTTTGACGTAATGGAAGCCCTACATTCACTCCTCACTGTGACCATATATACCATAAGTTGCAACCCCAACATTGATATCCAAAATCTTAGGCAGACCTTTTCTTCTTCTTCTTCTTTTTATTTCCTGCTATCCTAAACTTTTTATCTTCTATTACAAATTTCGTAAAATTTGTAATACTTATGATAATATAAATACGGGGTGGGGAAAAATGGTGTCAAGAAATTTTAACCCTGGATAGCTGATGCCTGTAGGAACCAAAATTACTAATGTTGTGTAGATCGACAACACACCATTTTTAAACTACGGAAACTTGGCGCCACGCGCTCCAATTGGCCGTGGGGTTGCCCTGTTGCCGTTCGTCAATTGACAGGCAGCGCTATGGTTGTCGGTTCACACATACAAACGTCCCGCCCCCTCGTCACTGCCCTCACGTGATATGCACACGTGTCGAATAAGTCTTGCTGTTGGTCTCCACTTCACGTCAGAGGCATTCACACATAAGCTTTGCTTCGGAGCACACGCACGTCAACTGTGATTTAGTCAAACAGTAACCATGGCGGCACAGTATTCGTTTGAAGAACGACGACATTTGGTTTTTGTTTATGGACTAACCGACGGTAATGCACATGAAGCTCGACGGTTGTATGAGAAACGGTACCCAGCAAGCCGCCACCCACACCTGCAAACCTTTACAGCAATTCACTGGCGACTTGGCGAAACAGGCTCGTTAGCGGGATATGATGTTGATGCTGGAGACCTCGAACACGACGGGATGCTATATTTGAAGGCACTGTTGTAGAGCGCTTCGAGGAAGCACCTACGAAAAGTGTTCGAGCGGCTGGACACGACACAGGGGCACTCACCGGTTAGTCTGGGAGGTTTTGAGGGATGACGGCCAGCATCCATTTAGTTTCCACCCAGTCAAAGACCTAAATCCTGTGGCGGATTGTGAACAAAAGGCTAGAGTTTTGCCGGTGGTTTCTGCGACGTATTGCACGAGATCGTGACTTTCAAATGATTCAAATGGCTCTGAGCACTATGGGACTTAACATCTGAGGTCCTTAGTCCCCTAGAATTTAGAATTACTTAAACCTAACTAACCTAAGGCCATCACACATATCCATGCCCGAGGCAGGAATCGAACCTGCGACCGCAGCTTCCTGACTTTCCCGCCATTGTGTTGTTTACTGACGAGTGCACCTTCCAACGGTATGGTCTTTACAACACTCCAAACGTTCATTACTGGGCAAGGGGAAATACGTCACGTGCGTCCATGGACACCAGGAACGATTTTCGCTCAACATTTCTGCAGGCATTGTGGATGACCATCTTATTGTGCCGGTCCGTCTACTTCATCGAATTTCCGGAGCAAATTACCTTCACTTTTTGCAAGAAACGCGACCTAGCCTGCTGGAAGATGTTCCCCTGGACACATGTGGTTGCAGCATGATGGGGCGCCCACACATAACAGTCATGCTGTGCGCGTATATTTAAATGAATTCTTCGACGGCCGGATAATTGACAGAGGTGCTCGTAAGACATGGCTCCTGCGATCGCCAGACCAGAAGCCAACGGACTTTTTCCTGTGGGGATTCTTCAAAGGTTCTTGTTCTCCCACCCGGACACAAACCACCTAGAAACGAAGAGGAAGTAATGGATCGCATTCAACATGACGCCAGTCACATGAGGGTAATGCCAGGAATCTTTGAAAGAGTTCGGCAAAACACAGTTCGACGTTAACAAGCTTGTGTCGCGTCAGAGGGTCGCCAGTTCGAGCACCTGCTTTAAGTAAACAATGTCCTAGCTACTAAAAAGGCCCATTTCAGGGCCGACACAATTTGTAAAACACTTTCTGTATGTGAACTGACAGATGTTGACGGCTTTGTTCCCGGAACGTCTTATCATGAAACTACAATGGATGTGTCGGGACCCCGGCAGATTCGCCTCAGGCTGCCAGAGTGGAAGGCTAGCGCGCAACCAGAGAGCGTGCGAGTCGCCTTGGATAAATTGCGACCTCCAGATGGCAAAACATTCGCGGTCATGCGGTATCCAGAGCATCTGGCAACAGGGCAATCCCGTAGACAATCAGAGTAAGTGGTGCCAAGTTTCCGTAGTTTAAAAACTGTGCATTGTCGACCTACACAGCATTAGTAATTTTGGTTCCTACTGGCATCAGCTATCCAGGGCTAAAATTTCGTGACACAATTTTTCTCCACGCTGTATATTATACAGTAATGACCCAAAATATTATTACCACCCGCTTAATACCTTGTTTGTCTATCTTACGAACTAGTTTGTCTATCTTACGAACTACATCTTTGATTGTGCGTATCAGGGATCCGACAGTTTGTTGGTAGGCTTGTGGAGGTATGTGAAATTAGGTGTTTACACACAGGTCATGTAATTCGCGCAAATAACGAGCCGCTGGTCTGCGGACGCGGTGATGGCGCCCGACAGCGACATAGATGGGTGCACCAGTATTGACGTCTTTCGGCAGAGATGCCACAGATCACCATCTGTCCTACTTCACTAAGCAGACAAGCCTCCGTTCTGTGAAGAGTCGTGGACGTCCAACCATTTAGCGCCTAGCGGTAGTTTCACTGTCACGACAGTAGCACGTGAACATTCGATGAACTTCGCCGTTTTCGAGATACTTGTTCACAGGGTCTGCAGGGTCTATCCTTTGTCAAATGCGCTTTCCTCAATGGAATTCCCCATTTGCAGCTCATATCTTCGCCAGTAGGATCCCCAGTCCGTGTCAGCCCCGCTTACATACTTTGGTTACCGCCTCACATGACCGAACCTCCACCAAGCGGCATCCAGTGTCGCGGTGAGTAGTAGTCATAATGTTCTGGCTTATCGGTTTATGTGATGTTCTCATATACTGTGTCTGTCAGGTAAAAATTTTAGTTCTTCGCCGATAACTACTGTATTAAGTATCTCGTCTGATGTAAGAAAGATGTCACATGACTAGAAGGAACTGCAGGTAAATTGCAGAGTGTGGGAAGGTCTAGAAAGAGCAAATGTATATCTGTTGGGCTTTTGCATCACAGGCGAGCAGCTTGAAATCAGAAAACTATAATTATGCCACTGTATGCGAAATAGCTATTTTCAGCGTTTCTATGGGCATGAGGATTTTAAGTTGGCCCTCATGGTTGGTTACGTTTTCAATTTTCGTAAGATTCGATGGCACAATTAGAGCTGTCATATTTGCTCATAGAACGAAACACTTCATACAAAATGTAAAAAAATAAAAACAATAGGTACAAAGGATTTGCGGTAGTACACACAAGTAATTAACGGAATATAGCGAGAGACTCCAATCTACTGTTTAGTTATCTTATAAACAGTACAAACAATGAACCACGAGCCAACACGTAAAAACTTAGATTTGGAGATGAGCTTTTTCAAGTCTGCTGCAAGACTTTTCAAAATGGAGCCTTCAGAAAAAGTGCTCACCTCTACGAGAAAAGGTTACGAGCGAATTAACTCGTCGTATTACGGACAGATAGTTTTTTGTTTCGATCTAAAACAGAACCCTGCTGCACAACACTGCAGTTACGTTCTCATTTCTTCCCTGTTTATTGACACTGGATCAGTGGTAGTCATCCGGGTCCCTACCGTCTACTAATGGACGTCCTAGCTGTCATGGCGGGCGGGATTTTAAAAACATTTTCATTAGTCTTTCATTAAATCTGGACAAAGTATTTGATAAGAAACTATTATTATATGCTGTAACTTACTGTAACTCTGCTTTATGAATCTTATATAATTACGTCACTTCTCTACTTAATAAAGCACCTCCACTGTGGGACCGGTAGGCGGTTAGAAAACCTTGCTACTAACAGATGAGAAAGTGGGCAGTAGGTAAAAAAAAAAAAAAGAATATTTTTCCCCTGCTCTAGATAAGACACTCGACCTACGCAAGAACATAGTTTTGTCTCCATTATTAAATGATAGAGTTCATCTCATCCTCCTGCTCCACTAAAGTGTTTCATATGCAAAAAAAATAAAAAATCTTTCTGTTGAAGTCCTTTCCTCAAGTAATGAAACGTTATACTGAAATGGGGTACATAGTTACCTTGAAAACCTCCGAGAACGTCGGTGGTCAGGGAATCGGCATGTAATTATTTGTCTGATGTCATATTCCCATTTTATAATGTTGCTACAGTATCAAGACTTTGAATCTCTTTAGAAACTAGCCGTATCTGAAAAACGCCGGCCGCTGGTGGCCGAGCGGTTCTGGCGCTACAGTCTGGAACCGCGCGACCGCTACGGTCGCAGGTTCGAATCCTGCCTCGGGCATGGATGTGTGTGTTGTCCTTAGGTTAGTTAGGTTTAAGTAGTTCTAAGTTCTAGGGGACTTATGACCTCAGCAGTTGAGTCCCATAGTGCTCAGAGCCATTTGAACCATTTTTGAAAAACACCTGTGATATTTCCACGACATGACCAGTTTGCAGAATAGTACGACGGCGCGGCGTTTTGTTAGTACGATAACATTTTCCCACAGTTAGCGTCCTTTTAGTTGTCTGTACTGACATTTGTGGCTGCTAAGCTATTATCGAACACCATGAATGATGAATAAGCAAGTTCCATCATGAAGACTATTTGAGAAAATAACACGGCATTCAGTGTTGGGCGCTTTTGCAGAATAAACATCTGTTCAGTTTGGCTGCAATTTCGTATACTGTTGTTGTACCTTCGAGTATTAGTCACTATCTTATTGCTTCCATAGCGTCCGAAATTGGGGACGTCAGCTCTGAAATGTTGTGCTATGGAGGACAAAGGTTACTTTCTTATTACCTTACTTCCAATCATCTGTGTTTATTCACAATACGAACGTCTTGGCAGTTCAGTTGAGCTATTGAGTCTTACAGTTACGATATCAAAGTTCACTGACAACGGTTCAAAAGTGCGTGAAGATGAACTCGTTGGTGCTTCAAACTAAGCAGTAAATAAATTGTACCAATTAAAACAATTGATTGGAAAAACAGTTGTAAGACAATGTCGTTTCCAATAGCAAAAAACAGTTGGCAGTTATCACTGAAACAATCGGTTTTCATTTACACCGGTTTTTTCCACCTGACGTTTAACCTGAGTGATTAAACCACTCCAAATAACCGGTTTCTGAAATAACAGATTTTTTGTTTTCTATTGCCAGTTTATGAAATAACAGGTTTTCGGTTTTTTATTGTTATTATTTCAGCAATAGATGTACACAACAATCAAAGTTTCAAAAATTCTGACATTTTCTCGCACTTTTACTTGTACGTTTCTCTATATATATAGAGTCAAACTATCGATTAAAATAGAGAAATAAAAGAAAAATTAGGAGGCCCTTCAGTCACTGCTTTTCTCAAATAGTAATGAGGTGCTAAAGGCTACAAAAAGTTCATCTGTGTTCTCGTATAGCTTATAAATTTTGAAATCGCTGCTCAAAAATCGTTTTGTAATCAAGGATCATACCACTTTTTGGCGTTACGAATTGTCGGCGCTTGCTAGTGAAAACTGAGGGAGAACTCAGTTTTTCTTGTTAAGTTGTTCGTCTGCAAGGGCTATAAGCAGAAAAAGTCATTCTAGACACAGGCAGGAGATCAGCGGCTTTTTAATTTTATGAATTGTTAGGTTTTTAATTATTTTTCCTATAATATTTTTGGTGTTGTTATTTCTTAGAAATGACAGACAAATAATAAGCTTTGGTGTGGAATTTGTAGCGCTGTTTTTTCTTTAGTTATTTTAAATGAAATACGTTTTATTCAAATTTATATCTTTGATTGTTAAAGGGAATTTGAACACAATTGATTTTTTACTAACAGAAATAGATACAGGACAATAGTTAAAATTTCAATAATGAATTAATGTATTGGTCAACACTTATTCACCAATCTGTTCATAAATACTCAATATGTAATGTCTTCATCTGTAAGTTGACTCATTTCATCAGAAGCAGTATCATTCAAATACGATACCAATCTCTCAGGCGCCACAGAAGTTTCCCCAAACTCGTTATTAGAAAAAAAATTGTATTCATTGAGTGTTCTGTCGGTTCTTGGTAAAATATTTTATACGTTACCAATGAAAACACACAAAACACCGATGTAATATTCTACAATATTTATTATTTGTTTCACAAACTAGTTTTCGGCAATTATCCACGTCTTCAGGTACAAAAATAAGTATGTGGTGCAATGTAATTTTGTTGAATCAACGATTTTAAAATAGTGCATGTATAGAGTACGTCCATTACCAGAGATGAAAAATGTTAATGTTAGGTTTGGGAATCGAACAAAAACGATTATTTGAGTGTAAATGCAATGTAAAACTATGTAATGACGGTAAAATATGTCACACATTACCTAATGGACTATGTACAAATTACAACAGTTTTCATAGAAGAAAATAAATTGAACAATAAACTTTGGTGACATGTTCCAAAGGTGTGGCTGAACAAAATAATGTAGTCTTTGATAGGTCCTAAATTAGAAACAGATTAGATACATTAGTGAGATTAAGCATGTAACTAAAGCAGCTGTGATATACAAAGGAAAATTTTTTAACCGCAAGAGAAATTGTAGGAACTGAAACAAAGGAAAGCGGGCATCTTAGTAAGAGGGGTAATTGCAATATGGTCAGGGTGCGAGCAGTATATGCAATTAGAGGTGATATTGTTCAGCCACAGCTTTAGAAGAAGTTTATTGTTCAATTTATTTTCTTCTATTAGCAACTGTTCTAATTAGCATATGGCGCATTAGTTAATGCATCACATATTTTACCTTACCCGTAGTGAAATAATCTTACATCACATTTACACTAAAATAATCCCTTTTGTTTTATTGCTGAATCTAACATTAACATTTTTCGTCTCTGGAAATGGAGATACTTTGTAGATGCACTAATTTAAATTCTTTTATTCAACAAAATTTCACTGCCCACATACTTAGCTTTATACGTGATAATGGCGTAACAGCCGAAAACCGGGTTGTGAAATAAATAGTAAACATTTATAATATTACATCAGTGTTGTGTTTCCAATCATAAAAAAAATTTATTTGAAAACCAAAAATTTTAGTACTACTCATATGACACATTGATGTATAGATTTTACAACCGGTTATAGGCAAAAATAAAAATACCTGTTACAACCGAGACCAAACAAATACCGAAAAATATCGGTTATTTAGTACTAAAGTACCGGTATCGGTTATAGCCGGTCAGTTTTTCCCATCCCCGCACTGCATATGTAACAATGCAAGGCGAGCTCGGTTATCGGTAAAAAACAAAATACTTGATATAACCGAGCCAAACAAACACCGACAGTTACCGGTTACTCAGAACTAAAATACCGGTATCGGTTATAACCGGTCAGTTTATCCCATACCCGCGCTGCAGACGCAACAATGCGCGGTGAGCGCGGCACTCACCGGGGTGATTGTTGTTGCTGTTGCTGAGGCCGCTGCTGCCCGAGCCGCTGGCGCCGCCGCTGCTGCTGCTGCTGTTGTTGTTGATGGCGTTGAAGAAGGCGGCGGCGCCGGCTAGGCGCGTCCGCCGCAGGATCCAGAACATGTCGCGGGCTTGGGCTACACGGGCGCTGTGTGCGGCTGCGCTGGGCTGGGCTGTGGTCGCGACGTCGCACGGCCAGACACTGGACGCTGCGCTGCCCCCGGCTCCCTACGCCTGCGTCTCCTTGCTTCTGCGCGCGCGCCGCCGCGCCGGCCACGGTCTAGGTCAGGCGCCCGCCACCCACCACACCGCACCGCACCACCTGTCACCTCCCACACTGCACGTTCAGCCAGCTCTGTTCCGCAGTTACGTCGGCCTGGGAACACGCAAACTCTAATGCCTAACTACACTACTGGCCATTAAAACTGCTACACCAAGAAGAAATGCACATGATAAACGGGTATTCATTCGTCAAATATATTATACTAGAACTGACATGTGATTACATTTTCACGCAATTTGGGCACATAGATCCTGAGAAATCAGTACCCAGAACAACCACCTCTGGCCGTAATAGATACGCCTGGGCATTGAGTCAAACAGAGCTCGGATGGCGTGTACAGGTACAGCTGTCCATGCAGCTTCAACACGATACCACACTTCATCAAGAGTAGTGACTGGCGTATTGTAACGAGCCAGTTGCTCGGCCACCTTTGACCAGACGTTTTCAATTGGTGAGAGAGCTGGAGAATATGCTGGCCAGGGCAGCAGTCGAACATTTTCTGTATCCAGAAAGGCCCGTACAGGACCTGCAACATGCGGTCGTGCATTATCCTGCTAAAATGTAGGGTTTCGCAGGGATCGAATGAAGGGTAGAGCCACGGGTTGTAACACATCTCGAATGTAACGTCCACTGTTCAAAGTGCCGTCAATGCGAACAAGAGGTGTCCGAGACGTGTAACCAATGACACCCCCTACCATCACGCCGGCCAGTTTGGCGATGACGAATACATGCTTCCAATGTGCGTTCACCGCGATGACGCCAAACACGGATGCCAACATCATGATGCTGTAAACATAACCTAGATTCATCCGAAAAAATAACGTTTTGCCATTCGTGCACCCAAGTTCGTCGTTGAGTACACCATCGCAGGCGCTCCTGTCTGTGGTGCAGCGTCAAGGGTAGCCGCAGCCATGGTCTCCGAGCTGATAGTCCATGCTGCTGCAAACGTAGTCGAACTGTTCGTGCAGATGGTTGTTGTCTTGCAAACGTCCCCCCCATCTGTTGACTCATGGATCGAGACGTGGCTGCACGATCCGTTACAGCCATGAGGATAAGATGCCTCTCATCTCGACTGCTAGTGATACGAGGCCGTTGGGATCCAGCACGGCGTTCCGTATTACCCTCCTGAACCCACCGATTCCATATTCTTCTAACAGTCATTGGATCTCGACCAACGCGAGCAGCAATGTCGCGATACGATAAACCGTAATCGCGATAGGCTACAATCCGACCTTTATCAAAGTCGGAAACGTGATGGTACGCATTTCTCTTCCTTACACGAGGCATTACAACAACGTTTCACCAGGAAACGCCGGTCAGATGCTGTTTGTGTATGAGAAATCGGTTGGAAACTTTCCTCATGTCAACAGGTAGTAGGTGTCGCCACCGGCGCCAACTTTGTGTGACTCCTCTGAAAAGCTGATCATCTGCATATCACAGCATCTTCTTTCTGTCGGTTAAATTTCGCGCCTATAGCGCGTCATCTTCGTAGTGTAGCAATTTAAATGGCCAGCAGTGTATCTACAGGCGCTAGGCGAAATACAGAAACACCACGAGAAACGCACGCTTGAACGTACACTGAAGAGCCAAAGAAACTGGCACACCTGCCTAATATCAAGTAGGACCCCCGCGAGCACGCAGAAGTGCCGCAACACGACGTGGGACGGACTTGGCTAATGTCTGAAGTAGTGCTGGAGGGAACTGACACCATTAATCCAGCAGGACTGTCCATAAATGCGTAAAACTACGACGGAGTGGATATCTCTTCTGAACATCACGGACTTCGAACGCGGTCAGGTGATTGGGTGTCACTTGTGTCATACGTTTGTAGGTAAGATTCCCACACTCCTAAACATCCCTGGGTCCACTGTTTCCGATGTGATAGTGAAGTGGAAACGTGAAGGGACATGTACAGCACAAAAGCGTACAGGCCGACCTCGTTTGTTGACTGACTGAGACCGCTGACAGTTGAAGAGGGTTGTATTGTGTAATAGGCAGACATCTATCCAGACCACCACACAGGAATTCCAAACTGTATCAGGATCCACTGCAAGTACTATGACAGTCAGGCGGGAGGTGAGAAAACCCCGACTTCATGGTCGAGCGGCTGCTCATAAGCCACACATCACGCCGCTAAATACCAAACGACGCCTCGCTTAGTGTAAGGAGCGTAAACATTGGACGATTGAATAGAGTCAACACGTTATGTGGAGTGACGATTCACGGTACACAAAGTGGCGATTCGATGGCAAGGTGTGGGTATGGCGAATGCCCGGTGAACGTCATCCGCCAGCGTGTATAGTGCCAACAGTAAAATTCGGAGGTCGTTATGTTATGGTGTGGTCATGTTTTCCACGGAGGGGGCTTGCGACTCTTGTTGGTTTGCGTGGTACTATCACAGCACAGGCCTGCATTGGTATTTTATGCCCCTTCTTGCTTCCCACTGTTGAAGAGCAATTCGGGGATGGCGATTGCATCTTTCCGCCTGTGGCGGAGTGTTTACACGACAATAACATCCCTGTAGTGGACTGGCCTGTACGTAGTCCTGACCTGAATCCCATAGAACACTTCTGGGGTGTGTTGGAACGCCGACTTCGTGCCAGGCCTCACCAACCGACATCAGTACCTTTCCTCAGTGCAGCACTCCGTGAGAATGGGCTGCCATTCCCAAGAAACCTTCCAGCACCTGATTGAACGTATGCCTGCGAGAGTGGAAGCTGTCATAAAGGCTAAGAGTGGCCAACACCATATTGGATTCCAGCATTACCGATGGAGGGCGCCACGAACTTGTAAGTCATTTTCAGCCACGTGTCCGGATACTTTTGATCACTTAGTGTAGGAAAACAAAATTTACTTTCTCACCTTCCTGGCGACAAAGGTGAAAGCCGACCTGCGGAAACCATCACTGATACATGGCTTTTTGTTTTCGGCGAGGCAGTTCTGAATTCATTCGTTACAGGTGTAAGTAGGCTGTTTAGGTTTTTATGTTGATAACGCCACGTAGCGCTCTGTATGAAAATCACTGACTGTGCTGTGTGCAGTATGTGGCTGATTTGCATTGTTGGAATATTTTTGCTATTGTAGTGTTGGGCAGTTGGATGTGAACAGCGCGTAGTGTTGCGCAGTTGGAGGTGAGCCGCTAGCAGTGGTGGATGTGGGGGAGAGATGGCGGAGGTTTGAGAGCGGACGATCTGGACGTGTGTCCGTCAGAAAAAGGGCATTTGTAAGACTGGATATCATGAACTGATTATATATTATGACTTTTGAACACTATAAGGTAAATACATTGTTTGTTCTCTATCAAAATCTTTCATTTGCTAACTATGTCTATCGGTACTTAGTGCCTTCAGTAGTTAGAATCTTTTATTTAGCTGCCAGTATTGGCGCTCGCTGTACTGCAGTAGTTTCAATAACTAAGATTTTTGTGAGGTAAGTGATTCATTAAAGGTGTAGGTTATTGTTAGTCAGGGCCATTCTTTTGTAGGGATTATTGAAAGTCAGGTTGCGTTGAGCCAAAGAAATATTGTGTGTCAGTTTAGTGTTGCTCAGAATAAGTAAAGAGAGAAATGTCGGACTACGTTCAGCTTTGCTCAGCTGTTTGAAAATCAAATAACGTAAGAGGTTTATCAGCACAATCATTCTTAATTTTTCTAAGAGTATGTTTCATACAGGGACGAACCAATGCACGTACAAAGTGAGATAGCCTTCACACCCTAGGAATGCTCATTCAACAAACCTGGTTGAAGTCCAGCTTTTATTGTCTTGTTTTACCATATTGATATTCAGCACGTGACGTGCCTAAATTTGGAAGATATATGTGATACCAGCGGTGACGGTGCGGAGTCATTTAGGCTCACCATGTCGTTGAGTCGTTCCCGATTTAGATGAGATGCATTCGATTTGAGGACAGCGAGATGCGAGCAGAAAGGAAAACGACCAACCGAATTGCTCCAATAAGAGAAACATTTGAATATTTGTTGCTGACTGCCTCGTAACTTACTCAGATAGCGAAAATATTACTCTTGATGAAAAACTGGAAGCTTTCCTTGGGCATTCTGGTTTTCTGCGGTATATCCTGTCCAATTAAACAAAGTGTGGCACAAGATACACTGACTGACAAAAGTCATGGGACAACGATGTGCACATATACAGAGGGCGGAAGTATCGCATACACAAGGTATAAAAGTGCGGTGCACTGGCGGAGCAGTACTCAGTACTCAGGTGGTTCGCGTGAAAAGGTTTCAGACGTGATTATGACCGCACCGAGGGAATTAACAGACACTGAACGCGGAATGATACTTGCAGCTAGACGCATGGGACATTCAGTTTCCAAAATCGTTAAGGAATTCAGTATTTCGAGATCCAAAATGTCAACAGTGTGCCGAGAATACCAAATTGCAGGCATTACACCTCGCCAGCGATAACTCACTGGCCGAAGGCTTTCAGTTAAAGACCTGTTAATAAGTAAATAGCTGTTTTTGATAAATCACATACTATAAATAACAGCTATGAACTTATTAACAGTTTGAGAGATTTGACAGTACAACCTCAAGCCAAGCTTCTATCCCTAGATATTGTTAACCTTTACAGCAGTATACCTGTAGAACTATGAACCATGAACCATGGACCTTGCCGTTGGTGGGGAGGCTTGCGTGCCTCAGCGATACAGATAGCCGTAACGTAGGTACAACCACAACGGAGGGGTATCTGCTGAGAGGCCAGACAAACGTGTGGTTCCTGAAGAGGGGCAGCAGCCTTTTCAGTAGTTGCAAGGGCAACATTCTGGATGATTGACTGATCTGGCCTTGTAACAATAACCAAAACGGCCTTGCTGTGCTGGTACTGCGAACGGCTGAAAGCAAGGGGAAACTACGGCCGTAATTATTCCCGGGGCATGCAGCTTTACTGTATGATTAAATGATGATGGGGTCCTCTTGGGTAAAATATTCCGGAGGTAAAATAGTCCCCCATTCGGATCTCCGGGCGGGGACTACTCAAGAGGATGTCGTTATCAGGAGAAAGAAAACTGGCATTCTACGGATCGGAGTGTGGAATGTCAGATCCCTTAATCGGGCAGGTAGGTTAGAAAATTTAAAAAGGGAAATGGATAGGTTAAAGTTAGATATAGTGGGAATTAGTGAAGTTCGATGGCAGGAGGAACAAGACTTCTGGTCAGGTGACTCTGACCACAATCTATTGGTTATGACCTGTAGATTAAAACTGAAGAAACTGCAAAAAGGTGGGAATTTAAGGAGATGGGACCTGGATAAACTGAAAGAACCAGAGGTTGTACAGAGTTTCAGGGAGAGCATAAGGGAACAATTGACAGGATAGGGGAAAGAAATACAGTAGAAGAGGAATGGGTAGCTTTGAGGGATGAAGTAGTGAAGGCAGCAGAGGATCAAATAGGTAAAAAGACGAGGGCTAGTACAAATCCTTGGGTAACAGAAGAAATATTGAATTTAATTGATGAAAGGAGAAAATATAAAAATGCAGTAAATGAAGCAGGCAAAAAGGAATACAAACGTCTCAAAAATGAGATCGACAGGAAGTGCAAAATGGCTAAGCAGGGATGGCTAGAGGACAAATGTAAGGATGTAGAGGCTTTTCTCACTAGGGGTAAGGAGATACTGCCTACAGGAAAATTAAAGAGACCTTTGGAGATAAGAGAACCACTTGTATGAACATCAAGAGTTCAGATGGAAACCCAGTTCTAAGCAAAGAAGGGAAAGCAGAAAGGTGGAAGGAATATATAGAGGGTCTATACAAGGGCGATGTACTTGAGGACAATATTATGGAAATGGAAGAGGATGCAGATGAAGATGAAATGGGAGATACGATACTGCGTGAAGAGTTTGACAGAGCACTGAAAGACCTGAGTCGAAACAAGGCCCCCGGAGTAGACAACATTCCATTGGAACTACTGACGGCCTTGGGAGAGCCAGTCCTGACAAAACTCTACCATCTGGTGAGCAAGATGTATGAAACAGGTGAAATACCCTCAGACTTCAAGAAGATTATAATAATTCCAATCCCAAAGAAAGCAGGTGTTGACAGATGTGAAAATTACCGGACAATCAGTTTAATAAGCCACAGCTGAAAAATACTAACACGAATTCTTTACAGACGAATGGAAAAACTAGTAGAAGCCGGCCTCGGGGAAGATCAGTTTGGATTCCGTAGAAATACTGGAACACGTGAGGCAATAATGACCTTACGACTTACCTTAGAAGAAAGATTAAGGAAAGGCAAACGTACGTTTCTAGCATTTGTAGACTTAGAGAAAGCTTTTGACAATGTTGACTAGATACTCTCTTTCAAATTCTAAAGGTGGCAGGGGTAAAATACAGGGTGCGAAAGGCTATTTACAATTTGTACAGAAACCAGATGGCAGTTATAAGAGTCGAGGGACATGAAAGGGAAGCAGCGGTTGGGAAGGGAGCAAGCAGTAAAGGAAACAAAAGAAAAATTCGGAGTAGGTATTAAAATCCATGGAGAAGAAATAAAAACTTTGAGGTTCGCCGATGACATTGTAATTCTGTCAGAGACAGCAAAGGACTTGGAAGAGCAGTTGAACGGAATGGATGGTGTCTTGAAGGGAGGATATAAGATGAACATCAACAAAAGCAAAACGAGGATAATGAAATGTAGTCGAATTAAGTCGGGTGATGTTGAGGGTATTAGATTAGGAAATGAGACACTTAAAGTAGTAAAAGAGTTTTGCTGTTTGGGGAGCAAAATAACCGATGATGGTCGAAGTAGAGAGGATATAAAATGTAGACTGGCAATGGCAAGGAAAGCGTTTCTGAAGAAGAGAAATTTGTTAACATCGAGTATAGATTTAAGTGTCAGGAAGTCATTTCTGAAAGTATTTGTATGGAGTGTAGCCATGTATGAAAGTGAAACATGGACGGTAAATAGTTTGGACAAGAAGAGAATAGAAGCTTTCGAAATGTGATGCTACAGAAGAATGCTGAAGATTAGATGGGTAGATCACATAACTAATGAGGAGGTACTGAATAGGATTGGGGAGAAGAGGAGTTTGTGGCACAACTTGACCAGAAGAAATGATCGGTTGGTAGGACATGTTCTGAGGCATCAAGGGATCACCAATTTAGTATTGGAGGGCATCGTGGAGGGTAAAAATCGTAGGGGGAGACCAAGAGATAAATACACTAAACAGATTCAGAAGGATGTAGGTTGCAGTAGGTACTGGGAGATGAAGAAGCTTGCACAGGATAGAGTAGCATGGAGAGCTGCATCAAACCAGTCTCAGGACTGAAGACCACAACAACAACAACCTGTAGATGAAACAGTTGAGATAATAAAAATGAACCTATTAAGAAACAAGACAATGAGCAAACCAGAAATCATAGAACTTGTAGATGTACTTAATCTAGTGCTCTCACATAATTACTTCTCTTTTAACAATAAAATTTACCAACATGGCCATGGACTAGCAGTGAGAAGCCCTCTCAGAGGCATATTAGCTGAAATATTTACCAACCACATAGAAAATAAAATTCTAACACTAAATGATAACATCACAAGCAAAGTTAAATTCTATAAGAGATATGTAGATGACACCCTCATTCTATTTGATGGCACAGAGGATGAAATGACAAACCTTTTTAACAAATTCAGTAGCCTACATAAAAATATTCAATTCACCCTTGAACAGGAAGAAGACAAGACCATACCTTTCTTGACATAAAAATATCAAAACAGAACCAAAAGGTAGCTTTCAATGTTTACAGAAAACCTACAGGCACTGACACCACTACACCAAACTCCTCAACACATCCCTTCTCCCACAAAAAAGATGCTTATAGACCAATGCTGTAAAGAGCACACAAATTTCCACTTCTCTAATTAATACCATGTCACGACAGATAAAAAATAAAGTGAACAAACAACATCAAACTACACTCACAACTGACAGTGCCCCAGCAGTCAAATATGTAAAAATGCCATATCTTGGATTAGTATCTGACAAATTAGCAAGACTACTCACAAACACAGAAGTAAATATCTGCTTCAGCACCAAAAACAACCTAAGTAGGAAGCTTATTCATAATATAAAACCACCAGATACAACTCTTGATGCAGATGGCATTTACAAAATTAAATGCAGCCAATGTAATAAATATTATATCGTTCAAACAAGCAGAAATTTCAGAACCCGATTCAAAGAACATTTAGACTGCTACGGGCTTGATAAATGTAACAAATCAGCAGTAGCAACGCACATTAAAGCCACAGGCCACCCTTTGAAAATCGAAGACAACCTCGAAATTTTACACAAAATACGAAAAATAAAACAATGGATATCCTGGAAGAAATTGAAATTTTCATTCATAACACAAAGCATGGAGATAACATTCTTAATGAAAGAAGTAAGGCAACCTTCGTATCACGACACGATGCATTGTTGCCAAATTTAATCAAGATGGCGGCGATGACGTCATCCAAGACGGTGGCATGTAGACTTGGCAAAAGTGCATGACGTCATCCAAGATGGCGGCTTTTGGTGGGAAAATAGACCAATTGTGCTACGTCCAATAACCTAATCCTCCAGAAGAAAAAATGGCGGGATGTTTGAATTCCAACAGGATAATGCATGCAAAACCGTACTTGTCTTTATTATTATTCATTATTATTGATTATCATTTATTATTGTTAATTATTATTGACCTGCCTCCACTAGAAAATACCCTCCAAATTCAAATTCCAACATGATAATGGTTGCAAAACCTCACTTTTGTTTATTAACATTCATTATCATTTATTAACATTCATTATCATTTATTATCATTCATTATCATTCATTATCATTTATTATCATTTATTATAGGCCTACCTCCACTAGAAAATTGCCACAAATTTAAATTCCAAAACGATAATGTCTCGAAAACTGTACTTCTATTTATTATTATCATTTATTATTTATCCAAGATGTCCGATTTTCTCGGCGAGAAAGCCATTTCCCTTACATCCATAACAAAAATCTATCACAAGTTCAAATCCCAACACCATAATCGATCACACGTACAAACGTTCTCCGTCACTTATCTTTTTTCACTGGTAACCTATCAGAATCGCGTCAAATAATAAACTGCACTTATACTAACCTAAGTCACGTCCTTTGATTTTGCAGGGAGGAAGGGACTGAAGACTTTATTTCAAGCACTACGGTCATCACTTGTTCTCCAACACAATCAGCACACATCTTTGATATCGCAGTGCAGTCGACACGACATCTGCGCTCCAACTGAATTAGTTCAAATCCTCGCCACCCCCTGGCCAGCAGGCGGAGACACGGCTGACGCCTGTCACGTGAGGCGGCCGCTCGCGCTGGACTGCCGGTACGCTGGGGGCGAGCCCAACGATCGCTCCCACGTCATATTCATTATTTCACTGGACACGTTGGAACTTGCCAAGTTTGACGTCACAGCGGTCCCTTGTCCACTCACCTCGTGTATTCGAGCCTCCGCATGTTTCCCGCCAAAATTGTTTGCCTCGGAGCTGAATCACACAATGGTCGGCCGTTCCCTGCCACACATTTGGCGCCAAAGTTTTTTCCCTGGGTACGTTCAAAGCTGGCGATGCCGACTGCTCACCGTCCACCACGTGTCCTTGTGCGAGCGACAACAAAGTGCTACCCTTTTTGCGGCAAAGTGTGCTCGATAGCGGAATCCATCATGACTGTATAACAGCACATTAGGTCAGCACAAAAACGCTCGCTAATTGACTCTCTCTCGCGCGCATTATAACTTTACAATCGCTGCGCCGCCTTCCTGCTTATGTCACACACCCTCCATACACGCGACGGACAAAGTCTTCTGTAAATATGCTAACTCGTTCATCGCTCATTTAACCTATCAATTACCTAAGTACTTAATTCCATTTCGGTTTTAATCATATTAAATAATTCAATTTACAATTACATATACATATGCAAAGGTGTTCAACTATCTAATGTCAACTACTTTTCGAGGACCAGTCAGCCACCTCTTCCTAGGAACCAGCGCCGAGTTTGAATTCTGACAGCAGGAAAGGTCACTTCCGCTTTCTCTACCAACCTAACAAAATTGTTGGAAAGAAAGGGCACTTGTACTAACCTCAGCCACCCGACCGCCACTTCCTCCTAGAAACCAGCGCCAAATTTGAAATCTGTCAGTAAACAGAGCTCACTTGCGCTTCCGCCTCCAACCTAAGAACATTGTTTCCACCGAAGCTCATCACCACTAAACGAAGCCACCAGCACTCAACCTCTTCCAACACGTTTCGGGTAAAAGGACTCACCCTGCACCAGGGCCATGGACGGAGGAACCAATTCACCGGGTTCGATTCCCGGCGGGGTCAGGGATTTTCTCTGCCTCGTGATGGCTGGGTGTTGTGTGCTGTCCTTAGGTTAGTTAGGTTTAAGTAGTTCTAAGTTCTAGGGGACGTATAACCACAGCAGTTGAGTCCCATAGTGCTCAGAGCCATTTTTGAACCAATTCACTTTATTTAGGAATGGAGTATATGAATCACACCGACATGTTCCACACCATACAGACCTGCAAAACACTCCTACATAACTCATTTATAATGCTCTAGACACACGCTTGCTAATTGTAAGCAGTTAACTCATACCACAGCCTACAGACATGCGAACCGCTCGTAAATAATGAAAAACATTTACGTCCAAATAGCCAAACATTCCTAATTTTCGGAAATAATTTCAGTCCATAGGCTGATGGAAGGTGGAAAGAGTGTACTTCCTTTATTTGGGACATATCTTTTTAAATTTTTGCATCTCATAGGTGTCGATATGTAAGGCCGACATAAGGCAGGTTCTGAACTCCAGTAGTGCACTACACGTGGCAACAAAACCACACCCATCAAGATATTCATTCCAATCCAGACCTGTAACTCCTCTACAGATAAATTTGTCCAGTTATTTGTCTACTCACTCACATTCTGACCAGATTGCCGTTATTGCGCAAAAACAGCTCAGACTGCGCTGTGCTACTCGGGGAAGTAAGGAAGGGCTGCACTCTATTTATTTGGAGCCCTTTTATTTAGTCGTGGAGTATATTTGTCACAAAACACCCGCACTGATCCGACTGTGGTCATCTGACACAAGCCACAAACACGTAAACAACTCCTAATTTCACCACACAATAGCAAACAACTCTTGAATAATGCAGTACACAGTATCAGCAGACGAGCTCTGTACTCTTTAACTCTCCAAATAAAGCACAGCACAGTGCACTGACATGCTCGCAAAATAGTGCAACAGACGCGCCCAAACACCCCCAGCTGCCAAACCGACCAAAAGTCTCTGCTCGGCCGCCCCCAAACATGACCTCAACACAGTCGCATTCGGGCCTAACACCAGAGAAATTGATATCGCCTATGCGCCTTAGATTACGCTCCAAGGCAGACGCGCGCGCGTGCGGTCGGCAGGGGAGGGGGTTCCAGAGCCTCCAGCCAAGTTCACCTTCCGAGCGCTCGTGACAGCCGATCATGTCAAAGCTGCATTGTTCTTCTCATGTATACTGCCAGCGTCTCAGGTCTGGACCTGCCTTAAGTCCATTGTCGGAATAGCCCACAGCTCGTTGACACACACGATTAACGCGGCTGGGAAAACATTTACTACTCGCATGCAAACGAGATGGTGACGGAAAACCAATCACTCTGATCTGTGCTGCGGGCGCGTGTAATCATTGACAACACTATTTATTTTTTCGAACAATTTATTTAACCATACAGTGTATCTATCACGCTATCACAAAACACCAATCCCAGATGTGCCCTGGTCCATGTTGCACAGCCCACAGACACGCACCCAATCGTAATTTCAGTACACACTGTAGCAAACTGCTACTAAATAATTCTTCACACAGATGTGTAGATACGCTCAGTACTCGTAAACTATCCAAATAACGCATAGCAGAGCCTGCAGATCCGCTCGCAAAATAACTCAGCAGACGTGCGCAGGTACCCCCCCCCCCCCCCCTCCGCACCCAGCCCACAGGATCGTGAAGTCACCCATTCGTCTGATTTCGGACCTCGCACAGCCCCTGCTCGGATTCCGCAAGCGTGAGTTGGCGCGGTCAATGCGCTCGCCTGCGGTCAAAGCACACACATACGTCCATCCAGAACCGCGATCCGTCACAACAACCGAGCCGCGACCACAGAACGCGGGTGAAAGTCAACTTTATATCAACGTAGCATAATTCCAAAGCGTAGCCTCCATACGCTAGACACATCATAGCAGCACATGTCTTTACCTCCTATGACACTGTAGCACACTGCGCATTGCTCCTGACACGACATTACACGGCCCTTTAACTAAACATAACAACACATCCCTGCTCTCGCCTCGTCGCGTGACCAGACATCTAAAGCCTTCTCAATATTATTCTTACTTTACAACATTTTTTTAAAAAAAATAAGATCTAATTTACTCCTCTCACCGCACCTAACCTCACACCCGACCCACCATCAACACACGCAAACGTCCTCAACCCCATCTTGACACTCGTATATCACCCCACAAACCATATCCATCAATCAATTTACCATTCTCATCCCCTCTTTTCGAATTACAAACGTAGTCTCTATCTAAACACCAATCAACTCATCTTTCTCGCACTTTCAATAGTAAAATTAATTTTACACACACCCAGAAATACCAAACGCAATTAAAGACTCAAACTTTTATGCAAGGCATCAAGCACATACGACACGCACACCAGTATTCAAAGCCTGGTCCATATTTACCACCTCCACCTTGAATTTAATATTATCACCATTGCCGCAACATTCTGCCAGCGCTCAATTTGGACCTATTTTTCCGCTCTTAACTGTTGTCACTAGAGGTCGAATATCACTATCTACAGATTGCATAAATTTCCACATAAAAAAAAAAATTTCGCGCCGCCGTTTAGAGACCCCTATTTCCGAACACATAGCATCATTCAACAACTATCACTTGCTCTTATCTAATAACTCATCCATCAGGTCTGGGGGCAAGGTCACCCCTTTCTTTCTTTCTTTCTTTCTTTCAGCAGCAGACAGCTATTTTTTTACTGTGGTAGCTAAATTGTGCCATCAACTTAACATCACCAATCGCGAAACATATCTTCGAATATGTAAACACTCTTACTCAATTACACAGTGGTCCTGCTGAGGACATGACCTTCAATATTACAGTTCTTAATCCAATAACCACCAAAACAAGTGCTAAATGCTCAAACTAATCCCATAACGCCTTACAAATCGAGCATCCGAGCGCGCCGGCGGCATGTCAAAGCCACATAGCTGTCCATCTAAACAGGCGTCCACTCAGCCCCAGGACCAGCATGCTGAAGTGGGCTCTCCCTATACCTGCTCTCCACCTATTGTCTAACGACATGCAGTGCACAAATGGATTCCTGAACAGCGCAGATCTCTATCTCCCCCTTGCATCTCCAACAGGACACGTAAACAGTGTCCTTAGGTTAGTTACGTTTAAGTAGTTCTAAGTTCTAGGGGACTGATGACCATAGATGTTAAGTCCCATAGTGCTCAGAGCCATTTGAACCATTTTTTTCGTAAACAGTGTCTCCCTCAGCCAGCAATCATTTACCCTTCGCTGACAATTTCCACTCACAAATCTTAAACACTCGCATATATAAAACCATATTCACTCCTGCCAAAACTCACTTAATAATAAAAAAGAATTCTCCCTTTCTAAGAGTAGATGAGTATGCATTTATCTTCATCTACCTGATCTCTGCAATTTAAGTCAGAGAAAGACATATCTATTACCTTCTACAACCTGTCTATAAACAGAACGACCTCAGTTACTACAACAGGACCTTGTTTTGACCATTCGCCGGAAATGCGCGCAATGTTGTATGCCCCACAGTAGGTACAAGTACAACAGATCCTCAACACCCTATCATCTTTATCCTCTACCATCAAAGAGTGAAAAAGTCACGAAGGCACCAATGCGATCCACCTCCAGCGAGGACAAACCAATTCACAATACTCTCCCAGAATAACTCAGAGTGCGACCATCCAAGAATTCCTAACAGCTCACCAAGTCAGAAACCTCAAACTACAGCTGCCTATATGAACAATATCATATTAAATATACATACGCAGCACAGACCACTTTTAAGTTTCATCACCCATACTCTAAGCGAATGAGAAGCTGCCTCTGACCCTTGTTCAAACAGTGTTTTCTAACACGCTTTTGGACACTGACGAAAATTTCGTCTTTCTGCCGCGACTTCGAAGTCAGTGTTTGATTCTAAACAGACATTAATGTGGTGTCACCGCCAGACACCACACTTGCTAGGTGGTAGCTTAAATCGGCCGCGGTCCATTAGTACATGTAGGACCCGCGTGTCGCCACTGTCAGGATCGCAGACCGAGCGCCACCACAAGGCAGGTCTCGAGAGACGTACTAGCACTCGCCCCAGTTGTACGACGACGTTGCTAGCGACTACACTGACGAAGCCTTTCTCTCATTTGCCGAGAGACAGTTAGAATAGCCTTCAGCTAAGTTAATGGCTACGACCTAGCAAGGCGCCATTTGTACCATTGCATGTATCTCAAGATAGTCTCACTTGTATCATCAAGAATGCTGTATACCAAAGGACGATATAAAAGTTAAGTGTTCTAGTAGCTACGTTCTTTACTTTATCACATTCATCACGAATCCTGTTCCAGACTTAACGCCGGACGGCGTGAGTTGACGCGTGCCCTTTTGGCTACCCGTCACTGTGGACTGGCTGCCTTAACAGTCCACTACAATTAACACGGACTGATGCACGGCCTCTCACAGAAAACTATACTTTGCACCCTGTAAATCATATTCTTATAGTCGATAGCATAACATTGAATCAGTTTAAATAAAGGACAGCCACAACACAAGGAAACTAGAAGAGCCTGGTGGCGTTGTGGCGACTTCCCTCGAAAGTGATTGAGAACCTCTACATTTAAACTCATATGTCGCAGAGACCGAATAGTTTATAACTCTGCATTCCATTTCTAGTGACTGGTCATTTTTGCACACAAGTACGGGATCACTGTTTTCGGTGCTAGGAACCCCGGAAGTTGCGGTCCATCAACTATAGTTTGTCCCCCAACTCAAAAAAGCATTGTCAGTCATTCATTATGTCCTACCTAATGCACAGATGCCACGGATAAGACACCACCGATCTACTGTAATATTATATGTCACAGCTGACATCGTGAAAAATTTTACAGTAAGTCCAACACTGGCCAATCATGTGACAGCTTGTTTTCCTAATTTCAGCATCATAGCTAAACCATACATCCTCTACTTTGCAAGTATCATTGCGAACATTCATAGATGACTGCTCAGCACGTCCATTCACACTTAATTCTCGAACACATAAAAACGATCAAATTATACCAGACAACACTATACATATTTCTAAGACCTTGCTCATAGTACTCGATCAATCTCTCTGTGTATGGCGGTCACATAGTTAGCTAGTCCTCTTTCGTTAAAAGACCATCCTCACCTGGGCATTGACCAACCAGGCCCGCAACATCGCTACCCAATTATTCCTCAACTGAGCAGACGAATACAGCTACACTCCACCTCTCTTGACTGAATAGCGCTTTCCTAGTCCTAACCCCTCCAAGTGCACCACATTTCTCGAAATGTAACCAAGTCTTGGAGCTTAGGACACCATATCGATCTATAGTAACACATCTCAAAGTGCCTTAATTTAATAACATACAGTTAAGAAGAAGAAGAACGGAGCGATATTTATACGTAGTTCGACACATTTTTAAGTAAATCATCCAATCTGTCATGTGTAAAGTATTGTTCTGGAGTCCAGGATCGGTGCATCGAAGGTTCCGGTAGGAGAGAGAGATAGAGAGAGAGAGAGAGAGAGAGAGAACATAAGCCCACATACACTCCAAAGACTGGAACTTCCAGCACTTGAAAACGGACGATAACTTTAGATCACTTACTTTTCCGTCCTGTCAGACATACATCCTTCTCCCCGGTTCCCCTACGCTGAGCTATCTCTCCCCCAATCGTAAAACTTTTCCTTTCTATGATACGAGCCCAATATAGCCCTGCGGACACGTCTAGTGCTCAATGATCTCACCCAATGACGAGTCAGAAATACTGCTATGACTCCATCAGGTCTATATAAAAATGATAGTTATTAGCGGCCGGTACATCCTACAAGCAAACAGATACGCATAGCATCAGCGTCCAACACGTGAAAATTACAAGTCATCCTGTCACCAACTCTGTAAACACACGTCAGTCGGGTAAGTGTGTACACAATGATTACAGACCCTCACAAATACCCACAGCTAACTTAGTTATGACGCTGAAGTCTCGATTTTACACCAAGCATGCGACAGGGTGGGGATCGTGTAAATCAATGTGCGTTTTGAGGAATGTGTCAACTTTCAGCACACGTGAGATGGAAGTCCTCTGCTGACCGACGGGTTCATCGTTAACAATCGCAAGTAGACAGCGCTTTAAACCACATACGGAACACGTAGCCGCATTCGACTAGAATGCAGGCTATATCACGTGACTAAAGCATCCAAATATAATACTGGAAAAATTAATCGACATTCAGCAACTTATCCTTCTCTAGAATAAATGAGTCGACGTTTGAATCGTACCTACTTACAGCTCTGTCTCAATCGATGATCCCGTACACTCTCTGTTATCAATTAACACAGATGTGAGTAAGTTTAGACGTGAATGATTCTCTGTCCTCCTGAAAAGCATCAAATACAGTATTCAACTCGCGTGTATCACTGCTACCCCAGCAGACATACACTATAATACGAACTCAACGAGAAAAAATTGGTTGCCTTACTTATTCCGCTCGCTTCGATGTTATCGTTTTCCTACATTCCTCTTGTTGCCGCATACTTGACTTCATGTACAAATTCCCCCTGCGAACCAGAAGATAAGCTGGTACGTTCTCATTTTCACGTCATATCGGTGTATATTACGTTAGTTCATACCTAGGCGCTAATCAGTTTTCGCATTTCTTTCGATTTTATGTCAGATCCATCCATGCGACCGCGACATAAGCTATCGTTCTGTGTTCTAAAATTTCCTGTAAATGGAACCAAGCCGTATCCAGTCACCTCCACATTCGGAGAGCGCTTGCTCTGTTTTCTGTGTCTCTATGTACATGCACGCCTCGCGGAAGGCTCTACACGTGTAGTTCAGAACCTGCCTTATGTCAGCCTTACATATCGAAACCTATGAGATGCTAAAGTTTAAAAAAGATATGTCCCAAGTAAAGAAAGTACACTCTTTCCACCTTCCATCAGCCTATGGACTGAAATTATTTCCGAAAATTAGGAATGTTTGGCTATTTGGACGTAAATGTTTTTCATTATTTACGAGCGGTTCGCATGTCTGCAGGCTGTGCTATGAGTTATTTTTAACTGCTTACAATTAGCAAGCGTGTGTCTAGAGCATTATAAATGAGTTATGTAGGAGTGTTTTGCAGGTCTGTATGGTGTGGAACATGTCGGTGTGATTCATGTACTCCATTCCTAAATAAAGTGAGTTGGTTCCGCCGTCCATGGTCCTGGTGCAGGGTGAGTCCTTTTACCCGAAACGTGCAGGAAGAGGTTGAGTGCTGGTGGCTTAGTTTAGTGGTGATGAGCTTCGTTTGCAACAATTTTCTTAGGTTGGTGGCAGAAGCGCAAGTGAGCTTTGTTTACTGACAGATTTCAAATTTGGCGCTGGTTCCTAGGAGGAAGTGGCGGTCGGGTGGCTGAGGTTAGTACAAGTGCCCTTTCTTTCCAACAATTTTGTTAGGTTGGTAGAGAAAGCGGAAGTGACCTTTCTTTGCTGTCAGAATTCAAACTCGGCGCTGGTTCCTAGGAAGAGGTGGCTGTCTGGTCCTCGAAAAGTAGTTGAAATTAGGTAGTTGAACACCTTTGCATATGTTATGAAATTGTAAATTGAATTATTTAATATGTTTAAAACCGAAATGGAATTAAGTACTTAGGTAATTGATAGGTTAGATGAGCGATGTGGGAGTTATCATATTTACAGAAGACTATGTTCTTCTCGTGTATGGAGGGTGTGTGACATAAGCAGGGCAGCAGCGCAGCGATTGTAAAGTTATAATGCGCGCGAGAGAGAGTCAATTAGCGAGCGTTCTAGTGCTGACCAAACGTGCTGTTATACAGTCATGGCGGATTCCACTGTCGAGCAAACTTTGCCGCCAAAAGGGTAGCACTGCGTTCTCACTCGCTCGCACAAGGACAAGTGGTGGACGGTGAGCGGTCGGCATCGACAGGTTTGACTGTGCCCAGGAAAAGAACTTTGGCGCCAAATGTGTGGCAGGGAATGGCCTACCATTGTGTGATTCAGCTCCGAGGCAAACAATTTTGGCGGGAAACGTGCGGAGGCGACGAATGCACGAGGTGAGCGGACAAGGTACCGCTGTGACGCCAAACTCGGTAAGTTCCAGCGTGTCCAGCGAAAACATGTTCACGACGTGTGAGCGATTACTGGGCTCGCCCCCAGCGTACCGGCAGTCCAGCGCGAGCGGCCGCCTCACGTGACAGGCGTCAGCCGTGTCTCCGCCTGCTGGCCAGGGGGTGGCGAGGATTTGAACTAATTCAGTTGGAGCGCAGATGTCGTGTCGACTGCACTGCGATATGAGGGAAGATGTGTGCTGATTGTGCTGGAGAACAAGTGATGACCGTAGTGCTTGAAATAAAGTCTTCAGTCCCTTCCCCCCTGCAAAATCAAAGGACGTGACTTAGGTTAGTATAAGTGCAGTTTATTATCTGACGCGATTCTGATAGGTTACCAGTGAAAAAAGATAAGTGACGGAGAACGTTCCTACGTGTGATCGATTATGGTGTTGGGATTTGAACTTGTGATAGATTTTTGTTATGGATGTAAGGGAAATGGCTTTCTCGCCGAGAAAATCGGACATCTTGAATAAATAATAAATGATAATAATAAATAGAAGTACAGTTTTCGAGACATTATCGTTTTGGAATTTGAATTTGGGGCAATTTTCTAGTGGAGGTAGGCCTATAATAAATGATAATGAATGATAATAAATGATAATAAATGATAATGAATGTTAATAAACAAAAGTAAGGTTTTGCAGCCATTATCGTGCTGGAATTTGAATTTGGAGGGAATTTTCTAGTGGAGGCAGGTCAATAATAATTAACATAAATAAATGATAGTAAATGATAATCAATAATAATGAATAATAATGAAGCCAAGTACGGTTTTGCATGCATCATCCTGTTGGAATTCAAACTTCCCGTCATTTTTTTTTCTGGAGGCTTAGGTCATTTTCCCGCAAAAATTCAAACTTCCCGCCATTTTAGGTTAGTGGACGTAGCACAATTGGGCTGTTTTCCTGCCAAAAGCCGCCATCTTGGATGACGTCATCGCCGTCATCTTGAATAAATTTGGCAACAGTTCAGCATGTCGTGACACGAAAGTTGCCCTACTACTAATGAAATTACCGAATTCAAAAACTCAAAATTCTTCAACAGTCTTATGACAGTTCTAACTCAACAGATTTAAGATATGTCAATGTAAATAATTGACTACAAATCTGTCAGTACCAAGAATATCGATACAAAACCTCGATAATCGATGCAGACTCACACTCCGCCATCTTGTTTTGTGTGTATAACATCGAAGCAATTTGTGCAGTGAATTACGTTGGCAGTCGATGACAAAATATAATGTGTAATACTGTAACGTCAATCAACAGCTCCGCCTTTACACCAGTGATGCAAGTGAAGCAGCAAGATGATGAAATTGTAAGTGATTAACTGTCATATAAGAGCCTTTCACACTATTTTCGTTAAACATGACTGATGCAAATCTATCGGCATCCTATACAGGCTGTGATATACATAGTCAACCACAAAGAAGAAAATCGGCAGAAGACATCACTGCTTTCGATTTCTAACCATACACTGCCCCCCTCCTTCCCCCCAAATGCCACACCAGCAGCTACAGTAAAAAACAATGGACAACGTGTTCTAGATTAATCTAGTTTAAGACTGTTTATTTTTAAGTAACATTTCTCTATGTATGTATAAACGCCTGAAGATGAACAGAACATGTTCGAAACGCGTTGCATTATGTTAGATTACGCATAAAGTAAAAAGTTACTGGTAGCGGAAACTTGAAATAAATAATTATCCCACACAGTCACGGTTCACAAACGTAGCCATTATGGCTGAAAATAATAAAGCAGATTGAATCTGGCGAAGCTCGCGTACTGGCGAAACAGCCTCTTACTTTTATGGGGAAGATTAGAGAAGCAGTAGAAACAGCCAAACGACCCGCCAACATGAACAGAGAAGACGGTTACCGACTTCCGACGTCTTGGCTGCCAGCAGTAATAGCGTTACGGGACGATAGCTCACGATAAGCAATACACACTGGCGCGCGGAGACCGCACGTACATAGAGTAATGGCGCGCCTCAGCCAGCGCTAGAAAGCAGGAAAACAAACCCACGTCACAACTGCCGCCTGGTTTTCCATTCGCCAAGAAGAAAACAAGCAGTAACGGAAACACGAATCAATACGTCGGGTTTCCAGCAATGAAAAGAAATAATAAAATCGGCAAGGAACTTCTAACATCCCTCCCCTCCATCCTTAACAGCCTATCAGAATTTGATAACAGGTCTGGAGGTATATAAGAAACAAAGTTTTCTCATTCAGCAGTAAACAAAAACACACTGAAAAAGGTCACTTGCAACAGTGACCGAAACTTCGGTAGTTCTACATATTGGCAATGCGGTCATAAACCCAGAAAAATTTTATTGACTTAGAAAGTGAAGGTTTGAGACACTTTAATTTTTTTCATGTATATAAATCTTGACTACGTCACTTCAGCACCTAGATATCCTTTTTTTTACGGTATAGCTGATTGTTTTACTTTCTCAAAATAGAGAGGTATCTCAGAAATACTGTACGTGTTAACAGCTCAAGAGCCAAATAGTAACTTTTTGCTTTTTACAGAAGCAATTCATTAACAATGAATACAGAGTTTCAACACAATGGTGGAGCAACGACTCTACCTGCTGAAGTGACCCGCGCCGCCAGACGCTGCTTGGCGGGAAAAACCGCTGGAACATATTGTCTCCGTTCTCCTCGGAAGGGCGAAGTTTTAAATTACACGTTTATGAAATCGTTCAAGCAGGAGAATCGTACAAACTTTTGACCATGGCACAGGGTTCCGTGTGGATGACACAGTAAAAAGCATCCCTGGCATAGAAAAACAACTGAAGCCGGCCGCTATGGCCGAGCGGTTCTAAGAGCTTCAGTCCGGACCCGTGCTGCTGCTACGGTCGCAGGTTCGATTCCTGCCTCGCGCATGGGTGTGTGTGATGATGTCCTTAGGTTTAAGTAGTTTTCAGTCTAGGGGACTGATGACCTCAGATGTTAAGTTGGTTTGGGTTGTTTTGGGGAAGGAGACTAGATAGCGAGGTCATCGGTCTCATCGGATTAGGGAAGGATGGGGAAGGAAGTCGGCCGTACCCTTTGAAAGGAACCATCCCGGCATTTGCCTGGAGCGATTTAGGGAAATCACGGAAAACCTAAATCAGGATGGCCAGACGTGAGATTGAACCGTCGTCCTCCCGAATGCGAGTCCAGTGTGCTAAACACTGCGCCACCTCGCTCGGTAGATGTTAAGTCCCCGCCCGCATCTCGTGGTCGTGCGGTAGCGTTCTCGCTTCCCACGCCCGGGTTCCCGGGCTCGATTCCCGGCGGGGTTAGGGATTTTCTCTGCCTCGTGATGGCTGGGTGTTGTGTGCTGTCCTTAGGTTAGTTAGGTTTAAGTAGTTCTAAGTTCTAGGGGACTTATGACCACAGCAGTTGAGTCCCATAGTACTCAGAGCCATTTGAACCATTTGTTAAGTCCCATAGTGCTCAGAGCCATTTGAAACAACTGTAAAAGTTGAAAACAAATAAGTTGCCAGGTCCAGTTGGAACCCCAGATCGGTTTTGCAAAGAGTAGTCTACGTCATTGTCCCCTTACTTTGCATTTATCGCCTATCTCTCGACCAGAGCAAAGTGCCAAGCAACTGGAAAAATTGCAGGTGACTCCTGCATATAAGAAGGGTAAAAGAACGGACCCGGAAAATTACAGACCAATATCCTTAACATCGGTTTGCGGCAGAATTGTAGAGCCTATTCTGAAGTCGAAGATTATAAAGAATCCGCCTCAATTGCAAACAGAAACCGGATGTTGACCTAGGTTTCGGCGCGGATAACCAAACCTTCTTCGGAACTCACTAAAACTACAAACTGCGTAAGGAGGCATGGTCCACCATTAATACAGAACGCCCAAAAGGACAAAAGACTTACAAAAAATGTAAAATAAACGGTACGTGTGTACCATGTCAATAGCTGTACTTAGCACGAACGTCAGAAGCGTGCTTCCTCACCCCAGAGTTTACCTGGGAGCCCGCGGCCCACCGAACGGTGGCTGGGGTGAGGAAGCACGCTTCTGACGTTCGAGCTAAGTACAGCTATGGACATGGTGCACACGTACCGTTTATTTTACATTTTATGCGAGTCTTTTGCCCTTTTGGGCGTTCTGTATTAATGGTGGACCATGCCTCTTTCGGCAATTTGTGGTTTTAGTGTGTTCCGAAGAAGGCGTGGTTATCCGCGCCGAAACTTAGGTCAACATCCGGTTTCTGTTTGCAATCGAGGCGGATTCTTTATAATCATTAAATTATTCACGATTGCTGATGTTAAAAGTTTTCGGATATAATAAATTTCCTACATCATTCATCCCCATTAGAGTCGGGAGAAGGTAATGGCAAAACACCTCTGCTAGGGCCTTGCCTAGTACGGCGGTGCGGGATTCCCCTCATCGTCCCCTACACTCTGTCAAGGAGTATGGGACCTTACCATCATCAGAGACCTAAAAGCTCATGTCCACGAATCAGCACGGCCTTAGAATGCATCGCTCGTGCGAAAGCCGGCTTATTCTTTTCTCGCATGATATACTGCGAACTATGAGACAAGGGCAACAGGCTAATTCCATATTTCCGGATTTCCGAAGAGCGTGCGACATGGTACCCCACTGTGGACTGTTTACGAAGATATGTGCATACGGAATAGTCTCCCAGATATGTGGGTGGATCGAAGACTTCTCAAGTAGTAGAAACCAGTATATTGTCGTCGACGGCGAGTGTTCATCGAAAACAAGCGCAACATCAGAAGTGCCCCAGGGAAGTGTGATAGGACCGTCGCTATTTCTCATAGACATAGGAAAATTAAATAGACCTTTGGAGAAAAGAGAACCACCTGAATGAATATCAAGAGCACAGATGGAAACCCAGTTCTAAGCAAAGAAGGGAAAGCAGAAAGGTGGAACGAGTATATAGAGTGTCTATACAAGGGCGATGTACTTCAGGGCAATATTATGGAAATGGAAGAGGATGTAGATGAAGATGAAATGGGAGATATGATACTGCGTGAAGAGATTGACAGAGCACTGAAAGGCCTAAGTCGAAACAAGGCTCCGGAAGTGGACAACATTCCATTAGAACTACTGACAGCCTTGTGACAGCCAGTCCTGACAAAACTCTACCATCTGGTGAGCAAGATGTATGAGACAGGCGAAATACCCTCAGACTTCAAGAAGAATATAATAATTCCAATCCCAAAGAAAGCAGGTGTTGACAGATGTGAAAATTACCGAACAATCAGTTTAGTAAGTCACGGCTGCAAAATACTAACGCGAATTCTTTACAGACGAGTGGAAAAACTGGTAGAAGCCGAGCTCGGGGAAGATCAATTTGGATTCCGTAGAAATATTGGAACACGTGAGGCAATACTGACCCTACGACTTATCTTACAAGCTAGATTAAGAAAAGGCAAATCTACGTTTCTAGCATTTGTAGACTTAGAGAAAGCTTTTGACAATGTTGACTGGAACACTCTCTTTCAAATTCTGAAGGTAGCAGGGGTAAAATATAGGGAGCGAAAGGCTTTTTACAATTTGTACAGAAACCAGATGGCAGTTATAAGAGTCAAGGAACACGAAAGGGAAGCAGTGGGTGGGAAGGGAGTGAGACAGGGTTGTAGCCTCTCCCCAATGTTATCTGTATATTGAGCAAGCAGTAAAGGAAACAAAAGAAAAATTCGGAGTAGGTATTAAAAGCCATGGAGCAGAAATAAAAACTATGAGGTTCGCCGATGGCATTGTAATTCTGTCAGAGACAGCAAAGGACTTGGAGGAGCAGTTGAACGGAATGGACAGCGTCTTGAAAGGAGGGTATAAGATGAACATGAACAAAAGCAAAACGAGGATAATGGAATGTAGTCGAATTAAATCGGATGATGCTGAAGGAATTAGATTAGGAAATGAGACACTTAAAGTAGCAAAGGAATTTTTACTATTTGGGGAGCAAAATAACTGATGATGGTCGAAGTAGAGAGGATATAAAATGTAGATTGACAATGGCAAGGAAAGCGTTTCTGAAGAAGAGAAATTTGTTAACATCGGGTATAGATTTAAGTGTCAGGAAGTCGTTTCTGAAAGTATTTGTATGGAATGTAACCATGTATGGAAGTGAAACATGGACGATAAATAGTTTGGAGAAGAAGAGAATAGAAGCTTTCGAAATGTGGTGCTACAGAAGAATGCTGAAGATTAGATGGGTAGATCACATAACTAATGAGGAGGTATTGAATAGAATTGGGGAGAAGAGGAGTTTGTGGCACGACTTGACTAGAAGAAGGGATCAGATGGTAGGACATGTTCTGAGGCATCAAGGGATCACCAATTTAGTATTGTAGGGCAGCGTGGAGGGTAAAAATCGTATGGGGAGACCTAGAGATGAATACACTAAGCAGATTCAGTAGGATGTAGGCTGCAGTACGTACTGGGAGATGAAACAGTTTGCATAGGATAGAGTAGCATGGAGAGCTGAATAAAACCAGTCTCAGGACTGAAGTCCACAACAACAACAAATGTGTCGTCAGACAAGGTGGGCAGCATTCTGTGGTTGTTCACTGATGGTTCTGTCGTGTGCAGGAAGGTGTCGAAGAAAAGTGACTGTAGGTTGGTACAAGATGACCTAGACAAAATTTCTAGTTGGTGTGATAATGGGGAGCTGTCTCTCAATGTAGAAAAACGTAAGTTGATGCAGATGAGTAGGAAAAACAAACCCATAATGATCGGATACAGCATTAGTTGTGATATGCTTCACATAATTTGATCGTTTAAATATCTAGGCGTAACACTGCGAAGATATATGAAATAGAACGAGCATGTGATGATTGTGATATGGAAAGCAAATGGTTCAAATGGCTCTGAGCACTATGCGACTCAACTCCTGAGGTCATCAATCGCCTAGATCTTAGAACTAATTAAACCCAACTAACCTAAGGACATCACACACATCCATGCCCGAGGCAGGATTCGATCCTGCGACCGTAGCGGTCGCTCGGTTCCGGACTGCAGCGCCTAGAACCGCACGACCACGCCGGCCGGCGGAAAGCAAATTTTCGATTTCGGTTTATTGGGTGAATTTTAGGAAAGTGTGGTTTATCTGTAAAGGAGAACGCACGTGCGACACTACTACAACCTATTCTTGAGTACTACTCGAGTGTTTGGGATCCGTAACAACTCGTATTAAAGGAAGACATCGAAGCAATTCAGAGGCGGGCTGCTATATTTGTTACCGGTAGGTCCGATCAGCATGCAAGTGTTACGAATATGCTCCGGCAGCTCAAGTGTAAATCCCTAGAGGAAAGCAGGCATTCATTTCGAAGAGCACTACAGGGAATGTTTAGAGAAACAGCGTTTGGAAGCTGACTGCAGAACAAGCCTACTGCCGTCAGCGTACATTTTGCGTAGGGACCACGAGGATGAAATACGACAAATTAGTGCTTATACGGAGGCGCATAGATGGTCGTTTCTCCCTCGCTCTATGTGCGAATGGAACAGGAAGGGGAACGACTACTTGTAGGTCAGAGTACTCTCCACCACCCACCGAGCGGTGACTCGTGCAGTACGTATGTAGATGTATGTATGTAGATTGTTGTTCATCAGGGAGAGGAGCCACCATTGCTGAAAACCATAGTAACCTTGAAGAATGAGGAACAGATAAAAGTAGAAGTACAATTAATAAACGAAACATTGTTGAACAGGACCTACGGTTCCATAGGGCGGAAATGAAGATTCGTCATTCCAGCTCATTTGCGGCCTGAGATCCTGAAGTATTTCCACTATTTTCCAACAACTGGTACCATAGGATTCGTCAAGACACGAAACTGAATCGGACGCACGTATCACTGGCCAGGTCTCTGCCGATTCGTTAAGCACTATGTCAGCCATTTTAAGAAATGCCAACGTCGGTAGAATGTGCCGCAATTACCTCTGGGGCGTCTGGTACTAATCCCACCCTTGGCAAGATTCCCGAAATCGACCAACGGAAATTGGATGGATAACCGCCTACAGTGACTACTTCACTCCCTATGCTGTCATCAAACTGTGCCGACTGCTGAGGCATCGTAAATTGCGAAGTTTCTTCTAGAAGACATCATCTTGAAGCATGGAGCACCCTGTTTGATGACGTCTGATGTGGAGAAGCTTTTCCGTCGAGACGGTTATCAGACGTAATTTCACGCTGAGACATGACAACTGCCTACCATTCAAACACGATTGGCCTCGCAGAATGCTTTAATATGATTTAAAAAAAAAATATTTCCGTCACAGTGCACATAACGTGTTTATTTCACTCTCTGCATTTCGGCCTTAGTCAGTTTCCAAGTGTTACACTGGACTAAACAAACAACAAAAACCAAGAATAACAAAAGCGAGATAAAATACAAAAACTAAAAGTAAATGTATAAATTACATGATTTGTTACGTTATATCCATGTCCAAAATCATCCGGTTTGTGTGAAACACATTTTTTTTCTTTATTGTGATTTAAATTCCACATCCGGTGCCGGCTGACGGCAGCACAGGGGCCGCTCTTCAGCTGAGTGTACACGAGTACGTTTAAGACAATAAAACGAGAAACACGTGTGAACATAAATATAAACAAGGGGGAACATAATGGGAGAAAGTATACAAAAAAAGGGGTGTCTGTAAAATGGAAATTAAAAACAAAATATATTTTAGACAAAAAACCACACACTGTGAGTACTAAAAGACACAAGTCCAAGTATAGCAGGATCACAACAATTCGCAGAAAGATTAAAACAGCCACGTGATAGGCGGCGCAGCACGGAAAAACCACGGGCCACAAAACTTTATACACAAGTCGGGCACACGATTAGAGAGCACACCATGGACGACACTGTACAACTGCACCGGCACGAACAGTGACGCAGCACACTCGAAAAACACAAAACTTTTTTCCCTTTATTGCATTTCGATCCTCCCCCCAGAGGGGGAGTTAAGGAAGTTCAAATGTAAAAACACGGCACTGACTATGCGGACGAAGACACACAGTAGGTAGACAGGCACAATTAAAAAACACAGTCTGGTTTCTGTTCGCACGAGATAAAAAAGAAACACAACTAGCGACAGGCTGGTAGCTGTTCGCAACACTGACAAGGGACGCACAACACTGAACATTCACTTAAAACAGCACTATAGTAGAGGCGACACGGCGGCAAATGCGGGGTGGGGGTGGGGGGGGCGGGGGGGGGGGAGGAACAGAAATATTTTTTTTTCTTTATTGTACTTGAATTCCCTATCCAGGGCGGACTTATGCAGCATATGCGCTGCTCTTCAGTCGAAAGACATTAATTATACAACAGAAGACATTTAAAATTACAAAGGAGAAAATATGGCGTACAAAACGTAAAACGGGGAACATAATGCAAGAGAAGAGACAAAAGGGCGGCGACTGAAAATGGAGATAAAAACCTTAAAAAAGTATTGCACACAAAAAAACCTCACACTGGGACAATGAAAAGAACACAAGGCGAAGTATGGCTCGAGCATATAAACAGCAATGGACGGTGAACTGTGGTTTTAATTTCAAAGAACATTCTTAAAATTTTTTATTTACTAGCGATTCATCAAGAACATTAACACATTTAATCACACTATATGAGCGTGGAAGTACTCGTAGTTGCCAGGGAGTAACTAATGAAATCAAAATCAAATTGCTTTTAACAAATGGGAATTTTATTCCCAAAAGCTTCCTTTTTTTAAAAAAAAGAAACAGATTTAAAATTATAAGCAGAAAACATCCTCTAAATATCAAGTTACAATTTATTCAGAGGCAGAAAGAAACAAATTTTTCAGTGTATGAGCTTTCAGGCTGAGAACCTTGCTGCTTCCTTTTGACACGGCCGTACTCACGACCGCCCACAACAACCTCTGAAAGACTACACTGATGCAAATCTGCAACACACCAGACTACCTTAAAGTAAAAGTTCTAACAATTCACACAAGCACACAAACTATGCAACCCGTAGGAGGGATGGAAATGGTACAAAACACGAAAATTAAAAGATTAACTTGCCACCGAAGGTGCAACTTGATTTTAACTTCTAATAAAAGTCTTACGGTGGAAGGGTGGCAACTTTATCTACTAAAATGACCATTTAAATAAAAGCCCATGAAATGCAATCTTATATAAAATTATACAAGTTTGGCCAAAGGAGTTAACATGCTCTACAGTACACATATACCGGTTCTCAAGATGATAGGCAAGATAAAAACATATTTCAGGAATTAGGCCGTTACACTCCAAGCAATAAATTCATTAACACACCAAATCCGACAAACATGTCAGAGGCAGCTACGAACGACAGACAGACACTAACTGTCTAACAAATGCGGACGAGAGACAGATGAGCAAGCTGGGGACGAGAGACTGACCAAGAAAACAAGTAGAATTCAACAAGTAAATGAAACAACATACCACCAATCACTTAACTTCTAATAAACTGTGACTTCTGGAGAGGACCAGGCGCAGCACCCCCAAATCGCTCTCCCGAACCGTCCTCTGCCAGCCGCCTCAAAAAACGCAGGAAGGCGCGCCGATCTCCCGTCTCTCCTGGTCGGCACCAACCGACCGACTGCCCGCTGCTCCGTCCGCGACTGTTGCTCCGTCGCGACTGCACTGCTGGTACGTCTCCCACTCACTTCCAGACACACGACGGCGGAAATACTGGCTCGGACCCAACCATGCAGAGGAAACACGCCCACTGGCAAAACGACAGCCCTGCAGCAGGAAAGGACCGAACCAAGCTCCACACGATGGTAACTGAAGGGGCTCAGAAGCGCTCGGAGAACCAGTTACACCACGGCGTCGCAGCTCGCACCGGCCAGACTCATGTCGTGGTTTGACTCCTGTTGTTCATCTGTCGGCCGCGAAGCCACTACCCCTCACTATACAGCGCAGCCCACTGGACTCACGTGGTGACCTCACATGTGCCGACGTTCAAGGCGGACACGTCATCTTGTGTCTTAGAGCGCAACCGACCAACGGATCGATCCAACCGCCAATGACCATTGCCTGAGCAACTCGAGCAGACTGGCGCCCTAACACACAGAGTCAGACGCAGGCACTCAGCGGATATGGAAGGTTCAAAATGGCTCTGAGCACTATGGGACTCAACTGCTGAGGTCATAAGTCCCCTAGAACTTAGAACTACTTAAACCTAACCTAAGGACAACACACACATCCATGCCCGAGGCAGGATTCGAACCTGCGACCGTAGCGGTCGCGCGGTTCAAGACTGTAGCGCCAGAACCGCTCGGCCACGGATATGGAAGGCAAGGCGGAGCACATGGCGTTTGAGGATATGGAGGGCCTTGTAAAACTAGGGGAAGGAGGCAGAGATCCAGGCAACACTGGCATAACATAGGATGGATGAGGGACTTGTAGGTGTGGAGGGTGGTAGAAGGATCAATCCCCATGTCTGGCCAGACAGGAGTTTCAGGAGACAGAAACGGTAATGGGCATTCTGCTGGAGGCTCAGGAGGTGAGGGGTACAGGTGAAGTGATGGTCAAGGGTGAGGTCAAGGCATCTCAGGGTGGGGGTGAGCTGGATGGGATGCCCATAAAGGGCGAGGTAGAAATCGTGGAGATGGAAGGAGGGGGTGGTGGGGCCTATGATGATTGCCTGGGTTTTGGAGGGATTGAGATGAAGGAGCTGCTGGTTACACCAAGTGGTGAACTGATCGAGGTGAGTTTGGAGGGTGCATTGGGACTGTTGAAGGGTAGGATAGAGAGACAGGAAGGTGGTGTCAACAGCATATTGGAGAAGGTGGACAGGTTGAGGTGGCTTGGCCATATCAGTGGTAAACAGGAGATAGAGAAGAGGGGAGAGGACGAAGCCCTGGGGGATGCCTGCAGTGGGTTAAAAGATACGGGATTTGGTGTTGTGGAGGGTAACATAGGAAGGACAGAGGAAGGAAACGACCAGACGGACAAATTTGATAGGCAGGGTGTAGGTTTGGAGTTTAAAGAGGAGACCAGGATGCCATACGCTGTCATAGACATTTTGGAGGTCTAGGGAAACAAAAATGGCGGAGCAGCGGGAGTTAAGCTGGAGGGAGAGAAGGTGGACGAGGTTAAGGAGTTGGTCTTTGGCAAAGAAGGAGGGTCGGAAGCCACACTGGGTAAGGGGGAGGAGGTGGTGTTGAAAAAGTTGCTAATGGATACAACAGGAGAGGATGGATTTCAAGACCTTACTGAAGATGGAGGTGAGGTAGATGGGAGGATAGGAAGAGGCGATGGAAGGGCTCTTGTTGGATTTGAGGAATAAGAGGATGCAGGAAGTCTTAGGTCATGGTTGAAGCCGATAAAGAGGATGATGTTATAGAGTATGGCAAGGACAGTCAGGAAGGTGAAGGGGCTTTCTCTAAGGTGGCAGTAGGTGAAACAGATGTGACCAGGGGTCATGTTGCATTTGGACTGGAGGATAAGTTTAATGTCATGTGCTGTGATTTGAGTGTTGATGATGTTGGGGGCAACCGCCCCAAGTACTAGAGACTAGGAGCAAGTGGAGCGACCGAGGTATCGGCACATTCCATGATGGTGGGGAAGAGAGAATAATGAAAGTGGGGATCATCAGGGATGGAGAAGATCTCGGAAAGGTGGGAAGCGAAAAGTGATTGGCCTTACTGAGGTTGTCGGGAATAGGGGCAGTTGTTATGGAGAAGGCGGTCATGGAGTGCAGACTGGGAACCAGTAAGGCGATGGTAGGCAAATCAGTACTTGGTGGAGTTGATAGGGACGGTGGCATTGAGTCGTGTACAGGTCTGGCGCAGTCCCAACATTTCTTTGTTGTAATAAGGTTCCGTATGTGTCACTGTATTTGCCGGTGGCGTAGGAGTGTATCCCTGTCACAATTGCGCAGGAAGGAGCGATGGAGGAGGCAGGATTCGCGAAGGAGGAGGACAGCCCACGGATGGAGAGTGGGACAGTGGTTTTAGTAGGAACATGGGCCTCCACAGCGTCAGTAATTGCCTTCTGAAGGAAGGACGAAGTGTGGATGATGTCTTCAGGATAGTGATAGGTAAGAGGGTGGCTTTCGACCTGGATGGCGATGGAGTCCCGGTAGGCATCCCAGTTGGCACGACATTAGTCATAGACGACTTTGGGAGGGGGTGCAGGGCAGGGAGCCAGTGGGGGGTGGTGACTGCCGACTGGGATGAAGAGAAGGACGGGGAAGTGTTCGCTACCTGTGGGGTCAAGGATGTCGATGGTTATATGCCCATTGTGGTTGGCGGAGGCAATGACAACATCAGGGGTGGTGTTGCTTTCAGGACGGTTGTGCTGGGGAAGGGGAAAAATGTCACCTTGGCTCGTGGAGAGGAACTGATGCGACCGCCAAACAGCAGCAGGGGAGTGGATAAGGATGTTGATGTCAGCAGCAGTCACATAGGTGGAGAAGGTGCAGTCAATGTGGGACATGAAGTCATAGGAAAGAGGAGCAGTGGAGCAGACATAGATGGTGATGCAGGTAATGGTGAGGGAGGGGAAGAGGACACTGAGGAGAAGGTCTTCAGTGGGGTCATTGAGGAGAGGTTGTGGCCGGACAGGGATATGCTTAAGGTGGCCAATGGTGGCTGCACCCTGTGCTCGAGGACCAGTGTGGTGGAGGAGATATGGAGAGGTGCAGAGAGTATGGTGGGGCTGGAGAAAGGTTTCGTTCAGGAATAAGGTGTCGACCCAGTGGTTGGAGAGTGTGTTAATGAGTAGGTATTTGTTCGTGTGGAAGGATGCAACACTCATGTCACCCATGATGGGAAGAGAGGGGGGTGATGAGAGGGGAGGGAAGAGGCTTAAACTAGTTTGTTGAGGTGGGTGAAGGTGAAGTTGGCTTGGTTGTGGGAGTAAGTGGCAAAGGTGTTCAGGTGAAAGACGGAGCAGGCGGCAAAGGAGATCTGTTGGAGTGTGTGGGGGTGCTGAAAATGGTGAATATTTTGGAGGAAATTGGTGAGAAACCAGATAATGTCTTCAGCCATGGGGGGTGGACAGAGGGAATTGTTGAAGTGGACAGGGGGGATCAATGGGACTGACAGGGACAGTAAGCTTGGGGGTGGCAGGAGGGGGTTTAGCTTCACACTTGTGGGAGTAAGTGGGATGGGGACCATTGCAGGTGTTATAGGAAGGAGGGTTGGCAAGATTGGGGCAGTTTTTAAGAAAGTGGGAGGCCTTACAATGGGGACAGATGGGAGGGTTTTTGCAGTTGGGGGTCAGGTGATCGTTGTACATGAGGCAGCGCTGGCAGCAGTATGATTGGGGAGGGGATTTTGAGGATTCAAAAGGGTGGTGATGGTGGAAAATAAGGACACCCTGGGTGTGAGGTGGTCAACAGAGGGGGTGGACTCTGAAAAGACCTGCATGAGATAGGTGGGACTGGAGGTATTGTGGATACGGTGGGCAGAATGGATTTCCAGGTCCAGGTGTGAGTTCAGTTCCACCAACACCTCATGCTCCGTGATCACCGGGCTGAGCTTGGTGATCAGGGTGGTGTAGATGGGTGGACGACGGGGAGGCTGAGGCTAATGTGGAGAGGAAGAGGAAAGGGGCCAAACATAGTGTGTGGGAGTTTACAGAGAAGGTCTGTATGAAAGGAGGGGAAGGGGGACTTGATGAGGACTGAGTTCCTGTGAGGAATCAACTGGGAGATGAGAGCACCAGGTAAATACTTTCATATCTCCATGGTGAGGGTACAGGCACCAAGGAACTTAGGATCCAGGGTTGACAGGACAAAGGTGTGCAAGGTGGGGGCTGGAGTATGGATATCAGGAGGAGGGGTGGTGTCCATAGAGATGATGGGGGGGGGGGTGGATGAAGTAGTGACTTTTTGTTGGAAGTGGCAGGAGCAGAGTCAGCAATGACGTGCTTCTAGGGTTTTTTGGAGACTGTTAGAGGAGGGGAGAGTGACGGGCAGGAGAGGGAAGTGGTGGGCAGCAGTGGCATGGTGGAGGTGCTGGAAGAAGCAGGAGGTTCAGAGGTGGCAATTGTGATCCTGCGTGATGTGATGCATGCGGGGGACACAGATGATGAAGTGATGGGGGTGGGGGTGGGGGGAGGGTGAGAGAGGGGAAGCCGACCACCTGAGATCTGAGGGGTGGCAGTGAAGGTGACAGCAAAGGCGTACATGGGGGTGGGGGCAGGAGTGGGAGCAGTTTTGGGTGTGGAGGCTGGGGGGAAGGGTGTAGATGTGGGGGTACAGAGCAGGGGAGGAAATGGGGGAATGGGTGAGTGGGGGGAGGAGAGGTATAAGGATAGAGGCCAGGGGTGGCCCTCCAGGAAGTGAAGAGGGGGAGGGGGAGGGGGAGGTGTAGATGACAGTGGAGATGGGAAGACAGGCGACAGAGGGGTGGATGGACAGCAGGCGGCAACTACGATGGACGGTGGCCGATGGAGGGCAACAGAAGGACGGCACGCTGAAGCGAGCATCTGGCGGCGACGGCAGTGGCGGCGAGCCCCGGACGACGGTGAGCAGGTAGGCAACGGCGATGGCGGGCGAATGAACGACAGTTGCTGGCACACAGACAGACAGACAGACAGACACAGCAACAGCAACAGGCGCTTCGAAAACTCAGATTTCTTCCTGATGGTAGCCCAGGCTCTGCAATCTGTCGTCTGCGAAGGAGGGGATCCAACCCTCGAGAAGCAGAACACAAAATCATGTTACTTAAACCAGTTGTCTCATAAGTAAGTGTGAGTACATATATGTGACACATAAAAAGGTCGGAAACTTCCACCTCTAACAACTGTAGTGAAGTGGTAATGTAAATTAGGTTTCTAAAACAGAGGCATATGCCCTATTTCACTTTATCTAAACATTAACTAACATGAACATAAGTGAACCGATCGTCACAGATGGTCACAGAGACGATCGCAATGTGTATCATGCAGTTTATGATATGTCAAGGAATAAGGCAGTGGGATTGTTTATTTAATATTATATTATCTTTGTTACATGACATTGTTTGAAGTTTATAACATAGTGATCCAACTTCAAATCTCCCATGGAAATATCGTAAAATGCATTATCGTAATACAGATGTCATGGAAGATGAACATTGTGAGACAATTTGTTGTCTAATTTTTGATGCATTATATACACTCCTGGAAATGGAAAAAAGAACACATTGACACCGGTGTGTCAGACCCACCATACTTGCTCCGGACACTGCGAGAGGGCTGTACAAGCAATGATCACACGCACGGCACAGCGGACACACCAGGAACCGCGGTGTTGGCCGTCGAATGGCGCTAGCTGCGCAGCATTTGTGCACCGCCGCCGTCAGTGTCAGCCAGTTTGCCGTGGCATACGGAGCTCCATCGCAGTCTTTAACACTGGTAGCATGCCGCGACAGCGTGGACGTGAACCGTATGTGCAGTTCACGGACTTTGAGCGAGGGCGTATAGTGGGCATGCGGGAGGCCGGGTGGACGTACCGCCGAATTGCTCAACACGTGGGGCGTGAGGTCTCCAAAGTACATCGATGTTGTCGCCAGTGGTCGGCGGAAGGTGCACGTGCCCGTCGACCTGGGACCGGACCGCAGCGACGCACGGATGCACGCCAAGACCGTAGGATCCTACGCAGTGCCGTAGGGGACCGCACCGCCACTTCCCAGCAAATTAGGGACACTGTTGCTCCTGGGGTATCGGTGAGGACCATTCGCAACCGTCTCCATGAAGCTGGGCTACGGTCCCGCACACCGTTAGGCCGTCTTCCGCTCACGCCCCAACATCGTGCAGCCCGCCTCCAGTGGTGTCGCGACAGGCGTGAATGGAGGGACGAATGGAGACGTGTCGTCTTCAGCGATGAGAGTCGCTTCTGCCTTGGTGCCAATGATGGTCGTATGCGTGTTTGGCGCCGTGTAGGTGAGCGCCACAATCAGGACTGCATACGACCGAGGCACACAGGGCCAACACCCGGCATCATGGTGTGGGGAGCGATCTCCTACACTGGCCGTACACCACTGGTGATCGTCGAGGGGACACTGAATAGTGCACGGTACATCCAAACCGTCATCGAACCCATCGTTCTACCATTCCTAGACCGGCAAGGGAACTTGCTGTTCCAACAGGACAATGCACGTCCGCATGTATCCCGTGCCACCCAACGTGCTCTAGAAGGTGTAAGTCAACTACCCTGGCCAGCAAGATCTCCGGATCTGTCCCCCCATTGAGCATGTTTGGGACTGGATGAAGCGTCGTCTCACGCGGTCTGCACGTCCAGCACGAACGCTGGTCCAACTGAGGCGCCAGGTGGAAATGGCATGGCAAGCCGTTCCACAGGACTACATCCAGCATCTCTACGATCGTCTCCATGGGAGAATAGCAGCCTGCATTGCTGCCAAATGTGGATATACACTGTACTAGTGCCGACATTGTGCATGCTCTGTTGCCTGTGTCTATGTGCCTGTGGTCCTGTCAGTGTGATCATGTGATGTATCTGACCGCAGGAATGTGTCAATAAAGTTTCCCCTTCCTGGGACAATGAATTCACGGTGTTCTTATTTCAATTTCCAGGAGTGTAGAATAAGTAAATGGTTATAGATAAGTGACATCTACCCTTCCTTCCAACTGTAACCTGGCCTTGTTCCCTCCCCTCACCAGGGCCCCCCTTTTCCCCTCCCCTCCTTCTCCCAGAGCGGATTTTCCTCCTCCACCCCCCCTGAGTGCCTGCACCTCCTCCTCGACTGTTTCCCTCCCACGCCCTTCCCTCCCCAGCCCTCTTCGGCGCGCTCCTCACCCGTCTCAACCTTCTGCCTCCTTCTCTCCCTCCCTTTTTCGCTTCTCCATCGTCTCCATGCCCCTGGCAGATCCACTGTTTTTCATCGTCATCAGTCTGCTACGTCAGTGTTGTGTTTGGTGCTGTTCTCCCGTGCGTAAAGACCTGTGATTTTAATTGTGTGTTGGACTTGAACATAGTGTTACTGTCTGTGATTGTTATGTACTACGCCGTCCGTCGATCCTTTTATGCTCTGCTCATATTTCGCCTTGTGTTCGTTAATTGTCCCAGTGTGTGTTTTTTATGTGTGCGCTACTTTTTTACTGTTTTTATCTCCATTTTACAGTCGCCCCCGTTTTTGTCTGTTGTCCTCCGTACTGTTCCCCCTTTTTATATCTATGTACGCCATATTTTCTCCTTTCTGTTATTTTAAATGTCTTCTTTTGTATAATTACGGTCTTTCGGCTGAAGAGCAGCGCGTATGCTGCTGCGAGCCGTCCCAGATGGGGCACTGAAATATAATAAAGGAAAAAAAATAGTTATAGATATGGATACGAATTACAAAAACCTTACATAAAAGTTTTGAAGATGTTTGAATTAGATCAAGCGCACAAAAAAAACAGCAACACAGCTAGGAAAAATGGAGGAGTAGGAGAAGGGTGGGGTGCAGGGCGGAAGGGGTGGGGGGAGAGAAAAAAGTAAGATGTTGCCAGATAGCATCTGCATCAGGTTCCAAAATTGGGCGCTTGCATTATGCGCTAACATCTTCAGTCCCGAGGTATCATGTACGGCACCCTCAGGTTTCATTTTTTCCTCAGGCGCGTACGCAGCTGAAACTTTTCTCACCTGTGGTATTACGTGCGATACGCATCGCAATTGCGACAGCTGACTTATTCGTAATTCTGCTGGGAAACAGGAGGTGACAGCACGATTGCGAACTTCGCATTCTACACCTGCTCAGCATGTGCGGCGAAATAAACATAAAGACATCTTTTTCTGCTACAAGTGTTTTCACGTACTTTAATAAATTATTAATGCTCTGTAGTCATTACACAGTTAATAGCTAACAATAAAAGAATATTATGTCCGCCCCGGTAGCCGAGTGCTGCCGCCACGGTAGCTCAGCGTGTTCGGTCAGAGGGTAACATGTTCTCTTTAATAAAAAAAACTGGGGTAACAGATCAACAACGAACTTAAATGGATGTCTTACGACGTCCGCCCCGAGCAGATGCAACGAACTAAAGCGAACAAAATGAAAATTTTAAAAAATAAAAAGTGGTCAGTGTGACAGACTGTCAATCCTAAGGGCCCGGGTTCGATTCCCGGCTGGGTAAAAGATTTTCTCCGTTCAGGGACTGGGTGTCGTGTTGTCGTAATCATCATCATTTCATCCCCATCTGTGATAAACCTTTTGCATTTCCTTTATGTTTTCGTCTTCTTTAAAGGCAAAGAGACAAGATGAAGCGGTAGCCCATCATAGAGCCTATGCCTACCGTCATGTATTTTTTGACTTTCAGTTGTTAATAAACAGAGGATTTTTTCTGGTACCAGTAGGAGGAAGGAGGGATTCGCGCTCAGCTAGTGAAAGAGTGAGAAGCACGCCAATTTTTTAGCGAGTAATTGTAGACCGCCATTTTGGGGTCGCTATGAATAAGTGAGGAGTGTGTATTTCATATGTGCACCGTTTAGAAAAATACAGTATTGTTTTATTAACAGAAAGGTCGTGTGAGTTGTTATTTCAAATAGTACAATAATTACAATAACTGAAGCCCACCTGTGTACTTTGGAAAATTACGAAGATCCGATAAGCTTAATAGGAACACGGTCAAGACTTCAAAGGTGAACGCGCCGACCAAACGTAGTATTATAAAGAATGGTAAGCACAAATCTACAGCGGAGAAAGAAACTGCTCCGCCCTGCAAAATAATATGAACTAATACGGACTTATTTCCAGGCATAGCTCAGCTTATTGTGCTTGTCATTCACGCCGAAAAAATAATCTCATTAATTCAATACATTTTAAAAAGCCACGCATTTTATTATCATCTATTCCATTATTTTATTATACTATACATCGACGGGCAAGTCGCCGAAGTGGCGTCAGGTCGAAAGACTTGCACTTGCCGTTGCGGTCTACCTGAAGGGAGACCCTCGTCACACGACATTATTATTATTATTATTATTATAACGGATTTATCGGCTTTATACTTTCTGATAACACTTATGAAGCCTTCGGGCTAACGCCGACTTTGTTTACATTAGCGGAAATGAGGTTACAATTTTTACTGCCATATTGAAAAGAACTGGTGGAAATGCAAGGCAGAAGCCTGCAGAGCCTTTCGCTGCACGGTGTGAGCAGTGGAAAGTGTTCCTTTGCTTCACTACAAACAGAAATTGATTTAGCACATTCCAAAAAAAAAATTACATTAGCATAAGTTTTTTGCTGAGGTGTCGAGATGGAGAAGTGGTACCAGTATTTGCCAGAATTAAACATCACATCAACTCCAGAGCGGCCAACAAGATAAAACGCAGAGCCAGCACGGCACTGGTGAGAGAGAGGATTCGAGATATGCGCCACAGGTTAGATGTTGTGGCCAGGGAGCTGTTACACATTCATCTGTACGTGGCAGCCTCCTTAACAAGAGAAGATTGGGATCGGGTAGACCGTGCCTCCTGGTCTTTAGCTGAGTGTGCTAGAAGGAATGCCTCATCTTGCCAATCTGCAAAGTTAGACCGCATGAGTAAGAAAGCACAGCAGATGGAAGAGACACGCACTGTGACGAATTGGAGTGGCATACAGTTTGATGATACAACCTTAAAGGTACTCAGCAAGGGTCTCAACTTTGCTACGACCCCTAGAAATGTACCCATTTCAGGTTTCGTCAGTGCAGTAGAGCAAGTTGCAGCCACACTTCCACCTAATGTGGCAGAGGAAGTCCGCCGAGAGACCTGCAGGGCCCTCATCAAGGCCAGGCCGCCGAAATCGAACATCACAACCGAGGAGAGGCTTGCACTCAAGAAACTCCGGGAAGACAACAGCATTGTGGTACTGCCAGCAGACAAAGGGAACTCCACTGTCATCTTGCAGCGGGTGGATTATGATGAGAAAGTACGCCAACTTCTGGAGGACCCTGCATACAGAATTCTGGAGTGTGACCCCACGGACAAGGTGGCCAAGAAGACTAGTGCTCTCTTGAAGGAAACAGGGATGCCTGATAAGATCATCAGACAACTACGGGAAAAAGCGCCAGTGCCACCTAGACTGTATGGTCTGCCTAAAATACACAAGGAGGGCGTGCCCCTACGTCCAATTGTCAGTAATATTGGGGCACGTACGTACACAACAGCCAAGTACTTGAAAGGTCTCCTGTCTCCATATGTGGGCAAATGTATTCACCACATCCGTAACTCAGAAGATTTCCTGCAACGCCTCAAGCAACTGCACATCACAGATTCGGACATCATGGTCAGTTTTGATGTGGTATCGCTGTTCACCAGGGTTCCACTGAAGGACTCACTAGAACTGATTGCAGAGAAATTTGACGGTGCTCTGTTGGACCTGTTCAGTCATACACTGACATCCACGTACTTCCTGTACAGAAACCAATATTACGAGCAAACTGAAGGTGTAGCTATGGGCAGCCCACTGTCCCCTGTGGTTGCCAACATGTTTATGGAGAGTTTTGAGGAGAGGGCATTGGAGACAGCCACATTTAAACCCACATGCTTCTTTAGGTATGTGGATGACACCTTCGTGATCTGGCCACATGGGATGGACAGGCTCAATGAGTTTCTTGAACATCTTAACTCATGCCACCCTAATATCAAGTTCACCATGGAACTGGAGAAGAATGGCCAGCTGCCATTTCTGGATGTACTAGTCCAGTGGAAAGCAGATGGATCAATTGGCCACAGTGTGTACCGAAAACCAACACACACTGATTTATATCTGCAGGCCAGCAGCTGTCACCACCCTGCACAGAAGAATGGGGTTCTGAAGACTTTGGTCCACAGAGCACATGCCCTGTCAGACCAAGAGAATCTACCTATAGAGATAGAACGTCTCAAAACAGTTTTCTCCAAGAATGGATACACGGACAGACAAATTGAGAGGGCACTCCAACCAGCCACCATACCACAGGTTCCTGAAGAAGACCAAGATGAAACAAAGAAGGTGGCATATTTGCCCTATGCTGGCTCTATTTCTGCCAGAATCAGTAGGATCCTCCGTAAACACAATATCAAGTGTGTTTTCTGTCCATCCAACAAGATTGGGGGACTGCTGGGGAGTGTCAAAGACGACCTGGGGTTACGAAAACCAGGGATTTACAATATACCTTGTCAATGTGGCAGGTCCTACATTGGCCAGACGACAAGAACTGTGGAGATCAGGTGCAAAGAACATCAGAGGCACACTAGATTAAGACAGGTGGCTAAGTCAGCCATTGCTGAACACTGTCTAGAACTAGATCATGCCATGAAGTATGAGGATACCAGGATTCTAGCACAAACACCCAGATTTTGGGACAGTGTTCTAAGAGAATCGATAGAAATTAAAATGGCTGACGATCTTATGAACCGTGACACAGGGTACCAGCTAAGCAGAGCCTGGGATCCGGCTCTGGAATTGTTAAAGGAGCAACGGGGCCAGCTGCAACACTGCACAAACAGAAGAACCAGAGACATGGAGATGGAAAACGAGGCCCTGACGGACTGCCAGGAGCACCAGACCGAAGATGGAACACCCAGAAGTGGGACTGGTGGGCGCGGGCCGCAGAGGGAACATCCAGAGCTGCAGTGGACGAAAAACGGGGCGGCAACGCTCCAACAGGTCGTGGTGAGCGGGCGCGCACCGCAGGGGGAACGCTTGGTACCCCAGACCGTAGATGAAACCCCCAGGAGCGGGGTTGGTGGGCGCGGACCGCAGAGGGAACACCTAGAACCGCAGCGGACGGAAAACGGAGCAGCAACGCTCCAGCAGGTCGCAGGGAATGGGCGCGGACCACAGAGGAAGCGCCTGCAGCCGTTGGTGGAGGGGGAAGGCCATAGGCATAAATACTGGACCAGGTCCACTCGAGGAGCAGTCTCAGGTCGCACCTGATGAAGGTTACGAGCTACGTGACCGAAATATCGTGCAAGTACAACGCTGATATCCGGCAGAACACCCGACAACCCAAGATGTCATTAGATCGCCGGGAAAGCCTGAAGAGTTACTTCAAAAGTCTCTACGGGGAGGAGATGTATCAGAATATCAAGAAGCTGGACAAGCTGCGGCAGAAGAAAGGGAAGATGCTGAGTTCTCTCAGTTTTTTGCTGAGGTGTCGAGATGGAGAAGTGGTACCAGTATTTGCCAGAATTAAACATCACATCAACTCCAGAGCGGCGAACAAGATAAAACGCAGAGCCAGCATGGCACTGGTGAGAGAGAGGATTCGAGATATGCGCCACAGGTTAGATGTTGTGGCCAGGGAGCTGTTACACATTCATCTGTACATGGCAGCCTCCTTAACAAGAGAAGATTGGGATTGGGTAGACCGTGCCTCCTGGTCTTTAGCTGAGTGTGCTAGAAGGAATGCCTCATCTTGCCAATCTGCAAAGTTTGACCGCATGAGTAAGAAAGCACAGCAGATGGAAGAGACACGCACTGTGACGAATTGGAGTGGCATACAGTTTGATGATACAACCTTAAAGGTACTCAGCAAGGGTCTCAACTTTGCTACGACCCCTAGAAATGTACCCATTTCAGGTTTCGTCAGTGCAGTAGAGCAAGTTGCAGCCACACTTCCACCTAATGTGGCAGAGGAAGTCCGCCGAGAGACCTGCAGGGCCCTCATCAAGGCCAGGCCGCCGAAATCGAACATCACAACCGAGGAGAGGCTTGCACTCAAGAAACTCCGGGAAGACAACAGCATTGTGGTACTGCCAGCAGACAAAGGGAACTCCACTGTCATCTTGCAGCGGGTGGATTATGATGAGAAAGTACGCCAACTTCTGGAGGACCCTGCATACAGAATTCTGGAGTGTGACCCCACGGACAAGGTGGCCAAGAAGACTAGTGCTCTCTTGAAGGAAACAGGGATGCCTGATAAGATCATCAGACAACTACGGGAAAAAGCGCCAGTGCCACCTAGACTGTATGGTCTGCCTAAAATACACAAGGAAGGCGTGCCCCTACGTCCAATTGTCAGTAATATTGGGGCACGTACGTACACAACAGCCAAGTACTTGAAAGGTCTCCTGTCTCCATATGTGGGCAAATGTATTCACCACATCCGTAACTCAGAAGATTTCCTGCAACGCCTCAAGCAACTGCACATCACAGATTCGGACATCATGGTCAGTTTTGATGTGGTATCGCTGTTCACCAGGGTTCCACTGAAGGACTCACTAGAACTGATTGCAGAGAAATTTGACGGTGCTCTGTTGGACCTGTTCAGTCATACACTGACATCCACGTACTTCCTGTACAGAAACCAATATTACGAGCAAACTGAAGGTGTAGCTATGGGCAGCCCACTGTCCCCTGTGGTTGCCAACATGTTTATGGAGAGTTTTGAGGAGAGTGCATTGGAGACAGCCACATTTAAACCCACATGCTTCTTTAGGTATGTGGATGACACCTTCGTGATCTGGCCACATGGGATGGACAGGCTCAATGAGTTTCTTGAACATCTTAACTCATGCCACCCTAATATCAAGTTCACCATGGAACTGGAGAAGAATGGCCAGCTGCCATTTCTGGATGTACTAGTCCAGTGGAAAGCAGATGGATCAATTGGCCACAGTGTGTACCGAAAACCAACACACACTGATTTATATCTGCAGGCCAGCAGCTGTCACCACCCTGCACAGAAGAATGGGGTTCTGAAGACTTTGGTCCACAGAGCACATGCCCTGTCAGACCAAGAGAATCTACCTATAGAGATAGAACGTCTCAAAACAGTTTTCTCCAAGAATGGATACACGGACAGACAAATTGAGAGAGCACTCCAACCAGCCACCATACCACAGGTTCCTGAAGAAGACCAAGATGAAACAAAGAAGGTGGCATATTTGCCCTATGCTGGCTCTATTTCTGCCAGAATCAGTAGGATCCTCCGTAAACACAATATCAAGTGTGTTTTCTGTCCATACAACAAGATTGGGGGACTGCTGGGGAGTGTCAAAGACGACCTTGGGTTACGAAAACCAGGGATTTACAATATACCTTGTCAATGTGGCAGGTCCTACATTGGCCAGACGACAAGAACTGTGGAGATCAGGTGCAAAGAACATCAGAGGCACACTAGATTAAGACAGGTGACTAAGTCATCCATTGCTGAACACTGTCTAGAACTAGATCATGCCATGAAGTATGAGGATACCAGGATTCTAGCACAAACACCCAGATTTTGGGACAGTGTTATAAGAGAATCGATAGAAATTAAAATGGCTGGCGATCTTATGAACCGTGACACAGGGTACCAGCTAAGCAGAGCCTGGGTTCCGGCTCTGGAATTGTTAAAGGAGCAACGGGGCCAGCTGCAACACTGCACAAACAGAAGAACCAGAGACATGGAGATGGAAAACGAGCCCCTGACGGACTGCCAGGAGCACCAGACCGAAGATGGAACACCCAGAAGTGGGACTGGTGGGCGAGGACCGCAGAGGGAACATCCAGAGCCGCAGTGGACGAAAAACGGGGCGGCAACGCTCCAACAGGTCGTGGTTAGCGGGCGCGGACCGCAGGGGGAACGCTTGGTACCCCAGACCGTAGATGAAACCCCCAGGAGCGGGGTTGGTGGGCGCGGACCGCAGAGGGAACACCTAGAACCGCAGCGGACGGAAAACGGAGCAGCAACGCTCCAGCAGGTCGCAGGGAATGGGCGCGGACCACAGAGGAAGCGCCTGCAGCCGTTGGTGGAGGGGGAAGGCCATAGGCATAAATACTGGACCAGGTCCACTCGAGGAGCAGTCTCAGGTCGCACCTGATGAAGGTTACGAGCTACGTGACCGAAATATCGTGCAAGTACGACGCTGAAATCCGGCAGAACACCCGACAACCCAAGATGTCAGCATAAGTAATGTTAACTTAATACTGTGCTAATATAAAGAAAAGCAACAAAACGAATACTTTGAGATATTCCGCTATCGTAATTTTGTTTAATACTTTCAATTCTTTGCTTAGAATAGTAGAGTTCTCATAACCAAGTTCGTATTTTGACCTACACTATGTGATCAAAAGTATCCGGACACCCCCAAAAACTTACATTTTTCATATTAGGTGCATTATGCTGCCACCTACTCCTAGGTACTCCATATCAGAGACCTCATTAGTCACTAGACATCGTGAGAGAGCAGAATGGGGCGCTCCGCGGAACTCAAGTACTACGAACGTGGTCAGGTGATTGGGTGTCACTTGTGTCATACGCCTGTACGCGAGATTTCCACACTCCTAAACATCCGTAGGTCCACTGTTTCAGATGTGATAGTGAAGTGGAAACGTGAAGGGACACGTACAGCACAAAATCGTACAGGCCGACCTCGTCTGTTCACTGACAGAGACCGTCGACAGTTGAAAAGGGTCGTAATGTGTAATCGGCAGACATCTATCCACACCATCAGACAGGAATTCCAAACTGCATCAGGATCCACTGCAAGTACTTTGACAGTTAGGCGGGAGGTGAGCGAACTTGGATTTCATGGTCGAGCGCGTGCTCATAAGCCACACATTACGCCGGTAAATACCAAACGACACCTTGCTTGGTATAAGAAGCGTAAATACTGGACGATTGAACAGTGGGAAAACGTCCATTGGAGTGACGAATCACGGTACACAATGTGGCGATCCGCTGGCAGGGTGTGGTTATGGCGAATGCCCGGTGAACGTCATCTGCCAGAGTGTGTAGTGCCACCAGTAAAATTCGGAGGCGGTGGTGTTATGGTGCTGTCATGTTTTTCATGGAGGGTGCGTGCACCCCTCGTTGCTTTGCGTCGCACTATCACAGCACCTGCCTACATTGATGCTTTAAGCACCTTCTTGTTCCCACTGTTGAAGAGCAATTCGGGGATAGCGATTGCATCTTTCAACAGGATCGAGCATCTGTTCATAGTGCACGGCCTGTGGCGCACTGGTTACACGACAGCAACATCCCTGTAATGGACTGGCCTGCACGGAGTCCTGAATCCCATAGAACACTTCTGGGATGTTCCGGAACGCCGACTTCGTGTGAGGCCCGCCGACCGACATCGATATTTCTCCTCAGTGCAGCAGTCCGTGAAGAATGGACAGCCATTTCCCAAGAAACCTGCCGGCACCTGATTGAACATATGCCTGCGAGAGTGGAAGCTATCATCAAGGTTCAAATCAAATGGCTCTGAGCACTATGGGACTCAACTGCTGAGGTCATTAGTCCCCTAGAACTTAGAACTAGTTAAACCTAACTAACCTAAGGACATCACAAACATCCATGCCCGAGGCAGGATTCGAACCTGCGACCGTAGCGGTCTTGCGGTTTCAGACTGCAGCGCCTTTAACCGCACGACCACTTCGGCCGGCTATCATCAAGGCTAAGAGTGGCCAACACCATATTGGATTCCGGCATTACCGATGGAGGGCGCCACCAACTTGTAAGTCATTTTCAGCCACGTGTCCGGATACTTTTTATCACATGGTGTACCTTGAAAACTATACCAAATATGAAGAGTATGTGTAATATATGTTGTTCCTTTGTAATGAAGCAACTTGAAGCTGCAGATTTGTATGTGTTGCATGGGGGCTTAATTATAATAAAATGCAAATAATTTTAATTTTTTGTAGCTGTTTGTCCGATTACTAAGTCTCGTAAACGGTTGGCCCTGACTAGTATTATTACGCAATCTGACTGCATAGAACAACAACAAAGAATGAAATGGAAATTTTCATTAACACAATTAATTAATTAAGCCCCCAGCAACTATAAAACCTACGAAACCAAAGCACAAGTGTAACTGTTCTGTGTGTGGAAGTATGACTCAACGTACGCATCTGGCACGGTTCTTCTTCAATAACACAAGAAATTTTAAATATCATTTATACTGAATTAATCAAAGAAAATAAAAATACCATAATTACTCAAGAGAACCAGAATTACACTCTAATCCAAGAACACAAGCCAGATTCTTTGTTGACTGAACCTGTAATGACACATTATTTAAGACACTGAAATAATGAAAAAAAAACATGGAGTATTTTACCTTCATATATATTGACGAAAAGCACTCTGATCACTACAATATTTCCATTCGAACAACATCTGCTGTCTAGCCCATCAAACAACTGCATAAAACATGGAACAACATCTCGACAAACACTGCCCACTAGCACATCTCAACACACACTGACTACTACGAGTCCTCGACAAGCACTGCCCACTACGACATCTCAATAATCACTGCCTACCACGAGTTCTAAACAAGCACTGCCCTCCGCTACATCTCAATAATCACTGCCTACTAAGAGTTCTGAACAAGCACTGACTACTACGACCTCTCAAGAATCACTGCCTGTGGAGGCGGCTAAACAAAACTCTCTGGCGCGATCTCTGGCGCTGTGGCTCAGTGTAGCCACCTTTCAGTGTTTAGTGTCCAGCCTGACTCCTAAGGTATCTTATATGACACCGTTTGTAGGAAATAGACTAGAGTTCCAAATATGTTTTGAGGGTTATTCTTCGTTAAGTAGCATTAACAGAAGGCAATTAATACCAAAGTAGCCCACTTCTACTTTTAATAAGAGCTCGAGCCTGAAGACGTTAAGCATACCTGGGCTGTCCGGATACTTTTGGTCCCATTGTGTAGATTTCTTCTGTTCGGACATTTATTCCATTGGATCGAGTCAATGGCCTTCTTGGTCCTCATTCGTATCGCCTTGTAGTATAAATGATCGCTGGGTTCTTCTTCGTCATCCGTTTGTTCACAACTCTGATCGGATTACGTTCTCCTTCGTCATCCGTTTGTTCACAGCTTTGATCGGATTACGGAGCGTACCAAAGGCAAAACTGAACTAAACCTACTCTCAATTGCTCGGTTGTCTACTTCCCCGATCTTTGCACACTTCCGCAAAACGCCGCGCTCCAGACGGTTCTTCTCTGAATTGGCATGTCTTTCTCAAATTAGTGCTCTGCTTGTTATTAGCAGACTCTAATTCTTAGGTCTTACTTGTTTCGTCAAATATGAGCTGTTGTTCTTCCACGGTTCAGCACACTTTCACTTCGTCTACTACGTGGTCCCTTAATTTTATGTAATTTTTGTTGGTAATACGTGTTTAGCAACTCCTAAACAATTTCTGCTCCCTTGGGTTTACCATCAATACTTATTCTGTGCTCTGTAGACCATTCCTTTCATAAAATAATAATTTTTCCTTAATTTGACTGAGGATTACTATGTCTCCAACAAATGTTAAAATTTATAATTTTTTGTCCGGAATTTTAATCCTACTCCTGAACTTTTCATATAATTTCCTTCATTGTATGAACAATGAAAAAGCAGAGGAGAATACTACATCTTTGCCTTAAGTCCTTCCTAATTCTGTCACTTCTCTCTTTGTCTCATTGTTCTCGCTTGGCCCTTCTAGATATTGTATATTATCCGTTTTCTCCTACAACGTATTCCCATTCGGCACAGAATATCAGACATATTGAAGTACTTTACGTTTTCCGATGCTTTGTCTATGACGACACATTCTATGAAGGTGTTTTGATTTTTTCTAGTTTTTCTCGCGTTTTGCAAGGGTAACTTCAGAACTGCCTACTATCTGGTTAGCAGTTTGTAAGCCTGATCCCTCTAACAGACGAGGTATCAGTTCTCGCATTTATTTGTCACTGACACCGTTAACAAATGTTTAAAAGTGAAGTTCCTTTTGCACATTTAATTTCGAAGCTTTTGGTTGCTTTTAAATTCTACAGAAGTTATTCTGACGTTTCTACTTGCTTAACTTGTTCTTTACACTTTCGAAATGTCTCTACGATATTGCTGTATTCATTTCTTTTTCTGAATAATTGTTGTATTTACTTCTTGCGTCGATCAACCGACACATTTCTACTATTGCTCAAAGTTTTTTCGACATTTCCATCCCTACACTTATATTTTTCTACGTAACTTTTTTGATCGCTCTTTTCAGTGTAATGTATTCCTCTTTAACTTAACTACTTAATTTGCTATTCGTTATCGCATATATATAGCCTCAGGCAGCTTCAAAAGCGCATCATTGTTCTTCTTAAATGCTGCACCCAACTTCATTGTAAATTTTTTTCCTGGTAACTCTATTAAACTTCACCGTACTACAAAAAAAACAATATATGCCCCTCGTACGTCTTAGGCCTATAATTTAACCTCTGAATTCAAAATCTCTGCACCATGAGGATCCAGATGATAACTTCATGAGCCTTTGTGAAGACAATGAGCTCTAATTCGGATTATTGTCTGGTCAACCTGCCAAGCGTAGAAAAATATGACATTTGGTGTACAAAAATATTCATTCGAACTTTTCGACAGTTCAGCACCGTATACTGGATCAGATCTCGAAACTTGACACTTGCGTTCTGCGTTAAATACTCTTACCAACTGAGTTATATGTACAGGCGAAAGACGAAGCTCTGAATTCTGATCCAACTACGGCAGAAAATGTCAGTCTGTCAGCAGGTTTCATAACAACACTGCAGGCTGTAATATTCATTCAGTCTATCCTATCATAGAATTACTAACAAACTCTATGAACAACAGACGATAACTGCAGACAGCAGAAGCTTATGTTATTTCGTAAACTCCATACAGTCAATCCCCGGTACCACTAGAGTGTTTTCTTATCTCTTCGCTGTGCGCTTGTAAATCGGATTACTCCACGAAGCAAATGGAAAAGAGTTGCTGGATAATCTAAATTAAAAACAGTCGGCTTTCCTATTGTTATCCTCTCACCATAGCTGTTGAAATCCCTAAAAACTTCCTGAGAATGAAATTTTTGGATGTTCGTACAGTCGAGAGATTCTAAAAGATGTGGCTATTAACTGGAATTAATAAAAGGACGATATCATGTTCCTACCTTAGCTATTTACGTTTGAAATAAATTATTCTTTTATTTTACCATGAGAAGCCGGTTTCAACTGTATCTCCATTAGAAAGTGTAATACATGCGATAGCGTGCGTCATTTGTTTATAACTGACGTTACTTGATTAAGACCACACAGTGTTGAAAACGGCTAGTCCTGGCGAAAGAAATGAATCAACCGAGACGGAAATGTGGCTCTATTCCACGCAGAATTCGTAACGGTTGCGGAACACACCATGGCAAAATATTTTAAAATAGGAATACGCTTATGGAAATAAGTCACAGCAGAATAAAGGAAGATGAGACACGTTGACGTATGCTCAGTACCAAAACATCGAATGCATAACCCAAAAAGAGTGTATAAGATGGACTAAAGCAATACAGGTAGTCCACGAGTTTAAAACCATTTGTGACAAACACATTAATCTCTACAGTTGTTATACACTGATGGAAAAAAATCGCTACACCAAGAAGGAACTGTGCGACATAAACGAAAGTTGGTAGCCGTGTTTCCAAATCTGAAAGATGGTGTCTATCCATATTCTGCGCCAGTCGCATAAGAGTGGTGCTAGTAGACCACTATGAAGACACAGAACAGATTTGCTTTAAATACATGTTGTAACGGTCTGGGCGTTAGTTATCTTTGAGATTGGATGTGGTGAGTTCATGTTAGTCAAGAATGCCTTTAAGGATACAGGGCACTTATGAATGGTGGAAAAATTGAAATTTTTTATGACTTCATTAAATTCTATAGTCTTTCCTGATTACATTGATATATGCATAACAGGGTTTCAAATGAAAAGGACCTCTATATACCAAATTTTAAAGTTACGGTCATGTATGCCACCACACCCCCTTTATTTCTGTTACAGAAACCGGTATTATTTCGAAAAGAACTGTGAACTTTCTGTTCCCAGCGATTATACGTATGATACATTGTATATGTTGGTAACAGTGCAGGTTTCAAGTGTCTGTAAATGATTATCTTAGCTAGAATTTACTTTTGTTTCGCTGAAGCAGTTTGTTCACTTGTTACTGAATGTTTGTTGCCCAAGTGTTACATATATTTGTGGAAGTACATATCCTTTAGTGTGCAATAAATACGAACTATGCCACGCATCAAGAAATTCAATAGAAGGAAATTCCGTGCTTCACAAACAAAGCAAGCCACACTGTTGAAGTAACCTGTGTATCAATTCTTCAGGGAAGAAACTCCCACATGGCACACCTGCTGGTGATTCAAATTTTTGTGTTAACAATGATGCTGATGTAGTGGATTTGTTGTTGTTTATGTGGGCATCTTACCTTCTTTGATAAAGGAAGTGGCGAAATGTAAAGAATGTGATAGTGTAGGGTCTCTGGAAATAACTGAACAACAAAGTAGCAGGAAGAGTTTATCATCAAAATTAGTTGTTCTGGGTAGATCCTGCAACAAATCTACCTCGAAAATGACTTCGAACATTGTGCATAATTCATACCATGTGAATTTGAAGTTATTGTATGCAATTGGTGCAATAGGAAAAGGAAAAAAGGCTGCTCAAACGTTTTGTAGTTTGATGGACCTTTCTCCTTCTCCTCCCAGTAGGTTCAGCAAGTACATAAAAATACTTTTAGGTGCCTTGACGGTTGTGTCTAAAGCATCTATGAAACGTGCAGTAGAAGAACTGTAAATATTAGTGGAACCAGGGACATTGCTGTTGCACTTGATGGGACATGGCTACGTCGAGGATATCGTTCCTGGAATGGAGTTTTAAGTGTCTACTTCTCTGGAGAATGGGAAAGTTGTTGATGTTGAGTGCTTATCTAAGTACTGCGACACCTGCCATGGTAACGCTGAAGAACATATTGAACATCAGTGTTCTAAGAATTGTGATGGTTACAGTGGAGGTATGGAATATGATGGAGCTCTAAAAATATTTCAGACGTCGCTGCCCGTTTATAACGTTAGATATACGAAGCACCTAGGTGATGGGGACTGTAAAGCTTTCAATAAAATTAATGAGTTCCTTGTTTATGGTGATACCCTGGTAACAAAACTAGAGTGTTGTGCACATGTGCAAAAGAGAATGGGTGCTAGATTGAGGAAGCTACGAAGAGAAATGAAAGGAAAGTTGCTATTTGATGGATAATCTCTGTCTGGCAGAGGCATATTGATAAACAGACTTTATTCAGAGTTATTATGGACTGGCCATTAGACGAACTGCACCTCTGAATGATGTTAAAGTAATGAAAAAAGCTGTATGGGCCACCTACTTTCATAAGTTGTCTACAGATGACCACCCTGTTCACTGACTTTGCTACAAAGGAGCATATTCTTGGTATGGTTTCCAAAAAGCAAAATAACGTGGTCACATATAACATCATAAGCGTTATCTTTCTGAACCTGTTATGAAGGTTTTAGAGACCTGAGTGACCCTGGCTTGCTTAGTAAATGCCTTCATGGGGGGTCACTCAGAATACAAATGAAAGTTTCAACCATTGCATATGGGAAAGATTACCCAAGAATGTTTTTGTAGGACTAAATACATTAAAAGTTGGTGTATTATACGAAGTGATATGTTTCAATGATGGGGTGATAGGAAGATTGGAAGTCCTGAGAAATTTAGGCATACAATGTGGCTCTAATATGGAAGATCAGTTGCTTGCGTGTGACAGACATGGGTGCAAGAAGCTGAAAGATTCGCTCTTCAAGTTACCAAAGAAGCAAGAAGGAATGCCAAGGGGAAGCTTGAAGATGAAGAAATGCTGCAGGATGAAGACTATCCTTCAGGAATGTTCTGAGGCACAGTTTAATTTGACTCATATCTTCATTCGCAAATTCTCGCAAGTTGTATTTTTCAGGCTTCAGGTACAAATATTTCCTAAAGTTTATAAAGCATTGTTCTAATTTTTGTCTGAAACTTGCAATAGTCCATACTTATGCAGTATATCCAAGCTGTATTGCAGAAACAACTAAATTGTAGAAAAATAACGTTTTAATATACATAATAGGTGGATTAAATAGGTCTAGTACCTTAGCCGTCCTGTCATGCATATCTGGTAAAAATTTGGTCTCCTTCAAAGTATAACATTGAATTAAATGGTACCTCAATTTGAGGAAGCATATTGGAAAAAAATTGCATCAATTTCTTTGTAATTTTCTTAATAACTCTAAGCAGGTTCAAAAATATTCAAAATACTTTTAATTTGTTTAGAAAATCTGCTGCATTACCTGATATCAACAAAAAATCTTTAAAACATAAACACTATAAACAGTGCCTGAAAGAAATAGGTGTTGTTTTTTAGGTAATATTGAGCCGGAAACGTACCCACTATTCTTAAAGCGACAAAGACGCCATTATCAGCACCTCACTGAGTTTGAACGAGGTCTTGTAATAGGGCCATGAGAAAATGGATGTTCTTTCTGCGATACTGCAGAAAGACTTGGCAGGAATGTTGCCACCGAATATGGATTCTGGCAGCGCTGGTCACGAAAATGTGCGGTCGCAAGAAGACCAGTCTTCGGACGACCACGTGACACTTCGAAGTGGGAAGACTATCGTGTTCGGCATATGGCCCTGGCGCATCGTACCGTGCCTGCAGCACCAATTTGGGCAGAGTTGGCCCCACAGTGACACAACGAACTGATAGAAATTGGTTACTCCAAGGACAGCTCCGAGCCAGACTCCCTGTAGCGTGCACTCCACTGACCACAAACCAACGCCATTTGCCCCTTCAATGACGTCAGGCGAGAGCTCATTAGGGGTCAGAGTGGAGGTCTGTTGTGTTTTTTTAGATGAAAGCTGGTTCTTCTTCGGTGGCAATGACGGCGATGTGTTGATTAAAAGGAGGTCAGTTGAAAGCCAGCAACCAACTTCTCAGCGTGCCAGACTGGACCTGCGTCTGGAGTTATCGTATGCCGTGCCGTGCGTAGTTATCCCACACATTCTGACGGCAAATCTATACGTCTGTCTGGTGATTCGACAGGTTGGACTGCCATTCATGAACAGCATTCCAAGGGTGTTTTCCAACCAGATAACGGTCGTCCACATACCGCTATTGTAACTCAACGTGCTCTACAGAGTGTCGACGTGCTGCCTTGGCCTGCTCGCTCACTGTATCCGTCTCCAATCGAGAACATATCGGTCATCATCCGACGACAATTACAGCGCCATCCACAAACAGTATTAACGGTCCCCTGAGTTGACCAGCCGGGTGCAACAGGCGTGGAACTCCATCCCACAAACCGACATCTGACACAAAATGCATGCACATGTGCAGCCCTGCATTCAACATTCCTGGCGGTTACACCTGTTGTTAATGTACCAGCATTTGAAACATGCAGTGGCTTATGTCACGCTTATACACTGCTGGCGACCGTAAATGCAACACCAAGAAAGACAAGAGGTAGCACAACAAAATTTATTTTGTAGATAACATGTTGACCAAGTATCAAATGATTACGTTTAGAGACGTCTGTGACATGTGGTTCCTGCCAGAATCAGTAGCCAGAGTAGCCGCCATTGTTGGAGATCACCGCTGCCACACGTCACGGCATTGAGTCAAAGAGACGTTGGATGTGTTCCTGGGGTACAGCAGCCCAAGCAGCTTCCACACGTTGCCAAAGATCATTTTGTGTGGCAGCTGGGGATGTAATCTGGGTCACTCGTTCAGCAATCATGGACCACATGTTTTCTATCGGCGAAAGATCCTGAGAGCGAGCCGGCCAGAGAAGCACTTCAATCTGGTTATTGACGAAGAACCTTTGGACAATGCGTGCCACGTGTGGTCGCGCATTATCCTGTTGAAATATGGCTGTGGCCGAGCCCTGAAGGTAAGGAGGGACAACTGGCTCCAGCACCTCGGATATGTAGCGCCGGCTATTTAAAGTACCGGCAATGCGTACTAGAGGCGTGCGAGAGTAATATCCAATACCGCCCCATACCATAATACCCGGTGCAAGACCAGTGTGGCGGTGCATAATGCAGCTGTCCAGCATCCTCTCTCCACGGTGTCTCCACACTCGAATCCGACCATCGTGGTGCTGCAGACAGAAGCGTGCCTCATCAGTAAAGACGTCATTCCATTCTGCCGTCCACATCCGTCTGTCATCACACCATTGGCGACGGAGACGTCTGTGGTTCTGCGTCAATGGTAGACGAAGCAATGGACGTCTCGCGGACAGACCACTCTGCTGTAAACGGCGTCGAATGGTACGCGCAGACACTGGATGATGCGTTACAGACGCAATGTGCTGTGCTATGGTTCGGGATGTCACTGAGCGATCCGTCACTGCCATGCGCACAATTTGCCTATCAGCACGTGCAGTGGTGCACCGAGGTGAATGCGATCGACCACGTCGGTCCGTTGTACCCTCCTGCATCCAACGGTCACATATCCGCATTACAGTTGTTTGGTTTCGTCCAACACGACTAGCGATTTCTCTGTATGATAATCCACAATCTCGGTAAGCCACTATCCTTCCTCTGTCGAACTCGGATACTTGATCAAACGATGTTCGCTGTTGTCTACGAGGCATAACTGATCGTCTTGTGAAACAACCACAAGGTAAACACACGTGCCGAACGTACACTCGTCGAAATCGCCAAGCCTTAAATGGCGCTATGAGGTGGCGCCACAGGCGCGCGTGATGTGCGTCTGCCCTGAAATTCTAATCAGTTGCACATCTCATCGCTGCAAACCCTTGGTGTAAATTTCACTTGATTCGGATGCTTCCTTCAGGGTGTTGCATTTACGGTGGCCAGCAGTGTATTAACCTGTGGCCTTGCAGTTCTGATCAATTAAATTCGTTACCTAGACAAATGTATTCCCGAAATTTCATTACACTACGTTAATTATGTTTTAGTGTTGCGATTATTTCCGCCGTGTATTTGCTCGTGCTTATGGATCTTTTTTTTTCAGCACATATTTCTTAACAATATTCTGGTTCAAATGGCTCTGAGCACTATGGGACTCAACTGCTGTGGTTATCAGTCCCCTAGAACTTAGAACTACTTAAACCTAACTAACCTAAGGACATCACACACATCCATGCCCGAGGCAGGATTCGAACCTGCGACCGTAGCAGTCCCACGGTTCCGCACTGCGCGCCTAGAACCGCGAGACCACCGCGGCCGGCAACAATATTATGACAGGTAAATTTTTTACATGTTGATTGTACAACATACAAGTATTTCATAACAAGTTTGCTACCATATAATCTTCTGTTACGCATTTAGTTGGTTAAATAATTGGTTAACATATGGTATAAACTTACGAAATGGGTCACACACTTTCATTTACAATGTGCTGCGATATACGAGACATATACAACAAGTAAATAGTCGCAGATCTTTTAAAACATGTAACTGACAAACAGATTTTATTCGGCTGGACAGTCTGTTGTGCAGTTTAGTTCCGTGCATGATACACTCTGTTTCTACACAATTGGTGCCGTAATGAGTAATGTGTGTGTCATTGTTTGACTTAGTGCTGTAACCATGGAGTAAAACCTGTTTGTTTCCTTGGTTCAAGCTTTTGAAATGAATGACTATTTCCAAAGTGTGAATAATGGAAACTGCTAAGATTTTTAGTTCTTAAAACATGTTTTTCATGACACCGTACATTTTGTACGTTTCATTATACTTAAAACTTTATTTTATTTTCTGATAATTATTTTGAACTGGGTTTTATTTCCTCAGAAATCTCAGTAATGCTTGTACAGTAGCGAAGTTTACGGCCCTAAATATTTCAATGTGGAGTACTTGTTAGATACCTATCTCCAACGTTGGTTTGACACTGATACTGTTATCAGAATACCTTTAATGAACTGATGATGGCAGTGTACAGTAGCGAAGTTTACGGCCCTAAATATTTCAATGTGGAGTACTTGTTAGATACCTATCTCCAACGTTGGTTTGACACTGATACTGTTATCAGAATACCTTTAATGAACTGATGATGGCAGTAAGCCGAAACCACTACTCATTGTGAATCATACTGTACATGCGATCAAGACGGAAATTCATCAGTAAAGTGCCAAATATGACGGTGCACACTTTTGCAGACTATCTCTTCAGTGGATGTATTTCTTTAATAGTGGTGTTGCAGAGAATGTTTACTACATAACTCATTTTTTACTGTTTTTAATTTAAGAATGGCCGATGACAATTCCTCAGTACATTTTCGCGAATATGAATCGAGTGAGCTTAAGTGTCTCTAGCAACCCTAATTTTTGATTGTCCATACATATTATTGGTTGTGTTATATTTTTATTTTGATTCGCAGCTATATGGTTTTACACGGACTTCTTCTTACGTGTTCTAGCAGGCGTAAAGTACGTTCACCTGCACGCAAGCAGGCGGTTATGCTCTGAGTCTTGGTGTCTTGATATTCTGCGCTCTTGAAGAAAAGTAGAAAAATTATTCAGCATTTATTTTATTAGGCATGGGCCTGTTGGACGTGGGATACAACTTGCCTTCTCTCAACCTAAGAACTTACCTACCCAGTCACATAGCGGAGGGCCTGCGATTCTACATCTACATCTACATCTATACTCCGCGAGCCACCTTACGGTGTGTGGCGGAGGGTACTTATTGTACCACTATCTGATCCCCCCTTCCCTGTTCCATTCACGAATTGTGCGTGGGAAGAACGACTGCTTGTAAGTCTCCGTATTTGCTCTAATTTCTCGGATCTTTTCGTTGTGATCATTACGCGAGATATATGTGGGCGGTAGTAATATGTTGCCCATCTCTTCCCGGAATGTGCTCTCTCGTAATTTCGATAATAAACCTCTCCGTATTGCGTAACGCCTTTCTTGAAGTGTCTGCCACTGGAGCTTGTTCAGCATCTCCGTAACGCTCTCGCGCTGACTAAATGTCCCCATGACGAATCGCGCTGCTTTTCGCTGGATCATGTCTATCTCTTCTATTAATCCAACCTGGTAAGGGTCCCATACTGATGAGCAATACTCAAGAATCGGACGAACAAGCGTTTTGTAAGCTACTTCTTTCGTCGATGAGTCACATTTTCTTAGAATTCTTCCTATGAATCTCAACCTGGCGCCTGCTTTTCCCACTATTTGTTTTATGTGATCATTCCACTTCAGATCGCTCCGGATAGTAACTCCTAAGTATTTTACGGTCGTTACCGCTTCCAATGATTTACCACCTATGGCATAATCGTACTGGAATGGATTTCTGCCCCTATGTATGCGCATTATATTACATTTATCTACATTTAGGGAAAGCTGCCAGCTGTCGCACCATTCATTAATCCTCTGCAGGTCTTCCTGGAGTACGTACGAGTCTTCTGATGTTGCTACTTTCTTGTAGACAACCGTGTCATCTGCAAATAGCCTCACGGAGCTACCGATGTTGTCAACTAAGTCATTTATGTATATTGTAAACAATAAAGGTCCTATCACGCTTCCTTGCGGTACTCCCGAAATTACCTCTACATCTGCAGATTTTGAACCGTTAAGAATGACATGTTGTGTTCTTTCTTCTAGGAAATCCTGAATCCAATCACAAACCTGGTCCGATATTCCGTAAGCACGTATTTTTTTCACTAAACGTAAGTGCGGAACCGTATCAAATGCCTTCCTGAAGTCCAGGAATACGGCATCAATCTGCTCGCCAGTGTCTACGGCACTGTGAATTTCTTGGGCAAATAGGGCGAGCTGGGTTTCACATGATCTCTGTTTGCGGAATCCATGTTGGTTATGATGAAGGAGATTTGTATTATCTAAGAACGTCATAATACGAGAACACAAAACATGTTCCATTATTCTACAACATTTGGCGTTGGAACGGTGCCAACGCTGCAATCTTCAATTTTTCGCATTAGTAAATCGTCTGTAGAAGCGGAAGAAATGAAAATTTACAGAAAAAGAAATCACAGGACCGACTAAGGATTCGACAGCAGACCTTTGCATTCGAGATCAGATTTTTCTTTTATTCCTCTCGCCATATCGTTTACTTCTTTTTTAATTGCGATTTAATACAACTTTATAGTCGTTTCTCGCATCCTAGATTCCAAAGCCTCCTATCTTTCTAGTCTTCCGCCTGCAAATTCCATTCTGACGTATCTCTTCTTACTCCCTCTTCCCATGATGGTTTTGGACGGCCTCTTAGTCTTCTTAGACCATCTTTCGTCACCCGGGCGACATACGTGCCCATATCATCCCAACCGTTTTGCTTTGATTCGTTAGAATTGTGACTAGGTTCATTCTCTTACATACGTCTTCATTTTTCATTTTATCACGTGGTGTCAACCAAAGCAACATTTTTGAGGCAGAATTCAAGTACCGGTATATATTAAATAACTTCATGTAAGTGCTATCCGCATCCTTGTCGTAACCGTTTGTTCAGTGGAACCTTTGCACGTACTGTAATTTTACAAGTCCTGCCACTATACGGGGTGAATCACCTAAAACTTGCACCTCAAATACAGGGTATATCAAAAAGAATAATTCGATTTAAAAAATCAGAACTATTATGATATTTGAGATACGTGCGTGAACAACGTACTGTTGGAAAGAGCAAAGTTTCGACTTTCACACGGTTCCCGTTACGTAGCAGCAGTGCGCCCCCACTTCAGTTCTCGTAAAAATGGTATCGTGACTAAAGAAAGTGTTTGTGTTCTTCGTTTTGCGCAGTGCGGGTCAGTAATAACTGTTCAGCGTGACTTTCGTTCTAGGTATAGTGTGGATCCTCCTACTGAACAGAGCATTCGACAATGGCATGAAGAATTCCGAGAAATAGGCTGTGTAAAGGCAAATCGCAGGGCCGGCCCCGAATGTCTGACAAAGATGTCAATCGCATCGGCCACAGTTTCACAAGGAGTCCGCAGAAATCCGTTCGTCGTACAGCTCTACAACTCAACATGTCACCGATGTCGATCTGGCGTCTGGCATCTAGAAGTGCGGAAATTTATTAATCAAAGGATTACTGAACGATGGATCGGTCGCACTGGACCAAATGATTCAGCCTTACTTTACTGACTTCCAAGGTCACCAGACCTGACTGTCTGTGGTTATTTCTTGTGGGGTTTACAAAAGACCGTTTATGTGCCTCCGTTACCGACAACAGTGAATGAACTCAGGCATCGCACAACAGTAGCTGTGGAAGATGTAACTCAAGACATACTCGCTGCAATGTGGGAACAATTTGAATACCGCATTGGAATATGCTGTGCATTCAAGAGGGGCATATTGAACACCTATGAAAAGGTGTGAAAAAAGCTCTTTGAGTTTCCCGTTCATCAGAAAACAAAATTCATTGTATGTGTTTATTAGTTTCAGAAATAAATACGTGCCAAATCGGATAATTCTTTTCGATGCACCCTATATGTCTGAAATGAAAAGTACTATTGATGCTCGGTTTCCTCAGAATGGACTGGTAATCAGGGGTTCGTATTGTTAGTCAACAAACGGAATACAAGTTTCATGTCAGTGCACACTCCGCTGCACAGTGAAAATTTCATTCTGAAAACATCCCCCAGACAGTGGCTAAACCATGTTTCCGCAACACCCCTTCTTCCAGGAGTGTTAGTTCAGCAAGGTCTATAGGAGAGCTTCTGTGATGTGGAAGGTAGGAGACGAGTTACTGGCGGAATTAAAGCTGTGAGGACGGGTCATGAGTCGTGCTTGGCACTTGCTTGCGAAAGGCAAAGGTCCCAAGTCCAGCGACAGTCAGTTTTAATCTGCCAGGAAGTTTCAATAAAAGAATACTTAGAAGGTGTATTTTTTGTACAAACATACCTTTTTTTAACTGCAACCGTACCTGTGGACATTAAAAAACTAATAGTGGGGTAAACTACGAGAGTCACTCCAAAAGAAATGCACACTTTTTTTTAAATCCATCTTTTATTCTACATGTTTAAAAGTTTTACAGTGTGTAGATACATCCTTTAGGAACAATATATTCATTTCTCCACATAATTTCCATCCTGAACTGCCTTACGCTATCTTGGAACCAGCGCCTGTACAGTAGTATTCTGGACCAACCTGTTGGAGCCACTGTTTGGCAGCGTGCACAAGGGAGTCATCATCTTCAAACCTTGTTCCACGAAGAGAATCTTTCAGTTTTCCAAAGAGATGATAGTCACATGGAGCCAGGTCAGGACTATAAGGCTGGTGTTTCAGTGTTGTCCATCCGAGTTTTGTGATCGCTTCCATGGTTTTTTGACTGACATGTGGCCGTGCATTCTCGTGCAACAGCAAAACATCCACTTTTGTCGAACTTGAAGTTTCTTCAGTGTCGTCACATATGCACCAGAATTTATGGTGGTTCCACTTGGCATGATGTCCACAAGCAAGAGTCCTTCGGAATCGAAAAACACCGTAGCCATAACTTTTCCAGCAGGTGTGGTTTTGAATTTTTTTTCTTGGATGAATTTGCATGATGTCACTCCATTGATTGCCTCTTCGTCTCTCGTGAAAAATGATGGAGCCATGTTTCATCATCTGTCACAATTGTTCCACGAAATTCATCTCCACTATTCTCGTACTGTTACAAAAGTTCGCTGCATACTGTTTTTCTTGTTTCTTTGTGAGCCACTGTCAACATCCTGGGGACCCACCTGGCACAGACCTTTTTTAACGCCAACACTTTCAGTATTCTGCAAACACTTCCTTCCCCTATCCGAACGTAGCATGACAATTCGTTCACTGTGATGCGTCTGTCAGCAGTCACCAATTCGTTAACTCTCTGCACATTGTCTGGAGTGTGTGCAGTACGAGGCCTGCCGCTGCGAGGACAATCCTCATTATTGCCGTGCCTGCTTTCATCACGTGACCTGCTCGCCCACCGACTAACTGTACTGTGATCGACAGCAGCATCTCCATACACCTTTTTCAACTTCTTGTGGATGTTTCCCACTGTCTCGTTATCACAGCACAGGAATTCTATGACAGCACGTTGCTTCTGACGAACAAGTGTAGCAGCCACCTTGAAGACATGCTGTGACAGCGCCACTCACGGGAACCGGTTGAACTAAGTTTGAAAACAAGCGGGATGGATGTATCCACACATTGTAAGACTTTCACATATGCAGAATGAAAACTGTATTTTTACAAAAATAGTGTGCACTTCTTTTGGAGTGACCCTCGTAGAAATCTCAGTGGCGTTTCTTGTAGGAGTCTAGTGCGAGTCGTTTAGGAGATATCGTATTGTGCAACGTTTCCTCGGTGACACGTGTTTGTGCCGTTCAACCTGCGCTTTTTCTAGGTACGATGTTGTTATGTTTGATTACAGTCTTCTTGTGTGCTCGTTGCACGCATTGTGACTTACTAGTCAGTGTGTGATAGTCCAGGCAGCAGCTTGTGAGTGGACGATGGGATTTACGAATGCAGGAAAAGTCGACATCGTCGTGGTGATGGAGAATGTAGGAAGAATGCAGTTCGTTCTTAGAAGGTGCATGCGGCAGAATATCCCAATAGACATCAACCATCTCGGCAATTATTTATCAGTCTCTTCAACCAGTTACGTGAAAGTGGTAGTATAACATGTGGACCATAGCAGAAGGAAACAGCAGTAGAGGAGAAATTTAATGGTCTTGCTGGTGTTGCAAGTTGATCCGCAGGTTAGCTCCTGCTCAATCGCACGAAGAAGTGGAATGAGTCAATCAAATGTCCTACCCATTCTCCATCGACATAGTTTCTATCTGTATCGCATCCCTCTCCATCAAAGCTGCATGGAAACGATTATGACAATCATATTAACTTCTGTACATGAGCATTAAAACTGAGTACTCCAGATATATCATTTATCTTGTTTAGTGATGAAGCCACTTTTACCCATTATGGCCAGGTAAATCATCGAAACATATGCTTTTCGTCTGCTGGAAATCCCCGTTGGCTTCGTCGGATGGAACGTCAGCATCCAAGAAATGTAAATATCAGCTCATTTTTCATTGACGAAACACTGAACGCGCACAAGCATAGCAGTCTCCTATCAGGCCGCCATCCACGGATAATAGAAGACGTTCCTGTTCAAACTAGTAGGAACCTGTCCGGCCCATAGTGCACAAAATACTACAGTATATATTCAAGAATTGGATCCAAATCGTTGGAATGGACGCGGAGGACCTGTACCTTGGCCGGCCCTTTCCCCGGATTAGACGCCTGTAGACTTTTCTCTGTGGGAAAGCTAAAAGACGCTCTCCAAAAGGACACATCAGCTACACCCGCTGGCATGGAACGACGTGTTACTGCAGCCTGCTCGGACATCTCCGCTGAAATGGTAGCAAGTGTGCAGCAGGCGTTCCATACCACACTGAGGGCGTTTATTGCCACTGCCGGTGGTCATTTTAAACACTAACTTGTGATCGTCAATTGTCTCGTTACTGGTCAGAATACACATAACCAGTGTATGCACTTGTTCTTTGGTATGTGCTACCATAGGTATTGTACAAGTGTCGGTGTGAAAACTTTTCAGAATACAATATCTCGTAAACACCACTGACATTCTAATTTATCCTACTTTTCGTTTGTTAATTAGTTATTTATTTGGTTAGTTACTTTCATGTTCCATGGATCATTTTGCACGATAAATCGTCATGATATGGAACGAGTCATTCTACATTCATATTGAAAATTAATTTGTACATCTATTTGTACTCTAAACATCACCATATAATCCTCCTCCCCTCCCCCGGAATAAAAACAATATATACAGATACAGTTAGCAGTTCCTACCCACCACCTTTTACACTTTACAAACATAGAAATTCTTCTACGAACTAGAAGGAGTTGTCAAGGAGAAACTTTTTCAATTTATTTTCAAATTTTACCTTGCTGTCTGTTAGACACTGTATATCACTGGGTAAGTAGTCAAAATATTTTTGTTGCAGCGTTGTTCAGCCCTTTCTGAGCTAAAGACAACCTTAATGTGGAGTAATGAATGTCATTTTCTCTTCTAGTGTTGTAATTATGTACCTCATTGTTCCTTTTGAACTGTAGTGGATTATTTACAACATACATCATGAGTGAGTAAATATACTGTGAATCAGTAGTCGGAGTGCCCAACTCCTTAAACAGATGTCTACAAGATGATCACGTGTGAGCACCACATATTATTCTTACAGCACTTTTTTGGGCAACGAAGAGTTAACCCAGAACATTATTCCATATGACATTACTGAATGAAAATAAGCAAAATATGTCAGCTTACTGATTTGTCTCTCCCCAAAATTTGCTATGATTCTAAGTGCAAATGTGATTGAACTAAGTTGTTTTAGGAGTTCCAAAATGCGTTTTTTCCAATTTAAATTCTCATCAATATGGACACCTGAAAATTTTGAAGTTTCCACCTCCGTATTCTTTCATCATCACGTGTTACACTTATCATTGGTGCAGTACCCCTTAAGGTGCACAACTGAATATGATGTGACTTTGTGATATTCGAGGTGAGACCATTCGCAGAAAAACACTCTATGATACTTTTGAGAATGTCAGTAGGCATTGTTCCGAATAAAAATATTTATGTTTCCACAAAAAATACTCTGTAAGTATGATTACAATCTGTTGATTGACTAACAATACGAGCCCCTGTCTATCAATCCATTCTGTGAATGCACATCAATAGCAATTCCCCGCAATTTTTACGGTGCAAATTTTAGGTGATTAACCGTGTACAGTGCTCTAACAACTTTAACATATTAACATCCCGCCCCCTTCCTTAACTTTTTTGTAAAAAATTTAGAGACGAAAACGTTACTATATACTTCGTTAATCAATGAAAACTACTGTATGTGCCCTATTAAATTCATACTGTTTTTTACTGTAGCATCTTCGTCGCCACTGCAGAGTCTTGTGTGGTAGGAAGCTGGGGAGACGATGCTGTTATGGGTGGCCAGCATTGTCTTCCTACAACAAAAATGGACACATGGATTAATAAGGTTCTTTATTTACAAGAACTGGAAATTTTACTTCTGTCGAAAGGAGTCCCTGTGTTGTGGTGCGAGCTGGTCAGTGAGAGTCCTCTTGCAGACAATATCGGTAATCTTGCTATTACAAACTTTAGTCTCACTGCTGGTCCCGCTGTTGTCACTAATCTGGTTGCTATGTACGTTTACAAACTTATACACTCCTGGAAATTGAAATAAGAACACCGTGAATTCATTGTCCCAGGAAGGGGAAACTTTATTGACACATTCCTGGGGTCAGATACATCACATGATCACACTGACAGAACCACAGGCACATAGACACAGGCAACAGAGCATGCACAATGTCGGCACTAGTACAGTGTATATCCACCTTTCGCAGCAATGCAGGCTGCTATTCTCCCATGGAGACGATCGTAGAGATGCTGGATGTAGTCCTGTGGAACGGCTTGCCATGCCATTTCCACCTGGCGCCTCAGGTGGACCAGCGGTCGTGCTGGACGTGCAGACCGCGTGAGACGACGCTTCATCCAGTCCCAAACATGCTCAATGGGGGACAGATCCGGAGATCTTGCTGGCCAGGGTAGTTGACTTACACCTTCTAGAGCACGTTGGGTGGCACGGGATACATGCGGACGTGCATTGTCCTGTTGGAACAGCAAGTTCCCTTGCCGGTCTAGGAATGGTAGAACGATGGGTTCGATGACGGTTTGGATGTACCGTGCACTATTCAGTGTCCCCTCGACGATCACCAGTGGTGTACGGCCAGTGTAGGAGATCGCTCCCCACACCATGATGCCGGCTGTTGGCCCTGTGTGCCTCGGTCGTATGCAGTCCTGATTGTGGCGCTCACCTGCACGGCGCCAAACACGCATACGACCATCATTGGCACCAAGGCAGAAGCGACTCTCATCGCTGAAGACGACACGTCTCCATTCGTCCCTCCATTCACGCCTGTCGCGACACCACTGGAGGCGGGCTGCACGATGTTGGGGCGTGAGCGGAAGACGGCCTAACGGTGTGCGGGACCGTAGCCCAGCTTCATGGAGACGGTTGCGAATGGTCCTCGCCGATACCCCAGGAGCAACGGTGTCCCTAATTTGCTGGGAAGTGGCGGTGCGGTCCCCTACGGCACTGCGTATGATCCTACGGTCTTGGCGTGCATCCGTGCGTCGCTGCGGTCCGGTCCCAGGTCGACGGGCACGTGCACCTTCCGCCGACCACTGGCGACAACATCGATGTACTGTGGAGACCTCACGCCCCACGTGTTGAGCAATTCGGCGGTACGTCCACCCGGCCTCCCGCATGCCCACTATACGCCCTCGCTCAAAGTCCGTCAACTGCACATACGGTTCACGTCCACGCTGTCGCGGCATGCTACCAGTGTTAAAGACTGCGATGGAGCTCCGTATGCCACGGCAAACGGGCTGACACTGACGGCGGCGGTGCACTAATGCTGCGCAGCTAGCGCCATTCGACGGCCAACACCGCGGTTCCTGGTGTGTCCGCTGTGCCGTGCGTGTGATCATTGCTTGTACAGCCCTCTCGCAGTGTCCGGAGCAAGTATGGTGGGTCTGACACACCGGTGTCAATGTGTTCTTTTTTCCATTTCCAGGAGTGTAGATGCCAACTGAGTTAGTGAGACCCTCTGGTCAGCAGCGGCGCCCTAAATACATGTTGTCGAGAGGGCGTTGGCTGGCGTTGTTTGTCGATGTGTCTCTGCTCCATCTCGTGACAGACGCGCTTTATCGACCGCCTACTATCGATCGTCACGCTTCATCTTTGCCTACCGGTGTGCTGACGACAGCTTACGCCAGCGCATTTTCCATTATCAGTTTTAGCCAAATGTGCATGACTGTTGTCATGAATGTTGGATGATCACTGTGATGGACTCGCAGATGCCACAGATTTGTGTGATTCAGCGCTATCGGCATCTAAAAAAGACTAAAATGTGCCTAATTGTGGGTCTTCATACGGCCTACAAATGGAATGGTGCAGTACTAGATTTGTGCGGCATTCGAATGTGAGAGAGGTCCGATACTTGACTGCAATGGAAGGTGAGGGCAGGTGTACTGGTCGTCAAGGTTCCAGTCGACCACGTGTGACCTTCAGATCAGCACCTCCCAACCGACAACAAGTAATGGACTCTCTGCAACCTTCAAGGTGATTCAGCATCATTGGTCAGGGGCTAGCAGCATCCGGACTGATGGATTACCGGCCCAGGCGTAGGCTGCTGTTAACACCACAACACAAACTGCTGTGATTGGTGTTGTGCTATGACCGGACAGCATGGACTGCCCATTAATGGCGTCGTACACTATTAGCGATGAAGCGCGGCTCTTCGTCACCCAGGATGGCCAATTTCGGCGAGTACACCGATGACCTGGTAAGTGGTCACAGCCCTCTAATGTTTTGTAGGGGCTCAGCGTTGAAACACCTGGTGCGTGGAGCCATCGTGTATGATCTCTGATCACGAATTCTAGTGACAGAGGGAAATCTGATGGCAGAACTGTAGGTCACGGACATTGAACCATCTCATGTCTTACCTCACATGTGACAGTATCATGGTGCAATTTTTCAAGAAGGCAATGCTCGTCCACAGATGGCACGTGTTTCTATGACATGTTCTGCGTGATATTGAGGTACTCCCGTGGCCAACAGGATCTCCAGATCCGTCCTCAACAAATTAATTAATTTAATTTGTGGTAGGATCTTACGGGGCCAAGCTGCTTAGATCATCGTCCCTAAGCTTACACACTACTTAATCTAACTTAAACTAAATTACGGTATGGACAACACACACACCCATGCCCGAGGGAGGACTCGAACCTCCGACGGGGGCAGCCGCACGGACCGTGACAAGACGCCTAAGACCGCGCGGCTACCCCGCTCGGCTGCAACAAATTTCGATACGATAAGAATGGGAAATAAAACCGCGCTTATCGTTAAACCTATCTGTTCCGGAATTCTCTTTATTCGACTTTAGAAAAAAGATTTCGTGATTAAGGTATAGGGATTTTAATACAGCTCCTCACACCTAAGAGTCGACTGCCTTACCCAGTGCCATTTCGACATGATCACTGCCAAAGTCCTATCAAACATGTCGTCATGTACGTAGATCAGTCAGTGAGAAGTATTGATGTGTATATCAAGGCACCAAACACTCTAGCGAGAGAAAGTCAGCTAACTACAGAAAATGAACAGACAATATAATTTCGACACTGTCCCCTGTACTGGCTATAAACAGTTCTTTTTGATCATCACCACCCATTTAACGCCCACTGCTTGAAACAGGTCACCTCCAAGCATTAGAGTTTCAGCAGTTGCCTGTGGATGTTTCTTATATCACCTACCAAACTTCAATTAGGTTGTCGTCTCGTTCTTGTCTCTTGCAATCCAAGAAACTGCTATGTGTTTCATTTACTCTTTATTCACTTTCTACGCCTCATACTTACCGTCATTTCATTTGCATTATGGGCATAATTACGTCACAAATAACTATTCCAGCAGTCCTATCTGTTTCCAGATTCTTTATTTGTTAGTTTCCTTAGTAACTGCCAAGACATATACCTACCTTACCACGGTTCTAGCTTCAGTTTTAAAATGTTTTTTCTTATTCAAAGTCCATTTAGTCAATACTGCTAATACACACAAATTTTATCTTTATTTCCAGATCAGTCGGAACATAATTTATATACTCTGTTAAATTCCGACCAAAAGCTTTATATTTTCAAAAACGAACAAAAAGAATGTTCTGTAGGATATTTTCCTGAAAATGAATTAGTAGACTAGAACCCTACGAAGATGCGAGAGGACACTTTCTATGAAACACATATCTTAACTCCAAACCTAGAAGGACAACCGAATCTGCCAAGTGCTTAGAGCTTTGTGGCAGCTTCCCAGGAGGTAATCCTGCAACTCTTTAATAGAATCATTCTCGCAAGTACGGACCTTGACTATACGTATCAATAATTCAGGATATAGAGGGAACAGCGAGTATCAACTTATCTCTGGAGAAGATAACGAGATATTCTTTGGGATACAGGTAAGGGGATCTAGAAGAAAACTCTGTGAACTGTTGCTGATATCTATCCATGAGTCGAGTGCTTTAGCATTGGCTTACACGACGGAATACCCACCTTCTCCTGGACTGACGTAATAATGTATATAAGCATGGAAGGTAAGACTTGTACAGAGCGGTGGATACATAAGCCCACGCACAGAATACTTATTAATGTGTACGACAGTCGAAAGATACAGCAACTAATACGTAGACTCAACGTTGTTCAAATGTTTTATGAATATCTGTATATCATAACTGCTTCCAGTTTCTTTCCTATACATCTATCACGCCGGGAGCCTTGTGTGAAGAGAACAGCTTGCCGTAATTCAAAGTATGTATTTGTACATAGCCCGGTGATCGCTCCAAATGCCGTGTGGTTCCAGAAGTAGTGAGCGAATTATACTCTGCTGTTCGCCACCCACGCACGTCACTTTTATCCAACATTCTGACCAAAGTTCGCTATCACGTCGCAGCTTTGACGGCTATAGTTCTGAGTGTTATTGACAAGGTATTTCAAATTGATTCCGTATTTGTAGATTCCCAGAAGACTTTTGACACCGCACCAAACAAGCGGTCTGTAGTGAAACTGCGTGCTTATGGAATATCGTCTCAGTTATGTAATGGATCCGTGATTTCCTGTCAGAGAGGTCACAGTTCGTAGGACTGAGGGAAAGTTGTCGACTGAAACAGAAGTGATTTCCGGCGTTCCCCAAGCTAGTGTTACATACATTCATAGGTACATTAATCCTTGTTCCATAGATCACGAATGCGAAATTTCGTAATGATATTGAACGTGTTACTTTAACATAAGTTTTCTTTACATAAAATAATTCTCAAACTTTTTTACAGTTACTACTTCATATCTAAGAATTTATCTATTGAGTAGAAGGAGTTGCCATTCCGAAATTCTTTTAATTTGCTTTTAAATGTTGGTTGGCTGCCCGTCAGACTTTTAATACTATGTCCGCAGCTCGTGGTCTTGCGGTAGCGTTCTCGCTTCCTGCGCACGGGGTCCCGGGTTCGATTCCCGGTGGGGTCAAGGATTTTCTCTACCTCGTGATGACTGAGTGTTGTGTGTTCTTCATCATCATTGACTCGCAAGTCGCCGAAGTGGTGTCAACTAAAGAGGACTTGCAATACGGCGGCCGAACTCCTCCGCATGGGGCTTCCCGGCCAGCCATTGCCATACGATCATTTCATTTCATTTGGCAAATGACATTCTGTGTCAAAGTGAGATTTAATACAGAATAGTGAAGATCATCCTTTCTTCTAGTGATGTAGCTATGCACTTCGCTGTTATTTTTGAATTGGGATGGGTTATTAATGACAAATTTCATAAGTGAATATATGTATTGTGAAGGTTCTGTGAACATCCCGAGCTCCTTAGATAAATGTTTGCAAGATGATCTCGGATGGGCTCCAGCTATTATTCTGATTATACGCTTTTGTGCAATGAATACTTTCTCTCTTAATGACGAATTGCCCCAAAATATGATGCCATATGAAAGCTGTGAATGAAAATAGGCACAGTAGGCTAATTTACTGGTATCTTTATCAACAAAATTTGCAACAACCCTAACAGCATAAGTAGCTGAACCTAACTATTTCAGCAGATCATCGATATGTTTCTTCCAATTCAATTTCTCATCAATGCACACACCCAGAAATTTTGAGTATTCTGCCTTAGCAATAGACTTCTGTTCACAGTCTGTATTTATTAATAGTGTTATTCCATTTACTGTACAGATTTGTATAAACTGTGTTTTCTCAAAATTTAGTGAGAGTCCATTTGTAGAGAAACACTTAATAATTTTCTGAAAGACATTATTCAAAATTTCCTGAGCGGATTCTTCCTTTTTGCGTGTAATTACTATACTTGTATCACCAGCAAAAAGAACTAGCTTTGCATCTTCATAAATATAGAGTGGCTAGTCGTTAATATACCGGGTGATCAAAAAGTCGGTATAAATTTGAAAAATTAATAAATCACGGAATAATGTAGATAGAGAGGTAAAAATTGACACACATTCTTGGAATGACATGGTGTTTTATTAAAACAAAAAAAAAAACAAAGTTCTCAAAATGTCCGACAGATGGCGCTGGACAGCAAAACGTCAGTGACTGCGCATGACAATCGTGTATAAAAGGACGTGCAATGAGAGAGAGAATCAGATGCGCCAGCAGTCACAGCATGTTGACGTTACCTGAAAAGTCGCTTTTAGTGAAGCTGTATTATCAGAATGGGGAATGTGCTAGTTCAGCGCTACGATCCTATCGCCATAGGAAGGGGATTCGAACGGGTAAAGCTCCGTTGACAAATGCAGCTGTGGCGAGAATGATTTAGAAGTTCGAAGTATCGGGTTGTTTGGACGATAGACCCCGTAGTGGCCGACCGAGCACGAGGCGTAATGCTGCTGAGACAGTTCAGGAAGAAATGGAGACTGTAGCGGGTTCGTCTATGCACGGGGAAGTCACCGCTCGTGCAGTCGCACTTCGCACCGGCATTCCATACACTACTGTTTGGTTGGCACTTAGGCGTACCCTCCGATGCTATCCGTACAAAATCCATCGTCATCATGAACTCTTACCTGGCGATTTAGTGAAGCGGAGGGCATTTGCGGAGTGGGCGTTTCAAAAGATGGCGAAAGATGACGATTGGTTGAGTAACGTCTTGTGGACCGAAGAAGCTCATTCCACGCTCCGAGGATCTGTCAACGCCCACAGTTGCAGAATTTGGGCTACAGAAAATCCTAGAACTGTCGTGGAAAATCCACTGCACGATGAGAAAGTCACGGTATGGGTTGGATTTACCACATCTACCGTTATCGGGCCTTTTTTATTCGAGGAAATGCGTGATTCTGTTTTGTAGCTGCTCCCGTGGCGGGTGAGAGGTACGCCGATATGTTACAGAATCGCAATCATCCCCATCCTGGCTGATAAACACCTGCTGGAACGTACGATGTTTATGCAGGATGGCGCTCCACCCCATATTGCTAGACGCGTGAATGATCTCTTGCGCGCGTCGTTTGGTGATGATCGTGTGCTCAGCCGCCACTTTCGTCATGCTTGGCTTTCGGGTTACCTGAAGTCGCAAGTGTATCGTGATCGACCGAAATATCTGTTGTTGTTGTTGTTGTGGTCTTCAATCCTGAGATTGGTTTGATGCAGCTCTCCATGCTAATCTATCCCGTGCAAGCTTCTTCATCTCCCAGTACCTACCGCAACCTACATCCTTCTGAATCTGCTTAGTGTATTCATCTCTTGGTCTCCCTCTACGATTTTTACCCTCCACGCTGCCCTCCAATGCTAAATTTGTGATCCCTTGATGCCTCAAAACATGTCCTACCAACCGATCCCTTCTTCTAGTCAAGTTGTGCCACAAACTTCTCTTCTCCCCAATCCTATTCAATACCTCCTCATTAGTTACGTGATCTACCCACCTAATCTTCAACATTCTTCTGTAGCACCACATTTCGAAAGCTTCTATTCTCTTCTTGTCCAATATCTAGCGATGCCGAAAGACAACATCCGACGCCAATGCCTCACCATAACTCCGGACATGTTTTACAGTGCTGTTCACAACATTATTCCTCGACTACAGCTATTGTTGAGGAATGATGGTGGAAATATTGAGCATTTCCTGTAGAGAACATCATCTCTGCTTTGTCTTACTTTGTTATGCTAATTATTGTTATTCTGATCAGATGAAGCACCATCTGTCAGACATTTTTTGAATTTTATATTTATTTGGTTCTAATAAAACCCCATGTCATTCCAAGTATGTATGTCAATTTGTACCTCTCTATCTACATTATTCCGTGATTTATTCAGTTTTCAAATTTATACTGACTTTTTGATCAACCGGTATATTAAGAACAATGAGGGACCCAACACTGAACCCTGTGGGACACCCTTCTTGATACCTCCCCAGTTAGAGGACTCTGCTGATTTTTGTAGACTATCTGTACTATTAATTTCAACCTTTTGCATTCTTCCAGTTAAGTATGAATTAAGCGATTTGTGCACTGTCCCCCTCATACCACAATACTTGAGCTTATCTAGAAGAATTGCATGATTCACACAATCAAAAGCCTTTGAGAGGTCACAAAATATCTCAATGGGTGATGTTCGGTTGTTCAATGCATTTAATATTTGATCAGTGAAAGCATACATAGCATTTTCTGTCGAAAAGCCTCTCTGAAAGCCAAACTGACATTTTGTTAGTACTTCATTTTTACAAATATGTGATACTACTCTTGAATACATTACTTCTTCAATAATTTTGGATAAAGCTGTCAGAAGTGAGATTGGGCGGTAGTTGTTAGCATCAGACCTATCCCCTTTTTTATGCAATTGTTTAACAACAGTGTATTGAAGTCTATCTGGGAAAATGCCCTGTTTGAATGAGCTACGACATATGTGGCTGAGAATCCTACTTATTTGTTGGGAACAAGCTTTTAGTACTCTCTTGGAAATGCCATCAATTCCATGTGAGCTTTTACTTTTGAGTGAATTTACTATTTTCCTAATTTCAGTAGGAGAGGTGAGCTGAATTTCACTGTTATCAAATTTGATAGGCACTGCCTTTTCGATATACTGCCTTGCATTTTCTAATGAATAGTTGGAGCCTATTTTCTCTGCAACACTTAAAAATGATTATTAAAATCTTTTCTACTTCTGGCTTCTTGTTAACAAATTTTTCATTGAGTTTGATAGAAACACAGTCTTCCTGTGCTTTCAGTTGCCCTGTTTGCCTTTTTAACAATATTCAAAATTGTTTTAATTTCATTATCAGATGTGCTAATCTCAGACATAATGCACATACTTCTGGAAATTTTAATAACTTTTCTTAATACGGGGGAGTAGTTTTTATAATGTTTCACTGTTTTGGGATCATTACACCTCCTAGCTATAAGATACATTTCCCTTTTCTGTTTACAAGATTTTTTGACCCTTTAGCAAGCCATGGCTTTTTACATGGTTTCATACAATTATGTTTCACTGTTTTCTTGGGGAAACTGTTTTCAAATATACTCACAAAGGTATCATGAAATAGGTTAAATTTTAAATTAGCATTATATTTCCTGTAAACCTCATCCCAGTCTAACTGTTGCAAGCTTTCCCTAAAAGTTTGGATTGTTAAATCGTTAATTGAATGCCCTATTGTGGAGGACTGTTTTCTATTATTGTATGGAGCTGTTTCATATACTGTAACTAGTTGTGCATGAAGGTCAGGCAGACCACTCTCATCAGGAAAAGTTTTTATTTCACTAAATTTATCATGGTCTATAAAAACCTTATCTGTCAGTGTGCTGCTTTCCTGTACCACCCAAGTAAGAAAATTAAAAACTGATACCAAATTAAAAGAACCAAGTAATTCTTCAAAGCCAAGCTTTCTATTGGACTGTTTCAGAAAATCTACACTGAAATCCCCACAAACAATAACTTGCGTCCTTTCTGTCTTACAGATAACACAACGAGGAATACAAGTTTTTCAAATATAGTTGAAAATTTCCCAATGGGGACCTATAGACGGCTACAATTATAAAAGTGCCATTATTTAGTTTAAGCACAAACGCACATGCTTCTACATCTTGTTCTGCGCAAAATGTTTTTGTTTCCAAATTTTTCACACTATGACAGATTTTAACATATATTGCAACTACTCCTCTCTCCATAATGTCTCTACTTACATGTGCTGTAAGCTTATATCCACATACATTTACTAATTCCACGCGTGTGCCTATATAATGTTCAGACAGGCATAGCACATCTATTCAACCCTCACTTTCTAAATCTTCTAAACAAACAAGAAGCTCATCTACTTTGTTTTTTAATCCCCTGATATTCTGATGCAATGTAGTAACATTATTTTTCACTGTGCTTTTATGTGAGACTTGTGACATACTAACATTATTTTTCACTGTACTGTTGTGAGAATCTTGTGATATTTTGATATCTCTAATACCTGCCTGTCTGAACTTCTCATTAAGCTTAATTTCAATTCAATCAATGTAGCGTGATTGGACACTGATTTAAGCCTAAAAAAGTACTCCCTTGAGTTTCAGTGTCGTCGTCCCCCCCCCGCCTCCCCCCCTTAGAGACTTTGCTATCGTCCCAGCCAGTTTACCCTTCCCTTTCCTATTGACATGCAGGCCATGTCTTGCAAAGTCCCACCTACCAATACCATCAACAGGAACCAAACCTATGTTTCATAAAAATAGCCGCCCAAAGCAGCTGATATAGCTCCATATTGACCCTCCTGACAGAGCTGTTCAATTTGGGCCGATCATACTGCATGGAAGCAGGAACCAAGCCAACATTTGTATGGTTCGTTGCAGATGCTATTGTTACCAGTCCACACTCAATATTGCAGTCCTGATCCCTATCAGTACTGTTTCCCGCTCCACGCACTACCACAACATGGTCCTGCTTTGTAAAACCCTTGCACAATGACCCTACATCCTCTATCACTTGGCTAAGACATGCACTGGGCTTGAAAATACTTGTGATCTGGTACCTGTCACCTAATTTTTCCTGCAAGATATGGCCCGTGACTCTTCCATGGCTACTACCTAACAACAGAACTTTCCTCCTTCTTTCTACTTTTTTTTGCAACAGTTGGTTTCCTAGTGGAAGTCTGTTGAGTGCCCACTACACATACATCTACCATCTACTTGAGCCTCTTCCTTAGCTGACTAAGGCAGCAAGGCAAATTTATTATTTGTGCCAATGATGAAACTGTCTGATACTGTTCTCATTCTGTGGCCCCTGTTCCGTACTACCACTTCCCACCTGTCTTGACCCTTCTCCCCCCTTAACCTTATCAGTTGCTCCCTAGCACTATCCACTTCAGCCTGAAGGGTTCTAATCTTCCCTTTCTGTTCTGCTATTTTCCTATCCCTTTTAACATAATCTGCTATACCATGGAAGAGACCCATTTACTTCCCCGATTCCCATGCCACTTCATTCACCCCAATGTAACCACCTGCCACAACAGCTGCACAGAACGCCAGAACTGACTTTCCTACGGCAGTTCAAACACTTCTCGCTCATGGTTGTTTACAATATTTTTACAAAATTTATTTAGGCAATAACAGTAATATTCTATTAACTACAGACTACACGAGTCACTAAAGTTGTGTGGAACACTAATATACGTGTATACTGTTAATATAGTAATGTAATGCAGTTCAACTAACAATAAAAATCAAAACTTGTAAACCCGAAAAATTAGGCCTAAAATCGTGTATGCGCGATACGTACTTCACGCGTTTTGAAACGAAATAGATAGACTTAAAACCTTTAATTCCCCGAGTAGACACGGCAATACTAAATATATGTGTTATGAAAACAACCTAAATTTTTCACTTAATACTCAAAGAAATGTCTTAAATTTGTATGTAAACCTATGTGCAAAGTAAGCGGAAACCGGCCCATAGGTTGTGTAATGTCTGCCATCGGGTTCCCCTAAATGGCAGGCAGCACCGCATAACAGTCACGTTATGAGGGGAACAAACCAACAGCCAAACAGGTGAAGACATCAGGTAAACACGCCGAAGATTCCAGTCGATTAATAGGAACCTTTCCTTGTAGAGGTCGCCGCGACATATCCGGCTACGGATTCCTACGCCGGGTTTCTATTGGCTCCAGCTCACTATATAGGACCGGACGGTCGAAGGCAGACCAGTCTTCGTCCGCTGCTAATGGCGAACGCTACAGCAGAGTCTCCGAGAAGATATCACCGAAGCCGCTTTACTGCGCCGATCGAAGTACCAGCCGACCGAGAGGAACCACATCTCCGGCTAGATCGACGGACGTCTACATCTATTGTACAGCCAACTATTGTATTGTACAAGAAGTTACGTTCAATGTTATGTTTTTGTTTTTTTCGAGAAATTCTTTGAAACAAGTCAAACCTTCAATAGGTAATGTAAAACAGACTGTAATTAACTTCGTTACGGTGTAATATTGACTTAACTGACAGTTATTATAGAATTAATTACTTATCTTCACGAGTTTAAAATTCAAGCGTGTGCCATCTGCGCCAGAGCTGCTCTGCTATTCCTTATCTATACAAACAGTTTAGGAGACAATCCCAGCACCCGTCCTAGGTTGTTCACAGATGCTGTCGTTTATCGTCTAGTATAATCATCACCTGATCAAAACAAATTGCAAAACGATTTAGAAAAGATATCTGTATGGTGCGAGAATTGCCAGTTGACCTTAAATAATGAAAAGTGTTATGTCATTCGCATGAGTGCTAAAAGGAATCTGTTAAACTTGGGTTACACGATAAATCAGCCAAATCTAAAGGCCGTAAACTCAACTAAACACCGAGGAATCAAAATTACGAACAACCTAAACTGGAAAGAACACGTAGAAAATGTTGTGTTGAAGGCGAACCAAAGACGGCGTTTTATTGTCACAACACTTAGAACATGCAACAGATAAGCTAAAAAGACTGCCAACACTACGCTTGTCCGTCCTATTGTGGGGTACTGCTGCGTGGTGTGTTATCCTTACCAGATAGGGCTAACGGCGTACATCGAGAAAGTCCAAAGAAGGACAGCACGTTTTGTATTGTCGAGAAATAGCGGAGAGAGTGTCAGAGAGATGATATAGGATTTCTGGTGGACATCATTAAAACAAAGGCGTTTTCCGTTGGGGCGGAATCTTCTCACGAAATTTAAATCAGCATCTTTCTCGTCCGAATGCGAAAATATTTTGTTGACACCGACCTATATAGGAAGAAACAATCATCATAATAAAATAAGGGAAATCAGAGCTCGCACCCAAAGATGTAGGTGTGCGTTTTTTTCATGCGCTGTTCGAAATTGGAATATTAGAGAATTATTGTGAAGGTGGCTCGATAAACCCTCTGCCAGGATCTTAAGTGTGATGCAGAGTATCCATGTAGATGTAGATGTATAGTATCGCCAGTTTGCAGCTGTGGAGGGGTCTCGGTCCCCTTATCCGAGTACATAACAGCAAATATCAGATTTCGGACTCTCAAACATTCTTGACTAGGTCAGCGAGGTGGTGAAACAGTTGATGGAAATTGTCGCTGCCGACAAATATTAGTCTTGCGGTCGCCTTTGTCTGAGGTGTACGTATCTCTAACGTTCACATGGCTCACCACCCCAATTCTTACCGTAAATGTTGGGTACTTGAATTAATTCTTGCTGTTTCTCAGTCAGAAAAAGGATGTATATTTATATGTGATGATATAGGGTTATTTACTGAAAGCTGTGTCTTCGGCAGCTACAACCTTTTCTCACTTTTCGGTAGCCCATGGATTCTGAGACAAAAAAAAGAAAAATCGGGTTCTCTCGAGCTGATCCACTCATGGAGACAGCTTTCTAGATCGTTAAAATACGTGAGGTGTTGTTCAGAAAGACCATACCACATGGTCGAAACAAATGGTAATCGGAGAGGGCAATGTGAGGCTGAATATGGCAGGTGGCGTAAGACATCCTACCGAAATACCTACAAGGTATAACGTGCGCGATTCAATCCGTATGGTTCAGCATTCACCGTCTGACGTGGTTGCAGCAGATCATAGCACACCACAATGATCAGGACGCATTTTTTCACGCATCTGAAAATCGTTGTCTTTGTATCGTCGAAACCGGTCTCTGCACATTGTTCCCGACAGACCACGGTCTCATACGTTTCCACCACAGTGCGTCCACTATCAATCGATGGCTTTCCGCAGCAGATTGCTTGAGGTGAAAGCAGAAGAGTTACACGTCTCGCAAATAATGTTTCGAAGGTTCGAAACCCGACGGCCGCTCTCCCTCTCTGTCCTTTCCTAATCCGAGCTTGTGCCCCATCTCTAATGACCTCGATGTCTACGGGACGTTAAACACTAATCTCCTCCTCCTCCTCCTCCTACAAAACCCGACGTGTTCAAAGCACTAAGTAGGTATGTCGTTTTCACTCCACTCGAATGTTACTGACAGATCTGAAAGCCTAATGTTTCTTCTGTTAAACAGATCTCGTATCGCCGTTCGTTATGCTGCAGTGGTATAAGCACTGCCCACTCTTCGTGAACAGCGAGAATAAATTCAAGTTCCCAATATTACCATGACACTGTCACCCAGGTTGTCTTTAACAGCTGGCCCTTGACGCTGCTACCCTCACAATATTGACAGCAGACCTCAAAAATATGACGCTGCTGTTTCGTACAGATGACATAAGCGGATTTCAGCAATGATGTTTTGCAAGTTCAAATTTTATCAAGCAATTCTGTTGTAATAATTATTTAAGTTTCGTCACGGCAGTTTAAAGTTCGTTAGATTATTATTATAGTTTTCGTGCAATATGTTCCAACTTGTATGTAATTCGCTCTTATATAACAGATCGATTCTCATTATAGACAGACAATGCAATTGCTATGTCAGTCAGTCCAAAACACTTATGAGTTGCAGACACAGGTCGGAATATTGTGTTCATATGCAAGTCCTATAGTGCTTTCCGCTACAAGCCTAGGAACAATATTCTCAAGGAGTTCTACACTACTGGCCATTAAAATTGCTACACCACGAAGATGACGTGCTACAGACGCGAAATTTAACCGACAGGAAGAAGATGCTGTGATATGCAAATGATTAGCTTTTCAGAGCATTCACACAAGGTTGGCGCCAGTGGTGACACCTACAACGTGCTGACATTACCAAAGTTTCCAACCAATTTCTCATACAGGAACAGCAGTTGACCGGCGTTGCCTGGTGAAACGTTGTTGTGATGCCTCGTGTAAGGATGAGAAATGCGTACCATCACGTTTCCGACTTTGGTAAAGGTCGGATTGTAGCCTATCGCGATTGCGGTTTATCAGATCGCGACATTGCTGCTCGCGTTGGTCAAGATCCAATGGCTGTTAGAAGAATATGGAATCGGTGGGTTCTGGAGGGTAATACGGAACGCCGTGCTGGATCCCAACGACCTCGTATCACTAGCAGTCGAGATGACAGACATCTTATCCGCATGGCTGTAACTGATCGTGCAGTCACGTCTCGATCCCTGAGTCAACAGATGAGGACGTTTGCAAGACAACAACCATCTGCACGAACAGTTCGACGACGTTTGCAGCAGCATGGACTATCAGCTCGGAGACCATGGCTGTGGTTACCCTTGACGCCGCATCACAGACAGGAGCGCCTGCGATGGTGTACTCAACGACGAACCTGGGTGCACGAATGGCAAAACGTCATTTTTTCGGATGAATCCAGGTTCTGTTTACAGCATCATGATGGTCGCATCCGTGTTTGGCGACATCGCGGTGAACTCACATTTGTAGCGTGTATTCGTCATCGCCATACTGACGTATCACCCGGCGTGATGGTATGGTGTGCCATTGGTTACAAGTCTCGGTCACCTCTTGTTCGCATTGACGGCACTTTGAACAGTGGACGTTTCATTCCAAATATGTTAAGACCCGCGGCTGTACCCTTCATTAGATCCCTGCGAAACCCTACATTTGAGCAGGATAACGCACGACCGCATGTTGCAGGTCCTGTACGGGCCTTTCTGGATACAGAAAATGTTCGACTGCTGCTCTGGCCAGCACATTCTCCAGATCTATCACCAATTGAAAACATCTGGTCAACGGTGGCCGAGCAACTGACTCGTCACAATACGCCAGTCGCTACTCTTGATGAACTGTGGTATCGTGTTGAAGCTGCATGGGCCATCCAAGCTCTGTTTGACTCAATGCCCAGGTGTATCAAGGCCGTTATTACGGCCAGAGGTGGTTGTTCCTTGGTACTGATTTCTCAGGATCTATGCACCCAAATTGCGTGAAAATGTAATTACATGTCAGTTCCAGTGCAATATATTTGTCCAATGAATACCCGTTTATCATCTGGATTTCTTCGTGGTGTAACAATTTTAATGTCCAGTAGTGTATTTTTCCATTCAATCACCGAGATGATAAATTACTGGAATTTCGAAAGGTTACGTTCAGAATTCCATTTTTCAGTGACAGTTTTATCCACATTTGATAATCTTCGAGTGGGTCAAAATTTCATTATTCATCGAAATCGCCTTCGACGTGGTTTACGTTTTAGCATTTGATGGAATAATATTTCGATTCCATCGTTAGTGAAAATGTTGTCCGACAAACTGAACCATTTCACGTTCTCATCTGGAGAAAACCATATGCCCCGCATTTGATTGTCAAATCCATGTAGTGAAATCCATGTAAACATTTGATCCCACACAAAATACAAGGTGTACAACTTTGCATCCGCTGTTTTTTCCCCAACATTTGAGGCTTTAATAAAACAAATTGGTTACACATGTATCATTCAAAGTATCTTCCATCGCTGGCCACTACTTTCTCCCATCTTTCGGGCAGTGTACGAACCTCGCGTCGAAAAAATTGTTTATATTTTGAAGCGATCCACGAATCGATCGAATCTGTCACTTCTTCATGAGATCGTAAGTGTTGGTCAGCCAGGCCATGCGCCATTGATCTTAACAGGTGATAATAAAAGCGAGCAATGTCTGGAGAATACGGTGGGTGGGGTAGGACTCCCCATTTTAAAGTTTCCAACTACGTTTTGACCTCTTTTGCAACGTGGGGTCGAGCGTTGTCGTGCTGCAAAACCACTTTATCGTGCCTCTCGCTGTATTGCGTTCGATAAAGAGCACTTGTGATTGTTTCACTTGGTTTTCCCAACACCTCATAGTACACGACGCCGGGCTGGTCCCACAAAATGCAGAACAAAATCTTGGAGCCGTGAATATTCGGTTTGGCCGTCGACATTGAAGCATGGCCGGGATATCCCCATGATTTTTTGCGTTTAGGGTTATCGTAATGAACCCATTTTCTGTCCCCGGTTACAATGCGATGCAGAAATCCCTTCCGTTTCTGCCTCTAAAGCAACTGTTCACAAACACACAAACGCCGTTCAACGTCTCTTGGTTTCAGCTCACACGGGACCCAAGTTCCCTCTGTCTGAATCATGCCCATAGCCTTGAGACGTTTTTAAATGGCTTGCTGTGTCACTCCCACTAATCGTGCCAATTCTTCTTGAGTTTGACGCGAGTTTTCACTCTGCAGTGTCTCCAATTCTGCAGCTTCGAAAACATTCTCTCATCCACCAATATGCCGGTCTTTGGCCGTTCCTGAAGCGTTGAAACCACTCACGACACGTTTTTTCACTAATAGCGTCCTTACCATAAGTGCTTGACAGCATTCGATGAGACTCTGCCGCTGTTTTCTTCATATTGAAACAAAACAGTAACACCTCTCGCAAATGACGAGAATTAGGCTCGCAAACTGACATTTTCAATCACGAACAACTTTATGATGCAGACACAAATGGACTAATGTTTGAATGAGGTTATGTTGACCGACGTACAAGCTAACTGCCTGGCGTCTGGGGTCTGTTTCTTTCGACCGCTACTTACCGTTGTCGCCACCTATCGGCAAACGGCGGAAGCAAAGTTCTACACCTTTTAGTAAAATTTTAATGTAACGCATGCTCTAAATCGAAAGTATCAGGCTCTGTAAAATGACGAGTGTGCAAAATTTCAGGCTCTGCTGCCTGTGGCGAATACAGTACCAATGATGGTTCGACATTAGGTTGTAAATAGTCACCAGCCGATCGGTTTGATCGTTATAACCGTGGGATCGCAGGCCTAACGGTTCGGAAATATGGCAGTCGGTTCCGAGAATGCATCCTAGATGGGAATACGTTCGTATACGGCCACAAATGTTGGTCGTCCTTCTAAAACCGAGCTTAAAAGCTACGAGTATAATACTGCTTACCAGTGGAGCTGACGTCGTTTCGATAAATGTTACCCGACAAAGTCAGACTTCAAGTGCCACTTGGCATCTGTTTCGCACGTGCTACGACTAACAACACTGTCTGATGATTTTTAGGGCCTGTGACATGAATATGTATACTTCAAAATACAACTACGCGTCCCGTTGGAGTCCGTAGACTCCAGGGCCCACTATGAAGTCCTTACAAGCCTCCTGGAATCCCTCGGTAGTTCCCTTTCATCTCTCTTCGTCTGTCCGCTTATACTGAGAACCAGTGACATACAGAGAATGTCCTATCACAAGATACCACATTCGATCGCAGCTTGGCCTAGTAATATTTATTTTCCGCACTTGATCGTCGAATCGTATGGGAATATACTGCAGACTTCACACATGCACTGCTGTCTATTCAGAAGCAGCATAACCTGTCTGATTTACAGTTGAGATCGCTTGAAATCATGTCATTTAGAATGTGAAACGGCAATGCACCTCGTTGTGCATGCCTTTCACACAATTCTTAAGAGTGAGATTTGCTGTAGGTTCAGGGATAATATCCCATTAGCCGGCAAGAAGATTTTCTCTTGATAAACTCGAACATGGAACGACATCCGCCCCAACTTAGCCTTCTAACTCGACTTCACTGTCGACAGGGGCATATTTTTCACGCCTGTATACGATGCTTAAAATATTTCCACTTAATAATGGAGGCCCAGAATCTAAGATTTTTATTAGTGCCTAAAGCAAGAGTAACTACGCATTAATTCCGTAGATTCCTTTGGAAGTGACTAATGAGTTTGTCCATACATCAGCTTGACGTTAGTGAGTCATATGTCAGTGCCCAGATATATATTCCATGAAAGCATTTTACATGTAGTTTAATATCTTCCTCATTTTTCCTACCGGTGGGAGTGAAGAGGTTGCTCTTGGTTGAAGATCCGACGTCTGATGAATCGACATGAACAATAAATTATGCGCTAAATGTTTAGACACTGACGCATATAGAATATTATGCTGAATTCTGGAGAAAACGTTAAATGTAACGGTAACGCGAAAATTACTGCTATCACGGGTACATAATGTACTAGCCCAACGACAGATATAGAAGTATCGTAATAAAATCGTCAAAAATTCGACTATTGTTCTAGATTGGAGATATTTATGGCAAACTTTAGTTTCGTGTTTCTATCTCAGAGGCAAATTATATCGGAAAATTAGTTAGTTAGTTATTACTATTAATAAAATGGCCATCGGGTATAGAGAGATGTGCTTCAGTATCATATCAATTGACGGTCAAATCTGTCCGTTTAGTAGCCTAAACCACCAAATTAACTTGGCACATTTCTCTGATGATCTAAAGTACAGCGTCTTTATCATCAACAGCTCTTGTAATACAATATCTAAATAGTGTCAGTTGACGTATTATAAATAAGCAGAACCATTGTTATTAGGACAGCCATTCAGCGAAATAACCAGATATTTTTTTATTAGGCACCTTACCGGTGGCTAACTTTCTACACTAGAGCATTGTTCTAGCGGACCTCAAGCTAGCATCCCTGGGCATATATGTTCTCGCTGAACGTAGCACACACGTTACGCCATGATGCACTCAACAATGGAAGACAGATGGCGATCGGTAACGTCGTTTCCGAGGAAACGATCGCTGTCAGTTGGTTCATGACGGCAAATGCAATGCGTTGTGATCCGACTGCGATTCGCCTGCGAACGCTGGAGGAGCTCTTCGTCCACTGGAAGTTGTTTGCCAAGGTAAGCCGCGTGACCAGTTGAGCGCACTAATCTACGCTTTGTGCCTTGCACCTTGGGTTGTACAACTACCACGTTTGACACTGTAACGAATGACCTGAAGGTACCGGTAGATAACGCGTTCAGCAGTTGGTCAGCTCTTTGCAGCTCGGGATAGATGCGGCGAACGCTTTTCACATGGATATCGCTTTTCATCCAACGATATTACACCTTCTCCAGAGACATGCAGTGATACAGTATTTGTACAATCTGAGCACTATTTGCTTGTGAAATAAGTCTTTATAGGCTCTATTGCGTTTGTAGGACTTTTTCACGTCTAGAAGAAAGTAATTGGTTTTCTGAATTTGTATCTCATGAAGCGAAGTACGCAGGTAGTTACAAGGCAAGGAGAGGTAGGAATTTTCAGTTGGTTGGTAGATTGGGACTAGTGCAGCAGGGGATACAACCACCAAGGCCGCGGCGCGCTCTTGTGACGTCACGCAAAGCGGGCCAGGGTTGGCTTGGCACTGCGCTTAAAGAATCGAGACGCACGGCCTGCAAATCTTTGTCAAGCGGTTTTACAGAACCTATTCCGCAAAAAATAATTAATTTCTGAAATACTTTTTGCTTTATATGGCAGCTTCATGATGAAGTGCCAATCATTTCGATAATGGTCATAGCTATTGTGGTATTTCACAGATGCGTATCAAATTTGAGAACGTTGCCATCAAAAATAGGGGTCGCTATGAATTTGTGTTTGATGCATATTACACATTCTATTGCTGAGTATGAAATACAGATGAGGTTTTGAAATTTTCGTAAAACTTTGGATCAATATCTGCTTCCAATCTCGAAAATATTGAGCATCTGCAGCAACTTCACTTCCGATCGCAACGCGCGGGAATGAAATATTCATAACGCCTGTCATATCTCGTAAACCGCTGGAGATAACGAAACGAGATCTTGGCAAACGATACCACGCAAAGAGGAGAGTACTTTGCCGAATGGTTAAAATAAGTAACTTTATCAATCGCGATATAGCAGAGACTATAGTTTATAATTATTTTTTACCGGTAATGTAATTGCATAAGACTTACCAATAGCCAGTGAAAACTTATGAGTGCGGGATGTAAATAATATTGCGATATACATGATAAACAAGGTACATTTGTGAAAAATGCACTGTGATAAAGTACATTCTTTCTGGACCAGACAACTATTATTTACGCTCACTTGAAAAATTCTGCACTAATACAGTGTATAATATTAAATTCCTCTGCCTTCAGTATCCTAAATAAATATTGTGTAACTGTTTATAGAGCTCCCTCAGGAAAGCTGAGTACATTCCCCAAACAATCACTTTTAACTCACCTCACAAAAACAATTATGCGTTGTTATTGTAATGTAAATTTTCTTTCCTGGAAAAATATGGCAGATTTTGAGCATAAGTCAACAGTGAAAATCTACGAACCTTCAGCAGACATTTGCAGCAGTTGGAATGAGACAATGTGTCAAGCTAAAAACGTCAATAATAAATTTAACCTATTTCTAGATTAATTTGTTCCATTGTTTGACACATCGAAAAATAACACAGATATGCTTCATACAGAGAGATCGCTTTTTAAACTTGAAAACAGTAGTTTCAACATTCGTTAGCACTCATGCTAACTAATGCGAGAGTGAAAAACAACACCCACTCACAAATAGAGAATAAAACGTATCGGTAATGCGTAACAAAATACGAACTGCAGAGAAATTTAAACACGAATAAAAAGTAACACGAGCCACAAATTTGTATTTCGTTTTCAAAATCAAAATAAAGCCACTTGATAACGAATACTAGACCTATTTACTGCGAACTTTTGCTCACAATCTTAGTCAAATGTATCCAAAATGCAAGATATTCCACCAGCAAAAAATAATAATTGTACTAGGTATATAGTTTTTACATACCTTCGTGTGCTCAGTGGGTTGGAAATTGTCCCAATGAATCGCTGAAGGACATTTCCAACGCAGATTCGCATCTTTCGGAAAGGAAAACAACATTACTTTCGGTCGAGTTCCGTAATTCCCACGACACCTTAGCACACGACACTTGTAAACCATGTTCACAGTAGCTTCACTACACGTAAACTCTGTAATCGCTAGTTTTAAGCACGAATATAGCACTCGATCCAACAAACGTGTAGATAAACAAACGCTTCGAAACACAACATGGTGGCCCGCTTGGAGTGACGTCACGACCTGCTATGAATTTCGCGCCGCGGCCTTGTCTCTAGGTGGTGGTGATACAACCCGTCGGCTTTGAACAATGACGTCACAAGTCGCCAGAGAGCTTGTATTACAGAGATGAAAGAGCTGAGGAGAATGTTGAGAAACAAAGGAATGCGAGAGAGATAAACATTGATCTTGTCAAAAGCATAAGTGTTTTTTGCCTTTTTTAAAAAAAAATCTCACGAGATAGAATAAACTGATCCTACTTTATTAAGCAATATCTTGTCAAAAGCCGAGAAGCGATTCTTCTTAGTGTTCTAGCTCCCTTCAGTACGTAATAAGAGTTTTTTGGCTTTTTAAAAAAAATCTCACGAGATAGAATAAACTGATCCTACTTTATTAAGCAATAGTGTTTTTTGCCTTTAAAAAAAATCTCACGAGATAGAATAAACTGATCCTGCTTTATTAAGCAATATCTTGTCAGAAGCCGAGAAGCGATTCTTCGTAGTGTTGTAGCTGCCTTCAGTAGCTGATAAGTGTTTTTTGGCTTTAAAAAAAATCTCACGAGATAGAATGAACTGATCCTACTTTATTCAGCAATCAGTAAAGAAAAACGAAATGGAAAGATAACAGCAAAAGCTGTTATGTTTTAGTTTAGTTTTTTTATTGATTGCTGAATAAAGTAGGATCAGTTTATTCTATCTCGTGAGATTTTTTTAAAAAAAAAAGCCAAAAAACACAATCCACATTACCTCAATATCATTACGAAAAATATTAAGTACCGGACGAATAAAAAACAAACAATTAAGTTAATTAAATCACACATTTAATGATGCACCGTATATCAAGCGATCGCTTTTAGATTAACATTCAATTATTTTAATGATAGTGCTTATTAGAACACAGAACTGCTTTGTTATCTATGCCTCGAAGTGAAGACATTACGATCTATGACTAAGCAATGACGTCATTGTTCAAAGCCGACGGGTTGTATCCCCTGCTGCACTAGACCCGGTAGATTTGGAGGAGCGGACGAAACAACGAGGTCATCGGTCCAATCGGATTAGCGAAGGATGTGGAAGGAAGTCGGCTGTGCCCTTTTAAAGGAACCATCCCGGCATTTACCTGAAGCGATTTAAGGAAATCACGGAAAACCTAAATCAGGACGGCTGGACGCGGGTTTGACCGTCATCCTCCCGAATGCAATTCCAGTGTGCTAACCACTGCGCAACCTCGCTCGGTTTCAGTCAGTTGTTTACGTTAATATTAAGTTGGACACTCATTCTTACATTTGAATTCTTATTATAACACCATTCGTGTGTGGAATAGCTGCAGTCGTTATTGATTAACGACAAATTAAATGGGGTCTTTCGTAAGTAGTCGTGCGAATATGGTCCAAAATCCCTGCAGAAATTAAGAGTGAACGGACAAATCGGACAAATACAAAGGGATTTTTGTTGTGTCTCCCCCCCCCCCCCCCCAATTGGTTTATCTACTTAAGTATCTATCCACTTATACGTCCGTTCAATCTTTTATTTTCGATTGTTTTCGATTAATTTACATTACATTTTTATTTCCTACCGTTCGAGAGGATGTGATAGGTAAGGTTACCTATGAGTGTATGATTCATGCTACAATGCTCTGTACACAGATGTGACAGTTGCATGAAAATTAACTCCCAATGTTCGAACACATGCGCATAATTAACTTGTACTTCTGATCATCTTATCTAATACTCATTCATCTCTACCTCAGTTTTGTAAACATTCTCGCCAATAATACTTCAATGTCATAGAGAATAACACCAGTTTAGTTTTACCGTTAGTTGTCAGAAAATTACGTGACAGTATGTGGATGTTAGCAGAATTTTACGATACTGAGATACTTATGAACAAATATTACAGAAGAACGTAGACATCTTACGCTGAGATTTAAAGTTTGAATGAATTTTGTAGCGTTATGTATGCATTCGCGTTATAAATTGTGTTCCAAGGGAATACACCTAGAACAGAACATCTTTACTGTGTCTAAGACGTTATCGAAGTTTGTTTATAAGTAACTTATTGTTTATATGAATGTCTGGTGCCTCTTCTTTTTGATATGGCTGAAGCAACAGACACCACACATTCAAATAGCCGATTCGTCTCGATGGTCAATGAATCCAGAACCTTCAATCCGGATGAATATTTACGTTCGACCACCAGCGGGAGTCTAAAATCAACGAGCATAGAGGCCATGGACAGGGACTGAGCATTGGTGGCATTAGTTGGGAGTATGGATCGGCCGGGGAGCGTGTGTTGAGATAGTCCACACACGTCTGATTAACGCTTTGTCTGCGTGGCGCAGGGCTTAACGCAACTGCATTGTAAGCAGGAGATCCCGGGTTCGAGTCCCAGTCTGCCACACATTTTCTCTAGACGTTGCTGATTCCGCATAAAGCCCGACATCGTTCGTTCCTTCTCTTTCCTTTCCCCTTCTCCACTGTCAATTTACATACAGTTATTGTTGGATTCTCACATTGTTATTGTTTTCTAAAAAGGAGGTGAATAGGACGAGTGTTCCGCTGGAACACTCTTATTCCAGGGATGAGCAGGAGTTGTTCCTCACCTCAGTGCACTGCACCAGTTGCGAAACACGTCAGATCGAAGAGGACCAGAATCCCTGGAATGACGACTGGCCAAGATTGCCGTGACGTTACCATAAGTACCTCCAAGCTCAGAATAGTACAGCATTTATTCAATACTTTGTACTCGTAAACCAGATTTATAATATATATATATATATATATATATATATATATATATATATATATATATGTGTGTGTGTGTGTGTGTGTGTGTGTGTGTGTGTGTGTGTGTGTGTGTGTGTGAGAGAGAGAGAGAGAGAGGGAGAGAGAGAGAGAGACAGAGAGAGAGAGAGAGAGAGAGTAATGGACGTGTGTGATGCTGTTACTTAATTTGCAGAACTTAGAGAGCACTGGCTTAAGGATCTTATGGGAGGGAGAATATTTAGAAGTGTTCCGAATTCAGAATGAGAAGCCACTATTGAGTACTTATTGTACACTTAATACTTTCTTTGATTATCTCCATTTTAGTATAGTTCTGAGACTATTATTTTTTCTTTTCTTAGGAAACTGAATGTGTATGTTAACAACGTGAATTAAAGTAAATAGCGCCGTCTACGATTAACAAACAAATGGTGCAGGTGATACGGCAACTAGAATTTTGTAACGTTGTGGTAGGTTCCTATGGGACCAAACTACTGAGGTCATCGGTTCCTAACCTAAACTAACTAAGGACAACACATACAGTGTGCGGACATTTGCCACGCCGGACATTTGCCACGCAACACATTTGCCACGATTTTACCTGCTCCGAAGGGTTGGGTCCCTTGTCTCCCCCTCCTCCTCCTCCTCCTAATCGCTTACTGAGCCTTTCCGCTGGTTTACTTAACATAGCACCAGAATCTCTTTGGATTTTCCGCCACATTTCTAGAGAAAGTTTCATTGTGGAAACTATTAAATGCATCTTGCATTGAAATCCGCACCAAATTTCGAGTCTCAGTAAAACTTCGCCAATCTTTGAGATTTTGCGTTCGTCTAAATTATACTTGCCTTTTTAGGTGCTCCTGCAGCAGCTTTCTGTCGTGTTTTGTGTGCCATGGAGGATCAGTTCCGTCTCTTATTAATTTATTTGGTATGAATCTCTTTCTTTGAACTTAAGCCACATATGGTCTTCACTTACATAGTTTGGAAGGATTGGAGACTGTCTCTTAGAAAGACGTCAACCGAGTTTTGTAGTTGCTTTTATAAATAGATATATTTCGCGTTTAGTTTTGGTGAATTTCTTCGTTACGGAACTGAGGCTCACTAAGACCGTGTGTTCACAAATCCCTGTATCCGTCGTGATGCTCAGAATTATTTGTGGCTAAGAGGTCAAGTGTGTTTTCGTAACTATTTAAAATTTGAATGGCCTCGTGAACTAATTTTAAAAACAGCATTTAGAACAATTACGGAAGTTGTTTTCTATCTACAGTAGGGTCTGAAAATGTATTTTTGTCAACATACGGAAGGTAGATTGAAGTCACTGCCAACTATAATTGTATGAGTGGGGTACCTATTTGTGATGAGACTCAAGCTTTCTTTGAACTGTTCAGCAACTGTTTCATCTGAGACCAGGGGTCGGTAATAGGAGCCAGTTATTAATTTATTCCTGTTGTCGAATATAACCTCTGCCCATACTAAGTCACAGGAACTATCTGCTTCAATGTCACTTGTGAGCTGAAACACACATTACATTATTTTTCCTTAAGTTGTGCTTCTTCTTTCTGTTGTAGTGCAGATCATTACAATCACTGCTTATCCCTCCAAAACCTAGAATGCTTTCTCTGTGACCCTGTAAATACCAGGGCTAAACAATGTAGAACAAAAACGTACGTTACAGACATAGCATTCTTTATTACTTCATTTCCTTATTTATAACATTTTAAAATTGTACGTCGACTTTAGATGACATGTCAATCATATATATTCTTATCTCTATTTAGTGAACGTATTTTCAGTCATGTTTTGAATATTGTCCCGCTACACTCTATTAACTAATGTTTCGCCGCAAGGGATATCGCATTTTAGAGAGTAAATTAGTATGGGGTATGTCGTTCCTCTTTTCAAACATCCACATACCCATTTCTGCTTTCCTTATTGTCTTTTGGGCATGCAGTTGTAGTAATTAAAGTAGGCACTAATGCAGTGATCAAAAAGAAATGATTAGCGTACATTCGCATTCTCTTTACATCGTTGCTTTCTCGTTGCTCCCATGGCGATGGACTGTTTCTATCGCAATCAGTAAGCGTGAAAGGAAGCTACCGTACAGAGAGAGGGATCTATATTTATACTTGGCAGAACTAATTACATACTGACATAATCGTTGGTATTGCTTTCGTTTCCCAAAAGTTATAATTATTTTGATTTCGGAAAAGAAGGTCCCTTACGTACTGGTTGTATCGAGTAAGAAGTGGAGACGACGGTTTGAAAGCGGACAGAAGTGGTACGAGGAAGGGCGTCCCTTACCTGAGGGATGGCTACCTGGCGAAGGGGCAAGTGTGGCAAATGTCCGGCGTGGCAAATGTCCGGCATTCAACACACACACCCATGCCCGAGGGAGGACTCGAACCTCCGACGGCCGTGCGAACCATGCAAGGTGCCCCGGACCGCGCGGCTAACACGCACGGCAGGAAACCAGAAGAGTGATTAAGCTTTACGTTGCATTACGAGACGCGAGACAACTATTAATCTGTCCCACCATTACTGATATACCAGCGAAAGAAGAAGCTGGCATTTCGGCACTTGCTATGTTATATTGTAATGCTGTGAAAGTACTGATGTCTCAAAAAGATTTTGAAATCTGTCCGATATGCTCTAGAACGTGTATCACGCGTACCTGTAGTTTAAATATAAATGGAGCTATTGTCATATGTTCGGGTAAATTTTATTCTCGGGATCTCGAGAAGATTTAATAATAATAGGGTTACTCTGGAGCGTAAAATGAAAACAGGAAGATAAATAAAAGGAATGCTGATTTCATAACGGCAGTAATAAGTCAGTTTAAGGAAGTTTTACGATGAGACTGTGACATAATGCAGTTGTGAACAAAGCGAGACGGAGAATAGTGGATCTGGTTAAAACACGGCTCATGTATGTCCTTCGCAAAATGGTTCAAATGGCTCTGATCACTATGGGACTCAACATCTGAGGTCATCAGTCCCCTAGAACTTAGAACTACTTAAACCTAACTAACCTAAGGACATCACACACATCCAAGCCCGAGGCAGGATTCGAACCTGCGACCGTAGCGGTCGCGCGGTTCCAGACTGAAGCGCCTAGAACCGCTCGGCCACAACGGCCGGCTATGTCCTTCGCAGCCAGTCAGGATACAAGACTATTATCAGTTTATCCATGTGCTTACTACGATCCACACCAAAAAAAATTTACTCAACACTAATGCCGCGATTTAGACTTTCCATGTTCTGTCATATGCGCCTGTATCCTTCTTTTTCCATTATTGCTTCTATCTCAATTCTCCTTCTTTGCTTTGCTCCTAAAAGAAATGGTTCAAATTGCTCTAAGCACAATCAATCCGATAGACTTAGAACTACGTAAACCTAACTAACCTAAGGACATCACAAACATCCATGCCCGAGGCAGGATTCGAACCTGCGACAGTAGCAGCAGCGCGGTTCCGGGTTGGTTTGGGTTTGGTTGTTTTGGGAGAAGAAACCAAACAGCGAGGTTATCGGTCTCATCGGATTAGGGAAGGACGGGGAAAGAAGTCGGCCGTGCCCTTTCAAAGGAACCATCCCGGCATTTGCCTTGAGCGATTTAGGGAAATCACGGAAAACCTAAATCAGGATGGCCGGACGCGGAATTGAACCGTCGTCCTCCGAAATGCGAGTCCAGTCTTCTAACCACTGCGCCACCTCGCTCGGTGCCGCGGTTCCGGACTGAAGCGCGTAGAACAGCTCGACCACAGCGGCTGGCCGTTGCTCATAGGGTAATGTGTTTTCCACTGCAACATGGAGTAATGTGCTGAAGTAACGAAAAACAAATTTTGCTCTAAGGTAGTGACTGTGGGTCCCTACTAGATTGTTATCAGGAAGCCGCCTCCAGTGGTGCTTGCAGACCAACACATTGGCTTTATTGGTTCAGTCTTTGAGTTATGAAACACAAAATATTAGATGCCTATTGAAAAGGATTACAAGTGTACCACGTGCACTATGAATGCCATATTCTCAACTGACACAATCATTGTTGGACAGGTGCAGAGTTCGAGGAACACGCTCCAGAGGAAAGAGCGTAGGACATACTGACCAGCAAACGTCGGCTTCTGGAAATGGTGGTACAAGTGAAGGAGGGGGGTGAAGAAGATGGAGAGAAAATTGTAAGGAGATGGATGCTGAAGAACGGAACGACAGAGAAGATGCAGCCACTGAAAGACTTGGAGGTGAACATAAGTAACGCAGAGGAAGTGGATGATGAGGTAACATCTCTGTGTTAGAGTGTAGAAGAGATGCCCTAGAATCCTGACCCAGGTAAGGTACCAACCAAGGAATAGTTCAATGCGAATCTTGTTTATCATTACCATAGATTAAACGAAGAATTAATTGCCTTCGTGTAGCGTGAAGTTGTAACAAACACAGCGAGTAAGATCACGTTCACAACGTGAGTAGGTGTAATGTGAACACATTTTAATCATATCGAAACCAACCATTCAGTAACCTAAGTGTTATTCTTAAGTTTATTTTTTCAGTCAGGTCTGCCGCTCTAAGTCATTAACACCATAAACGACCATATCCCATTCACTGTTGAGTACAGTAAGCCTGGGTTGTTAGTGTAAACTGAAGATGGTTCTATGAATCCTCTGCCAGGCACTGAAGTGTTAATTGCAGTGTAGTTATGCAGATATAGATGTAAAAAATCATATTTGGACTTCGGTAAGTTAGCTGGCTGGTTTGTCCTGGTTTATCATTATTGTGTTGATCAAAACGAAAGGTTACATCGCGACTGAAAAACTGAGTACATCTGGTAATGAGGTTTCATCTGGAGATGTGTAGATCTCCAATTGGTTCCTTGTATTACCGTAGTCACAACTGTTGCAGAGAACTATCATGTTCTGAGGAATATCGGTGTTGATCCCCGTCAAAAAAGACAGTTCAGCTTTTGTTCCTGTTTAGTTTTACTACGCAGTTAATAATTTGAAATGTTATTTCTGCGCAACACTGTTTCTGCTTTCCTGCAACAATACAACTCAAATTACAAAACTGTTACATAATCTTCTGCCATAAACTTCTTAGTGAAATGATAATGTCCTCAATATAGCACTATACAACCTGTTTTTAGTTGTCGCTCAGAAAGCACATGAGACAGTAGCTTCTATTGATGTGTTACTTTCCTATATTTTCAAACTCTTACACTTTCCCGTTGCTTCAAACGCATTTCATTGAGTGACCACTAAAGTGATCACAACAGATGAATGAAAATTTTTCCAATAATATTATAAATGGTTTCACTGCATTATGCATTCTGCGCGATTATTGTTTTGATGTTACTGAGACCATGATAGTGCTACCATGGCTGCAAAAGATACATGTGGATTCTTATAGAAATTGAAAATTGCTACTATACTTTGTTAATTACTTCTGTTTCTTGAGGACTGTGATGAAACAATCGTTTGTGCGGTGATGTGAATATTCAAACATACATTTATGCGAACACCATGCGTTCAGAGTTCTGGTTGCAAAAATTAATCGATATTTTCCGAAGCTGTTAGCCGTATTTTTACATGACTCTCTGTACCCTCAAAGTATTGTTTTCTACCTATTCTTGCATTAAATTATCTTTCTCCTGCTATTTTAATGGCATTTAGTTCGACTAGGATACTGATGTAATTCTTCATAGACAACGGTTTTTTGTTTGTAACTGGATAGTTTTGTTTGGTACTAACACCCGAATTACAACAATTTTCATTCCAGATGTATTGATAGTGGTGGTGGTGATAATTCTTTCGTATACACATAAGCAATCTGAAATGTAAGCACTCATAGGTATTTTAATTACAATGCAGTCACATACTTGCCAAATTTCTATTCACGCATCCAAGCCCATGCAAAAACCATAATTTTCAGATTTTTTAGTCCCTTCGTTCTTTAGAACAAATATGTTCACTTTAAATTATTTGATTGTCGCCGTTTGATGACCATGCACGAACTCCAATTTGTCTTTCTTCTGATAGCAAGTGTCCTAAGTTTTTCTGGACCGTATTCCCGATGATCAGATTTAATAAAAATTTTTTCGGTTGACATGTCGCTATGGTAACTGCCTGGACAGCCGAACGTGCTAACGCGCTCGCTACAGGGAGGTGAGCCAGCACCAGATCGAATCCTCCTCGCAGATTAGTGAAGAGGACTCGTGACCCGGCAGCCAGGATGTGGTTTTTAGGCGGTTTTCCACATCCAGTTAGGTGAATCCAAGGTGGTACCCACATTTCGCCTTGGTTAAACTTTACACAAGCACATAGAAAACGGTACCACACTCGAACATGAGGTCTACACTACACTCAGACAATAGGACACACACATTCCTTCCCGGTGGGAGTGGTGGTGTCACCGAATGCCACTAACACCACCAAAACCGATGTATAAGAAAGCTGACCCTTTACAGAAAAGGCAAATGGAACAGAAAGACAAATATATGTGTTGCTCTTCTAGGTAAAATTAATTGCATAGAAATCGAAGGAACTTTTCAGAAAAATGACGGAATACATGTAGGTGTACTTTCACAACAACCTATACAACGATACAGCTACCTCAACCATTCACCTATGGATTGAGCGAATATACAGCGTGATTCAGGATGAGTGACGCATAATTTGTGTGGTGGTTCCAAATATAGAAATAAACCGAAAAAGTCCCATGAATATGTGACTGATTTTCGATCGTGACGGGTCTGGAGCAGGTATAAGACTACACTCGTCCAAGACAAGTGTGAATATTACTTACCGAAATACTATATAGGCGCTGTGGTGGACACAATAATTGTGGGACAGATGACAGGTCCATCCCCGGAGAAGTGTTCAAAAAGTCCCCTACCCATCTCTGTGCACTTACCAACGCGTTGGAGTGTGTGTTGGGTTGCACATCGAACATCATTTCAGTTGGCTTTACTGTGGGCAACTGCGTTAGTGAAGCGAGCGACATATTCTTCAGCTGTATCCACTTTCGTAGCGGACACATCCCCCCCCCCTTTTTTTTTTTTGTCATCAGTCTACTGACTGATTTGATGCGGTCCGCCACGAATTCCTTGCCTGTGCTAACCTCTTCATCTCAGAGTAGCACTTACAACCTACGTCCTCAATTATTTGCTTGACGTATTCCAATCTCTGTCTTCCTCTACAGTTTTTGCCCTCTACAGCTCCCTCTAGTACCATGGAAGTCATTCCCTCATGTCTTAGCAGATGTCCTATCATCCTGTCCCTTCTCCTCATCAGTGTTTTCCACATATTCCTTTCCTCTCCGATTCTGCGTAGAACCTCCTCATTCCCTACCTTATCAGTCCACCTAATTTTCAACATTCGTCTATAGCACCACATCTCAAAATGCTTCGATTCTCTTCTGTTCCGGTTTTCCCACAGTCCATGTTTCACTACCATACAATGCTGTACTCCAGACGTACATCCTCAGAAATTTATTCCTCAAATTAAGGCCGGTATTTGACATTAGTAGACTTCTCTTGGCCAGAAATGCCTTTTTTGCCATAGCAAGTCTGCTTTTGATGTCCTCCTTGCTCCGTCCGTCATTGGTTATTTTACTGCCTACGTAGCAGAATTCCTTAACTTCATTGACTTCGTGACCATCAATCCTGATGTTAAGTTTCTCGCTGTTCTCATTTCTACTAATTCTCATTACCTTCGTCTTTCTCCGATTTACTCTCAAACCATACTGTGTACTCATTAGACTGTTCATTCCGTTCAGCAGATCATTTAATTCTTCTTCACTTTCACTCAGGATAGCAATGTCATCAGCGAATGGTATCATTGATATCCTTTCACCTTGTATTTTTATTCCACTCCTGAACCTTTCTTTTATTTCCATCATTGCTTCCTCGATGTACAGATTGAAGAGTAGGGGCGAAAGGCTACAGCCTTGTCTTACACCCTTCTTAATACGAGCACTTCGTTCTTGATCGTCCACTCTTATTATTCCCTCTTGGTTGTTGTACATATTGTATATGACCCGTCTCTCCCTATAGCTTACCCCTACTTTTTTTCAGAATCTCGAACAGCTTGCACCATTTTATATTGTCGAACGCTTTTTCCAGGTCGACAAATCCTATGAAAGCATCTTGATTTTTCTTTAGCCTTGCTTCCATTATTAGCCGTAACGTCAGAATTGCCTCTCTCGTCCCTTTACTTTTCCTAAAGCCAAACTGATCGTCACCTAGCGCATTTTCAATTTTCTTTTCCATTCTTCTGTATATTATTCTTGTAAGCAGCTTCGATGCATGAGCTGTTAAGCTGATTGTGCGATAATTCTCGCACTTGTCAGCTCTTGCCGTCTGCGGAATTGTGTGGATGATGCTTTTCCGAAAGTCAAATGGTATGTCGCCAGACTCATGTATTCTACACACCAACGTGAATAGTCGTTTTGTTGCCACTTCCCCCAATGATTTTAGAAATTCTGATGGAATGTTATCTATCCCTTCTGCTTTATTTGACCGTAAGTCCTCCAAAGCTCTTTTAAATTCCGATTCTAATACTGGATCCCCTATCTATTCTAAATCGACTCCTGTTTCTTCTTCTATCACATCAGACAAATCTTCACCCTCATAGAGGCTTTCAATGTATTCTTTCCACCTATCTGCTCTCTCCTCTGCATTTAACAGTGGAATTCTCGTTGCACTCTTAATGTTAGCCGGCCGCGGTGGTCTCGCGGTTCTAGGGGCGCAGTCCGGAACCGTGCGACTGCTACGGTCGCAGGTTCGAATCCTGCCTCGGGCATGGATGTGTGTGATGTCCTTAGGTTAGTTAGGTTTAAGTAGTTCTAAGTTCTAGGGGACTGATGACCACAGCAGTTGAGTCCCATAGTGCTCAGAGCCATTTGTCTTAATGTTACCCCCCTTTAACCAGCTCCATAAACAGAAGACTAATGGGCTTAGGTCGGGTGACCTGGCAAACCAGTTAAAAGGTCCGCCACGGCCAATCAACCGTTGGGGAAATGTGTTATTCAGATGCTGGGATGGTTGTCTGGTACAGTGAATTCTGACACATCATGTTGCAGGTACATTTTCCGTCATTACTCTAACGTAATATCTTCCAAAAGTGCAGGTACCGTATTTTACGGACTATAAGACGCTGCAGACAATAAGACGCACCTTAATTTTTAGGCAGTTTTTTTTAAACTAAGATTTTTACTGTTTTTGTTGTCAGATTACAAAACCAGACTAAAAAATAATTCTTGGTTTATAAAACCGAACTGACCTTTAAAATCCCTGAAAATTGTCATCTGAACTATTTCTTGTCCATGATTGTCCTCTTCATATACAAGATGATTTTCACTGACATCGAGAGCGTTACTTATGCCGCACTTCCTGAAAGATTTATCAAGAATGTGTGATCTCATTCTGTACCACGACAATTCTATCCACTGACACACTTGTTTGAATGTCGTTTTAAAGCTCTCTTCGGGGTGAATTCATGTTGGGTTTCATCCATCATCCATTTGTTCCATTCCTCTCCCATATACAGTTCAAATGGGTAATTTTTCGAAGCATCAGGAGGTTGCAGTTGTGTAGTAATTTCTCCTGGGATAACAGCAAACTCTCTATTCCCCTGTCTCAGTTTCTCTTACACAAAATTTTTCAAATGACAACTAAACTGATCTATCACAAAAAAGACATCTCTTCTTCAATAAAGCACCTTTCCTTTTCTCTGACACTCTGTTAATCCATAATTTCATACCAGCCTCGTCCATACAATCTTTGCGATGTATGTGAACAACACCTTGCGGTATTTCAGAAGATTTTGGCATTGTTTAGCTCTTGAAAATGATCATTAGATTAAGTTTAGTACCGTCTGTATAACATGAAAGGACAAGAGTATAGTGCATTTTTTCATGTCCACTTGTTTCTGCCGGCCGGGGTGGCCGAGCGGTTCTGGGCGCAACAATCTGGAACCGCGCGACCGCTACGGTCGCAGGTCGAATCCTGGCTCGAGCGTGGATGTGTGTGATGTCCTTAGGTTATTTAGGTTTAAGTAGTTCTGGGATGTTCTAGGGGACTGATGACCTCAGAAGTTAAGTCCCATAGTGCTCAGAGCCATTTGAACCATTTTGAACTCGTTTCTATGGTTACAGTTTTAGCACTTTTCATGGCAACAGTTCTGTTAATCGGCACATGAAGTGTCAGAGGAGCTGCTTCCATATTCGCTAGTTGACTTACCTGTAGTTCCACACTGGTTTTCTTTTAAAGTTTAATAACAAAGTGATGGAAAGATGATATTTTCTCTTGATAGTCTTGTGGCATTTTCTGAGATATTTTGGTTTTTGTTCGTATGTTAAATCCATGATGCTTCATAAGCCTGTAGCACCAACCAACTCTACCCTTAAAAGTCTGTTAAGTTCCAATGTAGTGCTAGCTAACGAGCGTGTATTTGAAGCATTTTTGTACTAATTCCCATGCGATTTTGACGGTGGCCTTGAATCCGTTTCAGTGCGTCATCTTCTAGTTTTACTTATTTGAAGTAATGAATATGAATTCAATTTAAATCTAATGAACACATCAAATAAGCAAAGACTTTCAAGAGTGAGAAGTGAACGATGTCTGTCTGAGTCTTCCGACATGTATGGAACGGGATTAATGCGGCGAGGGTCATTTAGGCCTGGTCAGACAGAACGCTGCCTGCCGGTAGGGCCAGTATTAAACTATCATACTTCTTTGACAAAGAAATATGATTAAATATTCACCAAATTTCTTTGAGAAAGATCTTTGGCATGGCGTTAAAAAGGGGTACTACACTGTCGTCATATTTTTCATCAAATGTGAAGATGACGGACAGTTACTTATTATGCGCTGCAGTTGCTTGTACCACAATTACATTTTGTGTGCGTTTGGAAGAAAAGCTGCGGACAAACAGGAAACACAACTGAGTGAAGCCATGGGTATAACGTGGAGATAGTAAAAGCGTACAGCAAAATTTGTTACGAGAGCTCCAAGTGCAGGATGTCAAGTTTTATACAAACTACTTACGAGTGGATGAGAGTGTATTTCAGCATTTGCTCAGTAAAGTGGATTCTCATATTGCGAAACAGAATACTCACTTGAGAATTGCTATATGCGCAGAAGACAGGCTCACCTGACACTACGATTTCTTGATACGGGCGAGAGCTACTCTAGTGGCACTCGAATACCGCACTGCACATTCCAGAAATGTGTGAAACGATTTATAAAGCACTGAAGGGGGAATATCTGGACGTAAATAAATGTTTAGTACACTTTCATAAATTATAGAGCGCAGCAATCAGTCATCTTTTTTTTTTTGCAGGTTTTATCTGGCAAATCCAGATTTCGGCTATTGCCTATGCTCTATTTTTTTTTCAAGGAACTGTGACTGACGCCCGAACAATAGTGAACTGACATGCATTGAGATTAGAAAATAGTGCGCTGATAATAGCTAGGCACTAACCGGAATCTAGATCCGCCAAATGAGACCTCGGCTGCTGAGCGCGGTCATAATTAACATAACGGAGAAAACATCGCTTGCCCAAGAACATAAAAATGCAAACATTGTAAAATATCAAACATAATTAATATTGCATACTGTTATCTCTCTTCTGTGTGTGTGTAAAGTTGAGATACGAAAAAGACCAAAAATATATAAATATAAAAGAAAATTATGTTTATACACCTCCATTACAGCTTGCTGAAAAGCTGCCAGGATGTTTCGGGGTGTAGAAGTGGATGTCTTTTGCTGTGGTTGTGAATGTGAAGCCTGCAGCATATTCCACCTGCCCATCAGCACACGGTCAATTGCATGTTTTGTGCCCCTTGCTCACCCCCCACCACAGTCGAAACAAGGTTATTAAAAAAGAGTCCCAACCATCACTGGTCTCAGCTTCGAAGCCACGTTTACAAACACATTACAGAGACGTAAAATAGCTGTAGCGATGTCAGCACTCCAAGCTGTTACATTTCACACTGCAGTGAACAGAAGACGAACGACTTTTGTGATCAAATCTACCGTATGGCTCTAGACTTGATCAAATTTCTTTGACGCAAGGCGAGGTTTGACAAAGTTCCTTATTACACTGTCATATTTGTTTGACATAAATATTTGACATACCGACTTTGACGGAGAAATATGATAGTGTGATACCGGCCTAAGCTGTTGGGCAGCAAAGTCCAGGTCCCTTCGTTGAAATGCTCGTTAGTGTACCGTGCCGGCCACACAAAACGCGGCTTTAATGCAGAGGCAACAGTCCTGCCGCACCGGCCGGCCACGAGTTGTACAAGAATAAAGAAGCACCGCATGCGCAGGCGCACCTGCTGTCGCATCTAACTGCCGTTTGAAGACAGCGGCGGCTGGCAGCTCGGTCATTCCACGCAACACAGGCAAGCTAATAGCGAGGTTTCGGCCACTTCGACAGTGCGGCAGGTGACGTAGCAACAGCAGCCGTTATTGTCAGCCGCTCCTGCCTGTGTGGCGTCATCTGCCGCTGTAGGAGACGGCCATCCGCTGTTATCAAACCTGCAGGCCGTGTTCTGTTTGGCCAGGCCATCATTAACTTCCAGACTGGAACAGCGGTGCGGGACAGCATCTTGTACAGTACTGACAAATTAGTCTTCGTGCCGATCACCTGCCGTTGTAAAAGTATCGTGCATTTAAAAGATGCTCACGTTGAATGTGATGCAAAGTAGCTGCACCAACATACACACACAACTCACGTGCATTTCAGTAAACGCACTTCGAACCAAACAATAGATCGCTAGGATTGGCAGCAGTGGAGGAATGCACGAAGTGCAATGGGTCTAGGACGCCTGGACTCACCTCAGATTTTAATTCACACACTGTGTGTTGATGTGTCTTTTTTTCGTAGCTCTGTGGCTTGATCGGGATTCCCACAAAATCGTCATTCATGCAGCCTGATTTATTTCTCATTTCTTTCATGTTGTTAATTGTGACTGCCGTGAAGCGAATCAGCAATAGTTTAATAGTGCTGTATAAATGAGTTGAAAAATATCTTCTGAAAAATTAGTATCACAATTTGTAATAAGATATGCCAAATATTCTCGCAATTATTATTATTATTAATATTATTATGTGCGATTGGACCCATACGGATCACGCAAAGCTTTCCGATTCAATTTTTTAATTCTCCAAACTTCTCTCATTCTTTCCCCATGAATTCTCTTTCTTTCCTCTGTCCATTTTGTCCCCTGTCTCTTGCAAACTTCATTCTCGGGTTGTACTTTCCAACTATTGATTTTTTGCCTGTATACATTTCTGTTTATAACTTCTGAAGAATTTATTTGTGCATTTGCTAGATCTGTTTTGGTTTCTTGTATCCAGGGTATGGTTTTCAATTTTTCAATGTATATTAAAATTTTGTGGGAGAGTCTGGGTGTTGGGAGTCTGTGGATATGACCGTAAAATTTGTCTTCTTTTCCGGATGTCTGCGGCGAGGTTAGATAATTTTTCTGTAGTTTTCCGAGACTGTAACCTGTATCCATCTTCAGTTCTTTTTGGGCCAAGAATCTTTCTGTTAATTTTGCGTTCCTCTTTCAGGATGCCTTCCAGGTCGCCTTTTCTATGGAGTGTGAGTGTTTCGCTGGCATATAGTGCTTCGGCTTGATTACTGTATTGTAGTGTCGTATTTTTGAGTGAATGGAGAGACACTTTTTATTGTAGATGTTGTGGGTTTTCCAGTATGCTCTTTTCAGTTTTTGCAGTCGAACTTTTTGTGCAGTTTTCTCTCCCCCTGTGGGTTCTAGGACCTCGCCTAAGTATTTAAAGAATGGAACTCTCTCAATTTGTCCATATTTTGTAGTCAGTTTTTGAGTTTCAAATTTTGAGCAGATGAATTTGGTTTTTTGGAAGGAAATTTGTAGCCCAACTTTTTCGGCGCATTCTTTGAGAATGTCTATCTGTTTAATTGCTGTGGTCTCGTTTTCTGCTAGAATGGCCACGTCATCTGCAAATGCCAAGCATGAAATTTTAATACCATCTTTAGATCTTCCTAGTTGTATAGGCTTCCAGTAATTTTGATTCTTCAGTTCTTTTTCCCATTCTCGGATGACTTTGTCTAAGACAAGGTTGAAGAGGAGTGGAGACAAGCCGTCACCTTGTCTGACGCCGGTTTTGATCAGGAAGGGCTCTGATATTTCACCCAGGAATTTTATCTTAGAAGTTGTGTTTGTGAGCGTTTCTTTGATAAGGTTTAGGGTTTTCGGATCGAGTCCTAGCTCCTCAAGGATAATAAAGAGAGATTGCCTATCGATTGAATCATAAGCCTTTGCGAAATCAACAAAGGAACAAATGATCGGACTGTTTCTGACTGCTTTGTATTTTAGTGTTGTCTTCAAATTGAAAATTTGTTCTGCACAGGATCGGTGAGGGCGAAAGCCAGCTTGGTATTCACCAATACTGTGTTCGAGTTGTTCTTGTGTTCGTTGAAGAAGACAAGCTGAGAGGATTTTATAAGTGACTTGGAGAAGGGAGATTCCTCGATAGTTGTTTATATCTGCCATGTCTCCCTTTTTATGCAGTGGATGAATTAGGGCGCATTTCCAATGATCTGGTAGTTTTTCTGTCTGCCAAATGTCTGTGATGATTTGAGTGAGTTCTTTGAGGGAATTTGGTCCAAGATTTTAAAGTAGTTCTGCAGTGATATTATCTTCTCCGGATGCCTTGTTGTTTTTCAGTCTATGAATATGTCTTTGGGTCTCCTCTAGTGTAGGTGGTGGGGATTCTGGATTTGTGTAGACAGCAGTTTCTTGAGGGAATCTTGAAGAAGGTTCAGGGCAATTGAGGAGTCCGGAAAAGTATCTTGCCAGCTCCTCACAATTTTCCCGATTTGTGAGCGCTAGTTTTCCATCTGGTTTTCTGAAATATAGATTTCGTGAGCCGTATCCATTGATTCTCCCAGCAAAGGTCTTATAGAAGTCTCGTACATTATAGTTACGGAAATTTTCTTCAATAGATTCACACTGTTCCTTGAGGTACTTCTCGCAATTAATTATAAAGACATGTTAACTTCTTTTGACACTGGTTGGATGTAAACGAAACAACCAGCCTAGTGCGTGTCTGAATACTAGGGGTTCCGTAATGCAGAAACATAAGCGCAAGAAAAGTGAAATTTATTTGTTATTAAAATTACCTAATTCCCTGTGTTGCATTGATTCTGTATTGAATTTAATGTACAATGTTTTATAATAAATACACCGTGTTGACAATGGGTAAGCACAAAACCTGAAAACTGTTTTCAGGAACCGATTGTTAAACAAATGGACTAGATCCAGTAAGTAATTTTCAGCAATACGAAAAAGTACCTTCTTTTTTACGAAGTGACTTGACAGTGGCATCTCGCTTAGCGAGCGTAATTCGCTTCTGAGTCTTATCCGCAGTGAGAAAATCTCGTTGTGCGAAACATACTTTTCTTTAGTAATTCACATAAAGATAGGGTAAAGCGTTCCACGCAAAAAAATACATACGTTATTCATAAAATAGTAACATAATGCATAATACTGTAGATTCTTTTTTACAAAGAAATTGTCTAAAGATACTTGTTTTTGTCTACTCTTCAAAATGAGTGTTAAACACAGAAGACGGCTACTTGAATGAAACATGTCTGTACGCAGTGCTTAATAGGCAGGTTCATTGACCTCGTGTTGGTTAACGACAGCAAATCACGTATTGGCCAGCTATAGTAGCGGAAAACAGCTGTCTAGGTCAGAAGGTGGTTTTTGAAATGGTTACCAAAGACTAAAAAAGAAAGACACTGAAGGGACTTATACGAAACACTGTTCGTAACGGATTCAACCTTCCCCAGAATTACATTGTGTATCACTCTTTAAAAATGTTGCTCGTTAAGCAATATTTGACTGTACTGTTTATTCATCGTAGTAATAATATTGATATAACCATTGCGCTATTCGTTTTGCCGCGTTTTCTGTTATCTCATTGTTATTTCTTTTCTGCGGAACGTAAACCATACCATCGAGGGTAAAGTCAATAGCAGTAATGGTACGATTTAGCGATTATAGACAGATCCATAGCACTTTATCGGCACTGCAATTAATGTCTCCCATTTGCATTCTTTAAAATCATCTTTACACTTACTACGATTTTGTTGTTTTTACCAGTTATTATTCATAGGGTGACACCAAGTGCCACTTAGTTAACAATAAGCGAGGGTTGTAGGTCCTACACTGCAATAAACATGTAATAGTTTCAATGAGAAGGCTGTGCCCGTTTATTTGTTAGTAATTCGTCGACTGGTGGTTCTAGTTTTAAGACACAATCCTTCAAATCATTTTCTAAATTAGACCTATTTCTCTTCTTAGTTTTTATGGTCACCATTGAACAGAACACTGATAATTTCAAAGCTTCCCTTGCCAGCTGTGGACATTCTACTTTTCTCTTAATCCAGAAGAAGTCAGTCTTTTGCAAACTGAACTCCATTTTAAGCATGTCGTCAGCGGCAACGTCTAAAACAGTTTCTTCCATTCTCGTGTTCACATCAGCCAGTGGGACTGACGTATCCAAAAAAGGATTTAGTGTCCTTCTCTGCCCCTTGTCAGCTTCAGAGTTCGATTCTGGAAAGCAACTTAATAGTTTCTGCTCCAAATTATGCAGGCTCTGTATCATGCAGGGAATGCGAAAACTTGCAACAACTGATGTGTCCATTGCAGTTTCTTAGAGAATCTTCTGAACGCAAGGGAAGACCTCAAACGTCATCTTTCGTAAAGAAGTCGGCCACAAGCGAAGTTTTGCGAGAAATCCTTTGATGTTATCCTTGGCAATTACAACGTTTTCTTATCTCCAGGTTCCTGTACGCAGGAAGTTAAAAAGATCAAGGAGAAATGTTGATTTTACAAACCAAATATGATCACTAAAGTAATTCGTATGTCCTGATTTAGACTCTTCTAAGAACATAAACAAACAAACTTTTAGTTACGGAACTCGTTTCAGTGCTTTTCCTGTAGAAAGCCGCTGATTTCTGTTTGATAAAGGTGATTATGATGGAGCAAACCCATGTTTTCACAAATAATTCTGAACAGTCGAGTTTGCAAGACTTTACCTTCAATAGAGTTTACAACCTCTTTAAGAATATCATTTAAATCGGAAGATAAAACCGCGGTTGCCAGAGCCTGCCGACGAAGAAAGCAGTGTATCTATGAAACATTTGGTATTATTGATTTTACTTTCGCTACTAGCTTACTTTTATTGACAGCCATAGCTTCAGCACCATCGCGACAAATCGCGATGCATTTTGTCCAATCTGTCTTGTAATTGCGAGTGCTTGCTAAAAACAGTCGTAGAAACTAGTAGTGTTCGCAGGAAATGCTTTGCAGAATACAATGTCTTCCATGATACTTTTATCTGCTTTGAAGAGCACAAATACCATAAATTGAGCACAGTCCGAAACATTAGTAGATTCATCAAACTGCAAAGCAAAACGTGGGCTCTTCTATAATGTTTCGATTAATTGTTCTCGAATGTCACCGGCCAAATCGTTTATTCTGCGTTCAGTGGTATTATCAGAAAGTTATATGCTTTTCGGTTTGTTTGCCTCCTGCTTATCTAATATGATTTCAACCATATCTAGGGCTGCTGACAAAATCAGGTTCTCGGCATCTGTATGCGGCTTTGCCGCCTTAGCTACTCGGTAGCTAGCTAATAAAACTTTCTCGTTGACACTGGTCACCTAAAATCATAAAAAAATGTTGTTAAATCAGAAAAACAAATAAATAGTCAGTAACACAATATTGTGATTCTTCAGTTTGTCCCAACGTACTTGTTGATTAGAGTGTCCACAGATACTCCATGCATCCGTGGAATGTGCGATAAAAAACATAATATTATCTTTAATCTACAAATAACAGTGCTGTTTTATTCCCTGAAGTATAGTAGTTGGCTGCTGGTTAAAGGTTTAACTTTCCTTTCGAAGAAATCCACCGGTTTAGCAGCTTCCTTGGAATATTTGTTTGAGATGTGAAACATGAACTTTGATGGTTTCATTCTCTCGCGTGATAATACACTGAAGCCCCAAAGAAACTGGTACAGGCATGCGTATTCAGGTACAGAGATATGTAAACAGGCTGAATACGGCGCTGCGGTCGGCAACGCCTATATAAGGCAACAAGGGTCTGGTGCAGTTGTTAGATCGATTACTGCTGCTACAATGGCAGGTTATTAAGATTTAATTGAGTCTGAACGTGGTGTTATAGTCGGCGCACGAGCGATGGGACACAGCATCTCCGAGGTAGCGATGAAGTGGGGATTTTCCCATACGACCATTTCACAAGTGTACCGTGAATATCAGGAATCCTATGATACATCAAATCTCCGACATCGCTGCGGCCGGAGAAAGATGCTGCAAGAACGGAACCAAAGACTGAAGATAATCGTTCAACTGGACACAAGTCCAACCCTTCCCCAAATTGCTGCAGGTTTCAATTCTCGGCCATCAACAAGTGTCAGCGTGCAAACCATTTAACGAAACAACATCGATACGGGTTTTCGGAGCCGAAGGCCCACCCGTGTACCCTTGATGAATGCGCGCCTCGCCTGGTCCCATCAACACCGACATTGGACTGTTGATGGCTGGAAATATATTGCCTGGTCGGACGAGTCTCCTTTCATATTGTATCGAGCGGATGGACGTGTACGGGTATGGAGACAACCTCGTGAATTCATGAACCCTGCACGTAAGCAGGGAATTGTTCAAGCTAGTGGCAGCTCTGTAATGGTGTGAGGCGTGTGCAGTTGGAGTGATATGGGATCCCTGATACGTCTAGATATGGCTCTGTCAGGTGACACACACATAAGTACCGTGCCCAATCACCTACATCCATTCATTTCCATTGTGCGTTCCGACGGACTTGGGCAATTCCAGTAGGACAATGTGACACCCCACACGTCCCGAATTGCTTAAGAGTGGCTTCAAGAACACTCTTCTGAGTGTAAACAGTTCCGATGGCCACTAAACTCTCCTGACGTGAACATTATCGAACATATCTGGGGTGCCTAGTAATACAGGGTGATTCAAAAAGAATACCACAACTTTAAAACTGTGTATTTAATTAAAGAAACATAATATAACCTTCTGTTATACATCATTACAAAGAGTATTTAAAAAGGTTTTTTTTCACTCAAAAACAAGTTCACAGATGTTCAATATCGCCCCCTCCAGACACAGGAGCAATATCAACCCGATACTCCAACTCGTTCCACACACTCTGTAGCATATCAGGCGTAACAGTTTGGATAGCTGCTGTTATTTCTCGTTTCAAATCATCAATGGTGGCTGGGAGAGGTGGCCGAAACACCATATCCTTAACATACCCCCATAAGAAAAAATCGCAGGGGGTAAGATCAGAGCTTCTTGGAGGCCAGTGATGAAGTGCTCTGTCACGGGCTGCCTGGCGGCCGATCCATCGCCTCGGGTAGTTGACGTTCAGGTAGTTACGGACAGATAAGTGCCAATGTGGTGGCGCTCCATCCCGCTGAAATATGAATTATTGTGCTTCTTGTTCGAGCTGAGGGAACAGCCAATTCTCTAACATCTCCAGATACTGTAGTCCAGTTACAGTAGCACCTTCGAAGAAAAAGGGACCAAAAAATTTATTGGCTGAAATGGCACAGAAATCGTTCACCTTAGGCGAGTCACGTTCATACTGAGTTGTTTCCCGCGGATTCTCAGTGCCCCATATACAGACATTGTGACGGTTGACTTTCCCGTTAGTGTGGAAAGTTGCTTCATCACTAAACACAATCTTTGAAACGAAAGATTCATCTGTTTCCATTTGAGCAAGGATAAAATCACAGAAATCGATTCTTTTAATCTTATCAGCTGCAGACAGTGCTTGAACCAATTTCAGACGATAAGGTTTCATAACTAACCTTTTTCGTAGGACTCTCCATACAGTTGATTGTGGAATTTGCAGCTCTCTGCTAGCTCTACGAGTCGATTTTCCTTGGCTGCGAACAAATGCTTGCTGGATGCGTGCTACATTTTCATCACTCGTTCTCGGCCGTCCAGAACTTTTCCCTTTGCACAAACACCCATTCTCTGTAAACTGTTTATACCAACGTTTAATACACCACCTATCAGGAGGTTTAACACCATACTTCGTTCGAAATGCACGCTGAACAACTGTCGTCGATTCACTTCTGCCGTACTCAATAACACAAAAAGCTTTCTGTTGAGCGGTCGCCATCTTAGCATCAACTGACGCTGACGCCTAGTCAACAGCGCCTCAAGCGAACAAATGTACAACTAAATGAAACTTTATAGCTCCCTTAATTCGCCGACAGATAGTGCTTAGCTCTGCCTTTTGTCGTTGCAGAGTTTTAAATTCCTAAAGTTGTGGTATTCTTTTTGAATCACCCTGTATACTGTTCAGAAAAGATCTCCACCCCTTCGTACTCTTACGGATTTATGGAGTGCTCTTCAGGATTCCTGGTGTCAGTTCCCTCCAGCACTACTTCACACATTAGTCGAGACCATGCCAAGTCGTGTTGCGGCACTTCTGCGTGCTTGCTGGGGACCTACACGATATTAAGCAGGTGCACAAATTTCTTTGGCTCTACATTGTACTACGTCGCAAATCAAGCATTGAGGTTTATTATTCATGACAGTAAAACCATACTTCAGATAACTGTTGTTATAAAGTCTGCTTATTTTTTCTATTTGATTCGTTTCCGCCGCTACCACTTGTACCAGACATGGAGGAATGAGCATATCTTTTGAGAAACTTCTGCTTTTTATGCTCGCTGTGAGCGAAGAGCAGAAATACAATAATCACGTCCACACTCGCTAGCGTAGTTGGATAATAGAAGCAAGCGAAAACACGTAACTATGCGATCGCTGACCCCTTCTCGGCCCCACCCCCTTTGCGACAAACAATATACACCATGTGATCAAAAGTATCCGGACACGTGGCTGGAAACGACTTACAAGTTCGTGGCGCCAACCATTGGTAATGGGGTGGAATTCAGTATGGTGTTGGCCCACCCTTATCCGTGAGGACAGCTTCCACTCAGGTGCTGGAAGGTTTCTCGGGGAACGGCAGCCCATTCTCCGCGGAGTGCTGCACTGAGGTGAGGTATCGATGTCAGTCGGTGAGGCCTGGCAAGAAGCCGGCGTTCCAATACATCCCGAAGCTGTTCTATAGGATTCAGGTCAGGATTCTGTGCAGGCCAGTCCACTGCAGGGATGTTATTGTCTAACCACTCCACCACAGGCTGTGTATTATGAACAGGTGCTCGATCGTGCTGAAAGATGCAGTCGCCATCCTAAAATTGCTCTTCAACAGTGGGATGCAATAAGGTGCTTAAAACATCAGTGTAGGCCGATGCTGTGTAATGCCACGCAAAACAACAAAGAGTGCAAGCCCCTTCCATGGAAAAACATGACCACATCATAACACCACCGCCTTCGAATTTTATTGTTGGCAGTATACACGCTGACAGATGACGTTCACCGGACATTCTCCATACCCACACTGTGCCATCGGATCGCCACATTGCGTGCCGTGATTCGTCACTCCACACACCGTTTTTCCACTGTTCAATCGTCCAATGTTTACGCTCCTTACACCATGGGTGGCTTATGAGCAGCCGCCAGACCATGAAATCCACGTTTTCTCACCTCCCCCCTAACTGTCATAGCACTTGCAGTGGATCCTGATGCAGTTTGTAATTCGTGTGTGATGGTCTGGATAAATGTCTGCCTATTACACATTACGACCCTCTTTAAATTTCGGCGGTCTCTGTCAGTCAACAGACGATGTCGGCCTGTACGTGTCTCTTCACGTTTCCACATCACTATCACATCGGAAGCAGTAAACCTAGGGATGTTTAGGAGTGTGTAAATCTCGCGTACAGACGTATGACACATGTGACACCCGATCAGCTGACCACGTTCGAAGTCCATGAGTTCCGTGGAGCGCCCCATTTTGCTTTCTCACTATGTCTGATGAGTACTGTAGTCGCTGATATGGGGTACCTGACAGTAGGTGGCAGCACAATCCACCTAATATGAAAATCGTATGTTTTTGGTGGTTTTCAAATGGTTCAAATGGCTCTGAGCTCTATGGGACTTAACTGCTGAGGTCATCAGTCCCCTAGAACTTAGAACTACTTAAACCTAACTAACCTAAGGACATCACACACATCCATCCCCGAGGCAGGATTCGAACCTGCGACCGTAGCGGTCGCGCGGTTGCAGCCTGTAGCGCCTAGAACCACTCGGCCACTCTGGCCGGCTTTTGGTGGTTTCCAGATACTTTTGATCACATGGTGTGTATACATATATTGTTTCTCGATACTGGGTGTACATAAAGTCCGTGAACACCTCCAATTATTAATTGCACAGGAACCAAACATTGTACATATATCATACATATGTCATTTTGAAGAGAGACCCGTAGGGTTTTTTTTTTTTCATGTATACCGCCACAGCGTAGTTTGGTAATTTGTCGGTAGTCAACTTAGTCGCAAACGTGGCGAGTTTAGGTGCGGAGCTAGCGTTCTGTGCGTTGGAGTTCGACAAAAACAATTGTGCTACAGCTGTTTAACGGATGTTTAGAACAAACTACGGTAAAAAGCCACCAACAACGAAGGCCATTTACCACTGGCACAACAAATTCGTTGCTTGTGCCAGACAAAGGGAAGCAGACTTCTCGGTATGAGTGAATTGAATGTGGAGCGTCTACGAGAGACATTCATAAGGAATCCAAAGAAATCGGTGCGTCGTGCATCCCGTGAACTCGAAATGGCTCCAACGACAGTGTGGAAAGTCCTTCGACAAAAGCTGTGTATGAAACCATTCAAATTGGAGCTAGTGCAAAACTCAATGACGACAAAGGCGACAAGCGTGTTGAGTTTTGTTCGCAGTTGCAACAATTGTATGAGGATGGAGATGGCATTGTTGATCGCTTAATTTTTAGCGACGAGGGCACTTTTCAGACTAATGGGAAATGCAATCGGACTCTCCGTTCATCTTTCATCAGGATGGGGCTCCCCCCCCCCCCCCCCATTTTCATCTTGAAGTTCGTGGATACCTGAATACAGAGCTGCCGCATCGATGGATTGGCCGTGCTACAGAAGCGTACTGCTGTTTCATGAAATGGCCTCCCCATCACTAGATCTCACTCCATGTGACTTTTTTCTTTGGGGACACATTAAAGTTCTGGTGTATGTACCGGCTCTGCCACGTGATGTAGCAGAGATCCGGCAGATAATACAGGAAACGACTGCCACAGTGGTCAATGCCGTGCTGAGACGGGCATGGCAAGAATTTGATTACCCTATTGACGTCTGCCAAATAACTCATGGTTCGCATATCGAATATTTGTAAAACAAATTCAGAGTTTCTCTTCAAAATGCAATATGTATGACATCTATACAGTGTTTGGTTTACAGGGTACCCCATTTATCTTGACCACCCTAAATAACTATTTGTCCAGATGAAAATTACAAATTGTTTCAAACTAATGTTCTTTAGGCTTCAGGGGGACATCAATCAGCATGATGGCCTTCGTTGTAGCTTTGTTTTCTACAAAGATATGAACAGCGGTATGACTATTTTAAATGGCACTCTGTATTTTTTATTCGGTAATTCATTTCTTCTCCGAAAGGCCTATTCAGAAATGTATCACAGTGTACCATTCACTGAAACACAACGTTATGAATTACTTAACATAACATTGACTTTCAGCCCAGGATCACAAACTCGTCCACTTGCTGAAGTTGTCAGAAAAGAAATGAAAACCAAGTAAAAACATGACACAAAATTGACTTTGACTCTCCTGTACCATTGCCCAGGAGTAGAACGTTCAAAGAGGCTCAAAGTGGTGACCCTGGACCCCGATACACTGGTGCAGTCGTTGAATTAAAAGATTATTTACTGCTTCCAGTGTTGCCTACTGAAGAGAATTACAAGCATGCACGATACGTTCCTGCATGTCCTCTGGAGTTGTTGGAATATCGAGATAGACAACGTCTTTAATGCATCCCCAAAGAAAAAAGTCCAGAGGATTTAAATCATGAGACCTAGCAGGCCAAGTAACTGTTCCGCCTCGACCAATCCATCTGGCAGCATACCTTTGTTTCAGAACACGACGCGCACGCAAGGCAATATGTGCTGGACATCCATCTTGTTGATACCACATAAGCATTCTGGTTCTTAGCAGCACTTCATCCAGAAGAGGAGGAGGAATTCGTCTGAGGAAGTTGGCATACGCTGTGCCGTTTAGACTACCATTGATGAAATAAGGGCCAACAATTGTAGGACCAAGCATCCCACACCAGACGTTAACTCTCCATTGACGCTGATGTTCCACCTGTATAAGCTATCGTGGGTTGTCACTGGACCAATAATGCATGCTCCTTGTATTTACCTGTCCTTTGAGAAGGAACATTCAACGGTAAATAGAACATTGGAGAAGACGTTCGGGTTGGCGAGGATTTGCTGCTGTTCCCACTGACAGAACTGTAGAAGATTCTGGAAATCATTCCCATGCAATTCTTGATGTAGGTGTACATGGTGAGGATGGAACCGTTGACGTGTAAGAATACGATGTACACTGGTTTTAGGAATAACAATCTCGCGTTCAAGCTGTCGTGTGTCACATGTGGATTCATAGCAACGGAAGCGAGAACAGTAACTTCGGCAGCTTCGTCTGCGCGAGTGCTATGACGATTGCGTTGTAGTAGGTTGAAACTACCCGTTTCCTGAAGCGTCGCAACAAGACGAGAGAACATCCCTCGAGAAGGTGGGTTCTTGTCAGGATATCGCTCTCTGTACAGTTCCGCTGCCCGCGTAGCATTTCACCTACCTTCAACAACAACAACAACAACAACAATAAAAGAAACGCTATGTCGATGCAGTTTGTAGGAAGGACAGCCTTTACTGTATGCCTACCCCGCACAACAGTTCTTAAAAGGACCAAACTACTGTACTAAATGTATGTACCCGTACATACGAAAACAGTATTGCAATTACTGTTCTGCTAACATACATTCCCCATAGATGAGTAGCATTTCCACCTTCTCTTCGTTGGTATACCTTCTACTCACACAACTCTCCAACTAACGATGGTTGACGGAATTACAGGTGTGCATTCTACTTATGTTTACATTTGCTCTCTGTCTACGTCAGCACGTGGATGTGTTCCATTACCCCGAGTATCTGCACTAAGCATTGGGAGCGTCAATGTCAGTTTTGTGTTATGTAATTAATAACGTTGTGTTTCAGTGAATGGTACACTGTGATACATTTCTGAATAGGTCTTTAGGAGAGGAAATGAATTACCGAATAAAAAATACTGGGTGTCATTTAAAAAAGTCATACCGCTGTTCATACCCTTGTAAAAAGCAAAGCTGACTGATGTCCCCCTGATGGCTAAAGAACATTTGCTTGCAAAGTTTTGTAATTTGCATCTGGACAAACAGTTATTTAGGGTGGTCACTTGGAAAGGGATCGCGTATTCCAAACGTTTGAAAAACAGTGCTATGAACATCTTAATGTGCATTACTAGTACATACAGGAGCTACTCCCTGTTATTTAACAGGACCTTTGCTGCTCTTTCAGTGTATTGTACGTGGCTTGGCACGTCAATCCCGTCTAACGATCACGGTCTAAGCTCCCTGAGAGCATTAGTGTGGCGACAAGAGCGCTTTAGAGGTAGGCCCTGTGCTGTACCTGGGGAACTGCATGTAACCAAGGTGCGACATGCGTGTAATGGCCGCTCAATCCCCCATCCTTCAAAATTCTGCAGGACCAACAGCAGAAAGTACGTACGGCCTAAGTAAATCATAGATAGCAATACTATAGTTTCTGGTTAGAGAAAAAGACCAACTTCTACAACACGGTGTGGCTAACCTGTATTAACACAGGGTTTGAGCTTATACGAGGTGTGGCTAGAAAAAAACCGGACTAGTACTGGTGAAACAATAAAACGAATGCAATAAGGCTGAAAGTCGCGTGGCCTGTCACGTGACTCTCGCTCCGCCTACTGCTCGAGTTTCATCTGCCTCCTGCACTCAGTCTGCCCGTGGCGTCTGTTTTAAGTAGTTGGCGTTTTGTCTGTGCGTCGGAAAATGTTGAGTGTAAAGAAAGAACAGCGTGTTAACATCAAATTTTGTTTCAAACTAGGAAAATCTGCAAGTGAAACGTTTGTAATGTTACAACAAGTGTACGGCGATGATTGTTTATCGCGAACACAAGTGTTTGAGTGGTTTAAACGATTTAAAGATGGCCGCGAAGACACCAGTGATGACACTCGCACTGGCAGACCATTGTCAGCAAAAACTGATGCAAACATTGAAAAAATCGGTAAACTTGTTGGTCACTTTCCTTGTCAACTCCTGTTAACTCAGACACTGCTCTGATTGTTAAACGTCGATCTTGTGGAACAACTTTACCGATTTTTTCAATGTTTGCATCAGTTTTTGCTGACAATGGTCTGCCAGTGCGAGTGTCATCACTGGTGTCTTCGCGGCCATCTTTAAATCGTTTAAACCACTCAAACACTTGTGTTCGCGATAAACAATCATCGCCGTACACTTGTTGTAACATTACAAACGTTTCACTTGCAGATTTTCCTAGTTTGAAACAAAATTTGATGTTAACACGCTGTTCTTTCTGTACACTCAACATTTTCCGACGCACAGACAAAACGTCAACTACTTAAAACAGACGCCACGGGCAGACTGAGTGCAGGAGGCAGATGAAACTCGAGCAGTAGGCGGAGCGAGAGTCACGTGACAGGCCACGCGACCTTCAGCCTTATTGCATTCGTTTTATTGTTTCACCAGTACTAGTCCGATTTTTTTCTAGCCACACCTCGTACTTTTCTTGGATACTGGTGACCCAGTACAAGACGCTTTGCACTCCAGTTTTTATTTTTAAACAAGTATTTACCAGTTCTTAGATCTTCTCGATAATGAAGCGTTATTTACACTGGCCTACGTAAGCAGGGCCATACTTTAGGCAGTGGTTTTAGGATTAGACTTCTAGGCGAATTCATAGTCTAAGGCGCAAAGCTCTGTGCAGTAGTGAAGGCAATAGTGCAGATGAGGTGTGACCGACAATATATCCCTAAGTGTACTATAAATCATTCAGCAAATACATGCATTAAACAAAGCGGCTAAAAATACAACATACTCTTCAAGTGTTATAACGTCAATGGAGGAAAGTATCGTTCTACTGGACACTGGGTGATGAGGGAAGGACAGGAAATGAGCAAGCTAACGCAGCAGCATAGGGCGCTTGCAACGAAACTAGCGTACTAGATCATGTAGACCCAATGGGTATCTGCACCCCATTTTTGACCGTAATTACGTACCAGTGAGAGTAAGAGTGGCCGGAAGATCAAAATAGTTTTTCATCTCATGTTTCGAAATGACAGGCTTTGATACTACTTTTAGGGGTGATGGTTTCGCCTACATCATACTATGCATTGCGAGACGTAATACTGGGAAGCTGTGATTGACGATTGCAAAATTTACACACATCAAAAAAAGTTTTCCTCGCCTCGTTTCCGAGAGTTCCGGAACCTACACAGAAAATTGGTACAGAAATCAAAATGAACATCATTCCGCCCTTTTTATTGCTCATGAAAACCACACATTACATGTTGTACCACCAAACAGCGAGAACTTCAGAGGTGGTGGTCCAGATTGCTGTACACACCGAATCCTCTAATACCCAGTAGCACGTACTCTTGCATTGCTGCATGCCTTTATTCGTTGTGGCATACTACCCACAAGTTCATCAAGGCACTGTTGGTACAGATTGTCCCACTCCTCAACTGCGATTTGGCGTAGATCCCTCAGAGTGGTTGGTGGGTCACGTCGTCCATAAACAACACTTTTCAATCTATCCCAGGCATGTACGATAGGGTTCATGTCTGGAGAACATGCTGGCCACTCTAGTCGAGCGATGTCGTTGTCCTGTAGGAAGTAATCCAAAAGATGTGCACGATGGGGGCGAGAATCGTCCATGAAGACGAATGCCCCGCCAGTATGCTGCCGATATGGTTGCACTATCGGTCAGAGGATGGCGTTCACGTATCGTACAGCCGTTACGGCGCCTTCCATGACCACCAGCGGAGTACGTCGGCCCCATATAATGCCACGCCAAAACAGCAGGGAATCCCAAACTTTCTACACTCGCTGGACAGTTTGTCTAAGGAGTTCAGTCTGACCGGCTTGCCTCCAAACACGTCTCCGACGATTGTCTGGTTGAAGGAATATGCGACACTCATCGGTGAAGAGAACGTGATGCCAACCCTGAGCGGTCCATTCGGCCCATCTGTACCGCGCTGCATGGTGTCGTGGTTGCAAAGATGGACCTCGCCATGGCCGTCTGGAGTGAAGTTGCGTATCATGCAGCCTATTGCGCACAGTCTGAGTCGTAACACGACGTCCTGTGGCTGCACGAAAAGCATTACTCAACATGGTGGCGTTGCTGTCAGCGTTCCTCCGAGCCATAATCCGTAGGTAACGGTCATCCACTGAAGTAGTAGCACTTGGGCGGCCTGAGCGAGGCGTGACATCGACAGTTCCTGTCTCTCTGTATCTCCTCCATGTCCGAACAACATCGCTTTGGTTCACAGCGTGACACCTCGACACTTCCGTTGTTGAGAGCCCTTCCTGGCACAAAGAAACAATCGGAAGCGATCGAACCACGGTATTGACCGTCTAGACAAGGTTGAACTACAGACAACACGAGCCATGTACCTCCTTCCTGGTGGAATGACTGGAACTGATCGGCTGTCGAACTCCCTCCGTCTATTAGACGCTGCTCATGCATGGTTGTTTCCATCTTTGGGCAGGCTTAGTGACATCTCTGAACAGTCAAAGGGACTGTATCTGTGCTACTATATCCACAGTGGACGTCTATCTTCAGGAGTTCTTGGAACTGTGGTGATGCAAAACGTTTTTTGATGTTCGTATTTGCTGCAAGATCCACAGGCACTAGAACATTTTTGAACAACATTCTGCAACACATGCTGCCATTGGGTGAATTAAAATATTGGTTAATTATGCATTCATTTCTATAGAGTGTCGTCGGTGATCCAATGATTTTGTATTTCAGTCTATCTCATTTCGTTAGAGTGCGAGACGAATCAGATCAAACAGTGATAAAAACTTCCATGTTGTTTTACACAGTATTATACTTTATTATACTCTGAAGTGTTATTACAGGTAATTGTAAGTTCCGGCCAACCACTCCTCTTGTTATCTCTGTGTGGTTATATTATTATTTTGACTGTAACCATAGTATGTCTGCTTTCAGAGATTACACGGTAAAAACATTGAAAATTGTTTCACAAGTGACACTGCTTCCTGGACGTACAAATTGAAGAACACTGCAGTAGACTACAAAGCTATCTCATTCCCTCCTCAATTGCTGCTTCCCGTTTCTGTCCTCAGACTCTTTATAACTGCAGCCTGATTACTGCACAAGTAGCAGATTACCGTTCCATCCCTGTATGTTACCCCTGCTATCATCAAAGAGTGTTTCCTGTCAACACCACCAAAAGCTTTTTCTAAAGCCACAAGTGCTATACACGTATCTCTTCTAAGATAAGTCATGAGGCAAAAATGCCACAAGTGTTCCTACATCTAAGCAGCATTTTCATTCTTTTATAAAAAATTGGTGTCAGTATTTTGCAACTATGACTTACTAAATTGATGATTAGACAGTTCTTTGCAAAGGGAATTACACGTTCTTCTTGAAGAATGAGCAAACTTCGGTTCCTTACTTTGTCATCCAAATCAGGTGGAATAATTTTGTCATACCATGTTCTTCCAAGGACCTCATTAATTTTGACTCCCACACTTAATTTATTTCCTCTTGCGTTTATGTGATGCTGGCTACAAGATTGTTTTCCTTGTACACCCCTTCTGTTATGTTTTTTTCCGACTTTCAGTTTCCGTTCTTTGCTCAGTACTATCTGAAATCTGTGTAGCATATTAATACAGCTGCCTCTATTTCCCCCAACGTTATCTTTAACTTTCGTATCTGTGGGATCTTTCTTTGTGAAAGAAATGCATGCTTCTACAGCTTCACTCTTCTAATCATTCCTGCAGTTTCATTTTGCACTTCCCATTAGTTTCATATTTTAGACATCCGTATTCCAAGTTCCCTGATTTACTTTCCCTTTTTTTGTATTCTCTCATTTCATTGACGAGATTAAATATCTCATTTCTTAGGCAAGAATTCCTGCTATATCTTGAATTTATATCTATTTGCTATCCCACTACCTTCAGTAGCTCATCTCTAAAAGCTACCTGTTCTTTTCCGACTGTATTCATTTTCCAAGTTTCAGTCTATTGCCTAATGCCCTCTTTGAATCTCACGAAAACAACCGGTTCTTTCACTTTACCGAGGTCTCATCCCCTATATGTCCAACATTCCTGCACTTGTTTTAAATTTTTAATTGATATTTGGCTACCAATAAACACTGGTCAGTGTTACATCAGCATCTGGAAACAGTGTGCAATTTGAAATCTTCTTTGCAAATCTGTATCTTACCATATAATGTCGTGTGACTAGGGTCTCCCGTCGGGTAGGCCGTTCGCCTGGTGCAAGTCTTTCGATTTGACGCCACTTCGGCGACTTGCGCGTCGATCGGGATGAAATGATGATGATTAGGATAACACAACACCCAGTCCCTGAGCGGAGAAAATCTCCGACTCAGCTGGGAATCGAACCCGGGCCCTTAGGATTGACATTCTGTCTCGCTGATCACTCAGCTACCAGGGGCGGACTATCTTACCATTATACAATATGTCTGAAACCTACTGGTGTCTTTATAAAAAAAGTGTTCAGCTTAACCTTCCTTTTAGTCCTCCACAAATCAAACACTGCAAAACGTTCTTGTGTTGGGCTGAGACTAGACAAGCAGATATGTAAAGGAAAATACATGCTTAGAGAAGCAAATGGTGATCACAGAGCACAAAAAATGCAGCAAGTTCATTGGCATATGTGTTATTTATGCTTCTCTTCATACAACTTTCGTTGATATATAATGAGGGCTATGTAACAAACCATGTAACAATAAATGTGCAATAATCATCCAACTTAGACATATGTGAAAAAGCATCCTAAACATTAATCTTGAACATCAAACATATGTCTATTGTCATAATTAGTGTTATTCGGAAAGAAAATATTTATGTTCACCTCAGATGCAATTCGAGTAATATTATCATCAGTCTCCAAACAGAATTAATTTTAGAAATAGTGACTGAGGTGCAATTAAATGTCTTGAAAGGATTCAACAACAAAATCAGAACCACAAGCTTACAGTTACAATTCTAATTATTTAAAAACAGTGGTAACATACATTCTGATGCCGAAATATTGTTGTAAATCAATGTAAATTAACTAAGTGTTATCACAGTGTAGAAATATTATATATAGGAAAATTTTTCCAGAGATACAGATCCGCATTCCTTTACTTAATCTTCAGCTATAGTTATCGTGTTTACATTACATCCAGATGGTATTCCAATGGGCAGCAAATACTTATCAGTTAATCATCATTATTCCAGTATACAATACACTGTTCATTATTGTTGACTGTAAGTTCAAAATTTGTATTTCGTTCCTCTTGCACTACAAAACTAAGACCCACAAATACCATATTGTAATTCGCCTTGTCTGTGACCACAATTGCAATTCCTCACTTAATTTATTTATACTTCTTCGCAAATACATTTCACATGTCTCAGTGTATACAATTCACTGTATTTCAGATTATTAATCTCTGATAACACCTTATCATCACATCATTCCCTTCTTCAACATAATTTAATCAACATCATCAATCTATGAAAAATCCAACACCTCATAATAATCCGCAAAGAATCCTAATGTTTCACCACAAACATAATTACATCAGTACTTCATTTCACAGCTGTTTAAGGATATCATGAACAAAGTACATGAGTATCCAACTCATCACAACTTCACTGAGGACAAAATATTCTCTACATCACAGGTAGTGCATTTTCAACATTATTTTATCCTGATAATGACATGAACATACATTTGTTCCATGGTTCAAGATCTTCATTAAATAATGTGGTCTTAGATTACAAATAAAATTTTAGTAGCTAACACTTACTTCAGATTATGAACAGAAGAAATTTAAAACTCACATCTCTTTGTCCTACACAAAACTTGGCAACACTTCCGCTCTACCATAATAGCATATATAACATGACTGTAGAAACAAGTGATTCCCTGTCTACCATTAACTAATACCACATAATTCGAATTTCTTCAAACACAGCATAATTCTTATTCAAAGGTATTCTAAATCGTTGATATTATTTACTTCCAGTCGCTTTGTTAATGTTACCTCCATGCAAATTATATGTGAACTTAACTACCGACGCATTGGTTCAGAAAATATAAAACGTGATTTCAATTCAAGAAGTTGTAGAAAAATTTCACGAGGTAAGGAATACCATAGCCAGATCTTAAGCAACAGGAGATCATAGTAAAAATAGCAAAATGTCATGTTATTGTTGTTGTTGTGGTCTTCAGTCCTGAGACTGGTTTGATGCAGCTCTCCATGCTACTCTATCCTGTGCAAGCTTCTTCATCTCCCAGTACCTACTGCAACCTACATCCTTCTGAATCTGCTTAGTGTATGCATCTCTTGGTCTCCCCCTACGATTTTTACCCTCCACGCTGCCCTCCAATACTAAATTGGTGATCCCTTGATGCCTCAGAACATGTCCTACCAACCGATCCCTTCTTCTGGTCAAGTTGTGCCACAAACTCCTCTTCTCCACAATCCTATTCAGTACCTCCTCATTAGTTATGTGATCTACCCATCTAATCTTCAGCATTCTTCTGTAGCACCACAGTTCGAAAGCTTCTATTCTCTTCTTGTCCAAACTATTTATCGTCCATGTTTCACTTCCATACATGGCTACACTCCATACAAATACTTTCAGAAAAGACTTCCTGACACTTAAATCTATACTCGATGTTAACAAATTTCTCTTCTTCAGAAACGCTTTCCTTGCCATTGCCAGTCTACATTTTATATCCTCTCTACTTCGACCATCATCAGTTATTTTACTCCCCAAATAGCAAAACTCCTTTACTACTTTAAGTGTCTCATTTCCTAATCTAATACCCTCAACATCACCCGACTTAATTCGACTACATTCCATTATCCTCGTTTTGCTTTTGTTGATGTTCATCTTATATCCTCCCTTCAAGACACCATCCATTCCATTCAACTGCTCTTCCAAGTCCTTTGCTGCCTCTGACAGAATTACAATGTCATCGGCGAACCTCAAAGTTTTTATTTCTTCTCCATGGATTTTAATACCTACTCCGAATTTTTCTTTTGTTTCCTTTACTGCTTGCTCAATATACAGATTGAATAACATCGGGGAGAGGCTACAACCCTGTCTTACTCCCTTCGCAACCACTGCTTCCCTTTCATGTCCCTCGACTCTTATAACTGCCATCTGGTTTCTGTACAAATTGTAAATAGCCTTTCGCTCCCTGTATTTTACCCCTGCCACCTTTAGAATTTGAAAGAGAGTATTCCAGTCAACGTTGTCAAAAGCTTTCTCTAAGTCCACAAATGCTAGGAACGTAGGTTTGCCTTTCCTTAATCTTTCTTCTAAGATAAGACGTAAGGTCAGTATTGCCTCACGTGTTCCAGTATTTCTACGGAATCCAAACTGATCTTCCCCGAGGTCGGCTTCTACTAGTTTTTCCATTCGTCTGTAAAGAATTCGTGTTAGTATTTTGCAGCTGTGGCTTATTAAACTGATTGTTCGGTAATTCTCACATCTGTCAACACCTGCTTTCTTTGGGATTGGAATTATTATATTCTTCTTGAAGTCTGAGGGTATTTCGCCTGTTTCATACATCTTGCTCACCAGATGGTAGAGTTTTGTCAGGACTGGCTCTCCCAAGGCCGTCAGTAGTTCCAATGGAATGTTGTCTACTCCGGGGGCCTTGTTTCGACTCAGGTCTTTCAGTGCTCTGTCAAACTCTTCACGCAGTATCGTATCTCCAATTTCATCTTCATCTACATCTTCTTCCATTTCCATAATATTGTCCTCAAGTACATCGCCCTTGTATAGACCCTCTATATACTCCTTCCACCTATCTGCTTTCCCTTCTTTGCTTAGAACTGGGATTCCCTCTGAGCTCTTGATATTCATACAAGTGGTTCTCTTATCTCCAAAGGTCTCTTTAATTTTCCTGTAGGCAGTATCTATCTTACCCCTAGTGAGATAAGCCTCTACATCCTTACATTTGTCCTCTAGCCATCCCTGCTTAACCATTTTGCACTTCCTGTCGATCTCATTTTTGAGACGTTTGTATTCCTTTTTGCCTGCTTCATTTACTGCATTTTTATATTTTCTCCTTTCATCAATTAAATTCAATATTTCTTCTGTTACCCAAGGATTTCTACTAGCCCTCGTCTTTTTACCTACTTGATCCTCTGCTGCCTTCACTACTTCATCCCTCAAAGCTACCCATTCTTCTTCTACTGTATTTCTTTCCCCCATTCCTGTCAATTGTTCCCTTATGCTCTCCCTGAAACTCTCTACAACCTCTGGTTCTTTCAGTTTATCCAGGTCCCATCTCCTTAAATTCCCACCTTTTTGCAGTTTCTTCAGTTTTAATCTACAGGTCATAACCAATAGATTGTGGTCAGAGTCCACATCTGCCCCTGGAAATGTCTTACAATTTAAAACCTGGTTCCTAAATCTCTGTCTTACCATTATATAATCTATCTGATACCTTTTAGTATCTCCAGGGTTCTTCCATGTATACAACCTTCTATCATGATTCTTAAACCAAGTGTTAGCTATGATTAAGTTGTGCTCTGTGCAAAATTCTACCAGGCAGCTTCCTCTTTCATTTCTTAGCCCCAATCCATATTCACCTACTACGTTTCCTTCTCTCCCTTTTCCTACACTCGAATTCCAGTCACCCATGACTATTAAATTTTCGTCTCCCTTCACTTTCTGAATAATTTCTTTTATTTCATCATACATTTCTTCAATTTCTTCGTCATCTGCAGAGCTAGTTGGCATATAAACTTGTACTACTGTAGTAGGTGTGGGCTTCGTATCTATCTTGGCCACAATAATGCGTTCACTAAGCTGTTTGTAGTAGCTTACCCGCGTTCCTATTTTCCTATTCATTATTAAACCTACTCCTGCATTACCCCTATTTGACTTTGTGTTTATAACCCTGTAGTCACCTGACCAGAAGTCTTGTTCCTCCTACCACCGAACTTCACTAATTCCCACTATATCTAACTTTAACCTATCCATTTCCCTTTTCAAATTTTCTAACCTACCTGCCCGATTAAGGGACCTGACATTCCACGCTCCGATCCGTAGAACACCAGTTTTCTTTCTCCTGATAACGACATCCTCTTGAGTAGTCCCCGCCCGGAGATCCGAATGGGGGACTATTTTACCTCCGGAATATTTTACCCAAGAGGACGCCATTATCATTTAATCATACAGTAAAGCTGCATGCCCTCGGGAAAAATTACGGCCGTAGTTTCCCCTTGCTTTCAGCCGTTCGCAGTACCAGCACAGCAAGGCCGTTTTGGTTATTGTTACAAGGCCAGATCAGTCAATCATCCAGACTGTTGCCCTTGCAACTACTGAAAAGGCTGCTGCCCCTCTTCAGGAACCACACGTTTGTCTGGCCTCTCAACAGATACCCCTCCGTTGTGGTTGCACCTACGGTACGGCTATCTGTATCGCTGAGGCACGCAAGCCTCCCCACCAACGGCAAGGTCCATGGTTCATGGGTGGAGGGTCATGTTATTAGCACTGTCTAAAAATGAGAGGACAATATTAACAGAAAATGATAGTTGAAATATCTGCGCAGAAAAGATAAAGAATATAATGGGACAGTCTTCCGTGGCTGGAGTCAGTAGCTAATTGTACGACGTCGTAACGTGAAACACTTGGAGAAACCAACGTTCGGCCACGGTTACAGCGGTCTTCTTCTGGGTCTGAGTAATTTACCTTGAAGAAGACCCAGAAGAACGGCCCTGTAACTGTTGCCGGAACGTTGATTTCTCTAGTACAGTTTTTTTTTCATTATATCGCTGTACGATACTCAGAAAAGTCTTATGTTGAGGTAAACAATGATACAACATAGAAAATGATATTGAAAAATATCCATACGTGGCTTTTGGCTCTGCGATCATCAATACACATGCTATTCAAAGAGTGTATGTCTCCCTGGCGGTTTATGCCGGCGCAAACCACAATATTTTAGCAGAAGCAAAAAACTTGGAAATTCAGAAGCAACACAAAATAGTCCAGGAAGAAATCTAACGTGATATAACATGTAGTACATTAATCATAGCCCAAAATCTATCCTACAATACAGACTGCGGAATCATTAGTTAATCATCAAGTACTCATAGTACATCATAAATTATGCCATAAAGCGTAAAGCATACAGACTTTATTTTACCAAATGAGCTTTGCTTAGCTCATTGGGTACAATAAAGTTAAAGTCTTTAAACTCTTCCTTGGAGACATATATGTATACACAACAGCATTTTTCCTATTGCACATTAATATGTCTGGTGATATTTTCATTTTCTTAATCAATATAGTCTGTCGATCCTTTCCGTTACATTCCTCTCAGTTTACACACACCTGCTTTTTCATTTTACTGGTAGTCTCTTCCTAAATCAACTGTCGAATTAAAATTGTATAACTTACGATGAGAGTTCCATGAAGAAAGACATTCGTGGCCGTAGATTTGCTCGGAAGTATGCGTCTGGTGCAATCGTGATTCCACAGGCAACCACAGGAAACCAGAAACTTTTATCCATGAAGGCGTTGAACGTCTCATCTCACAGTAGGATAAATTTATCACAGCCGTGGCTATTACTTTTGAAATAACAAACACATTACTTTTTTTTTCGATCTGTCTCATTCTCATTTGACGGTCTCTCACACTATCGAAACCCATTCCATACATATTTTAAATCTTGAACGTAAATTCTTAGAGATTCTCGAGGTGTTGCGCACACGAGAAGAAAATTGTCCTTCTACTACTGGGCTTATTATTTACTAGCATTATTATTTACAAGATAAATGAAAAAGTTGAACTATCTAAGTGGCATCACATCACACGAGGAAAATACGCACACGAGAAAAATACAATAAAAGACTCACTTCATCTTAGAGTATAGATAATTGTATATGAAAGTGTAACGACGCGTTGCCGAAATTGGCAGAATTTATAGTCCCGTGCCATGAGTAGTTGGAGCTGTCAGCGGAAAGGGTGGCTTTTGAAGACTTCTAAAACTCTCGCCAGTTGTGCAATCTTTCCGCCATTTTCTCCTGGCGTACGGAGACGCACAAGAACGCTCAAGATCTCTGCCCGCTGTTCTCGGTTTTACAAAACTCATTTACTTTGCCACTTTCATTTCAGTAGCGTAACATGTGACGCTAATTATTTCTCACTTATGAATGACACTGCTTTCTTGCGACCTGCCTTACGGACTAAAGTGTCACGTGACAGCGCAATACTGTCGCTCCAATAATTTTTCCTGGAAGTCGAAATTTCCTATCGGTTATTCTTGGAGGTACAGCAGCAAGCGTCAGTTCAAAGTCACTCACTTTAAATGCTCCGTACGCTAATCATACATTCAGAGAGTCCGCTATATTTATATTGCATTAAGCTTTAAGTAGACAACAATGAATCTTCAGCTGAAGCAGCAGATTTCATGGTGCATTTGGTGAACAGTGTTCCGAAACACATATACAGAGTATCTTGAGCTGTCACCGTAATCTCTTCATATATTGGATGGACGTGATTTTCACTTTCCTGGAAGTAATGAGAATGGCGAACAAACTTTCGTCTGCAATCGCTTTTACCTATAAAAATCCACTTTCTGCAGATGTTAATACCTATAATACCTGAACAGCCTACACACACACACACACACACACACACAGTGTTACAAAAAGGTGGGGCCAAACTTTCAGGAAAAATTCCTCACACACAAAGAAAGCAAAGATGTTATGTGGACATGTGTCCGGAAACGCTTAATTTCCACGTTAGAGCTCATTTTAGTTTCGTCCACATACGCTCAATGGAGCACGTTATCATGATTTCATACGGGATACTCTACTTGTGCCGCTAGAACATGTGCCTTTACAAGTACGACACAACATGTGGTTCATGCACGATGGAGCTCCTGCACATTTCAGTCGAAGTGTTCTTACGCTTCTCAACAACAGATTCGGTGACCGATGGATTGGTAGAGGCGGACCAATTCCATGGCCTCCACGCTCTCCTGACCTCAACCCTCTTAACTTTCATTTATGGGGGCATTTGAAAGCTCTTGTCTACGCAACCCCGGTACCAAATGTAGAGACTCTTCGTGTTCGTATTGTGGACGGCTGTGATACAATACGCCATTCTCCAGGGCTGCATCGGCGCATCAGGGATTCCATGTGACGGAGGGTGGATGCATGTATCCTCGCTAACGGAGGACATTTTGAACATTTCCTGAAACAAAATGTTTGAAGTCACGCTGGTACGTTCTGTTGCTGTGTGTTTCCATCCCATGATTAATGTGATTTGAAGAGAAGTAATAAAATGAGCTCTAACATGGAAAGTAAGCGTTTCCGGACACATGTCCACATAACATATTTTCTTTCTTTGTGTGTGAGGAATGTTTACTGAAGGTTTGGCCGTACCTTTTTGTAACATCATATATATATATATATATATATATATATATATATATATATATATATATATATATATATATATTCCTGGAAATGGAAAAAAGAACACATTGACACCGGTGTGTCAGACCCACCATACTTGCTCCGGACACTGCGAGAGGGCTGTACAAGCAATGATCACACGCACGGCACAGCGGACACACCAGGAACCGCGGTGTTGGCCGTCGAATGGCGCTAGCTGCGCAGCATTTGTCCACCGCCGCCGTCAGTGTCAGCCAGTTTGCCGTGGCATACGGAGCTCCATCGCAGTCTTTAACACGGGTAGCATGCCGTGACAGCGTGGACGTGAACCGTATGTGCAGTTGACGGACTTTGAGCGAGGGCGTATAGTGGGCATGCGGGAGGCCGGGTGGACGTACCGCCGAATTGCTCAACACGTGGGGCGTGAGGTCTCCACAGTACATCGATGTTGTCGCCAGTGGTCGGCGGAAGGTGCACGTGCCCGTCGACCTGGGACCGGACCGCAGCGACGCACGGATGCACGCCAAGACCGTAGGATCCTACGCAGTGCCGTAGGGGACCGCACCGCCACTTCCCAGAAAATGAGGGACACTGTTGCTCCTGGGGTATCGGCGAGGACCATTCGCAACCGTCTCCATGAAGCTGGGCTACGGTCCCGCACACCGTTAGGCCGTCTTCCGCTCACGCCCCAACATCGTGCAGCCCGCCTCCAGTGGTGTCGCGACAGGCGTGAATGGAGGGACGAATGGAGACGTGTCGTCTTCAGCGATGAGAGTCGCTTCTGCCTTGGTGCCAATGATGGTCGTATGCGTGTTTGGCGCCGTGCAGGTGAGCGACACAATCAGGACTGCATACGACCGAGGCACACAGGGCCAACACCCGGCATCATGGTGTGGGGAGCGATCTCCTACACTGGCCGTACACCACTGGTGATCGTCGAGGGGACACTGAATAGTGCACGGTACATCCAAACCGTCATCGAACCCATCGTTCTACCATTCCTAGACCGGCAAGGGAACTTGCTGTTCCAACAGGACAATGCACGTCCGCATGTATCCCGTGCCACCCAACATGCTCTAGAAGGTGTAAGTCAACTACCCTGGCCAGCAAGATCTCCGGATCTGTCCCCCATTGAGCATGTTTGGGACTGGATGAAGCGTCGTCTCACGCGGTCTGCACGTCCAGCACGAACGCTGGTCCAACTGAGGCGCCAGGTGGAAATGGCATGGCAAGCCGTTCCACAGGACTACATCCAGCATCTCTACGATCGTCTCCATGGGAGAATAGCAGCCTGCATTGCTGCGAAAGGTGGATATACACTGTACTAGTGCCGACATTGTGCATGCTCTGTTGCCTGTGTCTATGTGCCTGTGGTTCTGTCAGTGTGATCATGTGATGTATCTGACCCCAGGAATGTGTCAATAAAGTTTCCCCTTCCGGGGACAATGAATTCACGGTGTTCTTATTTCAATTTCCAGGAGTGTATATATACGCCCTCGCTCAAAGTCCGTCAGCTGCACATACGGTTCACGTCCACGCTGTCGCGGCATGCTACCAGTGTTAAAGACTGCGATGGAGCTCCGTATGCCACGGCAAACTGGCTGACACTGACGGCGGCGGTGCACAAATGCTGCGCAGCCAGCGCCATTCGACGGCCAACACCGCGGTTCCTGGTGTGTCCGCTGTGCCGTGCTTGTGATCATTGCTTGTACAGCCCTCTCGCAGTGTCCGGAGCAAGTATGGTGGGTCTGACACACCGGTGTCAATGTGTTCTTTTTTCCATTTCCAGGAGTGTATATTACCTTCTTATTAGTTCCTAGTCTTCCAGCAGTGAAAATCAATCCTTCGCTACATCTCGCTAAATCAACGCTTGACCTTTGGCCCACACCCTGAGTCGTCATTTACGTCATTCGTTTGACATAATCTATTACACAGGGGCCTCCTCCTACTTTCAGCGAATTTTTTTCATGTTGTTCCTGCCTATTTTCTCATGCCATTAAATGTTCAAGCCTCACGGTCATTATGTCAAAACTGGTGAAACCCATTGATTTTAAGCTTTCCGTTTGTATCAACGCAGACATTGGTTTCAAAGCTATGGAGTTTACCAGAAGATCCATCCTTCGCTGCCAGTTACGTCACATTTTCAACTGTCCTAAATTCTCAAAAACTAATTCTACTACTTCTTTCGCAAAATTTAAAAACTTACTGTAAATTATCCATTATTTTACTATTATTATTGCTGATTTTCAGAATTAATTTTAACTAGTTCAATTTCGTGCTTTCATTAGGTCTTGAAGATTATCTGCACTAAAAACAAAAGAGAGAATACTAAGGTCGCCAGCTTGAAGATATGCTCCTTAATATTTTATATCTTTTCCCAGGTTTTGGGATCGAAGTGCTTCCTCTGCGGCAGCTGAGAACGGTCCTGTTCGCACGGAACATGCGTGTCTGATTCCGCTTTCAGTTACGGATTACCCACTACTCCGACGATAACTAACGGCAGCTTTATTAATTCTTCAGCAATAGCTGCTTCCTCAAGCTATAATATCATTCTCAGACCCCTTACTAATCAATCAAAGAATGAAACGAACAGGGAAAGAACTACTGACAATATTGCACCGCGTAGGACTACAATTTATCTACTTTTCCCCTCATGAATACTACGCGAGATGTGAATCGGAGAAAGTAATATATTACTCCATTGGTACTGATTTCCGGACTTTGCATTTATTTGAGTAAGGCATAGCGCGGTGTACAATACCATTTCCCGTAGCGGAGTTTGACTGGTATTCTGTTATAGTCTCACGTTGAAATTCGCGCAACACCTTAGTTGAATCTTCCCATTCTCTTACGTTAACCTAACTAAATAACTGTCCCGGACATACACTGGTTTCCAAAATTAAAGCAACAAATGGAAATTTTTCAAGGTTGCATTTATTTTGCCGCAAAACAGTATCAACAGGTGATAGTAAAGTAGCAACAACATTAGAACACTGTTGCAGAAACAACGAAACAAACATGCCAAATTTAAACAGACACAAAATCCCCAAGATCGGCGATCCTTTACAGAAGCTCGAAATTTAGCGCAGACTTTAATGCGAGATACTTATAACAGTTTCCACAACGAAACTTTGTCTCGAAACCTGGCAGAAAATCCAAAGAGATTCTGGTCGTATGTAAAGTAAGTTAGCGGCAAGAAACAATTAATGCCTTCTCTGCGCGATAGCAATGGAGATACCATCGAAGACAGTGGTGCCAAAGCAGAGTTACTAAACACAGCCTTCCGAAATGCCTTCACAAAAGAAGACGAAGTAAATATTCCAGAATTCGAATCGACAACAGCTGCCAACATGAGTAACGTAGAAGTAAATATCCTCGGAATAGTGAAGCAACTCAAATCACTCAATAAAAGCAAGTCTTCTGGCCCAGACTGTATACCAGTTAGGTCCCTTTCCGAGTATGCTGAGGCATTAGCTGCATACTTAACAATCATATACAACAGTTCGCTCGACGAAAGGTCCGTGCCCAAAGACTGGTAAGTTGCACAGGTCACACCAATATTGAAGAAAGGTAGTAGGAGTAATCCACTAAATTACAGGCCCATATCGTTAACGTCGATATGCAGCAGGATATTAGAATATATATTGTGTTCGAACTGTGGTGTCACCGCTAGACACCACACTTGCTAGGTGGTAACTTAAATCGGCCGCGGTCCTGTAGTACATGTCGGACCCGCGTGTCGCCACTGTGTAATCGCAAACCTAGCGCCACCACATGGCAGGTCACAAGACACGGACTTGACCTCGCCCCAGTTGTACGGACGACATAGCTTGCGACAAGACGTATCACGTCTTCCTCTCATTTGCCGAGAGACAGATTAAATAGCCTTCAGCTAGTCCATCGCTACTACCTAGCAAGGCGCCAGGTGTATCATTGCTAATTGCTTACTACTATGCAAGAGATGTATTTCAACAAGAAGAACATCATTAAAAGTTAAGTAGATGACAATCTCTCTTCTTTTCTTTATAGTTTTTCATCCAGTCTCCTGTTTCAGAATTTACGCCCGTCTGCGTTAGTTTCGCGTGCACCTAGCCACTCATTGTGTCGAGACCTTAGGGAATCGACACAACAATATTTTGGCGACGAGGTGTGGTGCCGCGCCCACGTTGCAGTCTTTGTGTTCTATTTGCTCTAATTTGCTTGTGTCATGGCTTCGCCGCATTCTCCAGATGTACTGTCCGAATTTTTTCGCTTGCAGAATCAGCAGACGCAGGCGTTATTGGAAGCCCTTGGACAGCTCGTCCAGGGTCAACGTGCGCTGCAAACCGATGCGGCAGCAGCCGCTTCATCGCTACCGCAGCCACACAACGCTGTCGCACCGCCATTTAGGCCCTTTGAGGCCCATAACGAGAGCTGGACTGAGTGGGCCGATCAGTTCCGGTTCCACCTCACAGCTTATGGAATTCAAGGTAAAGAGCGGCAGCCGTTTTTGCTTTCTTGTGTCGGTGTGTCTACCTACCGTGTGATAGTGAAATTGTTTCCCCGACGCGACGTAGCAACTCTGACCTACGAAGAAATTTTGTCTGCTTTGGATGCCTATTTCAAAGAAACAGTAAATGTAGTTGCAAAACGGTATATGTTCTTTCGTACAAAACGTACGGCCGGTCAGACTAATAGGGAGTGGGTAGCAACTTTGCAAGGACTTACTAGAGACTGCGCGTTTGCCTGTGAATGTGGCCTCCCATATTCAGATACTATGGTGCGTGATGCAATTGCACAAAACGTTTCTGATGTTCGCATAAGGGAACAGATTTTGAAGCTAGTTAATCCCTCCCTGCAACAAGTGATAGACATATTGGACAGGCAAGACACACTTGACTTTGCTCAGGCATCATTTGAAACTTCGCCAGCAGTGTGTCACATTAATCGGCCCGCCCGGCCCGCTGCACGGGACGCTAAGCGGCCCTCGCGCCCGACTTCGCTGCGGCCGCCTAGCTTGCAACCACGTGCGCCGCGTAAGCAAGCAAATGCAGTGAAATCTTGCCCGCGGTGTGCAATTAGACATTCGCGTGAAAATTGCCCGTCACGCCAAGCTATTTGCTTTTACTGTCAAAAGAAAGGACATGTACAAAGTGTTTGCCAGAAAAAGCTTAGGTCAGACAATCACACAAATTCCAGGCCTTTTGCTTCGCGCCGGAATCGAACCCAGGACAATCAGGCTCGTGGACCTTCGCCCATGGACATTCATGTAGTTCATGCCCACCCGTCCAGTGACACTTTAGCTACCAGTGACTGTGTTCGTCCCACCCAAAGTGTGCGTCGACGTCGCCGGAAATCCCGTAAAGTTGCAAGTGCTTCTGGACCTGTCTCAGTTCAAATTGCACGAGACAGTCGCTCTTGTCGTCAACAAGACAATAAACTTTTTGTGGACTTAGACTTTGCAGGAAAAGTGATACCATTCCAGCTCGATACCGGAGCTGCAGTTTCCTTGCTCAATCACGACACGTACAAACAACTGGGCGCCCCGCCATTGCGTGCCGCAAATGTTACGTTAACTAGTTACTCAGGACAGCACATACCTGTGTTAGGACAGTGCAGCCTTATTGCAACATACAAGGGACAGACAAAACTTGTGTCATTTTATGTTCTTCGTTCTTCTAGTGCAGTGAACTTGTTTGGTTTAGATTTGTTTCAATTGTTTAATATGTCTATTGTAAATCAGGTCCTATCCGTGAATCAGACTGTGCCTTCCGCCAGTGTTTCTAGTCTTTGTGAGGAATTTGCAGACATTTTTGCACCGGGCCTTGGTTGCGCTAAGAACTATGAAGCGCATTTGGAACTGAAAGACAACGCGCAACCAAAATTTTTCAGAGCGCGCAATGTTCCCCACGCATTGCGTGATGAGGTCGCAAACACATTAGCCGAATTAGAATCTCAAGGTGTAATTGAACGTGTGCAGGCTTCTCTCTGGGCCTCACCCTTAGTCATTTTGCCAAAACCTTCCGGAAAACTGAGACTTTGCGTGGACTTCAAGGCAACTGTGAATCCACAACTGGTGACTGCTACTTTTCCTTTGCCCCGCCCGGAAGATCTTTTTGACAAACTGTGCCCGGGAAAATATTTTTCAAAATTGGACCTAGCAGATGCGTACTTGCAAATACCTGTGGACGAAGAATCCCAGCGCGTCTTGGTGGTAAACACGCATCTTGGCTTGTATCGCTTCAAAAGACTGCCATTCGGGTGTGCATCCGCCCCTGCTTTATTTCAGCAATATTTACAACCTATTTGTGCGTCGGTCCCTACGGCTGCGAACTATCTGGACGATATTGTGATCTCAGGAAAGACAGAAGCCGAACATTTGCAGAATCTCCGAACATTATTTCAGGTCTTGCGTCAGAATGGTCTTCGCTTGAGGAAGGACAAATGTGTGTTTTTTGCTCGTGACTTACCGTACCTGGGGCATGTCATAAATGCCCAAGGAATACATCCGAGTCCAGAGCACCTTCGTGCCATCCAGGACTTGCCGTCACCGCAGAACTTAAAACAGCTACAGAGTGTGCTGGGTAAGGTCAATTATTATCATAGGTTTGTGCGCAATGCTTCTTCCATTTCAGCTCCGCTTCATTGCTTACGCCGTAAAGGTGTTCCGTTCGTCTGGACGACGGAATGCGAACGCGCCTTTCGCCAGTTGAAATCGGCGTTACTTTCAAATACTTGCCTTACGCCATTCGATCCCCGAAAACCCCTTTTGTTGATGGTCGATGCATCGGATTTCGGGATCGGTGCTGTGCTTGCGCACAAGGATGGCTCGCATGATCGCCCTATTGCCTTTGCGTCCAAATTGCTCTCATCTGCGCAAAGAAATTATTCACAAATAGAGAAGGAAGCTTTGGCTCTTGTGTTTGGTGTAACAAAGTTTCACGATTTCTTGTATGGTCGTCCCTTTACCATCATCACGGACCACAAACCGTTGACATCGCTTTTTCATCCGACAAAGCCTGTACCTCCACGTACAGCGCAGAAATTCATTCGCTGGTCGCTTTTTCTCTCGCAGTATCGCTACGATATCTTGTATCGGTCCACTGCTAAGCACGGAAACGCTGATGCGTTGTCCCGTTTGCCTGTTGCTGAGGATAAAGCATTCGATTCTTCCGAACTTGCTTGCATGTTCATTGATTCGGAAGTCGATGACGTGGTCGCATCGTTTCCGATTGATTTTCGTCGTGTAGCTACAGCCACAGCTGCTGACCCTGTCCTTGCTCCTGTTTTGCGTTTTGTTGCTACGCAATGGCCCTTGTCAAAGTCACGGATCGAGGATCCTTTGGTTCGCCGTTTTTTTGCTCACAAGGAGCGACTTTTTGTACGACGTGGTGTTTTGTTGTTGCGTTCCGATAATGATCAATCCCGAGTCGTGGTCCCACGTTCGTTACAGTCCTCTGTCTTAAAGCTTCTTCACCAAGGACATTGGGGTATAGTGCGAACGAAACAGCTTGCTCGTCAGCACTGTACTTGGTTCGGAATCGATGCTGCGATTACGAATATGTGCTCCTCTTGCGTGGCGTGTGCCGAACAACAATCCGCACCGCCGCGGAAATTCTTTGCATGGCCGAAAGCCACTTCCCCTTGGCAACGCTTGCACATCGATTTTGCTGGTCCATTCTGGAATGCTCGATGGTTGGTTGTGGTCGATGCTTTCAGTAATTTTCCTTTTGTTGTCCGGATGTCTTCCACGACGTCTTCTGCCACCATCCAAGCCTTGTCTGCTATCTTTTGCATTGAAGGTCTTCCGCAGACTATTGTTTCCGACAATGGCCCACAATTCATGTCCGCAGAATTTCAGTCGTTCTGCAAGGCCAATGGTATTCAACATCTGACATCCGCGCCGTTTTCGCCTCAGTCAAACGGTGCCGCTGAACGATTGGTCCGGACTTTCAAGTCACAGATGTTGAAGTTGAAAGAGTCGCATTCACGGGAGGACGCTTTGTTGCTCTTTTTGTCTTCATATCGCTCTCAGCCTCGCGATGGTCGCTCGCCGGCTGAGTTGCTCCACGGTCGTCCTCATCGCAACCTGATGTCTTTGCTGCATCCGCCACATCCGGTTCCTGTGCAGCGGCAGTCTCCTGCTTTTGCTCCTGGCGACGTTGTCTATTATCGCAACTATCGCGGTTCACAGCGTTGGCTCGCAGGGCGCATTCTTCGCTGCCTCGGCCGCGCGATGTATTTGGTTTTGGGGGCCTCTGGTGAGGTGCGTCGGCATCTCAATCAGCTGCGCCTCTGTCGTCGCCTGGGTTCTGCCGCTCCCCGTCTGCTTTCAGCGACGGAGCCGTCCGGTCAGCGCCTTGGGGACCCATCTACTGGCTCGCCTCATCCCCAGGTGTTACCGACGATGCCTTCCATTTTGCCTCATGGCGTCGCGCCGCCGCAGCCGCCGCCGGCGCCGCCAGCAGCGGACGCTTCGCTGCAGCCGCCTCGCGCCTCCCTGGGTCACGCGCCGCCGCTTGCTTCCCGTGACCAGCCGTCCTCCGCCATGGACCTCTTGCCCGCTCCGGACCAGATGTCGTCTTCGCCCGTCGGGTGCTCCGACCACATGGAGGTCGACCCCGCGGCTCCTCTTATATCATTCCGTGCGCAAACACCTCATGTTGACGTGCACCCTGGACTAGGTTTGCAGGCGTTTCCTAGCTCCCCTCGGACCGAATGGCCGGGTGCGGGTGGCACAGCCTCGCCTGTTGTTAGGCTCCCCACCTCATCGCATACGTCAACATGGGGTCCTCCCCACGGCGGGCGGAAGCCTTATCTCACGACCGTTCGCCGATTTGCGGGGGAGGAATGTGGTGTCACCGCTAGACACCACACTTGCTAGGTGGTAACTTAAATCGGCCGCGGTCCTGTAGTACATGTCGGACCCGCGTGTCGCCACTGTGTAATCGCAAACCTAGCGCCACCACATGGCAGGTCACAAGACACGGACTTGACCTCGCCCCAGTTGTACGGACGACATAGCTTGCGACAAGACGTATCACGTCTTCCTCTCATTTGCCGAGAGACAGATTAAATAGCCTTCAGCTAGTCCATCGCTACTACCTAGCAAGGCGCCAGGTGTATCATTGCTAATTGCTTACTACTATGCAAGAGATGTATTTCAACAAGAAGAACATCATTAAAAGTTAAGTAGATGACAATCTCTCTTCTTTTCTTTATAGTTTTTCATCCAGTCTCCTGTTTCAGAATTTACGCCCGTCTGCGTTAGTTTCGCGTGCACCTAGCCACTCATTGTGTCGAGACCTTAGGGAATCGACACAACACGAACATTATGAATTACGTCGAAGAAAACGGTATATTGACACACACAGTCAACATGGGTTTAGAAAACATCGTTCTTGTGAAACACAACTAGCTCTTTATTCACATGAAGTGCTGAGTGCTATTGACAAGGGATTTCAGATCGATTTCGTATTTCTGGATTTCCGGAAGGATTTTGACACTGTACCACACAAACGGCTCGTAGTGAAATTGCGTGCTTACAGAATATCGTCTCAGCTACGTGACTGGATCTGTCATTTCCTCTCAGAGAGGTCACAGTTCGTAGTAACTGGCGGAAAGTCATCGAGTAAAGCAGAAGTGATTTGTGGCGTTCCCCAAGGTAGTGTTATAGGCCCTTTGCTGTTCCTTATCTATATAAACGATTTGGGAGACAATCTCAGCAGACATCTTCGGTTGTTTGCAGATGACGCTGTCGTTTACCGACTAATAAACTCATCAGAAGATCAAAACACACTGCAAAACAATTTAGATGAAATATCTGAATGGTGCGAAAAGTGGCAGTTGACCTTAAATAACGAAAAGTGTGAGGTCATCCACATGAGTTACACGATAAATCAGTCTAATCTACACTCCTGGAAATTGAAATAAGAACACCGTGAATTCATTGTCCCAGGAAGGGGAAACTTTATTGACACATTCCTGGGGTCAGATACATCACATGATCACACTGACAGAACCACAGGCACATAGACACAGGCAACAGAGCATGCACAATGTCGGCACTAGTACAGTGTATATCCACCTTTCGCAGCAATGCAGGCTGCTATTCTCCCATGGAGACGATCGTAGAGATGCTGGATGTAGTCCTGTGGAACGGCTTGCCATGCCATTTCCACCTGGCGCCTCAGTTGGACCAGCGTTCGTGCTGGACGTGCAGACCGCGTGAGACGACGCTTCATCCAGTCCCAAACATGCTCAATGGGGGACAGATCCGGAGATCTTGCTGGCCAGGGTAGTAGACCTACACCTTCTAGAGCACGTTGGGTGGCACGGGATACATGCGGACGTGCATTGTCCTGTTGGAACAGCAAGTTCCCTTGCCGGTCTAAGAATGGTAGAACGATGGGTTCGATGACGGTTTGGATGTACCGTGCACTATTCAGCGTCCCCTCGACGATCACCAGTGGTGTACGGCCAGTGTAGGAGATCGCTCCCCACACCATGATGCCGGGTGTTGGCCCTGTGTGCCTCGGTCGTATGCAGTCCTGATTGTGGCGCTCACCTGCACGGCGCCAAACACGCATACGACCATCATTGGCACCAAGGCAGAAGCGACTCTCATCGCTGAAGACGACACGTCTCCATTCGTCCCTCCATTCACGCCTGTCGCGACACCACTGGAGGCGGGCTGCACGATGTTGGGGCGTGAGCGGAAGACGGCCTAACGGTGTGCGGGACCGTAGCCCAGCTTCATGGAGACGGTTGCGAATGGTCCTCGCCGATACCCCAGGAGCAACAGTGTCCCTAATTTGCTGGGAAGTGGCGGTGCGGTCCCCTACGGCACTGCGTAGGATCCTACGGTCTTGGCGTGCATCCGTGCGTCGCTGCGGTCCGGTCCCAGGTCGACGGGCACGTGCACCTTCCGCCGACCACTGGCGACAACATCGATGTACTGTGGAGACCTCACGCCCCACGTGTTGAGCAATTCGGCGGTACGTCCACCCGGCCTCCCGCATGCCCACTATACGCCCTCGCTCAAAGTCCGTCAACTGCACATACGGTTCACGTCCACGCTGTCGCGGCATGCTACCAGTGTTAAAGACTGCGATGGAGCTCCGTATGCCACGGCAAACTGGCTGACACTGACGGCGGCGGTGCACAAATGCTGCGCAGCTAGCGCCATTCGACGGCCAACACCGCGGTTCCTGGTGTGTCCGCTGTGCCGTGCGTGTGATCATTGCTTGTACAGCCCTCTCGCAGTGTCCGGAGCAAGTATGGTGGGTCTGACACACCGGTGTCAATGTGTTCTTTTTTCCATTTCCAGGAGTGTAAAAGCCGAAAATTCAACTAAATAGCTAGGTATTACAATTACGAACAATTTAAATTGGAAGTAACACATAGAAAATGTAGTGGGGAAGGCTAACCAAAGAATGCGTTTTATTGGCAGGACAGAAATGTAACAGACCTACTAAGGAGACTGCCTACACTACGCTTGTCCTCTTTTAGAATACTGTTGCGCCGTGTGGGATCCTTACGAGATAGGACTGACTGAGTACGTCGAAGAAGTTCAAAGAAAGGCAGCACGTTTTGTATTTGCGCGAAATATGAGACAGAGTGTCACAGAAATGATACAGGATTTGGGCTGGACGTCACGAAAAGAAAGGCTTTTTTCGTTGCGACGGAATCTTATCACGAAATTCCAAACACCAACTTTCTCCTCCGAATGCGAAAATATTTTGTTGACACCGATTTACATAGGGTGGAACGATCACCAAGATAAAGTAAGAGAAATTAGAGCTCGTACGGAAAGATATAGGTGTTCATTCTTCCCTCGCGCTATACGAGATTGGAATAATAGAGAATTGTGAAGATGGTTCGATGAACACTCTGCCAGGCACTTAAATGTGATTTGCAGAGTATCCATGTAGATGTACATGTAGACGTAAAGAATACAGAACGTAATCAACTGCAACACGTATAACGGTGGATAAAAATGTTCTTCCCTTTTTTCCAACTTAAAGGATTTGCATACAACATTCTGACAACTGGTTAATGTACTCAGCGTGGGGCGTGACCACCTCTGGAAGCAATACAGGCCTGAAACGAAGGGACACGCTGTAAATGATGTCATGAATCTCATGTTGAGGCAATGACGTCAATTCTTCCTGCAGAGCCGCTCACAAGTCTTGGAGAGTGGTTGGTGGATGATGACGTGATGCAACCCGTCTCCCTAGTGCATCCTAGACATAATCTATGGGATTAAAATTGGGAGAGCGGATAGGCCACGCCTTGCGAGCAGTATCTTACGTTTCCATAGAAACGTTAACCACCCGACGTCCATCAGTACGAAGTCTGGGTCCACAGCAACTCGCAGCAACCCCGCATGAGATCCCAAGATCTCCTCACGGTACCTGATAGCAGTTAATTCTTCCTGATTCACCCGGACAATTTCATGAAGAGGTATTCGAGTGGTCGACATAATCCCTGTCCACACCATTAGGGATCCTCCTCGATATCGGTCTCTTTCCACAATGTTTGGGTCCCGATTCGTGCTCCACGTTCCCCGCAGATGCGAAGCCGTCAAGAATCACTCTTCAGACCAAATCGAGCCTCATCTGTGAAAATAACATCGGCCCACCGTTCGACAGTCCAGGTGGCATGTTGATGACTCCACTCTAGCTGTTCCCTTCCGTGGAGACACGCCAGATGTAAACTGACAGCAGATCTAGAATGAAGTTTTCACTCTACAGCGGAGTGTGCGCTGATATGAAACTTCCTGGCAGATTAAAACTGTGTGCCGGACCGAGACTCGAACTAGGGACCTTTCCCTTTCGCAGGCAAGTGCTCTACCAACTGAGCTACCCAAGCACGACTCACGCCCCGTCCTCATAGGAGACGAGGTACTGGCAGAAGTAAAGCTGTGAGGACGGGGCATGAGTCTTGCTTGGGTAGCTCAGTTGGTAGAGCACTTGCCCGCGAAAGGCAAAGGTCCCGACTTCGAGTCTCGGTCCGGCACACAGTTTTAATCTGCCAGGAAGTTTGACAGCAGGACATTTCCCTCGATACAATACGTCCAGGGGATGCTGCGAGGTCAGATGCCAAGTGCATTGCAGCAGTAAGGCTGTACCGTTGTGCCCCTACAGTCAAATTACGGTCCACCCTTTCTGACGTCACACTTGGTCGGCTCTGTCTTGTTCTCCGGGATACAGTTTCGGTCTCTATAAAACTGTCGCTTCATCCAAGAAACGGAAGAACGATTCACATTAAGCCACCACCCCGCGTCAGTATGCGACTCTGCTGCTTCCATTCTTCCTGTGGCCCTACACGGCGGAGAGTGTGGTAGGCGTCTTTTCTGTGCCATACTGCACCGTCTGCGACTGTGTACAAAGCGATTGTGGATGTTGGACTACCTTGAGAACACTACTCCGCTTGATTAGTGTCCTGACGTCGTGGTTGTCCATTGACTGGGATGCCATCTTCCGTGCAGAACACGATTGTAACGACATCTGTTGACAGTTTGAATGATTATATCGTAAATTAGATACAGGACTGGGAAACAGCAGTTTTTTGCTTCAGTTTTGGACACCCATGTGTGAAGAATATTCAAGAACTGGCTGTTGGAGGGCTATGCAATCACACATCCAATGTAATATCTTTCTGATAAATATCTAAGTTTCATCGGGCTTTCTCATGACTAGCTTCACGTAGTAATGCTATCTTAAATATTTATCAATGCCCGACCATCCGTCTTATCGTTCCTTTTTTGACGACTCTCTCGACCGTCAGTACGGGTTGTATGTATCTGCCCTGCTTCCCCCTGGAGTTCGCTTTCGTCGCCTCCTTCAGCAACTTGATTTTCCACTCCTTGCAACCTTTAGAGTGGGTGAGAGCCAAACGCCACCTTGGCTCCATGCTCAGGTTCGAGTTCACCTTGACCTCATCTCGCTCCCAAAGTAGGTTACCCCAGCTTCGGTATACCACTCGCGGTTTGTCGAACTTCGTACGAAGTTCGTTAATACGATCTTCATCTATACAGATGGCCCTAAGACCAATGACGGTGTCGGGTGTTCTTTTATTGTCGGGGCACACAGTTTCAAATACCGGCTCCATGGCCATTGTCCGGTCTTCACAGCTGAGCTATTTGCCCTCTACCAGGCTGCTCTTTACATCCGCCGCCACCGATATTCTGCTTATGTCATCTGCTCTGATTCCGTGAGCGCCATCCAGAGCCTCAGTGATCCGTCTCCGGTTCACCCTTTCGTGCACCGGATCCAACGCTCTCTTCAGCAGCTGGCGGACGACGGTTCTCCGGTTACCTTTATGTGGGTTCCTGGCCATGTCGGTATCCCTGGGAACGAAGCTGCAGATGCCGCGGCCAAGACTGTGGTCCTCCAGCCTCGGACAGCTTCTTGTTGTGTGCCTTCATCTGATTTTAGCAGGGTCATTTATCAGCGCATTTTATCGCCGTGGCACGCCGATTGGTCTACACTTACTGAAAACAAGCTTCGGGCCTTGAAACCTCTCCCCACGGCTTGGACGACCTCTTCACGCCCTTCTCGGCGGGAGGAGGTCGTTTTGGCCCGGTAACGGATTGGACACAGCCGGTTCAAAAAAATGGCTCTGAGCACTATGGGACTTAACATCTGTGGTCATCAGTCCCCTAGAATTTAGAACTGTAAGTAGGCTGTTTATGTTTTCTTATTGGCAACGTTACGTAGCGCTCTGTATGAAAATCACTGACTGTGCTGTGTGCAGTCTGTGGCTAGTTTTCATTGTTGTCTGCCATTGTAGTGTTGGGCAGTTGGCTGTTAACAGCGCTTAGCGTTGGGCAGTTGGAGGTGAGCCGCCAGCAGTGGTGGATGTGGGGAGAGAGATGGCGGAGTTTTGAAATTTGTAAGACTGGATGTCATGAACTGCTATATATATTATGACTTTTGATGATATTAAGGTAAATACATTGATTGTTCTCTATTAAAATCTTTCATTTGCTAACTATCCCCATCAGTAGTTAGTGCCTTCCGTAGTTTGAATCTTTTGTTTAGCTGGCAGTAGTGGCGCTCGCTGTATTGCAGTAGCTTCAGTAACGAAGATTTTTGTGAGGTAAGTGATTTGTGACAGGTATAGGTTAATGTTAGTCAGGGCCATTCTTTTGTAGGGATTACTGAAAGTCAGATTGCGTTGCGCTAAAAATATTGTGTGTCAGTTTAAGGACAGTCTTGTATAATTTTTCAAAAGGGGACGTTTCATATGTCGACTCTTAGCCGAGGATACCTCACTTGAATCTTCTGATCTTTTTTCTTGTAGTTTGTGTAATTAGTGTAGCCTTTGTTTATTGCTAGCGCGTAATCATAGAGAGAATTTCCTTTGTAATTGTAGTTTTTCATTGTTGTAAAGTAAAACAGTTGTGACATGCATGTAGATTTGCACCAAGTATTTCGCAGCTGCGCTTGCAAATAACTAGATATTATTTTCAGTGCTATGTTAATGTGTTCTCTTATTTTTGCTCTTCAAATTGTGTTTTTCTGTGTTGTCGTGTGAAATATTGTGAGAATAATGGCGTGTGAAAAACGTAATACTAGGCTCCAAAGTAAATGACAGTGAAGACGAAAGACGTGTGTTAGCGCCACCATGTAATGAATTAACTAATATTCAAAGTAGTAATTTGGTAACTGTGCATAGGGAAATGGAGCAGGCGTCAAATAATGGTGTAGACAGTGAAACAGGTAGTGAACAGGGAAGCATTATCGATCGATCGGTCGGCAACAGCTCGCCTCAGGAATCTGGAATGACAGAACACAATATTGCAAATACTGTAGACTCAGGTTTTGGGTTCTCACCGTTTTCTCAAATGAGTCAAGACACATTTTCCGCTTGTCAAAATGTGAATGTTGCCGGTGCAAATTCACTGCCGAAAAGCACTGAGGAACATGTTTCAGACACCAGTGCATTTTTATTACAATTAATGCAACAAATGGGACAAAAGCTTCAAAAGTTAGACACAATGGAACAAAATCAGAGACAAACACAGCAAAAGCTTCAAAAGTTAGACACATTGGAACAAAATCTTCAAAATTTAGACACAATGGAACAAAATTAGAGACAAACACAGCAAAAGCTTCAACAGTTAGACACAATGGAACAAAATCTTCAAAAGTTAGACACAATGGAACAATACCAGAGAAAAACACAGCAACAGTTAGACACAATGGAACAAAATCTTCGGAAGTTAGACACCACACTTGAACAAACACGTGAAGATTTAACTACTGAGTTACATAACATTGAATCGAAATGTCAAAAAGTTTGTAATGACGTAAAAACACAAATTTGTCAGCATTTCCAACCTATTTTGTCGCGTCATGAAAATGCATTACAGAATCACGAAGCAGCCATAAAAGAACTGCAAACTATTGTTCATGAAAATCACGACACCTTGCAAGCTAAAATTGACTCAGTTGCATCTACCGATTCGGTTACGCAACTTGCAAAAACTCAGGAAAACTTAAAGGACACAGTAGATACGATTTCAACACAAATGGACACTCTGAAACTTGGTTCAGAAAATGCCGGCCGCGGTGGTCTCGCGGTTCTAGGTGCGCAGTCCGGAACCGTGCGACTGCTACGGTTGCAGGTTCGAATCCTGCCTCGGGCATGGATATGTGTGATGTCCTTAGGTTAGTTAGGTTTAAGTAGTTCTAAGTTCTAGGGGACTTATGACCACAGTAGTTGAGTCCCATAGTGCTCAGAGCCATTTGAACCATTTTTTGGTTCAGGAAAACACACAGAGGAAATAATTTCACTAACGGATAAAGTAGCCGAACTCTCAGATCAGTTCACTAACTTATCTGCAAAGGTAGATGATGATCTGAATGACACAAGACCTGTAGCCTTCACGGACACAGAAGAGTGCGAACAAATTAGGAAATTCAAACAAAATCAGAATCAAATTAATACGCAACACCAAAGAGAAATCCGGGAAGTACAAGATCAGCAGACACAGGTAATACAAGAATTACGTATTTCAGAGGACACTCGCGCCCCAATACGGGAAGAGGGACATAGAAATACGGAACAGCCACAAAATAATAACACAGGGCATTTCGGAAGTTATGAAAGAAATTGGCAATGTGCACCGAATTTTGAGATGGAACCGCCGACACAACGTAACAATGACCGACATGCGACTCGCCGACACGATGATTTTGACTATAAGCTGTTCATTACTACAGGTAAATTCAAAACATTTAAGAATTATGACAACGACATTCATCCACAAGCATGGCTCCATCAATTCTCTCATTGTTTTCCTCCCAACTGGTCATTAGAACACAGATTATAATTTATGTGTGGCTATTTAGAGAATGAACCAGCTGTAAGAATGCGATCGGTCATTCACGATTGTCACAGTGAAGGAGAATTTTATCTGTTGTGATTTGGCAGGAGCCAATTCACGGAGTTTGGAGGAAGCCGAAAGGCACGCGTTTAAGCTCGCGCAAACTGGCGTGAGGTCTGGAACAGGACAATGTAATTAATATATCCAATAAGGTACGTTGCTGCTGGAATACTTAACTTTAATCCATAATTGGTGTACATCGCTCTTGATGATACATAATTTATAATCTCAATATAAACTGGTAATGGCGCCTTGCTAGGTCGTAGCAAATGACGTAGCTGAAGGCTATGCTAACTATCGTCTCGGCAAATGAGAGCGTATTTGTCAGTGAACCTTTCCTAGCAAAGTCGGCTGTACAACTGGGGCGAGTCTAGGACGCCTCTTTAGACCTGCCGTGTGGTGGCGCTCGGTCTGCAATCACTGATAGTGGCGACACGCGGGTCCGACATATACTAACGGACCGCGGCCGATTTAAAGGCTACCACGTAGCAAGTGTGGTGTCTGGCGGTGACACCACATTATCATGCCTTCCTCTCAGCATATTGGTCTCAAGCTACACAAGACCGAGTAAAACATAGCATCATAATGATGAAACATTTCGAACAATCTGAATTTTCCAGTCTTGTGAAATATTTTGAAGACATGTTGCACAAGAATCAGTACCTGTCAAACCCTTACAGCCCCTCAGAACTCATCCGCATTTGCTTAATCAAATTGCCTGAACATTTACGACATATTATTTTGGCAGGACGTTGCAAAGACGACATTGAAGCTTTTCCGGGACTCTTACAAGAATTAGAAATTGACACTGACAATCGCGGAACGCGAAAACAGGAACACAACAATTACAGGTCACTTCCGTCGCAATTCCGCGATGAAAGAAATAATAACTGGACGCAACAAGGCTATTCTCACAACACAAATCGTGACCAAAACAGACACCACCCATATGACAACCGTTGGCAGAGTAGTAATAATTACAGGGAAAGATCACCTCTCCGCGGTAATGACCATCACAGAGACAATCAGAGAAACAGACAATATAGGAACCAAAATAAATATTATCAGGGGAGACAGAATAACTTTAGACGCAACAGCCCAGCGCGCAGTTACGATTCAGGGAGAAATTCTCCACCACGTGACCGACAAGAAAGAAACTACGGAATCTACCGACATGACGACACACGATATGATCGTAACGACAGACCTGAATTGCATCAGAACTGGCGGGATTCAAACAGAGCAGGGCTCTCTCGACAAGGTGAATTTGTAGAAGTTAGGTCTCCAAATCCCAATAACGACGCGCGCCAACAAAGAGACAATAGGCAATGACTCATACCGCTAGCAGCCACAAAACGTACGTATGAAACTGACGACGCAGCTGCCGTAGCTAGTAATTACGTAAAAATGGAAGACATTAGGGACATCTTACTCCAGGAACACGACGTAAAACATAACAACATTGCATATCCTGTGATTCACATTACAGTAAATGACGTAAAATTTACTGCAGTACTTGACTCTGGCAGTCCCATTTCAGTAATTAGTGAAACAGCTTTTAGCAAATGCAACAAATCGAACGATTGCCCCACACTTCCGTTACGTAAGATTAAATTACAAGGTGCAATCATTGGAAAAAGTGTAGATGTACTCCAACAAAACAACTTAGAATTCTCTTGTCAAAGCCACAGCTTCTCTATGAGCTTTCTTATTGTTCCATTGTTGTCGACGGAAATTATACTGGGAGTAGACTTTTTGAATGAATACAAAGCAATCTTAAACTTTCACGATGCTGAAATAAGTTTAGAGAAAGAAGGTAAGTCAATAGCTTTGAAATTTAAAGATTGGCTCTCAAACCATGACGAAATTAATCGGCTTTACCTTCTGTTAGACAACAGTTCGGAATTTTCTACGGAACTAGACACTAACAATCACTCTGCAAGTACTGACAGGGATGATATCGACGGCATATTTGAAACTAATGAGTTAATTCAGAATAAAATTCAAACAATTGAGAATTGTAATGACACTGATAGGCAGGACCTTTTTGAGATTTTACAAGCACATTCCACAGTTTTTACTCACAAAACAGGAACATTCAAGGGATTTCAATACCAATTTCGTGTTCGTGAGCATACTAAATTTTGTGTTAGACCATACGTAATTCCAGCACATTATAGGGACCGTGTTAGAACAGAAATACAATCTATGCTTGACGAGGGCATTATTGAGCCTGCAGTAAGCTCATACAACAATCCATTACATGTTGTTGAGAAGAAAAATGGATCGATCAGGCTTGTCTTAGATTCGAGACAAATCAATACTATCATTATTCCTGAAACAGACAGGCCGCAAACGTTGGAAGAACTTCTTCAAAATTTTAATGGTGTAAAAGTGTTGTCTTCCATTGATCTCAGATCCAGCTTTTATCAGATCGCACTTCATCCAGAATGTAGAAAATACACAGCTTTCCTTTGTTTCGGCGTTTGTTATCAGTTTCGGAAACTTCCTTTTGGTTTGAACATTTCTTCAGCAGCATTCATTCGCGGGCTAAATTCCATATTACCTGAGTTCTTAAAACGTCACATCACCTTATACGTGGACGATATTCTAATAGCAGAAGCTTCATGGGAACAACATAATCGCATCCTTAACAGTTTGTTACGTATTTTTGCAGAATCTGGAATTACAGTTAACTTGGAAAAGTCTGAATTCGGTAGGTCAAAGGTGAGGTTTTTGGGACATATTATTTCTTCTGAAGGCATTCAGCCGGATCCTGAAAAGTTAGAAGCAATCAGAGCCATTCCAGTTCCATCCACAAAAAGACAAGTCCGCAGTTTTCTAGGTCTCGTAAATTTTTACCGTCGTTTTCTGAATATGCAAATTCTAGTTACACCAAAAATTTGTTCTCTCACTGGAAAAAATACTATTTGGAACTGGGACGAACAAGCACAGTTGGACTTCAATTCTTTGAAAGAATCGCTACTTAACGCGCCAATACTAGCTCATCCAGATTTGTCACAAGATTTCTGCCTTAGCACGGATTCTTCTAAAGTCGGTCTTGGTGCCCATTTATTTCAAAAAGCCATAGAAAATGACACTATCGTTCAGAAAACCATTGCTTTTGCTAGCCGAGTGCTAACAAAATCTGAAAAAAATTATTCCGTTACTGAATTAGAAGCTTTAGCTATCGTTTGGGCATTTAACAAGTTCCGTTTCTTTCTTTCTGGTAAGCACGTAAAAGCATACAGTGATCATCGTGCATTACAATTTCTTAACCGAGCGAGGTGGCGCAGTTGTTAGACACTGGACTCGCATTCGGGAGGACGACGGTTCAATCCCGCGTCCGGCCATCCTGATTTAGGTTTTCCGTGATTTCTCTAAATCGCTCCAGGCAAATGCCGGGATGGTTCCTCTGAAAGGGCACGGCCGACTTCCTTCCCCATCCTTCCCTACTCCGATGAGACCGATGACCGCGCTGTCTGGTCTCCTTCCCCAACCAACCAACCAAACAACCAACAATTTCTCATGTCTTCAAAATTAAATCATGACAGGTTAAAACGTTGGGCATTGTTTCTGCAAGAATTCCACTTCACAATAGTCTACATTCCCGGCAAGGAGAACATTGTTGCGGACGCACTGTCACGCGCACCGGCTGGGCTTGAGAAAAGTAACACAGAAGGCAACCTCGAGAAAAATTTCAGTATTCTTTACATTCAGAAAGTCGCCTTTGAAAACTTCATCACCACATATTTAAAGGACATTGCTCATGAACAAGATAAAGATCCGATTTGGAAAGACATCAAAAGCAAATGGCATGAAAAGACACACACACAGATTCGGCATTATTATCTGGTTAGAAACAACATACTGTTCAAACGCTGCACTGTTGATGACAAGCTATGGGTACTTTGCATTCCTGACGATTTTGTTAATAAGCTCATTTGGTACATTCATTTCAGCTATGCACATTTTGGCCCACGAAAATGTTATCATATTCTTCGAACGACTTGTTATTTTAACAATATGGAAAAGAGAATTCGAAGAGTCTTGTCTATTTGTAAACTTTGTCAAAAGGCGAAACCATCTACTATCTCCCATCGTGCTCCGCTGTTTCCTATCATTCCTTCTAAATTAAAAGAATTTGCTGCTGTTGATCTCTTGGGACCGCTTGTCATAACATCGAATGGATTTTCGTATGTTCTAGTCGCTGTTGAACTTACTTCAAAATTTGTTTCTTTCACACCGTTACGTAAAGCCACTGGACGGTCTGTATCCAACGCCTTTGTTAAAAATTTCTTACGTGAAGTTGGACACGTTAGTAAAGTCATTTCAGATAACGGACCGTAATTCAGATCTGCTGTTTGGTCACGCATGCTTCGGAATCATAAAATCAAACCTGTTTTTATTTCATTGTTCTCGCCAAATTGTAACCCCTCCGAACGGATTATGAAAGAAATCAATAAGCTTTGCTGACTTTATTGTCACAGAAAGCATCAGCATTGGGACGGATCTTTACACTTATTTCAAAACGTGCTGAATGAAATGCCTCATGACTCCACTGCTTTACCACCTACTCTTGTACTGAAGAATGAAGAACCATCGAACAGAATCAGAGAGCTTGTACCTTTCCCGAATACACGTAAACTTCGACACAAAGACATAATTGATTTGGCTATTATAAATATAAAATCTGCAGCAGACAAAAGGAGAAAACTACACGGTAAAGCAAATGCAAAGAAATTATATATTGGTCAGAAAGTTCTCATTAAAGCTCATTCATTGTCACATAAGAAGAAACACTTGAGTCACAAATTCTTTCTAGTTTACAATGGACCTTACAGAATCCGACGTATACCACATGATAATTGCGTTGAAGTTGAAACTCTGCGTACTAGGAAGAGTAAAGGTTTACACCACATTTCACATGTAAAACCGTTTATTGAAAGATAATCTGCTTTTTAACTTTGTCTTGGCCATATAACTTTTCACTTTACATTGCTAGTATGCTTTGTCAGACTTAGAATCTGTTAACATGCAACAATGTTTGAAGTTAAATATCCAGTCAAGAACCAAGAGAACTTATTTAAACAGAAATTACGAATGCATTGTTATTGCGAACAGACGACACAGTGTTATCGTGTGTGTACATTCTTGCTTGTTAGTTGCACGATTACGTAACGACTATAAGGCTCACATACTTAGAACATATACTGGTACTGCTAATGAGATTTTAATGCAACATTTTGGGATACTTGATGATACATTCTGGATTTAAAGTACTTTCAGTGAGATACCAGATGACATAGTGGTTAGTTTATGTGACAGCTACATGATTTTATCACGACGCTACTAATGAGTGACAATTTGCAATGTTGCTTTTACAGTGTTTCTGTTTTATATCTGCACAGTTTTCTGTATTATTCTGGATAGTAAAACATGTTTTAGTAGTAACTTTTGTGGTATAGCTACAATGAGACTGCCTTTTCCGTAGCACAACAATACGTTACAGCACAGTACTTTCTTCATCATGGCAATAAGCGTAATAACTAAGATATCTATACGCAAAGCATTTCACTTTTGTTTATCATGAGGTAAGTACATTGACTTCTGCAGAACTTAGCTTTCGGAGGACAACAACTACGACACCTCCACAGAGATTATCTTACAACAAGACGCACAGTTTAGCGCTACAGTACAGGTATTTGAGTGATTAATTTTATACTTAAAACATTTATTTTTAAAGGTTTTTGAATTACAAAGAAAGTTTTCCATGATACATTTTATTCCATTGCAATAATCTGTAACACCTGAGGGTATAATTTCATTAATCCTCAGGGGGTACACACCTACTTTTTTGTACCATGTGTTTGGCAAACACAAGGAGCCCTAGCTAATATGGTATCTGCTTATACAACTTTACACATCGGTACCATATTTCTCCAACACAGAATTACACAGCTACCTGATTATTTAACAGAGAAACAAACATTTTTTTACTACCTTAGTGACACATGTTTATGCAATTACACAGTTGGATAACTTCACACTTATGAAATTGTATTTTGTCTGCACTATCTGAACTGTTCATACTTTTTCGGAACCATTGTGATACTATGAGAGCTTTGAATGATGTATTTGGTATGGGATCATGATTTTTAAAGTACGTTTGAGGTAGATGACACTATTGAAATGAGCAGAGAATTTTCTTTAGGTTTTGAAATTATTGGAGGAAGCTACAACGATTTTGAGAGTTGACTGAGGTGTTATGATGTTATTATTACGATGACTGTGTGTATTATGCTGTTGCGGTATGTTTATGATCAATAAGCTGATGCTATATGAGTTATTTGAGTATGCTACGTATCTGTTATGATGAAATATTGAAGAAGTGTCGACGAATAAGGTAAGGAATAATGAGTAGTGGTTGGGGACTCTGGTTTGTGAAAAAGGTTGTTGGAAACCAAGAATCGTACTTTAAGAGTTATGAAATGTATGTAAATGCGTGAATGTATTACAATGCCGCCGAAAATTTTTTGGACTCTGTTACATCAATAGGATTTTGTTTCTACAGATTTGTAACGCAAATTCTTGACCTGTGAAATATTTTTATAAGCGACTGTCACTGTAGCGGAAACTGCTGTCGTAAATATTTCCGTAAGAAAGTTAAGTGACCACCTGCACGTAATGCGTCGTGGGCAGCTGCGCAACAGTCGCCTGGAAAAAAGCCATTAGTGTGGAAGCCATTAGTGTGGAAAAAAAAGAGGCCATTATCCTCGCTATTGACATTCCTTTGTAGAAAGCATCGCAAATACGACACGCTCAAACTTGAAAACATATGATTATACTGTGGAGCTCTTAATTTATGATATTTACTAAAATGCCTAATGAAACGATGAGAAACATTTCACGGCTATTGTCTTGCTAGTTGAGAGAAATGCCATATGGCTTGCTTTATGTATTTATTTACTCATTTTGTTTAATATCTAGCTTCTAGCTGCACTGCAGCATTGGTTAAAATAAAATTTAATAGACGTACTAATATAAATATTTTATGCCTACAGATCCAGTAAATAATTTTATGATCCATTCAAAAAAACGAGGGAGCATAAAAAGACATACATTTCCCTTCACAGGAATTGCATATGGAATTTTCTTTTCAACTACTTGGTAATTTTTTTGGTAGAATAACTTTTTGTGGTGCACCACTTTAATTACATAGACATGAAGATGTGAATATACATTTCTCTTATCTGCATTGTTATCTTTAGTGTAATATTTTTTTCTGCTTGAGCTATGTCATGTTTAGATATAAGTTATTTCATTTGCTGCTGCTGTTTGCCAGGCATAGTGTTACTGAATTTGACTTTTTGTTACTCTGCTAAGCCAGTTTACTACTTATTTATTTTTCTTGTTTGCTGCTCATTGCCTTATATTAGTTGTAATATTGTTGCTTACTTTGCCAATTTGTATTTTTTTTGTCCTTGCTGTTTGTGTTAGTTTGTTATGTGCTGCTGCATTGCCTCGTCCCTTGGTATATATATCTGAGCTCAGTAGATTTAAGTTAGCTTAAGAGGGGGTAGACTATATAAGAAACTATGATGAATTGGAAGAAATGCATTGAGAAGCTATAAGAAAATGGTTTGGCCAAAAAAGTAGTGCACAGTGGAGAAAAACTATTTTTGAAAGAGGATGTGAACAGAATACAGAAAGCATGCTTGGATAGGATTTTTTCTTTTGGCTGGAGCAAATGTTGAAATAAGAGGGACGATATATGGAACGAAGTTTTGGGTTGGACTGCAGTACCAAATGTCACACTGAAAACAAACCCTGTCCTGTATTTTTGTGTTATTACACTATGTATATTTGTGTTTCTCCTGTCTTTATGTGTTTAGCTGATGAGAGCTATGTTGTAGAATTTTTATAATACTATGTTGTTTACTTTGTAAAGATGTTTAGACATTATTTATCTATTCTGTTTTGTTGCTCATGTGTGAAGTTGATGTTTCAAAAGTTATTCTGATCTTTCATGTATGTACTTATGTCATAATTCCTGTAACACTGATGTACATGTTTATTTCTATTCTTTTGTAAAGCCTGTTTTACTGCAAATGTTATCTGTATTGTTATGTTCTTTAATGATGTATTTTGTACCTTTGTTATTGTATTCTTATGTTATAAAATTGTAATTGACACCAGTTCATCAAATTAAGTAACTTGTAAGTTACATTTCACTGCACACGTTTCTGTTGGTCATAGTATATGGACAATATGTGAGAAGTAGGGACTGTTAGTGTTTGCATGTGTGTTAATAATTCAGCAAGGGACTGGATAACAGCATTGCTGGTTCTAAAGACAATTTCAAAAACTTTGTGAGTGCACAAGTGGTGGTTTATGGACTTGCTATATTGTCCGCAAGACTCTTCGATGGTGATTGTGCACCCGCACAGTTGCAACAGATGGCTGCTGGCCGTCTCTACAAGGACTACAGTGGGTCTGCATCTTTGATGGCCCACCATTACCATTATTTCTACAAGGACTGCAGTGGGTCTGCACCTCTGGTGGCCCACCAATACCGTAATCTCTACCAGGACTACAGTGGGTCTACTTTGTGATGACCTACCTACCAATATTCTTCAAAACTTCGACTGATTCTGTGGTGGGTTTGCTCTGTTGTGGCCCATTGCCTGTCTGCATGTTAGCACTGTCTTTTCATTGGAAGGACAATACTACTTCTGCAAGACTGCATGAAAATCCACTACTTCCGTGTGCATTTTCTTCTACTGCTCAGACTTTGAGAAAAACACTGCTATTTTACTGTGATGAACGATCAGGACTGTCTTTATGGACTGTGAGAAAATTTTAGCTTTTGACCAACATTGTATCAATAAGTGTGTGCATTTGATTTCTTTGTTATTGTAATTATGAAATTTTTTTTTCAAATCTGTATTGGCCAGTGCCCAAAACAATTTGTAAAATTTTTTTGTGGGGAGCATGGGGGCTATGTAAGTAGGCTGTTTATGTTTTCTTATTGGCAATGTTACGTAGCGCTCTGTATGAAAATCACTGGCTGTGCTGTGTGCAGTCTGTGGCTAGTTTTCATTGTTGTCTGTCATTGTAGTGTTGGGCAGCTGGCTGTTAACAGCGCTTAGCGTTGCGCAGTTGGAGGTGAGCCGCCAGCAGTGGTGGATGTGGGGAGAGAGATGGCGGAGTTCTGAAATTTGTAAGACTGGATGTCATGAACTGCTATATATATTATGGTTCAAATGGCTCTGAGCACTATGGGACCCAACTGCTGAGGTCATTAGTCCCCTAGAACTTAGAACTAGTTAAACCTAACTAACCTAAGGACATCACAAACATCCATGCCCGAGGCAGGATTCGAACCTGCGACCGTAGCGGTCTTGCGGTTCCAGACTGCAGCGCCTTTAACCGCACGGCCACTTCGGCCGGCATATATAGTATGACTTTTGATGATATTAAGGTAAATACATTGATTGTTCTCTATTAAAATCTTTCATTTGCTAACTATCCCTATCAGTAGTTAGTGCCTTCTGTAGTTTGAATCTTTTATTTAGCTGGCAGTAGTGGCGCTAGCTGTATTGCAGTAGCTTCAGTAATGAAGATTTTTGTGAGGTAAGTGATTTGTGAAAGGTATAGGTTAATGTTAGTCAGGGCCATTCTTTTGTAGGGATTACTGAAAGTCAGATTGCGTTCCGCTAAAAATATTGTGTGTCAGTTTAAGGACAGTCTTGTATAATTTTTCAAAAGGGGACGTTTCATAGAACTACTAAACCTAACTAACCTAAGGACATCACACACATCCATGCCCGAGGCAGGATTCGAACCCGCGACCGTAGCGGTCACGCGGTTCCAGACTGAAGCGCCTAGAACCGCACGGCCACACCGGCCGGCACAGCCGGTTCAGCCACCGCCATCTGCTGACGGCTGCGCCGGCGCCGTTCTGCCCATGTGGGCAATTGCTGACGGAATGCCAGCATTTTAACGTCCTGTGCGAAGTTTAATACACTGCGCATTGATCTTGGCCTGCCATGTACTCTCGATGAAATTTTAGCGGATGACCAAGGACCAGCTGCTCGTGTTCTTCGATTTATCCACTTGACAAACCTGGCTAAGGACATTTGATTATGCTGTTTTCTTTAAATCCCTTGCCTGTTAATGTGCCTTTTGTAGTGTTGTCCTTTTTCGTTGCTGTATTAACAAAGTGCCTCGCAGTGCATTCACAATTTAGTCTGGGCACTAATGACCACTTTAGTTGCGCGCTCTGAAACCACAAAAAAAACTTAAATATTTAAGGACATTTCAGCATCTGATCGCCTATCGTGTAGTCGAATGATGTACGGCCTTTTAGTCTATGAACGCAGATATTTCATTACTGTTATTTGACTGTAGGATCAGCTACAAGTCTTTCTGCGTGTCTAAATTATCCCCTAAGAGTGTAACTTCTCCATACACAAGTTCGTCGTTTGTAAACATTCTTAGATAGCCACTGTTCACACGATACTGGTAATTGAAAAAGTGTCGATTGCCAATACTAAATCTTCTGACGGCAAATATGTTGTCAAAATGGTTCAATTGGCTCTAAGCACTATGGGACTTAACATCTGAGGTCATCAGTCCCCTAGCCTTAGAACTATTTAAACCTAGCTAACTTAAGGACACCACACACATCCATGCCCGAGGCAGGATTCAAACCTGCGACCGCAGCAGCAGCGCCGTTCCGGTCTCAAGCGCCTAGAACCACTCGGCCACAGCGGCAGGCAAACATGTTGTCATCCGAGCATAAACTGTCCGGACAGTCCTATAAGAATTTGATGTAAATAGTACATTTATCGTTGCGTGGTGCGTCGCATTAGAATTCTGAACGGAATTTTTACCATAGTAGTGGTTTTCTCTGCATCGCCGAGGGATTTAAAAATTCTTCATCGTAGCTACTATCTAGCAGCCCACATTGAGTTCGAGTGCGGAATTGCAGGATTCCCCTTGATAGGTCAGTGGTGCATTACACTAGGGAAACAATTTCTCGCGTAGCAGAGTACTTGTGGTGTGCACACGGTTTTTTTAATTAGGCGGTAGTCTGAGGTACTCTGATGAAAACTCGCCAGTCGATACGCGGACAGCGAAATCAGACCGCTTTCAGAGTAAAGATTTTTGTAGAACTGAGGATGAAAATTTGTCAAAGTTTAAGAACGCCCACCATCAGGAACGATGTACTGTTGTCGTATATGCTGACTCTGAGTGCTTACAGGTTCCTGTGGTGCGTTATGAAGATGATCCTAATGGCTCTCATACCATTTCACAGAACGACACATACCGTAGGCAGTAGACTATGACGCCAGTTGCAACAAATTCGAATCATACGTCGGAGACAATCCTGGGAGATGGCTGCTCTATGAGTTCGAAAAACGTGTGTGGGATGTGTATGCTTTTTTACAGCAAAAACGTTTCACTGACCAAAACGCAGGAGAATGATGCATTGTACAAGCAGTTAAATGATATATTTATTGACTGCCTTTGGATATAACAGCCGAAACTCCACGTAGAGAGCACTGTTATCTGACGGGGAAATTGTGCTGTGTTCCTCACAATGCATACAACTTGAAGTACCATTGCCACCTTACATACACGTCTTCTTTCATAATGTGAGTGGGTACGATAGTCACTTATTTGTTGAACACTTGGGTATTTTCGGATTGGTGAATAACAGGGTCAGTATCATACCTGACAATATACGAGGGCGGTTCAGAAAGTAACCTCCGATTGGTCACAGTGCGGGTTGTGGGGGGAGTAGCGACGCCATCTGTGCGTTCACGCACTCAACAGATCAGTCGGCATCAAGCCGTGGTCGAGTGAACGTCGTACCTGCGCTAGTTTAGTTTTTGTGGCAGTTTGAAATGTGTGCTGCAATAGAAAACCCCACCAAATGTGAAGTGCGTGCTGTCATAAGGTTTTTTACAGCCAAAGGATATTCTGCAGCAGCTATTCATCGTGAGCTTTGTGCCATGTACGGACCAAGAGTTATGAGTGAAGGAGTTGTCCGTGAATGGGTACGTTTATTTAAAAGTGGACGAGAAAACGTTCATGATGAAGAGAGGAGTGGTAGACCATCATTGCTGACTGACGAACTCGTTCAGACATTTGATGCAAAAGTTCGTGAAAATCGACGTTTCTCAATGTCGGAGTTGTCTACTGGTTTTCCACAGATTTCTAAGACTCTCTTGTACGAGATAGTGACAGCAAGATTGGGTTACCGTAAGTTCTGTGCACGATGGGTGCCCAAAATTCTTACCGATCACCACAAAACTCAAAGAATGGCCTCTGCATTAGACTTTCTGTCACGTTATGAGGAAGAAGGAGAACCATTGTTAAACAGAATCGTGACCGGTGACGAAACCTGGATTAAGTACGTGAACCCTGAGACAAAAGAACAATCAAAGATGTGGGCACATTCAAATTCACCTACCAAACCAAGAAAAGCCTCGCAAGATTTTTCTGCCAGAAAACTGATGGCAACGGTGTTTTGGGATGCCAAAGGGGTGTTGTTGGTTGAATTCATGGAACGTGGTACGACCATTAATCAAGACGTGTACTGCGAAACAATAAAAAAGTTACGACGGGCTATACAGAACAAACGCCGTGGTATGCTGACTTCCGGTATCGTTTTTTTTGCACGATAACGCCCGTCCTCACTCTGCTCGCAGAACAACGGCCCTTCTTGAGTCCTTCAAGTGGGATGTTATCAACCATCCACCTTACAGCCCAGACCTGGCGCCAAGTGATTATCACCTCTTCATGCATTAGAAGAAATGGCTCGGGTCACAGCGGTTTGATGACGACGAAGAGCTCAAAGATGCGGTCACAGGCTAGCTCCAGGCACAAGCGGGCGATTTTTATGCAGAAGGAATTTCAAAGCTTGTGAAGAGATACGATAAGTGCCTCAATCGCTATGGAGACTATGTAGAAAAATAGTGCAAAGATGTAGTTGTAAGATGTATATATTAAAATATTTTATTTAACTTGGTGTATTTTTTTAAATCAACCGGAGGTTACTTTCTGAACGGCCCTCGTAGAAAAATAGACTTCATTCTCCAAGCGATTCACGCAAAAAGGGCGCTCTGCTTCCTGGATTCCTTCTGATTCATGCACGTATCTCTTCAGAAAGTTGATGATACAATGCGTTGGGAAGACATGAATACCACCAAAGCCGCATATCACGCCTAGTCTCGCGACATGATTCCATCCACAAGCTGATGACAACGCTGGGGAATTAGCAGAGAGATATTCCACACTACAGAAATCCTCCAGCAGTGTCTCAGGTTGGGGATGCGATTTCTTTGAATAACCGACGGCATCTCCTTCAGACAGCATACCTGGCCGAAGGAGTACATTGATCTTAATACCAAACAGAGGGCTATGCGATATGTGGTTTTGAAAAAGATCTTAATAAATTAGTGAATAATTCACTTTCCGCAAAATCATGGAGAATGTTGGAAACCGCCAAGGAATTAGTTTACTTTACTGTTGGGATGGATGTTATGGCGGAAGAGCTTATGTCGCCACGCCAAATTTTAAATGGGCCGCAATATTCAATGAAGGACTAGTCACTGCTGACATGACTAAGGTTTCAGTGAAGTTCGCAAAGCCTGTTTATATCGGAATGTGCGCTCTGGACCTCTCCAAAATCTACATGTATCATTTACAATTCGAGTTTGCGAAACCAGACGTTGCTGATGTCAGGTTACTTTATATGGATACAGACAGTCTCGTAAACTTGGTGGAAGGGTGTGATCCATATGAAATAATTAGGTGCAATCCCGAGGAATTCGCAACATCTGGATATGCGGCCGATAATCCTTAGAGCATAACATCTCATAACAAGAGGGTTAGCGTCCTAATAGACGACGATCCGAATGGCTGGCGGATTGTTGAATTTGTAGGGTTCAGATTGAACATGTATGCATTCTGTGTAAATGCAGGTGCCACCCAGAGGTGAGTTAAGGGCGTACACTGTGCTGCCTCACAGGCTTTTACGATCGAATACTGTAAGGAGTGTCTGCTCAGTGATAAATGTAAATGTCGTGTGACTAGGGCCACCCGTCGGGTAGACCGTTCGCTGGGTACAAGTCTTTCGATCAGACGCCACTTCGGCGACTTGCGCGTCCATTGGGATGAAATGATGATGATTAGGACAACACAACACCCAGTCCCTGAGCGGAGAAAATCTCCGACCCAGCGGGGAATCGAACCCGGGCCCTTAGGATTAACATTCTGTCGCGCTGACCACTCAGCTACTGGGGACAGACTGCTCAGTGATGACGACTCTCCCTCATATGGTGCAGCAAGTGGTCTTTCAGTCAAGGAACCGTAAGGTGCATACTGCACTTAACGGAAAGTTGGTCTGTCGCCCTGCGATTACAAACACTGCATCTGTGTGCATGGGGTTGGGACCCTCCCATTCTTACGCTATTCGCTTGTATGATTTTTTCTTGTGTGTATGGGCACGTTCTTTTTTCGCACACTATGTGCAGTTGTATATATGTGTGTGATATGTGGACCTTCACCTACTGCTGCTAGTCCCCATTCACTGTAAATATTGTATAATCCATAGTAGTTGATCACCTGCTGCTTTGTAAATATTGTGTTTATGATACCATCCTTCTTCTCAACTCCTAGTATAATATATTTTAGCTAGTGATGTATAGCGTGTGACAATTTAGCCGGCAGGTGTGGCCGAGCGGTTCTAGGCGCTTCAGTCTGGAACCGCGCGACCGATACGGTCGCAGGTTCGAATCCTGCCTCAGGTATGGATGTGTATGATGTCCTTAGGTTAGTTAGGTTTAAGTAGTTTTAAGTTCTAGGGGACTGATGACCTCAGATGTTAAGTCCCATAGCGCTCAGAGCCATCTGAACCATTTTTTGATACTGTAAATACTGTATATCAAAAAATCCATATACTTGAGCAATTGCTGTTATGTAAATATTTTATATTAAATAGTCCTCCGCTGTCTTAGTATGATGTATCTCTACAATCTCTTCTTGAGAAAAAATATATTTTAATGATAATAAACCACAAGTTAACTTGTGTTATTATTTGATTGTTTCACCATTAAAGCCATTGTAGGGTGGCAGCAAATATGAACAGTTTTTTGTAGAACTTTTTTATTTACACAATCACTCAGTCTTATAGTACTGTCCAAATTATTGGTTTTTTAATGCCTTGAATTAAACTTGAATAGTATTCTGGCGTAGTTATATAAAGTACAGGGTTATTACAAATGATTGAAGCGATTTCACAGCTCTACAGTAACTTTATTATTTGATATATTTTCACAATGCTTTGCACACACATACAAAAACTCAAAAAGTTTTTTTAGGCATTCACAAATGTTCGATATGTGCCCCTTTAGTGATTCGGCAGACATCAAGCGGATAATCAAGTTCCTCCCACACTCGGCGCAGCATGTCCCCATCAATGAGTTCGAAAGCATCGTTGATGCGAGCTCGCAGTTCTGGCACATTTCTTGGTAGAGGAGGTTTAAACACTGAATCTTTCACATAACCCCACAGAAAGAAATCGCATGGGGTTAAGTCGGGAGAGCGTGGAGACCATTGCTGATCATGATCTCCACCACGACCGATCCATCGGTTTTCCAATCTCCTGTTTAAGAAATGCCGAACATCATGATGGAAGTGCGGTAGAGCACCATCCTGTTGAAAGATGAAGTCGGCGCTGTCGGTCTCCAGTTGTGGCATGAGCCAATTTTCCAGCATGTCCAGATACACGTGTCCTGCAATGTTTTTTTCGCAGAAGAAAAAGGGGCCGTAAACTTTAAACCGTGAGATTGCACAAAACACGTTAACTTTTGGTGAATTGCGAATTTGCTGCACAAATGCGTGAGGATTCTCTACCGCCCAGATTCGCACATTGTGTCTGTTCACTTCATCATTAATAAAAAATGTTGCTTCATCTCTGAAAACAAGTTTCGCACTGTACGCATCCTCTTCCATGAGCTGTTGCAACCGCGCCGAAAATTCAAAGCGTTTGACTTTGTCATCGGGTGTCAGGGCTTGTAGCAATTGTAAACGGTAACGCTTCTGCTTTAGCCTTTTCCGTAAGATTTTCCAAACCGTCGGCTGTGGTACGTTTAGCTTCCTGCTTGCTTTATTCGTCGACTTCCGCGGGCTACGCGTGAAACTTGCCCGCACGCGTTCAACCGTTTCTTCGCTCACTGCAGGCCGACCCGTTGATTTCCCCTTACAGAGGCATCCAGAAGCTTTAAACTGTGCATACCATCGCCGAATGGAGTTAGCAGTTGGTGGATCTTTGTTGAACTTCGTCCTGAAGTGTCGTTGCGTTGTTATGACTGACTGATGTGAGTGGATTTCAAGCACAGCATACGCTTTCTCGGCTCCTGTCGCCATTTTGTCTCACTGCGCTCTCGATCGCTCTGGCGGCAGAAACCTGAAGTGCGGCTTCAGCCGAACAAAACTTTATGAGTTTTTCTACGTATCTGTAGTGTGTCGTGACCATATGTCAATGAATGGATCTACAGTGAATTTATGAAATCGCTTCAATCATTTGTAATAGCCCAGTACATGGGCAATCTTCAGTAAGTTCAGCCTTCATGGATTTTATAGCTACATTGTCAACATGTACACCCTTTGGTAAAGGGGAATACAGACATAGATGGTTTTCCTCCACTCGCTCTATGTTTACACTGTTATTGCTCAAATATTCGACAAATTCATAGTATACCCCACTCAGATGTGGACGCCAAGAGCACAATCTATCTGTTGCAAGTGATGATGCACAACATAAGTCTTGCAGTTTAACAGCACTTGAATGTTTTAGATATACATTCATGTCCCATGGGGTTAATTCTAGCATTGCCTCACCATGCACATCTACTGTAGAAATTTTACAACCAAACACATGAATGTCAACGTGTGGAATGTATCATAACCATCTATTATCTTCCGCTCTATATCATATTGCATACACAGTCCCATTCGTACCAAGAATACAGCACTTTAGCACAGACACATTGTGCATACTCTATTTCTATAACTACTTCTAAGTCATCATCAGGTGCCAGGTCTACATTCACACATGGCAGTCTTACTGTATGTGTTGGTGAATAACAGTACCCTTCTGCAGCTTTACTGCTGTGGTTGTGCTATGGCACAGTCAGATGACACCAGGCCAGAAAGGTTGGAAATACAGCCTGTGGAGAGTGTCTGCTGCTGTTGTAGTTCCGACAGGAGGTCTGACTGCCTTCCAGTATTGGATTGGGCACTCGTTTTTGCTGCTGCAGCGGCAGTGCTACGTAGGGCTGAACAGTGCTACGTTGCGAAGACATCCTGTGGACAGTGGCAGCTGCTGTAATGTGTCAAACACCTGCATGTTCTCGTTTGTAACAATAACAAAGTACTAAGTATAATGATATATCCACACACACACATAATAATAACAATAACAATAATAATGATAATTAGAGATGGACTGACAAACTACATACGGATATCTGTCTTCCTAGGTCATTGCTGCTGCTGGCATTGTTTCATGCTGAACAACAAATCATGATGCACTTGCAATCAAATTATTATGAAATAGGTACTCGAAGGGTGGAGAGCTTCACTTGCATGCTATTGACAGAGCAGGGCCATGGAGAGGACGAGGCATGGGGGTTGAGCACATGAGGGTCAGAACGTGGGGTGTGGCAGCACTGGGACAGGGAGCATGGGTGCAAGGAGTGGGTGTGAAGAGGGTGGGGCACAGAGCATAGGTTGCGGAGCGCAAGGTATGGGGTGTCTTTGATAATTAAGACACTGCTGATGCTGATGTCAGCATTCCCAAAATGTCCTTGGCGCACTATTCTTCTCCTGTGAGTCTTCTTCATCTCGGTGCACCACTTCCACCCAAAGTCTGCAATTATCTATTGTGTATATTCAAACCTATGTCTTCCCCTTCAGTTTTTGTCCTTTGCAAAAAAAAAAAAAAAAAAAAAAAAAGAAGGTTCAAATGGCTCTAAGCAGTATGGGCCTTAACATCTGGGGTCATCAGTCCCCTAGACTTAGAATTACGTAAACCTAACTAACCTAAGGACATCACACACAACCATGCCCGAGGCAGGATTCTAACCTGCGACCGTAGCAGCAGCGTGGTTCCGGACTGAAGCGCCTAGAACCGCTCTGTGCCCCACCCTCTTCACACCCACTCCTTGTACCCCTGCTACCTGCCCTTTGCAGCTGAGTCTAGTTCAGTGGGTGTTATTCATCGACATCTAAACGTAAGTCTGATCATCCTGTCACTACATCTCTTCAGTATTTTACAAACATATTTTCCTTCGCTTGTTCTGTAGAGAAACTTCCTATTTCTTATCTCATCATACCACCCTACTTTCATCGTCCTTCTGTAAGGCGACATTTAAAACGCATCGATTCTTTTCTTTTCCTCCTACAGATTTTGACTGAATTTATACAATGATGTGTGCCAGATGCACATTCTCAGAAATTTATTCCTTCAATTAAGACCTACGTTCGATGTCAGTCGGCATGTCGTGGACAGAATCCCCTCTTTGCTTGTACTATTCTGCTTCTTATGTTCCTGCTTTGTCCACCATGCGTTAATTTCCTTCCAACGTAGCAGAATTTTGTCACGTCCATCGTGTTCCTCGTAATCCAAAATTTAATTTCAATTTCATTGCTAATCACATTTATGGTACTCATCACTTCATTCCTCCATGTTACGTTTACTCGCAACCTATATTCTGTGCTCATTACACTCTTTCATGTAACAGATCCTGCAGATCCACCTCACCTTCATTGAAAATAGCAATGTCATCAGTGAATTATATCGTTGATATCATTTCCCCCTGAATTTTAATTCTGAACTTCCATATTTCCTACAGATTTATTATTGCTCCTTCAATGTCCACAATGAAAAATCAGGTAGATAGACAGCATCCTTGCGTTACGTCCTTTTTGATCCTAGCGCTTCCTTCACGGTCTTTATTATTGTTGTTCCTTCTTTGTAACGAATGCTATACGTCTTTCACCACAGCTTATAACAATCTGCCTGTGAATTACAAACGCCTTGCACTGATTAACATTTACATACGCTTCTTCTATGTCGATAAATCCTGTGAAATGTCTTCGTGTAACGGATCCTCAATTTTCTTTTCCATTCTTCGACATATTATTCTTGCTAGCACTCTGATGAGTGGGATGTTGAGTGTGCAGTAGTTTTTGCACTTTTCTGCCCTAGCTGTCTTCGGGACTATGTGTTTCCGGAGTCATACACTCTACGAGCCAATGTGAATAGTCTTTTGTTTGCTGTTTCCCCCAGAACTGCCTTCTGGCTTATTTGGTCGCATGTCTTCCAAAGCCCTGTTAGGCTGTGATTCTAATACTGGCATACTGATATCTTTATGCGTATTGAATGAGTTACAAAATGTCGTTGATAGGCTTCTTAATGATACAGTAATTTAAGCATGGCAATGTGTTCTAATGTTTTATGATTGATGACTATATTTCTTTTATTCCTGATGGCTGTATTTGATGACATCAATAATGTTATCTTTGGTACCTAATGGTCGATATAATGAATGCCTTTACCTTATTACGTACATTGGTGTAGAGCTCTACACCACGTGGTGCAGCTTTGTGGCAATAGAGACGTGTCAGTGGGTGCTGGCAGAATGACGTGAAGCCGTGCAACACTGCTTAATGGCAGTCATGAGGAGCGAGTAAAAAATGGTTAAAATGGCTCTAAGCACTATTGGATATAACATCTGAGGTCATCAGTCCCCTAGATCTAGAACTAGTTAAACCTAACTAACCTAAGGACATCACACACAGCCATGCCCGCATGCCCGAGGCAGGATTCGAACCTGCGACCGTAGCAGCTGCGTAGTTCCGGACTGAAGAGCCTAGAACCGCTCGGCCACAGAGGCCGGCAAGTGAGTAAAAAGAAAAAGTAATCTGGCTTGGGTTGCGATCTGTTAACAGCTGTATTAATAATACAGCCACTTTTGTGGTCTTGTAATGTCTTCATAACTTCTCAGAAATAACTTTGTGTATTACCGCAGCTCCAGTGTGTGGCCGAGCGTTTCTAGGCGCTTCAGTCCGAAACCGCGCAGCTGCTTCAGTCGCAGGCTGGAATTCTGCCTCGGACATGGATTTGTGTGATGTCCTTAGGTTAGTTAGGTTTAACTAGTCCTAAGTTCTAGGGGGCTGATGACCTCACATGTTATGTCCCATGGTGCTCACAGCCATTTGAACCAGCTCGCCATTTCCTCTGAGAAAGTACACAGGTTTCTACGGGACTTCAGGATAATATCGACACCCTTTAGCTATAATAAAATGACCTAGATTCGTGTGGTCCTTGGAGTCTATCCTTTGTTCGTCATTATCCGTTGTAACCAAATAATCCCTTTCCACTGGGTGGCGATCTCGCGTTCTCGGCATAAGGGAAAAGCCCGACTGGCGAGCGAGACTATCTTTCCCGTCCGTCGTGATTTCATGTAAGCATTGGATACGTTGTACATCTTAGCAGTATCCTTAGTAAAGTACACTCTAAGACAAAAACCGAAGCACCACTAAGGAATTATCTGAACGGGACGGAAATCTCTAGATGTGATATACACGTACGGACAAACAAACGATTATAATTTCAGAAAAAATGGATGATATACTGAAGAGAAAGAGTTTCGCAAATTGAGCAAGTCAATAACACTCTTCTGGTCCTTATGCAAGCAGTTGTTCTGCTTTGCACGGACTATAGAGTTCTTGGATGTGCTGAGGGATATCGTGCAAAATTCTGTCACAATAGAGCGGTAGACCGTCGAATTACCGAGATGGTTGGCCCATAATGCTCCGAACGTTGTCAACTGGAGAGATATTCGGCGATCTGCTGGCCCAAGGTAGGATCTGCCACGCACGAAGACAAGCAGTAGAAGCTCTCGCTGTGTGCGGGCGGGCTTTATCTCCCTTAATGTAAGCCCAGGATGGCTTGCCATAAACGGCAACAAAACGGAGCTTAGAATATCGTCGACGTACAACTGAGCTGTAAGAGTGCTGCGCATGGTAAGCAAAGAGGTCTTGCCATGAAGAGAAGTGCCCCCCCTCCCCCCCCCCCTCGCCACTTGCTGTTGTCGGGCAGTACGGTGCGTGACAGTCGGGTTCGCACCCCACCTCCATCTGTGGCGTATCCATACACGTCTCAACTGGTTGTCGTGGTTCAGATCGAAGCCGGACTCATCGCTGAAGAGAATTCTAGTGGATTCAATCATAGTTCGAGGCCGAATACGTGTATGGACATGTTCCGTACAGTGGTGGGATCCCAACCTGACTGTCCCCCACAATACAAGGAATGATGGTGTTGGGTGCCATTTCTTGTCATAGAAGAGTCTCTTTGGTTGTAATACGGGGTATCCTTACAGCACAGCGGTACGTCGACGATGTTCTACGAGCCCATTTATTGCTGTTCATGGCAGGCCATTCTGGGGTTATCTTTCAGCAGGATAATGCTCACCCACCCACAGCAAGAGCTTCTGCTGCTTGTCTCCGTGCTTGGCAGACCCTGCCTTGGCGAGCAAGGTCGCCGGATCTATGGTTCAAATGGTTCAAATGGCTCTGAGCACTATGGGACTTAACTTCTGAGGTCATCAGTCCCCTAGAACTTAGAACTACTTAAACCTAACTAACCTAAGGACATCACACACATCCATGCCCGGGGCAGGATTAGAACCTGCGACCGTAGCGGTCGCTCGTTCCAGACTGTAGCGCCTAGAACCGCTCGGCCGCTCCGGCCGGCGGTCGCTGGATCCCTCCCCAATTGAGATCGTTTGGAGCTGAGCCCTCCAACCAGCTCCAAATTTTTGCGATCTACGGCGCCAATTGGACAGAATATGGCACACTGGAAGACGTCCAACAGTTGTATGAATGAATGCCAAGTCGAATAACTACTTCCTCCAGCGCCAGAAGTGCTTCAACACGTTATTGGCTTTCTCAATTTGTGAAGCTCTTTCTCTTGAACAAATCATCCAATTTTTCTGAAATGGTAATCATTTGCTTGTCTGTACATGTACGTCACATCTACCGATATTCTCCCAACTGGTTAAATTTCGTTCTTGGTGCGTCGTCATTTCTTCTCAATTGTTTATTACCTCTCTAAGAAGTAATTATGATCAATAATGTTACATTTATCTTTGTTGTTAAGAAATAGTAATTAACCAACTCGGAGGCTTTCATATGTTGTAGCTGATGAAGTTGTTAACATTGATATGTCATCTTTACGTCATATAAATAAGATGTCACTACTATAACATGTAGATAAGATTTATAGCACCAAGATTATAGCCATATATATCAATACCAAGGTGCACTCACGTTTGTAATTGTATCTCATCAACCATTAACAAATAATAGGATATCCCCACTTTTTATACAGGGTGCGTCAAAAAAATGTATACACACTTTGAACTGTCATAGACAATTTATTTCCCGTTCTACAAGGTTAAATATCTGTGAGAAAGTGATGTTATGTTTCTTCAACAGGTGGCAGCAGTGGCAAAGAAGTAACTCAAACATGGCGGACGTGCATTTGAGCTTTGAAGCGCGGAAGCAGATAATTAAGTGGTACTGGAAGTTTGAGAATGTAGCTGCGATTCGAAGACAGTGGAGAAGTGAGTATGGTGCAGAACTACCTTCAAGGTTAACAATTACTCGTCTACGAGACAAATTCTAATTTCGTGGAACAGTGTGTGATGTGTATAAAGGTCGATCAGGGCGACCTCGTACAGCTACAAGTGATGATTCCACGACTGCGGTCTTGGAACTGTTTCAGCGTTCGCCTCAAAAATCTTCAAGGCAAGCGGCACGTGAGAGTAATGTAAGTGCTAGTAGTGCCCTACGCTTTCTGAAGAAAGGCAAGTTTCGTGTGTACATTCCAAGGCTGGTGCAACAGCTAAGTGACGACGATCCAGATCGAAGGTTAGAATTTTGTGAATGGGACCAATCGAGTTTCCTGCACGCTCTCCAGACCTCATGCCGCTAGATTTCTTCTTATGGGGCACAGTAAAAGATGAGGTGTACAAACGTAAACCACGTAACCTGGACACACTTTGGAACGAGATTCAGGCAGTGTGTGCAGAAATATCATTGGACACTTTGTTACAATGTACGGAATCAGTGGTGACTCGTACTCAGAAATGTATTGACGCTGAAGGCCACTAGTTTGAACATTAATCACATTTGTAAAGTACATTTATTTGTCCAATTGGACTTTAAGCTTTCCATTTCCAGAAATTTAACATTGTATAACGGGAAATAAATTTTCTATGACGCTTCAAAGTGTGTATACATTTTTTTGACGCACCCTGTGTTATATTACATTTAAATGTGGTGTTTAACATGAAATCTTTTAATTCTTTTATTTGCTTAAATGCCTTTATGTTCATGACATGTTTCACATACCTGTGTTATTTGCACTTATTCCTAAGTAATTGTCTAACACATATAACAGGATTTACATGCCTAATAATACGTACATCATAAATATCGCTTCAAACCTCACGGGTTAATTAATGAGTGACTATAATAAGTAACTGACTGTATTGTATTAATTCTGAATTGAGGCAAAATTACACAACTTTCAGTTGACCATGCGTTAATTTCACGTACAAAACTGTATATTTACCTACTAAAATCTACTTTAAACAACATCAATGACTAGCTTCACTTTTGTATTTATGGATGCAGCGAATATTATCGAGACGTTTGTTAGTGTTTATGTTTGTGAGCAGGCAACTTCATTGTATACTGTACTAAGATAAACAGGTACGGCAAAGATGTAATAACCACCAAAGAAATAAATTGTTCCTAACCTTTCCTGTTCTACCGAAGACTGAGTCCAAACTGTCATTCAGTGAAGATTGTGTTCTCAGTAATGAAACAAAGCAGTAGGCTCTGCCAGAAATATCGACTCTTAGACAATGTGTCTAATAGTGTATTTTAATATGACAGTATGCCATCTTAGGCAATTTACAACACTTTTAAGTAAGCATTACAAATATTGATTGTTATACGGTTATGTCACTTGTAATGTATTTCAGTGTTATTGTCTAACCTGCTTTCAGAAAACACTTGATAATGGCACTTTGAAGCCGAAATCATGATTGTGTAAGTGTGAATGTAACACTGTAAATAAACAACAGTCAAATGGCGGTACTGACTTTAAAGAAATATCACTAAGGTTCCCCTATAAATACTGACACTTTTTCGACAGTATACTCCATCGTTTCCCACCGAAGAGAGGAAAACAGACACATCACGTAGGAAGAATCACTGACAATCTGCGATGGTCTCCTGTCGTTGGAATTCAACTGCTGCATGAATGTCGACCTCACAAGCGAGCTTCGCAGAGCCGCAAACTCGGTGCTTCTGGGTGAACCAGCTGACTGTGGACGACCTCGCAGACACAAACAACTGCAGCTCGTCTCGGCCCAGCCCCTCTCCAGTTCGCTCGCGGCCTTCCGATGTCACTAAAGTGCGCGTCATTTATGTTGGCGGCCGAGTTTAGGTTCGTTCTGCGCATCTGACGTCACAAAATACAGTCAGCCAATGAACAGAGAACGACGTTGCCAGATCTCGACTGCAGAGCAGAGCAGGGACCAGTGTCTTCAGTTTTAGAAACGTTCAGTCATAAATAAAGTAATAGAACAAAAGCAATGTCTTGATAGCAGACTTTGTTTTATAGAAAGTTTGGAAAAACCATTCTTTATACCAATTGCTTCATTTTCTATTAATTAATTAAACCAAACAAGCAATAAGACTCCTAATTCAGGCGATAGCAAGGAAAGGTGTTTGTATCAATTACACGAATCGCTTTTTCGCAATAAAGAACAGCGGTAATTGTTTATCTCCTATTGTACTTCGACGAAGTGCGAGTAATTCATAGGCATACCAACAGTGTTTGTCAGAATTTTGCATGACCTGTTAAACTCCTTATGGAGCGATATAGCAGGATGAGCTGCGCTAGCGTAACGGTGAAGGCGTTGGGTTAGTAAGCGAAAACCTTGTGCGATGCTAAATATTTTCGTTATTTAAAAACAATATCGAAGTGTCTTACTTCACGAATTTTATTCGTTTGAATGCAATTTTTTGAAATTTCTAGTGCTTTGTCTCTTCATTAACCCTTTCGCTGCTGCAGTCACGTGCTCCCCGCATTCCGCGCTGTGCGCGATTTTGTCATCACTGCACTGCTCGCCTGTGCAGACACATGGTGTTCCCACTGCTTTAACACACTTATCATTCGATTTCACAAAAACTATTTGGCCCAAAAATTAGATTTTTACACATCTTCTTGACTGATAGCATAGCACAGCACCTAGTACTATCGGCCTAGTTTTCGCGGATGTTCAGCACCAACAATGTTTTCTACAACACACAACACTGTTCATAGTAACGTGGCTATCTTTTTAAAAAAAACTAAAAAGACGCTCATTTCGTTGCTGTTTTACTGATTTTCCTATACTTTTTAAGAAAATATATGTAAATATTGGTTTCTCCCACTTTTTAAGAAGATAAGCATAAATATAGGTTTCGTGATTATTTCAACTATTTTTAAGACAACACACGCAAATATCGCTTTCTGTGCTATTTAACATAATTTCAGGAAGCATAACTAAAATGCATTGCTTTAAATGTTGAAACACTGATACCACCAACATATGTCACTATTTATAGTGTGTAGGCAAATTTTTTTTCCCTAAAGGACGAAGGACACAAAAAATATCGGTCAAACATTCGCAATATCGCGGTAATCAAATAAATTACACGGATATTTGCCTTTTCCTGTACAACATAACTGTCAGGTCTCCCAACACCATATATTATACTAAACGTATAAAAAAACATAGGCCTGATAGAGGTTTATGTTATACACATCTGGTTCGATTGCTCTGCTGAATTACTGGGTATTTTCTTCCGAAATCATGGTCGAGTCTATATGCACGTATATGGCAGTGAAGATTGTAATTTTAAACGAAAATTTGTTAATGGTGGGATGGATTACCACACACAGCACCACAATATTTAAATAGCCCTTACAGGCACTTGGAAATTGAGTTACATACATATGAAACCATTGCTCCGTTGGATGAATAGGTATTTTCTTCATAAACAAACTACATTTCGGTATCAGGAGGGAGTGTATATGCGGATATATGGCATGGAAGACTGTAATTTTAATGGAACAGTGGTTAGTGGGTATGGGTGGAGTACCCTCTACAGCCCCCCCCCCTTACACACACACACACACACACACACACACACACACACACACACATACACACACACACACACACCAGTAGTGTATTTAAATAGAACTGACAGATATTTTGAAACTATGCGACAATATTTCACATATAATTGTTTTTTGCATACTTTGAATTCAACATTTATTGTATCCAAAACCTGTTGGAGTAGGTATGTCATCTTGCACTGAACTTTTATTGATCTCAGAATGACTGAGTGACGTGGATCACACACAGCACATCTCTTTCTCAACGCTTCTGTTATCAACACAATACCGCAATTCTTCTCTCAGTCCACTGCAGTACATATAACTTCCTGGAAACCACATCTGTTCACGACACTTTGATGGCTTAGAAATACGTTCTGCGATGAATCTCGAGCCGTTAATTTTAACGTAGCAACACCAAACACAATGAGTATTGATGCAGTAACCATGCTGCTGTCCAAGATAGGAATGTCGAGACAGCATGTGCTGTATTTCGCTATCAACTGCTCCTTGATGTATGTGAGTTTCCTGCACAGCTTATCCCACTCTATTTGAATGAGTTCCTCCTTTGCACCTCGCCAACCATCCTCAATTTCCATTATAACTTTGAGGCCACTGTCAGCACAGTAACACGCATAGACCCTTTTGTGGTTAAATGAGACTGGTGACAGTAACATTGATACGAAGGCTCGACACTCCATTGTCACTGTCTACCAATCTTGTGAGTCCACATGTATTCATTTCATGTGACCGACCTGCGAGGCAAAAGCATCATGTAGATGTTGCTAAGATCGTACAGGTTGGCATACTCCATTCGAATATGCAACCGGGAAAAAATATCTGGGAAAGACAACGTATTTCTCCCAGGAACGTAAGGGTAGATTAGGGTATGTATCGTCGTAAATAGTTAAACATTTCGGCGCGTGATAGTGGGATGGAAGGGCAATCGATGATATTTGTGCGACGTATCCCCCACCGTGCATTATACAGTAGCTTGCGGGTTAATTGTTTAGATATGGAGTGGTCACAGGAGAAACGTTCCAGCTATTATTTCTTTTAGACGTTCAGTGTAATGATTCACTGAGGTGACAAATATCGTAGGGTACCTCCTAACATAGTGTCGGATCTCCTTTTGCTCGGTGTAGGGCAGCAGCTCGATGTGCCATAGACTCAACAAGTCGTTGGAAGTTCCCTGCAAAAATATTGAGCCATGCCGTCTCTATAGCCATACACACTTGCGAAAGTATTGTCTGTGAAGGATTTTGTACACGAACTCACCTCTTCATTATGTCCCATAAATGTTCGATGGGATTCAAGTCGGGCGATCTGGGTAGCCAAATCATTTGCTCGAAATGTCCAGAATGTTCTTCAAAACCAATTGCGAACAACCGTAACCCGGTTCCACGACGCATTGTATTTTATAAAAATTCCATCGTTGGTTCGAACATGAAGTCCATGAATGGCTGAAAAGGGTCTCCAAGGAGACGAATGTAAATTTTTCAGTCAATGATCGGTTCTGTTTGACCAGAAGACCCAAGCCGTTCCATTAAACCAGCCCACATCGTTATGGAGCCACCGCCAGCTATAACAGTGCCTTGTTGAGAACATGGGTCCATGGGTTCATGGGGTCTGCGTCACACTTGAAACATTCTGTCAGCTCTTAACAGCTGAAATGGGAATCCATTTCGCCAGGAAACGGCTTTCCAGTCGTCTAGGGTCCAACTGATATGATCACGAGCCGAGGAAAGGCGATGCAGGCGATGTCTTGCTTGACATCGCTGGTCGTCTGCTGTCATAGCCCATTAACGCTAGACTTCGCCGCACTGTCCAAGCGGTACGTTCGTTGTCCGTCCCACTCTGATCTCTGAAGTTATTCCACGCACTATTGCTTGTCGTTTAGTGCTGACCGCTCTACACGAACACCGATGCTCTCGGTCGTTAAGTGATGGCTGTCGGCCACTGCGTTTCCTGTGTTGCTAGGTAACGCCTGAAATTTGGTATTCTGGCAGATTCTCGACAGTGTGCATCTAGGAATATTGAATTCACTAACGATTTCTGAAAATGAATGTCCACACTTCTACCTCCAACCACCATCACGAGTTCAAAACGTGTTAATTCCCATCATGTGGTCATAATCATACTAGAATACTTTTCAAATGAATCACTTGAGTACACATGACAGTTCCCATAATGCACTGCCCTTTTATACCTCGTGTACGTGATACTACTACCATCTCTATATTTATATATCGCTCTCCCATGACTTTTGTTCAAATGGTTCAAATGGCTCTGAGCACTATGGGACTTAACTGCTGAGGCCATCAGTCCCCTAGACTTAGAACTACTTAAACCTAACTAACATAAGGACGTCACAAACATCCATGCCAGAGGCAGGATTCGAACCTGCGACCGTAGCGGCAGCACGGTTCCGCACTAAAGCGCCTAGAACATCTCGGCCACAGAGACCGGCATGACTCTTGTCACCACAGTGTGAAGTGTTAGTGGACCTAATAGTTACGTCATACACAAAAAGTGCCGGGGATAAGTTCGTTTAAGCGAAACGTAGGCCACGAGCATATTTTGTTGTTAAATGAAAATTGTTTCACGGTGAATATCCGTGTAATTTATTAGATTACCGAGGTGTGGCGATTTGTTTTTACGTGTGTCTTCTTGAAAAAAAAATTATTTCTGAAGAAAACACATAAAATTTTAATGAAAATACCACATTTGCATGTGTCATCTTAAAAAGTAGTTAAAATTATAGTTCATTGCGGCATACTGGGGGAGAATCGGTAAAATTCGGCAAAAACTGTAAATAGTGTCATATGTTGGTGGTGTTAGTTGTTAAACATTTAAAGCCGTGTATTTTGCGCGTGTTTCCGGAAAATCGATAAAATATCAGAGAAACCCACATTTCTGTGTGTTGTCTTGAAAATAGGTAAACTAATCGCAAAATCCTTATTGGCACGCAACTTCTTAAAAAGGAGGGTGGTGGTGCTGGGGGGGGGGGGGGGGAATAGCAACGAAACCCCCAATATTTACGTGTATTTTCGTAAAAAGTGCAGGGAAATCAGTAAAACGGCAATGAAACGTGTGTCGTCTTGAAAAATTGGTAAAAATTAGCCTCAAAACCAGAAACAGCGTCTTATGATGCAGAAAATAGTGTTGGTGCCGAAAATTCACGAAAACCAGGCCAATATCTCTGGGTGGTATGCTATGATGGAAATCTGCAATATTATCCGAATTTAATGATGCTGCTGCTGCTGCTCCAGTGGGGTGCAGATTAAAAATGACAATCATGGATACAGTAAGGAATAGTGGGGGCGGTGGTGGTGTTGACGGAACGACCAAAAGCAGCGCACTGTGAGTGGTGGGGGTATCATTTTTTTGGGTCATAAGTTACCATCATTAAAATGACAGTTAACACTTTAAGCTAAAAGCATCAGTAAACATGAAATCACTAGGCCGCCGTCTTGCCTATAAATTATGATAATCACATGACCATTAATTATGGCATGAATAAAGAAAGCATGCAGCGAAGTGAACAGTTTCTTTGCAGAAGAGTCATTAAATTCGGCTAGCGCAAGTGCCGATTTGTTTACAATGCCCCCACAGCACCAGAACGGGTTCACACACAACAGTTTGCTACACTTAACCTAGTCCTAGATATGTAAAAAGAGATCAGTCTAATGGCTACTAGTTTTCTTAGCCTTGTCTTGTAATTAATTTAGAAAGTAATAAAGCACTGGGAATAAGTAGCTTTGTAGGTGGGTTAGTGTGCCACATTGTGATGAATTAAACAGATATAGGGTGTTCCAAGGTTTCACAGTTCCCAGAAAAATATATGAATTACTTAACTGAGATTTTGTCATTGCTATTCTTAATGCAATAAACTGTTCTCATTTCACTCACAAAGCAAATTCTAACTTCTCTGTATCAAACGAAAGTTTTAAATTATAATGTTCCATAGCCCTCCCTGCAGAATTGTGATGTACACTCCTGGAAATTGAAATAAGAACACCGTGAATTCATTGTCCCAGGAAGGGACACATTCCTGGGGTCAGATACATCACATGATCACACTGACAGAACCACAGGCACATAGACACAGGCAACAGAGCATGCACAATGTCGGCACTAGTACAGTGTATATCCACCTTTCGCAGCAATGCAGGCTGCTATTCTCCCATGGAGACGATCGTAGAGATGCTGGATGTAGTCCTGTGGAACGGCTTGCCATGCCATTTCCACCTGGCGCCTCAGTTGGACCAGCGTTCGTGCTGGACGTGCAGACCGCGTGAGACGACGCTTCATCCAGTCCCAAACATGCTCAATGGGGGACATATCCGGAGATCTTGCTGGCCAGGGTAGTTGACTTACACCTTCTAGAGCACGTTGGGTGGTACGGGATACATGCGGACGTGCATTGTTCTGTTGGAACAGCAAGTTCCCTTGCCGGTCTAGGAATGGTAGAACGATGGGTTCGATGGCGGTTTGGATGTACCGTGCACTATTCAGTGTCCCCTCGACGATCACCAGTGGTGTACGGCCAGTGTAGGAGATCGCTCCCCACACCATGATGCCGGGTGTTGGCCCTGTGTGCCTCGGTCGTATGCAGTCCTGATTGTGGCGCTCACCTGCACGGCGCCAAACACGCATACGACCATCATTGGCACCAAGGCAGAAGCGACTCTCATCGCTGAAGACGACACGTCTCCATTCGTCCCTCCATTCACGCCTGTCGCGACACCACTGGAGGCGGGCTGCACGATGTTGGGGCGTGAGCGGAAGACGGCCTAACGGTGTGCGGGACCGTAGCGCAGCTTCATGGAGACGGTTGCGAATGGTCCTCGCCGATACCCCAGGAGCAACAGTGTCCCTAATTTGCTGGGAAGTGGCGGTGCGGTCCCCTACGGCACTGCGTAGGATCCTACGGTCTTGGCGTGCATCCGTGCGTCGCTGCGGTCCTGTCCCAGGTCGACGGGCACGTGCACCTTCCGCCGGCCACTGGCGACAACATCGATGTACTGTGGAGACCTCACGCCCCACGTGTTGAGCAATTCGGCGGTACGTCCACCCGGCCTCCCGCATGCCCACTATACGCCCTCGCTCAAAGTCCGTCAACTGCACATACGGTTCACGTCCACGCTGTCGCGGCATGCTATCAGTGTTAGAGACTGCGATGGAGCTCCGTATGCCACGGCAAACTGGCTGACACTGACGGCGGCGGTGCACAAATGCTGCGCAGCTAGCGCCATTCGACGGCCAACACCGCGGTTCCTGGTGTGTCCGCTGTGCCGTGCGTGTGATCATTGCTTGTACAGCCCTCTCGCAGTGTCCGGAGCAAGTATGGTGGGTCTGACACACCGGTGTCAATGTGTTCTTTTTTCCATTTCCAGGAGTGTAGTAATTCCCGAATTACTATGCTAATACTAGTCGTACGAGATTCTACTAACCTTCACGTACCTACCAGTACCATCTTCCAGGCTGTTCTGCCGTGTGTAACTTCTCCACTGCTCCTCTAGACCACAGATACAGCTAATCGGAATGCTAATCACATAAGCCGCGCGGGGTAGCCGCGCGGTCTAGGGTCTCTTGTCGTCGTCCGGGCGGCTCCCCCTTCGGAAGTTCGAGTCCTCTGTCGGGCATGAGTGTGTGTGTTGTTCTTAAAGTAAGTTACTTTAAATTAAATTAAGTAGTGCGTAAGCCTAGGGACCGATGACCTTAGCAGTTTGGTCCCATACGACCTTACCACAAATTTGCAAATTTTTCCACAATCACATAAAAGTTATTGTTGCTTTCATGGCATTCGCAAGTTGCATTCTGTTAATGTAATATCATTAAAATTTCTCGTCGTCAGTAATCGTCAATCCATTATTTACACTCTAAGGAACAAGTGTAAGCGGGCTGTCTAGGTTTTTATGTTGGTAAAGCTCTGTAGCGCTCTGTATGAAAATCACGTAGCGCTCTGTATGAAAATCACTGACTGTGCTGTGTGCAGTCTGTGGCTAGTTGGCATTGTTGAAATATTCGCTATTGTACTGTTGGGCAGCTGGGTGCGAACAGTGCGTAGCGTTGTGCAGTTGGAGGTGAGCCGCCACACGCAGAACTGCCACCAGGAAGCAGTACGACTTAACATAAAAGTAGATGGATTAATCCTAGCCAACCCGATGTTAATTATTACCAGCATTGAATATGTATTAATTGACAGGGACAGAACTCAGAGTGTGATGAATTTAAATTACTTATAAAGATGTGAGTGCCCGCTTAGCAATGGACTGAAGTGTATCAATAGGCAGAACATATAGAAAACACAATAAATCTACTAAAGAGACTGACCGCTTACACTACGCTTTTCTGTCTTCTGCTATAGCATTGCAGTGGGAGAGATGGCAGAATTTTGAGAGCGGACGATCTGGACGTGTGTCCATCAGAAAGAGTGAATCTGTTCAAATGGTTCAAATGGCTCTGAGCACTATGGGACTTCACATCTATGGTCATCAGTCCCCTAGAACTTAGAACTACTTAAACCTAACTAACCTAAGGACAGCACACAACACCCAGCCATCACGAGGCAGAGAAAATCCCTGACCCCGCCGGGAATCGAACCCGGGAACCCGGGCGTGGGAAGCGAGAACGCTACCGCACGACCACGAGATGCGGGCCAGTGAATCTGTATACTTGATATCATGAACTTATATATATATGTTGACTTCTGAACATTATTAAGGTAAATACATTGTTTGTTCTCTACCAAAATCTTTCATTTGCTAACTATGCCTATCAGTAGTTAGTGCCCTCAGTAGTTTGAATCTTTTATTTAGCTGCCAGTAGTGGCACTCGCTGTATTGCAGTAGTTCGAGTAACGAAGATTTTTGTGAGGTAAGTGATTCATGGAAGGTATAGGTTATTGTTAGTCAGGACCATTCTTTTGTAGGGATTATTGAAAGTCAGATTGCGTTGCGCTAAAAATATTGTGTGTCAGTTTAGTGTTGATCAGATTAAGTAAAGAGAGAAATGTCTGAGTATGTTCAGTTCTGCTCAGCTGTTTTAAAATCAAATAACGTAGAGGTTTTCCAGCACTGTCATTTTTAAAGTTTTTTCTAAGGGGACGTTATATGCAAGACAAGAAAACGATGCACCGTGAAGGAGTTATGCAAATTAGTCACAAACTGATATTGATACAGGTAACGACGGAAAATGCCAAAAAGTAAACTCTGGCGGCTGACGGGTGAATGTGTGACGCTGCAGCACAATTTCACCGCGCAACTGGCGAGGATAGTAAACAGGGGACATGTCGATACCAAGGCATAAAGTCAGTGCGAATTTCATTCCTTGTACGCAGCTGGACATTAGCTACGTCTTACATATAGGCACGTGAACTATATACGTAGATGTCAGCATTTGAGAGAAGACATGTAGTTGATCTCAAAGAAGCCGGTTGGAGTAATTGATGAATAGCTCGGCATTTGAAAAGGAGCGACTGCCACTATCCGACGATGCTGGCAAGACCAAATGAACCATTGCCAAAAACAGCGTCCAGATGGAAGCGGTCAATCTAGAGAGAGGAGAGAACGAGAGGCCACAGCAGTCATCAGAGAGACACGCTCAGCCTAGGACTCAACATTATCATTGATCCGACGTGCAACTGGTGCGTCAGTGACGAAAAGTACCATTAATAGGCAGCTCACATAAGGGGAACTGTGCTTGTGGCACTTGTTGCACCGACTACCACCTAACTCTGCCAATGACCTCTGAACGCCAACAAGCCTGTTTGCACTGGTGCTGGGCACATTCGACTTGTAAACAGTACTTCTAGGCCGTGAACTCAGTAGGTTACATCCAGGTTTGAACTTGATCACATCTAGCTGCCCACAGTCGTTCTGGCAGCATGCGGAGCTGTAGTTGAATCATACACTGGAGTAGAATTGTCTCCAGTGACGAGTCCCCCTTCGAAATGAGCCCCGCCGACCAGCGAACACTTGTCTGGAGAAGCCCCAGACACCAATAGGATGATGCCAACCTTAACAGTTGACCGCCATATGGCCCCACAACCAGAAGTGATGGTGTGGGGTGCCATTTCTTTTCATATTAGGACCCCTTTAGTTGTTGTACGCGCCACGCTTACAGCACAGCGATAAGTCGATGATATCCTTCAACCCGTTATGTTGCCCTCCACAACAAGCCGTCCTGGGCTTTCATTGCATCAAGATAATGCCCGCCGGTTGAGAGTTTCTGCTCCTTGTTTTCGTGCTTGCCAAACCCTATCTTGGCCAGCGAGGTCGCCGGATCTCTCCCAGACTGAGAACATTTGGAGCGTTATAGGCAGGGCCCTCGAACCGGCTCTGGATTTTTACGATCTAAAGGACCAATTGGACATAATTTGGCACGATATGCCTCAGGAGGACATCCAATAAGTCTATCGATTAATGTCAGAGGTGGACCGCAGCGTTATTGACTTGCTCAATTTGTGAACTTGAAACTCTTTCTTTTCAATACTGATCCAATTTATAATCACTTGTTTGATTCTACATGCGCACATCTACCAGTACCCGTTCTTTTTTTGTGTAAGTGTGTATACGCTCGTTACCAGAGAAAAATCACCATTTCACAGGGAACTATGTGAAGGGGAAGAAATACATAACGTATAATTATTATTAAGTGTCGTCACAGCCTCGATATTTTCTATCCTTCTGGGGCAGAGAGGCGAAAGCGGACGTGCCGTATCGCCAAGGCTGATGCTTTGGAGTCAGCACTGATGGAGCGGTGCTACCCAGCCGACCAATGAGATTTCCCCAATAAGATTGGGAGAGCTGTGGACCTGGAAGACAGCTCGTTCCCTTTGTTAGTGCCCTAGGAATTTGCCGGATTGATCTTGCAGAGACTGAAGTTTCCCTTAATGCCTTTCCCAATGTAGGGTCTCCGTATCCCTCCTATTTACTTAATCAGTTTGGTGTCAATTATACCTTCATCTTATTGCCCCTAAATTCACAGCCTACCCTGTCGCCCACATTCTTACCTTGGCCATCCTGTACAATAAATAACAATCAAAAGGTTTTCAATGCTAACCAATCGCCTAACTCCAACGCAGGCAGTTGTTGAACAATTCAGTGCTTCACTCCCAATCTTCACTTCAGCCAACAAGCTAATCTCCACGTTAGATAGTCCTGGAAACGGCCATCCTGACTTCCTTTCCGTGCTGTTTCCTTAGACTGACCAATGAGAAGCCTTCATACAACTTTTTAGACAAGAGCGTGGTCACACCGCGATAAACAACGCCACGAAGTCGGACTAATGCTTTGTCGTTGTTGTTGTTGTTGTTGTTGTTGTAGTCTTCAGTTCAGAGACTCGTTTGATGCAGCTCTCCATGCTACTCTATCCTGTGCAAGTTTCTTCATCTCCCAGTACCTAATGCAGCCTACATCCTTCTGAATCTGTTTAGTGTATTCATCTCTTTTTCTCCCTCTACGATTTTTACGCTCCACGCTGCCCTCCAATACTAAATTGGTGATCCCTTGATGCCTCAGAACATGTCCTACCAACCGATCCCTTCTTCTAGTCAAGTTGTGCCACAAACTTTTCTTCTCCCCAATCCTATTCAACACCTCCACATTAGTTATGTGATCTACCCATCTACTCTTCAGCATTCTTCTATAGCACCACATTTCGGAAGCTTCTATTCTCTTCTTCTCCAAACACTTCCATACATGGCTACACTCCACACAAATACTTTCAGAAACGGCTTCCTGACACTTAAATCTATACTCGATGTTAACAAATTTCTCTTCTTCAGAAACGCTTTCCTTGCCATTGCCAGTCTACATTTTATATCCTCTCTACATCGACCATTATCAGTTATTTTGCTCCCCAAATACCAAAATTCATTTATTACTTTAAGTGTCTCATTTCCTATTCTAATTCCCTCAGCGTCACCTGATTTAATTCGACTACATTCCATTATCCTCGTTTTGCTTTTGTTGATGTTTATCTTATATCCTACTTTCATGACACTGTCCGTTCCGTTACATACAATAAAGCTGCATGCCCTCGTGAAAAATTACGGCTATAGTTTCCCCTTGCTTTCAGCCGTTCGCAGTATCACCACAGCAAGGCCGTTTTGGTTAGTGTTACACGGCCAGATCAGGCAATCATCCAGACTGTTGCCCCTGCAACTACTGAAAAGGCTGCTGCCCCTCTTCAGGAACCACGCGTTTGTCTGGCCTCTCAACGGATACCCCTCCGTTGTGGTTGCACCTACGGTACGGCTATATGTATCGCTGAGGCACGCAAGCCTCCCCACCAACGGCAAGGTCCATGGTTCATGCTTTACAGATAGAAAAGCATAAAATAATGTAGCTGCGTTGCTACCCACAGAACGCAGAAACTAGTATTGTGACGCACTTCCGCCTCCATAGCGTTCCAGGTGACCAACTGGCAAACGAACGAAGTCTTTTTTTTTTCTTTTCAACGAGCGTTCTCTGGGTGGCACAGTTTATACATACTAAGATACTGCACCAGCACAGATTCTCGTCACTAGAGCCCTAATTCTCATATTGCGTAGGGCACTTTATGCTAAGAACTGCCAGAGTGCAACACCTTGGCACCCGGGCCAAGTGGTGCTTCGACTGTGGCACCGTACCTGCCGCAAGCTGATACTTCACCTCATCCCTCTCACTTTCTCTTCTGGAGGGCTAGCCAAGACTCCCAGGGGGCCCGACTGGTCAGCAAGTCACTACCCTGGTCTTCTCTACCTAACTTGGCTCATCATGGATCCAACTAAATTACAGAAAATACCACACGCAGAACTGCCACCAGGAAGCAGTACGACTTAACATAAAAGTAGATGGATTAATCCTAGCCAACCCGATGTTAATTATTACCAGCATTAAATATGTATTAATTGACAGGGACAGAACTCAGAGTGTGATGAATTTAAATTACTTATAAAGATGTGAGTGCCCGCTTAGCAATGGACTGAAGTGTATCAATTGGCAGAACACATAGAAAACACAATAAATCTACTAAAGAGACTGACCGCTTACACTACGCTTTTCTGTCTTCTGCTATAGCATTGCAGTACGATAGGGAACCCTTTCCAGATAGGATTGACGGACCAGATCGATAAATATATACTTATATGGATATGGTGTCTGTTGACCATATCCATATAATTATATAGTTCTGGCAACACCGGCCATGACCATCTTCTTCTGTGCGGATGCACACATATTCCTCGAACTCTTACCGCACTTGGTAAGAATGTCTTCCACGAGCAATTAGTGTGTTAGGGTGGGACTCTACCAATGTAGTGTGTGGACATACAAGGTGAGAATGTGAGTCTCGCGGGAGGCGTGCGCGAGATAGTCCCTGCAGTCGCGCTGTCCTCTGTGTCCTAGGTGGCTCAGATGGAGCCGGCACGGTAGCTCAGCGTGTTCGGCCAGAGAGCTGTTTAGCCTCTGTAATAAAAAAAAAACTGAGTGGAAGCATCAACAAAACGAACTGTAACGGATGTAATGTGACGTCCGCAACGTCAAAACACAACGATCAACAAAGAAACAAAATTTAAAAAAAGATGGATAGAGTGTCTGCCATGTAAGCAAGAGACCCCGGGTTCGAGACCCGGTCGGGACACACATTTTCACCTGTCCCCGTCTATATATATCAACGCCCGTTAGCAGCTGAAGGTATTAATATAATTCTAATTTCAGACAGATAAAGTTCAAACAAAGGTAGCTCGTTTTGTATTATCGCGAAACGAACTTTCAGTGTCCAGGTTTCTCCACCGAAAACAAAAGTATTTTGTTGATGCTCGCCAACATAGGGAAAACGATCACTATAATAAAATAAGAGAAATCAGAGCTCACACGGAAAGATTTAAATGTTCATTTTTCCCGGGCGCTTTCGAAAGTGAAACGGTAGAGAAATAGTGTGTAAGTGGTGCACTGAGTCCCCTGCCAGGCACGTAAGGGTGAATTGTATAGCTGTCCTGTAGATACAGATGGATATATCTACTTTATGATCAGCGCCTGAGATGCTGTTCATTTCCAGTCATTTATTAAATTATTTTTTCGTCCCGTTCTGGACAATGGACACTGCGAGGATATGGTTGTTTGCGTGCCTCAAAGATACAGATCGTCACAACCACAACGGAGGCGTATCTGTGCACAGGCCAGACTAATCCATGGTTCCTGAAGATGGGCAGCAGTCTTCTCAGTAATTTCAGAGACAATGCTGTGGTTGATTGATCGTCTGGCCTTGTAACATTAGCCAACATGGCTTTGCTATGATGGTATTGAGAGTGTAACACCACAGCTCTTATGCTGTATGGATTTTTTTTTTTTTTGCTTTATTTAATGTTACATTGTTGATCGTCTGTAAATGTGTTTGAATCGATAACATAAAATTGTGTACTCTTTTCTTTGTCAAGCCTTTGATGTCGTGATTTGATTCTATGCAAAGTAGTGTATCTGTAATTTAAAATTCTTTGTCCCATTTGGAGGGAACAAAACTTACTGTATATAATTCTAATTTTGTGTGAGTAATTTTTTGTAGAAGTGTCAATATGTGAAAATGTTCTGTCTTATTTAATGTATTTGTTTGCTGTTATGTAAACTGCTGATCCTCACTTAGGGCTCTTAGTTATTCTGTATGTAAACGGTGTAGTGGTTCCCCTCGGGAACGGAACTGTGTAGCGCGCGCAAATTGTGGTTGGCCTAGGTGGCAAAGGTGGAACTGATAGTCGGTCGGGGACGAGCAGTCAGTCAGAGATGAGCTACGAGTCCGTGCACTGCCGTATAAAAGTTGCATAGTGCTGGTTTCGAGAGAGGCTTTTCTGTTATTTTCCAATGCCTCGGATGGATGGATAAATAGCTGGGCTATTCTGGAGTTTGTATCTATCATCGCCACCAAGAAATGACAGATTCCAGCAATTCTGCCTGCAATTCCACCTACCAACATGCAGTTGCCACCACATTGCGCAATCATTGCAACGTAACACGGTAACGATGTGCAGCGAAGGATCAGCTTAATGGATGTGTTATTGTGCTGAAATATAAGGTAATTTATATCTGAATTTATGTACCTACCTTGACTTTTCTCCTCATCATAACACCTCTCAGGGTCCTCTCCGTTTGAACTAAAGTGATTACCGAGTGTCCTTATTGAAAGTACGTTAAAACTCAGTTTGCTAATTAATGCCTATTGGACAGAGTAAAGTTAAAGTTAATGTGGCAAGAGAGTGAGTTAAAGTTAATGATGCTTGCCGAAATAATTTTCCTAGTAAAACTGATTATTAATGTGTTGTTCCCAAATTCAAATTAAAATTTCTCAAGACTGAGGCTTATAACGTTTTGCTTAGTAAATGATCACATTACTACCTGTTGTTAATCGTAGAAAGTGAGTCAGTATCTTACAGTAATATTAATTTTATGTCTCATGGTAGTAAAAGTGGAAAATCGCATAGTAGGAAATTATATACTCATGATTACTAAGTGTTGTCTCTCTTGTGTGCATATTAACAGTATAAAGACCACTCAGTTTGTGTAAGCCCTGAAAGTGATAGTGTTTTTCTGTACGTGTTATAATTTGGCAAATAGTTTGTGCTGCTCCAGTTGTTAGCTTCAATCTTAAAACATATGTGTGTCAGAGTTCATTGCACTCGCGTGTGGCCAAGTCTAGGTTGTGTTTGTCCGTTATAGTTACTTATACCTACTTTCCTAAACGGGAATGTTAATCATTCTCTTGCCTAGTTAGGCTGGCGGCCGTTTTCTTTATCCGTTGAACAGTGCAGACAGGCAAAATTTTGTTTGGTACTGTTCAAATATTTACGTAATTCCGACTTTCATTTCCGGTAAGCCATTTCCGTTAGGTACTACACGGTCAACTTAACAAAAATCCTCCCAGAGGGTAACACGGCTCTGTTACTTTATACCACAATTACTATAACAAAATAGTTTTATTTCAAAGCCTGTTTCCAGCTTTAAGGTTATGGTACAATAGTAGCAGACGGGAGTGTTATACGTGGCTTTTCCGTGACAGGACTATTTGTTCTGTTGGGGCATAATAAGTTATAAACCAAATTTGGTATTTGATTACGTAAGCTACGTAAATACGCTGTTGTAGTGTTATAAGAGCTCTGAAAGCGGGAGGAAAATACAGCCATTATTTTTCCCGAGAGCATGCAGCCCTACTGTATGGTTAAATGCTGATGGCAACTTGTTGAATAAAATTTTCCGAAGGGTGGTGGCTACTCAGGAGTTTGTCATCATCAAGAAAAACAAAACAGTCATTCTACATGTCGAGGTGTGCAGTTTCAGATCTCTGAATAGGGCATGCAGATTAGAGAATTTAAAAAGGAATGAAATTAGATATAGTGGGAATTAGTGAAGTGCGGTGGAAGGAAGAACAGGACTTCTTGTTAGGTCAATACAGGGTTATCAACACTAAATCAAATAAGGGTAGGTCTAATAAAAGAGGAGTAGGTCTAATAGTGAATAAGAAAACAGGAATAGAGGTATGCTGATATGAACAGCATAGTGAAAGGGTTATAGTAGCTAAGAAAGACTCAAAGTCAATGACCACTAAGTCTGTATCCAGAGATTGAAAGAGTTTGCGATGATATAAAAGACGTCAATGGCCATTAAGTGTGTTACGAAGAGATTGAGAGAGTTTATGCCTATAAAAAAGAAATTATTCGCATAGTTATGGAAGACGAAAATTTAAGTTTGCAGCGGCAGTGGAATTCGATAGTAGATGAAGGAACATGCACTGGGCAGAAAGGACTGAAAGAGGAAGCTGCCTGGTAGATTTTGCACACAGAATAATTTAATCATCATAGTTGGTTCAAGAATCATGAGAGATGCCTACACTCGTGGAACAGGCCTGGGTAGACTGGAAGGTTCCGATTATTTATATAATGGCGAGAAGAAGATTTGGAAACCCGAATTAAAACTGCAAGATATTCCCAGAGGCAAATACGAACTCTGACCATAATTTATTGGCTATGAGCTGCAGAGTAAAACTGAAAACATTGCAGAAAGATAGAAAATTGAGGAGATGGGACGTGGATAAATTGAAAGAAACAGAGGTGGTTGAAAATTTCAGAGGGAGCTTTAGGCACTAATTGACTGAAACAGGAGAAAGGAAAACAGTAAAAGACGAATGGCTAGCTTCGAGAGATTATTATAGTCAAGGCAACAGGCGATCAAACACATAATGAGGCAAAGCCAAGTAGGGATATTTAGATAATGCAGAAGATGAAGGTATTGAATGTAACTGAGAAGAGGAGAAACTATAAGAATGCACAAAATGAAACAGATGAAAGGCAATACGGGCATAAAAAAATTGACAAAAAGTGCCAAATGGCTAAGTAGGAATGCCTAGACGACAAATCCAAGGCTGCAGAAGCATGTAATCAAGGAAAAAATTGATTCTATCTAGAGGAAAACAAAGAGAGACATTTGGATAAATGAGAATCAACCGAACTTAAACGAATTTCTTTTAGTACTTCTGCGGATAATCTCACACTTTTCATTATTTATAGCCAATTGCCAACTTCTCGAACCATACAGATATCTTTTCTAAATCATTTTCAATTGTTTTGATCCTCCTATGACTTAACTTAAAACGACAGCATCATCTGCAAACAATCTAAGATGGCTGTTCATATTGTCTCCTAAGTCGTGTGTGTGGTTAGGAACAGCAGACCGCCTATAACACTTCCTTGGGGAACGCCACATATCATATTTGTTTTACTCGATACCTATTCGTCAGTTCCTATGAAATGTGACCTCTCAGTCGCACAACTTGGACGGTATTTCTTAGGCACCTAACTAATCTGCTTAAAAGTCGCTTGTGAGGAACGGTGTGCAAAGCGTTCTGGAAATATAGAAATAAGGAACGGTGTCCCGAGCCTTCTGGAATTATAGAAATAAGGAATCAATTTGAATGTTCTGTCGATAGCACTCATTACTCTGAATGAATATAGTTGTGTTTCACAAGAACGATATTTTCTGAATCCTTGCTAAGTGTCAATACATCTTTTTCTTCGGTTTAGTTCGAACACAGTATCCTACTGAAAATTGACGACAGCGATATGAGTCTGTAATTCATCGGAGTACTCCTATTTCCATTATTGCGTATTAGTGTGACCTGTGCTACATCCAGTCTTTAGATACAGATCTTTCTTGAACGAGTGTTTTTATATGGTTGCGAAGTATGGGGCTATTATATCAGCATACTCTGAAATGAACCTAATTAGTATACAATCTGGCCCGGAAGACTAACCTTCATTGAGTGATTTAAGCTTCTTCGCTACACCGAGCCGGCTGTTGTGGCCGAGCGGTTCTAGGCGCTTCAGTTCGGAACCGCGCTGCTGCTACAGTCGCAGGTTCGAATCCTGCCTCGGGCATGATTGTGTGTGATGTCCTTAGGTTAGTTAGGTTTAAGTAGTTCTAAGTCTAGGGGACTGCTCAGATGTTAAGTCCCATAGTGCTTAGAGCCATTTGAACCATTTTGAGGTACACCGAGGATACGTGCTTGTAAGTTACCGTGTTTGCAGCTACTCTTGACTTGAATTCTGAAATGTTTACTTCGTCTTGTCTGGTGAAGGAATTTCGGAAAACGGGATTTAGTAACTGCGCTTCAGTGGCACTGTCATCGACAATATTACTATTGTAGTCGCGCTGCGAACAATTAATAATGCTTCCAGAATGAGATTTTCACTCTGCAGTGGAGTGTGCGCTGATATGAAACTTCCTGGCAGATTAAAACTGTGTGCCCGACCGAGACTCGAACTCGGGACCTTTGCCTTTCGCGGGCAAGTGCTCTACCATCTGCCAGGAAGTTTCATATCAGCGCACACTCCGCTGCAGAGTGAAAATCTCATTCTGGAAACATCCCCCAGGCTGTGGCTAAGCCATGTCTCCGCAATATCCTTTCTTTCAGGAGTGCTAGTTCTGCAAGGTTCGCAGGAGAGCTTCTGTAAAGTTTTGAAGGTAGGAGACGAGATACTGGCAGAAGTAAAGCTGTGAGTACCGAGTGTGAGTCGTGCTTCGGTAGCTCAGATGGTAGAGCACTTGCCCGCGAAAGGCAAAGGTCGGGCACACAGTTTTAATCTGCCAGGAAGTTTCAATTAATAATGCTATTTGCTTATGTTCATCTTCAGGCGGCTATTCACAATTCATAGTACACTAGCGAAACTAGCAATGCTTCGGATTTGTTCAATACATATCAGTATTGGATGTACATCCTAATTACATTCTCCCTCCGTTCTCCGTCCGTCTCATCCTTTCCCCTCGCTTTGCCCATCTCCTTGTTCCTCCCACCCCACCCCTTCGTCGGTCTGTCCATCTCCACTTACCCTCTTTCTCTGACTTCAAGCTTGTTCATTGTTATTTCAGAGGAAACGTTGATTGGTAATAGAAATCCAAGTCACTTACAGTGAGAGGGATATGACAGTGACCTCTCCAGTTGCAGCATCTATCACGATACTAGCTTCAATGAAAGCCTACCACATAGTTTTAATCTGCGAATGGGTAGTATTACAAACCTTTGGAGGATTCAGATTTCGTAATAGTATTCCAATGACAAGCCGATCCACCAATACAACTTTAGTGTTAAAACCGGCTCGGAGGTAGAAAACAAAACAGCACACAGCTGTGTATACAAATTCTGATTAAAACTGAATATAAGAACTAAAAATATATATGAAACAAACAATTTGTATAATGGTTTAAAGGCCCGGGTACTGGAGTTAACACTGACTCCGGGAAATAAAACGAAACCGCACAATTTCACATTACAGCCAGCAAAGCATTTTCATTCTCTCAGTCGTCTTTAACAGAAAAACTGTACAGTGTTGTTTAAAAGAATATGTAGCCTATTTACGTCTGAAATTTTATTAGAGTATGATGCAAACATTTGAAGTAAATAGGCTAGCACTTTTCCATACATTTCTAACTACATTTCCCGTGACATACGGGATGTTTCAGGAGGAATGGTAAGTATTTTAGGAGACGGTAGTACAGGCGAATTGCAATAAAATGCCACATAACCTGTGTCCAATTTTTATTGAGTGCAGAGATACAGCGGATTTCAATGCATTTTCGTTTCGTGTGTTGGTACACCGATTGCTGAGGGCGTATTTATCGAATGTCAGCAGTAGAGCGTTGATGTTCACGTTGTGAAATTGTGCTTTAGTTTACAATGAAATTTGCATTGTGATTTGTTGGTCAAGTCTACTGTATTGTAGCATGTAAACGTACCGCCCTTATTTACACGTGCTGAGTATGCCGATACGGTATTTGTGTACGGATTTTGTTTGGAAATGTGGAAATTTGTAGCATATTCCTATGGGACCAAACGGCTGAGGTCATCGGTCCCTAGGATTACACAATACTTAATCTACCTTAAACTACCTTACGCTAAGGACAACACACACCAAAGGCCCGAGGGAGAACTCGAACCTCCGAGGGGGAAAGCAGCGCGAACCCTGGCAAGGAGCCTGAAACCGAGAGGCTAACCCGGTTTTGTAACTGAGGCGTTGCTGCTGCTTGTAGCGAATACAGCATATGATTTCCTAATCGCAAACTACCAGATTCAACAGTGTTCACTCGTGTGCTCAATACATTATGTGACACTGGTACAGTGCTGAGCAGTCATATTGCATCTGAACGTGTAAATGAACAGCCTGTGGATGAAGCAGTATGAGTAGTTCAGCCATCCTAAAAGTGCTCCAAGACAAACTCAGAAGAGCTACGTGTGGTGTTATCAAGAGAAGTCCGTCGGTAGAACGTAGTCCTTCAACAAGAACGTGTACAATTTCTGTACGTATCTGTGTTCCACATAGAAGAGTATGGCGGACATTACGTAAGCACGGGTTCTATCCGTGTAATTTATAGCTCATTCAACGCCTTCGAGCAGGAGGTAAAGATAGACGATTGGAAGTTCCTCACTGGATATTTGAATATCTCCAGGTAATTCCATTTTTACTCTTTACTGTCGAAGCGACTTTGACTCGTGACGGCATCAATAACACTCGTGATGAATTCTTCTCGGGTTATCAGCCGAGTGGTGGCATCGTGTTGTCGCAACGTTTCAAAGAGTATCGTACCCATCATCTTCTGGCGAAGAATTCATCAGCGGAATACGTCGAGAAAGACTGAAATCGCATAAATAACACTCGTAATTCACACCAGTGGTGTGGAGAAAATGCACATGTCATTGCGGAGACACATCATCAAGAACGCTTCTCTGTAAATCTGTGGTGTGGTTAGACAGGCAATCAGTTGATTGGGCCTGTTGTGTTACCGCATCGTCTTACAGGACCCCGTTATCTACACTGTCACGAAAATTTGCTTCCAGAATTATTAGAAGACGTTACTTTGGCTACAAGAATGCTTATGTTCATCAAGTATGATTGGGCTCCTGCACATTGCAGTCGTCAGGTGACACATCGTCTAAACCTAACATTCCCCGGAAGATGGATCGGTAGATATGGGCACGTTTATTGGTCACCAACGTCACCGGACCTTATCCCTTTGGATTTTTGCCTATAGGGATGATTGAAAGGCAAAGTCTACAAATAAAAACTAACCACAACAGCCGATTTTATCGTTCGAATTATGAGTAGTGCAGCCCTCGTAAAAGAACGCAAAGACGACCTCAGAAGAGCTACGTGTGGTGTTACCAGAAGAAGTCAAAAGAGCATTGGACTTAGTGGTGGAGTTTCTGAAAGTCCTCATTTGCGTTTGCTGTAAGTTTGTTTGGGTTACATACTAACAGCTGTATCTCCGTACTCAATAAAAATTGGGCACATGTTCTATGGTATTTTTATTGCAATTAGTCTATACTACCATCTTCTAAAATATTTACTGTTTCTCCTGAAACACCCTGTATATTAAAATATATAGATTGTGTCCGTCTAAATGTTTATTGGGACATTGTGTTAAAATTCCGAGTAAATCAGTCACAAACTTTTCGACGCTTTTACTAACAACATGCTCCCTTTATATACTGATGTCCCAGAAGTCTTTCCCTTATTACAAACATTCATAAGGAGAAAATATGCCACTTACACACATATTTTTTACCTTGAATTGCAGGTAACATATTCAAGTTTTTATGTACACACACACACAATTAATTAATTCCGACAAGTGCTTCGTTCACTGCCCGAACGATGTCTAGGCGATATTCCAATTCCACTCATGTGTTGGTCAGCATTTCATGAGGGATGGATTTTATTACGTCAGTAATTCTGCGCCGTAATGCTGCGATGTCGTTCACTGATATAAACCTGGTCCTTGACGTAATTCCAGACGAAGAAATCCAATGGTTCTACGTCCGGTGATCGCGGATGCCAATTCATGTGACCACCACGCACGCGCCATCTTTCTGGAAATGTTATATACAAACAGTTACAAACACCTAACCCCCAATGGGGTGGCGTACCTTCTTGTTGGAAAATTAAGTCCGGAATGGCCTGAATCAGATGTGCCAACAAAAAATTGCAACATATCATGATAGGAATTGGTGTGATTGTCGTTTCACCGATGTGAAAAGGTCCTACGATTTTATGGTACGTAAGACCGCACCCCACTTTGAGCTTAGGGCTGTCTCTGACGGTGTCAAACACAGAGTGATGATTCTGGGACCCCCAGATCCTAGCACTGCGTCGGTTGACGACACCTTTTCAATGAAACGTTGCATCATCCGAGAACAGGACACGTTTCAGATAGTCCTCATCCTCCTCAAGTCTCAGTCAGCAGCCGCACGGGGTAGCCGCACGGTCTAGGACGTCTTGCGCTGTTCGCACGGCACCCCCCGTCGGAGGTACGAGTCCTCCCTCGGGCATGAGTGTGTGTGTTGTCCTTAGCGTAAGTTAAGTTATATTAAGTAGTCAGTAAGTCTAGGGGCCTATGACCTCAACAGTTTGGTCCCATAGGAACTTACTACAGATTTCAAATTTCAGTTTTTCTAAGTCAGCACTTGAAGAGCAAAGTCATAATGAGCACCGTAATCCGTTGGTTGGAGGGTACGTGGATGCGGTTGACTGATGTCTTCAGAATCTGCAACTCGCAGGAAGCTCTGCGCGCTGACTTGTTGTGACTTCTCATGAAGGCGTGTCTCACTGTCTGAAATGTATGCGCATTAGGTCCAGGCGTGCATACTCTAGGTAGATCACAGACGGTCCCCACTTCCTTACACCACGCTTACCATATCTTGATGATTTTAACAGCTGATTGCTGTCTATGGTATTCACTTAGGAATTTTCACTGTACTAATTTTGATGACTGTGTCTCTTAGTATCAGAGGTCACATCGGGCTTTCTCACGATTTGAGTACATGATGTTTGCAAATGATGTCCGATTCCGCTGTTGTTACGTCACTTACCCCCGTAACAAACAAGATAACAGTAAATACTTACATAAAAACTTGGATAAGTCATATGCAAATCAAGGTTAAAAGTATTTGTCTATGTGTCAAATTTTATGCATTATCAAAGATTGTAATTAGGGAAAGATTCTGTATATGCTAAAACATTAGTTTTTTTGTTTTTACTTTATTGTTATTTTAATACCTTTACAAATCAGGTAGGCTGGCAGCGGCACACTACGCCGCTCTTCAGCCATAGTGTGTACAATAGTATAAGAACGGAGGATGATAATGAACACAGTGACGGGCAAAAGAGAGAGGTCACAGAGACACAAAAAACACGGAGTCGTTCACACGTGACGATAACAAGACTGAAAACACGTTGGCACGGCACACAGAACACTGATGAAGCCGACGGCACAAGTGAACATAGTAGTGGGACGGCGGACACCAAAAACACTAAACGACGTCACACACACGAGACACAGAAGGCGATGATCTCCAGCGCGCAAATGTTCACTATGCGTGTGCAAGTCTGGGGACCTGCCAAGAGAGGAGGAGGAGGAAGGGGAGTGGGAGAGCGAGAGGGGAGAGCAGAGATGCCACAGGCAGGGGAGATAGGGGGAGGGAGGAAGGGGGAGGGGAAGCCCGGGGGAAGAGGGGGGAGGGAGGGGACGGGGAAAAGGAAAAAGAAGGGAAGAGAAGAGAAGGGAGGGAGGGTGCCGAAAGGAAAGGACACCGAAGTGGGGGGCGGGGCAGGGTCAAAGTTGATAGGAGGGGTAGATGGAGGGGACGAGGACATCATCAGGGAGAGGGAGCTGGCGGAAGCCACCTTGGGAGAGGATAAGGAGGGTGGAGAGATGGAGACCGGGCGGGACGTGGGAATACAGGCGCGGCAGCGGGCGGGGGTGGGAGAGGGTCGGGGATACGAGCGGGTGAGGAGGATCGAGTTTACGGGAGGTGTACAGGATCTGTATCCTTTCAAGGAAAAGGAGGAGGTGGGGGAAGGGGATGAGATCATACAGGATCCGCGTGGGGGAGGGGAGACGGATGCAATAGGCGAGGCGGAGAGCATGGCGTTCAAGGATTTGGAGGGATTTATAAAAGGTAGGGGGTCGGAGATCCAGGCTGGATGGGCGTAACAAAGGATAGGGCGGATGAGGGATGTATAGGTGTGGAGGATTGTGGAGGGGTCCAGACCCCACGTACGGCTGGAAAGGAGCTTGAGGAGACGGAGTTGGGAACGTGCCTTGGCCTGGATTGTCTGGAGATGGGGAGTCCAGGGGAGGCGACGGTCGAGGGTGACGCCAAGGTACTTAAGGGTGGGAGTGAGGGCGATGGGACGGCCATAGACGGTGAGATAGAAATCAAGGAGGCGGAAGGAAGGGGTGGTTTTGCCTACAATGATCGCCTGGGTTTCGGAAGGATCTAAAACATTAGAAAACAATAAAGCATATGTACGTACGAATGTTTATTAGGGGACTGCATAGAAAATTTCAAGTATGTCAGTCAATAGCTGTTCGATATTTTTGGTAGCAACGTTTCTCCTCCTGCAAGTGTGCGTATATGTACAGGGTGGTCCATTGATCGTGACTGAGCCAAATATCTCACGAAATAAGCGTCAAACGAAAAAACTACAAAGAACGAAACTTGTCTGACTTGAAGGGGGAAACCAGATAGCGCTATTGTTGGACCGCTAGATGGCGCTGCCATAGGTCAAACGGATATCAACTACATTTTTTTAAATAGGAACCCCCATTTTTATTATATATTCGTGTAGTACGTAAATAAATATGAATGTTTTAGTTGGACCACCTTTATCGCTTTGTGATAGATGGCGCTGTAATATTCACAAACATATGGCTCACAATTTTAGACGAACAGTTGGTAACAGGTAAGTTTTTTAAATTAAAATACGGAACGTAGGTTGGTTTGAACATTTTGTTTCGGTTGTTCCAATGTGATACATTTACCTTTGTGAACTTATCATTTCTGAGAACGCATGCTGTTACAGCGTGATTACCTGTAAATACCACATTAATGCAATAAATGCTCAAAATGATGTCCGTCAACCTCAATGCATTTGGCAATACGTGTAACGACATTCCTCTCAACAGCGAGTAGTTCGCCTTACGTAATGTTCGCACGCGCATTCACAATGAGCTGACGCATGTTGTCAGGCGTTGTCGGTGGGTCACGATAGCAAATATCCTTTAACTTTCCCCACAGAAAGAAAGCCGGGGACGTCAGATCCGGTGAACGTGCGGGCCATGGTATGGTGCTTCGACGACCAGTCCACCTGTCATCAAACATGCTAACCAATACCGCTTGAACCGCACGCGAGCTATGTGCCGGACATCCATCATGTTGGAGGTACATTGTCATTCTGTCATGCAGTAAAACGTCTTGTAGTACCGATAGAACATTACGTAGGAAATCAGCATACATTGCACCATTTAGATTGCCATCGATAAAACGTGGGCCAATTATCGTTCCTCCCATAATGCCGCACCATACATTAACCCGCCAAGGTCGCTGATGTTCCACTTGTCGCAGCCATCGTGGATTTTCCGTTGCCCAATAGTGTATATTATGCCGGTTTACGTTACCGCTGTTCGTGAATGACGCTTCGTCGCTAAATAGAACGTGTGCAAAAAATCTGTCATCGTCCCGTAATTTCTCTTGTGCCCAGTGGCAGAACTGTACACGACGTTCAAAGTCGTCGCCACGCAATTCCTGCTGCATAGAAATATGGTACGGGTGCAATCGATGTTGATGTAGCATTCTCAACAACGACGTTTTTGAGATTCCCGATTCTCGCGCAATTTGTCTGCTACTGATGAGCGGATTAGCCGCGACAGCAGCTAAAACACCTACTTGGGCATCATCATTTGTTGCAGGTCGTGGTTGACGTTTCACATGTGGCTGAGCACTTCCTATTTCCTTAAATAACGTAACTATCCGGCGAACGCTCCGGACACTTGGATGATGTCATCCAGGATACCGGGCAGCATACGTAGCACACGCTCGTTGGGCATTTTGATCACAATAGCCATACATCAACACGATATCGATATTTTCAACAATTGGTAAACGGTCCATTGTGACACGGGTAGCCGGCCTGAGTGACCGCGGGGTTCTATGCGCTACAGTCTGGAACCGAGCGACCGCTACGGTCGCAGGTTCGAATCCTGCCTCGAGCATGGATGTGTGTGCTGTCCTTAGGTTAGTTAGGTTTAATTAGTTCTAGGCGACTGATGACCTCAGAAGTTAAGTCGCATAGTGCTCAGAGCCATTTTAACACGGGTAATGCCGGCCGCGGTGGCCATGTGGTTCTAGGCGCTCAGTCCGGAACCGCGCGGCTGCTACGGTCGCAGGTTCGAATCCTGCCTCGGGCATGGATGTGTGTGATGTCCTTAGGTTAGTTAGGTTTAAGTAGTTCTAAGTTCTAGGGGACTTATGACCACAGATGTTAAGTCCCATAGTCCTCAGAGCCATTTGAACCATTTTTTTAACACGGGTAATGCATGACGAAGCAAATAGCGTCCGCACTGGCGGACTGTTACGTGATACCACGTACTTACACGTTTGTGACTATCACAGCGTCAACTACCACAAAGCGAGAAAAGTGGTCCAACTATAACATTCATTTTCTTTAAGTAATGCACGAATATGTAATAAAAATGGGGGTTCCTATTTAAAAAAAAACGCAACTGATATCCGTTTGACCTATGGAAGCACCATCTAGCGGGCCAACCATAGCGCCATCTGGTTTCCCCCTTCAAGCTAGACAAGTTTCGTTCTTTATAGTTGTTTATGCTTATTTCGTGAGATATTGGCCCAGTCACTATCAATGGACCACCCTGTATATATATGAGGTGCGACAATAAAGTAATGAGACTGATTTTCTTTGCGAGATGTGGCAACTGTGCAGGCTTGCGTAGGCATAATATCTTTGAGCTTGGTCTATAAGCTGCTTCTAGTCCAAGCGGCACATCGATGCAACTGCTCAGTCATAAGTCGTGCTGTAATAAGTTAACACGAGTTTGTGTCTCTCGTCGCGGAAATGGAACCGCATAATATTGCGCAACGGTATGCCATTTATTTTTGCGTTAAATTGGGTGAAAATGTGACGACAACTTACGTTAAGCTTCAGAAGGCTTTTGGAGAGGAGGAAATGTCGAGAGCTCAAGTTTTTCACTGGCATAGAATGTTTAGTGAAGGGAAAACGAATGTTGAAGATGAAGACCGCAGTGGACCTCACGGACGGATGTCAACTTGGCCAGGGTGCGTGAACTCGTACGATCTGATCGAAGATTATCCGTGAAAATGATTGCAGAAGAACTGAACATCAATTGAGAAACAGTTCGTCCAACAATAACTGAAGATCTTGGTATGAGAAAGATTTGCGCAAAAATGGTCCCCGAAAATCTCACACCACAACAGCGAGAAACACGGAAAAATGTGGCAACCGATCTGTTAGAGCAAACGGAAATCAATCCACAATTGTTGAGCTGTGTTACCACTGGTGACGAAAGTTGGTTTTTTCAGTACGATCCAGAGACAAAACGCCAAGGTGCACAATGCTGCTCAAAGGGATCACCCAGACCAAAAAAAGCTCGCATGTCAAAGTCAAAAGTAAAATGCATGATTGTGTTCTTCTTTGATTCCAAGGGAATTGTTCATAAAGAGTGGTTGCCTCCTGGACAAACAGTTAACCAATGTTACTACAAAGGAATTTTAGAAAGACTTTGTAAAAGAGTTCTTTGTGTCCATGCCAACTTTGCTGATAATTGGATTCTGCATCACGATAATGCCCCATCCCATACTGCTCTGTCAGTACAGCAATTTTTAACCTCATTACAAATTTCAGAGCTATCAAAGCCACCTTATTCGCCACATATCGCTCCGTACGACTTTTTTCTATTTCCAAGAGTCAAAACGGCGGTCAGGAGACACCATTTTCAAACAACACAAGACGTCCAAAAAGCTGTGACGAGGGTGTTGGAAGATATTACAGAAGACGAGTTCCAGAAATGTTACCATCAATGGCAGAAGCGCTGGAAAAAGTGTGTGCAATCAGAAGGGAACTACCTTGAAGGAGACAACACTAAACTTGACTTAAACGGTAAGCAACATTTTTTTTTTTCACATCAGCCTCATTACTTCATTGTCGCACCTCGTATATATGAAGGGCTTATTTCAATAGAGGTACAGATCTATTTTTGTTCATTCTGAAATACAGAGTCCTAAAGTTAAATGTGTGCTGAAAAATCTGCCGTTGAGATACCAGAAATATTCACATATATATAGTTGAATATTTCTGGTATCTTAACTGCAGATTTTTCAGCGCTCATTTAACTTTAGGACTCTGTATCTCAGAATGAACAAAAATGGACTTGTATCACTATTGAAATAAGCCCTTCATTTATAACAGTGATCCTATGACACTTCCCTCGGGCGCTCCTGACGGTACTCTTGTCCCTCATGAACACTAGCCGTCGGGTAAAACGTACTAGGTTCTATTACTTAAGAAGTCTTCGAAACACCCACTTATCTAGGAACTTATTCCATATTCTCGTACCTTCGTTAACAGTCTGCAGCGGGAACCCATGTCAAATGCTTTCTGGAACTCTAGAAATATGCGCTCCGCCCTGTTTCCCTTCGTACATAGTTGGCTATATATCATGTGAGAAAAGGGCAAGCTGAGTTTCATGCGAGCGATGCTTTCTACAACTAAGCTGATGGATGGATATACGCTTCTCGATCATAAGTAAATTTATTATATTCGAACTGAGAATATCTTCAGGGATTCTGCAGTGCCGGCCGGGGTGGCCAAGCGGTTAAAGGCGCTACAGTCTGGAACCGCGCGACCGCTACGGTCGCAGGTTCGAATCCTGCCTCGGGCATGGATGTGTGTGATGTCCTTAGGTTAGTTAGCTTTAAGTAGTGCTAAGTTCTAGGGGACTGATGACCTTAGAGGTTAAGTCCCATAGTGCTCAAAGCCATTTGAATCATTTTTTTTTTTTTTTTTTTTTGCAGTAAACCGATGTTAGGGGTATTAGTCTGTAATTTTGCGGGTCTGTTCTTTTGCCCTCCTTGTTTACGGTAGTGGAAATCAGTATGAAGACAGGGTTCCTACGAAAGTAATAGTACAAGGTCTGTACCATACTGCATGGAATTCATTATGAAAGTGGTAGATCCATACAAGACATAAACAGTCATACAGAATTACATAGTTTCTTTCATAACACGAATACAAAATACGGCGTTTGCATTTCGTGGGTGGAAATTGGTGTAAAGGCGGTAACTGTCATGTTGTGTTATTGCACTGTTAGTACTTCGTTCGAACTCCGTTTTTCCTAATTACCTCAAAAGTTCTCTTCGGTATTCATTCTGTCAAGGTTTGTAGTTCCTACAGCGACATTGTCTCTACTCTTCTCGTGTCACACTTTTCAGCTCACATAAGGCCTCAAATTGCCTCCCATTGGGATAACCACACCTCGCAAGTATTTTATTCCCCAATGGTTTCCAAGGGATTCATATCCGGGCTACTTGCAGGCTAGGGCAAGACATTGATATCTTTATCTTCAAAGCGCTGTTGCTTGTAGCAGATACATGTAGAGATGCATTATTATGTGGAAACATTAGACTTTTGTTCCCTAGGTCCTCATTCGCTCTAATCAATTCTGTCTGTATCATCTCAGTGTACATGTTAAGAGTTCAGTGCAGAAGACTGCCCAAATCATAACATTTCCACCTCCAAACTCTCTGTTCATTCTTACCAGGTGCTCTGTTATCAGATCACGCCAGCAATATCGAAATCCATCTACCCTATCTCAATTAAATTTCTTCTCGTCACTGAAGATCGCTTTATCCCATCCTGAAGTCCATGACATGTTTTTCAGCAACGTCCAATGTAGCGTATTTATGTTTGTTGTTAGAGCAGTTTTCTGCAGTCGTTTCTCGAATGCAAGATGTTTGTCATTTGACAAAATTTGTCGTACAGGTCTGGCAGTTACTGACAACTGTAAATCGGCAACAAGTTGAGCAGAGAAACGATTTGTGGCCCTTTCTTTGTGCAAAAGCAACCGTTTCATTATCAATCACTGTACCTGAACGGTTCAACTTTTTGGTGATTTGACAATTAGAGATTCCGATTTCCTTGTACGCACCATTTTTCGTCTCATGATAGCTGTTTTCCGCATGGCATTATCACAATCATGGTTTAGGTACACAATACGAAGTACCTTTATCGAGTTCCGCCCTCTGCCACCTCAATCGTTGATGTGTTGTTATATAATGTACTATTTATTGACTTCAAGTGTGATATCATCTGACTGCATTTGTCGGTATAGTGGATCTCATACCATTGTTTATACACTATTCAAGACGAAAATTTTAATTTTCATACAAATATCCATGCCTTTATAATAACTGTCACCACTGTATAAGAGTCGCTTGTGCTTTTTCAGGCGCTTGCAACTTCGCGCTGGTAGAGACATTCGCGATAAACGAAGCCTAGGTAAAGGGCCAATGCCGCGGAGGACTCTTTACAAACCCGAATGGGGATTCCATCCGGACCCTGGTGGCTTACTTGTTTTCAACTCTGTCAGTTGTTTCTCTACGCCAAGGATGCTTATTACTATACCGTCCATATGGGAGTTTGTTCTATGGTCAACCATATATGTGTTTGTACGACCCTCCTGCGTGAACGGTTCCTTAAAGGCGAAATTTAAAAAATGGCTCTGAGCACTATGGGACTTAACTTCTAAGGTCATCAGTCCCCTAGAACTTAGAACTACGTAAACCTAACTAACCTAAGGACACCACACACACCCATGCCCGAGGCGCGAAATTTAAAACTTCGGCTTTCGTTTTGCCGTCTTCAACTGCAACACCAGACTGGTCAACGAGTGACTGGATTGAAGTCTTAGAGCCACTTTGCGATTTGACAGAGGATCTCAGAATTTTGTCTGGTTCTCTATCAGATCTTTTGCTAAAGTATGACAGTGGTAGTAGTATGCTTCCGCATTTGAGTGGATAAATAGTATTATTAACAGTGCCTGGTATCTCTGTTCTTCCTTGTAAACAACAACCTGTAAAAACTTTCTTATTGGTATTGAGAACCAGTCAGTTTCCTTGTATGCCACGTAGAAAGTTCTTAATAAAGTATTTACTTCCTAGCATGACTCGTTATTTTTTTACATTGATGTGGTGAGCACAATGGTATCAGAATACCTTCTCAACATTTTACATAAAAAAATCAGTTACGTACAAAGACAGACAAATTATTTTTTCATTCTCCTGACGAATATCAGATTTGGTCTTTAGAACTTTCTGCGTTTCCACCCCTCCTTTTCATTCATTCGACTGCGCTTAAGTGAGTTTTTGATAGTGAGCAAGTCACAACTCCCACATACGTTCTCTATGTTCGACCATGTTTCTGACGTATATTCCATTTCCAAACGAAGATTCAGGCAGCTAACTGCTTGTAAGAATAAGATGTGGACATTATCGGCACTTGCAGTGGAGATTTTGTAACATTACCTCGACTTCACTCAGTTTCATCGGTGGCATTGGGGTATTAACCCTCACTCTCAGCACACAAAAAGAAGACGGATAACAGAAGAGCAAAACAATGTGAGGAACACTATAATCACTAAAAAGAGGCCCATGGAGCTAATGTCGTATTTTTTTCTATGAGCAGTTAGTGAATCTTCGTTCGTCATACAATCGCTCTCATTGATACATCTTATTTCATATTCGAAACTTGATGCAAGAAAAAGCTTGTCGGGTGTGGCGTGCGTACTGTAAGACCTTCGGTACACACACCATCAGATTATTTGACTTGTCGTTCTAACGAAGTAGGCGAGTGTCAGCAATATGTCTCGTGGTCTTATCGTGGCGTATTTATCTTCTGCCGTTAGGTCAGACGATAGAAATACCACTTGCACACTTAGAGTAGCAGATTGACGGTGACCCACTTTAAACAGAACTTGATTAATTTTCACACACATTTATTAAAATAATAAGCATAAAATTACTTAACTTGATTCTGGATGCTATTTACAATTGACAATCTGAAGTTCCTTTGGTCTTGGTACGTTAATCTTATTCTCACATATCTCTGATACTTGACAAAAGTGTCTATACATTTATCTTCATGGCTATGTACAGGAATATGGTAATCTTATTAGGCGCACACTGAAACTTGACTATAGACTGTCACAGACTAATGCAGACTGATGCAGACTGATTAATCGGAGGTCTGTACACTCGTTATAATACCTCGCGCGTTCAGGTATCACTGCGTGAGTGTGATCCGCGGTGAGAAAAGGTTCTACGTTAGCAACAATCTCATTGGCTGCGTTACATATTAATAGGCGGATCAGCGGAAGCAGAATTTGGTCCGTCTCTAAGGCAGCGCCATCTCGTAGTGCGGAGACGGACGAGCGCTGCGCCTGCGCTGTTGTGCTTAGCGGGGCGCGCTCTAGTGGGAAAGTTGTGTACGCACTGACTGTGCGGAACTATGTACACAACATCGGGGAAATAGGAAACACTACTGAAAAAACTTATGAGACATTTCTTGGAATTTATAAAAGATATCAGTGCCATCATTATTTTGGGCTGGTGCAAAGTTATGCTCTGTCCATTACCTCAAAATACTGGCATATGTAACACCTTGCTGTTCCAGAACACTGCTCCCTTATACACTCCTGGAAATGGAAAAAAGAACACATTGACACCGGTGTGTCAGACCCACCATACTTGCTCCGGACACTGCGAGAGGGCTGTACAAGCAATGATCACACGCACGGCACAGCGGACACACCAGGAACCGCGGTGTTGGCCGTCGAATGGCGCTAGCTGCGCAGCATTTGTGCACCGCCGCCGTCAGTGTCAGCCAGTTTGCCGTGGCATACGGAGCTCCATCGCAGTCTTTAACACTGCTAGCATGCCGCGACAGCGTGGACGTGAACCGTATGTGCAGTTGACGGACTTTGAGCGAGGGCGTATAGTAGGCATGCGGGAGGCCGGGTGGACGTACCGCCGAATTGCTCAACACGTGGGGCGTGAGGTCTCCACAGTACATCGATGTTGTCGCCAGTGGTCGGCGGAAGGTGCACGTGCCCGTCGACCTGGGACCGGACCGCAGCGACGCACGGATGCACGCCAAGACCGTAGGATCCTACGCAGTGCCGTAGGGGACCGCACCGCCACTTCCCAGCAAATTAGGGACACTGTTGCTCCTGGGGTATCGGCGAGGACCATTCGCAACCGTCTCCATGAAGCTGGGCTACGGTCCCGCACACCGATAGGCCGTCTTCCGCTCACGCCCCAACATCGTGCAGCCCGCCTCCAGTGGTGTCGCGACAGGCGTGAATGGAGGGACGAATGGAGACGTGTCGTCTTCAGCGATGAGAGTCGCTTCTGCCTTGGTGCCAATGATGGTCGTATGCGTGTTTGGCGCCGTGCAGGTGAGCGCCACAATCAGGACTGCATACGACCGAGGCACACAGGGCCAACACCCGGCATCATGGTGTGGGGAGCGATCTCCTACACTGGCCGTACACCACTGGTGATCGTCGAGGGGACACTGAATAGTGCACGGTACATCCAAACCGTCATCGAACCCATCGTTCTACCATTCCTAGACCGGCAAGGAAACTTGCTGTTCCAACAGGACAATGCACGTCCGCATGTATCCCGTGCCACCCAACGTGCTCTAGAAGGTGTAAGTCAACTACCCTGGCCAGCAAGATCTCCGGATCTGTCCCCCATTGAGCATGTTTGGGACTGGATGAAGCGTCGTCTCACGCGGTCTGCACGTCCAGCACGAACGCTGGTCCAACTGAGGCGCCAGGTGGAAATAGCATGGCAAGCCGTTCCACAGGACTACATCCAGCATCTCTACGATCGTCTCCATGGGAGAATAGCAGCCTGCATTGCTGCGAAAGGTGGATATACACTGTACTAGTGCCGACATTGTGCATGCTCTGTTGCCTGTGTCTATGTGCCTGTGGTTCTGTCAGTGTGATCATGTGATGTATCTGACCCCAGGAATGTGTCAATAAAGTTTCCCCTTCCTGGGACAATGAATTCACGGTGTTCTTATTTCAATTTCCAGGAGTGTATCTTCCTGACGACAGCCAGCGATCAGTCTCCCTTAGATTGCAGGGGACCTTTATGTCGCACTCCAGACTGTTTTGTATACTCTCATATATTAAATAATAATTCATATCTCATTACACGTGAAAGCTGATTACACCAAACTACCGCCTCTGGTTCGTGCCCTATTCAGAAATTGTTCTACAATCATGTTTCTTGTTGTTTTCTTCTGAGTGTACGTGAGCTGTCTTACCACCCACCATGCACACATATTACGTAGGAACTGATACTCCTAGATGATTGTCTCGATACATATTTTAACCTCTGCTGCAATGTAATAAGATTCATTGTTACTCGAAAGCTCACACTGATGAATTGTAGACTGGGGTGGCAATACTTATAATACCATTCGCAAGTTGTTAAGTTGTTTCAACATTCACTATTCATATTATTTCGTCCTTCATAGCATTCCTCATTCTAAACTGCCACTTCCATAAAAGTTTATCCAATTTCATATTATCCTAGACGTAAATTTTATCACTTATAATTTCACGGCGGATGATACAATACTTTCGTTATGTTTGTTTACTCAGGATTCGCAGTCTGTGTCATGACAGACGCTTCGTATTTACAAAGCTACTACATCCATATTAAGGAAATTTGGCTCACCTCTCGCATAACTGGGAAAATTCAGCCTCGTTTATACGAGTGTTATTACTTTTTTTCCAACCTCCTGTCGATCGCGAAATGGAAACCAGAGTGAAAATCAAAAATGTGTTATTTGCAATATTTAGCTACACCTTCCAAATACTTCGGAATATTGTCGTCGCTACGGCACAGACATCTGTCGCAAAAGATACCAACTTTCCATTGCCTTCGTCATGGAAGAATGTGATTTTCGCTAATGCCCTACGCGGGCCGGCAATCCGTTCTCTGTGCCAAAATGCTGTCCTCATAGCTAGTGGTTCATGTGAGGGAAGTCAGAGAGAGCCAATTATGGGCTGCATTGTGGGTGAGCAAACGCTCCCCACCGAAAACTCTGCAGGAGCGACCTCACTGACCCTGGAGCGTGCGGCCGACAACTATCATAAAGAAGTAAACGCGCGACAGTTATGTTAAGTGTGCCGCATGAAATCAGACTGAACGTCTCACGCTGCACTTCATCCTTGGTGAGAGACACACTAAGCATCTTTGCGTGTTCACTGTGTACGCAGAACTGAACAATGCGACGTGATGCGATAGACGTGCATGCTACATCTACAGCTACTCGCTAGAGACAATTCGCAACACATGCGCAAAGCATCATCGGATTTTCGCTGTGGTTTTAATTTCGCGACCGATCTCAGGTTGAAAAAAAAAATAGTCTTCGTATTACACCTTCGTAAACCTAGAATGGCACATATGTGCGGCTGCTGATAGTGTTCGAAATGGTAACAGATAAAATATTCGTTACATCTGAGAAAGATCAAACGTATTTCAGCGACATTGTTGCAACTAACTTTCGATTTTTAAATGTGCGATAATCCACATTTTTGTACGGAACGTATCAAAAAGTTGTCGGTATAATACGCGTTAGGAAAAGATCACACTTTCATACGATTGGGATGCAAAAAGTTATAGTTCTGTGCTCGAGTAATGTTTGCTACCACTAGATGCCTCTACTAAGCAGTAATTCGGATCAGCTGACCAATGGCACCTGCACGGCGACGACAGGGTGAATGGAGCGCTTATTGTTTCACATGTTTGGAGATCTTTCAGTGGCAGAGTTTATTTGTATCGTGTTATATATTTCGGCCCCTGCGGCTCGACTGCCAGGTGAAATTAAGTTGTTTCATGCATTGTCTTGCAGTTGAACGAAATGAGATCGTAGTAAACAGCGTTGGTTTCATGAGATCAGTCGGTAAATTTTTGAAAAATCGAATCGAAGGAAATGAAAACCCAAACGCGACTTACATTAGGCTACAAGAAAAATATAAAAATGAGACTGGGTGGAATTGACACCTCAGCTTCACGATACCGTATAACTTTGCTGAAGACAGACGTGTAGACGTATTCAAGGGACAGATATGGTACAGTCATAGTTAACCACAGATGTGGCTTCTCATTTGGTGTCAGTTCATTATATTATATTATTAAAGACAATATCAGTTATAAATGGTCTTTAAAAACCGCTACATCACTGCAGATCGAAATATCTACTAGCTCATTTAGAGTGGATTCAGAGCTTTTGGACGCAGATTTTTCGAAATCATTTAATTTCAAGAAACTGATACGTTGGTGGAACCGGTTTTCGGAGGTTCCTCCTGATTCTCCAATATGAGGGTGATTCTGTCAATCGTCGTCAGGCGCATTTTCTCTTCTGCTTCGGCAGATATTTGCCATTTCGTTCCTACAATGTGTAACTGGAGTCAAGAGAAACAAATTCTGCTCATCACACGTTTCATGCAACGCCTGTGTCGACAGAAATAGTAGGGCGGGTTCATTCAAAGACAGATATATATCAGATAACATATCACTTCTGTTGATACAATAACGCTGTCATGACGAGCAGTAGGTTATCAAGAACAGTTCTGGGCCAGATGACGATCTTATCTCAAGGTCACTGATAAGGGCTCCCAGCTTCATGTTGCACTCTTGGGGAACTTACATTCATGGTCACCGCTCCTCCACCCCCTTACTCCAGGGAACCACCGGTGATTGATCAAGGTCAACAAGAGTACCTCCACCCACTGCCCTACTCCCCCTTCCGCCCGCCCCCCCCCCCCTGGATCAACGAGATACAAACATCTGCTCCCCCCTCTTCATCTTTTATAAACTGTGGCAGTTGAGTGGATGGGTTCACTCTGGAGCCGTACAGACATAGGGAGAGGCTCAGGCTGTGGCTATTAGCTAATAAAAATTATAATATTTACGTTAAGCCACGTCACTCGGGATCTTTCCGTTAATAACGATATTAGATGAGTTTTGTCATTCGAGGCACCAGCAGAGACCACACGCAGACAGCTATGTGAGTACGCTTATTTTTCCATATTTTCCAACATTTTTCGTATTTTTCCCTGTTTTCTAGCATTTTACGTGTTTTCTCCATATTTTTTCGTATTTTTTCACGATTTTATACAGTTACTTGAGTTCCATCCCACACCTTTTAGTGACAAGTCAACATCGCATCAAGTCAAATCACGGCAACATCTACATCTGGTACTAACAGTTTGTAATCTCCACCCTCCTTCCTATTTCCATCTATTGTCCACATTAGTTCTTTTATGAAGATTTGAGAGAAGCGAAGATTACAACAAACTTTCTAGTTTACGTAGTTTTTCATGTAGAGTTGACTCCAGTTCTTCTTGTTTACGGAGTCTGATTCTCGAATCTGAAAATGTCACATTTGAGGTCCTCATGGTTGGATTTGAAGATTGTTGTAGAATTTTTGTTTTTACGTTAATATATTTTCTCACATTTTAGTGTATCATACAGTCTTCGGAGTTTTCACATTAACAAATCGGAAATTACGTTGTTCGCACAAAATACAAAAATACGTCCGATCACATCAGAGGCATGCTTACGACTCCCACACTCTGCGAAAATAACGATATTCCAAGGGTTTAAAATTTTTCTTAACGAATGAATTTCTACTAGTTTGTGTTATATTATTACTTTCGATTATTATTTCATAAATGAATCCAGAAATGAACATAGTAACAGGTGCAGTATTGCGTAATTAATAATAGAAATTTTACGTGTGCCAGTTATTCGTAATTTCAACTTTTCTAAAAAAAAATTAACTTTACTTTCAGAACTAGTACGATATTCATTTTCATAAATTTCTGTGTATAAAATTGTATCAAAGTTTACAGAAAAGCAACTGAGATAATATTGACCGTCCAAAATTCGAAAAATAATACTGGTATCGACAACTACTGTTGAGGAAACGTAATGCTAGAGGAAGTTGTCCCGTTACAAGTTGATCCACTTTCTGTGAAATGCTGATGCTAACATATGGGCAAGAAATGTTCCTTCCAGCTTATGTGGTAATTTCTTATGCTTTTGCTTTTAGTCTCCATTGTTTTTATTTTGTTTCATTTTCCCCTATTCGCGAATTTTAGTATCTCAGATATTTCCTTGTCGTGACAGAAACGAGCATTTACTACCTCATCCTGTTCAAGCGCAAGAGAACTAGTATAAGAATTTAACTACATTGGCCATGGACCTGCAAGAACCGAAATACATAGAGTATTGCGAAAAAGGTAAACATTTCTGACTGAGGGCGTTTGCTATTGCACTTCCAATCCTCAAAACACAATACAGTCACGTGCCCAAGTGCGATCTACGTTTAAAACGAGACCAGTGTTGATTTGCGAGTTTAGAGATCAATGAACTAGCGTACAGCGCACTTCTACTTCAAGCTACCGGGTTTAGCGGCGTTACTGCCATCAAGTGCTAACAGAATTGTGCGAGACTGTGCTGAAGAAGAAGTCCTACACTGTGGCGGTCGAAGCGTTGCCTCTTCGTCCACGTCAATGCTTCCCATCACTGTGCCATGGAGTTACTGGACGAAACTAAAACGACAAAGAATTCGCACTTACCGATTCTGGCATCAGTCATGAGACCTTCCTAGAGACGTAAAATCTGCTCTGCGGTAATCAACATGAATTGCACCAACAATGGCGGAATGAAACCCTGCTTGCTGCGTTCGTCGGCGAGACCCAGAAGACAGCAGACACCGGCGCCTAGGTTGCTGCCGTTTCCTTGACCTCCGGAAGGAGTTCGACTCTGTTGCCCGAAGTGAAAAAAATAAGACCGTTCTGTCTAGCAGATCAGCTGTTCAGGAGATCCTAGCAAACAGAACAAAGAATGTCGTCATTCTTAGAACAGATGCGTCATATTACGAACTCCTATGGACTGTCCGCAATATAGAAAAATGAACTGATAAGTAACATTGGAAACTCCATTGGTATTCGGATGGTGCTGTTGCATACAGGGAAGTCGCAACGCTAGAACACTGTAGCTAAATACGGCAAGACAAACAAAAGATGGACGAATGCTCCAGGGATTGGCGGTTAATAATAGAGATAAGCAAACGTAGTGCGAGCAGAAATGTGAAGAAAGTCTCCTTGAGTACCTGTTTGCTAAACAGTGACGTGAAACTGGGAAAAAGAAACCTCATATTTTCCGGGCACCTAATACAACGTTTTCTAACCTGCGTACTTATTTCTGTTAACTGAGATGAGGTAACTTTAGAAGAAACCAGAGTAGCGATACAAAATAAGACTATCTCAATATCTATAATCACGTAATCATGTAAGAATAATCATGAAGATATATTGCACAGGCAGTAAGCCTAAATGAACCTACGTTTTAAACAACGCAGATTTCGGTCGGAATTTATTTATTACTACCTAACAGACATGGCGTTGCCCGCGTAATATTCATTTTGCCAGTTTTCTTTTTAGAAACGGAAATGAAAGATGACCTGCGTTTGTAGCGTATCATCGAAAAAAAAATTCATTTCCATGCACTCGTGAAAACAAGTTTGAAATTATGAAACAATCGTATAAAGAAATATGCATAATGTACAAATGCACATTACTGGCAATTAAAATTGCTACACCACGAAAGTGACGTGTTACAGACGCGAAATTTAATCGACAGAAAGAAGATGCTCTGATATGCAAATGATTAGCTTTTCAGAGACTTCACACAAGGCTGGCGCCGGTGGCGACACCTACATCGTGCTGACATGAGGAACGTTTCCAACCGATTTCTCATACACGATGAAAGGTGGCTACACTGAGTCACAGCGCCAGAGATTGCGCCAAAGAGTATTATTCAGCCGCCTCCACTGGCAGTGCTTGGTGAGAAGTGGTGGTGGAGAGTGCTTGTTGAGATCTCGTAGTAGAGAGTTCTTGTCGAGAAGTCATCGTGGAGAGTGCTTATTGAGAAGTGGGCAGTAGGAGTTCTGATGTAGCCATGACTAGTTGTGAGCATGTTGTATGCAGTTGTTCTGATGGGCTAGACAGCCGATGCTGTTCGATTGCGGATGTTGTAATGATCAGAGTGTATGTTTCGTCAATATGTATGAAGGTAATAATTTTTTTTATTTTTATTTCAAATGTCTTAAACAATAATGCCTCTTGGTCACAGGTTCAGTCAATAAAGCATCTGGCTTGTGTTCATGTATTAGAGCGTAATTCTGGTTTCCATGTGCAAGTATAGTATTTCAGTGTTATTTAATTAATTCAGTGTAAATGGTATTTAAAATATCTTGTCTTTTTGAGGAAGAACCGAGCCAGATGTGTACGTTGAATCACACTTCCACACACAGAACAGTTACACTTGTGCTTTGTTGTTCGTAGTTTTTGTTTCGTAGCTTTTATAGTTGCTGGGGACTTAATTAATTAATTGTGTTAACGGAAGTTTTCTTTCATTTCTTGTTGTTATTCTATGCAGTCAGATTGCGTACTAATACTAGTCAGGGCCAACCGGTTACGAGACTGCGTAACCGGACAGTCAGCTACTAAAATTAAAAATATTTGCATTTTATTTAATTAAGCCCCCATGCACGTGGCGACCGCTGCTTCGGATCGTCCCTTGAAATCTTCTGATAGTAAAAATAGCAGACAGTAGTATTGTTGTAGTAATTTGTAGTTTAGTAATTGTAGTCTATATTGCATGTGTAGATTTGGTAATTGAACATTTGTAGTTGTCTTGCCATTCTTCTAATGGTATTTTTGCAGAATTTAATTTTTGATCTCTTGTATACGGGTTTGACAATTTTGTGCAATTGTGAAGGTTTTAATTGTTCGTTAGGCGTGTTTGTCGGGAAGCATTTCGTGTGAATGGTATTGTTGGTGGTAAAGTGTTTTGTATGTTTTGTCAATGATTACGCGATCGATGAAAAAGGCAAAAATGGTGGATAGTGAGAATGACGAAATTGTTAACATGGCGAACTCGCCAACACAGGAGAACAGTATGATGAATAATGAAGTAGAAAATAATTTAATAAGTCGGGAAAATAGTCAGGAACTAGTTCAAAATTTTTCACAATCAAAAAATTTTCAGAATTCGAGATTAACGACAGAAGATTCTGGAATAGTATCGAACACAGATAGCTTTACGGCTATGTCGAAGGAAGTTAGTTTTACGGGAAATGTTAGGGGTGAAAAGAATTTCGAACAAGTCAACATGGAGCAGTTGATGAGTGCAATATTAAATTTGGGATCTCGGTTAGACTCACAAATAGGAACAATTAAAACTGATATGAGAACAATAGAAACACAGTTAAGATCTGAATTAAAAACAGTGGGATCACAGCTACGATCTGAATTAAAAACAGATATGGGAACAATGGAAACACGGTAGGACTCACTGGGATCGCAGTTAGGATCAGAATTAAAAACAGAGATGGGAACTTTGGCAACACGGTTAGAAACTGATATGGGAACAATGGAAACACGGTTAGACTCACGAATAGGGACATGTTTCAAAAACATGAAAGATGAATTAAAAAAAGAAATTAGAGAAGTACAACAGATTTTGAATGCTCACAATAATAGATTAATTTCAATAGAAATCAGACAAAGGGAACAGGTTAGAGAACAGGAAGAAAGAGATCGCGCGATAGTACAAAAATTTTCAGAGTTAAATTTACAACGTGCTCACGATAAGGAAGAAATATTTGAAAGAATCGAGGAATCCGTACCAAATAACAGAATAAATAACCTAACACAACAGTATGAACAATTAACTACTAAATGTGTCAATACTGAATCCCGAGTCGCAACACATACGGAAGACGTAGATAAACAGAAAGAAAAAATAGGTGACTTATCGGAAAGAGTTGAGGAGATTTCAGATTAATTGACAAGTCTTAACTTAAATAGGGACAGAGATTCAGATGATACAGCCCCATTGCCATTTTCAGAAACCGAAGAGTACCAGAACATAAATAAGCATATTGAAAATCAGGGAAAATTTAATGATCGCGTTAAAAGGGAATTTGAGGCATTACAAAAGCAAGTCAAACATATTGAAAGCGAAATCGTAGGAAAAGACAGCAGAAGAAATTTAGAATCACAGATAGCAGAAGGGTTTGAAGAAAGTAATTTATTTCATTTACGAGAAGCAACAAGAGAGCGCCAGGCGCGCGAACTTGACAATAATCGACATTGGGACTGGGACCGACACGGTTGGTCTTTGTCGCCACGAGGCGAAAACTTTGACTATAAACACTTCTTAACTGTTCGGAAATTTAAGATCTTCTAAGAACGACATACATCCATGTTCATGGTTAGATCAATTTATGTACGCACTTCCACCAAACTGGCCACTAAGTCACAAACTGGAATTTATGTGTGGATATTTAGAAAACGAACCGGCGACGCGCATGCGTGCGCTTATTAGAGATTGTAATAATCTAAATGATTTTTATCATGCATTTCTATCGGCATATTGGTCCGAAAACACGCAAGACAGAGTCAAACATAGTCTTATTATGCAGCGTAATTTTAAACAGTCTGAGTTCCGCACGCCAGCAGAATACTTTGAAGACATGATTCGAAAGAATCAGTTCCTTTCCAACCCTTATAGCCCGACTGAATTAATTCGCATTTGTTTAACTAAGCTGCCACAATCGATAAGACAAATTGCTTTAGCCGGAAGATGTAAAGACGACATTGAGACTTTTAAGACGTTGCTACAAGAACTTGAGTATGACAACGACGACGGGACGTATTGTAATTTTTTCAGTAACAGTAATTACAATAGATTTTCAGAGAAAAGGGATAGTGATCGGAACGGACGTTATAGTGGTAATTTTGAAAATGACAGACGTAACAGACAGGACAATAGATACCAGCCTTATGACGATAACAGACGGTCTAACAGAAATTACACAGACAGTTATAATAACGGAAATTCCAACTGGAATGATCAATCATACGGAAACAGTAATCGGTATCATCAAGACAGAAATTATTCATACAATAATAGGAATTCTTACTACAGAAATAACCAGGGTAGTAGATATAACAATAATTTCAGAAGTGACAGTCGAAATTACACAAGAAGTAGTCTTGCAGATAGCCAGGAAAACAGAAATTTTATAACAGACACAACCAAGAATTTACATGTAACAGACAGGAGGGACCTAACTGGCATCCTCCGCGTGACAGAAATTCAGAGAGACAAGTGCAAATCGTAGAAATTGATCTGCGAAATGACGCGAATAATCAAAGACGTGACGCAAACAATCGACAATGACTTGTAGCTTCGGCTTCTGGCAGCAATATAGACAGTTCAGAAAGTAATGACACTACGACGTTACACTACGTACGCCTGGAAGACATGAGAGACATTTTGCTAGACGAAAAGGAACATAATGTAGACGCATTTTTACATCCTGTTATTGAAGTATGTGTGGGTAAGAATAAGTTCACTGCAGTTTTAGATTCTGGGAGCCCATTGAATGTCATTAGTGAATCAGTTTTTCGTATTTGTGTAAGAACTATTGCTTGTCCTGTGTTGCCTGTTTCTAAAACTACAATTCGAGGCGCTATTTCTGGAAAAAGTGTGGAAGTCAAACAACAGACCAACCTAAATTTCATTTGTCAAGGATACGAATTTTCTGATAGTTTTATTATTGTTCCATTACTCAACACACAAATTATATTAGGTATGGAGTTTCTTAACGCACATAAGGCAATTTTAAACTTTAAAGAAGGAAGTGTGAATTTGACTGTTGCCGGAATGCCGAAAAGTTTGAAATTTTTCGAGTGTTTAACAAAATCTGTATCAGACACAAAATGTTTAAGGTTTCTTACTTCTGATGTTTTCGCTGAGCATTATGACGACAATGTGTTCATTCATGACAATGACAATAGATACAGTGACGGGATGGATGATATAATTAATAGCGAAGAATTAATTAATGAAAAGGTTAAGAAAGCTGAAGTGCCGGATGACGTTGCAAGAGAAGAACTGCACCAAATTTTGACTTCACATGCTACAGTATTTAGTCAACACACAGGAACTATACAAGGCTTACAATATTTATTTAAAGTAAAAGAACACATACCATTTCGGGGGGAAACGTACACTATTCCTTTGGCTTACAGAGACAAGGTTAAGAGTGAACTTCAATACATGTTAGATCAAGGCATTATTGAGCCAGCAGTCAGTTCTTATACCAGCCCATTACACGTCGTCAAAGGATGGGTCAATTCGTTTGGTTCTGGATTCCAGACAGATAAATAATATCATCATTCCTGAAACTGACCGTCCACAAAATTTAGATGAACTTCTTCAACATTTCTATGGAATTAAAGTTTTATCCACGATTGATATGCGCGCAAGTTTTTGGCAAATAGAACTCCACCCGGATTGTAGAAAATACACTGCCTTTTTAGCCTTTGGTAACTGTTACCAATTTCGGAAATTACCGTTTGGACTTACTATATCTTCTGCAGCATTCATTCGTAGTTTAAACGAAATTTTACCTGTTTATCTTCGTGACAATATTACTTCATATGTTGACGATATTCTTATTGCTAAACGTTCTTGGGTGAGCATAACAAAATTTTGGATTCATTATTACGTATTTTTGCAAGAGTTGGCATTACAGTGAACTTGGAAAAATCTGAATTTGGTCGTTCTCAGGTGAAATTTCTTGGTCATATTATTTCTACAGAAGGTATTCTTCCTGATCCAGAAAAACTAGACGCTATTCGTAATTATGCTGTTCCTAGTACAAAACGTGATGTTCGTAGTTTCCTTGGTGTCTGTAATTTTCTTAGACGCTTTGTTAAATTGGACGATTTGACCACACCTCGTTTATGTGAAATATCTGGAAAGAATTCTAATTGGTGTTGGGATGAGGAAGCTCAGTCAGAATTTGAACAACTTCGTGATGCTTTAGTTGCTGCTCCACTTCTTTCACATCCGGATTTATCTAAAGATTTTTGTTTGGCGACGGACTCATCATACAAAGGCCTAGGTGCACATTTATTTCAAGAGATAGAAGAAAACGGCGTTGTAGTACAAAAAACTATTGCATTTGGAAGTCGTGTTCTCTCTAAATAAGAAAAGAATTATTCCATTACGGAACTTGAAGCCTTGGCTGTTGTATGGGCTTTCACAAAATTTCGCATATTTTTGTATGGCAGACATACTAAAGTTTACACCGATCATCGAGCTCTGGAATTTCTTATGTCAACAAAATTAACACATGGAAGATTGTCACGATGGGCGCTGTATCTACAGGAATTTGACTTTAGTATTGTTTACATACAGGGTTCTTCAAATATTATTGCTGATGCTTTATCACGTGCACCGATGGGTTTGAAACAAAGTGCTGAAGAGGATTGCAAAGAAAACAATTATTGTTTGATGTATATTCAACGTGTTGCGTTTGAGAATTTTATTTTGTCTTCGCTCCAGGACATCGCTAAGGACCAAAATAAGGATCCAATCTGGAAGGACATTAAGGAGAAGTGGAGGAGAAAGGAAAGCGTAGCGATTAGACAGTATTATTTAGTTCGCAATGATATTCTTTTTAAACGAAAATCGGTCGACAAATCTGTTTGGTTAGTTTGTATTCCTGATGAGTGGGTTAATAAATTGATTTGGTACACACATTTCAGTTAGGCACACTTTGGTCCCAGAAAATGCTTTCATAAATTACGAGAAAATTGCTACTTCAGTAATATGGAAAAACGTATTCGATCTGTTCTTGCCAAATGCAAATTATATCAAAAGGCTAAGCCGCCAACTATTTCTCACAGAGCACCGTTGTTTCCTATCATTCCAGCGAAATTAAAGGAGATGGCTGCAGTCGATTTGTTCGGTCCAGTGGTTCGTTCTTCTAATGGTTTTGCGTACATTTTGGTAGCAGTGGAATTGACATCAAAATATGTGTGTTAAACACCTTTACGCAAAGCAACAGCTCGTTCAGTATCTAACGCTTTCATCAAACATTTTCTTAAAGAAGTGGGTCATGTTGATAAGGTTATATCAGATAATGGATCACAGTTTCGCCTTAAAATTTGGCTTCGTACTCTACGGCGTCGTAAGGTTAAACCAATTTTCATTTCACTTTTTCACCCTCAATCTAGCGCTTCAGACAGATGGATGAAGGAAATCAATAAATTGTGTCGACTTTATTGTCATCAGAATCACAGAACTTGGGATCAGTATCTTCATATTTTTCAAAACATTCTGAATGAACTCCCTAATGATTCAACTTCTTTACCGCCTATATTGATATTAAAAAATAAAGCACCGACAAATCGCATTTCTGAAATTGTTCCTTTTCCGCCTACACGGAAACTGCGGCATTCTGAAGTTGTGAACCTGGCACTGCAAAATATTGCATCTGCGGCTGCTAGAAGAGAGAAATCAGCTAAACGTCCTGGTCTTTAAAAACCTTGTCAGTTGGTCAAAAGGTGTTAATTAAGTCTAATCGTTTGTCTCACAAAGGAAAAGGCTTGTGTCGCAAATTTTTTCTGCTTTATAACGGTCCATATAGGGTTCGCAAAATTATTCATGATAACACTGTCGAAGTAGAAACTCTTAAATCTCGACGCTCTGAGAGAATACATCACATATCGAACGTTAAAATTTTTGTGGAATGACATACTTTTGAGAAACTAACAGTTACACGTAAACACACGGAGAGTACAAGGATACCGCGCCGTGATACGGCGGCGGCGCATACTCAAAGCAACAGTCAAGTCTGCGCGACGCACAAGGCAGTCGTTGACCGCAAACAATTATTTCCTACGTCACGCGTACCTACAGCTGATCGAGCGCTCAGTGCGAATGCACTGACAGCCGTAAACAAATACACAGTATAATTTCTCCGAATAAATTCAGTATAAAGCTATAGTGACTTGATAAATTATGTTATTAACGTTCAGTATTTTTCAGGATACGGTTGTATAAAATATTTAAGAATTTCAGGTAAATTCTGTGTGCGTCCGACGTTAAGAGGACTTGCTATCGAGAAATTTTCAGGAAGAATGTAATTTCGAAGAAGAAACTAATAAACTAAAAAGGTAACTATTAATTGAGTTATTTTTCAGGTAACATATTTCCACTTAGGTACGTACTTTAGATGTAATTTGCTGCTCGCGATTACGTGATTTATACTTTGTGTTAACTGATTTTGACAATGTTTGATTAATGAACAGGGTTGTTACTTATGTATATTATGCATCGCTTGGCTGCACTGCTTTTTCACTGATGTCATATTTTTTTTTATTATGTGCCTGCTGTGCTTATTTATTTAAATTGTAATTGTCACCTGATTAATTGTGCTGATGTGTTTATGTATGTAGGTTACACTTTGTGATTTATTTGCTTGCGCCTTCATGTTTACTTATTAAGATTACATATGAACATTTATTTGCTTATGCTGATATGATGCTAATGACCTGTTTTTTATGTAAGATACATAATTGCTGCTTTGCGTATGGATTGCATATTTACACATTTCTGTTTTGTTGTCATAACTACTCTTTAATTTGGTATATAGAAATGCTGATATACTGTGTACGAACATAGAGTTTAGGTTACACTATGGTATTAATTATAGATTGTTTGCTTGGCAGAGCCTCGTTGTAGGAATTGTGCTTCATCCATTTGTTGACATTCTGTTCTCTACTGGTATATTTACTTGCAATTGCATGTTTTGCTTACGCTCAGTGCCTTATATTTTTAAGATAAGAAAATGAACTACTATAATTCTACGAACGATGTTGGTACAATAAACTTCATTGAAGTCACATGAGCTGGAGGTTTTATGGAAGCTGTATAAATTTATGCTAATAGGAAGGAAGCTAACGACATGACACACCAACACTAGGTTTAGACCATTGACAGTTATTACACTGCATTCTTCGTGAGCAATTGAAATAGCAAGTAGCCGGCCGGAGTGGCCGTATGGTTCTAGGCGCTACAGTCTGGAGCCGAGCGACCGCTACGGTCGCAGGTTCGAATCCTGCCTCGGGCATGGATGTGTGTGATGTCCTTAGGTTAGCTAGGTTTAATTAGTTCTAAGTTCTAGGCGACTGATGACCTCAGAAGTTAAGTCGCATAGTGCTCAGAGCCATTTGAACCATTTGAAATAGCAAATGACACTTGACACAAGAAATACTCCACATGTTTGCTTCTGTTTTGCCATGATTCTTGAAGTGGTGTACACATTGTGAAATATTATGATTTATTCACTCAAAGTCTTATGTGATCTTTCATACTACGTACTCGCACCTACTTACTGAAAGTTATTCAAACTGAAGGCTGTTAGAGGTCATGTATGCATTTCTTTTATTTTATGATGGACAAGGTAACCAAAATGTATTTTATAATTCATAATGAGTAGAAGATTTGGCTCAGGTGGACTACACAGAGGTTGTGTGTGGACATTGTGTCTTCGGATTGTATGGGATGATGAATTGAGGTTTGCACTAGGATTTTATCTGTACTTGTTCCAGGAGACTGACTAGAGGAAAGAGTTGTTATGGAAGGGAAATGATGTTGGTGTTAAGGTTCATATGTATCGACGTATTGAAGAGGTATTATTCAGGTATTGAGATTGTGTGAAGTTGATGATTATTGGAGTTTTGGTGGACAGGAGGTAAGGTAAATGATATTGACGATAAGGTTTATATGTATCGACATAAGAGGTATTATTGAAGTATTAAGATTATGTGATGATAATGTTTATTGGAGTTTTGGTGGATAAGAGGTGAAGTAAGTGAGGAGCATTTTTTTTTTTTTTGGTCTATATGGAACAAGGAGGATGAAGATAGCAGACTAGAACACTCAAGTGGAAGGAAGATTGTCTACACACACACTTTGTTAAATCACTAAGCAGTATATACTTTTTTTTGAAGAGAGGAAGTAATTGCATATCTTGGCACCCTGACAGTTGTTCAGCAACCGTACATTTTGATTTGGCTTGGCAAACATTGGTCTTGACACGATGACTACGACGTTGACTAACTATTATTGACTGTAATACACTACTGCCAGTACTACTTGATACACATGTTGAACATCAAATTTTGGACAGAATTGCATTTACACAGTTAACACTATTCAATTACACAGTAGTACTTAATGTGGATGAAAGATGAGTGAGTGTGTTTTGTGTGTTTTCCTTTCCTAATCCCAAATAATTGGTACCGACCTATCTCCTAAATATTATTTTACGTGTTTGTTGTGGCTTGCACTGACACCCATAAATATTATAGGTTTACTGTTATTTGTGTATTGTAATAGTTAATATGACAATTATCTGAAATCAATTGTGTGTTTATTATAATTTTAGTGTTAGAGCATTGATAATAATTTTGTAAAAGCAATTGTGAGTGCATTTAAACTGTTGTTCGTGCTTACATGTATCAACATTGATGGGTGCCACTAGGAGATGTTTAATTTGTGCTAATGAACTCTGATGAACTGTCTAATTAGTAATAGTGAATATTATGGACTGTTACGTGCACTTGTTCAACATGATGGGTGCCACTAGGAGATGTTTAATTTGTGCTAATGAACTCTGATGAACTGTCTAATTAGCGATAGTGAATATTATGGACTGTTACCTGCACTTGTTCAACAATGCTGGGTGCCACTGATGTACTGCTTCTACTGAAATGATGTCACTTGTTGGTGTCTGCACCTGATTAACATCGCTTGGTGCCACTGATGGACTGCTTCTACTGAAATGATGTCACTTGTTGGTATCTGCACCTGTTCAACATTCCTGGGTGCCCCTGATGGACTGCATCTATTGAAATAATGTCACTTGTTGGTGTCTGCACCTGCTCAACATTACTGGGTGCCACTGATGGACTACTTCTACTGAGATAATGTCACTTGTTGGTGTCTGCAGCTGTTCAACATTACTGGGTGCCACTGCTGGAACTGTTTCTACTGACATAATGTCACTTGTTGGTGTCTGCACCTGATTAACATCGCTTGGTGCCACTGATGGAACTGCTTCTATTGAAATGATGTCACTTGTTGGTGTCTGCGCCTGCTCGCCATTGCTGGGTGCCACTGTTGGAGCTGTTTAAATACTGCTGATGAAATGTTATGAGACTGCTATATGCACCTGTTGATCATTGCTGGGTGCTACTTTTGGAACTGTCAACTACTCAGAGTAGTTCTACTTGTTTATTGAACTATTGAAAGAATTTTATGTGAATATTTGTATAAACTGATTTTTTGTGTGTTTACTGTTTATGAAATGTTATGAGACTATTACCTGCACATATTGGTCATTGCTGACGGTATGGATTGAATTGTTTAACCATATGATACTTGTGTAAACTATTATGTAAAATCATATGTATGCAAGCATTTGTATTCCTTACTGTATTTTATATATTAGGTTATTGAAGGGTCAGTGCAAAGCCAAAATTTATTTAGTTACGTGACATTTACTTATTAATATTACTTTTTAATTTTTGTCTGTATTTTTTGGACGAATTTGGTGGTATTTTCACCACCAATGCTGGCAAAAATACCATCAAATTCAAGCCCGTGGAGGAGGGGCATATGAAAGGTGGCTACACTGAGTCACAGCGCAAGAGATTGCGCCAAAGAGTATTATTCAGCTGCCTCCACTGGCAGTGCTTGTTGAGATGTGGTGGTGGAGAGTGCTTGTTGAGATGTCGTAGTGGAGAGTGCTTGTCGAGAAGTCGTCGTGGAGAGTGCATATTGAGAAGTGGGCAGTAGGAGTTCTGATGTAGCCGTGACTAGTTGTGAGCATGTTGTATGCAGTTGTTCTGATGGGCTAGACAGCCGATGCTATTCGATTGCGGATGTTGTAATGATCAGAGTGTATGTTTCGTCAATATATATGAAGGTAATATTTTTTCTTATTTTTATTTCAAATGTCTTAAACAATAATGCCTCTTGGTCACAGGTTCAGTCAATAAAGAATCTGGCTTGTGTTCATGTATTAGAGCGTAATTCTGGTTTCTATGTGCAAGTATAGTATCTCCGTGTTATTTAATTAATTCAGTGTAAATGGTATTTAAAATATCTTGTCTTTTTGAGGAAGAACCGTGCCAGATGTGTACGTTGAATCACACTTCCACACACAGAACAGTTACACTTGTCCTTTGTTGTTCGTAGTTTTTGTTTCGTAGCTTTTATAGTTGCTGGGGACTTAATTAATTAATTGTGTTAACGGAAGTTTTCTTTCATTCTTGTTGTTATTCTATGCAGTCAGATTGCGTACTAATACTGGTCAGGGCCAACCGGTTACGAGACTGCGTAACCGGACAGACAGCGACTAAAATTAAAAATATTTGCATTTTATTTAATTAAGCCCCCATGCAACGATCAACAGTTGACCGGCGTTCCCTGGTGAAACGTTGTTGTGATGCCTCGTGTAAGGAGGAGAAATGCGTACCATCACGTTTCCGACTTTGATAATGGTCGGCTTGTAGCCTGTCGCGATTGCGGTTTATCGTATCGCGACATTGTTGCTGGCGTTGGTCGAGATTCAATGACTGTTAGCAGAATATGGAATCGGTGGGTTCGGGAGGGTAAAACGGAACGCCGTGTTGGATCCCAACGGCCTCGTATCAATAGCAGTCGAGATGTAAGGCATCTTATCCGCATGGCTGTAACGGATCGTGTAGCCACGATGGCTACACCAGATGGAGACGTTTGCAAGACAACAACCATCTGCACGAAAAGTTCGACGACGTTTGCAGCAGCATGGACTATCAGCTCGGAGACCATGGCTGCGCTTATACATGACGCTGCATCACGGACAGGAGCGCCTGCGATGGTGTACTCAACGACGAACCTGGGTGCACGAATGGCAAAATGTCATTTATTCGGATGAATCCAGGTTCTGTTTACAGTATCATGATGGTCGCATCCGTGCTTGGCGACATCGCAGTGAACGCACATTGGAAGCGTATATTCGTCATCGCCATACTGGCGTATCACCCGGCGTGATGGTATGGGGTGCCATTGGTTACACGTCTCGGTAACCTCTTGTTCGCATTGACGGCACTTTGAACAGTGGACGTGTTACGACCCGTGGCTCTACCCTTTATTCGATCAACGCGAAACCCTACATTTCAGCAGGATAATGCACGACCGCATGTTGCACGTCCTGTACGGGCCTTTCTGGATACAGAAAATGTTCGACTGCTGCCCTGGACAGCACATTCTCCAGATCTCTCACCAATTGAAAACGTCTGGTCAATGGTGGCCGAGCAACTGGCTCGTCACAATACGCCAGTCACTACTCTTGAAGAACTGTGGTATCGTGCTGAAGCTGCATGGGCAACTGTACCTGTACACGCCATCCAAGCTCTGTTTGACTCAATGCTCAGGCGTATCAAGGCCGTTATTACGACCAGAGATGGTTGTTCTGGGTACTGATTTCTCAGAATCTATGCACCCAAATTGCGTGAAAATGTAATCAAATGTCAGTTCTAGTATAACATATTTGTCCAATGAATACCCGTTTATGATCTGCATTTCTTCTTGGTGTAGCCATTTTAATGGCCAGTAGTGTATAAGTGAAATTGCTTCGCGTGTTTACAACGCCCCTGTCCTTATGGCAAATCCCCTTCATAGCTCTATAGATGGCTATTACTTTGCACTACGGTCGTTTGCACTTCGCTGTTGACAACTGTCAAAAGTGATGCCAACTGTCAGGGATTTTCTTAAGTTGAATCAACTGTGCAAGTATCTTAGTAGTAAAGACTTAATGTATTAAAACTTCATGCAAAATGCGAAATTTTTTTTCACGCATTTCAGTGTTTATTACGTCATATCCCCTGAACTATGCGTGATACAATGGCATAATTTGTCAGGCGCAGCCGGCCGTGGTGGCCGAGCGGTTCTAGGCGCTACAGTCCGGAACCGCGTGAGTGCTGCAGTCGCAAGTTCGACTCCAGCCTCGGGCATGGATATGTGTGATGTTCTTAGGTTAGTTAGGTTTTAGTAGTTCTAAGTTCTAAGGGTCTGATGACCTTAGATGTTAAGTCTCATAGTGCTAGAGCCATTTGAAACTTTTTTTTTGTAGGCGAATTTAGCGGGTTATGTGGACACTATCTGCGAATATTATTGAGAATAGAATTAATACCACAGAAGTAACATATTCAAACGTCATGCATGGTGTGGCAGGTCTCATTATTTACAATGTCATATCTGATGAACTGTGATAGCTAGGTGGTTCTTACCCCACAGCGATTGTTATCTGACAGTGAGGAATATGTGTTCCAAGTTTGGTCGAAATCGGCCCTGCGATTTAGGAGAAGTTGCGGAACATAGATACTCGTATATACACACATACATACAAACGTTTTTATGATACGTATGGACTGAGTACAACTTTTAGGAACCTGTAGATCCGTCTTGAAGTTTCTGTGACATTTGCATGTGGCCTCTTACACGATTTCGTGTCAGTGTGGCAACATAATTAACACCGTATGTAACAGCATGGCCATGATTGGTAAGAATGAAACACAGTTCGATGTCACAGCAATTTACGTGAGGTGGTACTCTGCGTAAACATTACACGTGATGCTGCAGAAATAAAATCACTTGAAGATAGAGACACTCCGGAACGATATTGTGCGCAGTCTGACACAAAATGGTTTGCGACTTCACACGGAGTTTGCGTATCCATTCACCATTACACAGAAAAAGATCTGTTAACATTGTACCGAGTAAAGTGCAACACGTTCCGACGTAACTGAATGTAAATTCTGAAAATGTATTGAGAACTGCATGTCTAAGTGGAAAAGTGACGTGCAGCGGTAGTGGATGCAGTTTTGAAGCTCTGTCTGGTAACGAAATTACCGCTCGCATTGCCTTAGTATCGATCGAAACCCCTCGCCTGCAATAACTTCTTCCTTTCATTACCGGGTTCGCTTACAAGTTTGGTAATTTCATTACCGACAGGTCTTCAGTTCCGAAGTACCTCGAAGCTGCCTTCGAAGACGGCAAATTTCATTCCGCACGTTAGTAACCCGATCGCGTACAGGTCCCCGGAACATCGGGAAAGACGCGCCGAGCTTCCTGCACGCTGTTAACGCCACGTTATAGGGTATGAATCTTGGAGCAAGATGCATAGTAACCTTTCTTTAATTTGTCACAAGTCTAGAATGTAAGCTCTGCTTAAAAGGCCATACTAAATTGTTAGGCATCAGGCTCGTACTGAATAATAGAGTTGTTTCTTTTAATTTTTCATTGATGAAAATACAGATAACTATATATTTTGCTGCTTTAATTCCCATTTATAATCGCAAATAAATTGTCGTCAGATTATCCATTTCTGTCCATGACGACTACCCTCAGACCTGGCAGGGAAACCAAATACACCTGCTGGACAGTATACTTTCTGTAAACAATAAATTATGAAATAATGGCAATGTAGTAATAATTTCATGTATATAGAAAATATGAGCTTAAATATGTGGTGATTTAAGCAGCCGAAAATTTATATTATTCTAATACGATGTAGTCAAAGTGGCACCGTCAAAAGATATAACAAAATTAGCTTGTCATCGTCGAACAAATATAATAATATACACTCCTGGAAATGGAAAAAAGAACACATTGACACCGGTGTGTCAGACCCACCATACTTGCTCCGGACACTGCGAAAGGGCTGTACAAGCAATGATCACACGCACGGCACAGCGGACACACCAGGAACCGCGGTGTTGGCCGTCGAATGGCGCTAGCTGCGCAGCATTTGTGCACCGCCGCCGTCAGTGTCAGCCAGTTTGCCGTGGCATACGGAGCTCCATCGCAGTCTTTAACACTGCTAGCATGCCGCGACAGCGTGGACGTGAACCGTATGTGCAGTTGACGGACTTTGAGCGAGGGCGTATAGTGGGCATGCGGGAGGCCGGGTGGACGTACCGCCGAATTACTCAACACGTGGGGCGTGAGGTCTCCACAGTACATCGAAGTTGTCGCCAGTGGTCGGCGGAAGGTGCACGTGCCCGTCGACCTGGGACCGGACCGCAGCGACGCACGGATGCACGCCAAGACCGTAGGATCCTACGCAGTGCCGTAGGGGACCCCACCGCCACTTCCCAGCAAATTAGGGACACTGTTGCTCCTGGGGTATCGGCGAGGACCATTCGCAACCGTCTCCATGAAGCTGGGCTACGGTCCCGCACACCGTTAGGCCGTCTTCCGCTCACGCCCCAACATCGTGCAGCCCGCCTCCAGTGGTGTCGCGACAGGCGTGAATGGAGGGACGAATGGAGACGTGTCGTCTTCAGCGATGAGAGTCGCTTCTGCCTTGGTGCCAATGATGGTCGTATGCGTGTTTGGCGCCGTGCAGGTGAGAGCCACAATCAGGACTGCATACGACCGAGGCACACAGGGCCAACACCCGGCATCATGGTGTGGGGAGCGATCTCCTACACTGGCCGTACACCACTGGTGATCGTCGAGGGGACACTGAATAGTGCACGGTACATCCAAACCGTCATCGAACCCATCGTTCTACCATTCCTAGACCGGCAAGGGAACTTGCTGTTCCAACAGGACAATGCACGTCCGCATGTATCCCGTGCCACCCAACGTGCTCTAGAAGGTGTAAGTCAACTACCCTGGCCAGCAAGATCTCCGGATCTGTCCCCCATTGAGCATGTTTGGGACTGGATGAAGCGTCATCTCACGCGGTCTGCACGTCCAGCACGAACGCTGGTCCAACTGAGGCGCCAGGTGGAAATGGCATGGCAAGCCGTTCCACAGGACTACATCCAGCATCTCTACGATCGTCTCCATGGGAGAATAGCAGCCTGCATTGCAGCGAAAGGTGGATATACACTGTACTAGTGCCGACATTGTGCATGCTCTGTTGCCTGTGTCTATGTGCCTGTGGTTCTGTCAGTGTGATCATGTGATGTATCTGACCCCAGGAATGTGTCAATAAAGTTTCCCCTTCCTGGGACAATGAATTCACGGTGTTCTTATTTCAATTTCCAGGAGTGTAGTATAAACCAGTCCTCAGTACCGGGAGTGTCACTATGTGAACTGCACTGCTGCTCACAACAAATGCCTACAGTAAAATCCGAATAAAAGAAACTGTTAAAATCATCAAAAATAAGGTGTTAATCCATGATACGGTTATTACTGTAGAACGTACAAAACTAATTGAAATTTTAGTTTCTTTTAGCCTACAATAATAAATTACGTTATATAAAAAATGGTCGGGGATGGGTAACAGTCTATTACGTTAGCAGATATTTTTGCAAGTGATGTAGAAAGTAAGTTTTTTGCCAAATTTCCACAGATAAGATACAAGTATTTTATTATATCCGCTTTATGTCAAAAGTTGTTGTAATCAACTTAACGCATTTACTCAAGCAATAGGCAGCATGCACGGAAAAAATGACAGTAACATGTACACGGATCATTTGAACGATTCCTTTATCGAAATGATGTGGAACGAGTCAGTTTGCAGGAAATGTACAAATGATTAGTGTTTCCACTAACGAATATGTTATTATATTTAGTCCTACTCAAGCAGCTTCACATATTTTTTCTGGCTACGAGTTGTTAAGCAGAAAGTTGTCACTGGAATAGAAGAGTTGTGCATCAGAAATGTTCTTAAATTGGATTTTAAACTTTACTTCGCTACCTTTCAGACATTGTATGTCATTAGGCAAGTGATAAAAAATGTTCCTGTATACTGAAATGCTTTTGAGCCACTGACAGCTTTAACATTGGGCAAAAAAGGTCATTTTTCCCTCTTGTGTTGTAGGTATGGACTTCACTGGTCTTCTCAAATTGTAATGGATTATTTTCGACGAATTTCATTAGCGAATATACGTAGTATGAGAGTGCAGTTAAAATGCCTGGCTCCTTGAAGAGGTAGCTACATGACGTCCGTGAGTCAACAGCACATATTGTTCTAACTGCTCGCTTTTATGCATTCGGTACATTCTTTCTAAGTGATGAGTTACACCAGAAAACGTTTCTGTTAATACAGAGGAGATAAAAGGGAACTTCATTACCTACCTAAATAATACCATTACGAAAGTCAACAGAAAAAATATGTACTTTCGATTTCCGAGGAATCTACATTACAGATTTTATTACAATTCCTGTCATCCACCACGATAGAAAAGAGCATTTTACGTACCACTGATACATCGTCTCTTCAATTTACCCTTAGTCATCAGTAGAGAATTCAGTACTTTAAAACAAATGAGATTATGTTCCTGCACAATAGGCTAAAGAAATAAAAAAATAGCAGGCAAAAGCGTACTCACTCAGAATATAGAGGTAACAGGGATAAAACGAAAATCGTTGTAGCGGAATTTCAAGGAAATATGTCGCAGCAGAGAGAGAAACTATTGGGAAATCTAGTATTAGATGTGGTTCCCAGTTAATATTGTACTAAAATTTCAGGTGAAACGTAGTTTGAGATGCCGATATGACAAATTTGATTGCTTTGGGGTATACAAGATTGACTATAATAATTGTGATTAGTATTACATTAGCCATAACGTTAGCTTTATGGACCATTGTATTACATTAGCCATAACGTTAGCTTTATGGACCATTTACAATCATGTAACAAACCTGCCTTGGGAATACGCTTAGCAAGTGTCACGTGATATGAGGTTTTACAGATATATGATTTTCACTCAAGAACATATCATTTCAAGATACATCAATCACCTTTGTCTTGCTCTATTAATTTCAAGGACATATTCTCTAACAATGTTAATTATTCTGTTTGTCATGTCAGTTATTTTTTTCCATTTTGATTTCAAGCGCTCTAATGTAGCCGTATTACACTTTAATTGTAACTTCTCCTTCTGATTTACAATCAGTCACTTCTGACGATGTCTGTACATACAATACCTCTATACATACTGAGCATTACAGGGGGCATGTGAAAAACTTTTAACTCCCTTCTCTCAATTTCACAGTTGTAATAATCAGTCTTCAAGCATATACTTCTTATTCATTGCATGTTTTCGACGTGGCTTGGTAATTCGTAACCTAGAAAAATAAAAGACTGTAACATCCATAAAATATGAGCTTTTTAGTTGAGGAGACAGTAACAAAAACGGAATGTTGTTATTCTTGTGGTCTTCTCTTACATCGTTATTCATCAGTACGGACAATCGTCAAGATATCATAGTCTTTCTGGTATTGAGGATGAGAGTAATACCAACAACCAGATGATAGTCCGCCTATGTCCAACTGCATCTATGTTATAATGTGCATATTAAAATCCCCAATGACTGTGCCAACATAATACACCGCTGTTGAAATATCTAGATTTTCTAACACAGGAAAACCTTTGGAGACTTAATTTTCGTTCCTTACGCAATCCCCAATCACATGCCACAGCAGCTCACTGTTCTACTAATCAGCCTAGCTAAATTACCACCGAAAAAAATATTTACACAACCATGAATCGGAATGGCTGCTTACAGATTAGTGTTATGTTACCAACACAATCGTGAAATGTATGATGAGATAAAAGAAATTATTCAGATAGTGAAGGGAGACGAAAATTTAACAGTCATGGTGACTGGAATTCGATAGTAGGAAAAGGAAAAGAAGAGAACGTAGTAGGTGAATAGGGAGTCGGGGTAAGGAATGAAAGAGGAAGTCGCCTGGTAGAATTTTGCACAGGGCATAACTTAATCATAGTTAACACTTGGTTCAAGAATCATGAAAGAAGGTTGTATAAATGGAAGAATCCTGGAGATACTGAAAGCGTTTAGATAGATTATATAATGGTAAGCCAGATTTTAAATTGTAAGACATTTCCAGAGGCCGTTATGGACTCTGACCACAATCTATTGGTCATGCACTGTAGATTAAAACTGAAGAAACTGCAAAAAGATAGTAATGTAAGCAGATGGGACCTGGATAAACTGACAGAACCAGAGGTTTTAGAGAGTTTAAGGGAGAGCATTAGGGAACGATTGACAAGAAAAGGGGGGGGGGGGGAAGGAAATACAGTAGAAGGAGAATGGGTAGCTTTGAGAGTTGAAATAGTGATGCAGCAGAGGATCAAGTACGCAAAAAGACGAGGTCTTTTAAACATCCTTGGGTAACAGAGGAGATACTGAATTGATGAAATGCGAAAATACAAAAATGCAGTAAATGAAGCAGGCAAAAAGGAATACAAACGTCTCAAAAATGAGATCGACAGGAAGTGCAAAATGGCTAAGCAGGGATGGTTAGAGAACAAATGTAAGGATACAGAAGCGTATATCACTAGGGGTAAGATAGATACTGCGTAAACGAAAATTAAAGAGACCTTTGGAGAAAAGAGAACCACTTGCATGAATATCAAGAGCTCAGATGGAAACCCAGTTGTAAGCAAAAAAGGGAAAGCAGAAAGGTGGAAGGAGCATATAGAGGGTCTATACAAGGGCGATGTACTTCAGGGCAGTATTATGGACATGGAAGAGGCTATAGATGAAGATGAAATGGGAGATATGATACTGAGTGAAGAGTCTGACAGAGCACTGAAAGACCTAAGTCGAAAGAAGACCCCGGGAGTAGACAACATTCCATTAGAACTACTGACGGCCTTGGGAGAGCCAGACCTGACAAAACTCTACCATCTGGTGAGCAAGATGTATGAGACAGGCGAAATACCCTCAGACTTCAAGAAGAATATAATAATTCCAATCCCAAAGAAAGCAGGTGTTGACACATGTGAAAACTAACGAGCTATCAGCTTAATCAGCCACGGCTGCAAGATAACTAACACGAATTCTTTACAGACGAATGGAAAAACTGGTAGAAGTCGACCTCAGGGAAGATTAGTTTGGATTCCGTAGAAATGTTGGAACACGTGGGGCAATACTGACCCTACGATTTATCTCAGAAAATAGATTAAGGAAAGGCAAACCTACGTTTCTAGCACTTGTAGACTTAGAGAAAGCTTTTGACAATGTTGACTGGAATAATCTCTTTCAAATACTGAAGGTGGCAAGGGTAAAATACAGGAAGAGAAAGGCTATTTACAATTTGTACAAAAACCAGATGGCCGTTATAAGTCGAGGGCCATGAAAGGGAAGCAATGGTTGGGAAGGGAGTGAGACAGGGTTGTAGCCTATCCCCGATGTTATTCAAGCTGTATATTGAGCGAGCAGTAAAGGAAACAAAAGAAAAATTAGGAGTAGGAATTAAAATCTATGGAGAAGAAATAAAAACTTTGAGGTTCGCCGATGACATTGTAATTCCGTCAGAGACAGGAAAGGACCTGGGAGAGCAGCTGAACTGAATGGATAGTGTCTTGAAAGGAGGATATAAGATGTACATCAAGAAAAGCAAAACGAGGATAATGGAATGTAGTCGTATAAGGGACGGGGCGTGAGTCGTGCTTGGGTAGGTCAGATGGTAGAGCGCTTGCCCACGAAAGGCAAAGGTCCGGAGTTCGAGTCTCGGTCCGGCACACAGTTTTAATCTGCCAGGAAGTTTCGTATCAGCGCACACCTGCTGCAGAGTGAAAATCTCTTTCTGCTTAACACCTAACCACCCCTCGGACCGGTTGTGCCTTTGTACCACTCGTACCACAATTCCCAGGCCTTGCCATTAGAGCAGCAGGTCCTTCTCCACCAACACAATAAAACTACTACCAGAGGTTCTCCTGTGATGGTAGGTAGACCAACGGAAACGGCGGTGGTGCAAGGCTGTGGCTGACTCGCCCCTGGTTACATAGGTGAACTTAACAAAATGTGTTAAAAGGAAATGAATTCATCGATAGCCATGAAAGGAGTAACATACAATAAGAAGAGAAAGATGCCTTTAAGTCATCTAGATGGAAACTTCCTGTAGTAACGCAGACGACACGTCCGTGATCTGCCCCCATGGGAGAGAAAAACTCCGTGACTTCCTCACACATCTAAACTCCATGCAACCCAACATCAGATTCACTACGGAAACCAGTGCAGAACGGAGATTAACATCCGTGGACGTTATAGATAAGAGAACAACAAATGGCACGCTGGGCATGCAAGGCGTTAAAAAAAGTGTTCGATATGTAGAAGGTGGTAGTATAGTAGTGAACATGGGATCTAAAGAGCATACCTTAAGACAGTGGTCGTCAAATGTTTCTTGCCCAAGAGCTAATACTGACATTTTTGGCCGGTACCTCGGGCCGTGTAAGTGGCGATGTTATTGTCTGTTTATAACCTACATAATTTAGTGTGTTACGAACCCGCAGTAGACAAGCTACAGTAAGGGCATAAAAAGTTGGCCACCAGCCTCCAAGTAGTTACCAATCATTAAAGATTGGCACCACTTGGAACACTTCGCGTCGACTGTTCTCTGATTCGCATTGCTACCACCCTCAGCGACCCCAGTGCTGTGACGCTGTAATTGCCTGACGAAGTGTTGTGTTGTCTGTGTGAGTGAATAATTAATTGATTAATAACAGTAAGTGTGTTTATATTTAAATGCATTATGCAATAAGTGACACATTCAGAAACGTTTACTGAATCTTTTGAATGTCATTTACTCATGGCCTTGTATTACAACAGCCTTAATTTAATTACATGTTCCTTGTCACATACACAGATCAGCCAAAACATTATGACCGCCTACCTAATAGCCAATATGTCCACATTTGGCACGGACTGCAATTCTAAACTCAGATTGGAATGTATACCGCAGAGACAGGTTGGACAGTGAAGGGGCAGGCGTGTTTATAGCGATAAAAAGTGCAATAGTATCGAAGAAAATTGACGGAGATCCGAAATGTGAAATAATTTGGGTGAAGGTCACGGTTAAAGCAGGCTCAAACATGGTAACTGGATGTTTCTATAGGCCCCCTGGCTCAGCAGCTGTTGTGGCAGAACACCTGAAGGAAAATTTGGAAAATATCTCGAGTTGATTTCCCGACCATGATATCGTTTTGGGCCGGAGATTTTAATTTACTAGATATAGACTGGGAGACTCAAACGTTTATAGCCGGTGTCGGGGACAAAGAAACCGATGGAATTTTTTAAGTGCATTATCTGAAAACTACCTTGAGCAGTTAAACAGAAAACCGCATGGCGATAACATATTAGACCTTCTTGTGACAAACAGACCCGAACTATTTGAAACAGTTAACGCAGAACAGGGAATCAGAGATCATAAAGCGGTTACAGCATCGGTGATTATAGCCGTAAATAGAAAATTAAAAAAGGTAGGAAGATTTTTCTGTTTAGCAAAAGTGACAAAAATCAGATTTCAGAGTACTTGACGGCTCAACACAAAAGTTTTATCTCAAGTACAGACAGTGTTGAGGATCAGTGGACAAAGTTCAAAAGCATCGTACAATATACATTACATGAGTATGTGCCAAGCAAGATCGTAAGAGATGGAAAAGAGCCACCGTGGTACAACATCCGAGTTAGAAAACTGCTACGGAAGCAAAGGGAACTTCACAGCAAACATAAACATAGCCAAAGCCTTGCAGAAAAACAAAAATTACACGAAGCGAAATGTAGTGTGAGGAGCGCTATGCGAGAAACGTTCAACGAATTCGAAAGTAAAGTTCTATGTACTGACTTGGCAGAAAATCCTAAGAAATTTTGGTCATATGTCAAAGCGGTAGGTGGATCAAAACAAAATGTCCAGACACTCTGTGACCAAAGTGGTACTGAAACAGAGGATGACAGACTTAGGCCCGAAATACTAAATGTCTTTTTCCAAAGCTGTTTCACAGAGGAAGACTGCACTGTAGTTGCTTCTCTAGATTGTCGCACAGATGACAAAATGGTGGATATCGAAATAGATGACAGAGGGATAGAAAAACAATTCAAATCGCTCAAAAGAGGAAAGGCCGCTGGACCTGATGGGATACCAGTTCGATTTTACAGAGTACGCGAAGGATCTTGCCCCCCTTCTTGCAGCGCTGTACCGTAGGTCTCTAGAAGAGCGTAGCGATCCAAAGGATTGGAGAAGGGCACAGGTCATCCCCGTTTTCAAGAAGGGACGTCGGACAGATGTGCAGCACTATAGACCTATATCTCTAACGTCTATCAGTTGTAGAATTTTGGAACACGTATTATGTTCGAGTATAATGACTTTTCGGGAGACTAGAAATATACTCTGTAGGAATCAGCATGGGTTTCGAAAAAGACGATCGTGTGAAACCCAGCTTGCTATATTCGTCCACGAGACTCAGAGGGCAATAGACACGGGTTCCTCGGTAGATACCGTGTTTCTTGACTTCCGCAAGGCGTTTGATACAGTTCCGCACAGTCGTTTAATGAACAAAGTAAGAGCATATGGACTATCAGACCAATTGTGTGATTGGATTGAAGAGTTCCTAGATAGAGATAGAGATAGAGATAGAGAAGATCCAACGGAGAGCAGCGCGCTTCGTTACAGGATCATTTAGTAATCGCGAAAGCGTTACGGAGATGATAGATAAATTCCAGTGGAAGACTCTGCAGGAGAGACGCTCAGTAGCTCGGTACGGGCTTTTGTTGAAGTTTCGAGAACATACCTTCACCGAGGAGTCAAGCAGTGTATTACTCCCTCCTACGTACATCTCGCGAAGAGACCATGAGGATAAAATCAGAGAGATTAGAGCCCACACAGAGGCATACCGACAGTCTTTCTTTCCACGAACAATACGAGACTGCAATAGAAGGGAGAACTGATAGAGGTACTCAAAGTACCCTCCGCCACACACCGTCACGTGGCTTGAGGAGTATGGATGTAGATGTAAATGTAGTTGCAGATAACAGCGGCGGCGTGTCGTGGCTTGGAAGCAATGAGGCTTTTACACACAAGTCACCTAACTCTCCTAAATTCCGGGGAGGGGGGGAAGCGATGAGTTCTGACGCCATGTTCAGTCACATCCCAGATGTGTTCGATCGGGTTCAGGTCTGGAGAGTTGGATGGTCAGCACATCCATTGGAACTCGTCACAGTGTTCCTAGAACCACTCCATCACACTCCTGGCACTGGGACATGGCGCATTATCTTGTTGAAAAATGCCACTGCCGTCGGAAAACATGATCGCCATGAAGGGGTCTACGTGGTCTGCAACCAGTGTTCGATACTCCCTGGCCGTCATGGTGCCTTGCACGAGCTCCCCCGGACCCATGGATAGCCACGTGAATGTTCCCCAGCGCATAATAGAACCGCCACCAGCTTGTGTCCCTCCCGCAGTACAGGTGTAAAGGAGCTATTTCCCTGGACTACGACGGATTCGCACCCTCCTATCGACATGATGAAGCAGGTATCGGGATTCACCAGACCAAGCAACGATCTTCCACTGCGCCAACGTCCAGGGCCGGTGGTCTCGTGCCCATTTCAGTCGTAGTTGCCGATGCCGTGGTGTGAACACTGGCACATGCATGGGTCGTCTGCTGTGGAGGCCCATCGTTAGGGGTGTTCGGTGTACTGTGTGTTCAGACACACTTGTACTCTGCCCAGCATTAAACTCTGACGTTAGTTCGCCGTCTGTCCTGTTTTACGAGTCTGCCCAGCTGACGACGTCCGACTTCTGTGATGAGGGGTGGCTGACCAACACCGCGACGTCTGGATGTGGTTTGACCTTGGTTACATCACGTGTTGAAGACACGTACCACAGCACTCCTCGAACACTCGACAAGACGTGCAGTTTCCGAAATGCTCGTACTGAGCCTCGGGACCATCACAATGTGCCCCCGGTCAAATCACATAGACCTGCCCCATTCTACACAGGGAGAGCACGCACGCTGATACTACACGCACCGTGCGTGTGTCTGAGTAGCAGCCATTTGTCGCCAGGTGTCTCTGCGATCGCTTGGACGGCATTGTATCAAAAGTAGGTCGGTGGTCATGATGCTCTCGCTGATCAGTGTACGAGGGGGGACCCAAAAGAAACCGGATAGTTGTCATAAAAAATTTATTGACGAACCTTTTCACAAAATTACGTCAGTCACCTTCAAAATACTCTCCATTACATGCGATGCACTTGTCAAGTCTCTTTTCTCACTGTTGGAAGCATGTTTGGAACTCTTCAAGTTTGATATTGTCCAGTGCCCTTTGCGAAGCTGTTTTTACCGCCTCCACATCGTCATAAGGCTCCCCTTTTAGCGTTTTTTTCGTTCGTGGAAATAGGAATAAGTCGCACGGGGCTAGGTCCGGTGAATACGGAGCGTGGGGAACGACAGACCACTTCTGAGAAGCCAAATAGTGTGTCACTCGTAAGGCCGTGTGTGCTGGAGCGTTGTCGTGATGCAGAAACCAGTCCTCCTCACATCCTCTCGCAGACGCCTTAAAACATCCAAGTAACAGTGCTGGTTAACAGTCTGGCCAGGGGGTACGAATTCCTGATGCACAATTCCACGAACATCAAAAAAGACAATGATCATCGTCTTCACATTTGACCTCACTTGCCTTGCTTTTTTTGGTCCGGGAGAGTTGGGAGTCCTCCACTGGCTTGACGCTTGCTTGGTTTCTGGGTCATACCCGTAGCACCAACTCTCATCCCCTGTAATGATTTTGTTCAAGAAGTTTGGATCACGTGCAATCTCTGTTTTCATGTCCTGGCACACATTCATGTTGATGGTTTTTTGCTCCTGTGTGAGAAGGCTCGGAACAAATTTAGCAGCAACACGTCTCATGTGCAAATCCTCACTCAAAATCCGCTGGCACGAGCTCCAACTGATTCCTGTCTCTGCTGAATTTGGTCGATCGTTTGGCGACGATCCTCGTTGAACTTTTGGCGGACCTTTTTCAATGTTCTCCTCATTTCGCGATGTCGAAGGGCGTTCAGAACTAGCTTGGTCTTCAACACACATCTCACCACGTTTAAAGCGCCCAAACCACTCGAAAACCTGTGTGCAGCTCATAGCGCCCTCCTGGAAAGCTTCCTGAAGCATTTGGTGTGTCTCCGTTGCAGTTTTTTTAAGCAGTAAACAAAATTTCACACACACTCTTTGTTCTTTTAAAGTTGCCATAACGACTTCGCAGAGGTAACCCGCTAACAGTCAGAGAAACACAATACCACACTTGCACGGTCAGCTCTACACTGACGCCGTCTGCACAGCTGTTTCATGAAGGTCTCTACTAACACCATCTAGCGTGAGAACCCTGCACTACGTCTACGAGTGGCAGCGCCCTCGGAGTCCGGTTTCTTTTGGGTCCCCCCTCGTATATTGTCACGTTGAAACCACAATGAAGTCAAGATCCATACACAATGCTGTCAGTTGGGTACAACACTTAGTACTCAATGCACATTTATTAACAAAACCATTACAGTCAGAACAGAACTGAGCTCCCGCAAAAACAGTGCAGATATTTTTATAAAGATCGACTATTCCAGACAATACACACACTACAGACTTAGGACATTTCAGGTATCTTCCAGAAATGATAAAAAATAAAGAAGTAGGCATTTGACTTAGTTGATAGGGAAACACTAGAGAAAGTGATCAGAGAATTTGCCATCAAATCTAAATCAGCAAACCTTATTCGTGAAACGCTCACAGACACCAAATCAAAAGTAAAGTTTCAGTGTGAAATATCTAAGGCATTCAACATGAAAACAGGTCTAAGACAAGTTGATGGCCTGTCTCCACTCCTCTTTAACTACGTACTAGAGAAAATAGTAAGAGAATGGAAACAAAAACAAAAAGTAGAGAAACTATCACCAATCAGACAGGGAACTAAAAACAAAGGTATTGAAATTCGCTGTTTAGCATTTGCGGATGATTTTGCCATTCTTTCTGATAACCTAACAAACGCTGGAATACATATCAATGTCTTAGAAGAAATAGCCAACAAAGCGGGTTTAAGAATATCTGTGGAAAAAAGCAAAATTTATGACAAATATAAAAAAGGCTCCGGAATCCCTAGCAACACATATTGGCCAGATAAAGGGGGTAAATAAATTTAAATGTTTGAGAGAAATTACGCAAGAAAATGGCTTACAAAAATTCGCTATAGAAGAAAGAGTGCATAAAATGGAAAGAGCTTATGGAATAACTAGAAATGTCTACATCCAAAGGTGTCTGTCTAAAAATTTGAAGACACAGCACTACAACACTACAGTAGTAAAACCAGAATGTCTTTAAGTGAATGTTTAGTACTGAAATACACATTACACAAACTTAAAGTCCTAGAAAGAAAAATCATTCGAAAAATACTTGGACTACCAAAAAATACAGAGCTATGGAAATTAAAAAGAAATGAAGAAGTTTATCGCAACATAGAAAACATAAATGAAACACTACCAAAGAGCTGACTACTATTTTTTGGACACATATACAGAATGAACAGCAACAGGTTACCCAAACAGATCTTTAAATATCTTTGGGACAAGAAGTCAACAATAGCTTGGATTCAAGAACTTAGGAAATATTTGTAAAGAAACAACGTAAGTGAAAAAGATGCAACAGAAAGAAAGATTTTCAAGAGGAAAGTGTTAAAAGTGGAAGGATTCCAAGGCAAGAGGGAGAAGAAGACAAGGTCAAAATGGTCCGAGGAGAGAAAAAGGATACATAGTGAAAATATGAAACAATAACTGGAGGAAAAAGAAAGAACAACAAAGAAGGAAGCACTGAAATTGGTGCATCGTCTTTAGATGACACAAACGAAGAAAGAAAGAATAAAGAAGTAGTTATTTTCGGTTGTCGAATTTGAACTGGTGACTTACAGCACTACGCCACGCTGCACGCACAGCAGCTAGTGACAATATGCAGTACATTTGCCGATGTCGTCTGTACAATACGTATTCATGAATCCATGTTACTTCCGTGTCAAAAGTTAGATAATAGCAGCTAATCGGTACGAGTCACGCATGCCCGCGAGTTGTCACTATTGGAAGACAAACAGTAGAACATATCACCCCCACTTTCACATCCTCTAAAGCCGCAGTGGCCGCGCTTACTTACTGTATGATTCTAACGTAAGTGGCCAACTTCAATTAGGTCACGGCCGAATTCACCATCGTCAATTAAAATTAAGCACATCTTAAAATATTACTCTTTCTGTAAGATTTATTGTTTGCTGTTAATAAGGGAAACTACCCATCGCACGTCCCCAGAATCTAGTGGCAAGGTGTCCCTTTGGGTAGCCCGTCAAGAGCTGAACACAGATCAGGCATGGAAACGGGAAGAAAGTGTACTGAACTGTGGAAAAAAGAAGCAAAATAGAAACAGTCAACGGTCCAAGATCAAAATGTGCAACACCGACCAATTCTGAATGACAGTGGGGTTGTGGGCACGTGGTTCCGGTGTTGGACTGTTAAGAGCGAGATCTACGTTCAAATCTCCTTCATGACCCTTTTTTTTCACGAAATTATGAAGTGTCCGTCCGATCATTCACGTGTCGGTTTGCAACAGCGAAGTGTAACGAACGGACCTTCAGATTTACATACCTCCTATCTGTTCTACACAAGTATCACATGTTCTGTCTCTTACGTTCCTTTTTGAAAGTTTTGACTTTGAATTCCATCGTCGTAACATAGTTAACATATTTTTCATTTCTGTGAGAGGTCTACGCGGCATCTCGCCAGCTCTCACTTGCGACGATAATGTATTCTCACCACATGACTCATATTCTACAACCAATGTATAGTATGACAGTTGCCAAAATTACAGTAGAAGAACAGACACGTCAGTGACCGAACGGACAGTTCATAAATCTGTGAAAAAGGAATGGGACACGAGGGAGGTTTGAACACAGATTTCCCCTTCGCAGTCCGACACCGTAACCACATAACCACGACGCCATGCTTCTGGCGAATCGCTCGATGTTACACATCTTGAGCTTGGATCCTTCACTGTTTTTATTTTTCTTCTTTTTTCACTGTTCAGTACACCTACTTCTTGTTATCATGCTTGATCTGTGTTCAGTTTTTGATAGGCTATCCACTGGGTCACTTTAGCACTAAATCTGAACAGGGTGCAATGGGGAGTTTCCTTTGTAAGCAGAAATACGACACTCTTAAGAATCTGTTAACCTTGTCAGCGTTTCCGGATTGGATTGTTAATTGCTGGATGCATATTATTACAAAACACGGCTGAGAACCGTGGGCCACATGAACACTTGATTCGGGCTACATGCGGCCCGCGGGCTGTAGTTTAACGACCACCACTTGGTTATCTACGCTACAAAGAAACACAATCTTCTGCTAGTATGAAACACATCATCTTCTACTGCAAGCTCTTCGCTGTTACAAACGACCTGCAGAACGCAGTAATGTAGTGTATAAACGAAATAGAACACATTGTTTGTTACTGCGAAACTGCAGAGCTTCTAATTTAATCTGCTTCCCATTACAGACTAGTCAGCCATCGCCAAAGGAGGATCATAAAAATATGGCTTACTAACGTCCGACGTCTTCGGTAATCTCGCGATTTCTGAAAAACTCCGGGTTGCTCACGGATGAGCTGGCAGCCGCTGATGACGCGTTTCGATATCAAGTTCAAATTCACACGTCGAAGTCAGGTGTATTGGATCTCTAAATTCAGTTGAGATATTTTTTATCAAACGACTGACTCTGAAACTGACTTTATACGGTCCCAAAACTTAGGACACAGTGGGTCTCTACCTCATCTTTAATAGCCGCGTAAGTAATCGTGAAGACAGAGCTTAATAACGTTATTGGTCTTACCGCTCTTTGGACAGCACTTTACACTTAACAATGTTGTTCTTCGAGATGAAGAGCAAAATAAGAGCATATGGACTATCAGACCAATTGTGTGATTGGATTGAAGAGTTCCTAGATAACAGAACGCAGCATGTCATTCTCAATGGAGAGAAGTCTTCCGAAGTAAGAGTGATTTCAGGTGTGCCGCAGGCGAGTGTCGTAGGACCGTTGCTATTCACAATATACATAAATGACCTTGTGGATAACATCGGAAGTCCACTGAGGCTTTTTGCGGATGATGCTGTGGTATATCGAGAGGTTGTAACATTGGAAAATTGTACTGAAATGCAGGAGGATCTGCAACGAATTGACGCATGGTGCAGGGAATGGCAATTGAACCTCAATGTAGACAAGAGTAATGTGCTGCGAATACATAGAAAGAAAGATCCTTTATCATTTAGCTACAATATAGCAGGTCAGCAACTGGAAGCAGTTAATTCCATAAATTATCTGGGAGTAGGCATTAGGAGTGATTTAAAATGGAATGATCATATAAAGTTGATCGTCGGTAAAGCAGATGCCAGACTGAGATTCATTGGAAGAATCCTAAGGAAATGCAATCCCAAAACCAAGGAAGTAGGTTACAGTACATTTGTTCGCCCACTGCTTGAATATTGCTCACCTATGTTGGATCCGTACCAGATAGGGTTGATAGAAGAGATAGAAAAGATGCAACGGAGAGCAGCGCGCTTCGTTACAGGATCATTTAGTAATTGCGAAAGCCTTACGGAGATGATAGATAAACTCCAGTGGAAGACTCTGCAGGAGAGACGCTCAGTAGCTCGTTACGGGCATTTGTTGAAGTTTCGAGAACATACCTTCACCGAGGAGTCACGCAGTATATTGCTCCCTCCTACGTACATCTCGCGAAGAGACCATGAGGATAAAATCAGAGAGATTAGAGCATACCGACAATCTTTCTTTCCACGAACAATACGAGACTGGAATAGGAAGAGTCTGGAACCGCGTGAGCGCTACGGTCGCAGGTTCGAATCCTGCCTCGGGCATGGATGTGTGTGATGTCCTTAGGTTAGTTAGGTTTAATTAGTTCTAAGTTCTAGGGGACTAACGACCTCAGAAGTTAAGTCCCATAGTGCTCAGAGCCATTTTTTGGAATAGAAGAGAGAACCGATAGAGGTACTCAAAGTACCCTCCGCCACACGCCGTCAGGTGTCTTGCGAAGTATGGATGTAGATGTAGATGCAGATGAGCGTCAGAGCCTCGTATGGGAAAAATTTAACTGGTAACGAGTGCTTGACGACAATTACCATCCTCTCACGGATCAAAATCATTGAATAAACTCGTTGTGCAGTCGTCCAGTCCCGACGACTCATTGTTTTCGTATGCTGGGATTATCTCTTTTAGTTGTTTGCATGTGGTACCTGTTATGCGACTTTCATGTCCATCCATGATCACCTTGCTTAGAGCTGTGACTATATTCAACCCAGCTGACGCCAAATTCTGGAGTGCGTCAATACGAGTTTGCATATTATTGTTCTATGTATTTGCGTATGTGCGTTCGTCTACATACAATGTTTGCAATCAGTTTTGCTGCCCCCCTCAACATTTCTCTCGAAATATGATGCAGCGATGTGGTCTCTCGTTGGGAGTTCATCGCATTACGCGTGTGCACGTGCTGCTCAACGAGTGTTTTTTGTTTTTATTCGCCGAAATGTAAGTATGCTTCAGTCAGCTTCTTGGATTTCCTATATAAATCATTTAATGCAGTGAACTTCAGTTCTAGGGTATCTTTTTCTCCAAAATGCTTTCTCTTGACGTACTGAAAGAGGCACTTCCTAAGGTTGAGTTTAACACACCCAGTTTATGAGACTACTCTGTTGGAATATCTTTCCTACCACGCAAGTGCTTTCCTCCAGCTTTCGAAATATGTCGTTCAGTAACGAGTTCCAATAGAAGTGTTAAATATAACTGCCAAATCCCGCACCCTCAGTGAACTGGTTGGGTTTTATCTTTCGTTTTTATATGATATGCTCTATTGTACGAGAAGTCTTGCGGCCAGAATTCACCTGAACCAACACTCTGGTACAATTCTCTTTGCACAAAAATCAATGAGAACCTACCTGCTGTAGTCATCGACAAGTGACAACAGGCGGCAGTATTAGGCGGCAGATACTGCCAAGTATAAACTAAATTTATAGCGAGTGTCAACATTAGTTGCACGTCTCTCATGCTATAGATTGGGTCGGGATTTACGTTGCACTGTATACAGTTTTAATATCCTTCTGAGATGATATGTTCGCTTTAGCTATGTAACTTCATCTCCAAAAAATCTGTTCATGCTTTGTAGGTCCACTGGATTCTGAAGGCTCGTACGCATTAATAGACAATAAATCCTGCAGTTAAGATGAAATATTTATTACTCTTTAGAAAATCGCATGTCGTCCATGTGTAATAATGTCTCTGAATAAAATAGCTGTGGAAACCCCATTTCCAGTGTTGACATCTAAGAGAGTTCTTTATTTCATGGAAGCCTCACTTTTTGAAGCATCGATGTAGTTACTTGCGGCGCTTGGTACCTTTACTTCAGAAATGATGCAGTTAGTGTTTAAAGTAGCTGTTTTGAAGGTTTGCATGTTGACAGTGTACATCGTCAAAGAGTCACGTATTCCGACCGTATAAAACTTCTGTCATAGTCCGTTTCGCCGGCCTGTGTGGCCGAGCGGTTCTAGGCGCTTAAGTCTGGAGCCGCGCGACCGCTATGGTCGGAGGTTCGAATCCTGCCTCGGGCATGGATGTGTGTGATGTCCTTCGGTTAGTTAGGTTTAAGTAGTTCTAAGTTTTATGGGACTGATGACCTCAGATGTTAAGTCCCATAGTGCTCAGAGCCATTTGAACCATTTTTTGATAATCCGTTTCCTTAACCCTATCTATTGTTTTCGATTTCTGACTTCCTGAGCTAACATCTGTATGTGACACCCAAGCGCAAGCGTCAGCTATGGTGACATCCTTTATTTCTGTTTACCATTTTCTATTTTTTTTTTAGCTTTGAATTCCTTGCTATTAGCAATATTTTTCTCCCTTTTATCATATTCTGCTCGTTCTGTTTGCGTATTGCCCTTTTTTTCGAGTGTCACTGTTGCCTGCCGTCTTAGACTTTAGTAGAGTGTGTATCTGCCCTCCGTCGATCTGCTGTCGTCGACTTCTCTGACTTAAGATATTGATGTTGTTATCTACTATATATCCCCGACTTTTCGTTATATCTACAAATCAGATGCAGCAACCACAAATATCTTCACTGCAACAGCACCTAAATTTCGGGTTTTCGTAATAATAATTAATATTGACTTTTTGCACTGTCGATCACCCTTCATTTGTTGCTGCGTTACCGAAGACAAGATAGTTAATAACGTCTTTGGATGTTAGTCGTTATTTCAGTTTCCTATTTCCGACGTTACTACTTATCCGCACTATTTCTGATTTTGTATTATTTGAAATTTTAAATATATTTTAAGTCACAATTTACACTTCGTAATATTTCATAATCGAACCTTCCGTCACCCAGAGACACACATTGCAGATTGCCTATGATTATCGTTGACTAATACGCACGCTATTGTGGAAATCACTTTAGTTTTTTTGTTAACAGCAGTTGATAATAATTAAATGATCATGAATGATTGCGTTTTGCATATAGAGAAAGGGAAGGTTGATCCTACAATTACTCTCAGCAATTACGGCAACTAAAATCTCCTTGATTTTTATAGTTAGTCACTCAAAGATAGTGTAGCAAAGATTATGGTCCATTACTATAGAGGAAAGGTGCCTAATATGAGACACATTTTTGTAAACCCATTTGAACTCGCATTAGGAGTGATTTTAAATGGAACGATCATATAAAGTTGATCGTCGATAAAGCAGATGCCAGACTGTGATTCATTGGAAGAATCCTAAGGAAATGCAATCCGAAAACAAAAGAAGTAGGTTAGAGTACGCTTGTTCGCCCACTGCTTGAATACTGCTCAGTAGTGTGGGATCCGTACCAGATAAGGTTGATAGAAGAGATAGAGAAGATCCAACGGAGAGCAGCGCGCTTCGTTACAGAATCATTTAGTAATCGCGAAAAGCGTTACGGAAATGATAGATAAACTCCAGTGGAAGACTCTGCAGGAGAGACGCTCAGTAGCTCGGTACGGGCTTTTGTTAAAGTTTCGCGAACATACCTTCACCGGAGAGTCAAGCAGTATATTGCTCCCTCCTACGTATATCTCGCGAAGAGACCATGAGGATAAAATCAGAGAGATTAGAGCCCACACAGAGGCATACCGACAATCCTTCTTTCCACGAACAATACGAGACTGGAATAGAAGGGAGAACCGATAGAGGTACTCAAGGTACCCTCCGGCACACACCGTCAGGTGGCTTGCGCAGTATGGATGTAGATGTAGATATAGAACGGAGTACTTTGAATTTTGAGTAGTATTGACCAACGTCTGAGCAAAATACTGCCTTGAAAGAAAGTTTCAGGAAACATTCCAATTTCCGATCATAAGACTAGTCAAAGTAATCCCTATTTATGATTATTTAATGGAATTAAAATAAACGCAGTTGCCCAAATTTTACTTGAATAAATGATAAAATATTGTTATCTCATGATAATATTGCGTAAATTACATATAACAAATCGAGATTGAACGAGTACCCCCAATATGCGATAGGTATCGTAATATGCGACACTGTCGCCTATTTGGATCCCCATACTATCGCATATTAGGAATTTCGCCATCTTACACAAAGAATCACGCACTTGCTAACAACGTTCGTTGGAAAATGAACATAACTGTCAATAATTATAGGTAATACAGTCACAAAAAAAACAATAAAACAGTGCAGTAATATTCACTCACCTTTAAGCCGAAATATTGTCTTAACACCGATGTCGCAAAAACTCCAAACACAAGAAATTTTGTATCAACCTCTGCGTACTGTGTCCGGCTCAACTATGACGTCCTACTCGCTGTGTCGTCGCCTGACACGCAGTAGACGTGTTTAAGAAACTCTCCACCAGAGTGCAACCCCTAACATGAGCACCGTTGGGGTGTCTCACATTAGGGAACTATCTCGTAATAGGCACCTTTCTTCTACTTCGATAAAGTCATTCAATCCTCGTACGCTTTTACATTCACAAAGCTAAGGTTCCAATTCCGTTCTTATATTCAATTTAACGTCCCTTCGCATAGCCCATAGAACTTATTATCGGTTATTCGACATGTAATAGAGTTTTATACCGAGCGCCACTTTCTCTCGCGCTCACTATTCCTCAGATATTCTTAGTCCGTGACCTTGCGGCAAAGATCTACCTTCAGTATCAGTTTCAGCGCAAGTCTGTCCTGTATAAATGAACTATAGTCACTTCTAAGAGAAGTGCCCTGATCCTTTCCGTAGCATATCACACCGAAATACCAGCTATATCGCACGCCGCAGCTACGTAGACTTACTCAGAGCGCAGAAAACAATAATAATAACCGCGCATGGTTTATATAGTAGAATTCAGAAACAAATGTAGCCACGTTGAACCCTCTTCGATTTCCCCGAGGCGCTACTTTGCTGCGGGCGTTATTCTGATGAGATTATATATCAGTAATTTTAATTAAAACTTTTTCACTGCTATTAATTATTTCCGATATTACCGATCACCTCTCCCCTATATGAGAATAAGCCTGATAATATTGTTCTCAATTAACAGAGTAGTTATAAGTGGCTCTCCGAGGTTCTACGCAAGGAGCTGGATTTTAAGCAGATCCGTGTCTTTGGACCACCTCATTAATGTCAACGTTTAGTAGTATAGCGTATGGTATGTCCTTAGAGTACGCCTGTTTGCGATATCGTGCGGATTGCAATCTGTGGTTTCGCCACTTATGTCAGTCACGTTTTGTCGTCTGTTGGTTTTTGGGCGCTGTGTAGCTAGTTAGACATCACAAGAGTTTGCTGCGACTTGGGCCATGTTTGTCTCTGGGCTTGTAGGCTCTCGGCTTGTCAATTTACGCAAACGTCTCGTACGAACACACATAGGTTCATCAATATAAAAATTTGCACACGTGTCGCTCCTGTTGCAGCCCATGATTCATTGAACATGAATTTCCTGTGGGCAATAACGTCACGAGGTGGAAAATTCTTCAAACTCGTCACGAAAGATCGTAGAGCAGAATCAATGCGCACAATAGCTACATTAAGCCATGCTTGACCCACTACTTCTGAAAAGTTTGTCATTACAAACACCACTCGGCCACCACGAAATACAGCAGGATCATGGAGACCGTAGGTAACTTTCCCAGTGTCCACATTCATATTGTAATTAGTCTCCACATCGAGAACAGTTTTTTTATACGGTAACACGCCAGCGATATACTCGATGCACACTTGGGCGAGGCAACTTGTCGACTCACTGCCGTCTTTCCAGATTCAAGGCCTCACACAGCAACGTACAATCGGAGTGCGCAGGCCGTCTGCAATGCTAGCATACGTGATTTTTCCGATCGCTCTCCCTTTTATCTTTTTAATTCTTTAGTGCAGCGATTGCTCTGTGGAGGCGTGTTACTAGTTGGCATTTTGTCTAAAAGTAGTGTGGGGTACTACATTTCATACATGCGCATGGCTCACCTCCATTAATTAAAAACTCTATATCACAACATACACTACTGGCCATTAAAATTGCTACACCACGACGATGACGTGCTACAGACGCGAAATTTAACCGACAGGAAGAAGATGCTGCGATATGCAAACGATTAGCTTTTCAGAGCATTCACACAAGGTTGGCGCCGGTGGCGACACCTACAACGTGCTCCCATGAGGAACGTTTCCAACCGATTTCTCATACACAAACAGCAGTTGACCGGCGTTGCCTGGTGAAACGTTGTTGTGATGCCTCGTGTAAGGAGGAGCAATGCGTACCATCACGTTTCCGTCTTTGATAAAGGTCGGATTGTAGCCTATCGCGATTGCGGTTTATCGTATCGAGACATTGCTGCCCGCGTTGGTCGAGATCCAATGAATGTTAGCAGAATATGGAATCGGTGGGTTCAGGAGGGTAATACGGAACGCCGTGCTGGATCCCAACGGCCTCGTATCACTAGCAGTCGAGATGACAGGCATCTTGTCGACATGACTGTAACGGATCGTGAGGCCACGTCTCGATCGCTGAGTCAACAGATGGGGACGGTTGCAAGACAACAACCATCTGCACGAACAGTTCGACGACGTTTGCAGCAGCATGGACACTCAGGTCGGAGACCATGGCTGCGGTTACCCTTGACGCTGCATCACAGACAGGAGCGCCTGCGATGGTGTACTCAACGACGAACCTGGGTGCACGAATGGCAAAACGTCATTTTTTCGGATGAATCCAGGTTCTGTTTACAGCATCATGATGGTCGCATGCGTGTTTGGCGACATCGCGGTGAACGCACATTGGAAGCGTGTATTCGTCATCGCCATACTGGCGTATCACCCGGCGTGGTGGTATGGGGTGCCATTGGTTACACGTCTCGGTCACCTCTTGTTCGCATTGACGGCACTTTGAACAGTGAACGTTACATTTCAGATGTGTTACGACCCGTGGCTCTACCCTTCATTCGATCCCTACGAGACCCTGCATTTCAGCAGGATAATGCACGACCGCATGTTGCAGGTCCTGTACGGGCCTTTCCGGATATAGAAAATGTTCAACTGTTGCCCTGGCCAGCACATTGTCCAGATCTCTCACCAACTGAAAACGTCTGGTCAATGGTGGCCGAGCAACATGCTCGTCACAATATGCCACTCACTACTCTTGATGAACTGTGGTATCGTGTTGAAGCTGCATGGGCAGCTGTACCTGCACACGCTATCCAGGCTCTGTTTGACTCAATGTCCAGGCGTATCAAGGCCGTTGTTACGGCCAGAGGTGGTGGTTCTGGGTACTGATTTCTCAGGATCTATGCACCCAAATTGCGTGAAAATGTAATGGTATGTCAGTTGTAGTATAATATATTTGTCCAATGAATACCCGTTTATCATCTGCATTTCTTCTTGGTGTAGCAATTTTAATGACCAGTAGCGTTAACAACTAACTGCTGAAGAACCTCCCACCAGGAGCAGACCAGCTTTTAGCTGACATGTTCAACGAGTACTCCGCACAGGCAGTTACCCAGCAATGTGGAAGCGCGATGAAGTTGTCGCCATCCCGAGGTCTAGCAAAGATCCACACCAGGTCACCAGGTCACCAGCTACCGATCCCCCAGACTGCTCCCGTCCCTCTCGAAAGTTTACGAGAGACTGTAAGCTTGAATGTGTTAATTTCGCACCTTACACGAGATTTTATACTTCGTATCAAGTAGAAGGATATGTCACCTGACATTCTTCGGCGATAGTGAGCAGATTTGCCTATCAAAATGTGCAGTATGTAATGCAAAGGGATGACACTCGATTCGACGGCAGTAACACACCGAACCCAAATCCTGCAAATCAATGGGCAAAAGATGAAAAAATCTATTGGAAAAAACGTTTTAGTTTGGGGCAGACGCGAGCTGCGCCGTCACGGCTCGTGTGCAATGGAAGGGCTCTAAGAGGGGTTGGTGACATACCGCGAGAGAGACAATGCACCGGGTGATACTGCGAGGGGAACAGGTAGCGACCCTGTGCTGCTTGCCATGGAGAAATTCTTTAGAAAACTGCGTTGGGAAATTTCCAGATGGACACAAACAGACCAGCGACGCACTTGATCACATGAAAGGCCCGTGGTATGTTCGTGATGTGCACATGTAAGTCTTAGGGGTCAGGAGCGGGGACAAAATGTCCGATTTGCTGAAATGAACTCGGAAGGAGAAAAAGGGTCGATGTTACTACGCAATTTAAAGGTAGGTCCTTTGCGATTGGCTGGGGTAGTTTCCACAAGATGAAAGGAACGCTCCCATTGGTCTGAAAAAGCCATGACGTGAAGCACGAAAATACATAGGTGGGGGACAATTTGCTACGAATGACACAATACCAAAAACTTCAGGGACTCACCTCAACCAGCGTCAAGTGTAGAACAGGGAGCATCACGCTCTGTACGATGCCAAAAGAGTAAGTTTTGTGTGAACACTGTGTTCACTTTGGCTGACATTCAGCTAGAAATTAACTGAAAAGTCGTTGAGCTCCGATATTCTCGCCTAACGAGAAACATAGGACAGTTTCAGCTGATGAAATCAGTAAAGATTTTGATTAGCTTTTTATGGGACTTTGGCTCTGAGCACTATGGGACTCAACTGCTGTGGTCATAAGTCCCCTAGAACTTAGAACTACTTAAACCTAACTAACCTAAGGACAGCACACAACACCCAGCCATCACGAGGCAGAGAAAATCTGGGACTTTCAGAGGGTGTGAGCATCCATGCAGCCGACAGCATGTCGTAGCTAAAGGTAAATACCCCTGGCAGAGGCGTAAAATTATTGGACCACCAGCTTGCGTCCACTGTCAACATGAGCAACCTTGAGTAATCTTTTGCTCATCTTGTCTCAAAAACTAACCACCCTGCGTAGGCTTGATTGTCATCCTAAACAGTACTGAACTTACAACCGGAATCGGATGATTTGCCGAAATATCGGCCAACTTCACTGTCTAGAAGTAAGGAGAATCTTGTAGAGAAATTTGATATTGTTGTGTTCAGTGTCATTTCTGCTAAACAGGACGTCATGCGTTGTATTGACAACTGTCCTGTAATTTTCATGTCACAGTCTATGTAAACTTGTGTGCTTCTTTTACAATAATAGAGAAATTAAACCAATTTTACAGCTAAACACCGACGTGCTGTGTTATACAATAAGGGTCCACTCCTAACCTCAGTCATTTGTTCTACTGACGCTAACACACTCATGCTGATGTCTGACAAACGTGAAAAGGAGTAGAGTGTTAACCTCTCGCCAGCTTCTGAGACTTGTAGAGCCGGCGATGAGAGCGCTGGAAACAAGAGAATACCTTAGGGAAGAGTTCCTCGACATGTCCAGAGAATTTGATTGCATCTGGCACGACGGTCTCGTGTACAATCTCTTTGTTCTCGGGATACCGATGTCGCACGCAGTCCTCCTCAGGTCCTACCTAGCGGAGCCAACGTTCCGCCTCAGGGCAGGCAGAAGATGTACCAGACCGGTCGGTGCTCGGCCCCTTGCTGTATTCACTGTACGTTGCCGATATACTGCGGCTGGCGAGCGTCGAATCGGCTGTCTACGCCTATGACATAGCGTTGTAGACCCGCAGCATGAACACTAACACGATGCAACGCCGTCTCCAACTCAGGAGCGGCAGACTGTGTTTGTGGTCAACGTAATGGCGGCTTGAATTCAACGCAGTAAAGAATCAAGCGAAAAGCCAATACCTAGGTGTCACCCTAGACCAAAGATTCTTCTGGGCGCCTCATATCCGAGAAGTCACAAGCTGAGCCATATGGCGTTCTAACAATACCACCACTTGCAAAGTAGATCAGGAATCAAATTAATAACGTTGCTCACGCAGCATATGTTCGCTTTATCGGGCAACAACTAAGTTATTGACTGTGGATGGTATCGTCAGGATAGAAATAATGAGGTCACTGTAAAAAAGTCATTAATTTGGCATTTACGTTGAATGGATTCCCACGTAGATTTCGTCGAAGTTGTTATGGTTCATGTTCTTGATTCTAGGGTGATTCCACTATGACTGCTAGAAGGTCCAGATCTGTATTTTAGCAATATTTGAAGACCTAACAAATGCGTTTTTCAGGAAATTCTTAATGATCAAACAATCCCAGATCAGAACAATGGCATGGTAAAAACAATTTTTGATTGGTGTTCACGATCCACATCTTGTAAATTCACATATACTTCCTCTTAATTGTCACATCATCAAGAAAACAGTTTTGTATCAATCTTCACATATTTAATTTCCACTTTAACCAAACACAAGCCTTGACTGTTCTTTTACAAAGCGAAAAAACAACTTCTGCCAAAGTGAAACAAAGACTGCTCAGTGCGCATTCACGCCAAAATGATTACAAGTAAGTCTAAGATTATGACAGTTTCACAGAAATGCACACACACAAGAACCATATCACTGTAATATATCGATACATCGGTGTACCTATACATTAATAAAACCAAATGTGAATATTGTCACAAAAATATGTCTGTCACTTCGCAGAAAAGTAGTTCGATATTGCTGGTATCGAGAACTGGGGTTGGAGTGCCGTAATGGTCACGTAAATAAAGAACCATAACAGCGTCTTCGCGTTCTCTACTCGCTGCTGAACCCGCAGTCGACACTGTGACGCAACACAGCAGCACGATGTACTAACACTGATCCGACTAGTTTAAGAATACGCAGCTGTGGTGTGGGGAAAGGCATCCCGCTCCTGCAGGACAGGTTCACGATCATCGTGAGATCGTCCAATGAGAAGGCGGGACAATCGCGCAACAGGCTCGTCCGTGGCCTGGGCCACCAACCACACCACATGCCACCAACACGTTGGCCTGACACAAGTCACAGAATATCATCGTCACATCACCCAAGGACAATTCGTAGAGGTAAGGTTCGTTTCTTTTCTTACCCACAGGAACTGCAGGTTGGTTGGTTTGTGGGATTGAAGGGACCAGACTGCTAGGGCCATCGGTCCCGGAACTGCAGGAACAGCATTTTTATGCTTACTCTGCTCAAGATGCCGGACAAGGAAAGCCCGTCAATGGAGCGTCAGCGCGGGGAGCCGGTTACGCCCCGAGCTCCGAGCCACCGACAGCCACCTCAGGACTCCGCTACGGACACCGCCTGCCGCCGCCACTTCGCTGCCCGCCTTTGTCCTGACGCTGCGCTACCACCAGCTGATCCGAGGGCACCGCTTCGCAGTAGTTGTTGTGACTGCCGAAGTGCTCATCATCTCACGCGACTGTGTCGATACCAGTAGACTGCCTACGAGCTCTCAGCCTCTCAGGACCGTAAAGTCACAGCACCTGCTGCTCATCAGGAGACTTCCTACGCGTCTTAGGGCTGAGTCGTTGTTAAGCTTCACTGCCTCTCAGCACATTGGTGTTCTCAAGTTTCATAGATTTTATTCCCAGGACTGTATGCCTCACTTCGGTGAGTCTCGCTCCTCTAGAAGAGAACAGAACAACTGCAACAGTGAGTATAAGAGCATTCACTTTCGTTGCGAGAAAAGGAGGGAAAAGAGTGATAAGAATAAAAATCACACCAACTTACGTCTATGTACTTCTACTTAAATAGTAGGTACTCGGAGTACAATCAAGCAGATAATTTCTGGTACATGGTGTCATCGTTAGTCTCATAGCAATACAGTATGAGATGACACGCGCTAAGTCACCAACCATCCTGTTCCCTGCTACGTCTCTAATGGCGGGAATCTTTTGCAGTTTCCAGAATGAGATTTTCACTCTGCAGTGGAGCGTGCGCTGATACGAAACTTCCCGGCAGATTAAAACTGTGTGCCGGACCGCGACTCGAACTCGGGACCTTTGCCTTTCGCGGGTAAGTGCTCTACCAACTCAGCTACCCAAGCACGACTCACGCCCCGTCCTCACAGCTTTATTTCTGCCAGTACCTCGCCTCCTACCTTCACAGAAGCTCTCCTGTCTCCGCAATATCCTTTCTTCCAGGAGTGCTAGTTCTGCAAGGTTCGCAGGAGAGCTTCTGTGAAGTTTGGAAGGCAGTAGGCGAGGTACTGACAGAGTTGAAGCTGTGAGGACGGGGCGTGAGTCGTGGGTGGGTAGCTCAGTTGGTGTAGCAGCTGCCCGCGAAAGGCAAGGGTCCCGAGTTCGAGTCGCAGTCCGGCACACAGTTTTAATCTGCCAGGAAGTTTCTTTTGCAGTTGTTTGATGACGCAATGCCACGTAATGCTTATTATCTCCTCCGTTTGCTCGCCACATCTTTTACATCATTCGGTTTTTAGTCACGAGTGGCCCTATTTACTTTAATTAACGCTGAATAGCATGTATTACCCGTTTCCTAAGAAATGTAGGACTAAGGGTGTCACTACCATCCTGACAACGATACAGCACGTAGATATGTAGGTACATAAAGTAATATTCCTGCAAACCTGGCCAGTCGTCATCCCAGGGATTCTGGCTCTCTGGAACAGGATGCGTGTCGCCACTGGAGCGTTTAGTGTCCTGAGCTGCGGAATGACTCGTGCTCATCCCTGGAATGAGAGTGAAATGAAATGCCGTGTGGCGAGAGCCTCCCGCCGTGTAGAGCGGTCGCCTGGTGCAAGTCTTTTGAGTTGACGCCACTGTGGCGACTTGCGCGTCGATGGGGATGAGATGATGAGGACAAGCGGAGAAAATCTCCGACCCAGCCGGGAATCGAACCCGGACCCCTTTGCACGGCATTGCGTCGCGCTGATCACTCAGCTATCGGGGCGGACTGAAAGAAGAGTGTACCAGCGGTACAAAGACACCCGTCCAGTTCACCTTCCGTCTATAAAACTCTAAGACACTATGTTATACAGTTATTTGTACACAAACTTCAATACCGTCTTGACCACAGTAAAGCTATTTTGAGGTGTAGGTATATTGTCCTGGAACACAATTTGTAGTAAACGTGACGATCAAATTTCACCGCGCAACTATAATATGCTCTCTATTAATACTTCATCTACATCTCAATACTGTCAACTTTCCCACAACATCACTACAGCGTCGGGCAGCTTTCCAGCTATCTACAGTAAAATGTAATGCTTCCGAAATTTCAATGACAATCTCGTAATATTTTGGTGTGGGTTGGGGAGAGGGGGCTGGCGGGGGTACGGGGGTATTCACTATACCGGGAGACCGGTTAACTAAATTACATAAGCCCTTCAAGATTATATGAATATTTCGAAGATGGTGAAGTTGTAACTACTTTCTCACAAATGATCATATCTGTGAACGGATCATTGCAACACGAATCACAAAGTCATAGGTAAACATACCAATCACATTTTCATGAGCAGTAGAAAACAATAATATACTTCAATTGCATCTCAACTGTAAAAAAGAATTAATGGATGGGGAGGTAGACAGAGAGGTAGGCAGGTAGAACGAGAAAACGGTTTTTGTACGCTTGTGTGTGTGTTTGTGTGCGTGTGTGTGTGTGTGCGTGTGCGTGTGCGTGTGTGTGTGTGTGTGTAATAGAGAGTGAGAACAGTCGGAGGGAGAGAGAGGGGTCTAAGTGCATAGTGGTACAACCTCTCAAGAAAGACCTTACCATATGTGCTTCTTATCGATTCCGAGAGCAACTATTAAAACATACGAATGGGTGTCATAAGCGTTCACATGTAAAAACGTGCATGGTATCCAACACAGCATTAACTAGAAAGAAAAACTTGAAAATCGCTACTCCTCATTACTTCGGTTCAAAAGAAAAAAAGTCGGAAAACAATATATTTTTATATGTCACAAATGTAAAACTAGCACTACGACAAGCTTCAGAGGCAAATAGTGCGCAGACTAAATGGAGACTGACTCGCTGCTGGTCTCTGGAGAATGTGCAATATCGTTGGATGAAAAGCGAAAACGCTCGCCGTATCGCGAGCTGCTAGTAAGTCAGCTACTGCTGAAAAACAAGTGTAGCCGTTGTCTTCAGGTCATTCGTGCTTGTCTCCAAATTCAACGCCTAGACGTAATTCAGTGTTACGCACACAATTATGCGATGGACTGTACACGTGGCTTACCTTGCCTAAATGCCTCCAGCGGAGGAAGTACTTCTCCAACGTTCGCAGCCGTATCGCAGTCGGGTCACAACCGAGCGCGTTGCCCATAATGAACCAACTGACTGGGATCGTTTCCGAGGAAACGACCTCACCAATCACCAGTTGTCTTCCATTGTTCTGTGAACCATAGAGTAACGTAGCTGCCATGTGCAATCGCATTCAGCGGGAACCCTAGACATTCAGGTACTTTTTGTGTTGTGCGATTTGTTACGATTTGGTCGGTCTTAATAATAATAACATGCTTTTGAATACAATTAAAATATAACGGCGATACCTGTTTAGTGTTATTGGAATTATCTGTAGCAAATTAATGAGTGGTCTAGGGGTAGCCGGCACGGTAGCTCAGCGTGTTCTGTCAGAGAGCCGGTTGGCCTCTGTAATAAAAAAACTGAGTGGAAGGATCAACCACCGAACTTGAACAGGATGTCTTTCAACGCCCGCAACGACCAAATACAACGATCGATAACGAACAAAATGAAAAAAAAAAAAGGGTAGCGTCTTTGATTCATAATGATAACGTCTTCGGTCCCGGGTTCGATCCCCGCCACTGCCTAAATTTTGATAAATAATCAGCATTGGCGGCCGAAGACTTCCGGCATAAGAAGTCAGCCTCATTCTGCCAACGGCCTTGTCAAAGAGGGCGGAGGAGCGGATAGAGGTTCAGGGCACTCTCTTGTCCTAGGGGTGGGAAATTGCCCCTAAAGGCGGAAGAATCAGCAATGATCAACGACATGAGGATGCAGAAGGCAATGGAAACCACTGCATTAACGACACGTAACGTGGATCCACAGGACATGTGGCCTGTAATTGCAGAAGTGTCATGATGATCTCTCCATTGGCAAAAGATTCCGGAATAGTCCCCCATTCGGATCTCCGGGAGGGGACTGCCAAGGGGGAGGTTACCATGAGAAAAAGATTGAATAATCAACGAAAGGATAACGTTCTACGAGTCGGGGCGTGGAATGTCAGAAGCATGAACGTGGTAGGGAAACTAGAAAATCTGAAAAGGGAAATGCAAAGGCTCAATCTAGATATAGTAGGGGTCAGTGAAGTGAAGTGGAAGGAAGACAAGGATTTCTGGTCAGATGAGTATCGGGTAATATCAACAGCAGCAGAAAATGGTATAACAGTTGTAGGATTCGTTATGAATAGGAAGGTAGGGCAGAGGGTGTGTTACTGTGAACAGTTCAGTGACCGGGTTGTTCTAATCAGAATCGACAGCAGACCAACACCGACAACGATAGTTCAGGTATACATGCCTACGTCGCAAGCTGAAGATGAACAGATAGAGAAAGTGTATGAGGATATTGAAAGGGTAATGCAGTATGTAAAGGGGGACGAAAACCTAATAGTCATGGGCGACTGGAATGCAGTTGTAGGGGAAGGAGTAGAGGAAAAGGTTACAGGAGAATATGGGCTTGGGACAAGGAATGAAAGAGGAGAAAGACTAATTGAGTTCTGTAACAAGTTTCAGCTAGTAATAGCGAATACCCTGTTCAAGAATCACAAGAGGAGGAGGTATACTTGGAAAAGGCCGAGAGATATGGGAAGATTTCAATTAGATTACAGCACGGTCAGACAGAGATTCCGAAATCAGATACTGGACTGTAAGGCGTACCCAGGAGCAGATATAGACTCAGATCACAATGTAGTGGTGATGAAGAGTAGGCTGAAGTTCAAGACATTAGTCAGGAAGAATCAATACGCAAAGAAGTGGGATACGGAAGTACTAAGGAATGACAAGATACGTTTGAAGTTCTCTAACGCTATAGATACAGCAATAAGGAATAGCGCAGTAGGCAGTACAGTTGAAGAGAAATGGACATCTCTAAAAAGGGCCATCACAGAAGTTGGGAAGGAAAACATAGGTACAAAGAAGGTAGCTGCGAAGAAACCATGGGTAACAGAAGAAATACTTCAGCTGATTGATGAAAGGAGGGAGTACAAACATGTTCCGGGAAAATCAGGAATACAGAAATACAAGTCGCTGAAGAATGAAATAAATAGGAAGTGCAGGGAAGCTAAGACGAAATGGCTGCAGGAAAAATGTGAAGACATCGAAAAAGATATGATTGTCGGAAGGACAGACTCAGCATACAGGAAAGTCAAAACAACCTTTGGTGACATTAAAAGCAACTGTGGTAACATTAAGAGTGCAACGGGAATTCCACTGTTAAATGCAGAGGAGAGAGCAGATAGGTGGAAAGAATACATTGAAAGCCTCTATGAGGGTGAAGATTTGTCTGATGTGATAGAAGAAGAAACAGGAGTCGATTTATAAGAGATAGGGGATCCAGTATTAGAATCGGAATTTAAAAGAGCTTTGGAGGACTTATGGTCAAATAAGGCAGAATGGATAGATAACATTCCATCAAAATTTCTAAAATCATTGGGGAAAGTGGCAACAAAACGACTATTCACGTTGGTGTGTAGAATATATGAGTCTGGCGACTTACCATCTGACTTTCGGAAAAGCATCATCCACTCAATTCCGAAGACGGCAAGAGCTGACAAGTGCGAGAATTATCGCACAATCAGTTTAACAGCTCATGCATCGAAGCTGCTTACACGAATAATATACAGAAGAATGGAAAAGAAAATTGAGAATGCGCTAGGTGACGATCAGTTTGGCTTTAGGAAAAGTAAAGGGACGAGAGAGGCAATTCTGACGTTACGGCTAATAATGGAAGCAAGGCTAAAAAAAAATCAAGACACTTTCATAGGATTTGTCGACCTGGAAAAAGCGTTCGACAATATAAAATGGTGCAAGCTGTTCGAGATTCTGAAAAAAGTAGGGGTAAGATATAGGGAGAGGCGGGTCATATACAATATGTACAACAACCAAGAGGGAATAATAAGAGTGGACGATCAAGAACGAAGTGCTCGTATTAAGAAGGGTGTAAGACAAGGCTGTAGCCTTTCGCCCCTACTCTTCAATCTGTACATCGAGGAAGCAATGATGGAAATAAAAGAAAGGTTCAGGAGTGGAACTAAAATACAAGGTGAAAGGATATCAATGATACGATTCGCTGATGACATTGCTATCCTGAGTGAAAGTGAAGAAGAATTAAATGATCTGCTGAACGGAATGAACAGTCTAATGAGTACACAGTATGGTTTGAGAGTAAATCGGAGAAAGACGAAGGTAATGAGAAGTAGTAGAAATGAGAACAACGAGAAACTTAACATCGGGATTGATTGTCACGAAGTCAATGAAGCTAAGGAATTCTGCTACCTAGGCAGTAAAATAACCAATGACGGACGGAGCAAGGAGGACATCAAAAGCAGACTCGCTATGGCAAAAAAGACATTTCTGGCCAAGAGAAGTCTACTAATATCAAATAGCGACCTTAGTTTGAGGAAGAAATTTCTGAGGATGTACGTCTGGAGTACAGCATTGTACGGTAGTGAAACATGGACTGTGGGAAAACCGGAACAGAAGAGAATCGAAGCATTTGAGATGTGGTGCTATAGACGAATGTTGAAAATTAGGTGAACGGATAAGGTAAGGAATGAGGAAGTTCTACGCAGAATCGGAGAGGAAAGGAATATGTGGAAAACACTGATAAGGAGAAGGGACAGGATGATAGGACATCTGCTAAGACATGAGGGAATGACTTCCTTGGTACTAGAGGGAGCTGTAGAGGGCAAAAACTGTAGAGGAAGACAGAGATTGGAATACGTCAAGCAAATAATTGAGGACGTAGGTTGCAAGTGCTACTCTGAGATGAAGAGGTTAGCACAGGAAAGGAATTCGTGGCGGGCCACATCAAACCAGTCAGTAGACTGATGACGAAAAAAAAAATGAGTAAGGTAGCCGATCCTATAAGAAGAGGTAAAATTAGGCATATTGAGGTGTTTTGCTTTATATCGACGAAGCCGATGATACGGCGTCATTTTTTTCGTTTGCTCTTAGAAATAAACAAGTAAAGAAGTGCTAATTATGCGAAGTGAAAAAATATAGGGGCGAGTTTTAAATAACTACGGTATACAATCAGAGTAACAAAAGGACATTTAGTTACACGAAATCGCGGATAGCGAAGTGTGGTCATTAAATTGAGTACACCTACGGGGCGGTCAATTCCGGGGTAAATCTATACGCATCTCACGACGGACGCGGTATTGAGACAGTTTTTTTTCTTTTTTAATTATATCGCGGAGAGCGGGCTCCAATTTATGAAAAGGAGAAAAACGTTAACTTTTACGCGAACTCTTAATAATTGCGGATCGGAGAGAAAAGTGTGTAATTATCGTACGCCTAACAAACATTCGTGGAGGCGGTGGCTAAACTAGAAGTGTCAATTACAAAATACTGTATCATTATCAATAACTGTTGGTGTCGAGCAACCAAAACTGTTCATCAACGGGTTTCGATTGAACTTGGGAGTTAGGGTTCAGGCACTCGCATATACTCCACATCAGAGTGTGAATGAGTGGTGGATCCGAAATAAAACTGTGAACAAAGTTACGTAAAATAAAACAGAAGAAACAAGACAGTTTGATCGTATCTGTTATTATTCCATAAATTGTAACATTTCTTATTGTGGTACGAAGCCTTTATAGATGATCGTTATTACAATTTGCTTCGAAGGGATCTCGTTACGAGTTAAGTTTTGGGTACCTGGTCAAGAGGGGGTTGTTCATAGATCCTAACTACTGCAGCTATTCTGGAATCAGGTGCTACCGTGACCGTTGCGTGTTGTCAATGACTTAAGATTACCATATCTCATGCTCTAAGATCGACGCGCCTTTCCACTTGGTATAGCGGTGCCTCACGGCAACAACGACAACGCCGACCACGAAGGAAGATGCGGTAGAGAGTAAAGCCGGCGCAATTTCGATTAGTAATACTCTCGCATGGCGCGAGTTAATTCCGAGCCTGAGCACTGTACAAAATTACGTACAGTTCTTTTGGGAATAGCATTTTCTGCCGACTAAGGATATGAGGAATTACGTTGATTGTAGTGGTGAGTCGTGTGTCAAACTGGGTACGAGTGATGTTTACTACCGATCCCAATTATATCACACCAATGTCCCTAAAGTACTACAATAAGAAAAAAAACACATGGTCTGGGACATATAAATTACCGATAGAGCAGAGCATCATTTTGATGTTTTCCGGGTAAAAAACTATACATTGGAAAATACAGCTTCGTAAACTTGCTTACACACTAACACTGTTTTCAATTACTATGGTTTCAGTAGTAAGGAGTGTTATGCCACAGTGACGAATGAAAGTGCTCCTGTAGGTACCAAAAACAAGGTTGTAAAAGTTGATGAATTGCTCATCACAACTCGTAAATACTATAAGGACGACTTTTGAAGAACGGAATTGAACAGATGTGGCTGCTTGGGGGCATAGAAAGGGAGTCTCGGAAGTGTTTCATAAAGAGTATTTAGGAGATAAACGAACTTTAAAGGCTCTTATATTATATTATTAGTAATTATAGTGCGTGCAAAATGCCGTGGCCGCTAGATGTGCAGTCGGCTGGGGAAGTGTGGGGAGACTGGCAGTGGTGGGGGGTCGCTCGTAGCGCTGTAGGGGAAACGCCGAGCGCTGGAGGGGAAGTGCAGTTCTAAACTGAAGCCTACGCTCACATTTTTTTGTAAATATTAAATGGAGCCCCTCGACACCCACACCTGCATGGTGACCAATCAAAATGATCAACTGTCACCTCTGCTTTCGTCAGTATCTAAAGACAATTTTGCCGAAAATGCAGTGATTTATTTTCAAAAAAAATGTTCAAATATGTGTGAAATCTTATGGGACTTAACTGCTAAAGTCACCAGTCCCTAAGCTTACACACTACTTAACGTAAATTAGCCTAAGGCAAACACACACACCCATGCCCGAGGGAGGACTCGAACCTCTGCCGGGACCATCAGCACAGTCCATGACTGCAGTGCCTGAGACCGCTCGACTGATCCCGCGCGGCGATTTATTTTCGCCTGACATGTTAATCATTTGTAACTTTCAGAGAAGAGTCATGAGTGGCAAATTTTGAGTAAAACCTACACATTTCTCTCGTTGCCATGTCAAAATTTGCTCCTTTTGCCAAAACATGGTGGAGTTTACACTGCCTCACCCCACTAATATGTTGTGCAGACACAATTGCGAGACAATTCTGAAACAATGTTTTATTGAGTAGATTAAGTGGGGAACTGAGGAACAGTGAAGTCAGTAGTTTATGAAAAAGCACATTCTCGGTACAAAAAAGTATAATGTCTTCACATGTGTTGTCCCAACACCCATAGCTATCGATGGCCCCCTTAAAAATTACATTCTTTCGCCGAAACCCTTGTAGTTATTGGTACGACCCGGTAGATACTGAAGTTTTATGGAATAACGATATGATAAAATACTCTCCTCTTTCTGTGCTATCATTTGCCAAACTCTCATTCCGACATCTGAAACTGTTTATGAAATATGAGGAATATTGTGGATATTTCACTCAGGCCTTATCACTGGGCCGGCCGGAGTGGCCGTGCGGTTGTAGGCGGTACAGTCTGGAACAGAGCGACCGCTACGGTCGCAGGTTCGAATCCTGCCTCGGGCATGGATGTGTGTGATGTCCTTAGGTTAGTAGGTTTAATTAGTTCTAAGTTCTAGGCCACTGATGACCTCAGAAGGTAAGTCGCATAGTGGTCAGAGCCATTTGAACCATCTGAACCTTATCATTGGCGCGGCGCGATCGCAAATGAGTGTGGTACATCAGATCAGTTTTCTTGATGTTGGTGACACTTATAACACTCTACCCAAGTCTTTAAAAAAATCAGTATGTTACCTAAATTTTATATGCAGCAACATGTTATGTAATATGCACCAAACGCAAAATCATAGCGACCTCTGTTTTTTGCAAACTTTTCCGAATTTCACGAGTAAATATCAAATTAAATATGACCCATTAACGATATGATGGGCACATCATCATGAACCTGACATATAAAGCTATAAGTAAAGCAAAAATGAAATTTTTTAACGAATATTTTCTGTAAAATGCTCTACCAGAAGAGAGGCCGACCACTAGACAGAGACGAATTGTACATTTTCAATGCCTGTACTTCCACAATTTGCGCTTGCGTGGTGAAAAGCTTCCCTGCGAGTCTCGCACAGTTTTCCTGAGAGATATAGTTACAGTGTACCATGGCTAGGGCAAAAAAAAAGATCGCTCCCGGAATTGGAATTGTCGATGCTGAAGATATGAAGATCAACTGAGCAAATATATACTTAGCAAAATATACTTAGCGTTCAGCCATCATGAAAATAGTGCCTCGTGTTGTTAGGGGCTGCACTTTTACTTTGTGCTGTTTGTTGAAAACTATTATACTTCCTTCTTCTCCATGTATTACAACTAACCGGCGAATTACGAAACCGATTTAGAACTTCCTTCAGATATACTCTCATTTGCTGTTGTAAGACGATTCTCCCAAAACGATTAGAAAATCATCAGTCTGCGTGGAATGTTCACTACTGTAAAATGTGTCATGATGTGGGCTCATTTGCCAGATAATACAACATCCAGAGGTTTCTTTCCGACGGCTGCATATGCTTCACCTATTTATTCGCTTATGTATTTATACAAAAAAGCATTTTCAGTATTGGGTAGATTACTTAAAGTACTCCTATTAACATTAAAAACAGAAGTGAAATGATGTCGGTTCATCCTCAGGAGACAACAGTTTTACATCTGGATCGAGACTGGAAGACGACCGCTCTTCAGAAAGGAACAGAGCGCACAACTTTCTTCTTGTACGCCACATCCAGCAAAAACGAGTGACTGGTAATTAGATCACACAGAGCTACCAAATTGCGGGGATGTTCATTTGTCAAATTTTCTACCCTGTTCCAAATACTCCAAGACATTTGCTTTGAAATGAAAATCAGGCTGTTTAGCGGCCCATGTAAAGAGCAATAGGGTATCTAAGTTTACACCAAATCAGCAACATATGTATGCAACACCGTAAATACGGCTGTCATCGTCCTGGAATACGAGGGTGGCCACAGCGTACTCTTTAAGAAGATAGAGAACTAACAATAACACTAGGACTGATCGCCGTGAATGTTAAAATACACATCCTGGCTCATCTTCACGGTAATCTAGATGAGTGGGCCCATGTTATGCTATTCACAAACTTCGGATTGAATGTCTCGTTGCTGCAGTTGATGGCCGGCCGCGGTGGTCTCGCGGTTCTAGGCGCGCAGTCCGGAACCGTGCGACTGCTACGGTCGCAGGTTCGAATCCTGCCTCGGGCATGGATGTGTGTGATGTCCTTAGGTTAGTTAGGTTTAAGTAGTTCTAAGTTCTAGGGGACTGATAACCACAGCAGTTGAGTCCCATAGTGCTCAGAGCCATTTTTTGCAGTTGATGCCTGGCTTCCTTTGAAAGGAGGCAACACCGTGACTCACCGAACTACGCTACATGACTCCAGTGAGTTACTGTCTTTCTTCATGCGTTGGTTTGCCCCTTGAAAACACGCAGCTTTGTGCCTCTGTGAGCAGTGACCTTTCCCACGGGCCCCGAATACAGCTGTCCGTTGTATGCACCTCTCTTAGCAGTATTCTCTAGGAAACTGATTGGTACGGACATGCGCTCACTAATAGCAGCGTTTTCTGTGTTATTTGAATGTGGCTGTCATTGACATGGAATAACACTCGTCTCCGCCACCCATCGGTCGGGATCTTTTTTACGACCACTGTCGTTGCATCGTGTTGCAAGGCCGTAAGAGGTGTGCCATTACTCGTAGATACGTTGGACCAGGTGCACTGATACCCCAACAAATCGGACAGCTTCAGTCACGATGTGGACATGTCCAAACACGAAATGGCCTGTAGGTACCAGTGCTACCCCGTGTACTGCCCGCTACAGCAAATAGTTCACTCTTTTAATAGGATGACTTATTTTGTGTGAATAGCTTGTTTCCTACCTTCTCGTCTGCTACAGCACTTCCTTCCTCACGTGTACTTTTAAGAGTTTATACACACACCAAAAAAAGTTTTACATCACCCCGGTTCCCAGAACTCATGAAAACAGACATTGACTGTGGGTACTGTATCACAGACGCAGTCCCTTTGACTGTTGAAAGATGTCACTAAACCCGCCGACAGATGTAAACAATCACGCATCAGCAGCGCCTATTAGACGGAGGGGATCCGACAGCCGATCAGTTCCAGTCATAACACCAGGAATGAGGTAACGGCTCGTGTTCGTCTGTAGTTCAACCATGCCTAGACCGTCAATACCGCGGTTCGATCGCGTTCGCGTTGTTACTTTGTACCAGGAAGGGCTCTCAGCAGCCGCGCGGGAATAGCCGACCGGTCTTAGGCGCTGCAGTCAAGGACTGTGCGGCTGGTCCCGGCGGAGGTTCGAGTCCTCCCTCGGGCATGGGTGAGTGTGTTTGTCCTTAGGATAATTTAGGTTAAGTAGTGTGTAAGCTTAGGGATTGATGACCTTAGCAGTTAAGTCCCATAGGATTTCACACACACTTGAACATTTTTTCGGCTCTCAGCAAAGAAAGTGTCCAGGCGTCTCGGAGTGAACCAAACCGATGTTGTTCGGACATTCGGACATGGAGAAGATACAGAGAGACAGGAACTGTCGATGACATGCCTCGCTGAAGCCCAAGGGCTACTATTGCAGTGGATGACCGCTACCTACGGGAACCCTGACAGCGACGCCACCATGTTAGATAATGCTTTTCCTGCAGCCACACGACGTCGTGTTACGGCATCACGTTCTCTTCACCGATGAGTGTCGCATATGCCTTCAACCAGGCAATCGTCGGAGACGTGTTTGGAGGCAACCCGGTCAGGCTGAACGTCCTATACACACTGTCCAGCGAGTGCAGCGCCTCTATCGTGCATATCTTGTGAATGACTCCCTTCAGGATAACGACATCGCTCGACTAGAGGAGCCAGCATGTTCTCCAGACATGAATCCTCTCGAACATGCCCGGGATACATTGAAAAGAGCTGTTTATGGACGGCGTGACCCACCAACCACTCTGAGGGATCCACGCCGAATCGCCGTTGAGGAGTGGGACAATCTTGACCAACAGTGCCTTCTGCACTTCGTCTGCACTTCGCAACTAAAAGCTGTCAAAAGTTCTGCCGCGTGTCAGGAAATTTCCTTAAGTTGGCTCGACTCTACCACTGTCTTAGCAGTAAAGAGCAGATTGTAGAAACGTCTTGCATGATGCAGTATTTTTTCACACCCATCAGTGTTTATGACGTCATATCTCTTGAAATATGTGCCGTACAATGATGTTTTTGAGTAGGTACATTCAGCATATGTGGATACCGTCTGCGAATCTTGTTATGAATAGAGTTAGTAGCATTATAATCTTATATGTCTTGCACAATGCGACACTTTTTCACGCATCCCAGTGTTTATTACGTCACATACAGGTAGGTGGTTCTTACCCCGACAGCGACTGTTGCCTAACAGTAAGGGATATGTGTACCAACTTTGGTTGTCATCTGTGCAGGAGAGATGTGGGGGGCGCACGCACGCACGCACGCACGCACACACACACACACACACACACACACACACACACACACAGATACATTCTTGTAATATGTATGCGTTACTAGCTTGTAGAATTCAGACTTTTTAGCCATGAAAAATTAGAAGTATTGACAATTATAGCAAGATAACATCTGACTTTCATCATTCGTACATTTTAGCACATTCGTAAATTTGGTTTCAGACTGGAATTATTATACGTGTTCCGTTAAATTACTAGACACATTTTGTGTTACTAGATACAGTTTGTATTAAAGCAGCTAATTCAGTTCGCTAATTAAGTACTGTGCATCACTGCCAGCCACTCCTCCTGCTACACTCGCAGTTGTAGTGGGCGGCGAAAATGCTTGCTTGTTTGCCTCCGTACCAGCCCAGCTATCTCCTGTTTCGACCGTACGCCATTTCACTGGGTGAACGATGGAGACTGCCAAGTTTTGTTCTCTAAGCATCCTCAACAGCCTCTCACAGTGCGATTACCTCCCTCTCCCCGCGGATTCTGGCTTGTGCTTCTAGTTAAGTACCACAGTGTCAACTGTTAAGGCTAATCTATAGACACAATGATGTTCGTTTACAATAGATAAATACTTTCTTCTCGTAATATCTGGCAACACTGAACAAAAAGTACCTGATATGCCCATTAAACCCGATGGACAGAACAGGTAATAGGATTGTGGATAGGGTCAAAGGTTGAGGTCAGTTTCTGCTTCTAACTGTCATTTATTGTAATTTAGTAACCATTACAGCCAAAGCGGCGCATGGACGGACCTTTACCGAATGCAACTCTTTCACCGCTGAAGACCTCTAAACAAGATATCTTAACAAATCAACAAGATAAAAATCCAGTTAAGATAGCAATAAAATAATTAAAAAAACAGCAAACATATGCAAAGTGCAATACAAATTGCTGAGGGCCACAATTAAGTTTCAAAATTTTAAAATATATTACCATAATCTTTTAAAGGCAGAAGGCCGCAATGTTTAAGCTTGAAAGATAAATTTAAAAATTAATTTTGCAAAATTTTAAGAATATAAAAAAATAACCATAAGCCTTGAATTTAAAGTGGCTGACAACAGATAATCAAACACCAATGATACTCACAAGGGAACCTCCCCATCGCACCCCCGTCAGATTTAATTTTAAGTTGGTACAGTGGATAGACCTTGAAAAACCGAAGACAGATCAATCGAGAAAACAAGAAGAAGTTGTGTGGAACTATGAAAAAATAAGCAAAATATACAAACTGAGTATCCATGCGGAATATAAGCAACATCAAGGGCAAGGTGAGCTCAGGAGCGCTGTGGTCGTGAGCAGATGCGAAACAAGAGGTCCCCGGTTCAAGTCTTCCCTCGAGTGGAAATTTTAAGTTTTTGTTTTCAGTTTATGTCACAAACTCTTATGTTTTCATCACTTTTTTAGGAGTGATTATTACATCCACAAGAAAACCTAAATCGGGAAAGGTAGAAGAATCTTTTTACCCATTCGCCAAGTGTACAAGTTAGGTGGGTCGACAACATATTCCTGTCATGTGACGCACATGCCGTCACCAGTGTCGTATAGAATATATCAGAGGTGTTTTCCTGTGGAGGAATCGATTGACCTATGACCTTGCGAACAAATGTTTCCGGTTCCCATTGAAGAGGCACGTCCTTTCGTCGACTAATCGCACGGTTTTGCGGTGCGGTCGCAAAACAAAGACACTAAACTGATTACAGTGAACAGAGACGTCAATGAACGAACGGACAGATCATAACTTTAGGAAAATAAAGATAGTAAACTTATCACTCGAGGGAAGACTTGAACCAAGGACCTCCGCTAACTACGAGACCACGACGCACATTTGCTTACATTGTCCTTGATGTTGCATATCTTGCGCATGGACTACTCAGTTTGTATATTTTGCTTATTTTTTCATAGTTCCACACAACTTCTTCCTGTTTTCTCGATTGATCTGTGTTCAGTTTTTCAAGGCCTATCCACTGTGCCAACTTATAACTAAATCTGAGGGGGGTGCGATGGGGAGGTTCCCTTGTCAGAACCCTCCAGGAAAGTCGGTCTGCCCTCGTTCACTTAGGCGAGACAGGTGGTGAGCCCAACTATACCTGATTTGTCGGAACCCAACCAGGGGACAGCCACGGACCGACCGACACAACGACTTGCCTCCCGCTAATCAGTGCATGAGAACTGAAACCGGAAAGGTTACAAACGTGATAATCCAGAATGGAGTATTTATTAGCTGTCAAAATTACACATCATGTTGGACAGCGAGAACAGGTGAGGAAAGGACGCTACCTGAAATTACGTTAGTGGCCAGGGCAGGTAACCGGAACACTAACGGCGACTAGGCAGAAAATTCCGCTGGTACACTCAAATCGTAGTCGACCAAAATAGTTAATTGCACAGCATGGCGGCTAAATTTCAGCAGTAGAAACACTCGGTTTTGCTCACAGGAAAACCTCCCCAACAGCAAACCACCAAAACGAACCACCACAACATGAATGGACGTGGCTTGGGTAGCTGAAACCACTACTCAACCTTGACGACCTGGGTCGGTGAACCACGAAGCTCGTAGCGATCGGACAGCTCCACACACGCTCCGACACTGTGCTGGAGCTGCCAGCGGTCCCAGCCGACTGCCCCACGCGGAGACATCTTCCTTGGTCCACAGCAACCGACCGACTGCCTGCTGCGCCGTCGCGACTGCACTGCTGGTCCGTCTCCCACTCACTTCCAAACACACGACGGCGGAAATACTGGCTCGGACCCAACCATGCTGAAGAAACACGCCCACTGGCTAAACGACATCCTTGCACCAGAAAAGGTCCGACCTAAGATCTACAAGATGATAACTGAAGGGGACCAGAAGCGCTCAGAGAACCAGTTACACGTCGCCCGATGAAACGGAGCACTGCCCTCAGAATTCCGACTACACCTATAACATTCGTCAATGGAAATAACGGCAACTACACACACAACCTGACAAACACTTGCACGAAGATCTGAACGATACCCAACAGTCACTAAGGACGCACGAAGACAAATCGGGAGTCGATGCACACACACATAGCCGACTCATGAACGATCGGCGAGCCAAAGTGCGAAGTCCCGTATGGCGACCGCCCGACGATCCACCAAGACCGTAGTACGGCTCAACTGATGCGTGGCGGCAGTGGTCAGGCGAGCAATGTCGACGCAGACCTCGTTGCTGCTCCAACCCGACTGCACTAGTGCCGCATTGCAACTCCCCGACTGGCAGGTCCGGACTGCACTCCAGACGCGTTCCAACTGACAAGGGAACCTCCCCATCGCACCCCCCTCAGATTTAGTTATAAGTTGGCACAGTGGATAGGCCTTGAGAAACTGAACACAGATCAATCGAGAAAACAGGAAGAAGTTGTGTAGAACTATGAAAAAAATAAGCAAAATATACAAACTGAATAGTCCATGCGCAAGATAGGCAACATAACAGCAAGTTTGTAAGACGAGGAGCGCCGTGGTCCCGTGGTTAGCGTGGGCACCTGCGGTAGGAGAGGTCCTTGGTTCAAGTCTTCCCTCGAGTAAAGATTTATTTTCAGACAATTATCGAAGTTCAGGCACTCACACATAATCAACTTCGCTCTCCAAAATTCCAGGACATGTTCAGATTTGCTTGGACATATGCAGGATTTGACGGTCTACGCACGGAAAAATTTGAAATCGTTAAAAACATATGTTTTGGCAGAACACAGGGAAAACTGTGCGACTGTGAAACTGTTGCATTCATTTGTTGCAGTTTATCTGACAAACTCTTATGTGACAAACTGCCTATTGGCTTCTGTCTCGGGTTCTTCGGCCGACGTTCATCTAATGATTTTTCTGACGTTTCGCCAGCACGAGTGGCTGGCATTGTCAAAGCTTCACCCTCTATTGCCGGTGGTGAACTGGAGCCGAGCTCGCGGGCGCAGACTATATGTACCTGGCGCGCCAACGTCCGAGGGCTTCTCCGCGGACATTTCCGGTGCGGTTCTCGTCTTGCTACCTGCGACGGTCGTTCGCTGCAGTACGGGAAGCCAGGATCCGTTTACCTTAAGGCTTCCCTCTTTCTTGTTCAAACTGTTAGCGTGTTTTTGTATTTCTACAGCTTCTCTGAACAAGCGCGTGTGATAGTGGTTCTCTACAGCCAGAACTTCCGTGTCGGCGAATTTTATTACGCCAGGTACATATAGTCTGCGCCCGCGAGCTCGGCTCCAGTTCACCACCGGCAATGGAGGGTGAAGCTTTGACAATGCCAGCCACTCGTGCTGGCGAAACGTCAGAAAAATCATTAGATGAACGTCGGCCGAAGAACCCGAGACAGAAGCCAATAGGCAGTTTGTCAACAAGTGGCCACGAAAGCCTCAACAATTTTGTAAACTCTTATGTTTTCATCACTTTTTTGGGAGTGACTATCACATCCACAAGAAAACCTAAATCGGGCAAGGCAGAAGAATCTTTTTACCCATTCGCCAAGTGTACAAGTTAGGTGGGCGACAACATAATCCTGTCATGTGACACACATGCCGTCACCAGTGTCGTATAGAATATATCAGACGTGTTTTCCTGTGGAGGAATCGTTGACCTATGACCTTGCGATCAAATGTTTTCGGTTCCCATTGGAGAGGCGCGTCCTTTCGTCTACTAATCGCACGGTTTTGCGGTGCGGTCGCAAAACACAGACACTAAACTTATTATACTGAACAGAGACGTCAATGAACGAACGGACAGATCATAACTTTGCGAAAATAAAGAAAGAAAAATTTTTCACTCGAGGGAAGACTTGAACAAAGAACTCTCGTACCGCAGTTGCTCACGCTATCCACGGGACCACGGCGCTTCTGAGCTCAGAATTTCCTGTGATGTTGCCTATCTTGCGCACGGACTACTCAGTTTGTATATTTTGTTTATTTTTTTCATAGTTCCACACAACTTCTTCCTGTTTTCTCGATTGATCTGTGTTCAGTTTTTCAAGGCCTATCCACTGTGCCAACTTATAACTAAATCTGAGGGGGGTGCGATGGGGGGGGGGGGGGGGGTTCCCTTGTGAGTGGCAGACCCGAACTCGCAACACGAACTCCGACCAACTAACTTACAACAGACAACGAGCGGGAAGTAATAGCAGTCGAGCAAACATACTACGAGAGGGCATATATCGATGCGCGCTGCTAGCGCCGCTCACGGTCAGGCAAAGCAGCAACTCAGTGACAGTAGTAATTTAAAGTAACGTAGTGAGATGGAAGCATGTTAAAAGCAGGGTATAAAATACATGATGGAGGGAACACCACGCATGGCACAGTTGCATTAGCTGTAAGGAAGGAAATAATATAAATTAACTTTTGACTACTGAAACATACGTGGTAATGAGATTTCTAGTTTTACGTAAGACAGACAACAGTGAGATCAAGAGTATTCGCCTAACATTTTGACAGTAATGTACACAAATTTCTGTTTTATTTGTCGCTGTTAATTCACAGTTAATGAACGTATTCCTTAAGCTGCGTTGAGAAGCGTTACAAATTTGTCTGCGACTGAGTTCCCAAATTATAAAATCCGTATAAGGATGATTTTGTAAACTTTAAAATAAATGAAAATGAAAACGTGAATATAAACTTCAAAATAAATTGAAATGGTAACTTAAATTTAAAAAGTACTTTCATAAACACTGTTTAATTAATTATCTGTCTATGTGTAGATGCGAGACATACATTTCAAAATATGTTCAGCATTGCAAACATGCAGAACTGTCGCCCATAATGCTAGATATTCGTCCCATACAGATGACGTATATTCAAAGGTTACTGTCAAAACTTTCTGAAGAAATGAGTTGATAGATCGATACTTCTTATGCTGCTTGATGCAAGCGGTGACAGCCAGACCTGCAACAACACAATGTTCTATGATACTTATATATTTACGCTTATCACTTACGAACTATGAAACAGAACATTTAATGTAACATACACAGCTTATTTTACACCATCAGAAATGTTTAATTTTCATCTACACTTTTGTGAATATTGGAAGTATGAAGGTATAGATGAACATTGTATTAATATAGGTAGTGTCAGGTCCACATAAGAGAAATTCTTTCCTATTCAGGTATTTTTATATTACAGCAAATGATACGGTAACTGATTATCTATTATTTAATCTTGGAGATTACCGGTCTCGGCCGTTACAAGTCATCTAGAGATGTTTTCAGACTAATTACTGTGTAACATATTAACTTTCCATGCTACACTGTAAAGGTCGGTGACTGTAATAGATAATTCTTCACAGCTTTCCAATAGTTGCTGCATCCCTCGATAGACTAGAGTAGTTGCTATGAGATGACGACCGTACAAGATCGGCGAGATACTTAATCGTGGATACAAGATGTATTAGACGTCTTATATTTACAATATGGCGAATGTCACGAAAACTATTAATTATTATCGCTAAAAAAACGTCCGTTATTACACGATACTTTTGTTATTACTGGAATAAGCAGTCATCCGTTGACAAATTGTTATCTCAGCGTTACCACGAAACATGGTGGTTGCCGCTGAGACCCCGTGGGAGGTGTAGGCCTACGTAATATCTGAAGAAGGGCTGTAGCCTGTTCAGTAGTTGCAGGGCGAACAATCTGGATGATTCACTGCTCTTGCCCTGTAACATTACCAACACTGCTTTTGTAATGTTGGCACTGCGAATAGCTGGAAGCAAATGATCAGTAGGAGGTGAAGCTCTACTTTTTGGTTCAAAGATGGTGATATCCAGTTGGGTAAAATATTTCTGAGGTAAAATAGCCTCCTATTCTAATCTCTGATCGGAAACTAATCACGAGGATGTTGCCATCACGAAAAACAAATTTCGTTCTCTATGGGTTGTAATATTTTTAGAATTACAAAAGTTCCTTTTTTTCCGAGTCGATCTCTTCAGTTGAGTTCGTGAAGTACTGTCAGTAAGTTCATTGTCATTTTCCAATGTGGAATTCTGTTAAACCACCGATCACCCCTTATGACGGAAAAGTTGTTTAAATAACGGTGATGTGTGGCTTCTTAATACATTCTTCTAATCACTGAGACTATCCCAAGTTTGTAAAGAATTGCAACTTGAGAGATGGGAGAAATATCTGACAGAATGTTGTAAACCGTTTCAAATAATGTGAAACAACTTATCAGCCATATAGTAAATGATATATGTTTCAGTTGTATGAGTCAAATCGGAAAATACTCAGTTGTTAATAAGCTCATCATAAATTTTTACAAATGGTCGTAACCGAGTTCAGAAAGCATGGATTAAATACAGTTGGTGCTGGAGTGTTTATTGCTCTCAGAAATAGTTTACCTTGCCGTGAAATTGAAATAGATAGTTCCTGTGAGTTAGTATGGGTAGAGGTTATACTTGACAACCGAAATAAATTAATGATTTCAATAACTGGTTTCTTTTACCGACCCCCTGTCTCAGATAATACAGTTGCTGTTCAAAGAACACAAGAATATCATTACAAATCGATACCTCACTCATAGACTGCAGCTGGAGATGACTTCAATCTGACTCGATATGTTGGTGAAAATACATGTTTAAAGTCGGTGTTAGCTACTGAATGTCGTCCGAAATCGTGCTGAATGGCTCCTCCGAAAATTATTTTGCGCAATTAGTTCTGGAGCCCACGCGAAATGTAAATGGCTGCACAATCACACTTGACATCTTAGCAACAAGTAATCCCGACCAAATAGGAAGCAACAAGACACATACAGGGATTAGTGACTACAAGGTTGTTGTAGCCAGACTGATTAACTAACACCCAAACCCACCAAAAATGAAAGCAAAATACATCTATTTAAAAAAGTAGATAAAAATTCGCTTGACGCGTTCCTAAGAAACAATCTCCTCTCCTTCCAAACTGTCTATGTAAGTAAGCGTAGACCAGATGTGGTTATAAATTCAAAGCAATATATATATATATATATATATATATATATATATATATATATAAGATGAGTTAATAAGATATAGTACTGATCCGCCATGGTACCCAAAACAGGGCAGAACACTATTGCAGAAGCAACGAAAAAAGCATACCAAATTTAAAAGAACGCAGAACCTCCAAAATAGGCGAAGCTTCACAGATACTCGAAATTGGGCGCGAACTTCAACAAACGTTGTTTTCAATATTTCCACAACGAAATTGTTTCTCGAAATCTGGCAGAAAACTCAAAGAGATTCTGGTCGTATGTAAAGTACACCAGTGGCAAGATGCAATCATTACCTTCACTCTGCGATAACAATGGTGATGTTATTGATGGCAGTTTCACTAAAGCAGAGTTACTAAACATAGTTTGGCGAAATTCCTTCATCAAAGAAGACAAAGTAAACACTTCAGAATTAGAATCAAGAACAACTGCTAACATGAACCAACCTGAGTAACTTACAAGTAGATACCCTCGGTGTAGCGAAGCAGCTTAAAAAGCTTAAGAAGGACAAGCCTTTCGGTCCAGATTACATACCAATCAGGTTCTGCGCAGAGTATGCTGATACAGTAGCACCATACTTGGCAATCATATACAAACGCTCACTCGCAGAAAGGTCCGCACCCAAAGGCTGGAAAGTTGCACAAGTCACACCAATAGCCAAGAAAGGAAATATGAATAATCCACTGAATTACATACCCCTGCAACTAACGACGATTCGCAATAGGATTTTGGAACATATACTGTGCTCGTACTTTATGAATCATTTACTGACAAATAGCCAACACGGATTCAGAAAATACCGTTCTTGTAGAACACAAGTAGCTCTTTATTCTCACAAAATAATGGGTGCTATCGACAGGGGACGTCAAATTGATTCCATATTTTTAGATTTCCAGAAGGATTTTGGCACCGTTCCTCACAAGCGAATTGTAATTAAATTGCATGCCTATGGAGTATCATAATGATTGGATTTGTGATTTCCTGTTACAAAGACCAGAATTCGTGACGAAAAGTCATGGAGTAAAACAAAGTAATATTTGGCATTCCCCAAGGAAGTGTTACAGGCCCCCTGTTTTTCCTGTTAGCCGGACGGGGTGGCGGAGCGGTTCTAGGTGCTACAGTCTGGAACCGCGCGTCCGCTACGGTCGCAGGTTCGAATCCTGCCTCGGGCATGGATGTGAGTGATGTCCTTAGGTTAGTTAGGTTTAAGTAGTTCTACGTTCTAGGCGACTGATGGCCTCAGATGTCAAGTCCCATAGTGCTCAGAGCCATTTGAACCATTTTTTTCCTGTTCCACACAAAAAATCTCAGCAGTCCTCTTAGAATGGTTGCAGATGCTGCTGTCATTTACTCTCATGTTAAGTCATCAAATGATCAAAAGGGGTTGCAAAAAGATTTAGACAAGATATATGTATGGTGCAAAAAGTGGCAATTGATTCTAAATCATGAAAAGGCTGTAAACTCAACTTAATTATTACAAATAACTTCAATTGGAACGATCAGATAGATAATGTTGTGGGGACAGCAAACCAAAGACTTCGGCCCGCATCTCGTGGTCGTGCGGTAGCGTTCTCGCTTCCCACGCCTGGGTTCCCGGGTTCGATTCCCGGCGGGGTCAGGGATTTTCTCTGCCTCGTGATGGCTGGGTGTTGTGTGCTGTCCTTAGGTTAGTTAGGTTTAAGTAGTTCTAAGTTCTAGGGGACTTCTGACCACAGCAGTTGAGTCCCATATTGCTCAGAGCCATTTGAACCATTTTGAACCAAAGACTTCGAGTTATTGGCAGAACACTTAGAAAATGTAACACGTCTACTAAAGAGACTGCTTTCACTAAGGTTGTCCGCCCTCTTCTGGAGTACTTCTGAATGGTGAGGGGTCTGCATCAGATAGTGTTGACGGAGGGCATCGTAAAGGTTCAAAGAAGCGCCGCCATTTCGTATTATCGCGAAATAGGAGTGTGCCACGAATATGACAAGAATTGAGGTGGCAAAATCGTTTTTATTCGCTGCAGGATCGTCTCACAAAGTTTCGATCATCAACTTTCCCCTCAGAGCGTGAAAACTTTTGTTGGCGTTCACCTTCATAGAGAGAAACGATTAAGAGAAGTCAGAGCTCGCACGGAAAGATTTAAAGGTTCGTTTTTCCCGCACGCTGCTCGAGAGTTATTTGGAGGGTTTAAGAGTACAGAGCATGTCTGCTGATATTGTGTACTGCATTATTTAAGAGCAGTTTGCTATTGTGTGGTGAAATTAGGAATTGTTTACGTGTTTGTGGCCTGTGTCAGATGACCACAGTCGGATCAGTGTGGGTGTTTTGTGACAAATATACTCCACGACTAAATAAAAGGGTTGGTTCAAATGGCTCTGAGCACTATGGGACTCAACTGCTGAGGTCATTAGTCCCCTAGAACTTAGAACTAGTTAAACTTAACTAACCTAAGGACATCACAAACATCCATGCCCGAGGCAGGATTCGAACCTGCGACCGTAGCGGTCTTGCGGTTCCAGACTGCAGCGCCTTTAACCGCACGGCCACTTCGGCCGGCTCTAAATAAAAGGGCTCCAAATAAATAGAGCGCAGTCCTTCCTTACTTCCCCGAGCAGCACAGCGCAGTCTGAGTGGTTTTTGCGCAAAAACTGCAATCTGGTCAGACTGTAAGTGAGTAAACAAAAAACCGGTCGAATTTATCTGTTCAAGCGTTACAGGTCTGGATTGGAATGGATATCTTGATGGGTGTGGTTGTGTTGTCAAGTGTAGTGCACTACTGGAGTTCAGAACCTGCCTTAGGTCAGCCTTACATATCGAAACCTATGACATGCAAACGTTTCAAAAAGATGTGTAAAACTATTCACATATTCTGATGTCATGGGGGTGTCCTGTCTACTAAGTCAGCTGGACCATGGACTGAGTGGGGAATACAGAGGGTGGTGGTGCTGTCTATCACTAGTTGTTTAAATAAAGACTGGTGTATGATTTTGAAAAGTTGACGATCAGGGAGCGGGGTAAATTAGATGGATTGTTATTTAGAGAAATTAAGAGTTGTTCGGATCTATGGGCGTGAATGTTTTGAATTATTTACGTGTGCTTCACATGTCTGTAGGATGTGCAGTGATTTTTTTTTTGACGGTTTACAATTAGCAAACGTGTGTGTAAAGCCTTATACATGAGTTATGTAGGAGTAGTTTGCAGGTGTGTATGCTGTGGTGGCATGTCAGAGTGTGTGTTCTGTGATACATATACTCCATCCCTAAATAAATTGCTCCCAAATAAATAAAGTACACTCATTCCTCCTTCCATCAACCTAGTGCAGGCTGAGTCCTTTTACCACCGGCCCCCTAGGAAGTGGTGGTGGTGGTGGTAAGCTTCGTTTTCAGCAATTTTCTTACGTAGATAGCGAAGACGCAAGTGAGGTTTGTTTACTGGGAGATTTCACACTTGGCGCCTGATCGTAGGAGGATGTGGTGGTAAGGTGGATGAGCTTAGTACAAGTGTGCTTTCTTTACCCGCAATTTTCTTAGGTTGGTAGCGAAAGCGCAACTGACGTTTCTTTACTGACAGAATTCAAACTCGGTGAGGGTTGTTAGGAAGAGGTTGCGGTCTGGTCCTCTAAAAGTATTTGAAAGTAGGTAGTTGAACACCTTTGCAAACGTGTATGAAATTGTAAATTGAATTATTTAATGTGATTAAAATTGAAATGGAATTAAGTACTTAGGTAACTGATAGGTTAGATGCGCAATGTGGGTGTTACCATGTTTACAGAAGACTATGTCCGTCACGTGTATAGAGGGGGCGATCGAGGGTGTGACGTAAGTGGTTGGTCGTGTGCGGGGCGGCGGCGCAGCACGAGAGTGAGTGAACTAACTTAGCAAGGGGTCTTGCGGCGACCAAACGTGTTCTTGTACAGTCATTGCGGATTCAACTGTTGAGCAAACTTTGGCGCCAAAAGTGTAGCACGGCGTTCTCGGTCGCACAAAGACAAGTGGTGGGTGGCGAATTGTCAGCATCGACAGGTGTGAGCCTCTACAGGAAAACAACTTTCGCGCCCAAAGTGTGGCAGGGCGTTCTTTGTCGAACCACGTACTGAGCCGAATGACCGACCGTTTTGTGCTTCAGCTCCCAGGCAAACAATTTTGGCGGGACACGTGCGGAGGTGACGAATACACGTTGTGAACGGGCAAGGGACCGTTGTGATGTAAACCTCGGCAAGTTCCAGCGTGTCAGTGAAAACACGTTTACGACGTGGGAGCGATCGCCGGTCCAGCGGCTAGCGCGGGCCGCCCCCAGCGCGCTGCCTCACGTCACCTTGGGCGTTGCTGCGATCTCGAAGATGTGTACTGATTGTGTTGGAGGACAAGTGATGACTGTTCTGCTTGAAATAAAGACTTGAGTCCTTTCCCCCTGCAAAATCAAAGGACATGACTTAGGTTACTATAAGTGCACTTTATTATTTGACGCGATTTTGATAGTTTACCAGTGAGAAAAGATAAGTGACCATGCAAGTTCGTACGTGTGATCGACTATGGTGTTGGGATTTGAACTTGTGATATATTTTTGTTATGGATGTAACGCAAATGGCTTGATGGCCGAGAAAATCGGACATCTTGAATAAATAATAATAATATATGATAATAAATAATTAAAAATAGAAGTGCAGTTTTTGAGACATTATCGTGTTTGAATCTGGCGCGAATTTTCTAGTGGAGCTAGGCCAATAATAATAAATAATGATAATAATAATAATAAATAATAACAATAATAATAAATAATGAATGATAATGAATAATAATAAATGATAATGAATAATAATGAATAAAAATAAAGAAAAGTAAGGTTTATCATGCATTATCGTGTTGGAATTCAAATTTGCAGCCATTTTTTCTGGAGGCTTAGGTTAGTGGACGTAGCCCAGTTGACCTATTTTCCCGTCAAAATTCAAAATTCCCGCCATTTTTTCCGGGGGTTAGGTTAGTGGACATAGCACAATTGGCCTATTTTCCCGCCAAAAGCCGCCATCTTGAATAAATTTGGCAACAATGGAAAGTGGGGTGACACATACTTTGCTCTACTACTCACCTGATCTGCTGCACAGTGGAAATTAAGCATTAAAGGCATGCTCTTGCCACTTGTACTTGGAGGTACTAACCAGCCTAAAAACATCCTATTCGTGAAAACTATAATTACTAATCTGCAACTTATGTAAATACTGAAATAATGTTATTCAATATTGTGCAGCCGTATACCACAGTGATAATCGTCGTCTCGCACTTTAGTTAGCTGTGAGGGAACTTCAGTCACTGTACACTGAAGCGCCAAAGAAACTTGTGTAGGCATGTGAATTAAAATACAGCTATATGTAAACAGACAGAATATGGCACTCGGTTGGCAACGCCTACCAACAAGTGTCTGGTGCAGTTGTTAGATCGGTTGCTATTGTTACTTGTAGGTTATCAAGATTTAAATGTGTTTAAAAGTGGTATTATAGTCGGCGCACGAGCGATGGGACACACCATCTCCGAGGTAGCGATGAAGTGAGGATTTTCCGTACGACCATTTCACGAGTGTACTGTGAATATCAGGAATCCGGTAAAACATCAAAACTCGGACATCGCTGCAGCCAGAAAAGATCCTGCAAGAGCAGGACCAACGACGAATGAAGAGAATCGTTCAACGTTACAGAAGTGCAACACTTCCACATTCGTGCAGGTTTCAATGCTGGGCCATCAACAAGTGTCAGCGTGTGAACCATTCAACGAAACATCATCGATATGGGCTTTCGGAGCCGAAGGCACTGCACAACACAAAGCTTTACGCCTCGCCTCGACCCGTCAACACCGACATTTTGCCTGGTCGGACGACTCTCCTTTGAAATTGTATCGAGCGGATGGACGTGTGAGGGTATCAGGAAACCTCATGAATCCATGGACCCTGCATGTCAGCAGGGGCTGTTCAAAGAGGTGGAGGCTCTGTAATGGTGTGGGTGTGTGCAGTTGGAGTGATATGGGACCCCTGATACGTTTACATACGACTCTGACACGTGACACATACGGAAGCATCCTGTCTGAACACCTGCATCCATCCATGTCCATTGTGCATGCCGACGGACTTTGGCAATTCCAGCACGACTATGCGATACCCCAAACGCCACAGAGCGGCTCCATTAACACTCTTCTGAATTTAAACACTTCCGCTGGCCACTAAACTTCCCAGTCAAGAACATTATTGAGCATAACTTGGATGCCTTGCAACGTGCTGTTCACAAGAGATCTCCACTGCCTTGCACGCTTACGGATTCATGGTGTCAATTCCCTCCAGCAATATTTCCGACATTAGTCGAGTCTATGCCACGTCGCGTTGCGGCACTTCTGCATGTTCGTGGGGGCCCTACGGATATTGTCAACGGACAAGATTCAACAATTAGTACATCTTATTTGATCGCTCTTAACCGCAGAACTTCACACTGGACATCACTGAAGTTAAGTACTCAACTGGTTCGTGTAATAAAGTGTATTTCAACCAGGTGTGCATTTTGTGTTGTAGTGGGAGGAAATCGGCTACCGACCAATCATACCACCCTCTCCTTATCCAGCCACAAAACATTACAAGAGGGCACAGCATCGACAAGTCTGATCAACGACTTTTGTTTGCTTTTCAATACAGTAGAAGAAGAATGGGTAGCTTTGAGAGATGAAATAGTGAAGGTAGCAGAGGATCAAGTAGGTAAAAAGATGAGGGCTAGCAGAAATCCTTGGGTAACAGAAGAGATACTGAATTTAATTGATGAAAGGAGAAAATATAAAAATGCAGTAAATGAAGCAGGCAAAAAGGAACACAAACGTCTCAAAAATGAGATCGACAGGAAGTGCAAAATGGCTAAGCAGGGATGGCTAGAGGACAAATGTAAGGATGTAGAGGCACATATCACTAAGGGTAAGATAGATACTGACTACAGGAAAATTAAAGAGACCTTTGGAGAGAAGAGGACGACTTGCATGAATATCAAGAGCATAGATGGATACCCAGTACTAAGCAAAGAAGGGAAAGCAGAAAGGTGGAAGGAGTATATAGAGGGTCTAAACAAGGGCGATGTTCTTGAGGACAATATTACAGAAATGGAAGAGGATGTAGATGAAGATGAAATGGGAGATATGATACTGCAGTGAAGAGTTTGACAGAGCACTGAAAGATCTAAGTCGAAACAATGCCGCGGGAGTAGACAACATCCCATTAGAACTACTGACGGCCTTGGGAGAGCCAGGCCTAACAAAACTGTACCATTTAGTGAGCGAGATGTATGAGACAGGCGAAATACCCTCAGACTTCAAGAAAAATATAATAATTCCAATCCCAAAGAAAGTAGGTGTTGACAGATGTGAAAATTACCGAACTATCAGTTTAATAAGCCACGGCTGCAAAATACTAACACGAATTATTTACAGACGAATGGAAAGCGTTTCTGAAGAAGAGAAATTTGGTAACATCGAGTTTAGATTTAAATGTCAAGAAGTCGTTTCTGAAAGTATTTGTACGGAGTGTAGCCATGTATGGAAGTGAAACGTGGACGATAAACAGTTTAGACAAGAAGAGAATAGAAGCTTTCGAAATGTGGTGCTACAGAAGAATGCTGAAGATTAGATGGGTAGATCACATAACTAATGCGGAGGTACTGAATAGAATTGGGGAGAAGAGGAGTTTGTGGCACAACTTGATTAGAAGAAGGGATCGGTTGATAGTGCATATTCTGAGGCATCAAGGGATCATCAATTTAGTATTGGAGGGCAGCGTGGAGGGTAAAAATCGTAGAGGGAGACCAAGGGATGTGTACACTAAACAGATTCATAAGGATGTAGGTTGCAGTAAGTACTGGGAGATGAAGAAGCTTGCACAGGATAGAGTAGCATGGAGATCTGCAGCAAACCAGTCTGTGGACTGAAGACCACAACAACATCATTTGATGTGGTCTAGGCTGCTGCATGGGAGCTGTCGTTACAGTGATTCTATTCAATCATTTGTTCTTGTTGTTGCATGTATTACAGGAGGGGAGCTGCAGAACTACCTATTTCTCTTTCCAGAGGATTTACTACTGTAATTCGTAAGCGTTAGAATTGCTACTCTGCCATATCTACCCCTGCTCCTGCCCCTGCGCCTCAGCCTGCTCCTGCTCTGGTACTAAATCAGATTTTTCAGTTTCAGAACCAACAAATCTCCACGTTGCTGTCCACTGTACTCCAATTGTTTACCGCACAAAATGCGTCGTCAACCGGCTAACCAACGGACCCATGTGCCACCACACAACATTCCATTGTCTCGGCGCAGGAAGAGGAATGGCTCGTACATCTCATCCAGTGACAGGCCCCCTGTCAATTCCATCGAATTCGAGGTGCTGTGAAATCTCATTACTTTCTGTCCGTCGCGGGAACCCAAGTGTTTCGCTTAGTTCGAAAACTCTTCCCTACCTCGTCTGCCGACCCACTCTCCTATGACGAAGTAGTAGGTGCGCTAAGTCAGTATTACGAACAGCAGATTCAGGTCGCGGCAGCCAGATTTCAGTTCTTTCGCGTTAAGAAAAAGGCGGAACACACGTGCCGTCAGTTGCATTCCGACTTAAATGGTCTCACTAGGAAATGGCCATTAAATTTCCTACACCAAGAAGAAATGCAGATGATGAACGGGTATTCATTGGACAAATATATTATACTACAACTGACATGTGATTACATTTTCACCCAATTTGGATGCATAGATCCTGAGAAATCAGTACCCAGAACAACCACCTCTGGCCGTAATAACGCCCTTGATACGCCTCGGCATTGAGTGAAACAGAGCTTGGATCGCGTGTACAATTACAGCTGTCCATGCAACTTCTACACGATACCACAGTTCATCAAGAGTAGTGACTGGCGTATTGCGACGAGCCAGTTGCTCGGCCACCATTGCCCAGACGTTTCCAATTGGTGAGAGATCTAGAGAATGTGCTGGCCAAGGCAGCAGTCGAACACTATCTGTATCCAGAAAGGCCCGTACAGGACCTGCAACATGTGGTCGTGCATTATCCTGCTGAAATGTAGGGTTTCGCAAGGATCGAATGAAGGGTAGAGCGACGGGTCGTAACACATCTGAAACGTAACGTCCACTGTTCAAAGTGCCGTCAATGCGATCAAGAGGTGACCGAGACGTGTAACCAATGGCACCCCATACCATCACGCCGGGTGATGCGCCAGTATGGCGATGACGAATACACGCTTGCAATGTGCGTTCACCGCGATGTCGCCAAACACGCATGCGACCATCATGATGCTGTAAACACGACCTGGATTCATCCGAAAAAATGACGTTTTCCCATTCGTGCACCCTTGTTCGTCGTTACGTACACGATCGCAGGCGCTCCTGCCTGTGATGCAGCGTCCAGGGTAACCGCAGCCATGGTCTCCGAGCTGATAGTCCATGCTGCTGCAAACGTCATCGAACTGTTCGTGCAGATGGTTGTTGTCTTGCAAACGTCCCCATCTGTTGACTCAGGGATCGAGACGTGGCTGCACGATCCGTTACAGCCATGCAGATAAGATGCCTGTCATCTCGACTGCTAGTGATACGAGGCCGTTGGGATCCAGCACGGCGTTCCGTATTACCCTTCTGAACCCACCGATTCCGTATTCTGCTAACAGTCATTGGATCTCGATCAACGCGAGCAGCAATGTCGCAATACGATAAACCGCAATCGCGATAGGCTACAATCCGACCTTTATCAAAGTCGGAAACGTGATGGTACGCATTTCTCCTCCTTACACGAGGCATCACAACAACGTTTCACCAGGCAACGCCGGTCAACTGCTGTTTGTGTATGAGAAATCGGTTGGAAACTTTCCTCATGTCAGCATGTTGTAGGTGTCGCCACCGGCGCCAACCTTGTGTGAATGCTCTGAAAAGCTAATCATTTGCATATCACAGCATCTTCTTCCTGTCGGAAATTTCACATCTGTAGCACGTCATCTTCGTGGTGTAGCAATTTTAATGGCCTGTAGTGTAGTTACATGATGATCCGTGATGGGATCACATACAGTGTCCCTGATAGCAGAACTAGAGAAGATATTCTCAAGTACTCAAACCTTCTGCTCCATCATCAAGTGTCGCAAATATTAGAACAATTTGATTCCGGCGCGCGCCATAGCCGCCGATAAATTTGATCAGGTCCCAATTTGTCGGGTCGGGTCGGGTCTCCTCTTATCCGCGACTGCTCCTAGCGCTCCCACAGACGCGCAGACAGCCTACTAAACAGGTAGCCACGCATGTAAATGTAGCGAAGTTTTTCCCTCGCTGTTTTGCTCGCCATAAGAGGCAAGATCACCCGTCGCGCAACGCGACATGTTACTCATGTGCAAAGAAAGGCCGTGTCCATGCAGTGTGCTCGCAACAACAGGTCTTATTTACATTCTGTGAATGTAACTACAGGTTCTAGCAGTAATTCAAGTAAGGATGTGCCCTCACCTCGCCACAGTGCCATTCCAACAAACTATTTGTAACACTACAGATGGCTGGCCGTCGTGTTGGCTTCCAATTGGACACAGATTCTTCAGTAATTCTGCTTAATCGTGCCACGTATGAACAGTTCGGCTCACCGCACCTGTCAAAAACTAGCTCGCACCTCCCTGCATACAACAGACAAGAAATCCCTGTATTTGGACAGTGCAGATTGCCTGCCACTTACAAGTCCCACACTAGGACTGTGAAATTCACTGCGTTGTAATCAAGAGACAGTGAAAATATTTTGGCTTAGATTCATTTTACTTCTTTGGCCTTAGCATCCATGACAATGTACTTTCAGTCACTGCTTTCAATCCAAAAGGCAGTATAGCTAGTTTGCTTTAGGAATTTCTGTAACTCTTTTCAAATTAACATGGCAAAGATAGCGGGCCGGGGTGGCCGAGCGGTTCCAGGCGCTACAGTGCGGAACCGCGCGACGGCTACGGTCGCAGGTTCGAATCCTGCCTCGGGCATGGATGTGTGTGATGTCCTTAGGTTAGTTAGGTTTAAGTAGTTCTAAGTTCTAGGGGACTGATGACCTTAGACGTTAAGTCTCATAGTGCTCAGAGCCATTTGAACCATTTTTTTTTTTTTAGAAAAGCTAATAATTTTGTAGCGCACATTATCCTGAAAGACAATGCACAGCCTAAGTTTTTCTGGACTCGGGCTTTCCCACTGCTTTAAGACAAAAGTAGCCAGTGAATTACGAGGGTAATCCCAAAAGAAAGGTCTCCTACCTTTTTATAAGTACATAGACCTGCATATTTCTACAACGGTTTACATCAGTTTACATCTTGAACATTTAGCTATTATTCGACATAATCACCATTTCTGTCGATGCATTTTTGTAGACGCTGTGGCAGTTTCTGTATGCCCATGTTATACCAGCTCGCCGCCATGCTGTTTAGACAGTTATGAACCTCTTCTTTCACCTCGTCGTCCGAGCTGAATCGCTGGGACCACAGTTAACGCTGACAGGTACTGTGAGACTCTGAAAAAACTCAAACGGGCAATTCAGAACCGGCGAAGAGAAATGTTGAGGAAGGGCGCACATATTCTCCATGACATTCAGTGGAATTGAATCACCCACCCACCATATAGTCCTGACTGGGCGCCCAATGACTATCACCTGTTCCCTAAGTTAAAAGAACATTTGGCCGGAAAGCGATTCAGCTCCGACGACGAGGCGAAAGAACTTTCTGAACAGCATGGTGGCGAACTGGTATGACATAGGCATACAAAAACTTCAATGCATCGACAGTAATGGTGATTATGTCGAAAAGTAGGTAAATGTTCAAGCTGTAAACTGATGTAAACCATTGAACAAATAAAGTCTATGTACTTATAAAAAATAGGAGGCCTTACTTTTCGGATTACCCTCGTAAAACTGCAAGACAACGATGTGATTACTCCAGTACAAGCAAGTCCATTGGTTTTGATGCCACAACAAATATACTGTCCTCACTCAGCAACAGAAATCAGAAATATCTACATTTATACCCGTTACACCCTATAGACGATAATGCTATCTCTGAATGTTTTGCATTTTACAGACACCATTCGTCTCTGGTTGCTTTTACCTTTGATACATTGGTTTAATTTGGTTTATCACCTATGAGCCCATCCATAAACTACAGTTTGCTTCCAGGGCAAAACAAGCATGTTTTACGCTGTTTGATTCATGGAGGATGAGATGATGGTTGAGCCAAACATTTTATGGTAAAGGCATTGTTTCAGATACATTATATAATGATAATATGGGCATTTAGAAACCAGATTTCAAACTTTATAGTATTTCCAGACTCTGACCATAACTTATTGGTCATGGCCTGCGAATTAAAATTGAAAAACAAGTGTAGAAATGTGAGGAATTGAGGAGATGAACCCTGGATAAACTGAAAGTGGTTATAGAGAGGCTCAAAGAAGCGTTAGGCAGATACGACTGAAAGGGGAAATGTAACACAACAGAAGGGAAATAGTTGGCTTTCAGAGATGAGATGCTGAAAGCAGCAACGTATCAAATGGATATAAATTCAGTATCCAGTAAGAATTATCGGGTAACGTATGTGATGCTGAATTTCACGAAGCGAACACTAAAATGCAGCAAATAAAGCAGGGAAAGCAGGGAAAAGGATAGCAGAAGTCTAAAAAAATTACAGAATGTGTAAAATTACAAAGAAAGAAATGCAAAGCTTTAGAATAATGTATTTCTATTAAAATTATAGATACTACATATAGCAAAATTAAAGAGAACTTTGAAGAAAACAGAAACAGTTGTGAGAATATCATATACTCAGATGGCAAGGCGGTACTAATCAAAGGAAGATGGTGCAAATGTATTGGAGGACCGTACAGGGGAAACGAAGAAGAAGATAATATAACAGAAGAGGAAGTAAATGAAGTTTGAAAGGGAAAATTATTCAGGTTCTTGGGAGAACCTACCATGACAAAACTACATCTGATATGCAAGACATATGGAGCAGTGTAGCCTTGTATGGAACTGAAACTTCGACTATACGCAATTGAGAAAAGAAGAGAACATAATCTGTTGAAATGTGGTGCTGTAGAAGAATGCTGAAGGTCAGATGGGTAGGTCGAATAACAAATGAGGAGGTACTGGATGGAACTGGGAAAAAGATGAATCTGTGGCACAACATCACTATGAGAAGGGATGATGAGGCGTCGAGGACTAATCAGTTTGATAACGAAGGGAAGTGTGGGGGTAAAAATTATAGAATGAGATCTAGGCAATAATACAGTAAGTACGTTTAGGTGGTTACACGTTGCAGTGGTTATGCAGAGATTAAGAAACTTGCGTAGGATAGAACAATTTGGTTAGCTGCATCAGTCTAGTCCTCATGCTGAAGACTACAACAGAAACACGAGCTGTGAGCTGCCTACCTCACTACCCTACAGTGCATCTGACGTCAATATACAACTGCTTTGTTAGGTATGTCGCAGAGGTCGCTAATGTTTGGATGTACTACTTTAACTGTACCATGAACTAGCGTTGATCTGATCTCAGCAACATACGTACATGTTCGTTTGTATTTTGTGGCTGAAAACACCTTCCCTTGGATGTGGAGGACGATATGTCTTGTGGGCCCTGGTGCAGTTGTCTCGAATAATGACTGGGATGTCATTAATAGACAGTTATTCCAGGCACGAAATTTAAATAAACAACTCGTACAAAATGTTCATTTTTTGCCTGTACCACCTACACATATCAAATTAAAATCAGTCGTGATGTAGCACAGCTTCCAAGTTCCTAAGGTGTCTCATAAGTAAAGAGTCGCTTAACCGTTTACAAAGTCAAAATGGAATAAAAGTTTCAGCATGTGTCCAAGAGCAAATCAGAGTCAAGACGGGCATCCTGTCGCTTTAATTTTCTGTAAGACTCTAAGAACGGCCACCTGTTGCTCCTCAAATGCAGTCCGGCTCACGACCTTTACTCTTTCAAATTTTACAACTCGTGTCAAATATAATATAAATTTTAATAAAGGACAGAAATACACAAAATGTTCGGTGCGTTGCGATGGCTGCCACAATTAGTGCACCGTGGTAGGTCGAAAATGCTTTGAAACTTCCACGGTCAACCTTATTTTTACATGTCACCCTTTTGCACTCATTTTGCACACCTGTCGTTAGATGTTAAAGGGGTATCTTACACCCATAAATACTAAATCAAATGCGTACCAAGTTTTGTTCTCAAGTTCTACGTATCAACGTAAAGCATCCATACAAATACATATACACATTTTTTTTTGTGTTGTAGTCTTCAGTAACAAGACCAGTTTCATGCAGCGCTCTACAGTAGTCTCCTGTGCAAGTCCCTTCTACGCTGTACACGTACTGCAACGAAATTCCATTTTAACACGCTAACGGTAGCCACAGGTTCGGCTTCTACTAGAATTTTTATCCCTGACTCCTACGTTCATTACCAAATTAGCCATTCTTTGATGTCTCAGTCTTCGAGTTAACAGCATACCACTTCGTCCTGATTCATTACAGTACCTTCATTAGCCATTCGATGTATCATTCTACATTCTGTTTGTTACTTTGCCTGTTCACACTGTATTTCACCCTCGAACTGCACATGTTGTAGATCTCTAACATATTTTCTCTGTAAGGCTACCCTCTGACTGGCTGAATTCCCAATGCAAATAACATTTTCACCTTAAGGATTTTAACTTTTACGTCAGCAACCTTGGACACAAAAATGAAGGTATATGTAGTCTTAAGAGTAAACAAGTTAATTCAGCTGCCGCTGAGTTTTACACAACCCACACCGCCAGATACCACGTGTAAGATTTTAATATTCTCTCCCTTGTGAAGCACAAACTATTAGTCCCACAGACTAAATGAACAGGACCTTTTAGTAGGAAATTGTTGTTGTTGTGGTCTTCAGTCCTGAGACTGGTTTGATGCAGCTCTCCATGCTACTCTATCCTGTGCAAGCTTCTTCATCTCCCAGTACTTACTGCAACCTACATACTTCTGAATCTGATTAGCGTATTCATCTCTTGGTCTCCCTCAACGATTTTTACCCTCCACGCTGCCCTCCAATGCTAAATTTGCGGTCCCTTGATGCCTCAGAATATGTCCTACCAACCGGTCCCTTCTTCTTGTCAAGTTGTGCCACAAACTCCTCTTCTCCCCAATTCTATTCAATACCCCCTCATTAGTTATGTGATCTACCCATCTAATCTTCAGCATTCTTCTGTAGCACCACATTTCGAAAGCTTCTATTCTCTTCTTGTCCAAACTATTTATTGTCCATGTTTCACTTCCATACATGGCTACACTCCATACAAATACTTTCAGAAACGACTTCCTGACACTTAAATCTATACTCCATGTTAACAAATGTCTCTTCTTCAGAAACGCTTTCCTTGCCATTGCCAGTCTACATTTTATATCCTCTCTGCTTCGACCATCATCATTTATTTTGCTCCCCAAATAGCAAAACTCATTTACTACTTTAAGCGTCTCATTTCCAAATCTAATTCCTGCAAATCACCCGATTTAATTCGACTACATTCCATTATTCTCGTTTTGCTTTTGTTGATGTACATATTATATCCTCCTTTTAAGACCCTGTCCATTCCGTTAAGTTGCTCTTCCGAGTCCTTTGCTGTCTCTGACAGAATTACAATGTCATCGGCGAACCTCAAAGTCTTTATTTCTTCTGTATGGATTTTAATTCCTATTCCGAATTTTTCTTTTGTTTCCTTTACTGCTTGCTCAATATACAGATTGAATAACATCGGGGAGAGGCTACAACCCTGTCTCACTCCATTCCCAACCACTGCTTCCCTTTCATGTCCCTTGACTCTTATGACTGCCATCTGGTTTCTGCACAAATTGTAAATGACTCTTATGACTGCCATCTGGTTTCTGTACAAATTGTAAATAGCCTTTCGCTCACTGTGTTTTCCCCCTGCCACCTTCAGAATTTGAAAGAGAGTACTCCAGTCAACGTTGTCAAAAGCTTTCTCTAAGTCTACAAATGCTATAATAACAAATGACATAATTTCAATGTACACACACATCCCAACAGAAGAAACCATCAACGTAATAGAAAGAAACCTCCAACTGCAAGGAAACATACCCACACCAAACATACAAGAAATATTAGCCATACTCAGGCTCATCACAGAACAAAACTACTTCACATTCAACAACAGATTTTACTCTCAACAAGATGGACTACCCATGGGATCCCCAATCAGTGGCCTCCTAGCTGACATTTTCCTCAACCAGATAGAAAAACAAATATTTGACAAAATAGTAATACCAAAACAGTACAAAATAATATATTGGTACAGATACGTAGATGACATAATTTGCTTAATAGATGAACCACTGTCCCGCATAAAAGAACTTCGTGATAACATAAACTCCATCCACCCACAAATACAATTCGCCATAGAAACACAAACAGATAAAAAACTTAATTTCTTAGATCTCACTATACACAAGAGAAACAACAAACATGAATTCACAATCTACAGAAAACCCACACTCACCAGCACCATTATTCATAACCAATCCAATCACCCCATAACCCACAAAGAAGCCAGCTTCAGATATTTACTTCACAGGCTGAACAAAATACCCATGAATAAGCATGACTACACACAAGAACTGAACGCAATAAAACAAATTGCTTAGGAGAATGTATATGACGCAAAGAGAGTAGACAAAATAAACCACAAAATACAAAAACAAACAGCACATAACCATGAAACACACACACATACAAACACAACTCATCACACATCAAATCAGCAGACAGTAAGCAACAAATGGCACATAATGACTTACAACAACAAAGTCACACACAGGGTGGGTAATATACTAAAGAAACAAGGACTCAACATAGCATACAGAACCAGCAACACAATACAGAGCAGACTCCGAAGAATTACCACCAACACTGATAAATACAGCCAGTCTGGCATCTACAAACTTACTTGCATCTGCTGTCAATCTGTATATGTAGTCCAAACATGCAGGACCTTCAGAACCAGATATAATGAACACCTCAGAGCACTGTAAAGCAATAGCACACACTCAACATTTGCAGACCACCTGGCAGCACACAACCACCACCCAACAAATATTGAAACTGACCTTCACATCCTAAAAACTAGCAGCAGCCTATACCAAAAATTAACTATAGAAGAAAAACTACCACATCCAAAAATCAATAGCCCAAGGAAAGAAAGTACTCAATGAATACACATCACTGTGCAACAAAACTCTCTTCGCCACAATAGAAGAACTATACAAGTAACACACACACACACACACACACACACACACACACACACACACACACACATCCTCTCTCTCTCCTTTCTTTCTTTCTTCCTACCTTTCAGTCTCTCTCTCTCTCTCTCTCTCTCTCTCTCTCTCTCTCTCTCTCTCTGCCCCAGTACTCATCACACACACGCAAACCCACATAAACCACACACCACTAACACCAAATACAATTCAACTCGCGCGCCTCACCCAGCAGAGCACGCTACGAAACAAATGAACACCACACAGCCACAACAACACGTAATGGCAGCGAAAACTCCGCCTATGTTTTGAGTAATCGGAAAAACTGCATTGTCACGCGAACACAGGCAAAGAAGTAAGCCTATTTACTTCGCCAACAACACAGGAAAACGTACCAAAACTTCAAAACTGTAAGTTACAGAAAGAAAACGTGATACAGTCTTATTTCCGTTCGTAAATGCATAACAAACAGGAAATAAATAACGTTTTGCTGTTTGCAGATGACAAGTTGTATATTGTGTAGCATAACAGCTACCAAAACAAGAGGACAATAACATAATGTAAGGTCTGTTACTTTTCGCCAATTAAGTTATAAATGCAACTTTTACATAATGTTGCAAACGACGCAAATTTTAATATGTTAACAACAAATTTACAGTTAAAAATAAAAATAGAACCCACTGACGATAGCACAAAAGTGCTGAAACATGTATGGGTGAAACAAAAGAAAAAAGGTGTCTAGCATAAGGCGGAACTTCTCATCCCATTTTCTTAGCAAGCACGGAGACAACAAGAAGAACTGCACCACAAGATGATTATTAATGCTAGAAACGTAGGTTTGCCTTTCCTTAATCTATTATCTATGATAAGTCGCAGGGTCAGTATTGCCTCACGTGTTCCAACATTTCTATGGAATCCAAGCTGATCTTCCCCGAGGTCGGCTTCGACCAGTTTTTCCATTCGTCTGTAAAGAATTCGTGTTAGTATTTTGCAGCAGTGGCTTATTAAACTGATAGTTCGGTAATTTTCACATCTGTCAACACCTACTTTCCATGGGATTGGAAGTATTATATTCTTCTCAAGAACATCGCCCTTGTATAGACCCTCTATATACTCCTTCCACCTTTCTGCTTTCCCTTCTTTGCTTAGAACTGGGTTTCCATCTATGCTCTTGATATTCATTAAAATGGTTCTCTTTGCTCCAAATGTCTCTTGAATTTTCCTGTAGGCAGTATCTACCTTAACCCTAGTGATATATGCCTCTACATCCTTATATTTTGCCCTCTAGCCATCCCTGCTTAGCCGTTTTGCACTTCCTGTCGATCTCATTTTTGAGACGTTTGTATTCCTTTTTGCCTGCTTCATTTACTGCATTTTTATATTTTCTCCTTTTATCAATTCAATATCTCTTCTGTTACCCAAGGATTTCTACTAGCCCTCGTCTTTTTACCTACATGATCCTCTGCTGCCTTCACTACTTCATCCCTCAGAGCTACTCATTTTTCTTCTACTGTGTTTCTTTCCCCCATTCTTGTCAATCGCTCCCTTATGCTCACCCTGAAGCTCTGTACAACCTCTGGTTCTTTCAGTTTATCCAGGTCCCACCTCCTCTAATTCCCACTTTTTTGCAGTTTCTTCAGTTTTAATCTACAGTTCATAACCAATAGATTGTGGAGAGAGTCCACATCTGTCCCTGGAAACGTCTTATAATTTAAAACCTGGTTCCTGAATCTCTGTCTTACCATTATATAATCTATATGAGACCTTCCAGTAACTCCAGTCTACTTCCATGTATACAACCTCCTTTTATGATTCTTGAACCAAGTGTTAGCTACGATTAAGTCATGCTCTGTGCAAAATTCTACCAGGCGGCTTCCTCTTTGATTTCTTCCCCCCAATCCATATTCGCCTACTGCATTCCCTTCTCTCCCTTTTCCTATTATGGCGTTCCAGTCACCCATGACAATGAAGGTATATAGTCTTAAGAGTGTACATGTTGATTGAGCTGCCGCTGAGTTTTACACAAACCACACCGCCAGATACCACGTGCAAGATTTTAATATTCTCTCCCTTGTTAAGTACAAACTATTAGTCCTACAGAAAAAATGAACGGGACCTTTTAGTGGGAAATTAATGTAGTTAAATTTTGCACTCGAATAAGTTTTCGCTGCAGGACATCGTTTTCGAGTTATTCAAAAAAATGCGTTTCGGTCGCTTTTGCACTTTCTTGATGAATAATTCGAATACTACAGCCTCTAACGACAACGCATTCCACTAAAAAATTAACTACATTAAATTTCCTACCAAAAAGATGCTGCTCCTTTTTTTCAGCGAGCGAGAGAATATGAAAATCTTGTTTGTGGTGCTTAAAAACGTTGGAGATTGTATAAAACTCAGCAGCAGAGGCAGCTAAATATGATCATCAGTCAGGGATTAGTAAATATTTTTATGCTTAGCTTTACGCAAGCACGGGTCTCAACAAGACTTAAATATAATCAACTCATTCAAGCTCGTATTTAGAAAGAGTTGACTTTCACTGGGCTTTACTTGCTGGTGACTAATCTGTGCGCTCAGTTGCTGGAGCTCCCTTACTTCAGCAGACAGCGCAGGAGACTGCGTCCCCACTGTGCTCCACTCTTCTCCTCCTGTTTCTCCACGCTGTGCTCGCCGCCCTTCAGGTCTTGTAGTCGACTCTTCCTGGCCGGCGTTTCCGCCGCCTCCGCGCCCACCCACTCTCCCTTCTCGCCCTCTACTCCGTGGCCCTCTTCTTCCTCCAGCAGATCCCGTTTGTTGGCCACCATGTCGCCTGCCGCTCCTTGTGGCCACTGTTGTTCAATCTCGGCACCTGTCAGGCAAGAGCGAATGCAGATTTGTAGAAATTCTTCATCTCATGGGTTTGAGAAGCCAGAAAATTCAACGACACTGATCAGACAAAACATTACGGCCACATTCCCAATAGCAAGTTTGTCCATGAGCCGTGTATCAAATGGTTCAAATGGCTCTGAGCACTATGGGACTCAACTGCTGTGGTCATAAGTCCCCTAGAACTTAGAACTACTTAAACCTAACTAACCTAAGGACAGCACACAACACCCAGCCATCACGAGGCAGAGAAAATCCCTGACCCCGCCGGGAATCGAACCCGGGAACCCGGGCGTGGGAAGCGAGAACGCTACCGCACGACCACGAGATGCGGGCAGCCGTGTATCGACTCGTGCTACACCTTGTACTTAGATTGCACTGGTTTTTGCTTTTCTTCCCCTGATATGTTTGTTTGATATGTTGTCTGTCATTAAGTGGCTGCTTGGTTGTCTTTTCCCTATGCTATCGATATCTGAGTTTGTTTCCGGGAAACTGTTATGGAGGAAGTGAGATCTTTGACCGGTGGGAACTTCGTGTGGTGGCGCGGAAGTAGGGGCGTGCGCAGTGAGTCCGGTGGACACGCGAGGATAGTGTGGCCCACCAGCGCGAAGCAGGCGTGGTCGGTTGTACCGAGTCGCCACGTGATGTGCGTCGGTTGTGTGTAACGAGCGGGTCGAGTTGACGGCAGAAGCTCCCCGCGGGTTGGTTGTATACAGAAGCGCCCGACGAGTAGTTGCAGTTCATTTCACCTTGGAGGGACGTTAACAAGCTTCTTTAAGTCCTCCTGTTCAACACTGGAGTTTAAAAAGAAGATACCACATGAAGGGGCGGTCAGTACCCGTCAACGTCGCAGAGAAGAAGTGAACTCCGGTGACAGAGCGTGTTGTCGCGTGACCGTGGCGTGTTGGGTACACTGGCGACGCGTGCGCGGTCGGATGTGTGGATCCTTGCCATCGGAGGTCGTGTACTGCCTGTTCGAGCATAATTGTAAGTTAAGTTAGTGGAAGGTTTAATCATTAAGCCATAAGTTTGCGTAACCAGTGTCTCTTCTGCCTTGTGGGCTCCAACGATCGGGTTTCCTGCCCCGGCATAGATGTAATTGAAGACAGTGACCTTTCCTCCTCCTCCTCTCGTTACAGCCCGATGGGAGGTGTAGTTTTGGCAGTTTCGCAATTCTGTCGTGTGTTATGAGTAAATTCTTGCTTCTTGTTGGTTGATCATGTGGTCGCTCATTCAGGACTGTGTGGTGTAATGTTTCCTTACACGAGGTTAGCTCTAATTCTGTCAGCAAGTTAAGCCATCTTGTTACAAGTTTTCGCTGGCTAAAAGTCGGTGCAGTGACCAGCCTGAGAGTGGCAATTGTGTTTACCGGCGTATTTAAATCGGTCAGTATTCTGCCTAGCCTGAGCATCCCTGAGTGGGTGATTTGTGGCCGCCTTATACGTCCGTCATATCTGTTACGTTCTAATGATTTTCCAGGACACTTTGATTAAAACCTTTTAAATTCCTCCATTCCTTTATTGCCAGCAATCGTCTGTTTGCTGAGACTTTTGATTTTTTTTTAATCGCGGTGTTGGTAGCTTCACTACCTCACCGTATTTTTTAACAAAGTTCTCTATTTACCTTAGTAGCCTGATTACTAATGTTCTTTAAATTTTTTAAATTGTGGTATTGCTATAAATTACTTGATTGCCGTTAGCGGCGTGTATTGAAAGGCTGTTATTGCCGTACTGTTAGCTTCTGTGTTTCTTTTTTTTCTATTTTTAAACTGTTGTATTGCTATAAATGACTTACTTGCCATTAGCGGCCGTCCTGGAAGACATTAGGCATGAAGGAGTGCAGATGGCCCGAACTAACATCCTCTTCGTCTAAAGCTGTCAACGTGTCTTAGATTACTCCCTTGGAGCCTAGATCAATGTCCCCCCATAACATAATACTGCCCACAGTGGTCTTTTTTCGTGGCGCATTGCATGTTCCCTGCGGCTGTTCGCTAGAATGACGGCGTATCCGCGCACAACGGTCGACCTAGTTCAACGAGAAATTTGACTCATTTGACCATTGATCCATGGTCCAGTCCGATGATACCGCGGTCAATGCAATTGTAATTGCCAATGTCGTTGAGTCAACGAGGCAAGAGGCTGGGATTTTCTGTTTTAGGAGCCTATGATCAACAATATATGCTGAATTGTGTGCTCCGCAACACATGATTGTGCACCAGCACTGTACAAGCTGACTCAAAATGTTGTCAACATTTGAAAATTCACTACTCCACAGAATAATATACACTACTGGCCATTAAAATTGCTACACCAAGAAGAAATGCAGATGATAAACGGGTATTCATTGGAAAAATATATTATACTAGGGCTGACATGTGATTACATTTTCACGCAATTTGGGTTCATAGATCCTAAGAAATCAGTACCCACAAAACCAACTCTGGCCGTAATAACGGCCTTGATACGCCTCGGCATTGAGTCAAACAGTGCTTGGATGGCGTGTACAGGTACAGCTGCCCATGCAACTTCAACACGATACCACAGTTCATCAAGAGTAGTGACTGGCGTATTGTGACGAGCCAGTTGCTCAGCCACCATTGACCAGACGTTTTCAATTAGTGAGAGATTTGGAGAATGTGCAGCTAGGGCAGCAGTCTAACATTTTCTGTATCCAGAAAGGCCCGTACAGGACCTGCAACATGCGGTCGTGCATTATCCTGCTGAAATGTAGGGTTTCGCTGGGATCGAATGAAGGGTAGAGCCACGGGTCGTAACACATATGAAATGTGACGCCGTCAATGCGAACAAGAGGTGACCGAGACGTGTAACCAATGGCACCCCATACCATCACGCCGGGTGATACGCCAGTATGGCGATGACGAATACACGCTTCCACTGTGCGTTCACCGCGATGTCGCCAAACACGGATGCGACCATCATCATGCTGTAAACAGAATCTGGATTCATCCGAAAAAATGACGTTTTGCAATTCGTGCACCCAGGTTCGTCGTTGAGTACACCATCGCAGGCACAACCTGTCTGTGATGCAGCATCGAGGGTAACCGCAGCCACGGTCTCCGAGCTGATAGTCCATGCTGCTGCAAACGTCATCGAACTGTTCGTGCAGATGGTTGTTGTCTTGCAAACGTCCCCATCTGTTGACTCAGGGATCGAGACGTGGCTACACGAACCGTTACAGCCATGCAGATACACTCCTGGAAATGGAAAAAAGAACACATTGACACCGGTGTGTCAGACCCACCATGCTTGCTCCGGACACTGCGAAAGGGCTGTACAAGCAATGATCACACGCACGGCACAGCGGACACACCAAGAACCGCGGTGTTGGCCGTCGAATGGCGCTAGCTGCGCAGCATTTGTGCACCGCCGCCGTCAGTGTCAGCCAGTTTGCCGTGGCATACGGAGCTCCATCGCAGTCTTTAACACTGGTAGCATGCCGCGACAGCGTGGACGTGAACCGTATGTGCAGTTGACGGACTTTGAGCGAGGGCGTATAGTGGGCATGCGGGAGGCCGGGTGGACGTACCGCCGAATTGCTCAACACGTGGGGCGTGAGGTCTCCACAGTACATCGATGTTGTCGCCAGTGGTCGGCGGAAGGTGCACGTGCCCGTCGACCTGGGACCGGACCGCAGCGACGCACGGATGCACGCCAAGACCGTAGGATCCTACGCAGTGCCGTAGGGGACCGCACCGCCACTTCCCAGCAAATTAGGGACACTGTTGCTCCTGGGGTATCGGCGAGGACCATTCGCAACCGTCTCCATGAAGCTGGGCTACGGTCCCGCACACCGTTAGGCCGTCTTCCGCTCACGTCCCAACATCGTGCAGCCCGCCTCCAGTGGTGTCGCGACAGGCGTGAATGGAGGGACGAATGGAGACGTGTCGTCTTCAGCGATGAGAGTCGCTTCTGCCTTGGTGCCAATGATGGTCGTATGCGTGTTTGGCGCCGTGCAGGTGAGCGCCACAATCAGGACTGTATACGACCGAGGCACACAGGGCCAACACCCGGCATCATGGTGTGGGGAGCGATCTCCTACACTGGCCGTACACCACTGCTGATCGTCGAGGGGACACTGAATAGTGCACGGTACATCCAAACCGTCATCGAACCCATCGTTCTACCATTCCTAGACCGGCAAGGGAACTTGCTGTTCCAACAGGACAATGCACGTCCGCATGTATCCCGTGCCACCCAACGTGCTCTAGAAGGTGTAAGTCAACTACCCTGGCCAGCAAGATCTCCGGATCTGTCCCCCATTGAGCATGTTTGGGACTGGATGAAGCGTCGTCTCACGCGGTCTGCACGTCCAGCACGAACGCTGGTCCAACTGAGGCGCCAGGTGGAAATGGCATGGCAAGCCGTTCCACAGGACTACATCCAGCATCTCTACGATCGTCTCCATGGGAGAATAGCAGCCTGCATTGCTGCGAAAGGTGGATATACACTGTACTAGTGGCGACATTGTGCATGCTCTGTTGCCTGTGTCTATGTGCCTGTGGTTCTGTCAGTGTGATCATGTGATGTATCTGACCCCAGGAATGTGTCAATAAAGTTTCCCCTTCCTGGGACAATGAATTCACGGTGTTCTTATTTCAATTTCCAGGAGTGTAAGATGCCTGTCATCTCGACTGCTAGTGATACGAGGCCGTTGGGATCCAGCACGGCGTTCCGTATTACTCTCCTGAACCCACCGATTCCATATTCTGCTAACAGTCATTGGATCTCGACCAACGCGAGCAGCAATGTCGAGATACGATAAACCGCAATCGCGATAGGCTACAATCCGACCTTTATCAAAGTCGGAAACGTGATTGTACGTATTTCTCCTCCTTACACGAGGCATCACAACAACGTTTCACCAGGCAACGCCGGTCAACTGCTGTTTGTGTATGAGAAATCGGTTGGAAACTTTCCTCATGTCAGCACGTTGCAGGTGTCGCCACCGGCGCCAGCCATGTGTGAATGCTCTGAAAAGATAATCACTTGCGTATCACAGCATCTTCTTCCTGTAGGTTAAATTTCGCGTCTGTAGCACGTCATCTTGGTGGTGTAGCAATTTTAATGGCCAGTAGTGTAGACAGGAAAGTAAAAATTGACACACGTGCTTACTCAAACCAAAACGTGCACAAAATGACCAACAGATGGCGCTTCATATGATAAAAAAGCAATAATTAGCGTAACAATTAATTTTTAGCAAAGACTATGTCGTTTGTAACAAATGCTCAGCATGTAGGCCGTCATCCATTATGTTTGTAATCGTGGGATAATGTTGTGAACAGCACTGTACAACATATCAGTAGGAATAGTGGGAAACTGCCATCGGGTGCTGTCTTTTAGCATCCCTAATGAGGTCGGACGCTCGCTGTAGACTTGCACCTTCAGGTAACCCTAGAACCAATATCACACGGACTGAGGCCTGGGGAGCTGGGAGCCAAAGCGTGACGGAAGTGGCGGCTCAGCCCACGACCCCCACCAAACGATGTGCGCGAGTGATCTTTACGCGTCTAGCAATATGGGGTGGAGCACCGTCCTGCATGACTCACACCCGGCAGCAGGTGTTTGTCGGCCAGGGTAGAGATGAAGCGATTCTGTAACATATCGGCATACCTCACACTAGAGATGGAAAAAACTGTTCTTTTCAGAGATCGGATCAGAACTGTTCACTCCCTGAAGTTAACTAGGTCTTTTTCATGACTCACCACTCATTCACAATAGAAAATAAATGGAAGGCACATTGCCCTTTAAACTTGGTTTATTCCAGTACTATACCTGTATTTTGATCTTATTTGATCCTATTTTGAATTAACACAGATAATGAGTACGAATTTTGTATTGTTTACTGAAATTTCCACGATATGACAAAGTTTTTGATTATCGATTTATTTTGCACTATCGTGGTTTTTTGGGTGATCGGAAAATGTTGTAACTTGAGATTTACATTAACAATGTATTTGTCTATAATGTATTAAAATTTCATTAACTTCGTACAAATACATCCCAAGCCATATATTTTTAAAGTGAACGTTTCCTTCCGAAGACGCCCAAAATCGCAATATCCGTACTACAATTAGAATAAAAATATAAATTTGACTGTAAGACCAAAGTGCTGCATATAGCCTTACGCAGAATAAAACAAGGAAAATATTGGTGTATCACATTTTGCGATACGTTTATCGGTTCACTCGTAATTAAAGCGTAAATTCGAGTGTCCATAATAAAAAATCCTATAGTAAGAGGAGTCGTCAGGAACCTCATCTGATCAGTTTAAACAAATAAAAATAAAATAAAAACAAATGATGTATAGATAACATAATTATGTAATATACACATCGGTATTAGTACGAAGAACAATATCCAGTATAGACGAACTCCGATGCGGAGGCACTGAGTCAAGCAGGTCGAGCCGCGAGCTGTATTACTGCGTGAGCTAAGACCGCAGAGACCAGAGTGACACCTGAGTTGCTTTGCTCAACGCTCTGGCTAGAGTCGAGAGCGGTGGGGTGAGCGTTGAGCGGGCGAGTTCCGAGGGTGGGGGGAGCGGTGAACGGCCACCAGTCACCTGCTCCGAGACAAATCGTCCGTTCTCTTGCGAGCAGGTTGTTGCAAGTAGTTCTTATGTTCTCCGCTAGGAGGCTCTGTCCTGTTGCTCGCATCAACTGCCCAGAGGGCAGGACGTGCGACTGAAACGATCGCCGACGGAGTGCGATGCTAAGTTTTAGGTGCGCCAGACACTGCACGCGGCAGAGGAAGCACAGAGACGGTACGGCATGTGTGAAACACAAAATCCAATGGGGCACTGCACAATGCAGGCAGCCAAGGCAGAAGCAGGGCAGAGGCCGGCGCTGGCTGTGTTGTGTGGCGTGCAGTGTGCTCTGACCAGCAGAGGCCCCGCTGATCTGCTCCGACTCTCTCTCTCTCTCTCTCTCTCTCTCTCTCTCTCTCTGCTGTGGGAAACGTTTGGAGCTACCGTTCTTTTTTTCTGAATCACTGATTGTTCACTCCTTTGACAGATTCAACTCTATGAATCGGTTCAGGAGCGGATCCCCCATCTCTACCTCACACACGACACGCTGACAACGACGTCATTGGCGAGTAGGCGGCCAGTCTTCGGACTCATTTTCGGTTTCATTAAAACATGTCATTTCAGGAATGTGTGTCAATTTTTTCATGTCTATCTACATTATTCCGTGAATTTATGCACTTTCAGATGTTAACGGACTTTTATGTCCCCTGTACTTTTTCGTCGGTTCCGCCTATGTCACAGCCTATTCTACTTTAGAGAGCCTACTCGAGTTTTCACCTGTCTACACCCACTTTCCACAGATGATGACATCGTTAGCACTCGAAAAGCCACCCATCTTCGCCGTTTCCCAGATGCTCGTTCCCAGGCGGGCCATAGGAATCTGCCCGTTGTCGAAGTCGCTTATATCAATGTATTTCTCCATTAGAGGCCCGTATCATCCCTAGTATGATGTTTTTTTATTATTTTTTTATGATTTCCCATTAGTCTCTGCTCCACTTACATTCTCATACTTTTATTACCGCGTCATGTTCCCGCGTCACCAGTAGATGGTATTCGGTATCGCGGTGGACAGTGGTGATAATGTTTTGGCACATCAGTGTTTATCATTACACGACAAATAAGTAATTGTTACCAAAAGCTCCTAAGTGTTCCTTTAACTATAATAGAGTATTTATTTACTTAATTGTATGGCTGGGGCCCCCCCGTCGGGCAGACCGTTCACCGGGTGCCGGTCTTTCAATTTGACGCCACTTCGGCAACCTGCAGTCGATGAGGGTGATAGGATGATGATGACAGCACAGCACCCAGTCCCTGGGCGGAGAAAATCCCCCGATCCCGCCGGGAATCGAACCCGGGCCCAGAGGATTGACAATCTGTCACGCTGACCATTCAGTTACTGGGGGCGGACTATGATAAGAGTATACCACTTTAATAAACAACTGTGTACCCAATATAAGTAATAAAATATACTGGCGTCCTTTTATATTGATGTGCATCATATATCCTTCAGTATCGTGGTATGTTGATTCAGTATTCCAGACATACAAGTGGTAACGCACCAAGAATGTAACAGAGGACCACAGGTTTCATTACTGACCTATGGTCACAAATTAACATGTGTGTGTAGAGTGTGCAGTGAGCGTAATGTGTACAGTGACTTGAATGAAATATGAATAAATAGCACAGCATAGTTTTTTTGATTAACTAAGGCTAGAAAAAATTATATGTTAGCATATTTTTACGATTTAGTGATGTTTTATATTTTAAGGTGAAATGTATAATGCCATTAAAACGATTTAAGAGTGAATAAAAAATTTACCAATTAACTGAGAAAGAGGGAGAAGATTAAATTAGATGGAGGAGGAGGACAAGGACAATGAGACTTCGGTACATTTTGATGTTATCTTAAATCAGTAACCGGAACAATGCCTTCTGTCCAGACACTCAATAACTGCAGCGTTTCTGGAACGGCGAATGACAGAAATATTGCCAAAATACTAAATTCCATTTTCTAAAACAGTTTCAGTGAGGAAGGCCATACTGCAGTTGCTCCTTTCAATCGCCGCATAAACGCTAAAATCACGTGTGACAAAATAAGTGACAGTGATTTATAACACCCAATAAAATCACTAGTGATAGAGGAATGCTCACCAGATATAGTGGGTATTGTGGAAATAAAATAACTGGAGTGGAACAAAACCAGTAACTGCCTCGTAGTTGGATATCAAAGGCTTAAGAAATTACCCCTCTCCTCCAGGTTGGAGGTTCATGCGAAAGGCCAGCTATCCATACATCGAAAAACAGCAAATGTCAAATGAACCGAGAGAATGCAGCCAGATATACAAAACGGTTAACGGGAAAAAGCTATGGAAATCGACAATTAGAAGTGAAAAATGGAATATTCGATAACTAAGGAATAAAAAAGAGTATTGGAAAACAAGATACAAGGCGTCATTAGGTTATCAGAAATAAAGAAGGGATGTAGCATAGAAACTGAAGCATCATATGTACAGTCGTGCTCAAAACAATCCGAACGACCTGAATTGCATTTCGCCTGATTCGCATACAACCCTAATAACGCAGCTGTCTGGCAGGTCCTCTAATCGCTCCTCGGTACAGTCGTTTGACTATTGAAAATGGTTCCAAGTCACCACTAGAAAACACTGCTCTGTATCGCAATAACTCAAGATATAAAGTAATACCACGATATTACCAATATCACGGAACACCTTATCACACATAAGACTGTCCTTAATGCTTGTAAGCTCACATTTATTACAATAAATGACATACCTGAAATGTTACCACTCATTATTACGTCAGATAAGTAATGCACGTAGTAAGTTCGTCGTCATCATGATTTCCTCTTCAAAATAACATACCGTACTTATTATTTAACACAAAGTGACATTAAAAATTTAAGTTTTTCACGAGCTGCTAGTTGAGAATATGTATGAACTTCAAATGACACGACGAACCGTCTCGTTCTGCATATGGATCCAAACCCAGGTCCTGCAGACCAAGAAAAGATTTCGTGACTGACGGAAACAACAGTCATTCCTGACTAGACGTACAGAGAGTGATATACCTCGATTTTAGACAATATCAGTTAGGAAACATCAACTTTAAATTACATAACGTAAACATTTTTAACGGAAGCGTATTCCTACCCAGCATCTATTATTCCTGTTAACGAACTGCGAGAGTTGTTAAATATTGATTCTTCGCAAGTAACTTACTTGAAATGTCATGAGTTAAAACTTTGTGTGAGACAGGGATTCGAACCCAGAACCTAATCGGATTTTTTATCGAAGCACAATCAACTGTGACATATCGGATTTTCTCGGCAGTAGCAAGATGTTTTAACTGAAATGACGAGACGAAACATTAATTTTTTCCTTCCTAGGACTCCAACCCGGCACCTATAGCTGTTACATTCTAGAGAAAGCGAACGTTAAATGTGGGTTTGTTACACCAGAAGCGACATGTGAGCATGTTTGAACTAGAAATAATATGACGAAGAGTTCAGTGATGACTGGTAATCGAACCCCACACATATCGTTGCTGACTACACACAAAGAGACGTCAGCTACCGAATTTTTCTCCACCAACAGCTCGGAATAACATCCTTGAACTTACAGTGATCTCGCAAATAGTTCTGTGTCTCACTGGGAGTCAAAAACGTCAGATATCGTTAGTGTTGACAACGAATGAAAATACAAATGGTTCAAATGGCTCTGAGCACTATGGGACTCAACTGCTGAGGTCATTAGTCCCCTAGAACTAAGAACTAGTTAAACCTAACTAACCTAAGGACATCACAAACATCCATGCCCGAGGCAGGATTCGAACCTGCGACCGTAGCGGCCTTGCGGTTCCAGGCTGCAGCGCCTTTAACCGCACGGCCACTTCGGCCGGCCAATGAAAATACATTAAAAATCAAAAGTATTATCCACCAGCAGATAGGTGTTCTCATGCTAGAGCTTGATAATACATAATGCAAACCTTAGTGCCAGGCCAGGATTCACGCCCAATATGTGGAGATTTTGAGGAATCAGCAGTTTTGAATAAACAACCAATTGTAGTCGAGCTGTATCGTCACGAAGGGATCAAATTCCGCATTAAAGGCGGTCTGAGTTGCATTCCCAGTTCAGATCCAATTTTATCGACATACAGAAGCGCAAATAAAAGATGGAAGAAGTCTCCTGTGACCCTACATAGCGCTTGTTTCGTCACTAGAAATAAATTATAAGAAAGGTTACTGATGATAAGAGTTTCTACATGTCGCCTCTCCTGACTTTATTGTGGTTCAACCTAATGCTACTTGCTAGAGAAGGAATATCATGTTTAATGTGAATTTCAGACCACAATGCCATTATAGCTTCTTCACCTGGCGTAGCCAGAAGAGAATAGAATCTCTCTCTCCCTATCAAAAATCATCGGCAGAACTTGGAATCGAACCCAGAACATGAGTATGTAAATCTATCAGCAATCCAACAGACCACCAAATCCTCTTCGGTATGGCTCATTTTTCTATTATAACGTAGTTGCGCCACACGGGATGAGAATTCTGACACACAGGCTCCCTGTAGTGGTTTGCAGCATGTTCAGTACATTCATTTACTTGGTTGACCGAATCACCATGCACTAGCTGCCTCGGCTACCCAGTGCATACATTCGACTCTATTTTGTAATCACCGAAATAAAATTACGTAACTGCCACTTACACAGAACCGCCAATAGTGTAGGATGCAGAAATTTAAATAGGAAGTGTTTCTTTCCACTTGAGCTACTCTATTGCGCTATCTGTTTGTTGAAAAAGTCGTGCAGTGCAAAAGAAAAGCTGTAACTGTCTCTCAGAAGTCTACATCCGGCCATATGCATTATCTCACAACACTGTGGAATGCAGAAGTTCTAGAGGACTGGTTGTTCACTTCTGGAGCTGCTGTAGCTATGGTTCAGGTAGTAGTGTAACGGTAAGTGTAGTGCACTGCAGACAAGACATCCTGAGCTCAAATGTATTCAGTGCTACATTTTTTAAAACGCAATTCTGTTGTCTGCTGAAGTTATCAATCTAATGGAACTTTGAACAAAATTCCCCTCACTTCTCAACCCAAAATAGTCACATGTGGGAAAGGGCCAACTACTGCGACATTTTGTTCCTTTCAGGTTTAATAGACTGTCAGTTAGCAGATGCAGCTCGAAGCTTTTGTATTATGTATGAGGAGCGCGCATCGTGCCAAAATACGTCAGAAAAGTAGTTTTTACATTAGCTGTCGTGTGGTAGTGGCTTCTTCTTTAAACCTGTTTGACAGCTTTAACTCAGAACAAGTTTTCTACATGCATATAATCAATTAACTGCATGTGCATTGTCAGACTGTTATAGATAACATCAGAGAATTTGCATATATCGTTGGTGATTAATTTCTCTCTCATGTTTACTATTGTTTAAACAACACTAAAAGAAATCCTATGAAAATTGTACACTGTATTACAAGAAATGAAAGAAAACTACCCACGATAACCTTACGACGAAAATCTGTTTTAATAAAGCTGAGTGTCTGTACACAAGCGTGCCCCTATCCAACCGAATTAGGAAAATACTACTCACTTAGATTTCGATTTTTTTTTGTTTAACTTCAGCAGACAGCAGTATTCCGTTTTAAAAAATGTAGCAGTGAATGTAGCCGAACTCGCGACGTTTTATCAACAGTGCGCGACGCTTACCGTTACGCTACTTTTCTTTTTTTTTTTTCGTTGTGTGATCTGACTGCTTGTAGCTCTTTCACAGAAGTGATAAAAACGTTACAGTCAGTGCGATTGGAACCGCGAACCAGAACATACGCTTTTCTACAGGTCAGCATATTACCACAGACCTAGCGAAGAGGAATGTGTATAGCATTCCTATTACGAGGCCAATAGTGACTAGAACTCGAAAATCGCTATTTAAAGCACAAGATTAGTTGCTATTTCCACGTGCAACGACTTTCCTGGGCTGAAAACCGTAAATTTACAAACTTTTGTTATAACTCAAGAGATAATAACTCAGATTATTCAATGGAAATGACAGGAAAAATCAAGTAAACTTTGAGGCTTAATTCCGTGCACACCAGGAAGTAACTCGTCGATCACAGAGTTGCCAAACATACCTTGGCTTGTTGCCAAATCTCAGTGACATTACCAGCAGGAAGAAGACGAACCGATGTGATCCTACAGTGGGCTGGGAAGTGACCATAGCTGACGTCTCAAAGACGCGGCTGGCACGGCCTGGAATACGTAATGCGTCTGATTCGCATTTCTGTACCTAGGTTTAGGGACTGGAGTGTAGTTACTAATAATACTCAGAACTGACTGCAAACTAAGCATCATAAATCAGTAACTTTCATAGTTGTTTTTATATTTCTTTCGTAACTGTACTCAAAACTAAGAAACTCATTCACGGATGTTTTCGTGCCTCGCCGATAGTCGAGCACAACAAAAAAATAAAAATAAAAAGAGAATATGTGTGTGTGTGTGTGTGTGCGTGTGCGTTTGTGAGGAGAGAGAGAGAAAGAGAGAGAGAGAAATAAAGAAGAATAAGAGAGCATAAAAAATTGTTGTAAAGAAATTGAATACTGGTATTTAAAGAAATCTTTCATTAAAATGACACGTTCCACATCATTACGAAATGTCGTATTCATGATCTATGGAAAAGTATTAATCTAATCTAATCATATCATATTGCTGACTACCCACAAAGAGTCATGACTTGCCGAAATTTTCGCCAGTATCAGTAACCAAATCTAAACTTGAACATAAAAGACGGCAGTTTTTGTAATAAATCGGGACTCCTATCAAGACGCCCGCATCTCGTGGTCGTGCGGTAGCGTTCTCGCTTCCCACGCCCGGGTTCCCGGGTTCGATTCCCGGCGGGGTCAGGGATTTTCTCTGCCTCGTGATGGCTGGGTGTTGTGTGCTGTCCTTAGGTTAGTTAGGTTTAAGTAGTTCTAAGTTCTAGGGGACTGATGACCATAGATGTTAAGTCCCATAGTGCTCAGAGCCATTTGAACCATTTGAACCTATCAAGACCCTTTCATCCCTGGTAACTAACCACAAAAGATGTCTGATATACCTCAATTCAGAAGTAACAAAGTGTGTATGCATTTAAAGATGAAGCCCATGATGTGAAGCTCTGTGACGGAGATACGAACCCAGCACGCAATCGGATTGTTAACTAAGTAAAATCAAGTGTTACGTATCGGTTTTTCTTACCAGCTGCTAGGTGTTTGAATCTAAAATAAGGATAGAATTTTTTGTGCCTGAGAGACAATCGAACCGCACACCTACCGTCCTTCTTTATCATCCACGAATATAGCCTGAGTATCAATTGGTTACTCACCAACAGTAAGATGTGTGCGTGTCTGACCAGAAATAACGACACCTATTGCGAATGTTGGTTCCACATGAACAGACAACAAAAAGGCATGTTAATTTTCACTAGCTGGCCGGTGTGCACGTGATAGGGCTTGAAATGAAATTATGAATATTTCTGTACTGGATCAGTATTCGGACCCACATACTTACCTTTGGAGGAGACGTAGAGAAGATTGCGGTCTTGGGAAAAGGAACTAAATGACTGAACTATACTGTTCCGAAAGATTCAGATCCTCAAGGGAGGAGATACAAATTCAGATCACAGTACAGCACCAAATTTGTCAACATCTGTAGTTCAATCAAATATAAATAAAATAAGAGCCTAGTTCTTTTAAATGGCTATCGGTTCATCAAATAAAATTTTTCTAATGTAAGTAAGTTTACTGGTGACAGTATTTCTGTTTACCCTGACCTCCACCTATGACATATTCCAACTTAAACCGGCTCTGCCCAGTTTGGAGTGAAGGAACGTGATGTTTAATGCGGATTCTGGATTATAACAGCTTTCTCTTGAGGTTACCAGAGGTAAAGTAAATCTGTTTGTGCCTCTGAAAAGTAAATGCCTGAACCCACGCATTGCACCTGTGACAGTTCGTTGTACCAGACCATTGTGGCCACATTTCCCAGCCCCTGGAGTGTGCTGTAACGGATGATGTGCTTAGCTTACAAAATTAATCACGGTGGAAAAAATGCGAGTCTATTAAATGGTTAAGTAGAAGCAAGCTTCTGACGCTATTCTCATTTCTGCAGGATGTAAAGACTCTTCTAGGCATCATAGCCTCGATGTGAAGCCATTTTGAAATTTTCACTAACTCAGAAAATTTCATAGTTCGAGAAAATCCATAGTGAAGTGTGAAGTTACCGGATAATTCGATTATTACCGTCATTATTACTATCATTTTCTTCATACCGCTGCTGGAACTCATGTGCTTGAACATCATTTAATGCCTTTTGGTCATTATAGAAGTAGCTGCCAAAGAACAGGTTCTTTCTGTCTACGGAATTCTTTTCATGTTAATATCAAACATCAGCAATTACTCGTAGATTACATTAAAACTGAAGTAATTGATGAAGACGTCACTTGATAACAAAAACGCGCTGTCTTTCTTCATTTACTTGTGCCAAGAAATGGCTGTCGAATACTGCCAAACCAAAAGCCAAGGGATCTTAACTGCCTTGATATACGTCGCTGTCAGTTCCTCTATATGATTTGGTCGACGTGACTTGTATCAACATTTTTAGAAAATCAATTGTTTTCTTTTGCAATAAACAGAAAGATTTTCATTCTATGCTGTCCAAGTTCAAAATTTTCGCAATATTAGTTCAAATTTAATATTCGCTTCTGTAATGTGGGAAAGTATTTCACAGTTGCAAAACCCACATCCGACCCATTGACCTTACATTTAGTCGCTGACCATAAATTCTAGCTCAGGGTGACACCAGTTTAAGTAACCCAATGTAGCGAAGACTGTTTGCCAGTGCTCTTTCTCATCGGAAAATACTCAATTAACCCATTGGGCTCCATAAGTACACTGTAACAGTAATTTATGTGTGTTTGCAATGCATACGGATTGTAGAATTTAATGGTGCTCTCTCTTCCACTTCTGTATACAATATGCCTGATCTAAACGGGTCCTTCATCATTACAGGCCCTGGGCAGTGCAACATCATACTGACAATAGTAATGTGCTTTTACTGACAACCTCAGTGTTCGTTTCACCTGATTTTGTAATCATTTAAATAAAACATTACCTTCCATTGTACGCTTTTTCTCATTAGAAGCATAATAGCAATGAAGATTGAAGCCTCAAAGAGAGACCATTTATGTTGTTCAATTTTTCTCCTTTTCTGTTTACGCCTACTTGAAGGCACTACGTTCAATTCAGTTCTCTCTACTTTGGTGCAGGGACGCGCAAGTGCCAACGCAGGCACAATCAAAAGATCCTAAATTTTAATGCCAAGCAGAAGCCGCAGTGGTGGCTACATGGTGGCAAAGTGATAAATAGCTAGACTAAGAGTACGAGGGTCCTGGCTTCGATGCCTGGTCACTCCCACGAATTTTATCTCCCATTTTGCGCTTATTTCCCCTCGGGCAGTGTTTATTTATGTGAAAAATGCCAAGTTGCAATGTGGTCTGAAAGCCACGTTAAACTGTAGGTTCCCCTATTATCTGACTAGGTAAGTCAATTCAAAGGTCGGAGGAAAGCAACGGCATACCATCTCCAAAAGAACCGTGCTTATTAAAGCACTAGATTCCAAAGTTAATGATCTTCAGGTTATTAACATTTTTGTGCTTTCATGCTGTAGCTGTAATACCAGTAAACGTAAGTAACCGGCCGAGCACACTCACCGTTCGAGTTGCCAAGGTGGTACACGACTATGCTGTCGACCCCAGTTGCAATCTTGTTTAATGGCTGTGTTTCAGTCGAATACCCCTTTGTGCCTTTCTGTGTATTTCAAGATATACTTTTATACACTTGGTACGCATACACATTGATATCTGATAGAGCTGTATTTAGCAACATGAATCAGATATGTTTTCCGAGCAATATATCAGACAATACGTCAGTTCAGCGAGATTTCGTTTGTGTGTTGCGCATGGTGCAAGAAATATTTGTGTTTTGCTTGCTTCTGTGATACGTTTCAACCCACTGAATGCCCGCAAGCTCGAATACACTACCAATAACTGTAATTACACAATAATGCACTTAAAAGGTGGATTTTTGCATTATGTAACCCAATGAAAATAGCTGTAAATAGATTATATGCCTACTTACTCAATACTCGCGCTTCTTGATGCTCTCCTCAAAAAATTAAAGAAAAATAAAAAGAAAAAGAGAGAAACAGAGAGAGAGAGAAAACAAAAATGTATTTCAAATATTAGTTCGCTGACGTCATGTTCGCCTCGAAATATGAAGCAAGGATAGATGATAGGTAATATCTCGTTGTACTAGCGATATGTATGGCTACAGGGTTCTTTCTTTTCCCTGTGCAAACATTCAGAACAGAATTCAGTAACAAAGTGGTAAGAACACCTATGCAGTGCGCCAATTAAACACTCAGCCTTTCTTGGTTACTTTGTTAATCGTTAACAATTGTCTGTAATGCAGTAAACATCCTTGATTACTTATTTGTTACTACAATCTTTGTTATTGTTATTCGTCACCTCGCAACAACTCTCCTATCACTCATTGTTGCCGATGCACGTAACGAATGAATCAGAATGAATGGAATGTGGGATGTTTCGTCACGGAGAATATACACATTTATCTCGGCGTCTGTGTTTAGGGTAATATGAAAATCTCTGTAAGAGAAAACAATGTGATGCCGGTGATGCAGTCAATAATGCCCAACTATTTCTGTCAACTTAACACCATGACGACAGACAAATTGGAGTGTCAATGTATTTTGATTATACTTCGTTAGCCTTTTTGCGACCTCGTTCTAATACCTGATGGGAGCAGGCATAACGTTTTGCTTTTTGAACACCGAGCAATGACACACGACGATAGTAGATGGAAGAATACAAAGAAACAATCAGACTGATGTGTGGGGATCCAGTTCATCATTAGAAGACTAAACAGGAGGGAAACGTTACGAAAGCAATGAATACGCTGGTTAGTATACATTATTTGTATGGATCTGAAGATGAAAAAGCGCAAATCTGCACAGTTCCCGTATCTGCACTTTAGTTTCTGTCTTAATGGACACAATTTTCTTCTCTTTTGAATTTTCAAATGTATTGATTATTACGTAGCACAGAATAACTAGTTAACTGTGTTTCTTATAGCTTCCATTCCCACCAAAATTTTTCTACATTCTCGTGCAATTCATGAAATTCTACTTGTATGAGCACAAGACAGCACATAGATGCAATCGATTTCGAGATGCAAAGTGTTTGTTATCTTACTTTTCGTGACAGGTGGGTAAAGTTGATTTCCAAAGCCTTTTTATTGTACTGAAATAATCTTTTATCACAAAGAAACAGGGTAAGTGTTTTATTCGTATATATTTTGTGGGAAACTGTAATCGTGATGCCGCGCGACCGCTACGGTCGCAAGTTCGAATCCTGTTAGGTTTAAGTAGTTCTAAGTTCTAGGGGACTGATGATCTCAGAAGTTAAGTCCCATAGTGCTCAGAGCCGTTTTTTTTAATTTTTTTTTTTTTTTGGTAATAGTGATGGAAGTTTATACACCAGAATGTTTGACACAACTGGTAGGAGAAAAGGCTGCATATTAACCAAACCCTGTGCCTCCTCTCCGTATCCTCCTATGACACGAGCACGGGATTGTCCTTGCATACCACTACAGAGCTGTCCCTAGCACAACTGAGAATTGGCAACATCGTCACAAAAATTTGGCAACACTATGACAGTGCAATCACTTCCACGTATGGTACTGAATTGACTCGCTAAATTCACTTCATATTCCCTTTCCATTTGAATGACTCATGCTATATAACCCCTAGGCACTGAGACAGAAAATTCAATTTTTTCGCTAAAAAAATGCTATTCTTCACGTAAGTGACAACTTCTATTGTCGTTCACGATGCGTTATGAGGCTGAGCGACCAATGCCATGATGAGAGTGGCGTGCTAGCAGCCGTGTGTCCGTAGCCCCGTGCCCCCACCCGTATCTCATGTCGCAACGGCTCAATGAGTCATCAGTTCTAACTGTGGCAGGGATCAGGGTGTGCGAGCTTTTTTTTCTGATTTATTTTATGGAGCTGCGAATTTACAGGAAAAATTCTGTAACGAAATCGGAAGAAAACATCAAGTCCTCTTGGTAGCTCGACATAGGAAGTTGTGTTAATGGTCATAGATGTCAGCTTTCTGACTGCCAAGCTGCTTCACAATACAAGTGACTCTGAAGAAATTCGAATCGACCATCAACAATATTGTTCTTAACTTAAGACTCACATGCCAGGGTGATAACTATGAAGGAAATGAACCTCTTGATTAGTATAGGGCCTCTATGCTAAATTTCCACAGTAGCAATTAGGAACTCTCTGCAGACATTTGGTAACAGTGGCTCTAGCAACTTACTTTTTCTCTGAGTAGCTTCAAACATGGGCAATTTTGTCACCATAAATACAATTGAATATTTTAAATATGATTTTTGAACAGCGTTCACTTCTCCATTAATTAATGTATAGACCTCAAAACAAGCAATTTGCCTTAGTAGCTATAGAGCAGGTTCTGAAAGGTATTGACACAATGTTTCGCATCCATTTACCATAAGGAATCAAAGAAAGAAACCAAACACATTACATTGCATTTACTCTCTGTGCCTTGACTAACACATATGAAGCCATGACAAAAATAAATTATTTGAAGAATCTCCTGTGAAAGGAAAAAGAACAGGATGTGATGCTTTAATTATAGCACACTGGATCAGGAACAATTAAATTAATTCTGTGCCACATTGATGTATTGCATACTAGTGTAATAAAATAGTCATCAAATGAAAACGGTTTTGTGCCTTCATTGCTATAGAGTGTAAAACACAAATCGTAGACAGATTTTATGGGTCACCACTCTACAGCATTAAATCATGTTACACCGTCGAGAGTGAGCAGTGGAGCAGGCATTGTCGGCAGAAGGCGAGGCAGCGCAGTGCCTCAGCCCCTGCCGGTAGGCAGCAAACAGGTCCCAGAGAACTCAGACGGATGCAGTGTTCAGAGGCAGATGGCCGGCCAAGAAATCTCTCGTTATAATAGTGTTGAGCCCAACTGTTATTACCAATGTGACAGAAAGCAAAATATATTGTAAATTCGCATGAATTACACTAATAGCTTCAACACCGAGAGGAAAGGGGCGATAAAAGTTTTGTCGACCTGTGCTTTCTGTTGCCAGATGTATTAGCTAGTCTCGTGTTTTACCTCCACACTACGCTCATAGTCAAGACAGATGTACTTAGACTGCAGTCAGGACTTCTTCCGGGAAGTGCCGTACTCTACAACGTTGCCAGATCGAGCATATTGCCGGACATAGAATTCTGAGGGGAGCACGACTGTGTTGCCCACCTTACATGAACGACTCGTTGGTCAATTTTTTTGTCTAAGACTGTATCTACAACACATATTTCACGCTGAAGACACAGAAAAATAAAAAATAAAAATAAAATTAGTTTATCAGAGCAATGTTAACTATAGCGTTTGAAGTATTCATAGTATTGTATACGTGTGTCTAAATGCCTTCCAATGTCCCCTCAAGGAAGACAAGGATACACAGTCTAGCTTCAATATTATAAATACGCCAGAGTTTGTGAATGAACTCAGACTTAGATTGATAATCATTTTGAATATTTAGCAGTCCTATACCCATTGACTGGAATACACTCTTTCAAATTCTGAAGGTGGCAGGGGTAAAATACAGGGAGCGAAAGGCTATTTACAATTTGTACAGAAACCAGATGGCAGTTATAAGAGTCGAGGGGCATGAAAGGGAAGCAGTGGTTGGGAAGGGAGTGAGACAGGGTTGTAGCCTATTCCCGATTTTATTCAATATGTATATTGAGCAAGCAGTAAAGGAAACAAAAGAAAAATTCGGAGTAAGAATTAAAATCCATAGAGAAGAAATAAAGACTTTGAGGTTCGCCGATGACATTGTAATTCTGTCAGAGACAGCAAAGGACTTGGAAGAGCAGTTGAATGGAATGGATGGTGTCTTGAAGGGAGGATATAAGATGAACATCAACAAAAGCAAAACGAGGATAATGGAATGTAGTCGAATTAAGTCGGGTGATGTTGAGGGTATTAGATTAGGAAATGAGACACTTAAAGTAGTAAAGGAGTTCTGCTATTTGGGGAGTAAAATAACTGATGATGGTCGAAGTAGAGAGTATATAAAATGTAGACTGACAATGGCAAGGAAAGCGTTTCTGAAGAAGAGAAATTTGTTAACATCTAGAATAGATTTAAGTGTAAGGACGTCGTTTCAGAAAGTATTTGTATGGAGTGTAGCCATGTATGGAAGTAAAACATGGACGATAAACAATTTATACAAGAAGAGAATAGAAGCTTTCGAAATGTGGTGCTACAGACGAATGCTGAAGATTATATGGCTATATCACATACGTAATGAGGAGGTATTGAATAGAATTGGGGAGAAGTTTGCGGCACAACTTGACCAGAAGAAGGGATCGGTTGGTAGGACATGTTCTGAGGCATCAAGGGATCACCAATTTAGTACTGGAGGGCAGCGTGAAGGGTAAAAATCGTAGAGTGAGACGAAGAGATGAATACTCTAAGCAGATTCAGAAGGATGTAGGCTGCAGTCGGTACTGGGAGATGAAGAAGCTTGCACAGGATAGAGTAGCATGGAGAGCTGCATCAAACCAGTCTCAGGACTGAAGACCACAGCAACAACAACAACATACCCACTCGGTCCGGCACACAGTTTTAATCTACCAGAAAGTTTCATATCAGCGCACACTCCGCTGCAGAGTGAAAATCTCATTCTGACAACATACCGATTGGTGATAAAGTCGTTTTCAACCAATTATTCCCATAGCTACAGGAACACAACTTGTGATACCTCTGACAAAATACTTACGCAGTGCTATCAGAAGAAAAGATCAACCTGACACAAACTGTTTTACAACCATCGTACCTGGATAAAGGGCGTTTCCTATTTGAGATATCTGTGAACGTTCCTGCACAAGAAGCTTTAAGAAGAAACTAAATTCTTTCAGCGACGACAATGTTTAAGGAAATCTTCTTAATGGCACTAAATGGTCTGTGAATCGTTTACCAGCCGTACTCTGCCGCATTTCGCTGGTTGGAAGGCAGAAAGCTCACTGACAAATTTCACAAAAGGAAAAGGGGGACGAAATGTCCCCCGGTGGAAGGTCATGTTGTTTTATTTAAATGATTACAAAATCAGGTAAAACGAACAGTGAGGTTGTCAGTAAAAGCACATTACTGTTGTCAGTATGATGTTGCACTGCCCAGGGCCTGTAATGATAAAGGGCCCGTTTAGATCAGGCATATTGTATACAGAAGTTGGAAAGAGAGCACCACTAATTTCTACAATCCGTATGCATTGTATACACACAGAAATTACTGCTACAGTGTAGTTATGGAGCCCAATGGGTTTTCCGATGAGAAAGAGCACTGCCAAACAGTCTTCGCTACCTTAGGTTACTTAAACTGGTGTCACTCTGAGCTAGAACGTATGGTCAGCGACTAAATGTAAGGTCAATGGGTCGGATGCGGGTTCTGCAACTGTGAAATACTTTCCCACATTACAGAACCGAATATTAAAATTGAACTAATACTGGGAAAATTTTGAACTTGGACAGCTTAGAATGAAAATCTTTCTCTTTATTGCAAAAGAAAACAATTGATTTTCTAAAACATTCTCTGTCATGCAAAACTTGAAACAAGTCACGTCGACCAAATCATATGGATGAACCGACAGCGACGTATATCGGAAGGCAGTTAAGATCCCTTGGCTTTTGGTTTGGCAGTATTCGACACCCATTTCTTGGCGCAAGTAAATGAAGAAAGACAGCGCGTTTTTGTTATCAAGTGATGTCTTCATCAATTACTTCAGTTTTAATGTAATCTACGAGTAATTGCTGATGTTTCATATTAACATTAAAAGAATTCCGTAGACAAGGAAAGAACCTGTTCTTTGGCAGCTACTTCTATATGACCAAAAGGCATTAAATGATGTTCAAGCTCATGAGTTCCAGCAGCGGTATGCTAGACACATACCTCTGCGCTAGCTCTGTTTTAACATGCTGACCTGTAGAAAAGCGTATGTTCTAGTTCGCGGTTCCAATCGCACTGACTCTGACGTTTTTATCCCTTCTGTGAAAGAGCTACAAGCAATCACATCAAATATGGATACGGAAAACGCAAGAAAATAGTTTCGGCTCATAGTGTAATAGTGAAAAACTTACACTGCTGCACAATAAGTAATGCCTCTTACCGTTGCTGACAAGCAAATTTTGGGTTTCTAGGAATACATAAATTTATTTATGAAATCCTACATTTGCATACCTCTTGAGTATGACACAGCATATCAATTAACCACAGACACAATCGAAATCTAAGTGAGTAGTATTTTCCTAATTCGGTTCGATAGAGGCACGCTTGTGTACAGACACTCAGCTTTATTAAAACGGATTTTCGTCGTAAGGTTATCGTGGGTAGTTTTCTTTCATTTCTTGTAATACAGTGTACAATTTTCATAGGATTTCTTTTAGTGTTGTTTAAACAATAGTAAACATGACAGAGAAATTAATCCCCAACGATATATGCAAATTCTCTGATGTTGTCTATAACAGTCTGACAATGCACATGCAGTTTATTAATTATATGCATGTAGAAAACTTGTTCTGAGTTAAAGCTGTCAAACAGGTTTAAAGAAGAAAAATGCCACTACCACACGACAGCTAATGTAAAAAATACTTTTCTGTCGTATTTTGGCACGATGCGCTCTCCCCATACATAATACAAAAGATTCGAGCTGCATCTGCTAACTGACAGTCTATTAAACCTGAAAGGAACAAAATGTCGCAGTAGTTGGCCCTTTCCCACATGTGACTGTTTTGGGTTGAGAAGTGAGGGGAATTCTGTTCAAAGTTCCATTAGATTGATAACTTCAGCAGACAACAGAATTGCGTTTTGAAAATGTAGCACTGAATACATTTGAACTCAGGATGTCTTGTCTACAGTGCACTACACTTACCGTTACACTACTAACTGAACCATAGCTACAGCAGCTCCAGACGTAAACAACCAGTCCTCTAGAACTTCTGCATTCCACAGTGTTGTGAGATAATGCATATGGCCGGATGTAGACTTCTGAGAGACAGTTACAGCTTTTCTTTTGCACTGCACGACTTTTTCAACAAACAGATAGCGCAATAGAGTAGCTCAAGTGGAAAGAAACACTTCCTATTTAAATTTCTGCATCCTACACTATAGACGGTTCTGTGTAAGTGGCAGTTACGTGATTTTATTTCGGTGATTACAAAATAGTCGAATGTATGCACTGGGTAGTTGAGGCAGCTAGTGCATGGTGATTCGGTCAACCAAGTAAATGAATGTACTGAACATGCTGCAAACCACTACAGGGTGCCTGTGTGTCAGAATTCTCATCCCGTGTGGCGCAACTACGTTATAATAGAAAAATGAGCCATACCGAAGAGGATTTGGTGGTCTGTTGGATTGCTGATAGATTTACATACTCATGTTCTGGGTTCGATTCCAAGTTCTGCCGATGATTTTTGATAGGGAGAGAGAGAGATTCTATTCTCTTCTGGCTACGCCAGGTGAAGAAGCTATAATGGCATTGGGGTCTGATATTCACATTAAACGTGATATTCCTTCCCTAGCAAGTAGACATTAGGTTGAACCACAATAAAGTCAGGAGAGGCGACATGTAGAAACTCTTATCATCAGTAACCTTTCTTATAATTTATTTCTAGTGACGAAACAAGCGCTATGTAGGGTCACAGGAGACTTATTCCATCTTTTATTTGCGCTTCTGTATGTCGATAAAATTGGATCTGAACTGGGAATGCAACTCAGACCGCCTTTAACGCGGAAATTGATCCCTTCGTGACAATACAGCTCGACTACAATTGGTTGTTTGTTCAAATCTGCCGATTCCTCAAAATCTCCACATATTGGGCGTGAATGCGTTCGAATCTTGTCCCGGCACTAAGGTTTGCATTATGTATTATCAAGCTCTAGCATGAGAACACCTATCTGCTGGTGGATAATACTTTTGATTTTTAATGTATTTTCATTCGTTGTCAACACTAACGATATCTGACGTTTTTTACTCCCAGTGAGACACAGAACTATTTGCGAGATCACTGTAAGTTCAAGGATGTTATTCCGAGCTGTTGGTGGAGAAAAATTCGGTAGCTGACGTCTCTTTGTGTGTAGTCAGCAACGATATGTGTGGGGTTCGATTACCAGTCATCACTGAACTCTTCGTCATATTATTTCTAGTTCAAACATGCTCACATGTCGCTTCTGGTGTAACAAACCCACATTTAACGTTCGTTTTCTCTAGAATGTAACAGCGATAGGTGCCGGTTTGGAGTCCTGGGAAGGAAAAAATTAATGTTTCGTCTCGTCATTTCAGTTAAAACATCTTGCTACTGCCGAGAAAATCCGATGTGTCACAGTTGATTGTGCTGCGATAACAATCCGATTAGGTTCTGGGTTCGAATCCCTGTCTCACACAAAATTTTAACTCACGACATTTCAAGTAAGTTACTTGCGAAGAATCAATATTTAACAACTCTCGCAGTTCGTTAACAGGAATAATAGATGCTGGGTAGGAATTCGCTTCCGTTAAAAATGTTTACGTTATGTAATTTAAAGTTGATGTTTCCTAACTGATATTGTCTAAAATCGAGGTATATCACTCTCTGTACGCCTAGTCATGAAAGACTGTTGTTTCCGACAGTCACGAAATCTTTTCTTGGTCTGCAGAACCTGGGTTTGGATCCATATGCAGAACGAGACGGTTCTTCGTGTCATTTGAAGTTCATACATATTCTCAACTAGCAGCTCGTGAAAAACTTAAATTTTTTATGTCACGTTGTGTTAAATAATAAGTACGGTATGTTATTTTGAAGAGGAAATCATGATTACGACGAACTTACTACGTGCATTACTTATCTGACGTAATAATGAGTGGTAACATTTCAGGTATGTCATTTATTGTAATAAATGTGAGCTTACAAGCATTAAGGACAGTCTTATGTGTGATAAGGTGTTCCGTGATATTGGTAATATCGTGGTATTACTTTATATCTTGAGTTATTGCGATACAGAGCAGTGTTTTCTAGTGGTGATTTGTTGGAACCAGTTTTAATAGTCGAACGACTGTACCGAAGAGCGATTAGAGGCTAGACAGCTGCGTTATGAGGGTTGTATGCGAATCAGGCGAAATGCAATTCAGGTCGTTCGGATACTTTTGAGCACGACTGTACATTTATACAGCGTAGGGCAAAAACATCACAGAACAATGCAAGGTGTGTCAATAACGGTTAGGAAAGAATTACAGAATTATGTTACAGACTGCGGACTACTGATAAAAACTTGATTAAAGCGACATAGAACTAGTGTAGTAGCAGCCTATGCAATAAGTGAAAATGAAGCATATCATATCAAAGATACCTTCTTAAAATAACTGAACGATATATTGAAAGAAATAAAGACAAGAGAAATTATTATTTCTGAAGATTTCAATAGTAGAACAGGGAGACAAGTAGGAAATAATATGTTACGATCATATGGAAAAATGAATCTACATCCACATCACACTCCGTTGGCCACCTAACGTTCTGTGGTGGAGGGTACTTCTGGTATCACTAACTGATGGCACCTACACTGCTGCACTTGCGAATAGCGCGTAAGGAGAATGACTGTCGGGAAACATCTGTATTAGTTCTAATTTTTCGAGTTTTTCTCCTCATGGTCATTTCACAAGACGCACGTGAGAGGAATAACATTTCTTTTTTGTGGTGTGTTATTAGTCTTTTACCACTAGTTATAGCTGTTTGTTCGAACATTGTGCTTTTAACAACGTAAATATTGTAGCTTCATAGTGTTTTTCCTTGTCTTTGGTTTGTTTACCTACATGTTGCCAACTTAACGAAGTATATGTTCAAAACGAACTTTTCCTCATGGTGTTTATATCTGTGTGTGTGTGTGTGTGTGTGTGTGTGTGTGTGTGTGTGTGTGTGTCTGCGCGTGGGTGGAAATTTTTTGTGGGGTGGGAGGGGGGGGGGTTTGGTTTGAAATGTCGAGTGCTAACTGTCAACATTATAGCTGTTAGAGAGAGGTTGATAGCTTTGTTGAGAGCTAATTTGACTTTTGGTTTCAATGTTGTGTGGAGTGGTTCATGGACAAGTGAGTGAAAAGTTGTTGGGCGGTATTGTTATTGTATTGGATGGTATTATTATGACTATTATTATTATTATTATTATTATTACACTAATCCTCTTTGGGGGTGTTATTCCATTCTTTTATCTATTAGTGTAAACAATGATTTGTTTAAAATGTGTACTTGATCATTGAATATGATTTTCCTTTATGCTTTGGTTTTCTGTATGTGCTAGTTTTCTTGCAGGGTTAGGAGGTGTTTTTTATTGTTGATTCTGATAATTTTCATGTCTTCTTCTTTAGTGGTTGGTTTGTGGTTATGTTATCTTAAGCGTTCTGCAATGTGGAATGGTTTGTCCCATACTTCCAGGCTCTAGTGTGTTCTTTGTACCTGGCATCAAATGTTATACCTGTTTGTCCTATGTATTTGCATTCACAAGTGTTACACTGCAATTGATATGTACATGCTTTCTGAAACATGTCTCTGTTTTTGTCAGTTTTGGGGTGTATTTTTGTAACAGTGTAAGACTTGTGAAGGCAGATACATAGAATAAACAGGTAGAACATTTGATGTCAGATACAAAAAACGCATGAGAGCCTGCAAGTATGGAACAAACCATTCCACATTTGCAGAACAGCTAAGAGAACATAGCCACAAACCAACCGCTAGAGAAGAAGACGTGAAAATAATAAGAATCAACAATAAAAAACATCTAACCCTGCAAGGAAACTAGCACATACAGAAAACCAAAGCAGAAAGGAAAACCCTGTTGAATGATCAAGTACACATATCAAACAATTCATTGTTTACACTAATAAATAAAATAATGGAATAACACTCGCAAAGAGGATTAATGTAATAATAATAACAATAATAATAATACAATACAATATAATAATAATGCCACCCAAAAACTTTTCAGACGCTTATCCACGAACCGCTCCACACAACATTGAAACCAAAAGTCAAATCAGCTGTCACCCAAGCTTTCAACCACTCTCTAATAGCTATTACATTCATATTCAACATTCTGCAACTCAAATATCCAACCCCCCCCCCCCCCCCACGCACACACACACACTCGCAGATGTAAACATCAAGAGCAGAAGTTGGTTTTGAACGTCGAACATATATTTCATTACGTTGGAACATGTAGGTAAACAAACCAAAGAGGAGAAAACACATAATGAAGCTACAATATTTATGGTGTTAAAAGCACAGTGTTCGAAACAATAGCTATATTTAGTGGTAGAAGAATTACACACTACAAAAAAGGAGAAACATGGCGAACAGTGTGAAAAAGTACGGAATGCAAAACTGTGCTTGTGTCGGAAATAAAGGTGGTAGTGCGACCTCCAGAGCAGATGAGAGGAAACGCAGATCACAGAAAAATGTAAGTAATTACTTATTTACATAAAAGCGCTAAGTGACCTGTTTGATAATGTAAAAGTAACAAAAAGATATCGTTATAGACTCCACTGAAGATGCGTTTGAAGAAAAAAAAGGCTAAACGCGTCTGGGAAAAATAAATTGAGTTGCAGCAAGAAAAGCGGTTTTATTTACAAAACAAGACAAGTTCAAAAAATGGTTCAAATGGCTCTGAGCACTATGGGACTCAACTGCTGAGGTTATTAGTCCCCTAGAACTTAGAACTAGTTAAACCTAACTAACCTAAGGACATCACAAACATCCATGCCCGAGGCAGGATTCGAACCTGCGACCGTAGCGGTCTTGCGGTTCCAGACTGCAGCGCCTTTAACCGCACGGCCACTTCGGCCGGCACAAGACAAGTATTTCTGTGCTTGCTGCGGAGGATGGTCACGCAAACAAACTTGTTAAAGAAATAGAAATTCTTGTATGGCTAAATGCACAAAATATTCAGGGCGAGGTAGAGTTAAAAGCACAACAAGCAAAAATTAGATAAATGAGGACACAACTAAAAGAAAGACTTGGAAACAGACTTGTAAGAACGCTGATAATCTTACTGACGGTGAAAGACGATTCAGAAGCATCTCAGATGTCGAAAGTATTGTGGAAAATTTCTAAGGACACAAGAAATTAAATATTCACTCCTGGAAATTGAAATAAGAACACCGTGAATTCATTGTCCCAGGAAGGGGAAACTTTATTGACACATTCCTGGGGTCAGATACATCACATGATCACACTGATAGAACCACAGGCACATAGACACAGGCAACAGAGCATGCACAATGTCGCCACTAGTACAGTGTATATCCACCTTTCGCAGCAATGCAGGCTGCTATTCTCCCATGGAGACGATCGTAGAGATGCTGGATGTAGTCCTGTGGAACGGCTTGCCATGCCATTTCCACCTGGCGCCTCAGTTGGACCAGCGTTCGTGCTGGACGTGCAGACCGCGTGAGACGACGCTTCATCCAGTCCCAAACATGCTCAATGGGGGACAGATCCGGAGATCTTGCTGGCCAGGGTAGTTGACTTACACCTTCTAGAGCACGTTGGGTGGCACGGGATACATGCGGACGTGCATTGTCCTCTTGGAACAGCAAGTTCCCTTGCCGGTCTAGGAATGGTAGAACGATGGGTTCGATGACGGTTTGGATGTACCGTGCACTACTCAGTGTCCCCTCGACGATCAGCAGTGGTGTACGGCCAGTGTAGGAGATCGCTCCCCACACCATGATGCCGGGTGTTGGCTCTGGGTGCCTCGGTCGTATGCAGTCCTGATTGTGGCGCTCACCTGCACGGCGCCAAACACGCATACGACCATCATTGGCACCAAGGCAGAAGCGACTCTCATCGCTGAAGACGACACGTCTCCATTCGTCCCTCCATTCACGCCTGTCGCGACACCACTGGAGGCGGGCTGCACGATGTTGGGGCGTGAGCGGAAGACGGCCTAACGGTGTGCGGGACCGTAGCCCAGCTTCATGGAGACGGTTGCGAATGGTCCTCGCCGATACCCCAGGAGCAACAGTGTCCCTAATTTGCTGGGAAGTGGCGGTGCGGTCCCCTACGGCACTGCGTAGGATCCTACGGTCTTGGCGTGCATCCGTGCGTCGCTGCGGTCCGGTCCCAAGTCGACGGGCACGTGCACCTTCCGCCGACCACTGGCGACAACATCGATGTACTGTGGAGACCTCACGCCCCACGTGTTGAGCAATTCGGCGGTACGTCCACCCGGCCTCCCGCATGCCCACTATACGCCGTCGCTCAAAGTCCGTCAACTGCACATACGGTTCACGTCCACGCTGTCGCGGCATGCTACCAGTGTTAAAGACTGCGATGGAGCTCCGTATGCCACGGCAAACTGGCTGACACTGACGGCGGCGGTGCACGAATTCTGCGCAGCTAGCGCCATTCGACGGCCAACACCGCGGTTCCTGGTGTGTCCGCTGTGCCGTGCGTGTGATCATTGCTTGTACAGCCCTCTCGCAGTGTCCGGAGCAAGTATGGTGGGTCTGACACACCGGTGTCAATGTGTTCTTTTTTCCATTTCCAGGAGTGTGTTTGTATTCAGTCGAGAGGAAAGTACTGTAAAAAATGTCTTTGGACATAAAAATAGTACAAGACTCAATTAGAAATTCAAAGAATGGGAGAGCTACAGGAATTGCAGGAACCCCATCTGAACTGTTGAAAAATGGTACAGTAAAATTATGTGAACTTTTTAGAAACATTCTTGATAAATATATAATGCCAGAAGATTGGAAAGTGGAATATACAGCAACATTTCTTAAGAAAGAAAGAAAGATCAACGTACAAATTGCATAAGAATAGCTGCGACTATTATATTTAGCACACTTTATGGAAAGATGATTAAACATCTTACAGAAACAGAATATCAGAAAATGAAGCTGAGGCACGAGCTTGCTGGTTTCATAATTATGGCTGGACGCCACAAATTTTATTTGCAACTAATACTTCAAAACAAAAGCATTCGAAATAAGCCCCTTCTTTTAGTATTGGCAGAAACAGAAATAGTAGTTTGATAATATATCTTTATACAGTTTGTAGAAGGCTTTAAAAACAGCTAATATGAATCCTATCATAATAAAAGCAATAACCAAAACAATATTAAAATTCTGTAGTATTAATAAAAATACAAAACTTTCTTTAACCCGGATTTAATCTTACACGGGGATTAAGTCACTGATGCAGCCCTACACATTACATATGCAGGGTGGTCCATTGAACGTGACCGGGCCAAATATCTCACGAATTAAGCGTCAAACGAAAAATCTACAAAGAACGAAACTTTTCTAACTTGAAGGGGGAAACCAGATGGCGCTATGGTTGGCCCACTAGATGGCGCTGTCATAGGTCAAACGGATATCAACTGCGTTTTTTAAAATAGGAACCCCCATTTTTATTACATAGTCGTGTAGTACGTAAAGAAATATGAATGTTTTAGTTGGACCACTTTTTTCGCTTTATGATAGATGGCGCTGTAATAGTCACAAACATATGGCTCACGATTTTCAACCAATAGTTGGTAACAGGTAGGTTTTTTAATTTAAAATACAGAATGTAAGTACGTTTGAACATTTTATTTCGGTTGTTCCAATGTGATACATGTACCTTTGTGAATTTATCATTTCTGAGAACGCATGCTGTTACAGCATGATTACCTGTAAATACCACATTAATGAAATAAATGCACAAAATGATGTCCGTCAACCTCAATGCATTTGGCAATACGTGTAACGACATTCCTCTCAACAGCGAGTAGTTCGCCTTCCGTAATGTTTGCACATGCGTTGACAATGCGCTGACGCATGTTGTCAGGCGTTGTCGGTGGATCACGAAAGCAAATATCCAACTTTCCCCACAGAAAGAAATCCGGGGACGTCAGATCCGGTGAACGCGCGGGCCATGGTATGCTGCTTCGACGACCAATCCACCTGTCATGAAATATGCTATTCAATACCGCTTCAACCGCACCCGAGCTATGTGCCGGACATCCATCATGTACATCGCCATTCTGTCATACATTGAAACATATTGTAGTAACATAGGCAGAACATTACGTAGGAAATCATTCTACACTGCACCATTTAGATTGACATCGATAAAGTGGGGGCCAATTATCCTTACTCCCATAATGACGCACTATACATTAACCCGCCAAGGTCGCTGATGTTCCACTTGTCGCAGCCATTGTGGATTTTTCGCTGCCCAGTAGTGCATATTATGCCGGTGGGCATTACCGCTGTTGGTGAATGACGCATCGTCGCTAAATAGAACGCGTGCAAAACATCTGCCATCGTCAACAAGATATCGACCTTTTCCGAAATTGGTAAACGGTCCATTTTAACACGGGTAACGTATCACGAAGCAAATACTGTGCGGACTGGCGGAATGTTACGTGATACCACGTACTTATAAGTTTGTGACTATTACAGCGCCATGTACCACAAAGCGAAAAAAGTGGTCCAACTAAAACATTCATATTTCTTTACGTACTACACGAATATGTAATAAAAATGGGAGTTTCTATTTAATAAAATGCAGTTCATATCCGTTTGCCCTATGGCAGCGCTATCTAACGGGCCAACCATAGCGCCATCTGGTTTCCCCCTTCAAGCTAGACGAGTTTCCGTCTTTGTAGTTTTTTCGTTTGATGCTTATTTCGTGAGATATTTGGCCCGGTCACTATCAATGGACCTCCGTGTATATACTACAATTTATTCATGACCAACTAATCGTGGCACAAGATGAAGCAGACGTGGAGCACATCACAGGAAATTAATACAATGGAAAATCCAGGATAGAATAATGACAATGTTATGTAAAGGATTGATATTCAACATATACAGGAGAAGCTGAGTCGCAGATAGGCACAACAAAAAGACTACTAAACACGTAAGCTTTCGGCTACAAGGCCTTCTTCTGATATAGACTACACACACACACACACACACACACACACACACACACACACACACACATTCACGCACAATCAGGTCACACACACATGACCACTGTCTCTCGCTGCCGGGGTAGCGTATAAAAACTAGGGTCTTTAGGTCAACATGTTAAAAACAAAATACATGCTAATAAAAGGATTAAGTCAAGATTTGACACCGAAAGAAGAGACAGGAACGATTGCACATACTGAAAGGAGAATATTGGAGCCTTTACACATATTGATGAGTACAAATATCTAGGATTCACACAAAATGGTAAACAGAGGAATTAATGCTGGAAAGTCCACTATGGGAACATTCAACTGTATTTTATGGGATCAACAGACTACAGAGAAACAAAAGAAAAATCGACAAAACAAATGCTAGAAGCACTATGACATAGTGTGGGCGTTTAAATCACAGTTAATAAAAAGCCTGATGGCAAATGAGGCGGTCTTCAGGGATATGCAGACAAAAAAGCGTCACAAATGAAGTCATCAGGTAGAAAATGAATGTCAAAAATTCTATTATTGAATTTGTACAAGAAAAACAACTCATACTGTAAGGACATCTAAAAGGAACGTCAGAGGAGAGAATGCCACGACGGATCATGGCGTGGGAATCACCAGAAAGGGAGAAAAGTGGATCACCAGACACATGACAGCAACCAATTCAGACATTATTTAGAAGAGTTCAGTCTAATGTGGAATTTTACAACACGTTTTATGCTGGCGTATTAATCTTTTCTTTAGACCAATGAATCTCCTCTAGAAGATTTTGGTGGTAACTTCTGAGGGGACCAAACTGCTGAGGTCATCGGTCCCTAGGCTTACACACTACTTAATCTAACAAACTAACTTATGCTAAGGACAACACACACACCCATCCCTGAGGGAGGACTCGAACCTCCGACGGGGGTAGCTGCGCGAACCGTGACAAGACGCCCTTAGACCGCACGGTTACCCCGCGCGGCCCTCTAGAAGAACATGGATTCCTTAAATAGTGATCGTGTCAAACCATATTCCTCCTGTTTATCGACAAGACCCTGAAGACAGTAGATACCAGGATAGTTCTATGATTTTTTAGTTACGCAGTACGTTCAGTAAATTTAACCCTCGTGTCCTGATGAACAAAGTACGACCCTACGGAATACAATACTGCCTTTGTGATTGCACTGAAATGTGCCTTACGAATGGAACACAGCACGGCACTGTAACAGAGAAATCTTCAGACATAAAATTAACTTCAGATATACCCCAGTGGACTGATATTTGACCATCACTTTTCACAATATACGCTGAAGCGCCAAAGACACATACATGCGTATTCAAATACAGAGATATGTAAACAGGCAGAATACGGCGCTGCGGTCGGCAACGCCTATATAAGACATCAAGTGTCTGACGCAGTTGTTAGATCGATTACTGCTGCTACAATGGCAGCCGATCAAGAGTTAAGTGAGTTTGAACGTGGTGTTATACTCGGCGCACGAGCGATCCGACGCAGCGTCTCCGAGGTAGAGATGAAGCGCGGATTTTCGCTTACGACCATTTCACGAGTGTACCGTGACTATCAGGAATCTGGTAAAACATCAAATCTCCGACATCGCTGTGGTAGGAAAACGATCCCGCAAGAACGAGACAAACGACGACTGAAGAGAAACGTTCAACGTGTCAGAAGTGCAATCCTTCCGCAAATTGCTGCAGATTTCAATGCTGGGCCATCAGCGTCAGTGTCCGAACCATTCAACGAAACGGCTTTCGGAACCGAAGGATTTACGCCTCGCCTAGGCCCGTCAACACCGACAATGGACTGTTGAGGACAGGAAACATGTTGCCTCGTCGGACGAGTCTCGTTTCAAATCGTAACGATCGAATGAACGCGTACGGGTATGGAGACAACCTCATGAATCCATGGACTCTGCATATCAGCAGGGGACTGTTCAAGCTGGTGGGCGCTCTGTAATGGTGTGGGGCGTGTGCAGTTGGAGTGATATGGGACCCTTGATACGTCTAGATACGACTCTGACATGTGACACGTAGGTAAGCATCCTATCTGATCACCGGCATCCATTCGTGTCCATTGTGCATTACGACAGACTTGGGCAATTCCAGCAGGACACTGGGACACCGCACACGTCCAGAATTGCAAGAAAGTTGCTCCAGGAACACTTTTCTGAGTTGAAACACTTCCGCTGGCCATCAAACTACCCCCCGGAAATGAATATTGTTGAGCATATCTGGGATGCCTTGCAATGTGCTGTTCAGAAGAGATCTCCAACCCCTTGTACACTTACGGATTTATGGACAACGCTGTAGGATTGATGATGTCAGTTCCCTCCAGCACTACTTCAGACATTAGTCTAGTCCATGCCACGTCGTGTTGCAGCACTTCTCCGTGCTCGCAGGGGCCCTACACAATATTAGGCAGGTGTATTAGGTTCTTTGGCTCTTCAGTGTATGAAAAGTGGAAATGTGAGACGTTCTAAGGGCCAAATGTCACATTTGACAGGAGAATGAAAAACAGTGTGCACAATGTGTCCCAGTTCCTTTACGACAGGTTGTGTGAAATTTCAAACTGCAATACTGTAACATGGCGAGCTGCGGCGTCATGATTCCTGAAGTTTCAACAGGAAACAGCTGTGTAGACGGTCAAAGCGCTAGTATCACTGCAGCAGCCGTCCTGGAGGCGAATGTAACACTATGTGTCTTGACATTCGTCGGAAAGTGGCGGTGTAACAGCGAGACAACATAAAGTTTTGTATTTGTGGGCGACAATTTGTCAAATTCGAGCCGAATACCCAGAGACGCGTTCTTGATCGCCCCTCCCCGATAAAGTCCCAGTGCACAGAGTGATGACCGTGCGCAAGCTTTGGGCCAGCAAATGGATCACAGTCCTGGATCACTTGCCATATTCGTCGAGTCTGGTGCCAGCTGTCTTCTGACTGCTCCTCAGATTGAATTTGGTAATGAAAAGACACCGTTGCGACGGAGTTAAGGACATCCAAGTAAATTGTGCTGCAGCACTAAATGCATTTCCGAAAAGGACTACAGTGATTGTTTCAAAATATTTTGAAAACTATTTCAGCTGTGAATTGATTTAGGGGGAGGCTACTTGGAATAAATTCAGAGATTTTCTGAACTTAACTCACGACGTTTATTTTTCATAGCACCAGTCCTTCTGGAACTAGGATAAACTGTCCATCTCGTCTTATACGATTTTATAAGGTAGTCTTATACCACAGAATTATGCTGCTCACCTCGTCACTGCAAAAATAATAAGAAGGTTCTGGATGGCATACCGGGGTTCTCAGTGCAAAGTAAGAACGTTTTTCTTTCAAGTGACACAAGAGAGGAGCTACATTTTATTTGTGATAATACAACTACAGAAATACAGCAATATTGTTCTATCTAGTCGAACTGTTATAAAAAAAAACATTTCTCATATATCTTAAATTTGTTACAACAAAATAACGTGATAAACTTGGCTGATGCTTCAGATGAAGTACAGTATGGCATACATCAGCCACGGTCTTTGCTCTTTTGAATATAACGCCATGTTTCCGTTCTTTTTATTTTCAGTATAAGAAATTTTAATAGCTATTTAAGATGGATACGAGACATTTTTATCATATTGCATTTGGAGACCTTACACACGTATACTGACAACAGTGCTAGGGCGTAGCGTAATTAACCTCACTGTTCGGTAGCTGTTTTATCAGGAACTCTATGTCTTGTCGTTCTCTGTTCATAACATTTTCCAGACTCACGCTGCTTTATCTGTTCACTTCTCCAACATTTTTTACTATTTTTGAAACGCAAATTATCTCCTTACATTGCAAGGAGGGTTCATTCATACGGACACCAGCCTATTACACGAACTGTGGATCAATTAAATAGAAGAAACTCTGCCGCATGGCACTTGGAACTCCAGGGGGAAACGCTTCTTCGCACAAAAACCATGCGCCATCTAAGTAATGAATGTCTGAAACGATTTCTCTGTGGTTTGGCACTTGCAACAACTCTACATATATGCAGCAGAGTACCGATAAAATAGTGACACAGGGAACTCTTTCTTTTTTTATGGCACTTAGAACGTCTGACATTTCCACTCTTCGTATACAAATGGCCTAATGACTAACGTCGGGAACTCCATGTGGCTATTCACGAATGCTGCTGGTGTGTGTAGACAAGTCGCGACGACAGAAAGTCGTACTGAAATGTGAGAAAATCTACAGATGATTGGCAGCTTGGAGCTGAGCAATGGCAGTTGATCCACAACATAAATGTAACGTATTACATATAAACAGTCGGTGAGACCCGTTATTATTAAGATCAAACGATTGCCAAACCATCACTGAAAGCAGTCGCACCCCTCAAGTATCTGGGAGAAAATGTCCGGAATGATTTAAAGTTAAACGACAGTATTAAACTAGTATTAGAAAAGGAAGGTGCCAGTCAGATTCGGCTGAAGAATGTTCAAGAAGTGTAATCCACTCGCGAAACAGTTTGCACATAAGATACTCGTTCTTCCATTACCTGAATATTGCCCGCAAGTCTGGGATGCTTACCAGGTAATATAGAACGATGATACGCAGAAGTTACAAAGTAGAACTGCACGGTTTGTCACAGGTTCGTTCAGGAAGCGAAAAGCGTCACTGAGGTGCTTATCCAACTCCGGTGTCGAATGGTACGACAGGCGTTGTGACTCACGATGTGGTTTGCTGTTAAAATTCTGAGAGCATACGTTCCTAGAAGAATCATCCACTACCTTCTTGCCGTATATACCTGACAAAAGGACCTTGAAGATAAAATGAGAGAGGCTGGAACTAACACACTGTTTGCCAATAATCATTCTCTCTGCTTTCACGACTTGGGAAGGAAAGGGAGGAGGTGGCAATGGTACAAAACGTACGCCATACACCAAAGCTCGCTTGCGGGATAAAGATGAAGATGTAAATGTAGATGCAGATATACAGGGCGGTCCATTGATAGTGACCGGGCCAAATATCTCACGAAATAAGCGTCAAACGAAAAAACTACAAAGAACGAAACTCGTCTAGCTTGAAGGGGGAAACCAGATGGCGCCATGGTTGGCCCGCTAGATGCCGCTGCCGTAGGTCAAACGGATATCAACTGCGTTTTTTAAAATAGGAACCCCCATTTTTATTACATATTCGTGTAGTACGTAAAGAAATATGAATGTTTTAGCTGGACCACTTTTTTCGCTTTGTGATAGATGGCGCTGTCATAGTCACGTATAAGTACGTGGTATCACGTAACATTCCGCCAGTGTCGACGGTATTTGCTTCATGGTACATTACCCGTGTTAAATTGGACCGTTTACCAATTTCGGAAAAGTTCGATATCGTGTTGATGTATGGCTATTGTGATAAAAATGCCCAACGGACGTGTGCTATGTATGCTGCTCGGTATCCTGGACGACATCATCCAAATGTCCGGACCACTCGCCGGATAGTACGTTATTTAGGAAACAGGAAGGGTACAGCCACATGTGAAACGTCAACCACGACCTGCAACAAATGATGATGCCCAAGTAGATGTCTTAGCTGCCGTCGCGGCTAATCCGCACATCAGTAGCAGACAAATTGCGCGAGAATCGGGAATCCAAAAACGTCGGTGTTTAGAATGCTACATCAACATCGATTGCACCCGTACCATATTTCTATGCACCAGGAATTGCGTGGCGACGACTTAGAACGTCGTGTACAGTTCTGCCACTGGGCACAAGAAAAATTACGGGACGATGACAGATTCTTTGCACGCGTTCTATTTAGCGACGAAGCTACATTCACCAACAGCGGTAACGTAAACCGGCCTAATATGCACAATTGGGCAACGGAAAATCCACGATGGCTGCGACAAGTGGAACATCAGCGACCTTCGCGGGTTAATGTAAGGTGTGGCATTATGGGAGTAAGGATAATTGGCCCCCATTTTATCGTTGGCAATTTAAATGGTGCATGTATGCTGATTTCCTACGTAATGTTCTCCTGATGTTACTACAAGACGTTTCACTGCAAGACAGAATGGCGATGTACTTCCAACGTGATGGATGCCCAGCACACAGCTCGCGTGCGGTTCAAGCGGTATTGAATGGCATATTTCATGACAGGTGGATTGGTCGTCGAAGCACTATACCATGGACCGCACGTTCACCGGATCTGACGTCTGGGGAAAGTTGAAGGATATTTGCTACCGGGATCCACTGACAACGCCTGATAACATGCGTCAGCGCATTGTCAATGCATGTGCGAACATTACGGAAGGCGAATTACTCGCTTTGGAGAGGAATGTCATTACGGATTGCCAAGTGCATTGAGGTTGACGGACATCATTTTGAGCATTTATTGCATTAATGTGGTATTTACAGGTAATCACGCTGTAAGAGCATGCGTTCTCAGAAATTATACGTTCACAAAGGTACATGCATCACATTAGAACAACCGAAATAAAATGTTCTAACGTACTTTTTTTTTCTTCCTTTATTGAATTTCAATTCCCCCCGAAGGGGGCGGGCTGGCAGCAGCTTAGTATGCCGCTCTTCAGCCGACAGATTTTGTGACAAAGATCAAGAGAACAAATAATAACAAAACAGGCGACAAAATCGGAGACTTAGAGAGTAACAAGGCGAAAAGAAATCGTGGAACTTAAAACAACAACAGAGGGATGATGATGCTAATAAAAAGACATACGAAGCAGACAGGGAAAACAATAGACAATTAAAAAAACACGGCGACAGTCTGGATTCTGTTCGCAAAAGACATAAAATTCACACCTAGCGACAGCATGGTTTCTGTTCGCAACACGAGAAAGACAAACAACACTGAATAGTCACTGGAACACTGCACTAAAAAGTTGGCAAATGTGACAGACCACAGCCGAGAGCAGGTGGGGGGGAAACTGGACAGAAGATGGGAAAACAAAAGAAAGGGGGGAAAGGAGAGTAAAAGCGAAGGGGGGAACCGGGAAAGGAGCTGATGGAGGATGAGGACCCAGAAGAGGGGTGGGGGGCAGACGCGACAGGGAGTGGGGTAGGCAGAGGAGGGGAATACAAAAGGACTGGGGGGGGGGGGGATCTAACGTACCTACGTTCTGTATTTTAATTTAAAAAAACCTACCTGTTACCATCTGTTCGTCTGAAATGGTGAGGCATATGTTTGTGACTATTACAGCGCCATCTATCACAAAGCGAAAAAAGTGGTCCAGCTAAAACATTCATATTTCTTTACGTACTACACGAATATTTAATAAAAAATGGGGGTTCCTATTTAAAAAAAACGCAGTTGATATCCGTTTGATCTATGGCAGCGCCATCTAGCGAGCCAACCAAGCGCCAGCTGGTTTCCCCCTTCAAGCTAGACAAGTTTCGTTCTTTTTAGTTTTTTCGTTTGACGCTTATTTCGTGAGATATTTGGCCCAGTCACGATCAATGGACCATCCTGTGGACCGGAACTCTAACACGTATTTTCCACTTACTGAGAGCTGCCGCCTTAATGATTAACCTGTGTGAAAGCGCCTCTATGCATAGCTACAGCTTTTATTGTAACCTATAATTTCCCAGCATTTCTTTGACAGGTTTTCCCACGGAGTGTGTGGAATCAACATCACTGCGAGAACAAAGTGGGTGGAGTACGGTGATTTACAGTTCCCCAAGGGATGCACATGAAATGAATTAAATGCACGAATATGAAATGAACAAAGTGAAGGTGATAAATGGATAGGATTCAGTGATATGAAATAATGTCAATGCAAAGACTTCAGATACATTCACTTCAGTACATTTGATTTATTTAATGAATCCCAGCGTAGCAGGGTAAGTTAGGTTCAAAATGGCTCTGAGCACTATGAGACTTAACATCTGTGGTCATCAGTCCCCTAGAACTTAGAACTACTTAAACCTAACTAACCTAAGGACATCACACACATCCATGCCCGAGGCAGGATTCGAACCTGCGACCGTAGCGGTCACGCGGTTCCAGACTGAAGCGCCTAGAACCGCATGGCCACACCGGCCGGCCAGGGTAAGTTAGGGTTACCCGCTAACTCCGTTCCCTCAGAGCTGTTGTTCCCACAAACCCTCCATTAATAGTGTTCCAAAGTCATTGGTGGAAACACCATTGACAATGAAATTTTGACTCAAGCATAGATATGTGCACAAAGAGATAATGATTAACCCTATTGCTGGCAACTAGCAGGAAAACGGGCTACTTTCAAGGACTGGCACAGATTATCGTTTGTCACAAAACATTATTACAATGAGCTTCTTATAATTAAATCGGTAAGTCTTATGCGATTGCAAAACGTGAAATACCTTATTGCCTGCAGGAAGTATTCCACAAGAATCCATGAGGCATGTCGCATTGAAGCTGCTGCAACTGCATGATGGCATAATACAACGGAGAGAAACTGCTGTAGACATACTGTGGAACTGTACTTTGGGAAGATGCAGATACGTACGGTCAGCATGTTTCAGGAATCTTGGCCACTGGATTCCACACGGAGTCTGGGCTCCTCTGAGAGGATGCATGTAGTAACTGGGGTAGTGCTCTGCGCGGAGAAAGGCGTCCACCTCTTCTCTAGAAACAGGCCGTACGACCGGTGCAGAACAGCACTCTTCTTCTGGAGTTAGTCCCTAAAACCATCAAGTTTTCATGTCATATTCAGTACTATATGTTATTTGATAAAAATCCTTCATTAAGCAGACATGCCAACTTTCGAAAGTGAAAAATCAGGAGAATTTTAGCGGTGTACTATTGTGAATTACAACACATCCCTGACGATTAAAGTTGCAATAATTCAATAAATGTAACAATTCAATTACATTTGCTTTATTATTTACATGTAAATACTAAATAATGGACATACCTGAGCCTTCCGACTGTATAATTTATCATTCAACATGCTGAACAATATGAATGATGAGATCTTTGGATTCACACACATTCAAATGAAGCACTCTCGAGAGAACTACAGTTCGAAATTACGATCCGAGGAAACAAATTAACGTATATTAGATTTCTGTTTTGACACTAGCACAGTTTTTGCATGAATAAATCACTGTTGAATGATCACACGTTTTCATTTTATAATGCAACCCATATTTGCATGGCATCTTATATCCGTAAGACATCTTTCCCAAATTTAAATCAATTTTATACCGTATGTATATGTTAGGCTTAGCAAATAATCTGAATAGTTTATCAGTCTGAATTTGTCTGATTACGGTAGTTACTTATTCAGCACACCCGTAGCTGACTTAGCCTTCTTCAAAAACTCTGAACTAAATTTCTGCTCAAAGCACTTGCCTTTTTGAACTGATTTTGAAATCAAAAATTTCTCCAAAGACGTTTCTAAAAGCATGGACCTGAACTCAGTTTTGGTCTTCGTAACTGTGCTAAAAATTCTCCCACATTCCGCATTACTATGTTGAATTGACAAAATAGCCAGCATCACCTTTGCAAGTTTATCATATTGAAGAACCCCATCAGCCGATTTCTTCTGACCTACCAACGCCCACTGACCATCAATTCTCTCTGGTGCCAAGTTGGTTTCTTCCAGGTGAAAGTTACAGAACTGAGAGTGAAGAATATCAACTTCTGTATCTAAGTGTTCACTTTCGCTAGTCAGAATATTAGGAAATTTGTTTATGAAAAATCTAAGGCTGGAAAATAATGCGTGGGGGGGCGGGGGGGGGGGAGGGTAGTAACCCTAAATATTTTTCCCCCTGAAACATTCATCTCTATAACTTCCCCCTAGGCAGCTTAATTCCCCCTAAATTTTGGGGGAAATCCCCTAAATTGGCAACACTGCCTTGTAGACACAACAATGCTAATCACATCGCTTGGAACAACTATCGACTACTCCTTGTCCACGATAACTTTACGACTGCGCTGGTGCTACCAGAAGCGGAGGAAATTGGCACATTCATTTGTCTCCGAACGCTGCCAACGATAAGTTCCTTACCTCCTTGTAGATACGAAGCGCGAGCTACGCCTACTGCCGCTCCCGACAGCCACCGCACCAATCTACCAAGTTAACATGGACAAGTAGCAGCCATACCTTGTCATCCACCAATATATCGAAGGCGCAGGATTTTCAAATAGTAAGAAAAGAATTGAAACTGCTCTGAAAATCGGGAGATCGGGAGGAAGAAGGAAAAATCTGGAGTCTGCCGCTTAAATCGGGAGAGTTGGCACGTCTGTAAAAGGCATCAGTAGAAGATGTATTCCTACGTGGAGGGGTAGATCGCACACATGAAATTGTTCAAAACATTTTTCATCGTAGTGACCTGTCCCTGATTAAAACTGTAACTGGAAGACTTTTGGGAGGCGACTTAAAATGTTTTCAATATTTTGACGAACTTGTTCCAGCGTAACGACAAGAGCCGGCACGAACATCGAGAACAATACATCAGACAGGGCTGTGAGAGAGACGACGTCAGCCAACAGCACGCCGACTAGGGCGTCACCACAACAGGAAATTGTACCTATCGAAGGACATTGATTATTTGCATGTCGCCAATAGATTGCGACCCACCTTGTACCTAGGCAAGTTAAATAGTGTCAATTCAATTACTGTAATAAACTCCCTTAATATGAATTGCTTGTATGTTGCCTAACTACCTGAGAAAGCAGCTGCCTAGGTACCCTGTAAGACACGATTGGGCAGGATTCCATAGATCTGACGATCGTGTTTTAGATCTCCCACTTCAGTGTATGTAAATAGCCATGCGAGCGAAAATTCTGTACCGTTATAATAATATTAGGGGGAAAATAGGCAGGACAGATAGGTGAACCCGTCAGCATTAGCAAAAGTAAGCTATCATTTGCCCCAGTTTATATTCAAACGTTCGAAGTTTATCAAGTTGTCACAAGTTTACAATAAACTCATTGCTTCTCGTGTCTTACGACATTATAGCTGTAATTCAAGAAACACTTATGTAAGTTTTCTGAAAGAAATAACCGCCATTTGACTGTACAATAGGTTTTATTTCACAGAGCAGATTTCGGCCTTATGCCATTATCAAGTATTACAACTGCAACAGAGTAAAGCACAATAAAAGTACAAGTATCAGACAACAGATTAAAGCACAATAAAAGTAGAAGTATCAGACAAGGCAACAGAAAAATATCAGGGCAAACAGTTCAATCAATGTATGGACTGCATGATTTTTTCTCATACTTACTTTTTATAAATCATTAGACTTGAGCAGAATGATTTGTAATAGGTAAGTACGTACAATACCCATACCTTCATTTAAGTGTTTGTCTGATACTTGTAGTTTTATTGCGCTTGAATCTGTTGCAGTTGTAACACTTGATAATGGCCTGAGGCCGAAATCTAGACTGCGAAATAACACTTGTTAACAGTCAAATGGCGGTTATATATTTCAGAAAGTTTTATTTAACCGTGGCTCCATACAAAAATAAAATCACTAACTGATGATGGTCGAAGTAGAGAGGATATAAAATGTAGATTGGCAATGGCAAGCAAAGCGTTTCTGAAGAAGAGAAATTTGTTAACATCGACTATTGATTTAAGTGTGAGGAAGTCGTTTCTCAAACTATTTGTATGGAGTTTAGCCATGTATGGAAGTGAAACATGGACGATAAATAGTTTAGACAAGAAGAGAATAGAAGCTTTCGAAATGTGGTGCTACAGAATAATGCTGAAGATTAGATGGGTAGATCACATAACTAATGAGGAGGTGTTGAATAGAATTGGAGAGAAGAGGAGTTTGTGGCACAACTTGACTAGAAGAAGGGATCGGTTGGTAGGAAATGTTCTGAGGCATCAAGGGATCACCAATTTCGTACTGGAGGACAGCGTGGAGGGTAAAAATCATAGAGGGAGACGGAGAGATGAATACACAAAGCAGATTCAGAAGGATGTAGGCTGCAGTAGGTGCTGGGAGATGAACAAGCTTGCACGGGATAGAGTAGCATGGAGAGCTGCATCAAACCAGCCTCAGGACTGAAAACAACAACAACAACAACAACAAGTATACAGACTATTCTTACACTTGACTTAAACTAATAGTACCACCCGTTTCAATTTCAAAAAATTATTTACTACGGTCTGACACAGTTACTAATACCAAAATAATTAAAAATAAAGAGTATATACGGACACACACACACACACACACACACACACACACACACACGTACGGACATATGTGTATAGCTCCTGTTTTTTGAAGCGCAACACAGTAAGTATTTCCGAGTAATAATAACTTCCCAGTCTAGATATTACAGAACACGAATGAACTTTCTGACAAATCAGATGTAAGCACTTCTGCATAAAATAACACGAACCTAAAACGATTTATTGAAAATTTTAGGCGCACAATGAAACAACTGTTTTCGAGTAATAGTGACTATCTACTCCAGGTACTGTCGCACACGAATAGATTTCGCAAGAACGTCATTGTAAACACTGCAGTGAATAGAAACGTCAGTGTAACGTGACTTAGTCAAAATTCCTGCCCTCATTAATAGGTAAAGCGAGTTTCCTAACTCGCTACTTGACACGAAAATTGAGAACCGTGGATATTATAGGTAAATAACTCCTTAAACATCAAATGTGTCCGTAAATGTGGTGCAATGATCACCTAAAGAAGCAAAGACCCTCACACTGATTTACAAACTGAGTCGTGATATGACTATGGAGCACGCGTAATATCGTCAAATGGAAAGGGTAAAAGGCTGACCGGATCGTACGTCGACGCAGTTCATCAGCTTCTGAACATCTGCTTTAGAAAGTATGTTACGTGCAGGTCAGCCACTGCGATGTGAGACAAGGCAATGCCGTAATTGCAGCTCTAGCCGTAACTGCCTGTTAACGCGTGCAGCTCCGCGCTGAGTTCGACTCGCGGCTTACCTTCCCAAACTGCCGCCAGGGGACGTAATACTCCCGTCGCTTTCGCCGCGGAATCGGAACCGGATGGCTACACACGACATTACTCATCATTAACCAACAGACGAGGGATGTTTCCTCGGAAATTACATTATCGATCGTCAGCTGTCTTGAAATCCATATGGAACTTCTCCAGTTTCATAAAGTTCATTCAGCATTTTGTACAGATATTTGTCCGCCAGTTGGCATTGTTCCCGTAAGAGGTCCGCTCGTATGTCATAAACACCCTAAGCAATCGTCTATTCCTAGCTGATACACAGTTTTTTTAAATTAAGAAATAATAATACTGAAATTCCCTCTCATATATCTATACCGTCACTTTATTTATTACGGTAAAGCAGTTTCAACGTTACGTTTGATCTGAATACCGTTGTACTTTTCTAGTCATTGTACTATCAGAGTTGTTACGCTCGCTGTTTCCTCCAAACTTTGAATTCTATAAGAAAGGCGTTGTAAGAGTACCTACGTGGAAAAATAAACATGGCGCAGCTTGACACTTTTCGCTAGTTCAAAACATTGCCTCAAGTGGAAAAAAAAGATAAACCTTCGGATTATTAGTTTGATAACCATTTATCTCCCGGACCGCACTGTGTCACAAAATACGTTTGGCAAAAGCTTGCTGTATGTTGATTACGCGCTGTTTTGGTTGGTGAATGAAGTCACCTACTACCACGTTTAGTAGTTTCAGAACATTCAGCAGCAACTTCGAGGGGCCCTACACAGTATTCCTTACTTATATGAGCAAAGGAGATTTTTGCAGCGTAGTTGAGTACAGCAACGAAAGAATTTCACGAACGGCCTATTGACAACATCGTTCCTAGATAATTAAAATCAATTAGCATACCGCTTACACTACACAGAATTTCTCCCAGTTCATGCGCGCTATCTCTCTCTATCTGTCTGTCTGTCTGTCTTTTTAACTGGTCTTCCGGGCGTGCCTGTAAAGCCGTCTCAATACTGGAAGATACGAGAGTGTGTTTCGAAAGTTCAGAACATTAATTACGGCCAGACAGTACCCTGGTATGAAGTTACATAGGCTTAGACTTGTCCCGTGACGCTTTTCGCATCAGTTACGACGGTAAAAAGATAAGGACGGCACAGCACTCGAACCTCAGACCGGCGACCCGACCGGAAATCGAACCTGGGACCCCGTGTTTGGCAATATGCTGCACTGACCCAGCAGTTATGGAGGCGGAACATGCACATGTTCACATTTTAGGCTCCCTATAATGCATAACACCGAGCACATGCATTTCCTAAGGTGGTCTGAATTATCTTACACCTCATGTATGAAACTTTCCTCACACTGCCTTACAGGATTTTTACATGTGCCGACAATTAGGCCTCTTAATATTGCTCGTGATCCTAAAAATAATTCACGGACGAGAACAGCCTGTTATGCCTTACGATTAAAAAATTATTCTAGCGAATCGCACATTGCCTCGTGCCTCAAATATCAGTCGATGGGATGATGCTGTGTCGGAAGCCTATTCGAACTCTAGAACGGAGCACGGTGACACAGTGGTTAAGGTACTTGACTCACCACCTGGAGTAGTAATGATACAAACCTCCGGTCTGCAACGTTTGTTTACATTTTCTATAGCATTTCGAAAACTGGTTGAGGCGAATTCTGTTCCTCTAATGATAAAAAAACACACTGAGTGCCTTGTTTTTGCTTGCCTAATGTAACTTTGTGATCCGCTCCAACGATCTCAACGTCTTCGTCCTAAAATCCAGGATCTATATCTACATCTACATGGATACTCTGCAAATCACATTCAAGTGCCTGGCAGAGGGTTCATCGAACCACCTTCACAATTCTCTATCATTCCACTCTCGTATAGCGCGCGGAAAGAATGAACTCCTATATCTCTCCGTACGAACTCTTATTTCCATTATTTTATCGTGGTGATTGTTCCTCCCTATGTAGGTGGGTGTCAACAAAATATTTTCGCATTCGGATGAGAAAGTTGGTGATTGGAATTTCGTGAGAAGATTCCGTCGCAACGAAAAACGCCTTTCTTTTAACGATTTCCAGCCCAAATCCAGTATCATTTGTGTGACACTCTCTCCCATATTTCGCGATAATACAAAACGTGCTGCCTTTCTTTGAACTTTTTCGATGTACTCCGTCAGCCCTATCTGGTAAGGATCCCACACCGCGCAGCAGGATTCTAAAAGAGACGGACAAGCGTAGTGTATGCAGTCTCCTTAGTAGGTCTGTTACATTTTCTAAGTGTACTGCCAATCAAACGCAATCTTTGGTTAGCCTTCCCCACAACATTTTCTATGTGTTCCTTCCAATTTAAGTTGTTCGTAATTGTAATATCTAGGTATTTAGTTGAATTTACGGCTTTTAGATTAGACTGATTTATCGTGTAACCGAAGTTTAATGAGTTCCTTTTAGCACTCATGTGGATGACCTCACACTTTTCGTTATTTAGGGCCACTGCCACTTTTCGCACCATTCAGATCTTTTTTTCTAAATCGTTTTTCTGCTTGTTTTGATATTCTGATGACTTTATTAGTCGATAAACGACAGCGTCATCTGCAAACAACCGAAGACGGCTGCTGAGATTGTCTCCCAAATCGTTTATATAGGTAAGGAACAGTAAAGAGCCTATAACACTACCTTGGGGAACGCCAGAAATCACTTCGGTTTTACACGATGACTTTCCGTCAATCACTACGAACTGCGACCCGCCTGACAGGAAATCACAAATCCAGTCATACAGCTAAGACGATATTCCATAAGCACGCAATTTCAATACGTATAGTGTCAAAAGCCTTCCGGAAATCCAGAAATATGGAATCGATCGATCAGAATCAAATAATATTGCTTATCATCTGTGCCTGACACCCTACGAGTGCTGTGAAAAATGTGATCGGAGTTTCACGGAAGTGATGCTCACTTTTCGTTAGAAGGATCGCACAACCTAGATATGTAGTGGCGTGGCACCGGTCCTGCCGCAGTAACGACAGTGGATCCGACCAGTGGCGTCACTTCCAGTAGCGTCACTTCCAGTGGCGCTGCGGGCGCATCCTCCTTTCTCCCACAGAGCGTCAAATTAGATGGCACTTGCTGTTAGAAGCTCGGGAAAAATATATATGTAAACGAGAGTAGCCCAATTTTCGCAACTTACCTTGCTACGACAGACACAGTATGGCAGGACTAACCCAGTTATCCTGAGTTAAAATGGGAGGGCACAGAAATTTTGAGTCAAAATTGTAACTAACTCAATTGCATGACATGGCAAGACATATGGAAAAAATGATTTGCGATGTGGAAAGGGGTGGGGGACCAATTCTACATCGTCTCTCTAGACTAGCTAACCGACACCAAACGTCCCAAACGTTCCGTGACAGATTTTGCGCATGAGCGACGTCAGTGTAGTAACTGCTGTGACAGCTTGAGCTGATACACTCCTGGAAATGGAAAAAAGAACACATTGACACCGGTGTGTCAGACCCACCATACTTGCTCCGGACACTGCGAGAGGGCTGTACAAGCAATGATCACACGCACGGCACAGCGGACACACCAGGAACCGCGGTGTTGGCCGTCGAATGGCGCTAGCTGCGCAGCATTTGTGCACCGCCGCCGTCAGTGTCAGCCAGTTTGCCGTGGCATACGGATCTCCATCGCAGTCTTTAACACTGGTAGCATGCCGCGACAGCGTGGACGTGAACCGTATGTGCAGTTGACGGACTTTGAGCGACGGCGTATAGTGGGCATGCGGGAGGCCGGGTGGACGTACCGCCGAATTGCTCAACACGTGGGGCGTGAGGTCTCCACAGTACATCGATGTTGTCGCCAGTGGTCGGCGGAAGGTGCACGTGCCCGTCGACCTGGGACCGGACCGCAGCGACGCACGGATGCACGCCAAGGCCGTAGGATCCTACGCAGTGCCGTAGGGGACCGCACCGCCACTTCCCAGCAAATTAGGGACACTGTTGCTCCTGGGGTATCGGCGAGGACCATTCGCAACCGTCTCCATGAAGCTGGGCTACGGTCCCGCACACCGTTAGGCCGTCTTCCGCTCACGCCCCAACATCGTGCAGCCCGCCTCCAGTGGTGTCGCGACAGGCGTGAATGGAGGGACGAATGGAGACGTGTCGTCTTCAGCGATGAGAGTCGCTTCTGCCTTGGTGCCAATGATGGTCGTATGCGTGTTTGGCGCCGTGCAGGTGAGCGCCACAATCAGGACTGCATACGACCGAGGCACACAGGGCCAACACCCGGCATCATGGTGTGGGGAGCGATCTCCTACACTGGCCGTACACCACTGGTGATCGTCGAGGGGACACTGAGTAGTGCACGGTACATCCAAACCGTCATCGAACCCATCGTTCTACCATTCCTAGACCGGCAAGGGAACTTGCTCTTCCAAGAGGACAATGCACGTCCGCATGTATCCCGTGCCACCCAACGTGCTCTAGAAGGTGTAAGTCAACTACCCTGGCCAGCAAGATCTCCGGATCTGTCCCCCATTGAGCATGTTTGGGACTGGATGAAGCGTCGTCTCACGCGGTCTGCACGTCCAGCACGAACGCTGGTCCAACTGAGGCGCCAGGTGGAAATGGCATGGCAAGCCGTTCCACAGGACTACATCCAGCATCTCTACGATCGTCTCCATGGGAGAATAGCAGCCTGCATTGCTGCGAAAGGTGGATATACACTGTACTAGTGCCGACATTGTGCATGCTCTGTTGCCTGTGTCTATGTGCCTGTGGTTCTGTCAGTGTGATCATGTGATGTATCTGACCCCAGGAATGTGTCAATAAAGTTTCCCCTTCCTGGGACAATGAATTCACGGTGTTCTTATTTCAATTTCCAGGAGTGTAACTGTAAACGACAGGTGTGCATTGCGAACGGGCGGTTGTGAGCAGGCAGCGGACGCGCGGCCTTAGTGTATCAACGGTGTTGAGTCACAAATCGCAGTGGAGCCACATCTCGAAGTGTTTGAGACATTCTACATGATGTTTTGAAGATGAAAAATGTGTGTGCATATTTTGATCCGCACACCTCGACTCCCAAACGAAAACGAGACGTGGACACCTGCTGAGATTTGCTTGAAATGGATAACACGGAAAGTTATTTTCTGGAAAAATCATCAGGGTTGACGAGACTTGGTATCATCAATACGAACCTGCCACAAAACGACAACGTGCAGAAATTTTCATGAATGGTCAATTCTTTGACGACATACCCGACATTCAACACAATGTGACGAGCGAACTCAACAGTATTCCAGAGCTGTACTTTTCTCACAATTTCACATAGTTGTATGAACGTTTTATGCATTGTACTCAAGTGGGGGAACGAAGGACATTAAAATCACCATGCTAAGTTTTCTCTATTTTTTTTATAAATCCGATTTCGAAACGTTTTGGACTGACGGGGTATACAAAAACGACAGGTAATTTAGTATGTAATAGTTGAGCTAAGTTTAGACGACAGCAAGATTTCGCTGTAGTTATATTGACGAAGGTTTACACATCAGGCAATAGGATTTTCCATCATTTTGTGGCGTGTAACCGGGACAGTACCGCTTCAATTTACGATACATCAGCTTTTAACATACTATCTTGGAGGTGAGTCGACGACTGAGTTCTGAGCATTTAAGGGTATCTATTTGTACATTGAAATGGTACAATAGTGTGATTCAATGATACTGTTTGGAATAAAATGCGTCACAGATAAGACAGTAGGCACAACAACGCGACTTAAGAATAAAGCCAGGCAGCGCAGGCAAGATCAAAAACTCCTCTAAGAGCACAAACGGCAAATGAGTGATTTCTATGAATTGTCGAGATTTAATCTTATAAAATAATAGTAATAGAAACTGGTATTGTTTCACCCGGTATTTTAATGCTACTCCTGAAATTTCCTTTTATTTCCGTCATTGGTTCTTCGATGTTCATCCGATCTCCCATGCTTAACGTTCCCACTCTTTTTTTTATGTGCTGTGTATTACCCATCTTTCCTTAACGCTAACACAAATTTATTTTGAGAATTTCGAACATCTTGTACTATTTCAGATTGTCGAATACTTTTTTCAGGTCGAGAAATTCCGTGACAGTGCCCTAATTCTTTCTTAAGTGTTTGTTCCATTATGAAGTGTAATGTCTACGACATGTAAGCAGTCGTCACAGGAGGAGTTTATAAAAAGAACACTGTAATTCATCCCTAAACGAACTGCTGAAAAGAAGAAGCGGAACGACAAATTACTGCGTATCATCACATACTGTGTGGACGGTTGCGATATTGAAAACGCATCGTAAATCGTCGAAGAGTGATAAATAGATTAGCAAATTCATTACTACTACAAGTGACTATTTCAGATCACCTAATTTGTGCGTCGTAAAAGTCATAATCTTGACAATGTTGAACGTCACGGCTGAAATGACACTTATTTTAAAGATTATTCAAAAACACCTCAGCTGTATTATTACACACCGATTGTGTTACGGCGTGTTTCGTTCTTAGAATGTCTTCAGCTTTTTAAAAAGATCTTTGACCAACTTCTCAACATTTTTTACACAGTAATATTTACAGTCCTGACCTTCTCTTCGGTACCTCTCCGTGTAGATTTAGTATTGCTATGTTTGCTTCTAAAATCCTGTGTCGTATATTGACATTCATGGTATGCAGTACACATTTTAAGTAATGACTAATGTAATATGGTGTCTTAAACCATTTTAAGTATTCATGTTATTTTGCACTTCTTTGTAAAGAACTGTTAACATTTGCTGTATACTACATATAATTATTTGTATCTTTGGATAGTATACTTGAAGATGGTCCAAGACTGAAACCGGTTGATATTTGGGTTTAAAATAAAAGCAGCTGATGCTTCAAATATGCGTTTTATAACATTTCATTTATTTATGTAATGCTCTCTCTGAAGGAAAACAAAAAAAAGAAATTATTTGTCCACACGAGTATTCCACAACACCGACAACAATACCCTCACACTCCGTGGATTGCGTCAGTGCTGCAGATTACTTCCTAATGAATTTACGGACAATGTTTTAAATTTTCAGCGTATAATTTTTTAGAGCTATACACCTACTACATTAACATCTGTACTTCAAAATCCTGTATGTGACGTAGCGTACTTTGTGTACCAGTGTCAGTTTCCGCCGGCCGGAGTGGCCGAGAGGTTCTAGGCGCTACAGTCTGGAACCGCGTGACTGCTACGGTCGTAGGTTCGATTCCTGCCTCGGGCATGGATGTGTGTGATGTCCTTAGGTTAGTTAGGTTTAAGTAGTTCTAAGTTCTAGGGGACGGATAACTTCAGAAGTTAAGTCCCATACTGCTCAGAGCCATTTTTTGTCAATTTCCCAGTTTCCTGTTCCAGTCGCAGATGGTTCGCGGGAAGTGGAATTACGGGTAAGCCCATTGCTGGTAAGCCCCCATATGAGCTCGAATGTCTCTAATTTTACCTTCATGATTTTACCGCGAGATATACGTAGGAGTAAACAATATATTGAGTCACTCTCCTAGGAGCAAACGCTCTTACAACTTTAAAAACAAACCACACCGTCATGTAGAACTACTCTTTTGCAGTGTCTGTTACTGGAGTTGACTGAGATCCGTTACGCTTTCGCGCTTAAATAATCGTGTAACGAAACGCACTGCTCTTCTTTCGAACTTCTCTATTTCCTATATCAGACCTGTCTGGTACGGGTCCCAGACCCACGAGCAATATTCAAATATTGGTCCCACAAGTATTTTGCAAACTACCGCCCTTGCGGGTGAACTTCATTTCCTGAGGAAATGGCAAAAAATGGTTCAAGTGGCTCTGAGCACTATGGGACTCAACATCTGAGGTCATCAGTCCCCTAGAACTTAGAACTACTTAAACCTAACCAACCTAAGGACATCACACACATCCATGCCCGAGGCAGTATTCGAACCTGCGACCGTAGCGGTCACGCGGTTCCAAACTGAAGCGCCTAGAACCGCACGGCCACACCGGCCTGCGAGGAATTGGCATCTGCCTTACTTGCGCTTACTTTTCCAGTTCAAATCGCTCCGTGCGCAAACTGCTAGATATGTTATGAATTCAGCCATCGTGTAGTCATACAACAATGGGTCTCTTTTGCTTATTTATGAGCAAAAGTTTACGTTACATTTGACTGTGTTGAGGTTCAATTAGCGGTCCCTTCGGCAAGCGTCGATCCTGTGCAGTTCTTTCTGCATTCCGCTAGAATCATCTAGCGTTGCGATTTCTTTGCGTACATATAAACTGAAAAATAATGGTCGTGTAACACTTCCTTTTGCTGGCCTGCCGTTATTTTTTATCCTGAAGGTTTCTCTACGTTAAAAATGACATGCGATGTTCCGTTTGCTAGAAACTCTTGAGTCTAGTCACAAAGCTGATCCGATATTCCGTAATCTTTGTTCATTAGATGTCAGTGCGAAACTGTGTCGAACATCTTCCGGAAGTCGAGAGCCATGGCATCAGCCTGTCCGCGGCATGTACTGCTTTCCGGGTCTCGTGAGCGAAGAGAGTGATTTGGGTTTCACACGACGGTTGTTTTCGGAAACCACGTAGATTCCTACAGAGGTTTTCGGTATTAAGAAATGGGATAATACATGTGCATACAACATGTTCGAAGTTCTGCAGTAGACCGATGTCTGAGACATCCATACCAATATTATAAATCCGAAAGTTACTGTCTGTTACGTTTTCGGACTAAACAGCCTGAACCAATTTAAGTGAAATGTGCTGTGGAGATAGCTTGAACGCTGGGGAAGAACACAAGCTACTTTAAAAAGTGTTTAGTACAAGAAATTTATTGACGATTCAACGTAATGAATACAATACTTATAGAATCTTCAAAGTGTTTAATGCAAACTTCTACTCCAATTTCAGACAAATTTTAGCTGGTGAGCGTGACGCGTCCCTTATAGCTCCTGAGACACTTCAAGACTCACAACTACGTCCTTTAAATGCCGTACGACAAACGGAGAGACGTTGTGCCTTTAGATGTAGAACGTGGGAGGCTTTTAGTTCAGATGGTTCAAATGGCTCTGACCACTATGCGACTTAACTTCTGAGATCATTAGTCGCCTAGAACTTAGAACTAATTAAACCTAACTAACCTAAGGACATCACACACATCCATGCCCGAGGCAGGATTCTAACCTGCGACCGGAGCGGTCACACGGTTCCAGACTGAAGCGCCTTTAACCGCACGGCCACACCGCCGGCGAGGCTTTTAGTGAGGCTGCGTTTGATTACGTTATGCAAACGCAGTAGCGGGTAACAGGCAGAAACTTGAGGGCTTTCCTGTTCCTTGATATCTGGGTCCCGTGGTCGATTCCCAGTCGGGTTGGATTCTCTACGCTAGGGACTGCGTGTGTGTGTGTGTGTGTGTGTGTGTGTGTGTGTGTGTGTGTGTGTGTGTGTGTGTGTGTGTATGTGCGTTGTCTCATCATTTTATCACCATCGACGCGCAAGTCGCCGAATAGGCGTCAAATAAAAATACACTCCTGGAAATGGAAAAAAGAACACATTGACACCGGTGTGTCAGACCCACCATACTTGCTCCGGACACTGCGAGAGGGCTGTACAAGTAATCATCACACGCACGGCACAGCGGACACACCAGGAACCGCGGTGTTGGCCGTCGAATGGCGCTAGCTGCGCAGCATTTGTGCACCGCCGCCGTCAGTGTCAGCCAGTTTGCCGTGGCATACGGAGCTCCATCGCAGTCTTTAACACTGGTAGCATGCCGCGACAAGCGTGGACGTGAACCGTATGTGCAGTTGACGGACTTTGAGCGAGGGCGTATAGTGGGCATGCGGGAGGCCGGGTGGACGTACCGCCGAATTGCTCAACACGTGGGGCGTGAGGTCTCCACAGTACATCGATGTTGTCGCCAGTGGTCGGCGGAAGGTGCACGTGCCCGTCGACCTGGGACCGGACCGCAGCGACGCACGGATGCACGCCAAGACCGTAGGATCCTACGCAGTGCCGTAGGGGACCGCACCGCCACTTCCCAGCAAATTAGGGACACTGTTGCTCCTGGGGTATCGGCGAGGACCATTCGCAACCGTCTCCATGAAGCTGGGCTACAGTCCCGCACACCGTTAGGCCGTCTTCCGCTCACGCCCCAACATCGTGCAGCCCGCCTCCAGTGGTGTCGCGACAGGCGTGAATGGAGGGACGAATGGAGACGTGTCGTCTTCAGCGATGAGAGTCGCTTCTGCCTTGGTGCCAATGATGGTCGTATGCGTGTTTGGCGCCGTGCAGGTGAGCGCCACAATCAGGACTGCATACGACCGAGGCACACAGGGCCAACACCCGGCATCATGGTGTGGGGAGCGATCTCCTACACTGGCCGTACACCACTGGTGATCGTCGAGGGGACACTGAGTAGTGCACGGTACATCCAAACCGTCATCGAACCCATCGTTCTACCATTCCTAGACCGGCAAGGGAACTTGCTGTTCCAACAGGACAATGCACGTCCGCATGTATCCCGTGCCACCCAACGTGCTCTAGAAGGTGTAAGTCAACCACCCTGGCCAGCAAGATCTCCGGATCTGTCCCCCATTGAGCATGTTTGGGACTGGATGAAGCGTCGTCTCACGTGGTCTGCACGTCCAGCACGAACGCTGGTCCAACTGAGGCGCCAGGTGGAAATGGCATGGCAAGCCGTTCCACAGGACTACATCCAGCATCTCTACGATCGTCTCCATGGGAGAATAGCAGCCTGCATTGCTGCGAAAGGTGGATATACACTGTACTAGTGCCGACATTGTGCATGCTCTGTTGCCTGTGTCTATGTGCCTGTGGTTCTGTCAGTGTGATCATGTGATGTATCTGACCCCAGGAATGTGTCAATAAAGTTTCCCCTTCCTGGGACAATGAATTCACGGTGTTCTTATTTCAATTTCCAGGAGTGTACTTGCACCAAGTGGCCGAACATTCCGAAAGGCGTGGCCGAACATTCTGAACGGCGTCTCCTGGGTAATAAAGCCATACACGCACATTTCATTTCATTTTACTGACATGTAAGTGCAACTGCGAGTAACAGCTAGAAGGTTTACAGTTTTATGCGTCTGTTCGACGACCCTCCTTCAAATCAAAAATGACCTGCGGTTTTTTTCAGTCATTAGAAACGTCTTACTTCTCCAGCCGGCCGAAGTGGCCGTGCGGTTAAAGGCGCTGCAGTCTGGAACCGCAAGACCGCTACGGTCGCAGGTTCGAATCCTGCCTCGGGCATGGATGTTTGTGATGTCCTTAGGTTAGTTAGGTTTAACTAGTTCTAAGTTCTAGGGGACTAATGACCTCAGCAGTTGAGTCCCATAGTGCTCAGAGCCATTTGAACCATTTTTTTCTTACTTCTCCACCAGTATACGGAAAACTCCTGTTAGAATATGGTCAAGCTCTTTCTCATACACGTTGTAGACTCTTTTGGTATGCCATGATGTCCAGAGGCTCCTCCCAAGATGATCGATTTCAGTTACTTTTCTATCCAATGGTCACTTATTTCGATATCTGCCAGTTTGATGTTCGTCCGACGATTGAAAGGCGGAGCTATAGCGCGATCATTCTTAGTGAAACAGTTTTGGCAAAGGGCGTTTAGTATTTCGGACTTCTTTCTGTCACAACTTCGTTTCGATACCATTTTGGTCAGAGAGTGTCTGGAAAGATGACATCGATTCGGTTACTAAATAAACGTAAGACAAAAACTTCTTTGGCCTTTCTGGCAAGTCGATACTTTAGAATTCTGTGCATGTTTCATGTATGGCTTTCATAACGCTAATTTTGGTTTCGTACACTTTTAGTTTTGAGATTTTGGCAACGTTTAAATTTGCAGTGAAGCTCCCACTGCTTCGTAGCAGCTTTCTAACACAACAGTGGAACCATGGCGCGTATTTCCCATTCCCGCAAGTTTGTTCGTCTCATACTTGTCTAAAGCATATTGTATAATTTTCTTCAACTTTATCCATCGATGCTCAACAATGTATGTGCTGGAGATGAAATTTTCAAGGTGATCGCCAGTTACTCTAAACTTTTTTTTTTAATTGTCGCTCTTGCTAAGTAGAAATATCTTCCTAACTTTCTTTTTATTCCTTATTACAATCGTCTTCAGTGACGCTGTAACAGCATTATGATGACTGATTCCCTGCTCTGCGCTAACTGCGCTGAAAAGTTCGGGCCTCTTAACGACTAAGATGTCTAATACGTTATTTTCACGAGTCTGTTCTCTTACTAGATCTTCAAGGTAATTTTTCCATAGATCATTCAGAACAGTTTCACATGATTCCCTGTCCAAACTACTCGCCATAATCAGTTGAGTCTCCCAGTCAGTAGCCGTAAGCTGAAATCTCCACGCAATACTACAAAATGACCAGAAAATTTACGAGAAATATTCTCAAAATTTTCATTCAAATGTTCCGTCACCACTGCTCTTGAAGCAAAGGGTCTATAAAAGCATCAGATAACAATGTTCGAGCCACTTTCAACATTAATCTTGATGCAAGCTATTTCGCATTCGAAATCTGTAGTAATCTCAGTATATATTCTCGTATTTCTTACGATTATAAACACGCTTACACGACTGGTGTTCGACCCATCTTTGCGATTAACATTCCAGTCGGAATTTAGAATTTGTTGTTAACATCTAGTTTGGTTCAAATGGTTCAAATGGCTCTGAGCACTATGGGACTTAACTTCTGTGGTCATCAGTCCCCTAGAACTTAGAACTACTTAAACCTAACTAACCTAAGGACATCACACACATCCATGCCCGAGGCAGGATTCGAACCTGCGACCGTATCGGTCGCACGGTTCCGGACTGAAGCGCCTACAACCGCTCGGCCACACCGGCCGGCCACTGGAAAGTCAGCTCACACAATGCAGCTAAACTAAAATTTACACAAACTTACAAAGTTAGTATATATTACTCAGCACCAACACAACTAATTTTTTCGCAGAAGCACGTCAGACAAAAATTAAGCTTAATTGTGCATAATAAACATAAAATGTCCATGCTGCTATAGCGCCCGCTGGGTTCCATGACTGCGGCTACATATCGGTGTATCTATTACCGTACTGGCAATTAAAATTGCTGCACCAAGAAGAAATGCAGATGATAAACGGGTATCCATTGGACAAATATGTTATACTAGAACTGACATGTGATTACATTTTCACGCAATTTAGGTGCATAGATCCTGAGAAACCAGTACCAAGAACAACCACCTCTGGCCGTAATAACGGCCTTGATACGCCTGCCCATTGAGTCAAACAGAGCTTGGATGGCGTGTACAGGTACAGCTGCCCATGCAGCTTCAACACGATAACACAGTTCATCAAGCGTATTGTGACGAGCCAGTTGCTCGACCACCATTGACCAGACGTTTTAAATAAGTGAGAGATCTGGAGAATGTGGTGGCCACGTCAGCAGTCGAACATTTTCTCTATCCAGAAAGGCCCGCACAGGACCTGCAACAAGCGGTCGTGCATTATCCTGCTGAAATGTAGGGTTTCGCAGGAATCGAAGGAAGGGTAGAGCCACGGGTTGTAACACATCTGAAATGTAACGTCCACTGTTCAAAGTGCCGTCAGTGTGAACAAGAGGTGACCGAGACGTGTAACCAATGGCACCCCATACCATCACGCCGGGTGATACGCCAGTACGGCGGTGACGAATACGCGCTTCCAATGTGCGTTCACCGTGATGTCGCCAAACACGGATGCGACCATCAAGATGCTGTAAACAGAACCTCGATTCATCCGAAGAAATGAGGTTTTGCCACTCGTGCACCCAGGTTCGTCGTTGAGTGCACCATCGCAGGCGCTCCTGTCTATGATAGAGCGTCAAGGGAAACCACTGCCATGGTCTCCGAGCTGATAATCCATGCTGCTGCAAACGTCGTCGAACGGCTCGTGCAGATGGTTGTTGTCTTGCAAACGTCCCCATCTGTTCATCTGTTGACTCAGCGATCGAGACGTGGCCTCACGATCCGTTGCAGTCATGTAGACAAGATGCCTGTCATCTCGACTGCTAGTGATACGAGGCCGTTGGGATCCAGCACGGCGTTCCGTATTACCCTCCTGAACCCACCGATTCCATATTCTGCTAACATTCATTGGATCTCGACCAACGCGAGCAGCAATGTCGCGGTACGATAAACCGCAATCGCGATAGGCTACAATCCGACCTTTATCAAAGTCGGAAACGTGATGGAACGCATGTCTCCTCCTTACACGAGGCATAAAAACAACGTTTCACCAGACACTGAGTTTGTGTATGAGAAATCGGTTGGAAACTTTCCTCATGTCAGCACGTTGTAGGTGTCGCCACGGGCGCCAACCTTGTGTGAATGCTCTGAAAAGCTAATCATTTGCATATTACTGCCTCTTCTTCCTGTCGGAAATTTCGCATCTTTAGCACGTCATCTTTGTGGTGTACCAATTTTAATGGCCAGTAGTGTATTATGTACTTTGTGTTGACACTGAGGTGACAAAAGTCATGGGATAGCTCCAAATATCATGTTGGACCTTCTTTTGCTCGGCTAGTGCAGCATTTCGACGTGGCTTGGACTCAACAAGTCGTTGGAAGTCCCCTGCAGAAATATTGATCTATGCTGCCTCTATAGCCGTCCATAACTGCGAAAGTATTGCCGGTGCAGGATTTTGTGCACGAACTGACCTTTCGCTTATGTCACTTAAATATTCGATGGGATTCTTTTAGGGCAATCTGGGTGACCAAACCATTCGCTCGAACTGTCCGAAATTTTCTCCGAACCGGTGACACTGCGTATTGTCATCCATCAAAATGTCATAATTGTTTGGGAACATGAAGTCCTTGAATGGCTGTAAATAGTCTCCAAGTATCCGAACATAAAGATTACCATTCAGTGATCGGTTCTGCTGGAATAGTCCATTTCCTGTAAACACAGCATTTTGGAGCTTGCACAGTGCCTTGTTGACGACTTGGGTCAGTGGCTTCGTGGGGCATGCTCCATACCAGAATCCTATCAACAGCACTTAATAACTGAGATCGGGACTGATTTGAGCAGGCTACGGTTTTCCAGTCGTCTAGGGTCCGCTGCGGTCACAAGACCACGAGAGCCGCTGCAGGCCATGTCGTGCTGTTAGCAAAGGTACTCGCGTCGGTCATGTGCTGCCACAGCCCATTAACGACAAATTTCTCCGCACTGTCCTAACGGATACGTTTCTCGTAAACCCGCACATGGATTTCAGCCGTTATTTCACGCAGTGTTGCGTGTCTGTTAGCACTGGCAACTCGACGAAAATGCCGCTGCTCACGCTCGTTAAGTGAAGGCCGTCGACCACTGATTTGTCCGTTATGAGAGGTAATGCCTGAAATTTGGTATTCTCGGCACGATTTCCGAAATAGTTCAAATGTGTGTGAATTCCTCAGGGACCAAACTGCTGAGGTCATCGGTTCCTAGACTTACACACTACTTAAACTAACTTACGCTAAGAACAACATCCACACCCATACCCGAGGGAGGACTCGAACCTCCGGCGGGAGGGGCCGCGCGGTGCAGGACAGGACGCCTCAAACCGCGCGGCCACTCCGCGCGGCTCCGAAATAGTATCCCACGCGTCCAGGTCCAACTAACACTCCGCGTTCAAAGTCTGTTTATTCTCGTCGTGCGGCCATAATCAAGTTGGAAACCTACTTACAAGAATCACCTGAGTACACTGACAGCTCCGCCAATGAACTGTCCCCTTATACCATGTGTGTGCAATACTACCGACGTCTGTATATGTGGATATGGGTATCCCATGACTTCGTCAAATCAGTGTATTATAGTAGCGTTTATTGAAATTAATTGTTTTGAAGAAAGTGAAGAATTTTTGCTTTGATAAAGTGTAATTACGAAGTACACTCCTGGAAATGGAAAAAAGAACACATTGACACCGGAGTGTCAGACCCACCATACTTGCTCCGGACACTGCGAGAGGGCTGTACAAGCAATGATCACACGCACGGCACAGCGGACACACCAGGAACCGCGGTGTTGGCCGTCGAATGGCGCTAGCTGCGCAGCATTTGTGCACCGCCGCCGTCAGTGTCAGCCAGTTTGCCGTGGCATACGGAACTCCATCGCAGTCTTTAACACTGGTAGCATGCCGCGACAGCGTGGACGTGAACCGTATGTGCAGTTGACGGACTTTGAGCGAGGGCGTATAGTGGGCATGCGGGAGGCCGGGTGGACGTACCGCCGAATTGCTCAACACGTGGGGCGTGAGGTCTCCACAGTACATCGATGTTGTCGCCAGTGGTCGGCGGAAGGTGCACGTGCCCGTCGACCTGGGACCGGACCGCAGCGACGCACGGATGCACGCCAAGACCGTAGGATCCTACGCAGTGCCATAGGGGACCGCACCGCCACTTCCCAGCAAATTAGGGACACTGTTGCTCCTGGGGTATCGGCGAGGACCATTCGCAACCGTCTCCATGAAGCTGGGCTACGGTCCCGCACACCGTTAGGCCGTCTTCCGCTCACGCCCCAACATCGTGCAGCCCGCCTCCAGTGGTGTCGCGACAGGCGTGAATGGAGGGACGAATGGAGACGTGTCGTCTTCAGCGATGAGAGTCGCTTCTGCCTTGGTGCCAATGATGGTCGTATGCGTGTTTGGCGCCGTGCAGGTGAGCGCCACAATCAGGACTGCATACGACCGATGCACACAGGGCCAACACCCGGCATCATGGTGTGGGGAGCGATCTCCTACACTGGCCGTACACCACTGGTGATCGTCGAGGGGACACTGAATAGTGCACGGTACATCCAAACCGTCATCGAACCCATCGTTCTACCATTCCTAGACCGGCAAGGGAACTTGCTGTTCCAACAGGACAATGCACGTCCGCATGTATCCCGTGCCACCCAACGTGCTCTAGAAGGTGTAAGTCAACTACCCTGGCCAGCAAGATCTCCGGATCTGTCCCCCATTGAGCATGTTTGGGACTGGATGAAGCGTCGTCTCACGTGGTCTGCACGTCCAGCACGAGCGCTGGTCCAACTGAGGCGCCAGGTGGAAATGGCATGGCAAGCCGTTCCACAGGACTACATCCAGCATCTCTACGATCGTCTCCATGGGAGAATAGCAGCCTGCATTGCTGCGAAAGGTGGATATACACTGTACTAGTGCCGACATTGTGCATGCTCTGTTGCCTGTGTCTATGTGCCTGTGGTTCTGTCAGTGTGATCATGTGATGTATCTGACCCCAGGAATGTGTCAATAAAGTTTCCCCTTCCTGGGATAATGAATTCACGGTGTTCTTATTTCAATTTCCAGGAGTGTATTTTGCATGTTAGTAATGCAATATTGTGCAGATATTGTAGTATAATTTATACAGACATAACCCTCTCTCAACTACATTTTTGAAAGTCTTAATGCCCATAATATTGTGCAATGAACTAACTTTCCAACAGTGGAGAGATTCTGCTGTACCCATAAATCACACATTGCCATATTGCACTTTCATGAATGCATATTTTTGAACACTTTTAAATGAACGACGTTAAAAGTAAAGCATTATTGTGGACGCCATTGTAATAATGTAACCGGCTAGACAGTCAGAAAAAGTGCTGGTATGAGGGGGAATAGCTACAGTGTATACTCGCATGTTTTTTATGACGATATAGTAGTTGCTGTAGCTAAAAGTGAATGCTGAATGCTGTGACGTCAAATAATAATCATGCCCTTGAAATTTAGTGGCTTATAAGGACTTTATTTCCCTTGCGTTTAACGCACGCCAGAAATAAAGGCGAGAAAACGTCAGTTGTAAATTTACGTCTTGACTTTACAATTTCAGAAAGTAGTAACCTGAAACATGAGAAATAGGTAATTAATTCTTAATAGGTGAGGCGTGCAATACCCGAAAACAGCATTGTGGCGCGACAGCTTCAACAGTTTCGTCGTTTTTCTCAGCTATCGAAACTGCCTAAGACATCTGCGAAAAACGCATATCACAGCATCACAGCTTGTTTACAAACATTTTTCTGGTGTCGTTTCATGTTCAAACATGCACAAATATTGCTAAGCAGCTAGCAATGGCGAGACGCCAGGCTTAAATCCAGGTCCAGGAAAAACATTGCCTGACGTCAATTGTTCAAACGTGTTCTCAACTAACTGGTGATGAATGCAGTGCACATTTAGCGATCGTTTCTGTTACACAACAAGGGCGATAGGTAACTTTCGAACTGTACATCGATCCACGGGTCATAGTTTAGAAAAGAGAATTTAGTAATACCCCATCTTATCGACAGAAAAGCAAACAACATTTGGCAAAATGGAAGGCTGTTAGCAAAGACCACTCACAAAAACCAGTATATGGCACTTTATGTCGTGATTTTTCATTGATCGCTTGACGCAGATGGTCTTGGTTTTTCTAACGTGTTAATTCACTAACTGCCTTATACGAAAACACACCTCAAGAAGAATTACGTGATTCTGGAAATTCTTTCAAAGAGCTGATTAATCATTAACTTCGGGTATCCACACTTTCTTGGAAGTTTCTCGACAGAAAAAATTGGTATGTATAGTGTAGCCGTCTCAGATATTTCAGCTGATCCTAATCACGGTCGAAACATGTTTCAAATGTCACGTATTCTAACAAATTTTAAGTTCACTACCGTTAAACATTATCGCATTTACAATAAAACGTTATCTCCTGCACGCAGTAATGTTTTATTAATATACAGGTGGATCGATTGTCATAGATAACAGATGATTCTTGGTGGTTTCTTGTGATAACAAATTTTTAAACGGGAGCATAGCGACAAGTGACAGGAAAACCCTTAGGAAAGTTACGTTGTGTAGGCTGCATAAGGGTCAGTAGCATCGCATTTCAGGCCTTTCTGATACTTTTGAGCATTGTAGCATACACGTGTAAATACTGATGCGATGGTGAGCTTTTTCTTCATTTTTTCGCTGCTCTCTATACCAATTCGGTTTTACAAACAGTGCTCTAGTCATTGGCCCCTTACTTAAGTTTGCATTTATCGCGAATCTCTCCGGACCCGCAAAATTACAGACCAATACCCTTAACAGCGGTTTGCTGCAGAATTATATAGACCGAAAAGCTCATGTCCACGAATCAGTGCGGCTGTAGAAAGCATCGCTCGTGCGAAACCCAGCTTGCTCTTTTCTCGTTGTATATACTGCGAACTATGGATGAAGGGCAAGAGGCAGATCCCATATTTCTATATTCCCGGAAAGCATTCGATACAGTAACCATTGCAGACTGTTAGCGAAGATACCTTACGGAACAGGCTCCGAGATATGTGAATGGCTCGAATACTTCTTAAGTAATAGAACTCAGTATGTTCTCCTCGACGGCGAGCTTTATCGGAGACAGGAATAACATCAGCGGTGCCGCAGGGAAGTATGATAGGACTGTTGCTATTTTCTGATATATGAATGATCTGGTGGACAGGGTGGGCAGTAATTTGCGGTTCTTCGGCGAAGATGATGATGTGGGGTAAAGAAATGTGTCGAAGGTCAGCGACTGTAGGATGATACAAGATGGCGTAGACAAAATTTCTAGTTGGTGATATGAATGTCAGCTGGTTCTTAAGGTATAAAAATTTAAGTTAATACGGATGAGTAGGAAAAAGAAACCTGTAATATTCGGATACAGCATTAGCAGTGTCCTGCTTGACACAGTCACGTCGTTTAAATACCTGGGCGTAATGTTGTGAAGCGATATGAAATGAAACGAGCATGTAAGGATTGTGGTGGGGAAGGCGAATGGTCGACTTCGGTTTATTGGGAATTTTAGGAAAGAGTGGTTCACCTGTAAAGGAGACCGCATATAGGAAGCTAGTGCGGCCTACTCTTGAGTACTGCTTGAGAGTGTGGGATCCACACTAGATCGGATTGAAGTATTTCCGAGGCGAGCTGCGCGATTTGTTACGGTAGGTTCGATCAGCATGCAAGTGTTACGGATATGCTTCGGGAACTCAAGTGGGAATCCCTGGAAGGAAGAAGACATTCATTTCTGATAACGCTACTGAAAAAGTTTAGAGAACCGACATCTGAAGCTGACTGTAGTACGATCCTACTGCCGCCCACACACGTATCGCGTAGCGACCACGAAGTTAAGATACGAGAAATTAGGGCTCATACGGAGGGATATACACAGCCGTTTTTCCCTCGCTCTGTCTGCGAGTGGTTCAAATGGCTCTGAGCACTATGGGACTTAACTTCTGTGGTCATCAGTCTCCTAGAACTTTGAACTACTTAAACCTAGCTAACCTAAGGATATCAAACACATCCATGCCCGAGGCAGGATTCGAACCTGCGACCGTAGCGGTCACGCGCTTCCAGACTGAAGCGCCTAGAAACGCTCGGCCACTCCGGCCGGCTCTGCGAGTGGTACAGTAAAGGAAGCTACTAGTTATGGTACAGCGTGCCCTCCGCCACGCACCGTGCTGTGGCTTGCAGAGTATCACGTAGACGTAGAATAAAAGAGAATCCAGAATTCCAGACATGTTCTCCAGAGTATGAGGCGACTGTGACTGAAGTGTGTACGAACGAGGATAAATCGAATCTTTTTGAAAGGAACATGAAAATTCGATCGTAAAAGTAAATGTATAAAGTATTCCATTTGTATATGTGCTTGTACTCGTATGTAAAAGATATACACTTGTACAAACGAAAGGTTCTTTTGAAAATAAAAATTTTATTTTCATATAAGTTAAAATTATCCTCAAGTTTGTATCTTCAGTCGTGCAGAAGACATACTCTCATAGTAATACCACGTGCAAGCAACTGATCTCCGCTGATCGTCTCTTTGCATGAGTTTTTGTGTGGGTGCGTGGATGAAAAGTGTGCCATTTTTCTGCCGGAGATAGTATTGGTCAAAAATGAATAAAGAATTAGGTACAAACGAATGATAGGAAACAGATAACTGGTGAGATATGGGCCAGTTTACATGGATAGAGAACTGTCAGTGCTTCACTTGTTTGGGATGTTTACCTGTCGACGTTTATTGTCCACTTCTCGTTGTTTTTGTCTCTGCACGCTGTGGAAGTGTTGTCACATTGCACTTCAACAGTCTCCTACGCCATTGCGCTAGCATTACAACAAGATTGGTGACTCCATGAAGTGTAAAAAACTTGAACAGCGAAATGGAGTCCTACAATTTGAAACCAAAAATGATAGACATTGTACTCTGTTTTAGGTTAGCTATCGGCATTAATCTACAGCCACGTTCCATTTATGCCAACAACTTCCTCAGATCCTCAAATCAAACATTCGGTCTGACACAGCAGGTTGTCCCAGCGACCAGTAGACATAGGTAAAGGAATCGCAAAAGACCTCGCACAGTTCACACGACGGATATGAAGGAACGAATGTCTCGACGGGAATAACTTTGTCCGGAAACAGGTGTACGACGAATTGGAACTTCTGAAGGCATAACCTGCGCTCTTTCGTGGTCACCTCTACAGGAGCAGCTGCTTCATCTATACCACTTACAGTTAGTGCAACTTTGTAGGCCACAAGACCATCGCGTCACATTACAAATCCGCCAATGAATTCCAAAGCGGAGCGTTGAGGAATAGGAACATGGATTTCATTACGGTATTAACAGAAATTGGTATGTTATGTTATGTTATGTTAACCAGGGACCTAGAAACGACGGAGAGGCTCCGTCCTCGCCGCAGCAGCAGTGGTCCGCAACCCCACGACGACTACCGCAGTCCACTTCATCCCTCCGCCGCCCCACACCGAACCCAGAGTTATTGTGCGGTTCGGCCCCCGGTGGACCCCCCAGGGAACGTCACACACCAGACGCGTGTAACCCCTATGTTTGCGTGGTAGAGTAATGGTGGTGTACGCGTACGTGGAGAACTTGTTTGCGCAGCAATCGCCGCATAGTGTACCTGAGGCGGAATAATGGGAACCAGCCCGCATTTGCCGAGGCAGATGGAAAACCGCCTAAAAACCATCCACAGACTGGCCGGCTCACCGGACCTCGACACAAATCAACCGGGCAGATTCGTGCCAGGGACCGGCGCTCCTTACCGCCCGGAAAGCCCTGTGTTAGACCGCCCGGCCAACCTGGCGGGCTTGGTGTATTATGTTACAAAAACTAAATATCACGTCCAGGCACATACAACAGGGCCGTGCATCGCGCCTCATTTTCCCACCCGAGCCCGCCTGCGGCCGGACGCTCCGTTGTGTTGTCCGAGCCGGGGGCAGTCGAGCTCAGCTGTAATAACCGCGCGAACCACGATGCACCGTCGAGGCTCTCGGCTCCTTCGGTTACTCGGACGAGACCGGATGTCAAGAGGGGTAAGTGCAGCAGGGAGACGCAGCGCTGGCAAAGCAGGAATGAAGGGCCACACGCGAGCGTAATAGCTTTCTCAATCATCTGCACTCCGCTGAGGATCGTGATGGTTTGATATTCTAGGAAGACGCGGTTCTGGAACCTTTGTAAAGTGAAATGATGAATGCGACATAGTAGTGCGTAATACAATAATGAACACATTACAAGCAACTTTCTTTCATTTATAATATTCACCTTTCCCTTTTTTCCGCTTCTTTCTAAACCCTCTACCTTTCCGAGCTCTTCTATGAAACTTGATCTCAAATTTTGTAGGTACGTTTTTATTACACTTTGGTCTACAGCTCATATCGTCTACAAATGTTACAACAATATCTTCGTACAATCTCCTTTTTATGTTCTTCTTCATTCCGCAAAAAAGGTCTTCTGTGGTACGATTATACAGGATGGTCCATTGATCGTGACCGGGCCAAATATCTCACGAAATAAGCGTCAAACGGAAAAACTACAAAGAACGAAACTTGTCTAGCTTGAAGGGGGAAACCTGATGGCGCTATGGTTGGCCCACTAGATGGCACTGCCATAGGTCAAACGAATATCAACTGCGTTTTTTTTTAAATAGGAACCCTCATTTTTTCTTACATATTCGTGTAGTACGTAAAGAAATATGAATGTTTTAGTAGGACTACTTTTTCCGTTTTGTGATAGATGGCGCTGTAATAGTCACAAATATACGGCTAACAATTTTAGACGAACAGTTGGTAACAGGTAGGTTTTTTAAATTAAAATACAGGACGTATGTACGTTTGAACGTTTTATTTCGGTTGTTCCAATGTGATACATGTACCTTTGTCACTTTATCATTTCTGAAAACTCATGCTGTTACAACGTGATTAACTGTAAGTACCACATTAATGCGATAAATGCTCAAAATGATGTCCGTCAGCCTCAATGAATTTGGCAATACGTGTAACGACATTCCTCTCAACAGCGAGTAGTTCGCCTTCCGTAATGTTCGTACACGCGTTGACAATGCGCTGACGCATGTTGTCAGGCGTTGTCGGTGGATCACGGTAGCAAATATCCTTCAACTTTCCCCACAGAAAGAAATCCGGGGACGTCAGATCCGGTGAACGTGCGGGCCATGGTATGGTGCTTCGACGACCAATCCACCTGTCATGAAATATGATATTCAATACCGCTTCAACCGCACGCGAGCTATGTGCCGGACACCCATCATGTTGGAAGTACATCGCCATTCTGTCATGCAGTGAAACATCTTCTAGTAACATCGGTAGAACATTACGTAGGAAATCAGCATACATTGCACTATTTAGACTGCCATCGATAAAATGGGGGCCAATTATCCTTCCTCCCATAATGCCGCACCATACATTAACCCGCCAAGGTCGCTGCCATCGTGGATTTTCCGTTGCCCAATAGTGTATATCACGCCGGTTTACGTTACCGCTCTTGGTGAATGTCGCTCCGTCGCTAAATAGAACGCGTGCAAGGAATCTGTCATCGTCCCGTAATTTCTCTTGTGCCCAGTGGTAGAACTGTACACGACGTTCAAAGTCGTCGCCATGCAATTCCTGGTGCATAGAAATATGGTTTGGGTGCAATCGATGTTGATGTAGTATTCTCAACACCGACGTTTTTGAGATTCCCGATTCTCGCGCAATTTGTCTGCTACTAATGTGCGGATTAGCCGCGACAGCAGATAAAACACCTACTTGGGCATCATCATTTGTTGCAGGTCGTGGTTGACGTTTCACATGTGGCTGAACACTTGCTGTTTCCTTAAATAACGTAACTATCCGGCGAACGGTCCAGACACTTGGATGATGTCGTGTAGGATACCGAGCAGCATACATAGCACACGCCAGTTGGGCATTTTTTTTTTTTTTCACAATAGCCATACATCAACACGATATCGACCTTTTCCGCAATTTGTAAATGGTCAATTTTAACACGGGTAATGTATCACGAAGCAAGTACCGTCCGCACTGGCGGAATGTTACGTGATACCACGTACTTATACGTTAGTGACTATTACAGCGCCATCTATCACAAAGCGAAACAGGTGGTCCAACTAAAACACTCATATTTCTTTACGTACTACACGAATATGTAATCAAAAATGGGGATTCCTATTAAAAAAAAACGCAGTTGATATCCGTTTGACCTATGGCAGCGCCATCTAGCGGGCCAACCATAGCGCCATCTGGTTTCCCCCTTCAAGCTAGACGAGTTTCATTCTTTGTAGTTTTTTCGTTTGATGTTTATTTCATGAGATATTTGGCCCGGTCACTATCAATGGACCACCCTGTATACCTCCCTCTCTATACTGACAACAAGTGGAACATGCTGCCGCGCGGTGTAGCCGGGCGGTCTTAGGCACCTTGTCACGGTCGGCGCGGCTCCCCCGTCGGAGGTTCGAGTCCTCCCTCGGGCATGAGTGTGTGTGTTGTCCACAGCGTAAGTTAGTTTAAGTTAGATTAAGTAGTGTGTAAGCTTAGGGACTGATGAGCTCAACAGTTTGCCCCCCATAAGTCCTTACCACAAATTTCCTAGAACTTGCTATCACCTGCCGAAAATTGGTGGACCCTGTTGCGACACATATAACTGCAAACCTTCTCCTAATAGTCAGATCAGTAGTAGTGGCAACCTTCCGGCGTCACCAAAATCCACTGTCCCGGAGAACTGTGTACCAATCCGCACAAGAGACCTTATGGCGCTTCATCAAAGGGACAGGAGAAGGCTTTCTAATTCTTGCGCAGACACTGCCACTGCTCAGTACCCTCGAGATAAGCTCCCTCACCCACCAACAATTTCTCACCACGAAAAAGAAATAGTTGAAGAATACTGTGTGGCTGCGGTCCGCCAAGTATTGCAGGATATGGAGGACAGTGCGTGCACATAAACAATTGACACATGGACAGAAGCGTACAGTGAAACGTATTTTTTTACTCTTATTATGCATACGATATCGTCAGAGTTGCAGTGCGAAAATTGGGTCCTGTTAGCTGCAGAGTTCCTGTTTGTTGGGGATAAGTGCCGCAAATGTGCAGGATGAAACTGTAGCTAACATAAGCAAGTTAGCGATATTTACAAGCCATCTCTTGAACGTTACGTTCGTTACCGATCAGGCGGCAAATGTGAAAAAGTCCCCAGAGAACTGTCGCCGCCTTGCATACAACAACCAGACCTTCACCACTGTTGTATGCTGTACCCTTGAAGAAGAATTGTCGCAGAAATGTTGTCGTAACGTTCATACATCGTTGGAATCAACGAAATATGACTATCTTATTTAAAAAAGAGTGGCCAAGTGAAAGACTCACGGTTGTTTGGAAATTGGTGGTAAGTTCCTATGGGACCAAACTGCTGAGGACTTCTGTCCCTAGGCTTACACACTACTTAATCCAACGTCAACTAACTGACGCTAAAGACAACAGACACACCCATGCCCGGGGGAGGACTCGAACTTCATACGGGGGCAGTAGCGCGGTGCGTGGCAAGGCGCCCAGACCGCGCGGGGTAGTTTACCATGAATGAGCACGTTGAGACACTGCGCACCATGCTAAAATCCTTGTTTATGCAGCATGAACAAATTGCTGATATTTTACGTGAATTCGGAAAAATGCGCTTGTTTTGGAATTGGAATTACCAGGTAGCTGACAAATTAATTTACTTTCTCTAAGTATTTCAAGGGGATATGACGCTGCAGTTGCTTGTGCCATGGGTGTACCAGTTGCAGGAACACTATGCTGAGAATGCTGCGAACAGTAAGGCAAGCACTCCCATATACGAGTGTGCAAACCGCCACATTTATAAATGAAATTTATATTTGGGTTAAATATTTTAAACGCCCATCAACTGATAACATATCGTATTTAACGAATACGGTGTGCCTCAACATCGTCAAACATTTGCGGGAAGCTGCATTACTGAAAGCAAGTGCTCAAGACCCCTTAAGCGAAAAAGTGGAAATATATCAATACATTTGCTCGCATTATTTCTAGTACATCTACATCTATATCTACATCCATACTCCGCAAGCCACCTGATGGTGTGTGGCGGAGGGTACTTTAGAGTACCTCTATCGGTTCTCCCTTCTGTTCCAGTCTCGTATTGTTCGTGGAAAGAAAGATTGTCTGTATGCCTCTGTGTGGGCTCTAATCTCTCTGATTTTATCCTCGTGGTCTCTTCGCGAGATATACGTAGGAGGGAGCAATATAATGCTTGACTCCTCGGTGAAGGTATGTTCTCGAAACTTCAACAAAAGCCCGTACCGAGCTACTGAGCGTCTCTCTTCCAGAGTTTTCCACTGGAATCTATCTGTCATCTTTGTAACGCTTTCGCGATTACTAAATGATCCTCTAACGAAGCGCGCTGCTCTCCGTTGGATCTTCTCTATCTCTTCTATCAACCCTATCTGGTACGGATCCCGCACTGCTGAGCAGTATTCAAGCAGTGGGCGAACAAGTGTACTGTAACCTACTTCCTTTGTTTTCGGACTGCATTTCCTTAGGATTCTTCCAATGAATCTCAGTCTGTCATCTGCTTTACCGACGATTAATTTTATATGGTCATTCCATTTTAAATCAGTCCTAAAGCCTACTGCCAGATAATTTATGGAATTAACTGCTTCTAGTTGCTGACCTGCTATATTGTAGCTAAATGATAAAGGATCTTTCTTTCTATGTATTCGCAGCACTTTTCACTTGTCTACATTGAGATTCAATTGCCATTCCCTGCACCATGCGTCAATTCGTTGCAGATCCTCCTGCATTTCAGAACCATTTTTCATTGTTACAACCTCTCGATGTACTATAGCATCATCCGCAAGAAGCCTCAGTCAACTTCCGATGTTATCCACAAGGTCGTTTATATATACTGTGAATAGCAACGGTCCTACGACACTCCCCTGCGGCACACCTGAAATCACTCTTACTCCGGAAGACTTCTCTCCATTGAGAATGACATGCTGCGTTCTGTTATCTAGGAACTCTTCAATCAAATCACACAATTGGTCTGATAGTCCATATGCTCTTACTTCGTTCATTAAATGACTGTGGGGAACTGTATCAAACTCCTTGCGGAAGTCAAGAAACACGGTATCTACCTGGGAACCCGTGTCTATGGCCCTCTGAGTCTCGTGGACGATCTCATTGACACTAGCTCTCGGTAACTGAGAGGCAGGAAACTTATGACGCAGCACGTTCCAGATGTGCTGCACTGCAAGATAAATGCGATGTTAATTACCTGTGCTAGTAAATATTTTATCAATACTGAGTCCTCAATGTTTCATCATATAATAGGGAGAAGACGTAAATTTGTGTCAACAGTGCACCAAATTTATTAACAGCAACGTGATATGACATATTTGTCCTTCATTCTGGTATGCTGTAGTATTTTCAAAATGGTATACAGATAACGAAGCCTCAGCATCGACGCATTCAAAACGTGGGAAGGGTGCAATATGAGAACAGTTCTGTCGTGATGTAATCTTCTAACTTTAGTCTGTGTTGACAAAAATTTTTAAATATTTGCCATTTCCTCGTGCAGTATTGCAAAAATTCGGTAGTTAGTAGGGCGATCTTTATTAAAATTAACTTCATCGTAATATATATAGCTTTTTACATGCACGTAGCAATAAAGTGATCGAACAGTTACAAGCAACGACAGAGATTTGAGTAACCATCCAGTTGCTGACGTTACAGCCATCAGTCGATTTGATGTAACACCGGAGGTTAAGTAATATGCCGGTAAATACTTTGCGAAGTAACAAACTGCTTGCATACGGGCTGCAGAGATTTCGTTCTGCTCCCGCAACAGTGTGGTGCCTGTCGGGCGGACTCGGGATCTGGTGGGGCAACGTTCGGCCCGGTGCTTCTCGCCCGGCTGACGGAACAGCAGCGCGAGTAGAGGCAGGATAAAAATGGCTCTGAGCACTATGGGACTTAACATCGGAGGTCATCAGTCCCCTAGAACTTAGAACTACTTAAACCTAACCTAAGGACATAACACACATCCATGCCCGAGGCAGGATTCGCACCTGCAGTCGCGCGGTTCCAGACAAGAGCGCCTAGAACCGCTCGGCCACACCGGCCGGCCCATAGATCTCATTTTAACCTAAAAGCTATAGATACTTTTCCATTCTACACCACTCGACAAGAGATACACGCCATAAAATGCGAGTCCCATTCATATGACCAAATCCGGCAGTTACCAGGTTTGTTCTCACGAGTTTGCTACACTTTGGGGACGGCTTTTAGTGCAGAAATCCGTCTGGTTCAGGCATCTTTCACGAAATCATTACTTTTAATGACAAACTTGGCTATATTTACTTCAGCAGATTCCTTTTCGGCTACACAGAAGCGCCAAAGAAACAGGTATTCAAACACAGAGATATGCAAACAGGCAGAATACAGCGGTCGGCGACGCCTACAGAAGACAAGTGTCTTGCACATTTGTTAGATCGGTTATTGCTGCTACAATTGTAGGTTATCAAGATTTAAGTGAGTTCGAAAGTGGTGTTATAATCGGCGCACTGGTGATGGGACACAACCTTTCCCAGGTAGCTATGAAGTGGGGATTTTCCAGCGCGACCATTTCACGAGTGCACCGTGCATATCACGAATCCTGTAAAACATCAAATCTCCGGCATAGTTGCGGCCGGAAAAATATACTGCAAGAACGGAACCAACGACGACTGAATAGAATCGTTCAACGTGACATAAGTGCAATCCTTCCGCAAATCGCTGCAGATTTCAGTGCTGGACCATCGACACGTGTCAGCGTGCGAACCATTCAACGAAACATCATCGATATGGTTTATCAGGGCCGAAGGCCCACTCATATATACTTGACACCTACAAGATACAAAGCTTTACGCCTCGCCTGGGCCCGTCAACACCGACATTGGACTGTTGGTGACTGGAAACACGCTGGCCGATCGGACGAGTCTCGTTTCAAATTGTATCGACCAGATCGACTGTACCGGTATGGAGACAACCTCATGAATCCATGGACTCTGCATGTCAGGAAGGGGCTGTTCAAGCTGGTGGAGGCTCTGTAATGGCGTGGGGCGTGTTTAGTTGGAGTGATATCGGACCCCTGATATGTCTAGATATGACCCTGATAAGTGACACGTACGTAAGTACGTAAACATCTGCATCCATTCGTGTCCATTGTGCATTCTGACGTACTTGGGCAATTCCAGCTGGACAATGTGACATTCCACACGTCCAGTATTGCTACAACGTGGCTACAGGAACACTTTTCTGAGTTTTAACACTTCCGCTGGCCACCAAACTCCCCAGACATGAACATTATTGGTTCATGTCCATTGTGCATTCCGACGTGTTTGGGCAATTCCAGCTGGACGATGCGACATTCCATACGTCCAGAATTGCTACAGCGTGGCTCCAGGAACACTCTTCTGAGTTTGAACACTTCCGATGTCCACCAAACTCCCCAGACATGAACATTATTGAGCATAACTGGGATGCCTTACAGCGTGCTCTTGAGAAGAGATCTGTACCCTCTCGCACTCTCACGGATTTATGGACATCTATGCAGGATTCAAGGTGCCAATTCCCTGCAGCACTACTTCAGACATTAGTCGAGTACATGCCACATCGTGCTGCGGAAATTCTACGTGCTCGCGGGGACCCTACACGATATTAGGCAGGTGTACCAGTTTCTTTGGCTCTTCAGGGTACTTGCTTCGCATATAGACGTGTCTGGGAGAAGGACGGCGTAAGAAAATAAATTTATTGATTTTTTCTTTTATTATTTCATATCAGCACCCTATTTTAAGATTGGTAGGGTATGTCCTACGGTAGATTCAGAATAGCTTTTTTCGGTCTCGTTGTAGAAGTTTGGGAACGTCTGTTAAATTTAGTTTTCAAAGCTGCTTCTGGTGCGATCGGACTGGAGACAATAGTTTCTCCCACTCTTTTTAAAAGTACGTCTTGCGATGGTAAGCAGACCAGCATGTAGGCTCTGAAAATTTACACCGAACTCTTGCTCAAATTTTGAATGGGCGCTGGCACTTCTAGCATCCCCGTGATTGGGCAAAGTACATTGTGCCACGGTATCGTTTCTTGACGATCGACTTTCCTCTGTCCTCACCCAGGCATGTCGCACCAGACCTCAGCGTTTGGAAAGTTTTAGAAATTTTCTGAGTTAGTTAGTCAGAGGCCGATGATGTGCTGAGTATGTTATGCAACTTTCGAGAACACTTATGATAAATCATTTTGGTTGGGATTTCGGTCAATCGTTTCATAAAGTAGGTAATCCCTACAGCAATTATATTCAGTCAAAGGAGTCACATAGCCTAAGTTTGCGTGTGTAAACTTTATTCAGTCCAACTTAGTTTCTGAAACAAATACTTGGTTTCACTATCCACCTGCATCTATATATTTCCATTGTGCTCTACAGAATTTCTTCAGCGGAATGAATAGTCACAAGCCATGTATGACGGCAATAGCTCGCAAATTGTAGGAATTATTGGTGTTTTCTTTCAATATGGTGAACTTAACGTTCTACTTGTTTTCTTTCCCACCTGCAGTGAGTGTTTGAGTTTTAGTGCATTCACAAGAGCATCAGTGTCCCATCCTCTTTAAGACACGATCCCTTTCTAAGAGAATTATTCCTAAAAATTATGTTAAGAACCCACACCCCGTAAGGAACCATATTATTAAGATTACTTTGCTTCCTCAAAAGACTGCTAAAATCGAAGAGAGAAGCGACATGCAACATTACGCATATGTAGGCAAAATAATCGGCCGTTACTGGTACAATGTAACATGAATGAACATTAGCGGTCCCAGGGATCAGGGTGCGCCACGGCAGGTCCAGCCATGTGACTCGCACGAGCGAATAAAGATAGAAAGACCAGCAGTGTCGCCAGAAATGAATAAATCTCGAAGCTGGGAATTTGGACGGCTGTTGCACGTGTGGCCTTTTTGGAGGAGATCCACCAAAAATGGCAGAGTGTCAGAGAAGCTGAAAGACGGCTTCTAAAAGCTCTTTGAGAGTCTATTTTATAGTCAAGTATTAAAGTAAATCTAAATACATCTGCGATCTTAGAAAAATGGAGCATATCCAATTACATAACAATATTTTCGGTATATTAAAAACTACAAAAGTTAGTATTTCACAGTGATTAAACATTTTTGCAATGGGCCTCTGCAATAACCGCTTTTAAGCACTTCGTGCGATTACAATGGCGATATCTCAGATACAGCATTGCACGATAGCTATCAGATTAGATTAGATTAGATTAGATTAGATTAATACTAGTTCCATGGATCATGAATACGATATTTCGTAATGATGTGGAACGAGTCAAATTTTCCAATACATGACATAATTAAGTTAATTTAACAACATACTTAAGTTAATATAACAACTTTTTTTATTTATTTGTTTTTTTTTATTTTTTTATTTTTTATAATTTTTTTTTCTTAATTTATATCTAAAAATTCCTCTACGGAGTAGAAGGAGTTGTCATTCAGAAATTCTTTTAATTTCTTCTTAAATACTTGTTGGTTATCTGCCAGACTTTTGATACTATTTGGTAAGTGACCAAAGACTTTAGTGGCAGTATAATTCACCCCTTTCTGTGCCAAAGTTAGATTTAATCTTGAATAGTGAAGATCATCCTTTCTCCTAGTATTGTAGTTATGCACACTGCTATTACTTTTAGCCGGCCGAAGTGGCCGCGCGGTTCTGGCGCTGCAGTCTCGAACCGCGAGACCGCTACGGTCGCAGGTTCGAATCCTGCCTCGGGCATGGATGTGTGTGATGTCCTTAGGTTAGTTAGGTTTAAGTAGTTCTAAGTTCTAGGGGACTGATGACCACAGATGTTGAGTCCCATAGTGCTCAGAGCCATTTTTTTGCTATTACTTTTGAATTGGGTTTGGTTGTTAATAACAAATTTCATAAGAGAGTATATATACTGAGAAGCTACTGTGAATATCCCTAGATGTCTGCAGGATGATCTTCGGTGGACTCCAGCTATTATTCTGATTACACGCTTTTGTGCAATAAATACTTTATTCCTCAGTGATGAATTACCCCAAAATATGATACCATATGAAAGCAATGAGTGAAAATAGGCGTGGTAAACTAATTTACTAAGATGTTTATCACCAAAATTTGCAATGACCTTATTGCATAAGTAGCTGAACTCAAACGTTTCAGCAGATCATCAATGTGTTTCTTCCAATTCAATCTCTCATCAATGGACACACCTAAAAATTTGGAATATTCTACCTTAGCTATATGCTTCTGATTAAGTGAAAGGTGGCTACACTGAGCCACAGCGCCAGAGAGTATTGTTCCGCCGCCTCCACTGGCAGTGATTATTGAGAACTCGTAGTGGGCAGTGCTTTGGGAGAACTCGTAGTAGTCAGTACTGAGATGTCGTAGTGAGGAGTGTTTTTTGAGATGAGCTAGTAGGCAGTGCTTGCTGAGATGTGATACTGAAAAGTTCTTGTTGAGATGTGATAGTAGCGAGTCGGTGTGGAGAGATTGTAATGTCTAGAGTACTTTTCATCAATATAAATTAAGGTAACAAACTACTTTTCTTTTCTTTCTCATTATTTCAATGTCCTGAATAATGCGTCATTACAGGTTCAGTCAACAAAACATCTGGCTTGTGTTCTTGTATTAGAGTGTAATTCTGGTTCTCTTGAGTAATTATGGTATTTTTATTTTCTTTAATTAATTCAGTATAAATGATATTTAAAATTTCTTGTGTTATTGAAGAAGAACCGTGCCAGATGCGTACGTTGAGTCATACTTCCACACACAGAACAGTTATACTTGTGCTTTGGTTTCGTAGGTTTTATAGTTGCTGGGGACTTAATTAATTAATTGTGTTAATGAAAATTTCCATTTCATTCTTTGTTGTTGTTCTATGCAGTCAGATAGCGTAAAATACTAGTCAGGGCCAACCGTTTACGAGACTTCGTAATCGGACAATCAGCTACAAAAAATTAAAATTATTTGCATTCTATTTTAATTAAGCCCCCATGCACGTGGCGACCGCTGCTTCGGATCGTCCCTTGGAATTCTTCTGATTGTAAAAATAGTAGACTAGTATTGTTGTAGTAATTTGTAGTTTAGTAATTGTAGTCTATTTTGCATGTGTAGATTTGGTAATTGTCATTCTTTTAATGGTATATTGGCAGAATTTAATTTTCATTGTCTTGTCTACGGGTTTGACAATTTAGTGCAATTATTTCAATTGTTCGTTAATCGTGGTTGAGGGAAGCATTTCGTGTGAATGATATTGTTGGAGATATAGTGTCATTCTGTGTAACTTTCGTATAGTGACGAATTTTGTATGTTTTGTAAATGATTACGCGATCGATGAAAAAGGCAAAAATGATGGATAGTCAGAATGACGAAATTGTTGACATGGCGAACTCGCCAACACAGGAGAACGGTGTGATGAATAATGAAGTGGAAAACAATTTAATAAGTCGGGTAGATAGTCCGGAACCATTTCAAAATTTTTCTCAATCAGAAAATTCACAGAATATGAGATTAATGACAGAAGATTCTGGAATAGTATTGAACACAGATAGCCTTACAGCTATGACGAATGAAACTGGTCTTGCGGGAAATGTTAGGGGCGAAAGGAATTTCGAACAAGTTAATACGGAGCAGTTGATGGGTGTAATATTAAATTTGGCATCTGAATTAAAAACACAAATGGGAACAATTCAAACTGAGATGGGAACTTTGAGATCTGAATTAAAAACAGATAGGGGAACAATGGAGCAGTTTCGATCTGAATTAAAAACTGATATGGGAACAATGGAAACATGGTTAGGATCTGAATTAAAAACAGTGGCAACACCTTTAGAGACAGAGATGGAAACAATGGAAACACCGTTAGATTCACGAATAGGGACATGTTTCAAAAACATGAAAGATGAATTAAAGAAAGAAATTAGAGAAGAAGTACAACCGATTTTGAATTCTCACAATAATAGATTAATTGCAGTAGAGATTAGACAAAGGGAACAAGATAGAGAACAGGAAGAAAGAGATCGCGTGATAGTACAAAAATTTTCAGAGTTAAATTTACAACGTGCACACGATAAGGAAGAAATATTTGAGAGAATCGAGGAATCCGTACCAAATGACAGATTAAATAACCTGACACAACAATATGAACAGTTAACTACCAAATGTGTCAACACTGAAACCCGAGTCGCGACACTTACGGAAGACGTAGGTAAACAGAAAGAAAAAATAGGTGACTTATCGGAAAGAGTTGAGGAGATTTCAGATAAATTGACAAGTCTTAGTTTACATGGGGGCAGAGATTCGGATGATACAGCTCCATTACCATTTGCAGAAACCGAAGAGTACCAGAACATAAATAAGCATGTTGAAAATCAGGGAAAATTTAATGAACGTGTTAAAAGGGAAGTTGAGGCATTACGAAAGCAAGTCAAACAAATTGAAGGCGAAATCGCAGGAAAAGACAGCAGAAGAAATTTAGAATCACAGATAGCAGAGGGCTTTGAAGAAAGTAATTTGTTTCATTTACGGGATGCAACAAGATAGCGCCAAGCGCGCGAACTTGACAATAATCGACATTCGGACTGGAACAGACGCGGTAGGTCTTGGTCGCCACGAGGCGAAAACTTTGACTATAAACACTTTTTGACTGTTCGGAAATTTAAGATCTTCCGCAATTCTAAGAATGACATACATCCATGTGCATGGTTAGATCAATTTATGTATGCACTCCCACCAAATTGGCCACTAAGTCACAAACTGGAATTTATGTGTGGATATTTAGAAAACGAACCGGCGACGCAGATGCGCGCACTCATTAGAGATTGTAATAACCTAAATGATTTTTATCATGCATTTCTATCGGCATATTGGTCCGAAAACACGCTAGACAAAGTCAAACAGTCTTATTATGCAGCGTAATTTCAAACAGTCTGAGTTCCGCACGCCAGCGGAATATTTTGAAGACATGATTCGAAAGAATCAGTTCCTTTCCAACCCTTATAGCCCGACTGAATTAATTCGCATTTGTTTAACCAAGCTGCCACAATCCATAAGACAAATTGCTTTAGCTGGAAGATGTAAAGACGACATCGAGACTTTTAAGACTTTATTGCAAGAACTTGAGTATGACAACGACGACGGCACTTCTTGTAGCTTTTTCAGCAACAGTAATTACAATAGATTTTCAGAGAAAAGGGATAGTGATCGGAACGGGCGTTATATGGGTAATTTTGAGAATGACAGACGTAACAGACAGGACAATAGATGCCAGCCTTATGACAATAACAGACGTTCTAACAGAAATTACACAGACAATTATAATAACGGTAATTCTTACCGGAATGATCAATCATACGGAAACAGTAATCGGTATCATCAAGACAGAAATTATTCATACAATAATAGAAACTCTTACTACAGAAATAACCAGGGTAGTAGGTCTAACAATAATTTCAGAAGTGACAGTCGAAATTATACAAGAAGTAGTTATGCAGACAGACAGGAAAACAGAAATTTTAATAACAGACACAACCAAGAATTTGCATCTAACAGACAGGAAGGACCTAATTGGCATCCTCCGCGTGACAGAAATTCAGAGACACAAGTGGAAATAGTAGAAATTGATCCGCGAAATGACGGGAATAATCAAAGACGTGACGCAAACAATCGACCATGACTTGCAGCTTCGGCTTCTAGCAGCAATATAGACGGTTCAGAAAGTAATGACACTACAACTTTACACTACGTACGCCTGGAAGATATGAGAGACATTTTGCTAGGCGAAAAGGAAAATAATGTAGACGCATTTTTACATCCTGTTATTGAAGTATGTGTGGGTAAGAATAAGTTCACTGCAGTTTTAGATTCTGGGAGCCCATTGAACGTCATTAGTGAATCAGTTTTTCGTATATGTGAAAGAACTATTGCCTGTCCTGTGTTACCTATTTCTAAAACTACAATTCGAGGAGCGATTTCTGGAAAAAGCGCGGAAGTTAAACAACAGACCAACCTAAATTTCATTTGTCAAGGATACGAATTGTCTGCTAATTTTATTATTGTTCCATTACTCAGTACACAGATTATATTAGATATGGAGTTTCTTAACACACATAAGGCAATTTTGAACTTTAAAGAAGGAAGTGTGAATTTGACTGTTGCCGGAATGCCGAAATGTTTGAAATTTTTCGAGTGTTTAGCAAGATCTGAATCAGATACAAAATGTTTAAGGTTTCTTACTTCTGATGTTTTCGTTGAGCATTATGACGACAGTGTGTTTATTCATGACAATGACAATAGATACAGAGACGCGATGGAGGATGTAATTAGTAGCGAAGAATTAATTAATGAAAAGGTTAAAAAAGCTGAAGTGCCAGATGACGTTGCAAGAGAAGAGCTGCACCATATTTTGACTTCACATGCTACAGTGTTTAGTCATCACACAGGAACTATACAAGGCTTACAATATTTATTTAAAGTAAAAGAACACACACCATTTCGCGGGAAAACGTACGCTATTCCTTTGGCTTACAGAGACAAGGTTAAGAATGAACTTCAATACATGTTAGATCAGGGCATTATTGAGCCAGCAGTCAGCCCTTATACCAGCCCATTACACGTTGTTCTTAAAAGGATGGGTCAATTCGTTTGGTTCTGGATTCCAGACAGATAAATAATATCATCATTCCTGAAACTGACCGTCCACAAAATTTAGATGAACTTCTTCAACATTTCCATGGAATTAAAGTTTTATCCACGATTGATATGCGCGCAAGTTTTTGGCAAATAGAACTCCACCCTGATTGTAGAAAATACACTGCCTTTTTAGCCTTTGGTAACTGTTACCAGTTTCGGAAATTACCGTTTGGACTTACTGTATCTTCTGCAGCATTCATTCGTAGCTTAAATGAAATTTTACCTGTTTATCTTCGTGACAATATTACTTCATATGTTGATGATATTCTTATTGCTAAACATTCTTGGAGTGAGCACAACAAAATTTTGGATTCATTATTAAGTATTTTTGCAAGAGTTGGCATTACTGTGAACTTGGAGATATCTGAATTTGGTCGTTCTCAGGTGAAATTTCTCGGTCACATTATTTCTACAGACGGTATTCTTCCTGATCCAGAGAAACTAGACGCTATTCGTAATTATGCTGTTCCTACCACAAAACGTGATGTTCGTAGTTTCCTTGGTGTCTGTAATTTTCTTAGACGCTTGTTAGATTGGATGATTTGGCCACACCTCGTTTACACATTTCAGTTATGCACATTTTGGTCCCAGAAAATGCTTTCATAAATTACGAGAAAATTGCTACTTCAGTAATATGGAAAAACGTATTCGATCTGTTCTTGCCAAATGCAAATTATGTCAACAGGCAACGTTAAAATTTTTGTGGAATGACATACTTTAGAGAAACTAACAGCTACATGTAAACATGCGGAGAGTACAAGGATACCGCGCTGTGTTTTGGCGGCGGCACATACTCAAAGCAACAGTGAAGTCTGCGCGCCGCACAAGGCTGTCGTTGACCGCAAACAATCACTTTCTACGTCACGCGTCGACAGCTGATCTAGCGCTCAGTGCGAATGCACTGACAGACGTAAACAAATACACAGTCTAATTTCTCCGACTAAATTCTGTATGAAGCTATGGTGACTTTATAAATTATGTTATTAACGTTCAGTATTTTTCAGGATATGGTTGTATAAAATATTTAAGAACTTCAGGTAAATTCTGTGCGTGTCCGACGTTAAGACGACTTGCTATGGAGAAAATTTCAGGAAGAATGTAATTTCTAAGAAAAAAGTAATAAACTAAAAAGGGTAACTATTAATTGAGTTTCTTTTTCAGGTAACATATTTCCATTCAGGTACGTATTTTAGATGTAATTTGCTGCTCGCGATTACGTGACTCATACTTTGTGCTAAATTTCATGTTTTGTGAATTTACTTATGAAACGACGTGCTTGCGCACATTAACTGATTTTGACAATGAGTGATTAATGAACAGGGTTGTTACTTGTTTATATTATGCATCGCTTGGCTGCTATGCTTTTTCACTGATGTTATATTTTTTTATTATGTGCCTGCTGTGCTTATTTATTTAAATTGTAATTGTCAACTGATTAATTGTGCTGACTGTGGTTATGTATGTAGGTTACACTTTGTGATTTATCTGCTTGCGTCTTCATGTTTACATATTAAGATTACGTATGAACATTTATTTGCTTATGCTGATATGATGCTAATGACTTGTTTATTACGTAAGATATATGTTTGCTGCTGTGCGTATGGATTGCATATTTACACATTTCTGTTTTGTTGTCATAACTACTCTTCAATTTAGAATATAGAAATGCTGATATACTGTGTACGAACATAGAGTTTAGGTTACACTGTGGTATTAATTATAGATTGTTCGCTTGGCAGAGCCTCGTTGTAGGAATTGTGCTGTATCCATTTGTTGACATTCTGTTCTCTACTGGTATATTTACTCGCTATTGCATGTTTTGCTTACGCTCAGTGCCTTATATTTTCAAGATAAGAAAATGAACTGCTATAATTCTACGAACGACATTAGTACAAGAAACTTCATAGAAGTCACATGAGCTGGAGGTTTTATGGAAGCTGTATAAATTTATGCTAATAGGAAGGAAGCTAACGACATGACATACCAACACTAGGTTAGACCATTGACAGTTATTACACTGCAATCTTCGTGAGCAATTGAAATAGGAAGTGACACATGACAAGAAATACTCCACATGTTTGCTTCTGCCATGATTCTTGAAGTGGTGTACACACTGTGAAATATTATGATCATTCACACTCCGTAATCGTAATTAATTACTGAGAGTTATTCGAACTAAGTCTGTTAGAGGTCATGTACGCATTTCTTTTATTTAATGATGGACAAGGTAAACAAAATGTATCTTATAATTTATAATGAGTAGCAGATTTGGATCAGATGGATTACACGAGAGGTTGTGTGTTGACATTGTGTCTTTGGATTGTATGAGATGATGAATTGAGGTTTGCATTAGGATTTTGTCTGCACTTGTTCGAGGAGACTGACTAGAGGAAAGAGTTGTTATGGAAGTGAAATGATATTGGCAATGAGGTTTATATATATCGACGTATTGAAGAGGTATGATTGAGGTATTGAGATTATGTGAAGTTGATGATTATTGGAGTTTTCGTGGACAAGAGGTAAGGTAAATTATATTGATGATCGACGTATTGAAGAGGTATTATTGAAGTATTGAGATTATGTGATGCTGATGATTATTGGAGTTTTGGTGGATTAGAGGTGAAGTAAGTGAGGAGCATATTTTTTTTTTGTTGGTCTATATGGAACAAGGAGGATAAAGATTGCAGACTAGAACACTCAAGTAGAAGGAAGATTGTCTACACACACACTTTGTTAAATCACTAAGCAGTATATGCTTTTTTTGAAGAGAGGAAGTATTTGCATATCTTGGCTCACTGACAGTTGTTCAGCAACCGTACATTTTGATCTGGCTTGGCAAACATTGGTCTTGACATGATGACTATAACGTTGACTAACTATTATTGACTGTTATACATTGCTGCCACTACTACTTGATACACATGATGAACATAAAATTTTGACAGAATTGCATTTACACAGTTAACACTATTCAGTTACACAGTAGCAATAATGTGGATGAAAGATGAGTGAGTGTGTTTTGTGTGTTTTCCTTTTATAATCCCAGAGAAGTGATCCCAACCTATCTCCTAAATATTATTTTACTTGTTTGTTGTGGCTTGCACTGACACCCATAAATATTATAGGTTTACTGGTATTTGTGTATTGTAATAGCTAATAGGACAATTATCTGATACCATTTGTGTGTTTGTTATGATTTGTATGTTTAGTGTAAAAGCATTGTATATGTATTCAAACTATTATTCATGACTGAACTGTCTGATTAGTGATGGTGCTGCACTTTTCAACATGATGTGTGACATTTAGTCATGTTTAATTTCTGCTGATGAACAGTGTGATTAGTGAAAGTGAATACTATGGACTGCGGTCTGCACCTGTTCAACATTGCTGGTGCCACTAATGGAACTGCTTATACTGAAATGGTGTTACTTGTTGGTGTCTGCACCTATTCAACATTACTGGGTGCCACTGATGGACTACTGCTACTGAAAAGATGTCACCTGTTGATATCTGCACCTGTTCAACATTGCTGGTGCCACTGATGGACTGCTTCTACCGAAATGATGTCACGTGTTGGTGTCGGCACCTGCTCAACATTGCTGGGTGCCACTGGTGGACTGCTTCTACTGAAAAGATGTCACCTGTTGCTGTGTGCACCTGCTCAACATTGCTGGTGCAACTAATGGAACTGCTTATACTGAAATGGTGTTACTTGTTGGTGTCTGCACCTATTCAACATTACTGGGTGCCACTGATGGACTGTTTCTATTGAAAAAATGTCACTTGTTGGTTTTTGCACCTGTTGACCATTGCTGGGTGCTACTGCTGGAACTGTCAACTGCTTATTCTTGAGCTATGGGAAGCGTTTATGTGAATATTTGTATAAACTGATTTTTTTGTGTATTACTGTTTGTGAAAAGTTATGAGACTCTTACCTGCACATATTCGTCATTGCTGACGCTATTGATTGAACTGTTTAACCACATAATACTTGTGTAAACTGTTATGTAAAGTCACATGTATGAAGGAATTTGTATTGCTTACTGTATTTTATATATTAGGTAATTGAAAGGTCAGTGCAAAGCCAAAATTTTATCTAGTTATATGATATTTACACATTAATATTATCTTTTATTTTTGTCTGTATTTTTTTTTGACGGATTTGGTGGTATTTTCACCACCAATGCTGGCAAAAATACCATCAAATTCTAGCCTGTGGAGGAAGGGCATATGAAAGGTGGCTACACTGAGCCACAGCGCCAGAGATCGCGCTAGAGAGTATTGTTCCGCCGCCTCCACTGGCAGTGATTATTGAGAACTCGTAGTGGGCAGTGCTTTGGGAGAACTCGTGGTAGTCAGTGCTGAGATGTCGTAGTGAGGAGTGTTTGTTGAGATGAGCTAGTAGGCAGTGCTTGCTGAGATGAGATACTGAAAAGTTCTTGTTGAGATGTGATAGTAGCGAGTCGGTGTGGAGAGATTGTAATGTCTAGAGTGCTTTTCATCAATATAAATTAAGGTAACAAACTACTTTTCTTTTCTTTCTCATTATTTCAATGTCCTGAATAATGCATCATTACAGGTTCAGTCAACAAAGCATCTGGCTTGTGTTCTTGTATTAGAGTGTAATTCTGGTTCTCTTGAGTAATTATGGTATTTTTATTTTCTTTAATTAATTCAGTATAAATGATATTTAAAATTTCTTGTGTTATTGAAGAAGAACCGTGCCAGATGCGTACGTTGAGTCATACTTCCACACACAGAACAGTTATACTTGTGCTTTGGTTTCGAAGGTTTTATAGTTGCTGGGGACTTAATTAATTAATTGTGTTAATGAAAATTTCCATTTCATTCTTTGTTGTTGTTCTATGCAGTCAGATAGCGTAAAATACTAGTCAGGGCCAACCGTTTACGAGACTTCGTAATCGGACAATCAGCTACAAAAAATTAAAATTATTTGCATTCTATTTTAATTAAGCCCCCATGCATAAGGTCTATATTTATTAATGGCGTCATACCATTCACTGTACGGAACTGTATGTACTGTGTCTTATCAAAATTCAGTGAGAGTCCGTTTACAAGGAACCACTTAGTAATTTTGTGAAAGACAGTATTGACAATGTCATCAGTTAATTCTTGTTTGTCAGGTGTGATTACTATACTTGTATCATCAGCAAAGAGAACTAACTTTGCCTCTTCATGAATATAGAATGGCAAGTCATTAATATATATTAAGAACAACAAAGGACCCAAGACTGACCCTTGTGGAACCCCATTCTTGATAGTTCCCCAGTTTGAGGAATGTGTTGATCTTTGTATATTATGAGAACTGCTTATTTCAACTTTCTGCACTCGTCCAGTTAGGTACGAATTGAACCATTTGTGCACTGTCCCACTCATGCCACAATATTTGAGCTTGTCTAGCAGAATTTCATGATTTACACAATCAAAAGCCTTTGAGAGATCACAAAAAATCCCAATGGGTGGTGTTCGGTTATTCAGATCATTCAAAATTTGATTGGTGAAGGCATATATGGCATTTTCTGTTGAAAAATCTTTCTGGAAACCAAACTGACATTTTGTTAGTACTTCATTTTTACAGATATGTGAAGCTACTCTTGAATACATTACTTTCTCAAAAATTTTGGATAAAGCTGTTAGAAGGGAGATTGGACGGTAATTGTTGACATCAGATCTATCCCCCTTTTTATGAAAAGGTATAACAATAGCGTATTTCAGTCTATCAGGGAAAATGCCCTGTTCCAGAGAGCTATTACACAGGTGGCTGAGAATCTTACTTATCTGTTGAGAACAAGCTTTTAGTATTTTGCTGGAAATGCCATCAATTCCATGTGAGTTTTTGCTTTTAAGCAAGTTTATTATTTTCCTAATTTCAGAGGGAGAAGTGGGTGAGATTTCAATTGTATCAAATTGCATGGGTATGGCCTCTTCCATTAACAGCCTAGCATCTTCTAATGAACACCTGGATCCTACTATATCCACAACATTTAGAAAATGATTATTAAAAATATTTTCAACTTCTGACTTTTTGTTCGTAAAGTTTTCATTCAATTTGATGGTAATACTGTCTTCCTGTGCTCTTGGTTGACCTGTTTCTCTTTTAATAATATTCCAAATTGTTTTAATTTTATTATCAGAGTTGCTGATTTCAGACATGATACACATACTTCTGGATTTTTTAATAACTTTTCTTAATATAACACAGTAGTTTTTATAATGTTTGATAGTTTCTGGGTCACTACTCTTTCTTGCTGTCAGATACATTTCCCTTTTCCGGTTACAAGATATTTTTATACCCTTAGTAAGCCATGGTTTGTTACAAGGTTTCTTACGAGTACATTTAACTATTTTCTTGGGGAAGCAGTTTTCAAATGCATTTACAAAAATTTCATGAAATAAATTATATTTTAAATTGGCATCAGGTTCACGGTACACCTCATCCCAGTCTAACTGCTGTAGGCTTTCCCTGAAATTTGCAATTGTTAAATCGTTGACTGAACATACTACTTTGGAGGACTGTTTAGTATTGCTGAATGGAGCTATGTCATATATTGTAACTAGCTGTGCACCATGATCAGAAAGACCATTCTCAACAGGCTGAGCATTTATCTGGTTAAACTTATCTTGGTCTATAAAGAAGTTATCCATCAGTGAGCTGCTATCCTTTACCACCCGAGTAGGAAAATCAATAACGGGTGTCAAATTGAAAGAACCGAGTAATACTTCAAGATCATTTTTCCTATTACCCTCTTTCAGAGAATCTACATTGAAGTCCCCACAAATAATAATTTGCTTCCCCCTGTCTGACAGATAGCACAACAAGGAGTCCAAATTTTTCAGAAATAGATGAAAATTTCCTGATGGGGACCTATATACAGTTACAATAATAAATGTGCCTTTATTTAAGTTCACAGGCACATGCTTCTATATGTTTCTCTACACAAAACTTTTTTGTTTCTATACTTTTTGCACAATGATAACTTTCCATCATTCCATAAAGCCACTCATCTGTATCTATTGACTTACGACGTCTTTTATATCTTTTTTATTATGCAGATGTTTGTCAGAATATCGTATTCTCCACAATTACACAGCATACGAATGCATCATAAATACATCATATCTTGACATACCTGTGTAGTGATTTAATGAAGTTTACTATTTTGCTAATAACTTCATTTAAATGTTGCTTGCAGATGTTATTAAAAACTGTGCTAATCTAAAAGTGGTCACCACAATTGAAAAGAGAACCAAAAGATGCTTCTGTCAGACGACATAAATAATGGTTTCGACAATATTTAACGACAATTCGTTGTCTTTTAACGTGAGCACACATACACAGGAATACTAGCTCAGTTATTTATGGACAAACCTTTATTTTTAATTAATGTGAATGATCTGAGTGTGAATTAATGTTACAATATTTCTTTATTTAAATATTGTTGTGGCATATTAGTTTACTCGGGAACATATCAAGTTAAGATAAATCATGACCATAGAACTTCAGAACAATGTAGTTTTGGCGGGATTGGCCTTCAGCCAATGGAAAAAGTAGACAGCAGCGGAACTCTATTGGAATCAAGTGGAGACTAGGTCTTTTCGAGGTCAAAGGGAGCAATTCTGGATACTCACATGTTAGTTCTGGAAAAAGACAAACCTGCCTATGGTATTGGGTGATATTTGATCGATTGGGTGATATATTGTGGGCAGTCACAGGCTGCTACTATACTTTAATTTCTCGAGGAACTTTACATTTCGAGAGGTCTGAATGTGCTCCAGAGTAGGATTCTGCCTTTTTCTGCTTGTATTATGGAACTGACGATAGTGTATGAGTTTCTACTCGTCATCTCAGATGTGTTAATTTTTAAATCATCATTTTCAAAATGATCGAACACAGCAATCAGTCGTCCTTTCCTTTCAGGTTTTATTAAGCAAATCTAGATTTTGGTTAGTCCCTGGTCACAATCAAAGCACTGTTTCACAGACTCAACACATTTCCTAGTACGCCAGTACCCTGTTCTTCGGAATTCTTTCAAGACTCCTGTCAGTAGTCTTGAAAGAACTGTGACAGAAGCCCGAACAAAACGGGACTGACATACTAGGTCTTGTATTAAAACTATGAAATGCTGCTTTCATAATGGCTAGTTACTATCCGAAATCTATATCTGTTTTAATAAAGCACGAAAGGAAAATATGATTGATTCCTGTGCTCCATCGTTTTGAAAGTCATATCACAATCGTTGAGTGCATCCACATTCCTAATGGAAGGTAACTTCTCGTATATCATCATTTTGAACTTTGAACTGTTTTGAGCCGGTGAATATTTCGTGTGTTATGATTACCAAATTGACTTAGTTTCGTGTATCTTTGATGACTATTTAGTTTAGGTATTTTGCTACCATTCTCATAACACACTCAACGAAACTTTACTGCATTTGATAAGGGTATTTTCTGTCTGTATTTTAACTGAACATCTTAGGACCACTTCCCGTTGATTTCAGATGCCCTTTCTTCAATAAACGTTGTTCGACATAATTCTCTGTCGTCTATAACGATTACAGAAGTTAGAACAGAACCCTTTTTATTTAATTATTTGTTTAAATTTATTTGGTATTTCTATGTATTTTAGTAACTCGCAATTCTAGCCCATGCATAGAATATTTGACTGCAGGATCACAGTTACAGGTTATTATTTGCAGCGAATTAGCTGTGGGGCTGAAAGCAGACGTGAGCGACTTGACCCTATGACTACGTCGAGCTATTCTTTTTAAACAGAGCTGTACATAGCCCAAGTACCTAAAGTACGAGTAACCGCAGATAAAGACGTAACTGGTTCGCTAGTATGGGATGCTGTTTGCGAGAACAGTACTCTAGCAGTAACTGTTGGGTACCACTGCAAACACTTCATTGATAACAAATTCCTCTTCCATGGAATGTAGTTCGTTAGTATTCTCCTGCATGTACATACCACCACTTCCTTCCGCCTCCTATGATTACTGGCAGTAGCTATCCTGCTTCAGCGATGTCTTTTCAAGTGATGAATGAAAGTCATATCAAAATCGCTAACTAGATCTCGTTACGCATTATAAACATACCACACTCCCAAATTCATTACATTCTCTTAACGACTGCAGATGACTCTGCATTCAGTGGAACTTGCAAATACAGAGAAATTACTTGACCATGATAGCCGGCCGCGGTGGCCAAGCGGTTCTAGGCGCTTCAGTCCGGAACTGCGCGACTGCTACGGTCGCAGGTTCGAATCCTGCCTACAGCATGGATGTGTGTGATGTCCTTAGGTTGGTTAGGTTTAAGTAGTTCTAAGTTCTAGGGGACTGATGACCACAGATGTTAAGTCCCATAGTGCTCAGGGCCATTTGAAACATTTTTTTTTTTACCAAGATAAGAAGTACAGTGGTTTCATAAAGCCCATGGTACATGTCGAAATATTCATCCCGTATCTCACTAATATCAAAAGTCAGAATCAGACAGTAATCAGTACAACTGACATTTTTTAACTTCACTTCGTCAGCAAACTATGTTGCTAGTGTGACTGACAGCAGCTATAGTGTGCCGCTGATATGTCTGTGCACACAGGGCAGCTACTCCCAACAAACAGTATCAGGCATACACATAAATATTACATCTACTGAAACAACTATGAATGTCCATGTCAGAAACACTGATTTATTCAGCTGCACAAATGTTGAACTCTCGTGTGATCAATGGTCCTAGCCAGTGTCAGTGTCATAACCAGAGACTAGCTTGTAAGTCCAGATCGGTAAATACGACTGCCTGCTTCCCGACGTAGACACCACTCCGAGGCGATGTCTGCCACTGTCTGGTGCGTTCCCGTCAGACTCGGCGCCGGCGCGTGTCGTGCTTCCTTCGGCGAACAGGTGGATATGTGGTGGCGCAGTGATACCAGCTGAGGACCTTGACGCGCACACAGGATTTACATTCTCCACAGCACCCCTAAACACGTGACGATAATTCCGGGGTGGTTCCTTCGAACTGAAGCTCGGATTGGAGAAGAAAATTGCCCTGTACATATAGGGACAATTTCCTTTCCCAAACAGAGCTTCAGTCCAAGTACCTACAGTACGAGTAACCGCAGACAAAGACGCAACTGGTTTGCTAGTATGGGATGTTGTTTGCGAGAAATACTGCTCTAGCAGTAACTGTTGGGTACCGCCGCAAACACTTCATTCATAACAAATTCCTCTTTTATGGAATGTAGTTCGTTAGTACTCTCCAGCATGTCAACAACGGGACATTAACACAATAGCCTTCTTTATTTTTCCTGCTTTCTCAAATTATTGCTTATGTAACAAATCAACTAGCATGGTAATAATTCCAAAAAGTAACGGCAGTCAGTATAGTCACAGACAATGCGGACAATTAGTGCAGAGAGACTCACAGTGCACGTGATTGTAAACAAATCATTGGAATGAATGAAAGGAACTTAAGTTGTATAATTTGTTCCTAATTGTTGTATTGCTGACCTGAACAAATCTATTAAGGAATAATGAACAAATGGATGAGTTACTTACAGGAAGCCGTAACTACGTTAACACTGAGACCAAGATATTTTCTAAAAACAATTCACAGATAGTAATCCAAGTGGAAGGAGTATATAGAGGGTCTATACAAGGGCGATGTACTTGAGGACAATATTATGGAAATGGAAGAGGATGTAGATGAAGATTAAATGGGAGATATGATACTGCGTGAAGAGTTTGACAGGGCACTGAAAGACCTGAGTCGAAACAAGGCCCCAGGAGTAGACAACATTCCATTAGAACTACTGACAGCCTTGGGAGAGCCAGTCCTGACAAAACTCTACCATCCAGTGAGCAAAATGTATGAGACAGGCGAAATACCCTCCGACTTCAAGAAGAATATAATAATCCCAATCCCAAACAATGCAGATGTTGACAGATGTGAAAATTAGCGAACTATCAGTTTAATAAGTCACAGCTGCGAAATACTAACGCGAATTCTTTACAGACGAATGGAAAAACTGGTAGAAGCCGACCTCGGGGAAGATCAGTTTGGATTCCGTAGAAATATTGGAACATGTGAGGCAATACTGACCCTTCGACTTATCTTAGAAGCTAGATTAAGGAAAGGCAAACCTACGTTTCTAGCATTTGTAGACTTAGAGAAAGCTTTTGACAATGTTGACTGGAATACTCCCTTTCAAATTCTAAAGGTGGCAGGGGTAAAATACAGGGAGCGAAAGGCTATTTACAATTTGTACAGAAACCAGGTGGCAGTTATAATAGTCGAGGGGCATGAAAGGGAAGCAGTGGTTGGGAAGGAAATGAGACCGGGTTATAGCCTCTTCCCGATGTTATTCACTCTGTATATTGAGCAAGCAGTAAAGGAAACAAAAGAAAAATTTGGAGTAGGTATTAAAATCCATGGAGAAGAAATGAAAACTTTAAGGTTCGCCGATGACATTGTAATTCTGTCAGAGACAGCAAAGGACTCGGAAGAGCAACTTAACGGAATGGACAGGGTCTTAAAAGGAGGATATAATATGTACATCAACAAAAGCAAAACCAGAATAATGGAATGTAGTCGAATTAAATCGGGTGATTTGCAGGAATTAGATTTGGAAATGAGACGCTTAAAATAGTAAAGGAGTTTTTCTATTTGGGAAGCAAAATAACTGATGATGGTCGAAGTAGAGAGGATATAAAATGTAGACTGGCAATGGCAAGGCAAGCGTTTCTGAAGAAGAGAAATTTGTTAACGTCGAGTATTGATTTAAGTGTCAGGAAGTCGCTTCTGAAATTATTTGTATGGAGTGTAGCGATGTATGGAAGTGAAACGTGGACGATAACTAGTTTAGACAAGAAGAGAATAGAAGCTTTCGAAATGTGGTGCTACAGAAGAATGCTGAAGCTTAGATGGGTAGATCACATAACTAATGAGGAGGTATTGAATAGAATTGGAGAGAAGAGAAATTTGTGGCACAACTTGACAAGAAGAAGGGATCGGTTGGTAGGGCATGTTCTGAGGCATCAAGGGATCACCAATTTAATATTGGAGGGCAGCGTGGAAGGTAAAAATCGTAGAGGGAGACCAAGAGATGAATACACTAAGCAGATTCAGAAGGATGTAGGATGCGGTAGTTACTGGGAGATGAAGAAGCTTGCACAGGATAGAGTAGCATGGAGAGCTGCATCAACCCAGTCTCTGGACTGAAGAGCACAACAACAACAATCCAAGTTCTTAAGCGTAGGGAATCATCAGCCATTTTTACATTCCATAGTCATCGAAAAACTGTTGTACGAAAATATAAGCAAATAAAAATATAAAGTACGCGTTTTAAGTACGAATCACGCAATTGTTTCATTAATATTTGCAAAGATCATTCTGTTATTAGAGCCCTGCATGTGAATACGCCCATGGTTTTGGCGCCTATTTTCGTAATATCTATGTAATAAAAAATATGTAGTATACAAAGGGGAAACGTTGTTACGAAAATATCAAAAAAGTACTTGACCGATTTACTGTGAGTTTTTACACGTTAATCTAATAAACGTTTGGACAAATATAGCGTATATGTTTTTTAAATACTTATAAAATATATATTTTTATATACAAAATAAATAATAGTGAAACATTATTAGCTAAAATCTCGAAAAGCTCTGGATCGGTTTACTACAAATTTTAAACGATACTCTATTAAAAATCCATACAGCATAGATCGTACATTTTTGTTTCGTTTGTCGCATCCAATTTTAACTACGGTACTGGAGCATTTAAACCGTTAGAGAAATTGTTTGTCCCATATTTATTGTTTCTCATTACATACATTGTACACACCAGAATGTGCTATTTTGGAGTTTGCAATAACAGTACACAAGGCTCGAGATCAGAGAGTGTACACTATACTCGCATTCGGGAGGACGACGGTTCAAACCCGCATCCGGCCATGCTGATTTAGGTTTTCCGTTATTTCCCTAAATCTCTCCAGGAAAATTCCGGGATGGTTCCTTTGAAAGAGCACGGCCGACGTCCTACCCCATCCTTCCCAAAACGGATGAGATCGATGGCCTCGCTGTTTGGTCTCTTCCCCCAAACAACCCCAACCTCAGTGTGATGAACATTAGGTGGACAAAGGGGTGTGAGGAAACGGACATAGAGAGCGGAAAGGAGGAGTTGGACAGAGAGGGAGAAGTGGAGAGAGAGAGAGATAGGGAGAGAGAGAGAGAGAGAGAGAGAGAGAGAGAGAGAGAGAGAGCGGAGGACAAGATGGAGAGAGAGTGGGAGAAGGAGGAGGGGATGGACAAAGAGAGGGGTAGGAGGAGATGGCCAGAGAGAGAAGAAAGGAGGAGATTAAGATGTATATTCAATTACCATACATATTAGCAACGTGTGCTTTCTCTTTTCTTTCTCTTTCGCTCAACCAGGCTGAACCACAGCAACATGTCGCTGGTTATAGCTGCTATACCGTAAATTATGAAATTATATAAATAAAAATGTCATAATACTGGTTCTGCATGTTACTCTTCTACTTCGTCCAAGTTAGGCACCTGTACAGAGCTCTGCTCCAATTATAAATTTTCTGAAATCTCTTTTTCCTCTTAAGGTTTATGGGTTTGGATGTCAGTGGCTGCGTTTTTCATAAAAGCGCTTTTGCTTTCAGTGATTCTTGCTACTTTGACTATTTGTCTATTTTTCTTCATTGAATCTACTTGCTGCATGCTCATATTTGGACATCTCTTGAAGAATCTCTCGTAAGTTCAGCATTTATTGATACAGAGTATCCAAATACTGTGCACTATTTAATCTTAGTTTCTCCCACATCTGTGTGCATGTTGCAGCTATCAGGTAGTGCTGTTCCACTTCAATGAGTACCCAACTCAGTTTCTCTTCCCTCGTGGCAACTGATGCCGTCGTTAGTGAATCCTATCATTCCGATTATCTGTCCGTGACAACCAACTCACACATCGAGATAGTTTTGTTTTGTTTAGTGCCACACTGCTACTTCAATATGTGAATTAAATATCTGTGGCGACAATGAGCAACCCGGTCGCATATCCTTCATGGTTTGGTGTCTCGTGTCATTACTTCAATGGTGAATTCTACTAAGTCCTTGGATTACTCATATATTGCTGTAGGTGAAACCATATTGCAGAAGCATGGGAAATATTTTATTCCATTGATCATGACAAAAAGCCTTCACCAGATCTTCGAATGCAATGTATGTTTCCTCAATTACTCTGGAAAAAAAAAATTTGCGTGTGACATTTCTGGCTGAGAGACCCACTCTGGGGTGTTTGGCTGACAAGTGCAAGTCTTTTCATTTGACGCCACACCGGCAACTAGCCCATCGACGATGATGAAATTCCGAGGAGGCAACACGCACATCTCGTCCCAAGTAGGAAAAAATCTTCGACACAGCCTGGAATCGAATCTCGGGTCCTGTGATCGAGATGAGCAACGCTAATCCAAAGACCATGAGCTGCGGACACACTCATATTTAGAGTTACCAATCATAGCCCAGTACTTTACTCTGCAATCATAATTTTCAGTTTTTTCAGAGGCCGTACCTTTTTCTTGGAAATAGACCAATCAGAATGCTTCTAAGCTAAAACAGACATATTTTGCTCTCCCAATTACAGCCCAATATTTATCCGCCATTAAAACCAAACAGCCAGTCAGCTTCCTACATCAAGGATGGGTGAGCATGATACATCGTCATCCACTGGTAGTGGCAATTGCGTAACTTATCCACTTGATTGTCTGCACACATACAAGTCCTTTTTTCAGCATAACCCACAAAGCTTCACCCACAACAAATGCACCCCCCCCCCCCACACACACACACACGTCACATATACAACACTACATCAGCATTCGCTGAACCCACACAGCTTCTTCGGCGTTAACAGAAGCATACAGTTCCGTCAGCAACACACACACACACACACACACACATACACGAGCGCGCACGCAGTCGTAGACTAGCACTTTACTGGATATTGAAATTGTTCTTACAATCACAGCACAGTATTTTACAGGTTATTAAAACAAAGCAGCTAATCAATATGTACTGCGGAGTCCGTCATCTTGATCTCTGTACCCTACTCTGCGGTGATTAAAGTTCTGTATTTGTACCTCGCTTAGTCCAAGGCACAACGGATCCTCAAATTGTCACAATTTTATTTCCACACCTGAATTGTGTATTATTTATCCAAATATGTGAAGACTACCTGTTATCCGCTGCTTCACTCACATATCAGTAGTTTTGTTATGATGGGTGATGGTGGGAAAGTAAGCTAATAATTTTATGGGATGTCACTTATAGTGGTGTGGGGAAGTATGTATACAAAGGGTGTGCAGTGCATAATGAATGTGTTTCTATTGTTTTACAGTATGTAAAACCTGAAAACATGCATTATACACTGAAGCACCAAAGAAACTGGTCTGGTATAGGCATGCGTATTCCAGTACAGAGATATGTAAACAGGTAGAATACGGCGCTGCGATCGCCATCGCCTACATAAGACAACAAGCGTCTGGCGTAGTTGTTAGATCGGTTACTGCTGCTACAATGGCATGTTATCAAGATTTGAGTGAGCTTCAACGTGGTGTTAGCGTACGAGCGAAGGGACACAGCATCTCCGAGGTAACGATGAAATGGGGATTCCCCCGTACAACCATTTCGAGAGTGTACCGTATCAGGAATCCTGTAAAACATCACATCTCCGATATCGCTGCGGTCGGAAAAAAATCCTGCAGGAACGGAATCAACAACAACTGAAGAGAATCGTTCAACCTGAGAGAAGTGCAACCCTTCCGCAAATTGCTGCAGATTTCAATGCTGGGACATCAACAACTGTCAGCGGGCGAACCATTCAACGAAACATCGTCGATATGGGCTATCCGAGCCGAAGGCTCACTCATTTACCCTTGGTGACTGTACGACACAAAGCTTTACGCCTCGCCTGGACCCGTCAACACAGATATTTGACTGTTGATGAGTGGAAACATGTTGCCTGGTCGGACGAACGGCATTTCAAACTGTATCGAGCGGATGGACGTGTACGGGTGTGAAGACAACCTCACGAACCCATGGACCCTGCAGGGGACTGTTCAAGCTGGTGGAGGCTCTGTAATGGTGTGCGGCGTGTGCAATTGTACTTATATAGAACCTCTGGCACGTCTAGATACGACTCCGACAGGTGATACGTACGTAAGCATCCTGTGTGATCACCTGCATCCATTTGTGTCCGTTGTGAGCTCCGACGGACGTGGGAAATTCCAACAGGGCAATGCGGCACCCCAAACGTCCAGCATTGCTACAGAGTGGCTCCAGGAACACTCTTCTGAGTTTAAAGACTTCGGCTGGGCACCAAAGTCTCGAGACATGAACATTATTGAGCGTATCTGGGATGCCTTGCAACGCGCTGTTCACCTCGTACACTTAGGGATTTATGGACAGTCGTGCAAGATTTATGGCGTCAGTTCCCCCCAGCACTGCTTCAGACGTTAGTCGAGTTCATGCCACGTCGTGTTGCGCATTTATGCGTGCTCACAGGGGCCCTACATGATATTAGACAGGTGTACCAGTTTCTTTGGTTCTTGAGTCTATTTTATAATTGTATTTAAAAGCGCTTCGATTCATTACATTCGTGTACAAGTAGAGTTTTTAGGGGACCCTCTGGAAAACGCATTAATAGATGTGAGATTTTTCCACCAGAGTAACACATACCAATTGTTTCGCCCCTAAATTTTAATGCATTATAGTGCCTACATTTTTTTATCCATCCCACTATGATGACTTAATTTGTGATTAGAAAATTTGTGATTCACGTAGCTAACAGATCATTATCAAATGCAGTCTCACCAAAAACCACCCAAATTCCACATGTAAAGGTACGACTCTCTGTTTCTCGTACAGCCTTTAAATGAAGCCATCGACGTGAGTCTTCAAGCGCCTTGGAAGCTATAAGAGATGCACGACGCTGAAATTGAACAGGCTTTGTGACTCTTTCAGTGTCTTTGTAGCTTTTAATGCCACCTGACGTTCTATATCCAAGTTCCAGAGGACATGAGATGGCTCTGACATTTGGTGAATTCGAGTAACTTTCGCAGCTTGAGCTCTCTTAGAACTATGCACTTGTAATTGTGAGGCTTACAGTAATAGATGTAAATATGGCTGCCGGGCTTACCGTCTGATTTTATTGTATCTCCAACAAAACTCTCCAGCTATGCCAGGTGATGTGGGATCTCAATATCATAAACCACACCCACAATAACATTAGCTTTGCCCCGCCTCGGAATAATCTACAGCCACTAAGAGTCGCCGACCATCGCGTCAGCGTCGTCTGCAAGCCGTTCACGTACACCTTATTTAAAAATGTTAATAATGCTCAAAAAGATATAACTTTCTGCAGTAGCCTGTCGTTTTCTTCAGGGTTCAAGCTATCTCCATACCAAATACCACAGTAATCGGATCAGCGGTAGAGAACTGAAAATGTAACAGAGTGAGCTACTTTCTCAACAAATAATTCGGGTATTAGTATGGAAGTATGAATTAAACGACGTAGAGGATCGAACAACATTGTATTGATTACGTTGAATCATATTAAGTAGCAAATATGAACCATTTTCACAAATATAATTTTCAGAAGTGAAATCACAAATATGATAAAGTTCAAAACAGAAAGACTAAACAGCTTTTTCAGATAGTAAGTATTTCTCTTAATTTGCGGAAAATTCATCAGATCATAAATTTCTTGTACTGCACACTTTGTAAAGCAGCTAGTGTTCTTCATCAGGGTTCAAGCTATCTCACTTCAAATTTCACGGACATCGGTTCAGTGGTTTACTTGTGCAAATGTAGGCTGACAGAGTTCCTTTCGCATTTACAGTATAACTATGGAAGTCTGGATTGACATGGATTATACACGCTGAGGAGTATATAAGCATTGTATTCTAGCTGTTATCCACGACTGCGCTCGTGTACAGTAAAACTAAATGTGTGTATGGCTTTATTGATTGGGAGCCCCAGGTGAGGACAACGCACACATCCAGACGAGAGCCGAAAAAAACCGACCTGGGCGAAAATTGAAGTTGGGAACCAATGCCCGTGAAACAGAAACGCTGCCCGCATGACCGCGTGCTGCTCATTCAAATTTGAACGTACAAAGAAGTTGCAACAAACGCATGACGCTCAGCAGCTAAAATTTGGCTGGTTTGTGAGTGATATTACGATGGAAGTATGGATTAAACACGTAAAGGATTGTACAAGCATTGTATTCATTATGTCGAATTGTATTATTTAGAACATATATAACAATAAACACATTTTCACAAATGTGATTAAGATCAAAAGTCAAGGAGTAAATAGCTTTTCCAAAGAGTATTTCTTGTTCCATATTTCGTGTTATTTTCTTGAAATCATAAATATGCTGTACTACACATTTCCTAAAGTAGCTTATGTTCCTCCACAGGGCTTGTGACCGTTCCAATGTCTTTGTAGCTTTTAATGCCGCCTGACGTTCTGTATCCAAGTTCCAGAGGACATTAGATGGCTCTGAGATGTTATGAATTCGAGTTAACTTTCGCAGCTTGAGCTCTCTAAATCGGATTTACATTTATTAGGCTTATAGTAATAATAAATGACAAGCACCAGTTTCATTTATTATAATGTTGTTCTACCAAGAACCGACGGAGGATTCTGTTAACTTACAGTAACAGATTTAAATATGGTTCTCGGGCTTATCGTCCGATTTTATTGTATCTCCACCAAAACTCTCCTGCTACGCCAGATGGTGCAGAATCACAACATCATAAACCACACACATTATATTTGCACTGTCACGGAGTAATCTGCAGACACTAAGAGTCGTCGATCATCGACAGCGTTCAAACTATCTCCATGCCAAATTTTATCAAAATCGTTTCGGCGATTCAGTCGTGAAAGCAACAGAGGTACTTTCGCAATTATGATATTAGTATGTAAGTATATATGTGGATATTGACACTACTGGTGTAACTTACATGTTAAGACGCATATGACGCCGCAGACGAAACTGTGGACTCTCAAATTAAGTATGAAAACGTTATTCCCACATCATTGTCTCTAACATTTATCAAAATACGTGAAGACGCTTTCATTTTAAGTCTACTGGAAGCTGGTGGTTCAAAGATTGAATTGCATCACCTGACATTTTCAGAAGTTTTTCAGTAATATTTCACCTTACCAAGTACCCTTTTAGGGGGGAAGAAGATAATGCAGCATGTTGTCGTGTTCTGCACTAGACAAACATAATTAACGTTCTTGATCGACTAATATACTTTATCATTTTAGATCCTCGCCCTACTTGAGGTTATGTTCCACTTGTGGTGTCAAAAAACTTTATAGGAAGGCAAAGACATTTACCAATCAAAACTGTTGTGCCAGTGCTGTCAAAAAACTTTGAAATTGTACTTTCTTTTATTTCTATAACCGACTACTAAACAATACCAAGATCTATAACATTTGTAACCTCGAAATTCACATTTCCTGACACTTTAGCGTAACAAAGCATACGAAAAATTATGTGTTTTGGTGAAATATTAAATGCAGTGCATCACTTAAATTGCATATTTTTCGTAATAACGAAGTACAACTACGAAAAGCACAAATATGGCATGTTACTTTCTTAAACACTTAGATCAACATGACAGCTGCTCAGTTTGCATCTACCGAAGACTTTCCACATCTTTTTGAGTGTGCTAACACAATATAACATAACAGTCGCGACACTGTCTCGTTTTTGTTACCGTAACGATAGCAGCGGCCCAAGCTGCCAACAAGCGACACATCTGAATACAATACCGGATGATGGCGAATACTAACGTTTATATTGATCTGTAACATATTTTTACAGTAAGGAGTGTATGTAGTGCCATGAAAATAGACAATAACTAAAACTGACACCACATTTATCACTATCTAGTTTCCTAAGGACCCTGGGACATACGAAATTGTACTTTACAGGACAGTTTATTTACAATTCTCTTGTAATGTACAAGCATTTACTGAATAATGTCGTTTTCCTTTAGTAACAATAAATTGCTAGTAAGCACGAGAAGACCTGACGTTTTGTAGAAAGATGTCGTACATCTACCCAACAAAGCGGAGTTTTGACCCGTACTGTTCCAGCCCAATTAGTGAATGTGGAACGTAGGAAATCAATAAGGAATGTAATACCAACATTATTTAACGTTCAAAATAAGCCACCACAACTGTAGGTCAAGGGAAAACTACATAGACATGATAATAAATCGTCAAAAGCAACAAAACGCAGAGGAAACCAATCCCACAACTGTTACTGAATCTGAGCCACAAACTTCAAGAATCTTCAACAGCTTCGCTTTTGGAGCAAAAGTAATTACATTCATAAAAAATATGCGTGTATTAGAAAGTCGAAGGAAGTGTAAGAATGGGTGATTCGTTAGACTCCAGGACATGTTTTTAAGTGTCAAGGAAACTGTCTATGATAATAACAGCACACAAGAAATAAAATATACTTCTTATGCATGAAATATGCGTTTATTTTCTCTTGCGTTCAACGGAATGAGCTGCAAATACACGCATATTTGAAAGTATTTCGACATGAATCAGTTTGATGTATTTCACGAAAATTTGTCTCTTGATAATTTACTAATGCATGGAACGAAAAAATATAACAATTATTTATTTAAATAGAAAATAGCTTAAAACAAAGATTACCCTTAAGACGCAGATAACTGTATGCTTTCTCGCCGCTTGGAGCTCTAGTATCGCTCCAACTGTCAAATGGGACCAACTTTTGCACCAGAGTGTGTCGTGAAAGTATGTCGTAGACTGTTGTACTACTATGAGTCTTAGGAGCAGTAATGTCTCTGACCAGGGTTCCACACACAGGTATGCTCGATTTCTGATCACAGACGAAAATTCGAGCTAAGCTACAAAAGTAAAATAGCACTTAAAATTGGCTTTATAAATACACTAAGAGTTATTTTACAAGAAAACAAAACACGAATGGGTTAGTTATCGCCACAACTGATATATCTTACAGTTTAAGACGCACTTTGTAACTACAATTCGATCTTTGTACTAAGGTAAACAGTACCTTAAACAAACTACATACTGTCTGTATTATTTGTCAAAATACGTAAAGATTTCTTCTATAAGAGTACAAACACTCGTGACTCTCTTATTGGCACTACAGATCTAACTTACAGTTATAGTTCATTAGGTTGTTGTAAGGTGAAAATACTTCAATAAAACAACATACTAAACAGTTTATCAAAATTATTTAATACTCATTGATATTGGTAAAAAACAATGGTTGTTATGCTTTGAACTATCCACTTTCAACTACTTTTCTAAGTCAGCCAAACATTATAGTGACACCACATTGGGGTATTAAATCTTATCTTCCAGTGGAAAACGTTTGAAATCTTCTTCTGACAATGTTAACTTGAAGTGTCACACAATGGAAACTACAGGTAACTTCAGTTAAATAACATACTTAACGGTAGCTTCAATTCCTAAATTTGATACACATATACGCAGGTAAGAAACGACGGTGCCTAAGCTTCCTTTATTTGTGGCAGTTGTTCCTGCCACGTAGTCCAGTTTGCATCGTTTGACGTAGACATCTTCCATTTCTAGTTTTCTTTTGTGTACACGTAACATATTAAAAAAGCAATTTTTGTAACTGGGTATAGTTTGCTACATTTATTCCTTTTCTGAAGACCTGCAGAATAACATTATTCGTGGGAACCGATAAAAAAAGATCTACATTTGACGTTATCATAGACTCCTTGTCTGAATCTGTGGTAACAACTTCCACATAGTTTACAAGTAATGATTAAAGCTATGGACAGACATAACACAGCTTATCATCTTTTCTCAATCTTGATGGCCTGAAAGCTTTACTTGTACACTAGTCAACTTTCGTGTATACTTATTACCCCAGTAGGGAAATTGCAATACATTGTTAAATATAACGATCATTCCATGAGATATCCGTTTGTTTACACAATTAAACGTAACAATTATTCTGTAAGCTCTCAGACAGTTCGCTCCACATAGCAGTGATTAGTGCCAATCGCAACTGTGCACGTTGTAAGTACCATTTCGGTTTAATATTATTGCCGTTTAGGCAGTCTCCCACAGGATCAAACGCACCATCCATTCTTTAGTTATAATTCATACAGTCCAGTCCGGTGACAGCCAAACCCTAGGAAGTTTTAAGTGTTTCTGTCATTATTTAGTCTTGTCTTCGGCTTATATTTTGACCCACAAATTTGTTAAATATCTTTGTTATACAACTGGAACTCACTCACATTAAATTGTCTATTCAAACTGTCTTATCATTTTTCTGAATCACACTGCTATTTCTTGCACACAGAACTCATTGTCTGATGTTAGGTAATCTCACATCTCCAGAGAAATACATGTGCAAGTATGAATATATCAACAGGTCTCGACTTTTTGAAGACCTTGTTGACTAAGCATACGCACACATTTTAGCACAATCGCCCCCGTCGACAAATGCACACAGTGGGAATTGAGGAAGGGGGAATAAGACGGGAGGAAGATGGTATGCCATTGCTGCGACCACTGGACGAGAATGTTACCATGTACTGTGCTTCTTTCACGTCGCAATCTCTCGAAATGGCTGTTTCGATATAACGGCGGGTAACATAACGGATTGTGATTGGGGGAACATAATATGTGTATTTTGGCTTAGCTCTGGGTAGCACCATTAATTCATGGGCGGTTCCTTAGAACACCCCAAATAAAATGTTTTATTGTCATTTTTTGTACCGAACAGGGTCGCGGATTCAAAGACAGTTATGCATATAAAATCACTGAAATTTTTAATATGTACTCCTACCGTCATGAGCTCAAATAACCTTAAAATTTTCTTGATATCTTTATTCGTTTTCGAGATACAGAGGTTCAAACTTTCCATTCTTTTACATGTAAAATCCGGTGTGAACCGACATCAAAGTGCAGAAAATTCCTCATATTTTAGCGGTATATTGTCTAGACATTTATTTAGAAGTTCGATCTACCCTTTTTCAAAAATCTTTGTTAGTTCATTGGCGGTTTCTTGGAAAACGAAAAAAATTGCTCTTTTACCATTTTTTCGTACAAAAACCGCGCCGCGGAATCCAAGACGGCTACGCGAAGCAAACAGCTGAAATGTTTAAGATATATTTCTAAGTTCCTGATCTCGAATAGTCTTGAAAATTTTATTGGCATATTTATCCATTTCCATGATACAGAGGTTCAAATTACCTTATATATAGACATAAGATCCGGTGTGGAGGGAAAACGTATTTTATAAAGTGAAGTAGCGCAGAGTTATGTAAAGTGTCTCCATTATCATCTGGGAAGCCCATGTTGTAGTACTGAAGCATTTGCAAAATGCTTTTGCACGTAAAATCCTGACTGAAGTGCGAAATTAGTCTTGCAATTTTTGAATTTCACATAAATAGACCACCAAAATTTTACTCACCCATGAAGTTCTTTTCATATGAGTGACATATCATGCTGTGGCAGGGAAAGAAGCTAACCGGAGGAAAAATTCTCCTATCAGAGAACAAAAAAGGCGAAAACTCTCTTGTTTAAAAGACTCTGACTGAAAAGTGGGGTACCAGCTATCCCATTCTACCTTCCTCAGCACCTTAAACGATTTTCCCCAAAATTTTGGCATGACACCATCTTCACGTTTTTTTTTATGCTGGGGGAGAAGGAGACACTGGAAGTAGGAGAGAGACGGAAAAGTAATAAATACTGGTACATAGTAGACAGTGGTTGTGGTACAGAAACAGTGAATGAGATAATGTCAGTGTGGCAGAAGCAGAGTGACACAGTCACAGTGGGACATAATTGACAGTGATAGAATAATACTAGGAAGAAGAGTGAAGGAGACAGTGCCAGTGGGAGAGGAATAAAGAGAAGGAGAAAGGGGGAGTGGATTAGGGCTAGTTATAATGAGAGGCTGACAGTGAGGAAGACAGAGTAGTGACAGTGAGAAGAGACAGCAGCAGTTGGAAGGAAAGAATGAGATAGTGGCAGTAAGAGAGAGCAAGAGGGAGGGTGACAGCGAGGGGATACGGTAGTAGTAAGAAAGAACGAGAGACAGAGAGACACAAAGAGATAACAACAATGAGCTGGGCCGAACGAGTGAGAACGGGCAACTGGGAGTGGATAGGTATGAGCAACATACAGCGATAGGCTAGACAGTTAAGGGAGGGTGCGGGAGTGAGAGGTGAGCTACATATTAAGAAGAGCGCGAATATGGTCGCATGCCAAAATTTGTGGGAATATTTTAAAGCTGCTGATGAACGTAGAATGAGGCAGCTGGTATCCCCTCTTCAAAGTCTTTTAAACAGGAGCATATTCGCCTTTTTTGTGCTCTGATAGGAACATCTTTCCGAAAACGTGTTGTCCTTGATGTACGGTAATAACAAAAAAATTTGTTAAAGGAAAATGAGTCTTTCCTTAAATTTTTTGATAGAACATGAAAGATAGCCGGCCGGGGTGGCCGAGCGGTTCTAGGCGCTACAGTCTGCAACCGCGCGACCGCTACGGTCGCAGGTTCAAAACCTCCCTCGGGCATGGGTATGTGTGATGTCCTTAGGTTAGTTAGGTTTAAGTACTTCTAAGTTCTAGGGGACTGGTGACCACAGAAGTTAAGACCCATAGTGCTCAGAGACATGTGAACCATTAAAGATATGTTTAATCTGCAGGACGAATATCATGCCGCTCTTGACGTATCACCCCCCCTCTCCCCTCCCCACTCCCGGTAGTGTTTCCATACTAGTGGAATATGGAAGCACAGCCTATAGTATTCTCATTAATCGTGCCGCTCGCTTCACAACATACACTCCTGGAAATGGAAAAAAGAACACATTGACACCGGTGTGTCAGACCCACCATACTTGCTCCGGACACTGCGAGAGGGCTGTACAAGCAATGATCACACGCACGGCACAGCGGACACACCAGGAACCGCGGTGTTGGCCGTCGAATGGCGCTAGCTGCGCAGCATTTGTGCACCGCCGCCGTCAGTGTCAGCCAGTTTGCCGTGGCATACGGAGCTCCATCGCAGTCTTTAACACTGGTAGCATGCCGCGACAGCGTGGACGTGAACCGTATGTGCAGTTGACGGACTTTGAGCGAGGGCGTATAGTGGGCATGCGGGAGGCCGGGTGGACGTACCGCCGAATTGCTCAACACGTGGGGCGTGAGGTCTCCACAGTACATCGATGTTGTCGCCAGTGGTTGGCGGAAGGTGCACGTGCCCGTCGACCTGGAACCGGACCGCAGCGACGCACGGATGCACGCCAAGACCGTAGGATCCTACGCAGTGCCGTAGGGGACCGCACCGCCACTTCCCAGCAAATTAGGGACACTGTTGCTCCTGGGGTATCGGCGAGGACCATTCGCAACCGTCTCCATGAAGCTGGGCTACGGTCCCGCACACCGTTAGGCCGTCTTCCGCTCACGCCCCAACATCGTGCAGCCCGCCTCCAGTGGTGTCGCGACAGGCGTGAATGGAGGGACGAATGGAGACGTGTCGTCTTCAGCGATGAGAGTCGCTTCTGCCTTGGTGCCAATGATGGTCGTATGCGTGTTTGGCGCCGTGCAGGTGAGCGCCACAATCAGGACTGCATACGACCGATGCACACAGGGCCAACACCCGGCATCATGGTGTGGGGAGCGATCTCCTACACTGGCCGTACACCACTGGTGATCGTCGAGGGGACACTGAATAGTGCACGGTACATCCAAACCGTCATCGAACCCATCGTTCTACCATTCCTAGACCGGCAAGGGAACTTGCTGTTCCAACAGGACAATGCACGTCCGCATGTATCCCGTGCCACCCAACGTGCTCTAGAAGGTGTAAGTCAACTACCCTGGCCAGCAAGATCTCCGGATCTGTCCCCCATTGAGCATGTTTGGGACTGGATGAAGCGTCGTCTCACGCGGTCTGCACGTCCAGCACGAACGCTGGTCCAACTGAGGCGCCAGGTGGAAATGGCATGGCAAGCCGTTCCACAGGACTACATCCAGCATCTCTACGATCGTCTCCATGGGAGAATAGCAACCTGCATTGCTGCGAAAGGTGGATATACACTGTACTAGTGCCGACATTGTGCATGCTCTGTTGCCTGTGTCTATGTGCCTGTGGTTCTGTCAGTGTGATCATGTGATGTATCTGACCCCAGGAATGTGTCAATAAAGTTTCCCCTTCCTGGGACAATGAATTCACGGTGTTCTTATTTCAATTTCCAGGAGTGTATTACCTGTCTACTAGCAGTGTCCTCGAAAACGAGAAATCACTGAATTCCGTGCCTCAGTTATTCAGCACTTTTTAGTCACTTGGAGTTGCCTCCACAAAGATGTAGTGGAGAATCCAGCTTATGTGAGACTTGGAGCGTCCAAAATTGCGTAATGGAAGGAGCCTGTTGCTGAATCATTATGCTGGGCGTACTTACGTGAAAGCTGATTTCCTTTACAGGACCATCTTATTTTATTTCCGTAGCAACACAGTACCATTAGGATATGGCATTATGAATTCACTTTTAATAATGTGGGGAAATACTACGTAAACTATTCAAGTGAACGTGTATCAGGACAGATCCGACACAAACACTGTAATCACGGTAGCCGTAAAAGGGAACAATCTGCCTTTTGTTTTTTGACAGACCGTATGACCGAGTGTAGCTAGTTAACTACCGTAGACCACTGTCTTTACGACTGACATAAGCGGTCGTGATCTCGACATATTTAAAAGCATGTCTAGCACTGTTCCCAAATAAAGGCAAAAATTCTTGAAAATGGCGATGAAAAAGTGCATAACACATGTTTCTTCCGACAGTCAGACAGATGATGAAACGATACTGTCCGTCCCGTTTCATAAGATTTGTCACTTGGAATTTTCGAGAGTCTTGTTAACAAGTGAATCATACCGAATCTCACTCTTTTACTGTAGCGACGAAACTCTGGAGGAAGGATGAGCAGGTAAATCTGCGTATGTCTTACGGTACCTTTTTGATCCACAAACTTTCTTGTGTACCCTTCTAAGTGATTAAACGAATGGATAAAACTATATTATAAGTTCCGCAGTGAACCAGAGAGGGAACTAACAAATGGATGCATGGCCTTCGATAATCTTAACATTATTCTGGTAGCTGGGGAGGGAAGTCGCGGACGGCTGAAATTCGCAAACGGCCAGATACTTGGCTTCTGAGAAACGCGAAGACGGAGTCTTGAGAGTCCGCTGATCTCGTTCGGCGTTAGATAATGGCTGATTCATTTGAACACTTAGGGAGTTTCAATCTGTTCCATTCAGAAGTGTAAATCAGTAGATTGTCGTCCGGTTGTTTTTATTCAAATTTTACACGTAAAATTCGGTTTGGTATGGAAATCTTTATCCGTGATAAGATGTAACTACGTGCATCTGCACATGAATCTAGTCTCTCGTGAGTTGCGTCATACCAGATTTAAAGGCGTTTTCATACACGAAGGTTCTGGAGATTATTCTTTCGGGAGTTCTGAGATTCTTAAGGTGTTCGCCAGGATTTTTGTCTTCGACGTTTGTCTATGGTTATGACACGTGTCACCATAATCAATCTATGTTCATTCTGAACTAATTGAGGAATTTAGCGCCTTAGCGATCTGGTTCAATTGCTAAATGCTCCTTTTCTATTCATTATTTTATGTGAGTTAACTAATTCTCTTGTACTGTTGAACATAGCTATTGTAAATATGCCGTCCTACGTTACCGTTATTTTGTATCCAGCAGGTAAGGCTACATGTTCCACACTATATTACTTGACTTTGTAGGCAGAACGATTACCAAAATGTTTCATTTATACGCTTTAATGCATTTTTTGCCACAACAGTATCCGGCAGGTAAGATGTCTGCATTATGCTTGTTCCTCCTCCAGTGGTTTTATGATAGTTCAGCATATAATGAATCACCCTCCTCTAACATTACCTTTTTTTTATAGAGATAACCGATAACATGTATACTATCGAATCTTGCAAACGTTAAAATTGTATCACCAGAATTCATATTGCTTTGTATACGATGTATGTTCCAGGCTAAAATGTATAAAAAAGAAATTAACGAGTTACAATGGATATGTACTAACAGTTAAAATTACTCTTGTTTTAAAAAGAACTGAAATTGCAGAATTCATACTTAAAATTCATATTATTCATTGCACAATCTAACGCTAATTATTAAATTTATTTCTGGATTTATTTATAAAATAATAATAATAATAATCTGAATTTTCTTGTTAAAGAAAGTTTGTAAACTCTTTTTCTGTGTAAACTCTTTGGAATAATGTGAGTACCGCAGAATGTAAGTAGTGGTGGGCATGCCTCTGATGGAAGTAGATTTTTCTAAATTTGTCACCAACAATGGTGAATGTGGAAAATGTAAAAACGGTGTGATGTTGAAAGATATGACAAACAATAAAATTCAAGAATAATACAAGCAAATCTTCGTAAGGTATGTAGTCATCAAGAACCTATAAAATCTAAATTTCAGCTGCAAGAATGTACCAACGACAACAACGAGATAATGAAGATAAGTAAAAAGTTCTTCTTTTTTATATCTTACGCCGCTCGAAACTTTCAAAATTTGAGCAAAAGACATAATTTGAATAGTGATGTATCGGAGGGTAAAATTACAAGCACCCGTTGTATCCTAGCACCTCCTTTTCTGAGAGTTCGTGGAAATTATTCCTATAGTCCTAGTTCCAAACAATCCTCCACGTTCCCACGTACATGCGTTTAACCAATTCTGTAACAGTATGCCGTGTCCATAATCGTGTTTTACTGCGTTGAGAGCCATTTAATTAAGGTTGCCTTATTACCCTTGTTAACAGTGTGTTTATATGTTGAGTATGTTTCCATTATTAATATTCATGGCAATCTCGTGCTTTAAGAGCAAATAAACTGCAATTTGCTGCAGTTACCGACCCGTACTTTATATTGATACCACTCATGAATCCACCTTGATCCTTTCCTACATGTTTAATCTGTTCCATTGTCGTGATGAACGTTTCAGATACCGAATGAAGCCAATTTATCATAATGACTATTGTGTCATTCCATGTATTACATATCAGTGAAACTGAGTGCCAATTTTGAAGCTATTCGTTGCGCATACAATCAACACACGTGGCTTTATTGGACTGATTCAGCTGTAAAGATTCAGATATTTCACACGATCTTAATAGGACGTGAACGTAATACTAATAGCGTGATCATCTCCTGTGCATGTTCTAGGTCCTACCAGCCGCTATATTAGCAAACGACTAACAAAGAACTCGGTACCAGCTACAAGTTGCCTATCTAACGCCTTCCACGAACAAAAAAAAATTTATTTTCAATATTTCGCGTAATTATTGACCGAATTTTTAAAATTAAAATTCTGTCATAATCTACTCATTCAGAGATATACTTGTGTTTTTCCTTAAGCAGCGTAACAGATGACGCATAAATGCCCGGACTTCATTCATCTAGTATTTGAGAATAGCAAAAAAAACTTACACTTAATTTCTAACCTATACCAAACTGTTTCCCGCCGACATCTCCCACAAAATTATGAAAGGAAAAAAGTTCATGCTGTTAGCCTTCAGCAAGAGGTTTGACGTTTTAATTTACTTCTTCTTTACTGCCAACTCTATTCGCAACATAGTTTGCAGACATAATTCATATATCCACTCAATGTACCTGAAAATTTATGCGGCACACAGTTCAGGAGATACGACGTAAAACTAGCTTTTGCTTAAAATGCACCGCAAATTACCTAGGCTATATTCATCCTGTGTTTCGTAATGAGAGCACTTATCGACTCCCGAGAGACTTTACGAACGATTTCAAACATTACCTAAACATCTGCTGGCTTACATGCAAAAAGTTACGTATTTACCATAGTAACTCACTTTTAAAGTTATCAAACATTTGAAACTGTTTTATCTATGGAAGTACTATTCTTCAACGAATCTGTGGTTAACCGGTACGATTCTGAAATGATATGATTATCAACTTCTTCAAATTGTCCCGCTGTTATCTGCCGCTGCAGTTTAGTAATTCCTTATAAAATCACAGTAAGAGCTGTCACAATATTAATTCGTACACAGCATCTTTCAGTGGTACATTCCAAAAAGACGAGTTCCACAGAATGAAAACCCGTATCGCTACTAGCGAGATATGTGTAGCCTAAAGATGCAGATGCCAACCTAAGCCGAGAATACAGCTAAGTGCATTGTGATCAGTGTCACCTTGTTCAGCCAGGATACGGAGTTATAGAACTGCCATATCTGAGATCGTAACGATTGATCTACAAAACACCTAAAAATGGTTCAAATGGCTCTAAGCACTATGGGACTGAACATCAAAGGCCATCAGTCGCCTAGAACTTAGAACCACTTAAACCTAACTAACCTAAGGACATCACACACATCCATGCCCGAGGCAGGATTCGAACCTGCGACCGTATCAGTCTCACGGTTCCGGACTGAAGCGCCTAGAACCGCTCGGCCATCACAGTCGACCGCAGTATTCTCGCCATTGACAATTGATCAAATAAAACTTAGTCATTTTTATTTCAACTTACCAGTTGTCTAAATAACAGCTGTTATCGCATGACAAAATTAATAATCCATGTGTTACCTTCTCGCAAGAATATACTGTTGTACTATACTAAGCAATGTGTAATTAAAGATTCAACAGCAAGAGTTAATTGAACATTGCTCTAGAGAAGTATTAATCAATTTTTCGCAGTATTCATCAAAGAAAGGTTCAATTGGCTCTGAGCACTATGGGACTTAACTTCTGAGGTCATCAGTCCCCTAGAGCTTAGAACTAATTAAATCTAACTAACCTAAGGACATCACACACATACATGCCCGAGGCAGGATTCGAACCTGCGACCGTAGCGGTCGCGCGGTTCCAGACTGTAGCGCCTAGAACCGCTCGGCCACAACGGCCGGCAAAAGTGCCTAGATCGTCTCAAAGCCGATAACACTCTAAGACAAGCTTATTTCGCTTTTCATTCAATGATATTACGCCTTTTCCGGGGCTTGTCAATTGACTGAGCATCTTCGCTCGTGAAAGTGAACGCTGCTGATTTTAAAGAAGCGAGTCATTCAAGATATTAGTTGGTTTTGAAACTGTGTTTCATGAAGTGTGCTAACAAGCGTAGTTACATGATGATAATAAGTAGGATTTTTCTGAAAGCTGACTAAGTTAGCGTCGTAATGGAAACTCTTCTTTATATGTGGCCGCTCAAGAATACAATTCCTGTGTTACAGTGGCTACACTGAGTATTGGTCAGCAATACGTATAGTGAGGTCTTTCGTAAGGTTTCTAAGTAAAATGCAACTGTAGCCGACCAGAACTGTTAAATGCAAATATACAGACGTACTGAGTTCCATAAAGTTTGCCCTCTCTCTCTCTCTCTCTCTGTGTTTGTTTCTTTGTTTGTTTCAGTCTCTCCCTCGGTCTCTCTTATCTGTCTATCGTTTCGTTCCTTCAAATTGGTTTGGTTCGATGTCATTGCAATTATGTTTTCTTTCGTTCTTAAAAATGAGACTAGTTCGACTGTGAGTTTATGTTTTGTGTCAATATGATCTGTTCAATGATATTAGCATTGTTAGTTCTAAGTTCACCATATCACAACAAATGCATATAATCAGCTGGAAAAACAGTTTATATAATCGAATATCGATGATCAGTACACCAATGTTTTCAACGTTCTGCTCAGTATTATCACAGAGGCATCTAATTTTTTTACTACTGTTCGTTTGTCTGTTTATATTGATAAGAGTGATTGCCCCGTAACGTAATGCTTCAGATCACTGAAATGAATTGAGAAAAACTAATTTGTAAACCATCTTTCTACAATCCGTAAATTATGGTTTTAGGCCAATGCGAGCTTTTTGTGAAATTATAAACTGACTATGTTACGTAGAAATTCGTGGTAATCTTTGATGTCTGAATAATGAATCTAATGGTATACGTGTATGTGTGCAGTCGCGTTACGAACGAGATCCTGTAGAGTACAATCACACCAAACAATAGACGTTACTTGTTTTTGTTTTTAAAGAACGTAGTAGTCTGAAGCTTAGACACTATTACATTGTCTTGTAGAGGCGAAGACAGGAGCTGGAGTATTTCTCAGTAACGCTGGTACACTATTTTTCTACAGAAGAGCTGCAACCGTTCCTCAGCTCAATATATTGCTCCAGCGGCGACACACCTCATGTCGGGGCAGGGCAGAATTGCCGAGATATCGACTGTCCAGGACTGCCGGGTATAAATAAGCACCTCCACCTTCCCAGAAGTTAGATAATTCCATGCACTGTGAACGTGTATATCGGATTATCTCTTTTGTGCTCGTATAAAAGCAAAGTGTCAACAACTCAAGACGTAATAAATACCATATCAAATAAACTGAAGAGACAAAAAAAAATGGCACACATGCCTAATATCGTGTAGGGCACCCGTGAGCACGCAGAAGTGCTGCAACACGACGTGGGATGGACTCGACAGATGTCTGAAGTAGTGCTGGAGGGAATTGACGCCATGAATCCTGCATGTCTGTCCATAAATCCGTAAGAGTACGAGAGGGTAGAGATTTCTTCTGAACAGCACGCTGTAAGGCATCCGAGATATGCTTAATAATGTTCATGTCTGGGGAGTTTGGTGGCCAGCGGAAGTGTTTAAACTCAGAAGAGTGCTCTTGGAGCCACTCTAGCAATTTTAGACACGTGGGCTGTCGCATTGTCCTGACATAACTGCCCAAGTACGTCTGAAAGCACAATGGACATGAATGCATGCAGGTGATCAGGCAGGATGCTTACGTACGTGTCACCTGTCAAGAGTCGTATACAACTGCACACGCCCCACACCATTACAGAACCTCCACCAGCTTGAACAGTCCCCTGCTGAGATGCAGGGTCCATAGATTTATGAGGTTGTCTCTATACCTGTACACGTCCATCCGCTCGATACTACACTCCTGGAAATGGAAAAAAGAACACATTGACACCGGTGTGTCAGACCCACCATACTTGCTCCGGACACTGCGAGAGGGCTGTACAAGCAATGATCACACGCACGGCACAGCGGACACACCAGGAACCGCGGTGTTGGCCGTCGAATGGCGCTAGCTGTGCAGCATTTGTGCACCGCCGCCGTCAGTGTCAGCCAGTTTGCCGTGGCATACGGAGCTCCATCGCCGTCTTTAACACTGGTAGCATGCCGCGACAAGCGTGGACGTGAACCGTATGTGCAGTTGACGGATTTTGAGCGAGGGCGTATAGTGGGCATGCGGGAGGCCGGGTGGACGTACCGCCGAATTGCTCAACACGTGGGGCGTGAGGTCTCCACAGTACATCGATGTTGTCGCCAGTGGTCGGCGGAAGCTGCACGTGCCCGTCGACCTGGGACCGGACCGCAGCGACGCACGGATGCACGCCAAGACCGTAGGATCCTACGCAGTGCCGTAGGGGACCGCACCGCCACTTCCCAGCAAATTAGGGACACTGTTGCTCCTGGGGTATAGGCGAGGACCATTCGCAACCGTCTCCATGAAGCTGGGCTACGGTCCCGCACACCGTTAGGCCGTCTTCCGCTCACGCCCCAACATCGTGCAGCCCGCCTCCAGTGGTGTCGCGACAGGCGTGAATGGAGGGACGAATGGAGACGTGTCGTCTTCAGCGATGAGAGTCGCTTCTGCCTTGGTGCCAATGATGGTCGTATGCGTGTTTGGCGCCGTGCAGGTGAGCGCCACAATCAGGACTGCATACGACCGATGCACACAGGGCCAACACCCGGCATCATGGTGTGGGGAGCGATCTCCTACACTGGCCGTACACCACTGGTGATCGTCGAGGGGACACTGAATAGTGCACGGTACATCCAAACCGTCATCGAACCCATCGTTCTACCATTCCTAGACCGGCAAGGGAACTTACTGTTCCAACAGGACAATGCACGTCCGCATGTATCCCGTGCCACCCAACGTGCTCTAGAAGGTGTAAGTCAACTACCCTGGCCAGCAAGATCTCCGGATCTGTCCCCCATTGAGCATGTTTGGGACTGGATGAAGCGTCGTCTCACGCGGTCTGCACGTCCAGCACGAACGCTGGTCCAACTGAGGCGCCAGGTGGAAATGGCATGGCAAGCCGTTCCACAGGACTACATCCAGCATCTCTACGATCGTCTCCATGGGAGAATAGCAGCCTGCATTGCTGCGAAAGGTGGATATACACTGTACTAGTGCCGACATTGTGCATGCTCTGTTGCCTGTGTCTATGTGCCTGTGGTTCTGTCAGTGTGATCATGTGATGTATCTGACCCCAGGAATGTGTCAATAAAGTTTCCCCTTCCTGGGACAATGAATTCACGGTGTTCTTATTTCAGTTTCCAGGAGTGTATTTAAAACCAGACTCATTCGACCAGTCATCAATAGTCCAATGTCCATGTTGACGCGCCCAAGCGAGGCGTAAGCTTTGTGTCATCAAGGGTACACGGATGGGCCTTCGGCTCCCAAAGCCAATATCGACGATGTTTCGTTGAATGGTTCGCACGCTGACAATTGTTGACAGATCAGCACTGAAATCTGCAGGAATTTACGGGAGGGTGGCACTTCTGTCACTTTGAACGATTCACTTCACTTCAGTCGTCGTTGCTCCCGTTCTTGCAGGACCTTTTCCCGGCCGCAGTGATGTCGGAGATTGGATGTTGACCGGATTCCTGATATTTACTGTACACTCCTGAAATGGTCGTACGGGAAAATCCACACTTCGTCGCTACCTCGGAGAATGTGTGTCCCATCGCTCGTGCGCTGACTGTAACGCCACACACAGAATCACTTAAATCTCGATATCCTTCCATGTTGCAGCAGTAACCGATACAACAACTGCGCCACACACTTGTCTTATATAGGTGTCCCCGATCGCACTGCCGTATTCTGTCTGTTTACATATCTCTGTATTTGAATATATAAGCCTATATCAGTTGCTCTGGCGCTTCAGTGTATTTTCTGTAGCATTTACATTGTAGTGTGTGTGTGTGTGTGTGTGTGTTTGTGTGTGTGTGCTTTTTTGTTTTTTACATTGCGAACTTAGGCTTCCATTTTAATGAGTTTACTACTATACGTAAATAGTGGAAGTGAATGACATTATTCTCTAATTTCTGGACCTATACTTAAGAGAGACGATTCTGTGGGAAAGAGATTACTCAAAAGTGTTACGAATTCGGACCGAGCAGCCATTGTTAGATAAATTTAGCGCATTTTAACATGTTTCGTTGTCTCCATTCTCAGGACAGTACTAAGACTCTTAGGAAATTGAGTATATATGTTGTTAAAGCTAATTGCAGTCCCTTTCGTAATTCAGATAAAAAGTGTGCAGGTGATATGCCCTTAATAGAAATTGATAACCATTAAGTAGCACTACAACATCAGACAAGTACAAAAAATACCACCGTTAGTGATACAGCAGGTAAATGGGAATTAGGTATCTCCATACAAGTCACTTGATACTCTAGTACTCTGGAATTCTTACACATCTAAAATTAAATTTCAATCTGGCTGAAATGACGAAATATCTAAAACAAATGTACTTACAATTTAAATAAAAATGCATTCTCATAAGTTTGTGTAAAGTTTATTCCCCTGACTCGATAAGGTATAGTTATATGAGAGATACTCTGTCCATGCAAGGCAACTGTATGTCAAAAGTAATAAGGAAAGATAAATAAAAGGAATGTTCATCCTTACATGGTATACAAATTGATTTATTAACTATGTCATTACAAAGTATTTGTACTCTGATATGTAGTAGGCTACGAAAATACATTTTATTGACGCAATGTGAAATTTTCGAGATGCGATATGTAATATTAAACATCATGAGAAGCTTTACACATCCTAATTCGTAACAACAACTTATTAAGGTATAATAATAAAAATCATGAGAAGTTCTAGGTATCACAATTCACAACAACAAACTGTAAGTCGGTTTATGAACAAATCACAGCACAGCACAAGGGGTCAGTCTCGTAAATACAGCAGATAGGATGAGATAATGAGCCTCTGAAGTAAGACTGTAACACATGAGATGGAAGACAGTAATTAAGTTTAACACATGACACATGTATATATTTCGTAATTGATGAAGATACCAAAAAATTCGTGTGACATTAGATGTCCCTGCTCGTTTGAAGGCACTAGCACATGTTATCCACCTCCTCACAGTTATCCAACACCACAATCATTCTCCCATACACTTAACCATTCACTCTCATATTATTTGCCCTTCTGTCTCCATCAACGTTTTTTTTTTTTCCTTACTGCTGACTTTTCTCTCCTCTCTGTTTCTTTCTCTCCCTCTCAATAAAAGACCACGAAATTTACGCTCACTTCTGCAAATTATAGTCAACGAAGTAGTGAAAAAAGAATTATCATTCTACGTATCTGATGGCGAATGGCTAGCAGGTAATTGACAAGAAGTCCCGCCCAGTCTTCACGTTGTGAAACGCAAGGTGCTGCACTTTCTGTCCAAAATATTCACATAGGTTTCATGAGTACTAGAAATTCCATCTTCTCGATTGACACAATTCTGCTGTGACAGTAAGAACAATCGCCACCACAGGAGGCTGCAGGTGCAGGGGACACGTCAGCCGACGTCTCTCGTCTGCTGGACAAGGAGATAGAACAGGAGGAGGAGGGTGAAGAACATGGAGAGAAAAGAGAGGAGGAGGCGGACACGTCAAACAAGAATCAGCTGCTACAAGACCGTGAACGAAACTAACGCAGAAGATGAAAATAATGAGGTAACATGTGGCTCCGGTCTTGTTCGCTGGCTGCTGAAATATTTCTGTGTTCGACTGTCGTAGCGTGCTCTGCCGCCTCTCACCCAGATTGGTGACCCATATCGCAACAATTTTATGCAAAAATCGAGGCTATACAACTTCTTGCGTTATTACCGCAGTTTGCATAAAGACTGAATTGCTTAAGGGTATTATATACCCAGAACATGATACCATGATATCCATGTGGATAGGTGTGATGTGAATCCATTCCAACCACTGCGCCACATACGATTCAGTACAAAGAAACGTTGTTAATACACGATTTATTCAATTAAATCTGCAATTTGTTGTCATGCATACCGTAAGAGAACATTTTTCACTCATTACTGGATACTGTCAGCTTTGAATGATAGGGTGAAAATGTTGATCATTTGAAAAACAAATTTGTTGAAAACCAAACGTTAAGTTATCATTGCTCATTAGAAAATGCATAGTAATGACGGTTTATTTGAAGATATGTAGATCCTATGTTGATCCCAATTTTAACGTTGTTCTCAGAAAAACTGTCGTGTGCTGACGAAAATCTCCGTTGTATTCTAATGAAATAAGGGTCTACTTAAGTTAGTACTTTGTAAGAGGTCCGAGCAGATGTAATTTCGATGTATTGCTCACGCGCTGCCTGCGATATGTAAGGTATAAGAGAATCTCAGACCTGAGAGCAGTGTTGACTGCTGTAGGAACTGTGTAGCTGTAGCAGTAAGTAGTTGCTAGCGAGCAGTCTGGTCTGGTGTATCGTGTTGGCTGGGCCGGTCGTGGTGCAGCGATGCCGGAGCCTGAGCATTATTGTATAAGGTAAAAAAAGCAGCCTCGCGCATAAGTAGTATTGTTATCTCAAGTCCCATGTAAATGTTTTAAAAATAACCTAATAATTATCTTTCTCATAAAAAATAACTTTTAACAACCATTCATTTCAATTTAAAGAATTTACTAATTTCTCCAATCCATGATCATCCCGATTATTGCAAAAGAAAAATCAGTTGTTTCCTTTCATAAATGACAAATCTATCGGCCAGCATTGCACAGGGCTGTGCCAGAAAAATTTATTGTAAGAGCAGATATATATGCGTTATCCGGCGACTTTATTGAGGTAAGAATTTTTCTTTTTTTTTTTATTCAGAATGATCTTTCAGGGCCATGACGCAGCACTGCTGACGTCCAAAATTTACCACGTTAAATTCACAGTCAATTATTGAAAAGTTATAAGTGAGCGACGATTTAATTGAGAGGTTAGTCACATTGTATTATTACCAGGTTACTGAATTTATTTTTTTTTTTTTGTTGGGACGTTACACTGAATGTGAACGACAAATTATAATTTTTAATGTTGAGAAGTTTAGGAATTTTTCTGTTTTGAGGTTACACTAAATTTGAATGAATTTTGTGGGGAGGTTACACTTGGCGACAACCGGCCAGGATCGTATTTCTTTGTGAATTACTGAGAAGTAGACAGTTATATATCTGCTCTTATTTACCTAATATTAAATGTAGTTTGTAGCTGGCGCAACGCATTTACTAATTAGTCGCACTTTCTTTCACAGATCATCGGCAATTTATTGCTCTTTGTTGTAATTGTGTTTGTTCCATTGTTGCTTCGTCTTTGTTTCATTTTGTGCTAAATTTTGATTTGTGAAAAAAAATGCCGCGAAAAACTGTTAACAGTACATCGCGATGTGCAATGAGTGAAATAGCCGACTCGAATAATTTGATCGATAATACTTGCGACACTCAGTGTAATAGTGATAATCGTCTAATTACAGATAATCAGTGCCTGCCGATCACTAGTACTGAGTTAAATCCTAATGATAGGCAAACAAATTCAATTATGTCCACAGTAAATTTAACAATTGATGACGCGGCACGTTCCGATACAATGAACTCTGCCCAGTTTGACACACCCGGTTTGCGAAATTTGAATTGTGAACAGATAAATTTTTCTCACGAAGATGAACAATGTAGTCAGAATACGTCAGAATTATTTGATTCCGATGTAGTGACCAACAGTGCACGTCCGATTGGCAAACCTTTTCAAGAATCAGAGAATGACCAAATGATTATACAAAACGCGACAAATGCAGATACACCAACACACAGCATAGAAAATAGAGTCGCTAATTTTGGCATGGATCAAGTTATGGCAGTATTGCTATAACTTAATGAAAAACTAGACAACAATTCCAAACAGTCGAATGATAAACAAGACAACAATTTCAAACAATTTAGTGAACAGATTACAGCCTTTGCCGCGCAATGTCATGATACTAAAGAACAATTACGTGAGGAAATTAAGGCTTGTGCTAGGAACAGTAGTGAAGAAATTAGATCTGTGGCACAAGAATTAAGTAATACACATGTAGGCACAACTAAATTACTTAGAGATGAAATTAGTGCAGTCGCTAAACAATGTTCTGAAAACGCAACACAGTTACGCGACGAGTTTAAATTAATGTCAGCAGAACTTTCACGCACACTGGATGCGAAAGTAGACGCGAAATTTGAACAACAGAACAGCCAAATTGACTAACGTTTTAATCACCACCTACAAAACAGTGAAACGCGTTACAGTAAATTTATACAGGAACAGAATAAAGTAAAGCAACAAGTCATGGAAACAATTACTGCACAGAGACAGGAAGATATGCGTAAATTGTTTACGAAAGCAAAAACATACGAGACGAAATAAAACAGTTGAACACCGAATTGCATGATGAAATCTCCGATCTTAAAACAAAAACAGACACACATTAGACTTTCAGACAATGACCAACAGACTTGAAAAGTTGGAACCAATACAGGATCCCGATGCCATCAAAGCAGACGTTAAGAAATTGAACAAAACCACACGTAAAATACAAAAACAAATTAATGCTTGTGATACTAAAAACGATGTCAAGTAAAAGCACTGACTGCACAATATGATGAATTGGCCAGTCGTATTGATGTTGTCGAAATTAATAATGACACCAAATCAGACGATACTTCACCAGTTTCGTTTAATCAAACACCCGAATTCCAAAATTTACAGCAGACGATCAGTGAGATAGGTTCGTCCAATAATACATTACGTAGAAAATTGTCATCTTTACAGCAAGAAGTGACGGAGATGAAAAATATTTCACAGCATACGCCACTCTCCGAACATTTGTCAGACTCACACAGCCAGTGTAATTTATGTAATTTACAGAGAGTACGTGAGTTAGATTCCGAACAGTCACAGACAAATAGATTATCATACAATCCTGAACCTGTTCAGACATACAGAGACGATAATTTTGATTACAAGCACTTTATATCCGTGAGAAAATTTAAGGTATTTAAAAATTACAGAACACAGATTCACCCCTTGGATTGGATACAACAATTTAGCTTTGCTTTTCCACCAACTTGGCCCGTAACACACAAACTTGAATTTATTTGCAGTTTTTTGGAAGGCGAACCGGCAACTCGTATGAGACCGATCGCGAGACAATGCTATTCGGTAGAAGAATTTCAGAATGTTTTTCTGTCGGCGTATTGGTCGAAGACGACACAGCGCGGAATCAAGGATCAATTAATTAGTTTACCGAATTATGAGAACTCAAATTTTCCCACTGTCACGCAAGTTTTTGAACACATGGTCCAACAAATCCAGTACTTAAGTGAGCCATACAGTGAATCTGCACTTATCCAATTAGGTATTTCTAAATTACCACGATCGTTAAGAGTATCACTTTTAACAGGTCAGCAGAAAGAAAATATTTCGGCATTCAGAGATCTCCAGAATGAGATATTCACTCTGCAGCGGAGTGTGCGCTGATATGAAACTTCCTGGCAGGGTAGAGCACTTGCCCGCGAAAGGCAAAGGTCCCGAGTTCCAGTCTCGATCGGGCACACAGTTTTAATCTGCCAGGAAGTTTCATTCAGAGATCTGTTACAGCTTTTGGAAGTTCAGCAATCAGATTATTCCTTCATAAACAAAAATTTTTCACATCATAACCAAGGCCAACCAACATAGAGTAATTACGATCAGCCACGCTATTTCAATAGCAAAGGTAATAGACGCTCCAGGAACGACAACCACCAGACCTTCAATAACACACAAAATTTTAATTATCAGTATCTTCAAAATTATCAGCAACAGGAACCACATTTCGGTAACAATAGAGGTTTTTCCCAACAACAGCAACAAAACCAGCCGGTTAGCATACCTAACCAACAATGTAATGTGCAAGGTCAGCCAAGCTTTAATCTTTCGCCGCCTACACGTATAACGTCGGCTCCGCCAAATAGTAACGCACAGCAACAAGGAAACCACTATGTACAGAAGACACATCATTTCAACTCGTATCGCAACGCGCCGTATAGCAATGATTATTATGACAGACGTAAAAGTAATGAGCACAGTTTTCAGCGTAACAGTAGGTCTTACCAGCAGCAGAATCATCCACAACAACAGATTATCATGAATGAACCAGACAGTCGGTATCATCCCGTACCTAATACGTCAGGAAGAAAAGTACAAATAGTTGAAATGCCACAGCATCCTCCAGCAACGTAAGCAATACTTTTGATACACAGACTCTTGTTCACGAAAATGTTATTACTTTTGACGACATCCGAGACACACTTTTGCATGAAAAATCAGTTATTCAAAAAACCATTTCCCACCCTGTCATTGAAGTAAAGATTGGATCATCCAAATTTTCAGCAGTAATCGATTCTGGATCACCTATGTCAGTTATAAATGAAGAAACTTTCAACGAATGTAACAAAGAGAATACCTATCCTACGTTACCATTAGGCAAAACTAAAGTAAAAGGAGCAGTATCTGGTAAAGGAGTAGATGTAAAGTTACAGACACACTTATCATTTTGTATTGCAGGTCATACGTTTCACTCAAATTTTTGGATTGTTCCCATATTGACAACAGACGTTATTTTAGGTACGAATTTTCTGGTACAACATGACGCAAATATTGACTTTCAAAATTCCTATTTAATGTTAAAGGATGAAAATGTACAACTGGCATTAGAATTTCAGCACTCTTTATCTGTAGAACAAACAATTAATCGAACAGAGGTCATTTCTACATCGCGTTACATAGACTGTCATTTGACATTGTTCACAGATACGTACGTACACAACCATAATGCTCCAGACGAAGCCGACTATGACGTTATGCAAATGATTTCTGATAAAGTAAAACAAAGCAGTGCAAATACAGACGTCGAACGTACTCAACTACGCAATATTCTTTTACAGCAAGCTCCAGTTTTTGATAACGTCCCTGGTACTATTTCCGGTTTTATGTATGAATTTCAAGTTAAACAGCATGACACGTTTAAAGCCAAACATTACCCTATTCCTTATATTCACAGAGAACAAGTTAAGAAAGAATTGCAAGCTACGCTTGACCAAGGTATTATTGAACCGGCAGTTAGTCCGTACATAAACCCGCTCCGTATTGTTAAGAAAAAGGATGGCTCACTTCGCCTCGTACTTGATTCGCGTCACATCAATGACATTATTATTAATGAAACAGATCGCCCACAGACACTAGAAGAACTTCTACAGAAATTTCATGGTACTGCTATTTATTCCACGTTAGATTTGAAATCAGGATTTTGGCAAATTCAGCTCCATCCGAACTGCAGAAAGTACACAGCCTTTCTCTGTTTTGGTGACTGCTATCAATTTTGTAAATTACCGTTCGGTTTAACAATTTCTTCAGCAGCATTTATTCGCGGTTTGAATACTATACTTCCGACAGAACTTAAAGACAGAATCACAACGTATGTAGACGACATTCTTATTGCAGAAGCTAACTGGTCTGAACACAATCTGATTCTTGAACAACTGTTACAAACTTTTCGTGCACAAGGACTCACAGTTAATCTTAACAAATCGCACTTTGGCAAAACTTCCATAAAATTTCTTGGACATGTAATTTCAGCAGAAGGCATTGCGCCTGACCCGGAAAAACTTCAAGCTTTACGTGACATTACTGTTCCAACGACAGAGAAACAACTACGCAGCTTTTTGGGTTTAATTAACTTTTTTTCGTAAATTTATTCATTATTCTGCTTTAGACACCCCTATATTATGCCAATTGACGGGTAAAAACGCTATTTGATCCTGGGATAGTCAAGCACAGTCTGAATTTGTCAATCTGAAACAAGCTTTGTTGAATGCACCACTTTTATCACACCCAGATCTTACTAGAAATTTTTCCATTGCCACCGACAGTTCTAACACCGCTTTAGGCGTACACGTTTTTCAGGAAATTGAAGAAAACGGTACTACAGTAATTAAAAACATTGCCTTTGCGAGTCGCATTCTGTCACCTGCTGAACGCAATTATTCTGTCACAGAACTTGAAACATTATGTGTTGTATGGGCATTTACGAGATTAAGACATTTTCTTTATGGAAGACATACTCCCGTTTACACAGACATAGAGCTATACAGTTTTTACTTTCAGCAAAATTTACACACGACAGATTAAGCAGATGGAAACTTTATTTACAGGAATTTAATTTTACAATTGTTCACATTCCCGGTACACAAAATATTGTAGCAGATGCACTATCCCGTTCTCTCAGCAACAATCAGCAAGACATCGCAACCAACTTCTGCCAAGCAAATTTTAGCGTCATGTATATTCAACAAGTTGCATTCGAAAATTTTGTTTCGTCATCATTACGAGACATAGCACAAGAAGAGAACAAAGACAACGTATGGAAAGAAATTAAACGCCTTTGGCAAGATAAGAATAATGTTACCATCAGAAACCATTACACTGTATGCAATAACATTCTGTTTCGCCGCTCTCACCCTGACAGCAACAATTGGTTACTATGCATTCCTGACGAGCTTGTTAACAAATTAATCTGGTATACTCATTTAAGTTACGCACATTATGGAGCCAGAAAATGTTTTCTTATACTGAGACAGAACTTATTTTGCAAACCTGGAGAAAAGTATTCGACGAGTTTGAGCGTCATGTAAAATCTGCCAGAAAGCTAAATCAGACACGACTTCACATATTCCTCCGTTGCATCCCATTGTACCCGTTAAATTGAGACACATGGCTGTGGTAGACATTTTTGGTCCGATTCCCGGAACTAATAGAGGTTTTTGCTACATCTTTGTCGCTGTTGAACTCACTTCGAAATTTGTTACCTTCACTCCGTTACGCAAAACTACTGCTAAATCTGTTTCGAATGCATTTGTAAAACATTTTTTTATTTCATGTAGGGCATGTATTGAAAGTAATTTCCGACAATGGGCCACAGTTTCGATCTGCTATATGGACACGTATGTTACGAACAAGAAACATTTCTCCGATCTATATATCCAAGTATCACGCTTCTTCGAACCCTTGTGAACGTCTAATGAAAGAAATCGGTAAACTATGTAGAATATACTGCCATAAAAAACATATTGATTGGGATACACACATACTGTCATTCCAGGATGTAATTAACTCCATACCAAATGAATCTACTATGCTATCTCCGACTGATATTGAAAAATGTTGAACCACCTAACAAAATTAAAGAATTAGTATCTTTTCCTACATCTCGTAGACTACGCCACCATGAAATAATTGACATTGCGCTGAACAACATCAAACGTGTCACAGAGCGCCGGAGAAGACAGCAGAAACAGGTTTGTACACGCCGTGACTTTCACATTGGACAGAAGATATTAGTACGCACTCACTATTTATCCAACAGAGAAAAGAGTAGATGCAGTAAATTTGAGCTTCTATACGCAGGTCCATATCGAATTCGCAGCATTCCTCACCCCAATGTAGTACACTTCGAAACTTTGAGAATCAGAAAAAGCAAAGGCAATCATCATGTCTCCAATATTAAACCCTTTATTGAATGAATATACTTTATGATTTATCACACTGTAATGCCATTTCCTGAATTTTATATGACCACTGATGCAATTGTATTTATATGAACACTTACTGATGATTATCATATTTTTTCCTGGCAAGTGCCCGGCAAGATAAGGTTAGCAGGTCGCTTTTCCTGTCGTTATATATCAGACCGTGCACATTTTCCATTTTTTGTGTATATATGATTGTTTTCCTATCGAAAGTAGAATTTTTGTTTGTATGCACTATGTAATCTTTAAGATATAACAAACACCAGTTGACTTTGGCATTTTTTCTTATGATATCTCAATATCTTGACTATTCTACACTTTTTGCCATTACATTATGATACTGTGTGTACATTTTTTGCACTTGAAAACTGTCTTTGTTTTTGACCTAATACGCTTTCTGTCATGCTATGCTGTATGCTTAGTTGTATCACTAGAAACAAGTTTTTATCTAATGAGTATATGATTTAAATGCAAGATATTAATCCTTATTCATCATTTTCAGAAAGCAATAACGTGTACAAGAAATAAATTAAACAAACCTCAGTGGTTTACTCTGAAATGGAAATTTTACCATCGGAATGAACGAAAGAAAATGCAATATCTTGTCATGAAGAGTAAATGGATCAGAATTAACAAGCATTAACCAGAATATACTATACACATCGTATGATAGCAGTCTTGACTAATTATTTTTCTTTCAGAATACGAGGCGATTGATGCAGGCTGTCAGACAGAACTACACATCTTAGTTTTAGTGATGAAATATGCTAGAGATAAGAAACTCTATACAATGAATAGTTATATGAAGTAAATGATAATATGAATAATGAAGTGTCTCTTTCTGCAGATGATAATGAATGATGATGAATAGTTATATGAAGAATATGCTAATATGAATAATGAAGTTTTTCTTTGCAGGTGACGATAGTGATGAATTTTATATGGCCACTTAACGCACCACTTTTAAGTTTTTCTTTGCAGATGAGAATAATGATGAATTTTATATATTAGCTAAGAGATGCTATGTAGTTATTTAAGTATTTGTTGCAGTTCGTTTTGACAGTATGTCTTATGTCGCATGGTATAATGACTGAATGTTTTGGAAAGGACAGCTAGAGTACATACATATTAAGTACACGTTTCATTACCTGTTAATTCGAAGTTCACTACTTTTCAGCATAACATGCATTTCTTCTTTCAGCTTAACAATCCACTTTGTATTTTTCCCAGGAGAAGCTTTTCATAATACTAATATGCTATAAGCACTTAATTATTAAATCTGTTATAGTAGTTGCATTTTTTTACCCAGTTGTGTCTATCATTTATGAATGTGATCACATATACTGCTTTTGTTTCATAACCTTGCTACAGCTGACTCATGACGAATGACGTTATTAATCCTTATTTCCAGCAATATGTCAAAAGCAAATATTTTCATGCCCCAGCAATTAATTATTGATCCCAACGCAATGCATTGCTAGCACAAAAAAATCTATTACCAGTCCCAGCTTTTACCGGTATACAACCAAATAATGCTACCAGTTTAAGATATATTTCTAGTCCTAAATGTAACGCAAATTTCTCTGATGTATTGATTCCATTATGTCTATGTATTATTGTAATACAGACTTTGAATAATAGTTCCAATGTCTTATATTTTAAATTTGTCTTATGTCACTTACATGTATATCACATGATATATATATGAATAACAATAGCTTGATGCTACACTCATTAGCTCCTGTTTTGAATGATGACTTCTGAATAATACTGAATAATGTTTTGTAAAACTATATGAATACTTTATAACTGGCCAATGAGTGCCAATAATTACCGCAATCAGATGAGTTATGAATAGTGTTTTGTAATATTCAATACTTGCTACATGTTTAGTAACTGGCCAATGAATGCCAATGATTACTATAATTAGATGAATTATGTATAAATGCTATGCCAATAATTAACTCATTTTGAATGATGACTTCTGAATAATGCATAAATAAATGCTTTGTAACTGGCCAATGAGTGCCAATAATTACTATATTGAGATGACTTATGAATAATGTTCTGCAATACTCCATACATACTACTTAAATGCTGTGTAAATAGCCAATGAATGCCAATAATTACTCAAATCGGTTGATAGACTAATGTAATTCTTAATGATGACTAGCATAAGACTTAATGTCCTTCACCTTCTGACCTAATTACCAGAAATTACTGCAATATCCGTTTGTCCTGTCCATCCTCATGATCATGGAGCACTATATTTGGTTTTTGCACTAATTCTGCGTTGATGTGAGAGTATGGATTCTACAAGAATGTGGTGTTGACATATCAAGCTGTCCACCACCTTGAACAATGGAGATGTTATTATGGTCCTACTGTTTGGTGTACCTAATGTACTACCAAAATGATAACATTGAATATCAATACAACATTTCAGTGTCTTGGCTACACTGATAAATACTTCAGGGAAGAGAACTTCAGATTGTCTCACTTGGCGTTGTGCTTCTGTAGGAAGATATGGACTTTCGGTGCAACTACGTGCAACCTAATGTGCTACAACCATGATGCAATCCCTCCCATTCCTTTCCTAGTTCTTGTAAAATGCTAAAGACTTCTACAGTGCGTGTGCACTTTATTTCAATCCATGATATGTTGTAAATATACTAAAGACTTATACAGTGTGTGTGCACTTTATGTCATTTGTTAATATATTTTGTATTCAGTGCGTGTGCACTTTATTTCACTTCATGATATGTTATGTAAAAATACTAAAGACTTATACAGTGCGTGTGCACTTTATGCCATTGTTAATATATTTTGTATTCAGTGCATGTGCACTTTGTTTCATTTCATAATATGTTATGTAAAAATGCTAAAGACTTATACAGTGCGTGTGCACTTTGTCATTTGTTAATATCTTTTGTACTCATTGCGTATACTTTTTGTCATTTCTTGATATATTCTGTACTCAGTGCGTGTGCACTCTATTTCATTACTTAATACGTTCTGCACTTATCAATAATGTATATACTCTGTGACTGTAGACTAAGTAACTAAATAGATTTTAGAAAAATTTGTTGCTCATGGCAAGTCCAATTGACTCACCATCGCTGCCAAATTTTTGCCCCCCCCCCCCCTCCCGCAGTGGAGGGTTATGTAAGAGGTCCGAGCAGATGTAATTTCGATGTATTGCTCACGCGCTGCCTGCGATATGTAAGGTATAAGAGAATCTCAGACCAGAGAGCAGTGTTGGCTGCAGTAGGAACTGTGTAGCTGTAGCAGTAAGTTGTTGCTAGAGAGCAGTCTGGTCTGGTGTATCGTGTTGGCTGGGCCGGTCGTGGTGCAGAACGAGAGAACATAACGCATATAAGATTTTCACAGTTGTATGACAAACAGGGAATCATTTCATTGACTTGGTAAGGCTCGTAACTTTCTGTATATAAACACAAAATCCCCTGATAATGGTCTAGAAGTCTGAAACAAGTTGAGAACTAGGAAAAATTATTACAGAAAGTGGAAAATTCCACTTTTTTAACATGTATATGCAATTTCTTGGGCATTGTATATAATATTATTTTCCACTTTTATACTAATTTGACTAGTTCACAACTAGTTTCAGCCTTGTAGGCCATACCAAGTGATTTTACGGTTCTATACAAAATAGTATACATTGTATTACCATCACAAATAGAAATGCATTCATGAAGACAGCATACAACTTATAACACATTGAAAGAAATTTACAAATTAATAAGTAAAGTACGCAAGTTGAAAACCATAGTTCTTAAATTACACAATTCAGTATTGGTTTAACTCAAAAGCTGATTACAAATAATGTTTTTAGTTTCACTTCTAGGCACTAGGACCAATAAATTATTGGGTGAGCGCTTTCTTGATCAAGCGACGTAAAGCTGTCTGTGAGAAAAACATGGCGATGTCAAAGCCACATAGCGGTACTCAACAGGCTGCTCCTGTGAATTGTTAACTAGTTTTAAATGCAAGTCTCACTGGACACGACAGTTTTTTAAAGTTAAAGGGGAGACCTCTTGGAATGAGCGATACTTGTGGGAAGTAAATAATTTCATTCTTCCCGTTTCCTGTTAAGATGGTTGCTTCACTAAAACTGCCCATCTTCTTCCTAACACACACCTTGTGCAGTCGCAAATTTTGTCCGGTAGAGTTTCTGTAGTAAAATAATTAGTGATTCCACTTTAAGAAAAATGTGGTGTGACGGCAAACCAGCAGGATCAAGTCGGTACAGGAACTCTGGTGTAAAACTGACTGGTGTTTCGCTTTAAAGTTACGTTTTGCATATATCTCCACAAAACAATGTTTCAAACCTATATGGATTTCATAAGTGGGTGTTGACTTTGGTAAGAAGGACAGAATGTGGCGAAAATCTCGACAGAAGGCTACCTCAAGTCGTCGTTTCCTCTCAGATCTCTCACAAGGTGACGTCAAGAATCTAGATAACCTCCTTGTAATCCATGACGTATTCATCCCACACCATTAATTTGCTTGCCTGAGCAACTAGAATGTGGCGAAAATCTCGAGTCGTTTCCTCTCAGATCTCTCACAAGGTGACGTCAAGAATCTATATAACCTCCTTGTAATCCATGACGTATTCATCCCACACCATTAATTTGCTTGCCTGAGCAACTGCGCTCGACCACTTGCCTTGCTTACGCTACAGGAGGGATTTTCGTGCCTGGCAATGTCAAGTGGCAAATTAAATACAGAATGAGTCGTCCTAGCCCCTTCCATTAAGGCCACCGTAATCCCTGAAGAGGCGATGGTGAGAGCGACTACTGTCTGAGCCCTGATTTCGGATAGAATTAAATTAGTTAAAAATGCATTCCTCGTAACTCCAAGAGCATCAATAAAATTAATACCATCTTGTCCTTTCGATGTTTGATACACGATAATTTGCTATTCCTTTTTATGGTCATGATTTAGAAGAGGTTTCTTGTCTGTTACTTAATCTCGAAACTGTTCGACGTTGTAGTCCACTTCTTGTATATAATCTATGTTAAGTACATGTTGTCCGTCTCGTAATGGTGAAGGCAGGTAGAGTTACAATAATGCCCACACATTTGCTCTCAAGGTTAATGAAAGCCTTGTTGAAAGTGTTCGTACTAGACGTAATTTCCAACGTTGGATTTTCCATCTGGACTTTGCGAGTAAGTCCTTTACGGCTTCATTACATTTTTACCATGGAGGGCTCGGAGTCGATGGACTGCATGTAGTCAGTATTGTAGCAAACAGATTCCTGATTTGTTCTGGGGTAGATATCAAATCGGCTTTTCGCAATGTGTCATCCCAGTGTTAGTCTCTTTCCAGTAACCTCAACTTCTGATAGGCCACTGTAAATGTCTGTCATATTTCGCCGTTTACTGTTCTTAGCTCCGCGGATGATCATGTTCCTCGAACTGAGTCTAGAAGCATCCTAAGAATTGGGCATTATTGGGGTGAATTGTGTACAACTGGACCCAAGGTACCACTCGCGACTGCATCACTTTCAGGGACATATTTGCCAGCTTTTCTTCTCAGAAAACTTCCCTCGCTTCATCTCATGTGTTGTATTAAGGAATCTCAGAACACAACAAGATCTTCCGAAAGGATCCTGCTGGCATATTTCTTGAACACTGTCCGTCCTTCAAACATGGAGAATGGAGACTGAGATTACCTCATGGTCTGTGGACTATATTTTTCTTTACCAGTGCTTAAAGTTCCAGACCTTCTGTTGAGTCAGGCAATTCCGCGGATATGACGTCATCAATTTGTACCGGCTGAGTTTTGTCAGTTAAACAAATTAACTGTGTGTGTCTGTCCTCAATTTTGTTATTCATTCGTGTACATTCAGCTTCTCACTTTTACCATTCATTCGTGTACTTTCAGCATCTTGGCAATCCAAAAACGTGGCTCTTTGCTACAATGCCAGTTACTTTCAATTGCTTCAGTCTGAATAATTTCGAAATGAAGTCGTTTCGCTCACAGGCTAACTGTCAATTTGTAAGCATCTCCTTAATCTCGGTCAAAATCGGATTGTAGGTGAAAATAAGAAATAAATCTGGTCTCCAAAATGTCCTAACGTACGTCATAGGTTCGAGCATGTGTCGCCATCTGTCTGCGAACGTAGCTGACAGTATGGATTAAGGCATCGAGGTTTTCAACGTCTCCGTCATTTGTTACAGTATCTCTCAGGTGAATATATTGTTCAACTCTCAGTTCTCCTTGATTCGGACGAATGTAAAGAAGACAATGTCCATTTTTGCATACATATCAACAACGAACTGGTGAAAAAGTTGTCTGCAATTTAATATGTGGTTCTTTTCATTATCTCGAACTACTGGTCGGTATGAGTAGAAATACATCGCAGAGACTTTTTTATTGGTTGTTTCACCTGTTGATGGCTTTACTTGCCTCATATTAAAATGATATCCATCTTCACCTCAGGAAATAGTACTGGCTGTTACAGAGCATCACTTGAGCGATATGTTTCTGAAACGCGCTAATATGATTTGCTTCGCCGCTGGATTACGAAATCGTGTTGTTCAGAAACCGCAACTTCATTTACGGTAGGAACTAATAGCCTATCGAGCTACTTCGAAAAACTGTCACAACTTAAACCGATTTCGAGACAGAGCTGTTCTTGCTTGTAACAATGAATACGTTCTCGAAATCAATAATCAAATACTTGTCATGTTACCAGGTGCAGTCACTGAATATATATGTTGGTCCTGCTGGTTTACCACCACGCCAGCTGTTACTATGTGGTCACTATTTTACTACGAAACCTCGATCCGTCAAAACTTTGCAAAGGCATGGGGCAGTGTTAGGAAGATTGTTGGGTAGTGTGATTGAAGCAATTTTCTTAACAGGAAAGGGAGACAGAAAGAGTTTGCAACCCAAGAATACATCTTGTACTGACGGATCTGCCATTTAACTTCGTGTTGTTGTGGTCTTCAGTCCTGAGACTGGTTTGATGCAGCTCTCCATGCTACTCTATCCTGTGAAAGCTTCTTCATCTCCCAGTACCTACTGCAACCTACATCCTTCTGAATCTGCTTAGTGTATTGATCTCTTGGTCTCCCTCTACGATTTTTACCCTCCACGCTGCCCTCCCATGCTAAATTTGTGATCCCTTGATGCCTCAAAACATGTCCTACCAACCGATCCCTTCTTCTACAAGAGACTGCAATTCCCAAGGAGACTTCCGTTTTCAACTACGATTAACAAGTCACAGGGACAGTCTATTAAATACTTCGGAGTGGATTTAACTTCGCCATGTTTCTTCCAGGGACAAATTTATGTCGCTTGCCCAAGGCTGGTGTCATACAATAATTACTCATCCTAGTTTCTGGAGGTAAAACTAGAAACATTCTTTATAATCAAGTTTTGGGGTAATTCAATATTATATCGAATTGTGTGAGTTCCATATTATGTTTTTTTTATTTGAATAATATACTAGCCAACTTGTACTATAATATTCAAATATTTCTTCGATTGAATGTGTTACAATTTCTATGCTGTTTTCAACAATACCTGTAAATAAATTTTTTACATTACACTATTTTTTTAATAGAAGTTTATAATAACAAACACCCAAGCAATTCTGGGTACTCATCTATGTTATTTTTCTAAGAGTAAACGTAAATGAAATTTCATCGATATTACACTATAAACAAAGTTCCTACATTTCCTTTCTGATGGATGAATGGAGTAAGTAATACTGGGGAAACACTGCATATCCAGCCATGTTCTATAAATTGCATAGGGTTATTTCATGTCAAATCAATAAGTGCTAGAACCTTACCCTCTTAAGATTTATTTCAAATTAAGTATGCATAAATACTAACACAAAAGAACATTTTTCAAGGGAAAGGTTATTGAGAACTGCTTGCTCAAAAGTGTACATAAAATTGAATTTTCTACTTGCAGGACAATACTGATTTGTTCACAGCTTGTGAACTAATTAAACTATAACAACGAAATTTTAGTTCATTTGAAAGTTCTTTTAACAGGCTTTCATATTATGTAAAACATAATTAATTACAATTTTTTATAAAAATATAATTATTGAAAACTTTATTTTAAAAATTTTCGAAAAAATGTGTGTGAAAGATATTATAGTTTTCATATACATATTCTGAAGGTCATAACTTTGGATCAGCATCAAAAGTAATTTTATATTTACCATGATTCGGTTAGATGCCATTCAGATTGTGAATTGTTACTATTTTTATTTTTCCACCCATGACGATTTTATAGAATCAAAGTTGGATTTATTATTTGGGCCACAAAGCTGTTGTTTTAGTACAAATGTAGTCAAAATTAATAAAGTGACCCACATATCTAAAATACGTATATTAACACAAGCAAAGAAACATCATTATAAAGACTGTGTGTGACATGGTTGGTTGGTGTGACTATCTCCCATCTGCCTGTTATTTTGTCTCTGGATAGTATTCAGTCAGCTGTAGTAAATGTTGTCAATTGTTGCTGAAAGTGAACTGCACTTGTTTGTGGTGTGACACAGCCTACAAAGGGATATAACGCGATTAATTCTGAATGATGGTTTTTGAAATTAGCTTAAAGATACTTTTGTACAATTCCCACAAAAATGTATAAGTTTACAGGCCTCCAATCAGCTAATATTTGCAAACTATTAACATGACCTTAAATTTTATTCCGAGATGTAAGAAGGAGGGGGAGGAATGGTGTTTATTAATAAATACATTAAGCTGATGCACTGAACCCTGAAAATGTTCCATAAAAATTACAGCGTTCATTTCAGAATGACATAAAATTCCTAAAATTTCGGTTTTGTGCTGTAATTTTTTTAATGAAAAGGATCACAATAAGTATAAGAAAAATTTGCGTCCTGTTTCCCAATTGATGTTTCCTAACTTCAAGTTTGAAAGTATGTGACAAGTTATCGGAAAAATTTCGCAGTAGAAGTTTCTAATACGTTTAGCACAGAAAACAATGACGATCTAGTGTGTTCTGAGATCTGATAAAAAGTGAAAGGTTGTTGAGTTGTAGATATGAACAAGACATTGCTGCAAGTGCAGCTGTACAAACTTTGTGTGCCTCTTTGCAGTCTGTTGGTGAAATGCCAGTTAAGAAAAAACGACTGTGTGAGGCAAAGTATCATAAGAAAAAGCTAATAAAATTATGTAGAGCAATCCAAAGAAAAGTTGGTGCCTTCTGATGAAGAGTTCGAAGATGATCATTTATAATCAGATATGATCGTTCAGCTGAGAGATAAATTTAGTGCTTACACATCTCGAAGTAAGACGATGAAAATTCTCACCGTCGTATCTAAAAGCTGGACTGTTATGAAGCTTCAAGAGGAATTTAACATAAAAAACGACACGGCAAGAAAAGTAAAAAAAAAATTGGTGAAGGGCGAGGGTATTTTGTCTTCTCCCAATCCAAAACTTGGCAAGATTCTTAATCAAAGGACTGCTGATTTTCGAAGAATCTTTTGTATTTCTGATGAGATAAGCAGATCAGTGCCCGGTAAAAAAAGTTGTTATGCTCATAAGAGCTGATGGAGATAAAATTTAAGTGCATAAACGATTAATTTTAAGTGATTTGAAAGAAGTTTATGCACATTTCAAAGAGAACTATCTAAGGCTCCACAATGGGTTTTCAAAGATTGGCGAGCTACGTCCGAAAAATTATATTTTATCGGGAAGCAATGAGGCACATGGTGTATGTGTGTATTACTCACCAAAACTTCAAAGTTATGTTCACTAGTTGTAACTGCTCAGCTGACAATAAATGGCGATACTCCAATAAAAATCTATAAAGACTGTACTGCAAGAGATGTATATTACCCGTCACTACCCGCCTGCCACTTCGGTGAACATCAGTTGCAGTTATATCTTTGTTTTACTTTACTGGTTTCGACAAATTAATATGTCATCTTCAGGCGCTTAGAAGTGGTTGAGCAAATGTCGTCAATATGTTTTTCACAGAATCATAATGTTACGCTATGTCGAAAAATGTACATATTGGCTGTGATTATTGTAAACACAGATTGATAGACTGAACATATATACTAGGGAAGACCGAAAGTACCGCACAATAATTTTACTACATAAGTAACAAAATCAAAAAATCACAAATGAAATTACATCTTTTACCTATTTTTCTACATAGTCACCAACGTTCGCAACACATTCCTCCCATCGTGATAGCAGGTTCAGTAGGCCCTCTTCCTTGAAGTCCGCTCGTTTGGAGCCATCTGCGAACTGCTGACTTCACTTCCTCATCTGTCGCAAAGCACTGGTCGGCCAGGAATTTGTTCATGGGACCAAAGAAATGAAAATCCGATGATGCAAGGTCTGGACTACATGATTGATGTTGGATCACCTTCCACCCAAATTTGGAGATGCTCTCACGAATAGGAGCAGGAACATGGAGGCGAGGATTGTCATGAAGAAGTGTGATACCGTCAGCATTAATGTTGTGGCGTTTCTCACGAAGGGCAAGACGCAACTTAACCAAAGTTTTAATGTAGGCTGTATCATTCATAGTAGTCTCGTGCTCAGCAAAGTCCACCAATAACACAATGTATTTTAAAAAGTATCGTTAGTAAAGCCCGGAAATTACTGCGTGTTATGTCTGGCTAGGGAAGTGCAACAACCATGGAGGTATAATAATGGGAGGAGGCGCTACAGAGTTACGCTGTACATAGCTTTGAAGTCGCGCTGTCATGTTAGCAACCCCTGAACATAGCAGACTACTATTTATAGTTCCTCTGGCTCATTTCCGTCACGTGCACACAACAGTTGTTTTAAATAGCAAATATTACCGCGCTTTTGTGTATACACAATGTCGGGAAGACATTTTCAGACATCTTTCTGATCTTAGAGACGTATCTGATCCAGTAATAAGATGCATTTTACCTCGTTAATGTAACTTTCCTTTTGTTGCCTGTTTCGAATAACCAACAAGAGAAGTACTGTGATGTGAAAAGGCTGCTTTTGTAATCCAGCACTGTCCTTAATGCGGAATTACGAAACTGATGTTCCGTCTACGTCCTCTTCCCGAAAATCCTCAGAAACTATTTTTCTACATCTACGCCGTTTGCAATATTTCCTTCTCACAACGTTCAACCAGAGCGCTCTTCAAATTGTACTGATGGGAAATCTAAAGTCAAATTACAGAAACAGAACGACTGCAGTGAAAGTAACCACTGCAACTAAAAGAATATATCGCTTGAACGTGACCACCTACGAATGAAATGTGATTCATTTACACTTTAGCCAAAACGGCTACTACGCCTGCACATGACGCAAGCTGGCATTTTTATCAAAATGGTTCCACCAGAAGCCATTGGCTTGCCGCCTTGCTAACAGAGCGGACTGTAACTTTAAGTCTGTGACGTCATGACAAATCCCCTTAATATAACTCCATGGCAACAACACCGTGTTATTGCTACGTTTGAAAACAAAAGAAGTATATTTATTCCCTAAATAATTACGTCGCATAATGCTCATTCAATAATATTTGAAAGATGGAGTTAACTGCTACTGAACATTGAACAGACGTACACGCCATCGGTGGATGTGTAAATGATTAAGAGTTGCAATTCTTTTTGACAGGTAGAACGGCCACAAGACTACATTAGTGTTGTCCGCGTTTAGTCTTGCTACCAGGCCTTGTAGAGCATACATGGGGCGTGAACAATATCAGATGCTAAGCCATCACTGTGAAGGACATGAAGATTTCGTGTAGTCGTATGATATGGCGTTATTAGCACTGAAAGAGGACCCATTGTTGATCTCTATTTGGTAAGCTGGTTCAATCGTTCAGTTTCCATATACGTGGGGCATTTGAATATGATAATGTCCCGATATTGGACTGCATGAGGGCGCAAGGGCAAGCATACCTGTCGTCAAGGTTTCGATCGACAACGTCTGGCTGCCACAAGCGAGGATCAACTTGTCGCGCACCAAGCACATCGCAATCCCTTCACATCTGCGCCCGTTACCACAGTTGTGGACCAGTTTGTCACAGGAGAGGGTACAACGGTATTATGACTCCCTTCCTAACCGAATCAGTGCATGCATTCAGGCCAGGGGCAGGTCAAACCTCCTACTGAAAAGTGGGCTCATACTGGCAAGTTCTTTGAAATTAGACTCGAATTTGTAATCGGTGAAATATCTTCACATATCCTCTCAGCAGTAAATATATGTAAGTCTGAGAGAGTTCATATCCACCGTTATTGGAACCGATGACTAATGAACAGTGCACGTCACGTAACTTTTGGGTGTTTAAGAACCCTTTTTTACAAGACATCTCTTTACTTAATAGCATGAAAGGATATCAAGTAACTAAAAATATTTATCCATATTTCGATAGGCCGTCTAACTTATATTTTATAAAAAATGGCTCTGAGCACTATGGGACTTAACATCTAAGGTCATCAGTCCCCTAGAACTTAGAACTACTTAAACCTAACTAACCTGAGGACATCACACACATCCATGCCCCAGGCAGGATTCGAACCTGTGACCGTAGCGGTCGCGCGGTTCCAGACTGTAGCGCCTAGAACCGCTCGGCCACTTAGGCCGCCTATATTTTATAACTTTATACGAAAACAACAGCACATTGTACACGATCCAATAACATAACGTGACCACCGCCTGTGTTCGACGTCAACGTGCAATAACCAACCGCAGATGGCAGGTAGCAGCACTAGCAGTGGAGGGTATACAAAGCGTGTAGGAAGGACGCGGAGAACAGTGCAGTCGTTGCGGTAATGCGAAAACGGAGAGATTTTTCTGACGTCCAAAAGGGCATATCATAGGCTTTCGCGCCAAGGACGGAAGCATTTCCGAAACAGCTAAGTTTGTAAATTGTTCGCGTGCTGCCGTTGTTAATGTATACCGTGCATGACAAAATGGCACTAACCAAAACCGGCGCCGAGACAATTTTGCTGAACCAAGGGCCATAGACGTCAAGGATGAACCATGGTGCTGAGATGTGTATGGTCCAACAGACATGCTGTTGTTGAACTGCTCAGTATCCAAATGAACCAACAGGCTACCAAAAGTGTCTCCTCAACGACGGTTCAGCGAAGCTTGCTGGCCTCTGCAGCAGGTACAAGCACCCGCTGTTCATTGGCAACGAAGGCTGGAATTTGCACACCAGTAACGCAACCTGACGTCCACTGATTTGTGTGAGGGGCCTTTTCATACGAATAACTTTTTGTGCTCCACCGGGCTGATGGGCATTAGCGCGTACGGATCGAAACGTCTGCAGAAATAGCAAAAGCCCCGCAAAATCGTCGGTACTTTATTGTCCGGGGAATGTTTGCGTGGTATTCCCTGGGTGCTTTTGTCATTCTGTAAGGCACAATGGACAACACAAGTATGTATGTATCAATGGGGCCATGTCCATCCCTACATGCAGTTTATTTTTCTCAGCACAATGACATCTATCAACAGGACATCGCAACGTGTCACACGAATCGCAGTGTACGTGGGTGCTTCTAAGAGCACCAGAATGGGTGTATTGTGCTTCCCTGCCCACCAAATTTCTCGGATTTAAAGCCAATCGGGAATCTGTGGGTCTGCCTCGATCGGGCTGTTCGCGCCATAGATCTTCAACCGGGCAATCTGGCGCAGCTGTCCACGGTACAGGAGTCAGCACGGCTCCACATCCATGTCGGTACCTTCCAGGACTTCACCGACCCCCGTCCTGCACGTATCTTAGCGGCAGATGCTGCAGAAGGAGGTTGTTGTGGATGACACCGGAAGTTCACTGAGGCTTTTTGCGGATGATGCTGTGGTATATCGAGAGGTTGTAACAATGGAAAATTGTACTCAAATGCAGGAGGATCTGCAGCGAACTGACGCACGGTGCAGGGAATAGCAACTGAATCTCAATGTAGACAAGTGTAATGTGCTGCGAATACATAGAAAGAAAGATTCCTTATCATTTAGCTACAATATAGCAGGTCGGCAACTGGAAGCATTTAATTCCATAAATTATCTGGGAAAACGCATTAGGAGTGATTTAAAATGGAATGACCATATAAAGGTGATCGTCGGTAAAGCAGATGCCAGACTGAGATTCATTGGAAGAATCCTGAGGAAATGTAATCCAAAAACAAAGGAAGTAGGTTACAGTACGCTTGTTCGCCCACTGCTTGAATACTACTCAGCAGTGTGGGGTCCGTACCAGATAGGGTTGATAGCAGAGATAGAGAAGATCCAACGGAGAGCAGCGCTTCGTTACAGGATCATTTAGTAATCGCGAAAGCGTTACAAAGATGACAGATAGATTCCAGTGGAAAACTCTGGAAGAGAGACGCTCAGTAGCTCGGTACGGGCTTTTGTTGAAGTTTCGAGAACATACCTTCACCGAGGAGTCAAGCAGTATATTGCTCCCTCCTACGTATATCTCGCGAAGAGACCATGAGGATAATATCAGAGAGAGTAGAGCCCACACAGAGGCATACCGACAATCCTTCTTTCCACGAACAATATGAGACTGGAATAGAAAGGAGAACCGATAGAGGTACTCAACGTACCCTCCGCCACACACCGTCAGGTGGCTTGCGGAGTATGGATGTAGATGTAGATGAAGATGTCGACAGGCGGTCACATTAATGTGACTGGATAGTGTAATTTAAGTACCAAAATAATAATAATATAAGGTAACGCTGATTATTTTGCTGATACGAACGTATGTCTGCAAGCAGTCTTAATGATAAGGGATCTGTTGGTTTTACGTGTGTGTAGATTTATTCGCAACAAAAAGTTGATAGAAATTAATGTAGTGTCCCCAAGGGTAAAGATAATTATATAGAGACGAATCAGGTCATGATTTCGGGCAATACATACTGAGTTACGTGGTTGAAATTCTCCCAGAGACTCATCTTGAAGATAGCTGTTAAGTTATCAGCCGAAATATCGGGAGAAGAATTCGTGCTATCTTGGATGCATCCTCGAAAAATGATGGAATTATGGATCACTGTCTGGGGAAGAAAACAGTATTACGTATTTTAATGCGAAGCAAGTTCCATCCCACACGGATTTGGGGATATGTTTAAAGTAAAGTTGTTGGACCAGCAATTGTGTCGATTGTTAACCGCAATTAGTAGCTAATCCGTAGGCAGTACCGTGTCTGGTGAGAACGGTGATTGTTTTCACTTTTGGTATTCTGATAGTGTAACTCAGAGTGCTAAAATAGACAGTGGTAGTTGGTTGAAGAAGTGGATGCTACCGCTAATGTTTTCCAGTTAGCTCGAGATGTGTAATATTGAACCCCACATAGGAAACCTTTTTTTGTGACGCGATTTACAAGGAGATATTTTGGAACTATAGGAAGCAAGTAGTAGTATTATTTACTACATCAAGATTAAGTTGCTTCCAGTATCCACCACTTTTGTAACCAGTTACTGGGATAACTACGAGGGCAGTTCAATAAGTAATGCAACACATTTTTTTCTCGGCCAATTTTGGTTGAAAAAACCGGAAATTTCTTGTGGAATATTTTCAAACATTCCCGCTTCGTCTCGTATAGTTTCATTGACTTCCGACAGGTGGCAGCGCTGTACGGAGCTGTTAAAATGGCGTCTGTAACGGATGTGCTTTGCAAACAACGGGCAGTGATCGAGTTTCTTTTGGCGGAAAACCAGAGCATCTCATACATTCATAGGCGCTTGCAGAATGTCCACGGTGATCTGGCAGTGGACAAAAGCACGGTGAGTCGTTGGGCAAAGCGTGTGTCATCATCGCCGCAATGTCAAGCAAGACTGTCTGATCTCCCGCGTGCGGGCCGGCCGTGCACAGCTGTGACTCCTGCAATGGTGGAGCGTGCGAACACACTCGTTCGAGATGATCGACGGATCACCATCAAACAACTCAGTGCTCAACTTGACATCTCTGTTGGTAGTGCTGTCACAATTGTTCACCAGTTGGGATATTCAAAGGTTTGTTCCCGCTGGGTCCCTCGTTGTCTAACCGAACACCATAAAGAGCAAAGGAGAACCATCTGTGCGGAATTGCTTGCTCGTCATGTGGCTGAGGGTGACAATTTCTTGTCAAAGATTGTTACAGGCGATGAAACATGGGTTCATCACTTCGAACCTGAAACAAAACGGCAATCAATGGAGTGGCGCCACACCCACTCCCCTACCAAGAAAAAGTTTAAAGCCATACCCTCAGCCGGTAAAGTCATGGTTACAATCTTCTGGGACGCTGAAGGGGTTATTCTGTTCGATGTCCTTCCCCATGGTCAAACGATCAACTCTGAAGTGTATTGTGCTACTCTTCAGAAATTGAAGAAACGACTTCAGCGCGTTCGTAGGCACAAAAATCTGAACGAACTTCTCCTTCTTCATGACAACGCAAGACCTCACACAAGTCTTTGCACCCGAGAGGAGCTCACAAAACTTCAGTGGACTGTTCTTCCTCATGCACCCTACAGCCCCGATCTCACACCGTCGGATTTCCATATGTTTGGCCCAATGAAGGACGCAATCCGTGGGAGGCACTACGCGGATGATGAAGAAGTTATTGATGCAGTACGACGTTGGCTCCGACATCGACCAGTGGAATGGTACCGTGCAGGCATACAAGCCCTCATTTCAAGGTGGCGTAAGGCCGTAGCATTGAATGGAGATTACGTTGAAAAATTGTGTTGTGTAGCTAAAAGATTGGGGAATAACCTGGTGTATTTCAATGCTGAATAAAACAACCCCTGTTTCAGAAAAAAAAATGTGTTGCATTACTTATTGAACTGCCCTCGTACAAATACTTCGACACCAACGCCTGAAGTGGATGAATTTTTGCTTCAATATTTAAGAAACGGTAATAGTGGCGGTGTCAATTACTGTATTTTTTATTTTATAGCACAGGCCAAGAATAGCTTGATGTGGGGAATAATGCGCTTGTCGAAAACAGATTGTGTATGCGCGTCAGAAAGAAAAATAAGAACACTATTATATTAACCATAAAACACTATTTAGCTGTTACCCCGAAAGTAGTTTGATATTCTATTACCAACTGGAACAAACTGAAAAAATATACTTTGCTTCCCTATTTAAAGCCCATGATGAAACCACAGAATTTATTTAACGGAGGATTACAACAGGAATAATTTGATTCCAATATTATGGGAAACATACTAGATATCTGGGTGGATTGACATTATTTCTTTCACTGATTATAAGTTATATGTATATAATATTAACTAGATATTCTGTAGTGCAGACTACTTTCGTTATCATTGAGTGTATATGCTGCTTATACATATTAGAGTCAGTCAGCAGGGCCTACCCATGGAACATCACAGAGGCCACCCCACAAGTTAACTGGTATTTAGGGATACCTGTGTACTTAACGATGGTCCAAGTATTCTGCATGAGTAAATACGGCAAATATTTATTAATGTACAGGAACAGAGAAGAGCGGATTCACACAAAAACTGACCTTGCAAAAACAACATCGTGAAATTGTCATAAACCTGGCGTACTACAACAATATCTGGCATAACCAGTTCCAAAAAAACAACAGGATTAAATTACGTATGAGCGTAGAACCACATTAACATGAATCATACACACACTATAAAATGGCTGGCAGGAAAAATATATGACCTATAGAATACCATAGAAACAAACAGCCTGTAACCATGTAACGTTGCTGATTCAACTGTCAATGCAGCAATCGAAGTAACGTCGTCACGGAAAAACTTTCATGATTCGACAGCTACACAAATAACTGCTCCAGCAAAAGTTTAACACCTACTAAATCTCCATCAACATCAAAGGAGCAAACTTATACAGTAGTGTGACGGCAAGTGACATATCGATGTCATATGGATGTCAAGACCACCTGAACTACGTAGTACATCACGATTCTGTTATACGTTAAATTATCTACTTCTAAATTTGAAATATTATTTCAAACTATGTACTTTCCACAGACAACCTGAAGATGGAAAACACGCCGAAATAGGCCTAGTATAATAAACAATATAATCTAACACACTAGTGTCTTGGTGTCGTGGCGTAATATATAGTTTCGTCTTCGTTATACAATATTCAATGGAGGAAGTCATAATAGTACAGGAAGAATTACCCACTATCTTTATAAATCACACAAACGCCTTCTATTCAATTAGTGAAACAAACTGTGACAGACTCTCTAACATCAAGATATGGATCGCCATCTGATTCAGACAATTCTGGAAATGTACAGAACATTTTATGATACCGTAGCGTCAGACTGCTGTCGTCTGCTGTGTGTGAATGGTGGTGTTGTCGCGGCTGTCACAATTGTAATTACGCACCAACTAGAGAAGATATATACAGAAGCAACACTGACAGTGTTTATTCTTTGACTTTTCGTACAACTTACTCTTGTTCGTGAACTTTGTACACGGTTTCCCATCTCAGCTATGCCGACATTTGCGCGACCGTTCTACATTCGAGTATAGCGTTCCCCATGCCGGTTAAATGAGCATGTTATTCACGAAAATGAAGTTCTTACATTTCTGATGGCCGAGACTGCTAGTTCCGACTATACGGCTCGACTTCATAGTATATAAAGACATAGGTGCGACTGCCCTAATTCAAGCAGTATCCGACAAGAGGTGATTGATAAGTCGGCGCGATCAGAAATCCCACGTGATCTGCAAGCGGAAGAGCATTGGCCGACGTAATTTTGATATAAACTTATGAGATGCAAGGCGAGGGTCAACTGAAGAACAGGACACAGCCCGTCGGCTTTGATCAATGACGTCACAGGCCTCGGTAATTTCCAAGAATAATTGCCTATCGCAGTCGCAGGGTCCAAACGATACATATCGAACGAGCGATAGTAAATCGATCATGCCAGTCTTGTGGCTGGCGTTATCATCAATTATTTGTGATCGTCATGTTTATTTCCCGGCGTTCCTTTAGTTCCTCTACATTACATTCCCGCGCGAATTATTTGAGACTTGGTTGGGAAATCAAAACGGTTTCTGTCGATAGCGAGTGTGATGTCTAGTGTTCCTGACGTTTCTTCGGCGGATTCTTTGACATGGAAAACTCTAATTCCATGCATATCCAGTGTGGAGAATTGTTTGCCGCAAATATGGAGTTCCGCCTGTGTTGACTGTGGTGCTGCAAAGACTGTAGAACTTCGTAAGAGGAGTGTCGATGCTGAAATACCGTTGCAATTTCATTGTGGACAGTGCGGAAAACGAATGAGTATCAGGAAAAATAGGTGGTTCGACTTTTCCAAGTTATCCATTCAGACGAGCGTAATTCATCTCTCTTGCTGGATTCGATACTACACGTTGCAAGCAACAGCATCAGAAACTGAGTTATCTGCAAATACCGTGTGTGACTGTTTCGGGTTTTGCCGAGAATTCTGTTATGTGGTAGTGACAAATGATAGTGTACCAATTCGTGGAGCGAATAAAGTTGTAGAAGTAGACGAATCATACATCGCTAGACGGAAGAACCAGAAAGGACGACCTTCAAAAAGTGAAATCGATCATATTTGGGTATTCGGTGGAATATAAAGATAGTCCGGGAAGTTTTTCTTTGTGAGAGTATTGTCTCGACACAAGATCACTTTAGTGGGTCTCATAAAACACTTCATACTACCTGGCACTAATGTCATTATAGACGGGTTTCAGTCGTACAAGACTCTGAAAGCTGATGGGTTCGACCACGAATTCGTGAACCATTCTGTGAAGTTCGTGTCTTCGGATGACCTAAGTGTCCACACGCAGAATATTGAGCGGCTGTGGAAATCTGTGAAGTCTTCCATAAAAAGAGAAAGGTGTCCAGGACAAAGAGACGAACTGTACTTGTTTCAGTACCTCTACTTCCACAACTTGCGTTTGCCGGGAAAAGTTAACGCATGCGACACTCTGCCGATATCCTTGCGTGCTATTGTCAGAGTTTAACCTGGCTATAGGACAGGACAGTATTATGGCAATGGAAGAGGATGTAGATGAAGATGAAATGGGAGATAAGATACTGCGTGAAGAGTTTGACAGAGCACTGAAAGACCTGAGTCGAAACAAGGCCCCGGGAGTAGACAACATTCCATTAGAACTACTGATGGCCTTGGGAGAGCCAGTCATGACAAAACTCTACCATCTGGTGAGCAAGATGTATGAGACAGGCGAAATACCCACAGACTTCAAGAAGAATATAATAATTCCAATACCAAAGAAAGCAGGTGTTGACAGATGTGAAAATTACCGAACTATCAGTTTAATAAGTCACAGCTGCAAAATACTAACGCGAATTCTTTACAGACGAATGGAAAAACTGGTAGAAGCGGACCTCGGGGAAGATCAGTTTGGATTCCGTAGAAATGTTGGAACACGTGAGGCAATATTAACCTTACGACTTATCTTAGAAGAAAGATTAAGAAAAGGCAAACCTACGTTTCTAGCATTTGTAGACTTAGAGAAAGCTTTTGACAACGTTAACTGGAATACTCTCTTTCAAATTCTGAAGGTGGCAGGGGTAAAATACAGGGAGCGAAAGGCTATTTACAATTTGTACAGAAACCAGATGGCAGTTATAAGAGTCGAGGGGCATGAAAGGGAAGCAGTGGTTGGGAAAGGAGTGAGACAGGGTTGTAGCCTCTCCCCGATGTTATTCAATCTGTATATTGAACAAGCAGTAAAGGAAACAAAAGAAAAATTCGGAGTAGGTATTAAAATTCATGGAGAATAAGTAAAAACTTTGAGGTTCGCCGATGACATTGTAATTCTGTCAGAGACAGCAAAGGACTTGGAAGAGCAGTTGAACGGAATGGACAGTGTCTTCAAAGGAGGATATAAGATGAACATCAACAAAAGCAAAACGAGCATAATGGAATGCAGTCAAATTAAATCAGGTGATGCTGAGGGGATTAGATTAGGAAATGAGACACTTAAAGTAGTAAAGGAGTTTTGCTATTTAGGGAGTAAAATAACTGATGATGGTCGAAGTAGAGAGGATATAAAATGTAGACTGGCAATGGCAAGGAAAGCGTTTCTGAAGAAGAGAAATTTGTTAACATCGAGTATAGATTTAAGTGTCAGGAAGTCGTTTCTGAAAGTATTTGTATGGAGTGTAGCCATGTATGGAAGTGAAACATGGACGATAACCAGTTTGGACAAGAAGAAAATAGAAGCTTTCGAAATGTGGTGCTACAGAAGAATGCTGAAGATAAGGTGGGTAGATCACGTAACTAATGAGGAGGTATTGAATAGGATTGGAGAGAAGAGAAGTTTGTGGCACAACTTGACTAGAAGAAGGGATTGGTTGGTAGGACATGTTTTGAGGCATCAAGGGATCACAAATTTAGCATTGGAGGGCAGCGTGGAGGGTAAAAATCGTAGAGGGAGACCAAGAGATCAATACACTAAGCAGATTCAGAAGGATGTAGGCTGCAGTAGGTACTGGGAGATGATGAAGCTTGCACAGGATAGAGTAGCATGGAGAGCTGCATCAAACCAGTCTCAGGACTGAAGACCACAACAACAACAACATAGGAAAAAGGGAATTGTCCCTGTAGCGTATACGTCATATGGACTTTCACATAACGATAACACCGACGACGAGTAACGTAAGTCGTCTCCTTTGAAATTATAAGTATTAACGATTTTCTTTTGTCGTTACTGTAGTGACCACCTTAAACATACTCATAACGCCCGCCACGAGACTCGCATGATCGATTTACTATCGCACGTTCGATATGTATCGTTTGAACTCCGCGACTTCGATAGGCATCATTCTTGGAAATTACCTATGTTTCTCACACATATTAATGTGTTTACTTTGGAACCATAGATAATAAATCGGTTGCCTGCTGTGGATACGAGAAGCGGCTCGCGGGGCTCGAGGAATCATGACGTAATATCTTGAAATGACGTCGTCGTCTCACACGAGCCAATATCGCTGGTAGTTTTCAAACCGCGGATATTCTTTGAACCAAGCCAATTTTTGCTGATGCCTAGTGGGTGTGTGTATAATGGTGGGGTCACTTCTAGTGTCCGATACCACCCGTCGGCTTTGACCAATGATGTAATGTGTGATGTTATTTTGTTTGTGCCGCAGATTGCTGTCGATGAACGTTAAATGATTTCTCTGGATTTTCTCGTTACCCGCGTATATTAAAAATTCGATGTAGATTGTTTTGTTTTCATGTTTTCGGCATCTTTTGTTAAAGGAAGTAGTCGTGATTTATAAGTAGTCGTGATTTATAAGGTCTTGATTTCTCACGCTGTCCGTTATGGATGAGTCAGTTGTTTTTAGTGCGAAAATTCTGTTTCAGAAAATGAATGACCGTAAATCAACTATAAAATTTTTGTAATCACTGGCCGTCATTGCTGAATTTTGCAAGTGCAATGTGTGTGGAAATTATATGGTTTTGACGATGGATGGATCATCACTAACTTCTCACGAATACATGTGAAGGTGCAGAAAAACTAACATCTTGTAACGATCCCTGGCAAACTCACGATATTAATAAAATAAAATTTATTTGTACCATATACGCCGCTCTGAGCAATCTGTATATACTGTAATTATTTAACAAAAATATTACTGAATTTTGTGTAAAAGACATTTGTTATTATCGTAATATGTTTTGTAGTAATATTCTTTCTGTATTTAGGATAGTAATTTTTCTATATTTATTATGTGATTGTAAAATGTGTCAGTATCTGCGATAACAGAGATGTGAAATTTAGCCAGAGGAGAATAATATTGTCAAATTACAAAGAAATGTTAATTGTCAGCAGTCGTATAAAAGAACCATGTACAGCGTATTCTTTGGTCTTATGTGTGTAGAGGCGCATGCGAGAAGAAGCTGTGTCGATGCGATTCATGACAGGGTAGATGTCTTTTGTCTCTGTCTAGACTTAGCCGCCATTAGAGGAGGCGTTACGAATTAATGTGAGTTCAATTATTGTTTGATCTAAATATATCAGAATTTATCAAAAGTGTGTATTATTAATGTAAATTAGCTTGCCCATGTCTTCTATATTATTTCTTTAAAGAATTTTCAGCATTTTTAGCGGTGTTGCTGGGCTGTGCCGCAACCGATCGATTTGCAGCGGCGGCACATTTAAAAAATTGTTCCGCTGAAGAAAAAATCAACCAAACCCGTAAATCGGGAACAGATAGATAAAAATTAACAGTGAATTAAGAAATTGTTCTTCCTTTACAGTGATCCTGAGACCGAAGAATTTTTAACCTAATAATACATTTGTGCATTCGTAGATGGATAGTTAATGTTAGTTAACATTGAAATTTAACAATTTTGGCTCTTTCAAATAGCTTAAATGTATAGCGAAGTAGGTTTGATCAGTGATAATTAAATGTCGGCTTGTCAATAATTAACCATTTTCTGCTAATAGAGATAATCTTGTGTTCTATAGTTAACGCCGGGATAGAATTCAGTAATTATTTAACAAAAAATCCACTGCATTTAGAAAATGTGTGCCAAGGCCGAATGATGTAAAGGATTTAATTCTCAACTAAATATTCTTAATCAGTTAACATGAGTTCACGTAATCTTTAAATGTACGTAATTCTTTTGAAAGTGAATTTTTTTATTACCACACGTAAATAAGAGTGAGGTTCTACAACAAAGTTCGTACTTACAGAAGACAATTAAAGAAAGGCAAATTAATTAACTTAAAAGCAAATTTATTATTCTTTAACGAAATTTCATTCAGCATCGATTTCATTAAATTGGCGCCCAACGTGGGGCCCGAATATGCAGTGGCCACTAAATACCCATGAGATAACTAGGGAATTATTATAGTCGAACTTTGTTGGAGAACATTTAATAATTTTTCCATGTATTGTATGTATTGCATAACCAATATTGTGTGGTAATACCTGTATATGATTTTTTGCATGAGAACACTATATATCCAGAGGCAAGCTGAAGAAGAGAGATCATTATTTCGAAAAATTAATTACCTACCACAATACCAGGGGGCAGCTGCACCCAAGATAGATCACCAAAAGGTAAAGCTACAGTGTAGTTGTCCTGTGGGTAGTAAAGTAGCCTCAGTGCAGTGTACTCGGATCATTAGTGGTGTGCTTGTTGTTAGTGCTTTGTTTTAAAATAACAGGACATTTAAGTAGTTAAGTCATTGTAGTATATAGTAAGTGTGTATTAACAAATGACCATTTCTTGTGTGATTATGTCAGTGAAACCTGAGTGTTAGTATATTTAGTTCAGATTTTATTTCTTTTGTTTACTATGGTTAGATTGCGTAGTCAGAAGGATATCAACATGGATAATGAACAACAGTCAGTAAGTAGTGATACCGAGTTAGAAAGTGGGACACAAAGTAATGTTAGTGACGTAGTTCAGGAAGTACAAGGTGAGAATCTGGGGGCAGAAGGGCAAGAAATGTTGCCACTGCTACCCAGTGATTCAGTTGATAGCGGAAATACTGTGCCACCCGCAAGCACTGGACACGGACCAGTGAGTGGTGAGGTGTCAGAAGTGCAATCATTAAGAGTTATGTTCGAGCGCATGCTCAATTTCCAAGCTGAATTTGTACGTATGCAAGCCGAGCGTGAAAGAGAACGCGATGCTGAACGGGCAGAGCGTGACCAGAGATTGGTAGCTGAATTTGCATGTAAACAAGCAGAGCGTGTTAGAGAACGTGATGCTGAACAAGCAAAGCGTGACCAGAGATTGGTAGCTGAATTTGCATGCATGCAAGCAGAGCGTGATAGAGAACGTGATGCTGAACAAGCAAAGCGTGACCAGAGATTGGTAGCTGAATTTGCAGGTATGCAAGCAGAACGCGATAGTGAACGTGATGCTAAACAAGCAGAGCGTGATCGACGCATACATGAGAGAGACTTGCAGTTAATGCAATCTTTAGAAGCTATGCAAAGTGAGATTGTTAGTATGAAGCAACACTATGAAACCATACCCAAAACGGTGAAAGAACTAAGCGAAAGAGTAGATAGTATCCAAGTGGCTAACGCCAGTATCGTAGAGGAAATCAGTGTACTGACCAACAGGGTGGAACAACTAGAGATTGACACAAATCAAGTAATTGAGCACAAAGTGTCCGAACAAGTGCACGCCGCGATTGAAGCCAAAGACGCGGGCTCCAACGCGGAAATAAAGGACCTTAAAAAGGCGGTGCACACTGACATTCCGCTATGGCAGCGGAATGTCAACCGTCGTCTTGCCGAGCTGGAAAACAGCTTGCTGCACGGCGACGCGCAGGCGTGTGTCACGCCAGCCATGTACAACAATGATAGGCATATAAATACAGCAGTAAAAAATTGCGACTGCGAGACAGAACAGGCAACCAATGTAAGCGAAACAAATAAATGTCATTCCAAAGTAGTGATTGAAGAAAGTCTGATTAGAAACCGACAGTTTCAGATCTTTACAACGGAGAAGAAATCTGTTCACCCTGCAGTGTTTATCAAGGGATTTAGAAACATTTTGCCTAGCGTTTGGAGTCACACACAGAAAATACAGTTCGTTATGTCTTACATACAAGGAGATGCTGCATTATGGGCAACCGAAGCAGCTGACAGTTGCGATACATATGAGCAATTTGAAAAGGCATTCTTGGCCAAATATTGGTCAACATGTATTCAGGAGAGATTACGGAAGGAGGTATATAATCCAGAGCCGTATTCTCCACGATTAGGCAATTTGCGAAAATATTTTGAGAAGTACATTAATAAGACCCGTTATTGGGACGAGCAGATTTCATCTCGGGATTTGATCGGACTTTTGAAATCACACTTGCCGATACACGTAAAGGAAAAACTTATACACGTGCCCGAAAACGATATGGAACATTTCTTGTCTGTTCTGGACTCAATTGACCTGATTCAGGAGGATGTTAAGGCAGCCTCTGAACAGGCTAGAAGTAACGGAAACGGTTACAGAAATGGTCGAAATAACACGCCTCCACCAAGTAATGGAAACGGCGGAGGTAACAATAGAAGACAAGATTATGTACAAAACGGGAATAGAGGTAGAGACCGGAACGGCAATAGTCCGCCGGTGAATAATGACCGGAAGAGGAGGTTCGATGATCGATATGAAACAGGCCCACCAAGCAATAATAGATGGAAAAATGCCAGGGGGCCGTGCAACACTAATACTTATAATGATGCAAACTGAACTTGGCCACAGAACCAGAGGCCCAGTCCGGACCGGCAAAACAGTGAAAGATATGACAATAACCGGCCGCCACCACAAAATGCGCCAATTGCGCAACCGTGGCGGCCGACGCAACACAACTTACACATAGTGGACGTCAGTGACACAGAGCAGCCACACCCATCCACCAGCAATAATCCAACAAACTAGATTCAGCCGAGATACGCTCTCCATCGTCGGCTGAGGTTTGGAGTGAGAGCAGCCCGACACAGAACAAAACATCGGGAATCTGTATCCTTAGGTATAATGACGGGGTACAGATGGGACATGAATTAATAACTGAACCATCCACGTGCATAAAGGAGCACATAGACAAAGTACAAGCGATAATAGAGATTAAAATTAACAATATTGATGTGCAAGCAATTGTAGATACAGGTGCTACTGTCAGTGTCATGAGTATGGACTTATTCAGAGTACTGGGGAAAGAAAAGCGTATGCTGACTTTTCCCGTGAATAATTGTAAAGTCTCTGGAGCCATAAGTGCACAGCGACAAATAATTAAACTCCAAGTGCACGTAGAGATGTATATAGGGGAAGAAGCCATAGCGTGCTCATTCCTGGTAGTAAAGGGTTTAAAGGTAGCCTGCATTTTGGGGGTAGATTTTTTGAGAGAAAGGGACGCAATAATCGACCTTTCTCGGGGAAAATTAAGTTTGATGAACGCTGGTAGGAGGATAGAATTGTCCATGCTCAGATCTGAAGAGGTACCTGTGCCTAATTGTAATACTATTAACGTAAAATGTAGGAATCAGTGGATACTACATTTAGATAATCATTGTCAAGGACAAAATCTCTATTATCCAGACGTGCAAAGTGATCAATTAAAAGCAAATGTGGACGCACTTGTGAACAAAGTATCACAGTCCGAAAATTTGAATTCAATGCAACAGCAGGATTTGGTACAGTTATTATCTAATTATGCAGATGTATTTTCAGAACGACCAGAAATTGTTAAGGGATATCAGTACAATATCGAGGTGAAACCTCACAAAACCTACTGTCGAGCCTCATACTCCATTCCTTGGTCCAAGAAGGAAGTAGTAGCTAAAGAAATAAGAAAACTGATCGAGTGGGGAATAATAGAACCGTCTTTGTCCCTTATAGTAGTCCTTTGGTAGCGGTAGCAAAAGCAGACGGACAGGTACGGTTAGTATTAGATGCGAGAGACATAAACGAAATTATTGTACCTGTCAGGACTCATCCGGAAAAATTAGATGAGCAAATTCAAAAATTCCATGGAGTGCAATATTTGGCATCTATTGATATGAAAAGTTCATTCTGGCAAATCCTGCTCACACCCGAGTCGAGGAAATATACTGCATTTATATTTGGGGGAAGGAGTTACCAATTTAGGGTACTACCTTTCGGCTTAAATGTAAGTGCAGGAGTTTTCATAACAGCCCTCGACGCGGTTTTAGGTCCGGATTTGCTGCAAAGGGTAACAGTGTATGTAGACGATCTGGTGATTGCCACTGCCACCTGGGAGGAGCACGTGGAACTACTGAGTAGAGTCTTAGAAAGGTTTAAGCAAGCGGGAGTAACAGCGAATCTTGAGAAATCCAAATTTGGACGTAATCAGATTAAATTTCTAGGTCACATAATAACACCACAAGGCATCAAACCTGACAGCAAAAAACTTGACGCAATTCGAGGGTTTCCTAGTCCGAGAACTAAGAGACAACTCAAAGCGTTTATAGGTCTTGCATCCTTTTTTAGACGGTTTGTTCCAAACCAATTAATGAATAACGAATCTTTATTGAGCCTGTTGCGTAAAAATGCGCACTGGGTGTGGACAGAAGAATGTCAACGCGCATTTGACGCTATCAAAAACGCCTTGGTGAATGCAAACATACTGCGACACCCAGACATGACAAAAGATTTTTGCATAGCGACAGATTCGTGTTCATACGGTCTGGGCGCTTGTTTATTTCAGTGGGACAGGAGCAACGACCCCACAACAATCAATGTAATCGGATTTGCCAGCTGCACACTAATCAGCTGTGAGAGAGCATATTCCGCTACAGAATTAGAGGCTCTTGCAGTGGTTTGGGCGGTAAAGAAATTCAATTATTACATCTATGGTAAAGAAGTCAAAGTATTCAGTGACCACCAGGCTCTGAGCTTTTTAATGTCTTGCAAATTATACCATACCCGCTTGCTAGGATGGAGGTTAGCATTGCAGGAATGTAAAATTAAGATTATGTACCTAAAAGGACAAGATAATGTTGTAGCTGACGCCTTGTCGAGGCTTCCACTAGGGCAATCCTCAATGTCAGAGATTTTGGAACAATCGGAGGAATATCGAATACTCTTAGTACAAGATAAGGTACATAGGAGGGACTTTTTACATATGTGTAAGAATATGTCTATATTGCAGGAAACTGATCCGATTTGGCGAGATATCATTAGCAAAATTAAAGAAGGAACCAATCTTAAAAGTGTTCAGAATTTCAAAATAATAGATGATATTCTGTATTATAAAACGAGTGTGTCAAATGACCATGGAGTCGTGTGTATACCGCAACAGGCTATCCCAGCTGTAGTGTGGCACACGCATTTAGCATGGGGTCACGCTGGGATAGGCAAAACAATAAGGATTTTATCCAGATTCTGTTACTTTAAGGGAATAAGCCAGCAGACTCGCACCATTATCAGGACTTGTCCTCTGTGCCAAAAAGCTAAGTTTCAAAATAAGTCCACAAGGTTTGAACTGCATCCTATAGTGCCTCATCGGCCACTTCAGTTAGTATCTATAGACATAGCAGGACCCTACCCACGAGCCAGGGGTGGATTAAAGTACATTTTAGCGGTGTATGACCTTTTCTCTAAATACTTAAAAATATACTGCCTTAAATCAGCCACTGCTCGTGGAATAATTAAATGGTTAGGGAAAGAATATTTTACACAAGTGGGTAAGCCTGAAGCGATAATATCGGATAATGCTTCCTATTTTACAGGCCATACCTGGAAAAACTATTTACATGAACAAGATATAAAGCACATACTAATATCCCGTTTTCACCCACAAGCAAGTTTAGTAGAGAGAACATTTGGAGAGTTAAATAAATTTTTCAGGTTATACATTGCATATAAGCACACAAGATGGCCAGATCTGATACCTAAGTTTTTGGAAGTTCACAACGCAACCCCGCATGCTTCTACGGGGTATCCACCAAACGAGATTATAATGAGTAATAATAGAGTTCTGAATGAGTGGCTGGCACCTTTGCCTAAGGTCCCAGTCATTCCTGAGCCTAAGGAAGAGAAGATAAGAAAAGCAGGGTGCAACCTTACCAGGTGCGCTCAGAAAAGGAAAGAAAAATATAATCGACATGTGATGAATAACCAAAAATTTAGTGTTGGGGACTTGGTACTCTTACGCAATCATCCTAAGTCCTCGGCATCCTTGAAACAGAATAGCAAGTGGCAATTGGTGTACAATGGACCTTTTAGAGTAGTAAGTGTGCCACATGAGTGTAGCTATCTCTTAGCAGATCCCCACTCAGGGAGAGTACGGGGACTGTATCCGCGTAAGGATGTAAAAATATTCTTACAGTAAAAGACTAATAGTCCTATGTGGACACCATTCTTTTGTAAATAATGAACATTAATGAAGTGTCATCTGTAGAGATAATGTACTAGTGTAGAAGTGTTTAGTTATAAGAATATGATTGACCTTCTCATGTGTTTATGAATATTTGTGTTATGTCTTCTTTTAATCTGTGTTATCTAAAACATGCTCTAAATGTCTGCACAGATAATCTGATTAGTGCAATTATTTGTAGTGTTAAGCTGTGACAGAGTTCAATCAAGAAAAACATTTTAGTAATGATTAGTTAGTGTACTGCATAATTTTCTATATGTGTGTCAAATTTGAAATATTTCTTGGCACAATCTTTTCTATTATATGTGTATATATGTATATATGTGTAGCTGTCAGTTTGACAGATTCGAACCCAGAATAATGTCAATAATATGAAGCCCTGAGAACTTTATTATCTAACCAATGTTATCAGAAAGAATAATGCACCCAGTAGTGACCCGAGGGCACCATGGGAGGCAAACTTATTGCAAATTTAAGTAACGCAAAGTCACGCACAAAGAAGCTTCAATTGAAGCATGTGCAGATTCAATCAGTAAAAAAAAAAGAGCTAGCCAGATACAGTCCAAGTCAATTTTAACCTACAGAGACTACACTGTAGTTACGTAGGACCTTGATAGTAAAGTGAGACATGATTTCAAAGGAGTTATTGAACAATATGCCTGAATCCGGCTGGAATGCACAAATAAAATCTACGCGATCACGAATATAGATGATTTTTGGGCAAACTAATACGAAATTTTAATATTTGTTACCATGTACGCAAATATCACACACCTTGGTAAAGAGTTACGAATGTGCTGTTACAAAAATTGCACAACGGACATTGTAAATAAAAATAAGGAACTTAAACAAAAGTGCAGTATTGTGTGGCAGAGACAGACAGTGACTGTTAAACCTGCAGCAATACGTCACGAAGTTGTTGTGTATAAGTAATAAAAAACTGTATCATCGCCGTGTGTGCAAGTGGACAAGGAACTAGCACGACACGAACAGTGAGCCGATAACGGACGGTGGACCAAGTTAGTGTCAAACTTTAATTCTTTGTGTGTCAAGGGACGCTAGGAAAGCGCATTGACTGCAGAGATACATTTTGTCCTAAGGTGAAAACTGGCGTGTGACTAATGACAAGTCATGACATGGTGAAAAATATTGTGTGCCCATAAAACGTGTTACTGTGACAACGAAACATTGTGCAAACCAGACTAGTGAAGGCCTACTGAATAATAACTGCCAATAACTGTGTGCGTTTTTTCCCACAGCAGGAAAAATGCCCATAAGGATAGTACACTGTTTGTGAACTTGTTGCATGTTTGCTGGAGCACTACAAGAAGACGTCACACGGGCGAGCTGATATACAACGCGCATCCGGCTACATCAGCCATGCAGCGGCCGCAGCAGCCCGTAGCAGACCAGACAGCCACGCCCCTCCGCGCCGTAGCTGTCAACACCGGGGGCGGTGACCTACACGGAGCCGACGCGCCGCGCCGAGCGCCGCTCAACAATCACTCCGCACCGCTCACCAACAGCATTATTGACTTTTTCCAAAATATTTACATAAACTGCATAACATGTCAATGACTCCATTTTTGATCAACATTGAACATTTATTATGTATGTCCGTAAACTGATAAGAGAAAATGAACACTAACAAGTGCAAGAGATGAATTTGTAACAACTAGGTAGTGGAAAAATTATGAAAAGTGATCCTGTGACTGTGATATTATGTAACCGTTGGTGACAAACTGCTAAATTAATTCAAATGAATGACTGTTAAAGAGACAATATTAATCATGAACCAACTGGGATGGCTGGGCTCCGGCACAGTTTTGCCCAGGTTTCCTGTCTGCCTTCGCCCAAATGGGGGAGCCATGAACATATATAACCCTGGGACTAATTAAAAGAGCCATTCCATAAAAAATACAGAATTGTAAAGAACGTTACTGGCACCATTGTGTCAAAGTATAGAAACTCTTTGCCAAATGCTGCCAGGGGGATATGTAACGATCCCTGGCAAACTCACGATATTAATAAAATAAAATTTATTTGTACCATATACGCCGCTCTGAGCAATCTGTATATACTGTAATTATTTAACAAAAATATTACTGAATTTTGTGTAAAAGACATTTGTTATTATCGTAATATGTTTTGTAGTAATATTCTTTCTGTATTTAGGATAGTAATTTTTCTATATTTATTATGTGATTGTAAAATGTGTCAGTATCTGCGATAACAGAGATGTGAAATTTAGCCAGAGGAGAATAATATTGTCAAATTACAAAGAAATGTTAATTGTCAGCAGTCGTATAAAAGAACCATGTACAGCGTATTCTTTGGTCTTATGTGTGTAGAGGCGCATGCGAGAAGAAGCTGTGTCGATGCGATTCATGAAAGGGTAGATGTCTTTTGTCTCTGTCTAGACTTAGCCGCCATTAGAGGAGGCGTTACGAATTAATGTGAGTTCAATTATTGTTTGATCTAAATATATCAGAATTTATCAAAAGTGTGTATTATTAATGTAAATTAGCTTGCCCATGTCTTCTATATTACTTCTTTAAAGAATTTTCAGCATTTTTAGCGGTGTTGCTGGGCTGTGCCGCAACCGATCGATTTGCAGCGGCGGCACATTTAAAAAATTGTTCCGCTGAAGAAAAAATCAACCAAACCCGTAAATCGGGAACAGATAGATAAAAATTAACAGTGAATTAAGAAATTGTTCTTCCTTTACAGTGATCCTGAGACCGAAGAATTTTTAATCTAATAATACATTTGTGCATTCGTAGACGGATAGTTAATGTTAGTTAACATTGAAATTTAACAATTTTGGCTCTTTCAAATAGCTTAAATGTATAGCGAAGTAGGTTTGATCAGTGATAATTAAATGTCGGCTTGGCAATAATTAACCATTTTCTGCTAATAGAGATAATCTTGTGTTCTATAGTTAACGTCGGGATAGAATTCAGTAATTATTTAACAAAAAAATCCACTGCATTTAGAAAATGTGTGCCAAGGCCGAATGATGTAAAGGATTTAATTCTCAACTAAATATTCTTAATCAGTTAACATGAGTTCACGTAATCTTTAAATGTACGTAATTCTTTTGAAAGTGAATTTTTTTATTACCACACGTAAATAAGAGTGAGGTTCTACAACAAAGTTCGTACTTACAGAAGACAATTAAAGAAAGGCAAATTGATTAACTTAAAAGCAAATTTATTATTCTTTAACGATATTTCATTCAGCATCGATTTCGTTAAAATATGGAGATCCATATGCAGGGGAACGTGGTTCCAAAGACCGAGGCTGAAGTTAGAAGTAATTGTCATGCTAACCTACTATTTTTGCTATGAATATTCTTGCAAATCTGTCATGCACGAAGCAGGGGTTTCGTGTGGCACTGCAGTTGACTGGTTCTCGTTTTGTAGAGAAGTCTGCGGGGAATTTATGAAGTATAGGGGATCAATGGGGGGGGGGGGCAGGGGCTATAGTTGAAGTAGATGGGTCACATTTTGGAAAGAGAAAGTACGAAAGGGGGCACGAGGTTGTTGGGCTTTGGGTTTTTGGAGTAGTAGTTTCTGGAGGAGATTATGCTGATGTATTTAGAGTTGTACCAAATCGGACAAAGGAAGTCTTGACATCTTTAATAGATGAACATGTTTAAAAAGGTTCTGAAAGTCATGACGGATGGGTTTGCTTCGTACAAGGGGTTGGGTGTAAGGTGTTATCATCATTTGGTCGTGAATCACAATATTCAGTTTAAAGTTTATAAGACCGGGGCATGTACTAACACTATCGAGGGGTATTGGGGGGCTGTAAAATCTGTTGTCAGGCGGGAAAAGAGAAGGATTTCAGTGTTGCTAGGCCATTTAGATGAACAGTGTTGGAGGAAGAGTATTCCTAAAGGCTATTGTTTATTTCTTGCCTTTATGAAAGTAGTCAGCAAAATGTACAAGCCTCGTTGGTACCTCATTCGTCCCTGGCAGTTTGTGTTTCTTATTATTTTTTTCATTAGTTATTCTAGATTTTACTTCTTTCGTTACAATTTGACCTTCTAACATTATTATTTCTTGTTATGTCCTTATTTCGTTATTGTCAGCCTCGATCTTTGACTCCTTTGGAAGTTCATATGCGGTAAGTTTCTTTTTATGTAGCCACTTTTATGTTTTCCTTTTCGATGTTTTTTCTATGCTGCTCTTAATTTTACTTTCATTCCTGCTGTATCAGTTTTACCGAGTGTTGTTTTGGAGTTACTGTACCTGGTGTGCCTTTCGTGTAGTATAGTTATCGGTTCCAAGGTTCGGTTATTTTTACGTTTCATTTCTTTGCGTGTGCAGTAATGTGTGTAAAGATTTTCATATTTTGAAAGTCTAGTCGTATTCTGTAGTTAATTAAGAAGATCATTTTAAGCACGTTTCTGATATAAGATTTTTGCGCAACAAACAGTAATATTGGAATCGGTAACTAGATATGACCTCCTACATAGGTTGCTTCTAGTTACCGATTCCAACTATATGACGGTTCATTATTTAGACCGTTTTTCAATACGTGTGGAAAATATAATATATGCGCTCGTATTTGCTCTCGTGTTCTTATTTATTTCAGTCATCTTCAACTCGCTTAAACGGAATTCGCGCGTAAATAATAGTCGCGTTAAATGTATTATTTTATGGCATGCTACATTCGTTTGTTTACGAGTATGATCCGTTCCATTCATAGATTGTCCATTGCAGCATCTTTGCCTTACGTATGAAGTCATTGGTCAAAGCCGACGGGTGGTATCGGACACTAGAATTTATCCTAATGGCGGATTTTGTGTTTTGTGTGCGATAAAGCATTTCCTGGTGTGTGCGTAAAGAGCCAAATACAGAGAAGTGCCCGCAGGACGACTGCAGTTTTTCGTTCAACATCTTGGCAAATTTGAGAACACATACTGCAAAAGCACATGGTTGCAGAGGAGAAAGGAAAGTTTACATTCCAGATAATGGACGGTAAGTAACATCCGATAACAATCTTATGATGCGCGAGAAAAGTAAAGTGTCTGGTAAATATACAGAATTAAATTCTTTGTGCCTACTGTATTCTGATGCACTATATTATACTGTGAAGTTTCTTTCAGTGCATCTATGTGGATTATTTGTGGAAACGGCGTATTCTCATAAGAAATGGCTTCGGTTTTTAAGTTGCAATCATCGTAACTTTGTGTTGGTCAAAAATTGTGTAGTAACTGTATTATAACGTCAGTAACATTCAAATATTTGGTTTCAGTAACATGCTCCTGCACACTTGAAAACTTTTGAATGTTCAAAATTACATCAGTGAACAGTCAGTATTTTTTACAATAAAATAGCTATGAATTGCATTGACAGAATCCAGATTTGTGAGTGGTGTAATCTGTTTTTGTAATGAATGTTTCAGAGTTTCTGAAGTTGAAGCGGAAGTCCAAAGAGAAGAGAAGACAGCGAGAAGTAGCTCTTTGTGTGTTTCATAGTTTATAGGCCTACTGGGAAAAATCGCCATGTAAAAAAACGAGTAACGCATCAAGCTTGGTACCTCTATGGTGATGTGGAAATCTGAGCGTTGTTAATAAAGAAATTAATACAGTGTTTGTTTGCTTCTTCTGATTCCTTTATCATGTTGCTTATACTTGACCAAATTTAACTGAAATACCCAGTTGATAATTTCAACGTAAATTAGCCTATGTGCATAGCTGTTTCTAATGGCTTTGCTGCTTCTCACAGGTAAAGTATGAATATTCACCATCCTCCGGTATGCATGTTTACTAGTCAGGTGTGGCAAAAGATATCAATGACCCAAAGCATAGTTTACTTGGTAGATATAATTGGAAATTGCCTTTTTAGTATAATCGAGTCGAAACAAGGCCCCCGGAGTAGACAACATTCCATTAGAACTACTGACAGCCTTGGGAGAGCCAGTCCTGACAAAACTCTACCATCTGGTGAGCAAGATGTATGGGACAGGCGAAATACCCTCAGACTTCCAATCCCAAAGAAAGCAGGTGTTGACAGATGTGAAAATTACCGAACTATCAGTTTAATAAGTCACATGTGCAAAATACTAACGAATGGAAAAACTGATAGAAGCCGACCTCGGGGGAGATCAGTTTGGATTCCGTAGAAATGTTGGAACACGTGAGGCAATACTGACCCTACGACTTATCTTAGAAGAAAGATTAAGGAAAGGCAAACCTACGTTTCTAGCATTTGTAGACTTCGAGAAAGCTTTTGACAATGTTGACTGGAATACACTCTTTCAAATTCAGAAGGTGTCAGGGGTAAAATATAGGGAGCGAAAGGCTATTTACAATTTGTACAGAAACCAGATGGCAGTTATAAGAGTCGAGGGGTATGAAAGGGAAGCAGTGGTTGGGAAGGGAGTGAGACAGGGTTGTAGCCTATCCCCGATGTTATTCAATGTGAATATTGAGCAGGCAATAAAGGAAACAAAAGAAAAGTTCGCAGTAGGTATTAAAATCCATGGAGAAATAAAAACTTTGAGGTTCGCCGATGACACTGTAATTCTGTCAGAGACATCAAAGGACTTGGAAGAGCAGCTGAACGGAATGGACAGTGTCTTGAAAGGAGGGTAAAAGATGAACATCAACAAAAGCAAAACAAGGATAATGGAATGTAGTCGAATTAAATCGGGTGATACTGAGGGAATTAGATTAGGAAATGAGACACTTAAAGTAGTAAAGGAGTTTTGCTATTTGGGGAGCAAAATAACTGATGATGGTCGAAATAGAGAGGATATAAAATGTAGACTGGCAATGGCAAGGAAAGCGTTTCTGAAGAAGAAATATCTGTTAACGTTGATTATAGATTTAAGTGTCAGGAAGTCGTTTCTGAAAGTATTTGTATGGAGTGTAGCCATGTATGGAAGTGAAACGTGGACGATAAACAGTTTAGACAAGAAGAGAATAGAAGCTTTCGAAATGTGGAGCTACAGAAGAATGCTGAGGAGGTATTGAATAGAATGGGGGAGAAGAGGAGTTTGTGGCACAACTTGACTAGAAGAAGGGATCGGTTGGTAGGACATGTTCTGAGACATCGAGGGATCACCAATTTAGTATTGGAGGGTAGCGTAGAGGGTAAAAATCGTAGAGAGAGACCAAGAGATGAATACACTAAGCAGATTCAGAAGGATGTAGGCTGCAGTAGGTACTGGGAGATGCAGAAGCCTGCACAGGACAGAGTAGCAGGGAGAGCTGCATCAAACCAGCCTCAGGACTGAAGACCACAACAGCAACAACAACAACAGTATAATTTTACGTTTTTAGATTATATTATTCCCTGAGAGTTTATCTTCTGCCTTTCTAAGCCCTGACATGATTAGTGACGGATGTTTCACCGCCAGATCAGGCATACAACATTAAGTGTGCTGGTCTGCTCTCAGCAGCATGGTAGTCAATGCTTTAAGCAGGCACTTAGGAACCTTGAGTGTGAAGTATATGCATCTATACTAGTCTTGGCTAAAAAGATACAGCTAGAATGTATAGCGTCCCCAGCGAAATAATAAGAAAAGACTTAAAAAACAGTATTTATAAAGAAGAGACATTTAAAAATTGAATAATATACATTTTTCTCATGTATCCGTATTATAATAATTTCTTTGTGTAAGTTTCGAGGGCAAATAAATTTAACAAAATGATCTAAAGAGGCGACAAGATACGCTCTTTTGTTAATTTTTTAGTCGTCTTCACTTCTTCTCTTGTCTTGATCGCGTGTAGACGGACATCTTGCGAGTGCTGGCAAATGTAAGCATATTTGTACTAATTAAGCTGATAATAATATATTGATTTAATATTACTGTTCACTTTTAAATTGTAAGAGGCGATCCTGATTTCATGTCCGCCTGCATTCGAGTAATTTACAGTTCAACAATCGCAGCGGCCGATGCAGCCAACGACGCCATTACGTGGCGATATTAACCTATAAAAAATTAGCGGAAGCGGAAAACTTGCCCGCTATTGACATAATACACATTTTTCTCCACAGCCGACCGACGTTGCAGAAAATACGTAGCTTTAAGATTCTTATTTTCAGGACAACAGCCGAGAGCCAGAGCCAGGACTCCGACTACAATGGAATGGTTAACGGAGGTAAGAAGAAATACTCTCGTGCGTGTGAGGGCCACAATTGTAATTAATAACTAAAGATTTTTTGCTTTAAAGTGAGCTGACTAGCCGAGGAAAATAATATGAAAAGCTTATTCCATTGTTCAATTTATATGTTCATGTTTTAAGATTCAACGAGTCTAACGTTCATTAATGTAACAAATAATTTATACTGAAGATTAATATTGTTAAAAAAGGGAGAATTTCACAAAAGAGTTTAATTGTAAATCAAAATAAAATGAAATATCATTTTTATTAAGGCCCACCACGTAAGTCGGCAACAATCAACATAATAATAATATAAATTACGACGCCCGACGGACGCGAGAAATGCTAATTACTGTTTGGGCAATTATCCTTTACACAGTTAAATATGTATCTAAAACCATTCATGAACAACTTTCTAGTCATTTAATCATTTGGGTTTGTAAGACATTGAGATAAAAATACTGCAGACCCAAAAATCGCCTGGAAATGGTAAGGAATATCAAATATAAGTAAATATTTTTGCTCAGTAAGATTAAAGTGTAAAAATGCTGATACCTGGTTGTTACCATGAGACCAATGCGGGTCACAGCAGAGCTATATGGTGTGACCACCAGCACCTTCATGCCAGCCAACGGGTTAATACGCAAAAGAGGGCAGTGCAAGACTTGGTCTGTAATTCTCTTTGGTTGAAGCAGCTAAAATTAAATTTCTGAGGTATGCTGGAACTGTGTTACCGGTATATTCCCCAGCACGATTTAAAATGTTCGCATTGACATGGCACTGACAGTGCATAATATATTTTGCAACTGAGAATAGATACTTGAAATGGATGTGGGAATATATTTCAAGAAACCCTTTCGAACCTAACCTGACAATTGTATGACACACAAGTAAACCCACCTGAATGGCACACTGGGTTACAGAAGCATTTTATTCATCACACTCTTGCATTCACGATGAAATGCAATTCTAAAATTTTTAGTCTTCTTCCTCACAGCGTTCTCATCGATTTCATATTTTGAAGCGAGATTTTGTACAACGTCTCTTTTCACTACATTATTTGCATAATTACATTCACGTACATTTCACAGAACCTCAGCTTGTCTGTAGTCCTTTATAAACGCTAAATACTTGTCGTTCGACCACTCCATATTTTCGAATTTACCGTTGTCGCGCAGAAATTGTCGCATCCGAACCCACTCAGCTAGGGAGCACATTGCGGCATGACGCACGGTGTTGTCTATGCCGCATGAATCATGCGTCATGTAGCAGGCGGCACTGTTGCTTGCCACAATGTTTCAAGATGTTGCCCCAGCGTAAACGAGGCTTTCGGACACCGCTGCGCTACAATAGTTTCCAGCTTTGATTAACGGATTGCTAAGGGGGCCGAGTTCGATTCCCGGCTGGGAGGGAGATTTTCTCCACTCGGTACTGAGTGTTGTGCTTTCCTTACTTTCATATCGTCAGAAATTACATTCCACTGTTGAAATTATTGTTTAGGCACGTCCCGAAAGCTAATAAATAAAGAAAATTTTATTATAGCTCCAAGCGCTCCTAAGCAAGTGCTACACAATACGGTACGCCACCAGTATCTCGCAGGCATAGACGCTTGGCACCTGAACGCCTAGCTATCGCTAAAGCCGACTTTGACGCATTAACCGACCTTCAAGTAATCCATGGTCGTTCCCTCGACACCCAGGACCTAATAGGTGCGGAAAAATATGTAATTATTGTGTGGCATTGTTGGCCAGGAGGCCCCACCCAGGGAAGTTCGGCCGCCGGATTGCATGTCTTACTGCAGTCGACGCCACACTGGGCGACTTGCGTGTCGGTGGTCATTATGAGGACAACACAACACCCAAGTCCACGAGCGGAGAAAATGTCCGGCCCGGCCGGGAATTGAACGTGGGCCCGCTCTATGGTAGGCAAATACGTTACCACTCAGCTAAAACGGTGGACTAGAGGTGTGGGAGCTTAGCGACTTTGTGGGACTTAGCACACACTTAACGCCAGAACTGTGCCAGACCGCAACACAGTACCATTGTGGGACTAGAAGTACGGCTTACATGGAGCCCCTATACTCAGCGGCCTGGATTGCGCCAAGGTCAGATTCCTGTAGCGGAGGACATACCCAAAATGGCTATCATCATTCCGCTTGGATTGTTTGAAAGCATGTACATGACCTTTGGCTTAGGGAACACTGCTCAGACATGGCAGCAGTTCATCGATTCGGTTGTGCAAGATCTTCCACTCTGTTTGGCATACCTGACTGATATTCTCATCTTTTCTGCCACCGAGGAGCATCACCATCAACACCTAATCGAAGTGTGCAAGCGTTTAGAGAGATATAGTGTGGTCTTGAACACGACTAAATGTATGTTGGGCAATCTGAGATCACTTTCCAGGACCAGTGAATTATTCTGCGGTCTGCTACCATTACCAGAAAAGATCCTGACCATCCTGCAGATACTAAAACTATCACCTTTAACGAATTATGCTGATTTCTAGGGATGTTGAACTTTTATCACCAACACCTATCGTGGTCAGCAGAACTACAACAACCATTAACTGCAACACTATCTGGCCTTAAAATTAAACTGTAACACTATCTGGCCTTAAAATTAGAAACAATGCCCTAGTTCAGTGGACTGATGTGATGAGCTCCGCGTTTGAAGTCCCAAAACAGAGAATAGGAAACACTGCACTTCTTTCACACACCAAGCTGGGCGCACCCTTAGCATTAGTAGTGGACACAAGTCACACAGCTGTTCGTGCAATGATGCAGCAATCGTCACGACTCACGGCAGCCGCGTGCGTACTACTCACACAATCTGTCACTGTCACAGGAGAAGTGCAGTTCCTACGACAGTGAGCTTCTTGCCATGTACGAAGTAGTTAAGTGCTTTCCGCCACAATTAGAAGCAAGAGTATTCACCACCTACACTGATCATAAACCACTGACGTACGCCATCAAGCGGAACAGCAACAACCACTCATCCCGCCAGTATAACCACCTGGAATTCATAACCCTCTAGAGCACAGACACCAAGCACATGTCGGTTATTGATAATGTAGTTGCTGACTGCCACTCGCGTGTGACGAGTGTGTCACAGCGTATATACAGGGTTATTACAAATGATTGAAGCTATTTCACAGCTCTACAATAACTTTATTATTTGAGATATTTTCACAATGCTTTGCACACACATACAAAAACTCAAAAAGTTTTTTTAGGCATTCACAAATGTTCGATATGTGCCCCTTTAGTGATTCGGCAGATATCAAGCCGATAATCGAGTTCCTCCCACACTCGGCGCAGCATGTCCCCATCAATGAGTTCGAAAGCATCGTTGATGCGAGCTCGCAGTTCTGGCACGTTTCTTGGTAAAGGAGGTTTAAACACTGAATCTTTCACATAACCCCACAGAAAGAAATCGCATGGGGTTAAGTCGGGAGAGCGTGGAGGCCATGATATGAATTGCTGATCATGATCTCCACCACGACCGATCCATCGGTTTTCCAATCTCCTGTTTAAGAAATGCCGAACACCATGATGGAAGTGCGGTGGAGCACCATCCTGCTGAAAGATGAAGTCGGCGCTGTCGGTCTCCAGTTGTGGCATGAGCCAATTTTCCAGCATGTCCAGATACTCGTGTCCTGTAACGTTTTTTTCGCAGAAGAAAAAGGGGCCGTAAACTTTAAACCGTGAGATTGCACAAAACACGTTAACTTTTGGTGAATTGCGAATTTGCTGCACGAATGCGTGACGATTCTCTACCGCCCAGATTCGCACATTGTGTCTGTTCACTTCACCATTAAGAAAAAATGTTGCTTCATCACTGAAAACAAGTTTCGCACTGAACGCATCCTCTTCCATGAGCTGTTGCAACCTCGCCGAAAATTCAAAGCGTTTGACTTTGTCATCGGGTGTCAGGGCTTGCAGCAATTGTAAACGGTAAGGCTTCTGCTTTAGCCTTTTCCGTAAGATTTTCCAAACCGTCGGATGTGGTGCGTTTAGCTCCCTGCTTGCTTTATTCGTCGACTTCCGCGGGCTACGCGTGAAACTTGCCCGGACGCGTTCAACCGTTTCCTCGCTCACTGCAGGCCGACCCGTTGATTTCCCCTTACAGAGGCATCCAGAACCTTTAAACTGCGCATACCATCGCCGAATGGAGTTAGCAGTTGGTGGATCTTTGTTGAACTTCGTCCTGAAGTGTCGTTGCACTGTTATGACTGACTGATGTGAGTGCATTTCAAGCACGACATACGCTTTCTCGGCTCCTATCGCCATTTTGTCTCACTGCGCTCCCGAGCCCTCTGGCGGCAGAAACCTGAAGTGCGGCTTCAGCCGAACAAAACTTTATGAGTTTTTCTACGTATCTGTAGTGTGTCGTTACCATATGTCAATGAATGGAGCTACAGTGAATTTATGAAATCGCTTCAATCATTTGTAATAGCCCTGTATATCACACGATCTATGGATTTCATGGAACGCGCCCAGGCACAGCAAGATGATCAAGAGCTCCAAAGCTTTTTATTTGACGATACACCTGCGTTATAGTTGCAACTTGTAAGCGTGCCTGGTGAGGAAGTCAGGCTGTACTGTGAAGTCCATCAGGGAAGATTTCGCCCCCTCTTACCAGCCACAATACATAGACAAGCTTTCGAGCCTACGCAGCTTGTCTCACCCTTGAGTCCGTCCAACTTTTCGCCTAGTGACGATGCATTTTGTGTGGCCCAGTATGGAAAAAGACTGTCGTAGCTGGACACTTACACGCGTATAGTGGCAACTTAACGAATTGTCTCGCCAAGTGCATGCACCTGTCGGTAATTTCCCAGGTACAACCTTACATTTCGTGCAGATGAACATTGACTTAGTAGGATCATTGCCTCCGCCGAACGGTGGTTACTCATTAACTACTATAAATCGTTTCACTCTTTGTTTAGAAGGGGTGCCGTTGGACAATATTTCCGCAAGAAAACTAGCGTCCGCTTTCGTCTCGACGTGGTTAGCTAGGTTTCGTTGGTATCTGCACATTACACCCAACCTCGGACGACAAGCTGAGTCTGATTCGCTGGCCCAGCTTGCGACGTTCTGTGGATATGAGCATCAAAAGACCACCAGATATCATCTAGCGAGCCATGGCAGAAACTAGCGATGGCACCGTTGCCTCAAAGCTGCACTTACATGTCACGACACCACCTGGACGACCGCTATTCCAATAGTTCTCCTTAGTCTGACATTTACAAGCAACACGTGGATTCCCCCGCAGCAGAACTTGGTTGATGGGGAACCATTACATCTCTCACGGGAATTTATTGATGCCAGTTCTCTGCAATCATCATGTCATGAGCATCCAGGCTATACACAACATTTGGAACTCCACATAGCTCGCAACCGTCCTCGCAAAGCTCCTAGGCATGGCACATGTAACGCTCTCTGGCAGCACGCATCCAAAGTGAAAGTTAAAAGAACATTTCGATGTATAATGCTCACTGTAAGAAATAATTTATATGTGTTTCTGTTAGTTGAATTTCAAAAGGGCACTTAATTTTCTGAGGAAAAAGATAATTATGAATTTTGCTATTATAAATGATTATTCAAAGAATGTGAAATACTATCTGTGGCGGAGGATGTGAAAACCGCCACAGAAGAAACGATATGTAATTAAAAATGACAAAGACTGTACAAGAATTAGTTAAGATATAAATAGGCAATATATTCTAATAGAATCGCTTGTCTTCTGCACCGACTGAATGGGAGGGGAACCCGTGACGTTGCATTAGGCTCTTAGGTAGTCTTCATTTGTCATAAGTCGCCGGCCGGAGTGGCCGAGCGGTTCTAGGCGCTTCAGCCTGGAACCGCGCGACCACTACGGTCGCAGATTCGAATCCTGCCTAGGGCATGGATGTGTGTGATGTCCTTAGGTTAGTTAGCTTTAAGTAGTTCTAAGTTCTAGGGGACTGATGACCTCAGAAGTTAAGCCCCATAGTGCTCAGAGCCATTTGAACCATTTTTGTCATAAGTCGATGATCGACGCCATTTGTAGCTGGGATTGTAAAAGGTGCGTAAAGATTTTAATTGTTTCTATTAAAATTATTTATCTAGTAAAATCTGTTTGTCACAATTACTGCAAAGTTCGCACCGGACATTACCCATTTTATTTAAGAAATTTCAGCATTTTATTGGATATCTCTGGCGGTACGGAGCTGCGCCGCGAGCGAGCAGTATGCAGCAGTGGCAGATTTAAATACACGATCGCAATAACGACCACATCCTAAAAAGAGTGCAGCTAGAGGTGAAGGAAAATAATAAGAGTTTCTTTTCACAGCATTTCACACGCAGAATAAAAAGAGATTGTAGATTTTATCTTGTGCATTCACAAGTGGGTACTAGCTGCAGCTTTTGTAAATTTTCATTCAAAAAAGTGATAAATTCTGAACATATCGTAAAGTGTATTTAAAAGTGGATAATTTTCATGAAAGCTTAGCAATAAAAAAAGAAAACATTTTCATACAGTAAAGACAGTCTTATGCTTACAGCTAGTCGGGGTATATCCAGTTAAATAAAAATCCACTGCAACGTGAAAATGTTTGCTAAGTTCGACAGACAATAATATTTTCATTCTTGCACAAACAGATTTAGTACTTGAATAAAAGTAAAACTTGAATCATTATTTTGGAATATTCAAAGAATTTTTTTTTTTTAAATCTGCAACAGAATATTTCATACGTAAAGTAATAATCACAGATGAAAAATTTATTGCAACCTTTCATTTGTCATGTCCATCCATGTATATGTTAAGTTCAATCTCAACGGTTTCCCAGTCAAATTAAACGCAAAAAGCAAAGAAAGTTTAAAACCAGACGGTCAACTCCCGAATAATTAAAACACAGAATAGCATTAGACACACCACCCAGCTACTTGGACGATTGCTCGTACATAATGCTACAAGCGGTCAGCCTGGAACCACGGTTGCAGGCTCCTTCTACTGCCCCACATCGTGATTTAAGAAGATGTACGCGGACGGTAGACATCACGATGAATGGCAAAAGCACAACACTCTCTCTCGATCGCGTCACGCCCGCCAACATCTTCCAGGAAGCAAGTCCAGCTGAAGCAACAGAAGAGAGGTTCATCTTCCGGTAGCTGCACCACAACAACCACAGAGCCAACAAACGCTTGACGCCCAATCGCAACTGGTGCGCACAACTCTTTCTACGCGTCGTGTGCATTTTCTTATGCGTTTTCTCAACGACGCTCTGCTTCCGCCACGAGGGCTAGTGTAGCGTCAGACCTATGTCGTGTGTGTGGATGGGTGGAGGGGAGGTGTTGCGGCTGTCAAAGTTGTAACTAAGCGACTACCAGCTACGCTATATACAGGAACAGAGTGACTGTGTTTATTCTTTGACTTACATACAACTCACTCTTGCCCGTGAATTTTGTTCAAAGTTGCATAGCTTTCCCAGTCTCAGTTATGTTGATATTTGAGGGATCGTTTACATTGCTGTATAGCGTTTCCCCTGCCTGTTAATTGAGCGTGCTATTCAAGAAAATAAAGTTCTTACGTTTCTGATTCCCAAGACTGTTAATTGGGCTCTATCACTCGACTTGGATAGGGTATAGTGACAAAGGTTGGACTGACCTAATTCAAGCAGTATCTGACAATACAATCTTCATATTAGGAGTACGAAAAATGATGAACAGAGCATGGGAAAGTCTAAGAATAATCAAATTCCTGGTAAGGAATTGTACTGAAATGCTAGACGTCAGAAGAGTAGCCACATTTTTCAACATAGTTTCAGCGTATATTTTAACGTTTCGTTTACATTTTAATTTATATGTGTGTTTAATCATTTATTGTGGTTCATTACATCGTCATTTCGTTGTTGTTTGACTGCAGGCGAAGATATTTGACGGGATACCTATTAACAATTTTATTCCTTTACTCTGACTGCATAGTCATCACATTCCAACGTGTTTTGTAGCTGATAAGAAGAAATATTCACACTTTGGTCTTCTTTTTTCTTGAAATTATAGCGCATATTCAACAAGTAATGTCTGTGCTGTCGATTTTGTACGGATCGTGACACACAGCTAACAACGAGAAGGTTAAATCATCTGTGCCAAGAGCTGCTATGAAATGGAATTACTATCGTATAAGTCTATGTTTCAAATGAATAAGCAAATTATTTTTAACTATGCGTTTTGCCTGAGAATAATGTAATGAAAAACAGAAACTAATCTATATTATCTAACACCCATTGTTTTTAAGGTGACAGACACAATGAAAATTAGGCTTGTATTGAGAAGGAAGTTTAACTTAATTTCTCCTGCTTCACTTGGCCGGTTCTAATAAGGTAATGTGTTGAGTACTGCTAGTAGCCATTTTGTGAAAACATGGAAGAGAAAATGTATGAAACAATTCCTCAGAACAACCAGCAATTATCATAACTTATTCCTATTTTTTTTTACTGTGAAGAATATTTTGGACAGGGTTGTTTTGAGATCTACTGCAACGTTTCGAAATATAAATGTGATGAATGAACCAAGCTTTGATTTAAATGATTTTAAATGCACAAACCTCATAACACTTCACGTCTGTTCTGAGAGGCAGTTAATAAATGATCAAAATCGTAAATATGCCTCAAATAAAATCGTGCCGATTTTGTCACGGAATAGCAACTGGCAGAAATAGTCACCATTTGAAGTGTATGGCAACTGAAATGATAACTAATTGTACAAACTGTAGGAAATAATCTAATCAAGACATAAATTCAGGATGGACAAAGCTGGGAGAAAAATTCAGTATAGGAAATAGATTCTTTTATTACATTTTTGCAAAAACCCTCATTGGATAAATAAATTACTACAAGACTGGACATTCACTGTTTTCTGGAAGTTAATCTATTCTGCGTACATACTCCAGTTTCTGTCAAACCTTCAGAGTTTCAATATAATAGTGGAGTGTTTTACAGTTCATTTATTTTAATTCATTACATTTTTATTCACATTATGATTGTGTTCAGGAATTTCTTACAAACGCTGCTCACTGTGAGCACCTGCATTTTGCAATCGAATTAATACTACGTTACTATAATGAGTGTATATCCATGTGGCAAATCGGAATTTTATTGCACCAAGAGATTCCCATACACAATAACACGACAATTTATTCGTGGAAGTAAGAAAGTGCTGGGCGCCCTCTTTCCAAATATTGTGTATTTCAGCAAAAATAATGTTAATTCAGCCCAAGTGTATAAGCGTATGTACGAGTTTATGACGAGCAATGCGGCACCCTCATCTATATCGTATTTAGAAACGATAAAGACGTTCATGGTACTTTTTGGTAAAGGCCTGGCCAGACAGAATCCGGCCTGCCGCTGCGACGGACGGCGCAGCGGTGGGCCGGATCTGTCAGCGGCCACGGACGCCACACAGGCAACGGCCGGCCGGCCGCTGCGACTCGATGCGTCAGCTGTTACACTATGGAAGGGGCCGAAACCCATTATTAAGCTTGCATGCGTAGTTCGATTGTCTTGCGTTAAGACGATTTGGAATCTTCACGCGGGACACGTTATCTTTGTGCGAGTTCTTTTTTTTTTGTTTTGTTTTTTAATTGCAGAAATGAGTAGCTTGCACTAGCGATGCCACGAAATGGCACCAAGAAGAGGAGATGTTGGGTGCACGACATTGATAACAAGAGAGAAAGCTTAGGAGAATACCATCGTCTGTTTATTGATCTAGAGTCTGACGAAGATAGGTTCTTCAAATATTTTCGTATGTCGCGAGAATGTTTCGAGGAAATGCATCGCCTGATAAAAAGGTAGCACCGAGAAGTGCACAACGAACTGGGGAAAGCCAATTGATACAAGGCACAGACAAGCCGTTTGTTTGAGGTAAGTTTTACCGTTTGTGGCCTCTTTATGCTTCAAACAGAAGTCATATAATTTATTCCATTTCTTTTTTGCTGTATCATATGAAAGGTTCGGCGGAAGAAAGTGCTATCCCACAACGTAGTTACGAGTGGAGTGATAAATTTATCTGCAGTGTTTACGAATACAGCAAACGATAGTAACATCTAGTTCCGTATGTCCCGCTAGAGAGAACTTTCTACTTATTAGATTGTTTTGTTTCATTGTATTCATAACATTGTCATTGAATTTAAACAAACATATCTTTGGTCTTTAACTTATCTATGCGTTCTATCGGCATAATTGATTTTAATCTTTTCCAGATACTTGAGTACAGGCGACAGTGACCAGACCATAGCTTTTTCTTTTCGGTTAGGACGTTCAACAGTCTCAGATATTGTGAAACAAGTGTGCCAGCCAATAAGGACTGTTCTACAGCCCAAGTATTTTCCTACTCCTACAACAGAGATGTGGAAGAAATCTGAAGAAGGATTTATAGAACTGGGGGTTTCCGAACTGCTTTGGAAGCATAGACGGAAAGGCTATCAGGTTAAAATGCACGAAGGATAGTGGATCCCAGGTCTTCTGTTACAAACAGTTCTTTTCGCTAGTTCTCCTGGTGATCGTTGATCCATACTACCGAGTTTACAGTAGTTGACATTGGAAGTTATGGACGTCACAGTGACAACACTATTCAGCTTTCTATCAAGAGTATATCGAGGAGAAATGTATTCTACCTCCAAATCAGAATCGCGTGTATGATACAAAAAGTTATATTCTCTCACCCCCCTCTACAAGTCTTTCTGTGTGCATGCACTACGAGCTGCAAGACAAAAACCGCCTCACGCCGCTGCTTCCAGTGTGACAGCAGAGCAGTTGAATGCTCCAACAGAGGCAAGCAGCCGCTCAGGCTTGCGGCGAATCTGTAATCTGTGACAACCCGGCGGCGGCCGGTGCGGCAGGCCGGCTGCCGGTGCTTCAAAGCCGCACTCTGTGTGACCGCCGCCATACAATAACGAGCGATTCAACAGTGCGGCCTGCCGGCTGCGGTTCAAGGCCACAGGCCGGACGGCCAGGCCGCATTCTGTCTGGCCAGGCCTTAAGAGCTCTGAGGTCTACCAAGTAAAAAAGAAAACGTACGGAATCACAGAGACATAAGCAATTTTTTTACAAGGCAGAAGAGAGGAATACAAACCTTGAACACACTCGACAGCTCTTGCTACGTAAATTTACAAACTTCTCTTTGTATCCAGAACACAAAGAAAGTGTAAAGAAGGGCAGACGTGAAATTGCATCCGTTAACATGATGATCCGAATGTTCCCGTATATACCTGAAACACTCTGCCCTGAATTGCGAAAAGTATTACACGGATCCATTATTTGTATGGGAGAAGAAGTTTTTTTTTTTTTAACATAGCAAAGGAGAGAAATAGATATGGTGAAGGCACTCGACAGGTTTTGTTTCGTAAATTTACAACCTTTGCTTCATATCTAAAATAAAAATAAAGAACAAAAATGGACCGATGTGCAGTTGCATCCGCTAACATGAATAACTGAAACTTTTCACCTTGTATAGGGAAAAGTATTTGATGGAACTACAACTTATATCGGAGGAGGGACAAGAAATGTAAAATCCTTACTTCACCGGTACCTCGTCTCCTACTGCGAAGTTATGGAGGTAGGAGTTCAGGTACTGGCAGAAGTAAGGATGTGAGGAACGGCCGTCAGTCATGCTTCGGTACCTCAGCCGGTAGGGCACTTTTCTACGAAAGGCAAAGGTCCCCAGCTGAAGTCTCCTTCCAGCACACAGTTTTAACATGCCGGAAAGTTTAATATATAATTTTGTTGAGTAACAGCCATATGGAGTTGAAAAATTTTCCTTCCAGTGCGTTGATAAATATGTCTGCAATCGTGCCTGCAATGTCCTTTCTCATTGCCACTCCATCAGCTTGCATGTAAATTTTTGAATTCAAAGTAAGTTTGGTTTAGAGTTTTAGGATATTATGATTTCACAGGTTCCTGTAATGGAAGTTTTTCTCTAACGCAGATAGCTGTTTTTTTTAACATTTCTATTGTTCGTTGTACTGGTTTGATTGTGTATAGGTTTGTAACATCAAAAGAAATAAATCTGCCATTTTGTGGTACGTGCATATATCATGTGGTATGTGCTAACGTTCTTGAGTTTTTTTATGATATACTTTGTGTTGTAGATGAACAGCTAGGTTAGTAATCTGTTAAGCTTTTTATGTATCTGATAAGTTGGAATGTTAACAAAATTAATGATCAGGCAGATTGGGATTAATTGTTTGTGTATCTTAGGTTGCGTATGTGGGCTAATCGTGCTTGAACCTAAACCCGAATATAGCGCATAAACTGTACGAAAAACAAACGAATCGTAAAACCAAACCATTCACAGGGACATAAAATTAACAAATTAAAAAAAACTAAACAGAAAGCAACATACTTATCGACAATATACTTGAAACAAATATCGAATAAAATAAATCCAATTTTAAACCAAATAACCATAAAACTAGCATTTGCACAAACAACAATCTAAAGACGAAAATTCAATCCTGAAAAACAAATCGTTCAAACACGACAAAACTTTAGCATCAGGTTTAAAAAGCATACAAGAAACTCCGACAATAATCAATCGAACTTCTACCTACATCTAAAAAACTAAAAGCACAAAACAGAACATACCGAAAATGCGACGCAAGTTCTATACAAAATACGAAAAGGACAAGCTGTAAATATTTTGGAAGAACTGGATATATAAACGATCACGAAAAATCATCCAAACGTTGATCTTAATGAACAAATCGGTCTTAAAACATAAAAATTACATGCAAAATTTTACTGACATTTTGGAAAACGAGAACGGATAAAACCACACAGTAAGCAAAAACAAAAGATCACCATAGATAAAAATCATAACAAAATTATATCATCACTGAAACACAACAAACCTCACTAACTAGTTTGATTACAAGTGTAAACATGAAGCATCATCAAGAATACACTGCCAGTCTAGCTGTCAAAAATATTTCACGAATAAAGTTCTACTCTAACATAAATTACGTGACTTACAACAGTCCAGCAGCAGACAGTCGACAGTGTACTCACTGATGCAATAATGACGTCTATTCCAACTAGACGTTAAGTATATATGTAAACTGAACTTTTTTTACAGCTTGTACAAACGTAAGTGCACTCACCAATTATAACATCAACAGGTTTATTTGAGAATGGTGCTTTAGCCGAAATAAGCTTGTAGTGAGGAAGAATTAAACTATTTGAAGCTTGTCTTGCTTTGACGAAGACACTGTTTACATGTGGAGAAGAAGAAAAACTATTTGTATACCGGAATTCCGACCCACGGGTATGGAACTCAAGAGTCGTAGGTGGCAGAAACATAGCAAGAACTTATCAGTCAACAGCAAGAGGAGAAAAAGGACAATAAAGGTCTTAGCATTTCAATGGAAAGAATGCATTGTACCACAAAAGGCAGACCATTCCATTCTAGTGACAAAAGGCAGACCATTCCATTCTAGCGAAATCCATGGTAGTTTCATCCTCGGGGAAGAAATGGATATGTCCATAAACTTTCGGTATAAGAACCAATCAGCGATTGACAGTATTGTTGACAGTGTAATGAATGAAGTTATGCAGCCGACCTCTGGTGTGGTGACAACGCGAAAACAGACTTTCTGCCCTTCCCTAGAGACGAATGTTTCTGCAGCCCAAGACTGTAACTGCATGCACACGTTTTTGACGAGGAGTGTGGCACCAACAACTATGTCGAGCTTAGAGCAGATAGAGGCATTCACGCCGATTTCTTGTAAGGGATTTGTAGAGTGCGAAGTAAAAAGTATAAGATGGTTGAGAAAAGTTGTGGAATCCCAACGACACACAGAAAATCACTCTGAGACGACAGGTTTTTCACTTGCCAAATGAGAACTAAGAATGTTGAAGATACTAAGCAGTTGTTGATGCGTAATTTTGCAACCTTTATTTCATTTTTAAACAACAAGGAGAGAGGAAACACAAACTGATGTGCAATTGCATTAGCTAACATAATGATGCGAATCTTCTTCCATATAACAGAAACTTCAACACCTTGAACGGAAAGTACTGAAGACGTAACCAAGTGGGGTGAGTGCCTTGCACTAGTTTATTCTGCAGCCAGACATGGGTTTCTTTTTGGCCCCACTTGTAACTCTAACAATGAAAAGCCAATGATATCTAAGTTGGCAAGCTTTTCTGAAAATTAGCAGTTACTAGGGACTTCCTTACGACAATGAAGAGAATTCAACTGGGATCTGAAGTAGCGACTTTTAATTAAATTAATAAAATAATTAAATTAATAAAATAAAATAAATTGGTATTCGAAAGAAGTAAATTACTGCAGCGAATACATGCAGAATTCGTTTAAGGAGATGGGGAAGTCCTTCTGCTTTCGAGATAGATTTGGAGAATATACTTCAAGGTGTTAGATATGGAAAATATACTTCAAGGTGTTAAAAGTCAAAAGTTTGTTCCCCAATTCGCAGTTGGATCCGCTAGCATCAAACATGAAGGAAACAACTCTGGGTATGGTTTCTACAATATGGCAAAGCAGGCAGCACTTTGCTTGGTTATGTTGACATTCAACCACATAGGAGCAGAAGCCAGAATAAGACTATGGATAGAAGGAACATAAAGTCCGTGGCGGATAAACGGATCTCCACGGAAGAGACTAGGAGTAAAGTACAAAGTACATCTCGTCCCAGATGCAAGGAATCACACCTGAGTCTTGGAAAACTGCCACCTAGAAGACATTCCTTTGAAGGAGAGACTATGCACATGCAAAGAAGGAAGAAATTATCTGTTACGCTGTCAACATCTAAAAAAATCCCTTCCCAGAAGAACCAGAGGATAAATGGAACTACTCTAAGGAACAAGGGTGTTTAATGCTCCAAGACACCGATGTACCAAACATATGCATTTCATTACACGAAAATGGGCGACAGAAGAGTCAATAAGAAACTTAACTTCGAAGCAACTTTACAATGAATTAAAGTATAGTGAGGTTGTTGAAACTACGACGCAGTTTGGTCCAACACTTTACATAGGTGCTCCAAATTCGAGCAATCTTGCGTCGAACAAGTTAAGAGGGATTCTTGAGAATGAAAATGACACGTTGCACATGGAAGTTGGATAAAAGTGCTGGCTGAAAATGCTATACAGTTTCTTATAACAAGGCTTAATCCGTGCAGAGAGGATGAGCATCCAGAAAATGGGTGACATGAATTTCATCTTTCATTTCTGTGGTTCGATTTAACTGTGGTTTTCATGGATTATACACTTCACGAGAACAAGAAGATATATTACTGCTTTCCTGGATAAAGAGTGAAAGCACATTTAATTTTATTTTGGTATATTTAAAAATTATTAACGTCTCACGCCTAGTGAGACAATATGTGCTAGACAAGCACAATACAATCGTGTATCTATGTGATGTCAAATCCAGTGGACTTCGACTTCACTGAAAATATTCCTAGAGCCGGAAACCAGAATCTGTGCTGCATCACCTGAATTTACTTTCGATTGTTCAGAAGCCAAGATAACACGCGTGTGACATACTACGTTACTATGACGAGAGTACACCTGTTTGATTAGTACAGTCAATCCGGAATTCTCATTGCAACCTGCCATTCCGATTCACAACAAAACGACAAATTCTTTGTGAAAGTAAGAAAGAGCAGAGCGCTTCGCCTCTTTCAGCAAAAATATAACATGTTCTTGCCCTCGACCAGACAGTTCCAGTGAACTGTAAGTGAGTGAAACCAGAAGAAAATCTAATACTGTTACCAGACAATGCAACTAACAAAAAAAGAATTATCAAAGAAACTATTTGTCAAAAAATCACAAGAATCAACCTCGCAATTAGAAGTGTTTTCTATCTACAGGGTGCTTCCGTAAGAGCGTGCAAAAATGTAACAGGACTAGAGAACGCTCCACCGAGCAATTTGAGACAGGGAACCTGGGGTCGCAGAAGCCAGCTTAAGGAGATATGGAAGTAAACTTGTCTAACACTTTGTCTTGTATTACTGTTTTCTAGCTTCTTTACAACTAACATGCGCACAAGTTTACACGTACTGTGCTGTTTATTTACATGTAAATTCTTTATTTCCTGCAAGGAAACAAGGAGAACGAGCCTGATTACCAGGAAGTCATGATGCAGGTTTGGTTTACCTTACTTTACATAATGTGGCTTTGTTGCATCGTATTTACATGGACCTAATGCAGAACGGGCTATGAATCAACGACAGACACATTCATTCATCAGTGCTATTCAGAGACGTACAGTACAATACGGCGGAGCAGTACCGGTACAATATTTCCTGGTCGCTGGATTGGAAGAGGAGGTCCTATTTCATGGCCTGAGAGGTCACCTGATCTGAATCCCATTGATTATTTCCTATGCGGACGTCTAAAGTCAGCTGTGTATGAGGCCATACTGGATACGGAGATAGAATTAGTTTTAAAATAATTGTGACGGCCTGTGATGTGATTCGAAACACACATGGAATATTTGTCACGGTGTGTCATGGTTGCACTGAAGTTGATGGCCATCAGTTTCAGCACATTTTGTAAGATACAGTACAAATGGTACGTTCATTGTGTCAGTGATGGTATTGGCAGTTAACTGATGTAGATAAAAAAGCACACAGTAATGTGATTTAATTCTGTTATCTCGCTCGGCTGGCTTCTCCGACGCCGGTTCCCTGCCTCAAATTGTTCAGTGGATCATCCTCTACGTCCTGTTAAACTTTTGCACGCTCTTACGGAAACACACAGTATATGTCGGGACTCCATGCTATGAGTATGGGACTAAAGTTCCAGAGGTGGTGTAAACAGTATCAAGAGCTTATAAGTTCAACAAAAAGAAAGAGGAACTAAAGACAGTATGTATTTTTGACATACCAAAAGAAAGAATGCATTGGACTGCAGAAGACAGAACATTCCCTTTCAGTGTAATCGTCCAGGAATTAATGGACATGTCCATAAACTTTGTACAAACTAACAATCAGCCATAGAAAGTATCGTTGAAAGTGTGATAACGGAGATTACGCAATCGAACCCTGACGTGGTGACTAAGGGAAAACAGACTTTATGTCATTTTCTAGAAAGAAGCGTCAGTGCAGCCCAAACGCTTTGACGAGCACAAAGAACTGTGTCGTGCTTCCCAGGTGTAAGTATGAAACCGGAATTTGGTTGAAATAATTACACGTCTGTTGTCTGAAACTGATAAACAATATTTTATTCAAAATAGTCTCCATTGTTATTTATAAATTTCCCCCACCTCTCCTGCAGGTTATCACTGTCACGCCAAAAAAACAGTTCATTTGAAGAGAACCAGTCAGCGAGCCATTTTCGTACATTTTCGTACGAATGGAAGCGTTGTTCAGCGAGAGCGTGTCCCAGTGATGCAAACAGATGATAATCGGGCGGAACCAAGTCTGGGGAATAAGCCGCATGCTCTAGTATTTCCCAAATGAACGCCTCGGTCGTTTCCATGATGCCTTTTGCTGTGTGTGATGGCTCGTTATCATGGAGCAATATGACTTTGTGTTGCCTTTTTCCATATTCAGGTCGTTTTCCACGTAATACTTGATTTAAATCGTTCATTTGAGGTTGGTAGGGATCACTGCTAACGGTTTCACCAGGTATTAGCGGCTCATAATACATGACACCTTTATGATCCCACCAGACACACAGCACACTGTCTTTTTTCCAAAGCGATTTGGTGTTGCAGTGGATGTCGATGGCTTTCCTCGATTCACACATGATTTACGACGCTTGAGGTTCTCAAAATATATCCATTTTTCATCACCTGTCAATATTCGATGGAGAAACGACTTTCTTTTGTATCTGGCGAGCAGCATTTCACAAGTGGTCTCTCGATTTGCTTGCTGTTTTTATGAGGAACCCATTTTCCCACTTTCTGCACCTTTCCCATAGCTTTCAACCGAAGAGAAACGGTTTTCTGTGTTACTTTCAATTGTTCCGCGAGTTCTTCTTGTGTCTGAGTATCATCTTCATCCAATAAGGCCTGAATTCGTTATCTTCGGACTTTTTCGGTGGTTTCCCGCGAACGTCGTTTCTCACGTCAAAATCACCACTTGCGAATTGTTTTAACCACTCGCAACTGTCTGTCTTCCCAAGATCATGTTCACCGGAAGCTTCGACAAGTATTCTACGCAATTCTGCCGCAGTTTTCTTCGAATGATAACAAAAAACCAATGCTGTCCGCAAATCGTAGTTCGTAGGGACAAAACTCTTCATGTTTTACAGATAACGATGTATGGAACTTCGGTTACTGTGTGTTGACATTCGTCGTCCGCCATTACAGGAAGCAGATGCCGCTGCAGACGCGACCTCACGCGCCCTACGCTGACAAGTAGCACCATCTATAGAGAAATTACAGTTTCATATTTCTACGCCTGGTAGAGTAGATAAATGCCTACAGACAAATTTTTGATAAGAAATCTGTGATCTACACAGTAATAATGGAAATTTTGGCTGAGAAGGAGGCAACGCCAGAAAGTAAATCACTGTAACTACACCACTTTCTTACATGACAGGAGACAAAACTATAAACCTTGAAGATTCTCGGAAGCTCTTGCTACATCAATTTACAACCTTTGCTTCATACTTAAAACACAAAGAAAGAGGAAAAAAGCATGTCAACACGAAAGCCAAATGCAGGATCTACCATACTTGACCCACTACCTTAAAGTCATAATATGTATCAAGATAAAATAATAGTACCAAATCTTAAAATCCAGGATCTACCACACTAGACCCACTACCTTCCAGCCATTATATAGATCAAGATATTAAAACCAGCGATAACACCATGATAAGAAAAATCTCCAGGACATTAGAAGTTAAAAACGTGTGCAGCCAGGAATCGCCAGAAATTAAACATTGACTTGCAATTGTATCCAGTAACATAACGATGCTGCCAGTCATCCATATAATTAAAACTTTATCATCCTGAAATGATAATGTTTTAGATGGATCTACCATTATATTGCAGGGAAAAAAAGAGGTGTAAAATCCCGTCTACTAACTTTCAGGTGAATACAATAAGAAGCAACCAAATGGAATGAGTGCCTTCCTCAAGCAAAGTTTGAAGGCAGGCATCGGTTTCTTTTTGAACCCACTTGTACTCTGGGGCCCAATGTCATCTGAATTGCGCAAGTTTCTCGCAAAATTACCAGCTACTTGAAATTTTCTTACTAGAGAACCCTTTTGTACATGGAGTACTGACATCTAACTCAACATCACAAAGGGAAATGAAGTCACATGTACATGAAGCACGTACATCATTGAAGAGACACAAAACTGGCTGAGACAGGTGGATTACTTGTGTGTGGGGAGCTACAACTACCCCCTATCGGGCCTCAGCATCTCATCAGGAAAGTCATAATACAGATCAAGATAAAATTATTGTAATAAATCTGTAATCCAGCGATGACTCCATGAGGAGAAACATCCCCAGGACATCAGATGCCAATGAAATGTATGTAGCCAGACATCGCCAAAATTTAAAGATTAACTTGCAATTGTATCCAGTAACATAACGATGCGGACGTTCCCCCATATAATTCATACTTCGTCATCTTGAACTGAGGAACTTTTAGATGCATCTACCATTACGTTGGAGGAGAAGAAAAGGAGGTATAAAATCCCGTCTACTATGTTTCAGGTGATAACAATAAGAAGTATGTTCCAAATATAGACTACTCAAAGAACGGAAGACGCCACCAAATGGAATGAGTGTCTTGCTCCGGCAAGGTTTGCAGACTAGTATATGTTTCTCTTTGAACCCACTTGTACATCTAACTCTGGGGCCCATATGTCATCTGATCTGGTCAAGCTTTTCGCAAAATTACCAGCTACTTGGAATTTTCTTACTAGAGGACCCTTTTGTACCTGGAGTACTGACATCTAACTCAACATAACAAAGGGGAATGAAGTCACATGTACATGAAGCACGTACATCATTGAAGAGACACAAAACTGGCTGACACAGGTGGATTACTTGTGTGTGGGGAGCTACAACTACCCCCTATCGGGCCTCAGCATCTCATCAGGAAAGTCATAATACAGATCAAGATAAAATTATTGTAATAAATCTGTAATCCAGCGATGACTCCATGAGGAGAAACATCCCCAGGACATCAGATGCCAATGAAATGTGTGTAGCCAGACATCGCCAAAATTTAAAGATTAACTTGCAATTGTATCCAGTAACATAACGATGCGGCCGTTCCTCCACATTATTCAAATTTTACCATCTACAAATGAGGAAGTTTCGATGGATCTACTTTTACCAACGCGGAGAAAACAAGGAGGTGTAAAATCCCGTCTACTATGTTTCAGGTCAATACAATAAGAAATATGTCGAACCTATAGAGGACTCAAAATACAGAAGACGCATCCAAATGGAACGAGAGACTTGCTCCAGCAAGGTTTGCGGATAGGCATTGATTTCTTTTTGAACCCACTTGTACACGTAACTCTGGGGCCCATATGTCATCTGAACTGGGCAACATTTTCGCAAAATTAACAACTACCACGAAGTTTCTTACTAGAGGACACATTTGGACCTGAAGCAGTAACATCTAACTCAACGTCACAAAGGAGAGTGAAGTCGTATGCACATGAAGCACGTAATACAGTGAAGAGACACAAAACTGGCTCAAGGAGGTAGAGTACTTGTTTGTGGGGAGACACAATTACCCTCTATCGAGCCCCAGCATCTCAACAGGAAAGCCAAATGCAGGATCTACCATACTTGACCCACTAACTTCCCGTCATAATATGTATCAAGATAAAATTAAAGTAATAATTCTTAAATCCAGGATCTATCATACTTGACCCACTACCTTCCAGTCATAATACAGATCAAGATAAAATTACTGTAATAAATCTGTAATCCAGCGATGACTCCATGAGGAGAAACATCCCCAGGACATCAGATGCCAATGAAATGTGTGTACCCAGACATCGCCAAAATTTAAAAATTGACTTGAAATTGTATCCAGTAACATACCGATACGGCCGTTCCTCCACATAATTCAAATTTTATCATCTACAAATGAGGAAGTTTCGATGGATCTTCTTTTACCAACACGGAGAAAACAAGGAGGTGTAAAATCCCGTCTACTATGTTTCAGGTCAATACAATAAGAAGTATGTCGAACCTATAGAGGACTCAAAATACAGAAGACGCATCCAAATGGAACGAGAGACTTGCTCCAGCAAGGTTTGCGGATAGGCATTGATTTCTTTTTGAACCCACTTGTACACGTAACTCTGGGGCCCATATGTCATCTGAACTGGGCAACATTTTCGCAAAATTAACAACTACCACGAAGTTTCTTACTAGAGGACACATTTGGACCTGAAGCAGTAACATCTAACTCAACGCCACAAAGGAGAATGAAGTCGTATGCACATGAAGCACGTAATACAGTGAAGAGACACAAAACTGGCTCAAGGAGGTAGAGTACTTGTTTGTGGGGAGACACAATTACCCTCTATCGAGCCCCAGCATGTCAACAGGAAAGCCAAACGCAGGATCTACCATACTTGACCCACTAACTTCCCGTCATAATATGTATCAAGATAAAATTAAAGTAATAAATCTTAAATCCAGGATCTATCATACTTGACCCACTACCTTCCAGTCATAATACAGATGAAGATAAAATGAATGTAATACATCTTAAATCCAGCTATGACTCCATGAAAAGAAGAAACATCTTCAGGACATCAGATGCCAACGAAATGTGTGTAACCAGACATCGCCAAATATTTCAAGACTGACTTGCAATTGGAACCAGTAACATAACGATGCGGACATTCCTCCATATAATTCAAACTTAAACATCTTTAATTGGGGAAGTTTCAGATGGAACTACCATTATATTGGAGGTGAAAAAAGGAGGTGTAAAATCCTGTCTACTAAGTCTCAGGTGAAAACAATAACAAGAATGTCCCACCTACAGACAACTCAAAGAACGGAAGATGCAACAAAGTGGAAAGAGTGCTTTGCTCCAGCAAGGTTTGCAGGCAGGCATTGGTATCCCTTTGATCCCACTTGTACATCTAACTCTGGGACCCATATGTCATCTGAACTGGGCAAGCTTTTGGCAAAATTAGCAGCTACCGGGAGTATTCTTACTAGAGGACTCATTTGGATCTGGAGTAGTGACATCTGCCTTAACATCACAAAAGGGAATGAAGTCACATGTACATGAAGCACGTACAACAGTGAAGAGACACAAACCTGGCAGAGACAGGTTTAGTACCTGTTTGTGTGGAGCCACAACTACCCCTTATCGAGCCCCAGCATCTCAACAGGAAAGCCAAATGCAGGATTTACCTCACTTGACCCAGTCTAATATGGATCAAGATAAAATGAAAATAATAGAGCTTAAATCCACGATCTATCATACTTGACCCACTACCTTCCAGTCATAATACAGATCAAGATAAAATTATGGTAATAAATCTGTAATCCAGCGATGACTCCATGACGAGAAACATCCCCAGGACATCAGATGCCTATGAAATGTGTGTAGCCAGACATCGCCAAAATTTAAAGATTAACTTGCAATTGTATTCAGTAACATAACGATGCGGCCGTTCCTCCACATAATTCAAATTTTATCATCTACAAATGAGGAAGTTTCGATGGATCTACTTTTACCAACGCTGAGAAAACAAGGAGGTGTAAAATCCCGTCTACTATGTTTCAGGTCAATACAATAAGAAGTACGTCGAACCTATAGAGGACTCAAAATACAGAAGACGCTACCAAATGGAACGAGTGCCTTGCTCCAGCAAGGTTTGCGGATAGGCATTGGTTTCTTTTTGAACCCACTTCTACATGTAACTCTGGGGCCCATATGTCATCTGAACTGGGCAAGATTTTCTTCAAAATTAACAACTACCACGAAGTTTCTTACTAGAGGACACATTTGGACCTGAAGCAGTAACATCTAACTCAACGTCACAAAGGAGAATGAAGTCGTATGCACATGAAGCACGTAATACAATGAAGAGACACAAAACTGGCTCAAGGAGGTAGAGTACTTGTTTGTGGGGAGACACAATTACCCTCTATCGAGCCCCAGCATGTCAACAGGAAAGCCAAATGCAGGAACTACCATACTTGACCCACTAACTTCCCGTCATAATATGTATCAAGATAAAATTAAAGTAATAAATCTTAAATCCAGGATCTATCATACTTGACCCACTACCTTCCAGTCATAATACAGATGAAGATAAAATGAATGTAATACATCTTAAATCCAGCTATGACTCCATGAAAAGAAGAAACATCTTCAGGACATCAGATGCCAACGAAATGTGTGTAACCAGACATCGCCAAAAATTTCAAGACTGACTTGCAATTGGAACCAGTAACATAACGATGCGGACATTCCTCCATATAATTCAAACTTAAACATCTTTAATTGGGGAAGTTTCAGATGGAACTACCATTATATTGGAGGTGAAAAAAAGGAGGTGTAAAATCCTGTCTACTAAGTCTCAGGTGAAAACAATAACAAGAATGTCCCACCTACAGACAACTCAAAGAACGGAAGATGCAACAAAGTGTAAAGAGTGCTTTGCTCCAGCAAGGATTGCAGGCAGGCATTGGTATCCCTTTGATCCCACTTGTACATCTAACTCTGGGACCCATATGTCATCTGAACTGGGCAAGCTTTTGGCAAAATTAGCAGCTACCGGGAGTTTTCTTACTAGAGGATTCATTTGAATCTGGAGTAGTGACATCTAACTCAACATCACAAATGGGAATGAAGTCACATGTACATGAAGCATGTACAACAGTGAAGAGACACAAAACTGGCAGAGACAGGTTTAGTACCTGTTTGTGGGGAGCCACAACCACCCCCTAACGAGCCCCAGCATCTCAACAGGAAAGCCAAATGCAGGATTTATCTCACTTGACCCAGTCGTAATATGGATCAAGATAAAATGAAAGTAATACAGCTTAAATCCACGATCTATCATACTTGACTAACTACCTTCCAGTCGTATTACAGATCAAGATAAAATTACTGTAATAAATCTGTAAACCAGCGATGACTCCATTAGGAGAAACATCCCCAGGACATCAGATGCCAATGAAATGTGTGTAGCCAGACATCGCCAAAATTTAAAGATTAACTTGAAATTGTATCCAGTAACATAACGATACGGCCGTTCCTCCACATAATTCAAATTTTATCATCTACAAATGAGGAAGTTTCGATGGATCTACTTTTACCAACGCTGAGAAAACAAGGAGGTGTAAAATCCCGTCTACTATGTTTCAGGTCAATACAATAAGAAATATGTCGAACCTATAGAGGACTCAAAACACAGAAGTCGCAACCAAATGGAACTAGTGCCTTGCTCCAGCAAGGTTTCCGGATAGGCATTGGTTTCCTTTTGAATCCACTTGTACATGTAACTCTGGGGCCCATATGTCATCTGAACTGGGCAAGATTTTCTTCAAAATTAACAACTACCACGAAGTTTCTTACTAAAGGACACATTTGGACCTGAAGTAGTAACATCTAACTCAACGTCACAAAGGAGAATGAAGTCGTATGCACATGAAGCATGTAATACAGTGAAGAGACACAAAACTGGCTCAAGGAGGTAGAGTACTTGTTTGTGGGGAGACACAATTACCCTCTATCGAGCCCCAGCATGTCAACAGGAATGCCAAATGCAGGATCTACCATACTTGACCTACTAACTTCCCGTCATAATATGTGTGAAGATAAAATTAAAGTAATAAATCTTAAATCCAGGATATAATTCAAACTTTATCATCTTAAATTGAGGAACTTTTAGATGGATCTACCACTACATTGGAGGAGAAGAAATGGAGGTGTAAAATCCCATCTACTATGCTTCAGGTGATAACAATAAGAAGTATGTCCCACCTATAGACTACTCAAAGAATGGAAGACGCAACCAAGTGGAATGATTCCCTTGCTCCAGCAAGGTTTGCAGGCAGGCATAGGTTTCTCTTTGAACCCACTTGTACATCTAACTCTGGGGCCCATACGTCATCTGAAGTGGGCAAGCTTTTTGCAAAATTACCAGCTACATGGATTGTTCGTACTAGAGGAACCCTTTGGACGTGGAGTACTGACATCTAACTCAACATCACAAAGGGGTATGTAGTCACGTGTACATGAAGCACGTAGCACAGTGGAGAGACACAGAACTGGCTGAGACAGGTGGAGTACCTATTTGTGAGGCGCCACAACTATCCCCTATCGAGCCCCAGCATCCCAACAGGAAAGCCGAATTCAGGATCTACCACACTTGACCCAGTCATAATATGGATCAAGATAAAATGAAAGTAATAAATCTTAAATGCAGAGATGACTAAATGAGACGAAACATCTCCAGGACATTAGATACAATGAAATTTGCATAGCCGCACATCACCATAATTTAAAGATTGACTTGCAATAGTATCCAGTAACATAACGATGCGGACGTTCCTCCATATAATTCAAACTTTATTATCTTGAATAGAGGAAGTTTTAGATGGATCTACTGTTATATTGTAGAAGAAGAAAGAAACTGTAAACTCCAGTCTACTAGGTTTCAGGTGGATACAATAAGAATTATGTCAAACCTACAGAGAATTCAAAGTACGGAATACGCAACCAAATGGAATGAGTACCTTGCTCCAGCAAGGTTTGCAGGAAGGCATTGGTTTCTTTTTGATCCGACTTGTACATTTAACTCTGGGGCCTCAATGTCAACTGAACTGGGCAAGCGTTTCGCAAAATTAGCAACTACCACGAAATTTCTTACTAGAGGACTCATTTCGACCTGGAGTAGTAACATCTAACTCAACATCACAAAGGAGAATTATTTCACATGCACATGAAGCACGTACTACAGTGAAGAGACACAAAACTGGCTCAAGGAGGGGTAGTAGTTGTTTGTGGGGAGCCACAATTACCCTCTATTGAGCCCCAGCATGTCAACAGGTAAGCCAAATTCAGTATCTACCATACTTGACCCAGTCATAATATGGATCAAGGTAAAATTAAAGTAATAAATCTTAAATCCAGTGATGACTCCATGAGAAGTAACATCTCCAGGACATCAGAAGCCAATGACATGTACGTAGTCAGACATTGCCAGAATTTAAAGACTGACTTGCAATTGTATCCAGCAACAAAACGATGAGGACGTTCCTCCATATAATTCAAATTTTATCATCTTGGCTCAAGGAAGTTTTAGCACTTTGCTTGGCTGCACTCACTTTCATTTACATGGAAGCAGATGTCAGAATGATTGTATAGACAGAAGTAACAAAGACTCTGTGGCGGATAAACATATCTCCACACAGCAGAGTACAAGATATCCTTTGCTTCAGCTTCAGATGGAAGGAAATACTCCTGGAACTTAGCAAACTGCTACCTACAAGAGATCACTTTGAAGGAGACACTAGACACATGAGAAGAACAAATAAACTGTCTGCTGCGCTGTCAAAAACTAGAAATCTCTTTTCAGACTGATCAGAGGAACAATTTAGTTTTTTTTTTCTCATCAGTCTACTGACTGGTTTGATGCGGCCCGCCACAAATTCCTTTCCTGTGCTAACCTCTTCATCTCAGAGTAGCACTTGCAACCTGCGTCCTACAATTTAGCTACTCTAAAGAATATGGATGGTTAATGAGCCAATAAACTGATGTACAATCATCTGTACCTCGCTACATGCTGGCGAGCATCTGAACTGTGAGAGGAAAGGAAACATCGAAGAAACCCGATACAAAAATAAAAGTGAGATTCATGGGCGAATTGTCCGAGTCCTTTGAGATAAAGACCGGTGTGCAACAAGGTGATGGATTGTCACCACTGCCCTTTCACCTTGTTATGGATAAAGTCATCCGAGAACGGGAGTAAGAATTGGAAACCCAGGACCACTCGAAATCCATTCAACTCGGACGAAACAATGATGACATCAAGTTCAGTTGTTTAGCTTTCGCAGACAACCTAGCGAATCTAGCGGCCTGCGAAAATACGGCGATCAAACAGATTGAAGTCCCCAGGGAATGCACTGAAAAATCTGGACTACAAATTTCATTCGAGAAGTCCAAGTTCATTTGCACTAAATTCGACCGTCAGGAACTGAACACAAAATACGGGCAAATCAAAAGAGTTCCACGCTTCAAATACGTCGGTGAGATCGTAGAACCAACAGGATTGGAAATGGAAGCACAGAAAGTTCGGTTGCAAAAGCTCAAGCGAGCATATGGGAGAACGCGTGAAATCTGCAAAAAGAAATGTATGTCGATTCATACATAGACCAAACATTATAATACAGTGATTAAACCTGAAGTGCTATACTTGAGAGAAACTTTGGTACTTAATAGGAAAGGCGATCTGGAGAACATCTTGATGGAGGAAAGAAAGATCATGAGGAAACTGCTGGGACCAAATAAAACAGAAGAGGGGTAGACTCAAATCATGCAAAGCAACAGGAGAACGGTCCAACTTTGCCGCAGATATCAGGAAACTAAGGCTGAAATTCTATGGTCACGTTCATAGACTCCTTTCTTCAAGGCTAACTCACCAGATTTTGAAAATAGAATGCAAAACTGAAGAACATTCCATGGATAGAAGAAGTTAAATATGACTTGGAAAGTTCACACATAGGAACATCGGACACTCTAGACCGTTAACTTTACCGTCAGAAGATAAATAGATGGGTAGTAAAGCCAGAGAATGAAGTCCCTAAAAGATCAGGGACCAAGTGGTCAGAAGAAAGCACATAGCGAAAGAATGAAAGCTATATGGGCTATTAGAAAAGCGAATCATAAATGTAATGCATGATCCAACAGGGTCCATACGCACATAATAATAGTAAAATATTATATAGCGAGACTGATGATACTATGAAGGAGGTTGACCCTACAGCTTTCATTGATGCTTCTAACTCGAATATTCTTCTTTCCAACAAGTCATTAGGGAATCTTGAGACTGAAAGAGAAACATTAGATCTGAAAGGAAAAGATTAAGTGCTGGTTGAAGGTACCATACAGTTTCTTAGAACTAGTCTTAACCCTAGTAGAGAGGATGACCATTCTGAAAATTTGGCACATGAATCTTATCTTCCACTTCCATGGTTAGATTTAACTTCGAATTTCATCGATTACGCACTTCATGAGGAAAACAAAGGATATAACTGCTTTCCTTGACATAGAGTGAAAACAAATTCAATTTTATTTTCACTTATTTCAATATTATCATCATCTTACGGCTAGTGAGACAACATGTGTGCTTCACATTTTACAACTAGTAAGACAACATGTGCTAGACCAGTACAACAGAACTGTGTATTACTTTTTCCGTTTCTGGATTTATGTGAAGTCAAAGTCTGTGGACTGCGACTTCACTGAAAATATTCCTAGAGGCGGAACAGGAATAAAATACACATGTTTGAATGCTGTGCTGACTCACGTCAGTTTACGTTCGAATGTTGAGAAGCCAAGATCACACGCATGTGACATACTACTTTATTACGATGAGTGTAACCTGTTTAGTGAGTACAGTCACTTTGGAATTCTGACTGCCCCCAGAGATTCCGATTCACATCAAAATGGCAAATTCTCTGTGGAAGTAAGAAAAATCAGGGTGCTTTGCTTCCAAATGTTGCGCATTTCACAAAAATATAACATATTCTTTGCCTTGACTAGACCGTTCCAGTGAATTGTTTGTGAGTGACTCCAAAAGAAAATTTTTATTATTATGGCGTTTATTTTCTGAAATCATTGTAGCTTTTGTTTGAAAGAGAAGTATAGATTTCTTATTTGCACTGACAATATTAGAAGAGAATGCACGACTAACAGAAAAAGACTTCGCAAATAAACTGTAATGCCAAAGAATCAGTAAGATGCCCATTGGTATGAAATCAAACACCAAAGGTGGCGGAAACAGTATCAAGTGTTTATTAGCTACACTAGAAGAAAGAGGAGGAAAAGACAACAAAGATTTTGATACATCAGTAGAAAGAATCCATTGGACTACAGAAGATCGACTGTTCACTTTCAGTGATATCCATGGCAATGTCATCGTCAGGGAACTAGTGGACAAACTTTATACGTAATTAACAAACAGCCATAGGCAGTAATGTTGAAAGTGTTGTGATGGAGATTCTGTAATGGAACCGTGACGTGACTAATGGAAAACATACCTTTCGTCCTATCCTAGACGTAAGTGTCACTGCAGCCCAAGTGTATAAGAGCACATACGAGGTTTTGACTAGCAATGCAGCACAAAGCTCTACATTGTGCTTTGAGTGGATAAAGCCATTCAAGTTACTTTTTTATAAGAGATCTGTGGTCTACAAAACAAAAAGGCAAATGATGGTTAAGAAGAAGGTATGGGATATCAGTGTCAGACAAACGAGATCAGTAGTTTACATTGAAGAAGAGATGACTGCAAATATTGAAAACATTCACCATCTCTTGTTACATAAATTTACAGCTTTTGCTTCACACATAAAACACAAAGAAAGTGGAAAAAAGTAGCACAGTGCAAGTGCATCCGCTGGCATAATGGTGCGAATGTTCCTCCATATACACTTTGCTGTCACATTAATGTGACCACCTGTCAAAAGCCTGAATAATCACCTTGTGTAGGGCGGACCGCAGCGAGACGTGAGAGTCAGCAAGGTTCTTGAAAGCACTTGTAATGTCCCCACAGCAAATACCCTCTACCACGCACCAATTAATCATTTTTAATCAAACCATCCACATTCATTCACTTTGGAAAAGTTATCTGATCTGATTTTCCCGTAATACATTCGGCGACAGCTCGTCGACGCCAAAGTATTTTCTAGTGCATTTATTCTTTGAAATAACAGAGATGCATATATGCATTCTCCATGGTTGTGAGAGTGGTAACTAGGACAGCTTCTGGAGTATCTGTTGAGGGATTGACGTGTTTCTGAGAGATACATATTCTGCTTTTCTTCTCGCTAAAGCGAGCCAATTAACATTTGTGCCGCTAGCGGTTTGTTTTGAAGAGAAAGAGATTGTAAAAGGAAAATAATTAAGGCGTGGAATCACCGGAGATCTGGACATGTAATGGAGATGGATTTAATACACGATTTCTTCCATAAATAAGGTTTGTGACTTTTTTGTTCTGGAGTGAATGAACGAATGAGATTTTTCTGAATCATTTGTTGATCACGTTGGCCCTGTAATTAGTGGGGAAGTTTCAGTTGTGTCGAAGAGAGCCTGCAATCACTGAGTCTGTGTTAAATCGTCCAAAAAGGCTTCGTACACATCTGGAATTCGCAATCTTTCGTAAAAGGAACAAATTGTCCAAACGATTGACTCTCCCGACTGACTGCAGTGTTTAACAGTAATAATAAATGTAAGGATCTCTTACAGCAAGCCAGCCGCTGATTACCAAGACGAAGGACTCCACCAAAGATTCTATTTGGCTGATTCTTTTTATCACTATATCACGTAATGAAATCTTTTATTAAAAACTATACATAGATAAAGGAGAGAGAGATAATACCAATAATCCTCCATTAGTCTAATTTTTCGCCTGTCTTATCACGGATCAGCCAAGAACTGGGAGGGCCTTACTTTACTATATAGACATGTGTGAAGGTGAAGGGACCTTAAAGACAACAGATACACGTCTATACAGACAAGACATTACACAGAGATAGCGGCTAGCTGCATTGATCATCTATTCTTAGATTAAAGAGACACCAACTTATTATCCGAACATTAAAATGTTAAACACTGACGGAAATGTGAAGCCAGGGCGACGTCATTGCCACTGGGAGGTGTGCTAGGTTTCTTGGCTGAGGATCAATGGCGTAAACAGTCAAGTCCATGTGGTCCCACAGATTCTCGACTGGATTTAAATCCGGGGAGTTTAGTGGCCAGGAGAGTACAGTTCCTGGTACTCCTCAAACCACGCATATGCACTGCATGCCGTTTGACACGCCGCATTGTGCTGCCGGGGGATGCCATCGTGCAGAGGAAATAGATGTATATTTGTGTTGAATGATTGTGCTTCCAGAATGACGAGACCACCCAGGGGATGCCACAAAAACATTCCCCAGTTTACAGCAGTCCCCCCTGTGGCCTGGCCCCTTCTGACTACTGTTGCAGGGTATTTGCTTTCAGACGTTTCACGACGTACAAGCCAACAGCCATCTGTCATCTGAAAAGGCCACCTGTCGCCTTTTAGTCGACGTACAGTCACGGTACTGGCGTGGAAATTCCAATCTTTGTCTCCAGTGAACAGCAGACAGCGACAATGCGTAACCAGGCGCCTGTTGCGCAGACCCACACAGCAGCATTCCCTGGACTCGTTGAAGAGACGGTGTTAGTAGCCCCTTGGTTAACTGGGTGATCATCTGCTCAAAAGATATACGTCTATTCGCCCATACACATCTCTGCAGCTGTCGTTCACCCCTGTCGTCTATGGCCTGTGGTGCACTACACCACAGCTGCCTTAGTGCCTGGTTTGGGTAGCAACATTTTGTCATGTGCGACTTATTTTAACCACAGTGGCAAGTGAACAGTTTACAAGCCTAAACGTTTCGGAAATGCTTCCATCTTTGTTCCGAAAGCCAAGATCATGCACTTTTGGACATAAGATAAATCGCTTCTTTTCCGCATTTCGACAATGACTGCACTGTTTTCTAGTCCCCCCACCCCCACACAGTACAATTTATATACGCTCAGCTGCTAGTGCTGCCACCTTCTGTCTGTGAGTGGTTATTGCATGTTCATGTCGAACAGAGGCGGTGGTCACATTACTGTGACTGGAACAAGTAACTGAAACTTTATCATCTTGAATTAGGAAAAGTAGACGGATCAACCATTCTACTGGAGGAATAGAAACTGTCAAATTCTATCTAATTTTCAGTTGAATACTAGTCCAACCTACGCAGAATTCAAGCTACGGAGAACGCAAGAAAGTGGAATGAGAAATTCGCTCCAGCACGTTTCGCAGCCAGGCTCTGGTTTCTTTTTAACCCACTTGTCGACTAACCCTGGGGAGTCAGAGTCATCTGAATTGGGCCTCCTTTCCTCAACATTTGGGGTTATCGGGAATTCTCTAACGGCAATGAAAAGGATCCAATTAAGACATCGAGTAGTGACATCTAACTCAATGTCATACCAGAGAATAAAGTGGTACCTGCATGAAGTATCGTAATACAGTGAAAGACACAAAACTGGTTGAAGGAGGTGGACTACTTGTAAGTGGGGAACCAACATTATCTTCTATGGAATCTACCACACTTAGCATACTATCTTGCAAACATACAATGGATCAAGATAAAATGAAAGTAATAACCTTTAGATCAAGAGATGACTCCGGGACGAAATACATTTCCAGTACATCAAAAGTCAATGACATGTGCATAACCAGACACCGCCAGAATTTGGAGAGGCTGGAAATTAACCGAGCAAGGACAAAACTTTCTTTTTTAGTGACAGATCTGGAGAATATACTTCATGGCGTATGAATCTAAAGTTTGTCTCCCAATTATTAGTAGATACTGTTAGTATCAAACCTAAAGGAAATAAACCTGCAACTGATTTCTACAACGTGGCAAAGCAAACAGCACTTTGCTTCGCTAAGTCACAGTCAACCATATCGCAGCAGACACGAAAATAAGATTAGCAATAGAAGAGTACTTTTATAGGACACTCTACAGATAATTAGTGACAAGCCAAAGCCTGCATGATATATTAGTAATGTGGGATCGGAAGAACTGGAATCTACTATTAAAACTGAAACAGAAACGGCTCTGAAAGAACACAAGAATTATATGGCGCGAGGAGATCATATCACGAGGGAAATGCTTAAAATTTTAGGCAACACGCGTGGAGAAGCACTCCTAATTCTTTTCAGTAAGTGTATCTTGGAAGCGAAGATTCGAGAGGCATAAAAAAATGTAGAAGTGGTTCTCCTCCTCGAGGATTACAGGCCTGTAAGTCTTTTATCTACCTTTCAAAAGCTGCTAACAGAAAATCATTACGGTCTGCTGAATCGGAAATCACACTATAGAGATATGTTCAGAGTCTAATATCTCATTTCACATGACCTTCTTAGACTAAGGCTTTCGCCACGATCAATCTTCGGCCTTCTTAGGCGGTCAGAAGGCTTTCAGCATGATCGTAACTTCCCAAGCTTTATGGCTCAAAATTAACCTTCAAGAGATCAAAGTCTTGAGGCCTGCCAATATGATGGTCTCACTCGAAAACCATTTTCGAGAATCGGTAAACGAATAAATTTATCTGGGACATAGAATCCAACCTGGAAAAGATAATCAGACAGTAGAGATCACCCTGCGTATTGGCCTCATTTGGATGGCATTCGGGGAAATTGGTTATATTGTTCACAAACCGTCTATCTCTATAGACGTAAAAGGGGAAGTTTTTTGACACATTTTTCTTGTCAGTAACAGTTTACTGGCTCGATACTTTGGCATATACACCAAGCACCGCAAATCGTCTCCGGGTCTGTCAGAGGGCAACACAGTACACAACGCTTGGCGTGGGTGTGAGACGCAGTATCAAGAACGGCGACATGAAAAGAACGGGGATCTATGACGTTGTCGAGCGTCTGGCGACACTGAAGTGGCATTGGGCAGTGACACGTGACTTTCCAAAATTTACAATTCAAGAACAAAACGTTTGTCACACCTCAGATTGGAGCAGACATTCTTTGGGGGCCTATTGTGTGAATAATATCCAAGCAGAGATTCTGTTTTGGGCTCAACTGATCTGATTACATCATAAAGGTAAGGGACAAATAATTAATTTCGAAGTCCATCGTGTGTCAGATACAGATTCTAAGACAGAAAATTTACGTAACGTATCAGTACATGGTGAAGGGAAAAGCTTAATGTGTGTTTATTGTCCAGACCCAGGTAGAGCACATCACGAATCGTTACTTGTGGGATGTTCGTCACAGCAAATAGTAATGCAACTTGGAAGATTTTTTTATATTATTTAGAAGCTTTTGTTAACTTTATGGCCGGTTTTAACTTGCGAGAACGCTGCAAAACAATTTCCTTTCAAACACGTGTATAAAACATCGTGTGACTTACATGGTGCAATAAAAAACTTTAAGATAGCCAGGAATTAGCACAAGTTGGAGGCAACTGATGGTGTATTTTAAGCGAAGAAACAAGTGATGGAGCAGGGTTTTTGAGCTCTTTAATGACGTCCCACCAAAGTGCAACAAACAGTACAGAAAGAACTGGAACTTGATTCAAAACACAGTTAGTTCACCAAGCAGCTACTCTTTTTTTTCCTCTCTTCTATAAAGGCATGACAGTTCACACAGGCTAAGGAGAATCCAATGTACAGTGAGCAGACGTAAAGGCTACTTTGCGGAATAATTCATGGAGTGGATTGAGAAAGCTTTCGCACATGACAGAGATTCATGTAACAAAGTATATTTATTAATTGTCAAGGGAATACTTACAAAAGAGTGGTGCCCTGAGAGGCTATCGTTTTCAGTTCATGTACAGTAGGGATCAGTTGGTACCTTCCAGTTATAAACAGAACTATAGTGATCTTGGCATGTAGTAGATATTAATTATGTTGTCTTGTAGCTTGGGAAAGAAGCAAGTATAAAGAAAAATTAAAAGTTATCAAAATTTTGTATCATTGTATTATTTTCTGTTTCTCCTCTGGTTTTCTACAATGGAATTAAAACTGTGTGCCTATTTTGAGTAAATAAAGTGCACCTTAATTTACTTAGGGTTTTGCTTATGTTATAGAAGCGATGTAATGCATGATAACCTGAACATAACACATGTGCATCATGTCATCCTAAGCATAACAGACTGCATGTGGCTAGTGCATGAAAATGATACAATTAACATCTTTTTTGATTTTTTCTGTCTGACCTCTGATAGAGTGATTGCTACAATGCACGAACATTCCTGCTCGAAATATTTCACTCCTGTGCAGTGTTTAGTATGATTTAAGGTAAATGTTAGTTAATGTTTCAGTACGGCAAAAAAGTTTGTTACTATACTGGAGTTTCAATGGCAATGTGATAATTCAATGTATTCAGCAACTAGTATTGATAACTTTGAACATTTCGAATCCATGTCACCAGCAGGTGAGGGCTATGTATTGAACCGCTCGATGTCAGGAGAGTATGTATGTTTATTAAGGTTGTTTTGGAACATTATCTAATGTATTGTTTACTTTTTAATTTACAAGTATGTTTATTCTTTATCGTATTTCTTTACCGTCATTTCGTTGTTGTATGAGCACTGGAGAATACATTTGAACGCATACCTATCTGCACTTTCATTCCATTATTCTGACTACATCATCCATACCAGGTGCAGTAACACATATTGCTGTAAAGCACAGCATCACGGCCCACTTCCCTATTACTAGAGCGATGAAAGATGTGAAAATCTTGACTTTACTTGGCAGGAACATAATGATCATCTATTGAGCCCGGGGTTTGTTAGACTTTATGTGCACGTGTAGGAGAAAAAGCTGTGGGCGCAGCACAGAAAGCGACGACGAAGTGTAATTTGTACTGGCCAGTAAGGGATCACTTACACTTTGCAGTCGTGTTTTTGGGGTGTTGTGGACTCCAAAGAATATGACGACAACGGTCCAGCACTAAATATTGAAGAGACTCTATGCTATGCTATCTCGAGTTAAGTACCAACTTATGGTTTTGGTCAAGCATCATGTATGCACATGTTGTCTTAAACTCTTTGTTATTTTCAGTTACTGGCCGCGGTTTCCGAGCGGTTCTAGGCGCTTCAGTCCGGAACCGCGCGACTGCTACGGTCGCAGGTTCGAATCCTGTTAAGTCCGATAGTGTTCAGAGCCATTTGAACCACTTTTATTATCAATTGCTGTGAGTTGAGAACTTATCTGAAAAGAAATTAATTTTTGTGATTTCGTAGTGAGTTGTTTAAATGAAGAAGCTCTTTTATAGCTCTCGCTTCTCTCCAATCGGAAAAGAAGTCAATGGCCAAATACGTGGCAGTGCATAGCTGGACCACAACATCACGAGAAAACAAGACGACGACCAGTAAATTAGGAAAATATGTTAACTGTTGTTACAGGGAACGAGTGAAAGCTTGGCATCTCGCAATATATCAATCACTTAAAATCAACCCACAACTAGAAAAAAATACCTCACAGGGCTGGTTCTGGTAAGGCAATGTGTTGTTTACTGGTAGTAGACGTTTGTGAAACAACGATGAACGAATGTAGGGACTTAATCACGCAGAATCAAGTAGTAGTTATTATATCAGTATATTTTTCATTTCGGGAAGAATAATTTTGATTAGGGGTTTTGAGCGAACTATTGTAATTGTATTAGAGACAAGTAAATGTTGTCCTACAAATAACCTTATAAGCCGGGCAACCACAACTAAAAAACTTGTACATAACGTAAAGGACAATCAAACAATTTGAAATCAGACAGTAAAATAGTTTATATTAAAACCGAGTGAAATTCCAAATCCGCAATAACTGTTTATTGAATTTTCACTCTCTGACGACCGATTTAATACCCTGAAGGTATATCTTCAGGTCATATAAAACTAATACTTCATGTGCCACAAATTTCAAGGTACAAGTGCGTTTAAAATCTATGTCACTTTGTAGCGCCCCAGAATTTTACGAAAGTCTGGAGACACTTGTGTTACAGCCGTTTCGAACACGCGTTACTTTAAAGCAGCATGAGCAGGATGAGCATGGTATACTGCACCCATTTATTGTTTGTGCAGGTGAAACTGGAAGGGCAAGTATTCAGCGCGACCTGCCAACAATAAGCAAATACGGCCCGGAAGCTCCGTGGCCGGCTGCAAAGAGTAATGTAGTATTGTATTGTTAAAAAACAAATGGAGAGACTCGAAATAGTGACTGTTTATTAGACGTTGAACTGTTGTTGAGACTACGTGGACTGGACGTGGATAGGCAGCCACAATAAAAGCTTATGTATAAATCGTGTTCAAAAATGTGTTATTAACTGATTCTGGGTGCCCGGTAATGTGTGGGCTTACGTCAGAAAGTTTAGTTGTTTTTTGTACAAAGTGGAAATAAATATGTTCTGGTGCATTGAATAATATTCCAAGAGTAGCGTATTTTTTAAATAATAGGTCATGTAATACAATTGTAGCAAGAAGAAGATGAATACGGGATTGACACCGTAGGGTTCAATTTCTTGATCTGCTTACTGAGCCACAACTCAAAAAGCATGCATATAGTTTCATATTGCTGATATTGCCCATACTTCTGAGAACTTGGTAACTTTATAAAATATTTACGTAATATTTCTAAAGTTTGAGTTGTGATACTGAGGAAAATTACAAACAGTTCTGTAGGGAAATAACATCTAAAATACAAATAGTTCTTTGGGCAGTGAGGATGAAATTGAATATAATAATGACAAAAATAGAACTTCCTATCTCATTTCCGTAGATGCCCTGAGTTTTCATCAGTGCATGATAGTTCTGAAATTAAGTGTGGCAATCATAAAATCTAGAACCAGCTAAGAATCTACATAGCTCCAAATGCATCTTCATTTCCATGTATATTCAAATCTTCATGTTGACATTAAATGCGTCTGAATGACTCACTTCAGAAACACTGAAAAATATCTTAGAGCATAACCTGAATTTTTCATCAGCACACCGATGATAAATCACAGCTTAAGACCTAAGGGACCGAGCGATGTGGTGAAGTGGTACGACATTCAATTTCTATTCGGGAGGATGGTATCTCAAATCCCCGTTAAGCCATACAGATTTAGGTTTTCCGATATTTCCCTAAATCGAATAAGGTGAATCCGAGATAATTTACGTGGAAACACATAGACGTATACCTTCCCTGTCCTTCCCCACCCTTATCTTCTGCTCCATCTCTAATATTTTTTTATCAAGTGGACGTTACACCCAAGTACATTTGAATCCATGCAGATGCCGTAACGCCGGAAAAGTGAGCCAGTAACCAAAACATTGTGTGCAGCTTATGCCCATTGCTGTGTTGTTCATTGAAATAATAACGTAAAAAATGATTACTTGTGTTGCCTACGGATGCACTAACAGAAGCAGAAAGTCAGCTGTTACTTTCCACAGGTAAATGCTGTGGCAAAACAAATAATTCTGGTTTAAAGAAGGCCTGTGTGCTTCAATGATTTCACTCATTGCCTTCAAACTTTTATGTTCACGATACATAGCTTCCTAAAGGACACTGCAAGGAAAAGTTTGTGGATCGAGACATGGCGACGAAAAGACTGAGAACCAACAAAATGTGGTAGAACATGTTCGGAGGATTTCCGAGAAGCTGTCGATCAAACGTCACTATCAAATGTTCGCCACAGAGACGGCACCGTGGCATGCATTTTCTCATCGTTTCCCTCGTACCTGCAGAGTGTAAGTTGCACTAGATTTCTGTACTGTGCAGTTTGCTAACAGTATAATTCCATGAGGTATTGGTGTGCCATGCATATTTTTACTTCATTATTTGCGTTTCAGACAATCTATTGAGTGAATATTGTGACCATCAAGCGATCATTTATTTAAAATGTATAACATGGCCTATGAACTTTTTGTGCACATGATTGCTGTGCGCTGTGTCAATTATTGTGTTAGAAAGTTTTTGTATTTCTTGGAAAAACATCGCCGCCTCTCTGGAATTTATGGGAATTAGACGTGTTGTGTATGCAGATGTGGTGTCAACTCCCTCCAGCGACGTAACAGGGCCTCAAGGCCTCATTGCTTCAATGCTACGATGCGTCGCCGCTGTTACCCATGCCAAAAGTGGACGTACTGCCTAATTGGTAGGTGATCAGAATGTTCTGGCTGATCAGTGTACGTGATTGCGAAATTAAAAGGTGCCCATTTTCAAAGTGATTTACACAGTATGCTGAGAATGGATTGGTATATTCTAATGTATGTAGGCTACGTTAAGCTGTCCAAAAATATTTCTACTGCTGTTTTCTTAGCACAATTCGATGAGATGACTAGTACAGGCAATCTTCGTTTATATCAACATAAATGGGATTCCACAGTTAGCTTCACTTCATGTAAATAGTTAACTTCGTGTGGTACTCAACGATATCTGCTAATGCCCTCAGAAACTGCCTGGCAGTGAAAATTTCCGCTAACATCCTGTTATCTGTATGGGATGGTACTGGTTTAAGATTTATTGCTCAAAATGGATATACAAAACAGCTGTGTGTGTTATTGTAATGTTGTAGTAGCTACCCGTCCAGTCTGTATATGAATTCTTAGTCCTCCAGCCAGACAGTGAACTATTTTTGGTGACACACTGATGTCTACTGGTAGTCTTAAAAATAACGTAATTCCATTATATGCCAAAATTATCACAATTTCAGGCCGAAGGACTTGAGCATAGCCTGCTAAATACGAGCTGTATACTTGGGCAAATGTTGTAACATTGCAGATTCCAGAACTGAGACGCGTTTTGCAGAAACCATCGCGGGAGATCATTCTGTATATAAAACATGATGAAGAGATGAATGAACAGTCAACAAGTTTTCAATAGAGTAAGTTTTACTGTGGACGTCAGACAACTTACACATGGTTTCCAACTTTTTTCTCACATAGATCTCAGTGGCTTAATAAATTTATATGACAAAGCATCTTTAGCCTGCCTTGCACATTATCTGCTACTCGTGTGGGTAAGACTTGTAATAAGGGGAGGGGGTAGAGGTAGATGAGATTAAGTTTTTATTTGAAACAAAGGGACTGATGACACTGACGATTGATCCCTTTTGATTCCAACAAACAACTACGAAGCACAGAATAGAGATGGGCACCATCGTCCCAGAAATGAAAAATTTATGGTGGAATTAAAGATGTCTTAACATGAGTCGATATTTTGGAATTTCATGAATTTATTTGTTGTTTTGTGTTGCCAGAAGATAGTGGCGTCAATACACACACCACGATGACCCTGCTGCTCATCTGAAGAGAAAATTGAACACTTTGTGTCAAGGAAACAGGCAGTACTGTAAGAAAATAAAGCTTCTTCAGCAAATAAGCCGTTGCCTCAAGAAGCAAACTATTAACTTTAATTATGTAATGACGGCACTACAAAAGAAGAACTATGTAGATGAAGAAGGTATTTCAGTGCTGAAAAGGTTATCAGGATAAAGTGAACAATTATTGTCATGTCAGTCTGCAAATACTACAGTTTCTATTGTTCTAGATAATATGACAGAGCTTTGAGGTCTTCTGCTTTAACGCTTAACTTTTGTTCACAGAGAGCTTATGATTACGTCTGGGCCACATTTGACGCTTCTTGCCACATCCTCAAACAATACGTAAGTGGTATCAAAGTGTGGATGGGGCACTTGGTTTCACAAGTGAGGCATTTGAGCTTTTAAGAGAGGAAGCTGCCTCAAGTAGTTCACACTATCCTGTTCTTTGCAATATGATAATGAATGACAAGGCAATAAAATAGCTTGTGGAATTTGAGGGTCTTAAACACTTTAGCCATGTTCACACGGGCTCTGTTATTGAATAAAATAGTTTACCCTTAGCAAAAAAGGTAATGGTTTTCATGCTTGTGGGCATAAATGGCAGCTGCAAACTGTCTGTTGGATATTTTTTAGTTGCAGGCATGAGTGGAGCTCAAAGAGCAAATGTGGTGAGGAAATACATTGTTCTTGCAGAGTCTGCAGGAGTCAAAGTTGTATCTTCAATGTGTAATGGTGCTTTGTCAAATCTTGCCATGGCAACTGCTCTTGTTTATCCTCTCGACCACTAATTTTATATAGTACTTTTAAAGTTACTGATATAAACAATTAAGTCTCACTCTTCCTTGATCTACATCATATGCTTAAGTTGAAGATCATTACGTCAGGAGACAAAAAGGATTTAACTGATTCTGATGGGAACATTATTTCATACAGTTATACTGAAGGAGTACACGGGCTTCGGGAAAGTGAGGGCGTTCGTTTACCCAATTAGTTACACACAAGTCCCATTAACTTGTTCAAGAAAAAGACGAAAGCTTGACTAGCTACTCAGCTTTTCAGTGATTCAAACTTAATACAGTTAGGAATTGCCTTCTTGGCATAATGAATTCAAGGAGCATGTTTCAAAGTAATTGGAAGAAACCAATAAATGTTGCAAACTGTGAAGAAGTCAGCAAATTCCTCACTGAATTGAACCAGTACTCACATTCACTAAAACTGAAAGGTTCTGGTGAACTAATCATTCAGTCAAACAGGAAAACTGGTTTTGTTGGCTTTCTGGTTTTCATTTCAAGTTTGCAGCATCTTTATGCTCAATTAATAGAAGAAAATTTATGTGCACCTGTGCTTAAGTATTTGCCCATGTATAAATGTTAACAAGATCGTTTTCACTTTCACTAAAACTGAAAGGTTCTGGTGAACTAATCACTCAGTCAAACAGGAAAACTGGTTTTGTTGGCTTTCTGGTTTGCATTTCAAGTTTGCAGCATCTTTGTGCTCAATTAATACAAGGAAATTTATGTGCACCTGTGCATAAGTATTTGTCCATGTATAAATGTTAACAAGATCATTTTAAAATTATATTTGATATCATAAGCTCAGGTGGATATTGGAAGAACAATCCAACTGCCAGACAGTTTACGTCAGGTTACAAAAAAAAGCCTTGTTAAACATAAGTTAAGACAGTCAGTGGAAGGTAATTGTACTGAACTTGTTCACCTGCGAATTCGTACAGTACCAAGCACCTTCACACCTGTAGAGTGTATTAACTTGATAAGAGACCGAAAGTGTCTAATTTCAGATGAGACTGACAGTACGGTTAGTCATGACTACATCTCCAGCAGTAATTGTCTGATGTTTTTATGTGTGTTGCTCTCTATGTAGCTGGTTTTGTTGTTAGATATTTAGGACAGAAAGTTAAGTGTGAAATCTGTATGAGTGCTCTGTGAGGTGATGGTAACCATCTGTCCTTCCCTATTACACCGAGAAAGACTCATGGTGCACTTGTTATGGCTGCAGATAAATTAAGTTTTGAGTATATGCGCAGTATAATCAAGCTTTTGGTTCTTCACATGAGTGCTCACATGAAGCATCAGTTGCCACTGGACAACCATTTTTTGTTGCTATTAAAAGCCACTGTTAAACGGTACCTAGAATCTAGAATTGCCCACAGGGTGAAAATGCAAAATGACTTTGTCCACATCAACAAAATTCGACATAAATACAAAAATCTTAGAGTATTCCAATATCAGTAACAGATTTATGAGAGAAGGTGATTCCATTCTTATGGACATGACATTTGTGCAGTTGGAAGTGAGTAATAACACGAAAATAAAACAATTTGATGTTACAGATGTAACAAGTTGGTATTACAGATGTACCATAGCCATTCAGTTGATAGTGTAGGACAGAAATCATATACCTAAGAAAACAATCATTGTATACTGACATTTATGAATCAATTAACAGCATTCAGGAAACAGATTTATTTTAAAACGTTTAATTTCAGTTGAGCGAAAGTTAATCCTTCTGGAGAATCTGTGATAGGATCCTGTGACACACACTCGACTTTGAAAATGTCAGTTTCATCAACATCAACCTTTTCTCACCATACAAATTTTATTGCCTAGTTTGTTAAGGAATTGAACCAAAATCTTTTTTCACATTATTCACTTGCAACTGGCCCAACAAATTTATGCAGATTCATTGTTCTGATTCTAGTTTAACATTAGCACACTGACAAATCGTCATGGAAAAGTTTTCATTACTGAAACTGATAATGTAAATATTCATGGATGCATATTTTTCAACACTGTGATCTGCAACAAGTTTATGAGGTGAAAGTGTGCAGCATCTTCCTCAGACAGCTAACTTATTTAAACAGTATATATCACAGGGGTTCGAAAACTGTGGACTTGAGGTTTGGAAAAGGACCGATATTGCTCCAATGACGCTTTCGCTGGTCAGCATAGATTTTCACCTTATCTGCTGGAACTTACATTAAAATCATTTTATCAGTTACGGATTTTGCACATTTTAGAAAAGTTCAGCAATGAGTAATTAGAGTTTGTCTAACTATCACGCATTGCCACACAAGATGTTTCAGCAGCTTTTTTGTATTGGATATACGAAAGAAATGCCAGTTTATCACAAGATCATAATCTTCATTTCTGATAATTATGTTGCCTTCTATGTTCTGCTGTTTGAAATGTTGAGAGAACATTTCCACCACTTTAAGATTAGGAAATTTATTTTTTAAGTTCTAAAATATTTTCTGATTGAAAGCATGACCACGTAGTATATTATGTTGTAAATAATAAAAAACAACAGAATACGAAACTGGCATTGTAACTGTGTTAGCCATTTCTGTGTAAATAATGATATGTTGATTACTCCAGTGAGCACTCAGCACTTTATCCTGATGTGCAGTAGTGAAGTTTTCAATGAAATCAATCTGGAGAACTTAAATTGTCCTAACTGAAAAAATTTAAGCTTTTGTCATTTAAAACCAAACTTCGCTTATTTTTGGTGAAACAGTAGATAATAAAAGACTGTAATTTGTTGTCGAACATTTTGAAAACATCTGTAGAACCTTTCAGCATCACTTCAACTACCATTGATATTAGCCGATGGGTTCATCTGAACAAGAAGACAATGAGTTCAGGAATTCCTCGAACTTCTTTAAATTACCACCTTTCTGGAATTCGCCACATACACAAGGTTTTTTTGCTGTGTCATTTTACAATATGTCTGCTTTTCCTTAGAAAATTTTTGATACTCTTGACTGAGCTGGACAGTAGAAGATTGAATTTACGATGGTAAGTGCAAATGCAAACATTTGTTGGGCTTTTTGAAGAAAGAAATACGGCACTATAAAAGATACAAAGAATGGGAAAGCAATTATCACATCTGAAAGTTCAGTTACAGGTAATTCTTACATTTAAGAAAGGTACTGTCATATAGGAATACTTCTTTTGTTGCTTCTCTTTACAGAAAGCTGTTCTGTGACCACTATATTTTTTTGCTGGGGGCACAATATGATGTATCAACATGTTCCCCAAACTTATTGCCGTTCACTTTATGTCTTCATCCAGTGTGTTGCCACAACTACTTTTTACCTTTCTTCATTATTATTATTAACTCAAACATTAAGAGGAACATCAAGCATTACATTTGTAACAGCATTTCTTGCAACCATGCTGTTTTAAAATATTTCTTCACAGGAACTTTATCTATAATAGTCACTTAAAACTGCATAATAATTTTTGTTCCATGAAATATGAAATTATAGTTGCCAGGTAAACTTTTCCATTTAATTTGTTATGGATGTAGCAGTGAATGTGTCCCCAGAACTACTTTGTTCTTGTGTTTCTAAAATGCAGAAAGTGTTTCCAAATTGTATGGAGATGTCTAAATTATTTATTGTAAACAATGACATAGCAGAGTAATGCATTTTGTACCAAAAGGTATTAATTTTTATCCACTCCAAGTAAATCTTCACCAGATCTTTTTCAGTAAGAATGTTCTCTATACAGAATCATGGTGTGAAGTATTGTACCAGTTCATAAATTATAGATTCGGACTTTTGAACTGATATAAAAGAAAATAAACTCCATTCATTTCAAAATTATGCGTTTTCGTTTCACTTTTCATAATGATCAGGTTTTCCCTAACATTAAGTGCACAATTTTCGTTTTAGTGGGTATGTTTAAATATGCCTAACCTGAAACAATTTTCATATCATGTTCTGATCTGACTAAAACCGCCATTCCAGTGATCACAATCTGAAAACCGTTCATTTTGGGAGGCACATGTAGTAAAACGATCGGAAGGATCTTCTTGTGTTAACAAATATTGCTAATAATGAGAGTTAAATTAAAGCATTCGGGTGTTCTACCATGATCTAGGTATGCTTAACGAATGAAATTTCAGCCAGAGTTTTACTCAGTATAGGTAACGCCATCTCCCCTTATTTACTCAGTATAGGTAACGCCATCTTCCCTTATTTTAATCTCCTTGGTTAAATCCTAACCTTGCTTCCTAAGTATGTGAAATTCAGGTATTATCATCATTTCCACAATAACAAACTAAGCTGACGGTACTAAATAATGAGCATTAAATGTAGTATTGTTTTATGCTGATTACAAGAACAAAGATAACTATCAGCGGGGATTTGACTCAAGTAAGTGTCTATTAATAATGGTTATTTCTGCTGAACCAGAGTGAACGGAGCAAAATCACACCATTTCAGTCAAGCAAATTTTGTAATTTTGTGGGGTTCGTTCCAGCAAAAGAAATGCCTTTTCTAACTGTCCAGTGCAACAACAGAGAAATGTAACCTAACTCCAATTATTTTACGCAACACAGAATGTTAACCAGCAATATGTGAACATTTATGTAGCCTCATAATTTTATGACACTGCGACAGCATATAATGATTTGTATTGCTACTACAACGTCCCTATCACAATGCAAATCCATTTTATTGACACAAAACAAACGTTCGTACATTTTTCATTTAGTCCAACAGTCAGCGACGATCTCACATCTCTGCTGCAATGAAGGAAATTTCATGCGATTATTTGCAAATAAAAGAAAAGCCTTCTATAGCTTATAATGCAACGACAGAAAGACGTAACTTAGTTAACACCAAAGACCATACATAACACAGAACGTAATCACAGTCTAATACTAACCGTCATGATGCCGGCCAGGAAGTTACACCATTTAAATTGCAGCAACAACAAGAAGAAGCCACCATATCTGTCTTTTTTAGGTTTCATAATGACCCTAGGAGGTGTAAACCGCTGCATTACAGTGCAGTTGATTTGCAGTTTTCTTGTAACATTGAGATGTTTACTGGAGAATGTCGTATTTTTTAAGAAAGAAATTGCTAGTTAACAGAAGAGCACCTGGACTTCAGCAGAAAGGCGTTGCAGATCTAGTCAAAATCGTTAAGTTTTCTTCACTACACTTCCAGACAAATCAGTGAATGTGGAATATAGGGAATGTGTATGGGATGCAATACCTACATTATTTAAAGTGGCAGATAAGGTACCATAACTATAGCTGAAGGAAAAAGCACACAGAAGCGATAATAAAGAACAGAAGCAATAAAATTGTTTCCCAACCGAGAAAAACCAATTCCGCAATTGTTGCAGCATCTGAGTCACAAATGGCAATAATCTTCAATACATTCGCTTTTGAAGCAAAACCAATTACATTTACAAAAATATTTTTGTATTAGAAAGCCGAGTAAATTGTAAGACTGTGCGAAACATTGGGCTCCATGGAAAGTTGTTACGTTTGTCAAGGAAAGTGCTTGTAATAATAAGAACGGACTATATATATATGTTCTTCTGATGAATTAAATGTATATCACTGAGTTGTAGCTTGTATCACTGAATCAGAGATTCGGCTGTTTTTACATATATTTCAGGGTCATTCATGTCTCTTGATAATTTGCTGCTGCTTGTACCACAAAAATGTAATAACTGTTTCACAAATTAACTAGAAAAATTAAGTATGAACTTTGATTTTATGGCTGTTTTCTCGCCACTTGGGGCGCTAGTGTAGCACCAACTGTCGGAAGGTACCAATTTTCACAGCAGTGAGTGTCGCCACTGTATATGTTAGACTGTGACGTAATCTCGCAGTTAGTGAATATTTATATATAATGTGTAATTTAATAAGACTTAAGTAGCGTATAATGATTTTGCATGGAAATGGAAATGATCGTATAGCATTGTTGGCCGGGAGGCCCCATTCGGGGAAGTTCGGCCGATGTATTGCAAGTCCTTTTTAGGTGACGCCACATCGGTGACTTGCGATTCAGTGATGATCAAAATGATGATGCAGGACACACAACACCCATTCCCCCTCCGGGAATTGAACCCGGGCCCCTCTGCGTGGTAGGCGGTAACGCTACCGCTACACTGCGGAGGCGGGTATGATTTCGCATTGTGGTAATTAACAACCTGCCACTGCAACAGCTGCACTGGTGCTGTCGTACAGCATGTGTGTCCTCAACTGAAGGAGTGGGCTCTCCTCCCTATCATGTAGTACCCTGTGGAGGCAATGGCCACCGACAGCTGGCTGTGGGAACTGTGCAGACAGTCAGAGGTGACAAGGAAGCAGTTGCATCAGCGTCGCAGTTTCGTTCATAGAATGGCGACCGCGATCAGACTCCCACTCCAGTGACGACACTATTAGCTGACCACGATACTGTCACGCTCTGCCATATCTAGCATGAGGAGATTATTAGCAAAGGAGAAAAAGACGTGACTGTTGCATGCAGCTCAGGAATCTCTGTGATTTCAACAGCTACAAGCTGAGCCTGGTCACTGAGGACAAGAATCACGTTTGTGTTCTTTATAGGGTGTGACATGGTGTCTGACAGTTTGAATAAATGAATGACATACAAAATACCTTTGTATTCTATTAATAAAATAGGTTTAAGTTTTGGTGCAGATGTTAGATATTAAAATGCAAAATTATAAATCATCAACTTATGTAGTGTCTGCACAGCTCCTACCACCAACCCTCGGTGACCATTGTAGTATCACCCTTTTCCTGTCACTTTTTCTCTTTTAGTGCCGTGGATACTGTCCACACAACTTTGTACTTTAGCCAGATAAGCATTTCATGCAATAATTTTAGAATTTCTGTTGGGTTGTTAGAGAAAAATAGAATCAGTTCAAAAGTAATGCGAACACTCAAGCAGTACAGGTACACAGTGACAAATCGGATCTTCCTAATTTCGTTAGATGCTAACCTAGTGCGTCATCAACACATGATTGCTTTTCTGGATGTAAGTATGACAGTCGTTAACATTGTGAACCAACTGAGAATCTACATACCTCCAAATACACCTTCATAGGTAAATATATTCAAATTCGCAATAGTGATTTAAACTGTGTTCTTGATCAACATGCTGATTACAAACAACAGCAATACACCTAATTATATGATACCCATATATGCTCCTCATTTCCACCCTAACGATCAAGCGAATTCTATACAATAAGTGGGAAATATTTCCTCACAGTATGTATACTAGAAAGTGCACGGTTGAGTGACAGAATTTCCAATTAAAATTATATTCTTTTCTAGATCACTGGTACATGATTGAAAATGGTTCACATCACACCTTCTCACAGTTAGAACTTGATATTACTCTCTCTGCTGATCATGCCCTTAAAAAGACAAAAGCATCTTATTGGGGCAATAATGTAAAAACTTAATTCACTGCCAAGGTTTGCATAAAATTATTGCTAGGTTAGTAATTAACCTGGGTGAGAATTGCTGGAGCACACTTACAGCAGCCGAGCACAGGAAAACTTCTGCAGCCAGTGCACAAGAATGAAGCGACATGTTGCGTCATCATTCTCTTCCTGTGAACACTGCTGGTTCACTTGAGGTCTCGCAGTAGCTGCTTCTTGTCTGAGGCGGCCGGCGTTCGCATCTGCACCTCGTCTCTGCACCTGTGCAATAGAGGATGGGATTTGTGGTATTTACCGTTCCCATGATACTGTTTGGATTTTAGGATCTCGCGATGTTTTGAGTGAACTGAAATAGTTCGAATGGCTCTGAGCAGGTTCGAATCCTGCCTAGGGCATGGATGTGTGTGATGTCCTTAGGTTAGTTAGGTTTAAGTAGTTCTAAGTTCTAGGGGACTGATGACCACAGATGTTAAGTCCCATAGTGCTCAGAGCCATTTGAACCATAAAATGTACTGGCGTTTACATGTAAGAGCAGATATCTAAGCAAATCTGGATGTTCTGGTAACCTAACCGGATATCGAAGATATATATGAGCCGTTTTTTAAAGTGCCCCATTATCTTCCGCCACGCTTTGTTTATGCCTTACTTCAGACTCTAATTATCCCACTCTCCTGTCCGGCGAGTGTTTAGGCGACTAGCTCCTTGTTCTTCGCTGTGATTTTGTCTTAAATCGATTTAATGGCTGTATAAGTGAGCTATGATCTCTAGAAACTGTGATCTTTATTACTGTGTACTATGCCGGCCGGAGTGGCCGAGCTGTTCTAGGCGCTACAGTCTGGAACCGCGCGACCGCTACGGTCGCAGGTTCAAATCCTGCCTCGGCCACGGACGTGTGTGATGTCCTTAGGTTAGTTAGGTTTAAGTAGTTCTAAGTTCTAGGGCACTGATGACCTCAGATGTTAGTCCCATAGTGCTCAGAGCCATTTTTTTTACTGTGTACTATGCTGTTTCCAAACGAAACAAGTGACTACACATAATACTGTGTACTTGAATTACGTACTTTTCAAAATCTGCTGTTACCCATTGCTGAGTTATTCTCGCATTATTATATCTCATCTTGATGCAGGGTGGGGTAAATAAAAATGGCCTGGACCAAATGGATACGATTGGATGTGAATTTATGCATATACTCACATACTGTCACGCGCACGCCTACCACGTGATTCACATCTATTTAGTGCGTAGTGCGGGCTGTGTCAGTGTGAGTGGGGCAGTGTAGAGGGGACGATGGTACTCGCAGTGGAGCAGCGGATGTTCACTGTGGAAAGTTACGTGACAAGTAAGCCATGGAAGTGGAGTGGTCAGTTGTTTGCTGAGAAGTGTAATGGTGTCAAAGTGCCAGCAAAGAGTGACATGCAACGCTTAGTACGAGATAAGTTTTGAACAAGTCAAAAAACATTCTGAAACATGCCTGTATGCCAGAAAATGTGCCTGCAGTTAATCAGAAAATGATTCAGAGTCCTAACAAACCTGTCGCAAGAGATCGGCATGTAACGTCGATCACGCGGATGAATACTCCACCTGGTCCTGCACATGCATGCCTACCGAGTGTCTGTTGTTCACACATTAGAACTAGCAGATGCTCCGGAGCGCCTCCAGGTTTGTTGAGTGGCTGTTCACTGACATAACAATAAATGGCTTGGACATGGATCCGTTCTTTATGTCTGATGAAGCCTGGTTTCACCTGAGTGGTTAGTTCAACAGAATCACAGGTTCTGGGCACCGGAGAATCTCCATATCGACCATAAAATACTATTGCATGATCAGAAGATTGGGGTTTGGTGTGCAGTGTCTGCACGCCGCATTATTGGTCCCATCTCCTTTCAACAGACGCTGACTTTGGCACGTTATATTATCAACATTTTGAAACCATTTGTGGCAGCATTAATTGATGAGGAAGAGACCTACAGTTACTTCCAAGAGGATGGAGCAACTGCCCGTATGGCCGGCCGAACCTTGGAGCACCTTTACACAATCTCCGTGTGTAACAGAGTTGTTAGCAGAGGTCAGTCTGGTTGGAGCCACCCAGGTCACGTGATCTGTCAGTGTGCGATCACTTTGTATGGAGAGCCTTCAGCCCTCAACTCTTAAGGTGCATCGCAACACCACTCATACTCCTCAAGAACTGCAGCAGATCATTTCGGATGAGGCTGCAGCAATTCCAGCTGTCCAGCTTCGATCAGCCGTCATCAACTTGCCCAAAAGTGCTAAGAGATAAAAAGGGTGGTCACTTTCAACATCTGCTGTTGTCAGGTTAGTATTGTATTTCCTTCCCCTTGCTGTGTTTCTTGGTACCCTGGAAGTATGTTCTATGGCTTCTTTTACTTGCCCCGCCCCGTACGAGGGAAAAAATACAAAGCCATATGAAAAGGCATTTCACTGTATATTGTAGTTAGGGGAGAGTACTTTACCTGGAGGATAGCGTGCCTAGGAGCATCAAATTATTTCGCAACCGCTGTTTCGCTCTAGTGACAGAGTTCAGAACGACTAGAAGTAACGCACACTAGAGACCGTCATACACCTTTTCTGCTGGTTTTGTCGTTGTGAGACATGACGTTGCGTTTTTCGCAGCATTTGTAAATATTACTGCTTCTACGTTTGTAGTCATGTATAATACGAGAGTCGTTCGGAAAGTAAAGAAGGTTTTTTTTCCAACAGGAATTTTTGTTTGATATAATTAAACTAAACGGTATTTTACATAAAATTTTATACCCAAGCTACTTTTCTACACAGTCACCGTTCATATATAGGCACATGTGCCGTTTTACCAGCTTTTCTATGCCTTTTGCATACTCATTTGCCGCCAGGTTGTTAAACCACTGACTAGCGGCTTCTTAAGTTGATGATCACTTCCGTAGCGTTGTCAACGCAAAAAATCTTTCAGTTTGCGAATAAGTGATAACCACTTTGTGCTAAGTCTAGCCTGTATGACAGATGCTGAATTTTTTCCCACTGAAATTGCTGAATCAAGCACTGTGTCACTCCTGCTGCATGCGGACGTGCCTTATCGTGAAGGAAGGTGAGTCCATTGGTTAGCTACGATTCCCCGCCAGTTGTTTTTAACGGCGCGGCCTAGTCGTCTGACCGTAGGCCGCTCCCTTTATGGCCTCACCTTTATGATGTAGTCTAGAATCCCCAAACGCCATAGCCATAATCTTTCTGGCACTCAAAAATTATTTCGTTTTCTTTGTGGATTGCGAATGATTAAATTCGATTGATTGGCGCTATGATTCTGTCATGAAAGTACCATCACCAGTGACAATGTGATTAAAAAATCCATCAACAACCTCTTCAGAGCGACTGCGAAATGTCTGCACAGCTCCCAATCGTTTGATTTTGTGTTCGTCTGACAAAATTCGAGGAATCCATCTGGCACACATTTCTGTAGCCCAGATCTACATTAACAATCTCGTACAATACAGTTCTTGACACGTCTGGAAAGAATGTGTGCAGTCTTCTAATTGCGAAACGCAATCTTCTTGGATTCTTGTTTCAATCTTTCCTTTGAGTCTGTCTGTCACTATTGAGGGCCGGGCCGATCGATATTCCTCGTGAACATTCTTCCGCCTGCCATTAAACATCGTACACCACTTAGAACTGAAGCTTCGTTTATCACATTACCGTAAACCTGTCTATAAATTTCAATGGGTTGGACTTTTTGCGCGTTTAAAACACGGATAACGTTACACACCTCACATTTGCCGGGATTGGCAATTTTGTCTCACATTTTGAAGTCACACATCTAAGCAGTAAGCTTAGTTGTCGCCAAACTGAAGCCAAGGTCAGCCGTCTTTACTTTCCGAACTGATCTCGTATATTAAAGCTATTTGGAGGATACTGTTAATTATCCATTTACAGAGTTTTATGATGAGTGAAATCCTGTATTTTTTCAACTAGTTACATAAAGTGTGGACGCTTAAGCCATATTTCGTTAGTCTTGCACCGTCTTGTACCTTGAAACCGAAGGTTGATATCCAAAAGTGAAATAAATGTCTATAACGTGTCAACAGTTTTCCCTGTTTTTTACTCGTATTACTACCTCTCCTTCCTTTGATTTCACTTACTGATCACTGCTATGTAGAAGAATAATATACCATAGACTATTAAATACGGTACTGACAAGATTTTCTCTATTGCAACAAAAATTTGCATATAATATTTGTTCCTAAGAACACGACCATGTCGTCCTTTGGAGCAGTTTTTCACATTTGGAAAAACCTTACTTTACCAGAGTAATTTTTATAATTTCAGAAAAAGACTGCAGTACCATAAAGTGAATGCTTTCATTTCAAAATATAAATAGAGAATACATGAAACGTCTATTACAGTGTGAAAGTCTGAAAATTTTCGAAGGTACAACACTGTCTCCAACATGTGACATAATTATCTGGATCATTTTTTCTAGACGGCAAAATAATTCTTTTACACCCCAGCAGTCTCATAATGTTACAGTACTTGTACCACATGACATGTACTAAGATACCAATTTCCCGTTCACCTGCTACATTGTTGTTATCCAGTGTTATCACGCAACTTAATGCTCATTATTTCCTATGAGAACCTTACTATCTGTAATGTGTATATTAATACTGAAGAGCGCTAAATATTGAAAGGCGAGAGTGGTTTGACTTCAATTCACACTACATAAATATTAAACCTCATTAACAAAGAATTACAGACTCTTTACGAGTCTCAGAAGGAGAACAAATGAACTACATGTTCCTAGTAACTGGTTCTATGTCCTAATCTGGAACACTTTTTAGTCATCTCTCACTCTTAGAATTCTCCAATTAAAGCGATCTAGTAAGGAACCAGAAATAACTGACAAGCATCACTTAAATTACTGTGTCTACAAAGTCATCATAATATGAGACACTACAGTTACACAATTTAAAATGTCTGTCAAGATTCCTTTAAATAAATGTCCTCACTGATACAAAACTCTACAATCATACATGTCAAGAGAGAATATCAGGTGTACAAGCATACAGTTTCGGACGGAAGTTGTACTCTTGTGAAACTGTGGTGCTTACAGTAATATCCTGGCAGTCCTGGCCAGCCGCCATTCCAGGGGTTCTGGCGCTCTCCGACAGGTGGTGTGTCGGCACTGGAGGAGATGAGTTGTGGAAGGATTCCACTCCTTTGGAAAAAAAGTGTGTTCCAGCTGTACCAAGGAGTATTCTTCCTCTCGATTTCGTCCCTAGATAACAATAAGATAATAGCTGATATTCTGAATAATATATTATTTCAAAACAAACTTCAATAACGTCTTGAACATAGTGCAGCCATTTTTTTTCTTTATTGTGATTTCATTCCCCTGCCCCATATTGGCAGGAAAGGGCTGTTAGCGGCACAATCCGCCGCTCTTCAGCTGAGTGACATGACAACTTAAAATAAGAATAAAATTTTACATACATAAGGCGACAAAAAAGGGGAACTTAAAACAGAATAATGGGAGAAAATGGAGGTAAAAATAGACTGACATGGAGACGTTCATGGAGGACAGTTAAAAAAGTCACCAGAAAGTTAAAAAACACAGTTGGCGATTCTTAAAACGCAGAGAAGACACTGAATGGACATGCACAGGTTAAAAGTCGGCCACAGTATTAAAAACACTCCAGAACAACACACTTAAAATCCACTTCGAGCACACATGATGAAGAATAAAACTGCCAGGTGGGACCGGCCGAGGGAAAGGTCAGAGAGGATGAGGGGAGAGCAAGGGGCTGCAGGGGAAGTGGTGGGATGAAGAGAGAGTCAGCGGGTACATGAAGAGGCAGGAGACACGTGGGGTGGGAGATGAAGAGGGAAGACAGGGCAGGAGGGAGTGCAGAGACACTGAAGGGAGACACAAGAGATGGAGGGGGAGTAGGAGGGGGAAGCCGCTCAGGAGGAGGGAGGGGGAGGAGAGGGAGCCCTGAAGAGGAGGCAGGAAGATGGGGTTAGAGTTGGTAGGAAGGGTAGATGTCAGGACGAAGCTCATCATCCGGGAGGGGTAGATAGTGGAAGTTGCGTTGGGAAAGGAGATGGAGGGTGTGGAGATGGAGAGAGGGTGGGACACAACGGTAAAGGCGCGGCAACTGGTTGGGGGTGGAGAGGAAGGCAGACACCAGGGGGTGAGGGGATCAAGGCGGCGGACAATATATAGTGTGCGGATGTGTTCAAGGAAAAGGAGAAGGTGGGGGAAGGGGATGAGGTCGTAGAGGATGTGCGTGGGGGACGGAAGGCGGATGCGGAAGTGGAGGCGGAGTGCATGGCGTTCGAGGATTTGGAGGGCTTTATAGAACCGGGGAGGGGCGGAAATCAAGCTACGCTGGCATAACAGAGGATGGGGCAGATCAAGGATCTGTAGGTGAGAAGGATGCAGACCCCACGTCTGGCCGGACAGAAGGAGATGGGGAGACCAGGTGAGGTGGCGTTCGAGTGTGAGGCCAAGGTATTTGAGGGTAGGAGTGAGGTGGATAGGACGGCCATAAATGATGAGGTAGATATCATGGAGGCGGAAGCAGCGGGTGGTGCGGCCTATGATGATCGCCTGTGGTGCAGCCAATTCTCGACACAGGTGTGGTGTCACCGCCAGACACCACACTTGCTAGGTGGTAGCTTAAATCGGCCGCGGTCCATTAGTACATGTCGGACCCGCGTGTCGCCACTGTCAGTGATCAGACCGAGCGCCACCACACGGCAGGTCTCGAGAGACTGACTAGCACTCGCCCCAGTTGTACGACGACATTGCTAGCGACTACACGTACGAAGCCTTTCTCTCATTTGCCGAGAGACAGAATAGCCTTCAGCTAAGTCCATGGCTACGACCTAGCAAGGCGCCATTTGTACCATTGCATGTATCTCAAGATAGTCTCACTTGTATCATCAAGAATGCTGTATACCAAAGGACGATATAAAAGTTAAGTGTTCTAGTAGCTACGTTCTTTTCTTTATCACATTCATTACGAATCCTGTTCCAGACTTAACGCTAGACGGCGTGAGTTGACGCGTGCCCTTTCGGCTACTTCACTGTGGACTGGCTGCCTTGTCAGTCCACTACAACAGGTATATTCCCCTAGAGCTCTATTCATAACGCGAGTATATCTGTATCACTAGAATCAGGATAGTCAACTAATCTCCAGATATATAAATTCACATTCCCTCCTCGCATATGTCTGTACGTGCGAGATAATCTTAGGACTTACTGTAGAGATTTTGACCTATTTTAGACTAATAGATAAGAGTCCTGTACACAATTTAAAAATATTTCGTGAAAAGTGGATGAACTGTGATGAATTCAAGTCCGCCGCCGCTGGCACTGCCATCTAGCGGTACAGCCGCTTCCAGAACACCGAAGCTTGAGCAGAATTCGAGTTAGGCTTGATAGTTGTAATACCCCTTTTCTAAACCTATATTTTATGTAAAAAGTTTCTTAATTATTCTCCAACCACAGAGTCAGTGTTCATATTTGTATTATTTGTGTAATAAAAAAAGGAGCAGCCTTAAATTTTTTTGAGAGCAGCTAGAAGCCTTAGCTGTCCGTGAGTTGTCTTCCTGCTCTCAACGTCCACAATGTAAGCGTCGTGTGCTGTAGTGGTAATTTATTTTGAGTTACTCGAATGCTGTTCTATGATAACTCCTCCAGTTCACATGTTCCATTTCATTATTCATTGTATCATGAATTTCATCTTTCAGCGTTTCTAGCAGGGAAGAAGCAACACATCGATGTGGTACCGATCTGCCATTGGCGTGTTTCGTTACTAATTTAAAATGTCCATTCTTACTCACTGTGTATGTGCAAGCTGCAGTCGTTCAGAAAAGAAGTGCGATAATTTTTAATCAGTCAGACCGCACAGAGCGATTAACAAATCGGGGTAATCAAATTACAAATTCTATAACTCAGTAGGTCCACACCCTCTTGTTGCGCCACCCCAACATCAATCTGGTATAACGATCTACACTCTGAAAACTAAATCCTAAAATATTTAAGTTGGCGGAGGTGAAAGTCAACTTACAGAGGCGAACGCACCCATACAGTTATTAAATAACACCTACTGTGTGTAATTGTCATTGGTTTCATTCTACTAATTGTTTGTCTTTTTGATGGTCGAGAGACAGCTCAAATTTATATTGCCAGAACATAAAGTAAACAAAAACCTGAACTTAAAATATATGGAAAGAGGTAATCAGGAAATATTCAGGAAATATATAAAGTGAACTACCAAAAATAACCCGGAACCAGAAGGGAGGCATTTGCGGAAAGAGAAAATTCAGTATTGCGCGTTGCTGCTTGGAGTTGCCAGTGACAGCGTGCAGTCTCTCTTTATTTTAACACATCAACAGCAACTTACTTTTGTAGCTTGATTAATAGCATACTGTCCCACTACAGTAACAATGATGAACTCAACAATATACAACTTAGCTGGTACAAGATGGACGATCTTGTTCTATTTCGGGCGTAATAGCGTATTCCATTACCGAGATACGTGCAGTACGTGCTTTGGTTGTTCAGCAGCAGCGTTAATATTTTCATTGTCAGCTAATGCCACGTATTAAAAAAAACTGAAAATGTCGGCAACCTATTTTAGCGCCTCATCTTCAGGCGAAAAAAGTAATGAGGTCGAAATGAACGTAAATATGGATGATATTAACGCTGCTGTGAATGAAACCAATATGCATTCCGCACGTGCCACCGCACAACAAGATATGCAACCATCCACTAGTAACTAACGGATCGCGAACGCAATGGTTCGATCTTCAGCCGACCTTGCATTCCCGACAGGACAATCTTTTAGCGAACTAAATATTGAAACGTTGCAAGAAATAATAAAAAATATGACCGCTAAAGACGATATGATCACATTCAAAAGCGAAATGAATACCAAAAAAGTCCACTCTTTCAACTAATATGTCTAGAGCACATATCAGAAAAAAATAAAAATTTGAAACAGCAGTAAGAGACACTACCCAATAATATGACGAAATTGTCAAATGTTTGTCAAAATTTGTCTACGGATGTAGAGAAGCTCACTACAGAAAACACTACTCAGTGAAACTATACACACACTTCAATCTAAAGTAGAGCGTTTCACCATAGAGCAGGCTAATAATTAAAGCTACAATTTTATCATCAGATGAATATCTTTAGAAGTAATTTTTCAGAATGGATTGACTACAAAGACCAACACATCGAAAAGTTAAAGCTACAATTTTATCATCAGATAAAGCTACAATTTTACCATCAGATGAATATCTTTAGTAGTAATTTTTCATAATGGATGACTACAAAGACCAACACATCGATAAGTGTATGAGCGAAGAATTACTGCGGGCGATGCACAGTCGGTAAGCTACAATTTTATCATCAGATAAAGCTACAATTTTACCATCAGATGAATATCTTTAGTAGTAATTTTTCATAATGGATGACTACAAAGACCAACACATCGATAAGTGTATGAGCGAAGAATTACTGCGGGCGATGCACAGTCGGTAAGCGATTACTTTGCAAACAATGCAGTTGCAAAACCTGAAAAGATTTGTGGATTGAAACACCTTAAGGAAACCATTGACATAGATCTGCCAGTTTGGTAACAAAATTTGTTGTCGCATTTGTCCAGTTTGCAGTGGGAATTAAGACAAGTACAGGAAGGAGTGACACATTCCTCACCTACGATGGCACGCACCCCTCAAATCTCTAAAACTCTAGTCACCTGCAGCCAGCACGAAGTTATGGTAATAAAAATTTTTATTGTGCTCAAATCTCCACGAATTAGCTGTTGTATAATTCGGAGGCAGTACCTAACTTGTGACTCTACTGCTTGACGAGAGTTTATTATAATGCCGTCTGTTTCAGGTATATATCCCAGAGAAAGCACCCAGTCGTGTTCATAAAATCATTTAAAACAGCTTTACCCAGAAACTGGACTGATCGGCGACATATCAATTATGTGATCGGGTACATACAAGGTGAGCCCTCAATGTGGGAGAACGATACAGAGGATAAATTGATTGCGGATTGACTACGAATAGTTCCAATGCACTTTAATGAACAAATTTTGGTGAAGCTTGGTTAAAACAGATTTTGAACCAGAATTGCTCAATGCGCGCCAAGACATTTTAAGGCGTTACTTTGAAAAATATCTAAATACGAAGCATTACTGGGACGATCCTTTCTCAAAACATGATGTGTTGGAGATACTGAATCAGAATTACCGGTTATTCAAGTTCCGGAGACAGACATAGCTTAATTCATGTCTGTACTCGATTCACAGTGCAATTCAAGTAGACATGCGCAGTTCGCGACATAATAATAATGAGTGATACGACCCACGCAATAATGCAGTAGCGACAGTATGGCCAACGTAATACGCACGGTCAAAATTATGTTGGCTACGTTGGACCGGCTTCCTAGTCGACAAATGAGAATCCGCGTCCATTAAATCGTGAACCGAATCTGACAAAGGGGGAAACGTTTCCATCCTGGATGCAATGACAATCAGAACAGACGAAACAAATGGAATGGGAAACGGAATGATGATGGAAGTAAATGCCGTAATAACTTCAATAACAAGCTGAGGTGACAAAAGGTCATGGGATACCCTCTAATATCGTGTCAGATTTCCATTTGCACGGAGTAGTACAGCAACTCGACGCGGCATAGACTCAGCAAGTCGTTGGAAGTCCCCTGCAGAAATATTAAGCCACGCTGTCTCTATAGCCATCCATAATTGCGAAAGTGTTGCCGGTGCAGGATGTCGTGCACATACTGACCTCTCGATTACGTCCAATAAACGATGGATGAGATTAATGTCTGGCGATGTGGGTGGCCAAATCATTCTTTCGAATTGTCCATTATGTTCTTCAAACTAATCGTGAACAATTGTGGGGCGGTGACGCAGCACACTGTTATCCATAAAAATTCCGTCATTGTTTGGGAACATGAAGTCCATGAATGGCTGAAAATAGTCTCCAAATAGCCGAACATAACCGTTTCCAGTCAATGATCGGTTCAGCTGGACCAGAGATCCAGTCTATTCCATGTAAACACAGTCTCGCACCATTATGGAGCCACAACCAAGGTGCCTTGTTAACAGCTTCTGTCCATCGCTTTGTGTGGTCTGCGCCACGCTCAGACCCTACCATTAACTCTTACATCTGAAATTGGGACTAATCTCAACAAGTTTTGTAGTCATCTAGGGTGCAACCGATACGGTCACGAGCCCAGGAGAGGCGTTGCAGGTGATGTGCTGTTAGCAAAGACGCTCGCGTCGGCCGTCTGTCGCCATAGCCCATTAATGCTAGATTTTCACCGCACTGTACTAACGGATACGTTTGTCGTACGTCCCATGTTGATTTCTGCTGTTATTTTGGGCAGCGTTGCTTGTTTGTCAACACTGACAACTCTACACAAACGCCGCTGATCCCGGTCGTTAAGAGAAGGCCGTCGGGCACTGCGTTGTCCATGGTGAGAGATAATACGAGAAATGTTGTATTTTCGGCACACTCTGGACACTGTGGATCTCGGAATATTGAATTCCCTAACGATTTCCGGAATGTTCCATGCGTCTAGCTCCAACTACCATTTCGCGCTATAAATCTGCTAATTCCCGTCGTGTGGCCAAAATCACGTAGGAAAGCTTTTCACTTGAATCACCTGAGTACAAATGACAGCTCCTCCAATGCACTGTCCTTTTATTCTTTGTGTACATATAACCACCGCCCTCTGCATATGTACATATCGCTATCCCATGACTTCTGTCACCTCAGTGTAATGATGATAATAATAATAATAATAATAATTACTGAAATGGACAATGGCGTTGGTGCCCACCAAATGGCGGTAATAACTGTCCGGGGAACCCGCCCGCCTTCAGTAACAATAGTAGCCACCGAAGTTACTGGCAAAACAACGCGCAAAGTCGTGTGTTTCAATGAGACTGGAGGACACGGCATCCTCATGTGAATATCATTGAAGTAGTGAATGAACCTAAATCGTCAAATGACGGCCCATCAGACTAGATTCTGTCTCATCTTACCCCCAGGTGATGACCGGGGACCATGAAGGGAGCAACGCCTTGTCACAAGTTAGATACAAGAACCATAATAGGCCAGGTACAACGACAGCATTGATCTTCTCGACGAGTTAACGGAAGGAAACACGAAATGTGGCCCAAAGAATGAAGTAATACGAGTCATAGCACAAGCTATTGTGGAAGTGATACAAGTCATAGCACAAGCTATTGTGGGTGGTATAGCAACCACAACTCTTATACATACAGCTGCAGAAATATGTGCTGTATCACACAATTGATATAAGAGCTTGAAAGAACTAGGTCTTATTCCGTATTTTCTTGTTTTTAAATACCGAATCGTGAGTGCAGTTGGCGTTAAGTCACGTGGGGTTACGATACAGATTTTTGTAACAGCTGAACTGGGCAATGGAGCGATAGAATGACTGTTCCTAGTAATTTTCGATTAGTTTTTGATTGTCTGATAGCCGTAGATTTTCTGAGAGAGAAAGACGCAATAATTGATTTCTCCTTAGGTAAATGTTTATTTATGCAGAATATTAACAAGATTTAAGTAGTTATGGACAGACATCACTTAAATCATGGAAAATACTGCCAGAGCTATCATATACAATTTTTAGACAGTGGTGAGTCTCAAAACGTTAGCCACCCCGTAACAAAAGTTCAAATACCAGAACTCGTACCGATAAACTGAATCTACAGCAATTACAAGGGAACAACTATGTTAGCATATGGTCTACTACATACAGATATTTACATTAAAACCACATGTTATCAAATGCTTTGTTTACAACATGAAAGTTCCCCCCATGAAGTATTTCGCTACAACACCTATATGATTCCCTGGTCGAAGCGAGCAACAGTGGGGGATGAGATCAATCGAATACTAGACGGGAACACAATTGAGCCCTCTACATCACCACAATGTAATCCATTGTTAACGGTAACCAAGCCTAATGGGAGTATTCGCCTCTTGTTAGACGCACGAGTCATAAATAATTGTGCCTGTACACACAAGACCTGAAAATCTTAATAAGCAATTATAAAAATTCCATGGTGTCAAATACAAGCATCGATTTAAAAAGTGTAAACTGCCAAATAAAGTTAACACCAGAATCTAGCAAGTATATCGCCTTTTTTGCGCTAGAAGTTACCAGTTTTCCATGCTACGGTGCATTTCGAACTTAATGTTACTTCTGGGATGTTCATCACAGCTTGAGACACAGTAATAGGTCCAAAACTGTTAGAAAGTGTAACACTCTATGTTAACGATATTCTAATAGCAACAGAACCTTGGGAAGAACACTTATACATTCTAGAAAGGACACTAGAAAAATTTTCACAAGCAGGAGTAATGGCAAACTTGGATTTTTTGTTAATTTGCCGTTTCTCCTGCTTGTGAAAACTTTTCTAGTGTCCTTTCTAGAATGTATAAGTGTTCTTCCCAAGTTTGCGTTGCTATGAGAGAAAATCAAAATTTTAGGACACATAATATTTTCACAAGGAATACGAACAGATTCTGATAAAACTAGCGCACTCGAGAATTCTCCGTATCCAAACACAAAGAAGAAGTTAAAGGCATTCCTTGGACTCTGCTGGTTCTTCCGACGTTTCGTTCCAGGCCAGTTATTAAACAGTGCAGCGTTACTAGGTTTACTTAAGAAGAACGCTCTATGGCTTCGGACACAGGACTGCAGCGATAGTTTTAACGCAATTAAAGAAGCATTAGTTAACCCCAGTATCCTGCGTCAACCTGATGTGAGCCAAGATTTTTGTGTCGCTACAGACGCTTCAAAGATAGGTTTGGGCTCATGTCTGTTTCAAACTGACCAAGAACAGGGTAAGTATGAAGCGAAGAGACCAGTTTTGCAAGCAGAACACTCACTGAATGCGAGCGTTCTTATTCAGCGACAGAATTAGAAACACGTAACTGCTGAGGTCATCAGTCCCCTAGAACTTAGAACTACTTAAACCTAACTAACCTAAGGACATCACACACGTCCATGCCCGAGGCAGGATTCGAACCTGCGACCGTAGCGGTCGCGCGGTCCCAGACTGTAGCGCCTAGAATCGCTAACAGTTAAAACAGAGTAACGCAGACTGTTTGGGACAGTACTACATTTTAAGCAATCAATCACATTTTGTTCTACAGGAGACATCCTAATACAGACATCTGGTGTGTATGCATTCGTTCTGAAAATGGAGATAAATTTATTTCGTGTACACAACATGCCTCGGGGCATTACGATACCTCAAAGTGTGTTTTGTTACTTTCCCAATATGCAAACGAAAGTACAACAATTACTAAGCATTGGTGTCATCAGTCAGAAGGCAAAATCCATCACCAAAACTAGTAAGACTGAATTACACTCTATTTTGCCCAGTAAACCACTTGAAGTTGTAGCCCTTGATGTTGCCGGTCATATCCGACTGCACATAGGGGTATGAAACATGTTACTGTATTATATGACATGATTTCCAACTTTGTAAAGCTATAAGCTGCAAAGTCTGCTACGTCTGCAGTAACTACAAGAATTTCAAATGATTCCATTACCACAGTAGGAAAACTCAAGGCACAGCTCACAGACAATGCATCTTATTTCACTGATTATAAATGGAGACAATTTTTGCAAGACAGTGGCATACAAATAACTACTATGATGTATTAACTCGCAAGCAAATCCTTGTGAACGGGTGTTTCACGGACTGAACAGGTTCATACCCGCATATACCTATAACCAAAATTCACGTTGGATGCAGTATCTTGATTTGTTTGAGCAGATAGTGAACCATCTTTCTATTTACAACACGCAGTTCATTCCCGTAGATTTGATGCTGAATGTCAGAAAAAGCAACGAGTGGGTAGACCCTGTTCCGAAATTTCCAAGGCAAGTAGAATCCTATGAAGAAAAGATAAGAGCCGTGTTAATCGTACTTACTCGTAGGGCACATCTTAGAAAATCGCAGTATGATTAGAATCTCATAAATATGTAAACTAATGAAACTGCAAATTACGTTTTACTCAGAACTCACCGCAAATCTTCACAGCTCAAACGAAAAAACAACAAGTTGGCATTACTTTGTGAAGGACCATATGTTCATCACAAGCATTTCACGCCCAGACTGTTATTTTCTCACAAATCCAAGAACCAAGAAGATTCAAAGTCTGATCGCCTACAATGATTTGAAGTTCCAACGTATACAAAACCAGTAAATAAACGATATGAAATGCAAGTACTCGCTACAAAAATATTCGTCGTGCTGAGCGCCGAATAAACTGAAAAGCATGAAACCTCAAATATCTTGACTTCGATTTAGAACGAGCATTAAATTTTCAAGACGCCTATATATCAGTGACACAAGATCGATATTAGTTGTTGTTGTATTTATTTGTTTGCATACATATACACGCGCTGATTTGGAGAAGATATGTTGCAATACCAACTCGCGTTTATCTATGACTTTCTATGTTTGTTATATTGTCAAATATTTTCACCTGTTTCGGTATAAGATTTTTCTCCGTATGCGAAGATGCATCGCAAACTTATGTTGTTGAATATTTCGTATACTTAACGCATTTAAATGTCATGACAGTTACTTTGTGAAGGTAGTTACGGATGATCACGCACTGAGAAAAAACTGTGGATCCAGCAAAATGCCAGAGAATGACGCACTGTCAAGAAATGAAAGCATTTATGCAGATACACTCGGTGTGAGCCATGTATCAGCTATACATAACACGCCCACACATATGTACACAATGTACTGGAGTACACACAAAGTAATCATTAGTGCACTTAACAGTAAACACAGCTAAGCAACATGAATGGTCGCGCACCGCTGGTGAGAAACTTTTAATTAGAGGTTCTTTCCTCTTCTTCTTTTTTATGAGCATTAATTAGTGTTGTAACTAAATTGTTTTTCTAATAGGTACTTGGCTGTTTTGCACTCACGTACTTTAGGTTGCGATGTGTTATAGTGACTATTCTCTAACCTGACTTTTATATGTATATAATTAACTGAAATACTAATTTCACGATATATGAATACTAAAAACAGATTCTAAAGCGTACTTTAAAAGGCTGAAAATATGTTTCAACTTTGTAAACACAAGTGACTGGACAATTAAAATAATATTAGCGGATAAAATGGCTTGGACAGAAAAACTGCAAACACTCGTATAAAAGCCCGCAATAAATAAGAAATTGCGTACGGGGGTACCTAGAGTTTTGTTGTAGTGAAAAACAAACTAGTGGTGTGCGCCTGATAAACAGCCGGCCGAAGTGGCCGTGCGGTTAAAGGCGCTGCAGTCTGGAACCGCAAGACCGCTACGGTCGCAGGTTCGAATCCTGCCTCGGGCATGGATGTTTGTGATGTCCTTAGGTTAGTTAGGTTTAACTAGTTCTAAGTTCTAGGGGACTAATGACCTCAGCAGTTGAGTCCCATAGTGCTCAGAGCCATTTGAACCAACCTGATAAACAATGGCCAATCGTGGGTGAGAATGATTGCATCGTGTGTAATCCCGATCCCTGGTAGAATGGCAAACGAACATCAGGACAAATAAACAGCATTCCTGCAGGACAAGTAAACAGGCCTCCTGCAGGATAAAGTGTACACGTACCTCCGAAACGAACTGGAGCCGCTTCCTTCAAGAGGCTGTGCTACCGAAAAGGTGTCGGTGGATTTCCATGCACAGAACTCAAAATGCATCTCCAACACCAACTCTCACAGAAAATGTTCCACATCACGTAAACACGGTGTGCCGCGTGTTCTACGGTAGCGACTGATCTAAGCTGCGGCGCGCCAGCAACAAAAGGTACGACAGGCACCCAATAAGTAACGCTACCCATGTTTCTCTCCGTCGGTTTCCGAGGAAAAAAGGCGAAATTTGTTGTGGACATTGGGAATATTCCCGCTTCAGCTCCTATAGTTTCACAAGTTCCGATAAATGGCGGCGCTATATGTAGCCTTCAAAATGACGTCCGCAACGAAGATGCGTTCCAAGCAGACAGCTGTCATTGAGTTTCTTCTGGCGGAAAACCAGAGCATCGCAGATACTCACGGGCGCTTGCAGAATGTCTACGGAGATCTGAAAGTGAACAAAACCGCGGTGAGTCGTTGGGCAAGCGCCTGCCATCGTCACAACACGGTCACGCAAACCAGTCCATCTCCCGCGTGCCGGACGGCCGCACACAAATGACTCCTGCAATTTTGGATCGTGCGGACACTCTCATTCGAGGTGACCCACGGATCACAAACACATCGTTGCTCAGTTGTACGGCTCTGTTGGTTGTGCTGACACATTCGCCCCAGTTGTGTTGCCGGCCGCTGTGGCTGAGCGGTTCTAGGCGCTTCAGTCCGGAACCGCAATGCTGCTACGGTCGCAGGTTAGAATCCTGCCTCGGGCATGGATGTGTGTGATGTCCTTAGGTTAGTTAAGTTTAAGTAGTTCTAAGTCTAGGGGACTGGTGACCTCAGATATTTGTCTGAATGTATATAAAGTCATGTTATTTCTATGCCATGAAGGATGTCCAAGTCTTTCCCGTAGACGAGATACGATAAACGATGAACAGTTGTACGTCATAATCCTATGATGTTATCTACTGTAAATAAATCGATTTGAAATATTTCTCTATTGTAAATGTATTTCTCTGCGTATTTTAATTCTATACTGAAGAGCCAAAGGAACTGGTCAACTGCCGAATATCTTGTAGGGCCCCCGCGAGCACATAGAATGTGCCACAGCACGACATGTCTTGGACTCGATTAATGTCTCGAGTAGTGCTGAAGGGAACTGAAACCATGGACGAGCGTACGAGGGGATAGAGATCTCTTCTGAACAGCACGTTGCAAGACAGCTCAGATATGCTAAATAATGTTCATATCCGGTGATTATAGTGTTTAAACGGAAGCGTTTAAGCTCGGAAGAGTGTTCCTGAACGTTCAGGGTGTCGCATTGTCCTGCTTGAATTGCCCAAGTCCGTCGGAATGCACAATGGACGTGAATGGATGCAGGTGATCAGACAGGACGCTTACGTACGTGTCACCTGTCAGAGTCGTATCGAAACGTATGAGGGGTTCCATACCACTCTAACTGCACACGCCTAACACCATTACAGAGCCTCCACCAGGTTGTACAGTCCCCTGCTGCCACGCAGGGTCTATTGATTCATGAGGTTGTCTCCATACCCCTACACGTCCATCCCCTAAATACAATTTGAAACGAGACTCGTCCGACCAGGCAACATGTTTCCAGTCATCAACAGTCTAATATTGGTGTTGTCGTGCAGTCATCAAGGGTACACGAGTGGACCTTCGGCTCCGAAAGCCTATATCGACAGTGTTCCGTCGAATGGTTCCCGCGCTGAAACTTGTTTATGGCCCAGCATTGAAATCAGCAGCAATCTGCGAAATGGTTGCACTTCTGTCCCGTTGGACGATTCTCACCAGTAGTCGTTGGTCCCGTTTTATTTATTTATTTATTTATTTATTTACTCGTCAAGTTCCGTAGGACCAAATTGAGGAGCAAATCTTCAAGGTCAAGGAACGTGTCAGTACATGAAATTACAACATAAACGTAATAACAGACAAAAATAAATGTTCATGAACCTTAAAAAAGTCAGTCCATAAGTTTAAGTAAACGCTATCAGCAGTACAACAAAAATCAGCTTAATTTTTCAAGGAAATCCCCGACAGAGTAGACGGAGTGATCCATGAAGAAACTCTTCGGTTTCGATTTGAAAGCGCGTGGATTACTGCTAAGATTTTTGAACTCGAGTGGCAGCTTATTGAAAATGGATGCAGCAGTATACTGCACACCTTTTTGCACAAGGGTTAAGGAAGTCCGATCCAAATGCAGGTTTCATTTCTGCCGAGTATTAACCGAGTGAAAGCTACTTATTCTTGGGAATAAACTAATATTGGTAACAAGAAACGACAATAAGGAATATACGTATTGAGAGGCCAATGTCAAAATACCCAGACTCGTGAACAGACGTCGACAAGAGGTTCGTGAACTATTGCCCGTTTCTGAGCCAAAAATATCTTTTTTGAATGAGAAGAGTTACCCCAAAATATAATACCATAGGACAATAGCGAATGAAAATAAGCAAAGTAGACTAATTTTTGTGTCGAACGATCACTCACTTCTGTACCGTTCGAATAGTAAAAATGGCAGTATTAAGTCTTTGAACAAGATCCTGAACGTGGGCTTTCCACGACAGCTTACTATCTATCTGAACACCTAGAAATTTGAACTGTTCAGTTTCACTAATGCCCATTCTGTGAAATTAAAACGTCAGGTTTTGTTGACTTGTGTGTTAGAAACTGTAAAAACTGAGTCTTACTGTGATTTAGCGTAAGTTTATTTTCTACAAGCCACGAACTGAGGTCATCTACTGCACTATATGAAACCGAGCCAATGTTGCACACAACATCCTTTACTACCAAGCTAGTGTCATCAGCAAACAGAAATATTTTAGAGTTACCCGTAATACTAGAGGGCATACCATTTATATAAATAAGGAACAGGACCTTTTTCCGGCCGCACATATGCCGGAGATTTGATGTTTTACCTGATTCCTGATATTCGCGGTACGCTTGTGAATTGGTCGTACGGGAAAATCACCCACTTCATCGCTACCTCGGAGAAGCTGTGTCCCATCGCTCGTGCGCCGACTGTAACACCACGTTCAAACTCGCTTAAATCTTGATAACCTGCCATTGTAGCAGAAGTAACCTATCTAACAACTGCGCCGGACACTTGTTGTCTTACGAGCCGGCCGGAGTGGCCGAGCGGTTCTAGGCGCTCCAGTCTGGAACCGCGCGACCGCTACGGCCGTAGGTTCGAATCCTGCCTCGGGCATGGATGTATGTGATGTCCCTAGTTTAGTTAGGTTTAAGTAGTTCTAAGTTCTAGGGGACTGATGACCTCAGAAGTTAAAAGTCCCATAGTGCTCAGAGCAATTTCAACCATTTTTGTTGTCTCATGCAGGTGTTGGAACCGCAGCGTCGTATTCAGCCTGTTTACATATCTCTGTATTTGAATACGCGTGCCTATACCAGTTCCTTGGCGCTTCGGCGTATATGCACTATAGATTTATGGGTAGCCCTGCAGGATTCATAGTGTCATTTCCCTCCAACACTACGTCAGACATTAGTCGAGTCCATGCCATGTCGTGCTGCGGCATTTCTGCGTGCTCGTGCGGGCCCTGCACGATACTAGGCAGGTGCACAAGTTTCTTTGGCTCTTCAGTGTACGTAATCAGCAAAAAACAGTCCAGAAGGATATTTCAGATGCCCTAGTGGAACACCACTAGCGCTTCATGACACCTCAGCAATGGACGAAGCTCTGCATTCGCTGACAGATTCTCGATGGAGAGGTTACGGCGGCTCTAACAGACCCGAACGCGACCGATGATAGTGGAGATGCTCTTCTCAAAGGGGGCTGCCAATAAATCACCAAGCCAGGATGGTTTCCCGCTAGAGTTGAACCGAGACTTCAAAGACCTTACGGCTCCATGCTGGGTAACGATGTACCAGGGTCTGATGACCCCTGGCATACCTCTATCATCTGAATTCGTCGAAGGCTTCCTTCTCGTGACCTCCAACACGGAACCATACTATAAATAAAACGATGCCTTTGCTTTCCAGCGGTGATAGGCGTAGTGGCGTGGCTGTCGGGATACCCAGTCCCCCACGTTCCCGCCAGTGTGTGGTTGGAGCCCGCATCACTGTGACAGTTGCGAGCGCAGTTTTCGAGCGTGCTATACACAGTACGTGCTAATATTTTGTGACTTCAAAATCATATGTATTCACAACATCCAAAATTTTTACACTTTCCTGTGTAAACGCATTGGATGTTGTTAGTACATGTGCTCCTGAACTTACTAAAGTAGCATTACTGTATCGAAGGCACGATGTCGAAGTACAAATAATGACCAAGGTGACTAATATACAGTTAACGTGTTAAACATCGAAATACGATTGTACGCAAATGTGATAAATGTAAAGTAGAAACGGAATGGGTACTCCAACTATACTGTGCTCCAAAACTGATTATGGAAACATACAAATAAATTTATTTACATGTTTCCACAATCAGTTGTGCCAGCTTCAGGTGATTTACATAAATATAAACCGCCTGAAGTTAGTACAAGCCCGAAACGGGTCGTGTATTAAATAAAATCACCTTGTATTGTGACACAGATAACTGTTTCTTTACAAATTTAAAAAACCAGATTTCTCATTAATAAAGCACATGTCTTCGTTCTTCCACGCTTCACATGAATACCGTTGAGTGGCGGAAACGTGGATGTTACATGTGCTACTGTGGCAACCAATAACAAATGGTTCGAATGGCTCTGAGCACTATGGGACTTCTCAGGTCATCAGTCCCCTACAACTTAGAACTACTTAAACCTATCTAACCTAAGGACATCACACACATCCATGTCCGAGACAGGATTCGAACCTGCGACCGTAGCGGTCGCACGATTCCAGACTGTAGTGCCTAGAACCGCTCGGCCACTCCGGCCGGCAGCCATTAACATCAAACTATACCAAATCGACAGTAATCAGAACAGAGATACCAAATAAAGATGAAGACCCTGTACTTCATCACTCTGTGGTAAGACATGTGGTTCGTGTCCCATGTGGAGCTTCAAATGAAGGAAAATGTTCAAAAAAATTGCAAAAATCTTTCAGAGTCGTACATCAACTGCTTATGGTGGATACCTAAAATACAGACGATTAACTCCTGAAGAAGGTGAACTACAGGCTACTATCCGAAACGATGAAATCGACAATAGATGGGAAGTGCCCTATAATAAACTTCTATTCAAAATATTTGCAGTACACATAAATTTGGAACTTTGTAGTTCTGTGAAATCTATAAAATAAGTCACCAAATATATTATCAAGCTGTATTTAGCTTTCAGTCCAGAAATGAAGTGGACCAATTATAGTCGGGCCGCTACATTTCTAATTCAGAGGCAGTTTCACGTATTTTATCCATTAATGTACATGAACGAGCGCCAACTATTACCCATCTTGCTGTTTATTTCGAAAACGAGCAACGAATGGACTTCACCAAAAATTAACCTGAAAGATGCAAATAATGCTCGTTACACAAGTGTAAAGCATTTTTCAAATCATGTGTAGAAGATGAATTTGCGAAAACACCGGCTTATGATGAAATTTCCAGTTACTAATAATTTCTATCGACTGAAGCATCGAACAGTTGTTGATGGTCATACACTACAACTACGAATGTTCTTCGCAGGGTATAAGTTGTTCACCCCTACAACAGCGAAGCATTTCACTTGATAATTTTATTCCACATTGTTAAAGGTCACGCTTCTTTCGCATGCCTGAGCACTGTGTAAAGTGTGAAATATACTTAGGTGACAAAAGTCGTGGGATCTCCTAACATAGCGTTTGATCTCCTATTCCCAGCGTAGCGCAGCAACTCGAAGTGGCATGGACTAAACAAACCGCTTGAAGTTCCTTGCAAAAATATTAGGCCTCTATGGTCGTTCATAACTGCGAAAGTGTTTCCGGTGCAGGATTCTGTGGACGGACTGACTTCTCGGTTATATTCGATAGGATTTATGTCGGGCGACCTGGGTGGCCAAATCATTCGATCGGATTGTCCAGGATGTTCTTCAAACCAGTCGCGAACAATTGTGGCCCGGTGGCATGGCGCATTGTCATTCATGAAAATTCCATTGTTGTTTGGGAACATGAAGTCGATGGATGGCTGCGATTGGTCTCCAAGTAGCCGAACGTAAACATTTCCAGCCAGTGATCGGCACAGTTGGACCAGAGGACCCAGTAGATTCCATGTAATCACAGCCCACACGATCATTTTTAGCCACCACCAGCTTGCACAGTGCCTTTCTGACAACTTGGGTCCATGGCTTCGTGGGGTCTGAGCCACACTCGAGCCCTACCCTCACCTCTTACCAACTGACACCGGGACTCGTCTGACAAGACAACGGTTTGCCAGTTGTCTAGGATCCGGTCGATATGACTGGGGGCCCAGGAGAGGTGCTGCATGCGATGTCGTGCAGTTAACCAAGACACTTCGGTCGTCTGCTGCTTTAACGACAAATTTCGCCGCACTGTCCTAACGAATAAGTTTGTCGTATGTCCCACATTGTTTTTAGCGGTTGTTTCACTCAGTCTTGCTCGTTTGTTAGTACTGACAACTCCATGCATAACGTCACATCGTAAAGAGAAGGTCGTCGGGTACTGCGTTGCTGCTGGTGAGAGGTAATGCCTGATACGTGGTATTCTCTGCACTCTTGACATTGTGGATCTCGGGATACTGAATTCCCAAACGATTTCCGAAATGAAGTGTCCCATGCGTCTAGCTCCAACTACCATTCCAAGCCTCAACTCCCGTCATGGGGCCATAATCACGTCGGAAACCATTTCGCATGAATCACCTGAGTATAAATAACAGTTTCGCCAATGTAGAGCCTGTTTATACTTTTTGTACGCGATACTACCGCCATCTGTGTACGTGCATATCGTTATCCCATGACATGTGTCACCTCAGCGCGGGTATGTAGTCTTCCAGTGAGCATCTTAAACGAAAAGAATTGTCATCAGATGATACAGATTACGAGCAAAATATGTTTGATGAGGCTTTAGTTGGACTGAATAAAAATAAAGATATTGGACCTCGGTCAAGCAAATCTGTAAAACATTATGGACTTTCTTTGCCGATAAGCCCGCATCTCGTGGTCGTGCGGTAGCGTTCTCGCTTCCCACGCCCGGGTTCCCGGGTTCGATTCCCGGCGGGGTCAGGGATTTTCTCTGCCTCGTGATGGCTGGGTGTTGTGTGCTGTCCTTAGGTTAGTTAGGTTTACGTAGTTCTAAGTTCTAGGGGACTGATGACCATAGATGTTAAGTCCCATAGTGCTCAGAGCCATCTTTGCCGATAAAATCAAATATAAATACATCAACCAATACGTATTATTTGTGAGAAATAAAGTACCATCGTTCTCGACTTTTACAGACCGGTCAAAATCAGTATCGACTGCATAACAAGCAAAAAAAGTTTGCGACTTGATAATGCCATCAGCCAACAACGAATGGAATTCTTTTTGTATGCTGCTGGAGGTACTGGCAAGAAACTTTTAATTGCTCTAATACTCTCCAAAGTCATATTTAGAAAAATTACCCTCGCATCGTCTGGCTTTACTGCCACGCTTTCAGAAGGCGGCCGATTTGCTCGTTCTACACTCAAACTTCGATTGAAATGTTATGGTGCAGTCTCTAACTTTTCTAAGCAAAGCAATAGTGGTAAACATGCAGGATTGCGCTTTGGTTGTTTAGGATGAGATTTTGATGTCCCACAAAATATCCGTTGAAGCATTATACAGAACAATGCCAAATTTGCTTAACAACAGTGACCCTATGAATACTGTTCTCTGAAGACTTCCGTCAAATCTTACTACAGTCTGATTAAAATTACTTGCTAGTTGAAACTTGACGTTCACGCGGTGGATGCGGGGGAGCCGCGTGGTTCAAGGCGTATTGCCACGGTCCGCGCGGCTCGCCCCATCGGAGGTTGGAGTCCTCCATCGGGCATGGGTGTGTGTGTCATCCTTAGCGTAAGTTATTTTAAGTTAGATTAAATAGTGTGTAAGCTTAGGGACCGATGACCGCAGCAATTTGGTCCCTAAGACCTTATCACAAATTTCCAATTTTTTTTTCACGCGGTGGAGCTGATTTCTTCCAATCAGAGCGCTCAACGTCAAATCCGAACCGTTCGCCGTTGCGAAACTGCCATAACAACTGGTCAGTGCAATTTCAATTCGTTGTCCGGTATTCTTTCTTGATATGTTTGGACCCCGTATCATGGATCACTTTTATTTCGTATTTCATCATACATGATATCCACACCAAAAAGAACACACACACATAATAATGCTAATGAAATACACGTTTTAATACACAGCACTAACTAAACACTACCGGATACTTCTGCACATATGCAGTACCGAGCCAATGTTGCACACAACATCCTTTACTACCAAGCTAGTGTCATCAGCAAACAGAAATATTTTAGAGTTACCCGTAATACTAGAGGGCATACCATTTATATAAATAAGGAACAGAACCTTTTTCCGGCCGCACATATGCCGGAGATTTGATGTTTTACCTGATTCCTGATATTCGCGGTACGCTTGTGAAATGTTCGTACGGGAAAATCCCCACTTCATCGCTACCTCGGAGAAGCTGTGTCCCATCGCTCGTGCGCCGACTGTAACACCACGTTCAAACTCGCTTAAATCTTGATAACCTGCCATTGTAGCAGAAGTAACCTATCTAACAACTGCGCCAGACACTTGTTGTCTCATGAGCCGGCCGGAGTGGCCGAGCGGTTCTAGGCGCTCCAGTCTGGAACCGCGCGACCGCTACGGTCGTAGGTTCGAATCCTGCCTCGGGCATGGATGTATGTGATGTCCCTAGTTTAGTTAGGTTTAAGTAGTTCTAAGTTCTAGGGGACTGATGACCTCAGAGGTTAAAAGTCCCATAGTGCTCAGAGCAATTTCAACCATTTTTGTTGTCTCATGCAGGTGTTGAAACCGCAGCGTCGTATTCAGCCTGTTTACATATCTCTGTATTTGAATGCGCGTGCCTATACCAGTTCCTTGGCGCTTCGGCGTATATGCACTATAGATTTATGGGTAGCCCTGCAGGATTCATAGTGTCATTTCCCTCCAACACTACGTCAGACATTAGTCGAGTCCATGCCATGTCGTGCTGCGGCATTTCTGCGTGCTCGTGCGGGCCCTGCACGATACTAGGCAGGTGCACAAGTTTCTTTGGCTCTTCAGTGTACGTAATCAGCAAAAAACCGTCCAGAAGGATATTTCAGATGCCCTAGTGGAACACCACTAGCGCTTCATGACACCTCAGCGATGGACGAAGCTCTGCATTCGCTGACAGATTCTCGATGGAGAGGTTACGGCGGCTCTAACAGACCCGAACGCGACCGATGATAGTGGAGATGCTCTTCTCAAAGGGGGCTGCCAATAAATCGCCAAGCCAGGATGGTTTCCCGCTAGAGTTGAACCGAGCCTTCAAAGACCTTACGGCTCCATGCTGGGTAACAATGTACCAGGGTCTGATGACCCCTGGCATACCTCTATCATCTGAATTCGTCGAAGGCCTCCTTCTCGTGACCTCCAACACGGAACCATACTATAAATAAAACGATGCCTTTGCTTTCCAGCGGTGATAGGCGTAGTGGCGTGGCTGTCGGGATACCCAGTCACCCACGTTCCCGCCAGTGTGTGGTTGGAGCCCGCATCACTGTGACAGTTGCGAGCGCAGTTTTCGAGCGTGCTATACACAGTACGTGCTAATATTTTGTGACTTCAAAATCATATGTATTCACAACATCCAAAATTTTTACACTTTCCTGTGTAAACGCATTGGATGTTGTTGGTACATGTGCTCCTGAACTTACTAAAGTAGCATTACTGTATCGAAGGCACGATGTCGAAGTACAAATAATGACCAAGGTGACTAATATACAGTTAACGTGTTAAACATCGAAATACGATTGTACGCAAATGTGATAAATGTAAAGTAGAAACGGAATGGGTACTCCAACTATACTGTGCTCCAAAACTGATTGTGGAAACATACAAATAAATTTATTTACATGTTTCCACAATCAGTTGTGCCAGCTTCAGGTGATTTACATAAATATAAACCGCCTGAAGTTAGTACAAGCCCGAAACGGGTCGTGTATTAAATAAAATCACCTTGTATTGTGACACAGATAACTGTTTCTTTACAAATTTAAAAAACCAGATTTCTCATTAATAAAGCACATGTCTTCGTTCTTCCACGCTTCACATGAATACCGTTGAGTGGCGGAAACGTGGATGTTACATGTGCTTCTGTGGCAACCAATAACAAATGGTTCGAATGGCTCTGAGCACTATGGGACTTCTCAGGTCATCAGTCCCCTACAACTTAGAACTACTTAAACCTATCTAACCTAAGGACATCACACACATCCATGTCCGAGACAGGATTCGAACCTGCGACCGTAGCGGTCGCGCGATTCCAGACTGTAGTGCCTAGAACCGCTCGGCCACTCCGGCCGGCAGCCATTAACATCAAACTATACCAAATCGACAGTAATAAGAACAGAGATACCAAATAAAGATGAAGACCCAGTACTTCATCACTCTGTGGTAAGACATGTGGTTCGTGTCCCATGTGGAGCTTCAAATGAAGGAAAATGTTCAAAAAAATTGCAAAAATCTTTCAGAGTCGTACATCAACTGCTTATGGTGGATACCTAAAATACAGACGATTAACTCCTGAAGAAGGTGAACTACAGGCTACTATCCGAAACGATGAAATCGACAATAGATGGGAAGTGCCCTATAATAAACTTCTATTCAAAATATTTGCAGTACACATAAATTTGGAACTTTGTAGTTCTGTGAAATCTATAAAATAAGTCACCAAATATATTATCAAGCAGTATTTAGCTTTCAGTCCATAAATGAAGTGGACCAATTATAGTCGGGCCGCTACATTTCTAATTCAGAGGCAGTTTCACGTATTTTATCCATTAATGTACATGAACGAGCGCCAACTATTACCCATCTTGCTGTTTATTTCGAAAACGAGCAACGAATGGACTTCACCAAAAATTAACCTGAAAGATGCAAATAATGCTCGTTACACAAGTGTAAAGCATTTTTCAAATCATGTGTAGAAGATGAATTTGCGAAAACACTGGCTTATGATGAAATTTCCAGTTACTAATAATTTTTATCGACTGAAGCATCGAACAGTTGTTGATGGTCATACACTACAACTACGAATTATCTTCGCAGGTTCAAATGGTTCAAATGGCTCTGAGCACTATGGGACTTAACATCTATGGTCATCAGTCCCCTAGAACTTAGAACTACTTAAACCTAACTAACCTAAGGACATCACACAACACCCAGCCATCACGAGGCAGAGAAAATCCCTGACCCCGCCGGGAATCGAACCCGGGAACCCTGGCGTGGGAAGCGAGAACGCTACCGCACGACCACGAGATGCGGGCTATCTTCGCAGGGTATAAGTTGTTCACCCCTACAACAGCGAAGCATTTCACTTGATAATTTTATTCCACATTGTTAAAGGTCACGCTTCTTTCGCATGCCTGAGCACTGTGTAAAGTGTGAAATATACTGAGGTGACAAAAGTCGTGGGATCTCCTAACATAGCGTTTGATCTCCTATTCCCAGCGTAGCGCAGCAACTCGAAGTGGCACGGACTAAACAAACCGCTTGAAGTTCCTTGCAAAAATATTAGGCCTCTCTGGTCGTTCATAGCTGCGAAAGTGTTTCCGGTGCAGGATTCTGTGGACGGACTGACTTCTCGGTTATATTCGATAGGATTTATGTCGGGCGACCTGGGTGGCCAAATCATTCGATCGGATTGTCCAGGATGTTCTTCAAACCAGTCGCGAACAATTGTGGCCCGGTGGCATGGCGCATTTTCATTCATGAAAATTCCATTGTTGTTTGGGAACATGAAGTCGATGGATGGCTGCAATTGGTCTCCAAGTAGCCGAACGTAAACATTTCCAGCCAGTGATCGGCACAGTTGGACCAGAGGACCCAGTAGATTCCATGTAATCACAGCCCACACGATCAGTTTTAGCCACCACCAGCTTGCACAGTGCCTTTCTGACGACTTGGGTCCATGGCTTCGTGGGGTCTGAGCCACACTCGAGCCCTACCCTCACCTCTTACCAAGTGACATCGGGACTCGTCTGACAAGACAACGGTTTGCCAGTTGTCTAGGATCCGGTCGATATGACTGGGGGCCCAGGAGAGGTGCTGCATGCGATGTCGTGCAGTTAACCAAGACACTTCGGTCGTCTGCTGCTTTAACGACAAATTTCGCCGCACTGTCCTAACGAATAAGTTTGTCGTATGTCCCACATTGTTTTTAGCGGTTATTTCACTCAGTCTTGCTCGTTTGTTAGTACTGACAACTCCATGCATAACGTCACATCGTTAAGAGAAGGTCGTCGGGTACTACGTTGCTGCTGGTGAGAGGTAATGCCTGATACGTGGTATTCTCTGCACTCTTGACATTGTGGATCTCGGGATACTGAATTCCCTAACGATTTCCGAAATGAAGTGTCCCATGCGTCTAGCTCCAACTATCATTCCAAGCCTTAACTCCCGTCATGGGGCCATAATCACGTCGGAAACCATTTCGCATGAATCACCGGAGTATAAATAACAGTTTCGCCAATGTAGAGCCTGTTTATACTTTTTGTACGCGATACTACCGCCATCTGTGTACGTGCATATCGTTATCCCATGACATGTGTCACCTCAGCGCGGGTATGTAGTCTTCCAGTGAGCATCTTAAACGAAAAGAATTGTCATCAGATGATACAGATTACGAGCAAAATATGTTTGATGAGGCTTTAGTTGGACTGAATAAAAATAAAGATATTGGACCTCGGTCAAGCAAATCTGTAAAACATTATGGACTTTCTTTGCCGATAAAATCAAATATAAATACATCAACCAATACGTATTATTTGTGAGAAATAAAGTACCATCGTTCTCGACTTTTACGGACCGGTCAAAATCAGTATCGACTGCATAACAAGCAAAAAAAGTTTGCGACTTGATAATGCCATCAGCCAACAACGAATGGAATTCTTTTTGTATGCTGCTGGAGCTACTGGCAAGAAACTTTTAATTGCTCTAATACTCTCCAAAGTCATATTTAGAAAAATTACCCTCGCATCGTCTGGCTTTACTGCCACGCTTTCAGAAGGCGGCCGATTTGCTCGTTCTACACTCAAACTTCGATTGAAATGTTATGGTGCAGTCTCTAACTTTTCTAAGCAAAGCAATAGTGGTAAACATGCAGGATTGCGCTTTGGTTGTTTAGGATGAGATTTTGATGTCCCACAAAATATCCGTTGAAGCATTATACAGAACAATGCCAAATTTGCTTAACAACAGTGACCCTATGAATACTGTTCTCTGAAGACTTCCGTCAAATCTTACTACAGTCTGATTAAAATTACTTGCTAGTTGAAACTTGACGTTCACGCGGTGGATGCGGGGGAGCCGCGTGGTTCAAGGCGTATTGCCACGGTCCGCGCGGCTCGCCCCATCGGAGGTTGGAGTCCTCCATCGGGCATGGGTGTGTGTGTCATCCTTAGCGTAAGTTATTTTAAGTTAGATTAAATAGTGTGTAAGCTTAGGGACCGATGACCGCAGCAATTTGGTCCCTAAGACCTTATCACAAATTTCCAATTTTTTTTTCACGCGGTGGAGCTGATTTCTTCCAATCAGAGCGCTCAACGTCAAATCCGAACCGTTCGCCGTTGCGAAACTGCCATAACAACTGGTCAGTGCAATTTCAATTCGTTGTCCGGTATTCTTTCTTGATATGTTTGGACCCCGTATCATGGATCACTTTTATTTCGTATTTCATCATACATGATATCCACACCAAAAAGAACACACACACATAATAATGCTAATGAAATACACGTTTTAATACACAGCACTAACTAAACACTACCGGATACTTCTGCACATATGCAGTACCGAGCCAATGTTGCACACAACATCCTTTACTACCAAGCTAGTGTCATCAGCAAACAGAAATATTTTAGAGTTACCCGTAATACTAGAGGGCATACCATTTATATAAATAAGGAACAGAACCTTTTTCCGGCCGCACATATGCCGGAGATTTGATGTTTTACCTGATTCCTGATATTCGCGGTACGCTTGTGAAATGTTCGTACGGGAAAATCCCCACTTCATCGCTACCTCGGAGAAGCTGTGTCCCATCGCTCGTGCGCCGACTGTAACACCACGTTCAAACTCGCTTAAATCTTGATAACCTGCCATTGTAGCAGAAGTAACCTATCTAACAACTGCGCCAGACACTTGTTGTCTCATGAGCCGGCCGGAGTGGCCGAGCGGTTCTAGGCGCTCCAGTCTGGAACCGCGCGACCGCTACGGTCGTAGGTTCGAATCCTGCCTCGGGCATGGATGTATGTGATGTCCCTAGTTTAGTTAGGTTTAAGTAGTTCTAAGTTCTAGGGGACTGATGACCTCAGAGGTTAAAAGTCCCATAGTGCTCAGAGCAATTTCAACCATTTTTGTTGTCTCATGCAGGTGTTGAAACCGCAGCGTCGTATTCAGCCTGTTTACATATCTCTGTATTTGAATGCGCGTGCCTATACCAGTTCCTTGGCGCTTCGGCGTATATGCACTATAGATTTATGGGTAGCCCTGCAGGATTCATAGTGTCATTTCCCTCCAACACTACGTCAGACATTAGTCGAGTCCATGCCATGTCGTGCTGCGGCATTTCTGCGTGCTCGTGCGGGCCCTGCACGATACTAGGCAGGTGCACAAGTTTCTTTGGCTCTTCAGTGTACGTAATCAGCAAAAAACCGTCCAGAAGGATATTTCAGATGCCCTAGTGGAACACCACTAGCGCTTCATGACACCTCAGCGATGGACGAAGCTCTGCATTCGCTGACAGATTCTCGATGGAGAGGTTACGGCGGCTCTAACAGACCCGAACGCGACCGATGATAATGGAGATGCTCTTCTCAAAGGGGGCTGCCAATAAATCGCCAAGCCAGGATGGTTTCCCGCTAGAGTTGAACCGAGCCTTCAAAGACCTTACGGCTCCATGCTGGGTAACAATGTACCAGGGTCTGATGACCCCTGGCATACCTCTATCATCTGAATTCGTCGAAGGCCTCCTTCTCGTGACCTCCAACACGGAACCATACTATAAATAAAACGATGCCTTTGCTTTCCAGCGGTGATAGGCGTAGTGGCGTGGCTGTCGGGATACCCAGTCACCCACGTTCCCGCCAGTGTGTGGTTGGAGCCCGCATCACTGTGACAGTTGCGAGCGCAGTTTTCGAGCGTGCTATACACAGTACGTGCTAATATTTTGTGACTTCAAAATCATATGTATTCACAACATCCAAAATTTTTACACTTTCCTGTGTAAACGCATTGGATGTTGTTGGTACATGTGCTCCTGAACTTACTAAAGTAGCATTACTGTATCGAAGGCACGATGTCCAAGTACAAATAATGACCAAGGTGACTAATATACAGTTAACGTGTTAAACATCGAAATACGATTGTACGCAAATGTGATAAATGTAAAGTAGAAACGGAATGGGTACTCCAACTATACTGTGCTCCAAAACTGATTGTGGAAACATACAAATAAATTTATTTACATGTTTCCACAATCAGTTGTGCCAGCTTCAGGTGATTTACATAAATACAAACCGCCTGAAGTTAGTACAAGCCCGAAACGGGTCGTGTATTAAATAAAATCACCTTGTATTGTGACACAGATAACTGTTTCTTTACAAATTTAAAAAACCAGATTTCTCATTAATAAAGCACATGTCTTCGTTCTTCCACGCTTCACATGAATACCGTTGAGTGGCGGAAACGTGGATGTTACATGTGCTTCTGTGGCAACCAATAACAAATGGTTCGAATGGCTCTGAGCACTATGGGACTTCTCAGGTCATCAGTCCCCTACAACTTAGAACTACTTAAACCTATCTAACCTAAGGACATCACACACATCCATGTCCGAGACAGGATTCGAACCTGCGACCGTAGCGGTCGCGCGATTCCAGACTGTAGTGCCTAGAACCGCTCGGCCACTCCGGCCGGCAGCCATTAACATCAAACTATACCAAATCGACAGTAATAAGAACAGAGATACCAAATAAAGATGAAGACCCTGTACTTCATCACTCTGTGGTAAGACATGTGGTTCGTGTCCCATGTGGAGCTTCAAATGAAGGAAAATGTTCAAAAAAATTGCAAAAATCTTTCAGAGTCGTACATCAACTGCTTATGGTGGATACCTAAAATACAGACGATTAACTCCTGAAGAAGGTGAACTACAGGCTACTATCCGAAACGATGAAATCGACAATAGATGGGAAGTGCCCTATAATAAACTTCTATTCAAAATATTTGCAGTACACATAAATTTGGAACTTTGTAGTTCTGTGAAATCTATAAAATAAGTCACCAAATATATTATCAAGCTGTATTTAGCTTTCAGTCCAGAAATGAAGTGGACCAATTATAGTCGGGCCGCTACATTTCTAATTCAGAGGCAGTTTCACGTATTTTATCCATTAATGTACATGAACGAGCGCCAACTATTACCCATCTTGCTGTTTATTTCGAAAACGAGCAACGAATGGACTTCACCAAAAATTAACCTGAAAGATGCAAATAATGCTCGTTACACAAGTGTAAAGCATTTTTCAAATCATGTGTAGAAGATGAATTTGCGAAAACACTGGCTTATGATGAAATTTCCAGTTACTAATAATTTTTATCGACTGAAGCATCGAACAGTTGTTGATGGTCATACACTACAACTACGAATTATCTTCGCAGGTTCAAATGGTTCAAATGGCTCTGAGCACTATGGGACTTAACATCTATGGTCATCAGTCCCCTAGAACTTAGAACTACTTAAACCTAACTAACCTAAGGACATCACACAACACCCAGCCATCACGAGGCAGAGAAAATCCCTGACCCCGCCGGGAATCGAACCCGGGAACCCTGGCGTGGGAAGCGAGAACGCTACCGCACGACCACGAGATGCGGGCTATCTTCGCAGGGTATAAGTTGTTCACCCCTACAACAGCGAAGCATTTCACTTGATAATTTTATTCCACATTGTTAAAGGTCACGCTTCTTTCGCATGCCTGAGCACTGTGTAAAGTGTGAAATATACTGAGGTGACAAAAGTCGTGGGATCTCCTAACATAGCGTTTGATCTCCTATTCCCAGCGTAGCGCAGCAACTCGAAGTGGCACGGACTAAACAAACCGCTTGAAGTTCCTTGCAAAAATATTAGGCCTCTCTGGTCGTTCATAACTGCGAAAGTGTTTCCGGTGCAGGATTCTGTGGACGGACTGACTTCTCGGTTATATTCGATAGGATTTATGTCGGGCGACCTGGGTGGCCTTTTTACTTCATTATTTGCAATTCATTAGCATACGTGAAATAATATGCAGAAATAAGACGAACTACTGTTCAAAGAACTGGAGTAGGCTGCGGATCAGGCACACCTCACACAAGAATATGGATATACTGCCATCTTGCATCATAAAAATAGAGTATGTAGGCTGCAGCATATGATCACTAACATGATCTGAAGCATGTAGAACCTCCCAGTGTGTTAAAAAAGTATGAATCTGATGTGAAGTGCAGAAGTTCAAACTGTTCTACGAAAATTGCCATGGGCTCTGTTATTTTGAAAGTGATGATGGCCGGCCACCCTTCGCATACAGGGAACATGTGTGACCGGACATACACGTCATAGCCTCGGTGCATATTTAACCTTATATAGAAAAAACCTATTGGTGAATTTTACAGAAGAAAAAAACCAGTTATAATATTTGATCCTAAGACAAAATCCAAGTCAGTTGTGAATGATCTGCACACTTACAGTTACTGTCACAGTAACCACAGCAGCTTGTATCCTAGCCGTCAGTTCGTCGACGTCAGCGACTGGTGTGACGGAGACTCTGTTCTTGATATAGCCCCAGAAAAAAAGTCAAGGGGTGTAATGTCTGGAGAGGGGAGTAATGTCCGGATCAGTGGATTGGAAGAAACAGTCCAACACCCTGGCCACTACACTCTCCAGACATTACGCCCCTTGACATTTTTTCTGGAGCTACATCAAGGAAAGAGTCTTCGTCACACCAGTTGCTGACGTCGACGAACTGACGGCTAGGGCACAAGCTGCTGTGGGTACTGTGGCAGAGCACCCGTTACGAAACACCTGGTGGGAACTGGAATACTGCCTCGACATTCTCCGAGCTACCAAGGGAGCACACGTTGACGTTTACTAACGTGACTGGTCTCAAAAAAGCTAGTAACACTAACGGACGCCAAAATGGAAAATATTGAAATAAACGATATCGGAATTGAAAAACAACTGCTATCACTTAGTAGCGGAAAAGCATCCGGACCAGACGAGATACCCGTAAGATTCTACAGTGATTATGCTAAAGAACTTGCCCCCTTTCTATCAGCAATTTATCGTAGATCTCTGGAAGAACGTAAAGTACCTAGCGACTGGAAGAAAGCGCAGGTCGTTCCCATTTTCAAGAAGGGTCATAAATCAGATGCGAATAATTATAGGCCTATTTCGCTTACGTCAATCTGTTGTAGAATAATGGAACATGTTTTATGTTCTCGTATTATGACGTTCTTAGATAATACAAATCTCCTTCATCATAACCAACATGGATTCCGCAAACAGAGATCATGTGAAACTCAGCTCGCCCTATTTGTCCAAGAAATTCACAGTGGCGTAGACACTAGCGAGCAGATTGATGCCGTATTCCTGGACTTCAGGAAGGCATTTGATACGGTTCCGCACTTAGGTTTAGTGAAAAAAATACGAGCTTACGGAATATCGGACCAGGTTTGTGATTGGATTCAGGATTTCCTAGAAGAAAGAACACAACATGTCATTCTTAACGGTTCAAAATCTGCAGATGTAGAGGTAATTTCGGGAGTACCGCAAGGAAGCGTGATAGGACCTTTATTGTTTACAATATACATAAATGACTTAGTTGACAACATCGGTAGCTCCGTGAGGCTATTTGCAGATGACACGGTTGTCTACAAGACAGTAGCAACATCAGAAGACTCGTACGTACTCCAGGAAGACCTGCAGAGGATTAATGAATGGTGCGACAGCTGGCAGCTTTCCCTAAACGTAGATAAATGTAATATAATGCGCATACATAGGGGCAGAAATCCATTCCAGTACGATTATGCCATAGGTGGTAAATCATTGGAAGCGGTAACGACCGTAAAATACTTAGGAGTTACTATCCGGAGCGAACTGAAGTGGAATGATCACATAAAACAAATAGTGGGAAAAGCAGGCGCCAGGTTGAGATTCATAGGAAGAATTCTAAGAAAATGTGACTCATCGACGAAAGAAGTAGCTTACAAAACGCTTGTTCGTCCGATTCTTGAGTATTGCTCATCAGTATGGGACCCTTACCAGGTTGGATTAATAGAAGAGATAGACATGATCCAGCGAAAAGCAGCGCGATTCGTCATGGGGACATTTAGTCAGCGCGAGAGCGTTACGGAGATGCTGAACAAGCTCCAGTGGCGGACACTTCAAGAAAGGCGTTACGCAATACGGAGAGGTTTATTATCGAAATTACGAGAGAGCACATTCCGGGAAGAGATGGGCAACATATTACTACCGCCCACATATATCTCGCGTAATGATCACAACGAAAAGATCCGAGAAATTAGAGCAAATACGGAGACTTACAAGCAGTCGTTCTTCCCACGCACAATTCGTGAATGGAACAGGGAAGGGGGGATCAGATAGTGGTACAATAAGTACCCTCCGCCACACACCGTAAGGTGGCTCGCGGAGTATAGATGTAGATGTAGATGTATGTAACGGCATCAAACGTAACTTATGTCAAACGGTTATTCTGATATAAATTTTTGTAATCAGGGCAAGACTTTGTGCTCACCCTGTTATTGTTACTTGGTGAAGCTAACGAATGTGAAATCAAAAATAATTGGATGAGGTGACAGACCGATCTGTAGCTTAGACCGTATGAAAAACTCACCACTCACATTACGTTACGGTCGCCTTATTGTTTATGTCATTTGTCGCAAGTTTCCTACGTTACTGTTCAAATGCGACGACTCGTAATGAATATTCCTATTTATCCGGTTCTACAAGAAGCAGGAGATAAGAAAGAACTACCGAAAGTTACTGGTCGCCTTATTGTTTATGTCATTTGTCGCAAGTTTCCTACGTTACTGTTCAAATGCGACGACTCGTAATGAATATTCCTATTTATCCGGTTCTACAAGAAGCAGGAGATAAGAAAGAACTACCGAAAGTTATTGGCCGGCGCGAAGCAAAACCCACTGGACACTTAATTAGACATGGCAGTCTTTCACAAAACACCTTTGAAGGCTGTGGATACTGCAATTACAGTAGAGATTGGGTCACATGGATATTTCCATTCTGTGTGTGTCCTGGAACAGGGAGGCTGGTTCTTTAGGCTTTATTTAATAACTCAGAAATAGTCATGAAGAAACTAAACTGTTTTGTGTATTCAAAAATGCACAGTATTACATTGGCTATATATGAGTGGTGATTTTACTATCTTTTCACTATTTTATTACGTGCAACCTGTTTCTGCATATCTTAACGCCTGTTTCTGCATATCTCAACGGAGTTTAAACTAGGTAAAAGTGCTTATGAAGCAGTTGTAATATGAAGTTCACAACGTTTCATTTTTAGTAAATTCTGTGTGCCACTGTAGAATTCAGTGGTTTGAAATGGAAAGGACTCAGTATATGATGTATTTTCATAAATGTAGGTATCATTTTTTTAGCAGCAGTAAATGGTTCACCCTTTCACATATTTATCAGGCAGATCGAACGCCAGAAGTGCTACACGCATAACCGCTCGTAAGTTGGGGCGGCCTCCAGACTGGAAATCGAATTTCGATAATCGTCAATGTCTCTCGGAATTCTGATGCTTCCCGCCAAGTCACTGCGTGTACAATCAGAACAGTCATTCTGAAACCGCTCTTTTAGTTACAGATGACTTATTTGGTTAAAAAGCTAGAGGCTCTCTCGTAAGAATGCGTTAGATCGGCGGGTAGAGCGATATATACCTTGTCCACAGAACTCACCTGGAACTGCTTCTATTCTGCTTCTTGTTGCCCGTATGACAAAGGTAATCTTGGAAGTGAACATTCTACTTGTGCTGAATGAAATATTTTACTCAGTATTGCTGTAAGAGAGTGTAAGGGCGAATCTGTAGATGCGAGCGTGGCCTCCGCTTCGATCCGAAATAATCAGCGCTATTAACCTTCTATGCGTGACCGACACCTTTCGCACATTTACATACTCTGGGCCCATAGGAACCCTTATATCTAATATAAGCTTCTAAATGAAAACAAGTTCTTTTTTAATATTATCTTGAACGAAGATTTATCAATGTAAAACATGTAAGATCATTTTATTAAGTAAAAAACAGTATATTTTTTAATCCTGAATCATTTTCTTCAAGTGGGGAGGACGACGGTTCAATCCCGCGTCCGGCCATCCTGATTTAGGTTTTCCGTGATTTCCCTAAATCGCTCCAGGCAAATGCTGGGATGGTTCCTTTGAAAGGGCACGGTCGACTTCCTTCCCCATCCTTCCCTAATCCGATGAGACCGATGACCTCGCTGTTTGGTCTCTTCCCCTAAACAACCCAACCCCTTTAAGTAAATTACAATATGAAAGCTGAGACATAAGCCACCACTATATTTATCACGCCACCACTATTATTTATCACAAACTTTTCACAAACTAGTGTTATAATATTGATAAAGAATAAATCATCAAACAAAGAAAACATTGTTCCTGGCACACATTTTGTGCACTTCCAGCATAGTATCTTTGTTTTCCTGTCCTCTGAAGCACGTTCTCTGACGACGCACCGTACTATTGCCCTTACTACTGCTGTATTGTGTCTGAGTGATACTAATGAGCTTCTCCAAACCTAGGTATATAGATTTCTGTAGAAAGGGATTAAATGATCTTCTGATCTTATTGAATATTGCAAGAGAGCATACCTGACGAGTGGAGGATCAATTTTCAGCCTTTCATATAGCATTTAAAAGTTAAAACCCTCTGGGGCCATTGGACCCAGGATATGCATACTAGAGTTAAGTTTCAAGGAATATTTAGCGACTTTTCGGTTACCGATTAATCTTTAGTTCAAGATACAGTAACACACCGCTCCATCATCCGTCAGATACCGCTCCACCCACAAAAAAACCTGTATCGGCTAATGAGTGTTGAAGTGTACAAACCTAATGGGTGCATGTTTGCACATGAAAGGTAGTGGCAGATAAAAGTGCACACATGAGATCAGAGAGGTCAAATCGAAAATTATTTGGAGGTGAGATAGGAGCAAAAGATGACAAGACTGACATTTTTGCATAATGGTAAATTTTGCTCAGTTTCGTTAATTGGGGTATAATCCACTATCAGACTTATTTGTACCTTGTTTTGACTCAAAAAGTCCGGAAAGTTCCCACACGTGTAAGACATGATGTGAGGATGGAGGCAACGCCGAAATGTCCTGTTAGGGGACTATGCATGAACTTGTACTATTTCGCATATTATACACAGTGACAAGTATTCGAATTTTTGTTCATTCTGTAAAAAAATCAGAGGATGAGCTTTGCATATTTGCTGTGCAAGTTTCGTCTGTGTACATACATAACCAATGACGTTACGTCTGTAAGTGTGCAGATCATTCACAACTGACTTGGATTTTGTCTTAGGATCAAATATTATAACTGGTTTTTTTCTTCTGTAAAATTCACCAATAGGTTTTTTCTATATAAGGTTAAATATGCACCGAGGCTATGACGTGTATGTCCGGTCACACATGTTCCCTGTATGCGAAGGGTGGCCGGCCATCATCACTTTCAAAATAACAGAGCCCATGGCAATTTTCGTAGAACAGTTTGAACTTCTGCACTTCACATCAGATTCATACTTTTTTAACACACTGGGAGGTTCTACATGCTTCAGATCATGTTAGTGATCATATGCTGCAGCCTACATACTCTATTTTTATAGCCGGCCGCGGTGGTCTCGCGGTTCTAGGCGCGCAGTCCGGAACCGTGCGACTGCTACGGTCGCAGGTTCGAATCCTGCCTCGGGCATGGATGTGTGTGATGTTCTTAGGTTAGTTAGGTTTAATTAGTTCTAAGTTCTAGGGGACTTATGACCACAGCAGTTGAGTCCCATAGTGCTCAGAGCCATTTGAACCATTTTTTTCTATTTTTATGATGCAAGATGGCAGTATATCCATATTCTTGTGTGAGGTGTGCCTGATCCGCAGCCTACTCCAGTTCTTTGAACAGTAGTTCGTCTTATTTCTGCATATTATTTCACGTATGCTAATGAATTGCAAATAATGAAGTAAAAAGGCCTCCATCGAGTATCACTAGAATCTTGCAGTAATAGTAAATTTCTAGCCTCTAGTCATGAGTCACAAGGCAAAGGGTGCGAAATCCGTAAGTTCATGGTCGTTGTAAGGAAACAGTCTGTATAGCGTTTTAATGTTTCGAAAGCCCGGCCATCCTGGTTGTGATCAGTAGTTGTAAAAGTTTCTAAATACCTTCAAGCGGTTTACAGCAATGGTTCTGAGCCCCGGTGTGACTACCCACAGAGGGATAACATGTAATTTTCAGAGACGTAAAAGCAAAAGGGTTTGACTGTGTTTCGGACATGAAACTTACATTATTTTTAAAATATCGTTACTCTATCACTATTTATTAAAGCTGTAATACTGCTTACATAAGTTACCACAGATGAGAATTTTTCAAATACTACCATTAACACGTGACACAACATAGTGGAACAAATATATGAACATCTTCTTCCTCACATAGTTCACACACTACACACATATTTTATACTTTGTATCATGCAGGTACAGAGTAAAATAAGACACATACGCATCACGTATGTTTAAATACCTCGTGAAAATGCCTTCTCCAGCTTTTACGTAGTTTCCATAGCGAACCAGAAATTGCTTCGTAATTCGCTTCGCTATCGACAAATGAACTATCTGACATCACAACAGCAACCGTTTAATGATGTCTGCACTGCTGTAGCGCCTGCACATTATTATTATTATTATTATTATTATTATTAACATTATTACTACTACATATTATTGTTGTAAGGGGCAGTAGTTATACACGAAACATTAGCAGCTTGTAGTCTTCCAATTTCCGTCAAAATGGTTCAAATGGCTCTGAGCACTATGGGACTTAACTTCTGAGGTCATCAGTCTCCTAGAACTTAGAACTACTTAAACCTAACTAACCTAAGGACATCACACACATCCATGCCCGAGGCAGGATTCGAACCTGCGACCGTAGCGGTCGCATAGTTCCAGACTGTAGCGCCGAGAACCGCTCGGCCACCCTGGCCGGCCAATTTCCGTCAGTTTAGCAGTATGGAGTCCAGTATTCAAATGTTTTACGAATAGTAAATATAGGGCTGACATTTTAACTTGGCCGGCTGGTGTGGACGAGCAGTTCTAGGTGCTTCAGTTTGGAACCGCGCGACCGCTACGGTCACGGGTTCGAATCCTGCCTCGGGCATGGATGTGTGTGGTGTCCTTAGGTTAGTTAGGTTTAAGTACAGGGTGGCGCAGGGAAATGGGGTATGTCGAAATAACGTCATTTCCATGAATAAATTCATAAAACTAGTAATTTATTAACGAAAGTGAATGTATTCAGTATGCCATTATTCAGTATGTCTTTACAATCAAAATGTCCAAAAGTGTCTCTTTACTTTTTAAAGATGACATCAGGAAGATGTGCTCCCATTCGGCGTTCACACTCTAACAGCCTGTTATGAAAACTCTGGAATGCGCGGTGTAGCAAACCTTGGGGAATGGCAGCGATTTCGTTTTCAATGTTCTCCTTCAGTTCATGGATTGTTGCAGGACGTGTACGGTACACCTTGCCTTTAAGATATCCCCACAGGAAGAAGTCGCACACACTAAGATCAGGGATCTCGCAGGCCATGCAATGTCACCGTTACGAGAAATAATGTGTCTTCCAAACAAGTGACGAACTGCTTCCACCGACTGTCGAGCAGTGTGCGACGTGCTCCGTCCTGCTGAAACCACATGTTTTCGACGTTAAGATTAAGCTCGTACAGTCTCGGTGTAAAGAATGTTTGAAGCATTTCAACATATCGAGCGGATGTTACTGTCACTGCAATACCATCCTCACGTTCAAAAAAATAAGGGCCAATAACACCATGACATGATACAGCACACCATATTGTGACCTTGGTGCTATGTAGTGGTCGCTGGTGAAACTCACAAGGATTGCCCTGCGCCCAATAACGAAAATTCTGTTTGTTCATGAATCCGTTCAGGTGGAAATGGGCTTCGTCTGATATCCATAAGTTACCAAGGAAAGTCGCGTCCTCGTTGATTTTAGCCAATATCTGGCTACTAAACTCCATACGTGACGCTGGGTCTCGTTCATGTAAGTATTGCACAATCTGCAACTTATAGGGATGGAAGTCTAATTCGTGCAGTATTCTTTGTAAGCTTCGTCGCTTAATTCCTAGCGAGGATGCATGCTGTCGAACGGAGCGGCGAGGACTTCTCTCGATTGCAGCTCTAGCAGCTGCAATGTTCTCTGGGGTACGTACCGTTGGAATGGCACCTGGAGGTTTCTTTTTCAAGGCAGATCCTGTTTCCTCAAAATTACGCACCCACGTTGTAATCGCATACGCAGATGGGACACGTCTATGACGTTCAAGCTGGTAATGCTGTCGAAATGTTCTCTGTGCGGCAGTCGCACTATCACCATTTTTGTAAAACGCTCTCACAGCTACTGCACGTTCCGCATGATTACTAAATGGCAATGCGTTCACATCAATTGTGCAAAGTTTCGAACATATGCCGGCGCTACAGTGCTGCCAACTGTAACGTTCAAAATTTCCCGTTCCCCTGCGCCACCCTGAAGTTCTTAGTTCTAGTGGACTGATGACCTCGGATGTTAGGTCCCATAGTGCTCAGAGCCATTTAAACCATTTTGACTTGGTTGATTTCAAATGGGGTGCAGTGGTGTGGGTGAAGTAAGCGTCGATAAGGAAAGGAATATGCCGACAAAGCACGTTTTGTAACAAGTGCCGGCCGCGGTGGCCGTGCGGTTCTGGCGCTGCAGTCCGGAACCGCGGGACTGCTACGGTCGCAGGTTAGAATCCTGCCTCGGGCATGGGTGTGTGTGATGTCCTTAGGTTAGTTAGGTTTAAGTAGTTCTAAGTTCTAGGGGACTTATGACCTAAGATGTTGAGTCCCATAGTGCTCAGAGCCAATTGAACCATTTGTAACAAGTGTCTATCCTCTATATGGACAGTTAGCCTTCTTTTCTTAGGAGTTGTAGGTAGTACTCATGACGCACTGAGATGCATTCTACATAAAAAAGGTTGTTAGACATACACAATGGTTCGAATGGCTCTGAGCACTATGGGACTTAACATCTGTGGTCATCAGTCCCCTAGAACTTAGAACTACTTAAACCTAACTAACCTAAGGACATCACACACATCCGTGCCCGAGGCAGGATTCGAACCTGCGACCGTAGCAGTCGCGCGGTTCCGGACTGAGCGCCTGAACCGCTAGAAGACATACACAGTAACAACTGTCTCACTGAGTCATTAGTTTGTTGTTTAATGAAACACCTATAGAAACTAATATGCAAAAGTGCTGAGAGAAAATTATTTTTCATTGTAAAGTTTAGTCGCTAATATTGACAATGGTGGCAGGGGGTTGGGGGTACAAGATGGTGTATCTGATCTTACTCAGAAAAGTCAGGAACCACTTGTACAGGTTTTCCGTTAAAACTCTGCGTGAAGCAAAGAAAAACACATTTTTCGTAATTTTATAATTACCGTTTTTTAAACGAGTTTTTTTTTCAAAAATCATGTCATATATAGCCTATTTAATACCGAGTGTTTTCTGAATACACAGAACATTTTTAGTTTCTCCATGATTATTTGTGACTTATTAAATATAATGAACCCGCCTGCGTGCCTGAGGATACGCACGGAGTGTGACGCAATTGTCACTCGAGTGGCAATACCTACTGCGTTCTTTGAAGGCAAGATAGTTGGGAAGAAAACAAGGGGACGACCGAGTATATCATATTTAAAAATATGATCAATGAAATGATATGTTTTTCATACATGGATACGAAAAGAGGAAGCCATCACTTGAAGGGAATATCACTCTCACAAAACTCAAGAAAAGGAGAGCGGTTGAAAAATTACGTAGCCGTGTGGTAATATTAAAAGACATACAGAAAACATTTGCGGTACTGACTGGCGAATTAATGTTGCTGAAGCTGATTAAATGCATTTGTTCAAAAATGCTGAGGTTACAACTAATTTAAAATAAACCCAACGCTATTACCATAACACATGACAAGGCTTAAGCTTTAGCATTATTCCGATTAACTGGGAGCCCCAATAGTGCCTCTTGTGCATTGTGTACGAACTAGTGACAGTCGATCACTTTACGAACCGCTTTTCTCACGGCGAATGCGTGTTCGGAAAGAACAGCGATGATATATAAACGTGGTTATGTTTGGTGGGACTTTCTTCCCCTTATTGCATATTAGTTAGGTTCAATTTTACTTTTGACATGATCCTTTTTAGAAATTAGCTACTAGTTTTACAGCTTTTTTCCTCTTCCTCTTTTCACAGTTATATACAGGTAAGGTCACGATGGCGCAAATTGAACGTAATTCTGTCATTTGTTCACCATACTCTATAACTGCAAACTGCTTAAAATATAATTTTTAGAGTACAGTGGCGTGATTTATGACAGCAGAGATACTTCTTGTCTCCATTTCAGTTGCACAGGTATGTAGTATATTCCCATGTCTTTATACAGCAGTGAAATGATCATCAGTTTTTGAACAATACAAGCATCAATGCTCAGATTATTCTTATCTAACAATCCTACAATTCAGTTTCAAGTACGAAAGGAAATAAAATTACATTTTAATCGATCTGTAATCACCTGAAAATGAGGAAACAAAAAAGAGAAAGACCAAGAGAAAGTGAAAGTGAGCGTCAGAGAGCGTGTTTTCGAAATCTGCAGAATAAATATGTCTGCTGTTTATAGTTAACAATATTCTCCCTTTTTCTGAACGACTTGAAGCGCGTAGCAATATGACTACTTATGATTGGCCTCACAATGCATACTGCTGATGTATAATTAATTGCATTTATCATAACACGCGAATGGTCATCGACAGCGTTGACTTACAAGGAATAATTCGTATATAACATTAAATTAAAACAAGTAATAGACACTTCCTACCTCTCATTAACTTGGGACGATGTTCAGCAAATCGTTTCATGAGACAAACTCGAAAACGAATACTTTTCTTTTAAAGGAGCGTATCTTTCGTAAATGCAGTATAACCGCAGCCTGGTACAATAGTCACTTTCATAAGTCAATAATCCTCAAGACAGCAGACTCTGAATTGCATAGTAACTCTGGAAAATGTGCAAAATCGTTGTATATATTGTGTAGTACTCGCGACGTCGTATCGTGACCTGTACATGTAAAGCATCCTTCATGAGCAAAGATGCACTCATACCGGCATCTCACTGCACATTAAAAATTCAGATTACGAAAGATGTTGATAACAATATTGTGCATGTGACTTTCAAAATTAAATTACAGATCTTTTAAGACATGTGATACAAAATGTAGAAGATATCGATAATAATTCTATTAAGATAATTCGTTTGTTAAACGCTTAGAGAAAACGAGTTCAACAACTTAGATTTTTTAAACTACTTTCGAAAAATATATCATTAAATATTTGGAAACATTTTGAAAGTATGACAGATGTCGCAGAATATTAATACAAAATGTCATTTTCAGTTATTTAAAATTAGTGTACAGATTCTTTCAACCTCTAGCAACTTCCTGCATTAAAAAAGAAGTTAACGTGCCAGAGTACCGTATTGTGGTTGCCTTGGTGGCAAACGTATCGCGTAAAAGTTCAAGCGGTGTAGACGTTCGGGAAACTGCCGCAGTTAATTTTATGACTTGTCGTCACGTTGCCGAGTAGTAGTATCAGGCCATAGAGGAATGTCGAGGCGCAATATTTTTCTTTGTGTTTATTCGGCGTCTCCCAGTTTTTCTTCCACGTCTTTTTAATATTTGTCTTAACGCATTGCAACATATCAGTGAACGCTGCATTGACTTTAAGACACTTCCCGGATGTAGCAGTCTCACTTCCCAAATTACGCAACGTTTCAGTGTTGTACATTCCTACATATACCTCGATCCAAACGAAATAAATGTACTTCTTTGACGGGAGAGTTCTGCGTACTGAAGCCAAATTCCGTCACGTATTCATTGATAATGTATTTACCAGTTCTGCTGTTCAACCGATAGGCGCATACTTCTTATATCTAACGGTATTAAAGAGCCTTTAGTCTGTTAAAGTACAAGCACAGTACACTACCTTCAATACAGCAATCGATTCTGCCATGAACATCGAAGTTCCGGTAGGAAGTTTAAATATTTCCGAGTGTCTCGTTGTGGAACGCCAAGGGCACAATATCTACTGTTCTACGTCTAGAGCCATCACTACAAGTATGTACTGCATCGTCCGCAGCTCGTGGTCTTGCGGCAGCGTTCTCACTTCCGGCGCACGGGTTCCCGGGTTCGATTCCCGGTGGGGTCAGGGATTTTCTCTGCTTCGTGATGACTCGGTGTTGTGTGTTCTTAATCAGCATTGACTCGCAAGTCGCCAAAGTGGAGTCAACTTAGGACTTGCAATACGGCGGCCGAACTTCCCCGCACAGGGCCTCCCGGCCACCAATGCCATACGATCACTTCACGCTGTACTGCATCGGATCAGTAATATCGAAGATACATAAAGATTTTTATTTTATCAAGTTACTTCGTGACTTTTCACTACGAGCCACATAAATTACAGGCTGGGGATGCAAAGGGCTTGAAACGGGATTTCACAAGTTTGAACCAACTTCATTGATTCGACGTTGGACAATTTCCCCCATGTTAGAAAGCTGTCATAGATGTCTGGAGTTCATTGTCTTCCCCTGGTCTCAGCCAGTATGTCCCTATACGCTTTGGGTGGCGTAACTTGATGATATCTTACACTTTTATTCTCTTTTACGTATCTGCTTACAAAACATTGTCTTCCAATCTGAAGCGCTAGTTCTCCGAACTCTACCATGAAGGCGTTTGCAGCCGATGTTCTCATTCAAACGAGGCAAATCCGAAGCAACCGTACTGATGTTTACCCGGTCACTCTAAGTACTCTAGACTGGCATTTCAACAGAAGTTTTTAAAACAGCTATTGTAAAACGTCGTACGTCAAGAACTCTGTCTACGACGCAAACATCTGAAAATGGGATGAACATAAAACGAATGTACTCTCAAAAACACGGCTTTTGTTGCCTAATTTGTTGGCGCTGGCGGGAAAGGGGTTCCATTCACATCGGAACGTTACCCCATGAACATTTACGTCACGTACACTATCGTTTCGACCGCCTGCGATAAGAGCGCTGCTGTCGCGTCGCGTGACGGTGTGGCCATGAGCTTAATTATGTGCATCAGGCTCCTGGCTCACCAAAGGTTGCCCATGCCTGGTCTACAACATTAGTAAGATGATAGCACTTTGCTCCCCATCGCACTCTGGTCAATCAAAGACTGACATTCTTGGCTCAGTTACAAATATTTAACACTGCCGTAATGCGTGGAATACGTCGGAGCCTATCATCGTACCCCGAGTTACAGAAAATTATTTGACTGGGGATGAGTAATTTCTGAACTCATTAACCTGTTTGCAGAAAATAAATGCGTGGTGTAAAGACTGGCAGTTATCTCTCAATATTAGCAAGTGTAACCTACTGCGTATAACAAGGCGAAAATCCCCATTAATGTATGAGTACAAAATAAAATGATCAGTCTTTGGAAGCGGTAACATCAGTCAAGTATCTGCGTGTGACTATTCGAAATGACCTCAAATGGAATGATCAGATTACACAAGTAACGGGTAAGGCGAACTCTAGATTGCGGTTTATTGGTAGAATCCTGAAGTGATGCAGTCCTTCAAGAAAGGAAATGGCTTACAATACGTTAGTTCGTCCAGTCTTAAGAGTACTGTTCGTCTGTATGGGACCCTTACCAGTTGGGTCTGATTAAAGAGATTGAGAAGGTCCAAAGAAGAGCGGCAAGATTCGTGACTGGTAACGAGAGCGTTACAAATCTCATAGAAAGTTTGAAGTGGGACACACTTGGAGATATACGACTCGCTAAACAGAAGGGGCTGCTCACTAAATTCCGAATTCCAAACTTCGCCGAGGATGTAGAGCATATATTATTACCACCAACTTTCAAATCGCGTAATGATCATCATTAAAAGATAAGGGAAATAGCTCGTACTGAGGCGTTCAGACAGTCGCTTTTCCCTCGCGCGATCCGCGAGTGGAACGGGGGGGGGGGGGGGAATATGACTTTGGCACTAATGCTAGGCGCAAATTGAGAAGCGTATAGCACGTGTGACGTGACACGACACTACAGCGCGACACGCACGTGCCGCACGGGTCGCGCGGGTGCAGCGCATATTGCGACGCGTACAACATACTTCGCACGCGCCGACTGGCTACGCTCTGCGCTGACAACCGAAGCGCGCGCAACCTCTTATCTTTCTCAAACGATTTTACAGAAACTATCCTCTGAAAATGTATGATTTTTGCCTTACTTGTAGCGTCATATGTCAGCTTCGTGACGAAGTGCCGATCACCTCACTAATGACCATTCTTACTGTGATGTACACATTTTAGTAAGACACTACGCAAAACTCAAAAAGTTTGCAACGAAAATTAGGGTTCGCTATGATTTTGCGTTTGGTGCGTATTACACCATATGTTGCTGCGTATGAAATTTAGCTAACATGCTGAATTTTTGTTTAGACTTGGGAGGAGATATCTATCTGCCTCCGATCTCGAGAAAATGGATCCCATGTAGCGCGCTCACTTCCGATCTCACGCCCGCGAGGATGAAATACTCGCAACATCTCTCGTATCTCCTAAACCGCTGGAGACATCGAAACGAAAGTTTGGCGAATGATAGCACACAAGGAGACTGTTTTGCCAATTATTAAACACACGGAACTTTCTTATCTATGGCGATATATTACTACTTACACTTCTTTTTTTATTTATTTCACTCCAGTGACTGTAATTTTTTAAGAGTTATCGACAGCTAGCGAAACAAGAGCTTCCTAGTATGAAAATAAACATGAAATTTCTTCTTTTATGTTACTGCAAACCGATACTATGAGGTTTTACTTAAGCTATTGAGCTCTGTGATTGCCAATTACTTGTTTAATGAGGCCCTCCGTTTCGGAATTCTGTCTCAATAGCTGCTGTGAGATGAGTTTGACAAATTACACTGTGACAAAGGAAGTACAATTAAACCAGTCACCAAGAGAAATGTGGCCTTTACTCATAAATGGTGATGCTTCTTCGAATGAGAAAAGGTTAACAACTCACACAAAAACAGATTGGCAATTCTGTTGGAATTTTGGTGGAATCCCCGTAAGCCATCATATTTTTAACACTGAGCGACTGGAATGGAAATTTACCAAAGGATTTTATTCCTTCTCTTGATCTGAGCAGTATTAAAATAATGACGAGCGTTCCTTCAGGCGGAATGATAGGCACATGCCAGATACTGTTTACTCACCTAGGGCTTGCCAAACTGCCAATGCGTGATCGCGAATAAAATAGTTGTTATTGAGAAAAATAAACAATTGATCTGTCGCACAACACAATGGTCAGTGTATTGTCAGCAGCGAAGGATAATGCGCGCGACAGGAATGCACAAGCTAGCCACGTGTGCCTTGTGAGATGGAGTTCGAAAAACAGTCATGAAAGTAGATCTGCCTTTGTCAGCAGCACATTTCAACAAATTAAATATATCTAATCGTAACACTCTTTTAGGATATTCCTACTTTCGTAATAATACCGACCATTTTCTTCATTTGTGTAGCCTGTTCTTGTAAAATTAGTTTATTAATACTGATAATGTCCATGCAACAATTGAAATGCTTTTTCTCATCAAGGTGAACCAATTAAAACATTGTTATTTGTGACTGCTTTTCGACTGTTTCTAGCTTGCAGTGGAAATATGTTGTTCACATGCATGTAGTACAGTGTGTCGTATTACGTTATTACATCCATATCAGAGTAATCACAGTGAAACTTCTATACTTCAGATCTTGGACGCTTTTTACCACAAGCACAAAGGGATCACACCTGTGGAGATGCTCCCTTTCGAAATTTTTGTAACAGATCGTACAGATACGCTAGCTTACTAGGCAGCGAGCAGATAACCTTGCTTTACTTTCCTGTCTTGATTCTTAATCACATGATTTTATAATATTCCTTCCTTCCTTATTCAGTACCCTCTGTCCCTCCTTGCGATCTGAAAACATCGCAGAGGCATATGGTGCAATTCCAGCGGCCAATGGCTCATCAGTTACTGAAATATACATTTTTCTTGACAGAAGAAAAACAAAACAAAACTATTCAGATATAAATAACAGAAAAGTATAACGTGCTAACGAAGAAAGCTGGAGCGTTTAAATGTCGAAAAACGAAACACTACCCAAAGGCAATAAAATTCAGTACACAGTAAGGCAAAATTTATCATATTGGCAATACTACCACTGCTCATATTCGCCGTTCCGATGTGAGCATATGGCCGGGCTACTTTTCCGCTCCGCGCCTCAAATTTCCCACGCTGCTAGCGAGGCACGCGCGACGCGCGGCGCGAGAAACTGTGCCTCAACCACAACGCCGCGCGACCTGGCGCAGGCGTGTGTCGCGTCCCAGTCGCGTCGCGTCGCAATTTGCGCGGTCCCATCTGAACCTGTGATGTTACAAAAACGCGCGCTGCGCTGCGTCGCGCCACACGTGCTATACGCGTCTCAATTTGCGCCTAGCCTAATTGTGTCCTCCGCCACACACCGCTTGGTGGCTAGCGGAGTATATACGCAGATGTAGATGTAGTATATGACAGAAGTTCTTTCTGATGAAATGCTAAAGTCTTTTCTAGGCAAGCATTCTTCCGTGAATAAATACTTCACGAAGTTATGTTATAGCTATATTCGATAAGGCATGACAGCATTTGAACCAGTGTGTCAGATATGTAAAAGCAGACATCATCGTAATGTTAAGGATACGGCAGTTAAGCTGTAGGATGTTTCCTAAATCCCTTGTAGTTGGCTATAAAGGGCTCCTAGGGATAGGACGCTTCAGAGAATCCTAGGGTCAAATACTTATTTTCTGGATGGTATTCAAATCACGCTTATTGACAAATACGTTAAGACCCCGAATATCCCGGATACTGGAAGCAGAATTTGCCTTAATTTTTCGAGAAGAATGCGTATTTGAACAGTTATACGCTGACGTAATATGTAGGGAAATAGAAACATCTACAAACGTTCTTTCGATATCCGAAAAAAATGTGCGACGAAAAAAATAAGTTTTCTATTGTTACACAACAATCACAAAAACTAGTCTGGTGGGAATTCACTGCATTCATGGAAATGAGTCTTCCAATAATGTTCCCTACAGCTGAATCCAAATCAACAGACGTATTAAGAAGCAGAAACCAACAGACGTATTAAGAAGCAGAAACAAGTGCTGTTGAGGGTGCGTATTTCATAGGGTGAGGTTTTAAAATTCGCAACCTGTATACAGATAAGAGGGAGGATAGATGCCGTGGAGTAAACATTGTACAATTCTGACAAGATGGTGGAGCAGTCTTATCTGCAAAAGGTCCGCCCCCGGTAGCTGAGTGGCTATGTAAAAAAAAAGTCCACTTATTTACGTTTCCCAGAAAAATTTTATTTTATAAAGTCATCGTCTTATATATTTAAAAAAAAATGCTAGAAGCAGTTTATGTTTGTTATTGTTACACCGAATGAAAAAAAAGAGACTCCCTCGTCCATTTATTTTTATTATCTTTTTTTTTGTTTTTTGTTTACAACATAAAAAAAGTCCGGAACCGCGAGACTGAAAAAAAAAAGTTGGTAGAGCACTTGCCCGCGAAAGGCAAAGGTCCGGAGTTCGAGTCTCGGTCCGGCACTATATATATAAAAAAAAAGTGGTCAGCGTGGCAGACCGTCAATTCACAGGGCCCGGGTTCGATTCCCGGCTGGGACGGAGATTTTCTCCGCTCAGGGACTGGGTGTTGTGTTGTCCTAATCATCATCATTTCATCCCCATCAACGCGCAGGTCGCCGAAGTGGCGTCAAATCGAAAGACCTGCACCAGGCGAACGGTCTACCCGACGGGAGGCCCTTGCCACACGACATTTCATTTCATTTTATCTGCAAAAGGATCCAGCCACAAACGTTTGACTTTACGGCAGCATTTCTCTATGCACATTTTGTTTTAAACATTAGCGATGCTAGTATCATTGTTCACACTGCAGCAGTACTGGATCACGATCCCTTCTTGCTCTGCTTAAGAACCCTTTCGCAGTCGTGTTCTGTTTTGTACTCTCAGATATCGTTGAACGTTCTATTCCTTACGACAGTTATTTAGAGCGAGCCTACGGTTTGCTATAGCTTTTGTGCTCTCAACATTTCAGTTTAAATATAAATAATATAAATGAATCCTTTCTGCAATATTGCAAATGAATTTTTTGCCATCTCAGTAGCCTGACAGAATTACAGTTATCACATGACATTTAACGTGACGCCAGATTCCCTTTACTCTGCTGTATCACTATCTGGCTGTTTTGTAGTTGTCTACTGTCATAATGCAACTTCATGTTTATTGACTTTCGTGATGGCTAAATCAATAACATGATTTGTACCTTATGAATGGCATTAATAACTTTAATTTCCAGTAAACAACACATATATCCCATTTCTTGAGGAACGACTGAATGAGAGTCTCAGAACTATTCTCAGAATGGAGACAATGAAAGAAAGTGTCAAATTGCACCTAACAGTGGTTTCACGATGTGAATTCAGAATATATTTGAGTCACCTCGCTGCGTGCCTTAAAATCTTCTACACACTGCTCTTGAGCACAGGAAAACAAATTTTATAACAGCATTATTCACTTCCATACCTCACACATACACTTAATATAATCTAGACCTACGGTTCACAGAGAAAAATAAAACCTTCTAAAATCCCTATTGCAGATAAGATTCTATTCATAATCTGTTATTGATCGCTTCTAAAATTAAATGTATAAATAGATAAAATCCGATATACACATTCTCAGTTTATAATAAAAGTTGTGCTCTTGTTGACCTGGAGGCACTTACAGTAACGTTACGGCAATCCTGGCCAGTCGACATCCCATGGTTTCCGGCCGTCTTCCACAGGATATGTGTCATCACTGGAGCAGTGTAAGCTGAGGATGGATTCCAGCTCATGACTGGAATAAGGGTGTACCAGCGGTATAGAGAGACACTGGTGTAGTTCATCCCACGTCTAGAAAACAATAAAATACTATGTGAGATTCAAGACAATGTTATTTATGAAAATACTACAACAACGTATTTATTATATTATTTTATGGGAATGGGTATTATCTCACACACCTCTATTAATGAACAAATATTCAGACATCTAAGTTCATCACAAACACATCTACAGTCTTCTCATACCTACATCAGTATTTCATTGTTGTCAACATTCCCCCAGCACTAGCACATTGTCATGCAATTATAGGAGCGCTTTTGATAAAACGCTGCCATATGATTTTTCGATCACTTTTTTTTTTTAAAAAAAAAGAACAGATGTAGTTTGAAAACTTCTTGGCAGCGTGGTAATACTAGAAGAGGATGTCTGTCACAGTGATATCAGATCTATGAAAATTGGATACATCAGGCTAATGATATTCATACATTTGAAGATAGTAAAATTGGAACTAATTTCTTAGCGATGTTCATATTTTGGTGGAGATCATTCCATCAGGAAATATAAACAACTGTACCAGTCAAAGTTCCAAGAATGGCAGAAAATAAAAATAATACTTTAACTGAATCTGAAGCAATTGGAAATAAAAGTAAGAAGCGATAGATAGACAGACACATCTAGAAAAAAAAGGAGAGAGGTCGAGTATGTGTGAACATAATGCGTCTACATTTTTACGTTTATGGACCCATTCCTTTTTTGCACACGCATAGCGATCCATTAACTTATGAGAGACACCATCATAGGTGTCGCTAATCGACACGAACGGTCTTTATGAGCGTTCACAAGTTACATTAACATAAAATAAGTAACTGAAAATTCTTACCTCTTATTAACTCGTAACAGTTGTCTCGTTTTATGAGACGCAAGCTCAGAAAATCAGTGGTTTTCTTAAATGTCAGTATCACACGTAAATACAGTACAACAACCGCCTTCAAAAGCAAAATGTGCTCAGACTGAATAGTGGATAAATCGCTGACTGACACTAGTGAACTTGTAACATCGTTGGATGGAAAGCGTAAAACGCTCTCCACAGTGATCTCGATGTGCTATGTATAAACTACTGCTTAACGAAGTTCGGGTCGTTCTTTAAAATGACAAACCTTGCAGTCTCATAACTCAAGATCTAGACATAACACAGTATTATGCACATAATTACGAGGTGAAATTGACCCGTAGCGTACCTTGGCAAATTGCCTGCAGCAGTCGAAGTACTTCTCCAACTTAAGCAGCCGAATTGCAATCGGATCACAACGTGTCGCATTGGCCACCATGCATAAACTGACAGGAGATCGTTTCCTCGGAAATGATCGTACCGATTGTCAGATGTCTTCCATTGTTGCGTGCACGTTGGGGTAACATGAGTTGCTTAACCGTATTCTCATCTAATACTCGACTGTTAAAGCTATTGGAGAGGGCTATTTTATTTAATGTAATGGATTCTTCTATTTCTATGGCGCTCATTTTGCGATGTGGTGTGTGTAACATTACTCGTATGTTGCATCGTTTCAATTGTTTCATTAACTGAGCTGAACAACATCTCTGAATTTCCCTAGCATCAAAATCATCATGGACCCTTAGTAGAGAAACGTTGCCTCTGGGACATTTATCACATTAAAAATTTTTCTTTTTATCTCCTCTAATCATTCTAAAATTTTGAACGTGTAGTTTTTTGCCTGTTGTAACACGAAAAGTCAGAAAAATGTATGAGGGAAGTGAGAGTTGTGTGAAAGTGGGGAGGGTACGTACTGCATGGTTCAAGCTGGAAAATGGGCTGCGACAGGGAAGTGCACTTTCGCCTTTATTGTTTATTATTGTTATGGATGAAATCCTACAGCAAGTATCAGATGCAATTTGAGATCATAAAATGAAAGCAGTGCTTTTTGCCGATGACCTGATGTTATGGGGAAATTGCGAGAAGGAGGTGCAAGAGCAGTTAGATGTATGGGAGGCAACGGCAGCACAATATGGAATGCATTTCTCTGCAAAGAAAAGTGAAATAATTGTCACAACAAGGAAGAAGAATAGGCCAAATGTGGATATAACTTGTGGAGGGGAAAAACTACAAGTGGTAGAGAACTTCAAGTACCTGGGAAGCATGATTGAAAGTAAGGTGGGAAACGCAATGGAAATAAATGAAAGGTGCAGAAAAGCAGGGCAGTTCTACAAATGCATTAGGGGGCTTATTTGGAGCAAGGAGGTGCCACAGAAATCCAAGGGAATTATATACCGAACCTACTTTGTCCCCATATTGACATACGGAAGTGAGACATGGGTAATGCACAAAAGCGACAAAAGTAGAATACAGGCTAGTGAAATGAAGTTCCAGAGGAGCAGGTTGAGTGTAACAAGACGAGGCAGATTGCGAAATGTGTATGTGAGGGAAAGGCTAAAGGAGGAACCAGTACAGGACAGGATAGAAAAATCAAGACTGCAGTGGTATGGACACATGAAGAGAATGGATGAGGGAAGAATTCCAAAGAGGATGTTTGATCTGCAACTGGAGGGGAAGAGGCCCAGAGGAAGACCAAGAGATAGATGGGTGAAGGGAGTGAAGGAATGTGTGACGAGAAGAGGAGAAAATTGGACGAAGGTGGAAGAGGGGGAATGGTGGAAAGACAGAACACGATGGAGAGGCTTGTGTTCCCGACAGACCCAGCCAGTGGCTGGAAACTGTCCAAGATGATGATGATGTAAACTGCTTGGGTTCTTCCACAATCGTGCTGTGATGTAACACGGAACACGAGGTACAGCTTACAAGGGTAACTAAATCCTGACATTCACTGAATGACTGGTCTCATTGCAGTTTTGTGTAATTTTTGTCAAGTCATTAATTTTTTTGTTTGTTAATCACCAGTTGACTCGCCCACACAACTTTGATAGTCTATTGCAAGAACTATTAGGTAACAAACAAGGCAGTGAATGTTCAGTAGACAGAGAAACGTGTCTAGTGAATATTGTATTTTAGGATACTGAACCAGCAGCTTTAATTGTCAACTACTGTGATATTAAAGTTCGGGTGTCTATGCCTGATACCCATGTTATTACTAGTATTGACAATTTTGGCTGGAGTGTTCCACTCACTCTTCTGTCCTTCAATTTGCCTCCTGTTTACCCTTAGTATTTGGAATAATTAATTTTTATTCAACCATTACAAAATCCCCTCCCCCTCCCCGCGAGTTCGTCAAAAGCAATACGGCTGTCCGTTCTTTTTCACAAATATTTATTTTTCCATTATGAGAAGAAGAGTTGCTGTACTATCAAAATATCAGCTGCGTGATTAATCGATGAGATGGTAATTATATGTAAATCGTGCATTACCAAGTAATTAATTGAAAGTCGCTGACTGAAACCAAATCATCACAGGCAGAGCGCTCTGAGAGTCCCGTACGTCTGTAATCAGTCAAACAGATACTTTTCCTTTACCTCATGCGGGTGGAATTGTGAAACGAATTCGGCTGTCTGTCATCCGAATTCTTATTGCAACAAATTTAAACGTGTTGCAAGTCACCAACTTGACCGCATATTTTAAGGAGAAAAAAGAACACTTGCAAGAAACAAGCTGCAGCAACCGATCCCGCGCGAAAACTTGGACCACAATTTTGGCAGTACGCAAGTATGACTTTCTGAAAGTACGAGGGTAATCCCAAAAGTAAGACCTCCTATTTTTTTATAAGTACATAGACCTGTTTATTTCTAGAATGGTTTACATCAGTTTACAGCTTGAACATTTAGTTATTTTTCGACATAATCACCATTTCTGTCGATGCATTTACGGCCAGGTGGCCGAGCGGTTCTAGGCGTTACAGTCTAGAACCACGCGACCTCTACGGTCGCAGGTTCGAATCCTGCCTCGGGCATGGATGTGTGTGATGTCCTTAGATTAGTTAGGTTTAAATAGGGGACTCATAAGTTAAGTCCCATAACGCTCAGAGCCATTTGAACCATTTGTCGATGCATTTTTGTAGACGCTGTGGCAGTTTTTGTATGCCCATGTCATACCAGCTCGCAGCCATGCTGTTCAGAAAGTGACGAACCTCTTCTTTCACCTCCTCGTCGGAGCTGAATCGCTTTCCGGCCAAATGTTCTTTTAACTTAGGGAACAGGTGATAGTCACCGGGCGCCAAGTCAGGACTATAGGATGGGTGGGTGATTATGTTACACTGAAACTGTTGCAGTAGAGCAACGGTTTGCCGAGAGATCTGTGGGCGACAGTTGTCATGGGGTATGTGTACGCTCTTGCTCAACATTCCTCTTCTCCGGTTCTGAATTGCCCGTTTTGAGTTTTTTCAGAGTCTCGCAGTACCTGTCAGCGTTAATTGTGATCCCAGTGGCATAAAGTCGGCCAATAATACCCCTTTCCGATCCCAAGAAACGATTGTCATGACTTTACCGGCAGGCTGTGTTTGTTTGAATTTCCGCGGCTTTGGCGAAGAAGGATGCCGCCACTGGCGTAATTGTTGCTTGGTCTCAAATGTAAAGTGGTATGCCCAGGTTTCGTCACTCGTGACAATTGAGTCCAGAAAGTTGTCCTGTTCGGCTGCAAGGCGGTGAAGAAATGCGCGGGAAGCATCAACTCGTTGCCGCTTGTGGTCCTCATCTTGCGCGCACCTTCCGGTAGTTCAATGTTTCCGTTAAAATTCTGTGAGCGGTGTTTCGCGAAACCTCAGGAACGAACGTGCAGAGATCATCCAGGATGATCCGCCGATCTTCACGCATGCTTTTTTCAACCTTCAACACTGTCTCCTCAGAAATTGACGGTCTCCCGCTCGTTTGTTCGTCGTGAATTTCGGTCCGACCATTTGCAAACTCTCTATACCACTTACGAACATTTTTGACATCCATGCACGACTCACCATACACTTCCGTCAATTAGCGATGGACTTCAATCGGCGCAGTGCCCTTTGCTTTCAAAAACGGAATATCTGCCGCAATTCGCACTTGGTGGTAACATCCAACGGGAGCTCCATTCTCAATGGACGCGCCGGCCGGAGTGACCGAGCGGTTCTTGGCGCTACAGTCTGGACCCGCGCGACCGCTACAGTCGCAGGGTCGAATCCTGTCTCGGGCATGGATGTGTGTGATGTCCTTAGGTTAGTTAGGTTTAAGTAGTTCTAAGTTCTAGGGGACTGATGACCTCAGAAGTTAAGCCCACAGTGCTCAGAGCCATTTGAACCATTTTTCAAGGGATGCCAAGCCAAGGCTGAGCGCCTCAATGCGGCTAGCGCATGTTTACACACAGCGCGTGAAGCACTCTTCATAACAGTGTGACCAAATGTCTCACAAACAGAGTTATGTACTTTTAAAAAAATACGGAGCCTTACTTTTGGGACTAACCTCGTACAGCTTCTGAACTTTCGCGCGCTTCGGTTGCGTGTTGCTCACTCCATCCACTGCAGCCGCCTAACGCCCGAGCGCGAAGCATTGTACAGAGGAGTGACAACCAGATGATGATGATGATGTCTGGTTTGTGTGGCGCTCAACTGCGCGGTCGTCAGCGCCTGCACAAAGCTCCAGTTTTTAAACAGTTCAATCTAGCCACTGTTATGTATGATGATGAAATTATGAGGACAACACAAATACCCAGTCGCCAGGCAGAGAAAATCGCCAACCCGGCCTGGAATCGAACCCGAGACCCCGTTATCCAGAGGCAGCAATGCTAGCCACTAGGCCACGAGCTACGGACGTGACAACCAGAGCCCTCCTATTCGTGGAATGTTGAAGACGAAGGAAGAGGAGGAGACAGGTGGACACCTCTGCCCAAACGTGTTTTGAAATCGTGTTCGAGAGCACACGGTATTCTCCCCGAAAAATACACTCCTGGAAATTGAAATAAGAACACCGTGAATTCATTGTCCCAGGAAGGGGAAACTTTATTGACACATTCCTGGGGTCAGATACATCACATGATCACACTGACAGAACCACAGGCACATAGACACAGGCAAAAAATGGTTCAAATGGCTCTGAGCACTATGGGACTCAACTGCTGAGGTCATTAGTCCCCTAGAACTTAGAACTAGTTAAACCTAACTAACCTAAGGACATCACAAACATCCATGCCCGAGGCAGGATTCGAACCTGCGACCGTAGCGGTCTTGCGGTTCCAGACTGCAGCGCCTTTAACCGCACGGCCACTTCGGCCGGCGACACAGGCAACAGAGCATGCACAATGTCGGCACTAGTACAGTGTATATCCACCTTTCGCAGCAATGCAGGCTGCTATTCTCCCATGGAGACGATCGTAGAGATGCTGGATGTAGTCCTGTGGAACGGCTTGCCATGCCATTTCCACCTGGCGCCTCAGTTGGACCAGCGTTCGTGCTGGACGTGCAGACCGCGTGAGACGACGCTTCATCCAGTCCCAAACATGCTCAATGGGGGACAGATCCGGAAATCTTGCTGGCCAGGGTAGTTGACTTACACCTTCTAGAGCACGTTGGGTGGCACGGGATACATGCGGACGTGCATTGTCCTGTTGGAACAGCAAGTTCCCTTGCCGGTCTAGGAATGGTAGAACGATGGGTTCGATGACGGTTTGGATGTACCGTGCGCTATTCAGTGTCCCCTCGACGATCACCAGTGGTGTACGGCCAGTGTAGGAGATCGCTCCCCACACCATGATGCCGGGTGTTGGCCCTGTGTGCCTCGGTCGTATGCAGTCCTGATTGTGGCGCTCACCTGCACGGCGCCAAACACGCATACGACCATCATTGGCACCAAGGCAGAAGCGACTCTCATCGCTGAAGACGACACGTCTCCATTCGTCCCTCCATTCACGCCTGTCGCGACACCACTGGAGGCGGGCTGCACGATGTTGGGGCGTGAGCGGAAGACGGCCTAACGGTGTGCGGGACCGTAGCCCAGCTTCATGGAGACGGTTGCGAACGGTCCTCGCCGATACCCCAGGAGCAACAGTGCCCCTAATTTGCTGGGAAGTGGCGGTGCGGTCCCCTACGGCACTGCGTAGGATCCTACGGTCTTGGCGTGCATCCGTGCGTCGCTGCGGTCCGGTCCCAGGTCGACGGGCACGTGCACCTTCCGCCGACCACTGGCGACAACATCGATGTACTGTGGAGACCTCACGCCCCACGTGTTGAGCAATTCGGCGGTACGTCCACCCGGCCTCCCGCATGCCCACTATACGCCCTCGCTCAAAGTCCGTCAACTGCACATACGGTTCACGTCCACGCTGTCGCGGCATGCTACCAGTGTTAAAGACTGCGATGGAGCTCCGTATGCCACGGCAAACTGGCTGACACTGACGGCGGCGGTGCACAAATGCTGCGCAGCTAGCGCCATTCGACGGCCAACACCGCGGTTCCTGGTGTGTCCGCTGTGCCGTGCGTGTGATCATTGCTTGTACAGCCCTCTCGCAGTGTCCGGAGCAAGTATGGTGGGTCTGACACACCGGTGTCAATGTGTTCTTTTTTCTATTTCCAGGACTGTAGTTAGTAATACGAGTATGTTACGTAATAAGAGTATGCCACCCTCAAGTTCAGTATTATTTTAACGATACTCTCGTACTGATATACTGCAGCTATATATACGCGCCTCAAAACCAAAATGAATAAACTCGAGCAACTAAAGAATTATGGAGTGAAGTTCATGATTTGAGCTTTACAAATTAATCATGCGAATCATGATGATGAACAGAGCATCTCCTGCAGGTGCACTTCACTTGGACATTTCCAGCTGTAAAAGCCAAATAAAATAAGCATAATAGCGATGTTAGTACGGCGGGCGTTCAATAAATAATGAAACACTTTTTTTCTCGGCGAATTTCGTTTGAAAACATGCGGAATTTATTGTGAGATATCGTGGAATATTCCCGCTTCAGCCCCTATAGTTTCATGACTTTCCGAAAGGTGGCGGCTTTATACATAGACTACAAAATGGCGTCTGTAACTGAGGTGCGTCATTGAGTTTCTTTTGACAGATAACGAGAGCATCGCAAATATTCATAGGCGCTTGCAGAATGTCTCCGGAGACCTGGCAGCGAACAAAAGCACGGTAAGTCGGCCGAGGGGACGAGGCGTCTGTCAACGACGCCTAAGGTCGGGCAAACCTGTCCGAACTCCCGCGTGCCGGCCGACCACACATTGATGTAACTCCCGCAAGGCTCGGATGTGCGGACACTTTCATTCGAGGTGATCCACGGTTCTCTATCAAACACTTCGCCGCAGAACTGGACCTCTCTGTTGGCAGTGCTGATACACTCGTCCACCAGTTGAGGTATTCAAAAGTGTGTGTGCGCTGGGTTCCTAGCCGCCTAACAGAAGACCGTAAAGAGCAACGGAAAGTCATCTGTGCGGAATTGCTTGCGCGTTACGATGCTGACTGTGACAATTTGTTGTCGAATATCATCACAGGTGATGGAACATGTGTTTCTCACATAGCACCGGAAACAAAACGACAATCAATGGAGCGACGTCAGACCAGCTCTCCTGTGAAGGAAAGTTCAAAGCCGCACCCTCAGCCGGGTGACGTCAAGGCGACGATCTTCTGGGACTCTGAAGGGGTTATTCTGTTTGATGTCCTCCCTCATGGTGCAACGATCAACTCTGAAGCGTATTGTGCTATCCTCAGGAAATTGAAGAAACGATTTCAGCGTGTTCATCGACACAAAAACGCAAACGAACTTCTCCTTCTCGATGACCTCACACAAATCTGTGCACCCGATGCGAGCTCACGAAACTTCGAGAATGAGATTTTCACTCTGCAGCGGAGTGTGCGCTGATATGAAACTTCCTGGCAGTTCGAGTCTCGGTCCGGCACACAGTTTTAATCTGCCAGGAAGTTTCATATCACGAAACTTCATTTAACTGTTCATACCTTCCGACTTCCGCCTGTTTGGTCCAATGAAGGATGTACTCCGTGGGAAGCAGCACGTGGATGATGGGAGGCTTATTGATACAGCAAGACGGTGTGTCCGACGTCGACCAGAAGACTGGTACCATACTGGCATTCAAGATCTCCCAGTAAGGTCGCGTAAGGCCGTTGCAGTGATCAGAGACAGGGTTTTGTAGCCACAATAGTGGGAAACAATATGATGTGTTGGAATCCTGAATAAACCCAGCCTACTTTCAGAAAAAAAATGTTGCATTACTTACAGAACGCGCCTCGTAATTAAACAGCGCTACGATACTTCTTCAATGACGCGCTAATTCGTTTCATTCATTTACACCGTATCTGCGAATGGCAACATAAAGGCCCGTCCACACGCAACGATCTGTCTGCGCAAATGTCTGCGCACATCACATCTGCGCAGACAGATCGTTGCGTGTGAACAGAAGATTTGCACCAACCTGAGGTGTGTGCAAACCTGGAAGTTGGAGTTGGAGGTTTGAGCGAAACCACTCAAATCTGTGGGTTCAAACCACATCTGCGCAGACACGTTGGAGCGTGTGTACAAGAGATCGCCGCAAATCTGGCGTGAAACAGCTGTTTTCTCAGTCTAGTGTTTGTATTTGTGCGCACAGGGCATTAAAATGGCTGATACTCGTCAGTGTTCTCGAGAGTTTGTGAGTTCATTGAAATATATAGAAACCATCAATGTTTGTGGAAGATTAAACTAAAGAATATAGTGACAGAGACAAAAAGACAGCAGCATACAATGCTCTAATTGAAAAATTGCGGATATTATTTCACTCAACTCTTGTTTCCATATTGCAGTTGAAAATTCCAAATCCTTGTAGCTCCAATTCCTTGCTAGGAATCTTAATGTTACCGCCAGCCGTTCATAAGGAGAAATTGCCCTTCTCTATAAAAGTATTTTGTATCATAATATGAGGGGTTACAAGCTTTAAGAGATAATTATAAGTTTCGACATCCATCCGCAAATAATTTCGCCAGTCGTTAGGTTCGCCCTGCAACTCTCGCAGTAAATTTACGTGAGAAAACTGCTTTTGCTTTAGCAGCCAATGTCTACACCATTTTGACCGCTTTCTCTGTTTCTTGCGGTTGGTCTGGATGTTTTTTGCAGCACAAGTTACGAACACAAACCACAACAGAACTTCCTCCATTTCTATATTTCAAAATAACTGAATTAAATTTTTGACGTTTACGGGGAGTGTAGTCGCTTGCCACTGATATTTCTTTTCTATGCCGACAGATGGCGGGCGAGTAGTAGATTGGGGTTTGTGTCGTGTACACACTCCACATTTGCAGCGATCTTTTGCATGTACAGACATTTGCGCCGATGTCTGCGCAGACCGTTGCGTGTGGACCGGGCTTAAGAATGTCCAAAGCAAAGAGATCTAAAGCACCTGCTACTGGTTAACAACGGTGCACTTCGATACAATGAACAAAACATGTTACCAATGTCAGAATAGTAAGTCACAAAACTGTAACTCAACATACAGTTTGTACTTCGCGCTGGGGCATTAGGCGGTTGCAGTAAGGCGGGCGTTCGACAAGCAACCGAAACGCACGAAAGTATGAAAGCTCTATTTTCAGGCCGGCCGCGGTGGACGAGTGCTTCTAGGCGCTTCAGTCCGGAACCGCGCGACTGCTACGGTCGCACGTTCGAATCCTGCCTCGGACATGGATGTGTGTGATGTCCTTAGGTTAGTTAGGTTTAAGTAGTTCTAAGTTCTAGAGGACTGATGACCTCAGAAGTTAAGTCCCATAGTGCTCAGAGCCATTTTTTTTTGTTTTTCTTGTTTTTGTATTTTCAGGTCATATCTGTGTACTGTCAGAATTGTGGCCCAAATTTTCACGCGGGATCGATTGCAACAGCTGATATCTAGCAGGTGTGATCTTTTTGCCTTAATATAGGAGTTCAAGCTGGTATTGTCTTCTTGTAAGTACTTCGTACAATCCATTCTTAGAGAAGGGGATTTTTCGCGGATGCCCGCTCGCACAATGTAATGCAAATAATCATAACCAGACCAGTATAAAATCCAAACCCCAAAATTACAGCCGTTAGCCTGTTAGACCAGCCCGTCACGGTAAGCTTTTTAGTTTCCCGCAATGCCAATGCTAAGTTGATTCCCTTGATTCCCCATTAGAGGGGAAACTCAAAATAGTTAAAACACGATAAACCTATGTATCAGACATATTATCTGGGGTCGTCTGTTCCAGTTTGTGAGACCGACAGCTGTTTCAGTCTACATCTACAAGATGAACTCCAACTCTACGGACGAAATTTCGGAGTTTTTCATTGATAGTTGCTGATTATTTTGTGTAAGGGAAAGTTGTCACCAGTGGCTGGTTACGGGATAATAACGTAATTATGGACCGTAGAACGCAAGAGATCTAAGTGCAATTTTTGTAATTTTGAGTAAATCAAATTTAAAGTTCGAAAAATTATTTTTGTGTCGAATAAAATGATCAACTGTGTTTCTGTACTTCAAAGTATTACTCAGGTCTTGTTGTTGTTGTTGTTGTGGTCTTCAGTCCTGAGACTGGCTTGATGCAGCTCTCCATGCTACTCTATCCTGTGCAAGCTTCTTCATCTCCCAGTACGTATTGCAACCTACATCCTTCTCAATCTGCTTAGTGTATTCATCTCTTGGTCTCCCTCTACGATTTTTACCCTCCACGCTGCCCTCCAATGCTAAATTTGTGATCCCTTGATGCCTCAAAACATGTCCTACCAACCGATCCCTTCTTCTAGTCAAGTTGTGCCACAAACTTCTCTTCTCCCCAATCCTATTCAATACCTCCTCATTAGTTACGTGATCTACCCACCTTACCTTCAGCATTCTTCTGTAGCAACACATTTCGAAAGCTTCTATTCTCTTCTTGTCCAAACTAGTTATCGTCCATGTTTCACTTCCATACATGGCTACACTCCATACAAATACTTTCAGAAACGACTTCCTGACACTTAAATCTATACTCGATGTTAACAAATTTCTCTTCTTGAGAAACGCTTTCCTTGCCATTGCCAGTCTACATTTTATATCCTCTCTACTTCGACCATCATCAGTTATTTTACTCCCTAAATAGCAAAACTCCTTTACTACTTTAAGTGTCTCATTTCCTAATCTAATTCCCTCAGCATCACCCGACTTAATTTGACTACATTCCATTATCCTCGTTTTGCTTTTGTTGGTGTTCATCTTATATCCTCCTTTCAAGACACTGTCAATTCCGTTCAACTGCTCTTCCAAGTCCTTTGCTGTCTCTGACAGAATTACAATGTCATCGGCGAACCTCAAAGTTTTTACTTCTTCTCCATGAATTTTAATACCTACTCCGATGGTAGAGTTTTGTCATGACTGGCTCTCCCGAGGCCATCAGTAGTTCTAATGGAATGTTGTCTACTCCCGGGGCCTTGTTTCGACTCAGGTCTTTCAGTGCTCTGTCAAACTCTTCACGCAGTATCTTATCTCCCATTTCGTCTTCATCTACATCCTCTTCCATTTCCATAATATTGTCCTCAAGTACATCGCCCTTGTATAAACCCTCTATATACTCCTTCCACCTTTCTGCCTTCCCTTCTTTGCTTAGAACTGGGTTGCCATCTGAGCTCTTGATATTCATACAAGTGGTTCTCTTCTCTCCAAAGGTCTCTTTAATTTTCCTGTAGGCAGTATCTATCTTACCCCTAGTGAGACAAGCCTCTACATCCTTACATTTGTCCTCTAGCCATCCCTGCTTAGCCATTTTGCACTTCCTGTCGATATCATTTTTGAGACGTTTGTATTCCTTTTTGCCTGCTTCATTTGCTGCATTTTTATATTTTCTCCTTTCATCAATTAAATTCAATATTTCTTCTGTTACCCAAGGATTTCTATTGGTCCTCGTCTTTTTACCTACTTGATCATCTGCTGCCTTCACTACTTCATCCCTCAGAGCTACCCATTCTTCTTCTACTGTATTTCTTTCCCCCATTCCTGTCAATTGTTCCCTTGTGCTCTCCCTGAAACTCTGTACAACCTCTGGTTCTTTCAGTTTATCCAGGTCCCATCTCCTTAAATTCCGACCTTTTTGCAGTTTCTTCAGTTTCAATCTGCAGTTCATAACCAATAGATTGTGGTCAGAATCCACATCTGCCCCAGGAAATGTCTTACAATTTAAAACCTGGTTCCTAAATCTCTGTCTTACCATTATATAATCTATCTGATACCTTTTAGTATCTCCAGGATTCTTCCAGGTATACAACCTTCTTTTCTGATTCTTGAACCAAGTGTTTGCTATGATTAAGTTATGCTCTGTGCAAAATTCTACAAGGCGGCTTCCTCTTTCATTCCTTCCCCCCAATCAGGTCTTATACATTCAATATCACTTCACACCTTTGTTGATTTTCTTGGTATTAGGTTTTTATAATTTAAAAAGGGCTGTTTGCACTTGTATTCTTTGTCTTTTTAGAAGACATCACAATGATCCCTTGACTTCTAAGAAAATGGAAGGGAAAATGACTGCAGTATTTTTATGAAATTCTTTAATTATTATACAAATTTATAAAATCTCTCTTTAACCAAGTTTTAGAGTTCATTGAATACTTCTCATGTATAAGACAATCTAATCATAATTGTCTGAGTCATAAACATAGTCTGGCTTCCATTCTTCTTCTTCTTCAACGCCGGCCAGTGTGGCCACGCGGTTAAAGGCGCTTCAGTCTGGAACCGCGCGACCGCCACGGTCGCAGGTTCGAATCCTGCCTCGGGCATGGATGTGTGTGATGTCCTTAGGTTAGTCAGGTTTAAGTAGTTCTAAGTTCTAGGGGACTGATGACCTCCGATGTTAAGTCCCATAGTGCTCAGAGCCATTTGAACCATTTTTTTCTTCTTCAACAACTGGCGTGGTTGCTTCCATCGTCGTGTTATGGGGCGGCCAAACACAGAATTGATGTTGGATTGGTGGAATAAATTGTAGCAGTTCGATAAGATTGTCATTTTTTTCCTTTTCAGTTTAGGTTTCGTACACGCCGGCTGCAGATCTGAGAGCTGTGCAGGAAGGCGACCTGATCTGGGTGGAGTGACTGGAAACTATTTGAATAGCTCATTACTTACTGATGTAGTATTCTAAAAGAGAGTGGTTAGAGTGGTTGGACTTATTTTTTTTTTCAGTAAAGAACCTACACTTCTCGGATTAATTTTACTGTTTCTCAGAAAGAAAGTTTTCAGTTGCAGCATGTTAACGAAATCATTCGCCGTAAGTGTTACAATAAACTTGGGGGTTGAAGATGCAACAAAGTCGATCCAGTCTTTTGGGACATACCTGTTTCTTTAGATTTTTTTTCTTATTAATTTCTATGAGGACGTAATCTTGGTCGATTTCATGGTACGAAAGGCCCAACACCCAAAAATGGTGTGTGATGCTTCGATTCGGGCGTTTTTCACTATGTAAAGCCAGAATTTTGTGATCAAATAGCTTTTGTTCTGCATTTTGACAATCACTCGACGTCCTTGATTCACACGAATGCCAAACACAAAGAAGTAGACGAATATGGCTGAAAATGGTGTGCGTTCTTCCGAAAGATGCGACTAACTAAACATGACCACGATACGCACCGGTGGTGCCATCTCTCGGACTTTGCACAGACTTTTCAAATGCCCCTCTTACTATTCAGGATCCCACGTCTTTCATGGATGAACTACATTTCTCTCAGCCCGGCATCTGCGTCAGCCATATGTGCCAACTCCACTTTAGGTTGGTTATTCCTATGTATTTTAAGACAGCTACTGTTTATAGCTCTAGTATAGTAGAACACTACAGGATGTATGGACAGTTTAAGCTCCAAGTCTGTCTGTACTGGTCCTCGGTTATTCTGCAATGCGCTATAATCGGCCAGCAGTGCTATGTTCTTCTTATTGAGAACTATATCTTCTGCAGCCAGTGTTTTCGTACACTAACGGAAAGAAACCACAACACCAAAATGGAGTTGTGCGACAAAACGACATTTGGTAGGCGTGTATATACATCTGAAAGATTACGTCTATTCAGATTTCAAGCCAGTCGCGTAAGAAGACTGCAAATAAGATTTACTTAAATGCACGCTCTAATGGTTGTGAGCGTTAATTACTTTTGATATTGGACGTGGTGATTTGATGATACAAGAAAGGACAGGAAAATGGCAGATGACATCCGGTCTGTGACGAAAGTTAATGACATCTTAGAAACAGTAGGTTCCTTGAAATGGCAGTGGGCTGGCCACGTCGCAAGAAGAAAAGACAACAGATGGACGAAGCTAGTACTGGAGTGGAGTCCGAGAGAGCACCGGAGGCCTAGAGGAAGACCACCAGACAGATGGGACAAAGACATCAAGAAGATCGCTGGTAACACCTGGCAGAGAACTGCCCAAGACCGTCCCACTTGGAGAAGACTGCTGAAAGCCTACCTGAATCCACGACTCGAAGAGGCCACATCATTTAATGATTGAATTGGCTGATGATGATGATGATGATGATGATTTGATGTTAGTGAAGAACGCCTTTAAGGCGACAAAGACGCTATATTCAACGCCTCACTGAGTTTGAACAAGATCGTGTAATAGTGCTACGAGAAGCTCCACTTTTCTTCTGCGATGCTGCAGAAAAACCTGGCAGAAATGTAGCCACTGTACATTATTGCTGACCAAGCCCCTACCACGCCGTAGCGGGGAAGCGAGGCAACTGTCCCCCAATTGAAGCAGCTGATCGCCGCCATTTGCAGGGATGAATCCTAGCACTGGGGTTGTGATTTGAAGTATATGCGACGCAACAAGAGCAAACTGAAGCACAAATTAAACACTTGTCTGTTTAAAAAAATACTGAGTATCCGAGTCTATTTCAGAAGTATACTTAAGTACTAATTTCCGAAATACGTCTGCATAGAGACGCGAAATTTAAGAATGTAAGGCTCTTTCCTGACAAGGTGGAGCGAGTTTACATCGAGTTATTTGCATTAGATAATTACATGAAACTTTTAAAGTAGCGGCCAGTACGATTATTATGTAATTCGCATAATTTTCCTGTCACGTCCTGTTTACTTTTTGCCGACTACTGTGTACATTTTGCACGCTTACTTTTGTTTAGCAGAGTATTGTCTAAAGTTATAGCAAAAGCTTTTAACCTATCCGAATATTGCTGTGATCTGTTTTTGCTTCTATCTAGGACCTCCAATAACATGTCACTGTGAGTAGCGTTAATAAGCGAGATTACTTTATCGTTTACTAAGTTTTTAGGTTTTAGTTCTTCTAAAATATTTGCTAATTTGCAAATCTTCTGCCTCTGTCTTTTGCACTTTTTTTCGTTGTATTCAACTTAGTCTTATATTGCACAATTTTTACTTCCTTCCTTTCTTCAATTTTTTCGAAATTTTCCTTCAGCTTACTTGGACTTGATGGAAATGCATAATTGTGGTCTCCAGTGTAACCAGAAACGTGCACATCCACACACACGTTTTCTGCTGTCTCAACATTTCTTGGCTTTGGAGGTTCCCTTGCCTTAGTAACTTGGAAAAGGGACATTCAAAATTATACACACTGACAGATTTCCACACTATTTAACCTAGGCCTATACTGCACGATTTCCAGGACACTACGCCTTTTTCAAATGAGTTGGAAATCCAAATACTGTCGGCATAGCATCGTCCTTCAGTTGACGTCTATTTATATAATTTTCCATGTAACAATTCTCTTCAAAATAAAGAGAGCACAGCAAATGATTTGCTGTCGGTTAGAAGTTCTCTCTCCGAGTAGCAACCATCCATTTCCGATTTAGAAAATCATTTGTAAGGGGAAACCTAAATAAAAACAAACGCTCATGATTTATTATTTCTCCATTAAAATACTATATATAAGTAATAGAAAGTAACAAACAACCAGAAATGACTGACCTGTGAAATGTAAGATTGTTTCCGTCTTCGTCTTTGCTTCCATTTTTCTGCTACAATTAAAAGCAGCACACGAACGAACCATGTTTACGCACTGTTTCCCTGCAAATGGCGGCTTCTAACACGTTCAGTGTGGGGACGCGACACTAGCGCCAATGCGCGGTCTAGTTTTTATTTAGTAAGTCTATGTTGCTGACACCGGCGGTCACGGGAATGTACGGTCGCAGAAAGACTGCGCACGTGGCACTACCGAGCTGGAAGACCATCATGTTCGGCGTACGGCTCTGGCGCATCACACTGCATTTGCATCTGTAGCAGCAGTTTGAGCAGCAGTTGGCACCATAGTGACGCAATGAGCTGTTACAAATTGGTTACATCAAGGACATCTCAGAGCCAGAAGCCCCGTGGCATGTATTCCAGTGATCCCAAACCTCCGCCATTTTCGACTTCAATTGTGTCAAGCAAGAGCTCATTGGAGGGCTCGGTGGAGGTCTGTCGTGTTTTCTGATGGAAGCTGGTTCTGCCTCGGTGCGAGTGATCGCACTGTGTGGGATACAAGGAAGCCAGTTGGGGGCCTGCAACCAATGCATGCTAGACACACTGCACCTATACCTTGAGTCATTATCTGGGGTGCGATTTCGTATGACAGCAGGAGCACTCTAGTGCTTATCCCTCGCACCCTGAATGCACTTTTGTACGTCAATCTTGTGATTCGACCTGTTTTTGTGCCATCCATGAACAGCATTTCAGTGGATGTTTTCGAACAGGATAACGCTTGCTTACATACTGATGGTGTGACCTAACATGCTCTACAGCGTATCGACAAGTTGCCTTTGCCTGTTCGAATGCCGTATCTGTCTCCAATCGAGCGCATGTGGGACATCATCAGACTACAACACCAGCGCCACCCGCAACAAGCATTAACTGTCACAGTATTGACCGACCAAGTGCAACGGGCATGGAACTCCATCCCACAAACTGACATGTGACACCTGTACAACACAATGCATGCACGTTTGCGTGTTTTCATTCAACATTCTGGCAGTTACACCGGTTATTAATGTACCAGCATTTCACATTTGCAATGTCTTATCTCATGCCTGCATTAACCCGTGATCTTGCGATGTTAATCAGCTAGACAAACGTGTTCCCGAAATTTCATTACTCTACATTAATTATATTTGGTGCTACAGTTTTTTCCGTTAGTGTATATTGATAAAAGATGTATACTGTAGAATATTTTTTCCGTATAGGAAAGCATTACCAACTGCAACTCTCTCCTTTACTTATAAAAGCATTTCATGGCCTACTTTCAATTCTGTTTTCAATCTATGGCATACTTTTTTCAAGCCCTACACCCAGTAAATTCAAAATAGTACCTACCATTCTTCCCCTCCCTGGTCTAATAGGTTTCATGTTGGTAGCTCTCCCCACCACTCTAGACAGGTATGAGCTGTCATGACTGGTATATAGAAACTGGAGTTGGGAATCATACCAACCCATCAGTCCACGGATCTAGTTAGCTAGGGTCAAACACGAACAATCTATTGTATAGCTACAAATTGTAGCGTAACAGTAGATTTCTTTGAAATAGCATCCAGTGCTGCCTCGCTGACTTCTCTCAGTTTGATTCTTGGTGCCACAGTGTTGCTCCAGTGTAGGAGAAGTACTATTTTTGTCATGACACCGTATCTCTAGAATGTTCCCTCTATTAAAGTACCAATATGGAGTGTCATACCCTTCGAATATCTAGTGCTCCCAGCTTCTGCCGCTGATTATAATCACTTACGCTTTATAACTTTTTTTTACCTAAGTCTATCTGTAAATCAGGAAATTCAGCTAGTTATAACTCGAATGTGGGTGTGTGGTGACGGAATCAGATTCTTTCTTCCACGCAGTACATCCCAATATAGCTTACCGGAGTCTGCCACTTGCCTCTCGTGTGCTGTTACTACAACACAAAACACATGTTTGAAGAAGATGCAGCTGATCTTAGTAGTAATACTCTGCCGGGAATCTAAGGCTTTTTTTATCCATAAGGAAGACTGCTATAGTGACAAACGGCGATATTGTCCGACAATTCCATGTTTTGACACTAAAATCACGGTTATTTACACAATGGCTATTGACGCCCTGATACTGTTACTGCACCAGATGCCAAAGATGTGAATGTTGAGATAGAATTGGCTGTACTTGGTTGTCAACTGACCCTCAGTATATGCCAGATTGCTACACAATTGCTCCCACTCTATTTGAACGAGTCTCGCCTTGATACTTCCCTGCGCGTTTTCTACTTTTACTACAAATACAAATTCAATATAAGACATTTTCGACCCATTGGTGGTCAAATGGCAAACAGCCATTTCGATTTGACAGCTAACTAGATGGGTGGACTGGCGGGTTCATATGTCCCCCACAGTATTTACCATCTATTAGTCATGCTAGTCCACATCTATCTGAAGTGGTGGGGAGAGCAACCAAGTTGAAACCCGTTGGTCCAGGGTGGGCCGGTTGGATTCACTAGTGGGGAGGGGTACTATTTTGAGTTTTCTGGATGTAGTTCCTGTCGGTGGAAAAGTGTGGCACAGGTTAGAAATAGAACTGGAAGTAGGTAATGAACTGTTTTTACAAGCAAAGGAGATAGTTGGAGCGTAACAATGCTAAGTAAAGTGGGCATGTTTTACTTCGTTTCTCCAAGGACATTTTAAAATACATATTTTTATCGTAAAATTCAAAGACTTGCCGCAGATGGTTTAGTTGTTTATAAGCAGAATATAACAGTGCCGGTAGACTGTAGCGAACTGCAGAGTAACTGAGGACTGGTACAGCGAGACGGAGCTGAAACTGTATGTAACGTACTAATTCAAGAGATTTGTGAAAAAGTGTCAGCGAAAACCATTCACAGGGGGAAATAATGCAATTTCAACGACATCATAATAGACAGCATGGAAATTATGAGCGTACCCGAACTTAAGATCGGATGGCCCGTTACAACATCTGCGCAAAAGCCGACGAAAAGCGTATCAAGCGAGCAGAGCAATGGATGACAGGAACTAAAAAAGAGGCGCCCAGGACCACACCGGCCACGAAGAAGATGGAGGAGGACCTCCTTTTGGATGTGGAAGAACAGGACTATGGCCCAGGGATCACTGATTAGTGGTAAGTTCAACTTAACTACAAAATATTTTACACAAAATTTTAATACCGTTTTCCTTGGAACCGAATTTTTTCAGATTGGCAGAAAACACAACATGAGAACGGTACATACGATTATGATCGGATTTGACGCCAACTTTCTCATTCAAATTCTCTACTAGAGTACGAGCCGTTTTACGATATCTTCATACGCCCATTTTCGGTGCACACTATTGTTTCGATTTTGTGGACAAAGAAAAGGACATTTGTTTCAGCATGTCATTATTTCGTTAGAAGTCAGTATGCTACGTATGCTGATAGAAAATATATTGAAAATGACTGATACATAATTAATTTGTTACAGGCCCTATAGGAGGGCTTCGGGAATTCCGGTCGAAGACCAGTGTTCCGACTACAAGGCATCCTTCCACCTGGTTCAGGGATTAATAGCGTCGGAAATGGGTACAAAATGTCTTAAATACGAAAATATAAATTATAAAACTATATCATCAAATTTAGCACTTATTTTTATACTACTTGAAAAAATCACGAGAATCATCTTCTATTTTTCGAGCGTTCAAAGAGGGCTTCGCCCTTAAGCTGCGGTTTGTAACTACGGGGGTGAGTCAAATGAAAACCTTAAATATTTTTTAAATATTATTTATTGTGCAGAAGTGGTACAAATCTGTATCACTTTCAACATAATCTCCTCCACGCTCAATGCAAGTCCTCTAGCGCTTACAAAGTGCATAAATTCCTTTAGAGAAAATTCTTTTGGTAGTCTGCGCGACCACTCATGCACCGCGTGGCGTTCCTCTTCATCAGAACGGAACTTCTTTCCTCCCATTGCGTCTTTGAGAGGTCCAAACATATGGAAATCACTTGGGGCAAGGTCTGGTGAGTATGGTGGACGAGGAAGACACTCAAAATGCAGGTCTGTGATTGTTGCAACTGTTGTACGGGCAGTGTGGGGCCTTGCATTGTCATGTTGCAAAAGGACACCTGCTGACAGCAATCAAAGTCGCTTTGATTTGATTGCATGCCGCAGATGATTTTTTAGGAGATCTGTGTATGATGCACTGGTGACAGTTGTCCCTCTAGACATGTAATGCTCCAAAAAGACGCCTTTTTCGTCCCAAAAGAGAGTCAGCATAACCTTTCCTGCTGATGGTTCTGTACGAAACTTCTTTGGTTTTGGTGATGAGGAATGCCACCATTCCTTGCTTGCTCTCTTCGTTTCCGGTTGGTGGAAGTGAACCCAGGTTTCGTCCCCAGTAACGATTCTTGCAAGGAAGCCATCACCTTCTCGTTCAAGGCGCCGAAGAAGTTCTTCACAAGCATCAACACGTCGTTCTCTCATTTCAGGAGTCAGCTGCCGTGGCACCCATCTTGCAGACACTTTGTGAAACTGGAGCACATCATGCACAATGTGTTGTGCTGACCCATCACTAACCTGTAAACATGCTGCAATGTCATTCAGTGTCAGTCGGCGGTTTTCCTTCACTATGGCTTCAACTGCTGCAATGTTCTGTGGTGTCACAACTCGTTGTGCCTGACCTGGACGAAGAGCATCTTGCACTGAAGTCACACCATTTGCGAACTTCCTACTCCATTCGTAGACTTGCTGCTGTGACAAACATGCATCACCGTACTGAACCTTCATTTGTCGATGAATTTCAATAGGTTTCACACCTTCACGAAGCAAAAACCGAATAACATAACGCTGTTCTTCCCTGGTGCAAGTCGCAAGTGGGGCGGCCATCTTTATACTGATGACGGTATGTGCGCGTCTGCACTATGCTGCCACCTACAGGCCATTCTGCATGCTGTTTGTAGCACGCTTACCAACTTACAGGATAACGGCGCGAAATTTCGATTTGTTATTACAAATTTAAGGTTTTAATTTGACTCACCTTCATACAGTGTTTGACTCAACAGAAAAAGAAAGATTAACAAAGTTGAAGGAAGTGGCAAATACAAATCCTGTGACTGACTTGGGACCAAATGTCAGTACCTTCCGATACATAGACGGGCACAGTTGTTACTGCTGCTGTGGCCGAGGATTATTAAAACCCTCGTATCAGTGTGATGTGTATGCCGACTTTGAGAATTAATTGACCATAAATAAGGAAAAATGTGAGGTCATCCACATGAGTGCTGAAAGGAATCCGTTAAACTCCGGTTACACGATAAATCAATCAAATCTAAAGGCCGTGAATTCAACTAAATAACTGGGAATTACAATTACGAACAACTTAAATTGAAAAGAAGACATAGAAAATGTTGTGTGGAAGGCTAACCAAAGACTGCGTTTTATTGGCAAAACAGAATATGCAACAGATCTACTAAAGAGACTGCTTGTCGATTCTCTTTTAGAGTATTGCTGCGCGGTGTGGGTTCCTTACCAGATAGGATTGACGGAGTACATCGGAAAAGTTCAAAGAAAGGCAGCACGTTTTGTACTATAGCGAAACAGGGGAGAGAGTGTCACTGAAATGATACAGGATTTGGTGTGGACATCATTAAAACAAAGGCGTTTCCCGTTGTGGCGGAATCTTCTCACGAAATTTCAAGCACCAACTTTCTCTTCCGAATGCGAAAATATTTTGTTCGCGCCGAGCTACGTAGGGAGAAACGATTACCATAACAACATAAGGGAAATCAGAGCTCGTACGGAAAGGTATAGGTGTTCGTTTCTTCCACGCGCTACACGAGATTGAAATAATAGAGAATTGTGAAGGTGGTCTGATGAACCCTCTGCCAGGCACTTAAGTGTGCAGAGTATCCATGTAGATGTAGATGTACATGTATAATTGTCCTACAGCTTTCGCAGATCGACGGTTGCTGTATTGTAATGCAGGTAAGGCCACGTTTCGCCAGGCATTCGGTGCAGAAGCAGTATCTCCGTAGGCTCGTAGCCTACGTCGATAACCGCTCTGGGTGGATGAATATTGCGAAACTTTTCTTACCCGCATGAGGGCGGAGAAAATTGGTTGGTCAGCTTACTAGACAAGAATAACGTGGGTTAAATAGTGGAAATACACTTTCTACCAAATATTATGACAGCGTCTCATTTTCGGCATAGCCCGGGTTAGCATCGTCTGGGAAAACTTTTGTAGGGCCACAGTCACGTGCGAAACCTCCCTCAGCTATTATGGAGCTAGACGAGTCCAACTGACGAACGTTTTGGTTTGTGGTTATTACTGGAGAAACTGGTCACTCATGTTATTGATATTGGCAGCATAAGTTACACTAAAATGGTACGTTCCTTAGAAAGGAGAATTTAGATATGCTTACGTTTGTCACAGAATCATCTTGTGACAATATAGTGGTGATGAAAATCTGTCGTCAAGTTGATTGTCATGTAAAACAGTAGCTACTGCAAAACATCCAGGAGCATCCGATCTAAAGTGTATCTACAATAACTACCTCTATGCATATGCACACTGCGCATGTAGGAAAATATATATGATAATGTACCCTAAATATTTCAAAATTATGCCACTCTCGAATAGCACGTAAGAAAATAGAATTTTTGGAAATTTTTGGTAAGTTCCTGTGGGACCAAACTGCTGAGGTCATCGGTCCCTAGGCTTACAAACTACTTAATCAAACTTAAACTAACTTACATTAAGGACAACACACACATACACACACACACACATGCCCGAGGGAGGACTCGAACCTCCGACGGGGGGATCCGTGCGAACCGTGGCAAGGCGCCGGAGACCACGCGACTACCCACCGCGGCTGACAAAATGAATTATGCATTTGTTACCACATCGCAAGAATATACTGTTACACTATACTAAGAAATGTGTAATTAAAGGTGCAACAGCAAGAGTTAATTGACCATTGCTGTAGAGAAGTATTAATCAATCTTTCGCAGTATTCTTTTCATTAACAATTATCCAAATAAAACTAAGCCATCGTGAATTTCGTTTAATACGCCATGTGTCTAAATAATAGCTGTTAACACCTAACTGCGTTAGAGACGGTGTGATACACTGGACATCGTACATCTTGTTATCCCAAAGGTCTCAAGAAAAAAAGCACTCTAAGCTGCTACTGTTACCCACAAATGCTGTTGGTTCATGTACTGTGTTTACATAAGGGAAGAAGAAATGCACTACACTATTGCTGAAAACAGGAACTACCGCAAAAATTGTCTGGCTGAGAGTAATTTTAAGGAAATGTAATTCATCCATGAATAAAGTCGATTTTCCAAACAAGAGACTGGATGTAAATCAATGTAACACACTCAGTATGACAAGGCTACATGTCCATTACTGTTCAGTTACGCTGTTGGTACCTAGTCATTCGAATTAGTAGCAAACATATAAAATCTCAAAGTAACCATTGGGATCGAGTTAATGTAGAATGACTATATAATACAACTTGTAGTAGACTCCGATCTCCTGCTAGGTGTTTTTCGGTACGATCTTAAAGACACGCATTTCTTCACCGCCTATGAAAGAAGTGTCTTACAAATCGTCTTTAAGAATGATTACAGGGTCACACTTATGAGAAATTGGGTTCAAATGGATCAAATGGCTCTGAGCACTATGGGACTTAACATCTGTGTTCATCAGTCCCCTAGAACTTAGAACTACTTAAACCTAACTAAGGACATCACACACATCCATGCCCGAAGCAGGATGAGAAATTGGGGATACCTAGCAGATTTACGAACAATCATTCATCATGTTCAGCCTAGGGATACCAAACACAGCCATGTATCATATCTACATGTGGATCTCGAATGCGGTAATCTCATTGTTATGTGTAATATCATCAAACGATGCAAACTTCGATGTAATGAATCCACTTTTCCACCCATCTGTGTCTACATGTATATTGTATCACTGTGTGGTGAATTGGCCATTGTCCGCAGCTCGTGGTCGTGCGGTAGCGTTCTCGCTTCCCACGCCCGGGTTCCCGCGTTCGATTCCCGGCGGGGTCAGGGATTTTCTCTGCCTCGTGATGACTGGGTGTTGTGTGATGTCCTTAGGTTAGTTAGGTTTAAGTAGTTCTAAGTTCTAGGGGACTGATGACCATAGCTGTTAAGTCCCATAGTGCTCAGAGCGAATTGGCCATTGTTATGCATCTTGTGTCTGAAGAAAAGAAAAGCACCTTATACTGCTACAGTTCCCAAAAATATTCATTATCCTGCAGGTCTAAAGAAAATGAGGCAATGTCTCGTGTAGACTTAGGTGCATCCCCATTAAAGAAATTACTTGTAGATTCCTGCAACAGATACTTCTAATCATATAGTGCATGCACAATGCTCAAAGAGAAACTTGATCACTGCTATAATATTGGTAATTTCTCCTCTTGTTTTAATGGCCATGTTAACACATTGATTAAATGAATATCGAGCTAGACTAATCTGTAGCCGCTCTATCGAATGACCACGTAAAATTTTGCTTAAAATCATTTAGTTCATAGCGGGAAGCACTGCAACGTTTTCCACCTGCCAGTTCTGCTCCTGCTGCCATCGCCGTGCTGGGACGTGTCCTATCTGGTTGGGGAGGTTACTGGAAAGGGAGATCTCTCATGACAGCACGGTTGGGCTGTGGCAGCCAGAAGTGTTACTCCAGTGCCCACGCCAACATGACTGGTGGCTGCAGCAATTGCTGTGGTTGCTTTTCTAATAAAAATCATCATAACTGACCCACTGTTTCCGTAATACGCATGGACAAAAAACTACCTCCAGCAACTATAATTACAGTGCGTTTAAAATTAGTTGCGACTTAGGGGACGTGACGCCGTTGCCCAGGTAACATCGATGGTGAGCCTACTTTCCTTAGCACACCGTCGACGGTGTTGTAAAGTGCTCCTGCTGCCACGCCGTAGATAAAGAGTACCAGGTTGTGTCTCGCATTAGAGGCATCTATGTTCATTAGCTCTAGATGCAAAGTGATATTTTCTGGCGTTGAAGTGCTCTACAGACGTCACGTATTGCGCACGAGTGTTTCGTGTTGGCGTTGCATTACCAACAATAGCGAAGCACGTCCGAACACGAGATCCCCAATAAAATTACTGTAGCCGTCCAAGCACACGTTCACCGGCTGTGAAGATAACGTTCTGTTGCAAAAAGTTCCTCCAAATTCACAATGGAAACGGACAATGCAGAATACCACTCGGCTGTGACGGATAAAGGTCGAACAATGCAGCGGAGGAAAGCGGCTGTTTCTCTCGGGGTACAAAGAAATGTTCGACTGGAAAAATTTGTGTAAGGCGGGCGAAGTTAATGGAGCTTGTAGTACTGTACAAGCTAAAAACTCCACGCTTACGAGATCATCGAAATGGCTAACGCTAAAGATCAGGCCTCCTCGGTTGCATGCTCATTTAAATCCAATTGAGAATATATAGGCCTAGATGATAAATAATGTGGCAAAAAACAACAAGAAATTTACGTCCAGTGAGGTTCAAATGTTGACAAAAGAAGTCATTGCAAATGTTACATCACAGGCGACGTGGAATCACGAAGGACAGTGTCGAGTTTTGAGTAGTACGTTACTTCTCTTGTTGCTGTGTTAACGTTGCTTCTTTTGCCTAAGCGCAGCAGACTTTACAGGTTTACATCTCACTAACATTCTAATGCTGTTGAAATTATGGCAGCATCCTAAAACAGAGTATTATTAAACTAGCAACTGACGGGGAGACGTATCAATAGTTATGAGAAAACTCATTCTCAGTATGAAAATAAATGTGCAGCATCTTCTCTCCTATTGTTGCAAAACCCACGGCAATTATCGTTTTACAGGCTATTAATGGTCCGTAAAAATTTCACTATTTCAGGTAAAAGAATCTCTAGTTGCTTGAATATGTTGGCAGGTGTAAAAGTTTCGCATACTAATCATATGGCAAAATACTCTTCACTCTGCATGCTATCATTTGCCAAAATCCTTTTTGCAATATCTCGGACCGTTTATAAGATTTGAGGGATTGATGAATATTTCATTCTGACTTTTTCACTGGTGAGTGCGTTCGTGATCGGGCGCTTTACATACTCTCAATTTTTTCGATACTGGAGACAGATAGCGACATCCTTCAAAGAATATGTTCTCTAAATTTAATATGCAGCAACATATGACCTAACACACACCAATTCCAAGTTCATGTTGTCGTTGTGGTCTTCAGTCCTGAGACTGGTTTGATGCAGCTCTCCATGCTACTCTATCCTGTGCAAGCTTCTTCATCTCCCAGTACCTACTGCAGCCTACATCCTTCTCAATCTGCTTAGTGTATTCATCTCTTGGTCTCAAAAATGGCTCTGAGCACTATGGGACTCAACTGCTGAGGTCATTAGTCCCCTAGAACTTAGAACTAGTTAAACCTAACTAACCTAAGGACATCACAAACATCCATGCCCGAGGCAGGATTCGAACCTGCGACCGTAGCGGTCTTGCGGTTCCAGACTGCAGCGCCTTTAACCGCACGGCCACTCATCTCTTGGTCTCCCTCTACGATTTTTACCCTCCACGCTGCCCTCCAATACTAAATTGGTGATCCCTCGATGTCTCAGAATATGTCCTACCAGCCGACCCCTTCTTCTAGTCTGGTTGTGCCACAAGCTCCTCTTCTCCCCAATTCTATCCAATACCTCCTCATTAGTTATGTGATCTACCCATCTAATCTTCAGCATTCTTCTGTAGCACCACATTTCGAAAGCTTCTATTCTCTTCTTGTCCAAACTATTTATCGTCCATATTTCACATCCATACATGGCTACACTCCATACAAATACTTTCAGAAACGACTTCCTGACACTTAAATCTATACTCGATGTTAACAAATTTCTCTTCTTCAGAAACGCTTTCCTTGCCATTGCCAGTCTACATTTTATATCTTCTCCACTTCGACCATCATCAGTTATTTTGCTCCCCAAATAGCAAAACTCCTTTACTACTTTAAGTGTCCCATTTCCTAATCTAATTCCCTCAGCATCACCTGACTTAATTCGACTACATTCCATTATCCGCATTTTGCTTTTGTTGATGTTCATCTTATATCCTCCTTTCAAGACACTGTCCATTCCGTTCAACTGCTCTTCCAAGTCCTTTGCTGTATCTGACAGAATTACAGTGTCATCGGCGAACCTCATGGTTTAATACCCACTCCGAATTTTTCTTTCGTTTCCTTTACTGCTTGCTCAATATACAGATTGAATAACATTGGGGAGAGGCTACAACCCTGTCTCACTCCCTTCCCAACCACTGCTTCCCTTTTATTCCCCTCGACTCTTATAGCTGCCATCTGGTTTCTGTACAAATTGTAAATAGCCTTTCGCTCCCTGTATTTTACCCTTGCCACCTTTAGAATTTGAAAGAGAGTATTCCACTCAACATAGTCAAAAGCTTTCTCTAAGTCTACAAATGCTAGAAACGTAGGTTTGCCTTTCCTTAATCTTTCTTCTAAGATAAGTCGTAAGGTCAGTATTGCCTCACGTGTTCCAATATTTCTACGGAATCCAAACTGATCTTAGCGACCCCTATTTTTCACCACAAACTTTAGGAATTTCTTGCAGTAGTTTAGCTAATACCGAATAATCACAATAACTATGACCATTAACGAAATGATAGGTAATTTATCATGAAGCTGACCAATGAAGCTATAAGATGTGCGAGACTCAGAGTCTGTTACCGTATAGTTCCTTTAAAATCGATTGAGAAAGACTGCAGATCATCCGGCTTGTGCGGCTGAAGGATACGCGCCGAGTAGACCTGGCGTTACCGAAGCCAGCTGAACGCTTTCAGCCCACGCTGGCAACTGCACTTCCCTCCACTCGCTACGTGCCTAAATGTCAAAAGTCGCAACTAATTTTAAACGCACTACAGGGGCTACACAATGTATTGCGTGTGACCTGTAGCTCTGTTGTTCAGTAGCAAGAGAGTGCTTGATATGTTGCCTAAGCTGTATGATAATGGACTTCTAGCAATGGGCCTATGTCCACTGTTACTCAGTGGCAGGAGAGTACCTGTGGGGCGGCGGGTGGAATAATTGTTTATGTTCCTATTATTTATTTAATGCTGTTGTTTGCCGTTCTCAACACTGGCTCTCTAACTACAATATCGGCAACCAGAAAGTGATTAGTGTGGTGTCACCGCCAGACACCACACTTGCTAGGTGGTAGCCTTTAAATCTGCCGCGGTCATTAGTACACGTCGGACACGCGTGTCGCCACTATCAGTGATTGCAGACCGAGCGCCGCCACACAGCAGGTCTAGAGAGACTTCCTAGCACTCGCCCCAGTTGTACAACCGACTTTGCTAGCGATGGTTCACTGACAAAATACGCTCTCATTTGCCGAGACGATAGTTTAGCATAGCCTTCAGCTACGTCATTTGCTACGACCTAGCAAGGCGCCATATTTAGTTACTATTGATATTGTGAATCATGTACCGTCACGAGCGACGTTCATCATTAATGGATTAAAGTTAAGTATTCCACCAGCTACGTCCGTTTTTCTAAATTCTAATTTCCTTGTCCTGTTCCAGACCTCACACCAGCCTGTGTGAGCTAAAACGCGTGCATTTCGGCCTCCTCTAGTAAAACGGTGTTGGCTCTCCTGCCAACCACAACATTGGCGACGAGGCAAAACCGCGTTCTTATCGATATTGCCCTGATTTACTTGTGTAATGGCTTCGCCACAATCTCCAGATGTACTGTCCGAATTTTATCGCTTACAGAATTAGCAGACGCAGGCCTTACTGGATGCCCTTGGACAGCTCGTCCAGGGTCAACGTGCGATGCAAAACGATGCGGCAGCAGCCGCTCCACCGCTAACGCAGCCACAACACGCAGTTGCACCAACTTTTCGACCTTTTGATGCTGCACTGGAAATCTGGACGGAGTGGTCACGCCAATTTAGATTCCATCTCGCCGCCTACAGAATTCAAGGTAACGAGCGGCAGCCTTTTTCGTTATCATCAGTCGGGGTGAACACGTACCGTGCGATAGTCAAATTATTTCCCCGACGCGACTTAGCAACTCTGTCCTATGAAGAAATTTCGTCTGCATTAGATACATATTTCAAAGAGTCAGTCAATGTAGTTGCAAAACGGTATACCTTCTTTCATACAAAACGTACAGCAGGTCAGACTAATCAGGAGTGGGTTGCAACCTTGCAAGGCCTTACTAGGGATTGTGCTTTTGAGTGTCAATATGGACTCCCTTATTCAGATCATATGGTACGTTGTGATATTATTGGATTTCAGACATTTTGCATATGAGAAAAGGATAGCCACCGAGCTGTAGTTTGTAATGATACTAAGCATGACAACGCGAGAGTAAAGAAATGAAATCTGTTTTTAACGTGCGCCTATACCAAGACGCACGGCCAGCGTTTAAAAGGTACTTTTAAACACCATGACTCGCTGGGCGCAGACATTTAAAATCATTGCCGCAGCGCTTGATAGCAAGAAGCTGCGAAACAGAAGAAAGAACGATTTATCATTTGTTAGGAAAATTCTAGAGTCTTTATAGTTAGTTGTACTTCTGGTCGCCGATATGTTAACATGTACTTCATTACCTTTGATGTTTGGTCGCCGACTTGTTAAGACGTGTTGTGTAGCACCGCTACAAGTTATATTTCATTTAGTGTGAAAAACCACGTTATCACCAAGAAAACAAAAAAGCTTTCGTAAACTTTGTGACGATAAAAAATACTTACGCGCACGACAGGACATTTGATTTTTTACAAAATATCACACATACAAAAGCAGCGATTGTTGGACTGTTCCACGTATGAGAAAAACATAAAAATGTAAGTTTTCTGTTCATTGTAAATTTGTTAATGTTTATAGTTTAACGCCTTTGTTCTTTGAGAATATATTGATGTTTCACTGTACAGAAAATCTATGCTTATTCTTTTCTTTAAATTGACCCCAAATAATGTTTATGTTTAAATGAACTTTGTTACAGGTTCGCTCTTTATCGCGGTGTCTCGATTGTATTTGGGAGACCATTAATGTGTTCAATTTCCGATCTGACAACTTTTTTACAAAATTTCACTGTTTTGCATTTTTTTTTTATTATTCAAATAGGTCCCTTAGGTAATTTCATTGAAGAGTCTGATTGCGTGAAAGCAATCCGGGTTAAGAGGTCATTTGAGAAACTATTTTCACGCAATCAATCCGTACGTCTCCTAAACACAATCGAGAACCGACGCATCGTCGATCATTCATTAATTTTTCTCTCTTTCCAAGTCGTACCAAAAAACGGCCAAGGGGAACTGCCGTGAGTACGCAATCTAGTGTTAAAAGGTTGCATTCTTTATCTTGTCGGCAAACATTGCCATGAATTATCATCATCAATGTTATATTTGGTTAAATGAGAAAAGCCGAAAAACCTTTTAACGCTAGATTTGGCGCCCGAACAGGGACCTAACTAAAAAACTAATTTGTTCCTTTTATTTTCATGCTACCATCTGGAGAAAATTGGAAGCTAAAACCAGTGATATAAAAAAAGGACGCATATACAGAAAATCGCAGTAAGAATCCACAACAGCAATAAATAGCAGCGCGCAAGACAACTAATGTGAGTACGATTTTTCATTACGTTTGAAGCTTTGCGTACCGAGCATTCACTCGGCTCGTGACATTCACTCTCTATGCTTTTTTTCCTTTTCCTCAAGCAATTTAATTTCCAAATTTCTGTTTCCTTTTGCTGTTAGATCCGCCTCTATCACATCATTTCGCTTACAATAGTTAGAAATAGTTAGCAAGAATTTCCATTGTTGTGCATTTTAGTGAATCACAATGGCGGTTTTTTGTGCCAGTTACAGTGCTCTGTAAGTGTTTTTCATTTATTTTATCACTCCCGTTGCCATATTGGCATTTTCGTGTGTCAGAGTTTCAGTTGTTTATAACGCGCAAGCAATATCTGAGAAATCAGGACGCGAAATCCTTGGCGCACCTGACAAGTGAAAATCATAATTTAAAAAAAATTATCTTTTCTAGCTCGTGCAGTGTAACTACTTTAAATTTACGATGGCTGATAAGCAAACAAGACAACTTAGACCGCGCGCGGGTGTAAACAATCCTGAATCTCGTAGTGAGGGAACAACAGACGACGAAGCGACACGTGAGCTGTCGGCGCCACAGACCGCGTCGCAGTCACGTGAATGCTCGCTGTCAGATATACTAAAATTGTTTGCTGATATGAAAACCAGTTTTGAAGCAAACATGGGTAATCTTGGAACGCAAATCAGTCAGTTAACAAACCAAAGTGACAATCTTGGAACGCAAATCAGTCAGTTAACAAACCAAAGTGACAATCTTGGAACGCAAATCAGTCAGTTAACAAACCAAAGTGACAATCTTGGAACGCAAATCAGTCAGTTAGCAAATCAAAGTGACAGCAGGTTCAGCAGTTTAGAATCAAGGATAGAGGACATCCAAGCACAAATCAAAAATTCGAGTGACACCATGGAGGAAAAAATTAAAGCCATTACCACTGCTTACGCAAGCGAGCTAAACGCAAGCGTACACGCAAAAATTGATAGTGTTCTTTCGATGGTGGAATCCGCCGAGACCAATATTGGTAGCAAGTTCATAGATATGCAGGCCCAAATAGATGTGTGTAAATCAACTGCGAGTGACTCTTTGAAACATTACAGTGATGTTTCAAAGAGAGTAAGCCAATTGACAGAAAGTGTCAACCACGTTGGCGAGCGAGTCGAAGACCTTGCTCAGCAAATATCCGATGTCAATATTGACAAAAAGATCGCAGATGTCAACACCAGTATAAGCAATACACTTAATAGGGAATTTGAAGAGTGGATGCAATCCAAAGAACAGTACATTATCAGCAAGGTACACGCTGAACTAAAGGGTACGGTTAAATCTGCTACAGCAGAAATCTTAACCGCTCCCGGTACTTCTGGTGACACTTTAACCAGTGAATTAGGTGAAATCAGACGAGCATTTAGCCACGATCTTCCGGAATGGAAACGTCAGCTAAGCAATGATATAGATAAACTGAAACGACAAGTTACGGAATTGCAAGGTGACAATCAAAGTGAGTATTCGCTACCGCCAGAATACGATAATCGTCAATATCCGGCGTGTCAGGTACAATTCTCACCAACAGTAAATAATACGCGTGACGTAACTTCCACATCACGTAGTCATGCCGATCAACTAACACTCGTTGAACTAATGCGAGACGAGAATGTGCTAAAACACAAGAGTTTTTCAGCCTTTTATACCTGAAAAACGAAATATACATCCCATGGTATTTCTAAAATCATTCACAGGTGCTTTTCCAGAATCATGGAACGACAGGCAGCGGATACAGTTCATCTTAGGCTATGTACACGGTGAAGGATCAATTTGGGGTACAGAAATAATAGACAAACGTCACACTTATGCAGATTTTGAAAAGCATTTTTTGAATAAATTCTGGAGTTCAGGTATACAACAAAGACTCCGAAAGGAGGTTTACAACGCCGAACCTTTCAACACCAAAGGAGGAGGCTTGAGACGTTATTTTGAAAAATATCTGCGTAAAATTCAGTATTGGGACACGCCCATTTCAACCAAAGATGTAATCATGATCTTAAAGTCAAAACGTTCTGTGTCAATAAGAGAAAAACTAGTTAATGTGAGTGAAGAAGACCTAGAAGCATTTCTTTCTGTTCTTGACCATTTGGATATGATCTATGAGGATGTGCGTGCGAGCGCGCGGAATAATTATAATAATGGACCGCTCGCTCCGCAGCAGCACATAACAAATTGCGTCAATGGAATTTCGTACCAACATAACACGGGACAACCAAACGCTCAGTCTTACGGAAATCATAACAGTTTCAATCGCCGTAATGGAAAACAATATAACAAATATCCACACCAGAATAGATACAATCCGATTTATCAAAACACACAGCAACAATACCGTAATTCACCGATAAATCACAACGATAATTACCAGTACCAGAACAACAAGACGAATAATGGAAATCGTCACAAGGGAAAGAATTGGAACAATTATAACAGACCACGACAGTACAGTCAGGCGAGACACTTCACTCCCTCCCACCCAATGAATTTTGCACAGCCGAAAAATGTGGCATTTTCTCACCAACCCAACCAACAGTTCAGGAACAATAGTCAGGACAATTCGTCGCATGCTTTTCCTGACACCACCGGTCACAATAGCCAAGAAAATCCGACCATTTTCTACACACAGGCGAACCAAGCACCAAACACGATGTCAAATAACACGCAATCAAGTGATGCACAAGTCGTATGGGATACGAACGCGAATTTTCGGCCTGGTAGGTCGCAAAATACTAGTCAAGTAAAAATAACTGACATTTCAGCTCCACCCCAGTCGGAAAACCATTAGCAAATTCTTTATGCTTCCACGGGGAAGTTGCGGAACCAATAAGCTCTCATATCTATAACCACTCATGCCAACCTAAGAAAAAAGGCGCATGACAAACACATTAGCAAAGTCTTATCGTATCGTATAAAAGAACGAGTGCTATTAAAGACCCACTTCAAACCATCTTCGATTCATCATAAGAATCGCAAGTGGCAGCACTTGTATGAAGGACCATATATTATCTTAAGAAAGCCGCACATTGGTTGCTATCTATTAGCTGACCCTGTATCTGGACGAATAAAAGGATTGTTTCATCACGCAGACTTGAAGAAATACCGAGTCAACCATTGAAAATATCTGTTAAGTTAAACTGCTAAAATAAAATATACACACACTATAAGTTGTCATACTATGTGTGAAGTACCAACGTATGTAAGAGTAGTCCACAGGACTAACACCCTGTCGACCTGCCACAACAAGATAAGTAATTTATATGAGCACCTTAAGTAAAACACATTTATTGTAGGAGAGCAAGATTTGCCTTAGATGTAAGTTAGTTTTAAGTTAATTGAGCCATGAACGGCCACAGCCGAAAGAGCTGACAAATATATATTATAGTAGGGACGTGCTAAGTGCCACCTGCTATCACTAGTTTTAAGTATAGCAAAGCTCTCTCCTCTTGAATGAAATAAATTAAATGATCATTCAGACCAGAATGATTGCTCGTAGGTTAAAAAAAAATTGATTAAGGTCGGTCACTCTAATGACGTAAAAGTTATGTTATGCATAAGGAGTGTGTGACAACAAATTTTATGAGACCACCTATGAAACACAGCAGGCAAAAAGCAGCAGCTTAGCATATAAGAATCAAGTAAGTCAATAACGATCCAGGTAGCAGGAAAGAAGTGCGCAACTCTATTATTTTATTATAATACGGAGAAAACCGTATACGCACATAAGAATTTTACGGCACAGTGCAGCTGAAATACTTACAAAGATCATTTATAAATAAACTAATTTAGTACTAGAAATATCTATTTCAGGTCCTCGAGGTATGACGATTTTTTTTTTTTTTTTTAGAAAACCAATTTTACGATACATGGAACAGAAGATAGTTAACAGACACAGTTCCCTGCTAATGCATGGTTTAAGTAATTTTAGATATGCATAGAAAATTGTTTAGAGAGCTGGATCAGACGACACTGAAACTACTGTATCGATTTAATTATACTATTTGTCATGAAAAACTAAGGTGATAATAATATATGTTAAGCTCATCATATCATACGTCATTAACACTGTGTCTTCAAATCTCTTCACTCCATAAAAGTCTTTTGTGTTTTCCTCTAACCAGTATCCTTACCATCCTACCTTATCCAGTGGAGAAGTGAATTTTACGAGTTGGTTGCATGATTGATACATACAGGCTATACGAATGGATAGTCGTGACACATTGGATGTCGACGGGCTATGCTTATTCTCCGCAAATTGCGAGTTCAGTTAAGATTTGTTATGTGCAATTGCACGACAGGGAACACCAAGCTTCCTAATTTCCCTAATGGTAGTTTGAACACGAACTGTTCATCACGTAAACGAAGCCACATTGATTATGTCTTCAAACTAACGACGTAATAGAGAGAAAATAAAAGAGCTGAACTTCAGAAAAGAGTAACTATTGTAAAAAGAAAAGAATAACAAGATTTCGAACAAAGTGTAAACCTAAAGTGCCTAGGAAGCACAAACTACGAACAAGAGACACGCTTTTCGTCAGGCCTTGTAGTCACAGACTAAATATTTCTTTGTAAATAATGTTTAGACACGATATGTATACTAAATTTTAACTGTACTTTGTAGTAACAATGCAGTCAGTAATAAATGGACACGTATATGCTGCTGCGTGTGAACCGACTATAGACAAGTAATTAATGGACACGTATAAAAGTGGTGCGTGTGAACCTTAACATGACGACCAAATAAATGTGAACATGAATTAACAATAACGTGCTAACTGAAAAGGTGATAACTCCAAGGACACGTGTGAAATACCGCTTGTGAAGTAAAGTTATAAGTACTTGTACCACGAAACCACGATGTAGAAAGCCGAAGAGTGAAAGTGAATGTGTTGTACTTACCACAAACGGTACTGTACGCCTTTCCACGGACACATTCTTCGAAACAGCTGCGGAAGTCGCCGCATCTAGCTGCTTCCGTAATCAAGAGTCGATGAAAAACTGTGTAAAAACTCAAACCACAGCTAGTAGACACCAAACGCTCTGCTTCTCGCAGAATACTGCTGCTAGCGTTGTGGGACTGTCAAGTTATTATCACGTTATTGTGACCAACGGACGTAACACTGTGTACGCTGAGCGCTCAACAATCAATTTTTCTTTGCACAACGAGCGCGGATGCCAAATGTGTTTGAAATTCATTCAAAATAAAATATCATAAAGCAATGAATTAAGCACTCATGTACCTTGTGAAATTATAAAGACACTAATCGCAAGAGTCTTAAGCTCGATTTTGACATTTGCTACCGAATTTACTGACCAGGCCGAGTAATGACGAAAACGTGTCGAACCAAATAAAACCAGAAAAATAGATAAATATGAGAACTAAGCGTTCCTAAGAGAATGAGACCCTATGTACATAAACAATTGTTATCCTTACCTAATCCAGTTTTCTTTTAGACTAAGTTATTAGTAAGTAAGCACATTCTAATACAGATTTTTTTCTGTATTTTTCATGTACGAAAACATAAATGGAAGCACGGACATGTGTCAAGTGAAATAGAGACCGCCACCATACGGCTCAACATGTTGCAGAACCAGTCTTCCAGTTCCTGACCCACGACGTATTTCCAACGCAACATCACACCCCGACAAATACTCCAACTTCCACAGTGAAAGTGATGCCCTACTTTTCCTCCACTGTGAAAGTGTAATCAATTTCCCCACTCAAGTGCAGTGCTATCATTTATACCCGAAGTTCTACCACTCCCAGTGCAACTCATACATACCCAAGTGCAGTGAAACATTTTTTTTGCAGGCCATAAAAGCCACAAATAAGTAAAGTGCTACGTATTTACTGCAAGAAATCTTCGACGAAACAACGACAAAAATATTCCTGTAATATGTCATTGTAAAACAAGAACGTCAATTTTTTGTAACATATTTTTTCCACGAGTGCACACAGCACCCAGACTTCCTGCGAAGTCAAGTAATTTATTTCTTTGCTATTTTTTAATATTTATTATGCCATGTATAATGTATCTATGTATGTGTATTTTTGTCTTAATTTCATTATCTTTTACCGAGAAATGCACATTTGTTATCCTTGAACAACACATTAGAAAGAGCACAGTTCAATTGTCATGTAGTTACACTATGGACAAATTACTATCAATTTCAGTCGTACGAATATACTTACCTGATACTCTGTATGTTAACCACTGTGCTGATGTAGTGTGTAAAATCTATTGTAAAGAATTTTTGCGAGTAATAGGCCTACTAACTTGTTTCACGAAAGCAATAATATCACGACTACGCGTGAGTCGCGATGATCCTGACGGAGTCATCGCTCCTCACGCGGGAAGCAATGTGATATTATTGGATTTCAGACATTTTGCATATGAGAAAAGGATAGCCACCGAGCTGTAGTTTGTAATGATACTAAGCATGACAACGCGAGAGTAAAGAAATGAAATCTGTTTTTAACGTGCGCCTATACCAAGACGCACGGCCAGCGTTTAAAAGGTACTTTTAAACACCATGACTCGCTGGGCGCAGACATTTAAAATCATTGCCGCAGCGCTTGATAGCAAGAAGCTGCGAAACAGAAGAAAGAACGATTTATCATTTGTTAGGAAAATTCTAGAGTCTTTATAGTTAGTTGTACTTCTGGTCGCCGATATGTTAACATGTACTTCATTACCTTTGATGTTTGGTCGCCGACTTGTTAAGACGTGTTGTGTAGCACCGCTACAAGTTATATTTCATTTAGTGTGAAAAACCACGTTATCACCAAGAAAACAAAAAAGCTTTCGTAAACTTTGTGACGATAAAAAATACTTACGCGCACGACAGGACATTTGATTTTTTACAAAATATCACACATACAAAAGCAGCGATTGTTGGACTGTTCCACGTATGAGAAAAACATAAAAATGTAAGTTTTCTGTTCATTGTAAATTTGTTAATGTTTATAGTTTAACGCCTTTGTTCTTTGAGAATATATTGATGTTTCACTGTACAGAAAATCTATGCTTATTCTTTTCTTTAAATTGACCCCAAATAATGTTTATGTTTAAATGAACTTTGTTACAGGTTCGCTCTTTATCGCGGTGTCTCGATTGTATTTGGGAGACCATTAATGTGTTCAATTTCCGATCTGACAACTTTTTTTACAAAATTTCACTATTTTGCATTTTTTTTATTATTCAAATAGGTCCCTTAGGTAATTTCATTGAAGAGTCTGATTGCGTGAAAGCAATCCGGGTTAAGAGGTCATTTGAGAAACTATTTTCACGCAATCAATCCGTACGTCTCCTAAACACAATCGAGAACCGACGCATCGTCGATCATTCATTAATTTTTCTCTCTTTCCAAGTCGTACCAAAAAACGGCCAAGGGGAACTGCCGTGAGTACGCAATCTAGTGTTAAAAGGTTGCATTCTTTATCTTGTCGGCAAACATTGCCATGAATTATCATCATCAATGTTATATTTGGTTAAATGAGAAAAGCCGAAAAACCTTTTAACGCTAGAACGTGATGCAATTGCACAGAACATTCCTGATGTTCGTATAAGGGAACAGATTTTGGAACTAGTCAACCCCTCCCTTCAACAAGTGATGTACATATTGGATCAGCTGGACACACTTGACTTTGCTCATGAATCATTTGAAACTTCACCAGCCGTGTGTCAGGTTAACCGGCCCGCCAGGCGAGCTGCACGGAGCAGTAAACAGCCCTCGCGCCCAGTCGCGCCGCTGCCGCCAGGCTCTTAGCCACGTGTGCCGCGCCGGCAAGCAAATGCAGTGCTCAAATCCTGCCCGCGGTGCGCTACTAGACATTCGCGTGAGAATTGCCCGTCACGTCAAGCTATTTTCTTTTATTATAATAAAAAAGGACCTGTTCAGAGTGTTTGCCAGACAAAGCTCAGATCGGAAGCTCAAAACCATTCTAGGCCCTTTGCTTCGCGCCGGAATCGTAATCGAACCAAGGATACTCAGGCTCGTGAAACTTCGCCCATGGAAATTCATGTAGTTCATTCCACTCCGCTCAGTGCCACTCTCTCTGACAGTGACTGTGTTCGTCCCACAAATAGTGTGCGTCGACATCGCCGGAACTCCCGTCAGGTCGCAAGTGATTTTGTACCAGTGGCAGTTCACGTTGCACGAGATAGTCGCTCTTGTCGTGAGCAGGACAATAAACTTTTTGTGGACTTGGACATTAACGGCAAAGTGATACCATTCCAGCTCGATACCAGTGCTGCAGTTTCACTGCTCAATCAAGACACGTACAAACAGCTGGGCACACCTCCATTGCGTGCCGCAAATGTTAAGTCAACTAGCTATTCAGGTCAAGAGATCTCTGTGTTAGGACAGTGCAGCCTTCTTGCAAAATACAAAGGACAAACAAAACTTGTGTCATTTTACGTCCTTCGTTCTTCTTCTGCAGTGAACTTGTCTGGTTTCGATTTATTTCAGTTGTTTAACTTGTCTATAGTAAATCAGGTCCTATCAGTGAACCAGACTGTGCCTTCAGACAGTGTTTCTCGTCTATGTGAAGAATTTGCAGACATTTTTGCACCGGGCCTTGGTTGCGCTAAGAACTATAAAGCATATTTGGAACTGAAAGTAAACACGCAACCGAAATTTTTCAGAGCGTGCTATGTTCCCCACGCATTGCGTGATGAGGTCGCAAAAACATTACACGATTTGGAATCACAAGGTGTAATTGAACGTGTGCAGGCTTCTCTCTGGGCATCACCCTTAGTAATTTTGCCAAAAGCTTCGGGAAAATTGAGACTTTGTGTGGACTTCAAGGCAACAGTGAATCCACAACTAGTGATTGCAACTTTTCCTTTACCCTGCCTGGAAGATCTTTTTGACAAACTGTGCCGGGTAAATATTTTTCGAAGTTGGACCTCGCAGATGCGTTCTTGCAAATACCGGTGGACGAAGAATCCCAGCGCGTTTCGGTGGTTAACACGCATCTTGGGTTGTATCAATTCAAACGACTGCCATTCAGGTGTGCATCCGCCCCTGCATTGTTTCAGCAATATCTACAAACTGTTTGAGCGTCGGTCCCTACTGCAGCAAATTATGTGGACGATATTGTGATCTCCAGAAAGATGGAAGAAGAACATTTGGCCAATCTCAGAACATTATTTCAGGTCTTGCGACAAAATGGTCTTCGCTTGCGGAAGGACAAATATGTGTTTTTTGCTCGTGATTTGCCATACCTGGGACATGTACTCAATGCCCGAGGCATACATCCCAGTCCCACGCACCTTCGTGCCATACAAGACTTGCCTTCACCGCAGAATTTGAAGCAGCTACAGAGTGTGCTGGGAAAAAAAATTACTATAACAGATATGTGCCACATGTCTCTTCCATTTCAGCTCCGCTTCATCACTTACGCCGTAATGGTGTTCCGTTCGTCTGGACGACGGAATGGGAACGCGCCTTTCGCCAGTTGAAATCGGCGTTGCTTTCCAATCCTTGCCTTACGCCATTCGATCCCCAGAATCCCCTTTTGTTGATGGTGGATGCATCGAATTTCGGGATCAGTGCTGTGCTTGCACACAAAGATGGATCGCACGATCGCCCTATTTCCTTTGTGTCCAAATTGCTCTCGTCTGCGCAAAGAAATTATTCACAGATCGAGAAAGAACCATTGGATCTCGTATTTGGTGTTACAAAGTTTCATGATTTCTTGTATGGTAGTCACTTTACCATAATCACAGACCACAAACCTTTGACATCGTTTTTCATCCGACCAAGCCTATACCTCCACGTACAGCGCAGAAATTCATTCGCTGGTCTATTTTCCTATCACAGTACCGCTACGATATCTTGTATTGGTCCACTGCTACACACGGAAATACCGATGCATTGTCCCACTTGCCTGTTGCTGAGGATAGGGCATTCGATTCCTCCAAACTTGCTTGCATGCTCATTGATGCGGAAACCGATGATGTGGTCGAATCGTTTCCGATTGATTTTTGTCGTGTAGCTACAGCCACAGCTGCCGACCCTGTCCTTGCTACCGTTCTGCGTTTTGTTGCTACGCCATGAACCTTGTCAAAGTCACGGATCGGGGACCCGTTGGTTCGCCGATTTTTTGCTCACAAGGAGAGACTTTTTGTTCGACGTGGTGTTTTGCTGTTGCGTTCTGATAATGATCAGTCCAGGGTCGTGGTCCCACGTTCATTTCAGTCCTCTGTCTTACAGCTTCTCCACCAAGGACATTGGGGTATAGTGAGAACGAAACAACTTGCTCGTCAGCACTGTACTTCGTTCGGAATTGATGCCGCGATTATGAATATGTGCTCTTCTTGCATGGTGTGTGCCGAACAACAATCAGCACCACCGCGGAAATTCTTTGCATGGCCAAAAGCCACTTCCCCTTGGCAACGCTTACACATCGATTTTGCTGGTCCATTCTGGAATGCTCGATGGTTGGTCGTGGTAGATTCATTCAGTAATTTTCCTTTTGTTGTTCGGATGTCTTCCACGACGTCATCTGCCACCATCCAAGCGTTATCTGCTATCTTTTGCATTGAAGGTCTTCCACAGACTATTGTTTCTGACAATGGCCCACAATTCATGTCCGCAGAATTTCAGTCATTCTGCAAGGCCACTGGTATTCAACATCTGACGTCCACGCCGTTTTCGCAACAGTCAAACGGTGCCGCTGAACGATTGGTCAGGACTTTCAAGTCACAGATGATGAAGTTAAAAGAGTCGCATTCTCGGGAGGATGTGTTATTGCTCTTTTTGTCCTCGTATCGCTCTCAGCCCCGAGATGGTCGCTCGCCGGCTGAGTTGCTCCACGGTCGCCCTCATCGAACCTTGATGTCTTTGCTACATCCGCCGCATCAGGGTCCTGTGCAGCGGCGGACACCTGCTTTTGCCCCAGGCGACGTTGTCTACTATCGCCACTACCGAGGTTCATGGCGTTGGCTCGAAGGGCGCATTCTTCGCTGCCTCAGACGCGCTATGTATCTCACGCCAGCCTGCGTGAGCTAAAACGCGTGCATTTCGGCCTCCTCTAGTAACACGGTGTTGGCTCTCCTGCCAACCACAACAATTAGCAAAACGTGAAGCCTGTAATTAGAATTCCTAGTGCCACTTCATCTGATAAATACATTTATAGCTACATCTTATAGCTCTGAGGAATTAGGAGATTGTCTGGGATTCATAATCAAAAACCATTCTCTCTTTCAGAATATAGTGAACATTTTAGTCACAGACCAAAAAGAATCCACACAATCCAATTACCAGAGCAGTTCAGAGTCTAATGCACTGATGCTACTATAACTGTTCAAATTAAATGTTTAAGTGAATGCACGCCATGACTTGATGATAATGTTCATCAGATGCCACGCTAAATAATGGTAGAATGTCTGTTCTGTGGCGGCACGTGAAAATACGACATACGCAAACTGAAGATAGATCATTAAAGTCATCCCAGAATTAACACTTCACTTGAAAACGATTTCATGGTTACGCGTATCCCAAGTAACTTATTACGGCATCCGAGTCTGTTTATAGCAATGATACCGACGCTATGCGATGCGACTCCCGGCACAGGTGGTGTGCTAATCAGCGTCTGGAGAGAACTGGGGCCTTCCTTTTCTCGCGCAGCGTTCTTACATATAAAGCCGCGGTGCGGACGGCTAAGGGAATGCCTGATCAAATCTGCTCTCCTGACTAGCTGCTGGGGTAGTAATGCACCACTTTAAGTTATCGAATAAATCATTGCTTCCTTTGCTGATGGCCAATGAAGCTTTTAATTTAATTGCGCAATCAGCACACAAGTAAGTAATCATAATAAAAGTCTGACGTGGTTAAGTCAAATGTTTTGGGCGAGAGAATTAATTTAATTACACTACACGCAGTAGACGAGCTCTGAACTTGCTTTTTGGAGATACGCTATAGCTATAGTTTTATAGTTATTCTGTTGAAACTTCTCACATTTTTATGATTATAGCGAATCTCTTTTCTTCTTAAATTTAAACATCCTAGCTTTATTTATTCGCCTACTTAATCTATCTTGCTTCCTTAATTTCTAAGCCAAAACCAGAAAATCATGAATTTCAACTAAAATATTAATTCGTGAGATCCAGAATACTGTTTCTACTAAATTATTATGCAAAAGGAATCTAAATATAAATTTTTAAGTTTCTAGCTCTTTTCTGTTGCGCCAATGATTTTTACAGAAAAACGTCCAAATTTCGAAAATGGTTAAAGTTATTGAACTGATATTCAACACATATTGATTTAGTATTACTCCTGACATGCTAGAAACGTTTCAGGTTATTTACTTGATTTTTAAAGTATTGCGCAACATTTATGACATCAGAGCTAGTTACACCGGACTGGCTGGCACACAATGGAAAGACTGATGTGAATTTTATATGGCGTGAGTAGGCTGCTTCCCTAGATATTGGGTCGGTTACCTAAGCTGTGTGATAATGGACATCCAGCAATGGGCCTATGCTCACTGTTACAATAATGTAGCAGTAACAGTTTTAACACACAAGCTATTTCCAATTTTTTTTCATTTTAATACAGTGCTGACTATGTCTGTAGTGGATTTTTGTAATGTGATACTGGTGTATACATTCCTAAAAGAAAGGTTTCGTTTTGATTTTGTGCCATTTTAATCTTGGAGAAAGCAGGTTATCTGAATTTTCCCTTAGAACAAGCAAGATGTATTTTCTAGCATTTGCACGTTAATTTCTTCTCTTATTCTGCCTGCGGTTGATGGCTGATCTCTGCTGCTGTTGCTGGCACTACAGTGTACAGAACACGAGCAAGCATTCTGTCTGATGGTTAGTTATGTGGAGAGGATAACTATTTTTTTGGATATGTGATGGTTGATGGTAGGGGGATCCATGACAGTCTTTTTTGGGCAATAAATCATTATAATTAGGTTATAAGTTATAGAAAATATGTGATAAATGATTAGATCTGCAGGCTGGCCTCATCCCTCCCACCTACAGGACAGTGCCCGTTTTCATTTCCCTCTGTTTTAAATGAAGAAAATAGCGGCGAAACATCTTTGGCAGTCATTTTTGGGACATAAATAATTATAATTGAGTAATAAATTATAGAAGGGAAATAAATGATGACAATAAAAGGGGTCAGTCATTATTTACAGAAAATGGGTAATGAATGATCCAAATTCACTAATTGGACAGTAAGTTATAGCAGTAACAGCACAGGTCATTAATAAAAGTGATAGGAGGCAAGGTGGCTAGGCCAAGTGGATGGCTCATAGAGAACATTGGACCCCTTGTGACAGAGGGTAGAGTCGTGGGGGAGGGGCGAATGGAAGGGGGAGGACATTAACCTTGGAGGTAAGTCTCACGGCTGCCTCACACTGGAGAACATTGATGTTTGACATTGCTGATATCGAGAACAAATAGTCCTTTGTGCCAGTATCCCAATTGATCCAGCGCTCGAAGATACAGATTTCATGCAAGACATTTCCTATGTGAGATGAAGGTGACGTTGTGGCGTCTGAAAGAACTCGTAAAGGGACATCCTCCTCTAGCATTACTTTTCTTCAACAGTAGTAGTCGATACCAGTAATATTTTTCGAATTTTGGTCAGGTCCATACTACCTCAGCTGTTTTTCTGAAAAATTTCATCTAATTTTAGACACAATATTTTATATTTCAAGCTCAAATTTGTGAAAAAGAATTACTTTAGTTTCGTTGTTACAATCGATATGTTCTAACTCTGAATGTATAGTTAAAATTGTTTTTTTAGAAACATTTAAAATTACGAATTATTTGGAACACTTAAAATTTCTATTATTAATTATGCAATCCAGTACTGTTTATTGTGTTTATTTCTGGATTCATTTATGAAATAATAATTGAACTTAATAGAAACTCATTTATCAAGAAAAATTGTTAACCCTTTGGAATATTGTCATTTCCGCAGAGTGAGGGAGTTGTAAGCATGCCTCTGATGTGATCGGACGTACTTTTGTATTTTGGGCGAACACTGTAATTCTGGCTTTGTTAATGTGAAAATTTAAAAGACATTGTGATGTAATAAAATGTGACGCAATAAATTAACGTAAAAACAAAGATTCTGCAACGACATTCTTCAAAATTATTTAGAACAATTGAACCACGAGAACCTAAAATGTGAGAATTTCAGCTTCAAGAATCAGACACGTAAACATGAAGAACTGGAGACAACTGTGCAAGAAAAGAAAAGAAAAAAGTTTATTGTAAGTCTTATTCCTCTGGAACCTTAAGAAAAGACTTTACCATAGTGGACAGTAGCAACAACAAAGAAGAAAGGAGGGAGTAGATTACAGACGGGAGGCCATAAAACAGGTAGGAGAAGTGCGATTAGTGAAAACGCATACTTTGTGGATTTTGTAATTAAAACAGATCGATAGGCAAAAGGAGACCACTGTCTATTAAAATTGCAGTACAAGGGATGCGACATTTCAAAATTGTTAATATAGCATGAAGTGCACTACATGCTTGGGAATGTAAACGATTAACATTCAGCCCAACTACACAAGGGGATAGGAGTAACGAAATCTACATTCTGTATATAAGGAGAAGTGGACGAACTTTCCAGATTGGTGATATGGAGTGCAATTTGGAACATAACACATTCATCAAAAAATGGCTCTGAGCACTATGGGACTTAACATCTTAGGTAATCAGTCCCCTAGAACTTAGAACTACTTAAACCTAACTAACCTAAGGACATCATACACATCCATGCCCGAGGCAGGATTCGAACCTGCGACCGTAGCAGTCCCGCAGTTCCGGACTGAAGAGCCCAGAACCGCACGGCCACCGCGGCCGGCTACACATTCATCTCTGGTGCACATAGCCGGCAGTGCGGACTGCAGGCATTACCTTTCAGATGTGTTAAGGCGGTTGCTGTACCCTATTTCTTGCATACCTGCGTTACCTTTGGGCAGGATAACGCAATATCGCGCGTTACCAGAACTGTCCTCACCTACCTCGATACAGAGGGCAGGAGACTGTTGCCCTGACCAGTAGAGACTCCAGACCTCTCACTCACTGACAACATCTGGTCATGGGTTGCCGAAAGACTGCCGCGCCACCACTAGGTTGCTGTTACTATTGATAAACTCTGGTATAGTGTTGAGCCGGCCGGAGTGGCCGAGCGGTTCTAGGCGCTGCAGTCTGGAGCCGCACGACCGCTACGATCGCAGGTTCGCATCCTGCCACGGGCATCGATGTGTGTGATGTCCTTAGGCTAGTTAGGTATAAGTAGTTCTAAGTTCTAGGGGACTGATGACCTCAGAAGTTATGTCCCATAGTGCTCAGAGCCATTTGACCATAGTGATGAAGCTGCGTCGAATGACGTACCTGTATCTGCAACTTGAAACTTCCTGCCATATTAAAACTGTGTGCCGGACCGAAACTCGAACTCGAGACCTTTGCCTTTCGCGGGAAAGTGCTCTACCATCTGAGCCACCCAAGCACGACTCACGACCCGTCCTCACAGCTTCAATTCTGCCAATACCTCGTCTCCTAGCTTCCAAACTTAGCAGAAGCTCTCCTGCGAACCTTGCAGAACTAGCACTCCTGGAAGAAAGGATATTGCAGAGATATGGATTAGCCACAGCCTGGGGGATGTTTCCAGAATGAGATTTTCACTATGCACGGACGGGTCGTGAGTCGTGCTTGGGTAGCTCAGATGGTGTAATAAAAAAAACTGAGTTAATCGATCAACAACAAACTTAATACGGATGTCTTACGACGTCCGCCTCGAGCAGATGCAACGAACGAAAGCGAAGAAAATGAGATTTAAAAAAAGAAGATGGTAGAGCACTTGCCCACGAAAGACAAAGGTACCGAATTCGAGTCTCGGTCCGGCACATAGTTTTAATCAGGCAGGAAGTTTCACATCAGCGCACACTCCACTGCAGAGCGAAAATCTCATTCTGGTACCTGTATCTTTTATACAAGCCTAATTTGAATCCAGCCCGTTTATGCTGCCAGAGGTAGCGGCGCTGTCTTCTAAATGTCGCCCATGGACTCAACAAGTTTTTGGCAGCCCCCAACAGAAATACTGAGCCATGCTGCCTCTATAGCCGCCCATAATTGCAGAAGTGTTGCCGATGCAGGATTTTGTGCATAAACTGACCTCTCGATTATGTCCCACAAATGTTCGATGGGCTTTAAGTCGGGAGCTCTGGTGGCCAAGTCATTCAAAGTGTCCAGAATGCTCTTGAGACCAATCGCGAACAACTATGTCCCAGCGACATGTTGCACTGTCAGCCATAGAAATTCTATCGTTGAATGGCTGAAAATTGTTTCCAAGTAGACTAACGTAACTATTTACAGCCAATAATCGGTTCAGTTGAACCAGAGGACCCAGTAAATTGCAAGTAGACATAACCCACATCATTATGGAACCAAAACCAATTTGCACAGCACCTTGATGACGATCTGGGTCCATGGCTCCATGGAGTCTGCGCCAAACTCGATCCCTATCATCTGTTCTCACCATATCGGACTCATGTGACCAGGCTACGTTTTTCCAGTCAACATGGTCACGAGCCCAAAAGAGGCGCTGCAGGCGATGTCGTGTTGTTAGCGAAGGCACTCTCGTCGGTCGTCTGCTGCCATGGCCCATTAACGCCAAATTTCACTGCACTGTGCTAATGGAAACGTTCGTCGTACGTCCCAGAATTGATTTCTGCTTGTCTTCTAGCACTGCCAAAACCCCGCTGCTCTCGGTCGTTAAGTGAAGGCCGTCGGCCTCTGCGTTGTCCGTGGTGAGAGGTAATGCCTGAAATGTGGTATTCTTGGGACACTCTTGACTCTGTGGAAATAGGAATATTGAATTCCCTAACGATTTCCGGGGGCAACGGCTTTGTCCCAGTGGATACACCGGTTCCCGTGAGATCACCGAAGTTAAGCGCTGTCGGGCTTGGTCGGCACTTGGATGGGTGACCATCCAGGCCGCCATGCGCTGTTGCCATTTTTCAGGGTGCACTCAGCCTCGTGATACCAATTGAGGAGCTACTCGACCGAATAGTAGTGGCTTCGGTCAAGAATACCGTCATAACGACCGGGAGAGCGGTGTGCTGACCCCACGCCCCTCCTATCCGCATCCTCCACTGAAGATGACACGGCGGTCGAATGGTCCCGGTAGGCCGCTCGTGGCCTGACGACTTAATGCTTTTAACGATTTCCGAAGTGGAATGTCCAATGCGTCTAGGTCTGACTGCCACTCCGCGTTCAGAGCCGTCGTGGGATCATAATCACGTCGGAAATCTTTTCACATGGATTACTTGCGTACAAATGACAGCTCTGCCAATTAAGAGTCCTTATATGCCTTGTGTACGCGGTATTACCATCATCCGTATATGTGCATATCGCTAGCCCATGGCTTTTGTCACCTCAGTGTATTATCCCGAAATCACCTAAGAACTTTATCATGTATTTATTGTGCTAAAGTCCGCAGCTCGTGGTCGTGCGGTAGCGTTCTCGCTTCCCACGCCCGGGTTCCCGGGTTCGATTCCCGGCGGGGCCAGGGATTTTCTCTGCCTCGTGGTGACTGGGTGTTGTGTGCTGTCCTTAGGTTAGTTAGGTTTAAGTAGTTCTAAGTTCTAGGGGACTGATAACCATAGATGTTAAGTCCCATACTGCTCAGAGCCATTTATTCTGCTAAACTGCGTACACACAACTCTAATTTCATTACCATCTGTTCTTCACGGTGGTGTAGTTTTAATGCCGTGATCTGCATTAAAATGAAAACAATTTCTCCACGCTTCCGTCCAGTGGCAGTATAAGTTGTAAGTAAGGTGACGTTGCGCTTTAAGAGAAAGAAGTGGCGCAATTTTGCAGGGGCGCGAGGGAATCTTGGGTAATCAAGTAAGTCGGCGGAAGCTGCAGCCGTGAACGTTTCACCAGGACTAGTCCTGAGGATTCCACTTTGCCAAGTGCAATTCAAAATAATTCGTTTGTCTCCTTTTCTCAAATGCCCTCAGCAGAAGCTAATATGGAAGAATGAGAAACAAGCAGTGTCGATAAATTACACTGAGGAAAAGTGATATAAGTGATTAAGGCATGGGAAAATCTAAAAAGGTCTGGTGTGAATGATGTAAATACTCCATTATTAAAGTTTACGACGTGATTTTGGATTTTGGATCTTGGACCACTACATACATGCAAGATGTGTTGGAAAAGCAAGTTCATTCCCATAGGATACCAAAGTAATTATGAAAGCCTTAAATACCTTAATTAGTTGATAAGGACAGTTTTAACGATTACAGCAAATATAAGTGACTCTATCCATTGGATGCCATGTACAGAGTATAATTTTGGAATTCTTGAAAGCAGACCAAAACAGATGAGGAACTAAAGAGATGAATATATATATATATATTAAACTAAATAGTCAAGCGACAAGAATTGCAGCATTCAATATCTTTATACTCGATGAAAAAATAGCATGTCTCTGATACGCATAGCATCTTTGTGTGAAGTTACAGGGCACAAATAAAGTACTGTGAAGAGCACATGCATGGAACAGCGGTATGCAGCATCTTTTTTATTCTACTTCCCTTGTATAATGAGCCATAAAAAAAATTCGTTTGACTACGTTGTTACAATGTACACTGCTGGCCACCGTAAATGCAACACCAAGAAAGACAAGAGGTAGCACAACAAAATTTATTGTGCAGATAACATGTTGACCAAGTATCAAATGATTACGTTTACAGACGTCTGTGACATGTGGTTCCTGCCAGAATCAGTAGCCAGAGTAGCCGCCATTGTTGGAGATCACCGCTGCCACACGTCTCGGCATTGAGTCAAAGAGACGTTGGATGTGTTCCTGGGGTACAGCAGCCCAAGCAGCTTCCACACGTTGCAAAAGATCATCTGGTGTGGCAGCTGGGGATGTAATCTGGGTCACTCGTTGAGCAACCATGGACCACATGTTTCCTATCGGCGAAAGATCCGGAGAGCGAGCCGGCCAGGGAAGCAATTCAATCTGGTTATTGACGAAGAACATTTGGACAATGCGTGCCACGTGTAGTCGCGCATTATCCTGTTGAAATATGGCTGTGGCCGAGCCCTGAAGGTAAGGAAGGACAACTGGCTCCAGCACCTCGGATATGTAGCGCCGGCTATTTAAAGTACCGGCAATGCGTACTAGAGGCGTGCGAGAGTAATATCCAATACCGCCCCATAACATAATACCCGGTGCAAGACCAGTGTGGCGGTGCATAATGCAGCTGTCCAGCATCTTCTCTCCACGGTGTCTCCACACTCGAATCCGACCATCGTGGTGCTGCAGACAGAAGCGTGCCTCGTCAGTAAAGACAACGTCATTCCATTCTGCCGTCCACATCCGTCTGTCATCACACCACTGGCGAGGAGACGTCTGTGGTTCTGCGTCAATGGTAGACGAAGCAATGGACGTCTTGCGGACAGACCACTCTGCTGTAAACGGCGTCGAATGGTACGTGCAGACACTGGATGATGCGTTACAGACGCAATGTGCTGTGCTATGGTTCGGGATGTCACTGAGCGATCCGTCATTGCCATGCGCACAATTTGCCTATCAGCACGTGCAGTGGTGCACCGAGGTGAATGCGATCGACCACGTCGGTCCGTCGTACCCTCCTGCATCCAACGGTCACATATCCGCATTACAGTTGTTTGGTTTCGTCCAACACGACTAGCGATTTCTCTGTATGATAATCCACAATCTCGGTAAGCCACTATCCTTCCTCTGTCGAACTCGGATACTTGATCAAAAGATGTTCGCTGTTGTCTACGAGGCATAACTGATCGTCTTGTGAAACAACCACAAGGTAAACACACGTGCCGAACGTACACTCGTCGAAATCGCCAAGCCTTAAATGGCGCTATGAGGTGGCGCCACAGGCGCGCGTGATGTGCGTCTGCGGTGAAATTCTAATCAGTTGCATATCTCATCGCTCCAAACTCATGGTGTAAATTTCACTTGATTCGGATGCTTCCTTCAGGGTGTTGCATTTACGGTGGCCAGCAGTGTATATGCAGCCCAGCGTTACTCCGATGCTCGCTCCGACATGTAGACAAGGGATTAGTTTGGCCTTTGAACGAAAACTTTTTAATCGTTTTTTATAAATATATTTTACTCTTACAAATTCGTGTTTTTTTTTAATTTTAACTGAGGGTTTTCTGAAACATGAATTTCATCGAGAGCAAGAGATGGAATATTAACCGCTTAGCACTTGGGCTGCTGCTTTGAAAAGGCGCCTGTGTTCTACACTAATATCAGGAAACAAACAAATTTCCACATGAAGATGATGGTGTGAACCATCGAAAAGCATAGTGGGAAAATGAACAAGTGTCTAATGATGTAAACTGTTTCATTTATATCTTCACATCTCTGTCACATGTGGAGGGATGCAGACACAGTTTTTAGACAGATGGGAACGCATAAACATTCATATGCAGTTGTGTATGTGTGTGTGTGTGTGTGTGTGTGTGTGTGTGTGTGTGTGTGTGAGTGTGTGTATGTGTGATGGTGAATGAGTTCGTGTGTTTTTAGTACAAGCAGTGACTAATGATGCAATTTGAACAAAGAACAATATTTTTTGTACATTATTGGTTTACTTGTTCATAAATATGTAAATGGAGAAAGCGTTGTACGTAACATATAAAGGAATTCTTTGACAGGTATACGTTTGTGTTAGTAATTCAGTTGCATGAGCGAATGATTTAAAAATTTAATTGTTTATCTTTTGGGTAAATGATCGGCGGACGAATAAATTGACTAATCAAGTAACATAAGAACCACTAGCCGAAGAAGCATGCAAAAGAAAATTTATTTATTTTTGTCCTTTACGAAGATCACGAGCGACTTCTTCAGCGCTCTTCTTTCTTCTCAACACTACATCATTCCTTCACTGTTTTTGGTTCTCTCTGCTTCCGTGGTATTAATTTTGATTCTGGTATCAGTCCACTTAAAATCTTTCACTGTTTTCCTGTAGCTGGACCGATCCTATATTGTTGTGTACGGATTTCTTTTATGTATTCCAGTTGCTTTCCTCACCTCCCTGACTTATTCCATCCATATGTTACCTGTTAAGCATGTTGTGTTCCACATCTTCTTTGTCAATATGTTGTCTTCGATCCTCATGACTTGTGCAGCGTATCTGTCTTCTCTTCAGTGTCATGCTTGAAATTAATTATACGCTTACTTAAAGCTTTTCTCTTTATCTTTGTATCCACACCTGACTCTGTATACTTCGTTTCTTCTCCTGCAGTAAGATACTGTCTTTCCTGTTCACTGTGATCGTCTCAGGTTCTGGTTGTTGACATGTGATATGAGTATATCAATATGTCACTCGTCTGTACGACTGTTTCTTCCCATAGTCTGTCTTTGCTATATAGTGCAGACTGCTGCATTTGGGACTTGTTTATTACGGTCCTCTCCGTCTGTAGCTTACCTATTATGTTCTCTTCCAGACACCACTGATAAACTGTGAACCCTCAAGTTGATCTCCGCGTTCATTACTTTAGTCTTACTATACACTACCTGGAGGCCGGCTTTCGCTGTAAGATTTTTCAGCATCTTCCTTGCATCGTGTTCGTTCTCGTGTAGCGATGTCATATCATCGACAAAGTGTATGAGGTCTGCTATAAACTTCATTTTATATTTAACTTGTACCCCCTTCAAAAATCATAGTTCTTTACACATGTCTTCACCACTGGATCATTTCATCCAGAGCAAATTTGAATAGAATCAGCAAGTAATCCCTCTACTTTTCGATCTACCGTCCGTATTTCAAAACTTTCCGGCAATGAGCTTCAGTCCCTGACGCTAGTAATTACTTCTTCGAATGTGTTGAAACGTCCCCTTTGAACAATTATACAAGACTGTGCTTAAACGGCCCCACAATATTTTTAGCGCAACGCAATCTGACTTTCAATAATCCCTACAAAAGAATGGCCCTGACTAATATTAAACTATACCTTTCACAAATCACTTACCTCACAAAAATCTTCGTAACTCAAGCTACTGCAATACAGCGAGCGCCACTACTGCCAGCTAAATGAAAGATTCAAACTAGTGAAGGCACTAACTACTGATAGGCATAGTTAGCAAATAAAAGATTTTGATAGAGAACAAACAATGTATTTACCTCAATAATGTTCAAAAGTCATAATGTATATAGCAGTTCATGACATCCAGTCTAACAAATTTCCAAACTCCGCCATTTCTCTCACCACATCCACCACTGCTGGCGGCTCACCTCCAACTGTGCAACACTACGCACTGTTAACATCCAGCTGCCCAACACTACAATGGCAGACAACAATGCAAACTAGCCACAGACTGCACACAGCACAGCCAGTGATTTTCATACAGAGCGCTACGTGGCGTTACCAATAAGAAAACCTAAACAGCCTACTTACATAGCCCCCATGCTCCCCACAAAAAATTTTACAAATTGTTTTGGGCAGTGGCCAATACTGATTTGAAAATTTTTTTCATAATTACAATAACAAAGAAATCAAATGCACACACTTATTGATACAATGTTGGTCAAAAGCTAAAATTTTCTCACAGTCCATAAAGACAGTCCTGATCATTCATCACAGTAAAATAGCAGTGTTTTTCTCAATGTCTGAGCAGTAAAAGAAAATGCACACGGAAGTAGTGGATTTCCAACGGAAAGACAGTGCTGACTCTTGACATGCAGACAGGTAATGGGCCACAACAGAGCAAACCCACAGCAGAGTCATTCGAAGTTTTGAAGAATACTGATAAGTAGGTCATCACAGAGCAGACCCACTGTAGTCCTGGTAGAGATTATGGTATTGGTGGGCCACCAGAGGTGCAGACCCACTGCAGTCCTTGTAGAAATAATGATACTGGTGAGTCAGCAAAGGTGTAGACCCACTGTAGTCCTTCCAGAGATAATGGTATTGGTGGGTCATCAAAGATATAGACCCGCTGTAGTCCTTGTAGAGATGGCCAGCAGCCATCTGTTGTGACTGTGCAGGTGCACAATCACCATCGAAGAGTCTTGCGGAGAATATAGCAAGTCCATCAACCACCACTTGTGCACTCACAAAGTTTTTCGAATTGTCCTCAGAACCAGCAATGCTGTTATCTAGTCCCTTGCTGAATTATTAACACACATGCAAACACTAACAGTCCCTACTTCTCACATATTGTCCATATACTATGACCAACAGAAACGTGTGCAGTGAAATGGAAGTTACAAGTTACTTAATTTGATGAACTGGTGTCAATTACAATTTTATAACATAAGAATACAATAACAAAGGTACCAAATACATCATTAGAGAACATAATAATACAGATAACATTTGTAGTAATACAGGCTTTACAAAAGAATCGAAATAACATATATATCAGTGTTACAGGAATTATGACGTAAGTACATACATAAAGATCAGAATAACTTTTGAAACATCACCTTCGCACATGAGCAACAAAACAGAATAAATAACGTCTAAACATCTTTTCAAAGTAAATAACATATTATCAGAAAAATTCTACAAGTAACTCTCATCAGATAAACACATAAAGACGGGAAGAACACAAATATACAAGAGTACACAAACACATAGCAAAATAAGAGGAAAGGGCAGGGTTTGTTTTCAGTGTAACATTTGGTATTGCAGTCCAACCTAAAAACTTCATTCCATAGATCTTTCGTCTTATTTCAACATTTGTTTCCACCAAAAAAATCCTATCCAAGCATGCTTTCTGTATTTATATGTTCATATATTTCTTACCTAATTATTTATTTTCCATTATCTTACCTCATCATTTATTTTCAAGAAAATCCTACCTAAACCTGTTGTCCCTAAACCCTACTTTTTTGGTTCATATCCTCTTTCAAAATACTTTTTTGGCCAAACCATTTTCTTACAGCTTCTAAATGCATTTCTTCCAATTCATCACAACTAGTTCTCTCATATAGCCTACCCCCTCTTAAGCTAACTTAAATCTACTGAGCTCAGATATATATACCAAGGGACGAGGCAATGCAGCAGCACATAACAAATTAACACAAACAGCAAGGACAAAAAAAATACAAATTGGCAAAGTAAGCAACAATATTACAACTAATATAAGGCAATGAGCAGCAAACAAGAAAAATAAATCAGTAGTAAACTGGCTTAGCAGAGTAACACAAAGTCAAATTCAGTAACACTATGCCTGGCAAACAGCAGCAGCAAATGAAATAACTTATATCTAAACATGACATAGCTCAAGCAGAAAAAATATTACATTAAAGACAACAATGCAGACAAGGGAAATGTATATTCACATCTTAATGTCTATGTAATTAAAGTGGTGCACCACAAGAAGTTATTCTACCAAAAAAATTACCAAGTAGTTGAAAAGAAAATTCCGTATGCAATTCCTGTGAAGGGAAATGTCTTTTTATGCTCCTTCGTTTTTTTTAATAGATCATAAAATTATTTACTGGATCTGTAGGCATAAAATATTTATATTAGTACATCTATTAAATTTTATTTTAACCAATGCTGCAGTGCAGCTAGAAACTAGATATTAAACAAAATGAGTAAATAAATACATAAAGCAAGCCATATGGCATTTCTCTCAACTAGCAAGACAATAGCCGTGAAATGTTTCTCATCGTTTCATTAGGCATTTTAGTAAATATCATAAATTAAGAGCTCCACAGTATAATCATATGTTTTCAAGTTTTAGCGTGTCGTATTTGCGATGCTTTCTACAAAGGATTGTCAATAGTGAGGATAATGGCCCCTTTTTTTTTCTACCTGTGCCTCTGAAAAGGCACACACTAATGGCTTTTTCTCCAGGCGTCTGACACAGCTGGGTGCCCACGACGCATTACGTGCAGGTGGTCACTTAACTTTCTTACCGAAATATTTACGACAGGAGTTTCCGCTACAGTGACAATCTCATATAAAAATATTTCACAGGTCAATAATTTGCGTTACAAATCTGTAGAAACAAAATCCTATTGACATAACAGAGTCCAAAAAATTTCCGTCAGCATTGTAATACATTCACGCATTTACATACATTTCATAACTCTTAAAGTACGATTCTTGGTTTCCAACAACCTTTTTCACATACCAGAGTCCCTAACCACTACTCATTATTCCTTACCTTATTCGTCGACACTTCTTCAATATTTCATCATAACAGATACGTAGCATACTCAAATAACTCATATAGCATCAGCTTATTGATCATAAACATACCGCAACAGCATAATACACATAGTCATCGTAATAATAACATCATAACACCTCAGTCAACTCTCAAAATCGTCGTAGCTTCCTCCAATAATTTCAAAACCTAAAAAAAATTCTCTGCTCATTTCAATAGTGTCATCTACCTCAAACGTACTTTAAAATCATGATCCCATACCAAATACATCATTCAAAGCTCTCATAGTATCACAATGGTTCCAAAAAAATATGAACAGTTGACAAAGTACAGACAAAATACAATTTTGTAAGTGTGAAGTTATCCAACGGTGTAATTACGTAAACATCTGTCACTGCCGTAGTAAAAAAGTTTGTCTCTCTCAGTTAAATGATCAGATAGCTGTGTAATTATGTGTTAGAGAAATATGGTACCGATGTGTAAAATTGTATAAGCAAATACCATATTAGCTAGGGCTCCTTGTGCTTGCCACACACATGGTACACAAAGTAAGCGTGTACCCCCCTGAGGATTAATGTAATTATACCCTCAGGTGTTACAGATTACAGCAATGGAATGAAATGTATCACGGAAAACCTTTGTATCAATGTACTTCAAATATCTTTAAAAATAAATGATTTAAGTACAAAATCAATCACTCAAATATGTGTCCTGTAGCGCCAAATGTGCGTCTTGCTGTAAGATAATCTCTGTGGAAGTGTCGTAGTTATTGTCCTCCGAAAGCTACATTCTGCAGAAGCCAATGTACTTACCTCATGATAAACAAAAGTGAAATGCTTTGCGTATAGATATCGTAGTTATTACGTACAGTACCGTGATCAAGAAAGTACTACACTGTAACGTATTGTTGTGCTACAAAACAAAAAAAAGGCTGTCTTATTGTAGCTATACCACAAAGTTACTATTAAACATGTTTTACTTTCCAGAAGAACTCAGAAAAACTGTGCAGATATAAAGCAGATACAGCACAAAAGCAACAATGTAAATTGTGTCACTCATTAGTAGCGTCGTGATAAAATCGTGTAGCTGTCACATAAACTAACCACTATGTCATCTGGTATCTCACTGAAAGTACTTTAAATCCAGAATGTATTTTCAAGTAAACCAAAATGTTGCATTAAAATCTCATTAGCAGTACCAGTATATGTCCTAAGTATGTAAGCCTGATAGTCGTTAAGTAATCGTGCAACTCACAAACAAGAATGTACAAATACAACACTGTGTCATCTGTTCACTATAACAATGCATTCGTAATTTCTGTTTAAAAATGTTCCCTAGGTTCTAGGCTGGATATTTAACTTCAAACATTGTTGCATGTTAACAGTTTCTATGTGTGAAAAAGCATACTAGTAACGTGAAGTGAAAAATTTTATAGCAAAGACTAAGTTAAAAAGCAGATTATCTCTCAATAAACGGTTTTACATGTGAAATGTGGTGCAATCCTTTACTCTTCATAGTACTCAGAGTTTCAACTTAAACGCATTTATCATGCAGTATACGTCGGTAAACAATACTGGAATTTTTCTCAAGGTTAGCGTCTATGTTATTTTTCTCTGAGCCAGCCGGCGCAAGCGGCTGTCTGCGGTGCGAGTCATTGTCTGTCTCTTTGTTGGCGCGCGTCGTTATTGGGATTAGGAGACCTAACTTCTACAAATTCACCTTGTCGAGAGTGCCATGCTCTGTTTGAATCCCGCCAATTCTGATGCAATTCAGGTCTGTCGTTACGATCATATCGTCCGTCGTCATGTCGGAAGATTCCATACTTTCTTTCTTGTCGGTCACGTGGTGGAGAACTTCTCCCTGAATCGTAACTGCGCGCTGGTCCGTTGCATCTAAAGTTATTCTGTCTCCCTTGATAATATTTATTTTGGTTCCCATATTGCCTGTTTCTCTGATTGTCTCTGTGATAGTCATTACTGCGGAGAGGTGCTCTTTCCCTGTAGTTATTAGTACTCTGCCAACGGTTGTCATACGGGTGGTGTCTGTTTTGGTCACGATTTGTGTTGTGAGAATAGCCTTGTCGTGTCCAGTTATTATTTCTTTCATCGCGGAATTGCGACGGATGTGACCTGTAATTGTTGTGTTCCTGTTTTCGCGTTCCGCGATTATCAGTGTCAATTTCTAATTCTTGTAAGAGTCCCTGAAAAGCTTCAATGTCGTCTTTGCAACGTGCTGCCAAAATAATATGTCGTAAATGTTCAGGTAATTTGATTAAGCAAATTCGGATGAGTTCTGAGGGGCTGTATGGGTTTGACAGGTACTGATTCTTGTGCAACATGTCTTCAAAATATTTCACAAGACCGGAAAATTCAGATTGTTCGAAATGATTCATCATTATGATGCTATGTTTTACTCGGTCTTGTTAGCTTGAGACCAATATGCTGAGAGGAAGGCATGGTAAAATTCTCCTTCACTGTGACAATCGTGAATGACCGATCGCATTCTTACAGCTGGTTCATTCTCTAAGTAGCCACACATAAATTCTAATCTGTGCTCTAATGACCAGTTGGGAGGAAAACAATGAGAGAATTGATAGAGCCATGCTTGTGGATGAATGTCGTTTCCAGAATTCTTAAATGTTTTGAATTTACGTGTAGTAATGAACAGCCTATAGTCAAAATCATCATGTCGGCGAGTCACATGTCGGTCATTGTTACGTCGTTTCGGCGGATCCATCTCAAACTTCGGTGTGCCTTGCCAATTTCTTTCATAATTTCCGAAGTGTCCTGTGTTATTATTTTGTGGTTGTTCCGTATTTCTAAGTCCCTCTTCCCGTGTTGGAGCCCGGGTGTCCTCTGAAATATGTAATTTTTGTATTACTTGTGTCAGCTGATCTTGTACTTCCCAGATTTCTCTTTGGTGTTGCGTATTAATTTGATTCTGATTTTGTTTGAATTTCTTAATTTGTTCGCACTCTTCTGTGTGATTAAAGACTACCGGTTTTGTGTCATTCAGATTATCATCTACCTTCGTAGATAAATTATTTAGCTGATCCGAAAGTTCAACTACTTTCTCTGATAATGAACTAATTTCCTCCATGTGTCTTTCTACTGTGTCCTTTAAGTTTTCCTGAGTTTTTGCAAGTTGCGTAACCGAATCGGTAGATGCAACTGAGTCAATTTTAGCCTGCAAGGTTTCATGATTTTCATGAACAATAATTTGCAGTTCTTTTATGGCTGCTTCGTGATTCTGTAATGCATATTCATGCTGCGAAAAAATAGGTTGAAAATGCTCACAAATTTGTGTTTTTACGTCGTTACAGACTTTTTGACATTTCGATTCGATTTTATGTAATTCAGTAGTTAAATCTTCATGTGTTTGTTTAAGCGTGGTGTGAAGATTTTGTTCCATTGTGTCTAACTTTTGAAGATTTTGTCCATTTGTTGCATTAATTGTAATAACAATGCACTGGTGTCTGAAACATGTTCCTCGGTGCTTTTCGGCAGTGAATTTGCACCGGCAACATTCACATTTTGACAAGCGGAAAATGTGTCTTGACTCATTTGAGAAAACGGTGAGAACCCAAAACCTGAGTCTACAGTATTTGCAATACTGTGTTCTGTCATTCCCGATTCCTGAGGCGAGCTGTTGCCGACCGATCGATCGATAATGCTTCCCTGTTCACTACCTGTTTCACTGTCTACACCATTATTTGACGCCCGCTCCATTTCCCTATGCACAGTTACCAAATTACTACTTTGAATGTCTGTTAATTCATTACACAGCGGTGCTGGTAAGCTACGCTCGTCGTCACTATTATTTCTCTGTTTACTTTGTAGCCTAGTGTTACGTTTCTCACACGCCATTATAGTCACAATATTTCACACGATAACACAGAAAATAAGAGAACACATTAACATAGCGCTGAAAATAATATCTAGTTAATTGCAAGCTGCGAAATACTTGGTGCAAATTTACATGCGTGCCACACCTGTTTTACTGTACAACAATGAAAGACTGCAACTACAAAGGAGATTCTCTCTACAATTACGCGCTAGCAATAAACAAAATCTACACTAATTACACAAACTACAAGAAACAATCAGAAGATTCCAGTGAGTATCCTCGGCTAAGGGTCGACATATGAAACGTCCCATTTGAACAATTATACAAGACTGCTTGATCTGACCTACAATATTTTTAGCGCAACGCAATCTGACTTTCAATAATCCCTACAAAAGAATGGCCCTGACTAATATTAAACTATACCTTTCACAAATCACTTACCTCACAAAAATCTTCGTTACTCAAGCTACTGCAATACTTAATTTCATTAAGATAAGGGTCTGATTCCATTATACTGTTTTTTTTCTTACTTGTGTTCACAATCTCTCTGTGTCTCGTATCTCAGATAACTGGTTTAGATGCCATTCTCCAATCCTATTACCTGTATTTGTGTTGGCTTTATAGTGAATGGTCATGCGGTTCTAGGCGCTTCAGTCTGGAACCGCGTGACCGCTACGGTCGCAGGAGGTTTGAGTAGTTCTAAGTTCTAGGGGACTAATGACCTCAGATGTTAAGTCCCATAGTGCTCAGAGCCATGGTCATGAGTCTCAGCTTATGTCTTCTGCACATATCTACTGATCTCCCTCGACTCTTTTTATTTCTCTTTTATACCATATGTCTGCCGACAGGTCGTGGAATACCTGCGCTGAAATTAGCCAGTAGGGATGTTGCTGCCCAGCAACGATGAAGCTATAAAAATGTAAATATGATTGCGTGTGTTTTATTAAATTTTTGAGTTGTTAATTACTTACTATTCTAGAGCCATTAAGTGTTAAATAGCGATCCGTCATTACTATAAGAATACTTTGTAGCACTTCGTTCCTAAGACACGAGTGATAGGCGGAGTCATCAGTCTACTGACTGGTTTGATGCGGCCCGCCACGAATTCCTTTCCTGTGCTAACCTCTTCATCTCAGATTAGCACTTGCAACCTACGTCCTCAATTATTTGCTTGAGGTATTCCAATCTCTGTCTTCCTCTACAGTTTGTGCTCTCTACAGCTCCCTCTAGTACCATGGAAGTCATTCCCTCATGTCTTAGCAGATGTCCTATCATCCTGTCCCTTCTCCTTATCAGTGTTTTCCACATATTCCTTTCCTCTCCGATTCTGTATAGAACCTCCTCATTCCTCACCTTATCAGTCCACCTGATTTTCAACATTCGTCTATAGCACCACATCTCAAATGCTTCGATTCTCTTCTGTTCCGGTTTTCCCACCGTCCATGTTTCACTACCATACAATGCTGTATTCCAGACGTACATCCTCAGAAATTTCTTCCTCAAATTAAGGCCGGTATTTGATATTAGTAGACTTCTCTTGGCCAGAAATGCCTTTTTTGCCATAGCGAGTCTGCTTTTGATGTCCTCCTTGCTCCGTCCGTCATTGGTTATTTTACTGCCTAGGTAGCAGAATTCCTTAACTACATTGACTTCGTGACCATCAATCCTGATGTTAAGTTTCTCGCTGTTCTCATTTCTACTACTTCTCATTACCTTCGTCTTTCTCCGATTTACTCTCAAACCATACTGTGTACTCATTAGACTGTTCATTCCGTTCAGCAGATCATTCAATTCTTCTTCACTTTCACTCAGGATAGCAATGTCATCAGCGAATCGTATCATTGATATCCTTTCACCTTGTATTTTAATTCCACTCCTGAACCTTTCTTTTATTTCCATCATTGCTTCCTCGATGTACAGATTGAAGAGTAGGGGCGAAAGGCTACAGCCTTGTCTTACACCCATCTTAATGCGAGCACTTCGTTCTTGATCGTCCACTCTTATTGTTCCCTTCGAATATCACACTTAAATGTGTCGCTTAAACACAATAATATTGTAAATTGCCAGAACAGCTAATTACCTCACTAAATGGTCCTTTGGTTCTACTTTCGTCCCATTAAATGTGCAATCGATGCCACATTTATTTAAGTCAACAGTATACTGCAAATATGTGCGAGCAAGCTGCTCAGAAGAGAACAATGGCAAGGGTGGAAAGCGTATACCCCACAAGCAGCATTCAGTACTTTCGGCACTTTTGTCGTCTGTAGCGTCACTACTAGAGACGGGTCGTTCGCGAACAACGGGTCCAAAGGAACGGTTCACAGAGATGAACGGAAGGACCGAGGAACGAATTCTGAGGAACAGTCTTTCATAGTTCACTTCGGTCGCGGCTTTCTACTTACAGTTCCCGGGAACGGGAAACGGTGGGTCTCGTTCCCGCAACGGCACGTCGGCCGGTCTCGTTTCAGCCTCGGTCCCGTTCCGGTCTGTCTCGGTCTCGGTCTCGCTCGGCCGGACTCGTCCTTCTTCGCGTGGCCACTTGTCGCATTTCCACTGCCGACAGCTCCTATTCAGTTCTTCGTTTCGTACACTGCGCACGCCAATTTTAGATCTGTCTCAAACCTTTTTTGAACTCCGGACTTCTGGTTCTTTTCGTATTCTATTCAGCGTCCACAACCGGTAATTAAAACGTATTTTATAATTACGTAAATTACATAAAAATTGCATGGTATGTAATACACACATCTGTTCAGGTAACAAAAGGGCATAACAGTTTACTTCACTATTTCGATAAACAGCAGAAGATATACTTACAAAAAGGCAAGTTTTATTTTTATTTTTTATTTTTTTTATTGCAAATCCAAAGGAAGTCGGCACGGCACACACGAGTGGCCATTTTCCGTCTTTTTTTTTATCCAAGGTAAAACAGCATGATCATTGTTATGGAAGGCAGACTGAATTACAACCGAATGAAGCCCCCGCTCCGTAATCGATTGTCTGGCGTCACATTTTGTAAAGAGAATATGATAACTTCTACAATATTATTTCAGTGGTACAGGGTCGAGGACGAAAAATCGGCCCCGAGTACTAGACTGCCCATTGCCGCCCACCAATCGTCATCTTTTGTCTCGAAGTTGTTGTTATCATTAGCTTATTTGTTATTTCTTTACTGTCTAATTATTACCCAGTTTGTCCATTCTGCTTGTAGTGGTCAACAAATCGCGGGTAGTTGGCGAGCAGTCTGTACTCGGGGCCAGTCTTTCGTGCGCCCTCTTATATTACTCGTATTTCACTGCGATTAGCCACATAACGCTACAGATGACTAAACGAAAGGTTTTGCACAATCACGAAAATTACTTCTACAAGTATGAGAATACTGTAATGAATAAAAACTCTGTACTCCAGGGGGCAGGCAAGTGCCCCCTCTTGACGCCTTCCATCTTCAGTCGCCTATGCTTCCAATTTTCAATTTTTCATAAGAACCATATACCGTGAAAAAATGAACGGTGAACGAATAACAATGAACGGTTCTCAAAAAAGAGCGATCACCAGTGGGCTAGTCCCCAAGAACGAACGAGTTTGCACATTTCTAGCCACTACTCGCCAATGGCTTTGCCGCAGTGGTAACACCGGTTCCCGTCAGATCACCGAAGTTAAGCGCTTGGCTAGAATTTGGATGATTGACCGTCTGGGCTTGCCAAGTGCTGTTGGCAAACGGGGTGCCCTCAGCCCTTGTGACGTGAATTGTGGAGCTACTTGACTGAAAGTGACCGCTCTGGTCACAGAAAGTGACAACGGGCGGGAGAGCGATGTGCCAACCACGTGCCCTTTCATATTCACATCCAGTGGTGCCTATCGGTGAGGATGACACGGCGGACGGTCGGTACCGAGGACTGTTCGGACAGAGACAGACAGAGAGAGAGAGAGAGAGAGAGAGAGAGAGAGAGAGAGAGTCACTACCCAATCTCTTAGCAAATGTAATAAGAAGACGAGATAAGGCCGTCATGAAGTATTGCATTAGCAACTGCAGGCCGGTAGCCGCAGTATGGCGATATGTGGATCAAACTAGAGGCAAGGCTAGCCACGCTCAGCAGAAAACTGCATCACACAGCGGTAATGACCATAGCGGGCAGGTGAATGCCACCACACCAGAGAAAGTCTCTTGTTATGGTCGACGTGTCTACGTACCAGTTTTCAGGGAAACCAATGTGTCAGAATTTTGAGCCAGAGGCAGTTGCCGTTGCCTATTGCAGCAGAACCACCGCGATGCCAGGGCCATTCCAGACAGCCATGGGCTCGAGACTGGACTGTGTCTGCCACTGCCAGCGCTTAAGTTTCTCAAGGAAGTTGGTGCCACAGCACTGCCACCTGCACCCACCAGCACTGAATTCCCTCCCTGGGGCTTAGTACTGCTCCGCCAGCTGTCGTCCGACTCCTGCCCGGGAGCAGAGGGTCCAATTCCAGTGTCAGCAGTCGCCATTCACCAGCGCAGAGGACGCCACTGTTCATTGAGGTGTCAGCATGGAATCTTGGAGCTCGCCAAGACGCCGTTTGGTGACAGCAGAGGGAGCGACAGCGCCTACAACTATCATCTGTGGATGAAGAAGATGACTCGACTGCTGCATGGGTAGTTTCGTCGAGACATGACGGGATGAGTGCAGCCTTCCTGTTTTGTTTCTGTTTGACTGCGAGGTCGTGCCAAGGCAGTGGGTTGTGGCAGGAGCTGAGCTACACTTGTAACTTCAAAAAAATGTTCAAATGTGTGTGAAATCTAATGGGACTTAACTGCTAAGGTCATCAGTCCCTAAGCTTACACACTACTTAACCTAGATTACTCTAAGGACAAACACACACACTCATGCCCGAGGGAGGACTCGAACCTCCGCCGGGACTAGCCGCACAGTCCATGACTGCAGCGCCTTAGACCGCTTTTAAGTTCAGTAGGTGACTCGTGCACTCAGATGGCATTTTCAAGAGGCGTAAATATAATTATGGTTTTCACCTGTTTGATACAGGCAATAGTGTACGGGTGTCATGAGCAACAGGTGTGGGTCATTGTCTAGCAGTATAAGCTGTTAACCATGAGTAGTGACTCAAGAGTGAAGCTAAGTTTCGTCGTTGTTTCGATGGGTAGTAGTAATCTGTTATGAGCCGGCCGCTGTGGCCGAGCTTTTCTAGGCGCTTCAGTCCGGAACAGCGCTGCTGTTACAGTCGCACGTTCACATCCTGCCTCGGGCATTTATGTGTGTGATGTCCTTAGGTTAGTTACGTTTAAGTAGTTCTAAGTTCTAAGGGACTGATGACCTCAGATGAGGTTAGAGCCATTTGAACCATTTTAATCTGTTGTGAGCAGCCACTCAAGTGTGGGTGGTTAAGCGATAGTAAGATGTAATATGATAGCATTATGGTTAAGTGTTCTCGTGATTTGAGTTTGTTCTGTGCAGTACAAGAAATATGACTCAGCATTTAAGCATACAAGGTAGTGAGAAGTTGGACAGTGGTATGTTTTAAGTTTTTTTTCTCATTTATGACTGGATAATTGATAAAAGGTTATCATGACGTGATCATTACCACAGGGAGCAGGGTTTTCCATACTACAAGAGGCTACCACAGAGGAGGTGTCAAATTTTAAGAGCCGAAGTAAATAAATTGCTAACAGAGAGCCATGCGGAATAGCCGCGCGGTCTAAGGCGCCTTATCGCGGTCAGCGCGGCTACCCCCGTCGGAGGTTCGAGTCCTCCCTCTGGCATGGGTGTGTGTGTTGTCCTTAGCGTAGGTTAGTTTAAGTTAGGTTAAGTGGTGCCTAAGCTTAGGGATCGATGACCTCAACAGTTTGGTCCCATTAGACCTTACTACAAATTTCCAAAAATTTGCTAACAGAGAAGGTAGAGTGGTCTAAGAGATTAGAAGCCCTCGGTGACGAAGTGAAGGAAATAGCTAAACACAAGACTCTGGAGTATAAGAAGTTGTAGAGAGAACACCAGACTGAAAGCGGGCCTCGGGGGATGTAAGAAACGTTTTGATAATAAAGACAATGAAAAGAAAGAAAAGAGAGTAAGCAGGGAGCAGGGAGAATGAAGGAAGCTGAAATGGAGAGGAAAAGGCGTGTGGATAGTTAACCTGTTCTTGCAGAACAGCCATCTACCGTTAATGTGGTTGAATCTGTCGGTCCTGGGAGGATAAATTTAGTTGTAGAGGGTGAGTAAATATTAAATACAAGTTCAGGAGAATTTACGTGGGGCACAGGATAAAATTGGGATGAGTAATGTTGAAGTATCAGCTCCAATATCCAGTGGTATTGTGGAGTCTTAGGTTGCAGAAATGAGTGTGGGCTGTATCGTAGTGACTGAGTGTCGGGATAGCAAGATGGGTGCTTTAAGTGCAGTAGCGTCTATCCCACTCGTCGATAATGGGAGCTGACCTAACTGCGAGAGCTTGGGCCAGATGCACGGGTAAGTGCGTGTGCCAGTGATCGTTGTATCGTGCAGAGAGGACCTGCTGACGATGCTGTTGTTTTAGAGACTGCAGGGAATGCACAAGGAACTGTTGATAGTTATGTTGCAGATGTTGTGGCAGAAACGGTACATGCGCATATATTTCCTCAGAAGCATGCTGATTGGAGGAAAAGGAAGAGGAGACAAGCTTGTAGAGTGAGTAGTCAAGTCATCAGGGTCAAATCTGTTGAAGAATGTACGCCAGAAATTCAGGATGTTCAATGGGGTTCAAAAATGGTTCAAATGGCTCTGAGCACTATGGGACTCAACTGCTGTGGTCATTAGTCCCCTAGAACTTAGAACTACTTAAACCTAACTAACCTAAGGACATCACACACATCCATGCCCGAGGCAGGATTCGAACCTGCGACCGTAGCAGTCGCACGGTTCCGGACTGCGCGCCTAGAACCGCGAGACCACCGCGGCCGGCAAATGGTTCAAATGGCTCTGAGCACTATGGGACTTAACTGCTGAGGTCATCAGTCCCCTAGAACTTAGAACTACTTAAACCTAACTAACCTAAGGACATCACACACATACATGCCCGAGGCAGGATTCGAACCTGCGACCGTAGCGGTCGCACGGTTCCAGACTGTAGCGCCTAGAACCGCTCGGCCACCCCGGCTGGCAAATTCAAGATGTACCTCGAACACAAGTACTGGGCGAAAACCTTGCAGGGCAAGCATCTGACGTGCCCAGCGAGCTGTTTGCAGCACAGTCAAAGTCTGACGTATACGATGAGTATGAAGTGGGTGAAGGGTGCGACGTCAGCCTGAAAGCAGACGTACTGACGGAACATGATGCCAAATCAAACCTTGGCGACGGAAAGCTGTTGCCGGTGTAGGGCTGTCACGAGGTGTGTCTATTGCACAAGACAAACCAATAAATCCGTGTACAAATACATTAACGAGTAATTCGCGTGGTACATTTCCACCAGGCACCAGAAAGTTACTGTGGGTGAGCGGAAGTACCAGAGAACCAAGCATTTTGAGGAGAATTCATTTTTCAATGGGCACTACATTAGGAGAGAAAGTGGGACTACCTGTCGAAGTTTTGTGAATGGTAGTGGTCTATGTGGTTTTCTCGTATGAATAATTTTCTTTAAAGTATATTATCCTCGGAAGCATAATGGGAACTACTGTTGAGAGGACAAAGTTCCGAAAGTTGTTCCAAAGCAAAAGGTTAAAAAACACCACACAGACAAACGATGCCAAGCGTAAGAGTTTAATGAAGGCAGAGCATGTTTTGTTGAAGTTGTTGTGTTAAGGTTTATTTAATAAGAAAGAAAGTCATTTGTAGGTATGGAATGGAGAGTGAGAAGTTTTTCGTGCATAAGCATGGCAACAGGCCTAGCAGTGTAATATATTTAATAGAGCTCGAGTTACATCTACATCTACATCTACATCTATACTCCGCGAGCCACCTTACGGTGTGTGGCGGAGGGTACTTATTGTACCACTATCTGATCCCCCCTTCCCTGTTCCATTCACGAATTGTGCGTGGGAAGAACGACTGCTTGTAAGTCTCCGTATTTGCTCTAATTTCTCGGATCTTTTCGTTGTGATCATCACGCGAGATATATGTGGGCGGTAGTAATATGTTGCCCATCTCTTCCCGGAATGTGCTCTCTCGTAATTTCGATAATAAACCTCTCGGTATTGCGTAACGCCTTTCTTGAAGTGTCCGCCACTGGAGCTTGTTCAGCATCTCCGTAACGCTCTCGCGCTGACTAAATGTCCCCATGACGAATCGTGCTGCTTTTCGCTGGATCATGTCTATCTCTTCTATTAATCCAACCTGGTAAGGGTCCCATACTGATGAGCAATACTCAAGAATCGGACGAACAAGCGTTTTGTAAGCTACTTCTTTCGTCGATGAGTCACATTTTCTTAGAATTCTTCCTATGAATCTCAACCTGGCGCCTGCTTTTCCCACTATTTGTTTTATGTGATCATTCCACTTCAGATCGCTCCGGATAGTAACTCCTAAGTATTTTACGGTCGTTACCGCTTCCAATGATTTACCACCTATGGCATAATCGTACTGGAATGGATTTCTGCCCCTATGTATGCGCATTATATTACATTTATCTACGTTTAGGGAAAGCTGCCAGCTGTCGCACCATTCATTAATCCTCTGCAGGTCTTCCTGGAGTACGTACGAGTCTTCTGATGTTGCTACTTTCTTGTAGACAACCGTGTCATCTGCAAATAGCCTCACGGAGCTACCGATGTTGTCAACTAAGTCATTTATGTATATTGTAAACAATAAAGGTCCTATCACGCTTCCTTGCGGTACTCCCGAAATTACCTCTACATCTGCAGATTTTGAACCGTTAAGAATGACATGTTGTGTTCTTTCTTCTAGGAAATCCTGAATCCAATCACAAACCTGGTCCGATATTCCGTAAGCACGTATTTTTTTCACTAAACGTAAGTGCGGAACCGTATCAAATGCCTTCCTGAAGTCCAGGAATACGGCATCAATCTGCTCGCCAGTGTCTACGGCACTGTGAATTTCTTGGGCAAATAGGGCGAGCTGGGTTTCACATGATCTCTGTTTGCGGAATCCATGTTGGTTATGATGAAGGAGATTTGTATTATCTAAGAACGTCATAATACGAGAACACAAAACATGTTCCATTATTCTACAACAGATTGACGTAAGTGAAATAGGCCTATAATTATTCGCATCTGATTTATGACCCTTCTTGAAAATGGGAACGACCTGTGCTTTCTTCCAGTCGCTAGGTACTTTACGTTCTTCCAGAGATCTACGATAAATTGCTGATAGAAAGGGGGCAAGTTCTTTAGCATAATCACTGTAGAATCTTACGGGTATCTCGTCTGGTCCGGATGCTTTTCCGCTACTAAGTGATAGTAGTTGTTTTTCAATTCCGATATCGTTTATTTCAATATTTTCCATTTTGGCGTCCGTGCGACGGCTGAAGTCAGGGACCGTGTTACGATTTTCCGCAGTGAAACAGTTTCGGAACACTGAATTCAGTATTTCTGCCTTTCTTCGGTCGTCCTCTGTTTCGGTGCCATCGTGGTCAACGAGTGACTGAATAGGGGATTTAGATCCGCTTACCGATTTTACATATGACCAAAACTTTTTAGGGTTCTTGTTTAGATTGTTTGCCAATGTTTTATGTTCGAATTCGTTGAATGCTTCTCTCATTGCTCTCTTTACGCTCTTTTTCGCTTCGTTCAGCTTTTCCTTATCAGCTATGATTCGACTACTCTTAAACCTATGATGAAGCTTTCTTTGTTTCCGTAGTACCTTTCGTACATGATTGTTATACCACGGTGGATCTTTCCCCTCGCTTTGGACCTTAGTCGGTACGAACTTATCTAAGGCGTACTGGACGATGTTTCTGAATTTTTTCCATTTTTGTTCCACATCCTCTTCCTCAGAAATGAACGTTTGATGGTGGTCACTCAGATATTCTGCGATTTGTGCCCTATCACTCTTGTTAAGCAAATAGATTTTCCTTCCTTTCTTGGCATTTCTTATTACACTTGTACAGGGAAATGACTCTTGAGAGAATTTACAGGGTGTTTCAAAAATGACCGGTATATTTGAAACGGCAATAAAAACTAAACGAGCAGCGATAGAAATACACCGTTTGTTGCAATATGCTTGGGACAACAGTACATTTTCAGGCGGACAAACTTTCGAAATTACAGTAGTTACAATTTTTCAACAACAGATGGCGCTGCAAGTGATGTGAAAGATATAGAAGACAACGCAGTCTGTGGGTGCGCCATTCTGTACGTCGTCTTTCTGCTGTAAGCGTGTGCTGTTCACAACGTGCAAGTGTGCTGTAGACAACATGGTTTATTCCTTACAACAGAGGATTTTTCTGGAGTTGGAATTCCACCGCCTAGAACACAGTGTTGTTGCAACAAGACGAAGTTTTCAACGGAGGTTTTATGTAACCAAAGGACCGAAAAGCGATACAATAAAGGATCTGTTTGAAAAATGTCAACGGACTGGGAACGTGACGGATGAACGTGCTGGAAAGGTAGGGCGACCACGTACGGCAACCACAGAGGGCAACGCGCAGCTAGTGCAGCAGGTGATCCAACAGCGGCCTCGGGTTTCCGTTCGCCGTGTTGCAGCTGCGGTCCAAATGACGCCAACGTCCACGTATCGTCTCATGCGCCAGAGTTTACACCTCTATCCATACAAAATTCAAACGCGGCAACCCCTCAGCGCCGCTACCATTGCTGCACGAGAGACATTCGCTAACGATATAGTGCACAGGATTGATGACGGCGATATGCATGTGGGCAGCATTTGGTTTACTGACGAAGCTTATTTTTACCTGGACGGCTTCGTCAATAAACAGAATTGGCGCATATGGGGAACCGAAAAGCCCCATGTTGCAGTCCCATCGTCCCTGCATCGTCGAAAAGTACTGGTCTGGGCCGCCATTTCTTCCAAAGGAATCATTGGCCCATTTTTCAGATCCGAAACGATTACTGCATCACGCTATCTGGACATTCTTCGTGAATTTGTGGCGGTACAAACTGCCTTAGACGACACTGCGAACACCTCGTGGTTTATGCAAGATGGTGCCCGGCCACATCGCACGGCCGACGTCTTTAATTTCCTGAATGAATATTTCGATAATCGTGTGATTGCTTTGGGCTATCCGAAACATACAGGAGGCGGCGTGGATTGGCCTCCCTATTCGCCAGACATGAACCCCTGTGACTTCTTTCTGTGGGGACACTTGAAAGACCAGGTGTACCGCCAGAATCCAGAAACAATTGAACAGCTGAAGCAGTACATCTCATCTGCATGTGAAGCCATTCCGCCAGACACGTTGTCAAAGGTTTCGGGTAATTTCATTCAGAGACTACGCCATATTATTGCTACGCATGGTGGATATGTGGAAAATATCGTACTATAGAGTTTCCCAGACCGCAGCGCCATCTGTTGTTGAAAATTGTAACTACTGTAATTTCGAAAGTTTGTCTGCCTGAAAATGTACTGTTGTCCCAAACATATTGCAACAAACGGTGTATTTCTATCGCTGCTCGTTTAGTTTTTATTGCCGTTTCAAATATACCGGTCATTTTTGAAACACCCTGTATGATCTTAAGCAGTACGAGCAAGGAGTGGGAAATAGATTTTTGAAGTTGAAAATATGATATTTGTATGGTAACCAAGAATAGCCAATTTAGTAGTATACATGTGTTCTACAGGAAGAGTGTAAAGGTGATTTCAGTAGAGAACAGGGCCAAAGAAAGCGTTGACCGACTGGGTCTTCTCTGTGTAGGAGGGCAGTGTAGTGTTGCTACCCAGTCTTTTGCAAAAGCAGTAAGTCTTTTAGCAAAAGTAATAAAAGTATTGAGAAGGTCACCACAAAGTGTTACAGCTACAGTGTGGCGACATGTGAGTCAGAATAACACAGAGGGATGATGGTTGCAAGACGACGCTAACCACACTCACCAGAAAAGTACTTGGGCTCGAATAAACACAAATACACCAAAATCGTGTGAGAAATAATGTAAAGGTCTCTTATTGCACTAGTGATACTCCCGCATCTGGAAAACTCTGCAGTCGTCCGTTAGAGGCCTCTGCGTATGCCATGCCGCGTTGTACACTGACCTGCTGGTACGCCAGTCGGGACCAGTAGGGACCAATAGGGACGGTGCAGTGTGCCTCTGAAGTTGCGTTTTGTGACATTATTTGTGTATTGAAGCGTCAGAAGGCTCGGCGATTGGTAATCAATCCTACTAATGTACTGCGATTGGTTGAGATGAAGTTACGAAGAACCCTTATTCGTGATGATGGTATTGGTGTAGAAGACGAATCATTCGCATGTTTTCTGGTATCTATTATAGTGCAGAAATATGAGCATAAGTTAGAAACATTCTGTTTTAACACTAACACATAATGATGATGATAGGGATGATAATGACGAACAACTTATTTGCAAACGGTAGTGCTACGGCAAGTGCGGCAAGAGGCGATGGAAGCAGTGACAGTGAATACCAACCGTCTCCAAAGAAGAAGGTTAAAGTTGGAAGTATCATCACGGCGTTTGATGACAACACAGTGGAGAACTTGTACGATGATTATTACGTAAGAGGTTTCCACACATACGAAAAGCTTCTGAAAAGATGCCCTAAACTGAAGTCTAAAAGCAATGTTAAAAACATACTGGATTACGTGGCAAAGAAAAGAGAAGGAAATACAGTTTTCAAAGGAAATCGTACACTGCTGTTCAAGACCATCAAGGAGCGTGTAAAGGCGAAATTCGATGAAGCGCGAGAATACGGTTCCGCCGTTCATTATTGGCATTTACAACATTGGGCGTTGGACGTAGCCAGAAATCTCGGGTGCACAAACTTCACAGCTTCACTAGGATTTATTACTAATTTGAAAAAGGAGTTCAGGATAACATCACGCCGTATCACTATGCTCCAAGCACGAAAAGATGAGGGTGACGAAGAAGAGCTTATTGAAAGAGTTCAAACGTTTGTTGCTGACGTCAATGAGCATATCACGAGAGAAAACACCGATATTAGTTCTGTATGGAACTGCGATCAGAGTCAGTTCAACTATGAACTTTCTTGTGACCGAACACTATCCGTGAAAGGGAGAGAAACACTGTCGCGATGTTGCAATCAGTTAACTGTCCAACACATAGTTACAAGATCGATGTTGCTATACCAATGGACGGACGATTGGCAGACAAAGTCTATATTTGCTTCCAAGAATCCAGTGGAAAGTTTGGACCCCACGTGTCAAGGTAAACAGAAACGCGGTGCCCTCCAAATGTCGTCGTCGATGCAAGTGTGAGTGGGAAGATGACGAAACAACATCTGAAGACGTTTTTTGTGTCAGTTTTGAATCCACATTTGTCGAGAAAGTCGTTAGTACTTTGTGACTCCTGGTCTGGACATAAGGATGAACGAGTACTACTGGAAGCATCTGGCGCAAAACATGTAGATTTAAAAATCATTTCGCTAAAACTACAAAATATGCACAACCTCTGGATGTGTATTTCTTCAGGCAGTATAAAATATATGCCAAGAGAATAACAGACTTCATTGAACTACGTTCCAGTAATATGCACCCGAAATTGCACGACAGATTCTTTGTCATGAATATGCATTCTGTCATTTACAATCAGTTATCTGCGGGAGTATACAGACCAATGCTTCGTTACGCGTGGCAGAACGCTGGCTACGATATTGGCGAACCAGTGAACAAAAGTGTCATTGACGTGGCGTTCAACACTGATATTATAGAATGTGCAAATACGCCATGCGATCAACTTGCATTTCTTCACTGTGCGTTTTGCAGTCATTCGTATTGCTCGGAGCATTTTATTGACATACCGCATTTACATTTATAGTTAAGATTGCTGCATTGCGTCTACAATTACATCTACAGTGATATCTAGGGCATGACTGCAGAGTTTTGCAGAAAAACGACACCCACCAGCACATTCAAAGATACATAATGGTACTGTAACCAAACGTTCATCAGATCTGTTTGTTCGAGGCCAAGTACTTTCCAGGTCAGTGGAAAACAGTACCACATACTGGTAATGAGCATAGCGGGTGGGTCGAGGTCACTACACCACGGCAAATCTCTTTCTATGGGCGACGTGACTGTGGCAGGTTTTAGTGAAATAGGTGCACCTCGGAGCGATGTGAATATGTCTGAATTTTGAGGAAGAAGCACTCCTCATCACCATAGTCCAGCATCAGCACCACAATGCCAGGACCATGCCGGACATAGACACGATTGTCCATCACCAGTAGCAGCCATGGATTGGAGACTGGGCTGTGCCTGCTGCTGCCAGCACTAAGTTCCTCACGATAATTAGTGTAACAGCACCACCAAACTACCGTCCACGCCTGTGGCTGCCAGCACTGAGTTCCCTACCCAGGCGCAATCCACCATTCAACTCGTGGGTCGAATACCCGCATAGCAGTCTCCCCACGCGGCCGCAATGACCGCCTGTGGAGCTGAGGGTTCGTACCAGACGCCATCACGATGGAGCAGTAGCGCACCATTGATGTGACCATGTCCTCCAGAGGCGACCGGCTGCCCACGGCCTTGCCATCAGCAATGTGGTACGCCTACGCACCATCCTTTCATCGGGGCAGAAACTGCCGCCCATACCTCAGCACTGTCCAGGTTCAACAGAATGAGGCATGTTCACCCTCACCGAGCCATGACAAAGCATGTATCAAGATTGAATAAAAGCCTCCTTTGTTGTCAACAGATTTTCCACTGGGCCCTCCAGCCCATCACCACCACCACTCACCCATACGAGTACACCTGCACACATTATCTTATAATGTGCGAGGAGCTTGTTCCTCGCTTGTGTAGGGTAACTTGGGTTGTTGGGTTGTTTTTGGGGCAGGAGACCAGACAGCGAGGTCATCGGTCTCATCGGATTAGGGAACGATGAGGAAGGAAGTCGGCCGTGCGCTTACAGAGGAACCATCCCGGCATTTGCCTGGAGTGATTTAGGGAAATCACGGAAAACCTAAATCAGGATAGCCAGACGCAGGATTGAACCGTCGTCCTCCCGAATGCGATGTAGGGTAGCTGTTGGGAGTGGTTTTTCATGTCACCCGTGACTGTATTGGAAGCAGCAGCTAGGTAGCGGGAAAACTGCTCCATGGACAAATATGAACGACGAAACTGTCAAACAACCAGCGTCTCGTTACCGATAAAAAGGAGTTCGTCAGTCGCTCTCAGCCCATCTCCAACGTCGCCGCCACTGAAAATTCGTGGACAACTGAAACGACATGTGGACAGCTTCTCCACATTACATGAGCTCGGCTAGACATCGTATTTCTTACCGCATCATCTATCTTCTCAGTTCTGATTAAGACCTTGCTTAGAAGATCCACAAGGATGGGACGCTCTTCCGCCTCATCGTATCAACCATTGGCTCACCAACATTCAAGCTGATCAAGGACTTGGCCAATATCCTCTCTCCACATTTGGGACACAGTTTACATCAAAAACTCAGCCAGTTTCATCAGCTGAATTAACCACCTTCGAGTAAATGTGGCTTACATTATGTTTAGTTCTGATGTGGTGGCACTGTCCGCGAAATTGTCTATCTAAGACTCTTTGGACCTAGTATCCCAGTTGTTCGTAAGTGTTTGATCCAGCTATTTAGGCACACTCTTGCGTCTTCTTATTGTCTGTACAACGGCCAGATACGATCAGACAGATGTGGTTGCGACGAGAAGTCTGTTAGCTCCAGCTGATGCAAACCTCTTCATGGAGAATTTACAGGATATTACCTTAGACACGGCGTTATTACAGCCTAGTTGTGTCAACCGATACGTTCACATGTTCGTCATTTGTCTCCACGGACGTGACAAACGTGACTTGGAACATCTCACCAACATTAACAGCAACCTTCAATTGACCATGGAGGTAGAAAAACGTAATGTATTGCCCTTTTTCGACGTCCTCGTCCGCTGCAAACGAAAGGATGCCTTGAAGCCTCTATAGCAAACCCATCCACACCGATGTCAACTTCCCCGCCAGCAGACATCATCCCCTGACATTGTGTGTTGGTGCATCGCACAAGACGCCGATAACGTACCCAATGAACTGAGCCACCTACGCAAGATCTTTAGGAACAACGGCTACAACAGTCACCAAATACATTGTGTGATTTCAAGTAAGAAGCACAATAACACCACCGAAACAGAGCAGAGAAAGAAACTTACTTTTTTGCCATTCTGTGGCTCCGTGTCAGAAAAGACAAAAAAATGGTTCAAATGGCTCTGAGCAGTATGGGACTTAACATCTGTGGTCATCAGTCCCCTAGAACTTAGAACTATTTAAACCTAAATAACCTAAGGACATCACACACATCCATGCCCGAGGCAGGATTCGAACCTGCTACCGTAGCGGTTACGCGGTTCCAGACTGAAGCGCTTAGAACCGCACGGCCACACGGGCCGGCTAGAAAAGACAAGTCGCATTCTGAAAAGAAATAAGGTCAAATCGATCTTCAGGCCTCCGACAAAAAATCAGCAAATACTGATGCCAGTTAACGATGCAGTAGGTATCAGAACACCTGGGGTCTACAGGGTACCTTGCGATAGTGGTCAGCGTTAAGCCGGCCGCTGTGGCCGAGCGGTTCTAGGCGCTTCAGTCCGGAACCACGCTTCTGCTACGGTCGCAGGTTCGAATCCTGCCTCGGGCATGGATGTGTGTGATGTCCTTAGCTTAGTTAGGTTTACGTAGTTATAAGTCTAGGGGACCGATGACCTCAGATGTTAAGTCCCATAGTGCTTAGAGGCAGTCTTACGCTGGACAAACAGTACGCACTGTACAACAACGCAAGAAGTAACATGAGAGAGGTTTTATCGCCTACGCTACCCCGAGAAATCCGCTTTATCTGAGCCTGCTGTAGAAATCGGTCAAAGGAACAAATTTGACGAAACCTGAGTCGTGGAACGCATTAACAGCTTCTGGGGTTAAGGAATTAAAGAACACGTGGAAATAAGTATCAACGATAAGATCCTTAGTCGATATGGTAGCCTGCTGCTCAGCGTGGTTTGGGGTCCAGCGTTCGCGAAATTAAAATGGGCATCTCGAACACCGAGTCAACGTATACCCACGCAGGGCACTGCGGCGAGCACCAGTAACGTCACAGTCGGCAGTTAGCGTATATAAGAGCGCACCAGCAGCCCACTGGCAATCACACAGTATTTTACGGACTATGAGACGGTACAAACTATAAGACGCGCCTTAATGTTTAGGCAATTTTTAAAAAGTAACATTTTTTACGATTTTTATTGTTAGATTGCAAAGCCAGCGTAAAAAAATTCTTAGTTCATGAAACCGAACTGACCTTTAAAATCCTGAATTGTCTTCTTCCTCTTCGCCGTCATCACTGTCCCCTTGATATTTAAGACAGTCTCGACTGCCAACGAGAGCGTTACTTCTTGAGAGATTTAACAATAACGATTTCTCTTACTGTAGACCACGACTGTTTCATCCGCTGACACACTTGTTTAATTGTAGATCGTTTTAAAGCTCCCTTTGGCGTGAATTCATATTGGGTTTGATCCATCACCCCTTTGTTCCATTCCTCACTTAAAATGGTTTATTTATCGAGACATCAAGAGGTTGCAATTGTGAAGTAAGTCCTCCCGGAATAACAGCAAGCTCTGTATTTCTCTGTCTCAGTTTCTCTTTCATAGAATTTTTCAAATGACTGATAAACTGATCTAGCACTAGAAGAGAACTCTTCTTCACTAAAGGAGCTTTCCTTCTCTCCGAGGCCGCACGGAGTGGCCACGCGGTTTGAGGCGCCATGTTACTGATTGCGCGGCCCCTCCCGCCGGGGCTTCGAGACCTCCCTCGGGCATGAGTGTGTGTTTTGTTCTTAGCATAAGTTAGTTTAAGTAGTGTGTAAGCCTAGGGACCGATGACCTCAACAGTTCGGTCCCTTAGGAATTCACACACATTTGAACTTCTTTCCCACATTCTGTTCATTCATAATTTCATACCAGTCTCGTCCATCCAACCCTCGTCATGAACGTGAACAACAGCACCTAGCTGTATTTCAGAAGGTTTTGGCATTGTTTTGCGCTCGAAAATGATCATTAGATTTTGTGTAGCACCGCCAGCACAATATATAGAGCATTTTTTTATGTCCACTATTTGTTATACTTACACTTTCGGCACTTCACATGGCAACCGTTCTGTTACTCGACACATCAAATGTCAGAGGAGTTGCGTCCATATTCGCTACTTGGCTTAGTTCAACGCCAGTTTTCTTTTGACGTTGAATAATAAAGCGATGGAAAGATAACATTTTCTGTTCATACTCTTGTGGCATTTTATGGTTAGCATGCTAACAGCATGATGTTTCATAAACCTGTAGCACCTACCAAATCCACCCTTAAAGTCTGTTAAGATCGAATGTAACGCTATCTTACGAACGTATATTTGAATCCTTTTTGTATTAATTCCAGTGCCGGCATGACGGTGTCCTTGAATCCATTTCAATACGTTATCTTCTAGTTTATGCTATTTTGCATTCAGTCCTCTAATTTGCACATTTAGCCTGAAAGGGAAGCAGTGGTTGGGAAGGGAGTGAGACAGGGTTGTAGCCTCTCCCCGATGTTATTCAGTCTGTATATTGAGCAAGCAATAAAGGAAATAAAAGAAAAGTTCGGAGTAGGTATTAAAATCCATGGAGAAGAAATAAAAACTTTGAGAATGATATTTTCACTCTGCAGCGGAGTGTGCGCTGATATGAAACTTCCTGGCAGATTAAAACTGTGTGCCCGACCGAAACTCGAACTCGGGACCTTTGCCTTTCGCTGGCAAGTGCTCTACCATCTGAGCTACCGAAGCACGACTCACGCCCGGTCCTCACAGCTTTACTTCTGCCAGTATCTCGTCTCCTACCTTCCAAACTTTTTGTTTGGAAGGTAGGAGACGAGATACTGGCAGAAGTAAAGCTGTGAGGACCGGGCGTGAGTCGTGCTTCGGTAGCTCAGATGGTAGAGCACTTGCCCGCGAAGTGCAAAGGTCCCGAGTTCGAGTCTCGGTCGGGCACACAGTTTTAATCTGCCAGGAAGTTTCATATCAGCGCACACTCCGCTGCAGAGTGAAAATCTCATTCTGGAAACATCCCCCAGGCTGTGGCTAAGCCATGTCTCCACAATATCCTTTCTTTCAGGAGTGCTGGTTCTGCATGGTTCGCAGGAGAGCTTCTGTAAAGTTTGGAAGGTAGGAGACGAGATACTGGCAGAAGTAAAGCTGTGAGGACCGGGCGTGAGTCGTGCTTCGGTAGCTCAGATGGTAGAGCACTTGCCCGCGAAAGGCAAAAGTCCCGAGTTCGAGTCTCGATCGGGCACACAGTTTTCATCTGCCAGGAAGTTTCAAAAACTTTGAGGTTCGCCGATGACATTGTAATTCTGTCAGAGACAGCAAAGGACTTGGAGGAGCAGTTAAACGGAATGGACAGTGTCTTGAAAGGAGGGTATAAGATGAATATCAACAAAAGCAAAATGAGGATAATGGAATGTAGTCAAATTAACTCGGGTGATGCTGAGGGAATTAGATTAGGAAATGAGTTACTTAAAGTAGTAAAGGAGTTCTGCTATTTGGGGAGCAAAATAAATGATGATGGTCGAAGTAGAGAGGATATAAAATATAGAATGGCAATGGCAAGGAAATCGTTTCTGAAGAAGAGAAATTTGTTAACATCGACTATAGATTTAAATGTCAGGAAGTCGTTTCTGAAAGTATTTGAATGGAGTGTAGCCATGTATGGAAGTGAAACGTGGACGATAAATAGTTTAGACAAGAAGAGAATAGAAGCTTTCGAAATATCGTGCTACAGAAAAATGCTGAAGATTAGATGGGTAGATGACATAACTAATGAGGAGGTACTGGATAGAATTGGGGAGAAGAGGAGCTTGTGGCACAACTTGAGTAGAAGAAGAGATCGGTTGGTAGGACATGTTCTGAGACATCGAGGGATCACCAATTTAGTATTGGAGGGCAGCGTGGAGGGTAAAAATCGTAGAGGGAGACCAAGAGATGAATACACTAAGCAGATTCAGAAGGATGTAGGCTGTAGTAAGTACTGGGAGATGAAGAAGCTTGCACAGGATAGAGTAGCATGGAGAGCTGCTTCAAACCAGTCTCAGGACTGAAGACCACAACAACAACAAACAGCCTTCCTCACTTTTTTCAGTTCTTCTTTACTAGCCCGCTAATGGCGAATGGTTTTTTCTGTATGAGGAGGGCCGAAATGCCGCTCAGCTGCTCTCTTTCCATGTTCTTCTGCGTTTGCTATTACTTTCAATTTATAGCCCACATCATATGAATACCTTAATTTTTTTATGTTACGAAACGAGCTACTAATAAAAATATTTTACTGTCACCGTTAACACATGTCACTTTCAATTCAAGTTCACCGGCACCGTAGACTCGTAGACTACAATAATGCGTCATAGGCTATGGTTTGTAGTGGCGGGACGGGAGGGAGACAATGTTAGCGAGCTTGTCAATCCCAGCAACTCATGTTCGTCCCTTCGGTGCACTACTACTGCCAATATTGCCACATAGAGATAGGTTTCCCGCGGCATCGAATGTATGGTCGTTTTTAAGACTAGCGGGAATTTTAAATCAAACACTGGGCAGTTTTGTATTAATTTCGAGTATAAGACGCACCTGGATTTTGAAGCCAATTTTTCGAAGAAAAGAGGGCGTCTTATAGTCCTTAAAATACAGTACCACTTGAGAGAGTCCAAGGAGGGCTTGGTCGAAAGCTCGATGAATTTTAACCACTTGAGGCGGCTAGAAGCCCAAAACCTTTTTTTCAACCACTTTTCTAGAGAACTTGTTGGGAGAACTAGCTTCAGAAGAGCAATGTTTCCTGCCTGTGTATTCTGTAAAATGTATGTGTGTGTTCGTATCCGCTAAGCTAATTTCCAATATGGTCTCTGCTAACACTTATTCTTTTATAAATACAAACTTTTTGTGTACTGAGTAATTTAGAAGGTAGTAGATAGGCCATCCCTTCTAAGTCAGGTTCAACTGCAGTAAAACGTATAGGTAACGATCCTCCCGCGCAAGTAGGCACAGAAGTCCGGATTGATTGTGTGAGGGACATAACATATTCATTGTCGTTGCGTGTGAATTAATTTCAGCAGCACAGCGATACCTCCTGTAAGATTTTTCCTCCCACAGTTTTGCCGCGTCCTTTGCTTCCCCCCTACCCCCTCCCATTTCCAGAAGTGACTATTACTGATGTTTTAAGATCTGATCTGGAATACAGTGCTTCCACCGTTGTGGACACAGCAAGGAAGCAAGCACCCACTCTCCCTCACCCAAAAGCGTTTCTTCTCATCCTGTTGCCTGTTCTCACGTGGCGTTACCATTGTCTGTCTCATTTCGTACGCCAGTCAGAAATGCTGTGTAAAGGGAAATTCATACTAGACGGGACGACATTTGAACATTACGTCACATCCCATCAAATGGTGGTGCGTTCAAACTGAATTGATTGACAGCAGCACGTCACGTCGCAGCGTCCAGTACTGAACGGCGAAGAAGTTATGTGGGTGTTCTGTCTCACAAAATGGCGAAATATAGTTTTAGCACACAGGGGACTATTGTGATTTATTAATATCCAAAGAAAAAATTTATGATTCAAAATTTTATAACCACTATGGGACTCAACATCTGAGGTCATCGCTCCTCTAGACTTAGAACTACTTAAACCTAACTAACCTAAGGACATCACACACATCCATGCCCGAGGCAGCGTTCGAACCTGCGATCGTAGCAGCAGCGCGGTTCCGGACTGAAGCGCCTAGAACCGTTCGGCCACAGTGGTCGGCAACAAATTTATACTCGATGTTTTTGATAAGGCTGAAATAGTGCAAAAATGCTGTAGAAATATTTTGGGTCGTCATCGTTTATATGCTCGCCAAAATATACACTCACAAACAGGATAACGGTGTTAAAATGTCCATACACATTGCTACTTTACTTTATTATCTGCATCTTATTTTCTTTCAAATATTGAAACACGTATGTATTCATTACCAGCGATGGCGAGGCATGACAGAATCTCTGACCAGAGAGTTATTTATCGTTGCTAGTCTGCGCTTGACCGCGCGAGTGGGCAGTTGTACTCTGTCTGCAGTAGTACGCAGTCTGAAGTAGTTGCGTGTAGCGAATTGGCAGGAACAGTAGAAGCTAGTATGTAGCGAGTCGGCAGAGGGAGTAGTCAGTCGACAGAAGTAGCGAGTGGACGGTCGTACTGAGCAGACGTCGGCATGCGTCGACGGCGTGCTCTTCTTGTGACTCTGGTCAGGATTGTGGTGGACGATGAGTATTGTAGAAGGTAATGAAGCAGCATTGCGCACATCTAGTAATGTATGTTAATTGTAATTAATTTGTTCAAAAATGCCCCAATAATATTTTTTTTAAAGTAACTCTTTTAAAGAAAAACATTCATTTCAATTTAAAGAATATTTCCTATGCATTTCCTCCAAGAATCAAAATTAAATATACGCCAGCATTGCACGAAGCTGTGTCGATAAATAAGAGCAGATACAGATGCAGTTTGTATTGAGGTAAGAATTTTTGCTTTTGTTATTCAGAATACAGGGCCGAAGGTCAGCGCTGCTGCCCTTATAAAATTTATCAGGTTTAATTATTTCTGTTCAGATGTTACATTCAGTTCATGGTTCACTATTTAATTGATATTATTGTGTGGTTCATGGTCAAATATCATTCCTTAATATTTTTGCGGGGAGGTTACAATATCAGAATAGCGCCAAAGTTACATCTTCCTATATTAATGAGAGTTAATTTTCACTGCTGAAGCAGTTTTCATTAAAAACAAGAAAAGCTTTCCAGGATATCAGTTTAGAAAAAATTTTAGACGCGATGTTCGGATTCTTCTACATCCGTTCATCTACATCTACATCTACATTTATACTCCGCAAGCCACCCAACGGTGTGTGGGGTGGGCATTTTACGTGCCACTGTCATTACCTCCCTTTTCTGTTCCAGTCGCGTATGGTTCGCGGGAAGAACGACTGTCTGAGAGCCTCCGTGCGCGCTCGAATCTCTCTAATTTTACATTCGTGATCTCCTCTGGAGGTATACGTAGGGGGAAGCAATATATTCGATACCTCATCCAGAAACGCACCCTCTCGAAACCTGGCGAGCAAGCTACACCGCGATGCAGAGCGCCTCTCTTGCAGAGTCTGCCACTTGAGTTTGCTAAACATCTCCGTAACGCTATCACAGTTACCAAATAACCCTGTGACGAAACGCGCCGCTCTTCTTTGGATTTTCTCTAACAGCTCCGTCAACCCGATCTGGTACGGATCCCACACTGATGAGCAATACTCAAGTATAGGTCGAACGAGTGTTTTGTAAGCCACCTCCTTTGTTGATGGACTACATTTTCTAAGGACTCTCCCAATGAATCTCAACCTGGTACCCGCCTTACCAACAATTAATTTTATATGATCATTCCACTTCAAATCGTTCCGCACGCATACTCCCAGATATTTTACAGAAGTGTTTGTTCCGCTATCATATAATCACACAATAAAGGATCCTTCTTTCTATGTATTCGCAATACATTACATTTGTCTATGTTAAGGGTCAGTTGCCACTCCCTGCACCAAGTGCCTATCCGCTGCAGATCTTCCTGCATTACGCTACAATTTTCTAATGCTGCAACTTCTCTGTATACTACAGCATCATCCGCGAAAATCCGCATGGAACTTCCGACACTATCTACTAGGTCATTTATATATATTGCGAAAAGCAATGGTCCCATAACACTCCCCTGTGGCACGTCAGAGGTTACTTTAACGTATGTAGACGTCTCTCCATTGATAACACCATGCTGTGTTCTGTTTGCTAAAAACTCTTCAATCCAGCCACACAGCTGGTCTGATATTCCGTAGGCTCTTACTTTGTTTATCAGGCGACAGTGCGGAACTGTATCGAACGCCTTCCGGAAGTCAAGGAAAATGGCATCTACCTGGGAGCCTGTATCTAATATTTTCTGGGTCTCATGAACAAATAAAGCGAGTTGGGTCTCACACGATCGCTGTTTCCTGAATCCATGTTGATTCCTACAGAGTAGATTCTGGGTTTCCAAAAACGACATAATACGCGAGCAAAGACTTACTTACATTTGCTTTCGGGAACCGCTGGAGTGTACTCCTAGGCGAAAGTGTAGTGGTATCACGGCAGTGTTCCACAAAAACAAATAATGTAATAAAATAAATGTTAAGGAGCTACAAGATCACAAGTCATAATATTTCTCGTTGGTATTTCGTGCCGTTCCGTTCAGCTGACGTTTCGCGCCAGTGTCGGGATCTGCAGTACGTTGTGGAATGTTTTGATGTAACGTGAAGCGCAGTGACGTCTACAGCAGATCGACCTCAGAAGACTGTTGTTACACAGCTGCCAAAACAAGACCCGTCTGTGCCCAGTACGAGCTGTAAATACCACCGTCCAAGGATTATTGACTGAAGTTGTTCGCGTGGCCAGTATGTATGCAACAGATATGTATGCAACAGATGTGACGCTAGTCATTAGAGCGAATATAAAACCATGTTAAATAATAAAGTATTTTAATGCAATCTTTAATTTATAATTTACAACTCAATAATTTGTAAAAACGTTTTGCATATATTAAAAGTATTTTAATTCATTTTTTATTAAGCTTCCACTCAATTTTCTCAAGCCAGCGTGAAATTAAATGAAAAATATTTTATTTATTCGGATAATTTTAATTCTCAATGTAAAGCGAAAGTGCGTGAAAAATTTAAAACCTGATCAGTTGGTTAATGAGCTATAAATAAAAGGTCTTTCAGCAATTTTATATCGTTGTTAGAAATGTAAAAGCAGACGGAGACAATATTTCAAACATATTAGACTAAAATTCAAACCCCGGAACGAAAACTCCATTCATGACAATAAATGCGCCAAAACCCGACTCCGTGGCCGAGGTCGCTAACGCACGCCTGTGTGGTGGCGTTCGACTCAGAGGTACACCGATTCGAATGTTATTGGAGGATGAAATTTTCACTACCTTTATTTAGCCGGCAAGGGGAGGAGAGGTGATGCCTTAAAGTTGCTGATCAGTAGACTTTCAGCCGATGTCCTGGATTACATTCCAGACGTCTCGGAACTGTCTGATAAAGTAAGGGCACGTGACTGTTGATGGTGATCCGTCCGTCAGATGCAAATGTTAAGCTTTTTTTTCCTTTATTGTTATTTCATTCCCTCGCCCCATTTTGGACAGGGAAGGGCTGTCAGCGGCACAATCCGCCGCTCTTCATCCGAGTGTTGTTGTTGTTGTTGTGGTCTTCAGTCCTGAGACTGGTTTGATGAAGCTCTCCATGCTACTCTATCCTGTGCAAGCTCCTTCATCTCCCAGTACCTACTGCAACCTACATCCTTCTGAATCTGTTTAGTGTATTCATCTCTTGGTCTCCCTCTACGATTTTTACCCTCCACGCTGCCCTCCAATGCTAAATTTGTGATCCCTTGATGCCTCAAAACATGTCCTACCAACCGATCCCTTCTTCTAGTCAAGTTTTGCCGCAAGCTCCTCTTCTCCCCAATTCTATTCAATACCTCCTCATTAGTTACGTGATCTACCCATCTAATCTTCAGCATTCTTCTGTAGCACCACATTTCAAAAGCTTCTATTCTCTTCTTGTCCAAACTATTTATCGTCCACGTTTCACTTCCATACATGGCTACACTCCATACAAATACTTTCAGAAACGACTTCCTGACACTTAAATCTATAGTCGATGTTAACAAATTTCTCTTCTTCAGAAACGATTTCCTTGCCATTGCCAGTCTACATTTTTTATCCTCTCTACTTCGACCATCATCAGTTATTTTACTCCCTAAATAGCAAAACTCCTTTACTACTTTAAGTGTCTCATTTCCTAATCTAATTCCCTCAGCATCACCCGTCTTAATTCGACTACATTCCATTATTCTCGTTTTGCTTTTGTTGATGTTCATCTTATATCCTCCTTTCAAGACACTGTCCATTCCGTATGGCAGTTAATACAAGACAAAAATGATACATACATTACTGGCCATTAAAATTGCTACACCAAGAAGAAATGCAGATGATAAACGGGTATTCATTGGTCAAATATATTATACTAGAACTGACATGTGATTACATTTTCACGCAATCTGTGTGCATAGATCCTGAGAAATCAGTACCCAGAACAACCACCTCTGGCCGTAATAACGGCCTTCATATGCCTGTGCATTGAGTCAAACAGAGCTTGGATGGCGTGTACAGCTACAGCTGCCCATGCAGCTTCAACACGATACCACTGTTCATCACGAATAGTGACTGGCGTATTGTGATGAGCCAGTTGCTTGGCCACCATTGACCAGACGTTTTCAATTGGTGAGAGATCTGGGGAATGTGCTGGCCAGGGCAGCAATCGAACATTTTCTGTATCCAGAAAGGCCCGCACAGAACCTGCAACATGCGGTCGCGCATTATCCTGCTGAAATGTAGGGTTTCGCAGGGATCGAACGAAGGGTAGAGCCAGGGGTCGTAACACATCTGAAATGTAACGTCCACTGTTCAAAGTGCCGTCAATGCGAACCAGAGGTGACCGAGACGTGTAACCAATGGCCCCCACACCATCATGCCGAGTGATACGCCAGTATGGCGATGACGAATACACGCTTCCAACGTGTGTTCACCGAAATGACGCCAAACACGGATGCGACCATCATGATGCTGTAAACAGAACCTGCATTCACCCGAAAAAATGACGTTTTGCCATTCGTGCATCCAGGTTCGTCGTTGAGTACACAATTGCAGGCGCTCCTGTCTGTGATGCAGCGTCAAGCGTAACCGCAGCCATGGTCTCCGAGCTGATAGTCCATGCTGCTGCAAACGTCGTCGAACTGTTCGTGCAGGTGGTTGTTGTCTTGCAAACTTCCCCATCTGTTGCCGGCCGCGGTGGTCTAGCGGTTCTGGCGCTGCAGACCGGAACCGCGGGACTGCTACGGTCGCAGGTTCGAATCCTGCCTCGGGCATGGGTGTGTGTGATGTCCTTAGGTTAGTTCGGTTTAAGTAGTTCTAAGTTCTAGGGGACTTATGACCTAATATGTTGAGTCCCATAGTGCTCAGAGCCATTTGAACCATTTTGAACCCCATCTGTTTACTCATGGATCGAGACGTGGCTGCACGATCCGTTACAGCCATGCGGATAAGATGCCTGTCATCTCGACTGCTAGTGATTCGAGGCCGTTGGGATCCAGCACTGCGTTCCGTATTTTACCCTCCTGACCCCACCGATACCATATTCTGCTAACAGTCATTGGATCTCGACCAACGCGAGTAGCAATGTCGCGATACAATAAACCTCAATCGCGGTAGGCTACAATACGACGTTTATCAAAGTCGGATACGTGATGGTACGCATTACTCCTCCTTACACGAAAACGTTTCACCAGGCAACGCCGGCCAACTGCTGTTTATGTATGAGAAATCGGTTGGTTCAAAAAAATGACTCTAAGCACTATGGGACTTAACTTCTGTGGTCATCAGTCCCCTAGAACTTAGAACTACTTAAACCGAACTAACTTAAGGATATCACACACATCCATGCCCGAGGCAGGATTTGAACCTGCGACCTTAGCGGTCGCGTGGTTCCAGACTGTAGCGCCTAGAACCGCTTGAAATCGGTTGGAAACTTTCATGTCAGTACGTTGTTGGTGTCGCCACCGGCGCCAATCTTATGTGCTCTGAAAAGCTTATCATTTGCATATCACAGCATCTTCTTCCTGTCGGTTAAATTTCGCGTCTATAGCACGTCATCTTCGTGGTGTAGCAATTTTAATGGCCAGTAGTGTAGAAAGGCGATAAAAATGAGGGACATAAAAACACAGTAAGGGGAGATAATGGAGGTAAAAATACACTGACGTGGAGACGTTCATGGGAGGACAGTTATAAAAGTTGATATAAAGTGAAAAAACGCAGCTGGTGATTCACAGAGCACAAAAAAGACACTGAAGTCACACACACAGGTTAAAAGTTGGCCACAGTATTAAAAACACTCCAGAACAAGATACTTTAAACCTACTTGGAGAGATGAAGCATACACGATGAAGAACAAAACTGCCACGAGGGATCTGCCGAGGGAAAGGCCTGAGAGGGTTGAAAAGGAGGGGAGAGCAAGGTGCAGCAGTGGTGGGGGCGGGATGAAAAGAGTAGGGGCATCAGGGTGTGCACCAAAAGACAGGTGACCATTGGGGTGGGAGATGAAGAGGGAAGACAAGGCAGGAGGGAGTGGAGAGAAACTGAAGAGCAAAGGAGGGGGTGGGGGTGTAGGTCGGTAAAGGCACTCAGCAGAGGGGAGGGGGAGGAGAGGGAGCCCTGAGGAAGAGGCAGAAGAAAGGTGGGGTTAGAGTTGGTAGGAAGGGTAGACGTCAGTGTGAAGCTCATCATCCGGGAGGGTCAGATGCTGGATTTTGCGTTGGGAAAGGAGGCATAGGGTGTGAAAATGGAGAGAGGGTGGGACACAACAGTAAAGGCACAGCAACGGGCTGGGGGTGGAGAGGAAGGGAGACATCAGGGGGTGAGGTGGATCGAGGCGGCGGACATTATACAGGATGCAGATGTGTTCAAGGAAAAGGAGAAGGTGGGGGAAGGGGATGAAGCCATAGAGGATGCATGTGGGGGACGGAAGGTGGATGCAGAAGTCGAGGTGGATTACATGGCGTTCGAGGATTTGGAGGCCTTTATAGAATTTGGGAGGGGCGGAAATCCAAGCAACGCTGGCAGAACAAAGGATGGGGCTGGACGGGAGTTTCAGGAAGTGGAGTCTGTTGTGAGCTTCGTGTTGGATGGTAAGGAGATGGGGAGTCCAGGTGAGGTGGCGGTCGAGGGTGAGGCCAAGGTATTTGAGGGGTAGGAGTGAGGTGGATAGGACGGCCATAAATGGTGAGGTAGAAATCATGGAGACGGAAGGAGCGAGTGGTGCGGCCTATGATGATCGCCTGAGTCTTGGAGGGGTTGATATGGAGGAGCCACTGGTTGCACAAAGCGGTGAATTGGTCAAGTTGCGTTTGGGGGGTGAAACGTTAAGCTTCGTGGTCTCCCTTAAATTTGCCTCCATTAAATTTCTTCGAGAGGAGTAGACTACGTGCTCGCACCAGGTTTCTGCCCCTCCATTCTCCCATCATCTCTAACACGAAAATGACACTACACTACACATCACCGAATTACAGTCACATGCACTTAACAGTTACACTTCATACACAGCTTGAGCCCTGGCGGCTCTCTGGATGGCGATCCTTGCTCTCTGTTTTGATCTTTGGTCGTCGGTTGAGATTCGAACGTGAGGTGGCGCGCTCTGGTGGAGAGATAAGGTGAGGGCAGTACGAACTTGGCCGGCGTCGACAGACAAGGTGAGGGCAGTACGAACCTGGCAGGTGTCTCGCCAAGTGATCGTCGATCTGGCCGGCGTCGACACTACTTGCGGTGTGTTGTGTACACTATATTCCGTTCATCATAAGAATGAACCTGATGTAAACAAGCACATAAGCGATGATTGTCAGCAGCCGTAGTACATGTACACTGGTGGTGCTACGCTTCTAGAAGTACTGAGGTGTGAAAATCATTAGACTCAATGCGAAAAGTTTGGTATTTTCTAGTTTCTCTCACTCTGGAATTATTTAGCCATGTGATACTGGCATTTTCACCCAATTACATCTATATGGCAACGTCTACCTTTTGTGTTGACAGTACTGTGCCAACAACAATGTCTGTAGCACTCCCTAAGCAGTCGATTGCTATTGTTGAGGCGGAGATTGCATGGTTGCAGCTGTTTTGGAGACGGTTTAATTCAGCTGAGACGTACCTAAGGCACATTTTATGTTTAATGTACGATCAATCAATAATTTGTTAGTGTGTCTACCTGCGTTTTAGCCATAAAATATAAATATTTTCATTGTTATCAATAATTCTTTTCTTTGTCAGATATTTGTTGGTTATGAGTCGGAAAGTGAACTGTCGCCAAGAAAAGTTGCTACTATGAAACTGTTACTCGAAGAAAAATACTATTCATACCGACAAACAGCAAACAGGTTACAAACTCCACAAAAATCATTAAGTCATTTTCCAGGCAGTGAAAAGTGACCGTAATTTCAGTCCTGCACGTCGAGTGAACTGTCCACGCAAGAGCAAATTGTCCCCCAGAACTCAATGCAAACTTGTCCAGATACGAGAGGAACTCAAGATGTTAAGAAGGCTCAGGAGAACTTCAGAGTAGATGCTTGTACCGCCACAGTCCGCAGAAAGCTTATTAGTGTAGGGCTTGCAGATCGTGGTCGACGCAAAAAAGCAAAACTTAGCCCTACAGTGAGTGCAAAGAGCATTAAATGGTCTCATGGAGCCAGAAATCGGTTTGGAGATGACTGAAGAAACGTAAATAAATTTTATTTAAACCAAGTGAGTACCTGTATTGAAAAAATTCTTTTGAAAGATGAACATCTATTTTCAACAAAATATTAGAAAAAAAGACATGGAGAACTTTTCTTTCTTTTCTTCTCTTCATATGAGCACACGACATATAAAATCATAAATGTTTTACGATTAAATTGATTTTATTCATGACAGGTGGATTGGTTGTTGAAGCGCCATACCATGGCCCGCACGTTCACCGGATCCGACGTCCCCGGATTTCTTTCTGTGGGGAAAGTTTAAGAATATTTGCTATCGTGATCCACCGACAACGCCTGACAACATGCGTCAGCGCATTGTCAATGCATGTGCGAACATTACGGAAGGCGAACTACTCGCTGTTGAGAGGAATGTCGTTACACGTATTTCCATATGCATTGATGTTGACGGACATCATTTTGAGCATTTATTGCATTAATGTGATATTTACAGGTAATCACGCTGTAACAGCATGCGTTCTCAGTAATGATAAGTTCACAAAGGTATCACATTGGAACAAGCGAAATAAAATGTTCAAACGTATCTACGTTCTGTATTTTAATTTAAAAAACCTACCTGTTACCAACTGTTCGTCTAAAACTGTGATCCATATGTTTGTAATTATTACAGCGCCATGCATCAAAAAGCGCAAAAAGTGGTCCAACTAAAACATTCATATTTCTTTACGTACTACACGAATATACAGGGTGTTACAAAAAAGTACGGCCAAACTTTCAGAAAACATTCGTCACACACAAAGAAAGAAAATATGTTATGTGGACATGTGTCCGGGAACGCTTACTTTCCATGTCAGAGCTCATTTTATTACTTCTCTTCAAATCACATTAATCATGGAATGGAAACACACAGCAACAGAACGTACCAGCGTGACTTCAAACACTTTGTTACAGGAAATGTTCAAAATGTCTTCCGTTAGCGAGGATACATGCATCCACCCTCCGTCGCATGGAATCCCTGATGTGCTGATGCAGCCCTGGAGAATGGCGTATTGTATCACAGCCGTCCACAATACGAGCACGAAGAGTCTACATTTGGTACCGGGGTTTCGTAGACAAGAGCTTTCAAATGCGCCGATAAGTGAAAGTCAAGAGAGTTGAGGTCAGGAGAGCGTGGAGGCCATGGAATTGGTCCGCCTCTACCAATCCCTCGGTCACCGAATCTATTGTTGAGAAACGCACGAGCACTTCGACTGAAACGTGCAGGAGCTCCATCGTGCATGAACCACATGTTGTGTCGTACTTGTAAAGGCACATGTTCTAGCAGCACAGATAGAATATCCCGTATGAAATCATGATAACGTACTCCATTGGGCGTAGGTAGACGAAACTAAAATGAGCTCTAACATGGAAATTAAGCGTTTCCGGACACATGTCCACATAACATCTTTTCTTTATTTGTGTGTGAGGAATGTTTCCTGAAAGTTTGGCCGTACCTTTTTGTAACACGCTGTATAATACAAAATCGGGGTTTCTATTTAAAAAAACGCAGTTTATATCCGTTTGACCTATGGCAGCGCCATCTAGCGGGCCAACTATAGCGACATCTGGTTTCCCCCTTCAAGCTAGCCAAGTTTCGTTCTTTGTAGTTTTTTCGTTTGAGCTTATTTCGTGAGATATTTGGTCCGGTCCCTATCAATGGACCACCCTGTATACTTCGCCAGATGACCCCGACTTTCATTGTCTATGACTTCCCTGTTGCCCTTTTTGTAAACCGATTTCTTACTGGGCTACGAAACACCTGCAGAAGAGACGAAGTTCGACACCTGGGACGGAAGACCCTCAGGTGAGTGATCTGCTGGGGAGCATTGTCAGTCGGAGCTCCATTGCTAATCTGCTACACTTACTTCCACCAAATACCAAAACGCTACAACACGTTCAAATAAGACGACGTAAGCAGAGGAAAATCACCTAAAAACATTTCCAAGAGTCCACCCCTGACAGCACAAATTCTCCAGTTGGCAGATAAGTGAGCCAAATCCAGATAGCAACGCGCGTCTACGCCCCCCAAGAGCCTAGACGCCCGACTATACTCTGTTCATCATAAGACTAAACCTGATGTAAGCATTACGCCATGTATTCTTTCGCGTTTTCTTGAATCTCATTAGATTTCGTTTCACGTGGAGTGGAAGCCAGGCTGTGGCCAGTACAGTCAGTTACGATCATAATGATACGTTTTTGCTGTGTTACACGCACATGGGCCGAGCAATAATGCGAGACAACAGCTTTACTGTCGCATTAAACTTTGACAGCACTGACCAGCCAGCGATCCAGATAACCTGCAATGGTGTGGGCATTTGTAGTTCAGAAGTAAAGGGAGACGAGCAAAAAAACAATACAGCTTCGAATGTCGTTTTATTTTTAAAAAGAATGAAATAATATTCGATAAAAGTCCAGCGCTACCGCTCGCTTCTTAGGTGCGAGACAGAAAGCATAAAATGCTTTCGTTCTCACCTTACATAGTATTCTAATGAGAAACTAGAGTGATGAAAAAAACACAGGGTAATTTTTCTGAGCGAGCTATGTGTCATGCAAAAGTGTACTGCAGGGATTTCACCGTACTGTTGAATACCGAAGCCAACGAAGGTATAAATTACATTCAGTCGTCAGATAATCCCTTGGGTCCTTCCTCATCCGAATCCGGGAAATACGTTTCAGTACTGGAGCTGTAATCTGCTACTTTGAAAGCGAGTCGATCAACAACAGAATCCACGAAGCCGCCCAGACACCGCATTTTCTCCTTTCCTTTATGACTGGCCGTTTTATTTCCCTCCAGCTTTCGGCAGTGACGTGTGAAAAAGCTGCGTGTGTTAGTTCTATTACGTCTGGCAGCTCAACAGCCAAGCTATTTCTTGGTCCAAATCCCTTAACTTCGCTCCAGGTCAGATCTGTTGGGTTCATATTGTAATGGTACAGCGGCAGATGTGAAAATGCAGCATTTGTATGGTGTGCTAGACGCTGTGAAAACGATTGTTTTTTATATTTTTATGACACTTATCTACATCCGTGGTATAAAACAATGGACACAGTCCAAATAAAGAGTATTTGGTCTTTAATTTCTACCTTAAAAATTATATTGTTATGTTTTTTTTTTTAATTTAAGCAACCTTTTGTTTTGGTTGGCAGGAGAGCCAACACCGTGTTACTAGAAGGAGGCCGAAAGGCACGCGTTTTAGCTCACGCAGGCTGGCGTGAGGTCTGGGACAGGACAAGGAAATTAGAATTTAGAAAAACGGACGTAGCTGGAGGAATACTTAACTTTAATCCGTTAATGAAGAACGTCGGTCTTGACGGTACATCATTCATAATATCAATAGTAACTGATAATGGCGCCTTGCTAGGTCGTAGCAAATGACGTAGCTGAAGGCTATGTTAAACTATCGTCTCGGCAAATTAGAGCGTATTTTGTCAGTGAACCATCGCTAGCAAAGTCGGTTGTACAACTGGGGCGAGTGCTAGGAAGTCTCTCTAGACCTGCCGTGTGGCGGCGCTCGGTATGCAGTCACTGATAGTGGCGACACGCGGGTCCGACGTATACTAACGGACCGCGGCTGATTTAAAGCCTACCACCTAGCAAGTGTGGTGTCTGGCGGTGACACCACACCTTTGTTAACTGTCTTTCATAAAACATCGATAATTAAGAATTTATATTTGAAGAGAAAAGAGGAGTTTCGCTTGCAATATGTAATTAGACACAAAATGTGCATTATTCATAAAAAAAGTGATGATGAATTTTACAATTACGAGACGTAGGTATTTCAAATTGAACGATAAAAAAAGGAACTCAGACAAGACTTGAATTATCGAAGCATTATATGCAGAAAATTGTTAATTTACTACTCTACCGATAGCGCCATACATTGTCGGTTAATATGTTAATTGTATCTAATACAATCCCTCGGAAAACTTCAAAGCCGATTACCTCTGTAAATATATAAATATCATTAAGAACAACCTACTTCTCAGCACTTTTTAACCGTGTTGCACACGCGTGTTTCACTACGGAACATGCAGACTCAGCCATTTTCATACTGCGTATTAACAGCTCGACAATCTGAGCACAACAGCGCAGACGCTGTGACTGTACACGATTTTTGAAATAAAAACTGCGTAGCTAAAGCGTGATTAAGAAATACGTTGACGAATATCGTAAAGTTTCATTTAACGTAACTTAGTAATAATATATCTCATCCATAAGTAGGACCTACAGAAGTGTCAAATTATTAGGCTCAAGGTTGTTTTTCCTTAAAATGAACACATTTTACAATTTAGAAGCATTTATTCGCCAGATGAGAATACATTACTACTTTGTCTGCATGCCTTTATTCTTAATAAGTAATTCAACACGTCTTGGCATTGTTTCTATGAGTTTTGACTTTTGAACATGACTTTTTGACATCTTCATCATGATGCCATATTTGGACCAGTTTCTCGACGAGTTGCAGCCTCGTTGTAACGTTTATCGTTCTCATCTTCTGCTTAACAACTGCCGCAAATTCTCCATTGGATCCATGTCTGGAGTATTTCCAGCCCATGGCAAAGTTTTTTCAATGTTTTCAGCTAATAACTGTACAACTGACTTAGCTTCATGGCAAAGTGCATCGTCGTGCATGAACACAGAGTCACCCTCAGGAAACCATTCCTTCACCTGAGGGAAAAGAATCTTTTCCAGAACTTTCCGATGCTGAGTTTGATTCATAGTGTCTTCCATAATGAAAAGGCGGCCAGTACCCTTTGCTCACATAACACTCGACACAACAGATATGGGATGTTTACAGTTTGCTCTGCTCAAAACTTAGAAAATTCATCTTCAACCGTTCTTCGGATGTGCTGGCTGCTTTCTTCGCATATAAAGAATACGGACTCGTCAGAAAAGTAGAGCTGAAAGCAGGGGCGGTGGCAGAGGGGGGGGGGGGGGGGCTATGGGGGCTATAGCCAATATAGGTTGCAATGTATTTCAGACATATTTTAACAAAAGAATAAGAGCGGCACATAGCTTACTATCTGAACCAATAAATATCATTTAACTTATTTAATAATACACATTTTTTACCCTGAACTCCAAAACAGCAAAAATTACTTTAAGCAAAACCAAATTTTACCAATTTGTCGGTGGAGGACCACAACTCTCCTTTTGTTAAGCGATATTCCATTCCCCCAATACCACTTCAGCCGCACGCGAGCTATGTGCTGGACATCCATCATGTTGGAATTACATCGCCATTCTGTCATGCAGTGCAACATCTTGTAGTAACATCCGTAGAACATTACGTAAGAAATCAGCATACATTGCACCATTTAGATTGCCATCGATAAAATGGGGGCCAATTATCCTTCCTCCTATAATGCCGCACCATACATTAACCCGCCAAGGTCGCTGATGTTCCGCTTGTCGCAGCCATCGCGCATTTTCCGTTGCCCAATCGTGCATATTATCCTGCTTTACGTTACCTCTGTTGGTTGGTTGGTTGGTTGGTTGGTTTGGGGAAGGAGACCAGACAGCGTGGTCATCGGTCTCATCGGATTAGGGAAGGATGGGGAAGGAAGTCGGCCGTGCCCTTTCAGAGGAACCATCCCGGCATTTGCCTGGAGTGATTTAGGGAAATCACGGAAAACCTAAATCAGGATGGCCGGACGCGGGATTGAACCGTCGTCCTCCCGAATGCGAGTCCAGTGCCTAACCACTGCGCCACCTCGCTCGGTCCCTCTGTTGGTGAATGACGCTTCGTCGCTAAATAGAACGCGTGCAAAAAATCTGTCATCGTTAACACGATTTCGACCTTTTCCGCAATTGGTAAACGGTCATTTTAAACACGTGTAATGTATCACGAAGCAAATACTGTCCGCACTGGCGGAATGTTACGTGATACCACGTACTTATACGTTTGTGACTGTTACAGCGCCATCTATCACAAAGCGAAAAAAGTGGTCCAACTAAAACATTCATATTTCTTTACGTACTACACCAATATGTAATAAAAAATGGGGGTTCCTATTAAAAAAAACGCAGTTGATATCCGTTTGACCTATGGCAGTGCCATCTAGCGGGCCAACCATATCGCCATCTGGTTTCCCCCTTCAAGCTAGACAAGTTTCGTTCTTTGTAGTTTTTTCGTTTGAGCTTATTTCGTGAGATATTTATCCCGGTCACTATCAATGGACCACCCTGTATATTCAGAAATGAACACACAAGTTGAGAGGTAGCCCTGTAACAAGAAATCATTAATTGTTACACTCGGAATGTAGCCTCTGGGCGAGTATATTTGTTGTATGACAAGTTGAAAGTAGGTAAGGTCACTCACAAACCTGTCTTCAGTACGAAGCCAGTCCCCAGAGAGAGCACAGAAATGAAACAGCGGGTATCTCTATAACCAGAGAGACTAACTGTGGGTCACGCAACAGCAGCAGGGGTCGACCAAAACAGCTGACTACGCTACATGTCGGTCTGCAGCACTATAGTTCAATTCTTTTATCTTGGCGGCTCGCGCATGCCCGCCTAGACGCGGGAGATTGCTGCGTTGCCAGTTGCACACGACGCACGCGCCAAGAGAAGCAGCGCCATAGTATAGCATAGTTCGCAAGCTTACGTTGAGGGGGGAGCGCGCAGTTCATGAAGTAAAGCCACCACGATCGCATTAACCCTTTCGCTGCTACAAAGACGTGCTCTCTGCATTCCGCGCTGTGGGCGTTTTTGTCACTGCACTGCTCGCCTGTGCAGACACATTGTGTTCCGACTGCTTTGACACTCTTTATCATTCGATTCCACAAAAACTATTTGGCTCAAAAATTATATTTTTACCTATCTTCTTGACTGATACCTTCCCCCCATAATTGACTTAATTTTGTTTCGATGTTCAACGCAGTTATTATGCAGCATTAAATATAGTAAACCATTGCACGAAATTTTGAAGAGTTTGCAGAGGTAAAGTCCATAGATTATACTTTCCGGATGGTCGATTTTAGTTGCCACAATGTTGAGAATGAAATGTGGACACGATACCTATATATTTCATTTAATTTAAGTACCACATAAGTGTCGTATGTAATATTGAGAAATATTCCACCTTTCGCGACTGTAACAAAAGTTTTACTTACACTGGGCACGTTTGGCTTTATTTTAAAGCACTTCAATCAATCAAATGGAAGTAGACAAAATACATTAAACAAAACTGTGGACTTACAAAAACATTAGGACTTGAATATACCGTCTGTCAGTGAAGTGCTCAGAGCTATGTCAAATATAATTTTGTGTGTGGCACACACAAACAGCATTTATTTGCTAAAACACTGATGAGCCAACACAAACGTTGAATATTGTACTACCGCAGCACAAAACTACGAAAGGTGACTTGGCAATGGAGGACACAAAAGACAGTCCTCTTATGATGCTTCAAAAGAGAGAAACGCGTCTGGTCTAAATAAGTCGCTTATTACAGTTGCAGAAGAGGGATATATTTCAATACCATTGGTAAAACTGCGACTGTGGAACAAAAACGAGAAATAGAACATGAATACCATTGTGTATGTGCCATACCTTTCACCGATGGAAGTGCTTTAAAATAAAGCCAAACGCGCCCTGTGTAAATAAAACTTTTATTACAGTCGCGAAAGACGGAATATTTCTCAATATTACATACGACACCTATGTGGTACTTAAATTAAATGAGATATTGTTATACAGTAAATATTATATGAAATTTAGGTATCTTGTCCACATTTCATTCTCAACATTATGGCAACTAAAATCGACCATACGGAAAGTATACGCTATGGACTTTTACCTCTGCAAACTCTTCAAAATTTCGTGCAATGGTTTACTACATTTAATGCTGCACATCAAAACAAAAGTCATTTATGGGGGGAAGGTATCAGTCAAGAAGATGTGTAAAAATCAAATTTTTTGGCCAAATAGTTTTTGTGAAATCGAATGATAAGTGTGTCAAAGCAGTGGGAACACCATGTGTCTGCACAGGCGAGAAGTGCAGTGATGACAAAATCGCGCACAGCGCGGAATGCGGCAGCACGTGTCTGCAGCAGTGAAAAAGTTAATGAAGAGGCAAAGCACTAGAAATTTCATTCAAACAAATAAAATTTGTGAAGTAAGGCACTCCAATATTGTTTTTAAATAAAGAAAATATTAAGCACTGCACAAGGTTTGAACTTATAACCTTTCACTTGGCAGCCCAACACCTTAAACATTCCACTACCTCTGCTCATCGAACAGTGTAACTCCATAAGGACTCTAACACCTCACGCAACTACTTATAAACACTGTTGGTATGACTATGAATTACTCACGCTTCGTCGAAGTACAATAGGAAATAAACAATTACCGCTGTTCTTTATTGCGAAAAAGCAGTTTGTGAGATTGAAACAAACACCTTTTCTTGCTATCGCGTGAATTAGGAGTCTTATTGCTTGTTTGGTTTAATTAATTAATAGAATATGAAGCAATTGGTATAAAGAATGCTTTTTCCAAACTTTCTATAAAAGAAAGTCTGCTATCAAGACATTGCTTTTGTTCTATTACTTTATTTATGACTGAACGTTTCTAAAACTGAAGACACTCGTCCGTGCTCTGCACTGCAGTCGAGATCTGGCAACGTCGTTCTCTGTTCATTGGCTGACTGTGTTTAGTGACGTCAGATGCGCAGAACGAACCTAAACTCGGCCGCCAAGATATATGACGCGCACTTTAACGTAGTCACAAACATCGTATTTGCGGAGTGCTTCAGAAGCATCACGAGTGGTCCGTCCCCGGATGACTGGACCTATGCAGTTCCCGAGGTAAAGGAAAGCACTAGCCATTAAATGGCGGTAATTGCCGTTCACTGAACTTCGCGAGGTTGTCTCCTCTAGAAACTGCAACGGAATGACTGGAGAGGTGTTCTCGAGGCTGATTAAAGGTTCGGTCGGTGAGCTACAGTGCACCACCGCGGTACACGATAGAGTCCTTGTAGCCAACCTAACAGGAGTGGAAGGTGGAACCGTTCTTGCGGTTCTGGTCTCCTGGAATGGCAGAGTTCCGCCCTTCACGTTGGGTGCCCTGAACTGGCGACAATTCTCAGAAGGCGGGGGAACCGTGTGTGCCTCCGCTACTGCGTGGCTCCAACGACGATCTGAAATAACGGCCAGAACAGCTAGCTAGATTTCACCATCTTGGACGTTTTCTATATTAAGTAAACGGAGAATGCTAAAACTATCCTGCCTCCTCTAACTGACGGTCGTCTATGTAGACAGTACCTCGGTAGTGTCTGTGGACTTGCGAAAATTAATTTAGTGGTATTAATTCACTGATCAAGTTTGAAGAATTGTTGATTAATTATTTGACTGGTCGGAATTAGGTTTCACTTTACTCGAAATTTTATATGGAATTCGAATCTATGATCAGAATTAAAGGAACTTCCTTTGTGGTGAGGATTGGTCTGGGACAGTTGCTCTGGCCTTGCCACGTGCTTGACAAAGTCACTGTGTTACAATGTTTTCTGGCCTCTATGTCCGCAGGTGTATTTACCCTGAAGTTCTTTTAAGTGCAGTTCGCGTTTTTCTCATGAGCTCTGACTTCATGTTCATGATTTATTGTGCGGTGTTACGATCCGTTAAGTTCAGTGCTGTCCTGAATAATCATTCAAGGTATCCGCGCGACGATTTGAGTTTTTCACTGACATTGTTACGTTCAAAAATCTGCGGTCATTGTGAGTATCTGTTGTTTTACCCTCTCTCAGTACTGGCAACTAGTCTGTTCCAGGCAGCACTGAGTATTGCTGAACAGAGATTATTCGACAGCCTTGTTATTCCGCCAGACATTTTCTGAGGAGTTTTGGGTGTTGCCTCTGCGCCCTATAAGCAATGACTGTAAGGACGACTCACGCCCCCTCCTCACAGCTTTACTTCTGCCAGTTTGGAAGGTTGGAGACGAGATACTGGCAGAAGTAAAGCTGGGAGGACGGGGCGTGAGTCGTGCTTGGGTAGCTCCGCTGGTAGAGAATTTGCCGGCGTAAGGCAAGGGTCCCGAGTTCGAGTCTCGGTCCGGCACACAGTTTTAATCTGCCAGGAAGTTTCATATCAGCGCACACTCCGCTGCAGAGTGAAAAATCTCATTCTGGAAACATCCCCCAAGCTGTGGCTAAGCCATGTCTCCGCAATATCCTTTCTTTGAGGAGTGCTAGTTCTGTAAGGTTCGCAGGAGAGCTTCTGTAAAGTTTCGAAGGTAGGAGACGAGATACTGGCAGAAGTAAAGCTGTGAGGATGGGACGTGAGTCATGCTTGGGTAGCTCAGCTGGTAGAGCACTTGCCCGCAAAAGGCAAAGGTCCCGGGTTCTAGTCTCGGTCGGGCACACAGTTTTAATCTGCCAGAAAGTTTCATATCAGCAAGCACTCCGCAGCAGAGTGAAAATCTAATTCTGGAATGACTGTAAGGTATTTTGTGAACTATTTTTATGGAAATTCCGATGCGGTTTGAACCAGGCATCTTAAGATTTATATTTTCTTGGTTTGTTCTCTTCATTTGTTGTAGCCCCCCCCCCCCCCCCCCATGTGTTTGTAATCTACCTTTTGTACACTCGTCTGAAATTGTGTCCCCGCTCTTAGAGGCTCATTGGAGTTGCTAAGCTTAGTTCTGTTAATTCTATTTTGTGTGCACGCTGTAATTTAATATTTACCCGGTAATTTAATATTTACTAATGTTTCCTCTGTACTCCAAATGTCTACGATAAACTTAACTGCTGGTGGGTCTTGCACTGCTACGCGCGGGCGTGAGTGTTCGAGTCTGATGGGTATTTGTGATCCTTGACATCTCCAACTGTTGTAGTCCTGTCTTCCTCGGTTGCGTTTAATATTACGGTATATTGATAATTTTTGCTTTATGGACCGTCTGACAGCAACTGATTGAAACACAATTTTAGTGCCACACGCGTTTCACCTTTATTTTCTGCAAGGCATCTTCAGTGGTCTGGAATATGTACATATGTTTGCTATTTAATTTACATTTTGGTTACTGTACCTATAGGATATAAACAGTTCTGGTGGTTCGTTTTTCCTATTAAGTAGCAGTATTTTGAACTGTACTTACAGGTTGCGTGGACGTTTTCCTACAAATTATGCTCCTGTTGCATTTTTGGTGTTGTTGTTCTTCTTCTAAATGCCAATTTGCGTTTTTTTTTCATATTTCACAGCACTATGAACTTGACACTTGTTTCGATGCAATGTTTTGGTTTGTGTTACCCCCTGTCAGATGTTATTGCCAAAGATCGAATGTTAGGCCGGCCGCGGTGGTCTAGCGGTTCTGGCGCTGCAGTCCGGAACCGCGGGACTGCTACGGTCGCAGGTTCGAATCCTGCCTCGGGCATGGGTGTGTGTGATGTCCTTAGGTTAGTTAGGTTTAAGTAGTTCTAAGTTCTAAGGGACTTATGACCTAAGATGTTGAGTCCCATAGTGCTCAGAGCCATTTGAGCATTTTTGAGATCGAATGTTATTGCCGAACTTTTGAGTGTAATTATTGAAGTATCTGTGATCTGTTTGTGTATGCATTCGTGTGTGTGTGTGTGTTTTGGTGTGATACTGTTTATAACCTACAGTGATCAAAATGTAAATTAAATAGCAAACATATGTTCATATTGCAGGCCACTGAAGATGCCTTGCAGAAAATAAAGACGAAACGCGTATGGCACTAAAATTGTGCCGGCCGGTGTGGCCGTGCGGTTCTAGGCGCTTCAGTCTGGAACCGGGCGACCGCTACGGTCGCAGGTTCGAATCCTGCCTCTGGCATGGATGTGTGTGATGTCCTTAGGTTAGTTAGGTTTAAGTAGTTCTTAGTTGTAGGGGACTGATGACCTCAGAAGTTAAGTCCCATAGCGCTCAGAGCCATTTTTTAACTAAAATTGTGTTTCATTCAGTTGCTGTGAGACGGTCCATAAAGTAAATATTATCAGTATACCGTAACTTGTGATCCTCGTTTCGCACGCCCGTATTCTAGCGGTACACTGTTTCTCCCTCCGCCGGTTGTCCAGCGGTCGGGCTGACGTGCTGCTAATCCTGTCTGCGGCTGTGTGCGGCGGTGGTATCGGATCCCAGTCTATGGACGGAACACAAGATAAGCTGTATTCGTTTTGTACTACTCCTCAGAGTCTTTGACACAATTTCCAAGTGTTTGCCTTAATAGCAAGCGGTCACTACATTCTGTGTTAAAGGAAAGGATGTTAACTTTGTATGTTACCATACCTTCGGGTGGTATATCGAGGCTGGTATATTTCTTAGTGTTGTATTTTTACGATTTTAAAAGAAAAAAGGTCCATATGTTGTAAGACGTCATGGTCTCCTGACCTTCATTGCTTACGTATTCCGCCCTCACAATCATATTCCGCTCATCAAGACGCTTCATTCGAACCCAGACTCGATAAGATAAAGTCAGTGTTGTATGAATTCATGTAAACGTTATGCAAATAACAAGTGGATTGCGGGTGTGCACCGAGGTTGAAATGCTCGAGGCTGGCGTACACACACACATTCAAGACATGACGGTCACAAAAGCTTTTAGTTCGGGAGGGGCAAGCTGCACGCCGGGAGGCTGGTCCCTTCAGAGGACGAGTCACCCCATCTACATCGGCCAGCCACCACCCATAGAGCAGACAGCTTTTGCCCGAGTGAAAGGGAGAACGACCCCGTGTTCGGCTTAAAAGCAAATTACGCTACACATTCTTTACAAACATAGCACCCAGTTTCAGAGGTCTTCACAGGGACACAGCAAACGCCAAACGCCGATGCTACAGATTTCCGGATTGGTTGCCTTAAACGAAACATCATTCTCCCATTTTAGAAGAGCAATGCTGATTGGCAGACGATATTCCTGACGCCTTGAGCTAAAGGTGTAATGGAAGAGACCGAAAGATATACCCCTTCAAGTCTGGTGTGGAGAGGGGTCATTCCGTTGTCGCTCTTGGAGCAAGAACACGTAACGAGAGCATGTGTGCTCATACGTGTACTCAAAGAGCGAGGAACAAGTCTCTCCTCAGTACTTCACTGGGAGAGCACCTCTGTCGAGAGCGAATCGGAGTGCAACTCTATATTGAGTCCTTGCGATTAAGCATTATTTACTGTGTTGGCCGTCACACTTATTGTGCGATGTGAACGGACAGAGTTATAGTTAAACGCCTGCGAGCGAATTTTTGAGTGGCATCGCGGTTGACTGGTTATCTGACTGGTGTACCACGCCAGTAGTTAGACTAGGGGCGAATAGGCGTCCTTGACTTCATCTAGGCGTAGGGAGAGTTTGATTGGCGAAGGTCAATCCAGATAGAACGAGAGTTATCTTATCTGTCAGCAGCGAACGGTGCAGACAGCAGTCGTCACAGCTTACGGTATTGTGCGCTACAGCTCTTGCGAGCCCCATATTTCCTCCATAACGGTACACTTCACTGCATTTCACACACGACAGCCCCGACCATACCTAGCAACGTTCTAACGGATAATTATTCAAGTTGAGTTGGTGCGGCTCTCAGCCATTCTGCCAAGTCAATAACATTCTTAAACTTTGTATAGAAATTTCATTAGAGAATCCTATCCTTAAGAGGTAACTTCACATTGCTAAAAGAACCCGGAAATAACTTGTTTAGTTCATAACTAAAAGTGCCATTGTGATTTCTCAGAATTTTTGCAAAAATAAATAATAATTTTCGTTAGTTTCATGTTTTTCTTACACTAACTAGCACTACTCCAGTACCCATTTATCCCACTAGTTACGTAAGAAATTTTGTGAATTTTTGTGTAATTTCCTTACAGCGGACGACTCCAGAAGATATTTATTGCTGAAAGTTTTTCAGGCATTTCTCTTTAGAACGTTAGGAGCGTCTGTCTGACTTCTGTAGTAGCGTGGGGGGTGGAAATTGCATCTTGCAGGAGCCACAGGGGCCGGCCGCGGTGGCCGAGCGGTTCTAGGTGCCCAGTTCAGAACCGCGCGACTGCTACGGTCGCAGGTTCGAGTCCTGCCTCGGGCATGGATGTGTGTGATGTCCTTAGGTTAGTTGGGTTTAGGTAGTTCTAAGTTCTAGGGGACTGATGACCACAGCTGTTAAGTCCCATAGTGCTCAGAACCATTTGAACCTTTTTTTTTTTTTTTTTTTTTTTTTTGAGCCACAGGGTAAAGGGTACATCTCAGATTAATCCGTTGCGCAGAATGACAGAATAGCACCCACACGCTCGCAATGTTAATGTTTTTCTGAACCGTTGGTGGGCATGAAGCTGGCATTCACTAATCGTATATCGTATGGGTTCCTCTTGTCTCCGCTAATATCAATTATTACGTATTGTTCAAAACTGTTTTAATAAGGCGAGGTTGTGATTCTCTGGTTTTTTTCGGATTGAGTTCTTGCGCTTTATTGCCATCATGCGCCATACGCAGACGAGCATTGTCCTGTTGAAAAATAGCATCACAGTACAGTGATATCAGAGGTAATACATCAGGGTGCAGGATGCTCGTCATATATCGTTGTGCCGTAAGACTTCCGTTAGTCATTACCGGCCATTACGTGAAGTCATAACTAATGGATTCTCCACATCATGACGCAACGAGTGACGCCACTGTGCCTCTACAAACAATGGAAAAATGGGACCTCCCACCACGCCGCTGCAATACACGCCGACGATGCTTGTCCTGGGCAGTGTAGAACTGCAATGCATCACTGAACACGATGTGAAGCCATTCATCACCAGTTTGTGCTTCCCTGTCACGGCACCATTCCAGAGGTAACCGTTTGTGTTGTGGTGTTGACGGCTTCCTATTCATTGGGGCAGCAACTCCGAAATATGACTTGCTGCTAGTTTCCGACCAACGTTGTAGGATGACTCAGAATGTCCCCACTATTCGTTCTTGGGTGGCAGGCCAGATGTGAAGCAGTTTCGATGTACATGGTGCACAGTACGGTGATCCTCTGTTGTCCAAATGGAGATCCACAAGGGGGCCCCTTTCAAACTCTGCCAGGTGCTGATAACAAGAGTGATCGCTCAACATCTGAGGCCGTTCACGCTCCTTATACACCCTGCCAGCCATGGTAACAGCACCAAAACCGAACAACACTCTACCTGTTACAAAGAACTGCAGCTCTAATCATTTACACACCTGCCAATGATGTGAGGGTCTACGAAGCTACGTTGACGTATGAGCGTGCCTTCCGAGTGCTTTACTCATTTTATTAGGCAGTGGATCTTAACAGGGTAGGCCTATCTTTTTGCTATGTGTAGTGATACAGCCTGGCTTAGCGGAATTTATTCCGTAATAGCCGATTTCGACTGCCGTGCCTTTAAAATTTCAAATGTATCTCGTACACTTTCGAAAAAAGTGTCACCGTCAGTATTAACGAGCGTTGTATTACTCTGCTCCTATTTCAAGAGCTTTTGAAATCTGTTAAAAACGTATATCGTCCTTGCTGTATCCACAAGCATCGCCTGTAACTGCAATGTACAGCTTCCCGGTAAACATCCGAGATCAGTGGGTTCCCGCTCTCAAATACCGCAGGCGACGTCATCAGTCAAAACACTCGCAACGTCCGCCGCGTATTATGTCAACAGTACGTATGACCAAACGACCCCGGTTGTTGTTAACAGAAACACCAGCAGGCTCCCACCTCGCCACAGGCGATGCCTGTATCAGCACAGGAAATGCGACATTCGCGGACACTGCTTAGCGCCCGCCAGTCACATGTCCACTAAGCACAGAACAGATGTCCGTCCACCGGGTGAACATTTAAAGATGGCGCCCGATTGGTAGCAGGTAGTTCAGTTCGCTGAGCCAAGCAGTTCCGTCACAGTACCAAATCTGGATCTATACGTCACAGCCGCAGCGCCAACCTGGGAGATACACTACAGCAGCCACGAGAAGCAGCCAGCCATCGCCGCCGGAGCCCTTCGCCGACATCGGCCTGCAGTGGACTCTGTGCCTTAAGATTCTTATCCGCCAGTAGAATTAACTACTGCGACTTAGCACAGGGATAGGTGTCCGACTGGACTTGGAATTCTACTGACACGCTCACAGTAGTGACTGAAGTCTGACTGGGACACATTACTTCACTTGTTGTTGTTGCTGTTGCCAGCCACGATTACTATGAGTGGCTGAGCACCTGGCATTGCCAGCGCGTGAATTTATTCCAGTCTTCTCTACTAGTCCATCACCTGCTTCCCCATCTATCTGTCCATCTCCTTCTTCCCTCTCTATCTCTCCATATCCTCCTGCCTTCTCTATCTCCATCTGCTCCTGCCTCTCTCATTGTCCATCTCCTTCTCCTCTTTGTCAATCTCCTCGTTTTCTCTAAATGCTGAAAGTAGGTGTGATAGTTGACGTGAGGCAAAACGTGCCTTGATTTTCATAGTTGTTGCATTGAATGATAACTGGAAAATTCTAGTGGGGTATTTTCTGACAAGCAGTTTGAGTGGTAGTGAAATGCCCAATTTAGTTCTGGCTTGTCTTGGTTTCCTGAAGCACATAGATATTAATGCGCTCTCCTTAACAAGTTATGGTGCAGCTACTAACTTGGCGATGGCTTGTCATTTTGGGGCTGAACTTAGTACAGATGCTATGAAACCATGGTTTATAAATCTATCGACAGGTTTAAAAATACAAGTTCTGTTGGATGCTCGCCACGTGATAAAACTGGTAAGAAACTGTCTTGCTACAAAGGAGGCTATTTTCCGTAAATATGTCCCAATGAAATGGACTTCTTTTGTGGAACTACAAAAATTTCAGGCGCAAGAGGGATTGCGTTTGGCGACTAAACAGACGAAACGTCATATTAATTTGCGCAAAGAACCCAGTAAGGTTAAACTTGCTGCACAAACATTTAGTGCAAGTGTAGCCAGTGCCCTTACGTACTGTGACAAAAATTTGGGCTTGTCCCGTTTCAGGGCTGTGAAACAACAGGGAAATTTGTTAGGTTGATAGATAATTTGTAATATTAAACAGTAGGAACCTATTTCGCAAGGGATTCAAAAGAACCTTGGTCCCAACTATATACAGTGATGTGTGCAAATATGTAGAGGAATCGAAAATTGAATGTTTACAATAAGAGAATCTGTTGGATGAACGTTACTGGTGCATTCCACGAGAAGAACTGGGTGTATAAGTATAATTTTTATTGACACACAAACTTAGTCAAGACCACTTGGAAGTATTGTTCAGTGCTGTGAGAAGTCGTGGCGGAAGGGGGGGGGGGGGGGGAGGGCAGAATAATAATCGCACAACCCATCAATTTGAAGCTGCTTTCAAGAGACTTCTGGTGTAGATCCAGATTGGAACACCATCAAGCGCAAATTGTTCTGCCATTGATGCTACTACAATTCTCAGTGTAACATCAACTGATCATCGAAATGAAGATGTTGAATGCATTGAGTCGCCATCTATTCGCGAGGTGGCATTAATAAACCATTACCATGATAATATACCGCATCCAGCTTCCCTCACTTTCTATGTGAATATTGTCGAATACATTGATGGATTTGCGACCAGGAAACTCGTCAAAAAAGTGAAGAGCTATATTTGCCAGTTGCACTACGTTGCAATGTTTCAAGTTCAGGGGTCTTGAACGTGAAGAACAGAGGTGGCTTGTCGCTTGCATTGAATGATGTTGTTTATCTCTGTAAAATGGGCAAGAGGGTGTTAAGGTAAACATCAATTTTAAATGTGAAAAACTTTTTGGACAAATTGGTCACAACATCTTTGCAGTATTTAAGTAATGATGTTTTTCCTCAGTTGAATGAATATGTCATAACTTTTCCTCACCTCGACAGTCACATTCACCAGTTGAAAAAATTTGTACTCACTGAGTATTTGAAGTAAGACTCTGCAGCGAGAGACTGCCTGACGCTCGCATCAGAAGTTTCTACACCAAAGTAGTATTTTTTAACAATCAGTGATAGTGTGTTTTCAAAATGGATGTATGTACTAGTATTGGCAGGAGTCTGACTCCTGCAAACAAACTGTAGTTTTTGTTTTTCTGTGAAAGAAATTAATTTTTAAATTGACTTAATTATTTGTCCTTGTTGGCCCATATACAATGTTTACCACAGTATCAAAGAACTGGAATAAATAAAGTTTATTCTAAAAGATTTATGTTAAGTGGTTGAGTAATACAAAATTTCCGCAGTACAAGGATATAAGTTTTGCATAAGCGCTGTTTTTCTGTTATGTATTAAGTAATTGTATTATTAACATCAGTACTTTCATTTTTATTTGTGTTAATAGCTGATTTTAGAATTCTGTTCAACTTTTTGGCACCAGGTGAGGAAGTGAAAATGTTCTCGCCAGAAATGTTTTCTCCCCCCAGACACTTTACCAGAAAAAGCTGCAACTGTAACACAAATAATATAGCCTACTGCAGATCCCAAGGAAGTTATGAAACTGATAATGGTCCTGTTTAAATAAGGCTGCTTATCTTATTCTTCTGAGAAAGCAGCTGATCTATGAGAAATATACAGTAATATTAAGAAAACACAGTGGTATCAAGCTTGATTAAGTTCTGTATAAAATGTTTAGGGTGTACATTGCTGTCCATATAAATGATAATTTTTGGTTGTGTGTGGGGGGGGGGATGGGGGGGGGAGGTTGTTGGACATTGGTGCTGGCGTATTTTCACTCTTCTGTAAATGAATCCTCTGGGGCAGGGCACGTTAAGTAAATAAAGTGTTTGGGCCTGTGTAGTAAATAGCGTCTGTTCACAAGAAGTGAACAGCAAGACTATTGTGTAAAGCAGATAACCACACTCTTGGAATTCTTGGTCCCTAATAATTGTACTACTTAGTGGTTCTTTTTTTACTTACAACAAAAACCAGTTTCAGCTGAACTGTGAAGGGGTTAACACAATACAACTCAATCAAAATCATTTTCATGTGAACTTTGCATTCTTGCCCAGTGTTCTGAGAGGTGTAATGGATTGAAGATCTATATTCAATAATTACAAAGTTCTGTTGGTTACTTGGTAGGTACGAATGTGTGTTGTAAGGCTATATGTTAAATAGTCATGCAATGCAAGTAAGACTCAGTTTTTACAGATATAAGTAACTATTTTCTTTGAAAAATTCAAATGTAATCAAGTTAGTATTAAGGCGACAGTGGGAGGCAAACAGCGAGTATTTAGTGCAATTTGGGATGCTGCAGCTTTTTTTCAAAGTGGCAACATTCTTTTTACTTTAATTAAGTAGCTACTGTAGGTATGAATATAACTATGCTGCATTAATGTTGACGCAGAATGTCTACAATTTGCGTGTTGTTACTGTAGATCTCGACTCATCCCACATCCATGAGGGTTCTCTATCGCCAGTGTAATTTTGTTACAGATCAAATTTTGTGGTTTGTATTAGCAGCATCTTTTTTTTATTTTTGTATTCATTTTTATTTTTTTAATCTTTTAATTCCCTTCCCTGAAGCCATTAGTGAGCTTCTTCGTGCTCTATTCGGCCTTAGGTTTACACATATTTATTTCATTAACTTTATTTTCTTACAGTTTTAAGGAACCATATTTATTTTGTTGATTATTCTAGGTTACAATTCTAAGTTGGGTGCTTAAAACTAGTTTATGCTAACTATATTTGGTTGTTCTACTCTCATTTTTGATTACAGATCCCACTGCTCTGTGCAGCGACTGGTTACTACAATGTTTGCTTTTTTTTGTGGAGCGAAGGTCCCCTTGCTGTTTACTGTAGTTGGTTCCTACGTTCTTGTTCTTGGTTGTGTCTGTGGTTCCTCTACTCTTGGTCTTGTTTTTCGTCCATGTGTGGTGGTGTTTCTTCGTCCTCAGTGAGGGGCGCCATTGACGGTGCTAGTTCTGGGAATGCTTTGGTTGTGTTTTGGGCCACTGTTCTATACAGGTGAATGTATTTGAATTTTGGTTGTCTTGTTTTGTTGAAAACCAAAATTCAAATACATTCACCCAAATAGGACAGTGGCCCAAAACACAACCAAACCATTCCCAGAACTAGCACCGACAATGGCGCCTCTCACCGAGGACGAAGAAACACCACCACACATGGACGAAAAACAACATGTCCAAGAGTAGGAGAACCACAGCATAATTAATGATTTTCATATATGCCCAGAGAAGTCTTCTTTTGGCCCTACGCACTTCGCAAACGGATGAAAATCTCATTTGTGAAAGACAACTATTTCAAAATTCTTGTAGAGGTATTTCCGAGAGTTGAAAGGTAGGATGGATGTTGGTCCTTGGATGTCAAATTTGGTGAATGACTAAGATTTTGAGACGACGTATCTTTTATATCCAGCTCACTACACAAGTATGGTCAACGTTTTGTAATATATTACGCTTCCTATGTTGACACCGTTTCGGCATCTGTGCTGGATTAAGCAAAATACCTGACATTGTGCACATAAACGAATTTCCTTTCATAGAAAAGCATACTAAAACATTTCACACATATTCCTGTGAAATGTTAGAAAACTAATGGTGAATGCGAAATTGTTATTTTGTCTTCCACTCCTGGGGAAGCCGTGAACTACAGGAATTCACAGTGAAAAAAAAAGAGTATTTCACTACAGAACAACGATTCAGTCGCTTGTTAAAAAGAGCTGTCAATACGTTTCAATATCACCACATGTAAAAACGATAACCACTACTTTATTATCAGGTATTTCAGAGAAACTAAGTAAACTGCACTACTACACGTGTAACAGTAGTACTAAAGTTCGCTGAATTGTCAAAATCAACTCTTGATTTCAACTAAAGATGAGAAAAACTATAACTGTCAGCTCCACTTCACACAGCGCGTAATGACATGAACTCAGCTTTCTCCCCCGAGTCACGTGACTTACATGTTGGTTTCAAGCCTTAACACAGCAGAGATAGGGAGATGCGCTGTCTTTGTTGTATATGGTCTATGTTTTCTACAATTCGTCAACTTAGCTAGTAATAATATATTTGTTCTGTAAAAAAAGGCTTAGCGTATGGTCAATTTCTTACAAACACTGACTCTTCAGTTTCAAATATTTTTCACTTACGGGAGAAATATGGGCCTATTATATCATCCAAAATAATTTCACAACTTGTTTATAATCCCTATGATTTGTTTCCCGTACAGTTGAATGACATAATTTGATAAATAATACTCAGCTTTCAAATCAAATGCAAACTGGTTTTAAAGTTTAACACTCATTTCGTTGAACTATTTAAACCGTTCTAACTAAAGAATCTTTCAGTATCAGTTATCACTTTGAACTGATTTCCTGCCTCCAATCAGATTAATAAAATCTACTTGCTCACTTGGTGCGTTTTTAGAAGCCAAAGATATCTTTTTTCGTTAGCATCAATTTGAATCTCATCTTTAATTTCGTATTTTCGTAAAATGGCATTACTTTTTCCGATAACACTTCTTCGAAGATCCTGTTCACAAAATTTTCAAGATAAATCAGAACACAGGTGTCTTAAAATTAATTCCCACAACTTCACAAAATTTTTATTGGAACACAATGTATACAGCGAATAACTTTTAATAACAAGATCAGATTACAACTCTTTGACATTTCAAGATTTCAAGACCGCCTGAATAGTTTTACAGTACAAATTATGTCTCTTTCTTTATTAATTTTTAACAAAAATAGGCATAGCAATAACTTGACACTCTTGGTGTCTTCTTCATCCCTCTGCCCGCCGACTAGAATGAATGTCTCCGGTGACGTTAACTGCTCTCTCCTATGTGAAGACTGCCAGTTTCTAGCTGCGCCTCTCATGGAACAAAATAGAACGTAACCTTTTACGGTTAAACGCGAACGTTACAAATTAATACCCTAAAATAATAAATCACAACTGGACTATAGAATGATTTCGTCTTGTACATCGTTGCCACTGCAAAGACCAACAACGGTACGACTGAATCTTTCGTATCACTACATAGCCTTCTGTTGACCATTGAGGAACAACATTTGGAGTTTCTTATTGTACACAAGGGTGTGATTAAATCTTCAGCTGCGTAAGTGCTTAAGACGAGTAACTGGAAGTACAAATATTCCCTTTGTTTAGGCAACAAGATTCCAGGAAACTTTTCCCAATCTTTTTGGTCAAGCAGGCATCCGTATATTTGGGGCTTACTCTTCTGCATTATGAGAACAATTTGCTTAGAGTGTGGGTGTTTCTGCTCATAATACCGGTATATTACGAGAGCTCCCACTAAAAGAAGGTTCACTGCATCAAAGCAGTGTAGGCTCTGGACAGATCTGCTTCTGTTAAAATGAGGAACTGTATGTGCAGTCTCCAACACGAGTTGCAGGACACATATTTTCAGCCAATAATTCGAACTAGTACGAATGCCGGTTAGCTATCAATATTGATAGCAAGTATTGAACTGTATTAATTGGAAAGCATACATGGAACGTTTATGTGGATGAATGATGACATTAACATTGTGTTGTCAGTGCATTTTTGATGATATAGAGCATTTTGTTATTTGTTTCTTATCTGTGCTGTATTTTCACGCGTTCTGTGAGAGTTCGTCTAATTAAATGAAATCCAATTAGTTTCACAGGGAGACATCAGTAATTAGCTTCGTAATGAATGCCTTCGCAGGTGAAAACTAGCAGCTGTTGATGATAATGACAATTCACCGTATCGAAGTCTGCAATATTTTCGTCTAACAAAAGACTTCAGATTTATTTCCATAGTTAACTCCTATATGCACATTTGATCCAAAGGATAAACATCTTAATTAAGCAATATATTATTAATTTCTTGTAAACTGCGTAACCATCTAAAACTGTCTTGCATAAAACAAGTGCAGTATGATCGGGTGTAATGCTATCGACGAGCAACTGAAATGCCGAAGTATCCAAGAGTTTGTGGGTAATTATTCGTGTGACAATGGCCACAACATCACAATAGTGAAACATATTTCTCGTACTACCAATAAAAGTCAGTTGGCGTCTGCCCCTTTGAGAGATCTACCACGCAACTTGATAATTTCGACTTCGCTGCAGTTATTCAGATTTCGTTTGTAACTTACATATTGTCATTTGCTTCACGGACTAGTATAAAAATATTCAGTATGGCAGTCACGCTAATCCTGAGCGAGCTATTGCAACGAATGGGCAGATAATGGTAGAATTCCAGAATGAGATTTTCACTCTGCAGCGGAGTGTGCACTGATACGAAACTTCCTGGTTGATTAAGGGGCTCCGGAAAGGCTCAAAATCATGAAAAGTTCAATTTTTACTTTTTTGCGTTTTCTGAATCTGCAGACTATTACCTTTTAATAGATATATAATTTATTCAATTCCGAAGACTACAACTATTTTTAAATTTTTTTTTTAAATGTGTTCTACATGGGCGTGACCCACTGTGGCGCTGTTAAACTGCTGTCAAATGGTGCTATTGGTTCAAATGGCTCTGAGCACTATGGGACTTAACATCTGAGGTCATCAGTCCCCTAGAACTTAGAACTACTTAAACCTAACTAACCTAAGGACATCACACACATCCATGCCTGATGCAGGATTCGAACCTGCGACCAAAGCGGTCGCGCGGTTCCAGACTGTAGCGCCTAGAACCGCTCGGCCACCCCGGCCGGCAATGGTGCTATTATTAACGTCCGTGTTCATCAGGTACATTTTAGTAATGTGAGATAAAGTATGTGTTGTGGCTAACCTGTGATGGTTCAATATATATCGCTGGTGTGATTGTCGATTGTTTCATGTTTATTTACTCTGTCGTTATCTCGAAAATATTCGTAATTAATTCTGTTTCTTGAGTCTCTGTTTTGTTGAAGTATAATAATGAGTAAAAGTAAAGTTATTAGAAATCCTCTGAAGGCTTTTAAGAAAAGGAGAAATGCTGGAAAGCCAAAGGTATGTGTTATTACTGTAAACAATAAAGACGATGAAAATCCCCAACATAGCTTGTGTCCCAAAGAAGAAGACAGTTGGTGTAAATATAACAAAGGATTGCTAACTGGTGAAGTGTACGCTCATAAGCATAGTCTGCCTCATGCAATAATGGAGGTGATAAAACCTATTTTCAGAGACTTAGCAGCACCTGAACTGTTGAAAAAGTGTATTCACAGAAAAACTCAAAACCCCAATGAATGTGTAAATAGTGTTATATGGTCGAGAATCCCCAAGACTGTATTTGTTGGAATAGAAAAACTTCACTTTGGTGTGTATGATGCTGTTGCGACTTTCAATGATGGCAACATTGTAAGGTGCAAGGTATTTAGAAATATGGGAATGAAGATAGGTTCTAACATGGTACGAGCGATGCTTGTTTTAGACAAGGAACGCCTTCGGGCTGCAGACAGGGCTGTAAAGAGTCTAGAAATACAAGCAAGAGTAAACAGGAGGAGGAACAAGAGGAAGCTGGTGGAGGAGTTTGCAGAGGATGAAGGTAATCCATCCTATGGACCTGGAATGCACTAAAAAGTTAATCCAATCTTTGTCGCTCGATTCCCAAAACTTTTATTTTCTCATACTAATTACATGTTTTCTAAGGATCTTCCAAACATATTTGTTTCAAACTTTCAGTAAATGTTACACAGTACCTTCTGCATAATTTAACACAGCCTTTTTCCAAAAAACTGTATATTTTTGAATATATAAATAAAAAATTGCAAAAAAATGTTGTGAATTTTCTTTACAATTGAAAAAAAATCATCTTTAATAACTGAACTAAAATTTTGTAAAATCCCTGTGTTAAGTTGTAGCCCATATTCCAATAAATAATCTGTAAAAAGTTCAACTTCCTACCTCAAATACTTTGTGAGGAAAGATGTAATTTATAAGCGTTATTTTAACATTGCAAGTATAGGGCGTTCCGGAGCCCCTTAAAACTGTGTGCCGGACCGAGACTCGAACTCGGGACCTTTGCCTTTCGCCGGCAAGTGCTCTGAAGTTGGTAGAGCACTTGCCCGCGAAAGCCCAAGGTCCCGAGTTCAAGTTTCGGCCCGGCACACGGTTTTAATATGCCAGGAAGTTTCAATGGTAGAATTATTGGACGCTCTAGATCTGCGTCTTTGATCCCACTAAAATACGTAAAGACTACTATTGTTAAGATCGATGAGTAGTTAATAGTTTCCGTTAAAGGTAATACACTGCTGAGTACTAAAACTCAACGGAAAACAATGAAATTAAACATATTGCGCGTACACAATATTGCAGGAAGAATGTGGCTTGAACCTATAGGCGATGTGGAAGTATACAGGGTGGGAAAGTAGTGCACAGACTTGCCACCTCTGTCATCGGCAATGCCTCAAATACGGATGGGTATCGAGTTGAATTGGGACGATTGATAAAGGGTCATCATTCCATGTTGTTCAAGTCTGTGCCAGTGTTTGTCAGTCGTAGTGGCTAGCAAAGATGAGCAGTCTCTCGGCAACCCGTGAGCAGCTGTTTTCAGTGGATGAGAGATCTGAAGACCGCACTGTGTGTGGAGGTAGGCCAGGACAGCACGGGTAATGTACGGTCTTGCATTATCTTGTCGGAAGATAACGACATGCAGTTTCCGAAGATCGCTGAAAACGCAACAGAAACTGTTTCTAGCATGTGCTCTTAGTTTCAAGCAGGCCATTGGCTGGTAGAAATCGTCTGCAACATTGTGAAATGCGTAAGCGGTTGTTTCGTAAAAAATAAAAGAGCCTTGAAGGTAGGGTACCGCCACCGACCTTAACACGTCAACAATGTGAAAGGTGGAGGCCAGATTAGCCGCTGTGCCAATCAGAGGTGATCGTATTGTGCATCCAGTGGCATCCCGCATCATCATTTCAGTTTCTGGGCATGTACGAGGGCAGTTCAATAAGTAATGCAACACATTTTTTTTCTGAAACAGGGGTTGTTTTATTCTGAATTCAAATACACCAGGTTATTCCCAATCTTTTAGCTACACAACACTATTTTTCAACGTAATCTCTATTCAATGCTACGGCCTTACGCCACCTTGAAATGATGGCCTGTATGCCTGCACGGTACCATTCCACTGGTCGATGTCGGAGCCAACGTCGTACTGCATCAATAACTTCTTCATCATCCGCGTAGTGCCTCCCACGGATTGCGTCCTTCATTGGGCCAAACATATGGAAATCCGACGGTGCGAGATCGGGGTTGTAGGGTGCATGAGGAAGAACAGTCCACTGAAGTTTTGTGAGCTCCTCTCGGGTGCGAAGACTTGTCTGAGGTCTTGCGTTGTCATGAAGAAGGAGAAGTTCGTTCAGTTTTTTGTGCCTACGAACACGCTGAAGTCGTTTCTTCAATTTCTGAAGAGTAGCACAATACACTTCAGAGTTGATCGTTTGACCATGGGGAAGGACATCGAACAGAATAACCTCTTCAGCGTCCCAGAAGACTGTAACCATGACTTTACCGGCTGAGGGTATGGCTTTAAACTTTTTCTTGGTAGGGGAGTGGGTGTGGCGCCACTCCATTGATTGCCGTTTTGTTTCAGGTTCGAAGTGATGAACCCATGTTTCATCGCCTGTAACAATCTTTGACAAGAAATTGTCACCCTCAGCCACATGACGAGCAAGCAATTCCGCACAGATGGTTCTCCTTTGCTCTTTATGGTGTTCGGTTAGACAACGAGGGACCCAACGGGAACAAACCTTTGAATATCCCAACTCGTGAACAATTGTGACAGCACTACCAACAGAGATGTCAAGTTGAGCACTGAGTTGTTTGATGGTGATCCGTCGATCATCTCGAACGAGTGTGTTCGCACGCTCCGCCATTGCAGGAGTCACAGCTGTGCACGGCCGGCCCGCACGCGGGAGATCAGTCTTGCTTGACCTTGCGTCGATGATGACACACGCTTTGCCCAACGACTCACCGTGCTTTTGTCCACTGCCAGATCACCGTAGACATTCTGCAAGCGCCTATGAATATCTGAGATGCCCTGGTTTTCCGCCAAAAGAAACTCGATCACTGCCCGTTGTTTGCAACGCACATCCGTTACAGACGCCATTTTAACAGCTCCGTACAGCGCTGCCACCTGTCGGAAGTCAATGAAACTATGCGAGACGAAGCGGGAATGTTTGAAAATATTCCACAAGAAATTTCCGGTTTTTTCAACCAAAATTGGCCGACAAAAAAAATGTGTTGCATTACTTATTGAACTGCCCTCGTATCACGATGACGAATGGAATTTAGTAACATTTGTTCTCCTTTGAGCCTCCACATGTGGATTCGTCCAATACGATGCTGTACACAGAACCAAAAGTCGTCTGAAAAGAGGACGAGGTGTCACACTGTCGTCCAGTGTTATCGTCAGCCCGCCACCGTCAGGGCGTCTCTGCCTGCTGGCCCAGCAATGGCAGCCACACCAATAACCTCCATGCTGACTGTCCATGCTGCTCCACCCGTCGGCACTGTCTGAATATTTGGTTTCTGGAAACAGACTGATTTCCTGACTCAAGGAACTTGACACGGCTGTACAGTCCTGCACGACAGAATGATTAACATGTCTATCCTCTCGGGGACTAGCCTCATAAGGCCACTGAGATCCTGCACTGCGCTGAATGTGACTCCCCTCCCTCTCCCGAACCCATCAGCTGCATATTCACGTGACAAATATGAACAGCAATAACGCAAACGATGTACCACAATGGCTACGAAGTCTTTCGTGACGTATTTCTTGAGTAAAAATCTCTCGGTGTACATGCCGCGTCAAATCAGGATAAAATTCCAAGCTTTCGACCACTACCTCCATGGTCGTCGTCAGGGCTAAAACTGACTGTCGTGAACTAGCGAGGTTCCCACTTTTATATGCAAAGGACGGCTTCTGATTGGCTGGATGACACATTACAACTGTTGGCTGCTCATTTCTCCTCAGAAATTTTGAAGTTGTTCCGGCATACCTTGACGACCACTTATTTTTTATACAGTGGAAATTATTATGAAATGACCGATGGAACAGCCATGGGTTCGCCACTGTCATCAGCAATAGCGAATTTTTTCATGGAGGACTTCGAAGAACGAGCCCTGAGGAGTGCTCACCTCTGCCCATCATGCTTCTACAGATGCGTCGACGATACTTTTTTGATCTGGCCACACGGCAGCGACACGCTGCAGCAGTTCGTCGAACATCTGAATGGTGTACATCCAAACATAAAATTTACATTGGAGGTAGAGAAGGAAGGGAAGTTACCTTTTTTAGATGTGTTGGTAGAGCGAAAGCCGGATCGACGACTGGGCCCTTCTGTGTACAGGAAGCCAACCCATACAGACTTATATCTGCATAGCCATAGCTTCCATCATCCGTCTCAGAAGAGAGCTATGCTGAATACTTTAGTACACAGAGCCAGGACTATTTCCGACAAGGACCACCTCGTTCCCGAGATTAACCATTTGACGACTGTTTTCAAGAGGAATGGTTATTCTGCCGGTGAAATTAAATCAGTATTGTCCAAGAAAGTAAGACACGATGCCGGCCACATACAAGAAGAGGACCAACACATAGCGCGGCTTCCTTTTTGCGGTGCTACAACGAGCAAGATAGCCAGAGTCCTGAAGAAGCAAGGAATAAAACCAGTTTTCCGACCACCTAGGAAAATTAAGGAAATGTTGAGACCAGTCAAAGATAGTCTCGACTTAAGAGTGCCGGGAATTTATACTATTCCTTGCGAATGCGGCAAGAATTACGTGGGCCAGTCTGTAAGAACCGTTGCCGACCGCTGCATCGAGCACCAACGCCACCTGAAATACAGGTATTTGGAAAAATCAGCGGTGGCTGAACATAGCCTGCTTAACAAGCATAAGATTTTATTTGAAGAAACCAGAGTAATAGCCCACACATCGAATTACTGGGACTCTGTGATCCGGGAAGCAGTCGAAATTAGACTTAGCGATAATAACTTTAATAGAGACAACGGCTATGCACTTAGCAACACTTGGAAGAGTGCACTGGATAAAGAAAAATCGCAGAGAAAAACTTCTCGCACTTTACCTCCTGATTCAAGGGATGGCGCTGCAAGCAACGCGGGATAGCAACTACATCTATGGAAGTAGAGGGCACCACTTCACTACCCGCCATATCGCTGACGTATTCCAGCCAATCAGAAGCCGTCCTTTGCATATAAAAGTGGGAACCTCGCTAGATCACGACTCCAAGGTGACCTTGTTCCTCTTCCCCAGCACACCCGACCTGAAAGTAACACCACCCCCGATGTTGTCATTGCCTCCGCCAACCTCCTTGGGCGTATCACTGTCGCCGTCCTTGACCCCACAGGTAGCGATCACCTCCCTGTCCTTCTCACCATCACGTCTGCAAACCGCCCCCCTCCGGCTCCGCACCCTGCACCCCGTCCAAGGTCGTCCATGACTATCGCCGTGCCAACTGGGATGCCTACCGGGACTCAATCTCCACCCAGGTCGAAAGCCAACCTCTTACCTATCGCCATCCTGACGACATCAACCATGCCTCGTCCTTCCTTCAGCAGGTCATTACTGACGCCGTGGAGGCCCATGTTCCTACTAAAACCATCCACCCACACCGTCCCACTCTCCCTCCGCGGGCTGTCCTCCTCCTCCGTGAATCCCGCCGCCTCTATCGCTCCTTCCTGCGCACTCGTGACAGGGATACACTCCAACGCCACCGGCAAATACAGCGACACGTACGGAACCTTATTACAGCAATGAAACGCCGAGACTGGCGCCAGACCTGCACACGACTCAACGCCACCCTCCCTATCAACTCCTCCAAGTACTGGTCCGCCTTCCATCGTCTTACTGGTTCCCTTTCTGCTCCCCACTACCCCCTTCTCCATAACGATCGCCCCCTTCCTGACAACCTCAGTAAGGCCAACCACTTCGCTTCCCACCTTTCCGAGGTCTTCTCCATCCCCGATGATCCCCACTTTGATTATTCTCTTTTCCCCACGGTCATGGAACGTGCCGATACCTCGGTCGCTCCTCTTGCTCCTAGTCTCCAGTACTTGGGGCAGTTGCCCCCCTCCGACGTAAACACTCCCATCATAGCACAAGACATTAAACTTATCCTCCGGTCCAAACGCAACACGGCCCCTGGTCACGACTGTGTCACCTACCGTCACCTTCGCGAAAGCCCCTATTCCTTCCTGACTGTCCTCGCCCATCTCTATAATGTCGTCCTCTCTACTGGCTTCTACCCTGACCTGTGGAGGACCTCCCGCGTCCTCTTATTCCTCAAACCCAACAAACCCCCTTCTGCCGCCTCTTCCTATCGTCCCATCTGCCTCACCTCCGTCTTCAGTAAGGTCTTTGAATCCATCCTCTCCCGCCGTATCCATCAGCACCTTGCTCAACACCACCTCCTCCCCCTTACCCAGTGTGGCTTCCGACCCTCCTTCTCTGCTGACGACCAACTCCTCAACCTTGTTCACCTTCTGTCCCTCCAGCTCAACTCCCGTCGCTCCACCATTTTTGTTTCCCTTGACCTCCAAAATGCCTATGACCGTGTATGGCATCCCAGTCTCCTCTTTAAACTCCAAACCTACGCCCTGCCTATCAATTTTGTCCGTCTGGTCGCTTCCTTCCTCTCGCACCGTCCTTCCTATGTCACCCTCCACAACACCAACTCCCGTATCTTTTATCCCACGGCGGGCGTCCCCCAGGGTTCTGTCCTCTCCCCTCTCCTTTATCTCTTGTATACAGCTGATATGCCCAAGCCACCCCCACCAGTCCTCCTTCTCCAGTATGCTGATGACACCGCCTTCCTGGCTCTCTATCCTACCCTTCAACGGTCTCAACGTACCCTCCAAACCCACCTTAACCAGTTCACCACTTGGTGTAACCAGTGGTTCCTCCGTCTCAACCCCTCCAAAACCCAGGCAATCATCATAGGTCGCACCACTCGCTCCTTTCGCCTCCATGATTTCTACCTCACCTTTTATGGTCGTCCTATCCAACTCACCCCCACCCTGAAATACCTTGGCCTCACCCTTGACCGACACCTCACCTGGACCCCTCACCTCCTGACCATCCAGCAGAAAGCCCATTCCCGCCTCCGCCTTCTGAAACTCCTGTCTGGCCGGACATGGGGATTGCATCCTTCTACCATCCTCCACACCTACAAATCCCTCATCCGTCCTATCCTCTGTTATGCCAGCGTTGCCTGGATCTCCGCCCCCACCCGCTTTTACAAGGCCCTCCAAATCCTTGAACGCCATGCGCTCCGCCTTGCCTTCCGTATCCGCCTTCCTTCCCCCACACGGCTCCTGTATGAACTGATCCCCTTCCCCCACCTCCTCCTGTTCCTCCAACATCTCCGCATCCTTTACATTGTTCGCAGGCTTGATCCCCCCCACCCTCTGGTTTCCTCCTTCCTCTCCACCCCCCACCCGTTGCCGCGCCTCTATCGCTGTATCCCTCCCTCTCTCCACCTCCACACCCTCCATCTCCTTCATCAGGGCAATTTCCAACGCCTCCCCCTCCCGGATGACGAACTTCGCCGTGACATCTACCCTTCCTTCCAACTATAACCTGGCCTTGTCCCCCCCCCTCCCCAGGGCCCCCTTTTCCTCTTTCCTCCTTCTCCCAGAGCGGATTTTCCTCCATCTCCCCCTACCCTGAGACCCTGCACCCCATACTTGCCTCTCTCCTTCCCATATCCCTCCCTACCTGGCCCTCTTTCGCGCCCCCCCCCCCCCCGCTCATCTCCCCCATCTCTTCCCCTCCCTCCCTTCTCCAGGTCTCCCTCATCTCCTAGCGCCTGGCAGATCCTCTGTGTTGCTCTTCATCAGTGTGTCACATCAGTGTTGTTTAGTGCTGTTTCTCGTGTGCGTCAAGAGGTGTGATTTTAATTGTGTCCTGCCTTGAGGTTCGCCGCCAGTGTTACGTTATGTGCTATGCCATCCGTCGCTATCTTTATGCTCCAGTCATACTGTGCCTTGTGTTCTTTTAACCGTCGCAGTGTGTGGCTTTTTGTGTGTGCTACTTTTAAACAGCTTTTTTATCTCCATTTTACAGTCACCCCGTTTTTTGTCTATTGCCTTCCATGATGTTCCCCTTTTTTATATCTATGTTCACCTTATTCTCTCCTTTGCTGTTTTTAAATGTCTTCTATTATTTTGTTCTATGTCTTTCGGCTGAAGAGCAGCGCCTATGCTGCTGCCAGCCCGCCCCGATGGGGAATTGAAATACAATAAAGGAAAAAAAAAAAATAGTTCACGACAGTCAGTTTTAGCCCTGACGACGACCATGGAGGTAGTGGTCGAAAGCTTGGAGTTTTATCCTGATTTGACGCGGCATGTACACCGAGAGATTTTTACTCGATGTACCACAATGTTGACAGGCCACAATCCTGACACTGTCGAAGTCCGACACGTGGTGGTAAATCTTGCTCTTTCTTCCACGAGGCATAACATGAACCCATCACAAAGAGGCAGCATTCAGATGGGGTTTCTGAATAAAGATCCAACTGTGAAATCTTTCCTTAAATACAGAGTGGACAGTCTGACCATGATACGTTGACCAGTATTGATAGGCTACGACATCCGACACGTGGTGATAGACCTGTCTCCTTATTCCGCAAGGCCTGACACGAACCTGTCACAAAGAGCATTCAGATGGGGTTTCTGAATGAGAATACCGCTGTGAAATGTTTCTTTAAATACAGAGTGTAGAGTCTGCTCATGATATGTCGACCACAGTGCAGTGACAACTTTCCCACCAAAGCGCTGGGCGAGTTCTTTCGTTCGTTCGGAAGGGGAGGTCACTGAATGCTTTCGGCCAGTTGGTGACGCACTGCACTGACAGAATCGTGGCGCCTTCCCTGCAATCTTTCGCAAACGATTTTACAGAAGCTATCTGTTAAAAAAAGTCATTTCTGCGTTACTTATAAAGGGTGGTCCATTTATAGTGACCGGGCAAAATATCTCACGAAATAAGCATCAAACGAAAAAACTACAAAGAACGAAACTAGTCTAGCTTGAAGGGGGAAACCAGATGGCGCTATGGTTGGCCCGCTAGATGGCGCTGCCATAGGTCAAACGGATATCAACTGCGTTTTTAAAAGTAGGAACCCCCATTTTTTATTACATATTCGTGTAGTACGTAAAGAAATATGAATGTTTTAGTTGGACCACTTTTGTCGCTTTGTGATAGATGGCGCTGTAATAGTCACAAACGTATAAGTACGTGGTATCACGTAACATTCTGCCAGTGCGGACGGTATTTGCTTCGTGATACATTACCTGTGTTAAAATGCGGAAAAGGTCGATATCGTGTTGCTGTATGGCTATTGTGATCAAAATGCCCAACGGGCGTGTGCTATGTATGCTGCTCGGTATCCTGGACGACATCATCCAAGTGTCCGGACCATTCGCCGGATAGTTACGTTATTTAAAGAAACAGGAAGTCTTCAGCCACATGTGAAACGTCTACCACGACCTGTAACAAATGATGATGCCCAAGGAGGTGTTTTAGCTGCTGTCGCGGCTAATCCGCACATCAGCAGCAGACAAATTGAGCGAGAATCGGGAATCTCAAAAACGTCGGTGTTGAGAATGCTACATCAACATCGATTGCACCCGTACCATATTTCTATGCACCAGGAATTGCATGACGACGACTTTGAACGTCGTGTACAGTTCTGCCAATGGGCGCAAGAGAAATTACGGGACGATGACAGATTTTCTGCACGCGTTCTATTTAGCGACAAAGCGTCTTTCACCAACCGGCATAATATGCACTGTGGGGCAACGGAAAATCCACGATGGCTGCGACAAGTGGAACATCAGCGACCGTGGCGGGTTAATGTATGGTGCGTCATTATGGGAGGAAGGATAATTGGCCCCCATTTTATCGATGGCAATCTAAATTGCGCAATGTATGCTGATTTCCTACGTAATGTTATACCGATGTTACTACAAGATGTTTCACTTCTTGACAGAATGGCGATGTACTTCCAACATGATGGACGTCCGGCACCTAGCTCGCGTGCGGTTAAAGCGGTACTGAATAGCATATTTCATGACAGATGGTTTGGTCGTCGAAGCACGTTCACCGGTTCTGACGTCCCCGGATTTCTTTCTGTGGGGAAAGTTGAAGGATATTTGCCATCGTGATCCACCGACAACGCCTGACAACATGCGTCAGCGCATTGTCAATGCATGTGCGAACATTACGGAAGGCGAACTACTCGCTGTTGAGAGGAATGTCGTTACACGTATTGCCAAATGCATTGAGGTAGACGGATATCATTTTGAGCATTTATTGCATTAATGTGGTATTTACGGGTAATCACGCTGTAACAGCATGCGTTCTCAGAAATGATAAGTTCACAAAGGTACATGTATCACATTGGAACAACCGAAATGAAATGTTCAAACGCACCTACGTTCTGTATTTTAATTTAAAAAACCTACCTGTTAGCAACTGTTCGTCTAAAACTGTGAGCCATATGTTTGTGAGTATTACAGCGCCATCTATCACAAAGCGGAAAAAGTGGTCCTACTAACTTTCCGTACTTCACGAATATTTAGTAACAAATGGGGTTCCTATTTTTAAAAAACGCAGTTGATATCCATTTGACCTATGGCAGCGCCATCTAGCGGGCCAACCATAGCGGCATCTCGTTTCCCCTTCAAGCTATACAAGTTTCGTTCTTTGTAGTTTTTTTCGTTTAACGCTTATTTGGTGAGGTATTTGGCCCAGTCACGATCAATGGACCACCATGTATACGTTACCTTAATGATGACGGCGTCTTTCAATTCGTTCATGGTCATAGTTATTGTGATATTTGCATACAGGTAAAACACTCCGCGAAACACGAAGAAGTTTGCAATGAAAAATAGGAATCGCTATGATTTTGCCTTTGGTGCGTATTGCATAATATGTTGTTGCATATGAAATTTAGCTAACATATTGAACTTTTCTTCAGACCTGGGTGGAGGTCTCTATCAGTAATCTCAACTGTAGCGCACTCATTTGCGATCGCGCACGCTATCGATGGAACCAGAATGAAATATACATAATATTCACCATATGTCATAAACAGTTTGACATATCGAAACGAGATTTTGGCAAATGATAGCAGCAAAGCGGAGAGTATTTTCCCATATGGCTATTACGCAAAACTTCGTTATCTGCTATGTTACCCCATTAACTAGAGACTTTTTTGGTGAAAGAATGCAATTTTTGAGGAACATAGATAGCTGATGAAATGAAAAATGCTGAGGTTTTGGAACAACATACCTGAAGGCATAACACATTTATTTTTATACCAAGCATGTTCTTTTTCATAAACCATTGACCATACTTGTCCTCAGTTCATCACTTAATAAACTTAATAACCCACTGTTCCAGGATTCTCTCGCATTGCGTCTGTACAACATGTCAGTGAGGTAACGTTGTGAAAACTCATCTGTGTTGGCAAAGGGACCAAATTTTAGCAAGGGAACAAGAGAAATGTAGCTGTTACTCACAATTCGCCGCACATGGCGCTTCTCTGGAATTTACAAAGTCAGTCTAAAATAAATTGCTGCTTTTGTTGCATTTTCAGCGGAATTCTTCTTAGATACTAAAAAACGTAGACGTGACATATGTTTATGGACGGTCACCATGCAAATGTGGGCATGGGGAGCTCCACTTATTATTTACAAAAATTATGGGTGCAGGCTTTACCTTAACAGCAGCACTTTCCTTCCAGCGGTCAGCATTTCCCCTGCAGTGCACAACCCTCCACTACTACCTCTCCCTATGCTTGTCCTGCCGACTGTGCACCTACCGGCCACGTTATTCGGCCTGCACTATACAGAGGTTGGACAAAATCATAAACATCATCATCATCTTTGGGCCTTTGTCCCACTCCAGCGCGGGGTCGACTTGGTTACTAAGAAATTTAGCGATGTTAGTGACAGAGGGTGGCCGCATGCCCTTCCCGTTGCCATCCCGAACCTCTCGGGACGGAAGTAGTGTACCCCAGCTGTCTGAGTCTAGTGTAAGTCATGAAATAGTGCGAACGTTTTCAAATGAGGTGGGGCGTGGGTACCAGGTCGGTATTCACCTAGGGGGATGTGGAAAACCGCCTGAAAGCCACATCCAGGCTGGCCAACACACCGGCCCTCGCCGTTAAACCGCCGGGCGGATTGCATCCGGGCCCGGCGCGCCTACTCGAGTCCAGGAAGCAGAGCATTAGCGCTCTCGGCTAACCCGGCGGGTGGATGGACAAAATAATATGAAAACAATATAACACATTTTCTTGCAAGCTGGCACCACAGCGTGCATGTAATTACTGCACTGCTGTATCTTAGCATAACGTGATTGCTTTTCCTGTTGATCCACATTAACTTATATATTTTTTACATTTAGAGCCAGCTGTCATTCATCACACCAACTAGAAATTTTGTCTAAGTCAGCTTGTATCACTTCACAGCCACTCAACTTCAACGCATCTCGGTACACCACAGCATCGTCAGCAAACAACAGCAGATTACTGCCAACCCTGTCCACCTGTTCATTTGGTATATACAAAATAACAGAGGTCCTATCAGACTTTCTTGGTGCAATCCTGACGAGATCCTTGTGTTAATGAACCCTTGTCGTCGAGGACAACATGCTGGGTTGTATTACTTAAGAAATCTTTGAAGCGCTCACATCTGGGAACCTATTCCGTACGTTCGTACCTTCGTTAAGCCTGCTTAATGTTGGTTACATGTGCAGAGCGCTGTCCTTAATGCACGCCGGCTGCTGTGGCCGAGCGGTTCTAGGCACCACACTGCTGCTACGGTCGCAGGTTCGAATCCTGCCTGGGGCATGGCTGTGTGTGATATTCTTAAATTAGTTAGGTTTACGTAGTTCTAAGTCTAGGGAACTGATGACCTCAGATGTTAAGTCCCACAGTGCTTAGAGCCTTAATCCACTAGATTTCCCGGTGTAAGGTACAGAGGTAAGTATCGATGCAAAGGTCGTACCAAAATAATTCGTCGGATTGTTTGAGGAAAACCTTTGCCGAGCTTTGACGATGGTAGTTTGCACGCCAGGTGATCCACTAACAGTAAAATCTCTCCGAAGAGTACCTGTACCAGCTCCGTGGTTTAATTCCGCTTTCGGTGTGAAGTGTACTAGACGCGCACGGCAAGTGCCAGCGCGACGCAATAAACTGGAGTCAGCGGCGCGGACCCTAATTCCTCAGCTCGCCGCCGGCTGCTAATGAACGCCGCCGCCTGTCAAAGAAGCGGCGCTAGCTCAGCCGAGGCGTCCGCTGACGTCACGTCACGGCCACGCCACGGCTGCCGCCTCATTAAAGCGTCGCCCCCTGTTCGGCTAATATGGCGGCGGGTTTTCTGATCGCGACTCACTGCCACCGCCGCCTCCTCTGCGGGGGGCCCCCCACACTCTGCGCTGCGCTCGGCGTGTGGGGTGGCTCAGGGAGGGAGCAGAGTTGGACGATGGACTTGTTCTTCTGCAGAAAATCTCGTTTCGCCGCCCCCGCCTGGTCCCACCCTCGCTCCGAAATTCGAATGCCGACTCCGTTTGTTGCGGCAGCGGTCGTGTTCCGTTTGTGACGTTGACGTCTGTCTCGCTCAAACGAAGTCGCTCTGCGCCGCTACACTGCGAGCAGCCAGAAAGGTCCTGCAGAGGCTGTTTTTCCACGTCCGCATTTAACCGCCAGCTATCTACGCTGGTGGTAACGGTGGTACAGGAGCAGTGCCTTTGATTTTTTTTTTTTTTGTTTTGTTTGGTCATCAGTCTGCTGACTGGTTTGATGCGGCCCGCCACGAATTCCTTTCCTGTGCTAACCTCTTGATCTCAGAGTAGCACTTCCAACCTACGTCCTCAATTATTTGCTTGACGTATTCCAATCTCTGTCTTCCTCTACAGTTTTTGCCCTCTACAGCTCCCTATAGTACCATGTAAGTCATTCCCTCATGTCTTAGGAGATGTCCTATCATCCTGTCCCTTCTCCTTATCAGTGTTTTCCACATATTCCTTTCCTCTCCGATTCTGCATAGAACCTCCTCATTCCTTACCTTATCAGTCCACCTAATTTTCAACATTCGTCTATAGCACCACATCTCAAATGCTTCGATTCTCTTCTCTTCCGGTTTTCCCACAGTCCATGTTTCACTACCATACAATGCTGTACTCCAGACGTACATCCTCAGAAATTTCTTCCTCAAATTAAGGCCGGTATTTGATATTAGTAGACTTCTCTTGGCCAGAAGTGCATTTCTTGCACATAGCGAGTCTGCTTTTGATGTCCTCCTTGCTCCGTCCGTCATTGGTTATTTTACTGCCTAGGTAGCAGAATTCCTTAACTTCATTGACTTCGTGACCATCAATCCTGATGTTAAGTTTCTCGCTGTTCTCATTTCTGCTACTTCTCATTACCTTCGTCTTTCTCCCATTTACTCTCAAACCATACTGCGTACTCATTAGACTGTTCATTCCGTTCAGCAGATCATTTAATTCTTCTTCACTTTCACTCAGGATAGCAATGTCATCAGCGAATCGTATCACTGATATCCTTTCACCTTGTATTTTAATTCCACTCCTGAACTTTTCTTTTATTTCCATCATTGCTTCCTCGATGTACAGATTGAAGAGTAGGGGCGAAAGGCTACAGCCTTGTCTTACACTCTTCTTAATACGAGCACTTCGTTCTTGATCGTCCACTTTTATTATTCCCTCTTGGTTGTTGCACATATTGTATATGACCCGCCTCTCCCTATAGCTTACCCCTACTTTTTTCAGAATCTCGAACAGCTTGCACCATTTTATATTGTCGAACGCTTTTTCCAGGTCGACAAATCCTATGAAAGTGTCTTCATTTTTCTTTAGCCTTGCTTCCATTATTAGTCGTAACGTCAGAATTGCCTCTCTCGTCCCTTTACTTTTCCTAAAGCCAAACTGATCGTCACCTAGCGCATTCTCAATTTTCTTTTCCATTCTTCTGTATATTATTCTTGTAAGCAGCTTCGATGCATGAGCTGTTAAGCTGATTGTGCGATAATTCTCGCACTTGTCAGCTCTTGCCGTCCTCGGAATTGATTAGTAGTGGAAAAGTCCTGTGTCCAGAGTTCGACTCCAACCCTTAGTCAAATTATTAGAATGGCTGCCGAATCCTTCCGGTATAAAGAGACACTCTTCCTCTGCCAAAGGCCTCGTCAAATACGGCAGAGAAGTGGACAGAAGTTCGGAGCACCTCTTATCCTTGGGATGGGAAACTACCCATAAAAGGCGGACAACTCGTCAATGATCACCGGCAGGACGATGCAGACGGCAGTGGGGCAATCGAAACCAATGGAGCCATTAATCTCTTGTTGTTGTTGTCGTTGTGCTCTTCAGTCCTGAGACTTGTTTGATGCAGCTCTCCATGCTACTCTATCCTGTGCAAGCTTCTTCATCTCCCCGTACCTACTGCAACCTACATCCCTATGAATCTGTTTAGTGTATTCATCTCTCGGTCTCCCTCTACGATTTTTACCCTCCACGCTGCCCTCCAATACTAAACTGGTGATCCCTTGATGCCTCAGAACATGTCCTACCAACCGATCCCTTCTTCTAGTCAAGTTCTGCCACAAACTACTCTTCTCCCCAATTCTATTCAATAACTCCTCATTAATTATGTGATCTACTCATCTAATCTTCAGCATTCTGTAGCACCACATTTCAAAAGCTTCTATTCTCTTCTTGTCCAAACTATTTATCGTCCATGTTTCACTTCCATACATGGCTACACTCCATACAAATACTCTCAGAAACGACTTCCTGACACTTAAATCTATACTCGATGTTAACAAATTTCTCTTCTTCAGAAACGCTTTCCTTGCCATTGCCAGTCTACATTTTATATCTTCTCTACTTCGACCATCATCAGTTATTTTGCTCCCCAAATAGCAAAACTCCTTTACTACTTTAAGTGTCTCATTTCCTAATCTAATCCCCTCAGCATCACCCGATTTAATTTGACTACATTCCATTATCCTCGTTTTGCTTTTGTTGATGTTCATCTTATATCCTCCTTTCACGACACTGTCCATTCCGTTCAACTGCTCTTCCAAGTCCTTTGCTGTCACTGATAGAATTACAATGTCATCGGCGAACCTCAAAGTTTTTATTTCTTCTCCATGGATTTTAATACCTACTCCGAATTTTTCTTTTGTTTCCTTTACTGCTTGCTCATTATACAGATTGAATAACATCGGGGAGAGGCTACAACCCTGTCTCACTCCCTTCCCGACCACTGCTTCTCTTTCATGGCCCTCGACTCTTATGACTGCCATCTGATTTCCGTACAAATTGTAAATAGCCTTTCGCTCCCTGTATTTTACCCCTGCCACTTTCAGAATTTGAAAGAGAGTATTCCAGTTAACATTGTCAAAAGCTTTCTCTAAGTCTACAAATGCTAGAAACGTAGGTTTGCGTTTTCTTAATCTAGCTTCTAACATAAGCTGCAGGGTCAGTATTGCCTCACGTGTTCCAACATTTCTACGGAATCCAAACTGATCTTCCCCGAGGTCGGCTTCTACCAGTTTTTCCGTAATCTGTATCCACAGTAAATGTTTCCTGCTGTTGATTTTGCGAGAAGAATCTGACAGACCAGTGAAAGACCCAAGTCGCAACAAAGCCCCTGGAGTAGACCGCAGCGCAAATTGTAGTTAACCAGTTCTGCGAAAGAAGGATCAGAATAACGTAGCGCCGCAGTAGTATTTGCAATACCACTTTTCAAAGCAAAAAAACCGAAATAACCTAGATGTCAACGCTGTGGTATCATCAGACACTATACTCTCGTAGTGGCCAAAGATTTCGAACCAGGGCTCCAGACAACGAATGGTCCCTTGCGCAGTTGCATTGTACACTACTGGCCACTGAAACTTCTACACCGCGAAGATGACGTGCCACGGACCCGAAATTTAACCGACAGGAAGAAGATGCTTTGAAATGCAAACTAATAGCTTTTCAGAGCATTCACACAAGGTTGGCGCCGGTGGCGTCACCTACAACGTGCTGACATGAGGAAAGTTTCCAACCGATTTCTCATACACAAACAGCAGTTGACCGGCGTTGCCTGGTGAAACGTTGTTGTGATGCCTGGTGTAAGGAGGAGAAATGCGTACCATCACGTTTCCGACTTTGATAAAGGTCGGATTGTAGCCTGTCGCGATTGCGGTTTATGGTATCGCGACATTTCTGCTCGCGTTGGTCGAGATCCAATGACTGTTAGCAGAATATGGAATCGGTGGGTTCAGGAGGGTAATACGGAACGCCGTGCTGGGTCCCAACGGCCTCGTATCACTATCAGTCGAGATGACAGGCATCTTATCCGCATGGTTGTAACGGATCGTGCAGCCACGTCTCGATCCCCGAGTCAACAGATGGGGACGTTTTCAAGACAACAACCGTCTGCACGAACAGTTCGACGACGTTTGCACTAGCATGGACTATCAGCTCGGAGACCATGGCTGCGGTTACCCTTGACGCTGCATCACAGACAGGAGCGCCTGCGATGGTGTACTCAACGACGAACCTGGCTGCACGAATGCCAAAACGTCATTTTTTCGGGTAAATCCAGGTTCTGTTTACAGCATCATGATGGTCGCATCCGTGTTTTGCCATATCGCGGTGAACGCACATTGGAAGTGTGTATTCGTCATCGCCGTACTGGCGTATCACCCGGCGTGATGGTTTGGGGTGTCATTGGTTACATGTCTCGGTCACCTCTTGTTCGCATTGACGACACTTTGAACTGTGGACGTTACATTTCACATGTGTTACGACCCGTGGCTCTACCCTTCATTCGATCCATGCGAAACCCTACATTTCAGCAGGATAATGCACGACCGCATGTTGCAGGTTCTGTACGGGCCTTTCTGGATTCAGAAAATGTTCGATTGCTGCCCTGGCCAGCACATTCTCCAGATCTCTCACTAATTGAAAACGTCTGGTCAATGGTGGCCGAGCAACTGGCTCATCACAATACGCCAGTCACTACTCTTAATGAACTGTGGTATCGTGTTGAAGCTGCATGGGCAGCTGTACCTGTACACGGCATCCAAGCTCTGTTTGACTCAATGCCCAGGCGTATCAAGGCCGTTATTACGGCCAGAGGTAGTTGTTCTGGGTACTGGTTTCTCAGGATCTATGCACCCAAATTGAGTGATAATGTAATCACACGTCAGTTCTAGTATAATATATTTGTCCAATGAATACCCGTTTATCATCTGCATTTCTTCTTTGTGTAGCAATTTTAATGGCCAGTAGTGTACATCAGAAAGAAACAGAAAAGCAAATGAAGACATCTGCACACACAAGTATGACCCTATTTCCGTCTCGCGACCGTGGAAAGGGGCATGCATAATCTATATACTGTCTCTCAATGGGTGACGTCATAACTTCTGAAGTTAATAATTAGTACTGGGTGCTCGTCTTATCGCCAAGACTGAACGCACTGCTTTATCTTCTTATCCATGCCTTGTCAAATTAAATTCCCCGAAGTTTTCATTCGAGTTTTAAATTTGCCAAATGACCACATGCTGGTAACTCATGTTAGTATGAGAGGCGACCAAAATGCTTCCGTTGCAACGTAGCGCAACTGTGACATGAGTATATAAGAACCAATATGTAGGCAAGGGATTAGTGTTGCATTCATGACTTTCCGATGTGCGTATGGTAAATGCGGAAACGTGAAGTGTGGCGACGTTATTAGCAAATGGTTCCAAACAGGAGCAGCGGGTGCTAGTCTCTTCTTCGCCGCTGAATGACAAAACCCGGTAGACATCCATGAGAGAAAGATGAATGTGTATGAGCCAGTAGTCTGTCGAAAACTACCTTTTGGAACGGCACGCCATGTTTCGTGCTTCCTCGCGATTCGGTACAAGACGTTCCTACACTAAAGAGCCAAAGAAACTGGTTCATCTGCCTAATATCGTGTAGGGCTCACGCGAGCACGCAGAAGTTCCGCAACACAACGTGACGCGGACTCGTCTAATGTCTGAAGTATTGATGAAGGGAATTCACACCAGAAATGCTGCAGGGCTGTCCACAAATCCGTAAAAGTACGAGGGAGTCGAGACCTCTTCTAAACAGCACGTTGCAAGGCATCCCGTATATGCTCACTAATATTCATGTCTGGGGAGTCTGGTGGCCAGCGGAAGTGTTTAAATTCAGGAGAGTATTCCCGGAGCCACTCTGTACCAATTCTGAACGTGTGGGGTGTCGCATTGTCCTGCTGGAATTGCCCAAGTCCGTCGGGATACACAATGGACATGAATGGCTGCAGGTGATTAGACAGCATGCTTACTTACGTGTCACGTATCAAAGTCGTATCGAGACTTATGCGGGGTCCCACATCAGTCCAACTGCCCACGCCCCACACCATTACAGAGCCTCCACCAGCTTGAACAGTCCCCTGCAGACATGCAGGGCCATGGATTCATGAGGTTGTCTGCGTACCCGTATACGTCCATCCACTCGATACAATTTGAAACGAGACTCATCCAACCAAGCAACATGTTTTCAGTCATCAACAGTCCAATGTCGGTGTTACGGTCCCAGACGAGGCACAGTGTCGTGCAGTCATCAAGGGTAAACGAGTGGACCTTCGGCTCCGAAAGCCCACATCGATGATGTTTCAGTGAATGGTTCACACGCTGACACTTGTTGATGGCCCAGGATTGAAATCTGCACCAATTTGCGGAAGGGTTGCACTTGTGTTACGCTGAACGATACTCTTCAGTCGCCGTTGGTTCCGTTCTTGCAGGATCCCTTCCTGACCGCAGCGGTGTCGGAGTTATGACGTTTTACCGGATTCCTGATATTCACGGTACACTCGGGAAATGGTCGTTTGGGAACATCCCCACTTCATCGATTGCTTGGGGATGCTGTGTCCCATCGCGCCGACTATAACACCACGTTCAAACTCGCTTAAATCTTGATAACGTGCCATTGTAGCAGCAGTAACCAATCTAACAACTGCTCCAGACGCTTGTCTTATAAAGGCGTTTCCGACCGTAGCGCCGTATTCTGCCTGCTTACGTATCTCTGTATTTGAATAAGCATGCCTATGTCGGTTTCTTTGGCGCTTCAGTGTATATGGCAAGTCTCGTAACGCAGAAGTTACGACAACTCAGCCGGTCGCGGAGGCCGAGCGGCTCTAGGCGCTTCACTCCGGAACCGCGGGACTGCTACGGTCGCAGATTCGAATCCTGCCTCGGGCATGGATGTGTGTAACATCCTTAGGTCAGTTAGGTTTAAGTAGTTCTAAGTTCTAGGAGACTACTAATGACCTCAGGTGTTAAGTTCCATAGTGCTCAGAGCCATTTGAACCATTTTTTACGATAACGCAAGCGGGAGACATTCGAGTACCCATCCTTTAGTCTTGATCTGTACCCAAGCGATTGTCACGCCTTCGTTCCCACAAAAAAGGCCTCGGAAAGTCTAGCACACCTGTCGGACGAAGATGTGCAGCAGGCAGCTGCCGACTTCTTCTGCACGGCAGGACACGGGGTTTTACCAAACAGCCATTTTCAGCCTGGTTCATCGGTGGGATGATGATTAGCTTAATGGTCACGACGATTTTGCCTGACTGGGATACTGATTCTGGAGTGTACGACCTTCGAACGGAAACTTTTTGATCGCCCCACATATTTACATGTAAGAGGTATTAATTCTGAGGACAAAACTGTCTTATTAGGCTTGCTCCTCACGGTTGGGCACTCGTTACTGGTATTACTTTGGTTAATTTAATATCACGATTTATTCGGAGCTATGTGACATACTACTGGATTTGCTTATCATCTCAGGGTCTTCATGGAAGGTGTTGGATTTGCCTGACACCTTACATATCACCACCCTTCGAACTTAATTTTTGTACTGAAGTTCCATTAACTAACAGGCCTTTGTCTTCTCCTTAATTTCCCTCAACCCAACACGTTTTTAGCGAATTGACTAGTTTGAACCTGGGACCTGTTGCTGGTAAGGAGACGCCAGACCACACATGACATGTAGAATTCAGAAGAGTTCAGTGAGACTAGCGATGATATAACCAAATACTTAATGATTTCAGCGTCAGCTCCACTGCACTCCCTGTAAAAGAATCTTAGTACTAACTAAATTTAGTGGAAGGGGTTCAAGGCTTTCCTATTTTTAGTTAGCTGGTAAAATAACGTCGAAAAAGCAGTTAAGTTTACCATTGGAAATTTTATTCTGCTCACAAAACATTGTTTATAAATTGCACTATTGATAAAAGGAAATGTTTTAATACAGGATGGTAAAAACCAACTGCATTCAACAAAAATGTGAACGAATATTCCCTGAATGGGTTTCCAAGTTCTACAATGGATCGAAGGATGACCTATGCCATATCACATCTATAATCTAGGTTTAAATTAAGTTTCACAAAAGAGAAAATTATCAAAATGGTCTACAGAGACCCTCAATTATCTTTAATCATTTATCTAACTTGTAGTAAATTACAGTGGCTGATGTGGTTTCTCAATACCTATATAACAGAAAAATCATCGCATTTCAGATTTTTACTTCAAGTGGCAGATGTGAACACCGTGAGTTTTAATTGACGATCGACACTAGTATTACGCAAAAAGGGGGTGTAACAGATGAGAGTTCTGCAGTTCTGAGTGAAGCTTTATGCGCTGTTATGCAGCATCGCGTGCGGTCATTACCTTGTCGGTGTTCGTTAGGGGGCGTTGGGCAGCACAGCTCCGCTCACCTCGCCATCTCGGAAGCAACTCTCTCCTAACTTCTCCTTACTACAATTTACCGAAGTTGGTTTTAAAAAACTATCTGGCTGTGTTTTCATCTGACCAATCAGGGTCTCAATGTTAAGCTCCGCCTACAAAAATTCTGCCTATCCAATGAGAAACGTTATACTTTTTCGTGGTGGGGCGACGTTTTTAAAGTTTGCAACGTAACAGAGACGCGAGAAAGTCTCCCGCTAAAACTTGCAGCTCGTGTGGTCCTTTTACTGTTATCGTAAGATCTATACTGTTGTTCTGGAGGGCTCTATCTTTTAACATGGGCTGATGGGTGGTCCTGAGGTAACAGAGACGCAAAAAAGTCTCACACTAAAACTTGCTGGTAGTGTGGCCCTTTTTGTGTTATCGTATGAATGGTTCAAATGGCTCTGAGCACTATGGGACTTAACATCTGTGGTCATCAGTCCCCTAGAACTTAGAACTACTTAAACCTAACTAACCTAAGGACATCACACACATCCATGCCCGAGGCAGGATTCGAACCTGCGACCGTAGCGGTCACGCGGTTCCAAACTGAAGCGCCTAGAACCGCACGGCCACACCGGCCGGCTGTTATCGTAAGATCTATACTGTTCTTCTGGAGGGCTCTAGCTTTTAACATGGGCTGGGGGTGGTCCTAGCGGTTAGCTGGCGACGTGGGTGTCCGTCCCTTATCGTAGGGCCTTCCAGCTTAACACAGTTCTGTTCTCGGCTTCTGTTCTCGTTTCTCCCCTCGGAACTGCGTCTGTCTCACGGTGGGAAGGTATGACATGCATTTAGGCATTCTTGTGTTAGTCTGTGGTATTCTATTTGGTCACTCGTTACTGGTATTACTTTGGTTAATTTAATGTCACGATTTATTCGGAGCTATGTGACATACTACTGGATTTGCTTATCATCTCAGGGTTTTCATGGAAGGTGTTGGATTTGCCTGACACCTTACATATCACCACCCTTCGAACTTAATTTTTGTACTGAAGTTAGGCAATGATGGAATTGTTGTCTAAGCCAGTCAAAAATTATTCCGTTATCTAAATTTTGTTGCCTACTGTTCAGCCACATTATTCTGTTCTATGCTAGTTTGTATTACTAATTTATATTTTTATATTTGTCCACATTATTCTCAAAAATGAGAAGAGAAGAATATTTTTATGCTATTATTAATTTTTAATTATTTTCTTTCTTTATTTAAGTGTGAAGTTTGTTTTTTAAGAAGTTTGTTATCGAAAGTGAGGAGTCTTTCACATCGATTTTCTTAGAAATATTGTTTTTATAAATGTAGTAATTAAGTAAAATCTATTCCTAACACATTTTCTAAATATCATGTACAAGTAAAATGTTTTTGTTTCTAGACACTCATTTCAACATTGTTACACTAACAAATAAGAATTATTTCCAAGAATTGCTTTGACAAAGAAATATACATACACAAGTATTAAGATATTATCCTAACAAATGGTACAAATGTTAAAAAAAAGGGAAAACATCCAACAAGATAAATTTTTATTCTTTATTTTTATAAGGAGAAAATTAGTAAAATATAGTTATTCTTTTATTTCTATGAGGAGAAAATAAGTGGCATATAGTTTTAGTGTTTATTATGCCTTACTTTTTTTCCTTTATATACTGTCCATTTCAGAACTAATGGCTTATTTTTATCGATAGTCTATTTTTTACTTAAGTCCATATTCAATGACTGTTATTTTGTAGTTTATTAGCTGTCTGGTGTGCTTAACTTATTTAGTTTTCTCACAGGTTTCTTTTGCACAATTCCTACATCATATAATTTGATTTCACACAGTCACACAATCCTATGAATGTTTAAGCATGAGGTTGGCGAATGTTTTTTTGCACAAAGGTGATGGACTTGAGTGAGATGGATGTGGGCAAGTATTTGATGTACAGCTTCGTTCGTCATTCCTTGTTGGCTTTGCAAGTGTGTGTTGCTGTTGTGGAGGTCCCATAATGGAATGGAGCTGTGAGTGCAGAATCTTGTGGTTTACTGGCTTTGTATGCGTGAAAGTCATCGTTATGTGTCGCTGAAAGCGGTCGTTTTTTGTAGTAATACTTCGCAGACGACTAGTTTACAATAGGATAGGGATTTGGGAAGGTGTGTCGTCTATTCTTCACCCATCTTCTTTCTTGGTCTCAATCTTGCGAATCTTCAACTTCTGTTCTTCCTGCTTTTTCTCTGCTTCTTACTTGATTCTTGGTTCTTCTCTGGGCAGGATATGGAAATATTTATTGATAATTAGTCGCTTTGAAGTTCTCCTCTTAGTAACAGTTTGATAAATTGTTTGTGCATGTCATTTTTACTTTGTGGAAGTTTTCTTCAGTTTCGTGCATCAGTGTGCTGTTTAATAGCAGTATTGTGACTTTTACACATATTCTTTTGCCAGTGGTGGCTTGCCCAAGCCATCTTCTCATCGGGCCGTTTTTTGCTCGCTCCGCTGAGTCGGGGCATCCCGGGGTTTACGAGCGGTGAAAGTCCAGTGTTTGCTTGTCAGTCCCTGCACCGGTCCCTTCAGCAGTAGATTTACAAGCGCCCTTTGTTGGTCTCACTGTCCTTTCTGTTCTCTCGACGCTTCTGCCTTGTAGGAATCATATCTTGCTAATTACATCCTTTTTTTTTATACATCTCTCGTTGCAACTTGTGGGTCGTTGAATCGCGTCCTTGCTGGAGTTTTTACAATGGTTCTTACAAAAAGTTTTACTTATAATCATCTAACATATGTCTAGTACCTACATTGTTTTGCGCCTTCTTAAAAGTTTTACAAATTTCGGCGCCCTTTCCATGTTACAATTCTAAGATATTTTGAGTCTTAACTTCTAAAAGAATCCTCAAATCCATTTTTTTATTTTTTGTGTAGTGTCGTGGTGTATAGCATTTTAGTATTTCATGCTGTTAGACTATCTACGTTTCATCCCTTCACCTTAATCTATGGTACTATTGGTGTTATTTTTGTTTTTGTTTTTATTGAAACTACTTTCTTTTTCCAACCTTCCTCTCTCTTCATTCTTCTTTCTCCTGACGATCTTATCTGCAACATAATCTTGAAATATTGTGCTGATTTTTTACCAGTAGTAAAATTAATCATAGTATGAAGGCTTTCACGACTGGATGACATATCTTCTGGTAAACCTTCCGGGATGTAAGGTCGTGGTCCATGAAACTCTTCAGCTCCTAACGTTTCGTCCAGAGCTGCGCTGGACATGTTCAGAGGGGTGTTTCTCCTCCGGTGAGTCGGCAAAACTCACTGGAGGAGAAACACCCCTCTGAAGATGTCCAGCGCAGCTCTGGACGAAACGTTAGGAGCTGAAGAGTTTCATGGACCACAACCTTACATCCCGGAAGGTTTACCAGTAAAATTAATCTTCAAACTTGTACTGAAAGTGTTTAATACTGCCAGTCTTAGGTAAAAACACCTCTGCTGTACCCTCTAATTCTCTTTTACTGTGTTCCGAAATACCTTGAACTTCTTGCAATTTTTCGTCGATTTCTTTATGGACTTCTAACATGAGTTGAGGCGATTCCCCATTTTGTGCATACCATTCTAATTCTTCATCTTCTTTATCTCGCATCATTTTTAATTGTTTGTTTATAACTGGTATTTCCTTTATTTTTACCTTTTGCTCAAAGAGAAGTGTGACATTCCTGAATGTTACGCTACCTTTCCCCATATCTATTATTGCTCGTCTCTCATTTAAAAAATCTGCAGCTATAATCAAATCTAGTTAGTTTAGGTATAATCACGAAGTTGGCTTCGATCTTTTGACCTTGACACGAAAGAGTTAACCTTTTTTGTCTCGTAACTTCCGCAGCATTGTTTCTGATAGGACCTCTTACTTTAATCTTACGTGTTTTCAGAACTGGCAATTCCTCATTGGCCTTACACTGCATGAATAAATTTTCTGAGATCGCAGTCAGTTCACTTTCGCTATCAGTTACAATATTGTGTGGGATATGTTTTACCATGGCCTTCACAATTGGTTGAATTTGAAAGGGTTGGTTCTGTTCTTCTTCTTCTTGCATCAACGAATCCTCCACTGAATCATAAATGAGTCTTTTTAGGAATTTCCTTTGAATTCGAACTTTCTGTAGGATAAGCTTCGACTGCTACTTCTCTCTCTTTTATTTCCTCTTCTCTATTTCGTCCTTCATTTACGCTTTCTTCAACATCCTCTACTTTTTCCTCATCCTCGTCTATATTCTCCTTCTTCGTCGCTACTTCCACATAATCGCATCTAAATGCTCTAATTATCGCTTCATAACTTCCTTCATTATATACGTTGGGTTGTGTGCCCACTTGTAACTTATTTTCAACTTCTGTCGACTGCGCATTATCCTCATTGAATTCGCTTTCCCTGGTTTCCATCTCAAATAGCTCTGCAATACTCATTACTTCGTCCTTTCCTCCTACATTCGTTGTGCATGCCCCTGGTAATTCATCTTCCTCGTCAGTATTCTCCCAATTAATTTCGTCCCAACACGATATTGTTATTTTCTTGTCTTCGTTTTCATCTGGTCCCTGCGGATTTGTTTCTTCCTTCTTCTCTTCTCGTGATAAGATTTTTACTTCTCTGTTCAAGGTGCTGCAATTGTCCTGGGTCGGTGCGTCATTCTCTTTGGCATGGGCGCTTAGCTGTCAATTCGAACGCTTATCGGGGTTTGGTGGTCTTACCTCCACCTCTTCTATCTGTATTCTCTTTTCTTGTTCAGCTTGTTGATAGTGGTTTCTTTGTTGATAATTTGTCGGTCATTTGGTTCCCCAGTACCCGTTCCGGTTGTCGTTATTCCCTCTGTAATAGTTGTTGTCGTTCCTGGGTGAATTATAGTTATTGCCGTATTCTCTTCTAAATCCATAACCGGTTCTTTGTTGAAATCTATTGTCGTTTCTTGGTGCGAAGTTATCACATGGTTCGTAATTATTGTTTCTTCGTACTGTGTCTTGTGGATTCCGCTGCTTTTTGCTTTCGTTTTCACGTACGCTTCGTCTTTTTCTTGCGTCATCTTCCGAAAATATGAACTCTAGTTCCCTTAGAATACCTTTAAATGCTTCGACGTCATTGCCTTCGCGACCTACTAATGATTGCTGGTATTTCAATGGTAGCTTCATCGCGCATAATTTAATCAACTCTCCGTCACTGTATGGTACATCTAAGCATTGATTTTTCTTTGCCATTAATTCGAAAAATTTCACGGGACTCTTCTCTCCTGAATTTTCAAAATATGGGTTCTGTAATAATTCGTACTTCACTCTGTTCTGTGCTTCGCTGGACCAATATCGTGAGAGAAACTTCTCTCTGAAATCTTCGTACGATCGGCATGTCGCTGCAACATTCTGCATGGTTTCTGCGACTGTTCCTGACATGTATGCACATATAAAATTTAATTTTTGTGCTAGCGTCCAGTGTTCTGGTAATCCTACTCGGAATTGATCAATAAAAGTTCGTGGATGTAATGAGTTTCCTTCTCGAAAGTGTTGAAATTTTCTGACTGTGAGGAAATGATCGTTGTCGTACTTCGTCATAGTTCCATATGAAATTCGCGATTCTTCGCCACTTTTGTTTCTGATCATTTCTCCCGTCGTTCTTTCCAGTTGTGGTAGATCCTTTGGATATTGTCCACTGTAACTTTCGCCTACCCTTTATAAAATAAATAAATAAAATAAAATATAGTATTAATTATGTATAATAGTGATAGTGATTGGTTGTAATAAACGTTGCCTTATCTGGAGCGTAGACTTTTAATTATTCGGTATCAGACGCTTGACAATGGCTATTTGGAAAAGGCAATGTAACTCATAGTTGACCGTGAAAGAAAACTGAAATAATCGGACTTCGTAATTAAATCGTTTCCAAAGACTGCTGCGGTAGGTACGGACTCATGATCTAATCTCAATATTACAATGATTTGCCAGCCATGCCAATACGTCGTACAGAGGTGATTGTCTACTAAACATAAAAAAGTTACACAGTTAGTTAAATCAGATATATTCAATGAAATAGCCTACAGTTCATAATCCTACTTACTTTTATAAATATAAATTCATTACAGAATCGAGTGCCTAGTGTGGTTGCAACTCGCAGTATTCTTCTATAACATGAAAATATGGCGGTGTGCCAGACAATAAAATAAAATACGTGCTTCTCGCACCACTTCTACCTGAGCTCTCTCTTCTCTTAAACAGACATAAGAGTAACGTAATTATTGTTTTGTCTTTATCAGCGACACAGCGCTGCAGTTGTGTGCCATAGGCTTTATTTATTAGTCACTGATTATTTATTTAATTAATATTTCGCGTTTCCGCGGAAACTCACGCTCGGCATGCAAATGTGCCTTTATATTGCCCCCTGAATTGCGAGGCGAAAGGACACACCTGCAGGCGAGCAATTCACCTAAAGGCACAAGAAAATCTAAGTTATCTACAACTATTCACATGACTTACATTACACACATTATACACATTATATACAAAATTTGAATGACGCGGGTGCGCCGTAAAAGTTCTTATGTTGGCAGATAGAGTGCGCGCATGCGCAGAAGCGTCTGTGTGACTCCGGCAGTGCCGTTATATCATACAGTTAGATCACGCAGCACAGTAATGCAGTTCATATTGTTCGTGTGCGTGCGTATCTTAGTCGTTGCACAAAGAAAATATTCAACCAAGATTACATATGAAGACTACATTCCATAACAGGTAACTTAGTTTTAAATTTACAATATTTGTTATATCACAATACAACTCAGATTGTTGAATGTTCTTAGTTACATAGTATTGTTTTGAAATACTTCAAAGAAAAATGTCCGTATGTTTCAGGTGCGACGACCTATTCACATCGTGTCGTTATTACAGTTCATATTCATCTGCTGCACAATAATTTTTTCACAGGTTAGTATCATCGTTGTATAACAACGTGATTAAAACATAAGCGTGTCCATTTCCATTTCCATTATAGTCGTTGTGATGCAGTTCGTTGTGACTAAAAAACATTGTTTATTACAGATCTGACGTGACCCGTTAGTAATTGGTCCACGTGCAGTTCGTTTTTTTACATTCCATGGAAGCTTGGTTGCAGAACCTCGGACGGCACATAGCTGGCGTGGATCCTTGGACAGTCCAGGTAAGAGTGTCCGTCACATTTCGAGAACATTTCATTCCCTGAAGTTCCAACCAAAATTCTTCCACCCGTCGTGTTGTTTTCTGGACAGGCACTTTGTGTCCGTTTAATCCAGTTAACATCTTGAAGTTAGATACTGTAGTTTTGTCACTAGACGATGCACGAAATATGCACTTCACATTTTCAGTTTTTTGCTGAATATAGCTCACCTAAATGTTCGTAGTTATTAATCAAAGAAATGGTTCATCGCGTTTACATAGGTACGATGCATAATGAATGTCATTAACAGTTTCTTTCCCATAGGTTTCTGCGTAGTTGCAGAGTTAGTAATGTTCATTAATGTCCGTGAACAATGGTTCACTATGCAATGACCTTTTGGCACTCGTTTTGTTCAAATTTCTTTTACATAGTAACAGTTACATTATACATCATTGAAAGAGAAGAAAAAAAAATATAAGTAATCATACATACACACGTCACATATTTTCTTAGCATAAATATAATACAGTTGCACATAAACATGTTTACATCATTATTACATAGCTATAAATTATCTCATTGTGTCACATTTGATTACATGAATTGCAGATATTTACGTCCTCTTTATCAGTTTTGCTGGGATTTTATCGATGTTTATTTTGTGATGTCATCTGAAATTAAGATAGGTTAGACACAACATTCATTACATCAGTAGGCAAGACCAGGCATTTTCACTACTCAATAAATATTCAAAATAGTAAGAGAGAAAATGTTTGATTCCTCGCGTTTTGTGCGTGTGTGTATAGTGTCTGTGTGGTCTTGGCTACTGGTAGATGCTTTTCTTGCTGAGAGATGTGTGTCTAATCTATTTCTCGAAGTAAAAGATCGCTTCACAGATGACGTCTGTCGGTTCGTCAGGTGTCATACCAAGTCAGTGGTACCTACAGTCACAAATTTTCCGTGAAAAATTTATGTATCATTCACTGCTACGTAATCATAAATTTTACTTTAATATTCAGTCTTCTCGGTGGTGCCGCGGCGTTGAAAGAAAAGTTCTTCTGTCTTCAACTGCGTCACTGGAACCGCTGAAATGAAAATTTCTATACTACTTATTATCTATGTTGTGATTTGTTTTAGTTCTTGCCACACAGCAGGTCGTTGAGATAACGGTACGTTATATGTCTTGTGGTAGAAGATCTTGTGAGGCGTAACTTCAATCCTGTACAGATACGTGTTGATAACACCTAATCGTTTGGTAAAAACTTGTAAATATTTGGATAACACTTCCTGTAGTTTTATACGTTCATGTACACTGAGAGCTGTAGCTTCATTTATCTTATGATCAAGCAATGTTTTCAAGTCCATTAGCTCTGTGTCAGATGAGTGTGTGTGCGTGTCTTGAATGTCATTGTCAAGTACTAACTGAACCTTGTACCCTGCACAGTACCTGTCATGCTTTAGAGTTCTCCTGTCCAAATCAATAATAATTACACTGCCTTTATCATTTAAAATACATTTACCTTTGGAGAAGTCTATAATGCAGTCCTTCTCGCTCATAATATCTATTCCTAATATGCAATTTGTCACAAGGTTTTGTACAACCAGGAATGGCCATTGTACGGTTCCATTCCCTATTTTAATGTTTACAAAAACTTGCTTCGTAACCCTACATGACTTATTACCTAGAGCAGTAGTTATTTTACAGTTTTGAGCAGGAAACTCAGGCACAGGCTCCAATTCACACATCTTTTTATAGAAATTAAAAGACAAAACGCTCACAGCTGCACCTGTATCTAAGATAATAGTAGTTGGAATCCCACCTGCTACACCAGTAGTAGATGCTAAAACAATTTCATTTGTGTTTGAACGACATTGTGTACTGTCTTGCAAAAGTTCATCTGATATATTGTCATTATGGTTGTATCTTATAAATAAAACAGGTAGTTTTTGTTTAGAATTATTAGGCATATAATTATTTTGTTGTTCAATTGTGGTGTCAAATAACTGATTAACATTGAAGTCGCCCCCCAAGAATTCCTCAGCCACGACCTGGGGCATAGAAGTGACTGTTTCTAGTTTGTTGGAATAGCATTTGTACTAGGTACTGACACAGATTGAGGTTGTGTATCAGTTGTCATTTCTATTATATTCACATTCGGATATTGCCTATTGTGATCTCCAAACTTTTGCGGTTGTTGTTGCTGTTGCGCATTATAACTTACCTGTCGGTCGTAAGGTATGCTCCAATTTTGTCCTGGTGGCTGCTGTGGTAAAGCAGTGTTTGAATGAAAGTACTGATCGTTACAAGTCCAGCCTTGACGCTGTCTTGGCTCGTAGTTATTATTATTTCTGTTTCTGTTTGTGTTTTTGTTGTTGCCTATGTATCCGTTGTTACCGTTGTAGTTATTACCGCGGTGCCTTTTGTATGGATTGCCGCATGAAGTGTTATTACTGTTGTAACTATTGTTTGTATTGGAATACGCGTGTTGATTTTGATTTCCGTATTGAGACGGCATGTGAGTTTGCTGTTTTTGTTGTACCGCGTATCCAACTGTGGGCGCGCCAGAATTGAGTTGGCAAGCTTGCATGTTTTGCATACCACTAGTATAAACATTGTGGCTGCTGTTTTGCCGCGCGAAGCGCTGATCTTCAAGTAACATGTCGACCGAATCTAAAGCTGTTAAAAAATAGTCTGGATCGTCATCCGGAATATGTAAGAGTTTTTTTTTAATGTTGAAAGGCAATTTGGCCTTCAACGCACGGAGTATATCACGTGTTGCGACTGGTTCGTCTAAAAAGTGTCCTATGTTCAAGTATTTTTCAAAATATCTGCGTAAGTTGCCATTTTTACTGTTAAAAGTTTCAGGTTCTAGAATTTGTCTTCTGAGTCGCTCCTGGACGGATTGCGACCAGAATTTGTTCAGAAAAGCACGCTCAAACTCACTGTACGTGGTACATACGTCAGCTTGACTGTATGCCCAGACAGCTGCATCGCCTTGGATGTAACCGACAATATATGAAATCTTTTTCCGGTCACTCCAAGTGCGTGGAAATGCGTTACTAAAAGATTTAAGAAAAATCACCGGATGAATGGTTCGTTTTTCTGGGATAAAAATCTGAAATTGCCTGTGTTTCATTAAGCTTTCTTCTTCCTTTGCATTATGATATGGATTTGTTCCACTGTAATTACTGCAATGTTCAGCTGGCGAGTAATTACGATAATGTTGCTGTGGTTTACCATGATAATAGCTTGTGTTTGTGTTTGCACCTCGTGGTATGTGTTGTAGTCGTGGTGTGTTTTGTTCTTGTGTGTTTGTCGTGTGCGGCATGTGTGTGTCATACTCGAATGTATATTGGTTCCTGAACTGTACATTTTGACTGATATTTTCGTTACATTCAGACTGTGGTCGATCGGTGAATTGTGTCATTGGTCCAGTGACGGATTGTACTGCGTCACTGATCAGCTGTTTGTTATTAGTAATGTATTGCGCTACGGAGTCGTGCACAATTGTTGGTAAATTTTCACGTATGCATCTATCAAAATGTTTGTCTTTGTTCTCTACCCAATCATGAAATTCTTTATTAATGTTTTGAAAATGAGCTGTAGCATCAGATTGTAAGATGTCAGTCAGGTGTTGTTCAACATTGTCAAATTTATTCTGTACGTCAGTAATTCGTTTTTCAAGGTTGTCGTGTACCGAAGGATATGTTTGAATTTGTTCAGTAAGAACTTCACACGTGACATTAAGATTCTTTACTTGTGTCTGTAAAAGTGCTACGTCATTTGTAGTCTTTTCTTGTATCGTATTAAGCTTGGAAAATTTCGTACTGAGTTCAGTCATCTGTTTGGTCAGTGTGGCGTCTATAAGTTCCACACGTTTACACGAAGTGTCACTACCTGTCTTGAGTGCTATGAGATCAGATTTAATTTCGTCATTTTGTGTCTTTAACTGTTCATTTTGTGTCTTTAAGGTTGCCGTGTTTTCCGCGTTCTGTTTCATTAACATTTGTAACATGTTGACAATGTTTACTGTTTGCAAGGTCTCTGCCCCCGCCGCGTCATTAGACGTGACGTCATGTATTAACATGGGCTCTGACTGAGACTTTGAAATTTTTGGGGTGGACGGCCTATTGTCAAAATTTCCGTTAACACTTGCGTCAATATTTGATGAATCGTCACTACCGGTTGCTGTCGTAAAGTCATTTTCTAACATTTGTCTCTCGTCCGAGTCGGATTGCGTCTGAATAGTATGTCTTTGCTGTTCCATCTTTGCGTATTGTTTTCTAGTTATGACCATGCCACACGTGATATATGTTTCAAGAAAATAATGTTTGACACTGGTTTTAAAATAAAATGCAGTTGAGCATGAATCGCTCGTAGCAACAATGGCTGTTTGTTAATTTAAAAATGTAGACTGAATATCGGATTATTCTTAATGGCTGCTGGCCATGTTACAACGTATCGTACAGAAGTCGGCCATATTGTACACTCGTGTATTGGTATTGTTGCAGGAGTTATTGTTTAAGGAAAAGTACTGAGAATGAAATTTATCACTGAAAACTGCTACGCGCGAAAGAAATACTACAGAATCTACTGAAGAGCTAATACATTGAATTATGCGTCTGGTCAAGCCTGCCAATGCAAAGATGCTGCGTCTTACCTTATTTTGCTGGAAGTTTCATTGCGTCTTCCCGCAAAATTTTATAATTGGCAAATATCTTCAGATTTTTGTTATTTCTCATATAGTCAAGTCCAGGTCCAGAAAGTTGATTTTTCACATGAAACAAAGAGAACAATGTAACAAATGACAAATTAAACAACGTCCTGTCACGGTCGCCAATATAAAATAAATAAATAAAATAAAATATAGTATTAATTATGTATAATAGTGATAGTGATTGGTTGTAATAAACGTTGCCTTATCTGGAGCGTGGACTTTTAATTATTCGGTATCAGACGCTTGACAATGGCTATTTGGAAAAGGCAATGTAACTCATAGTTGACCGTGAAAGAAAACTGAAATAATCGGACTTCGTAATTAAATCGTTTCCAAAGACTGCTGCGGTAGGTACGGACTCATGATCTAATCTCAATATTACAATGATTTGCCAGCCATGCCAATACGTCGTACAGAGGTGATTGTCTACTAAACATAAAAAAGTTACACAGTTAGTTAAATCAGATATATTCAATGAAATAGCCTACAGTTCATAATCCTACTTACTTTTATAAATATAAATTCATTACAGAATCGAGTGCCTAGTGTGGTTGCAACTCGCAGTATTCTTCTATAACATGAAAATATGGCGGTGTGCCAGACAATAAAATAAAATACGTGCTTCTCGCACCACTTCTACCTGAGCTCTCTCTTCTCTTAAACAGACATAAGAGTAACGTAATTATTGTTTTGTCTTTATCAGCGACACAGCGCTGCAGTTGTGTGCCATAGGCTTTATTTATTAGTCACTGATTATTTATTTAATTAATATTTCGCGTTTCCGCGGAAACTCACGCTCGGCATGCAAATGTGCCTTTATACCTTGCGTAGTATCGTTGGAGTGGTACGCAATAATTTTCTTCCATCGGTTGTGAACGTGTAGCTGAATGCATTGCACTGCACTCTTCGCGACCTGGCTTTCCATTGTCACGTATTGGTTCGGTATCTTGTCTGGCTAACCTTGCTGCTTCATTGCATGATCCATACATACATTTGTGGTTCCGCATGTGTTTGTGATGACGTTTGTTCATCAAGAATTTCGAAACGTGTTTGTTGCTGTGCAGGCTGTCTGATTTCACGTATGTTACTTTCCGCCTGTGATTGGAATCGCAAATGCGTAATATCTTCGTTAATTGCTTGTTTTTCCGGTGCTGTTACAGATACGGATGTGGTTGCAGACTCTGTGCTTGTTCGATCCTGTTCACTACGCTCTTCAATGGTTTGTAACAACTCTGTTCGCAATTTCTGAAATTGTCGCTTCGTTTGCGCTTCTATTTTGACTATGCGGTTATCATATCTTTTCAGCGCTGCTTTTGTGATACGTTTGTGTAACACACTGTTTTCAACAATTTCACGTGCTGTACCTGCTGCTTGTCTAGTCATTTCGTTTATCTGTTTCTCTAGTTTCTTGACTTCTCCCTGGGTGTTGTTACGTAATGTTTTGATCTCGTCCTGAATGTCATTACGCAATGTTTGTACGTCCGCTTGTACCTTGTCAATGTCTGTTCTCAATTGATTGTGACCTGTTATTAAGTTTCCTATCACTTCTCGAGATTCTTTTGCCTCGTCTTCAATAAGACTTAGGTGTAACTGAATTTTTTTGTTTTGTTCTTTAATCTCACGCATTTGTCTCGTGGTTTCTGCATTCTGAATTTTAATTTGGCTCGCTATGTCTTTATTTTTCCTTGTCATGGTTTCCGTAATTTGTTGTAACAATTCTGCCAGATTGGTGGGTCCTATTGCGTTTTCTTCCGACGTCCTACGCTCTGTGTTTTCGCCCAAGTGTTGGTTCGCAACCGATTGCATTGAACTGTGCTGTGACACGTTTCTGCTCGCATTCTTTGTACTCTGTGGTGAGGGAGCTCTAATTACTTGTACTATGGGTTCTACGTATTCAAGACGCAAGTTAGAATCCTCATCGTCTGTCTCTCTACTTTCCTGCTCCTCTGTCGTATGCTGACTTACGTTTTCTATGCTTTGACGTACATTATCCTCGTTATGGTGCGTTATATGTCCTATTTCTCGCGATACTGCATCGTCTGTTGTACTGTCCTCTATTCTCTGTCCATTTTCATGCTGGGTCTCTACCTCAATTCGGTCAAGGTCTCGATCTGCCAATGCTAATCTTTCCGAATTCCTTATTTTCTGTTTTAAAAGCAATTCACGCGCCCTACTTCGAGTCAACATGCGCTCATACGATTTCACGCGTTTCATAAACTTTTTGCACATGCGACTTGCCAATCAATTCACTTACTTGTTGGGTCAGAACAAACTTAACCAGCTCAGAACCAACTTAATTAAGCTATTGTCTCTGCTATAATGTCTCACTATCTATCGCTGCAGTTACAGTCTTCAACTATTTATGCCTTTCAAAAAAAATTTTGTTTATTACGAAAATTTTTTTAACAGTATATTTTTCTGACATAGTTGCATGTGGTCGACCTTCAATCATGGTATTTTACCATCCTGGCAGGGTCGCCATTTTATAACATTCTGCGTGGTGTCTGTTGTTCTATATCGTGTCTCCCTATCACTTTCGTGCAACATCGCTCTGAGTGTGTTTTTTAGGGAATTGACTAGTTTGAACCTGGGACCTGTTGCTGGTAAGGAGACGCCAGACCACACATGACATGTAGAATTCAGAAGAGTTCAGTGAGACTAGCGATGATATAACCAAATGATTTCAGCGTCAACTCCACTGCACTCTCTGTAAAAGAATCTTAGTACTAACTAAATTTAGTGGAAGGGGTTCAAGGCTTTCCTATTTTTAGTTAGCTGGTAAAATAACGTCGAAAAAGCAGTTAAGTTTACCATTGGAAATTTTATTCTGCTCACAAAACATTGTTTATAAATTGCACTATTGATAAAAGGAAATGTTTTAATACAGGATGGTAAAAACCAACTGCATTCAACAAAAATGTGAACGAATATTCCCTGAATGGGTTTCCAAGTTCTACAATGGATCGAAGGATGACCTATGCCATATCACACTATAATCTAGGTTTAAATTAAGTTTCACAAGAGAGAAAACTATCAAAATGGTCTGCAGTGACCCTCAATTATCTTTAATTACTTATCTAACTTGTCGTAAATTACAGTGGCTGATGTGGTTTCTCAATAACTATATAACAGAAAAATCATCGCATTTCAGATTTTTACTTCAAGTGGCAGATGTGAACACCATGAGCTTTAATTGACGATCGACACTAGTATTACGCAAAAAGGGGGTGTAACAGATGAGAGTTCTGCAGTTCTGAGTGAAGCTATATGCGCTGTTATGCGGCATCGCGTGCGGTCATCACCTTGTCGGTGTTCGTCAGGGGGCGGCAGGCAGGACAGCTCCGTTCACCACGCCGTCTCGGAAGCAACGCTCTCCTAATTTCTCCTTACTACAATTTATCGAAGTTGGTTTAAAAAAACTATCTGGCTGTGTTTTCATCTGACCAATCAGGGTCTCAATGTTAAGCTCCGCCTACAAAAATTCTGCCTATCCAATGAGAAACGTTATACTTTTTCGTGGTGGGGCGATGTTTTTAAAGTTTGCAACGTAACAGAGACGCGAGAAAGTCTCCCGCTAAAACTTGCAGCTCGTGTGGTCCTTTTACTGTTATCGTAAGATCTATACTGTTGTTCTGGAGGGCTCTATCTTTTAACATGGGCTGATGGGTGGTCCTGAGGTAACAGAGACGCAAAAAAGTCTCACACTAAAACTTGCGGGTGGTGTGGCCCTTTTTGTGTTATCCTAAGATCTATACTGTTCTTCTGGAGGGCTCTAGCTTTTAACATGGGCTGGGGGTGGTCCTAGCGGTTAGCTGGCGACGTGGGTGTCCGTCCCTTATCGTAGGGCCTTCCAGCTTAACACGGTTCTGCTCTCGGCTTCTGTTCTCGTTTCTCCCCTCGGAACTGCGTCTGTCTCACGGTGGGAAGGTATGACATGCCTTTAGGCATTCTTGTGTTAGTCTGTGGTATTCCATTTGCTCACTCGTTACTCGTATTACTTTGGTTAATTTAATGTCACGATTTATTCGGAGCTATGTGACATACTACTGGATTTGCTTATCATGTCAGGGTTTTCATGGAAGGTCTTGGATTTGCCAGACACCTTACAAGGTGACATGGGGGATGAACAGAGAGACGGGGAAGAGGGACACTTGCAGGATGAGGAGGAGATGGAAAGAGAAAGGGGTTGAAGGAGGCAGCAGAGGGAACGAGGAGATGGACAGAGGGAGGAGGATGGAGACAGGAGGAAGAAGGAGATAGCCAGAAAGATGCGTTACCCTGAGTTCTTGCTTAATGTTGCTCTTTACATTTTCTCTAAGGGGTTTGGAATACTTGTGCTGGCGCCAGCACACCATGTGGCAAAGAGTTTGCGAGAAGATCGATAGAGGCCAAAGACAGACTCGGAAGCTATGAGCCGCCAACACCGTCTCGGCCGCCAGCATTTAGATCGCCGCCGCGGACCGAAGGAGTCAGCTCCAGTGTGTCATCCAGCGAGTGACCGAGACATTAGTCGCAGCCCAGTCATTTGTAGTCGGAGACAGTCGCAGGCAGCACATAGCGACCAGAGTAGTGTACAAAAGCGGACTTGTACTTCACCAGCAGTGAGGCTAGCGTGGTCTATTACAGAGAGCTTGTACCACAACATCTGGACTATCTTGAGTTATGTAACTTCCTATTCTTATGAATAAAGAACGCAGTTAATATATGCGTACTGTTTGTGTTATAGAAAGGGGGTAGCGGTCACCAATCAACATCCTCTCCTTGATTCCCATGGCACGAGTACAACCTTACATGACAACGACACAAAAAAATGGCGACGAGTGTAATTCAGTGCAGAAGATTTTGCTTGCTTCTCTTGTATATTGGCTTGCAGGAGTGCTCATTTCTCACTGCTAATTTCTTGTTGTGTTCTCGCATGTATTCCAGGAGGGGAGCCGCAAAAGTAATCAAATTTCTCTTTTCAGACTCTTTTCTTGCTTGCTTCTTTTTTTTTTTCTATGACGTATTTGTCATTTGTCTAAACCACGCCCTGCCCCCGCGCCTCAGCCGCAAGCCGCAGACGGCCAATGCGATGGATCTAACATAAGCTGTTGAGTTTCAGAACATACAAATTACTGCCCTACTGACGACGGCAAAACAACTTCTGTCTGTACAAGACGTGTCAGCTGCCCAACAGACAAATCAACAAGTGCCACCGACCAGCATACCAATGTACCTGCAATCTAACGACACAGAAGAGGAAAGTCTCGAATACCTAACACAGTTCCAGGCACATTGTGAAGTTCATCGAGTTCAAGGTACTGTAAAGCTACAATATTTTCTTTTGATTGCGGGGTCCCCAGTGCTCAGGTTAGCACAAAGACTATTACCAACTATGTCCCCCAACGAACTCATTAATAACCAAGCAATCGCTGCATTAACCGAGTACTATGAACTGTAAGTCCAAGTAGCTGCAGCCAGATACCAGTTCTTTCGCTTGCAAAAAAATCCAGAACAGACGTATCGTCAGTGGTAACAGAATTAATGGGCAAGACTAGGAAGAGTAAATTTAAGTGTAGTTGTGGCAACTTCTACAATGACTTAATGATTAGGGATGCAAAAACAGTCAATGTCCCAGATAGTAGAATACGGGAAAAAATCTTAAAGTACTCAGATCCATCACTTCCCCAAGTATTGCAAATCTTATAACAATATGATTCGGGTGCCACAGCGGCTGATATATTTGACCAGGCCCCTATTTGTCAGTTCGAGTCGCCTCTTGTTCGCGACCGCCCCAAACAGCCACAACAACCAACACGTACACTGCCACGTAGACAGGTAAACAGGCCTGTGAACTTAGTGAAGTCTTGCCCCAGATGTTTTGCTCGCCATAAAAGAAAGGATTGCCCATCACGTAACGCAAAGTGTTACATGTGTGGAAAAAAAGGCCATGTCCAAGCAGTCTGTTTGTAACGGCACAAAAACGCCAATTTTGCCGGCTCCCAGAAAAACAGGCTCGTGCACATGCAGTGAACGTTGTGTTTTCCAAACCTGCAACAGGTTCTGAAAAACGTACTACTTCTCTCCCTAGTGCTGTGCAACGATGTTCTAATAAACTCTTTTTGTCTCATTACGAATTGCTGGCCGTCGTGTGAACTTTCAGTTAGACACAGGTGCATCAGTAACTTTGCTTAATCGTGCCACGTACTAACAGTTAGGTTCAGCACCCCTTTCTAAATCTAGCAAGCACCTCACTGCTTACAACAGGCAGGAAATTCCAGTGCTTGGACAGTTTGCCTGCCACTTACAAATCTCACACTACGACAGTGAATTTCACTGTGTTGAAGTCAAGAGACAGTGAGAACATTTTCGGTTTAGATGCCTTTTATTTGTTTGGCCTTAGCATCTAAGACAATGTACTTTCCATATCAGCTTGTGACAAAAAAGACAATGACGCTAGCTTGGTTAAAGAATTTCCTGAACTAGTTTCCGAAGGAATGGGAAAAGCATAACTTCGTTGCGCATGTTATGTTGAAAGACAAAGCACAGCCTAAGTTTTTCTGGTCCCTCCCGGTTCCAGTTGTTTTACGAGACAAGGTAGCCACTGAACTGAAAGAATTGCAAGATAATGGTGTAATTGCTCCCATTCAAGCTAGTCAATGGGCAAGTCCACTAGTTTTGTTGCCTAAGACTTCTGGTGGCATTCGCCTTTGTGTTCGAGTCTACAGTCAACCCACAGACAATAGTTGACACTTAACCGTTGCCTCGCCCTGAGGAACTCATCGGCAGACTTAGTGCAGGGCGTTACATTGCTAAGACAGATTTTCGTGACGCCTACTTGCAAATTCCATTGGATGAAGAATCGCAGAAGTGTTTGTTGTAAATAAACACTTAGGACTGTTCAAGTATTTGGGTTTGCCCTTCCGCAGTGCTTCCCCACCCGCCATTTTTCAACGTTCTTCGAACAGCTGACTGCAAAGGTGCCATTATGTTCAAATTACATTGACGATATTGTCGTCTCGGGTCGTACACCAGAGGAACAGATTGCCAATTTGTGTACTCTTTTTCGAGTGTTACCAGAAGAAGGACTCAAGTGTCGTCTCGAAAAGTGTGACTTGCAACCCTTGACCTGCCTGTTCCTCACAATGAGTCTGAACTCCAGTCAGTATTAAGCAAGATGACATACTACATTCGGTTCATACCGAATGCTGCTCAGATCGCGGTTTCACTGCATCGCTTGCGTCGAAAAAATGTACCTTTTGTGTGAACTGGCAAGACGCATTTCAGATGCTCAAAAACGCTTTGCTTAGTGACAGATGTTTAGTGCATTTTGACCCTGCCAAGCCGGTAGTTCTGCAAGTCAACGCTTCTTCCTACAGAATCGGTGCTGTGCTTTCGCACATAATTCGTGCACAAGACAGACCTATTGCTTTTGGCTCAAAGTTGTTAACTCAAATTCAGTGCAATTATTCTCAAATAAAAAAAGAGGCTCTCGCTATTGTGTATGGTGTGACTAAAGTCCATCACTAGTTATATGGTCGCAAGTTCTATTTACTGACAGATCACAAGCCTTTGCAGTCCTTGTTTCATCAGTCAAGCTGGTTCCTTCACGCATGGCCGAGAATTGCAACGGTGGACTTTGTTGCTTTCGCAGTATGAATATGAAATTGTGTACAGACCTACGGCGAAGCATGGCCATTCAGACGCCCTATCTCGCCTTCCGATTGGCCCAGACTCTGGTTTTGATGCATCTGCCACATCTTGTTGGCAAAACGATGAGCAGGACACCGAATTGTTGGACTCTTTTTCCCTTGCACTACAGAAAAATAGCACAGGTCACAGAAGCAGACCCAGACCTCAAGATTTTGTTACATTACATTCTCACGTCTTCGCCTTGTTCATTGAACAGTATGCAGAACTCAGTTGTGCGCCGATACTTTGTTCGTCGGCATAACCTTTCAGTTCATCAGGGTGTGATTCTAACTCAAAATGACAGTGGACAATCGCGCGTGTGCTTATTCCCTAAGTCTTGCAAAAGGACGTGTTGCGATTGCTCCACCGAGGGAAATTGGAATGGGGAATTGTTCGCACTAAACAGTTAGCGCGACGGCACTGTGCTTGGCATGGCATGGACGCCCACATTGAACAGATGATGTCACAATGTCGCGCATGCGCGGAGAACCAATCCGCTTCGCCACAGACATTCTCAGCTTAGACTGACTCAATCGCCACGGCAACGAATGCACACTGACTTTGCAGGACCATTTTGGAACACTCGTTGGTTCATAGTGGTAGACTCTTTTAGCAAGTTTCCATTTGCGGTAGCCGCGAGGAGTGGCCGCGTGGTTAGAGGCGTCATGTCACGGATTGCTCGGCACCTCCCGCTGGAGGTTCGAGTCCTCCCTCGGGCTTGGGTCTCTGTGTTGTTAGTTTAAGTAGTGTGTAAGTCTCGGGACCGATGGCCTCAGCAATTTGGTCCCTTGGGAACTCAGACACATTTGAACATTTTTGAACATTTGCGGTGCCAATGGTTTATACCACATCACATACCACCGTTCAAGCGTTGTCCTCTGCACAGAAGGATTGCCAGAAGTACTTGTGTCGGACAACGGACCACAGTTCACGTGACTTTGAACAGTTTTGTGAATGGAACAGCACTCGTCATCTAACAAGTGCTCCGTTTCACCTGCAGTCCAACAGAGAAGCAGAATGCTTCGTACGTACCTTCAAGCAACAGATGGCCAAGCTTAGCACCAGCCACACACAGGAACAGGCGCTGCAACTCTTTCTCGCCTCCTATCGCTCGCACCCACGAGACGGACCATCACCGGTGAAACTTCTGCATGGCCGCCACCATCGGACACTGCTACAGTTGCTATACACTCCACAGCATCCAGCTCAGCTAGTGGTCCACAAGTATCGCTTTGCGTCGTGTGATCTTGTTCTGATCAGGGTTTATGCCAACGTGGGCGCTGGGATAGAGGCGTGATCCAGCAACGCATTGGCTCTTGTGTGTGTTTGATTTCAGGTACCGATGGTTTGCATCGCCGCCACCAGATCTCAATTCGCGCATGTCATTTGCCCCGTGATTCTGCTGCAGATTCACGACCTCAAGGGACCGCACGGCTTTCGCAGCCACCCATTGGTTCCACCAGGGCACCCAAGGAGGAGCAGATGGACAATGCGCCCTCGCCTTTGCCATCCCCGTCTCCGACCCCATGCACCTGCACCCGCCATCGCCGACCCCATGCACCTGCACCCGCCATCGCCGACCCCATGCACCTGCACCTGCCATCGCCGTCTCCAACCCCATGCACCTGCACCCACCATCGCCGTCTCCGACCCCATGCACCTGCACTCGCCATTGCCGTCTCCGACCCCATGCACCTGCACCCGCCATCGCCGTCTCCGACCCCATGCACCTGCACCCGCCATCCCCGTCTCCGACCGCATGCACCTCCACCCGCCATCCCCGTCTCTGACCCCATGCACCTGAGCCCGCCATCCCCGTCTCCGACCCCATGCACCTGCACCCCCCATCCCCGTCTCCGACCCCATGCACCTGCACCCGCCATCCCCGTCTCCAACCCCATGCAGCTGCACCCGCCATCCCCGTCTCCGACCCCATGCACCTGCACCCGCCATCGCCGTCGCCGTCGTCGCTGCCGTCGTCGTCATCTCCCCAGGAAACGCCCTCATGACTTGATGTGTACCAGGCAGCAGTTTCCCAGAGGTTGTTCCTGTTGCCTTGCAAGCCATTTGGCAGGGTACGGGGGGATATGCCGTCCTCCAAAGCTACAGCTCCCAACTCATCTCTACATCCAGCATCCTGCCTCCCTCCCTGTGGTCGTTTGCAGCCTCACTACACGACAACGGTGTGGCATTTCAGGGGGCAGCAATGTGCTGCCGTAAGCTGGCACCAGCACACCATCTGGCAAAGAAGTTGCGAGAAGATCGAAGAGGCCAAAGACAGACTCGGAAGAAACGCGCCGCCAAAGCCCTCTCGGCCGCCCGTATTTAGATCGCCGCTGCGGGCCAGAGGAGTCAGTTCCAGTCTGTCATCCAGTGAGTCACCGAGACATCAGTCACAGCCCAGTCACTTGCAGTTGCAGGCAACACGTAGCGACCAGAGTAGTGTAGATAGCGCACTTTTACTTCACCAGCAGTCATGCTAACGTGGTTTATTGCAGAGAGCTTGTACCACAACACCTGGACTATCTTGAGTTTACTAACTTTCTATTCTTATGAATAAAGAACGCAGTAAATGCATGCATGCAGTTTGTGTTATAAAATGAGGATACCAGCCATCAGCCGAGATCCTCTCCTTGATTCCCATGGAACAAGCCTACAATGACAATAAGGCGACACAAAGTTAATGCCTTTGCTGCTTTTGTTTTTAAATCATTGACTTGTTCTTCATCTGTGCCTAATGAATCAGAAAAAGAGTGTCGGAGCATATACTAAGACCAGGCAGTTAATTGCCGGATCCATGTTTCTATGCCAACCCTTACCCCATTTTCAACACCTTTGTTGCTCTGCTGGAGAACGCCCTAGTATTGGGCACTGAACCATCGAGCGCGAAAGCAGTGTATGCAACATCGTAAGGAAACAGGTGCGCCGGCCGGTGTGGCCATGCGGTTGTAGGTGCTTCAGTCTGGAAGCATGTGACCACTACAGTCGCAGTTTCGAATCATGCCTCGGGAATGCTTAGTTAGGTTTAAGTAGTTCTAAGTTCTAGGGAACTGATGACCACAGATGTTAAGTCCCATAGTGATCAGAGCTATTTTTTTGAAACAGCTGCCGTCATTGTGGTGGGCAGGCAATATCAAGGAAAAAGTACAAGAACACTCATTCTGGAAGCTGACAAAGAGGAAGAAGCTAGCCATCGCCTCTGAAGACTGAAGTTGGGGAATACTACAGCACTGGTTAGGTTCCTTCAAGAGCTGTCTAAACAAGAAGATCAGAAAAAATAAAATCATCAGATGGCGACATCCAGTTACTAAGATCTGTTGCCCTTTCCAGCGTGGCGATGCTCCCGTTGGATGAGTACTGGGCAGCAGATTCTTATAAATACCCCCCCCCCAAAAAAAAAGGAAATCAAAACCAGACGCTCACCCTTGGACGTTCTCAGTGTTTCCAGATGTTCTTAGATGAGCTCAGCCACTCAACGCCCAGCTACAAGGAGGGGCCTGCCGTCTTCTCATCTAGCAGTCTACAAGTTTCTATGGAACTACCAATTCCCACCGAGGGGACTTGGACGCTGTTAGCGGCAGTGCCACTGTTCATGGCGAGTCTGGTGTGGCAAACGTAGCTCCTCTCGATTAGCAGACCCCCTAGTGGCCCAGAGTGCCAGCCTGGAAGCGTGCAGCCACTCTTCCTCCACCGACTGGGTTCCCTACTGCCACTCCTGCGCCTGTGGGCAGATCTGCTGCTGCAGGTCAGCATCATCTTATGCACATCAGATGTTCTGCTGCCACTAGGCAGTGCAACAAATGTGTGGGAGTATGACCTGACGCCTCATCAGCCGTGCGTCACCTCTGACATCAATCCCCGTGGGAACACTGGCCACAGTGTGATGACACCATCTGACGACTTCTCATCTTCACTCTGGATGGTGGCACATCGACCTTCTGAGATCGATCTATCCATTAGCACCATCCACCTCAATGGCTGAGTAATCTGGTCGTTGCAACTCACTCATTTTCACCACTGGCAGATGACCTTCTCTAACACACAGTTGAAAAGAAGAGAAATGGTTGTACCATTCTACCTCCTTGCCTGAACCTCAACCTGCTTTCAAAAGCATGTGCGATGATTTCTCCCATAAAATTCACTTTGGACTTAGTATCTGCAAGAGTCTGTCAGATAGCAGCCCTTCTTTTGCTATTTAATGCAAAATTTATCAGGCTTTAGAGAAGGGTTGGCCAATCAATTTTTGAAATCTACTAATGTCATTATGAGTATTTCTGTGTTTCAGATAAGAAATAAAACATTTAAGATTCATGATATTTTAGACATATGAATGTCCTATCCTGAACCCTCGTTGGTATTTACCCAGCTGTCAGTCCAACTGTTTTTCTACCCTAGTCCGGAGCGCTTTAGAAAGATATTTTGGAAATTTGTCGTAAGTTCCTGTGAGACCAAACGTCTGAGGTTATCGGTCACTAGGCTTACACAATACTTAATCTAGTTTACGCTGTGGACAACATGCACACCCATGCCAGAGGGAGGACTCGAACTTCCGCGCGAACCATGGCAAGGTGCCTCAGACCGCGTGTCCACCAGCGCGGCTCTGGAAAGATTCTTGCAGCTTACATAGAGAAGATAGATGCCACAATAATTGTTCACTTGCATTTTGTCATCGTTCTTATAATGCAGGTGCATCGTTGAGGAAAACCAGCAAATGGAAACATCATATTCCTAAGTTCCTGCGGACTATCTCAGTTCATTAATCTTTTTTTTTTCCTGTGTACTACCACACTTTGACAATTAACATAAATGCTACTGGTAATAACATTAATTAATGTGATTTCTGTTAGATATCACGACTCTTCAGCAGTACAATCTTCCCACATTACGATCGAAAAGCATAAGGCAGTCTGCCGTCTGGAGGCCGATAATTCCAGCTCCAGTGACACCAGGGGCCGTGTGAAGCCTAATGGGCAAATGCTGTACGGGGCTGCCTCCTGGAGGCCATGAATTATGCAGTTTCCAGCTGGCTGGAAGCTGTCATCACCATATTCTCTCGCCAAAGCAGCCCTCTCCGTGCAAATGTCGGCAGCAGCGGGGATTGAGGCGTTAATAAGTTACTGGGTGTGCCCATACAGCTAGAAGTGTTACAAGAAGACGAGTAAAGTCATAAACTTTTATATAAGTCTGCAGGCTTTCGTGGCCACTGTCACTGAAGTTAAAATCTTTTGGGTTGTTAGGCCATGTCATATTTCTTCAAACAATCAACCTTTCGACCTCTCTGCTGGGATCTTCTTCAGGATCTTGTGATGTCCGCTGTAGCTTGAACACTGTCACGACACCAGTGGCGCATTCTCTTATAAAGAGGAGTTTTCCCGCGCTTGTGTCGGAGAAGTGGGATCGTTGGGTAAACATCTTGGGCTACCACTGGTGGGGCATCGTCCTTAGATACTAATAAAGGTTTGCCCAGGCTAATACTGAACAATGGGGTTATTGGCTAAAAATCCTGTTGTACCATTAGGGGGCCAACGACATAGGTTCAAATGGTTCAAATGGCTCTGAGCAATATGGGACTTAACATCTGAGGTCATCAGTCCCCTAGACTTAGAACTGCTTAAACCTGACTAACCTAAGAACATCACCTGCGACCATAGCGGTCGCGCGGTTCCAGACTGAAGCGGCTAGAACTGCTCGGCCACAGCGCGCGGCCGACATAGGTTAGAAAGGGATTTTTCGCGAACTTATGCTGGAGAAGAGCTATTGGTTAAAATTTCTTCTGATGCTAATCGTGGTCCCACATCACTGAAGCCAAACGTGGAGGGCACGAGAGGGGGAACGTTTATTCAAAATATTCTTGTCCGCAGAGGCGGCTTCCAGGGCCTTGTTTGTATTGCTCGCATGCCGCGGCCATGTATTCACTTTCTTGACGGCAGGAAGTCACGCTGAGGAAAGCCTGTTATAGCCGTTCTCTCTACGAAAGTTATGTGCGTTCGTAGAAATTTCAATCGTGACTCTTCCTCTTAAAATTTCGGTTTCCTTAACCAACACGCATACGTTGTTGAAATCGATGTCAAGGCCATAGTTCTCGTGTTGTTCCGCTACCGCCGATTTCATACTTTGTTTCAGCCGTGTGCGGCGTTCTTTAACAATCCTATATACGCTGCTGGCCACCGTAAATGCAACACCCTGAAGGAAGCATCCGAATCGAGTGAAATTTACACCATGAGTTTGCAGCGATGAGATATGCAACTGATTAGAATTTCAGCGCAGACGCACATCACGCGCGCCTGTGGCGCCACCTCATAGCGCCATTTAAGGCTTGGCGATTTCGACGAGTGTACGTTCGGCACGTGTGTTTACCTTGTGGTTGTTTCACAAGACGATCAGTTATGCCTCGTAGACAACAGCGAACATCTTTTGATCAAGTATCCGAGTTCGACAGAGGAAGGATAGTGGCTTACCGAGAATGTGGATTATCATACAGAGAAATCGCCAGTCGTGTTGGACGAAACCAAACAACTGTAATGCGGATATGTGACCGTTGGATGCAGGAGGGTACGACGGACCGACGTGGTCTATCGCATTCACCTCGGTGCACCACTGCACGTGCTGATAGGCAAATTGTGCGCATGGCAGTGACGGATCGCTCAGTGACATCCCGAACCATAGCACAGCACATTGCGTCTGTAACGCATCATCCAGTGTCTGCGCGTACCATTCGACGCCGTTTACAGCAGAGTGGTCTGTCCGCAAGACGTCCATTGCTTCGTCTACCATTGACGCAGAACCACAGACGTCTCCGTCGCCAATGATGTGATGACAGACGGATGTGGACGGCAGAATTGAATGACGTTGTCTTTACTGACGAGGCACGCTTCTGTCTGCAGCACCACGATGGTCGGATTCGAGTGTGGAGACACCGTGGAGAGAGGATGCTGGACAGCTGCATTATGCACCGCCACACTGGTCTTGCACCGGGTATTATGGAATGGGGCGATATTGGATATTACTCTCGCACGCCTCTAGTACGCATTGCCGGTACTTTAAATAGTCAGCGCTACATATCCGAGGTGCTGGAGCCAGTTGTCCTTCCTTACCTTCAGGGCTCGGCCACAGCCATATTTCAACAGGATAATGCGCGACCACACGTGGCACGCATTGTCCAAAGGTTCTTCGTCAATAACCAGATTGAATCGCTTCCCTGGCCGGCTCGCTCTCCGGATCTTTCGCCGATAGAAAACATGTGTTCCATGGTTGCTCAACGAGTGACCCAGATTACATCCCCAGCTGCCACACCAGATGATCTTTGGCAACGTGTGGAAGCTGCTTGGGCTGCTGTACCCCAGGAACACATCCAAGGTCTCTTTGACTCAATGCCGAGACGTGTGGCAGCGGTGATCTCCAACAATGGCGGCTACTCTGGCTACTGATTCTGGCAGGAACCACATGTCACAGACGTCTGTAAACGTAATCATTTGATACTTGGTCAACATGTTATCTACAAAATAAATTTTGTTGTGCTACCTCTTTCTTGGTGTTGCATTTACGGTGGCCAGCAGTGTACATTTTGCTGCAGCCACACATCAATTCATAGACGTCCGCATATGGAGACAATCAGGTGCATCCATTTTGGATCGGAAAAAGTCTTTCGCTTTGTTTTGACTGCATAACGTGGTCTGAATACCATTTTTCCGTAGAAATTTGATTATGCAATCAGTGACCCAAGAGAAAAAAAAAATGGTTCAAATGGCTCTGAGCACTATGGGACTTAACATCTATGGTCATCAGTCCCCTAGAACTTAGAACTACTTAAACCTAACTAACCTAAGGACAGCACACAACACCCAGTCATCACGAGGCAGAGAAAAACCCTGACCCCGCCAGGAATCGAACCCGGGAACCCGGGCGTGGGAAGCGAGAACGCTAGCGCACGACCACGAGCTGCGGACCCCAAGAGAAAAACCGTAACTTAACGGAGTGAGGCGGTTCCTCATTCTTTTTATTGGCGTTACTAATATATCGCTTAAAAGCTTTGTGTATTGTCTTTCATTGTCTTCTTTAAAAAATCCAGCTTCGATTCCAAACTGTGGTCATCGCTGATACGGAAGGGACATGAAGACAGAACACTGAGCACTGCTTGCTTCTTGGCTGGAAAGTGGTACGAAGTTGCATTTAAATACCTACTTGTGTTAGTAGGCTTTCTACACACACTGTCTACTCAAGTGTTGTCAGATCTTCCATGTACCTACACATCTAGGAAAGGGAGACCAACATCACTCTCAGCTTCCGAGGTTACGTCATTTTTGGGATGAATTCCATTTGTGGAACACATGAAGTTCCTTTTCGCAGTGTGGCCATACGACAAATTTTTCATCCGCGTAGCGGAGCCAACAGGAAGACTTCAAAGGAGTATTACATAATACTTACTAAGTTCCTTTCATTTCTGACACAATGCCATTTTACTACCACACACGTGATGAACGTTTTGTTCACAAAGTGACACCTGTGACGTAGTATCTGAAGATGGCCAATGTAGACCGAAGTAAGTTGTGTCATAAAATGTGAATTTGTCAGAAATATAGGGGAGTCTAAAATACTGTTGTATTTGTCTCAAGCTCGTTTACTTTTCATAAAACGCTCACTTTCACATCTAGTAATGTCCCATTCATTAGAATTATCATCGCTACCACGCCGTGGTTGAAGGAATTGGGAAGCGACCTCTGAAATTTTAGTGATAACTTCCTATGGGACCCAACTGCTGAGGTCACCGGCCCCTAGGCTTACACACTTAATCTAACTTAAACTAGCTTACGCTAAGGACAACATACACACACCTATGTCTGAGGGAGGACTCGAACCAGACCGCGCGGCTACCTCGCGCGGCAAGAGACCTCTGAGTTTCCTTTGCTACCGTGAGGTGATATGCAAATGAACTATTTACCGGACTCTGAATTCTATTATAAATTCCCCCAAAGTCTTACGCTCTTAATGGCATCTGAGTATGCAATACAGGGCCCAGTTGAGGAATCGGTTTGGGTGAGGTCACTTGCCTTATAGAAACTAGTGATGCATGTAAATTATTAACATAAAGTTAACCCCACCAAAAATTTTCGACTAGAATGAGATTTTCACTCTGCAGCGGAGTGTGCGCTGATATGAAACTTCCTGGCAGATTAAAACTGTGTGCCCGACCGAGACTCGAACTCGGGACCTTTGCCTTTCGCGGGCAAGTGCTCTACCAACTGAGCTACCGAAGCACGACTCACGCCCGGTACTCACAGCTTTACTTCTGCCAGTATCTCGTCTCCTACCTTCCAAACTTTACAGAAGCTCTCCTGCGAACCTTGCAGAACTAGCACTCCTGAAAGAAAGGATATAGCGGAGACATGGCTTAGCCACAGCTTGGGGGATGTTTCCAGATTGAGATTTTCACTCTGCAGCGGAGTGTGCGCTGATATGAAACTTCCTGGCAGATTAAAACTGTGTGCCCGACCGAGACTCGAACTCGGGACCTTTGCCTTTCGCGGGCAAGTGCTCTACCATCTGAGCTACCGAAGCACGACTCACGCCCTAGGTTGCAGGATAGGTTTGGTGAAAGGTCGATATCGTGTTGATGTATGGCTATTGTGATCAAAATGCCCAACGGGCGTGTGCTATGTATGCTGCTCGGTATCCTGGACGACATCATCCAAGTGTCCGGACCGTCGCCGGATAGTTACGTTACTTAAGGAAACAGGAAGTGTCCAGCCACATGTGAAACGTCAACCACGACCTGCAACAAATGATGATGCCCAAGTAGGTGTTCTAGGTGCTGTCGCGGCTAATCCGCACATCAGTAGCAGACAAATTGCGCGAGATCGGGAATCTCAAAAACGTCGGTGTAAAGAATACTACATCAACATCGATTGCACCCATACCATATTTCTATGCACCAGGAATTGCATGGAGACGACTTCGTACGTCGTGTACAGTTCTGCCACTGGGCACAAGAGAAATTACGGGACGATGACAGATTTTTTGCACGCGTTCTATTTAGCGACGAAGCGTCATTCACCAACAGAGGTAACGTAAAGCAGGATAATATGCACTATTGGGCAACGGAAAATCCACGATGGCTGCGACAAGTGGAAGATCAGCGTCCTTGGCGGGCTAATGTATGCTGCGGCATTATGGGAGGAAGGATAATTGGCCCCCATTTTATCGATGGCAATCTAAATGGTGCAATATGTGCTGATTTCCTACGTAATGTTCTACCGATGTTACTAAAAGATGTTTCACTGCATGACAGAATGGCGATGTAATTCCAATATGATGGATGTCCGGCACATAGCTCGCTTACGGTTGAAGCGGTATTGAATACCATATTTCATGACAGGTGGATTGGTCGTCGAAGCACCATACCATGGCCCGCACGTTCACCGGACCTGACGTCCCCGGATTTCTTTCTGTGGGGAAAGTTGAAAGATATTTGCTATCGTGATGCACCGACAACGCCTGACAACATGCGTCAGCGCATTGTCAGTGCATGTGCGAACAGTACGGAAGGCGAACTACTCGCTGTTGAGAGGAATGTCGTTACACGTATTGCCAAATGCATTGAGGTTGACGGACATCATTTTGAGCATTTATTGCATTAATGTGATATTTACAGGTAATCACGCTGCAACGGCATGCGTTGTCAAATGGCTCTGAGCACTATGGGACTCAACATCTGTGGCCATCAGTCGCCTAGAACTTAGAACTACTTAAACCTAACTAACCTATCACACACATCCACGCCCGAGGCAGGATTCGAACCTGCGACCGTAGCGGTCACGCGGTTCCAAACTGACGCGCCTAGAACCGCACGGCCACACCGGCCGGCATGCGTTCTCAGAAATGATAAGTTCACAAAGGTACATATCTCGTATTGGAACAACCGAAATAAAATGTTCAAACGTACCTACGTTCTGTATTTTAATTTATTAAACCTACCTGTTAGCAACTGTTCATCTAAAATTGTGAGCCATATGTTTGTGACTATTACAGCGCTATCTATCACAAAACGAAAAATGTGGTCCAAGTAAAACATTCATATTTCTTTACGTACTACACGAGTATGTAGTAAAAAATGGGAGTTCCTATTTAAAAGAACGCAGTTGATATCCGTTTGACCTATGGCAGCGCCATCTAGCGGGCCAACCATAGCGGCATCTGGTTTCCCCCTTCAAGCTAGACAAATTTCGTTCTTTGTAATTTTTTCGTTAGATATTTGGCCTGGTCACGATCAATGGTCCGCACTGTATATGTAGTCTGAAATATCGGGAAAAATTATCAGAGTTATTCCATTTGAGAATTTACATATACTAATAAATCGTATTAACGAGGTGATGCCTCTTGAGTGTGGACAGATTAATACCTTAATAAAGAGGAAGGAGTATAACACGAATCTACTTTAGTGGACGACTGGACCCACATGAACAAAATAACGGTCAATGCAGAAAAAACCAAAGTTATTGTCTTCACACGTCGGAGACCCATTGTCAATGACCGCCTGCGGATATCAGACCAGCCACTCCCCTGGGCAACAACTGTAAAATACCTGGGAGTGCATCTAGACGCCAAACTGTTGTATAGTCATCACATTATGGAGAAGAAGACGTCTGGCCTCAAAATGCTGGGAGCTCTCCTCCCCTTTCTGAAGAGCTCATACCTCAGCCAACGCACGAAACTCCAGTTGTACCATGCCACAGTCGAACCATCTATTTTGTATGGATCGACCTCTTGGGGTACTACGTGTGCCACTAACTACAAGAAGTTACAGGTTGTACAAAGCAGATGCCTACGATGGATCACAGGAGCCCAATGGTGGATCCGAAATCATGACATTCATCGAGCCTTAAGCGAATCTTACCTCTCAGAGAAGGTCAAGGAGAAGGCACGAACCTTATTTCGGAAGTTGGACATGATACGTGACAGTAAACCACAACTCACCACAGTAGGTGCAGTAGAATCCTTACGCAACCACAAATATAAAGTACCGAAGGCGATAGTATTTGAGCCTCCGTAAATGATATCCCTACGGAATTCTCCATAATTTAAGGACATATCTTCCTTTAGCACTTCTACACACATGTTTTCAAACACACACCAAAAGCAGCGAGTTAAAGGACCCTTCTGTGTGCCCAAACTAAAGCTGAAAGAAGAATAAATAAATAAAGAGAAAATTTTTACCCCTTCCATTCCCTACAGAAGTAAAAATCAACGAAGTTGATCAGACTTCAGCACCACCACAAAAAAAAAACAAAAAAAAACGAATCTACAGGCCGGCCGCTGTGGCCGAGCGGTTCTAGGCGCTTCAGTCAGGAACCGCGCTGTTGCTACGGTCACAGGTTCGATTCCTACCTCGGGCATGGATGTGTCTGATGTCCTTAGGTTAGTTAGGTTTAAGTAGTTCTAAGTCTAGGGGACTGATGACTTCAAATGTTAAGTCCCATAGTGCTTAGAGCCATTTGAACGAATCTACAACTATAAAACCGAGCAATCGGATTGGCACTTCCCCTTAACTGAAAGAGAGCACAAGATTCTACGTCAACTACTTTCCATCAGTATCTAATCACAGAAATAACGTGAGAACGCTCCGATGCTCAATTGGTCAACGTCCATCTGTCTAACTTCTGTAAACTGCAAGGGTGGTCGTGCTACGGCCGGAGCTGCGTATGTTACCTGTTCTGCTCTTCTGCTCCACTACAGGCTCCCCAGCCAGCTGTTCTCGTCCTGCTGTTGTGCCGATCAGGTGTGATGCCGCTGCAACAACGGCGCCGGGCGCGGGTGCACGACACAATTCCGCGACATTATCCCAAGTTCCGGATAAGGTACGCAGCTACTCCGCAAAAACTCCGTATCGCCCGGTGCAGAGTACTGCGCCCTTATTGGACGGACGCTGAAGTCGAGAGTCTCATTGCTGCCAAAATCTAGCGTGGCTTGCCGCTCCACTGCTGTGCCTGACCAGTCACAACATTTTAACAAATTTTAACCAATGGGCGCTACTCCCCGCTTGACTCTGAGTGCGCGGAAAACACTGCTTAAGTGGTCACATCGGTCTGGTCAAACACGGTCGCCTGTGGAAGTCGCCACTCATCCGAGAAACTTTCCAGACAGTTCCTTCGCGCCAGCATCTAAACGGACACATTACGAGGTGTGGCTAGAAAAAAACCGGACTAGTACTGGTGAAACAATAAAACGAATGCAATAAGGCTGAAAGTCGCGTGGCCTGTCACGTGACTCTCGCTCCGCCTACTGCTCGAGTTTCATCTGCCTCCTGCACTCAGTCTGCCCGTGGCGTATGTTTTAAGTAGTTGACGTTTTGTCTGTGCGTCGGAAAATGTTGAGTGTACAGAAAGAACAGCGTGTTAACATCAAATTTTGTTTCAAACTAGGAAAATCTGCAAGTGAAACGTTTGTAATGTTACAACAAGTGTACGGCGATGATTGTTTATCGCGAACACAAGTGTTTGAGTGGTGTAAACGATTTAAAGATGGCCGCGAAGACACCAGTGATGACACTCGCACTGGCAGACCATTGTCAGCAAAAACTGACATCAAAGGGATTGTGCACATTGATTGGGTACCAGAGGGACAAACAGTGAATCAGCATTACTACATTAGCGTCCTGGCTACCCTACGTGAGCGAGTACGGAGAAAACGGAACGATTTGTGGAGAAAAAAGTCATGGATCCTTCACCAAGACAATGCCCCAGCTCACAGTGTTTGAGTGGTTTAAACGATTTAAAGATGGCCGCGAAGACACCAGTGATGACACTCGCACTGGCAGACCATTGTCAGCAAAAACTGACATCAAAGGGATTGTGCACATTGATTGGGTACCAGAGGGACAAACAGTGAATCAGCATTACTACATTAGCGTCCTGGCTACCCTACGTGAGCGAGTACGGAGAAAACGGAACGATTTGTGGAGAAAAAAGTCATGGATCCTTCACCAAGACAATGCCCCAGCTCACAGTGCGTTGTCAGTGAAGACGTTTTTGGCAAAACACAACATCCCCATCTTAGATCATCCACCCTACTCACCTGATTTGGCCTCCTGTGACTTTTTTCTTTTCCCTAAAGTCAAGTCAGCTTTGAAAGGAACTAGATTTGAGACTGTTGAAGCAGTAAAAGAAAAAGCGACGGAAGTAATGTATGGACTTACCGAAAATGATCTGCAGCATTGCTATGAACAGTGGAAAATTCGTATGGAGCGGTGTAGAGACCGAGGAGGAGAGTACATTGAAGGAGATAACATGAAATTGTAAATAATTGTAAATAAATGTTTTTTCCAGCATCAGTCCGGTTTTTTTCTAGCCGCACCTCGTACACTCCTCTGTCCCACAGTAAAAATTCGAGGCCTATTCAGAAAGTAGGGAACGTTTCCATCTGACGCCACTAGGCGAGCGCCGATCGCGTATATTTTGAATTGTGCGTGCTCGGCAGCTCAGTCGGCATCCATCCGTGACAGAGGGAACGTCTCTGCGCGTCCAGTTTTTTCGATGTTCGAATCTGAAATGTGCGCTGCAATCGAAAATCCCGCCAGTTGTGAGGTGCGGTCTGTGATACGGCTTTTGTTGGCAAAAAGCCTAAAACTTATAGAAATTTATCGTGAATTGTGCGAAGTGTACGGAAACAAAGTAATGAGTGAATGTTCCGTCCAGAAATGGTGTATTCGGTTTAACGTTTCATGATGAAGAGAAGAGTGGACGCCCGAGCATTGTGACTGACGGTCTTGTCGCTAAAGTTGATGAAACGATTCGTGCAAACCGTCGCTTCACAATAACGAAGTTTTCGCTTTCTTTTCCACAGGTTTCACGCACTTTGTTGTTTGAAATTGTCACTCAAATGGTTCAAATGGCTCTGAGCACTATGGGACTTAACATCTGTCATCAGTCCCCTAGAACGTAGAACTGCTTAAACCTAACTAACCTAAGGACATCACACACATCCATGCCCGAGGCAGGATTCGAACCTGGGACCGTAGCGGTCGCGCGGTTCCAGACTGAAGCGCCTAGAACCGCTCGGCCACACCGGCCGGCAATTGTCACTCAAAAGCTAGGCTACCACAATTTTTGTGCACGATGGGTGCCCAAAATGCTAACAGAGCACCATAAAGAACAGCGAATGGGGGCAACTATGACATTTCTGGAGGCCTACCACAAACATGGTGATTCATTACTGGGTCGAATCGCAACCGGTGACGAGACTTGGGTGAAACATGTCAATTGCGAGATAAAATTACAGTCCATGGAGTGGGGACACACTAGGTCCCCCCCCCCCCCCCCCCAAAACCAAGAAAATGTTTGCAAACCTTGTCAGCAAGGAAGTTGATGGCGACAGTGTTTTGGGATAAGGAAAGTGTTCTTCTTATTGGTTTTCTCGAACGTGGAACAACCATAAATTCCGCCCAGTACTGTCAAACTTTGCACAGCCTTAGAAGAGCAGTTCAAAACAAATGCCGAGGGAAGCTTACGTCCAAAATTTTGTTTTTGCACGACGATTCCCGACCTCACATGACAAACCGCACTAAATAACTCCGTAATCCATTCAAATGGGAAATTTTCCCTCATCCTCCCTACAGCCCCGATCTCGCACCAAGTGACTTCCACTTGTTTCCCAAGATGAAGAACTGGCTTGTAACGCAGCGCTTTGATGACGACGCTGGACTCCAGGCGGGCGTGACTCACTGGCTGCTCAGGCGGCAGAATTTTACGACGAATTTATTTCAAATCTTGTCCACCGCTATGATAAGTGCCTCAATGTGTATGGTGACTATGTGGAAAAGTAGTGTGTCAGTCGCTCTTTCAGGTGTATATAATAAAATGCATTTCTTGTACTTAGTTTTTTTTCAATGCCAAAACGTCCCCTACTTTCTGAATAGCCCTGTACATGGAGCAGGGGATTCACGGAGCTACACTGCTTGTTGGCAATGTCGCTCGCTACGCTTTTGCGAGCCCGGGGCAACGTAGCCGAGGGGGAAACAGCGTCTCTCTGCGTTATTCACTTTGGGGAGACATTCCGCTTGCCTCGCAGTATTCTGAAGGCGTCGCCGCCTGCCCATTGGCCCACATCAAAACCCTGCCGCTGGAGACTGGTCTGGCGGGGCCAGCACCTCCTGGAGTACTGCAGACTGTAAAGCTTGACCTTCAGGCTAACGCGCTGCTAGCTTCACACCACCAGCTCCCTGAGTAAAACCCCACACGAAACTCTGTTCGCAAAAGTTATTGGCACGTAACGCAATGCAGTACGTTCTCATTACTAATCCCTTAGCCACCTCCGTTAGGATAACGCGATGAACCATGGCTGCTGCTTTTCACTACTGGCCTCATTAATTATTCAGAAATGCGAAGTGGCGATTGATGTGGGCCTCGCACTCCCAGTGCATGGCCCATATAGGTTGCCATCTTGCAGAATTTCTTGGAGAAACACTATGTTTTGGTCCCCATCTTCAGAGGTGGTTGTAGCATATGTGAATGTCCGATTCACACCTTGGCTCGCTACTGAGTGCACGCATTCATTCGGTTATGGCACATAGCACAGATAACATTTTAACAAATACATTTACCATTCTTCTCGGTATGCCCAGTACAACCAAACGGCGCTGCTCTCGGTCCTTCGGTGAAGGGCCGGCCACAGCATTATCCATAGCGAGAGGTAATGCCATAAATTTGGTCACCTACTGTAAGTTCAAATGACAGATCCTTTAATGCACTGCCCTTTTATACTTCGTGTACACGATGAATATGTGCATATCGTTATCCCACGACGTTTGTCAGCTCAGTGTATATTTACGGCTTCTGCAATGGTACTGCTCCTGCTGCTGTCGAAGAACACAGTCGGCGCTTTCCTACACGTTGAATTCCTGGTCGTAGAGCGTTTATCAGACTTTACAGCACATTGCGTGAAACAGGTATTCTTCAAAGTTCCCATTATTCTTCTGCACGTGCAGTTCCACAGCCTGTGCAGGACCAGTATCACATGTTGAAATGATGCAGCGTAGACCGTACGCGGCATGAACTGCTTGGTCGCATCACAGTCGCTGCTTCGCTCATTTGGGACCGTGCAGAGGAACTCAGACAAGCAATACAACACGTTCTCCCACGAGTGCACAAGTGCATTAAATTGACGATAGGATATTCGAACTTTTATAGTGAACTGTGCAACTGCTGTAATGTGACACGTGCGATTATCCTTACAGGCGAATGTGTTAAAAAACTTATTTTTTTAAGTGATACTTTCTAAAACGCCTGTTGTAGCGTTTACTTACTCTTGTACATGCGCTGATGTGTAAGCCTGGCAGTGTACTGAATAATCCAAAAATAAATAACAATGTGCATTAAATGTTTTCTATCTTCGAAACCATTCCGAATAGGGCATTCATCTTGAAGTTTTTTGCTTCAAATAATCGTTACTCTGATACCCATGAATATTGACCATTTCTGCATGAGCCGTAGGCAGACACTTGCTCCATAAAAATTACTACTCAGTTATTAGAATTCTCTTGATGCGTTCCTGGAAATCATTTCATACACCCAAAATATTTCTGTCACGCGTCTTTGGACGATAGATCATCTCATAAGGAAAGAATTTTTTGCCAGGCCTAGTGAAACTGCACACTGTTAACAAATTTATAAAAGTGCGTAACCACGTAAGCTTTATAGAGTCTTCAAGGATAGCAGCACTTCCTTTTTGGCTTAAAATCGTTTTCGATATTTCGTTGTGGGATGAAGAGGAGAGTTAAAAAAGGCACTCTAAAGAGTTCTGCTGCAGAACTTTTTTCGTCTGCTTAGGGCTCAAAATCTAGCTCTTTTGATAAAGATAATAATGGCAGTAATGTGAGTGATCCCAATGAAACCCACTCAAAAGAAGTTAGACTAGTTAATGCTTCTACATGTAATCAACCTAAATTAGTTACTAACAAACTTAGGAAATATTTGTGTGTGAATGCTATATATCTTTAGGATTCTTGAACAATAATGATAAACCTCAGTGCGTTATATACGGTGAAACTCTCCAAAATAGCTCTATGGGTCCAGCTAAAATATTCGTCATTTTGGATATGTTCACGGGAGCTTATGTTGAATTCTTCATTCGAAAGCTAGACAAACTCTAAAAATTAAAAACGGTTATGGTTAAAACGACAAAACTGATGAACGAAAAAGCAACTGAGTTTTCTTAGATTTCTAAAGCGTTGGAAGCCTACTCATTTGTGGCATACCTTATTAAACCGTCCGCGATCGAGATGGTAAAATATGCCCTGGGTGAAAAATCCACAAAAGATTTAGCTAAGATCCCACTTCCGAATGAGATGTTTGCTCAGCCCATCACAGCTTTAGCAACCAATGTAAATAACGAAATTACTTTTCTTCTGCATATCGTGCAAGTTTTCATTACAAATTACTCTCTCGACCTCGTAGTATTCATTCCAGTAGTTAGATATAAGCACGAAAACATATTACTGGAGGACCTTTTCTCACGTAAATCTCTTTAAACACCTACTACTCGGGTTCATACATTCAGTCTCTTAATTATTTTTCTTGAAGAGAAGAAATTACCATGGGACAACTGCATTCATATCTGCATCGATGGAGCAAAGGCCATGAGTGACATTACTGGGGGCTGTACTGTTTATTAAATATATTCGCCGGAATATGTTCCAGTAGCCAGTGCATGAGCCTTAGGCAGACACTTGATCCAGAAAAATTGTTACTCGGTCATTAGAATTCTCTTGATGAGTTGGTGTAAATCATTTTTTTACATAATCGTAACCATTAAAGGCTTGTTTATTCAAAATATTGTGTGAGGACATGTGAGGTTAGATGGTTGTCAGGAGGAAAGATAATAACCAGTATTTTTGAACTGGGGGATTAGGAGTGTCTTTTCTTTGTAGAACAAATTTTCTGACTGAAACGTCGATATATGATGTAAACAGGCTGCTTCAGATTGCCTCTTAAAGCTACAGTTTTACAAATATACTTAAACTTAACACTTATGGGCAAACAAGACGACGTATTTACTATTCACAAAGAAATGTTTGCTTTCAAGAAAAGATAGAATTTTGTAAACTTTGTATGGGGTCCATTGCGTTTGGTTCCATTCTAATAATAAATGGCGTTTAAGAAGAGAAACATGTTGAATTAGGAGTAACATTTATTGAAGAAGTTATTCACGCCTACAAAGTTTAAATGAAGCTTTCAACCAGTATTTTTCAAATGAACAGCAGATTAAACTTTAGATGAAAAACGTGTTTATCGTTAATGCATCTATTTCATTGTTGGAAGAAAAATTCAAATTAATGCTGTTAGCGAAATTCTACTGCACTTAAAAAGACGTCGTGGATACATTTACCACTCACAACTACACACAGAATTGGGAAAGAGGGCTCTCAAGTTATGCGTCGACAAAAAATATCCAAAATGACTTGATCCTGAACCTGTTATAAAAATTCAGCTTTCATCCTAATATTAAGTATATCTGCGAAAATAAGAGCCACTACAACTCATCCAATTAATATTTGAATTTCAAAATCCGGTTTTATTGTATTAATTTAAATTGAAGTTAATTTAAAAACTTGTTTGTTAATTTTGAAATCACTTTTTGAACGAAATAAGTATTATTTGAAATAATTGTCGTTTTTACTGCAAAGAATATGGTTTACAGAATGTTGCACAAAAATGTATTACAGAGAAAACAGGTTTTTCAGAGTAAAAGTGGACAGCAGAAAGATCAAAAATGGCTCTGAGCACTATGGGACTTAACAGCTTAGGTCATCAGTCTCCTAGAACTTAGAACTACTTAAACCTAACTAACCTAAGGACATCACACACGTCCATGCCCGAGGCAGGATTCGAACCTGCGACCGTAGCGATCACGCAGATCAAGACTGAAGCGCCTAGAACCGCACGTCCACTACGGCCGGCTAACAGCAGAAAGGATTCACCGAATTGAAAAGATGGTTCAGATGGCTCTGAGCACTATGGGACTTAACTTCTGAGGTCATCAGTCCTCTAGAACTTAGAAGTACTTAAATCTAACTAACCTAAGGATATCACAAACATCCATGCCCGAGGCAGGATCCGAACCTGCGACCGTAGCGGTCGCGCGGTTCCAGACTGTACGCCTAGAACCGCTCGGCCACCCCGGCCGCCTCGAATTGAAAAAATTAAGGAACTCAGGTCTAGACTGTTGTCTAGAGTGCGTCATCATTCCTGTCACGTGCATTCTTTTTAGCTGCGGGCAGTACTGGGCTCACTGAAACAGTTTTGCAGGAACATTTTCCGAAAACAGCCAACTACTCCGCCCTACCTGCACGCCATTTTGGCGTTTGCTTAATGCCGCCTCCATGTTGTTGCAGTTTTTATGCCAGCAGTGTACTTAGTATTTCAATGGCCGTTCGATGGCCGCAGGTGGAGTGAGTTGCCGGCCGCGGTGGTCTCGCGGTTCTAGGCGCGCAGTCCGGAACCGTGCGACTGCTACGGTCGCAGGTTCGAATCCTGCCTCGGGCATGGATGTGTGTGATGTCCTTAGGATAGTTAGGTTTAAGTAGTTCTAAGTTCTAGGGGACTAATGACCACAGCAGTTGAGTCCCATAGTGCTCAGAGCCATTTGAACCATTTGGAGTGAGTTTCGTGCGCCACTGTTACACTTGGATTGAAATAACTTTGTGATTGACGTTTCGGCGATACAGGTGGCACGGGCCAGATGTCAGCCAACCGCATTTCTTTCTAGGGCTCCACGTGCTCGCTGTGTTTCCTGTTTTGTCATGCGAGACATGTTACACGGCGTGAAGGGGTGTTACAGCCGGCAACGCCGCCCGCGTCTCTTACTTCTGCCAATCACCAAGTTATTTTATTCGAGGTGTTGCTCAGAAGGGGTGGGGGAATCGGGCATGCGACGTCAACCCACCAACGGGAAGCTGGATGGGAACGCGCTGCCACGAATCCACTGAGCAGTAAAACAAACGTGGCCCGTGTTAGCTGCCAAGTCCCCACCCCCCACCCCCCGCTCCCTTTTGTTGCCACGCGGGAGAGCGTTTATAAATTATGTGCATACTTTTCTTCCCGCATTTCCACCATCTGTCCGTCATTTTGGCATAAACTCCCCGAAGCCATGTAATCTACATTTGCAGAATTCCTCTTTCGCGCAGTAATGTCAAATATCTCTCGTTTTTCCTCTTTCTTTTACAAACATAAAAATGGTGCAGAGGGAGACAAGTTTTAAGTGACTGCGACATTTTTTAACGAGACAAGCACCGGACGTCTCTCTGTGGCCTGTACGCATCTGCTGTCTTTTTCAGGCTTTCACGTTTTTGCTTTATAATAAATTAGTCTTGTGAATATGGATAAGGGTTTAACTTCCTCTGTGAGTTCCGAAGGTTAGTATGGTATCAGAATACACGAAGTTGTCTGAAAAATATTATAGGTTTCCTCGAAAAAGGAAAATCTATCATTATGAAAAGTGTTTCGGAATTACAGGGTTCCTTACACAATGCATATACTATTTTGGGATATTTCCTAACGTACGTCGCTTCTGAGGTAACGCAAAGTATTTGTTTCTTCATGTCTTCGTAATACTAGATGATCACTTCCAACACAGATAAATATATTCTCGCAATGACAAAATTCATCGATCAAACAGGACGCCTCTCATCGGAAGGCAAATAACGAAAATTACATGTGATAAGTTAAAAGTCTCCAATTTTATCACCAACAGCATGGAAAAGAGCATTTAACTTTAATCAGGCAAAAGGTCAAAGTGACTTAAGATGTGGATGTAGCACAATGGACCATTTCTAAGTCAAAAATGAAAGTATAGAAAGGGGAAATGAGTATCACCAATTTCCCCGCTTTTCATATATCTTAGAAAAGCTTATCATGCAGCTGCAACGAAATGTACACTGTGTGATCAAAAGTATTCGGACACCTGGCTGAAAATGGCCTACAAGTTCGTAGCGCCCTCCATCGGTAATGCTGGAATTCAGTAAGGTGTTGGCCCACCCTTAGCGTTGATGGCAGCTTCCACTCCGGCAGGCACACGTTCAGTAAGTAAAGTAACTGTCGTGTGACTAGGGCCTCCCGTCGGGTAGACCGTTCCCCGGGTGCAAGTCTTTCGATTTGACGGCACTGCGGCGACTTGCGCGTCGATGGGTATGAAATGATGATGATTAGGACAACACGACACCCAGCCCCTGAGCCGAGAAAATCTTCGACCCAGCCGAGAATCGAACCCGGGCCCTTATGATTGACATTCTGTCACGCTGACCACTCAGCTACCGGAGGCGGACATACGTTCATCTCAGGTGCTGGAAGGTTCCTTGGGGAATAGCAGCCTATTCCATTCGGAATGCTGGACTGAGCAGAGGTATCAACGTCGGTTGGCGAGGACTGGCACGAAGTAAGCGTTCCATCCCAAAGGAGTTCTGTAGGATTCAGGTCAGGACTCTATGCATACCAGTCCATTGCAGGGATGTTATTGTCGAGTAATCACTCCGCCACAGGCTGTGCATTGTGAACAGGTGCTCGATCGTGTTGAAAGATGCAATCGCCATCCGCGAATTGTTCTTCAACAGTGCTTAAACAGTGCTTAAAACATCAATGTAGGTCTCTGCTATGATAGTGCCACGCGAAACAAGGGGTGCAAGCCCCCTCCGTGAAAACACGACCTTACCATAACACCACCGCCTCCGAATTTTACTGTCGGCGCTACACACGCTGGCAGATGACATTCGCAGGGCATTCGCCATACCCACACCCTGTCATCGGATCGCCACATTGTGTACCGTGGTTCGTAACTCCACATAAGTTTTTCCACTGTTCAATCGTCCAATATTTACGCGCCTTTCACCAAGCGGGGCATTTAACGACGTGATGTGTGGCTTATGAGTAGCCGCTCGACCATGAAATCCAAGTATTGTCACCTCCCGCCTAAATATAACACTTGCAGTGGATCCTGACACAGTTTGGAGTTCCTGTGTGATGGTCTGGACAGATGTCTGCGTATTACACATTACGACCCTCCTCAGCTGTCGGCGATCTCTGTCAGTCAACAGACAGGGTCGGCCTGTACGCTTTTGTGCTGCACGTGTCCCTTCACGTTTCCACTTCACTATCACATCGGCAACAGTGGACCTAGGGATGTTTAGGAATTTGGAAATCTCGCGTACAAACGTATGACACAAGTGACACCCAATCACCTGACAACGTTCGAAGTGCGCGAGTTCCGCGGAGGGCCCCATTCTGCTCTCTCACGATGTCTAATAACTACTGAGGTCGCTGACATGGAGTACCTGGCAATAGGTGACAGCACAATGCACCTAATATGAAAAACGTAGGTTTTTGGGAGTTTCCGGATACTTTTGCTCGAATAGTGTATATTAAGAGCCCTTGAAACAGAAGACAACAGATCAACGTACAACATCTGATCAAAAATACCTAGACACCGGTGGGCGATACGGAAGGCGAAACCACCAATGCAAAGTGGGGCAGGGAGCCTTGTATTGTCAGTATAGCTGAATGCGTCAGTCAATAGAGTTCAGTGGCTGCTAATGTGCGCTAACCATGAGATGTCAGCTGAATAACAAATCCACCAAAGGCATTTTAACTTTTCTGAAGCTGCCCAAGCAACTGTTGGTGAAGTGATTGCGTAATGGCAACGCGAAGGAACAACCACAGCAACCACACCAGGCAGAACTCACGTTCTGACGGATAGAGCACGTCGAGAATTGCGGCAGATGGTTTAAGAAATCGCAGGAAACAGTCAGCAGGAATCGTGTGTTCCAACGCGCCACCAGGAGTTCAGCTAGAACAACGACTGCGCATAGGGAGCTAAAACGTATGTGATACAATGGTCGAGCGACTCCTCGTAAGCGATACATTTATGTAGTCACTGCATTCGACAAATTCTTCTCGTGAGAATCAGCAGTATTCAAGGTAATTCCAATGTATTGTTCCGTCTCAGTTGCACATTTTTAATTACATTACATGTTTCGATCACTCAGGAGCATCTAAGTAGTTGCATTAGCAACCCGTCTTGTCTGTTCAGATCCTCATATCAGAGTAGTGACGCAACTTCTTACATCTGAAGGTGACCCTGAGTGATTGAAACATGTAATCAAGTTAAAAATGTGCAGCTGAGACGGAACAATAAATGAAAATTATTTTGGATTCATGTAGTCACCGCTAAGCAACGCTGGGGCTGCCACGGAGAGCGTCACCACTAGCTAGCGGATGACAGGAAACAAATTATTTGGAGTGATGAATCATGTTCTGCCCTGCAGCAGTCCGATGGATACGTTTGAGTTTCATTGAAAGTCTGGAGAGCGTTATCTGTTACCTCGTGTGGTGGTAACAGTGATGTCCAAAGAAGTTGATCTTAGGTTATGGGGGTGTGGTCTCGTTATTGTACTTAAGAAAATTTTAAATATGAAAGGATATGAATACATTAGTGCCACGTACTTTGGAGAAACGGTTAGGAAACGATGATTGTTTGTAGCAGCACGACATTGCACATTCTCATAAAGCAGCATTTGTGAGGCCATGGCTTGTGGACAATAACATTCTTGGATTACAGACCCGTATCACTGACCTCAATTTGCAGTAGGATTTTGGAGCATATACTGTACTCGAACATTATGAATCACCTTGAAGAAAATGACTTATTGGTACATAACCAACACGGATTCAGAAAATATCGTTCTTGTGCAACACAGCTAGGTCTTTATTCCAATATCCTCAGTGTAGCAAAGCTGCTTAAATCACTTAATAAAGGCAAGGCCTCCAGTCCAGATTGCATACCAGTCAAGTTACTTTCACAGTATGCTGATACAATAGCTCCATATTTCGCAATTATATACAACGGCTCGCTCATAGAAAGTTCGGTACCTAATGATTGGAAAATTGCTCAACACACACCAATACCCAAAAAGGTAAATAGGAGTAACGATCTTAGTTACAGGCCTATATCACTAACGTCGATCTGCAGTAGGGTTTTGGAACATATACTGTGTTCGAACATTATGAAGTACCTCGAAGAAACCGATTTATTGGCATATAGTCAGCACGGATTCAGAAAACATCGTTCTCGTGAAACACAACTAGCTCTTTATACTCATAGAGTAATGAGTGCTATCGAGAGGGGATGTCAAATTGATTCCATATTTTTAGATTTCCAGAAGGCTTTCGACACCGTTCCTCACAAGCGTCTTCTAACCAGACTGCGTGCCTATAAAATATCGCCTCAGTTGTGCGACTGGATTCGTGATTTCTTGTCAGAAAAGTCACAGTTCGTAGTAATAGACGGTAAATCATCGAGTAGAACAGAAGTGATATCTGGCGTTCCGCAAGGTAGTGTCCTGATTTACATAAATGATCTAGGTGATAATCTGAGCAGCACCATAGATTATTTGCAGATGACGCTGTAATTTACCGTCTAGTAAAATCATCAGACGATCAATTCCAATTACAAAAGGATATAGAGAGAAATTCTGTATGGTGCGAAAAGTGGCAATTGGCACTGAACAAAGAAAAGTGCGAGGTTATCCACATGGATACTAAAAGAAATCCGATAAATTTTGGGTATACGATAAATCGCACAAATCTAAGGGCTGTCAATTCGACTAAATACCTAGGAATTACAATTACGAGCAACTTAAATTGGAAAGACCACAGAGATAATATTGTGGGGAAGGCGAAACAAAGACTGCGCTTTGTTGGCAGAACACTTAGAAGATGCGACAAACCCACTAAAGAGACAGCCTACATTACACTCGTCCGTCCTCTGCTGGAATATTGCTGCGCGGTATGGGATCCTTACCAGGTGAGATTGACGGAGGACATCGAAAAAGTGCAAAGAAGGGCAGCCCGTTTCGTGTTATCGCGCAACGGGTGTGAGAGTGTCACTCATATGAAACGAGAGTTGGGGTTGCAGTCACTGAAACAAAGGCGGTTTTCTTTGGGGCGAGATCTATTTACGAAATTTCTATCACCAACTTTTTCTTCCGAATGCGTAAATATTTTGTTGACACCCACCTACGCAGGGAGAAATGATCATCATAATAAAATAAGAGAAATCAGAGCTCGAACGGAAAGATTTAGGTGTTCCTTTTTCCCACGCGCAATTCGAGAGTGGAATGGTAGAGAAGTAGTATGAAAATGGTTCGATGGACCCTCTGCCAGGCACTTAAGTGTGAATTGCAGAGTAACCATGTAGATGTAGAACAATTGTGGTTCGGTGACATGGCTCACTATTATCCATAAAAATTCCATAATTGTCTGGCTGGGAACGATCTCCCAGTAGCCGGCCGCGGTGGTCTAGCGGTTCTAGGCGCGCAGCCCGGAACCGCGCGACTGCTACGGTCGCAGGTTCGAATCCTGCCTCGGGCATGGATGTGTGTGATGTACTTAGGTTAGTTAGGTTTAAGTAGTTCTAAGTTCTAGGGGACTGATGACCACAGATGTTAAGTCCCATAGTGCTCAGAACCATTTGATCTCCCAGTAGCCGAATATAACCATTTCCTGTCAATGATCGAATGATCGATTCATTTGGACCTGAGGACTCAGTCCGTTCAATGTTAACACAACCCACACCATCGTGGAGACACCACTAATGTCCACAGTGCCTTGTTGACAATTGGGGTCCATGACTTTGTGGGGTCTGCTCCATATTCGAATCGTACCATCAGCTCTGACCAAACTAAACTGGTACTCAGATGAATCACCTGATATAAATGACAGCTACGCCAAAGCACTGCCCTTTTATACCCTGTGTACGCGATACTACCGCCATATGTATACGAGGGGAGACCCAAAAGAAACCGGATTGTTGTCATAAAAAATTTATTGATGAACCTTTTTACAAAATTACTTCAGTCACCTTCAAAATACTCTCCATTGCATGCGATGCACTTGTCAAGTCTCTTTTCCCACTGTTGGAAGCATGTTTGGAACTCGTCAAGTTTCAAGTTTGATATTGTCCAGTGCCCTTTGCGAAGCTGTTTTTACCGCCTCTACATCGTCATAACGCTCCCCTTTTAGCGTTTTTTTTTTTTTTCATTCGTGGAAATAGGAAAAAGTCGCACGGGGCTAGGTCCGGCGAATACGGAGCGTGGGGAACGATAAACCAACTCTGAGATGCCAAATAGTGGGTCACTCGTAAGGCCGTGTGTGCCGTAGCGTTGTCGTGATGCAGAAACCAGTCACCTGATCGCCAAAGTCCCGGGCGTTTCCTCCTCACATCCTCTCGCAGACGCCTTAAAACATCCAAGTAAAAGTGCTGGTTAACAGTCTGGCCAGGGGGTACGAATTCCTGATGCACAATCCCACGAACATCAAAAAAGACAGTGATCATCGTCTTCACATTTGACCTCACTTGCCTTGCTTTTTTTGGTCTGGGAGAGTTGGGAGTCCTCCTCTGGCTTGACGCTTGCTTGGTTTCTGGGTCATACCCATAACACCAACTCTCATCCCCTGTAATGACTTTGCTCTAGAAGTTTGGATCACGTGCAATCTCTGTTTTCAAGTCCTGACGCACATTCATGCGCATGGTTTTTTGCTCCTGTGTGAGAAGGCGCGGAACAAATTTAACAGCAACACGTCTCATGTGCAAATCCTCACTCAAAATCCGCTGGCACGAGCTCCAACTGATTCCTGTTCCTGCTGAAATTTGGTCGATCGTTTGGCGACGATCCTCGTTGATCTTTTGGCGGACCTTTTCAATGTTCTCATCATTTCGCGATGTTGAAGGGCGTCCAGAACGAGCTTGGTCTTCAACACGCATCTCGCCACGTTTAAAACGCCCAAACCACTCAAAAACCTGTGTGCGGCTCATAGCATCCTCCTGGAAAGCTTCCTGAAGCATTTGGTGTGTCTCTTTGTTCTTTTAAAGTTGCCCTAACAACTTCGCAGAGGTAACCCGCCAATAGTCAGAGAAACACAATACCACACTTGCACGTTCAGCTCTACACTGACGCCGTCTGCACAGCTGTTTCATGAAAGTCTCTACTAACACCATCTAGCGTGCGAACCCTGCACTACGTCTACGAGTGGCAGCGTCCTCGGAGTCCGGTTTCTTTTGGGTCCCCCCTCGTATGACCACAACACAATCCTGTGACTTTTGACACCTCAGTGTAAGTAAAGTGTTTCTAACACTACACATACTTGCACTGCTTTCGCAGATACGTTGAAGTAATGTATAAGTAAGAAAATTGGACGATGGTTATTTAGGTATGTCCTTTCATCTTTTCTATTACGAAGTTTCAACACTGTCACGTTTTAATCTGATTTTTCTCCTGCTGGGCAAACACCCACAGGGCCAGCCAGCTCTCGTGAAGCTTGCTACAGCCGGTAGCTCCCGACAACTTTCCCGAAGCCTTGGAGCCGCCGTTAAGCTGGATAAACAGATTCCCGCTCCCCGGTCCTAATCCGACATAAGTTGTTCGGAGCCCTGTCTGAGGAGTGACAGCTGCGTGGGGACTTGCACGTCCTGCTCACCACTGCAGAGACGCAGTACCCACCGCCTGAATCCATCCTCACACAAGGCGTCAATGCAAATATTGACGTGGTTCCAGCGTTGGCGACCCCTCACAAGGGCGCTCCCCAGATTTAGTGGTGGGGAGGCCCAGCGGATCGTCCGTCAAAAACTGTACACAGATCAATCATGAAAACAGGAAGAAGGCGTACTGAACTGTGGGGAAGAAAAGCAAAACAGAAACAGTGAAAGGTCCAAGCTCAACATGTGCAACATCGAGCAAACCGCTGTAGACATGACGTTGTGGTTATGTGGTCATGATGTTGGACTGTGAGGGAGGAGATCCGGTTCAAATCCCACTCGTGCCTCATATATTTATTTATTTATTTTTCACAAAATTATGTACTATCTGTCCGGTCATTCACGTGTTCGCTGTATTCAAATTTGTATCTGTGTCGTGGTGCAATGTGCGTTGGCAACACCAAACAGTGTGTGTGTGCGGGTGTTTGTGTTTGTGTGTGTGTGTGTGTGTGTGTTTGTGTGTTTGTTTGTGAATTCCTAAGTAACCAAACTACTGAAGTCATCAAAAATGTTCCAATGTGTGGGAGTTCCTTATGGACCAAACTTCTGAGGTCTTCGGTCCCTAGACTTACACACTACAGAAACTCAACTTATGCTAAGAATAACACACACACACACACACACAAATGCCCGAGGGATGACTCGAAACTCCAGCGGGAGGGGCCGCACAATCCGTGACATGGCGCCCTTGACCGCGCGAACACTTCGCGCGGCAGCGAAGAGTAAAGCCGTCGGCACACGGTCCGTGCATCCGAACGTTGAGCGTTGAGCGTGACGAGTTTCTGACGCCATAGCGTGGAATAGCACGTTCGGGTGTCTTTCCGAACGTGCAGAGCAATTTCTAGCATGTCAGATACTCTGAGCATGCGTCTGAGTGTTGACCAATGAGATTGCAGAACGCCACCTCCGTCACATGCACACCATTTCCCTTCAGCACAGAGCTGTGAGGCGCCATATTGGCATACAGTTCAAGCCTATATATATATATATATATATATATATATATATATATATATATATATATATATATATATATATATATGCCGTTTCTGAGCACCAGCAGATAGAGAATCATTCGAAAACCCATTGTTAACTGTGTTATTCGTTGCAATAAAATAATGAGAAACATCATATTCGTGGCAAAAGAATTAGTGTAACTTGAGTATTATGAAAGTATGCCATTTGAAGGCAATGACACACTGAGGATCCACCAAAAACGCATTCTTCTTGGTACAATTTGTTATAATTAAATTTCAATTATTAACATAGCTACGATTAAAGCTTTTAGGAATTGGCAACATACTAACTATGGTTATCCAGAATTTGTCGTCGGCTTAGTCTAGTGAGTATTTGGTCAACTCAGCTTTGTCGTCGATGTAGCTTAGTGAGTAGTGTTAATGTTTCCAATAACGCCGCTGCTTCGCGTCTCGCAAGAACCAATTTTTTTTTCCTAACACTCGCGTTTTTAATAAGTTCTGATGCTTTATTATTAGCTTAATATAAGTATATACTATAATACAGTATTTAGTAATACCAGAGGAGGAAAGTTGCTACTCACCATATAGCAGACATGCTGAGTAGCGATAGGTGAAAGGTGGCTACACTGAGTCACAGCCCGAGAGATTGCGCCAAAGAGTATTATTAAGCCGCCTCCACTGGCAGTAGTAGTTCCATGCTGGTAAGAATAGAGGGAGACGCCGTGACGTCACAGCTGTGAAGCTATGTGAAGCCGAGGGTAGCCATCTCAGTCCGACCAAAACATTGCTGCTGTAAGCTTGTGTGCATAGGCTTGTCGCTCGCTTTTGAAAGGATTTTGCGTTATTATGGTGACTTGTGTGGTGTTCGGATGTACGAATCGTTCTGATAGTGATGCGAAATCGAAGGGAATAACATTTCATGTGTAAGTTGTCTCGTTAAGTGTGATTTTACAACTTCATTGTGAATGAACGTGTGCTACATCGGTACTTGTACTATAGCGTGTTTTTCTCCTGTATGATTTTAATTTCCTAAAAATGAAAGTCGGAAAGCTCTGTGGGAGAATGCCGTGAGGAGGAAGAATTGGCGTGCGTCTAAATGGAGCACTATATGTTCTCAGTATTTCCGAGAAGAGGACATAGACCGAACTTCCCTTTCAACAGTAAGGCTCCGAGAAAATGCTGTACCATCAGTTTTCCCTACACACCCAAAACATTTGCAAAAGGTATGTTAATTCAAAGAATTAAATTCTTAGTTTTCAAGTTCACGTTTCAGTATAATACGTACGTATCGTCGATAATCGAAGTGTTGTGTAACTCACTTTGTCTTCATCATGTACCAAATTAAAAGCTAACACTACATTAACTGGCGTAAAGTATAGGCCTAAACAGGACACTGTGTAGATTTGCCATTCTATGTACCGTATTTCAGTAAATATTGGTGGTAATGAACAGTGTTTCCCATTAGTGTAACGTAACTGAAATGTCCCAGTACGTATTACAAACAAGATGTATTTATGGGGCTTTGGAGGGAGGGTATAGCTAACTTAGTTTTCAGTTTCTATTATTTAGTTTGTGATACACGTTTATTACTGAATTAACAAAATTGTATCGTTTACATTGAAGACTAGCTATTCGTAATATTACATTAAAAACTATTTTTAATCAGAAGAGACGCGGAATTTCGCCTTTACGAGATTTTATTTTAAACAAAAACTTTGGAACAACCAATCTGATGACGTTACATGCGTATATGGTGCAATTAGCGACTGTAATACACGCAGCGCTATAGCACACTGGCAATGTTTTGGTCAGAGTGTCATGGCAGCAAGCCACGCCCCCATGGCTTCAAAACGTAGTACGGCTGGGATACGTAGCGCCATCTCCCCTTATTCTTACCTCCATGGGTAGTTCAGAAGTTGCCGTGGGCTGTAGTAGTTCTGAGGTTGCCGTGAGCAGTGCTTGTTGAGAGGATGTCGATAGCAGTACTAGTTGAGGGTATGTCGTGTGCTTTTGTTCTGTTGGACGAGACAGCAGATGCTGTTTGATTGGGGATGTTGCAATGATCACAGTGTATTTTTCGTCAATATACACTCCTGGAAATGGAAAAAAGAACACATTGACACCGGTGTGTCAGACCCACCATACTTGCTCCGGACACTGCGAGAGGGCTGTACAAGCAATGATCACACGCACGGCACAGCGGACACACCAGGAACCGCGGTGTTGGCCGTCGAATGGCGCCAGCTGCACAGCATTTGTGCACCGCCGCCGTCAGTGTCAGCCAGTTTGCCGTGGCATACGGAGCTCCATCGCAGTCTTTAACACTGGTAGCATGCCGCGACAGCGTGGACGTGAACCGTATGTGCAGTTGACGGACTTTGAGCGAGGGCGTATAGTGGGCATGCGGGAGGCCGGGTGGACGTACCGCCGAATTGCTCAACACGTGGGGCGTGAGGTCTCCACAGTACATCGATGTTGTCGCCAGTGGTCGGCGGAAGGTGCACGTACCCGTCGACCTGGGACCGGACCGCAGCGACGCACGGATGCACGCCAAGACCGTAGGATCCTACGCAGTGCCGTAGGGGACCGCACCGCCACTTCCCAGCAAATTAGGGACACTGTTGCTCCTGGGGTATCGGCGAGGACCATTCGCAACCGTCTCCATGAAGCTGGGCTACGGTCCCGCACACCGTTAGGCCGTCTTCCGCTCACGCCCCAACATCGTGCAGCCCGCCTCCAGTGGTGTCGCGACAGGCGTGAATGGAGGGACGAATGGAGACGTGTCGTCTTCAGCGATGAGAGTCGCTTCTGCCTTGGTGCCAATGATGGTCGTATGCGTGTTTGGCGCCGTGCAGGTGAGCGCCACAATCAGGACTGCATACAACCGAGGCACACAGGGCCAACACCCGGCATCATGGTGTGGGGAGCGATCTCCTACACTGGCCGTACACCACTGGTGATCGTCGAGGGGACACTGAGTAGTGCACGGTACATCCAAACCGTCATCGAACCCATCGTTCTACCATTCCTAGACCGGCAAGGGAACTTGCTGTTCCAACAGGACAATGCACGTCCGCATGTATCCCGTGCCACCCAACGTGCTCTAGAAGGTGTAAGTCAACTACCCTGGCCAGCAAGATCTCCGGATCTGTCCCCCATTGAGCATGTTTGGATGAAGCGTCGTCTCACGCGGTCTGCACGTCCAGCACGAACGCTGGTCCAACTGAGGCGCCAGGTGGAAATGGCATGGCAAGCCGTTCCACAGGACTACATCCAGCATCTCTACAATCGTCTCCATGGGAGAATAGCAGCCTGCATTGCTGCGAAAGGTGGATATACACTGTACTAGTGCCGACATTGTGCATGCTCTGTTGCCTGTGTCTATGTGCCTGTGGTTCTGTCAGTGTGATCATGTGATGTATCTGACCCCAGGAATGTGTCAATAAAGTTTCCCCTTCCTGGGACAATGAATTCACGGTGTTCTTATTTCAATTTCCAGGAGTGTATATGAAGGTAACAAAAAATTTTTTATTTCAAATTTCCTAAATAACAATGCCTCTTGGTCACAGGTTCCGTCAACAAAGCATCTGGCTTGTGTTCATGTATTAGACGGTAATTCTGGTTTCTATGTGCAATTATAGTATTTCTGGTTTTTTAATTACTTCATTGTAAATGGTGTTTAAAATATCTTGTCGTATTGAGGAAGAACCGTGCCAGATGTGTACGTTGAATCACACTTCCACACACAGAACAGTTACTCTTGTGCTTTGTTGTTTCGTAGCTTTTATAGTTGCTGGGGACTTAATTAATCAATTGTGTTAACGCAAATTTCCTTTCATTCTTTATCGTTATTCTCTGCAGTCAGATTGCGTACTAATACTACTCAGGGCCAACCGGTTACGAGACTTCGTAACCGGACATACAGCTACTAAAATTATTTTTATTGTATTTAAATAAGCCCCCATGCACGTGGCGACCGCTGCTTCGGATCGTCCCTTGGAATTCTATTGATAGTAAAAATAGCAGACAGTAGGATTGTTGTAGTGATTTGTAGTTTAGTAATTGTAGTCTATATTGCATGTATAGATTTTGTAATTTAACATTTGTAGTTGTCCTGTCATTCTTCTGACGGTATTTTTGTGGAATTTAATTTTTGATGAGTTGTATATGGGTTTGACAATTTTGTGCAATTCTGAAGGTTTTAATTGTTCGTTAGGCGTGTTTGTCGGGAAGCATTTCGTGTGAATGGTATTGTTGGTGATAAAGTGTCATATTGTGTGTAATTTTCGTATAGTGACGAGTTTTGTATATTTTGTAAATGATTACGCGATCGATGAAAAAGGCAAAAATCATGAATAGTCAGAATGACGAAATTGTTAACATGGCGAACTCACCAACACAGGAGAATAGTATGATGAATAATGAAGTTTAAAACAATTTAATAAGTCGGGAAAATAGTCCGGAACCAGTTCAAAATTTTTCACAATCAAAAAATTTTCAGAATACGAGATTAACGACAGAAGATTCTGGAATAGTATCGAACATAGATAGCTTTACAGCTTTGATGAAAGAAGTTGGTTTTGCGGGAAATGTTAGGGGTGAAAAGAATTTCGAACCAGTTAATATGGAGCAGTTGATGAGTGCAATATTAAATTTGGGATCTGCATTAAAAACAGTGGGATCACAAATAGGAACAATTAAAACTGATATGGGAACAATGGAAACACAGTTAAGATCTGAATTAAAAACAGTGGGATCACAGTTACGATCTGAATTAAAAACAGAGATGGGAACTTTGGCAACACAGTTAGAAACTGATATGGGAACAATGGAAACACGGTTAGATTCACTGGGATCACAGTTAGGATCTGAATTAAAAACAGTGGCAACACGGTTAGAAACTGATATGGGAACAATGGAAACATGGTTAGACTCACATGTTTCAAAAACATAAAAGATGAATTAAAGAAAGAAATTAGAGAAGAAGTACAACCGATTTTGAATGCTCACAATAATAGATTAATTTCAATAGAAAGAAGACAAAAGGAACAGGATAGAGAACAGGAAGAAAGAGTTAAATTTACAACGTGCACACGATAAGGAAGAAATATTTGAAAGAATTGAGGAATCCGTACCAAATGACAGAATAAATAACCTAACACAACAATATGAACAGTTAACTACTAAATGTGTTAATACTGAAACTCGAGTCGCGACACTTACGAAAGACGTAAATAAACAAAAAGAACAAATAGGTGATTTATCGGAAAGAGTTGAGGAGATTTCAGATAAATTGACGTCTTAGTTTAAATGGGGACAGAGATTCAGATGATACAGCTCCATTGCAATTTGCAGAAACCAAAGAGTACCAGAACATAAATAAACAAGTTGAAAATCAGGGAAAATTTAATGAACGCATTAAAAGGGAATTTGAGGCGTTACGAAAGCAAGTCAAACAAATTGAAAGCGAAATCGTAGGAAAAGACAGCAGAAGAAATTTAGAATCACAGACAACAGAGGGCTTTGAAGAAAATAATTTATTTCATTTACAAGAAGCAACAAGAGAGCGCCAGGGGCTCCAACTTGACAATAATCGATATTTGGACTGGGACAGACGCGGTAGGTCTTTGTCGCCACGAAGCGAAAACTTTGACTATAAACACTTTTTAACTGTTCGGAAATTTAAGATCTTTCGCAGTTCTAAGAATGACATACATCCATGTTCATGGTTAGATCAATTTATGTACGCACTTCCACCAAATTGGCCACTAAGTCACAAACTGGAATTTATGTGTAGCTATTTATGTCCTCAGGGGATTCGCTACACTAAGTGAAAATGTGCCGTAGAGTGCACAGGGCCCCGAGCTGTAGTGGTGCTATTTCCCTTTTAGTTTTCTGCACTGCTGCCTACTCTTTTACTATTCTTTGTATCTATCAAAACAACTCTTCAGCTATCAATCTATCTAGAAAAGGAGTCAGTAAAGAAAAACCGAATATGACTATTTTACTCAAAAGTGGCAGTTTCCAGGATATTGATGAAAAACGGACCGGCGACGCGCATGCGCGCACTTATTTATTCGTTCCTACTACAAAACGTGATGTTCGTAGTTTCCTTGGAGTCTGTTTTTCTTAGACGCTTTGTTAGATTGGACAATATGGCCACACCTCGTCTATGTGAAATATCTAAAAAAAATTCTAATTGGTGTTGGGATGAGGAAGCTCAATCGGAATTTGAACAACTTCGTGATGCTTTAGTTGCTACTCCACTTCTTTCACATCCGGATTTATCTAAAGATTTTTGTTTGGCGACGGACTCATCATACAATGGCCTAGGTGCACACTTATTTCAAGACATAGAAGAAAACGGCGTTGTACTACAGAAAACTATTTTATTTGGAAGTCGTGTTCTCTCTAAATCAGAAAAGAATTATTCGATTACGGAACTTGAGGTTTTGGCTGTTGTATGGGCTTTCACAAAATTTCGCATATTTTTGTATGGCAGACATACTAAGGTTTACACCGATCATCGAGCTCTGGAATTTCTTATGTCAACAAAATTAGCACATGGAAGATTGTCACGATGGACGCTGTATCTACAGGAATTTGATTTTAGTATTGTTTACATACAGGGTTCTTCAAATATTATTGCTGATGCTTTATCACGTGCACCTATGGGTTTAAAACAAAGTGCTGAGGGGGACTGCAAAGAAAACAATTATTGTTTGATGTATATCCAAGGTGTTGCGTTTGAAAATTTTATTTCGTCTTCGCTCCAGGACATCGCTAAGGAGCAAAACAAGGATCCAATCTGGAAAGTCATTAAGGAGAAGTGGAGGAGAAAGGAAAGCGTAGCGATTAGACAGTATTATTTAGTTCGCAATGATATTCTTTTTAAACGAAAATCGGTCGACAACTCTGTTTGGTTAGTTTGCATTCCTGATGAGTGGGTTAATAAATTGATTTGGTATACACATTTCAGTTATGCACATTTTGGTCCTAGAAAATGCTTTCATATATTACGAGAAAATTGCTACTTCAGTAATATCTAAAAACGTATTCGATTTGTTCTTGCCAAATGCAAATTATGTCAAAAGGCTAAGCTGCCAACTATTTCTCACGGAGCACCGTTGTTTCCTATCATTCCAGCGAAATTAAAGGAGATGGCTGCAGTCGATTTGTTCGGTCCAGTGGTTCGTTCTACTAATGGTTTTGCGTATATTTTGGTAGCAGTGGAACTGACATCAAAATATGTGTGTTTTACACCTTTACGCAAAGCAACAGCTCGTTCAGTATCTAACGCTTTCATCAAACATTTTCTTAAAGAAGTGGGTCATGTTGATAAGGTTATATCAGATAATGGATCACAGTTTCGCTCTAAAATTTGGCTTCATACTCTACGGCGTCGTAAGATTAAACCAATTTTCATTTCACTTTTTCACCCTCAATCTAACGCTTCAGAGAGATGGTTGAAGGAAATCAATAAATTGTGTCGACTTTATTGTCATCAGAATCACAGAACGTGGGATCAGTATCTTCATATTTTTCAAAACATTCTGAACGAACTCCCTAATGATTCAACTTCTTTACCGCCTATATTGATATTAAAAAATAAAGCACCTACAAATCACATTTCTGAAATCGTTCCTTTTCCGCCTTCACGGAAACTGCGGCATTCTGAAGTTGTGAACCTGGCTCTACAAAATATTGCATCTACGGCTGCTAGAAGAGAGAAATCAGCTAAAAGTCCTGGTCGTTTAAAAACCTTGTCAGTTGGTCAAAAGGTGTTAATTAAGTCTCATCGTTTGTCTCACAAAGGAAAAGGCTTGTGTCGCAAATTTTTTCTGCTTTATAACGGTCCATATAGAGTTCGCAAAATTATTCATGATAACACTGTCGAGGTAGAAACTCTTAAATCTCGGCGCTCTAAGGGAATACATCATATATCGAACATTAAAATTTTCGTGGAATGACATACTTTTGAAAAAATTATTACTCAGAGAATACCAGGATACCGCGCCGTGTTCTGGCGGCGCGGCACATACTCAAAGCAACTGTCATGTCTGCGCGCCGCACAGGGCAGTCGTTGACCGCAAACAATTACTTCCTACGTCACGCGTACCTACAGCTGATCGAGCGCTCAGTGCGAATGCACTGACAGCCGTAAGCGAATACACAGTCTAATTTCTCTGATTAAATTCAGTATAAAGCTATAGTGACTTGATTAATTATGTTATTAACGTTCAGTATTTTTCAGGATACGGTTGTATAAAATATTTAAGAACTTCAGGTAAATTCTGTGTGTGTCCGACGTTAAGAGGACTTGCTATCGAGAAAATTTCAGGAAGAATGTAATTTCGAAGAAGAAAGTAATAAACTAAAAAGGTAACTATTAATTGAGTTTATTTTTCAGGTAACATATTTCCACTTAGGTACGTACTTTAGACGTAATTTGCTGCTCGCGTTTACGTGATTTGTGCTTGGTGTTAACTGATTTTAACAATGATTGATTAATGAACAGGGTTGTTACTTATGTATATTATGCATCGCTTGGCTGCACTGCTTTTTCACTGATGTCACATTTTTTTTTTATTATGTGCCTGCTGTGCTTATTTATTTAAATTATACTTGTCACCTGATTAGTTGTGCTGATATGGTTATGTATGTAAGTTATACTTTGTGATTTATCTGCTTGCCCCTTCATGTTTACTTATTAAGATTACATATGAACATTTATTTGCTTATGCTGATATGATGCTAATGACCTGTTTATTATGTAAGATATATATTTGCTGCTTTGCGTATGGATTGCATATTTACACATTTCTGTTTTGTTGTCATAACTACTCTTTAATTTGGTATATAGAAATGCTGATATATGGTGTACGAACATGGAGTTTAGGTCACACTATAGTATTAATTATAGATTGTTCGCTTGGCAGAACCTCGTTATAGGGATTGTGCAACATCCACTTGTTAACATTCTGTTCTCTACTGGTACATTTACTCGCTATTGCATGTTTTGCTTACGCTCAGTGCCTTATATTTTAAGATAAGAAAATGAACTGCTATAATTCTACGAACGACATTGGTACAAGAAACTTCATTGAAGTCACATGAGCTGGAGGTTTTATGGAAGCTGTATAAATTTATGCTAATAGGAAGGAAGCTAACGACATGACATACCAACACTAGGTTTAGACCATTGACAGTTATTACACTGCATTCTTCGTGAGCGATTGAAATAGCAAGTGACACTTGACACAAGAAATACTCCACATTTTTGCTTCTGTTTTGCCATAATTCTTGAAGTGGTGTACACACTGTGAAATATTATGATCATTCACACTCCGTACTCGTACTTACTTACTGAAAGTTATTCAAACTAAAGGCTGTTAGAGGTCATGTATGCATTTCTTTTATTTAATGATGGACAAGGTAACCAAAATGTATTTTATGATTCATAATGAGTAGAAGATTTGGGTCAGATGGATTACACAGAGGTTGTGTGTGGACATTATGTCTTCGGATTGTATGGGATGATGAATTGAAGTTTGCACTAGGATTTTATCTGTACTTGTTCGAGGAGACTGACTAGAGGAAAGAGTTGTTATGGAAGTGAAATGATATTGGTGATAAGGTTTATATGTATCGACGTATTGAAGAGGTATTATTGAGGTATTGAGATCGTGTGAAGTTGATGATTACTGGAGTTTTGGTGGACAGGAGGTAAGGTAAATGATATTGGTGGTAAGGTTTATATGTATCGACATAAGAGGTATTATTGAAGTACTAAGATTATGTGATGCTGATGATTATTGGAGTTTTGGTGGATAAGAGGTAAAGTAAGTGAGGAGCATATTTTTTTGTTGGTTTATATGGAACAAGGAGGATGAAGATGGCAGACTAGAACACTCAAGTAGAAGGAAGATTGTCTACACACCCACTTTGTTAAATCAATAAGCAGTATACACTTTTTTTTGGAGAGAGGAACTATTTGCATATCGTGGCACACTGACAGTTTTTCAGCAACTGTACATTTGATTTGGCTTGGCAGACATTGGTCTTGACATGATGACTATGACGTTGACTAACTATTATTGACTGTTATACATTGCTGCCACTACTACTTGATACACATGTCGAACATCAAATCTTTGACAGAATAGCATTTACACAGTTAACACTATTCAATTACACAGTAGTACTTAATGTGGATGAAAGATGAGTGAGTGTGTTTTGTGTGTTTTCCTTTCCTAATCCCAAATAATTGGTACCGACCTATCTCCTAAATATTATTTTACTTGTTTGTTGTGGCTTGCACTGACACCCATAAATATTACAGGTTTACTGATATTTGTGTATTTGTAATATTTAATATGACAATTATCTGATATCATTTGTGTGTTTATTATAATTTGTATGTTTAGTGTAAGAGCATTGATAATAATTTTGTAAAAGCAATTGTGTGTGCATTCAAACTGTTGTTCGTGCTTACACGTATTAACATTGGTGGGTGCCACTTGGAAATGTTTAATTACTGCTGATGAACTCTGATGAACTGTCTAATTAGTGATAGTGAATATTGTGGACTGTTACTTGCACTTGTTCAACATGATGGGTGCCACTTGGAAATGTTTAATTACTGCTGATGAACTCTGATGAACTGTCTGATTAGTGATAGTGAATATTATGGATAGTTACCTGCACCTGCTCAACATTGCTGGGTGCCACTGATGGAACTGCTTCTACTGACATAATGTCACTTGTTGGTGTCTGCACCTGTTCAACATTGCTGGGTGCCACTGATGGAACTGCTTCTACTGAGATAATGTCACTTGTTGCTGTCTGCACCTGTTCAACATTGCCGAGTGCCACTGATGGAACTGCTTCTACTGAAATGATGTCACTTGCTGGTGTCTGCGCCTGCTCAACATTTCTGGGTGGCACTGTTGGAGCTGTTTAAATACTGCTGATGAAATGTTATGAGACTGCTATTTTGCACCTGTTGACCATTGCTGGGTGCTACTGTTGGAACTGTCAACTACTCTGAGGAGTGCTACTTGTTTATTGAACTATTGAAAAGATTTTATGTGAATATTTGTATAAACTGATTTTTTTGTATATTTACTGTTTATGAAATGTTATGAGACTCTTATCTACACCTATTTGTCATTGCTGGTGCCATTGATTTAATGATACTTGTGTAAACTATTGTGTAATATCACATGTACGCAAGCATTTGTATTCCTTACTGTATTTTATATATTAGGTTATTGAAGGGTCAGTGCAAAGCCAATATTTATTTAGTTATGTGGTATTTACTTATTTAATATTATCTTTTACTTTTGTCTGTATTTTTTTGACGAATTTTTTGGTATTTTCACCACCAATGCTGGCAAAAATACCATCAAATTCTAGCCCGTGGAAGAGGGGGATATGAAAGGTGGCTACACTGAGTCACAACGCCAGAGATTGCGCCAAAGAGTATTATTCAGCCGCCTCCACTCGCAGTGGTAGTTCAGAAGTTGCTGTGGGCTGTAGTAGTTCTGAGGTTGCCGTGAGCAGTGCTTGTTGAGAGGATGTCGATAGCAGTACTAGTTGAGGGTATGTCGTGTGCTTTTGTTCTGTTGGACGAGACAGCAGATGCTGTTTGATTGGGGATGTTGCAATGATCACAGTGTATTTTTCGTCAATATACACTCCTGGAAATGGAAAAAAGAACACATTGACACCGGTGTGTCAGACCCACCATACTTGCTCCGGACACTGCGAGAGGGCTGTACAAGCAATGATCACACGCACGGCACAGCGGACACACCAGGAACCGCGGTGTTGGCCGTCGAATGGCGCTAGCTGCGCAGCATTTGTGCACCGCCGCCGTCAGTGTTAGCCAGTTTGCCGTGGCATACGGAGCTCCATCGCAGTCTTTAACACTGGTAGCATGCCGCGACAGCGTGGACGTGAACCGTATGTGCAGTTGACGGACTTTGAGCGAGGGCGTATAGTGGGCATGCGGGAGGCCGGGTGGACGTACCGCCGAATTGCTCAACACGTGGGGCGTGAGGTCTCCACAGTACATCGATGTTGTCGCCAGTGGTCGGCGGAAGGTGCACGTGCCCGTCGACCTGGGACCGGACCGCAGCGACGCACGGATGCACGCCAAGACCGTAGGATCCTACGCAGTGCCGTAGGGGACCGCACCGCCACTTCCCAGCAAATTAGGGACACTGTTGCTCCTGGGGTATCGGCGAGGACCATTCGCAACCGTCTCCATGAAGCTGGGCTACGATCCCGCACACCGTTAGGCCGTCTTCCGCTCACGCCCCAACATCGTGCAGCCCGCCTCCAGTGGTGTCGCGACAGGCGTGAATGGAGGGACGAATGGAGACGTGTCGTCTTCAGCGATGAGAGTCGCTTCTGCCTTGGTGCCAATGATGGTCGTATGCGTGTTTGGCGCCGTGCAGGTGAGCGCCACAATCAGGACTGCATACGACCGAGGCACACAGGGCCAACACCCGGCATCATGGTGTGGGGAGCGATCTCCTACACTGGCCGTACACCACTGGTGATCGTCGAGGGGACACTGAATAGTGCACGGTACATCCAAACCGTCATCGAACCCATCGTTCTACCATTCCTAGACCGGCAAGGGAACTTGCTGTTCCAACAGGACAATGCACGTCCGCATGTATCCCGTGCCACCCAACGTGCTCTAGAAGGTGTAAGTCAACTACCCTGGCCAGCAAGATCTCCGGATCTGTCCCCCATTGAGCATGTTTGGATGAAGCGTCGTCTCACGCGGTCTGCACGTCCAGCACGAACGCTGGTCCAACTGAGGCGCCAGGTGGAAATGGCATGGCAAGCCGTTCCACAGGACTACATCCAGCATCTCTACGATCGTCTCCATGGGAGAATAGCAGCCTGCATTGCTGCGAAAGGTGGATATACACTGTACTAGTGCCGACATTGTGCATGCTCTGTTGCCTGTGTCTATGTGCCTGTGGTTCTGTCAGTGTGATCATGTGATGTATCTGACACCAGGAATGTGTCAATAAAGTTTCCCCTTCCAGGGACAATGAATTCACGGTGTTCTTATTTCAATTTCCAGGAGTGTATATGAAGGTAACAGAAGTTTTTTTTATTTCAAATTTCCTAAATAACAATGCCTCTTGGTCACAGGTTCAGTCAACAAAGCATCTGGCTTGTGTTCATGTATTAGACGGTAATTCTGGTTTCTATGTGCAATTATAGTATTTCTGGTTTTTTAATTACTTCATTGTAAATGGTGTTTAAAATATCTTGTCGTATTGAGGAAGAACCGTGCCAGATGTGTACGTTGAATCACACTTCCACACACAGAACAGTTACTCTTGTGCTTTGTTGTTTCGTAGCTTTTATAGTTGCTGGGGACTTAATTAATCAATTGTGTTAACGCAAATTTCCTTTCATTCTTTATCGTTATTCTCTGCAGTCAGATTGCGTACTAATACTACTCAGGGCCAACCGGTTACGAGACTTCGTAATCGGACAAACAGCGACTAAAATTAAAATTATTTGCATTTTATTTAATTAAGCACCCATGCATAGGCACAATAATAAGATACACACAATCATAGCTTTCTGTCATTAAGACCTTTGTCAGCAGTAGACACACACACATTCACGCAAACGCGTGTATACATAGATATTGAAGTTCGTTTTTGTGTATATTACTTATAGATCAACGTGACTAGCATATGGACAATGGAGAAAACGTGTTTTAATAGAGCTAATGTGGGAATTTTACGTGCGCCCGTTTAAGTAAACGGTGTGATTTATGAACTAGAAACATCACGCAACTGCCGCTGGAGTCCGTTGCGATTCTGTATACCACGTTGCGGCCCCCATACCGTATGCACAAATCGCATCGTTTCTGAGCATTCAGCAGCACGTTTAATTCAGCACGCTCAACGCTGACGTTCGACAGCACGGTCCGTGTGCCGACGGCTTTAGGAAGGGACCTCCTATTTCTTCTACAGAGTACCACATATTATGACTCTTGAGTTCCGATTTGGAAGTTTTGACTCTTGAATTCCTTTGTTCTAACATAGTTCCCACCCGTTTATTTGTTATTTTCATTTCTGAGAGAGGTCTATGTGGAATCTCGCCTACTTTCACTATTCATCACATTTACTTGCGCCGGTAATATATTCTTGCCCCACGCCTCGTACTCTATAACCAATGTAGACTATGACAGTAACGTAGGCTATAGAAAGGCAACAGCTACGTGAATGAGCGGACGGAAAGTTCATAATTTTCTGAAAAAAAAAAAAAGATAGCAATGGGGCACGAAGAAGGTTTGAACACGGATGTCCCGCTGTGCAGTGCAACCACGACACCGTGGTTCTGGCAGTTCACTCATTGTTTCGCTTCTTGAGCTTAGACCGTTCACTATTTCTATTTTGCTTATTTTTTCACGATTCACAACACGTTCTTTCTCTTTTTATGCTTGATCTGTGTTCAATTTTTGATGGGCTGAGGGTAGAGCGTTGTGGAGTTTCCCTTGTCAGAAACCGTCACATGCTGTGTGAGCAGCGCTTTCCATCGGCAGTTATGGGCAACATCGGGCGTGCCAAACACAGAGGTCGTTTCCGCAAATGGACATATGTGAATTATCAGTGTTGACTGTACTGACAGTCAAAGATCGGTGGAGAATATTCGGAAGGCCATTGTGGAAATAGACTACAACTTGGAGCTTCCGACTACTTTACCGAAGCCTTACCGTACAGATTAAGTGGATTAAGGACCGGTTGGGGTAACGCTGGTTTCATAACACAATACGGAAACTGTTGAGGATGCAGAAACTGTTGCACTCCAGGTTCAAAAAAGAACGCACAAATGACGGTAGACCAAAGTTAGTAGAAATTCGTGCGTCCGTGAAAATATCGCTGCGCGAAGTATACAACAATTATTACCGTTGTATCTTAGCGAAGGATCTTGCCAAGAAACCGAGAAAATTCTGCTCCTTCGTAAAATCGATAAGCGGGTTGAAGGATTCTATCTAATCAATCGTTGACTAACGTGCTCTGACAATAGAAGACAGTGAAAGGAAAAGTGAAGTTTTAAATTTTACTTTTAAGAAATCATTCACGCAGGAAGATCGTAAAACATACCATCCTTTGACTGTCGCCCAGTCCCGCGCGAAGGACATACTAACAGAAATAGGCATCCCTGGCGCTGAGAAGCAACTGAAAGAGTTGTAAACAAGTAAGTCGTTAGGTCCGGATGGACTCTCAGTTCGGTTTTACATAGAGTACTCTCCGGCAATAGCCCCTTACTTAGCCTGCAAATATCGCGAATCTCTCTCCCAGCGCAAAGTCTCAACCGACTAGAGAAAAGCGCAGGTATATAATATAGGTAAAAGAACACACCCGCAAAATTATGACGAATAACCTTAAGATGGCTTGCTGCAGAATCGTCAAACATATCCTGAGTTCGAATAAAATCAATTGCCTTGAGACGGAAAAGCTTCTGTCACAAACCAGCACGGATTTTAGATAGCATCAATTGTGCGAAACGCAGCTTGGGCCTTTTATCACGTGATATACTGCGAACTATGGGCGAAGGGCAAGAGGTAGAGTCTATATTCCTAGATTTCAAGAAACCATTTGACACGGTCCCCCACTGCAGACTGCTAACAAAGGTCTGATCATACGGAATAGGTTCCCCAAAAAGGTGACTGGCTCGCTTCTTAAGTAATTGAAACTAGTGCGTTGTCCTCAATTACGAGTATTCATCAGTGACAAGGGTATTGCCATGAGTTACTTGCGCGAAATATACACTATGTGATCAAAAGTATCCGGACACCTGATGAAAATAACTCACAAGGTCGTGGCGCCCTCCATCGGTAATGCTGGAATTCAGTATGGTGTTGGCCCACCCTTAGCCTTGATGACAGCTTCCACTCTCGCAGGCATACGTTCAATCAGGTGCTGGAAGGTTTCTTGGGGAATGGCAGCCCATTCTTCACGGGTGCTGCACCGAGGACAGGTATCGATGTCGATCGGTGAGGCCTGGCACGAAGTCGGCGTTCCAAAACATCCCAAAGGTGTTCTATAGGATTCATGTCAGCACTCTGTGCAGGTCAGTCCATTACAGGAATGTTATTATCGTGTAACCATTTTGCCACAGGCCGTGCATTACGAATAGGTGCTCGATCGTGTTGAAAGATGCAGTCGCCATCCCCGAATTGCTCTTCAACAGTGGGAAGCAAGAAGGTGCTTAAAACGTCAATATATGCCTGTGCTGTGATAGTTCCACGCAAAACAATAAGGGGTGCAAGCCCCCTCCACGAAACACACGACCACAGCATAACACCACCGCCTCCGAATTTTAGTGTTGGCACTAAACACGCCGGCAGTTGACGTTCACCGGGCATTCGCCATACCCACACCCTGTCATCGGATCGCCACATTGTGTACCGTGATTCATCACTCCACTGTTCAGTCATCCGATGTTTACGCTCCTTACACCAAGCAAGGCGTCCTTTGGCATTTACCGGCGTGATGTGTGACTTATGAGCAGCCGCTCGACCATGAAATCCAAGTTTTCTCACCTCTCGCCTACCTGTCATGGTACTTGCAGTGAACGCAGATTGGAATTCCTGTGTGATGGTCCGGATAGATGTCTGCCTATTACACATTATGACCTTCTTTAACTATCGACAGTCTCTTGTCAGTCAACAGACGACGTCGACCTGTAGGCTTTTGTGCTGTACGTGTCCCTTCACATTTCCACTTCACTATCACATCGGAAACAGTGGACCTAGGGATGTTTAGGGGTGTGGAACATCTCGCGTACAGACGTATGACACAAATGACACCCAATCGCCTGACCACGTTCGAAGTCCGTGAGTCCTGCAGAGCGCCCATTCTGCTCTCTCACGATGTCTAATGAGTACTGAGGTCGCTGATATGGAGTGCCTGGCAGTAGGTCAGTAGGTGAAGCACGATGTACCTAATATGAAAAAAGTATGCTTTTGGGGGTGTCCGGATACTTTCGGTCACATAGTGTATGTAGATGTAGATATGGATTTATATCAGAGCGCACAAAGGAGCGAGTTGAAATAAAGTGTTACTGTTATGGTCTGCAGTCGAAAGACTCGTCGTTCTATCGACAATCTACGTTTTAAATTCTCACTATTTCTGCCATCGTCAGTTATTTTGCTGCCCAAATAGCAAACCTCATCACCTAGTGTACCATTTGCTAATCTAATTATTCCTGTATCACCTGATTTAGTTCTACTACGCATCCCCCACCGTTATATATATATATTTTATTACCGCGAATAGGCCATCTCAGGACCATGTTCCAATTTCAATTCTTCATTCTTTTTTCTTTTCTTCCGGTATGTGTTCATATGTTCACTACGTTTGTTATTTCTGTCTTCAGATCATACTGAACCAGTCTTTTCAGCTGCCCTGCCTTAGAATCCTTCCATTTTTAATGCATTTTCCCGATAGGCTTCTCTGTTGTTTATATCGTCTGTTTTTATATTGTTTCTTTCTAAATCCTCTTTGATTTCGTTGACCCAGCTTGCTGTGGACTTCTTACTCCACAAATATTTGAAAATCTTATTAGTTAATCTACTGCCATGCATTCAAAATAAATGTCCAAAAAACATTCCCATTATTTGATTTTTATTTATGTTCATCTTGAAAAAAGACATTTACAAATAGCTACTCGTCCCTCGAAAGTACCTTTCACGACAGATTCGATAAGGCAAGTTTCAAACGCGCTTTTAAGTAGCTACATGGCCGACGAGGAATCGAACACACATGTCAATGACAACGGCAATATCCTACCATACACTATTCTAGTATGGCGCATTTGCAATTTGTGCTTCTAGCTTTTTTCCTTCTTCGTGTCTTCCAAGTTCATTTGGAACAAAGTATTTACTTCTGCATAATTAGTGAAAATGCACACAAACAGCTGTTGATGAAACGTCTGGACAGGTATGTATTTCCATCAGCAGCTTAGGACTGCCATGGTAGTACTTTTAACCAATTACGTGGAATTTCTTGACATTTTGTTGTAACTAATCGTAACAAAAACGACGAATTTTGAATGTACGAATATATTAAATGTGGGACAGCCTGTTTTCATAGCACGAAAGGTCTAATATAAAAACCATCAAATACGGTACCCCAGAAAGATGTGCTCCAATATGCCTTTTGTTCAGTTTGGCCCACGCTGTAGAAAGCGATCTCGTATGTCCTTGGTACACGTTTCACAGCACGTTTGGGAAATCCGACGTACCGATGCTGCCTTTAACGTCCGAAAATGTTCTGCAGCGTGAAATTCTACGGTATGACGTCACAAAAGCCGTCGTGTTCCACGTTCGCTTTCACGGTCCACGTGACCCTTCTTGCCTCCCATACATCTGCAGCAAACTTCTGTGATTGCTGGTGAGCTCAGTGTTGTATGCACCATTACGTCAGACGTCTTTCCAGCGCAGACCGCAGATCGCACACCCTTATTCCCGCCGCGTTGAGCTTTTCAAACCAACATCTACGGACAGAATAAGGTCGAGGCAGTACCATTAGGCATTATGCCATTTGCAGTTGTCAATCACTGTTTTTCCGTTTACAAGTGAATTCAAGAATTTATTTAAACATCTAACTGACTTGTTGTACTAGTATTACATACTTAGCTATTAATTACTTCGTTACTACAAAATTCCCGGTATTAATTTGATGGTTATTGTTTATAATTCGATCAGGTAACAGAGAACGCAAACAAAACTGAAAAAGTTATATTTAAATATCTCTCTGTGCACGCTGTTTACAAACGCCAGTATCACTTTTTCGGTAAATTAACCTTTCTTGTTAAACTGTGAATTATTTAGTTTACTGTTCACTCAAAACTGAAAGAAAAAGTATCAGTTTGAGAGGAAGCATTCGGTTTTCAAACGATCACACAAAAATATGTGTAAAAGACCGCTTATACTCTTATCATAAATGGTGTTAGCATTTAACAAGCTAACGACATTTTACTACCGTTACTAAGTCCAATGCAGATACTATAACAATATTTCAGACGAGAACCATAAGATATTAGAACAGACGCAATTGAAAAAATTGCTGTTGTTAGACTGAGAACATTCGTCATTCATAAATTTTGATGTCTGTACACAAAACACAAATCCCAGCTTTCAGCACTGAATCTCAATACAAAATAACGTATATTCTGCTACTGAAATTTTCCTCCCATTATCATGATTATTTATAGTTTCATAATAACAGCTCTTATTCAGCAATACAAATCGTGCTGTTCTACATAGATTTTTATAGAAAATAAACCAGACATCAAGTAAACGTAATTTCAGGTGGAATGAAATTATACTTCTAAACGATTGGAACTTGTGCATAACAGTTTCCTTTACAATTACTCCCATAAAAGTACAAAATGGTTCAAATGGCTCTGAGCACTATGGGACTTAACAGCTATGGTCATCAGTCCCCTAGAACTTAGAACTACTTAAACCTAACTAACCCAAGGACATCACACACATCCATGCCCGAGGCAGGATTCGAACCTGCGACCGAAGCAGTCGCGCGGTTCCGGACTGCGCGCCTAGAACCGCTAGACCACCGCGGTCGGCATAAAAGTACATCTTACACTTCACAATTCAATTCACATCATGTTCCTTGCACATTTCTCAGATCTGATAGATCTCTCTCCAGTTCTCTTCATGTCTTAAATGTAGAACGAAATTAAATATTGATGGCACATCACCTAAATTTCGTTTTCATCCGACGTCAAACGCCGCATAGACAAAACATCCAGTTCAAAAATCTTTACTGTGTAGTTTTAATAATTGAGTGCAGTCGGTTTTTTTTTTTCTTCATTTTGTAAGCTGGGATCGAAACATTGCTTCATAATGCATCAGATTAGATCACAGTAAAAGAAGTTACAAAATTCATAGTGTAGTCGGAGAAAAAGAGGATACACTTAATACCTAATAAATTCTGCCCGTACTTTTACGAGAACAATATTACTGTGCATGATAAATAAATTCATAACATTTATACAGTACTGTTAGTTAAATAGACCATTCAAATCTACTCACTCGTTTACTTGATCCCAAAAAATGTATCAAAAAACTTTGATATTTTTAAAATGGTCTATCATGAGAAGTGAATTTATTACTTCTTTTCATAACATTTGCCCACGGAATCGATCACTGCACAAGACTTCGCGATTATAATGAAAAAAGTCTTTGCTCAAGATACTGCAACAAAGGACAATTAACGACTATTCGATAAGCAACTTGCAAACCGTATCTATCTGACCGTTGATCGATTTATTGATTTCCATACAATGACGTCATGCATTGTCTATCTCGTCTATGGCCAAAGCTTCGAAGCACTGCCCAGAAAACAACGTTCGGCTCGGAGGTTATAGGTCAGTATAGGACGGTTCAGGAGCAATACTTTCAGAAGGAAATTTCTAAAACATCTTCCTACATTTGCAGTCGATTGTTTAATGGTGTTTTTTCAATTCGTGTTTGGTCATTTACTTATTCATTTATCACATAAGACGCTGACAACATAAAACACAAATACACACTGCTTAACAATTGCTAAACAAGGGCGATCCAGAATTTGGCGAACTCAGGAACACAGGTGGACGCTTTTCATATGTGTATTCTATGACACACTACGTGCACATAAGGTATATTGCAAGAAAGGCTTCAAATGGTTGTTACGAACAACCCGCTCTTCCAAAATCACAAGAGAAGAAGCCATAACTGGAGCATACCAGGAGACAGCGGGAAATCAGCTGGATTATCTCATGGTTGGATAAACGTTCAAAAATCAAACCTTGATGCGAATACAGACTCAGAATATAGCTTTTCTGTGAAAAACAACAGACTGAAATTCAAGAAGATAAGGGACTAGAAGTGTATGATGAAACAGAATAGTGAAATTTAAGACAGAATGAGACCAAGTGGGAATTTTTGGAAGTAGTGATAAATGCCATAAGCAAAACCATCCAAAGTATTTAAGCAGAAGGCAAGCGGAACGCAATTAAGCAGCAAACAATTAAGATTTAAGAATTAAAGAAACACTTAAAAATACGGAGAAAGATATGATCGTTGGAAAAATCGGTGAATCATACTGGAAGATTAAACTTAACTTTGGAGAAGCAAAATGAAAATGTTTTCAACTATGAGTTGCAGATGGGAAACCACTTTCTTGTGCAGGATAAAGGGCAGACAGGTGGCAGGGGTACTGTTCCGAAGTGTGACAGAAGAGGAGGTAGATGTTGATGTGGAAAAATGTTGGTGATCCAGTAATGTGGTCAGAGTACGACTCAGCTCAAACATGTCAGCTGATATCGAAAAAATTTACTTATTTATTTATTTATTGCAAATTTAAAGGATTTTTACCTTATATTTTAAAACAAGTCCTACATATTACAGTTTTCGTTTGGGTAATTTTTTGTAGCTTTTCTTGTTTTTATCTGCAACATTTAGTAAAGAATAATACTTTTTAAAATAATAATAATTTGAGGCTGAAATATAAACAAATTTTTGTTGTTTTAAGAAGATTGCAAGAAGATAACAGAATAGAGGAGAGATTTCTTAGTGCTATCACCGATTGTGAGTCATTGTCAATACCTCGGAATAGTTTCTTTGACCGCCAGTCACAACAAACGGTTTATAGTTAGTAGTAGAGAAATGATTGCCAATCCCACGCATGAACATCAATATTCATCCGTGCACAACTTTGGGTTCTTTCTTGGCTAGGTTGCCAGCACCTTACACTACATTTGCTCTAGTATTCGCTATCCTTAACTATTATCTGACTGATATATACAATTTGTCAGTTCATTTTGACGTGTCTTGTCTAATTCATAATACTAGGTGTCTAATTTACTGGCACATCCCATCTACTTCCTTCTCCCGTTCCTCGTCAGTGTCACTGTTTTCGCTGTCATTGTTGGTGATGCTGTTCACCATGTGGAGATTGTTGTCACATTGCATATAGGCATGTCTGTTATTTCGTCCCCACAGGTACTCTTCATTGTTTGGTTTTGAAATACTGGCTGTTAATGCATTTAGTTGTGCCACTTGTTCTTCCTTGCTGTGCACATACGTATTTCTGTTTCCGTGTAATCTAACTGTAGTGCCTGTCTGTTGTTCCCGTATTGTCCGAGGAAGAAGACAGTGTAGTGTGTTCTGGGGAACTTTCTTCTCCGCATGTGCATGCAGGTGTCTGTCTCAGACTGACGTGGCTTAAGTGCGTGGGATAAGGTCCAAGTCCAGTTAAGAAATGTACCATACTGCGGCTAGCATCGATGTGTTTCATTATCAACAGCGCCCTTATGTCAAGGAGGAAGTAGCACAGTCTACTTCCCGTATTATTTACATGCCATTCACTTTGCCAAGTATCCAAATGCCAACGTTTCAGGTGGCGTGTCGTCTGTATCGGTACATCAGTTATTGTGGGTACCTTTTCTAGTGTCCCCAAAATCAGTAACTTGTAGCTCTGTATCTGACCGTGATATCTGCAGGGCATATTCCGAGCACCACACACAGTATATCCACTGAGGTGGTGCCGAAGGCTCCAGGTAGCCTAAGCAGATCTCTTCTCCATCCTCATGGGACATACTTTGTTGGTGGCCAGGTTCAGTTTGTGTGTCCACGTGCTAGCTTCGAACCTGAGTACTCATTCGAAGAGCACACAATAGTATGCCGATATGACTGGTAGAGGTAGTCTATACTTTTTTGAATTTAGCCTCACCAATTTTTGTAGTATCTTTTTCTGCTTTGTCTGTTGTTGGGAGCTCCAACATCAGGCGCGTAATGGGGCCCCTTAATAACGTGACTGCCAAGAAGTGGAAGGAAGCCAGTCTTCTGTGTACATACCGGGGGGAGCCATTCCGGATGTGGAAAGGGTGCTTCCAGATGCCATGAAGAGTACAGGATGCAGTCAGTTGCAGCTATGGCCTGTGACGGTACCAATGACGTGCGTCGCTTTGGATCGGAGGAGATTCTCTCTGGTTTCGGGCGATTAGCGGCAATGGTAAAGACAGCCAGTCTTGCTTGCGAAATTAAGGCGCAGCTCACCATCTGCAGCATCGTCGATAGAACCGACTGTGGTCCTTTGGTGCAGAGCCGAGTGGAGGTTCTGTGACCGTGTAGGCTGCACATTCCTTGACTTGCTCCATCGGGTGGTGGGTTTCCGAGTTCCGCTTAATAGGTCAGGAGTCCATTACACACTGGATGCGGCTACACGGGTAGCGGGGGCTGTGTGGAAGGGGCTGGGCGGTTTTTTAGATTATAAGGTCTCAGGAAACCACAGAAAGGACGTCCGTCTAAAAGGGGGCAGGTAAAACATAGTAAGGTACTGAAACTATCGGTATTGTAGTTGTGTTGGGAAAGAACTAGAGCTCCAAGCCCTAATAGAAAGCGCTGAAGCTCAAACAGTTATAGGTACGGAGAGCTGGATAAAGCCGGAAATAAGTTCAGCCGAAATTTTTTCAAACGATCTAACAGTGTTCAGAAAAGATATATTAAATATAGTTGATGGTAGAGTATTTATTGCTGTCAGAAGTAGTTTACATTGTAGTGAAATTGAAGTAGGTAGAGGTTATACTTGAGAATCGGACTAAACTATTAATTGGATCGTTTTACCGACCCTCCGACTCGGAAGACATAGTTGTTGAACAGTTCAAAGAAAACTTGAGTCTCATTTCAAATAGGTACCCCACTCATACAATTATAGTGGGTGGTGACTTCAATCTACCCTCGATATGCTGGAAAAGCTGGCGGCTGGCATAAAACGTCATCCGAAATTGTACTGAACGCTTTCTCACAAAATTATTTCGAACAATTAGTTCATGAGCCCACTCGAAGCGTAAATGGTTGCGAAAGCATACTTGACCTCTTAGCAACAAATGATCCTGGACAAATAGGGAATATCACGATGGTTACAAGGATTAGCGACCACAAGGCAGTTACTGCTAGGCTGAATACCGTAACACGTACAACCATCAAAAAGAAACGCAAAGTACATCTATTTAAAAAAGCTGATAAAAATTCTCTTAAAGCCTTTTTAAGAGACAGTCTCCACTCCTTCCGATCTGATCACATAAGCGTAGAAAAGATGTGGAATGATTTCAAAGAGATAGTATCGACGGCAATTGAGAGATATATACCACATAAATTAATAAGTGATGGTACTGATCCCCCATGGTACACAAAACGGGACAGATGGCTGTTGCAGAAGCAACCAAAAAAGCATGCCAAATTCAAAAGAACGCAAAATCCCCAAGACTGGCAAAGTTTTGCAGAAGTTCGAACTACAGCGCGTACTTCAATGCGAGATGCTTTTAATAATTTTCACAACGAAACTCTGTCTCGGAATCTGGCAGAAGACCCAAAGAGATTCTGGTCATTCATAAAGCACACCATTGGCAAGACGCAATCAATACCTTCACTGCGCGACAACAACGGTAAAGTCACTGATGACAGTGCCACTAAAGCAGAGTTATTAAACACGGTTTTCCGAAACTCCTTCACCAAAGAAGACGAAGTAAATATTCCTGAATTCCAATCAAGAAAAACTGTCAAGATGAGGAACATAGAAGTAGATATCCTCGGTGTAGCAAAGCTGTTTAAATCACTTAATAAAAGGCAAGGCCTCCAGTCCAGATTGTATACCAGTCAGGTTCCTTTCAGAGTATGCTGATACAATAGCTCCATATTTAGCAATTATATATAACCGCTCGCTCACAGAAAGTTCGGTACCTAATGATTGGAAAATTGTTCAACTCACACTAATATCCAAAAAGGGAAATAGGCGTAATCCGCTTAATTACAGGCCCATATCACTAACGTCGATCTGCAGTAGGGTTTTGGAACATATACTGTGTTCGAATATTTTGAATTATCTCGAAGAAAACGATTTATTGACATATAGTCAGCACGGATTCAGAAAACATCATTCTTGTGAAACACAACTAGCTCTTTATACTCATGAAGTAATGAGCGCTATCGAGAGGGGATGTCAAACTGATTCCATATTTTTAGATTTCCAGAAGGCTTTCGACACCGTTCCTCACAAGCGTCTTCTAATCAGACTGCGTGCCTATAAAATATCGCCTCAGTTGTGCGACTGGATTTGTGATTTCCTGTCAGAAAAGTCACAGTTCGTAGTAATAGACAGAAAGTCAGCGATTAAAACAGAAGTAATAGCCAGCGTTCCACAAGGAAGTGTTACAGGTTCTCTATTGTTCCTGATCTATATTAACGACTTAGGAGACAATCTGAGTAGCCCTATTAGATTGTTTGCAGATGATGCTGTCATTTACTGTCTTGTAAAGTCATCAGATGACCAAAACGAATTGCAAAATGATTTAGATAAGATATCTGTATGGTGCGAAAAGTGGCAATTGATCCCCAATAAAGAAAAGTGTGAAGTTTTTCACATGAGTACTAAAAGAAATCCGCAAAATTTCGATTACGCGATAAGTCACACAAATCTTAAGACTGTAAATTCAACTAAATTCTTAGGGATTACAATTACAAATAACCTAAATTGGAACGATCACATAGATACTGTTGTGGGTAGAGCAAACCAAAGACTGCGATTCACTGGCAGGACACTTAGAAGGTGCAACAGGTATACTAAAGAGACTGCTTACACTACGTTTTTCCGCCCTATTCTGGAGTACTGCTGCGCGGTGTGGGATCCGCATTAGCTGGGACTGACGGATGACATCGAAAATGTTTTCTAGATCGTGTTGTTGGATAATTTCTGTTAATTTGTTCCAATCTGCTTTGTGGAACAATAAGTTTCTGTGTTCTAAGTGTGTGTTAGTATGTATGTCACGACACTGTGGTCACTGTTGGTGATACCGTCGTGTATGGTCCAGTTTGTTACGTATGACATTGTTGCAAAAAAAAATGGCTCTGAGCACTATGGGACTCAACTGCTGAGGTCATTAGTCCCCTAGAACTTAGAACTAGTTAAACCTAACTAACCTAAGGACATCACAAACATCCATGCCCGAGACAGGATTCGAACCTGCGACCGGAGCGGTCTTGCGGTTCCAGACTGCAGCGCCTTTAACCGCACGGCCACTTCGGCCGGCCATTGTTGCATTATTTGTTACTATAAAGTCGATATTATTGCTCATACCATCGAACCCTGTGTATGTTGGTACAGGTTCATCTGTGTTCATTATATGTAACTGTGTTTCTTGTATTAAGTTGATTATTATGCATCTTCTGCCATCTGTTCTGTTTCAGTTCCAGAGGGTGGATGTTGACAAAACAGACGTAATCAAATCGAGAAACCTCACCAGTCTCTTCGTATAAACAGTTTTTCCAGTATTAGACAACGACATTTTGATTTTTCATGTAGCACAACGTTTTACTAACTTTTGTGAGGTAAAAGATTCCTTTGCAGAAACGAAAGCACGCTGTGGTAAAGCTGAAGCAAGATTAGAGAGAAAAAATCCTGAGACCTCAGGGTTGAAGAAATACGTACCGTCTTGTTTGTCTCTTGTCTTCACTGGTTTTACGCTTCATACATTTAATTTTATGTCACGCAAATGAGAGGTATTAGCTAATAGGCAACAAAGAGTGCAAATTTTCGTTATGATTCTTCCAGTCACAAATAATTCCACCCAGTATTAACAGTATTTTTTAAGGGGGTTAGGATGTCAAACCAGCCGACTGGGAGCAGGAGAGGCATCACAGGGCATTGTAATTTCCACTGTTCTGAATATAGGGTCGACAGCTTCTATTACAAAATATACGCGTTTGAATTCCACGGAGTGGAATAAAGTGACGTGCGGTAAAAGAATGCTGCGTGAAGAGGCGTGGCACTGCACTTTTGCACATGTAAGACCGAATAACATGACTTACATTCCCTTTTTTTTTTTTTTTAATTTTGACGTCCTGTCCCAAATGTTCGAGGAGGGAGGGGGGGGGGGGGGGGCACTGTCAAGTTTTAGTCCCGGTTCGGTAATGTCGTAGAACCGGTGCTGTCAACGTAGCAGACAACAGTTCCAATACTGAAATATATTCCTAGTATTCAGATATGGAAGGAGCTGAGAGATTGCCAGACGACTGTTTGTAAGTAATACCTTCAGTGGCTTCATTATGTGACTACATGGAGAAATCCGTAACCTGTGACTTTACATCACACATACGTCACGCAGAAAAATTACCTTGTGTTTAAGTTAGTATCGCAACTAAAAATAAGAGTGATGACAATTCCTGTGTTAGCTAAGAACGAGAGCGAGTTATAATTTCCGTCAGGTCTCCTAACAAGTATATTGCCGGAGTTTTGCCGTATATTATTCGTCTCTTTACGTTTTAACTGCATCTGATCACATCACCGCATGCTAGTTGGACCAGCTGGCTGGCCAGTGTTGTCCACGTTAAATGCGCCGGTGAAGCTATTGTCGCTGAGTCGATGCACGCATAACACACAGCACAAAACGTATCCTTCTTGTCGTACGTGACTGTACTTGTAACAGCTTCACTTCTGCTCCACGTGAAACGAAACCCAGTGAGATTCTAGCAAATGAGGGGGAATACGTGGTGTAATATTTACATCATGTGTGCGATGTCTGCTAGAAAAGTATCCGACCTTTGGCCGGGAAAAAGAAGTGGCTTACTTGGAACGTTTGACACCTAATCACCCTCAAAGTAGTTCCCTTGGGCCTCCACACCAATCTCCTAGCGGTGTCGCCATTGTTGGAGTGTAGCTCGGCTGTCGTTGCTGCCATAATGTCCTGTCATGTCTGAGGGCGCATTCCTTTCAATGGCCTCTTGAGTATGGGGAACAGCCAGAAGTCGCAGGGGGGGGGGGGGGGGGTCATAAGGACAGTAAGGAGCCTGGTGAAGCACAGGAATCTGGTTTTTTTGCCAAAAGAGCCTGAATTAAGTGCGAGGAATGTGCTGAAGCAATGTCATGATGGAGGTGCCAATATCCTGTTGACTGCAAGTCTGGCATTTTGCGCCACACAGCATTATGTAGATGGCGAAAGACATCACTATAGTAATCTTTGGTGATAGTTTGACTCTGTGGTGTGTACCCACAATGTACCATACTGCACGAGACAGAGAAAGCATTGAGCGTCACTTTGACGTTTCTGCGCACTTGGCGGGCCTTCTTTGGTCTTCGTGACGAGGAATACTTCCACTGTGACAACTGGGTTTTGGTTTGCCGGACGTACCCGTATGCCCACGACTTGTTGCCAGTGATTATCGTGTTCATGAAGTGGGGGTCACTGAGGAGCCCAGCATGTTCTGTGAGACTTGAACAAGAAGTTACTCTTGCTCTGCCGTCAGCAGCTTTGGCACGAATTTCGCCAACATTCTCTTCAGGGCCAAATCTTTGGTCACAATAGAATGTGTCGAAAAAGTGCTGATGTACACCTCTTCTGGAGTTTCTCTAATAGTCGCACAATGGTCCCGCATCACCACAAGCATTCACTTTGGCAATGATCTGGTCTTTTCGGTATGTAATGGCTGACCGAAGTGTGGCTCGTTCTCCTCCGTTGTACAGCCATCTTAAAGCTGGTTGTACCACTACTTAATCTGTATGTTGCCCATAGCATCATCACTGAAAGCCATCTGAATCTTCCAAACGGTTTCAATCTGACTGTCACCCAGTTGCTGGCAAAATTTAATGCAGTAAAACAGCTCCAGTCATTCTGTCATTTCCCTTACAATGAAAAACTGAAGTGAGCACTACACACTACCACACTCAACTGCTGTTTGCCAGCAAGTGACGTTATCAACACGTGGAAAAAAAACCACGCACACACACAAAGGTTCAAGAATGGGTCATGGATGTGCTCTACATTCAAATCCATCAGGTGGTGGCAAAAAAAAGATATGATACTGTTCAAACAGTTCTCTTTTCTTATAATGAACGCAGTGTATAGAGTCCATGCACCAAGTTACATATTCACTTTGTGAAAAATGAGTGTAGCTAAACAGGAAAACATACCACTTCCATGATGAGTAGGAAGAATGACATTTTGTTACAATGCCTACAGACAGGTGTATACGATTGATACGTAATGCTACTTTAGCCATACCTTTAGCAACTTATAGTAACAGCAGTCAATTTTTGTAGATTGTGTGCAAAAAATCTTTCATCAAACATAGGCGTTATTCCATGTATCCGAAGTACTGATAAAACATACAAAACCATTTGATGATGGCACAGTAGTTATGGAGTGCTTTCCCTCATAGTGAGTTCTTGTCCATAATTAAAAACAAGTCACACTTTATTAGCCATCAAAGCCATGCCTCTGTCAAGACCTACTATAACAAGAAAAGTGCAATTAATGGCAGAAAATATAAAAGGTCAACTGAGAATAGATTTGCAATCCTGCTTGTGATTGTCACTGTAGTCAAACGAATGAGTACATGTAGTCAATTCATCTCAAGTTAGGATTTCTACATCTACATCTACATCTATACTCCGCGAGCCACCTTACGGTGTGTGGCGGAGGGTACTTATTGTACCACTATCTGATCCCCCCTTCCCTGTTCCATTCACGAATTGTGCGTGGGAAGAACGACTGCTTGTAAGTCTCCGTATTTGCTCTAATTTCTCGGATCTTTTCGTTGTGATCATTACGCGAGATATATGTGGGCGGTAGTAATATGTTGCCCATCTCTTCCCGGAATGTGCTCTCTCGTAATTTCGATAATAAACCTCTCCGTATTGCGTAACGCCTTTCTTGAAGTGTCCGCCACTGGAGCTTGTTCAGCATCTCCGTAACGCTCTCGCGCTGACTAAATGTCCCCATGACGAATCGCGCTGCTTTTCGCTGGATCATGTCTATCTCTTCTATTAATCCAACCTGGTAAGGGTCCCATACTGATGAGCAATACTCAAGAATCGGACGAACAAGCGTTTTGTAAGCTAGTTCTTTCGTCGATGAGTCACATTTTCTTAGAATTCTTCCTATGAATCTCAACCTGGCGCCTGCTTTTCCCACTATTTGTTTTATGTGATCATTCCACTTCAGATCGCTCCGGATAGTAACTCCTAAGTATTTTACGGTCGTTACCGCTTCCAATGATTTACCACCTATGGCATAATCGTACTGGAATGGATTTCTGCCCCTATGTATGCGCATTATATTACATTTATCTACGTTTAGGGAAAGCTGCCAGCTGTCGCACCATTCATTAATCCTCTGCAGGTCTTCCTGGAGTACGTACGAGTCTTCTGATGTTGCTACTTTCTTGTAGACAACCGTGTCATCTGCAAATAGCCTCACGGAGCTACCGATGTTGTCAACTAAGTCATTTATGTATATTGTAAACAATAAAGGTCCTATCACGCTTCCTTGCGGTACTCCCGAAATTACCTCTACATCTGCAGATTTTGAACCGTTAAGAATGACATGTTGTGTTCTTTCTTCTAGGAAATCCTGAATCCAATCACAAACCTGGTCCGATATTCCGTAAGCACGTATTTTTTTCACTAAACGTAAGTGCGGAACCGTATCAAATGCCTTCCTGAAGTCCAGGAATACGGCATCAATCTGCTCGCCAGTGTCTACGGCACTGTGAATTTCTTGGGCAAATAGGGCGAGCTGGGTTTCACATGATCTCTGTTTGCGGAATCCATGTTGGTTATGATGAAGGAGATTTGTATTATCTAAGAACGTCATAATACGAGAACACAAAACATGTTCCATTATTCTACAACAGATTGACGTAAGTGAAATAGGCCTATAATTATTCGCATCTGATTTATGACCCTTCTTGAAAATGGGAACGACCTGTGCTTTCTTCCAGTCGCTAGGTACTTTACGTTCTTCCAGAGATCTACGATAAATTGCTGATAGAAAGGGGGCAAGTTCTTTAGCATAATCACTGTAGAATCTTAAGGGTATCTCGTCTGGTCCGGATGCTTTTCCGCTACTAAGTGATAGCAGTTGTTTTTCAATTCCGATATCGTTTATTTCAATATTTTCCATTTTGGCGTCCGTGCGACGGCTGAAGTCAGGGACCGTGTTACGATTTTCCGCAGTGAAACAGTTTCGGAACACTGAATTCAGTATTTCTGCCTTTCTTCGGTCGTCCTCTGTTTCGGTGCCATCGTGGTCAACGAGTGACTGAATAGGGGATTTAGATCCGCTTACCGATTTTACATATGACCAAAACTTTTTAGGGTTCTTGTTTAGATTGTTTGCCAATGTTTTATGTTCGAATTCGTTGAATGCTTCTCTCATTGCTCTCTTTACGCTCTTTTTCGCTTCGTTCAGCTTTTCCTTATCAGCTATGATTCGACTACTCTTAAACCTATGGTGAAGCTTTCTTTGTTTCCGTAGTACCTTTCGTACATGATTGTTATACCACGGTGGATCTTTCCCCTCGCTTTGGACCTTAGTCGGTACGAACTTATCTAAGGCGTACTGGACGATGTTTCTGAATTTTTTCCATTTTTGTTCCACATCCTCTTCCTCAGAAATGAACGTTTGATGGTGGTCACTCAGATATTCTGCGATTTGTGCCCTATCACTCTTGTTAAGCAAATAGATTTTCCTTCCTTTCTTGGCATTTCTTATTACACTTGTAGTCATTGATGCAACCACTGACTTATGATCACTGATACCCTCTTCTACATTCACGGAGTCGAAAAGTTCCGGTCTATTTGTTGCTATGAGGTCTAAAACGTTAGCTTCACGAGTTGGTTCTCTAACTATCTGCTCGAAGTAATTCTCGGACAAGGCAGTCAGGATAATGTCACAAGAGTCTCTGTCCCTGGCTCCAGTTCTGATTGTGTGACTATCCCATTCTATACCTGGTAGATTGAAGTCTCCCCCTATTACAATAGTATGATCACGAAACTTCTTCACGACGTTCTGCAGGTTCTCTCTGAGGCGCTCAACTACTACGGTTGCTGATGCAGGTGGCCTATAGAAGCATCCGACTATCATATCTGACCCACCTTTGATACTTAACTTAACCCAGATTATTTCACATTCGCATTCGCTAATAACTTCACTGGATATTATTGAATTCTTTACTGCTATAAATACTCCTCCACCATTGGCGTTTATCCTATCCTTGCGGTATATATTCCATTCTGTGTCTAGGATTTCGTTACTGTTCACTTCCGGTTTTAACCAACTTTCCGTTCCTAATACTATATGCGCACTATTTCCTTCAATAAGAGATACTAATTCAGGAACCTTGCCCTGGATACTCCTGCAGTTTACCAATATTACGTTAACTTTTCCTGTTTTTGGTCTCTGAGGACGGACGTTCTTTATCAACGATGATAATGTTCTCTCTGGTAAGCCGTCAGGTATTTTATCGTTTCGCCCAAGGGGGGGTCCCTCTAACCTAAAAAACCCCCGTGTGCACGCCACATGTACTCTGCTACCCTAGTAGCTGCTTCCGGTGTGTAGTGCACGCCTGACCTGTCTAGGGGGGCCCTACAGTTCTCCACCCAATAACGGAGGTCGATGAATTTGCAACCATTATAGTCGCAGAGTCGTCTGAGCCTCTGGTTTAGACCCTCCACACGGCTCCAAACCAGAGGACCGCGATCGACTCTGGGCACTATGCTGCAGATATTAAGCTCAGCTTGCACTCCGCGTGCGATGCTGGTTGTCTTCACCAAATCAGCCAGCCGCCGGAAGGAACCAAGGATGGCCTCAGAACCCAAGCGGCAGGCGTCATTCGTTCCGACATGTGCTACTATCTGCAGCCGGTCACACCCAGTGCGTTCAATAGCTGCCGGAAGGGCCTCCTCCACATTACGGACGAGACCCCCCGGCAAGCACACCGAGTGCACACTGGCATTCTTCCCCGACCTACCCGCTATTTTCCTGAGGGGCTCCATAACCCGCCTAACGTTGGAGCTCCCTATAACTAATAGGCCCGCCCTCTGTGACTGTCGGGACCTTGCCGGAGAATCGGCCACTGGCCCAACAGGCGAGGCATCCTGTGGTGGCTCGGAAACGATGTCATCACCACTAGGAAGCACCCCGTACCTGTTGGAAAGGGGTAAGGCAGCCGCCACGCGGCCAGATCCCACCTTCGCCTTTCGGCCAGGCACGCGCGAGCCCACCACTGTCCGCCATTCACCCTGGAGTGATGGCTGACCGGTAAGATGCTCACTGCCGGAAGACGCAGCGACATCAGGGGTTCCATGTGATTCCAAGGCCACCGAAGTAGGCATAGGTCTCACCACAGTTGCCCCAACGCCACTACGAGCCGACGCCTGCGCCTCGAGCTCGATGAGCCTAACAGACAAAGCCTCCACCTGTCCCCGAAGAGTGGCCAATTCTCCTTGCGTCCGCTCACAACAACCACAGTCCCTACACATGACTATGTTTACCCTACTCTATACGGTGACAAATTCCCAAGATAATCTTCTGATGAGCTACTCTGATAATCAAGAAACACTCACTGAAATACGAGACGCGAAAACTACGCTAGGTTTTCCCAGAAAAACTATTTAAAAGCTAAGCGCAGCAAATAAGTACAAAAACACTGTTATTGAAATAAAAGGTTCTACCTAGTAAGCACTCGAACACGCAAGAAATTACAAAAATAAACTAGTAATTACACAGATAACTGAAAATAAGTCGCTGCTGTTTGTAAAATATGTAAGAAGCAAACGGTGTACTCGCCTTAGTAGTAGCAGGAGCTAGCGATGCGCTCTCGCTGACGGTCTAACTGACACTGTAAGACTGAAATTTTCTGATTCCAGTGTAAAAGAAGACTTACTTACAATTTTGACATTGAGAATATTTTTACAGTGCACTCAAATCCTTCAGTTTCAAAAATGATTCACCAGTTTAGAAACTTGTGCCTATAACTACAGATGAGGTGCCTTGCATGGTAGGAAAATACAAAGGATTTGTTACCTTCTATGTGAATGATGAATTTTTACCGCCTTTCTTTAAATGTCATTCTATAGCCCATCAGCATGTGTTTTATGGACATACTTTGAAAATGCCACATGTTAAAGAGAATTGTCACAAAATTTGTGAATTCAGTTAACTCACAATCACTACAGACAAGAAACTTCAGAGTGCTATTAGAAGAATTGGATAGCCACTATGCAGACCTGCTTATGCACACTGATGTTCAATGGCTGAATAAATGTATGGTTCTAAACAGATTCAGAGAACTTCTGCCACGAATAAAATCTTTTGTGTCTGAAAAAGAGAAAGATTATTCAAAACTGTACAGTTTGAGCTGGTTGTTGGATTTTGCATTTGTAACTAACGTGACAGTTAAACTAAATGAGTTAATCAAAGAATTTCAAGGAAAAATCAGACTGTCATAATTGTTATGTCTTCTATAAATTGTTTCAACCAGAAACTTGATCTTTGGGTAGCACACATCCCTCAAATACAGTCAGAACTGTGAGTTCAGCAAATGTCATTGGACCAAGAAGCTACAAAGAAGTAAATGGCCAATGCGACAGCACTGAAGTCAGAGTTTGAAAACCAATTTCCAGGTTTCAAAGCAGTGCAACCTGTTCTAACTTTTGCAGTTCAACATTACCAGAAAGTGAGTGAGACTTTACCTGAAGAGAAATACTTCAGTTTGAAAATTACATTTCCTTAAAGTCAGAATACAAGTACTTTGAAATCAGTGAGTGTAAAAAAGTAAAAGTGGCATCATATGTTTTATTGGTTTCTGGATGCAGTTACCTATGTGAGGCAGCATTTTCAATGATAGCCACAGTGAAATCTACATGTAGAAATATACTGACTGGTCCTGATCTCAGACTGTGTAAGGATGGGCCTGACAAATTACTCACCAAAATACAATAAATTGCAATGGTGTGCACAGCCCAGTATTCCACTACATGTTTATCAACATATATGTTGATAAAGGGTCTATATTTTTTCCATGTGTGTAATATCTGGAAAACTGAGTAGTGGGCTACATCTTTTGATGGAGAGAACATGACCTTTTAACAACTCGCTTTATCAGAAAAGCCCCAGGACAGTTTTTTTTTATTTCTGTGTTTGCCATGCTAAAAAGGTACAGATGTTATTTTTATGTTGCCTGCTATGTGTACGTCCTTGAAATGACCTTGTCCATGTTTCTGTACAAACTCACTAGGCGGCAGGACAATCCTTAGTCACACACTGTTTGGGTTCTTGACGCATTAGTTATGGTGACACAATGGATTGCAATTGTGAGCAAAGAGTGGACAATAAGTTCTGTGTTAAGCTTTGGAAAACCTCTTGTGATACATGGACAGTGTTAAGTAAGCATATGTAGGTGAGGCACTGCTGATTCACTGCAAGATGATCCCAGAGATGGTCACTTGTCTACAGCACATACCGATGCAAATGTGGAAGGTGTAAGACAGGTTTTGTAAGAAGACCATCATGTAACTGTGCACATGATATCAAAATAACTTAATTTGAATCATAATGTGTGTCATAAGATTTTATGTGACGGTTTAGGGAAATGGAAATTTGTCCCTCTCATGCTAACAGAAAGAGGAAAAATAAAGAATGTCTGCTGAACTACTGGATATAGCCAGAAGTGATCCCACATTACTGTGGATGAAAGTTGGTGCTACCAGTATGACTATCACACAATGCCTCAAAGTGCTGAGTGGTGGAGTCCTGGATTACCAGTTTCGAAAAAAGTAAAATGACAATCTTCAATAACAAAGACAATATTGATCGCATTCTTTGATAGTAAAGGATTAGTTTACCATGAATATATTCCTCTGGGTCAAACAGTGAACCAAACTTTTTGCATCAAAGTCTTGTTTGGCAACTAGCAATTCGACGTCACTACCTGGATTTGTGGCATTCTCAGGACTGGTTCTTACTGCATGACAATACAAAGCCCCATTCTGCTTTATCTCATTCTGAGTATCTGGCCAGACATTCCGCTATTGTCATTCCACATCCGTCATATTCGCCCAACCCCTCGCCTTGGGATATTTTCTTGTTTCTGTGAGTGAAAAGGCAACTTTAGGAAAGCTTCTTCAAGTTATTGCAGACATCCAACAGCCTGTAACAAATGAGCTTACAAGGATCACAGTTAAAAATTTCCCTGCTTGCTCCCAAGATTTCCAGAAACATTGGCAACTGTGCATAGGTATACGGGGACTATGACAGAAGCTAGGATCATTACGCAGTAAGTGCAATTTTCTACTTTTAAAGAAAAACCTGTCCTGCAACTTTTCTGGCAAAGGGAGTGTGATGATCTCACACATTAATATAAAGAAAAAGATATAAAACATGAACTAATTCAATAAATAAAACATACACAGTAGCTAGTGACATATACCATCATTTAGTACCTTGTTTGGCACGGTCACATGAAGTGTTCAATTGTTATTAAGTTTTAATAATTTTTAAAAGAGTATACATTTGCCGTTACAACATAACTTCTGTAGTATTTGTTATTTACATGATGTCAGTGTCTCAAAACATACACCTCATTGTCATGGTTACTTTAAAGTGATTGGCTTTGCTGTACATTGAAGTTATGAATTAGTGTTTAATTTTTTAATTTTAAGTAGCACCAGTCTGCCGTATTGTGACCTCTGCCATCTTTAGAGCCAGCTGCTTCATCCATGTTCTGTCCAAGCAGCTAACCACGTTCCCCTAACTTGGGGAAAACCATCTACTTCCTGCTGCTTGCTGGCTGGTGGCAGCAGGACTACCATGGCTGACTCAGCTGCTTACCCCTGCCTAAGCCTCTTAGTCATATCAATAATTACGCACTAAGCTTTCAGTAACTTTGGGTGGCTGATAGCATGCCAGCATATTCATTATTTCACAACCTCCACAATGCTGGATCTGAATCTCTATCATTTCAGTAACCATCTCTGCCATTTGCCTTGATACCTCCGCTATGACAAAAAACACCCTGCATTCCAACTGTTTATTTATTTTATTTGTCCTCGCCGCCACACACCATCAGGTAGCTTGTGGAGTATGGATGCAGATGTAGACCTTGTTGGTACATAGAATATACGTAAGATGTTGGACATCATTTATACAATATTGTTTCTATCATTTTGGCATCACTGATCTCTTAGGGTTACTCTGCTTATTATTGGTACATTATTTGTGTTTACGATATTACAGTGCCTGTGTTATTCTGATGATGATGCACTGTGGCAACCACAGCCGTTATGAAACACATCACATGAATTTGCAATTGCGAATAATGAGTACCATCAGCTGTAGAATGGAATGACGACAATGAAAATTTGTGCCGGACCCGGACTCGAACCCGGATTTCCCGCTTATCACGAGCAGTCACCTTACCATTTGGCTATCCGTGCACGACTCGTGGCCAGACGTATGGTTGACAACTTATGGAACTTTGGGTCTGGCCGTGAGACGTGCACAGATAGCGAAATAATAAGGTGACTGCTCACAATAAGCGGGAAATCCAGGTTCAAGTCCCAGTCCGGCACAAATTGTCATTGTCGTCATTCCATTCTACAGCTGATGGTAGTCATTATTTGCAATTGCGAATTCATGTGATGTGTTATTTGTATTTCTTCAGTGGTTACAATGTCACTATGGCTTCAGTGGATAAGACTGGTACATTATTATTCATACTGCCACATTATTATTTATCAAAAAACTCTTTCAGACTGTAGAAGCAGTGATTAATTAGACACCTTTACTGCAGCTTTGAATCCTGCTATGTTGTTTATTGATTGTATGTTACTTGGTAGTTTCCTGAATATCTTTTTTCCAAGGTGTAGAACTCCATTTTGGCAGAGCTTAATTTTTGTATGAAGCATATGGAGATCCATTTTTTGGCTTGTGTTTTGAGGAAGAGTGTGGGATTTTCAGTCACATACTGCTGTATGAATGGTATGGGTCATATATATAACGGCATGGAAGTTGGAGGATTTGCAGTTTTCTGAAGAGTGACATGCAAGATTTTCTGTTTGGCACCTTCTTTAATTCTTTTTTGGATTCTAATAGCTAGACAGTATTTGGAGAAGCTCCCCAGCAAATGACTCCATACTTCAGCATTAAATGGACACTTGTATAGTACACACTTTTTAGTCAGTCTTTACTACAGCAGCTTTCAAGGATCCTTGTCACATAGCACGATGTGTTCAATTTTTTGCGGACACTGCCAATATGGGTTTCCCATCTGACATTATCCTGGATCCACAGCCCAAGAAACTTTGTCGGGTCAACTCTATTTACAGCTTTGTTTGACAACTGGATATTTATAGTATGTGTAATCTTTTCCTTGAAATTATGGAAGTTGATTGCTACAGTTTTCCCTTCATTTACGATTAACTTATTGTATGTAAACCATTCTGCTATGCTATCCATTGTCTTTGTTATGTTTTCTTGTAGTAGGTTTTCTGATTCTGCAGTAATGAGAAAGCTTGTGTCATCAGCAAACTGGTAAGCATTTTGACACTGTATGTTTGTTTGTAGGTCATTTACATATAGTTTCTACCACTATCACCATTCTCATTGTGATTAGGTCCTTCATCCTCATGCCTCCACGTACTATTACCACATCTATCACACCATGAACCATATCACCAACAATCATAATTCCTAATTCTCTGCGGACTTGGATCAGAATAAACAAATGATTACTATTCCTATCATGATCATTTTCATCACTACTGTCATGCTTCAACTTCCATAATAAACTTTGAAAATCTTCTATATCATCTTTCACTCAACCAGCAAGAATAATTTGATGTAAATGGGAAGGAAGTTTCATAAGACAAATGCAAATTAATTCAGCACATCTGTAAAGATGGTGTACAAATTTACTTTTTAGCAACATATGTTCAAAGAATTGGGCAGGACTGCTAAACCCAGAGTTTCTAAAACCATCAAAAGGAATTCTTTGAACGTGAGGTTTCAAAAGGCCAATGATGTTTACAGCATTTGATACCCCACTTATTGTCCACCATGCAACCACAATATTGGCTGCTAATGGCAACAGGGTACATGACAGGAGATATTCAATGGTGAGCACAGCATGAGACTACGCAGCATAGCTGAACCGCTTAGTCGGTGAGCAACTCACAACAGTGGTACAGTGCTAGTGATGTTGATACAAAGCAGAGAAATGACAGTGGTAAACAAAGCTAATGTTGCGTACTATCTAGAATAACAGTTGCTGAAGTTGACATTTTGCCAGAAAGGAACCCAAGGAATTTTGCAGAGTCGGAAAGAAGTGGCAGACGAAATATTAGCATTTCTGCAAGATGAGTCACACAGTGGAATGTGTGGTCTCATATATAGTCGACTGTGCGGACAAAGTACATAAGGAGTACAATGATGACGATATGTGCTTAACAAATGAAAGTGATACTGAAACAGGTGTGGAGCCATGTAGTTCATCATTCTTGTTGGACAGGGAGCCGTAAATCCTATCTCAGGTGAAATATAGTAAAGGATTATCATTGTCCAAGGAGCGGATACTAAACATAATTACATATATGGAAGATCATCCACAGCATAGTAAAAATGTAATTATTAACAGATTTTGAATAAGTCTACAGCAATATGATCATGTAGTGCATAATAAAAACTATGAATACTCAAGGAAGGACAAGGTTCACGTGTTACAAAAGCTGGTGTTTGCGTGTTTCAAGGATGCTCAGCACAAGTTACAGGATGTGCATGATAGCAACCTACTATGTTATGTACATGAAGTTGCAATGCAATTTGAAGAGGAAATGCACATGAAAGGAACCCTGGAAATTAGAGCTACCAAGAATGTTGTATCAACTAACATCAATGCCTAAACACATTTGTATATTTATTATGCTAACTGTTAAACTGCATGGTAAATTGGATGGAAAGTTATTTATTGTGCTTTGAGAAGTTGGAGGTGCTCTGCCCCTGCCAATGATTCTTTCTCGTATGCATGATCTTGCAAGGGCAGTAGGAAATACTTACATCACAGCAAGCAAGAGTGGGAAAATGGGCATAAGAGCACTATAACCATGGTATGAGCACTGATTTTGGCCAATAGCTGGTAAAAATAACTTGCTTTTGCTTCATTCCTGCTATGCGTAAAAAAAATCACACTCCTTTAGAGCAAACTATACCTCCTGAAACCCCATGTGGGGTTTGCTAGCCCCCCATCGGGCGCCTCTCCAGGTGGTGGATAGGGAAATGCTCTCTAGATATAGAGGGTACCGGGGAAATAAAATATCCGGGGTGGACCAAAACTAGCACGGGAAGGAGAGGCTCACTCAGCCACAGTGAAGGCAATCCTCCTAGGGGCAGAGTGCCCCAAAATCAAGACTCCTGGTTCTCCAGGTTGAGGGTTGTGCAGAGGGCTACCAAACACACTCATTTAAAAATATGAAATGGTCAGGATACTCAATGCCAGCCTTGGAAACAGGACGCGAGTTACTGGAACAAAAACTAGCAAAGCTACAAGGAATTCTCTTTTGGATCATGGAATTTTAGAAGCCTGCACTGCCCTGGAACTGCCCAAATACTAGCAAATGAATTAAGAAAAACTAGAGTGCAACTGGTAGCTCTCCAAGAAGTAAGATGGCAGGGAACAGATTCACTGAAAATAGCCAACAGGACAATAATGTATGGAGGCTGAGGTCAGTGCCATGAATTTGGAACCGGTTTCTACATTCATAAATCAATAGATGATTCAATAAGGGAGTTCAAACATATATCATACATAACTATTCAGATGCAGTGGTTAGACAATACATTTCTAAATGCACACCCACCCACAGAAGATAAGGACAACATTATTAAGGAAGAATTCTACAGCCTACTGGAACAAATGTACAACTCATTAAGCAGGCACAATGTGAAAATGGTGTTAGGAGATTTTTAATGCCAAAGTAGGAAAGGAAGAAATTTACAAGCCAACCATCAGCAATTTTAGCTTACACGAGAAAAGTTCAGATAATGGGGTTCGACTTATAAACTTTGCAATGACAAATGGTCTCACGATAACCAGCACAAAATTTCAACATAAACACATTCATTTAGGAACGTGGATATCACCAGATGGAAAGGTGGTCAATCAAATAGATCATGTAGCTATCCAGAAACGATTCCAAAACAATGTTAAAGATGTCAGAACCTTTAGGGGAGCAGATTGTGACACAGACCACATGTTAATCATATCAAAATTGAAAGTGAAACTGAAAAGGAAAGTAAATAGAAATAGAGAAGAAATTACAAAATATAACATACGAAACCTGGTGAAAATAAATATAAAAGAAAATTTTACAAAAGAAATTGAGAGCAATCTAAAGAAACCGAGACAGACCAATACAGAACCACAGGATGTCGAAAGCAGATGGAGACACCTGAAGGGCTGTATTCAAGAAGCCGCTTCCAAAATCATAGGTAAAAGAGTACAACCTAATAAAATTTGGTTTAAAACAAAGTGTCATGAAAAAGTGCTGGAAAGAAGAAATGCGAGGAATGCATGGATTAAAAAAAGGGACAATATGACGTTAAAGGAAAGATACTATAAACTCTGCCAAGAAATGCAAAGAACCCTAACACAAGAGAAAAAGGAATATTATAACAATATGATCAGAGAAGCAAAGGATGATTTCCAACATTACAGGACAAGGCAGATGAATCAAAATATATTTAAAAAAAAAAAAATCCTTTGGTAAATTCAATAAAAGGGAACAGTTTATAAAGGATCAGTATGGGAAAATATTGACCAACATAAGTGACATACAAAAACCACACTCTAACTGAGAAGGCATGGGAATTCAATGTAGATGTCCACATATTATTCGTAGATTTTAAAAAGGCCTATGATAGCATACACCAACAGACACTCCTAAATATAATGAAGGAATTTAAAATACCATCTAAATTAATCAAATTAGTTAAAATGTGTATAGATGAAACTTTATGTCACATAAAGACACTGGTAGGAGAAACTGAAGATTTTAAGGTGTACACTGGACTGAGATAAGGGGATGCCATTTCACCTATTTTATTTAACCTTGTCCTAAAGAAGATCGACAGAGAATTTTCTAAAACCAGTCCACAAGGGATCCAGCTACAGGATGTGAACATTACAAGACTTGCTGGTGCAGATGATGAAGCACTAATAAGTAGTTCCAAAACAGATTTAATCAGAATGATGCAAAATTACTACAAAATTGCTGGATAAACAGGATTACATGTTAATGAATAAAAGACAGAGTGCCTGTCCATAAGTAAGAAAACCAGAAAAGATGCACCTTTGACTGTAGATAGATTCAATTTCAAGACTGTTTACCACTTCAGGTACATAGGAAGTCTTTTTAGTAATAACAACAGAACAGATATAGAAACAGATGCTTGTTTAGCAACAGCAAACAAGACACTTTTTAGTTTCACCAAAATTCTAAGAAAAAGATCACTTAGCAGTAACTTCAAAATCCCCTTATATCAATCGATCATTATACCTGTGATGTTATATGGATGTGAAACATTAACATTTAGAAAGAAAGATGAAGAAAAACTGTTAATATTCAAAAGGGAAGTACTAAGGAAAATTTTTGGACCTGTATATGACAAAAATAACATGGAGTGGAGAATAAGAAGAAATGAAGAGTTAAGAGGGCTGTACAAACACCGTAACATCATCGAAGTGTTCAAGAGGTGAAGGTTGAATTGGGCGGGCCATATGGCAAGAATGACAGAGAATAGACTACCTAGAATGGCATTCAGCGAAACAATAGACAGAACGAGAGGAAGGGGGAGACCCAGAATCAGATGGTCGGATAACATTCGGAAGGACACAACTAGGATGAACAGCAACAGCAACTGGACAAACAGCGCACTGGACAGAGAGAAGTGGAAGAGGCTCATAGAGCAGGCATATAGTCGATAAGGCCCTTGCCACATGTAAAGTAATACCTCCTGAAAAGTGTGTCACATTGCAGTTCATACCATGTGGAACCACCGAACAAATTCAGCCTCTGGGTGTTTGTTTTTTCCATGCCTGTAAAATATATTACTGCACTATCTGCAGCTGTGCCGTAAAGGATAGCCAGTTTCAGGATAGGCTCCATGTTTTGCATTCGGCTGCATGCCATCACAATCCATCACTTCTCATCACCCCTTACACCAATTTGATCCTGTATACATTCTTTAAAGTGACTACCTAGTTGAATGTCCTGCACGGTTTCTAAGTCCCAAGGAGTTCGCTTTCAATCTTGGTGGTGCAAACCTTGTGATCACTGTGGTGTGCCATTTTTCATTCAGTGTTCATGGTGCAAGTTAATGCATTCTTTTGAACATTTCTTGAAAGTCGATGATGTCCATTTTGTGAAGTGTAATACGTACATCCCATAGAAGGTTGATCTCTGCACTTCCCAGACACTCATTTTCTGTTGTCCTCCTGATGCACATGGTGAGTCATTAGTAGCTAATATTTTTCCTGTCATAATTGTTAACACTAGAGTTTCAAATGAGCCTTTCGAAAGGCTGAACTTGCAACCTTGTGCTCAAGGGGTTCCTTGTCAGACCTATATGCAGATAGGAACAAGCACCTAAACTCGTCATGAGTTTCACAATTTCTAATCAGTCTATGCACGGTTACTGCAGATTCACCTTCCACGTAACCACATACAAATGCAATGTTGTGACTAGGGGGCCAAGCTGGTAGAAGTGAAAAATCAGATGCCCCAAACAAGCACAAGGATGAATACTATTTGTTGTGTTTCTAAGTACTTGAAACTTCAAGACAGATAAGAAATGATTATAATCAAAAACAGACATCCCTTCACAACATACATTCTCCAACTGAAATCCCTAAAACTATGATGGGGCATTGTCCTCTGAGATACAGGTTATGGGTCATCTTCATGAAGTGAATTTACATCGTCATCAGGTGCATGACTCCTACTATAACAGTGATCTTCACCAACACATCACTTAAATTCCCTTCAGTCTTTGATAATCTCTCATTTAATAGCTATCTTAACACCCTTCCTTCCCTAACTATCACTCCGCTTCTCTTTAAATCTTCACAATGGTCTTACTCCTTACGCTAACAGGTACTGTACCACTAGAGCCTCTGCTCAGGATTAACCACTAATTGCGCAACAGAGGTTCCCAATTCATATACTTTCTTCCCTACACTCTAAACCTTTTCTGAACTAATCTTCAACTCCTCAACATTCTCTTCTAACACCTGTAATAATGTAGATTAATTTTAAACCTGTTCCCAGATCTGAATAATACATTCCTGACTAGGATTGCCTTTATTCTTCTAACGATAGAAGATCCATAATGTAATAATGACAATATTGTGAAAAGTATAGACTCTACTCACCATATAAAGGAGACTGAGTTGATTGCAGACAGGCACAACTTTACATCTGAGCTTTTGTTCAAAAGGCTGTCTTCTAAAGTAGAAAACACACACACACATTTGCATCTGATCACTGTCTGTGTCTCCAACAGTGGTCATTCATGTTTGACTTGTGGTTGTGTGCTTTCTACTTTAGAACAAGGCCTTTAAGCTGAAAGATCAAATGTATAGTTGTGCCTGTCTGCAACTTAATGTCTCCTCTACATGGTGAGTAGCAGTCTATCCTTCCCAAATTCTTCTCACATTCCTTCCTGAAATTTTGAAAATCATTCTGCATTTGTTTCCTTCCTTCATTAATAACCTTTTGAAATTTAATTTGACCTTGCTCAGTAGTAGCAAGATTACCTTCAACATCTGAAATTCTCTCATTAAACTGTGTGTAATTCTTCCATTAACTTGTACGCAGGACATTTAAATTTCTTGTAACGTCTTCACTAAAAAATACATAATTTGTTCTAAACTATGGATTTGTCCTTGTAAAATAGCAACAGTAGCCTCTATTTTCCCAGTCATTTTTCTTGTACTATGTCTATTCTCTCCCCTGACTTCTCACCAAAATCCTTCACACTATTTTCTATTTTCTCATTAAGTCCTCACATATCAATCTCAAGTTATGTTATATTAGATTACTATTTCTCACTAAGTACCTGTACACTAATCCTGCTATCCTCCCTCACCTGTTCAAACTGTACTCTGTTATTAGTTTCTATTTTTTCAAATTGTGCTCTTCAGTTCCTGACTTTGCTGTCTGTTGCTATCTTCCAATCCATTTTCTAATCTCTCACCTAAGGATGCCACCAATTCATTTAGAAATCCCTGGTCAAAAGTAAATGCAGAAACTGAACTGCTATTCTGTTGTTAAATCAGAACATGACAAGATAGAGAAGCAAGGATCTGCTAGCACACAAACATAACCATAGATGTGTCTGAACTACCTCAAGTACGACCTCTCTCTCATTCATAACAACAGTGAGGTTTCCTGAATTTCAAGCTTAACATTACTGGGTGCAACACACGCTACTTGGTTAGTAGCCATAATAACAGAACCACTATTAATTGCATTGTCACTCCCCTGAGTAGCAGCATTGACAAGAACTCTGAATCAGAATATTCCACAACACTTAATTTCTCTCTTCTTTCCTTACTTTTCAAAAATGTGCTGTCCTGGTCTCTCTCTGACTGACAGTAGATTTCTCCATTATGCATTGATTAGTAGCACCACCAAAATCCAACCAACAGTCTCAAAATAGTCTCACACAACACCAAGTTAACCAAAACACCTCACATGTCCAGAACACCTTAAAAATAAATTATCCACAAAACCTATCACTAAACATCAATAAAGCACTTAATTATCAAGACAATAAAGACTGGAACTCAAAATCTCTTTTCAGTAACATCTAGAATCAGCGAACATGGAAATGCAACAGAAAATATGTGTCATAGAAAAATATAGAAAAACAATATCACAATGTAATTTAGAGATCTAAAAATCAAATAATGGAAAATTCAGGGTGAAATGTAACAATATTATGAAAAGGTAGTTGCTGAGTCACAGATAGGCACAACAGAAAGACTGTCTCAAAATAAGCTTTCAGCCAATAAAGCTTTTGTCAAAAATAGATGACAGAAACAGCCCACACACACATGACCACAGTAACTCCTTTACACCATCTTCATCAAAAGCAATGTGCAACTATTCACAAAAACCCAAGAATCTTCAATAACCCTTCAGTATATTTGAAATCACCTCAGAACTTGATTCACGTACAAGATTCTCAAGTCCACTAAATAGAAAGTTGAATGAGAAAAATTATAAGTTTCTAGCATACTTGTCATATATTAATTATGGGGAAAATGCCACCTTATTTAGCTCCGTATGATTAATCCTACTTTGCAGGTCACCACAAGGAGGCTCAGTGGTGTTTGAGGGTGGGAGGGTGTAGCTTTCCTAAGGTCACTGTTTCAAACACTATCTTTTGATTATCCAAGTAAAATTACACTAAAAATTACTCTCTAATACTATCAGTGTATGTACTGAGCTCATCAACTTCTTCAGTCATCAAGATATGTGGATGTTGTACCCATAAAAAGCATGGAAATATAGATCCCAGATGACACAGAAAATATGAAACAAATAAAATCAGTATTTCAGAAGAATTCTGACCTTACCAGAGCAAATTAATGTTTCTCCAAAACACGACATAAAATTATCATCACTGAGAAAAATCCAAAGAAAATTCATCAGTTCACATCCACAAAACTTGTGTGCTAAACGGGGTTTATAGACTACACTTCACTTCAAAGTTAGTGTTCTGCAGATTTTGCAGTTATCGAACTCGGCGGGAAAATGAAAATAATGCGAAGAGGTACCTCAAATCAGAGAAACATACTGCTTCTTAAGAGAAACCATCATTTCCTAAAAGCTTAAATAGAACCAAAACGAAAAAATAAGCAAAGACTGTGTTAGATAAAACTGTTTAAGTTTTTGCAGAAGCAAATATTCCATTTAAAATGTTCTTATCATAGAGAATAAAACCTATCTCTTCTCTTTATTATTATTATTATTATTATTATTATTATTATTATTATTGCTGTTGTTATTTTATTTCCTATAACTGTTTTTCTAATTAATTTCATTTTCAGTTACGTAGTGTCACAAACTTTAAAATTTATACATTTTGCTAAAAATATTATCCCTGTACACCAAAAATAGATACTTGCTCAAAACAGATGCTTGCACTCTAAATACTATTGTTTTAATTGTAACTCTATAATTATCTTTGTACTAGTGCCTTCACATATTATCCTTGTCTGCTCTATTGCTTAATTTTATTTACTGTTAATACTAACTATTTTCCTGCAAAATTCTCTACCTTGTGTGTGCAATAGTAACACACTAATTATTACTCTTTCCTTGGTTACATTACTTACTCATCTTCTTGATTTAAACTGCCCAGAACAAAATTGCACTTGGTGTTGTTTTAGTAATTTCTAATTTAATTGTTAGCTTTCTGCATTAATGTTGTAGTTATTAAAACTATTTTTTTCTGCTGGCAGCATTGGCCTTATAAATCATCTGCTTCTCTCTTTTCACTTTGAACTGCACAGTACATTCGGGAGGACGACAGTTCAATCCTGCGTTCGGCTATCCTGATTTAGGTTTTCTTTGATTTCCCTAAATCGCCCCAGGCAAATGCGGGGATGGTTCCTTTGAAAGGGCACGGCCGACTTCCTTTCCCATCTTTCCCTAATCCGATGAGACCAATGACCTCGCTGTCTGGTCTCCTCCCCCAAAAACAACCCAACCCAACAGCACAGTACACTAACCACTTTTCATCCTTTAATACAGAGGGTAAATTTTTTCTAAAATTGTCACTATTCTCAGTTATATTCCCTCATAACAAATACTCTCTGCTTCCTGCTCCGCTGTCTTTGTGTCAACTACTGCATTTAGTACTAGGGAAATGTGAGTGATCTTGGAACTCCATGCTTCCTTCAGCCCCCCTTACCTGCCTATGGGACCCTCTTCCTCCCTCCATTCCCCTCATATACTGCAAGTCACTAGCTATGCCAGAGTCCAGGGCAACCGCTGTCCCTATTTGCTCATTACATTGGAAATGATTTGCAATGGTTGTATGCTACAAATCCTGCATGCAAACGTGCAGTCTTTCACAGCCCACTTGACTGAGTTCAGAGAAATATTTCAGGTCAGCTTTAATGTCATACTCCTGTTGGAGACACAGCTGAAGCCGAGTACTACTTCCATTTCTATAAGCCTCGATGGCTATGTCCTTCTGACAGATGACAGGTATATCAGATGGTGGCAGCACATATACATCCAAACTTACTCCCCAGTGTCATATTCACATCCAAAAATGAGGACAAACATCCTAAATACATGTTCATTGAAATTAAACCTCCGAACAGAAAGTATCTTATCTGTGTGATATAAAATCCACTCAGAACTAGACAGCTCTCTAGCTTTGAATGCACAATCCCATGTCTTGAATCTCTGTACAAATACATAATTGTAGCTGAACAAAAATTTTCTACACAACAGTTCTTCAGTTTCAAAATTCAAGCGCATACTTTCCTGCTCAAATCTTACACTGCTTCTACTTGGGACAATTCATCATACAGCAGACACTCATATCTCCGTAGATATTTTCACAGCCAAGGCTCTAAACAGAGTAATTCACACTGATCAAATCTCTGCACCTGGTGTATCAGCTCATGATGTAATGTTAATGACTTACTCATTGCAATGTCCAAAGAACAAACCACCAGTAGACACTTTTAGAGATCTTAAGCACTGGAAGATGTCTGAGTTTAAAGCTGATGGCTGTGGTATCTCTTGGCAGAGAATGGCAAGAAATAACTTTGACATAAACTTTAAAGTGTCTAATTCCACTGAGAGACTCAGTAATTTATATGATAAACATGCTCTGATAAAAACTATGAGTCATAAGAAAATCTGCACCATGGTTTACCTATCAACTCAACACCTTATTGAGTATCAGAGATGCAGCACACAGGAAATGTAAATGGCACCCAACCTCTTGGAATCATCGCGCCTACAAGCAACTGAGTTAGTCAGTCAGTGTGAAATACAAAACTCAGGTACAACCTCTCATTAACTGAAGACTTTCATGGACCATCTGTCTTGTGGAAAAATTGACGAGGTCTAGGAATAGGCATACCTCAGTCTGCAGGTGAACCTCTTAGTTCCCACTGAGGATCTAAATGAGTATTTCACCATGCCTACATCTCTACTTGACTAATGCACAAGGATGCAAACCATCAACCTCTGAAGTATCAGTGGTTGGTACAGACAAAAAATTCTTTCTGGCACCAGTAAGCCTTAACGCAGTTAGGAAGTCAACAGCGCAAATTCGTTCAGCAGCTGCAGGACATGACAGTATTACAATACAAATGATCAGTATCCTTGTTGATCCATTACTGCCCATTGTTGTTGTTGTTGTGGTCTTCAGTCCTGAGACTGGTTTGATGCAGCTCTCCATGCTACTCTATCCTGTGCAAGCTTCTTCATCTCCCAGTACCTACTGCAACCTACATCCTTCTGAATCTGCTTAGTGTACTGATCTCTTGGTCTCCCTCTACGATTTTTACCCTCCACGCTGCCCTCCAATGCTAAATTTGTGATCCCTTGATGCCTCAAAACATGTCCTACCAACCGATCCCTTCTTCTAGTCAAGTTGTGCCACAAACTTCTCTTCTCCCCAATCCTATTCAATACCTCCTCATTAGTTACGTGATCTACCCACCTTATCTTCAGCATTCTTCTGTAGCACCACATTTCGAAAGCTTCTATTCTCTTCTTGTCCAAACTAGTTATCGTCCATGTCTCACTTCCATACATGGCTACACTCCATACAAATACTTTCAGAAACGACTTCCTGACACCTAAATCTATACTCGATGTTAACAAATTTCTCTTCTTCAGAAACTCTTTCCTTGCCATTGCCAGTCTACATTTTATGTCCTCTCTACTTCGACCATCATCGGTTATTTTACTCCCTAAATAGCAAAACTCCTTTACTACTTTAAGTATCTCATTTCCTAATCTAATTCCCTCAGCATCACCCGACTTAATTTGACTACATTCCATTATCCTCGTTTTGCTTTTGTTGATGTTCATCTTATATCCTCCTTTCAAGACACTGTCCATTCCGTTCAACTGCTCTTCCAAGTCCTTTGCTGTCTCTGACAGAATTACAATGTCATCGGCGAACCTCAAAGTTTTTACTTCTTCTCCATGAATTTTAATACCTACTCCGAATTTTTCTTTTGTTTCCTTTACTGCTTGCTCAATATACAGATTGAATAACATCGGGGAGAGGCTACAACCCTGTCTCACTCCTTTCCCAACCACTGCTTCCCTTTCATGCCCCTCGACTCTTATAACTGCCATCTGGTTTCTGTACAAATTGTAAATAGCCTTTCGCTCCCTGTATTTTACCCCTGCCACCTTCAGAATTTGAAAGAGAGTATTCCAGTCAACATTGTCAAAAGCTTTCTCTAAGTCTACAAATGCCAGAAACGTAGGTTTGCCTTTTCTTAATCTTTCTTCCAAGATAAGTCGTAAGGTCAGTATTGCCTCACGTGTTCCAACATTTCTACGGAATCCAAACTGATCTTCTCCGAGGTCGGCTTCTACCAGTTTTCCCATTAAAAACCAATATTTTTAACCATTCTGACCTCTAGCATCTTCCCAAGAGCCTTGAAAAAGAGACTCATGAAATCTCTACTCAAAAAGGAATCTGCCAAAGAACCTTCTGATTACAGGGCCAATTGCATTCTACCAGCATACATAGTCCATGACCAGCTTATGAATTACTTAACATCAAATGGCTCAAATGGCTCTGAGCACTATGGGACTTAACTTCTGAGGTCATCAGTCGCCTAGAACTTAGAACTACTTAAACCTAACTAACCGTAGTGGTCGCGTGGTTCCAGACTGTAGTGCCTATAACTGCTTGGCCACCCAGGCCGGCCACTTAACATCAAACAACTTTCTGTATGAATACCAATCTGGTTTCTGAAAAATCACAGCATGACTGATCTTATAAAATTGACTGATGAACCAAAATAAGCTATGGACATATGAGAGGTGACTATTATATCCTTTTTGGATTTCTGCAATGCTTTTGGCACTATAGACTTTGATATTCTATGCGGTGGTTTTAATGCTCCATGTGTTTCACAGTCTCCTCCCACTCAAGTACAATACACAGAATGTTCATACAATGATGTGAAACTGTCACAGGAATCCTTCTTTGGGATGCTGTTCAACTCATTTGCCAAGGGCTTGAATGTTAGCTACGTAGTCAAAGCATTAACCCTTCTCGTTAATTTCTGAATTTTGTCCTTCTGTGTTAGGTTTGTACTGATAACACCAAGTCTTGTTAAACATGATTTTTTCCACACTTTGCATTTTAGTCAATTTGCAGAAGTCATCCATGTGTTGTCTTTTTGTTTGGGAGTCCAGGTGGGTGGGACAAGCCTTAAACACACTTTTCTCTTCTACAGAACATTTTGTACAATTTCTTGAAAACTCGATTTAGAGATGTTGTTACAATGTAATTTGTGTCACAGCAATGTTCACACATTACAACCACACATCCATGACTTAATGCTGCCTGTTCACAACTGTGGTTCAATGCACATCTGTTTTCATACCTGTTAGTTCCAACTACCACCATAGCTACTGCAATGATGTCATTTACATGCCAGGAATAAAATCAGTCTTGGAACCTTTTAGAAGAACAGTGTTTAAGAAAATGGAAGTGTTTAACATCAGATCAACACTGATGTCCTGGGACACAGCATACAAGTTCAAATTGGATTAAGATGATACAGGAATAAAGACATAGCCTTTTCAGATAGGATTTCCTGATATTTCCTATAAGCAGTTTAGTGAAGCCACAGGAAACCTTAATCTAGATGACTGGATAGGGGTCTGAACCGCTCTCCTGTGAGCCCAGTGTCTTAACCATTGCACCACCTCTCTGAGCCTCACATATATGAGATCTAGTAGACAGATGTGAAAAACTGTGGGTTAAGGATCAGGGTACAATATAAAAGAAACTTCCCTGCAGTAAAATGAAATGAAGTGATTGTATGTAATTTATTGGCCGGGATATCTACTTTCGTGGTTCGGCCACCGTATTGCAAGTCATTTTAGTTGACGCCACTTCGGCAACTTACGTGTCAATGATGATCAAAATGATGATGAAGGACACACAACACCCAGTCCCCTGCTGGGAATTGAACCCGGGCCCCCTTGCGTGGTAGGCGGTGTGGTGTCACCGCCAGACACCACACTTGCTAGGTGGTAGCTTAAATCGGCCGCGGTCCATTAGTACATGTCGGACCCGCGTGTCGCCACTGTCAGGATCGCAGACCGAGCGCCACCACAAGGCAGGTCTCGAGAGACGTACTAGCACTCGCCCCAGTTGTACGACGACGTTGCTAGCGACTACACTGACGAAGCCTTTCTCTCATTTGCCGAGAGACAGTTAGAATAGCCTTCAGCTAAGTTAATGGCTACGACCTAGCAAGGCGCCATTTGTACCATTGCATGTATCTCAAGATAGTCTCACTAGTATCATCCAGAATGCTGTATACCAAAGGACAATATAAAAGTTAAGTGTTCTAGTAGCTACGTTCTTTTCTTTATCACATTCATTACGAATCCTGTTCCAGACTTAACGCCAGACGGCGTGAGTTGACGCGTGCCCTTTCGGCTACTTCACTGTGGACTGGCTGCCTTGTCAGTCCACAACATTGGCGACGCGGGTTAATCAGGATCTTGTTCTTTCTCATTGCTTCCATTTACTTGTGTCATGGCTTCGCCACAATCTCCAGATGTACTGTCCGAATTTTATCGCTTGCAGAATCAGCAGACGCAGGCCTTGTTGGATGCCCTTGGACAGCTCGTCCAGGGTCAACGTGCGCTGCAAAACGATGCGGCCGCCGCCGCTTCATCGCTACCGCAGCCACAACACGCCGTTGCACCGTCCTTCCGTAGTTTTGTTGCAGCCAACGAATCTTGGACAGAATGGTCCCGACAATTTGGATTTCATCTCGCCGCCTACAGAATTCAAGGTAATGAGCGGCAGCCGTTTTTGCTTTCGTGTGTAGGTGTGTCCACCTACCATGTGATAGTGAAATTGTTTCCCCGACGCGACGTAGCAACTCTGTCATACGAAGAACTTTTGTCTGCTTTAGATGCCTATTTCAAAGAAACAGTAAATGTCGTTGCAAAACGGTATACGTTCTTTCGTACAAAACGTACGGCCGGTCAGACTAATAGGGAGTGGGTTGCAACTTTGCAAGGACTTACTAGGGAGTGTGCATTTGAATGTGACTGTGGCCTCCCTTATTCAGATACTATGGTGCGTGATGCAATAGCACAGAACGTTTCTGATGTTCGCATAAGGGAACAGATTTTGAAACTAGTTAATCCCTCCCTTCAACAAGTGATAGACATATTGGATAGGCAAGACACACTTGACTTTGCTCAGGAATCATTTGCAACTTCGCCAGCCGTGTGTCACATTAACCGGCCCGCCGGGCCCGCTGCACGGAACGCTAACCTGCCCTCGCGCACGTCCGCGCTGCTGCGGCCTAGCTCTCACACACGTGTGCCGCGTCGGCAAGCAACTGCAGTGAAATCATGCCCGCGGTTTGCAACTAGACATTCGCGTGACAATTGCCCGTCACGCCAAGCTATTTGCTTTTACTGTCATAAGAAAGGACATGTTCAAAGTGTTTGCCAGAAAAAGCTCCGATCAGACAATCACAACCATTCCAGGCCCATTGCTTCGCGCCGGAATCGAACCAAGGACACTCGGGCTCGGGAACCTTCGCCCATGGACATTCATGTAGTTACTGCCACTCCGCCCAGTGTTCCTCTCGCTAACAGTGACTGTGTTCGTCCCACAAAAAGTGTGCGTCGACGTCGACGGAAGTCCCGTCACGTCGCGCGTGATTCTGTTCCAGTGTCTGTTCAAGTTGCACAAAACAGTCGCTCTTGTCGTCAGCAGGACAATAAACTTTTTGTAGATTTGGACTTTGCCGGACAAGTGATACCGTTCCAGCTCGATACCGGAGCTGCAGTTTCATTGCTCAATCACGCCACGTACAAACAACTGGGCGCACCTCCGTTGCGTGCCGCAAATGTTCAGCTCACGAGTTACTCAGGACAAATGATCCCTGTGTTAGGACAGTGCACTCTTCTTGCAACATACAAGGGACAAACAAAACTTGTGTCATTTTACGTTCTTCGTTCTTCTTCGGCAGTGAACTTGTTTGGTTTAGATTTATTTCAGTTGTTTAACTTGTCTATCGTAAATCAGGTCCTATCCGTGAACCAGACTGTGCCTTCAGCCAGTGTTCCTCGTCTATGTGAGGAATTTGCAGACATTTTTGCACCGGGCCTTGGTTGCGCTAAGAACTATGAAGCACATTTGGAACTGAAAGTAAACGCGCAACCGAAATTTTTCAGAGCACGCAATGTTCCCCACGCATTGCGTGATGAGGTCGCCAACCGCTACGATATCTTGTCTCAGTCCACTGCTAAGCACGGCAACGCCGCTGCGTTGTCCCGTTTGCCTGTTGCTGAGGATAAAGCATTCGATTCTTCCGAACTTGCTTGCATGTTCATTGATCCGGAAACCGATGATGTGGTCGAATCGTTTCCGATTGATTTTCGTCGTGTCGCTACAGCCACAGCTGCTGACCCTGTCCTTGCTACTGTTTTGCGTTTTGTTGCTACGCAATGGCCCTTGTCAAAGTCACGGATCGAGGATCCGTTGGTTCGCCGATTTTTTGCTCACAAGGAGAGACTTTTTGTACGATGTGGTGTTTTGTTGTTGCGTTCTGATAATGATCAGTCTAGGGTCGTGGTCCCACGATCGTTACAGTCCTCTGTCTTAAAGCTTCTCCACCAAGGACATTGGGGTATCGTGCGTACGAAACAATTTGCTCGTCAGCACTGTACTTGGTTCGGAATCGATGCTGCGATTACGAATATGTGCTCTTCTTGCATGGCGTGTGCCGAACAACAATCCGCACCGCCGCGGAAATTCTTTGCATGGCCGAAAGCCACTTCCCCTTGGCAACGCTTGCACATAGATTTTGCCGGTCCATTCTGGAATGCTCGATGGTTGGTTGTGGTCGATTCTTTCAGTAATTTTCCTTTTGTTGTCCGGATGTCTTCCACGACGTCATCTGCCACAATCCAAGCGTTGTCCGCTATCTTTTGCATTGAAGGTCTACCACAGACTATTGTTTCCGACATTGGCCCACAATTCATGCCCGCAGAATTTCAGTCATTCTGCAAGGCCAATGGTATTCAACATCTGACATCCGCGCCGTTTTCGCCTCAGTCAAACGGTGCCGCTGAACGATTGGTCCGGACTTTCAAGTCACAGATGTTGAAATTGAAAGAGTCGCATTCTCGGGAGGTCGCTTTGTTGCTCTTTTTGTCCTCGTATCGCTCTCAGTCCCGCGATGGTCGCTCGCCGGCTGAGTTGCTCCATGGTCGTCCTCATCGAACCTTGATGTCTTTGCTGCATCCGCCGCATCAGGTTCCTGTGCAGCGGCAGACTCCTGCTTTTGCTCCTGGCGACGTTGTATTTTATCGCACCTATCGAGGTTCTCGGCGTTGGCTCGCAGGGCACATCCTTCGCTGCCTCGGCCGCGCGATGTATTTGGTTTTGGGGGCCTCTGGTGAGGTGCGTCGGCATCTCAATCAGCTGCGCCTCTGTCGTCGCCCGGGTTCTGCCGCTCCCCGTCTGCTTTCAGCGACGGTGCCGTCCGGTCAGCGCCCTGGGGACCCATCTACTGGCTCGCCTCATCCCCAGGTGTTACCGACGATGCCTTCCATTTTGCCCCATGGCGTTGCGCCGCCGCCGCAGCCGCCGCCGGCGCCGCCCGCAGTGGACGCTTCGCTGCAGCCGCCAAGTGCCTCCCTGGGTCACGCGCCGCCGCTCGCTTCCCGTGACCAGCTGTCCTCCTCCATGGAACTCTTGCCCGCTCCGGACCACATGACGTCTTCGCGCGTCGGATACCCCGACGCAATGGAGGTCGACCCTTCGGCCCCTCCTGTCTCATTACGGGCGCATACACCGCATGTTGACGTGCACCCTGGACTAGGTTTTCAGGCGTTTCCTAGCTCCCCTCGGACCGAATGGCAGGGTGTGGGTGGCACGGCCTCGCCTGTTGTTAGGCTCCCCACCCCATCGCATACGTCAACATGGGGTCCTCCCCACGGCGGGCGGAAGCCTTATCACACGACCGTTTGCCGATTTGCGGGGGAGGAATGTGGTGACACCGCCAGACACCACACTTGCTAGGTGGTAGCTTAAATCGGCCGCGGTCCATTAGTGCATGTCGGACCCGCGTGTCGCCACTGTCAGGATCGCAGACCGAGCGCCACCACAAGGCAGGTCTCGAGAGACGTTCTAGCACTCGCCCCAGTTGTATGACGACGTTGCTAGCGACTACACTGACGAAGCCTTTCTCTCATTTGCCGAGAGACAGTTAGAATAGCCTTCAGCTAAGTTAATGGCTACGACCTAGCAAGGCGCCATTTGTACCATTGCATGTATCTCAAGATAGTCTCACTAGTATCATCCAGAATGCTGTATACCAAAGGACAATATAAAAGTTAAGTGTTCTAGTAGCTACGTTCTTTTCTTTATCACATTCATTACGAATCCTGTTCCAGACTTAACGCCAGACGGCGTGAGTTGACGCGTGCCCTTTCGGCTACTTCACTGTGGACTGGCTGCCTTAACAGTCCACTACAGGCGGTAGCACTACCACTGCGCTATGGAGGCGGACTTCCCTTCACTGACAGATTTGTAAGAAAGAATGAAAGGTACCCCACAATAAGTCTGTTGTCTGTATAACTACGTTTTGTGGATTCCAAGAACTGAGAGGAGGAGCCACTTGCATGATATGTAATGTATAATTATAAAATTTCTAGTGCATGAATGTGTTGGGTATAATGATCAAGAAGCTGCCACAGTGATTAAGACTCTGGAACTTTATTCAGGAGTGGTGAGTCATGATCCTTGTCCAGCCATTCCATTACAGGTTTTCCATGATTTCCTAAACTTGGTTAAGATGAATGCTAAAATGATTTCGTTGGAAAGAACATAGCTGAATTTTTTTTCTTAACCTTATCTGATTCAAGTTTTTGTTTATCTGTAGAGACCTTGTAACCTGTCACCCAAAAGTTCACCAACACTTTTTTGAGGAGGGGTCAGTGTGAAATTTGGTGGTGACCACGTAGATAGTAGACAAATCAAATGCTACTGAGGCTTTCAGTCAAATTTTGGCCCAATTTGAATTGCCAATTGTGCAAGTATAGATGCTAATGTTAAATATTCAGGAAATAGTTTATTATAATATTACACAAAACTTTACAGGCAACTTTTTTTAACAGTCTATCTAATTAGCTGTAACGCAGATGTGCCAAAGTGGAAGTTGATATATGTTCAGGCCAAGGATTGTGTAGACAGTAACTGCAGTCGACAATTTTTAGGAGGCGAACCATTCTGAAGCAAGTTATTCACACAGGAGGTATATGGAAGATTTACAGTGAACACCAAGTGCTGTTTCTTTGTATCTGCTGCTACAATCTCTTCTCGCTTGTTTTTGGAAATGTGCTTATATTTCACAAATAAGAACTTGAACAGAAAGCATTATCCTTCTGAAATGGTTTGTAAGAAAAGTCTATGGAAACAGCCAACAAGGAACAAAATGTGATAAAGGTACTAATTCTAAGAGAAGTACACCAAAGAGTTCACAAATACGTAGTTGGTTAAGGAAACTTTCGATAAAAATTATGTCTTCCACAAATTTGCCAAATCAGGAGGAAGAATGCGAGTAAAATGACAAAGGGAAAAAAAATAGTAAATACTGCAAAGCTGCCTGATCAACAAGTGCTGGGCTTCTCTACTTTTATTCCTTTTTTTTCCCTTTTTTCTGCACAGTCTCAGAAGAGAACAGTTGCAAGACCCCCTTCAAGTGTTTGTTTATTCATTTTCTTTTCCAAATTAAGTGCATGTATGTGAAACACCACTCTACTTCCCTTAAGTTAAATGGCTAACAAAATTAGACACCAGATACTGGATAATGCAAGAAATAAGTTAGCCCTATGACATTCAACCCAAGGTAGGGAATCTTGACAAACAAATAATCTATTTCTACAAAAATTATGCATCTGACCAAAATACTTGTGTGAAATTCAGTTGGTGACTCTCAAACCATTAAGAATCATGTACTTATATTTTGAACAAACAAAAAAAGCACACTGAACATGTTTCAGCAACACTGCTGACCGAGTGGTGAACATAAACAAGAGCTTTTTCATGTTTTTAAAGCAAGGGAAAAGGAATGGAGTGACCTAACAGGTTTCCTACTTCTCATTCAAGAACGAATATGCCATCTCTAATCAGCAAGGAATGTGCATTATAAAATTAAAGTTGGCATGTAAGTCTAAAGATAACTGAATCATAAGCAGAGCTCAGTAAGGAGTCGACATCGAGATTCCCTAAACTGCCAGAGCTGAGCGATACTTTATCATATCAAGCATATGTGCTGTGTCATCATGGTTCTGACTGCTGGTGTGATAGCAAAGCTCATGTCTTGCATGACAGGTCTGTTTGTACAGACATGGTCTTTGGTTTCCTGCACTAAAATAAGTACTGAAAAATCCATGTTCAAATTTATGTTAATGAGGACATCAACCACAACTGAAGGTAAATGAATAGGGAAGCTACTTGGTCGCGTGAAATAACTCGAGAATTTGAATCAGATGGAGAGTGTGCTTGGATAGCCAAGGTGGTTAAGGCGACTGCTCATGTAAAGCAGTGAAAGCAAAAACTGAAACAGTTGACAACTTGTGAGTTTCAGGAGGCACAATTTATCATGTTCTGAAAATCCACTTGAAGAGCTTTGCCAGCTAATAGTCCCAACAAAGACACAACTTAACGTACCCCATTGCGGGGGAGGAGACTTTCAAACACACAATGATCTTCTTGCAAACAACAAGTGGAGCAGACAATTTTCTGCAACACATTGCCACTTAAGAAAACAAATGAATGGCAGAAATGAAAGAGCCAGTGTGGAGTGATGAAACAGACTGAAAAGAGACGCTTTAGCCTTCATTGGACACTGCCTGTTTGTCAGCAGACAAAATATCGGAAACAATTTTCTGGATCTTTATAGATATTTGTTAATGCTACCTATTACTGCAGACTTATGTAAAGAGTCTGACCAGACTATTGGTTCAAAAGTCAAGAGCCCCTGTTGCAACTGCATAAAAGCACTAGCTCCATATTGTAATGCAGACATGGCAGAAATTGATGTAAGTGCACTGGACTGTCTGCAAACCTACAGTCCTTATTTTGCATCATTTAATTCCCTATTACGGGATACCTGAAAGGCACCCATTCTAAATCAAACAGCAGATGGAGCAGTTTTTTGGTAACCGTTTGTGTACATTTTACAATGATTTCAACAGCTCGCCAAATGAAAAACTTCCCATACACTGGAAAAAGTGTAGAAAATTACAGAAACTGTTGAAATGTAGAGAAGATTTTTTTTTTCGTTTTGTTTTGTGACATCATATTCCAATTAAGGGACTTGAACAAAGATCGGTACACATCTGATACATTTCAGACAGCTCACTTGCTCAGCAGTCAACACAGTGACAATAGTGTTTCAAGGATCTTGCGAATTATAGAACAGTCTGTAAGAAGAAGCCAAGCTATCACAGGACAAAGGGAGGAATTGTCAGCAGGCAGGACCGGCCAGCATACCTGTAGTTTTGTTTTGGATGTTGACTGGGCTTCATGAAAGACTTGAGTGGAACAAAAAGCAGCTGGAGTATAGTCACAGATGAGCACAACAAACGTGGCAGACTTTACAACTTTTAGGATAAATGGCTATGGCCAATAATTCAGATATTAAGTAGTAAGTCATAGGAATGTCTTATCATAAATCTAAATACACCAAGGTATTCACAACTGTAATGCGGATGCAATGCCACTTGAATGATAATAATTGTATGACGCAAATCACAGAAGTTATGTCAGCACAATTATAAGAAAATTATCAGATAACTCTTCCAAAATTAATAATTAGTAAACACAATGAGAGAGAATTATAGTCAAGGTGTCAGACAACAGCTAAGGAAGTCAGCTATAGCCACTGATTGTCTCGCATCGCTTTATAGTACATAGCCTAAATTATAGCAATTTTAATTACAGCCAATTCTGCAAATATGCGACACATCAATTTTTCGAAAAGTACACTCCTCATGAATGCAGTATGTTGTACCTATACCCCTGTCCTATTTTTTCACACGTCGTACATATAGTTCTTAGTTTGCTATCTTACTTAGTTAACTAAATATTCATTCGGCCATAAATAAAGATGCAAGTCATTCATAACTGGTGTAACCCACGCATTTTCTGAAACTACCATTGAAAAGAGCATAAAAAGATACTCCTTATTGAATGGGCCATGTAATAAGTGTTTAGTGTATGTGCACAGGATGTCCAATTTCATTGTTCATAAATGAACTAATAGGCTTCAGTTATTCTCTGAGGCTGGAAAATGACTGCCGAAGAGAGGAGCTACTCTCATCATGTATTTATTGCATATAAGTCACTACAGTGGATCATTTTGTGAAAGTTATTGAAGCCTTTGTAGTTTGGTTTGGTTATGAGGCGATAAGAGGTCACACGCAAATGCACTAAGGACACATTCTCCTGAGACAGCGGTATAGTAATGTGTTTGTGTGTGTGATTTGTGGTACTCAAGTGACTAGCACCAAAGCGGTCACTCGACACTTTAACTTTTGTGGTGCTTAGAGAATTGCTAGGAGTGTGAACTTAGAATCTGGCAGTAAGTTAGAAGTCTTTACCTTTTACAAGTGTCAGACTGAGCAGCATGGAAATTTTGATTTAAAGAGCTACTACCTGTATGTATTTGTTAACAGTTTATGAATAGTTAGTGGGCAACGAGACTTTATATTACAGGCATTTACAATGAATAGTTGATGGAGGGAATCTGCCAGCACTTGAATCACATATACACAAGCTGTAATGTGGATATAATATTATCAGCCTGGGAGGTGTGATTGATGACCAAGCAGCAACACAAGTCTGGTAGATACACAACTAAAGCAATGTGGACTGTTACTGGCACAATCAAGTTTCGTCCAATATTTTGACTACCTGCCTGTGCCGCATTCCACCACCTAACCTGAGAAGAAACAGTAATCTTCTTGGCAAATATAAGAAACTCTGCAACAACCAGCAGCTGTCAATTGATGAGGACATACCTGCTATCCGAATCAACAGACTCCACTTCAGAAATCTCCCACTCAGAACACATAGCACCTGGTGCACAATAACTTCAATCTGCATGAAACTTGGAGGTGAGAATGGTATAAAAATACACCACCAGAGCTCCATGCCAACAGCAAACCATGGGAACTTGATCTGACTCACAGGACATGGAGTTCATTTAACAGGATCAAGAACCATGGGAGATGCAGTGACCTACCATACACATGGGGAAAGATTATCACTCAAGAGTGCACCAGTGGGTTTCCGAGACACGCTGTCACACAAATGGTGGAAGAGTGTCCTCAAAATTCATACCATGGAAACCCCTTGGATTTCTTGGGCCTTACAGCAGATGTGACAAATTATATAAATAATACATCTGTAAATTTTTTAATTACATACATATTGTGTTATATTGTACTTGTATTTCTCAAGTGATATATAGTTGCCATACAATTAATAGTAATGAATTTATTTGATACTATGTCTGCTTTCTTTTTGTGAGGTTACCATTCCACTTCTTGTTTTTTTCACTGATGAATAAATAATCAGTTCATCAAAACTTAAATATCACTGTTGTCTACCATTATAAATCAGTTTTGCTTACATTTAATTTGCAAACTTCCCACATTTAGAATTTCAACTCTAAAATCACTAGTGTAACCTATTTATATTCAGCTAGCACAGCTGTGGGGCACAATGAGGTGGTGTGAGATCCACACCTATGACAGATAACAAGCCAGCAGTAGTAAGGATCATACATTTGCCCAATCTCCACAAGCTGGTAATCAATCCCTTTTGTTGGTTGAGAAGTTTAAGTAGAATGAGCTGAACATTCTTGTATTTTGTGTCAGAATGATGTAGATCACAAGTCAATACTTCCATTACTCTGTTTAGTAGCTGGAAGGTCATGTTTGTCCTCGTCCCCCACTATCTAAACACATTTTGGGCACAATATTCCGCAGATTGAGAAGTCTCAATAATCAACAAATAAAGCAGTTCATATGCAAGGGGACATCCACATATGTCAATCTACTTTTCATACCCACTGCACCTCTAAAAAAAAGCTTCCATTTCACTATCAGGCACATGTGGGGAAAGATGGGAACTAAATGTATACAAATGTAATCTGAAGACATGATAAGAAAAGAGAGGATTCAGTTTCATATCAGTTGACCAGGTTGTTACAACACCTTTTATAACATGAGATCAACAGTATAAAAGAGTTACAGCAATAAAATCTCAATGTGAGTTAAAATCATTTATGGCAGCAACTAATGGACCAAATTTTGAAATAGAAATGTGTATTTATTATTGACCTTGACACATTTGTTTGCATATTACTTCTTGCCACTAATACACGTCACAACTATCCACAGGACTATCATAAGGATTGTTGTTCATTGTGTAATTGACACATTAAAAAAATGAAAATTTTATGTGCCGCATAACTGTACTCTTACTCAAACATATATGGTCAAAGAGAGCCAAAATGTTATTTTAATTGACTTTTTTTAAAAATATTTTTCCATATATAAATATTACTAATTTCAGGTGAGAGACCAGTAATACATTCCTTGAAACATACAAATTCTGCCTGCAGTATCTACACTATTACAATTTACAAATATAGTCTAGTACCACGACAGCACATACCCAAACTAATGACATTTGAAACAAGTAATCAACACGTGTCCCCCTACACACACACACACACACACACACACACACACACACACACACACACACACACACACACACACACACCAGTACCATGAAAGATGAAAATATTGAGCAACAGGAAATCATCATACGGTAATGATAGGCCGATATCAACACGACATTTACTTTACATATATGTACACATTTACTATTATACATTAAATTAATGTTTACTTTTCTTATGCTTTTTTGATTTATGTTTCTTATGTTTTGATGCTTTTTTATGTTCCTTCTTATGTTTCTCTCTGCGTGAAATTTTATTTTTCTTCTCAACCCAAATGAAAGATGACAGTTCATCTGTCAGATTAGACTCTGATATTAGCTTTGTATTTTTAGTTACATGGGGAATAGGTGTACTTGGTAGAGAGGGTCCATACATTGCACTTTCCATGGCTGCACTGTTATCATCTACTGGTGCCTGTGCAGGTTTGCTACCTCCTGTGGTTGTTTTTGCTCCTGATATTGCATCAGCACTAACGGTGTCTTCAGAGGATCGTATTGGGTCAGAATCTGTTCTGTTTAGTCCAAGATTAAAATCACAAGATTTTCCCTGCATTCCTTCCTTAATTTGAGTATTAATTGCATCAAGGTCTAGATTGGAAAAAATCCCTCGAGGTGGTGATGTATTCCTCAAAATATTGAGTGCGCTTGCTGGTGTCTGCTTCAACGGTTCTGTTGCTGCAAAAGATGACCTTCCAAATGATGAAATACCAGGTACTTCTTCAGCTGCTCTTGTGATGCCTGGCTCCAATTTAATGTGTTGAGTAATTGCAGACTGACTAGGTGACTTATCTGCATTAGTACGTTCATCTTCAGATGCTGATTCATCTTCACTACTGCTAAGGAACACAGCTTTGTACAGGTCCATTTTTGAGGGTGGATCAGCAAAGTCCATCACCTAAACAGCAAAGAAGAGAGTAAAGTAACTAAAAATTTGAGTGAGGCAATATCTGTTATTTACAATACTCTAAGCCTATGCTCAAGACAATTTTGGGATGACTAATCAGAATAAATAAATTAGCTTCAATTTATCTAGGAACTTAATCAGAGCTACTACTCAATTTTGTCAGACATCAAACAACTGATGAAAATGCAACTACAAGCATTAAACCATTTGTTTCAAAAATTTTCATGTTCCTCTGCCTCTCGATACTCTCCATTCCCCCATCCCTCATCCCATAACAAATATATGGTTTTATGATTATGAACAATGGACAATATGTGTGCAGAACTGCATACTCTTTACACAGAGGGCTAACCATACATTTACTTTCTTTGTTTATGTAATTAGCTGATAATATCTTTTACAGTGCACTATATATGCAGAACAATGAATGAATGCTGAAGAAGATGTAAAAGATACAGTATATAAATAAACTAATAAAGCACATTGAACCAACAAATTGGATATGCCTATTAAGTGTCAAAAATAATTTTCAGTTTTCCCCATCTATTCCTAAACATGAACAGTACATACTGAGAATTGTTCTCATATATAATGTAACACACAGACATTGACAGCTGTCTTTATGGTCTAACAAGATACCTACATTAAACAAATTAAATGTGTATGTGTACTTTATTTTACTAGAAAAACTTAAACTGTAAGAAACAGATTTGAATAAATCAGTAAGGACAATAGGACAAACAATTAACTACTTCAAAGTGTTACAATTCACTGCATCATCATTAGAAAAACAAATCGTGTGACAATACATTAACAGAAAAATGAATGGTGAGAATTATTACAGAAGTGGTTGTTCCACAGCAAAAAATCACTGGGTCATAAGACACTGCTGAAAAAGGTAAAGCTGTCATCAATCTGAAGGCTGATTTGAACAACACAGTTGTTTTTTCTAGGTGAAGGTGGTATATCCTTACCTTCCTCCAACATCTGAACTGACTTATTCAACCAGTTATAGGCAGACCTATAGTTTAAGACAGTATCTGACTACAGTTCACACTAAGAAACATTGTTAAACGTAAAAAAGTGATAATTTACAGATAGAAATTGTGTGATTGACTGCAGAGTGAACCAAAGATGTTTGAATATATAGCCTAGCACTTCACCAATAAGCCATCAAACCACCATACGGAAAGGTAAAAGTTACTACAGAAGAGAGGTAACAGCAAGTGAACAGAAAAGGACATCATACAAACATGAGACAGAAAGTAGAAGGAATAAAGAAACTAAGTGAAAGAAAGACAAAAAAGTGACACATTCTTAATTGTTGTCCATTTGCAGCTACAGAACAGAAAAAGTCGGAATGTATTTAAAGGCCAATATGCTTTGAAGTGTCCAGCCAGGCTGATGACTTCATTTATTCGCCAGACATTTGAAACATACTATCTGTCCATCAGGGCAGGAAAATTTTAGATGTTATATGTGGTGTCCTACACTAATGACACCACGTTAGCCATTCTACATTCAGAGGTTGGCAGTAACACATGAGACAGCCCTGACAATTCACAGCCGGCTCGTAGACATGCCCTCTGCTGCACGTGTGGGTACCGCCACCAACGATCTTGCTTAAGAAGATGCCATACTGATGTCAGCCAGATGATCATGGAATTCACTTGGATCCTTTGCAGCAACCTTATTTCATTGCAACAGTTGGTGTTCCTCTGTCTAGACTTGCCTGCTAACTTTTCCCCATTGCCCACCCTGAATGTGTTCCTTATGAATAATTAACTGCTGTGGTAGGTAAGTAGTTTCAGGAACAGATTAATGTGGCAACTGCACATTACAAATTCTTTTGTTTACAGAGGCAACCTAATCAGACTCATAAGCAGTGAGTAGCAGACTTACAATGCCTCACATGCCTTCTAAATTTAAGTGTGAATGTAGACGTTATGACAGTTATGCCATGATTAGGAACACCATTGCTCAAAATGTGTCAAATCCTCACATACACAAACAGATTCTTAAATATCATTATCCTAGTTTGCAACAGGTTTTGGAATTAGTGGAGCATCAGGATTTGTTTTACAAAGTGGCGGTTGACATTGATTCCACTCCTATTTGTCATAAAGACTAGTAAAAAACAGGTTGTGCCATTAGCTCATGCAAAGTCTCAGCCAGAGCAGCAATGTAAACAGATTCAGTGTGCTAAGCAGCATACTAGCTCTGTTAATCTTGTTCTCTGTGTTTCGCAATGCACAAGCACCGGGTGTGCCCATGTTGTGATTGCTGGGGCAAGCGCGCCATCACATTCAAGCTGTCTGTTTGCAAAAATGCAAGTCCAACACACACTTTGCGTGTTCTCCTAAGTCATAGCCAATGAATGTCAAAGCAATTTTTTCAAAGCCAAGTAGTAACTCTAGAGTAACGAGGTGCAAATCAAGTGCCGCAATGAAAAAGTCACACATTTCTTCTACTCAGGGTCAGGCAAATAAAATGTCTGACATTCTACAGACTGCCAAATCGCAAAATATACATGCAGTTTGATACTGGTGCATCAGTGACTTTGCTGAACCGAAGCACTTACGAACTGTCAGGCAAGCATAAATTTCGTAAGTCACTGGCAACTCTTTCTGATTATAGTGGATATGACATTCTCGTATTAGGTATTTGCAGCCAACCTGTCACTTTTTGTAATGTTACCAAGACAGTAACTTTCACGGTTTTGTGCTCAAGTGACGGTGGAAACACTTTTTGTATGGATTCTTTTGATTTGTTAGGTTTGTGCATTCAACACATTGTTTTCTTTGTGAAATATTTTGTACCTACAGAAAGGGTAGATAAACTGTGTGACGAATTTAGTGTCTTTTCTGAGATTGCCTAGGCAAAGCTACTAATTTTGAGGGTCATATTACCATGAAAGACAATGCGTAACCACAGTTTTGCCGAGTATGACTCATCCCTCATGCTATCTGGGATTAGATGGCACAAGAACTCTTTATCTAGGCAGGACAATTGTGTGATTTCCCCTGCAGCAGGCAGTCAGTAGGCATCACCTTTCATGATAATTAAGGAAACTTCAGGTAGGTTATGATTATGTGCAGATTTCAAGGTGACAGTAAATCCACAGACAGTGACACCTATCCTTTGCCAAGGCCTGAGGAACTCATGGACAATCTTGGTGCATGTCACTTCTTTTCCAAGACTTATTTTCGTGATGCTTATTTGCGGCTTCCCTTGGATGAACAGTTTCAAGAGGTTTTTGTAATCAGCACCCACATGGGTTCAGCATTATTTGACACAGCTGACTGCTACAGTTCATTCTTGTTCAAATTATTTGGATGACACAGTTGTTTCGGGTCATAATCCCGATTAACATCTTTCAAAACTCGGGAAATTGTTTCAAGTGTTCTCAGATGCTGGGTTAAAGTGTAGTAAAGGCAACTGACTCTTCTTCCAGAATGAGACTGAATTGTTAGAACATGTAATCAACAGGCAGCGTACCCACCAAATGTTAGTGAACTCCAAGCTGTGTAAGGTAAATTGACTTATTACATTCAGCTCATTCCAAACGCTGCACAGATTGAAGCACCACTGCATCATCTTTGGTGAAAGACTGTTCTGTTTGAGTGGACCAAAGAGTGACAAGTTGCATTTGAGGAACTGAAAGATGTTTTAGTGATTGATTGTTGTCTGGAGCACAATTCTCTCACACAAGAGTGGATTGTTTGACAGGCCAATTGCCTTTGCATCCAAACACCTCACAAAACAACAGTGCAACTATTTGCAGATTGAAATGGAAGCTCTTGCAACAATATATATGATGACCAAATTCTACTGATACTTATGTGGCAGAAAATTTTACTTGGAGATGGGTCACAAACCTCTCACCTCATTGTCCAGCACTTCCAACCAGTCCCTCCGTACACGGCACAAAAACTGCAGTGTTGGTCTCAGCTCTTCTCAAATTATCAGTAAGAAATTGTTCACAGGTCAACTGCTACACATTCACACACACAGACACTCTCTCTCACATCCCAGATGGTGCTCATTCAGATTTGACACTTCTGAAGTGTCATGTTTCCACACTGATGTTCAGGACGATAAAACACTTGATGGTTTTCCCATCAACCACTGATAGATTGCTCACACAATGGCTACAGACTCCAATCTCAAGATTTAGTTGCAGTACCTCCACATCAGTTGGCCACATTGAATTAAGCATACTAGGGATTTAATAATATGCCTTTATTTTGCTTCGTGGCACAATTTATGTCCAGCAGGGTGTTATCACACACAGACAATAATCAATTCTGAGTGGTGTGCCACATGTGCTTCACAAGGGCATTCTTCACCTTCTCCATAAGCAGCTCACCCGACACCACTGCACATCGGTTGGCATGGACACTCAAACTGAGCAACTGACTTCACAATGTCCAGTGTGTGTGGAACACCAGGCTGCTCGGGGACTGATGACCTCAGATGTTAAGTCCCATAGTGCTCAGAGCCATTTGAGCCAGGCTGCTCCGTCACAGAAACGTTTTGGTTGGGTCACGCCCAGTGCCCAATGGCAGTGTCTGCATATTGACTTTGTGGGTCTCTACTGGAATTCTCATTGGTTTACTGTGGTTTACTTTTAGCAAGTTTCCGTTTGTGGTGCCCATGCAATCCACCACAACAGCTACTGCTATCATGACTCTGACATCGATTTTTTGTAATGAAGGTTTACCAGAAGTGCTGGTTTTGGATAATGGACCCCAATCCACATCAATAGAATCCACCACTTCAACTACTACCATCACAACTTTGATGTCAATTTTTTGCATTCAAAGTTTAACAGAAGTTCTCTTCAACAGAATTTCAGCAGTTTTATGACATCAATGGCACTGAGCGTTTGACGACAGCACCATTACACCCTCAATCTAATGTTGAAGTGGGATGTTTCATCCAAACATTCAAGCAACGGATAAAAAGTTGCGTGCTTCCCATACTAGGGGTGCTTCCCATATGTGGGAGCAAGTGTTAGTGCTCTTCCTCTCATCATACTGTTCCTAGCCACGCAACGAGTCAACAGTGGAACTTTGGTATGGGTGTCGGGATAGTACACTCCTGCAGTTACTGCATCCTCTGTAGTGGTCAGTCCATCCTCCACAGTGCTCTAAGTTTAATGTTAATGATGTCATCTTTTTCAGAGTTTTCGGAAGACACAGGCATTGGGAGCAAGGCATTATCAAGAGGGCCATTCTTTATATTTACTACAGCATCCTGCTGGGCTGCAGAAGCACCATCAGAATCAGCTTCACTTGTGTGGGCTGCTTGATACTGCTGTTGGTTTTCAATTGCAGTTTCGGAGCCCAGGACGACCGTGTAGCCTCAGCCACCTTCACCTCCCTCGTGTCCTGCACTGCTGGCGCCAGACAGGGAGCCAACGGCTATCGATGCTGTGATGTCACCATCACCACAATGCCAGAAGCCCCATTCACAAGAGATGGGCCCCTTTACCCTGCAACCTTCCAGTGGCTCAAAGTGTACCCTCGAGTCACTGTTGCACCTTCATCAATAAAAGAAAATGTTCCATCCCTAGGTGTAGTTGGGCACCCTATGGCTGGTTTCGCAGCTGAAGTTTCCAGCCATTCGCAAGACGGATGTTGGGGTGCGGACAGGAGCTTGTCATCGGCTCGAGTTTTGGCTTCTGTCTTCTCAGTGGCACGTGCTGTCATTTCCAGCAGTACCAATACAGTTTTTGCGGGGGAGAGGTGTCATAAACTATCAACACCACACCAGGCATTCTACATCATGAGTTTAGCAGTAACACATGTGATTGTCCTGCCAATCTACAGCCGGCTCATACACCCACTCTCGGCTGCATGCACAAGTAGCACCACAAGTGAGCTGACTTAAAAGGAGGCTGCACCGATGACGGCCAGTCTAACTGTGGAGCTCGCCTAGAGCCTTTGCAGCATTACTAACTTATGCAATTGTTTATGATGAATATACCTGTGGAACAGACTAGTGTGGCATACAATTTGGACTTTCAGGAGAACATTACGTAAACGAAGTTACACATTATGTCTGCTTATAATTAGTTTGCTCTCTGTCTCTGTACACACTGATTCCTCGGCAACCACCCCCGGACCAACCCAACATATGTTTCTACTTTGCCTTCTCTGGCCCATTTTTCTATTCTTTTACTGCTCAGCTAGTTTTATTTCTTTTTTGTTCCTTTTATGACCCCTAATAATACTCTTTTTATTTCATTGTCAGTAATCACTGAAGATTGTGTTGGAGACTACTTTTACCAATTCTATTTCTTACTGTTTTCACCACATCTTTTGTTTTTTGCATCCAGCTCTTTCACACTCCCTACACTCAACATCTATAGCAACCTACTCTTACCACCTACTATAGTGCCCTTTCCTTCTTGGTTTTTCGTTAACCATGACATCAAACAATGCTGCACAGAGCTAAAGACACTGGTCTCACATCTGAGGAGACTAGGATTCAAATCCCTACCCGACCATCCAAATTTAGGATTTCCGTGGTTTCCTGAGATTGCTTAAGTCAAATGATGGGACAGTTTCTTTGGGGAAAAAAAAGCATAGCAAGTTTCCTTCCCTAATTGAAGCTTGTTTTGCACCTCTAAAGAAACCATCATCAAATCACATTTTCTTTCTTAACTTTTTCTATCACTATTGTTCTTCCCTCTTCATTATATTTTTTTTTCATTTTCACTGATCCTTCTGGTACTAGCCTTATACCTTTGATATCTTGTTATTCTGCCATTATCTCTTGTTAATGTGATCATTTCCTGTCCTGTTACATGAGATAGCTTTCTTGAAAACCTCTATTAATCTGTTCCCCCATCTATTTATAACATATTACATTCAACCCCACCAACATTGTATCTATTTCCCACTCTTAATGAACAATCTCAAGTAGCTGTTTTTGCTTCACTGTCTTTCTACATCTTTCATGGCCAGTTTATTTTAATTCTGAAATACTTAAGATTCCATCTGTACTTTTAGATAATTCTGTTGAGCCAGCCACGAATTTTGGCAACAATCAGTATGGCTTTCTTTCTATCATTTGATACTTGTACAATTAAAGCTTCACTATTTTTTCTACACACAAGGTCTTTCAAAACTGCTGCTCAGTTCAGTTGCAGTCACAGTTGGTCCTTAGTGTCCAGAGACGACAGTGGTCGTGTGTGTGTGTGTGTGTGTGTGTGTGTGTGTGTGTGTGTGTGTGTGTGTGTGTGTGTACAACATCTGCAACTCAATGCCTCTACTACGTGGTGAACAGCAATTTGTCCTTTTCATTTTGTTGTTAATTTTAAAAAACTGATAGATTGGTCATTAAATAACAAAGCTGCAAAACCAGTTTCCTGCCAATTTTGTTTCTTTTATATTTCTTGTTTTTTTGCCCTTCCTATACATCTTGACTTGCAACTGACCCACCATCTTTAGCCTCTCCACTTTCAAACTTCATTTGTTACTTGGATTTCATTACTGATTTTCCCATTTCATCTTGTGTTGTTATATCTTCCTGGATCTGTGTTTCTAAGTGACTTTAGCCATTCAATCAGTGCTACATTTTACTTTCTATATTTGTGCCATCAAATCTGCCAGATGAAGAGATTTGTGGTTCCAAAAGTCTTGTGACTGTCTGTGTGTGTACTACTTAACTGTTTCCTACTCGTAACTAAGATTTATGGTGCACCCCTGGATAAGCAGCTAAGAGTAAGGTTAATGAATTGTTTAAAGGGAGTATAATTTGTTTGTGAACATCTTACAGATGCGAAGAGCAGTTTTTATACGTTTTTTGAAATTTGGGTCAGTGAGCAGCACAAGGTGTGTACTTGAAAGACAAAATAAGCAAGATGTAGGTTTAATGACTGGATGATGAAAGGCACACAAATTCGAGTGAAGGAAAAGAAACTAGCTATCATACTGCTTGAGAATAGAATGCATGATTGATATCGGAGAGAGCATCAGAAAACAAAAGGAGATTTCACATGTGAAAACTGATTGTGGTGCCAATGTTGAAGTTTACTGGCAACAATTACACAGTACTCTATTCAAACATACAGTCACAAGTGGCATAACACAGTTTATATATTAACATATTCACTTCCAACAGTCAGATAGCAATTATTGTTCATAGCTTACCCGATCATCATTTGTCTGGTCTGTCAGATCCTTATCTGCAACTGTTGATGATGTTGTAGATTGTGTTTGAGGAACAGTTTCTTTTTTCTGAACAGGGGACACTGCTGAAGTCTTGGCAGTTTCAGCTTCATCAGTTACTTGAGCCTCAGTCAGTTTGATATTATGATTTGCTGCATCTAGGAAATCAAATACTGAGAATTTGCTCACTCCTTTCTTTCTCACTAGAGATGCAGACGGCTGGCTAATACTGTAACAGAGAAACGAAATAAAAAATACTGGAAAAACTGTCATATTTATTCAGTTACAAGTACATCACAGCCTGCATACACATGAGCTCAGTAACAAATATGGGCACTTGGATGTGTGTCTTCACGACACTTTTGCCCTTTCTAAACGAACCAATGATGAAACAGGCTGCTCTTCATCTTGGGATCTTCTCTTTTTTTTTTCCTCTATCAACCTTACATGGTAAGAGTCCCAGTATGAGCCGTAATATGCAGATATATGTTGATAAAGAGTTTTGTAAGCTACCTCCTCGATAGGTGCATGACACTTTTTACAGATTCTTCCAATGAATCTCAGTATGACATCTGCCTTTCCTATAATTAGTATTGAGTTTTTGTTCCAGTTTTATAGTTCCATGTGCATACACTCAGATATTTAGTGGACGTGGCTGTTTCCAGTGACTGTGAAACAATCATGTACATAAACAGTGACATATCTTTCCCTATTTATGCACAATGTGATAGACACTGCCAATGCCTCCACCAAGTGTTGATACTTCGCAAATTTTTGTGCATTTCACATCAATTTTATAGGACTGTAACTTCTGTTCAAACAACAGAATCATCAGCAAACAGCTCAAGGGGTTTCCAATTTTATCCACTACATTTTTTTATATATATGGTGAACAATAATGGTTCTTTAACACTTCCCTGGAGTGGTTCCGTATCAGTTCTCTCCAAGGCACCATAAATTATGTGGCGGAAGGTCCGTAGTGTACAACTATCAGTTTATTCCATTCACAGATAATGTGATGGAACAGTAACTGACAACATTTTCCTAATTTTATCATCATTATCATTACAGGAGACATTTGTGAGAATAAATATTATTGTTTTTTAGTTCATTACCCAAATGTACTCTCAGAATCTTATAAATACACACAACACACATTTCTTGCCTGAACCTCTTCTCACTGTAGATTGGTGGGCATTTAAGGGACATTCTCATGCGAACAAAACAAGTCTGTTGATAACATAGCGCTCTCCTCAGAAATTTTTCTAGACTTTCTTTCAACCCAAGAAATACAGAAGTCACATCCAAGACAAAATTTACATACTTCAAACTGCAGAAAGTTGGTAATACCGAAGTTCTAGTTCCATTTAAACTTTAAGTAACAATGGCAACTAAAGTAGTAGGATTCATATATTATTGTGCCTTGCTGCCATCCTAGAACTAATATGACACCAATGGAGCATCAAATGTTACAATAATATTATTCATTTTAATGCAATGGAGTTTTTGATACACCACTGCTGTGGAACTCTTGCTTCAGTGAGGGCTAAAACTGATTCTGAAAACAGTATACCCCAGTCAAGAGAAGGAGATATGCCACGATAAGGGACTCTGACTCACCAAAATGTTGCCAACCTTAAGCTAACTAGTAACACCATACAATGCACACAGTTCAATTATTTTAGTTTCTGTTCATTCAAACTGGCTATGGTGCAACAACTTAGTGGTGATACCAAAGCCAATGATTTGAAATCATGGGTGAATTTTGTTGACGGATGACTTTTCATTTAGGTGGTTCAGTGAAGAAATAAAATAAAATGTAAAATTAAGAGAGGCAACATATCATATCCAAAGAAGAGAAGTGAGTTTCATTGTGAGATCATTATCCAAAAGCACATTCAATGCATGTGTATTCTCTCGAAACATCACATTATTGGCTTCAGTGATGTAATATTTTTTGAGATCATAGTTTTGTACTTTTTTAAGAGGGTGGGAAGGCAATCAAATTGACATCCGTGCACTACACAATGATATAACAGAACTTTCTTGCTGAAGAACTACATTTTTATGAAACTGATATTCAGAAATAAGTCTAATGGTTTCAGTAAAATGCGGTGGGCGGCAACAACTCCACGTCACCTAATAAGCTGAACCACAGCAAATAATCTCCACAGGAGGGGACTTTCTGTGGCCTGCAGATTCTCCTTATATCACAAGGGAAACTCCCAGTTGCACTCCACTCAGATTTAGTGGGAAGATGTCCCAATGGATAGCCCATCAAAACTGAACACAGACCAAGCATGAAAACAGGAATAAGGTGTAATTAACTGTGAAAAAAAGAAGTGAAATATAAACCATGAATGGTACAAGCCCAAGATTTGCAACATCAAGCGAGTTTAAATACTTAAGGTGTTGTGGTTCTGTGGTCATGGTGTTGCACTGCGAAGGAGGAGATCCATGTTCAAATCTCCCTCGTGCCCCATATCCCCCCCCCCCTTCCTCCTCCAAATTATGAACTGTCTGTCCAGTCACTGACATGTCTGTTCACTGTATTCAAATTTGTGTCTGTGTCGTGTGTAACAGCGAGTTGTAAGGAAGGGACCTAAAGACGTAACTGAATCTCCTATGTGTTCTACACAGGTACCACATGATATGACTCTTTTGTTTTAAGGTTGGAATAACCTCCTCTGCTTACATTGGTTGACTTACTAAGTACAACTTTCTGCATTCTTTTCTATGGATATAGCATTATGCATTGGTTATCTATACCACCAGCCCAACAAGACCTCATTTTATCCAGCAGAATATTATGATTCACACATGTGCCATAAACAGGTCACAGTAAATATCAACTGGTGCTATCTTGTTATTCAATGCCTGTAAAATCTGGTGAGTAAATGTGTAAATAGCATTCTCATTTGAGCAACTCTTGTGAAATACAAACTGTAATTTGCTGAAGATATTACAGTTGCTCAGGTGGGATACTATTCTAGAATACATGTCCTTCTCAAAAATTTTGGAGAATGATGTCAGTAGTGGAATGGGTCAGTAGTTATTGACATCTCTCCTATCACCTTTCTTACGGAGGGGTTTAACTATGGCACACTTCAGTCTCTCTGGAAAAATGCCATGAGTCATTACACATTTCAGAAAAGATGATGATTATTATATGGGAACAGACATTTAGTAATCTATTAGAAACACCATCAACTCCACATGAGCTTTTACTTTTGACAGAATATATAATTTTCTTAATTTCAGAAGAAGAAGTTGGTGAGACATCCATATGATTGAATTTTATGTAAGTTGCTCGTGGATGATGCTGTTGTATACAGAGAAGTAACAAGACCATTAATTGCACAATATCACAGGTACTGGGAGGAGTTTGTGTCCAGTGTTATTTATAGTATAATGACCACATAAAACTAATTGTTGGAAAGACAGAAGCTACACTGAGATTCACAAGTGGCTCCTAAAGAAATGAAATGCACACACAAAAAAAGGAAGCTTACACAGGCCTATTTCACTCAGTAAGAACTTTGTAATCTCCCTTTTCTCGTGTGTGCATTTCATTTCTTTAGGAGCCACTTGTGAATCTCAGTCTGGCTTCTGAAATTCTTACTATGTAAAATTAAGAGAGGCAACATATCATATCCAAAGAAGAGAAGTGAGCTTCATTGTGAGATCATTTGGTGAGCATGACAGCATCAAAATTCCAGTAGCAGACACCGTAACAGAGGAACTGTGAATTACGAAAAGATTTACTGTTCACAGTAGAAGAATGTGTGCCCCAAGGAAAGTCATATAACATGTTTCATTCTCCCACCAACACCTCACTGCATTAATTATGGTGATAAAATCAGAGAAATTCAAAGCTAATACAGAATCTTACCACAGGAATATGTAATCTTTGTCACACACAGTACAGGGAATCTGAGATAGAGATATAGATGATTCTTTAAAAATTGTTCTGAATAGTAAAAAATATCTTTGTATAAGTTATGTTCCCTGCTCCATTAAGGAATGTTGCACACTCGTTAAAACAGTGGATCTGTATTTGTAAATATATGATTCCAAACCACCATTCAGCAAATCTGATTTATGTTCTATGGATTCCCCAAACCATTTCATGTGTATGTCGACTGAGCACAATGTAGGGAGACAGGTGTGTGTGTGTGTGTGTGTGTGTGTGTGTGTGTGTGTGTGTGTGTGTGTGCGTTTTGAATTCTCAACCAGAACTTCCCATACTTTATTAATTTATCTACTAATCTTTTCAAAAACATAAGTAGGAAGCAAACTAACACAGCTAAATAACACAATCAGTGTAACACACTACTTACCCGGCCTGAGGCTCAGGAACATTGAAGCGCTTGCAGAGCAAACTCGTTGGTTTCCAGACACAGCGCTCTCTGGTGAGCTTGCCAAACATCTTTGCCTTAGCTGCAGATACACATGCTGGGATTTCTTCTTGCAAAACATCAGCACCAGGAGCAGAGGCTGGGACAAATCGGTCATTCATGGCTGCCTCCAGTTTGGCCACACGCTCAAATTCTGCCACTTCTTGCTCCCGCTGCCACTCTGTCATATCCAGTGGCTGGCATTTTGCAAAATCAGCTGAAAATAAATCATATTCTATACCTATTTAAATGATCAAGAATGTTAAATCAGTGGAATTCAACAAAGATGTTCAAAGCTATGTTCAATTGTTTTTCCTGTATAGTTTTGGACTAACTCACCACTCAAATAACATGACAATGTACCATAAGTCTGTACAGGGTGTACACAGGGTGGATTAGAGGATGGAAGGGTTCATCATCTTCTTATTGAAGATGCCATGCCATTATTCTATTGGAATGAACTAAAAAAATTACAAGAAACCTAAATGGAGAAGAACAGAAAATATGGTTCTTCCAGGTTTAAATCCAATGTCTTACCTGTACTTTTATTTAAGTGATTAATTATTCACCACACTTTCAAAGTCAAGTCTTCATATTTACATACAGGCATGTGTCCACTAGCAACTAACTTCTGCAAGCACTTGCTGAGTTGTTTACATTTCAGCAAAAGTTTACTCCTGAAAGTCCCTTCACCACATGTTAATTTCAGGAACTTGTGGCAAGTACTTGAAGAAGTTAAGTTAGTATTAAGAAAACAGTCTTAATCAATTTGACTGTTTTCTTAATACTAAGTTAATGTATATTAATCACTGTCACTCCACAACCATGTTGTCCAAACTTCTACTTGAAGAAGTGTTTCCATTACAGCAGCATCACGAGGCGGGCAAGTGGAAGTTTACCGTGTCATGATTAAAGACAGAGTAGCCGCCACCGTTACTGCATTATTATTATTATTATTATTGTTATTATTATTATCGAAGAAAAATTGTTACTAAAAACCATATTAGGAAAAAACAAAATGTTTGGATGAAGAAATGGATATAGAGGCATACATATTTAAGTTATCAAGAATCACTACTGAATGAAATAAAATCAGGAGGCTTCACTCAGACTGAAAAGTTTCTGACAATGTTGTACGTTAGTTTCTAATCTCTCTCATGTATTGTTCAATAAAAGATTCAAAAACAGGATACAAAAATGTGGCAAGCTGTACCACCAAGAGATGACCTTTTAATTACTCTTTGATTTTGGCAAACAGTATTTATTACTAATATAATATATTTACATTTAGTCTAACCTTAAACAATCCAATAAAATTTAAAGACATCTCTATTGTCATTCTACTTCCTCACCTGGTGAAACTTGGTTGCGGAGGCTGATTATGTTTGTTTTGGGATTCTAACGCACTGACTTTTTCATACTAGTAGTCAACACGAAAAGTTTCTATGAGTTTGAGAAAAACTTCCAGAAGATGGTAAGTTCTTGCAGCGAGATGCAAGAAACTTGCGGAAGCTACTTCTGCAATTTGATAAATCTCGCGGATGTTGACTTGCTGGGAGTTTTTCCACATGAAACAATTTTCAGAAGTAGATTCTGCAAGCAATGTGCAGACGTTTATTTGCTAGTGGACATGCACTTTAAGTAGTAAAAAATGATGGTCAAAGAAAAATTGAGCATAAAGAATCAACCAAAATGAAACAACCTTTTCATATATTAGCGCAAATTACTAACAAATATCACTCTAAAAATAAAAACAGGAAATAAGAAATGTGATTGGTCTTACACTAGTAATTACAATGAAATTACAATGAAATGAATACCCCTAGTTGCATACAGGTGTTGATATTAGTCAACGGGGGACAGTTGAAAATGTGTGCCCCGACCGGGACTTGAACCTGGGATCTCCTGCTTACATGGCAGACATTCTATCCATCTGAGTCACCGAGGACACAGAGGATAGTGCGACTGCAGAGACTTATCTCTGGCAAGCCTCCTGTGAGACCCACATTCCCAACTTATTGTCCCGCATTATATTCATAGTGTCCCTGCCCATTATACTCATTACTCACGGCTTTTTGCCAATTCCTGTAAGAGTTCGGGCACTGTTTGTGTATCTGCACAGAAGAAGGTAGTCAAATGGCCAGTGAGCCTTAACTATATATGAAGACGGTAACTGTTCTTTTGGACATGTTCTGTATGCGGCTAGGGGTATCCATTTCACTATAATTTCATTCTAACGAGCTGCTTGGTCTAAGGCTCACAAGCCATTTGACCATCTTCTTCTGTGTCTTCTGTGTCCTGTGGTTCAGATGGATAGAGCATCTGTCCCCGTTGACTTATATCAATGCCTGTATGCAGCTAGGGGTATTCATTTCATTGTAATTTCATTCTAATGAGCTGAATGAGCTGCATGGTCACCGATGTTATCTGTTCTTTTGGATATGTCCGAAAGAACAGATACCATCTTATATAAAACTAGTATTGTGATGCTAATATTTAAATACTGAAAAAGTGACACACAAACGTTGAAACTTTGTTCTGAGGTAATGAGAATATGATATCCACATAGACAAGGTATGTTTTTGAGTATTTTCATGTGCTTGAAAACATGTATTTCTTACAATTTTTGTAAGTTATGAGAGTTTATTTTGTAGTAAACCAGCATTTGTGACTTAGTCACTGTAAATAATGAACATATTGTGCCACATTGGTTTTCTCTTTAACACAGATGTATACTGTCTGCATTATCGTAAATTAATGCTATTGTCAAATTTGTTAGTGAACTTAATCTTAATCTATCAGAGAAACAGTAAATTTTATGCAAATCTTTTCTTTTGTTATGATGTCCCATTTTGGCTGTTAATCATTTCAGACCTATGAATTAAAGGAGAATAAGCACACTTAGTTTAGAGTTATTTGTTTACTGCCCTGAAAATATTGAAGCAGCACAATGCACCTCCACTCTGTATGTTGTCCTCAGTCACGGGACAATTTAATTGCTGTTCGTAAGGAGCTAGAAATTACTCTAACTATTGTCAGCCAATTTAAAGTTGCCGCAAATGGTGTGTTGGAAGGGCAACAAAGAGTCACGTACCAGAGATAAAAGTTACCTCAAGTATTATCCTCTTCACTGGCTAATGTCTTTCCTACAGGAAGTACAGAATCTATCACTACTTGTCATTTGACTGTGAAAGGCGTTAGTGGTAGGTTTAGGCATCCTGTATGGAGGAGACAGGAACCGAACCAGGGATATCTCAGAATGGTACTGTCTTCCACCGAGCCAGTGAGATTTACTTCACCTATTGGGAAACATGCTGCGTACCGTGTCAAGGGCAGTGTGAAGTTTGGAAGGTAGGAGACCAGATACTGACAGAATTGAAGCTGTGAGGACGGGTCATGAGTCGTGCTTGGGTAGCTCAGATGGTAGAGCGCTTCCCCGCGAAAGGCAAAGGTCCTGAGTTAGAGTCTTGGTCCAGCACACAGTTTTAATCTGCCAGGAAGTTTCATCTCTTGGGTATATGGGACACATCATCTCAAGGCAGTATGCCCGACCCATGGAGAGTTTTCTCAGGGTCATTACAGACCTGCCTGCATCCCTTGTCATTGCATCAACTGCAGGCTTTTTTTTTTAGGTAAAATTGCCTATTACCATTAGTTCACTATTGGGGTATCCACTATCACGCACATACTGCATCTCCTTCTACATAAAGGTGCTCTCTTTTTTTGGCTACCAGAATGCAACCAGGCCTTCACCACACTGAAGGTATGCCTCTGGTCAGAATCGTGTCTAGCTACCTTTGATCCCAACAAAAAACTTCATGTTTTTTTGTACGGCACAAAATTCAAACTAATTTCGGACCACCATTTTGTTATTTAGTGCATCTGCCCAAGTCACCGATAAGGCGGCTCACAAGTTGCTGGGTGGGCCTTGTTGCTCTCCAAACACAGCTACGACATACATTTTCACCCCACATCGCGCCTAAGGATGTCTTATGCCTCTTGCCCGTTGGCTCAGACCCTGAGTTCAATCAGGAGGAGATTGTGTTTCTTCATCTGGATGTCTCCTCCCGCCAAGCAGTAGACAGTTTTCCGACCATTAGTGTCCGAATCGCCAAGGCAACAGTGGCCAACCCCATCCTCAGGCAAATAGTCTGCCTTGTACAACAGAAATGGACTTTTTGAACTCCACACTGCTCATCTGATCTGCATCGCAACTGCTTTGTCTTCCACCATCATCTCCCACTCTTAGATGGGATCCTGCTCATCTCCACGGACGATGCAGCTCTCCGAGTGGTCATTCCCAAGAGTTTGCAGTGGGAGGTTTTACAGATGTTAAATGAGAAGCACTAACGTGTTTCCTGCACCAAAGCTTTGGCTCACAGTCATGTTTACTGGCCCAGCAGTGACCGAGAGCTGGAACACTTAGCTGCTGCATATCTCCACTGTGCTAGTCACTCTCTCAGGTCATTGTTCTCTCTGTGGACTGTAGTGAATAGATATGGCTGATTGTCACTGGCATGTTTTCCATGGTCTGGTAACCCCCGGCCACTACCAAGGTCCTATTCAAGCTCTTTCCAAGATTTTTTCTGTGGAAGGTCTTCCAGCCATGCTCATTTCTGACAATGGACACCAGTTCCTGCCTCAGGTGTTTCATGATTTCTGTGTGTGGTCAAGCATTTGCGGGGCATGTGGTTCACACCTTCAAGACCCAGATGAAAAAATGCCTGCAAGACTTCACTGCCAAAGAGGCGTTAAATTTTTTCTGACGGCCTACTGGGTGACTCCTATTTGTTCCCATAGCCCTACACAGCTTAACCATGGGCACCAGCCAAGGACGCTGCTCCGTCTCCTCCATCCTATATCTCGCCCACTGTCGCTCTCCAGCATATCAGGATTTAGACTGAGGATGGTAGTCTTGGCATGTGGTTTTCGTTGGTGCCCCTGCTAGCTACCAGCAATCATCGTATGCCGGAACGGCCACTGCATACACCCTATGGACAAGGAAGAGTGAGGTCAAGTGCCATCAAAATCAGCTCTGCATCCGGGTGAGCAGCGTCCACTCCCCCCCCCCCCCTACTGTCGCAGCCATAATACCACCTTTTTAGTACCTTGGTCACTGGGTGCCACATACCCACAAGGGTTCCAGCCTCCTCTTTCATCTGCAGCAGTACCTCCATCCAAAGGGCCTATGTCTCCTGCAACAGCTCTGGTGGTGCGTCAGCCAAAGTGCATACTCCTTGTTGGTTGAATGTCACAGGAGCAGCCTCCACCTGTGGCAGTGTCACCTCCACCTTCCAGACCACTGCTGGACATTGCCATGAATCCCAACTTGTAGTGACCATTGTCGGTCCTGTCATCTTGTGTTCCGACAGAGGAGTGTTGGGGTTCTCCTCACACCGGCTACTTTTGCCTGTATCCCCAGATATCCGCTAACTGGGGCTTGATCGCGCCTCTCACATCCAGGGCCTCCATGGATGTGGATATCATCTCAACATCGTGGCAGCCTGCGGTATCAGCAACGCTTGGCCCCCCATGGGGTTGGTTGATTCGTGGAAGGGGACAAAACACTGAGGTCATCAGTCCCATTGGATCAGGGAAGGATGGAGAAGGTAGTCAGCTGTGCCGTTTCAAGAGAACCATCCCGCCATTTGCTTGAAGTGATTTAGGAAAACCTCAGAAAACTTAAATCAGTATAGCCAGATGTGGGTCTGAACCGTTCGCCCTCCCGAATGAGAGTCAGTGTGCGAACCATTGCGGCACTTCGCTCAGTCCACCACGGGGCGAGGGGTGTACTGACCCACATACATCCAAACTGTAGATCCTGGTGCGCAACCATAGAGCACACCACACAAGTCAGCAGATGCAGCTAAAAGTTCGACAACTATCAGAGGCTGCCACTTGTGGATGTGGGTGCAGCCTCTCGTCAGTGCACTCTATCGTTTGGCCAACAGCTTCTTGAGATGGGCCCGGCCAGCCCTAACACAGTTACATGTTCATCTCTGCTTATGTGTTACCAGACTGTTATTGTGAACCATTCTGTGGCTAATGTACCCATTATAATAAGTTGTTTTTTGTTTTCTAGACTTTATCAAGTTTGTTATGTCAAGCCATCATGTGATGTTCTCTTGTGGGATTAGAACAGTTAATAGATAAAGAGATGCTGAATGAAAACATGTTTAGATGCCAGGAGAGCATTGCATGAAGCCTCCGATGAGAGCCACAGCTGGATATTATCATGAGATCTCTTACAGAATCTGAAAAATTCTGCTCATATATAAATGCTGTTAGTGGCATCAAGTTACTGTCTAGATACTCATGGATGAGGCAGGAACTGAAATTGAGAGTAACAAAGCAAAAGCAGACATGCTGAATTCTGTTTTCAAAATTTCGAAAAACCAAGAGTAATTCCCCAACTTAATTCTTGTAT